>NW_027142354.1:43003562-45489686 GCF_026170545.1 Melanerpes formicivorus | reverse complement strand
TGTTGCAGATGTAGAGTAGTGCTAGATAATTCCATAGTAAAAGATTTTTCTGTCAAGATGAATATCTCCTAAATACACTGGCAGAATGGTACATGCTGTCTCTCTGCTGGCAGGCAGAACTCACTACATGCGGTAAGACTTAGTGGAATTTGCATAAAGTGGAATATCTTATGTATATGACTTTCAAGTTGGTGGCAGTGGTTCAACCTCTTCTACCCTGCTAGAGTACTTGCTCTAGTCACATACTTCCTCTCATTTTTGCCTTATTGTCCCCTTGATGAAAAGATTAATTATATTGCTACCATTTTGTAAAGCATTAAACTCCTACATTAAATGCTGCTAATGAAGAAGACTTATTGTTATGTATTAGTCAGAAGCTTAACTTATTTCTAGAGAAATGCTTCTCTGGAAGCATTTCCTCTGAGGCCACTGTCAGTTATTTCACAGCTCCTGCTCCTGGACATATCCAAAGTTGAGTATGGAGACATTGAGGATGAGTTTGATTTTCGCACGTATGTTCCAAAAGACAAAACAGATGCTGCATTCTAAAATGAAAACTCCTATCTGCCTTAAGATGTGTGGCTTTAAAATAAGAGTCTCCTAAACACTGCCTGATCACTGTTTGATTGGCATTCTGGAAATGGCAAGAGGAGGAATGAAGAACTGTAAAAGTCATAAAGACAAATGTTGCCTTTAATTGGGCATTGACTCAGATTAGTTTTACAGTTCCTTTTAAATGATATGAAAATATTTACTGATTTTGCAAGAGATATTCTGGTAGATATAAATTTTTTTATGATTTTTGTATTGAGTGTGTTGACAGCCAAATGTTGTAGCTGTGTCTAATTTAGTGCAACAAAGTGGGACTTTTATTGTTGTTTGACATGATTAAGAAATTTCTTCAAGCCTCATATGAAATGTGCACAGACATGTATCCTATGTTCCTTAAAACATGCAGAAAGATTTCAGCATCTACAGAGTGATCCCTGTGGTGGTTGTGTCAAGACAGAAATCATAAATATGTAAAAGACCATTCAGGTTCGATCATTTGAAGAGTTTTTCTTAACAGATGGTTTCTAATTTGGCCTTGGAGAAGGTGGAAGATGGTGCCAAACTAATGATCTACTGCTGAGATGGTTTTCCTCCTTGATTGCTTAGTGAACACCCTTCCCCAGTCTTTAAGCTCAGCCTCTGTGAGGTATGCCATTTTCACAACGAAGAGAGGTGCATGTGACTTGGGTTAATTAGGCTATGTGAAGCATTGTGTGAATGTTCAAGTAAAGATGTATAGAGTTAGTGGCTATCACCTCACAGTAAAAGCAGATCAACAAAGAATCTGTGGTGTTTATCTTCTGGAAGCTTAGCAGGGGTACGTGTGCAGTAGTGCACAACTACTTGTGCACTGTGTGAAAGCAGTGAGGACTGGCTTAATTGGAATTTTTGAGCCAGATTCCTCCCCTTAACACGAACAAAACTAGAGAGAATTTCTCATCGGCTTCCCAGAGCATGAATTGATAGCCAGCTGTACTATATTTAGCAAAAACACAATCACCTTGCATTGTTCAGGGTCCAAAACATCTGTAGGACCTGCTCATGTTTTGCAGAACTCAGCTGCTGTCAACATCTAGACTTTTATTGCAGTGGTAGCAGGAAGAAATTATTTTCCTTTTAGAAAACCAGCAGTGATGCCAAGTTTCCACAGAGTAACGCTATTCAATGCTATTGTTCTTAAGCTCTTGCCTTGTAGCCCATCGGCAACAAGACTTACCCATTTTTCCTGCTAGACAGAGAACTCTAACTGCTGCTTTCTGGTAAACACAGTTTTTTACACTGAACACACAGAGCAGGAGAAGCTGTTACTTCACTGAGTATGTAAGGCTCCTCCTGACTATAGAGGCACTGGCGTGTCAGACTTGCCACAGCTTTTCCCACCTGGAAAATGATAAATATCCTGAATTTATCTTGCACATTTACAAGGCTCAAAGTTACTGACTTGTCCTTAACAGTGAACTCAGTTGTTTATCTATAGAATATAAACAACTCAAATACTGATCAATTTTGGAAACACTAGGATTCCTAGACAGGAATAGTATGTAGCTGTTGAAAATGTTAAATATTAATTTTTAACCATTAAAAAATTGCCCCAAATTTTGCAAAGCAGGAAAAAATCTTCTTCTGTCTTCACTGTAAGTGAAATGCTTGATTAATTTGATACAAAGACCTTCTAAAAATGTGGTTGAATATGTTTGCAGACTCTGTTTTGATCCAAATTCAACATCTGCATCCTTCAGCAGTGTGCTGGCACTTATCCCTTCAGATACATTCACCACTGAAGCAATTCAGATCCCTTTCTTACATACCTCAAGCATGGTATTGCTCTCCTGGCTCAGTCTTAACACACTTTTAAGGCACAGCAGCATTTGCTAGTACACATTTATTGCAAAAGAGACAGAGCTACATCCTTCTGCATGGATTCCCAAGATTAAGTGGCTGGAGCTGCAGAGGAGAATGTGACCAGATTAATTGTAACGCTGTTCACATCTTTGAAGGGCCATTGTATTGATGGGGAAGAAGAAATTCTAACAATTGGAACAAAATCTGTGCTGCTGCTGCTTTTATCATCCCAGTTGTGCCACACATGAGGTTAGGCAGGGTTTGTGGTATTGTTGTGGACTGCAATTGAAACTCTGGGAGACAACAAGGCTTCTTTGGGAATGTCAAGCCTCTAGTTAAAAGATAAAGTAACAGTGAATATTAATACCCTGTGCTGCAATTGTTACAAGTGTAATTAAGTTAACTTCTTTTTCTCTTCTATGAATTTCTTTGGTCTTTCTCCTCTTTGCACATTTCTCCAGTCTTACAGATTCTTCCCTTAGGGAGAATTGGTCCCTTTGCCCACTCTCTTCACTGGATGTAGAAGTTACCATCCCTCCAGCTCTTGCTCTGTGAGAAAGCTGGCTGGTATCATTCCTCACTTCACTGATTTGCTTGTCTTTTACTGCGTGTTACTTAGAGATTCCTATTCTCTTTGGATTATGCTCACTAATTTTCCCCATCTGTTACTCTTTAACTCATTAATTGTGTTATTTAATTCAGTCAAACATTGTAGGATAGAGTTTATATGTAACGTGCTGTACAAATTGATACTAATTCCAATGAGACAAATTGCACTGACCAGATGGTGTTAAGTATGTGACCTTTTGCAGAGCAGTTCAGTCTGGTTTTAGGCCAGTCGATGTTGGGCTGAAGGTTAGCCACTAAATTTTAGTACTTCACAAAACCTTAAGGACTTTTAATTTTCTTTTATTTTGCTAAATACATTAAGACTGAAATGTGTTTAACCCAGAAATCCTATTTGGTAAAATCCCACATGGATTAACTAATTCTCACTAAGTCTCTCAGCTGCACCATTCTGTAGCTGGAATGAACCTAGCATGCAAAATACTTCTTTCTCAGCATTGGTGGCAGCTCACTCTTACAATCATCATCCATACCTTTCCATTAGTTTTGTTTTGCAAAGCAAGTAAACAACATAGCTTTCCAGTATTATTGTGTCAGGAAGAGATGATGGGAAACGATTGCACTCCCAAGCCCTACATGCAGTTGAATCAGCCGGTGTTTGTCTTATGGTTTTGTATTAGCTGCTACAGAAAGAGTTGTGTGTGAGCTCTCCTTTCTTATTCCTAGAAGTAATTGAGTTGTGGATAAGCTGGAAGGTACTTGAAAGAATCAAGTTAGTTATTCTGGGTTTTTTGTTCACTTTAGCCAAACATTGGTTCCATGTGTTAATGGTTGACTCTGAATTTGCAGTTTTATTATGGGATCGCCATACAGTAACATAGTGGGAAAAGAGACATGTTTGGCTGTGAAGCATTAGCTCCTGATGACTACTTCTTGTATTTGCATTAAACTTCTTTGACATTAAAGACAAGTCTGGTTCTTTACTGGTTAACACTGAACATTAATCTCTCTTTTAGCCCATTTGAGCAGGAAAACTAATAAAAGAGTAGTGTTCAATCCCATGAAACACTTCTTAATCAAGATCCCTTTCAGGCAGTTCCTTGTTTAAAAAAAAATAAAATATTTAAAAGTCTAGTCTTTAAAACTTTAAAAGACTTCTAAAAGTCTGTTTAAATTTTAGGATCTGTATGCCAAAAAGAAATCTGGAAAAGAACTGGTAAATACTCACACATTGTGGGTTTTTTTTTGTTTTTGTAAAGGGGGACAGCCTAAGAATAATGCTGCTCATTCTTTGGTTTTCATGTAATCCATCTGATTTTCAGTACCACTGTAACTTTGCAAGTTGCATTAAAGTCTGTTTTAATGTTTTAGATTTGCCGTTCAAATGAAGACTTTTTATTTTACGAATGTTCACAGGGTCTGTGTTCCCATTAACTGATTTATATTCTGTCACTGGCAGAATAAAGTTAAAAAAAAAAAAAAGCCCTACTGTATTTTATTGCTCTGTTAGTTGAAATTTCACTTAGGATGCAATAACCAGCCTTAAAGCAGGCAGCTAAACCCACCATTATAGTGACGACTGCAGAGACACTTAAGAAATGTCAGCAGTTTTGGGGTGGTATTTTTTTCCCTTTCCAATAATTTTATCAGTAAGGCACTTGAAATTCACATTTAAAGATCAGGAAAACAATATTAGACTTGCAGATCGGTGTCCAAAGTGTTTTAGTTAAATGAAAATAAAAACTTTTAAAAATCCACTGATTTATGGGTTAGACTAACGTTGTGCTCTGCTCTGCTGTGATGGCATGTGAGCCACAGCTGCTGGATTTTGTTAGCTCCTGCATCTCTGATGCAAACGTGAAGTCAGTTCTTTACTATCTCCGTAGCTCTGTTTCCCATGTCTGAACTGAGAGTGCTGTTTCCTTAGTGGGGTTCACCACAGGCTGCTGGCTGTGGAAGCTGTTGCTGGAAAAGTATCCAGTATCATTGCCTGCTGTGCTTTTCACCTAGTCAGTTCCTCTGTAGTCTGCAGCTGAGGCCTTTTCAAGTGGGTTTCCATCATCCCCTGTATGAAAAAGGTGTCAGGACGCATCCAAAAAAGAGCCTGCATTTTACTGAGGCTCTATCCAGTTGCAGTCTCTGTGCCATTTGCACTGCCTGAAAGCTGTTTGGCAGGTTGAACTGGGTGAAACTTGCCTGTATTTATCAAAATAACAGGAAGAATAATCTAATCTACCCGCATTTGTTTAGCTCAACATGCCTGTTCTGCGAGGATGCAAATATGTTTCTGTTGTTGGACTTGCTGCTTTCTGTACAGAGGAGCCCTGGTGAAGGAGGGTGCTGCTGACATGATACCATGTTTTAGTTCATCCTTAGGTCACGTTGTTTATATCAGGTCTCTAACACTGTCTATCAGGGTGCAGATTTTTTCAAGTCCATGTTTCTTTTAATACCAGAATGTTCCAGATACCCTTCTTAGGATTTATCATGCACCCAAGCACTGGGCTCATTTCGCAGTACAGAAATAGGGGGCTTGAAACCTCTAAGAAATAGGAAATGTATTAATAATTATTTATTTTTCTTCAGATTTATGGCTTATTTTTACTTGAATACCACAGTCCTCTTTTTCTGTCCAATTTTTTTTTTGTTTGGTTTGTTTTGCTTTGGCCTCACATTAGTTTGTCTGTTTTTCTGCAGTTACTATTAATAACTAAGATTTATTTTACATGCTGTCAGTGAGAACTTCCAATTATGTCTATTACGAGAAGCAGAGAACGGAAAGCTGAAACTTAAACTACGTAGACAAGTTGCTTGCTGCAGCCTTCTGCACTCTCAGAGGAAATTTTGTGAAGTGCGCAGGCTGAGCTTGGTTGGTGTTTGCTTGCTTAACACAAGTTTGGCACATTGTGAGGACAAGGAGGTGAATGGTATTCCTAATCATCTCCAGAAGGGATGATTATGATTGTGAGAAGGCAGTTGCGGGAAATGAAGTATGTACTGGTGCATTTCCTTCCATGCTGCGTCGCTAATGCTGTGCAGACTGTCAGTCCTTCATATTCATGAAATCAGTCCACGATCCTGAAGAGTTAGAGAGGCAGTTTTGTTATCTGGAGGAGGGTGCCTAAATGGAAAATAAAATTAATACCATTTACAAGAAGATTGTTGCAGAAAATGGTTGAATTTTCTACAGTCCCCTGCGTTTTGCCTGGCTGCGAGTGAGAGCTGAGCATAAAGAAAAGCAGAAATGAAATATATACATTAGCCCTTTTAGGCCACAATAATATCACAAGACAATATTTGAACACCTCATTTATTTTTTAAATGTGATTTGAAATAATGCACAATAAAATGCCAGAAAAATGCAGCTTGGGGCGTTGCTGGATTTAGTGTGCTTTTATCTGATCACACAATTCTACTTTTTCAAGCTCTTTTTGTTCTGCTTTGCATGTCTCTCGCTTTCAGATCTTACTAATTTTTGCCATCCTAAGACATTTTGTCATGATTTTACCATTCACTGCAGCTCTGCTGTGCCTCACTGTCGCACAACAGTGAATCCCTGTCATGAAATTGGCCTTCAGCATAAGACTTCCTCGTACATCTGAAATACACTTTACTTTCAACTCTTTTCTGTCCAGGTTGCCTGCTCATTTGTCTGGGTTGAAGGTCTGTCTTTAAAGAACTAATATTTTCTTGCTGGCAAAAGAAAGGAGAGGTGAAAGAAGGGTCAGGGTGTGGATCAGTGTTAAACAAATTGTGAAGGTCACAAAGAATTTTAATCTGGCTTGAAAAAGAGACTTGTATTCAGCAGCACATTTTTGTTTGTGATGGTCTGAATGGACAATTGTGGCTACTTTGAGAATTTGGTGTAGACTGCATGACTGGTATAAATTGGATTAGTCTCATGACAAGGACATTGCCCCTCTTCTTTTCCTATCTGCCTGATGGAAAGCAGAAGAAAGCCCTGCGTGACACGTCTTGACCTGCAATGTCAATGTGGGCTTTTGTGACAGGCTCTGATTTCTGGCCTCTCATTTGATAAAGCCAGTTTGGTGGAGACTAGAAAGGAGGCTTGCTGCAACACAAAATGTACTTACAGAAAAGAGTATCTGGTGGTGAGTACAGATGACTGCCATTCCATCTTAATAGTCATTAGAAAGCCGGAATTTCTCTCTGAAAATGGGGCAAAGTCTCGGGCTTGTTTAACAGAGGGACACAGTCACACCAAGAGATGCACTGTGTAATGTCCTGTGCCGTGGTGTCACTTTTCCTCATGCTTTTTTCCATCTGTCACTGTGTCTTCCATTTCCTTCACTTGCTTACATCTGACACATTTCTTTCCTACTCTTATACCTTCCTTTCGTTTTCTTACACTTCTCTCTTCCCCTCTTTTCTGTACTCTAAAAGAGGAATGAAATCACTCCCTCTTTTCCATGCTGACAGGACACCAGTAAAGAATTCACTCTGAGTGCTGTTTTTCCTTAGTCTGAAGACATCCTGACATTCTGAGCTTGTGCCTATTCCCCTTTCATTCCCAATGAAGCCCTTCCTGCCTCCATTCACACTGGTAGAGTGTTGAGAACTTGGAGAATTCTAGTGGAAATATTCATAGTGCATCAAGGGAAAAGGAAATGTGTGCAGGTTGTGTAACAGAAAACTGATGTGCAGTACTCATTACTCTACCTGCACTCACAATGCAGATGCAATTATTTCAATTAAAACATTTTGTAATGTTTTTAGTACTGGAAAGGGAGTATGAATTGTTGTGTTTGGTTTTTTTTTTAAACAAGATGAAATTTCTGTCATTCCCATTGATAGACAATGCAGTGGAGTTTTCTTAGTGCAGTGGATCAAGTTCTTTTCACTTTCAGTTTGCAGGACTCACAAGAGAATGATTGTCATGTTTTTCCTGAATATTAATTGCAAGTAAGGGGCTGTAATCTGAGCAGGAGTAGCCAAGTATTTCCACAGTCAGTAAACAAACAGGAGCATGGTGAGAAAATTACATCTACGCTATGGGGATGCGATTTCAAGGCATCAGACTTGGTTGCAAGTACTCTGACAGCAAATCATGGCATTGTGCCAGATGTCTCCTGGAAGCTCTGTCATTTGTATCATGAATTCTGGTGGGTTTTGTTGGAGTGTCATTTCAGCTTATGCCACAGACCTTTAGAAGAGATAAAGAAAATTGAAAACATTGTGTAGTGTCACAAATACAGAAGCATCTACTTTTCCAAGCATGTAGACGTTCCATTATCTCATGCAGATTTGAGAAATGTGTTCTCTTTGTTAAAAAGTATTTTTTTCTTTTCCTTTTTTCAGAGACCTGAGTGAAAACCAGATAAAAGGAATCCCTAGAAAGGCCTTTCGAGGAATCATTGATGTGAAGAACTTGTAAGTCACAATTTCATTAATATTTGTGGTGAAAAACATTCTCCCTAGGTTCCATCTGGCTGTTACTATTTGTTTGAGGGCTGCATGGTTAGCTCTGTGCAACACAGAAGGGAGCTGTGGACCCTGCTGTCTGCAGGGTATTGTCAAGGTCCTCACGTGCTGCTTTGATCCCCATGTACACTGTGCAACACACGTGGGAAAGCTCTGAGCAAAGGCAGAAAGTATACCTAAAGGCTTTGCCCCTCTCTGCAGTACTGTCCTGCAAAATCCAGTAAAATCACAGTCTGAGGCTTTGAAGGATATGCATAGGAAAAGAACTGGTAGAGTTTGGGGGTGAAACAGAAATATTTCTGTTAGATTAATTTTCTGTCTCACTGCTTGGGTGGGAAGTAAATATGGCAAAACATGGCACACAGGCACAGTACTGGAGTACAAATATCAGCAAGTGAAAAGATAATGTGGGAAATTAACTGTGTGTGCTTTGACAGTTTGTATTGAAAATTACAATGATTTCTTAAAGCCATTAAAAGAGAAAAGTAGGTTTTGCTGTTTGTGCAATGAAGCTTGTCTGTCCTAGCCATTTTCTATAATATGCAGTCTGAAATATCTGTACACAGGTTTTCAGC
The DNA here is from genome assembly GCF_026170545.1 of Melanerpes formicivorus. Taxonomy (NCBI): domain Eukaryota; kingdom Metazoa; phylum Chordata; class Aves; order Piciformes; family Picidae; genus Melanerpes; species Melanerpes formicivorus. Next base: position 45,480,708 of record NW_027142354.1, on the reverse strand, counting down.
TCTGTATTTCTAGAGCTGCTGGAGGCTCTTACCTGTTACACACCAGAAATGCATTTTTGGGTGCACCCACACACTAATGCACCATTGGCATTAGTGCATGAGCACAAGGTGAATTGGAAAAGGAAATAACAGCCAGCAAGTTGGCAGTCAGGATTTTCTGACAAAACTTGCAGCCTCTCTCACAGCCACTTCAGAGCCATTAGTATTTCCACACCAGTAGTGGAAATCTGTTAGCCCACCATGTCAAATATTGGAATCCTAGCATAAAAAGTGTGGAATTTGTTTGTTTGTTTAGTAGTTAGTTTAGTTAGTCAGCTAAAGGAGATCTAAAAAGAAGCACTTTTCTACAATCAGTCATGCAACATATCTGTTCTCTGTTTTCATTTCTTGCCCCAATGAGCAACCTCTTTAGTGTCCAGACTAATTTTTTTTTCTATAGGCAGCATAGAAATTGTTAAGAGCAGTCACTGTGAGTCAGAGCATGACATCTGCATCCAAGGGCAAAGTATACTTGGACATATACTATAGTACTTGGGCTTTCTCTGCATATCACATCCCTGTTCTGTGTCAGGGAGTATCATATCACTGGGGTTTTTGCAAGAGAGATAGTACTGAAAAAGACCTAAGCAGGATTACTCCCAACTGGGAAACAGGCACAGGAGCAACCCTCTGAGATGTCCCTGCTCTCTCTGATCACTGTGCAGATAACTTTGGGTTAGACAGAATGGGGGGACAGACTTTCACACATCATATGTGGTGCGTAGAATCTAACACACCATACAATATTTACAGCTGCTTCTGCAGTCATTCAGGATACTAAGCTTGCATTTCTTCAATTATTTGTTACTTATTCTGTGTATATTCAACAGCAACTGAAGCTTTTCAGGTATGAAGGCTTTTTCTACCTGAATGTCAGCCTCAGAAAGCACATCTTGGAAGAGCCAGCTAAAGCCATCTAGTCCTGTACTCAAATGTGGAGGAGCATCAGAGGACCTGTGTGAAGGTCTAGTTTTTAAGATACAGGAAGACACTGGAGAATATAGTTTATAGTGGAAATAAGTTTGTACATTTTAGGTGCAAGTGTGTTTTTTTCCATACAGAAAGCATGAACTTTCTGCAATGTAGAGGAACAGTAGATGGTGTTTTGTTTCAGAAAATCTAACTTTCCCAGCTATAATTCACTGTTAGTTGTCTAACTTCATTTAAAATAGCAAAGTTTGCATTCAGAGTTGATTTCACCTCTGGTAAGCTGTCAGAAAAATCAGTGTTCTTTGATTTATGCACCCAGCCTCAGTGAAGAAGGAACCAGGGTCTCACCTTTACATGAGCCAAAATGAAGGGACAGATGGCTGGAGTGCTTACAGGAACTCCATAAATGTTGAAATCTACAGCTTTTACAAGAAATTGTGACTGTCAAGTTACTCAGCATCTACTATTGTGCTGTAAAAGACACATTGTCAGGCGTACTTCCCTGTAGCCATAGTTTCTTGTCTTTTAGGAATACTAAAAGTTACCACAGCATCCTGGGTGGAAGATCATCTAGTCCAACAGAACTCAGCTCCTCAACAGGAGTGCAAAGCTTGGTTGTCTAACTAATGGATTTGCTGATGTGAGCCACAAGTACTGATCCTTTTGATAAGTATCAGGAGAAGCAGACTTTTCACTCAGACCTGTAGTCATTTTCTCTTGATAAGGAATGCATGAATTGTGTACCCAGGGTTATGCATTAGATCAGATGACTTGCTTCCAGACATGGGCTAATGGCCTATGAGCAACAGAGAAAGATGTGAGAAATTCTTGAGCCAACTTGCAGCAGGAAACACATTAACATTTCTGCAGCAATGACTATATGGGTGTGATGCAAACTGAACCAAGTTAATATTTAAAGCTTTAAGCAGTAAGCTTAAACATGCCAATTCCCATTCTCAGTCTGCATTTGGCAGCCACATCACTCCCTTCTGAGTCCCAGAAATGACTGCGCAATGAGCATGAGTGTTCAAGCACCTAGAGGAAGAGAATAAGTCTTTGCCTCTTGGTGTCCTTCAGCTGTTCAAGCACCTGCCCTGCCTAGTTCCTGGTGGCACACATGCACTAATGTGCTAGCAGCAGGATTGGCCGTTTCTATGGTTATCCTTTTATTGTCCTATCTCAGAGTTCTTCCACCTTATAACATGTGGGTTTGAGGGATCTTGGAGACACTTAAACATAAGAAATAAAATTACATATTCTCCCACACTCTCCAACCCCTTCCAATTTATCTTTAAAATTCATGTAGGGAAAGGCTACCATGGAATTATCTCTATTTTCATGGCTTGACATTTAACATGGCCTTAAATTCTTCCAGTTTCTACATAAAGTGCCCAAATGTCATGGCAAAAATAATAACTCCATGGGTACCATAATAGGGACACAGCAAGGGCTAGACCGTGTGAAAGTCTCCAGATTAATGCTGGTTTTAACAGCAGTTTGGAAAGCTTCCCTCAGGAAAAAATGCAGAGAAGTTGATGCAACAGACGAAGCCAGAGCATGAATTCCTTATGGACACAAGCTCGGAAATACACAGCCTAAGGGCTTCATATACATTACAGTGGGTGCCATTTGGAAACCCTGTGAGAGCTGCTCTGTCTCAGCGTGGCCATAGCAGTAAGCAACACAAAGTGGAAGGCTGTCCAGTCAGAGCATACTGGTATATTAAACCAAAACTAAACAAAGAGAGTATTTCCTGAACTTAAGAGAAGAGGTGCTGCTGCATGTGCTAAGCAGTAAGAGTCTGGTGATGTCCCTCAGGCACCAGGACTGGAGAACTTCATATTGATGAGATTTTAGTAATTAAAAAACAAAAAATCAAAGGTATGAAAGAAGAAATAAAAGTCTTACAGAAATAGCAGCATTTCAGGGTATTTTTCACCATGCCCTTCTTTTTCAGTGCTAAAAGCTTTCTATCTTTTGTCATTCTCTCAGCAGAGCAATGAACCCAGGAAAAAACGAGCTTGCATATGGGCTGTGCTAAAGAAGACCTTTTAAATGTTGGGGGCAGGGAGGAAATGTTTTTGCATGAGACAAAGCCAAAGCAGAGGCTGGCAAGATGAGGCTTTAAAACTCCCAAGTGGGGGAAATTTTGTTTTATGAAATTATTTCCATGGGAAGTGTTTTCTGCTATTTTACTGCAAAATTAAAGGAAGAATCTACACACAAAGTTAGTAAGTCAATTTGCAATGAAAATACAGAAATCTGGCTTTCAGAGAGCTTCAGGAATTCATCATGTCAATTAGCAAGAGTGAACTGACATGGGAATTTGGCGTAAGCTGACACTTTGAACATGTTGTAGAATAGATGCATAAATGCTACTCAGTGGTCCTAAAAGAGTTGAATAAGAGAGGGCAAGAGAGGGCCAGCTTGCGGTGTGCACCTGTATTCAATTTCTGTTACTTATTACTGAGTGAACAGGAAATGTTTCTTGCAGGAATCTAGCCTCAAGTAAGCACATTTATTTCAAGAATTAAAAGTATATGGATTTGGGTCTTGTTGAGCTTTGGGCTAGCTCAGCACTGTCAGCCTTGGCCTTCCACCATAAAAATATAGAGAGAAGCTTCTTGGATTTCTGCACGTTTTCCCTGCTCATATCACATCTTGGCATCCAGATGAGTGTTTCTCTGGTGAGGCATTCCTCCAGTTTCTGATGGATGGGCCTGCCCAGCCCACCTTACTGAGGGCAGCCAGATTCCCAGAGGAGGAATATGTAGAGGTGAACTCAAAGAAAGATCCTGTAAGAGCAGCCACTATTCTTTGTGAACTCAAAGATCCTGTAAGAGCAGGCACTATTCTTTCAAGGTGTTGCATGTGGTTCTTTGCAGTATGCTCCTAGCTCTTCCTCTCACTGTACTCTTCAGGAGTGTGAAGGTGAGCATAACCAGTAGAGCTGCCTGGAGATCGCAAAGCATTGTAGCAATGTGATTCTAGGGAGACATGATGCTTGTGTTGCAGGCATTGTTCCCCTGTAAGAAATGCCCAGGACAGTTGTCAAAGACCTACTCTTCATGGCAAGCTGCTGCCCTGTATCTTTTTACCACTCCTTGACAACATCTCCCAAACAAGGAAACAAAGTGATTCACTAAAAGAAAAACATGAATACGTATGCAGTGTACATGTGTGGGGGAATGCCAGAGCAGCAGAGCAGAGGGGGAGCCAACCTGACAATGTAGACACACCATTTGAACACCACACAGAGCTAGAGCCACATGAAATTACATAGTTAACTGCTGCTTCTGTGAGGAGCTGCTGCCATTTCTTGTCTTTTGATTCCCTGGAACTCACTTCTGTGCACATTCAGCTTCTGTCTTTTTCCTTTTGTTGGCTTTGATTGTAAGATAGAATTTTGTAGCACGGGGATTCAGAAAAACACAAGCTAACAGGTTCATCTGTCATGATAATAGAGGCTCATTGCATTTCTGTCTAAATATTTCTCAGCCTCACTGTAAGATAATAGCTCACACTACCAGACCTGCAAGCTACTTGTCTTGCATCCCAGGGCCACATAGGAAACTGTGGGTAATACCCTTCTTTATAGCCTTAAAGGTTCCTTTGGAGGAAGAAATTAAGCACTTAGATTATTTTTTTTAAATGCAGAAATACATCAGCACATGAGTAACATTTAGCACTTCTGTAAGGCAACACACATTTATTTTCCTAATGCTTACATTACCTATGCAATGTGAAAAATCAGAGCTGTGCCAGCACTGTAAAATATTTTTTGGTGACTATTAGTTTCAGTTTCTTATTTGTTAAATGGCTTTTCCTGGAAGATACTCTTACATTTTCTACATCTACCTACTATTAGCATCGATCCTTGTGACTTTTACAAAAATTAAACATCTAGATTGAACATTCAGGGTCTAGAAAAAGCTGAACTTGCTTTTTACATTGAGAGGTATTTCACATTCACCTACACAAAGTATAAAAACGTGCCTGTTTCCCTTTTTTATCCATCACGACCACCACTGCAGAGCCTATTTGTAAGTTTTACCATTCACCATAGAATAGAAATAATGAAACGTACCTGTCAAGGTAAAATATTGAACAAACCCAAGGAAATAATGATTGATTTGTGCTTAGCTGTTTCACTAGCAGTAAGAAAGCAAGTGACTGTGAACTATTTGCAGTACATAAATATGCAGGATATCCTAATGAAATGTTAGAGTAGAAAACCTAACTCCTGTAGTCTGGGAAGCTGTTATCTGGAGGCCTCTGAAATTCCTGGCCTTAAAGTCTTGACATTTGTGTACAGTAGTCAGTGGTACTAGTGCAGTTTGCAGTAAAATAAAACAAATTAAGATAAACAGTTGGCCAGATTTTCCACTCACTTGGTGTAAAATCTGGACTAAGTCTACTGAAGTCAGTGGTTGGCCTCAAATAAAAGCAACAAGATGGCTGGAGGAGAATTGTTTATCACATGTTGGCTTGTGTATTTTCTTATGTGTCTTTCAATAGGCTGGATAACATATGTCTGTGTTTGATGATGTGCATGAAAGGCACAGTATATGTTAAATATGAATAGAGGAGAATTTAAAGAAATTATAACTTTCTATTATGGAACAGATTTCAGGTTGCTTTGATTTGAGCTGGTAATTTGGAGTGGTTTCAGAGCTGGCAAAACAGGTCAGAGGTATTGAAAGAGTCAGCTATTTAAAAGTACTCATTAGGGACAAGCCTTTTGCACTCTTTGGTCGGGGGTGGGGGTAAGACCATATTACTACAACCTTCAAAATCTGTAAATAATTTTCTTCCTCTTTATCTATAAATTCACATTGCATTCAGCAATTCCAGCAGTGTATTCCTTTCTCTCTCCTGTAATTGGTATTCATCCTGATAGTGACTGTAATGAATTCAAGAGGGATCTCCATGGCCATCACATTTGCTTTCCTAGAAGTTCCATTGTAATGCAGAATTATTATGACATTAAAATAACATGTTACCATTTTAGCACCTTCTATGGAGAAACATCACCTGCAGTGTAGGTTAATTTTATGAATATATTAGTTTGAGCTTTTGCCATCTGTTCTACCCCGGCCATAAATGCAAAAGGCATATATTTCACAATTCACTCATTAAATATATATGATTGATTGAAATGCACATGCATGTTCCCTTTACAATGCCAAATGCATTTAAGGTGATATAGAAAACTAACCAAGCAGAGAGTCTGAGTGGACATTTTGTGATACAGTAGTGTTTATTCCTATACATCTTCTACTGGTCAGCATGCCAAGGGACACAAAAGTTGCTTACTTCATTTGCCCCTTGAAAGTCATGGCACACCTTTGCAGGGACTAACTGCCTGTGCATCATAGTTTGGCTGGGGGAACTGCTGGTGGCTATACAGCCTGAGGACACTTTGTCATATATTACACCTTTGCTTTTCTGGCTTCTAGTTTATTTGGTTCTCTACTGCTAACCTTTAATTCCTATCTGCCCTGAGCTTTTAAAATAGCTTTTCTTTTCTATCTTACACTAATTAGAGAAAATTACACTAATTAGAGAAAAAGGCAAGAAAACTGAAATGCTGTGCAGCCTGACTTCTGGCAAGTGGGAAGGTGTGGGGAGGAATAGCATTTTTGTTAGCCCCCAGTTGAAGGTGCCTTACTGTTTCCATCAGGAACATTTTAGCTTCTGCAGTCATAGTCAAGAGTAAACCTGGTAGAAACTTTAAGATCAAAACTTTTAAGTTCTATGCAGAAACTGCATCCTTCTTCTCTGCCTGTGGGAACAGGCGTAGTCAGTTTGGGGTTTATTTTTGCTGCAATGGGAAGGGTTAGCAACACATGCACACATCATCTATATCTCCTGATGGTCCATAAAAGCACAGCACCTTGGGCACAAGGGTGCAAGCCCTGTCTATAGGCAAGGCTGCCCTTAGTATCCCTTCCCTTGCAGAATAGCCTTCTACAGCGTAGCAGAGGGTGAGCAGGGTGTCTTGGATGAGGAGCTAATTCTGCATTCCTCTAGAATATGATGCACACATAGCTGTACCTCTCCACCAGTTGATTGTGATTGTCAAGAAATGTTGTGGGTTTTCCAAGTGTCTTTATAATCTTGAAATTTGTGCATGTTTCTTTTAACATCATAAGGAGTAGTCATCATTCAAAGTTACCTTCCTGGGGAGAGACTTGTAGGCCCTTTACATTGTGCATTTATGCTAAACGATGCCAGGTCAGCAGTAACCTTGCTGTTTAGGGGGCTCATTTCAATCTTGATGGCTCAGTTTTGCAGATGCTTGACAGTAGTGTTATGTCAACTCTTCACATGGTGAGCTGCAGGGTTTGGTCTCAACCTGCAGGTTATTCCTGTGTTTTATAAGATCTGCTGAAGGGAATGCTGCTTCCTTGTGTTATCCCTGAACAACCTGGGGTGGCCCCAAATACATCAGGGAGCAATGGCAGAAACATGTGCAGACTAATAGCCTGCAAATTCTGCAACACACATGATAAATACTGGAAAACTCCAGAACCATTTCATGAACTATTTAAATGTATGTCAGATTTGGTAGTGTGAATAGACTACACTTGCATTTTTAAAACACATTTTGGTTTATGTAATCCCCTTTCCCATGTCCCTTGCTAATAAATAAAACACCAGGTGGACTATCCAGCGCAGAATGATCTTAAATCTGTTGAATGTGCTAAACTACCACTTGCACTTCACATGAGATTGATTTCACAGACTGGAAATGCACCTCTGATTTTTGTATTATTATTTTTTTAAACTAAAACATCTGCATTAAATAGAGTGGATGTCTGCTCTGTTCTTCTGTCCAGTTGCATTTCAAGAAGTATTTGTTTCATGGATGCCCACAGTTGTGGGCTCCACTGGCCGCAAGGGATCTGTCAATGACAACTCATTAAAAGCCAAACCATCACTCCTGAGAAACAGATTTCCTCCCTGTAAAGGTTGCTTTCCCCTGAGTAAAATGCTGGATGAATAAAAGCTGAAATCTCTCTGAAGTGTGCTCTACCTATGAAGCAGAAGTACATAAGGCAGCAGTATTTAGTAGAGGAGGATGTATGGTTGGTAGCATTTCTTACTTTAGGATTTTCATTTTTGCAATGTGAATAAGAGCTGACTGCCTCCATGATAAGGTTATAGATAATATCCGTTACCTGATTTCTGTATTCAGTATATCCACTGCAATACAGAGAGTTTTCAATATCAATTTTTGGGCAAACCATCGATTTTTTTAAATATTGTAGCTCTATGGCAAGCATAAATGCCAATTGCTTTTTCCTTTTCTGGAAATGTATTTCAAGCATCATTTAAAGACTGCAACTTCCTTGTTCATATGGTAAAATCCTAATGCTGATGACAAGAAAGATGAAGTGTACCACACCGACCTGAGTTGTCGTTTCCATTTACTTAAAATTCTGTTCTGATCTTTCCTGTGTTTTGTATTTTGCATAATTTATTGCCTTCTCCTGCCTAAGAGGGCTTCTTCTATAGCCATTAGTAATGCATCTCTCTAAGATGGTCATCAGTGAGGATTTTGAAGATTGACATGGATGTGCTGTGTCCCATCAGGAAAATAGCACATCTGACATGGCAATGTGAACTGATTGCACAGGAGACTGAACAAATGCAACATTTGGGTGTGAGAACCCCAAGGTTAAAAGCCACTTCTAACATTTGTAGTGCTTTTTTTTTCTGTTTGATTAGGTAAAAAGCATGTCTAAAAAATCAGAGTTTGGAATGTAGAGATTGAAGTTCTGTATAATTCACTTGGCTAAATGTGGCATTGGCGTGAATCTGGAAATGAGGCCACAAGCTGTATGTCCCTAGAGCCTCACAAAGTACAACCTCACCCCTAAGTTTGAATGGGATCTGTTATAGAGGGTTTGAAATCTGCTACAAAAACACAGGGGGACTGTTAATATTTCCAGAAATTACTTACCTGCTTACCTCTTTCACTGAGATCTGCTTGGTGCTCTTCTGGGCTCATTCTTTTGTCCTAATAAAATATAGACAAATTTTGATGCAGCACCCATACCGCAGCACTACTTTTGTATGGAGAGTAATAAAGAGCAGATTTGGCCTTTCTCTGCTTTAATAGTCTTATAAAAGTCTCTTTGACAGCAACAAACTCCAGAAAATACCATAATTTAAAAACAGGCTATGTGGTATTCTTACTGTCCTTTTGATATGAAACTTGATTACAATAGAATGTGACATAAGTTGAGAAAGTATGGAAATCAAATTTTCTTTATTTTATACTTTTTTAGGCTGACCTATGCCTACAGTTTCTCTTTGTATAATTTATGTTGTCTTTGTGCCATACCTTAATTTCAAATACATTAGTTGAAAGTGTCCCTGTAGCATTCTTCTGATTGTCAAAAGCAGCTTTTATTCTGGAGAAGGAGAACACACAAAAAAAAAGGAGAGAGAGTACTGGTTTTAATTATCATTCTAAATAGCTTCACAACCACTCTGAACTCTGAATTTACATCATTTTTATGATAGCCACACCACTCCAGGTTTATTGATTTTGTCATTTGCTTCATTATATTTAATGCAAACCTTTTGTATGGAATTATTCTGGTGCTGTGCTAGGCACAGAGGGGTCAGCATATGCAGTCTCTAGCCAAAACAGCACAGCAGTATCATTTTAGTGCAGACTCCATGAGTAAGTGGGGGCTGTAAATACTGTCCACCAACAGAACAAAGTTTGCCTTCTCCTCCTGACCTTTCCAGCTGGACAAAGTTAAAACCATAGTGTGAGATAGCTTTTGTTTTTTCTCTCTCCCTGTGTGTTTCAGCTCCTCAGTCCATGCAACACATGTCCTGTAGTTAGAGAGAGCAAGGGTCTTTTGGCACAAGAGCAGGACTCAGGCAGTACCTGCTTGTGCTATGGCCATGCCACTCTTTGCTGTGAGACTTACCTGGCAGGACCAGTTCTGTGCAACATGGAGATGCTGCCTACAGTGAAGGAATCTGCAGGGAGGGCTAACCTGCTGCTCAGAATCAGTTTTGAAGAGCCAGTGAGCTTTTTTGGCTTTCAAGACAGAGATACTGTGGGTCTCTGGAGTCTTCAGTTGTTTTACCATTTCACTGAGGCCATGTTTTGAGATTTCATTTTGTGAATACACAACAGTGTTCCTGGACTACTTGTACTTTTTAAGGTGAATGAAACTTCCTCAGTTCATAATCAATACTGCAGCACTTTTTCAGAATAGCACAATTATTATTTTTAATCTAACTATTAAAAGTGATGAAAACACTGGGGAGAAAACAGGTGAGTAAATGGATTCTTGTTTTCTCCAGGAGGAATGACTTAGGCTCAAAAAAATAATTTCAGTAATTGACTGGGGGGACTAGATTTTCTGCACTGCTCTTCCTTGACCACAAAATAAGATGGATGTCCTCATTTCTTGACCCCACCTCAGCAAGGCTGCTGCTTGGCTATTAGTCCTCAATTCAGCTGCAGCTTTCTGTACTAGAGCAGAACTGGGCATTTAAAACATGGATGACAATGACAAAGCCTGTATAGCTTCCTGCTACATGTAGAGCACAGAAGGGGATGATTATGTTCCCCATTCAGTGATTCACTCTGTTATATGGCTCCAGGATCTTGCAGTTGCGTGGCTCCATGACATAAAGTGGCTGTAGGAAAACAAAGCCACCTGCAATTGTGCTCAATCCAAACTTGTCATGCCGTGATAGGGGAATGTTTTTGGAGGAAAAAAAAAAGAATTAAACTGTAATGATACAGTTGTATTTTACAGTCTTGTCATCATAAACTCATTTTATATGAACATGTTCGCTGTGTTTATACAAGGAACGTTACACAGTCCTTTTAAACAGCTAAATTGCTGCATCATTTGAAAATTTCCTCAACAGAAGTTCAGACCAGGTAAATCCTACATGGTTATTAAGAAGATGCTCTGGAGGATCCTTATTTGATTTCAAAAAATCATGTTTGTGCTTGGATCTGCAGTCTTTTCTTCCAGCATAAAATAAGGACCTACCTCTTAAGTGAAGCACAGAGGGAATCCTCAGGCACTCAAATGTCTTTTAGGAGATTAATAAAGTTGATTATGTAGGTGCAAGTCTCAGGATGGCTTTAGTAAAATAGCTAAGAGGTAGGCACGAATCAATCCTTTTTGTTTAAGACCAGATGACATAGGCAGAATGTGAGATAGCAGCACTGGAAAGGGCTGTTAGATGATGGTCTCATTTGTACAACTGATTTCTCCTACCAAATATCATTTTCCTCCACCTTTTTTTTTTTCCCCCTTACTAAAAGCCCATGGGATCTAATTTTGCATTTGTTTACCCTTTGGAAGTCCCATAAATGTCAAAGAAACAAATGGGAAAATTCTATCTTCATGTGGAAGTAACCTCTGCTCCAGTCTTTTGTGGGTTTTTTAAAGCTCTTTTTGGAGTTATTTTTCCAAGTCATTGGGCAGCACCAGAGTAAGGCTTTGATAATATGTGTCCACAGATTGTGCAAGGTGATATTGTCACACTTTGAATTATTCTTTCTTTCTTTTGTTTTACTAGGGAAAGGATTTCTTAATTGTTCTTTTGAAGGAAAAAGAGACATTCAAGAATGATCAATTATGTCCTTATATATTTCTGCCTCAATATTCTGTCAATCAGAAATTGCTTATAAGGCAGCCACAATATGTTGATACTGGAATATATATATATATTTCCCTTAACAAAACGACCCTACCACTCACTTAGACAAAATGATGGGCTATAGAAAACTGTGGTGTGGTGCACAAGAATTCTGAATGCAAATGGTTTCCATTAAGATTCCCTATAAGCAGTTCTTGCTGCATTTGCAGGTGCACACACAACCTATGAGTCACCACATCCAGTCTACTTGCTGCAGCAAAACCTTTTTCATACATGTTAAAAACTACTTGTTGTGACCTGTGCTGGGAAATTGATCTTTCTGGTGCAAAATTAACTTTAGAAATTAGACAGATTCCACCACCCCCCCCACCCCCCCCCCACCTCTTTCTTCTGCTTCCTTTTGTGACCCCTCAGTAGCCCTGTACATGAGTTGCACCCATGGCCATGCTTTATTTTGTACAGAATTTATATGCTTAAACTCAGGTCATACACAGCATTGGCTATAGATTGGGTCCCACTTTTAATACCAGTCTTATAAGGAAAATGTCTGTAAGGAGGTCAAGTGGTTTGCTGGGGATGATTCACTGAATAAAGGGGCTCACCATTTCCTGAACTGTTCTGGAGGGGGTGTTGTTGAGATTTGTTTTGTTTTTACCTCTCTGCCTTGAGCTCATGTTACTTTTCAAAGGTGTGGCTCTCCCTTCCTGTGTGCAGCTGGAGAGCATAATTAAGGGTTAAGGGGGGGGGATAAGCAGCAGGCCCTTGCTAATAAATTAGGCAAGCAGCAGTCTCAAGAGGATCACTGAGAAAGATGGGAGAAATGTACTGTGAAGGTAATGGTGCAGGTATCCTCTTTACCTACTTACAAAAGATTTGTTGCTTTGATTGCAAGAAAGAGAACTTTGGGGCAGGGCTTTTGTCTGGCCATTTTATTTAAGTGCTGTCACATTGCAGTATGAATTAGATGTTTGAGCTTTTGTGTGAAGGGTCGGGTAAGGTAACTGGTATACTCTTCTGATCCATGCTTGCAGCCTAATCCTACTAGGGAGTAAAAGTTTTCTTGCGCACGTCTACCCTTTTGTTATGACAATCCTGACAGGGGAAGCAGCTGTCTCTACTACGAATGTATTTATGGAGTAGTGTCAGAAAAAAATAGTAATAAAAAAATACCACCTAGCAAGAAAATGTTGAAGTCATATGGATTTAATTAATGTTTAAGATTCTTTGTCAATGAATTCGATTTTGTAAGACTTGTAGAGTCATTATTCAGTGACCTGTAAATAAATCTGAAGGAACACTTGAAACATGTGAACATTTATATTTGCGAAATCACAATGTCTAAGATGACCTGAAGGTTAATGTTGTTAATTTCAAAAGGAAATGTTTTTCTTGTAAAATATAAAAATGTTGCAGTTTGCCAGGGGAAAAAAACAAAACAAGACACAACACCAAGTTTCTGACTTCTAGGAAATTCCTTATATAAACCTGCTTCTGCAATATTTCCCACTGATGGTAGGTGTTAAGATATAAAAATTAGTAATAGTATGTTGTTATTTCATGATGCATGAGATGGTTTTACCAGTTTTTAATTGAATAACTCTTTCACATTTCTGTTCATTAGAAGTCCGATATTTATAGATAAATACAGACTCTTAACTTACTTTACTCAGTGCTCCTGGAGGATGGAATAAAACCCTTTGAAGGTGACATATCATCCTATTTTTGCAATACATGCTGTCTTGGAGATTGTGATTATCCCTTGGTCCTGAGATTTCTAAACTGTGATGTTTCATATCCAGGGTCAAGTTACTCCTTGTCTAGCAATTAAGCTCTCCAAGCAATTAGAGATCTAGAAAGAAGGATGAAAGAAAGACTTTAGCACCTCTTAGCCTGCTTTTAAAATCTGCCCAAGAACTAAACTGATCTGAGACTATCAGGTACCAATAGGGGTTTCAATTATATTTTTACTTTCAAGCACTGCAATTCAGCAAAATGTTAGTGCTGTTAGCCATGTTTTACCACTCTCTCTGTAAATGCACTTTGTAACAGTAGTCACGTTATCAATAACTATCTATTGCAGTAAGTGGTGTTCAGCACTTTTGGTATAAACTCTCCCTGTTGTATGTTTTAGGTTTGTATTTTACATCTCCTGAGGCCAGGGACACATATTTGAATTTACAAATGATGTAGGTTAGTGGAACTGGAAATGTTGTGTGGTGTGCCTGAAATTTGGTAAAACCTCATTATGCTGCTGACAGCTGCACATCTGCAGGGCAGTGAATAAATATATGAAAGGGTGAGGGACTCCAATGCTGCAGCAGTCACATAAATGCCAAAAATAGATGGATGCCACTTGCTTTTATGAATTAGAAGAAATAGACCTGTGGTTTCATGTAGGTGGAAAGCAACACTCCCTGGTGAATATGCGGATGAGTTGTCCCATATGCTCTGTGCCCTGTTCCTGCGGGATTTGCAGTAGTGCCACAGTGATTTGGTAAAACACTGTTCAGAAAGTTAAAGATCTGCTAACAAAAACTGAATGTAGTGATCCAAACATATTGGATGCTTATGGTTCAGATGGGTGTTCAAAACAGGCACATTTGTTCCAAAATGCTTGCAAACATAAATCTGCAGTGTGGCTTGCTGTCCTTACCCTGGGTGATAAACATTTCATAGATGACATGAATTTGGCTGGCTTGAAAACAATAAAACAAAATGGCCTTTTTTTTTTTTTGTCAACTGTGATGCAGTTTGCTGTGTATTTCCATAGCACTTTTCAAAGTCTCGAGGTAGCCAAGAGCAACATAATTTTGGTCACTTATTTGCTTTCCTTTCCTGCACTCTGTTCTGGTTTCCCTTCTGATTTACTTTTCTTTAAAGTTCTTTTTTTTTTCTGTCTAGAAACTAGTTATTCTTTCCTAGCCCTTCTTGTTTTGTAGATACCAGGTTGAGCCTTTGGGGCTTTCATCTGTTACGCACAGATGTTTCTCTGAGAGCACAAGTGAGTTTTGTCAAGAGTGCCATACCAACTCATTTGAACTCACCTGCATGCTTATCTAGTATTGATTATAAGTCTACCACATGTCTGGCTTACAAAATAAGATGTGATGCTAAGAAACAACAACAAATATAATGACTCTTAAAAACAGAGCATCAGGACTTCAGAGGGGCATTGTAGTGATGACTGGAAAACAAATCTTGAATGTTTTCCTAGTATCCACTGCTGGCCTTATTTTATATTAGTAAGAGAGCAGCAGCCTAAAACCACCACACTTAGTATAGTTGTATGATGTACTTGGGTCTGCTGCACTTTTTCAGTAGACCTGAAAAGTCACATATCTGAAAAGCAAAGAAACATGTAATCAAAGTGAGGAGAAAGCATTTGGAGCTGTTTGTGGCCTTCGGTGATTTAGGAAGATTAGTGTGTTAAAATCTCTGATAGTGCCCAGACAGGTACATAGGGAAGGAGATAAAGCTATAGCTAAGTTAAATGTCTCTGTCTTAAAATAATTGAAAACACTTTATTTTTCCTTGGTTACTTTTCGGTGCTCAGATATACAGTGGAAATTATTAGAAATGCAAAGGTGAGCTGCAGCTTGGTCAGTATAAAAGAGGTAAAACCAAACAAAAATCCCGGAAGCAGCTCCATTTACTAATCCTAAAATTGGAGCCTGTAGCTGTATTGAGATGAACTGGCCTGCACTTTGGAGCTTTGTAGAAAAGCATCAGTGTCTGCAAGGCAGGATCAGTACTGGAGACCTATGCCAGATTGACTTAAAACTGATGCAGCGTCTTGAAACAGGTAGTGTTCACTAACCTCCAGTGATTGTGGGGTTTAGTTATTTTAGTGTTCCTTGGATGTTGAGGAACTAAAGAACACTATGTTATTAAAAAAAAAATAATCCCCACACCAAAATGGGGCACTGGGATATTCAAAACTGTCCTTTCTTCTCCAGCCATAACTGGCCATTGTGTTTTGGTTCGGGTTTGGGGCTTTTGTTGTTTTTTTAAGTGTGATAAACCAGGATCTGATTTAAAAAAAAAAAGTAAAATGATTGATGTGTTATACTAAGATATTACAGTTCACAAGTTCAGGCTCAACTTGTTTGGCTATTCAGAGAATCACAGAATGGTTATTGGTTGGGCAGGACCTTAAACACCATCTAGTTTCAACTCCCCTACCGTGGGCAGGGACGTCTCCTAGATTGCCCCATTCAACCTGGCTTTGAACACTTCCAGGTTTGGAACCTCTACAGGTTCTCTGGGCAACCTGTTTCAGTGTCCGACCAGCCTCATGGGGAAGAATTTCTTCCTAATTTCTAATCTAAATCTATGTTCTTCTGTTTTTAAGCCATTTGTCCCCTAGTTACACATCCACAAGGTATTATTACTGATTTTTCTAATTTCAAAAATGTCACTGAACCACAAGACTCTCTAGTGGATTGCCCAAATTTACCAGCTGGGTAACAACACACTGCTGTGACTTTTCTGACAACATTTACCGGTTTGGGATTATTTCCTCCCAAGTTTTTGTATTAAGAGCTAGAAACAGATCTCAAAACATTGTATGACTGTGAGTGGTAGAATTAATCTAATGTAATATGAGATTTCAAAGGGGACAGATGTCTGGAGATCAAATGTCAAGATTCCTTTTTGCTCTGTCATCTTCCTAACTGTATAAAAGAGGTGCTTCTGGTGTGTGGCCCTTGGGCACATTTACCTTCGCTTAATTGCCAAGCTCTATTGCATTTCCCTCTGCCACAGCTTCAATCTCATCATGTCATTTTCATGTTTGCTGAAAATGTCCAAGCCACTTAAAGGCATTGAGAGCCCTAGTTTTCCTTGCAACACTGAATTTAGTAAATTATTAATAATAACAATATGTAAACAATGAAAGATCAGAATTATTAGCATTTTTGTTAAGCAGCCCTGGTTAAATTGCCTTGCCACGTCTGCCCTTTCTCCTGTCAGGACATGTGGACACCTCAAGCTCCTCCTCCTGATGTGCCTTGCAGAACCCTGTTCTCCCTGAGTTTCCACTGGCGGCCCCAGGGCAGTAGTAATGTAATCCATGTCCAGAGCACCTCCTGTAATGTGCTGTGGATAAGAACCAACAGAGCAATAACCATGCCTTGTCACATCACTCTAGGTTCTTGCCCTCCTCTGGCCTACTGAAGTCACATTTCAGAAATACTGGTAGCTCCAGCAAACCTTGTCTGTCTTTGACAACTGACAGCTGATAGAAATTTTCATATTAAGGGATGAAGCATTCTGTGTCTTTCTTGAAGTTTTGCCTCTATCATGAATTTCTTACTACGTGGAACATACACATGGGAAAAATCCCAGAGCCCAGTTGCATACTGTGTATTGCTCTGCTCTAACAGCTGGCTTGGTGGCTTGGTTGTTTTTTCTTCAAAATGAGGATGACTTATGTGCTGCTAATTCCATGTAAATGATACCATGATGGTACATGAGACTATGTAGTAGGCATCTTGATGTGCAGCAAGGCCATCACAGAATGATAGGGCTTGGAAGGGACCTCTGGAGATCATCTTGTGCCTGTAGTGTAGGCTCAACTATTCTGCTGGCCTTGAGGAGGGATGCAGGCATGGGTACCCTGTGCCCTGCAGACTCACTGTACCTATGTGTCTCTTAGAGTACCACATGGGCAGAATGGAGGGAGGAAGGGCTCAAGGTTTGATGAAAGTGGCGGCCACAAGCTTGTCAACAGAGGTAACTTCCAACCATTATGGTGGGTCGGAGGTAGAGAGTAACAGTTACCTATTAATCCTGTTCTCTCTGCAGCAGCTTATGGATGCTAACATTCTTCATCTCCTCTACCCCATGCTCTGTATACATTCCACATTTCTACTAATTATGTAGATTGGATATCTTCTTACTTTTTTATTATTATTATTGAAGAGCCTTAGTTTCAGATTTTCTGCAGTTTTATACTAACACCCCTAATGATAGGATTTCCTACTGGCATTCCCAATTGGATTCCCTAGTGTGATTTCCTATTTAAAAGGTGAATGATTAGTAGAATTTTGGAATTAGAACTTTTCTTTATGTGTGGTATTTGATACTTGTCAACTGAAAATAACAATAAATACAACCGAGATTTAAGTACGTGCAAACCTTCTGAAAAGGTAAAAACCACTATCACAAATAACTTTTCATGTTCACTGACACCCATTTTATCTTTCTCATTTCTTCCCCCTTTTCCCCTTTGGGGCTATGGCAGAGGAGAACAACAGATGGTTATCAGTCAAGAGTAACTAGGGAAACCGCAAAACCTGCCCCAATTGCTATGGAGACAGCCATTTCTGTGCTTGGTATGCACTATTTGTTACATCAGCAACCAGAGAGAGTTAAAAAAAAAAAGGAAAAAAAAATGTTCTAAGTCTCCTGCTATTGAAAGGAAATCTTGGGTTTGTGTATTTACCCTTGTGGGAAGAGGCAGGAGTAGTCTATGTGTTCATTTGCCACTTAAGTTTTGTGTTAAGCTGATTTGATGCCTGGGTATTGAAAGCAACATTTTGATTTGTGAGTTAATATAATAATAAAAAAATCAAATTGAATAAATACTTAATGCTTTTGAATAGTCTGCAGAGTAATTATTTACAAGCAACTCTTCCCCTCCAAATCAGATATCTCTCCGTGCTTCTGTTACGATCTGGCAACATAGGTCAGGTATGAAGGCTGAAGACAGAGAATATGACTGTGCCCAATTATTGCATGCAGATGAGATGTTTCTGCACAATGCCTCAAATGTAGCTTTTGGCAAAACACCATCTTCAGGAAACAAAAAGCAATTTTGGAACATTTGTAAAAATCCCAGAGGGAGATTTTGGCTTGATCACAGTGGCTCTGTCATTTTTGTTTTGCACCACTGATTTAATCCAACTGCAAATTGTTTCAGTGTTGAATTTATTGTATTAATTCTTCTTCTAACACAAGTAAGCTCTTAAAGAATAATTTTAGTCAAGCAGTAGTAAAGAGTAAAAAGTGAAAAGTGCATTAGAAGATGCTTTGAAAAAGACTTTATTTCAATGTAATAAAATGTAGTATTACTTGAAAGGACCATCTATTACCATTTATGGTGCTTCCTAACCAATTTAATTTAAGGACTTTGGTTTGGTGCATAAGAAATTTTACATAGATGTGTTGATGTCACTTTCCTTTGAAATTTTAACATTCTCAAAGTTATCTGAGGACTGGTTTGGAGGATGAGCAATAAATGTTACAGAGTGTCTAATTCCTATGGGTTGTTGAAGAGTTTCAATCCCAGGGCATAAACTTTACAAGAACGTGTCAGCAGTTAGTATTAGAAAAAAAAATAAATAGAAAAGGGTTGGGGAAAATGTTGTCCAAACTGAGGTTCTTTTGGAGACATAATTAACAAAATTAGTGTTTCTCTAACAACAATTCCCTAAGAAGCTATAGTGAGTTTGCCTTCCTGTGAAGTGACTACTGAAAATTCCTTTAAATGCTTCAGAAACACAGTACCTTTAGTTTGGCTATCTCTGTTAAATATGCAAGTCTTATTATTGAGGAAATGGCTTTTGATTTATCTCATTGATTTATCTCATTATTATGTATTTATCCATAACAGTAGATAACTGTAACAATAATAAATTCATATCTGTAACAGTTGAACTTTCTTAATTCCACAGCTAATTCTAACACTTCCTTTTATGCTGAACGTGTGAAATATGAGTAACATAGAAATCTGTGAAGTATTTATTACAGTACTTTTTCATACAAGCTTTTATTTACACAGTTAACTAGATTTGAGGCAAAATACCTGAAGAGTTTACAGTAATTAAACTACTGTCACAGTATAATTAAAAAACAGATTAACATTTGAGCTCTGCAGTGGCCTCGGCAGTGTTTGTAAATGGCACAACAGAAAAAAAGCCCTCACTGAAACAAATAAGTACAAACCATTGTGTAGTGTGTTTAAACTTGAAGGTGCTCCTCTTCATGAATGTGAGTATGGCTAATTGCAGGAAAAGTATGGAAAGCTCTTATACATAGCATCAGGTTAGTTGCTGTATTGTGAGAAAACATTTTTTTGTAATGGAAATGCAGGGCTTTAACCCTTAACTAACTGTTAATGTTAGTAAAAGATCAGATTATTTCAGTGTTGGAAAAACTAACCCTGAATTTAATTCACCCTGGGTGAATTCTTTAGTACTTTTTAACAGTTTGGGGGTTGATTTTTTAAAAAATCTTCAGTGTTAAAAATTTTATCAGCTTTGTTGCTAGGGATTTTTATCTCTCGAATGCATTTGAAAACTAAATAGTCCTTATTGTTACGAGCAAAACCTCAAAGCCTTGGTATTTAGAGGATTGTTTCAAATGGTGAAAGAATATCAACATTAAAAAATCTTTTTCCTTGCAAATGCTATGTGAAAACACTCATGGATGATAATGGTCAAATCAAAATGAAAAAGCCCAAGCTATATGCTGTATGGGGAACTGTGTTTTAAATGAAGTGGTGTGTTGACCAAAGCCCAGACTGTCCAGTGGTCTAAGTCTATTAGGATTCAGCATTATTTCTCATTTTATAGAAAGCTGATTTGTGCCCTTTTTTATTAAAATATCAATTTTAAAGGTAGACAATGATCAGTCAGTTACATATCATTTAGTCCCATAATTTTTCTGCCTTTTAATAAAAACTGAGACTAGCTATTGAATCCTGCCTAGAGTCACACAATTCCATATGTATTATTATAAAGTATTATAACTCTCCCATATGAAAGATGCCTTTTTCACCTTATAGTAGTACAAATTCTCACACAGTTTCTGAGCATTTGTCTCTGTCACTATTCACCTCATTCCCATATACCCATTCAATATTTTCCTTTCTCCATTCTCTGACATCTTCTGGTATTTCTCTTTGTATCTGTTCGTATTGTCTGGTTGCTAATTGCCTGTCACGGAGCTCTTGGATCCCTGGAGCCTCTTGGGTGAGGTCAGAGTAGGTAATTCAATCACACACAAGCTGCTGGGTTTCCCAGGCTGGGATCTTAGCTCACTGATGCTGGAGAAGGAAGCCTTCTGGCAGCATCACCAAGATGAAGTTCAGTGCTTTGTGTCTGTTTAGGAGAGATTCTGCATGCAACCCAATCATTTTCACCCAAGTAAAAGTTAGGTATCTACCAAACTTAGCAAAATGTTGACAATTCAAAGTTTTACAGTTGGGTTTTGTTTCTGCAATGGCTTCTAGCTCTTAGCATGTGCTGTACATATTGTGTGGTTATTTTACAGCTAGGCTGTTGTTATTTCATTCATCCTTTAGCTTCTCATAAATACAGAGGTGTACATTTTCTGTGTGAGAACCCCTCTTTTCTTCAGAGGCAGTTGAATCACTTGATAATTTGAGAGAAAGTCTGGACTCAGTGCTGTGTTCCTTCAAAAGACAGGAGTAAACAGTTGTTTTTTTTTAAAGCTATAAAAAGTGACTTTGTCCACTTTAAAATTGTGTCTTAAATCTGAGTTTGTGTTGTCTGACCTTTTTTCACCATGGCATTACACCATTACATGCATAACATCCCATTTCTAATGTGGAAGAGAAAAAGGTCTTCTAGAAAGGGTATGAACTCTGACAAATAGAGATGGCATTTCAATCTGAATAAATGCTTTTGCTGGTTGAGACTATTTTTTTTAAGTTCACCTGTAAGACTGGAGCAGTTGATCTGTGTCTCAGGTAGCAATGCTCCACAGGAGCGCTCTATGCAAGCAGAAGGGAGCAATGGAGAAGAGCAGTGTTGCGTGATCCTCAAGGAAATGTATGTCACCTCTTCTGAAACAGTCTTGTTTGCTTGTTTGTTTCCCCTCTCCCCCCTCTTTTTTTTAATGGTCGAATTCTCCCTTTCTCTGCATATGATTAGTTTTGTTTAGGTAAGATGTTCTTCTTAACAAACGCTAGGTGTGTCTATTCTGTGCATTGAAGAGCTGCATGCACAACGTGCTCACTCTGAATATGCGATCTGGCTGCAAGCCCACATCACAGAATTTTTGTTTTGTCTTCAGAGGTATAAAAGTATGTGTTATTCACCTGGCTTTGCCTTTCTGTAAGGCTTTACCTGACATTTTCTCAAAACTTTAACTTACTGCCTTGGAATGAAGACTTTGTTTAGACTTTAAACTCTCCAATGTCTAGTCCCTGCTTAACCACTCACCAGGGTGCTGTACAGATGCAGAGAGAGATAAATGGGAAGGTGAAGGGTCTTAAAAACTGTCATGCCTAATTTTAAGACAACTGTTAGTTCTGTTCCTTTTGAGAAGAAATCCTCATGCTTAAACACAGATGTGAATGTTTAGGGGAAATAGATGTCAGGAGATGGGAGCTCTGTTACAAAGAAGCATGAAACACAGGTATGCCTCCCAGAGACTCTGCAGGCTTCCTTTATGGAGAATACAGAATCAGGTTGTCTCTCTAATGAACATTTTCCCTATTTACTAATGATCCTAATAAGTGGGCATCTTCTGGACATCCAGGAATTTCTCGCTGTGGTCCTGTGGATTAATCATACAGACTAAACTTATTTGTTAGCACTGGCATGATTTGACCTATAGAAATATGATAAAGATTGTTGTTACACTTTCTCAACAAAAATCATCTATGAAAGTAGAGTTATTTTAGAAAAAAACACTACACCACATATGAAGCCTTTAATCAGAAGGTTTTCTGAGTAGGGCACTGGGTTTATTTGTTTGTTTTAGCGTATTTGGCAGAAAAATCAATATCATAATAGAAGTGAAATAAAAAAAGGCAGTATATAGGACTTCCCATGGAATAAAAGAGAGAGGTGATTCTCACACTGAGCCTGCTTTCTCCTCGTCATGATAGTGTGTGCCAACTTTTTATGCTTAATAAAGCCAACTGATGTGTAAAGTACTTAGTCATGCAGCCAGCCTTCTATTTAACTCATCACAAGTTTAATCCTCCTGAAATGTTCCATCCTTTCTGTTTATGCAACAAATTTTTTAACAACCCACACAATTAAACAGGGTGCTTAGAAAAAGCCACTCAGCAGCCACTGGTCCTCACAGAAGCTAAAAATATATCGGGTTTAGCATCTTTGCTAGATGATGGGAGAGAGAGACCATAAATAAATATGTATGTATATACTTATGTACATATGCTATGCATGAACTGTTATGCTACAGAAAAAAAAATAAGAAAATAAGAAAGCAAAACAAACCACTTTGCATGCTAATACATCCCAATGTCTATCATTATTAAGAGACATCGCTGATGTTCTGCAGAATTCAGTGAGTTCTCCAAAGTTGGGAGAGCTGTGAGAAACCTTAGCAGGGGTTATTCTTGCTAAGTTTATAGTAGACCTTATATTGTGTAAGGTTTTAAATGCACTTTAAATCACAAAAAAAACACATTCATTGAGACCAGGCTATATGATAAAGGATATTTCTCTTAGTCATCAAATATTTGCATATTCAAGATGCTCAATGTTAATAGATCAAACTCAGTTTTTAAAGAGGTACATAAAGATTATATTTACTCTGTCTCTGCTTTATTGTTGTATAATAAGAAAGCTGTGAGAAATGTTTATTTAGGGGAGAAAAAAAGTAGGTCTAGAAAATAATTGGCAAGAACTTGGTAAAATTATACAAAAATACTACACACAAGTGTAATATTTTTGCTATCTCTGCCTATATACTTCTTATTATTGATAGCAAGCAGAAGTTGCAATGCAATCTTGGCATCTTTGTTCACACTGCTTTATGCACACCAGAAAAATTGTCCTTACCTCACCAAATCTAAAGTTTAGGTCATGGAAAGAGCAGCATAACACAGAGGCAGGAACCTGCACCTGTTTGGGTTTGGCTTTGGGGTTGTGTTTTTATGAAATGCAGATATTTTACTTGCACAGGGGGAGACAGGTTATTTTATTTCACTCAGTGTAAAATTTAAGGGATCAGATGTCAGAAAATGTAATAACATTTTGAATGACAACTTTTAACTTTAGAAAAGGCAGATGTAGCTGTACTGCTTTATCCACATCTATTGTAAAATATATTAAAATCATGCGTATGCAGGGAGACAAATGAGAGAACTCCACCATCCTAATATTAAATTACACAATTTAAAGCAAAATAGTGTTTTAAGTGTACATGTGTATAATGCTTTCTGTCACTGGATTGCTCTCCCTGATGCAGTTAGACAGAATCTGTATTTAGTCAGAGATCTTTCAATAGAACGGGCTACCAGATGGGACCAGTAACAATGCAGAGAGGCATCGAACCACCACAGACATTTGGTGCTTAGAATAATAAAAAGACTATAAAATTAGATTAGTTGAGTCTAATTTGGAATTGGTGTATTCCCTATGCACTCTCACAGCTCTTGGGTAGATAAAGCCTGGAGATTTAGTACTGTCAGGACAGAGGACTCCAACTTCCAGTAAAAGAAAAAAAGGCATTCTGGGAGGTCATGGAGGGCAGCACAGTGACCTCCAATGATTTACAGGCCTTTAGCTTAATGAAATTGTTTCAGTGACATGACGGTAAAAGCTCATAATGGATTGGATGCCCTAATGTAATGAAATTACTCCCTTCTGCCTTTAAAAAAAAAAAAAAAAAGAAAAGAAAAAAAAAAAAAAAGAAAAAGAGAGGGGAAAAAAAGAGAGAGAGAGAAAAGGGGAAGAGGGGAGGAAAAAAAAAAAAAAAAAAGGCACAATTAATATTTACTGAGACCTGCCAGGCTTCAGTGTGCGGGAGCGTGCTGCGCTGTCAGCCAGCAGCGCAGAGCCAGAGCATCGTGGCAGCCGAGCAGCCCTGCGCCGGGTGGCGAGATGCGCTGTGAGGGGGTGGAGGGACACCTCGGGGACGGGAAGCCCCCAGCCTGGCGCTCCGAGGCAGCTCTGCCCGTACCGGCCAGCCTTCATCCTCTCCCTTCCTTTCTGCAGGCAACTGGACAACAACCAGATCAGCTGCATCGAAGATGGAGCCTTCCGAGCCCTGCGCGACCTGGAGATCCTGTGAGTTGACTTGGTGCTGTGCTGGGGTGCCGGGCCGGGTGGGTGGGTGGGTGGGGGGTGTGTGCTTCTCCCTGTGCTGCAGTGCTGAGTGAATGTGGGGGCTTGATGTCCTTCCTTCCCACCACAGTGCAGAGGCTTAGGTGGAAAGTGAAATCTCCCACTTCCCTCAGGCTGGGGTTATTGCTAATTAAACCACAATAGACGACTTCTCTGCTGCCGCTCCAGAGGAGCAGAGATATCGCCGTGCTCGCTGCTGCGTGGAGCAGATGGGGTTCAGCAGTATTCAAAGTGCGTCCGATGTGCGCTCTGCAGCCAGGAACCTGGCCAGGTCTGCGTGATGTCGAGTAGTGGACGGGTAACAGGCTCATGGGGAACAATATTATGAGAGATCTGACAATTGCCTTAGACAGAAAGCTGTGTAAACGGTCTGTGATATGTAGGAGGGAGGAGAGACGGGCGTTTGGCAGGCTTGTTCAGTGCAGTCATTGGCTTTTGGGGAGGATCCTGCTCTGAGGACTGAAATAACACCACGTTGTGCTCTTTCATGTACCAAAAACTTTACACATCAGCTGTTAAAGCTGCAGCACAGACAAAAAAAAAAACAAAAAAAAAAAAATTGACAGGGATAGCTGACCCTAGTAGAGAAAAATCATGTTAGATGTAGGGCACTTTCACTGTAATGTAAATTCCAGTGTTACCCACAACTCTGTATCTGAGCAGATAATTCACTTGTTCTCTTAGAGATCTTTACTGGAATAGGTTTGGAGTATATGAACTGATACAAAGCTTTCCCTGTGAATACTGCAAAGTCGAGTGTTAAACACACAGTCCTAAGCCCGAATGGAGATGGACAACATGACTCCTCCAAAAGTCAAGCCTTTAGCATCTGAACTGGAGTTAAACACTGAAACAGTGCGCACTTAAATACAGCTGAACTCCTCAGGCTTCTTGCTGTTAAATTACATGGTGCAAACCAGCAAATGGTAGATGGTAAAGTAAGCCTCACACAGTCCTGACACCTGAAGACTCGAGATACTGCCTTTGGCTTCTTAGAATGAGCAAAACAAGGGGCTTTATAGACAGTGCTGTGCCACTCACCACAGTGGGGTTGAGTATGCATGGAATAACAGAGGGAATTCTTCCCAAGCACTCTACTCACACAGTACTGGTGCTCAAAGAGGATCTGCAGAAACACATTTATCTTCCCGGGAGACCTGGGAGTGGTTTGCCTGTCACAGTCAGCTGGAGTCCCTTTGGCCCCTCTGTTTCCCAGGCTTGTGATATTGATACTGATCAGATTGTCTATGTTGCTCATATTGAGCTAACAGTAGATATCTGCAGAGTTTCTTATGTGGGTATTGTTTGAATGCTATATTAATAGCACTTTTCAGGAAAAGTAACGTGGTATCACTATAAAGTTTCACTTGTCTGTCGGATTGAAAAGTCTAATCGGTGGTGAAAGAAGGGGGGAAAAGGGGGGGAAGTCACTAAACTCTACAAAATTGACTTCTTTTATTTGTTTTTGATGGACTGATTTTCCATATCCACAGAGAGTGAATCAGTCCTCCAGTGACAGCAGATTGTGCTGTGACTGTCACTGAAAAAGGCTGGACAATTAATGGAGCTTTTTTTTTTCCTTTCTTTCTTGTTTTTTTCTGATGATAAACTGAGTTCTTCAGGCTCTGGAAAAGTTGTTGGGAATGCATTCCTTCTCCCCAGAATGCAGTAAATGTTAAATTAGTTTATTAACCACTCTGCTTTTAATTGGTCAATTCTATACCAGTCACTTGCAGGTGGGAGAAGAGGAGAATATATAAAATACATCATAATCAGTTCTTTAATGCATTTTTAATTTTCAGCACAGACTGCTACAGGAAAAATCAATCTTGATGCTAAAAGATGAGAAAATAGATTGATAGTACCTATTTCTAATGCTATATTTCTTGCAGCCACAAAATGTGAGTTTTATACTTCCAGCCTAATCTGAAAATTTTCCCAAGTTTTTCTTTAAAGAAAGTTCAAGTATTTAATCTCTTTATGAACATAAAATTGCTTGATGCCCCAGAGAATAGACTGTCTTCAGTTGTAGAACAATCATAAATGGTACAAATTAAAGCCATTTGAACCATCAAAGATCATTCACACGTGAAACCAAACTTCACCAATTCAGACCCACTATGTAATTTGCACAGATATATTTTAACCTGCAATGCGCTATGTGGAAAATAAGTAATGAGTCTGGCAGAAATGAATCATAATTAGCTGTTTACAAGGGTATCAAATAATACACTTCTTCTTTATCATACTAAAATCATGTGAACTTTCTGATACCAAGCATTTTCATTTCTGCACACCCACCTGTCTACAGAATCCTAAAGACAAAATTGCTCAAAAAAAAAGAAAAAGGGGGAAAAAAAATACAAAGCACCTTGTTTTCTGGGCTGCACTTTTCACCTTGAATTCCTCAAAAGAACCATGAGTGCAAAGAGCTTTGTGATTTGGTAGATGTGGGAGCAGAAGGAAGTTGTGCAGTTCTCCTTTAAAGTGAAGAGCACTCTGTGAATCATTTTACTTACTTGTGCTTATCAACAAATTGGTTTTATTTATTACTTTCGTTTTCTTTTTCCATGTTGTACATTCCTTCACCAACAAGTAACACAGAGGCAGAGATGAAAACAAAACTGAAATTCCTGCCTTGTTTCAGCATTTGGCGGTACAATAAGCTGCTCCCTTTGCCCGGGAAAGTGGTAAAATCACCTGGATGTGTTAAACAAAAGATAAAATACGTAGATGTGGCACTCTGGGATGGTTTAATGGCCACAGTGGTGTTGGGTTGACAGCTGAACTCGTAGAGGTCTTTTCTAAGTCAAATAATTCTATGATTCTATGCTAGCAGCTGAAGATTGGACCAGAACATGGCACTGACTGAATCTCTCAGTACAAACACAGTTCTTTGATCATTTCTTTGTTTATGAACTTCTGTGTTTCAAATGTCACAAAAGGTGTCCCTGATCCTATGATCTGACCTGTGTAGACAATAATGCAGGTGCCAAGAACTACTTAGGACTCTGAGTTCTGGGTTAAAAAGCAGCAGAACTGTTGAGTACAAAGGGGTTTGGTGCCTTCTGCTGTCTTTGCCCCTACAGCAAGGTGAAAATAATGTCTGAGAAATTACATGCAGAACTGGCATTCATACTTAAACATCTTTCTTTAGTTTTGCAATGGGGCTGCTTTTGTTCATTTTTTTGCCATTTTTTTAATTAATTTTGGGTTTAATCTGTTGATGAAATGGGGATTTTTCTTCCTTGCTGACGTACTTCCTTTCCCCCATCTTGTAAGACAATGCAGCATAATTCAGGGGATTTGTTTTTACGTTCCAAGACCAGAAGGGGATGTGCAGTACCTGGAACAGCAATGAGAGGGAAAAGAGGGGTGTATTTTTAAAGGGGTGGCAAAAGCTTTTAACCTGTTAGGATAGAAATGTGCAGAAAGGTTGAAGAAAATTGGTGTGAAACTTACATTAATTAAAGCGCCATTTTTGGTAGGAGAGGTTTTCTGCTCAGCTTAATATTTTGCTATGTCCTGTGGCAGTATCTGGCAATAACAGTATTATTAAGAAATTGGTATTAGTGTAGCTGTAAGCACTTTAAAGATTATTATTAAACCCTCACAAAACAAAACCAAACACCTGGAAGAATTCTTCAGGATAATTGTCCAGTATTCCTTATGGTGTGTGCTAATATGATGTTCATCTCCTTTGTAGATTAAAAATTAGTCCATAGGTTCATTTCCAAATGTTCAAAATTATGAAACATAGGAGACAGAAGTCTTTTAGAGCTCAGAATTTCACCTTCAGTCTCTTAGGGTGCATGAATAAAAAGGTGGGTCGGCAAGCTTGCTCCAGCTGGATAAACTAGTAACACTGTGTGAATGAACGCGCTATTGTCATTACGCTGGGAGTGCTGAACAATACTTCTTGGTTTAGGATCCATTTCTCAGTAAGATATAGCGTCCAGTTTAGCCAAAACTGCTTTTAATTTATTTATTATTGTTTAGCCTCACTGGGGTGGCTTGAAAACTGTGGTGACATGGCATTTGTGCCATGTGCATAGAACAAAAAGAATTATGAGTCACTGTTGGCAACTTAGGTGAAGCATTTCCTTATTTTATGTCGTAAAAGCTGGTTTTCCTTCTGTTTTGTAATGATAGTCAGAGGGAGTGGAGCTTGAACACAGTTTATTCATTGCAGATTTTCTGTAAAAGAACTTCCTGAATCCTAAAGATTTTATCATACCAAGAGCTAATCCTAGGGGGTCTGTGGGTAGCATTCTATTAAAGAGAGCAAATGAATTCTTGCTGTACAGAGCTAGTATGGAGTGACTTTGGATTTTTGTTGTTGTTGTTAGTCATGTTATTTGTTGTAGATCTTTCATATAATATCTCTAAGCCTCAAAGTCCTTTCTCCTGTTTTTTGAAACGAGCACTTGCTCCTTGAGTCATTGAGTCTGTAGTAGCCAAATATGCTCTCAGCAATCTGCCATTCTGGGCTCTTTAGTGTGAAAAATCATAGTAATTCACTCACAAGTAATAACAAAGACGTGCAAATACAGTCACCTGAGTATTCAGAGCAGCTTGAAGTTGTAAGTCAAATCAGTTCTACACATTTGATCTTTAAATAATTTAAAAATACTTTAAAAATAAAAAGTAGGGTTTTTGATTGAAAAATGAAAGCACACCAGCCTTCCATCCCCGAAAAGAAGAGTCCTGGAAATAAAATTGTTTCATCGGTGTTTGTATCTAAGCCTTTTCTCTCCAAACATTTGTTCCCGACTGTTGCATGCCCAGACAAGCACCCAGCTACAAGTGCCACGCGCTGGTCCTTCTGATTTCATTTCAGCAGCGAGTGGTGTTCAGCGGGACTCAGTGCAGTCTGTCAGACTAGTTGTGGTCAGCATTCCCTAGTTGTGCTGTGTGTTGTCTGACATCTCCAGTCATTGCAAGCATTTCACAAATGGAATAGGGTTGTTCATGCTTTCATTTTTTTAATCCAGTTGGTTCCTGTTAGAAAGAATTGTTTCTCGTTAAAAGTTGAGTAATCCACGCAATTTCTGATGGAGATGTCACAAAGTGCTGATAATGTGCACTGCCCTTTGTCTTAGCAAACTTTTGAAGCCTTTGCTGAATGTGGGTGATTATTTTGTGCTATAGTCAGGATTTAATTGTTCCTAGGGTTGTCTTCAGTATGCTGAACACTCAGAGGTATAGTCAGTTTCAGTTATTTGCAAAATGCAATTCTGGACATATCTTAACTAGATAGAAGATTTTTATTTGCTTTCCCAACCTGAAGAATCAGGGAGAGAAAGGCATGACATAATTCTAAATATATGAGATGTCATTGCTTAATGAAAGCTTGAAAATGTCACACAAATGTGATTTCCTTTTCTGTTTTGCTGGAAATTGTGGTCGGTCGAGGCAATCAGGATCAAATTTGAACTCTCTAAATTGTGTTCCTATAACTGATACCAAAATATCTAAACACAAAAATACAAATGATATTTCTGTTGAAAATGGTGGGCATAGCTGTTTTACTTTCTCATACAGTAAAATTAAAATTATTGGGGGGGAGGGTGTTGTATTTTGGTGTGATTTGGTGTTTTTTTACTCAAGGATGTATGTTAGCTGAAATGTGTGTAAATAAATAAGATGGATTTAGAATCGTAAGGTATTCCATTAGTCAGCAGATACATAATACTTGTCCTAGAAACAAAACTGAAGGGAGTAACTACTGGCAGTATACAAGTAATTGAAGTATCTACCAATTAGGTTGAATTAGGTGCAAAACAAGGAGTTTGGTTTTGCAAAGAGTGTCCTCCATTTTCTGTGCTGGGCTGGTATCACAGGCGATCAAGTTGTGTCAGAGGAGGAACAAAAGTCAGTTTGGCAATTGAGAAATTTTATCTGCTGACAAGTTCTTATTTCCACCTTTCTTTACTCCATTACCAATCAGAGTGCCCTGTAGTTTATACCCTTCCCATTCCTCCTACCTCCTGTATCTCTGTAGGTCTTTATGGGAAGAAGTGCTTCTGAAGAACCTGGCTGCTGTTTCTTATATAAATCAGCTAGATATAAGATTAATTACAGAAATGCCTTTTCTGAAGAACTTTTAGAAAGGTGCTGCAGCCCCAGTGGACCCTAGTGAAATGAGATGTATAATTAAAGAATTGATGGAGGAAAGATGGGATGCTTACATGGTTGCTTGATAAGGAATGTTTTTATTCGCTGACACATGTCAGTGGGGGATCTGGTATCATTGCTCATGATATGGAAATGAAATCTGAGATAACCTCTGTTCTGTAACGTCTTCCAAACTGTGAGGTTGGAGGTACAGCATTGTGAAAGGAACACTATCCAGATGGCACCGTGGTGACAGGCTTTATATCAAAAACCAGCTGAGATAAAATAAGAGTGGGCAAGGGAGAGCTGCTGAAAATCACTGGTGCCTGTTACAGATGTAATGTAACTCTCTCTTTATGGGGAGAATATATTTGCATAAATTTATTGATCAATGATTTTGCTAATCCTGCAGTATTCCAGGCATGTCCCAGCAAATTGATGAACATTTCTATCAATCCTCAGTGCAGATGCCTAATTATATTACATATTTAGAAAAGATGGATTTTCCCCCTCCTGGAGCATATGTAGTAGTTGAATGCTGTGCTCATTCTCTTTTCCTGCTTCCATTAGGATGGGGCGGTTTTTTCTCTTTAAGAATAGCCTGGAGCCATGCAGGCTACAGAACTTATCAAGATGAGCAGTCCCAGGTTAGAATTATTAGTTTCTTGAGTCACTGACCAGTATGCTTTGTGAGGAAGCCTGGTTTTATGGCTTGTGTAACGTCAGCTCTTTATTGGCGCTGCAGTCACTGCTGAGAGACTCCAAAGTCAAAATTCCAGGAGAGACAAAGATTTCTGGTAAACCTTCTTTCCCATAGTATTAATTGTTTGATTTGCATGCTTTGCTCATCTTGTGACCTGCCCTCCCTCCCCTTTGACTAATATAGTTTCTTCATCAGTAATATAAAAGATGTAGACCAAGCGTTTTGACTGTTGAAAGTCAAATGAATATGAACAACTTAATCCAGAGGACACTCAGCTGTTTATTTAGTGCAGACGTGGGGCTCAACACCTTAACCAAAAGCTGAACTGAAGAGTATGTTGGGAATAAAACTTCTTGCAGATGAAGTTGAGGTGATGACAGAGTTCTGAGGGAAAGTAACAAGTCCAGGGTAGATGAGTAGTCACACTCTGCCATAATTTGCAATTCATTGTTTATATGACTCCCCAAAGCAGCTGGAGATGATACTACAGTAGCTGGATGTTATTCTGTCAGCATTAATTTGCCCTCATTGGCTAAGGGAGGAGGCAACATGCCTGCGTAGCACAATTTTCTCTGCTACCAATGTCAAACATACCAGGACATCTTCAGTCCTTCTGTGGCACTGAGGTCCAGCACTGGTCGTGAATGCGGAAACTCCTGCACTCCCCCTGGAGTCAGTCACCACAACAGCAAAAATAAAAATATTATTAAAAAAAACCTTCAGAAGGCAGAATGGTTACCTTCTCTGTGTGTGTGTGTGTGCAATTGAAATGTTTCATTTGTGATCTATAGGGGTATGAATGTTTTGTCTTTTTCAGAGGTTGCTTTTGTCCTGTTCAGCTCATGGAACAGCATAGACAAAGGCTCTGTGCTGTAGGCAGACTTTATACAGGAGGGAATTCAAAAGCCTGGTTTGCCTAGAAAAAGGGAATAAAATTATGACAGGATCCAGTATTTTTAGCTGGGACAACAATGTTATCTATGGGAAATTAGAAATCAAAACAGTAATATGCAGATAGTTAGCTTGCAGGTGAAGTACTAGATAATTATCTCTGCACCTGGAAAAAAAAAAAAGGCGTAAGTAGAAGCTTCTGATCTGAAAAACAAGTAATGTCTTTTTCCCCATTTTTCACAAGGTTATACACATAAGTATATATGTGTGTGCAAGTATATATGATGAGAAGGTTAAATTGGGAAAAATACTCAAACTTTATAAAGAAAGGCGTATGATTAGTATAAATTAGACTTCCTTTACATAGCGTATCCAAGTCTGTGTTTAAGAAAAAAAAAAAGAAATAAGAGCTACATTAAGGATGGAAGTACCCATTTTTCAAGTAATTTAAAGCCAAATAATCACAATTTCTATGTTAATTTTGCTATTGTGAATGAAGCAATTTCATGTGAACTGGTTCAATACTTTTGAAGCAGAATGACATTTCTTACATTTCTCTTTGGGGTTGAGCAATCTGACTGTATTGGTTTAGTATGTACAAGTGATGGATGGCCACACTTAAGACATCTGCAGATCCTTAGAAATAAATTTTAAGAGGCTTAAAACATCTATACTATTACAGTAATGTCGTGATACACTATGCTGATTTGAGTACTTTAGACATACCTCCCAAAACAGCATAGTCAGTTGAAAGTGCATCAAGGGAGATGGCTACATAAAGCCACTGAGGGAAACAATGGACAGTAGTGCCATTTATTTATAAAACTTGTGGGCATCCCTTTTGTCTTCATGATGCTAGGTGGTGTGAGGTATCTGTAGTTTGCAAGTACCAGACTATTGCTGAGGCTGGGGTTTATCTGAGGGTTGAAACAGAGGAGAACATTGTGGAAGATGCGTTGATGGTTGTGGTGAAGGGATGTATGGGTGTATACTGAACTAGGTCTTTGTTCAGCGGATTAGTAATTTGGATTTTCTTTTGCGCCTTTTGTCACTAGAATCTTAGATAGTCTGTCACCAAAAGCGCTTTGTTGGGAGAAAGGAGGATAGGAAAGCAAGTCTTGTTCATGGCATTAAGCTTTGGACTTGGTTACTGCGGTCGATAAATTGCCGCAATGCAGCATCTCTGCGACGACGCTTGAAGGCCGCCGAGAAGCCCCCGCTGGTGCAACAGGAGGTTATGGGCTGGGCGGGCTCTGCGGAGGGGGATAGTCCACTCCGCGAGCACCCAAGCTTCTTACTGGCTCCTTGGGCAATTTCAGTGATGTCTTAAAAGGGTTGGGTCCGTTTTATCTGCGAGACATCCTGTCTTCCCCTCCACAGCTAGGGTGTTAGTAATCAGGTGAGGCATTTCAGCTGATACTTGGGCTGAAGCATTAGGACAGACCATCTACGATGGCAGCTACATTTAATTTTGTATGCATGCAGATGTTGCAGAGAAACAGCCATGTATGGAGAACAGCTCACTCCTTTTCTTTAGCTACTTCTTGCGCTTATATAATATTCCTGAACAGACCATGAGTGCTTCAAATTTTTTTCTATGTATATTTTATTTTGCACCTTTTCACTCTGTGGACTGAAGGCAAATGAAACGCTGTGAGTATTTGCTATTCAAATTGTGATTTCTTAGCTGTGTTGCATAGAGATGCATGAATATAAGCAGGTATTGCTGCTTCTCATGGACAGGAGGTATTTGGGAGAGATTTAAGAACTGGTAGGTGGGTTAAAGCATACTTTGTGATGCACAACAGTGCTGTCTAATGTATTATTGGAAGAAAATCCTGATGGAAAGCAGATTCCTTTCCAGCTTCACCAAGAAACAAGTAATTGCCCATATCTAAGAGCTATGCGTTGTCTTTGTTCTTTTAGAACATTTCTTTGCTCTATAAATGTAACTTTTCTTTTAGAACTCACCATACATTCAGGTCTAAATTCACAGAACGTGTATCTCAAACATTCCTTACTTTGTTCATGTGGATTTATATTAGCCTATCTATTAACCTTAATTTCCAGTGTGGATGAATTGCAGATAGGGCCATCACGTACCGCTAGAATATAAAACTTCTTTCACAAATACAGTCTGCAGCTCTTGCATTTTGGGAAGACGCTTTTGGCTGTAACAGTGAAGTTCTTTCATTAAAAGATTTGCTTCTTTTCCTTCCTCTACTGTCAAAAGTTGGGACTTGCCTTTGCAGTTCTGTGTATTGTCATGTTGCCAGAGCTATGAAAGATCTTTTCCTGCTGCCCTCTCCCAGTGGGAATGCCAGTGGTCTTGGGAGCTGAGGGGCAGCTGAGGCACTGGGCTCCTAGAAGAAGAGGACTGCTCTGGCAAGGGAAACAAGGGTTATTATTTTGCCTTTAGGACTTGCAGGTCTGTCGTGGGAGGAAAATGGAAACCAGGAGTTCTGGCAACTCACTCTTCATGGACAACAGTTGCCAGCCTCTTAAAAGGCTTTTGTAAAAACCTTTTGCACAGACACCCAGAAGCTCAGGCTAAACTGCCACCAGTGCCATTTCTCTTCATTGTTGTATTTCTGCTTCTTAAAGAGCTGTCTGCTGCATACATGGGGTGTGCCAGCTCACCCCTCCTTTGGTCCCAGTGGTCAGTGTGGGACTTGCAGGGATCTGCAGTTCCATAGGCAGTGCCGCATTGCGGCACTTGAGGTAGCAACAGGATGGAACCGTGACCCTCCCAAAGAGGTTGATTATAGTCACATAGGCCCTCACAATGGAGGCAGAAGTCCTTTTTTTGTCACTTTTTCTAGCTCTGAAAAGACACCTAATTTCTGTCTGCCACTTGGAATGACTTTTGTGTTCCTGGATATGCTACAACAACTATGAAAAGGATGAGTTCATTATGGTAGGGAAATCTATCAAGATAGAGGCTTTTTCTCTAAGGTTATAGCACTAAGGTTGCAGTGTGCTCAGAGTGGGACAAATTAAAACACTACTGTCCCTTTCTGATCCAAAGTTAATCACTTCCTTTAGAATTTCTTTTGGTAGTGTCCTGTAAGAAAACTATAGCACTCAGCTGGCAGAAGTCTGAAAGCTTTTACCTTAAAAATCTCCATCATTATATGCTTTCAGCCTGATCAAAAGACACGTGCTCCTTTCAAATTATAGAGCCAAATCATGTATATAAGACTGCTTTAGCTTCAGAAAGGATGAAACAGAAACAACTGTTCCGGCAGGAACCTGAGAAACTTTTGTTTTGCTGAAGTACTGATGCATCAGGCTTAAGGTTTGTATGATCTAATCCTGTCTTGTTGATACTTTTTCATCCTTTCCATAAATACACTCTAGCAGGCTTTCAGACCTTTGTATGCGTCAAAAACTCAATCCAGTTTCCATTGATTGCAGTAGGAGTAGCACAGAATCCATAAACTACTGTACCTGACATGCATGCAGTTGTTGGGAAACACCAACTTTAGTAAGAGACATCTCTGTATGACCTAAAACAAACACATATTTGGTTCTAAGAAAACAAGTATCTATTTAACAATTAATTTATAGACAAGTAATATAATTCTATTATTAATTCTATTAAATCATTGCATACAATGCTTTCAAATGAATCTACAAACCAAAATATAGGCGAGCTGAAATTAAATACAATTCTATTTTTGATTGCTGTAGCTTTTGTGGAAATCTGCACCTAAATAAATAGATTGCAGGGACTTGATTTGCTCTTTGCTGAAATCAGCCACAGGTTTTGCACTGACTTCAGTTGACATTGGTCTGGGTGTTAGGATAACTGGACTTTTTCCCAGTGGTTATAGGCAATAATACCAGCTCTGGAAACTGTGTGCCTTAGAGAAACATCAAAACCACACTGGTGATGTAAAACATTCATTGTTTGCACAAATACTTGCCTTTCTTCAAGTCCAAATGCTTAAAGAAAATTATGAATGTCATTGGGAGTTAGAGCCACAGCAGTCATTCCCAATACAGTGTACTGAAAAATGCGTAGCCTTTGGGTAAAGACTTGAAAGAATGTCTTGGTTTAAAAAACCCAAACAAACAACAAAACAAAAACAAAACCAAGTTAAGGCAGTGTTTGTTGTGCCATTTTTGAGGTCAGAAAACTAACTCATTGGAGAATCCATAATTTACAAATAAAGCAGTGGTGGAATAATTTAAGGTTGCATTACTTTGTCTTTGCACCAATGCTTTTATAGCTAAAATTTTCATCCAGGTTGGATTGAATTTGTATTTTCTGCCTAGAATTAGAATGTCATGTAGAAGATTGAAAAGCTGATTGAAATTTCTCTGCAAAGCTTTTTCAACTCTCACTGGACACAGAATCTCCCAAGAATTGGGAGATGCAGCTGATACCTGTATTTTGTGAAGCTGATAGAGGTTGAACAAACTGCATACCCTTCTCTGTATAACCTTTGAACCTTTGTTATATTTTATTTTACCTCATCCTGGCTTAGCTCATCTTACTTTATTTTATGTTATCCTGTTATTCTGTTTTCTGCTTTATCTTGTTTTAACGTATTTTCTTTATTTGCATGTCGGTGTAAGTAAGCAAATTCAAGCACACTGATCTGCATGTGTGACATCAATGCAGGTCTAAAGATGGCACTAGAAAGATTTCAGTATCAGTCCTCAGATATAGCTCACCAGAATCCTTCATTGTGCTCCTGCTTGTATACATATGATGATATAATCTTTGTCTGCATAAGACTGTAGGGGTTTTTTTCTACCCTTTTTTACCCATTTACACTGATTCCTGTTCCAGATCTCTTCATCCACATAGCTTGCCCAACCATTTTCTTAGCTGAGGGTCCTGCCTTTCCCTGTTCTCTGCTCTTAGTCTCGGCTCCTGACCTCTCCAATCCCACAGACTCCAGCCAAAGCACAGCCAGCCTCTAGGGACAGTTAATGCAGCAATTATAGGACTTAAGTCAATGCACCCTGAAGTTGTAGCTGCAGGCAAATGTGATCACCCCGGTTCTTGCTGAGTGATACAAGAGGCATTTAAAAGGGGATATAGGGGGGTGAGTGGGAACTAAAAAAAAAAAATTATTATTCCAATAACCCAGTTTCTGCAAAGCCTTCTACTTTTCAAAGTAATCTCACTTCTTCAAGAGGGGAAAAAAAGATCAGCTATAAACATCTGGCCTTTATAATAAGCTTAAATAGTTAAAATCTCATAGCTTTATGCAAATTAAAATCAGCGACAGAATGGGAAGAATCAGGCAATTG
Organism: Melanerpes formicivorus; assembly: GCF_026170545.1. Taxonomy (NCBI): domain Eukaryota; kingdom Metazoa; phylum Chordata; class Aves; order Piciformes; family Picidae; genus Melanerpes; species Melanerpes formicivorus. The sequence continues at coordinate 45,443,034 of NW_027142354.1, read as the reverse complement.
TAGCAGTAAACATTGCTGGCAGTTGTGTGCATAATTCCATGCTAACCTTCATTATTTTTTCATACATTTTCCAAAAGAACATTTTCTTTCCTCTGTATCCTTGAGACTAGTCATATTTCTGGTGGGTGTCAGCTTCCGAAGTTAACAATGCTAGAGCCTTTCCTGTTGCTGTGATGAGAACATTTGTGAATATGTCAGTGAAAGACCAATACTAGAACAGAAACCACAAATTGGCAACTAGTTCTTTTTATTTATTTGAGTGGATTTTGCGTGTCACCTGGAGACTATTTAGAAGATTATTTTCCTGGGCTAACATTGTGTTTAAAAATAACACTGGTGTAGTGCCAACTCATTTTAGAATTGGGTACAAATATTGAGACAAAAACCCAGCTGTTACTGCTTTTGCTGCTCATTTGAGGTGTCAGATCAGAGCTCTATTGCTATATGTCAGTGAATGAGGCCCCTTGTGAGATCGTTATGTTTTCTAACAGTTGAGAGTAATGGATTAATCAGTGCAGCATCAGTTGCTTTCATTATATGCCCAAACGATAGTTGTGAGCTTTAACTTAAACAGTCTGTGGGGAGATGAAAGGATTGAGTTCAAGAGGCAATCAGGACTCACCAAAATTCTGAAGAGAGCCAGTTGAGTTTTGGACCTTGCTTAAGGAGACTGCCTTGAAAGGCAAAGATGAGGACTGTGCTTAGTGCTGAGGGATCTAGTGCCAAAGCCATTTTGCTTTTTCACCAGAGGCCATGAGAAGCAGTAGATATTTAATTTAATTCAAATTTCTCTGACCTGTGTGAAAAATAGCTCTTTACAGCTATTGAAAATATAACTCCTTTTGCCCTGCAATTGCAAAGTTAATTACAGGCATTAATTATGGTAGGGTATAAAATTCAAGTCTTGGTTTTATTACTAAAAATATATTTAGATTCAGTTTTTGGAATTGGTGAAATACCCCTGCTGTTGGTTATATTAGCTGGGTACACAAGGGGTGAAAGGGGTGTGAAGTTGTCATGTGTTGTCCCACCAAGGGGCAGGACCATGGAGTCCCATGCCACTTCTGACAGGGATTCTTTTAGTCCTTTATTACAGGCTTCCACTACTGATGGCTACACACTCTAGCACCTCTTTACTGTATTTTTGGTGTTTTGTAGGAAAAATTTCCCCTATATCTAATTAAAACTCCCTCTTCTGAAATTTAAACTTGTTCCTTCTTTAATTAACCCTTGTTGAATACAAGAAACAGAATTTCTTTTCCCTTTGCAATGGCTTTTTATATTGTCAGAGAAGGGTTTAAGTGATACAAGTCTGCTAATGTAGACGTCTAAGCTTCTGTCACTGTTAGTATTAAATTTTTCTGCTAATGCAAATACATTTTTCATCTCTAGTATTTCAGACAGACCCCCAAGATCCTCCCCTTTATGTGCATAAATACTGATGGGGATGTTTAATCTTGCATGGATTCAGCAGTGTCAGCCCATATGTACAAGGCAAAAAAGATTCTTTCACCTTTTTTATTTACCAATACATGGAGAGTTGTTGTTTACCAATAACTTGGAGAAGTAGCCTTTCTGTCACTGCCAGGCCTGGACTGCTGTGTTCCCATCTGAGCTCCACTGTCAACTTTGGTTGAGCCGCAAAATCTGGGTTTGCACCTGCTCGCTTCTGAACAGAAATAACATCATCAAGAGAACTATTTACATGAAAGGCATAACTGTGCTTGGAGATGCCTGGGTTAAGTCTTAATAAATTTTCTGGTCTCATTTACTGGATGTATAGTTGCACTGGGGATAGGAAGCCTGGAAAGCATGGCAGTTGTGGGAGAAGCAATAATCAGGGAGGATGACGGTAATTCACTCGGGAACGTTACAAGCCTGCAGATGCACCATTTGTAGCTATCCGTTGCATGCACATAGATAATAATCTTGCATTAGGCCCAATTACATGGTGTTATGGACACACAACACACGGATTACATACACAGCCAATGAGCATGCTGTGATAAAGCTCTGGTGTAATTGGAGGAGACAGAAGGAAATGTTCGGCTTGTTTGTGCTGCCAGTGCTGCAGTGCCTGACACGGCTCTTCCCCGCCAGGCTGCTCCCCACCAGCCTCACCCATTTGCTTTTCTGCTCCGTTTCGAAGTCTCACTTTCAAAACAGAGGTTTGTCACAGGGCATGCTAATTCAGCACCATGCTCTTTCCACAGTGTGTTGAGAGAGTTTGAGCGGGAAAAGGAAAAGAGCATCACCATTTAAGTTTGACTTGAGCCCACAGACACACAGAAACATGTGCTGCCAAATGAGGACAGTTGTTTGCAGGGTTCCTGCTGCCAGACCATGTATGTTAGAAGCCTGTAAAGAATCTCTAGTGCCCAAATGTAAAAGTCATTCAAATCCAGAAATGCAATAAATCAACTGGTGCCTTTTCTGAGATCTCTTTCTCTATTTACGTATTTAGAGGTCTCCATATTTTTTTTCTGAGAGCTGTGCAAATGCTGCAATGTTCTGTGATCAGCCAAATGTGACACAAAAGCAGTCTGGCATGTATCAAAAACTTGAATGACCAGCACAAGTAGACCTTCTAATAACTATGGTAGATGCTTAGCAAGGCTTGGGGAAAAGTGTTAACCAGAAATTTAATCTATCAATTCTTAGAGTTCCTGAGTTTATAAAATAAAATATTTGTCTTATTGGTAGGGTTCAGAATTATTTTTTTTTCTTTTCTTTCCCTGAAGTATCTTCCATAAAAGTTGTGTGATTTCTTCTAGCATTAGGAGTATGATTTTCCTGACTCTTATCTAGTCCTGTACACCAGCTTTCCTATTCAAGAGAGTAGACAAAGGAGTACAGAATAATGCATAAATATTATTTTAAAACTACAAACATGCCAATCATTTCTACAGATTAATGATTTTTATGTAATTACATTGAGTCTGGAATTAACAACTCCTTGTCAGGGAACTGCAGCAGTGTACATGAATTTGGATCAAGGCAAAAGAGAAGATAAATGAACTATATGTAGTTAAATTTGCACAGAAAGTTTGAGGAAGGAGATAGGTAATTGTTTTAAAGTCGTGACAGGATTGCAGAGTGAGCATTCTTCCCTTTAAAAACATTCTGATAAGTGGGGACTATAAATCAACTTTAATCTTCAGAAGAAGAAAGCAGCTCCATGTGTGCCTCTAACCAGTTTGGGCAAATGGCATAGCAGTGGTCTAGTAGAGCAGTTCCTCTGGGGTTGTAAATTGAAGTCAATGGGACTATGACAGTTCATACTGGTGGAGGATGTACCACTTTGAAGACTGCTGATCCCATGTCATGCATCTTCCAAGTAGTCCTTGGAGGACCCTGAGGGCTGCTGCTGTCTGCTTCTGCTTAGCTTGCAAGATCTGACAAGGATCACAGCCCAAGGTGGGAAGTTTGCTGGCATAGATAATATTGTCTGTAACCTCCATTTCCTGATTCAGCATTTTGGTTGTGAATAGTTTACAGGGAGAGGACTTCTAAATTAGAGGACAGTGCTTTCTTAAGGGCCAAGTGTATGCTGGGTTCTGGAAGTGATGGGGTGAACCCAGCAGAATACAAGTTTCCCCATATGATGTGGGAGGAGTCAGAAGATTCTGGATGTTTTCTATTTCTCACAACTTCCTGTTCTTTCCACATCTTGAATCTTATTTCGATCAAAATGAGGCTGTGGCCTTGAAACAGCTAGCGGATGACTGGAGCAGAATTTGTTTTTTTCTCTTAATGTGTTAAAAATGCCACTGTACTGTGTTATTACCCCTGTCAGGACACATGCTCTTAAAAATAATTGCTGGGAAGGACACTTCTACCTGAAAACATCCCCGTTCACAAGCCAAAGAGTTCCTGCTGCAGGGGAGCTGTGTGCTTTGCACACCGAGAGCAGCAGGATTAAATTCTTGCAGCTCCAACTGGGCTGTAATGCAGACAGTTCATTGTCAATTAGTGCCCTTTGCAGTGTTTGGCCGCCTTTGTTCTGAAATAATTGCTGTTATCATAGATGTTTTATTGCCTTCATTACAGTTAACATTTAAATATCGGTGAAATTGTGTGCTACTAACTCATCTGCACAATAGCTATCTGCTCATGTTATCCCTGAAATTTGTGGTCAAGGAGTATATTAATTCAGCACTGATTTAGGATTCATAGAAGGAGGGTTATGTATTTGTTGAGAAACCTTTGCTTATTAGGGGCAAAACCTGAGCCACTCTCATCTGCTATTTCATGAGCAGAAATACTGTGTGACTGAAATAATGCTTTGTCTGTTAGACAGAAATATTTTAGGAATTTAAGACATATTTTTGAATCATCACATCCGACAGTAAAAACTGACCTTTCCACATCCAGATGAAGAACTGCACTTGGAGATGGGGTTATGTTCTTTACCTCAGCTAGCGCAGAAGGAAGCTTGCTGTCACATCCTGTTCTGCTTGAATCCAATCTACTTCCTTTTGACATCAATAGAAATTCTCCCTTGAATTTCTGTGGCTTCCATTGACCCCTGCAGTGTCATGTGTGACCTATTCAGACATCAGTTATGTATGAGATTTAATTTTTGTGAGCTGACATTACATGTGGCTTTTATATATCAGTGTACATTTAAAATCTTCTACCCAAGTGCATTGCTCATTTTTATGTAACAGGCAACTGAGGCAGAGCATGAACTCCATTTTTATGTTTACAGAAAAAAATGGTGGTGCAATTAGAAATTCTATTTGTGGGCCCCCACTGAACTTCTCAACGTCCATGTGTGGATGCAAATAGCAGATAAATAGAGGAGCAACATCAGAACCTGCTCACACACCTCTCCTAAGTGTGCCTGTGTGTAATGTGTTACCCTGCACCCTCCTGGTTGTGCACATGTCTTCCTGTGCACTGGAAAATGTCTTAATAGGGTATAACCTAATTTAACTTCAACCTGCTGATGTTGTAGATGATGGTTTTGCCAAGGGATTTCTAAGCAGAATTGTAAAATTGTTTTTGAACTGGGAGATGACCAAGAGGACCAATTAATTTCTGTAAAATTCTTTTAATGTCCTGTGTAAAAAAATTTAATACTGAAATAATTAAATAGTTCGGGGAAGGGTAATGTGTCTTATGTCACTTTGGTGGGTTTCTTCTTCAACATATCTCCAAATGCACAAAAGCACTGTCCTCTCCCAAAGAGATCCTGTGGAGGGCTGTACCCACCACATGAAGCAAAAGTTGCTTCATGCTCTGCTGCTGTGGACAGCACACATTTCAAATGGGCACCAGCAGCCAGCACCAGGACCAGCCATACAGGAGCATGGAGTTGACACGGGTCCCATCAATTCTCATTCAAGCTGGGTTACTGCACTTGCCGATTTCGTGCACTTGGAATATGGCAATTACGTCCTTTTGGAGTGCTTTCCATTTCCTGTGCCATCTTGATAAACTTTATAGCTTCTAATTTGCTGAAGAGTCATTGATATAATTAGGAGCTACATAAATGGGAGCAGCACACTCAGCTGATGGCAATCAAGTCAGTTCATTTTTCATAAGAAGCACAAAGGGGGTCCCTGCCAGCAGCTGAGATAATTTTCTCCTTAAGTTCTGCTTTGAAATTCTTACATGCCTGGGTCATGACATGTTTTATTACGGTCCATCCCACTACCCATATATTTTTCATAAGAGACCAAAGAAAGGGTACTCATCCATCCATGTCTTTTCCAAAGGGCCATTGGAGCTGTCTGTCCATGTAAACTGGCTGTGTTAAGAAGCTTGTGAGAGTTAACAGCTCTCTTGTTGTATGGAACAAGTGATTTAAATGTATAGCTTTCATGTTTTGGTGCGCCAACTTGATGGTCCTCTGCTCAAGTTGCACCAGGTTTTCAAACAAAGTGACTGCTTAACCAAAACTTCTGCTCCTGTTCCAGTAGTTGATGAAAATTCATTTGCTGTACTCTTTGCTACTCAGATACAGTAAATAGTAATCTTCATCCATTCAACTGTTGGTTGCCTGGCCTGAACGATGTCTTTCATAATATGTCACAAGTTTTCTGCATGTCTTACTGCTCACAGCCTGGCAGATGTGTTACCAAGAGTTTTAGCAGCTTGTTTCTGTAAATAGTGTGTTGGGCAAGCAGTGTAAATAATTGATCAATCTACTATTCTCTTATCTTTTTTTTTTTTCTCTCTCCTAACAGTACTCTCAATAACAACAACATCACCCGCATTCCTGTTACGAGTTTCAATCACATGCCCAAGATCAGGACTCTGTGAGTACTGTCTTTGAATATTACAGTATTAACGATGATTTAAGTTTACTCTTTGGGTGTTTGTCATCTTATTTCAGCCTCTTCCCAATGGAAACAATTCACCCTGCTCTCTGGAAAAATATGGTCAGCGAAGTAGCCTGAACCTGTGAGGGTCATGGCCTGACCCCAGGGACCCCCAGCAGAAGGGGTAGCTCAGGTCTCTTTGTGGGGATGGGGACAGCCGGGCTTAGACTGGCACAGCAAGCTGTTGGTGGGGACCAGCTCAACAGGGACCCATGGCCAAGCAGGGCTGGAAACGTGTACTACTATGGTGTCACTGGGGCTGGGACTGACAGCTCCAAGCTCTGCCATTTGGGGGTTGTGGACCAGGGCAGGGCTGAGGGAGCTCTAGGAGCTCCTGGTGAGGCTACACAGGGTTTTGGATGTGCGTGGTGCCCTCAAGGCCCTGATGAAGAGTTCTCCCAGTTTACCTATGGTTAAGTAAGATTCAGTTTTATCAAGAGTTTGATTTGTCTGGAAATGAAACTGATACTTTTTTCCCATGGGAAAATCTATAATGTGAAATGTGTTCCAAGCTGGAACGTCATCAAAATCGTGAAAACCGCTCAGAAAGATCAAGATATTTAATTTTGTTTAGGTGGGCACTGTGTGAGTGGGAAAACCCTGATTGGGACTGGTAGATCAAATACAAAAGTTGTGAAATTAGACTGTGCATTTTTATCATTTAGCCATAGCCTACCAAACCCCTTATTTAACTACATTAAATTATCCCTTTAAATTCCTTTAGGAAATACACAACTTCAGAAGGAAGTTTTTACTCCAAAATATCAATTTGTATTTAATTGTAAAAGCAAAGAAAGGGTAATAGAAGCCAGCCTGAGACATTACTGTGGCATTGAAAAGATAAAATGCTTTAATGATGCTCTGTGTGCATGTGTAAAATCATATCAAATAAGTTAACAGAACTGAAGAGAAATGGTTCTCTTTCATGTCCATCTATGTAAGATAGCTTCTGGTTTAAATTTACATTCTTCATTAAACAGTGACATTTATAGATCTTAATATAAGTAATTAAATGGAAATTAGTTGTTTGTCTTATAGAAGAAAAGGGATGAAGAAGATAATGGTGTAGGGTTCAGGTTCCTGGAGTTATGCCTTTTCTCTTTCATTCACAGGAGTCTGGAAAATGTGCCTGACTTCTTCAGATTAGTCAGTCTTGTCTGTTACCAGAGCTCAATGTCTTCTGTCATTTTCCTTTTAGTTTAATTTCGGAGATGGCTTTGTGTATAGCTCCCTGGAGACTGGCACTGACTAATCCCCCTCTGCTGTAATTAAGGAAAAAAAGAAAAGGAAAAAAAAAGGAAAGGAAAAAAAAAAAAAAAAGGAAAGGAAAAAAATAAAAATAAGGAAGTCATAAATAGGATTTATAAAGGGAAGCTTTTATGTTGAATTCTGAGAGCCACATTTTATAGAACAGGAATGCTGACCCACTCTAAAAGGATTTGCTGGAAATTTAATTTAAGGGCTATGGCTAAAGGGCACCTTTGCAAACTTGCATTTGTATTAATTCACTTCATGTTCTGGAAAGGTAGTTTCATCAATATCAAGTGGCATCTTTCAGTCTCCAAAGAGTTCTCCAAGTGGTTCAATATAGGAACTAAATATCCTACATAGACAGGTGGAAATACTGTAAAATGGTTTATTGTCCTATATTTCCTTCCATCTGTTTCAACAGAGGCAGAAAAGTCATCAAATAGCAATTAATGTAAGGCAAATACAGGAATCAAATAGCATTTCAGAATTTCTTTTGCTGCTCCTTCACAATAAAAATGCTTATATCTCCAAGTCATCTTAGCATAGCTACATATTAGTCAATATTTTCTTAACATCTTCAGAAATTAGGCTAATACTGTTTTGATTTCAGCAAGTGGTATGTAAATGCATAGTAATAACCTAACAAGTAACAAATAAAACCGATCTGGTTTTGTTCTCCTATTTTAAATATTTATATAAATACACTATTTGGAGAGAAATGATAATATTCTCTATAGTTTCCTTTATCTCACTTGATAACCTGTTTGTCCTGCATTAATATACAACCTCAAGGAACAGCTTGCATGAAAGGAAGATGATGTCTCAGGCATAACAGCTGTATAAGACCTTTATTTAATCTATTATTATGTCTTATTATTAATCTAATATTTAATCTCTTGGGTGTTAATGAAAATTAAGTCCTAACAGATCATTAATGACGGTGTGGTGATTCTACCGTTTCCTAAAAAATTGTTCTGTTTGTATACCTGCTCAAATAGCATCACACTTTCAGATGCTCTTGCCAGGGAATCCAGGGTCTTAATGTTTCTGGGGTAGGGACAAGCCCTGTTTCCCATGCAACCGAGGCCTAGTGCACTGTGAAAAGTTTTCCCTCTGTGCCTCCCTTAAACAGCAGTGAGATCCATTAGCAGGGCATTTGGGGCTGCTTGTGCCTCAGCATCTGCTCTGATAGTTCTGTGGATAAATAGCATTTCTTCATGGCTTCCAAAACAATCTTCTCATTTAAGAACAGAGAAGGTAAAATAATGAGCATGCACAACTTGGAGCTGACCTCTCAGGGGAATTATTTTAAAAAATATATTAAGAAAAAAAAAAGGGAAAAGCTACAGTAAGATATGATGCATTTGAAGAAGTCTTTAAAAACTCAGCTCTCCTGTGCTGATCTTTTTATTTAACTGCCTTTTCTGTTGCTAAGTTTCATTGATCTTTTAGCCTTGATTGGAAGTGACAGGAATTAGTTTTTATTGATCTGCTTTCCTTTGCTTGAAACAGCTTTATTTATGTTAAAGCATGTCCCTTATAGCTATTTGCTTAATGATAAGTGTCCTGTTGTCTCTGCGTGTGAGGGACTGCTGAGACAGGTAATTGCATAATTTATTTTAATTTTTTTTATTTAAGGGTAAACTGAAAATGTACCAAATCAATTCAGTGCTTTTTGTGTTCACAGGGAATTGGTGTATTATGCTTCTGAAGTACTGTGAAATGTCTTTATGGCTGTATTCATTAATATAATTATCAAAAATACATTCTAATAGGCTGCTTTGTTAAGCTTGGTAGACTGTCTAAATGGTCTCTTCTCAAAAGCATAATGTAGAATAGCCTCCCCAAAAGACTTGAACAAGTGACAAACCTGCTGAGACAGGTGAGCTGACAAAGAGGTGACAATTTGCTCTACTAAAAGGAGAAAACCCAAGAATCGGCTATAGGAGTTTAGCGAGGAAAAGAAGACAATGCACAGAAGTAGAAAGCAGCCTCTTTTGTGGAATCGTGGTTTCATCACTCCTGCCACCATACTGGGACGCAGGGAATGGCATGGGATGAGCTTTGTTTCAGTTCCCGAAGGAAGATGATTCCGAGTCTCGTTGATTGCTCTTGTAGGAAGGGATAGTTCTTAGAGGATTTAAACTAAATGCTTATTCTGTAAGTTGGAAAAAGTCTTACTTAGGATGATTTCAGACTAGATAATACTTGTTCTCCATGTAGATATTTTTATTTATTCTTTCAGTCAACAAAATTATTCCAGGAAGATTAATGGTTCATAATAACACAAAATCTTACTAGAAATCTGCCTTAACTGAGCTGTCAATTAAATAACTTCATTATCCCAAAACACAAGGTCTTCTAGGCATGCCTCTATAACTGTTATATTTCACAGAGCATTTTCCATCTCTACGGGATAAGCTCTCAGCTCCAGATTTGTAGTCTTTCACTATGACTGCCCACCTCAGACATACAAATCTGGGGATTGTCAGCTTGGACATCACTGCTGAGCAGTGTTGCTACTGTGCAATATGAAGATCTCACAGATAGGCAGTTGATTTTTTGGTGGATAGACAAAGGCTAAAGCCTGTGCACACCAATTGTGTGGGGTTCTTTAAATGTAATGTCTCTCGTATTAGTGAATAATGCTTTGTCTAACCATTTCTGACAAGTTTTTTTCAATCTATTTTATCATTTCAGTTTTGATATAACACTTCAAATGTATGACTCATTACAAGGAGTGAAATAATTCATGTCCTGTGCTTTTGTATTGACCTAAAGTTTGGTAGCTATTAAAAGGACCAGATTTCACTCCCTGAGTACATCATTGTTTTGCAGACCACCCCCCACAATGTGATAATATTTCTGGAAGTCTTTAATGCCAGGCATGAAGCAGGCTGGGAAGGGAGCTATTTGGCTAGATCTTCTATCACAAAGAACAGCCTCAGCGTTGCTATGTGGCACGACCCTGTCATGGTCCCCTTCTTTGTTGTGAGTTGAAAATTCCTGTCTAGGACCCACATACTTGTGTTAAATTGCCACAGAAGAGCATGGATGCAGGCAGCACAGGAACACAGAAAGTAGCAATAGTCTCCTGTGTTTAGGGTTTTTCTCTCTCTCCAAAGGAGGGAACAATCACTTGTCATCCCATGTCTCACCCTGGTCCTCATGTTTATACAATCTGTCCTTTGTATTAATTCAAAGAGGTCATATCCATGCAATTATTTCTGCAATGTAATCACAGGCAAAACAATTGCTTGCAGGAATCTTAAATTCTGCGTATTCTCTTCTCTAGAGCAGCCAGCTCATGATTATCTATGGATGGGCAGTAATTTACCTTAACTCTCCCAAGACATTATAAATAACAGCAGTGGCTTACATGTGGCCATTTGTATATCATGTGGCAGCGCAGTCAAGAGCTGACTCAGCTGTAACAAATAACCTGCAATGATCCTGTGAACTGTAGTGGAGAGCCAGACAGACGTGTACTCAGCTGCTCTGGTTTGTGTCTTCTGTGTAAAAAAGCTGCTAATAACTTGGGGATTGTTCTGTCTTTTGTAGGCGACTCCACTCCAACGTCCTGCACTGCGACTGCCACCTGGCCTGGCTCTCCGACTGGCTGCGGCAGAGGCGCACGATCGGACAGTTCACCTTCTGCCTGGCGCCTGTCAACCTGCGAGGCTTTCTGGTGGCTGAGGTCCAGAAGAAGGACTTTGTCTGCTCTGGTATTGATGCCAATTATTCATTTATCTATCAGCTGATGGGTTTAGAATGACATTCAAAAGATGCTCTGAGGACTGGAACACTTAGGCTGAGGGAGCTGGGGTTATTCAGCCTAAAGAGAAGACTCCAGGGTTTGTTTTTATCCTTGCTAAACTGTGTGAGAGTAGATCAAATTGTTAATTTTTCTAACTTTATAAAAATTACTGGATTCCAGTTAACATTTCAGTTAACATTTCAGTTCTCAAATTATTCTTCATACTATAGCACTGCCAATGATATCAACATAAGAAATCAATTAAGTGTGGATAATTTGGTATTTCTCAAGGGAAGAGCTCTATGGCTGACTGGAATACGAAAGAAAGGAAACAAAATGCTAATCTAAGTCTGTTGATAAATGGTTGGACTATAGAACATGAGGAGCAGATTTTATCCCAGGGACTGAAACATGATTCTTAGGGAGCCAATGCTCATCACTGTTCCACAAGTTTCCACACTGATGAATGAGGCTGATGATACACGACCAACTTACAAACCATGTGTCTATATATTTGGCCTATTCATCAAGTCTCTGGAACTGCACTTGGCTCTTCTGTGATAGAAATACATTTTCTTTAGAAGGGAAAGGATAGCGGGGAAAAAATAGGGAAAAAAAATGGAAATTTCTGAATTTGGCTGAAAGGAAGAGATCTGGCAGAGAAGAGGCAGGGCACTGTGTGTGCTGAGGAGGAAAACAAATAAGATACCAGACACAAGTTTGAAGATAGCTTTGCAGGCCAAATGGTAAATGACACAGGGAGCTTGTTATGAAGCCAATGTGAGTCCTAACCTTGATAGACTGTGAGTCTTGAAGTATTGCATTTTTTCTCTCTCACAGCCTGAGAGTGCTGCAGCCTTATCCTCTTGCTACATGGGCTGACTGATGGAATACAGTAGGAGTGCTAGTACTAGAAACGTTTTTAGGAATGGCTTGTTTCTATAGTTCCTTTTATATGTGACAAAGAATGAAAGAAACTATTGTACTTAGAGAAGAGGACCTTGATCCCCTTAACTGTATCATGGATGAATGAATTAATACCCAGCCCTGGAGGTATGCAGGGAGTGTTATGGGCTCATGGAAGATGAAGTTGAGCATCAGTGATCTTTGTGATATGATTTACAAGAGTACTGTGCAGCTTCTGTGAAGTCGTGGAGATGTGATGAAGCCCAGAATGTCTGATAAATTACATCAAAAGTTTAACAAAGAGAAAAAATGAAAAATCTAACAGGCTGCAGAGAGGAAGGATAAAAGAAATGAGTAAATGAATTAAGCTATTAGCAGAATCTAATTTTAACAAAGAGGTAATCAGTGCATTTTTTAATTATGAAATGAAGTTTCAGATGGGGCATGAGTTCAGCCATTTGAATTTATGATACAGTGTAGTGGAGGGAGAGGAGCTGTTTAAATCAGAAGAGAGAATAATGGCTGCAGAACTCTTCTAAATGCAGTTTTCCGTGCAAAGTATGACTTCCAAAAGAGAGGTTTTTAGCAGGTGCATGTCAGACCAACAACACATGAGAGAACTCTCAATACAGACCTGCCTTTTTTTAAAATGCATAAATTAATAAAAATTAAAGAAGAGAAGCTTCCAGTGAGGCAGCCCATCAACTGTATCCCTTTACCCTCATTTGGGAAATGAAATATACTGAAAAAAAAAATGCATTGGAAGAGCTGATTTTAGTAGAGGATTTAGCAGAGAGCTCAGCTTAGTATGTGCTGGTTTGACAAAAACCGACATGGACAGCTAGTTTAAAGAGGATATAAATCTTCACTATTCCTTATTACAGTTCTTATTCCTGGTTTTACTGCATAATTTGATTGTGTTTGACTACGAAGTCAAACTAGGACAGGAGGTGAGTAGCGAACTGAACTTGTCCCTCTGAAAAGGAATTTTGCACAATTTAAGCTTAAATGAATCACTGTAACTAGCCTCAAGCTGGCAGTGAAAACTACCTTTGCATCATAGTTATGAAAGGGTGAAATACAATGTAGTGAACTACTCGAAGTACAGGCTCAGCATTTCAAACACTTGTGTTTTTCTATCAGTGGGAATATCACCACAGCAAAAGAGCACTCAGCCTTTCCTCTGCTGTAAAATAGGCTTCATCAGAGCATTCCAGTTCAGAACTAGTCCTGTTGCATTCTTCATAGCAGAAAAGGTAGAATCAAATAATTTGGGGAAGGAAGAAAAGCATCCTTGAAAAAAATTACTTTTGGTTATTCGTGAACCTATGCAAAAACAGAAGAGGTTTATATTTTTATGACAAATGCTCCTTTGGAAAAAAAATTTGGAATGCTACATGTGAAGGAATGATCAAAGGGCTGGAGAACCTCCCCTGTGGGGACAGGTTTGCAAGAGTGGGGGGCTGTTCAGCCTGGAGGAAAGAAGGCTCCAGGAAGACCTTAGAGCAGCCTTCCAGTACCCAAAGGGAGCCTGCAAGAAAGCCAGGAAGGGACTGTTTACAAGGGCTTGTAGTGATAGGACAAGAGGGAATGGCTTTAAGCTTGAGGAGGGGAGATTTAGATTGGAGATTAGGCAGAAATTCTTGACAGTGAGGATGGTGAGGCACTGGAACGTGTTAGCCAGGGAGATCATGGATGACCCCTTCCTGGAGAGGTGTTCAAGGTCAGGTTGGATGAGGCCTTGAGCAACCTGGTCTAATGGAAGGTATCCCTGTCCATGGCAGGAGGGTTGGAACTAGAAGATCTTCAAGGTCCATTCCACCTAAACAAGTCTATGATTAGTGTAAGTTGGAAAAGAAGAATTGAAATGCTGATAGAGAGGTGCCATAACTGGCACCCAAGTTATGTCATTGCTTCTGGGCGCTGTGCTACCAGTCCTGCACAGAGATGTTTATAAGTATTAATCACAGAATGTTAATCACAGAATGTTAAGGGGAGGAAGGGACCTCAAAGATGCAAAGTCTCTCAAGACAATGTTGCTGAAATCAGAGTAATGTGCAGGTAGACCTGTGTAAACTGCATCATACCTGTGTAAACTGGGAGGCTTTCAACAATGTTGTTCAGCTTGTGCCCATCAGTTATAAAAGGGATAATTCAAATGACGCTTGCAGGCAAATTGTGAGCAGCGGAAAAGCTGGTCCAGGTTTCACTTTTTCATGTGTAAATGTGTAGGGTTAAATAGCATGCAGATAGGTTGCCTGGAGATAGGTTTGCAGTTACATGTAATTGGGTTTGCATTGCTGAAGATGTGGGGAAAAGGTCATTAAAAGAACTGATCAGGGCTGGGACTAGATGGCCTGTTACCATCAGGGAAGAGCACCGAGTACTGCGGGAGGTCCTGTCACATACCAGAGCCTTCTGGCTGACTTCTTCAGCAAGCTGTCCCCTCCTGGTTAGAGAGTCTGTATTTCAGAGCCATCCCTGACAGAGCAGCCTTTGCTTTAAAGCCATCTGTTTCCCAAAAAATCTCCAAAGAGACAACTCCTTTTGCACAGCTGCTTATTGAGCTCTGGGATGTGAGATAATCTCTTACAAGACAGTATGTTGTAGAAGGGGAAATTGTGTGGCACCAAAGGATGAGTGTCCCTGTTCATGTGTTGCACATAGATAGCACAGTGTATTTCTCCTTTCTGTCTGCCCTAATCATGCAATTCACTGCCACATTGCCCTGACAAGAGAAAACAGACTCAATGTTTGTTGAAATACTCGCTGCACTCTGATCCTTGGGGATGTTTTATTTTTACATTCCCTTAGCTGGTAGAGAAGCATCTGGGAGTGCTGGCTTATGCTTGGTACCTCTTAGAACCTTCCAGTCTCTGCTTGGATCAAACCCAACTTCCTTCCCATGTTCAGATGTTTCGCTGCTGAACTGACTTCTTTTTCTCTAACTCTGTCTCTCTCAAACCCACAAACCTCTCTCTCTGCATATTCGTCTGTCTCTCTGAATACTGAATCCTCCTCTGACCTTCTTAGGGTAGTAATTTTATTTCATTTTCCTCTTATGCAAGTTTTATTATGGCTCTTTGATTTTTCTTCTATCTGCTTCTATCTATCTACTTATGGAAGTTGAAATTAATCTGCATACCGATCCATCATGTCAAGTCATATTGTGCGTTCTCACCTCTGTTAGTGGGGCTGTAAAGCTTTGCAAGCTAAAGCGGTAGGTTCATGAAGTTGCACCATCAGCAGCACCTTGGTCTTTTCAGTGCTCTCTGCAGGACCTATCAAGAGACCCCATTTGGATTTTTTTACAGTGATGAATAATTCTCGTTTTCCTAAGTATACATGCGAGAAAATCAATATGCATCTGAATATACATCTACGAATAAAGCATTTAGGAGCATTGTGTCTCATACCTTGATGTGTAGCATACTTCAGCCACTGTTGCAGATAGCTGTCAGTACAGCTCGGATGTCATCAGTTCTCAATGGATTGCTTGCGGAGGAGACTGTCTAGAAGATATGCCAGCAGAGGCTGCATGGATTTCAGTGAGCGGTGAGAGGAAGCTGACTTCTGTGCAGTTTCTGCCGATTCTGAGGCAGTGTCAGTACTTGGTATTGACTCTGAAGGTGCAGGCTGATACAGATTTGTTACAGTTTTGGTAAGTAGCTTGAGGTATTTTACAGTGGGCAGGGCTTATGATGGAGTCTGAAGATTGGATGAGATTTCTTAGACTAGACGAGAGGTAAGGAATTCATGTTTTTCTCATGTATGAAATGCCCAATTCTAAAATACTGACATTAAGAGAATCAGGATGCATAATTTGGATCAAATAAGTCAAAATTCCATCTGAAATTGATGCAAGAGAGAAGTCATTACCGGAACCAAATGTCTAGTGACCGCTAGCTAAGTAAACTGATACTGATTTTAAGAAAATAATGGACTGATCCAAATCTCAGTTGAAGATCTGGAGTTTCTAATTCATACATTGAGACTGTAGCTGAGGTATAAAGAGGGAAATATGTTAACTTCCTGCCGCTTAATGCAGTCTGGAAGCCCTAATGAGGAAGCAGATTTATTTGTTTAGGAAAGGTCAAACGTTCTTAAAACATAGCTGTTACTCTCTGGCCCAGAACACAAAGCTCAGTAGATTGTCTTGCTCCATTTTTCTCCTAATAACTTTACACCATATTGTTGAGGACACAACCAGCAATGAATAACTAATAAAGTAGCACTCCTCAAGCTTGGTATCATAATGAGAACATTCAGAAGGTGCCAAAGGAAAAGTGTGTGGGGAGAGGAACTCCCCTCCATCTGCTCCTATTTACAAGACTCTGTGCAATAGTCTATCTGAATAACTATCAGCAGGTCTGCTGCTTTTAACATGGGTTATGGAGGTACTGTCAGCATGGAAGATTGGTGCTCCCTGGAAACTGAAGA
Source organism: Melanerpes formicivorus (assembly GCF_026170545.1). Taxonomy (NCBI): domain Eukaryota; kingdom Metazoa; phylum Chordata; class Aves; order Piciformes; family Picidae; genus Melanerpes; species Melanerpes formicivorus. The sequence goes on along the minus strand of NW_027142354.1, from coordinate 45,426,351 downwards.
GGAGGGAGGGCTCTTTGCTAGTGATGCAGATTAAGGTAGTGCTGGGCAGTAGCAGTTGCTTCTGAGGGAGCAGAGTGATTTCTTCCCATTCAGTCCATCCCAGTTCATGCTGCAAGGAGCTGCTAATGGCTCTCAGTTCTGATGGTCACAGGAAGCTGGATAAACAAAGTGGGAGAAGGAGGTTTTTTGTGTGTGTGCATGTGAGTGGTCACTTTCTGCTGGGGTGACATCCACGTTGTACAGCTGTTTTACTGCATTTAGAAGTGAGCTTAAGCTTTTCATTTAACTTTGATACTACTTTGAAGACCATAGCTGAAAATTGGCTTCAAATTACATTAAACTTAGGTTTTTGTCCTAAAATGATGTCTTACCTTTTTGATATAATTACCTGTTGGTTTTTTTTCTGTAATTCTCTTTTCCCCAAAGCAGTATGTGTAGCTATTTAATGCTTATTTAATGCTTATTTAATGATGGCAGGTTGGGGTATAATTATTCAGCCATTGAGCTTTTGAACTGTTGCTGTAAGAATAATAACCTGATTAGTTTTATTTTAATGTCCAAACTCAGTGGTTTGTTCTGTTGCTAGTAAGTTGGTATTACTTTGGTATACAAAAGCAATGTGTCGTGGTGGTCTGTCCTGCCATGGGTCACTACCAGAGCCTTGTTCTGAGCAAGTTCAGAGAATAGTTGTATTAAACAGGAAGGAACAGAGTTGACTGTAAGTGTGCAGCCAAGGCTTTTTCTGTTCAATACATGTTTGTGATTGGCAGCACATTTATGGATATTCAGTTAATAAGAATAAGCGTAGAGCTGCTTATAAAACAACTGGAGAACTCCATAAATGAATAGGTGGCAAATGTAAAGTTGCATACAGTCATGAAACACACAGAGTACATTTTTGTAGAACAAAGTAGGCTTCATTCATTACTCCAAACCTTCCTTTCACTGCAGTTGCATATTTCCTTTTTATTCCTCAGTATTTGTTTGTAAACCAATTGGTGTTGACTTTGCCTACAGAATAGCTGTGCTCATGTGCTGTGAATTTTTAACAGATAAATTTACTGTTTGGAAATGTTGAGAAAAATAGTGAACTTGAATCAAATAATGAATATTCATTCCTAGCAAATTTTTGTATGCCATGAACTTGATGGTATTAATGTCATCAATCAGGGACTCAAGTCACTAGTCATAAATACTTAATGCTGTGCTCAGCAAAAAGCTGTGGAACAACCATAGATGGAAACATTTGCATAAACCATTTGCTGCACATTCCTGCAGAATAAACCCATTTGTACAATATTTTCCCCATTAATGGAATATTTACTATCTGTATGAAATGTTAACTTTACAGAGTCAGTTGTGATTGACTTGCCCAGAATTCAATGCAAACACCAATCAGGAGCGATATATCTGTGTTAGGTATCTTTGTGAGATTGTATTACCAGGAATCTAGTACAAACTATTGCTCATGTTGTAGTAATTGATTTCAGATGTCCCAGCATTGTAAGAAGTTCCAGTGGGTTATTTAATTAAACCACAAATGGTCATAGTATATCCACAGATCTGCTCTACTTGTAGTATTGTTTATTGATCAATAATTTCATGTCTGCTATGCTTAAAATGATTTAAAGTCACTAGAGGTTTTTTACTAGTAAACCCTGTCAGATTTATCTTAAAATCCATTCATATTTTTTACAAATAACTAACATTTTGATGGTGGGAAAAGAAACACTGTAAAGACAGTTGGAGAGGTGAGGAGGTAATAAAGCACACTACTTAGTGTGCCATAATTGGATGTCAGGGCAAATGAGATTATTTAGGTTAGTCATTGCAAAATTTATTTTAAATGCCTGTGGCATTCAAACTGTACACCATAACTATTCCAGTCTAATTGTAATATTGGGCTATATGCTGCTCTTAAAAGGCTAGAGGCCAATGAGATGCTTATTTGGAAAAGCACTTAATTTCACTTGAAACTGATGGGTTCTAAGTCTCCTCCTTGTCTTGTCTCTCCCCCTGACCCTCAGTCTTAGACTGAATAAAGTGGTGCAAGCTAATGGCATGGCAGATATGAACCACCATAATCATTGAGATTGGCATTCCATTACATCAGTCACAAAAAGCATAGTAATTTTTGTTAATCGTGTTCCTACCCTTCCACATTTTGTTAGTGTTGGTTTTCTAATAGCAAAATTGAGTTGATGATTTTTATCTCTTAAAGAAAAATACTATTAACTTGGTGAACTAGTGCTGCTGTGTAACAGAGAAAATCTGAACTGACAGACAGTAAGAGCTAAAGAAGGGAAATTATATAAATGCAGCTGGCTTGTCTATGGCTATGTCTTTCTGTTGCACCCACTTGTGCAGGACACAAACAGCAATCTTGAAATATTTTTACTTTTCCTATGTCTTTTCTTGTGTAGAAATATTGGCACCAAAAGGGAAGATTAATTTTTTGGGTTTCAAATATCCTTTCTTTGGAGGCTGTATTGCCTTGGGGCACTTGATCTATCTGCATACCTATGAAAGTCATACCCAAATTTTAGGAACTTTAAATTCCATAGACTACTTAGACTTGTTTTCTTGGCCAGTCCTTTCTTTACCAGCTCTTCACAACTATACAAACATTAAACCCCTGGAATTTTTGCACTTCAATTCTATAGATCTGCTACAGTGCTCACAACAGATTCTCACTTAATTGAAGCAGCTAATCCAAATCAGATTTAAAGTTCTGCTTATATCATTATTCAAGGAAACTTTAACGGATGACTGTTTCTGTAAGAACTGATGGGGTATGTGCTAGATGCCAGATGAGTGCTCATGTGTAATACAGTGTTTTGTTCCTTGTAATGGAGAAATATAAGCAAAAACATTTGTTATTACTGACATTAATTTAGGCACAAAGTCTCAGAAATCTACAGTCTAGATAAACTTTTGCTCATTAAGAAGAAAAATGCACCAAACATGAAGGACTGTATTCAGCACAAAAGGTCAGTCAAAAGTGGCAGTATTGCATATTTTGGGGCACTTGGAGCATTAAAACTTATAATCACAGTATCACCAAGGTTGGAAGAGACCTCAAAGATCATCGAGTCCAACCTGTTACCACAGACCTCATGACTAGACCATGGCACCAAGTGCCACATCCAGTCCCCTCTTGAACACCTCCAGGGACAGTGACTCCACCACCTCCCTGGGCAGCCCATTCCAATGACTAATGACTCTCTCAGTGAAGAACTTTCTCCTCACCTCGACCCTAAACTTCCCCTGGTGCAGCTTGAGGCTGTGTCCTCTTGTTCTGGTGCTGGTTGCTAGAGAGAAGAGACCAACCCCTTCCTGGCTACAACCACCCTTCAGGTAGTTGTAGAGGGCAAAGAGGTCTGTCCTTAGCCTTCTCTTCTCCAGGCTAAACAATCCCAGCTCCCTCAGCCTCTCCTCATAGGGCTTGTGCTCAAGGCCTCTCCCCAGCCTCATTGCCCTTCTCTGGACACGTTCAAGTATCTCGATGTTCTTCCTAAGCTAAGGGGCCCAGAAGTGGTCACAGTACTCAAAGTGTGGCCTAACCAATGCAGAATACAGGGGCATAATGACCTCCTTGCTCCTGCTGGCCACACTATTCCTAATGCAGGCCAGGATGCCATTGGCCTTCTTGGCCACCTGGGCACACTGCTGGCTCATGTTTAGGCGGCTGTCAATCAGCATCCCCAGGGCCCTTTCTGTTTGGCAGCTCTCCAGCCACTCCGACCCCAGCCTGTAGCTCTGCATAGGGTTGTTGTGGCCAAAGTGCAGCACCCGGCACTTGGACTTGTTGAATGCAAATTAAGTTCATAAAAATACTTCTTTTTCCATCTTTAGTGAAATAAGAAGACTGATCGCTCATTATAAGTGGATAATAAAGACTCCACACTAAAACAGCCTCTTCCTTTACTTTTCACTTCTTTCAGCTTGAGCTGTTACTTTTTCATCCCATTTACTCTACACTTAAGAGTGAAGACATTCTACTGCTTGTTTTATTTTGACATCTGGTATCTCCATAATTAATTAATTGGTTATTTGTTATACTCACTGGCCATAATCTTCACATAAACATTCCTCTTACATAGTAGAACATCACAGGTAAATGTTTTTTGGTCCAAATTTGGGGGAAAATAAAAAAGACAATATGAAAGGCTTAGTGGGCAGCACAAATAATGATGTGATTAATCTCTAGGCCTTTCTGTTAAAAAAAAATTGCTGAAAATTTCCATTATACTTAAATGTACAATGATATTTTCACCTTGTTACTCTTGCTTTTTTGTGCAAGGAAGACTGGTGTCTCTGTCTTTTCTCTTTCTTCTCAGAGCACTTTATATAATAACCTCCTTTCAAACCAATCCTTTAGTGTAGAGCCCTCTGCAATACTGCCTCATACAAAATGTGGAGCTGGCAAGCTGAGTTCCACTGCACCTTGTACTGGTGATTTAGATGTTGGGAACAGATTCTTAAAATTCCAGCTGGCAATGTGTCAGGTGTTTTGATGTTGTGCCCTAATGAAAAGGGAGTGTATTCCTGCTTCTCTAACCCACAGTGATAAGTTGAGGTATTATAACTGTTCAAAATTAATTTTCCTCTCTCTAGAAAGCATTTTCAGAAAGCTCATCAGATGTTTGAGAGTAAAGGTTGCATGGAAGATTTGACCTTGCTGTTAACTTTCTTTTTTCTTCCTAGAGAGCAAGGATGCCTCTGCAGTGTTTCTTCCAAGTTAGATAGTTTCTCCCTATCCCTAAAAGCTTGCAAAAGCTTGTTTGCAATTCCCTCATTCTTCATTTTATTTTGCATTGCACCACAACGTAGGCAGACAAAACCTGGATGATCAAGTTGTAAGAAGAAACCTCTCGTTCTCATGCAAATGTAACAGAGGCCTGTGTGCATTTTGAGGCTGTATAAACTTTTGGAAGTAGTCACATTTAAAATCTTACAGAAACCTTAGATTTCATGAACAGCAGATCTGGCAGTGTTCTTGGTGGTGGTGATACTTAGAGGTGCCACTGAATGCCTTTCTGATGTTGGCTTTACATTGCTGTGTACAAACAGTAACGTCTGTAGGCTTGCTGCATGAGCTGACATTGTTGTGCATACTTAAGGGCTAAACCAGAGGGTATGAAGGCATAAATCAGAACAATTGTAAGAATGGCTGCATTGCTATAAAATTTTAATTGGCATAGTGTTATTGGCTTGAAAATTGATGCAAACAAATGGTTTTGGACTTTCTGTCACCTGCAGTTAGAATTTATGAAAATATCCATCATGAGTTTTTCCCAAGGCAAACCCCAGGCACGTACACCTTTGGGTATAGTTTTCCAGATTTTCACAGTATTTGTGATTTGACAGTTAGGATATTTCCACTTAAAAAAAAAAAACAACCCAAAACCAAACAACCCAAATTTCTTTTGTAATTGTAATCCATTGTAATTCTATTATGATTTTGTTACTTCTTACCAACACATTCTCACCTTCAGACTTCTCTGTTTGATCAAAAAAATTCTTTAGGTTTAACTCACCATAAATAAGTCCAGTAACTGCTACATATTGATAACTTCAATTAGTGTAGTAAATGTAATTTTTTGGTGTGTAACTCTGTTTGAGAGAGAACTGTTAAGTGTAAGAATCATAACCATTTGAGTAAAATTGACATAAATGACAGTGAAACCTGAATCTAATGAATTGACTGAAATGTATGTAGAGCAGCGTCCTCATGCTGAACCTTTGTTCTACAAGTCGCTTCTTGTCTTTCAGTGGAATTGTTAGAGTATGCAAGGATTTGAAGGTTTGAACTCACATTTTCCAGAATAGAATAGATTAGAATAGAATTGAATGGAATAGACCAGGTTGGAAGAGACCTACAAGATCATTGCGTCCAACCTATCAACTATCCAACCTATCCAACCCGCCTAATCAACTAAACCATGCAACCAAGCATCCTGTCAAGTCTCCTCCTGAACACCTCCAATGATGGTGACTCCACCACCTCACCAGGCAGCCCATTCCAATGGGCAATCACTCTCTCTTTGTAGAACAACTTCTTGCCTAAACCTCCCTGGCGCAGCCTGAGACTGTGTCCTCTTGTTCTGGTGCTGGTTGCCTGGGAGAAGAGACCAACCTCTGCCTGTCTACAACCTCCCTTCAGGTAGTTGTAGAGAGCAATAAGGTCTCCCCTGAGCCTCCTCTTCTCCAGGCTAAAACTAGCTTTGTATTTCCAGTCTCTATGCCTTAACGGCTTACCTCGTTTGCAATCGTAGTCATCGTTGCTGACAGTCTTCTCTTAGTATGTAGAAATAGTCAAGGAGTGTTTGCGTAATGGAAACTTCCAGGCAAAGATAATTTTTGGAAATATTACTTGATCTTAATGCTTATTTTTTAAATCTTTAATAAAGTGATATGGCTTTGAATAAATTGATCATGGAGGTGACTAAAGAAGGCTTTCTGAGGGAAAGAGATTGATAGAGTGGAGACTGAGGAAGAATAAGAACACTGTGATCTGTTACATGTTTCAACTGCAGTTGATTTTGGAGCACGTTATATTCACTGAATCTAAATAAACTATTACTTAATATAGTAAAAGAATTTGTAAGACTCAAGCTGATGTATTTTGTTGTTAAAATCTCAGGCAATCGTTTTCCAAAACTAACATGTAATGTTTTCATTGTCTCAGGTCCCCAGTCTGAACCTCCGTCATGCAGCGCCAGTTCAATCACTTGCCCTTCTGCCTGCACCTGCAGCAACAATGTCGTAGATTGTCGAGGAAGGGGCTTAACAGAAATCCCAGCTAACCTACCAGAGGACATTTGGGAAATGTAAGTGACATGTAATACACCATTCTTTTCCATGTCTCTCCAGTTTTGGTCCATGTCATAGCCTTCCATGTGGAAGAAAGGCATGTTTTGAAAACTGTTCTGAGAAGTTGCCAGGTGTATTGCAGTTGGCCTCTTTGCTTTTGCTATTTTGATTTAGGGGCTCAAAACATTCTTTAATCTAAATTAAGATACTGTTTGAAGTTTTCCTACCCCAAGCAAGATTAAATTCTTGACATGTTATGTTCAGATTGCGTCTACATCTCACAAATCTGGGATTACAGTTCTGTAGTCAGGTGAAGGAAATAAACAGACTTTTTTTTTTAATGGAATTGTTTCAATGTTAGTTGGTGAATTCCCTAAGGGACAGAGGGGTTCTTGTTAGCATGACGAGATGTATTATTCCCAGCTCTTTTTGTGTTGTGAAATTGGATGCTGCTTTTACAGACCCCGTTGTGTTTCCTACCTTTAAGAACTGTAATGATCCATTTTTGTGTCCATGACTTCATACTGCTGTGGTCCTGAAATACTGTTACATTAAACCAAGTTGCTTTTGATTAGTCCATAAGGAGTGTAGATCAGTTCTTTTCCTGTTTAGGTGCTTGTCATACTGGGATTCTTGACATCAAGCCAGCTTTTGCAGTCTACATAGTATGGATTCAAATATTTGCGTAGTCACTGGACTTGTTCAGCTTCTTGTTGCTGTAGCAACATTTGCTACATAGCAAAATTCATTAGGATAAAGCACAAGTTGAATTGCTCATATGTAGCCTGGCCCATTGTGATATGCCAGGAATGTGACAGTTATAGCCAGTGAAGGTGATGTGCTCTGTTGTTTGCTGGTGATCTTCTGTACACCACCACTCCTGTAAATCACTTTATCAGCGGCTTTTGTAATTTAAATTCACCTCACCTTTGTCTGGATTGCTATCTCAGCACAACAGATTAGAGGGAGCTTATGCTTGATTGTGCATCACTACAAAAAAAATATATATATATTAAAAAGAATTTTAAAAAAAGCTCAGTGGATGCAAAGAGCAAGCAACATCTTAAAATTAACATTATTGTGTACACATCTAGAGCATGTAAAAGTGTTTGCACAAATATAAACCCTCATGTGAGCTGTTCTGAATGCCCACTACCTGCTTGCTTGTCTCCTGAGAAAGCTCAGAATGTGTTGGTTGTGTTCATTTGCAGTGTATTGTGGCACACAGAATGCGCATGTCAGACTTGATTTTTCTGTGCATGAGAGTCAGTTAAAATTACCCTGAAAATATAAATTGTATTTGGCATACCAAGAATATTCAATGTTTAGTCATGGTTTCAGTTCTGTCAGAGGGAGTACAAACTTTCAGGGGTGGTTGGAATGGTTCAGCAATATATAGAGGATGAAATTGGTCCAGACATGCTCAGAAATTAGGGTTGGCCTAGGAGAGTTTAAAGTTTTATTTTGTAGTGTTGAAAACACAAGCAGAAATCAGATGACTTTGTGGCTTCATGCCAGAGTTATAGAGAGAGCAGGATCTGCTAGAAGAATGTGCTCCAGCACTCTCCTGACAGCAGTGCACCTCAGTGTGAGAAAGCAAGTGCAAATGTTCACCTTTGAAGTGATTAAAATGGCATTGAGTATCCGGGTTCCAAGCTGTCTCTGGTTTGGTAGCTCCAACCCAAACCTAGCCCCTGTAATTTGTAGTACAAGCAACTTAGAAGATCCACTTAGGAGAGCAGCAAGTGGGGGAAGGCTTTGAGAGCCTTTAGTTAGATAATGATGTAGTGAGTCAAGATGCGCATAACTTTTTAAGAAACTTTCATAATCTGGAGTTTATAAACCCTATAGATTCATAATACCCTACATAAAGCTCTTGGCACACCATTTAATGGTTTAGATTAGTTGGACTTCTTGCATTTTAGGCAGTGCTTGAGTCTTTGTCTGTAGCTAAACCTCTTTTATTGCTCTAATCCTGCTTATATCCTTTGCAATTCATGGACACTTCAGGTGGGAGTAGTTCTGCAGAGTGTAACTCTCATGGAAACATTTATTTCTCACTTTCTGTGGGTATCAGGCCTGTGGAGATTCCATTTGCCTGAAATACATATATTAAGAAATTTCAGTAGTTCAGTGTTTTTATAGTGAGGGTGGTGAAACACTGGAGCAAGTTGCCCAGACAAGTTGTGATGCCCTATCCCAGGAAACACTCAAGATCAGGCTGGATGGGGCTCCAAGCAACCTAATCTCATTAAAGATGTCCCTGCTCACTGCAGTGGGGATAGACTAGGTGACATCTGAAGGCCCTTTCCAACTCAAACTGTGTGATGATTTCAACTGACTTTATGTATGGTTTTTCCTGACTGCACAGAATGGCGAACCTTATATCCAAGGGCAAAGTATTGCATATTCTCACACAGATTAAAGGATATATTCACATCTTTCTGGAAAGGTGGAAGAAACTGCTACAGCATTTTCCTGGAAAAATCCTGACACAAATTCTTTAGACCACGATAGCCATCCTGGTTTATGATGAAGTCTGTCCTATTGCACAGAAATTCAGTTTGTTTGAGGCTGCTCTGGGCTTATTCAATATAAAATCCATCCAGAGGTCTGGTTCCAGCTACACATGGTATAATGATTGTCTTTTGATTTGATATGATAGGCAGAATAATACTTTTTTGCTGTAATGTTATAGCAGTGGGGCCAAGTAAATTCTCTCTACGTGCCGCAACCCACATCTCTTGCTCTCACTGTTGGTTTTTTCTCTGGGGATCATGGTTAGCATTCAGTCCAACTCATTGTATAAAAGGTGCTGCTGCCTGAAGACTTCTTTCTGGATTCTCTAATCCTATGATCTGTTTCTCATCATCTTTGAAAGACATAACTCTTAGTAGAGATGAGATTCCTCCAATGGAATATGGGGTACTGGCAAACCCCATGGCTGGGCTGCTGTTATGTGGGATCCTAAGGAGTGTTACTTCGGTTGATGTATTTTTTTGTTCAGCCATTCCTGTCTAGCATCGTAAATACTTCTTGCACTAAAATACATTTCCCCCTATAGACTGTACTCCATTCATAATATTTATGTGATAGTATTAAAATGCTCTGCCTTCCTCTGTTCCACTTGGGGCATTTCCAAGTTCCTTTGCTTGGTTATTAGTTGCATTCAGTTCCAGCTTTATTGTATTTCCCCATAACTCAGTATTTCTTTGTAAGCCAACATGTATCTGCTAAGAAGCCCTGACTGAGGGCTGTTACACACACAGGTGCTACGCTGACATGCTTATTAGAGGTGACCTACATTTCACTCTGTCTTTTGGTATTAATTAAAGATCTTTTACTCAGTCTTTCTGCCTTTCTTCGTTAACATGGGTGGGCAGAACCTTCTCTAACAAAGCTGCCAGCGAGTCCTAAATTTGGGGCTGTTGATAAAAATCTATCACAGAACAGGTGACTTGCTTGTGACAGAACATAAACCACTTCATATGACACTAATTTTCCCTTACTGCTTACCTCTGCGATATGTGACATGGAAGTCTGTCATGTTACTCTATTATGCCTCTCCTCCAAGGTGATTATTCTGAAGGCCCTCATTACAAGAATGTTTATTATTAAGTACCAGAATTTAGGAAAGCCAGAAATCTGTATCTCAAAGTTGCTTTTTAATAATTTTATAAAACAGGTAGCTAGGATGTACAGAATGCAATTCAATTTTTTTTATAAAGCTTCTTGTTCAGTGGAGAGCTGACATCAGCAGCCAAATTGACTGAGGAAAAATGAGTTACAAGAAATTGAAGCTGCAGAATACAGACCGTGTGTTGAATGTTATAAAAGATTTTCTGCCTACAGAGTGGTTCTCTTGTGTTTTTCAGAGGAGAAATGAATAGTGTTTGTTATACAGAAACACTTGAGAGTAAACATAGAAAAGTTTTGCATGAATACTTGGATCAAAACAAAAGTCATTAAGCACCTGGAGGCATTTACTGAAAAAGAGATACCAAAACAAATACGGCTTGGTGGTTTGCTGGTAAATTAACAATATAGTCATTGCACTACATTGAACAGCATCTGCAATAAAAGAAGTTTGCATTTATTTAGAAAGGCTGAGAGAAAATGAATGCAACATAAAGAGGGAACACAGTATGAATGCAGAATGGACCTGACCTTGGAGGGGTAGAAGGAAGGAGGCATGACCTACAAACTAGTATGAGACAAAGTCTCCGGAGAATCTGTTTTTCAGATTAGACTTAATCGCAACCTCACAAGCAGTGCCTGTCAGATTGAATGACAGCTCAGCCCAAAAAGACAGCAATGCCAGGATGTAGCAGAGACCTGTTAAATTCAAAGCTACCAGCTGTGGCTGCAAGTCATTCCCCTGCAGCTTGGAAGGGTGTTGTGAGAAACACTCTTTGCCACAATAGTGGATTTTGCTCGGCGTGTGGTTTGGGCTGTTGTTGGCTCAGAACCCTGGGCTGGATGGATTTGAGATCTGGTGCTGTCTGCCTGTTTTCAATCATTAGTGTTTGACTGGTTTTATGCCAGGAAAAGAACAGCTTTTCTCCATTTGCAGATGGGGGGCACTGAGATTAATGACATTGCTAGCCATGTCTGTAGTGCTTCAAACATTATTTGCTTCAATGTGTGCCTCCCAGGTTTGTTTGATGCTTTCCAGTACTGGACACTAAGTGAATCAGTAGCTTCCTGTTAACCTTTTCCTCATCTCACTCCACTTTTCCTCTGTCCCTTCTTTAGAATGGAGTTTTTATGTTGTTTGTCTGTCTCAAACTGATATATCAGTGCAAACATGGCTGAATCTTAGGATATTAATTCTGGACAGCTTTTGTCTGAGAATTTTGTACATCTTAGTAGTGCAGGGATGTTTACTTCTCCCTTTGTGTTTTGTAACCTTTGAGAGTCGTTTCTGAATGGGAGCAAGGGACTGGCCCCCAAAAGCTGATCCTCCTGCTGCTGTCTGGCCCTGGAGTGCATGGTGGATGGGCCTCACACTGGGGTGCCCAGAGGCAGACAGCTTCCTGGGCTGCTGGAGCAGTGACCACTAGCATCACCTCTGGCACTGGGCACTGCAGCTCTAAAGGATCTTCAGATTGTGTAAAAGAAGATTTTGAGTAATTAATTGCTAGCGCTAAGGATTAGATTTTGGGTTGGGACAGTGTCTCGGTCTAGAGAGGGAAAGAGATTCAGTTCATATAGAATATTCCCGTGATGTGAAATTAGAGGCACAAACAAGGCCAAAATATCAACAGCTAGACTATTTATTACATAAATAAAGTGGACATAAGAAGGGGAGAGGGAGAAAATAGAGAGGGAGAGAGAGAAGAGAGAGAGAAGAGGAAAGGAATTATATTACCACACCGCTCACCCCCCCCCCCCAGGACAGTTTGAGTCTGTGGAGGAAAGGTGCTGCAGGAGATGTTGGGTTGGTACAGGAATGGTGCTGCTGCTTTGGCTGGAGAAAAGCTGTGGTCCTCTGGGCAGCCTGGGTCTGTAGAGCTTCCAGGCTCCACGGCCTCTTTTCTCCGGAGCAGCATTGTCCCGGGCTTTTCCTTCTCAGCGGCATGGTCCTTCTCCTGTGTTTTCCTTCATCTCCTGCGCTTTTCTCCTCTTAATCATCCAGTCCGAGGGATACAGTCCCCCCCCCATTTTTCTTCCACGTTTTTCTTCTAAGTAGCCAGTAGTGGCTCAAGTCTTTTATACAGTTTTTAGTCCTTAGGTATGTATCCAAGTATTGTCCCTCAGGAATTCCGGGGCCAGGAAATCATCCTTAGGTAAATGTCCAGGTATCGTTCCCCCAGAAATCTTTCTGTGTATTTTTGTGTGTTTGGGCAGAGGTCTAGATGGGGGCTGGAGGGGCCCTCTGCCTCCTCCGTCTCCATCCAGACAAGCCCCCACACTCATTACACATCAGGAAACAAGTGGTGAATCCATTGTGTCACCCTTCCCAGGGTACTTGATGGGTGGAAATTATCTTGTCTCATGCATATTCCCAAAGGTGGCCTCGGTCCATTGTTGTCAGGCCAGCTGTGGCCCAGTGAGCAATGTTATATTTGCACCTTCCAAGAGTCATTCCAGTGGCTCTGCCCAACACATATCAGCTATTGTCTGGGCAAGCAGCAAGTGATTTTATCTTTGTTGAGTCACACCAAGAGAGACAAACTTTTAGTCTCTCACAGACAGACACTTGAAATAATAAAGGCTAACTGTGCCCAGTGCAGAAACTTTTGGCAAAAAGAAGGCTGGACTCAAATGAGGAAACAACAAAACATGTGATGAGGAAGATGGGAAACAAAGGAAATCAAGACAGATTGATAAAGTGAGTCTGAGAAAGTGATGAGTATTTGTTAACAAGCCCTGAGATTGCTGGTGGTGAGCCTGGGACACAAACTCTGCAGGTGGGCTTCGGGTATGTGGCAAGAAGGCTGGGGTGCACTGGGTGGCGTGTATGGGGGCTGAGAAGGCTGAGGGGCCTTGACAGGGTGACACAGGTGAAAATGGATCTGAAGAGTCTGTTTCTATCAGAATACATAGGCATCCTCTAAGACCTTCCTGCCCTCTCACCATGTACTTGAGAAACCAAACAACAATTTGCATCTTTATCCCCATACACTAGTGATTGCATAGGAATTTACTGCTTTAACTGTTGCTGTTCCAGTTAGACATCAATGCAGAGGTTTCCTTGTGATGAAATTAGCTATTTCAGCTTTTGGGTTTGAATTCTTTAAATTAACTGTATTGGGGGGGGGGGGGGAGAGAAAAAAAAAACCAACAAAGTTAATGTTTGTAGGAGCAGTATTTATTTAGTGCTTCTGTATGTATGTGGTATGCACTTTAATTACAGCATGTTGATTAGTTTTTTGTTGTCTGGGGATGCACCAGGGTTGTATAGTGAAAGAACCTGTGTATGTAGGATCTATCTATTTGTTATAGAAACAGGAAAATTCTGAAGTGGGGACTGTGGGCAAGATAATCTCATGGATGCTGTTCAGAGAGTTGGCTTCTATCTCTTCTTGCCAGTGGTTTTATTAATTGATTCTGAGCAATTGAGTTGCACAGACTTATCATGGGTGGTCACTGGTGATGTGATCCTTGGTTTCTGGCTGACTTGAGATATTCAGAAGTGCTGAGGACCCAGTGCTGCAGCAGAACTTTGCACGCATTGTGCTGTGCAGTACTAATTACTTTGCAGATTATTGGGACTTGGCTTTTCAGACTTAAAATCAAACTCCAGAATCTAAAGTATATCCTTACATCTTGAAACTGATATTAGACTCAGTCCTATGATTTTTCATATAAAGATTGCTTTGGCACTGTTACTTAACCTTTACAATACTCTGTCTGCTGAGATTAAGGGAAATAAAATTGTACACACTAAGAATAATACTGGATAGGATGTATCCAAATCAGTAATGAGGAACTTTGTTTAAATGCAATTGCCCCAGACAGAGTAAAGAGGTTGGCAGTCCTTCAAGGAAAAGTGTTGCTTAGGCATCTGTAGCTGGTGAGATGACTACCACAGCTACCAGGATGGCAGCCCTCGTACCAGTATCCAGGCTTGGCAAAGATCAGTTTTGAATCACTTTTTCTATGTTGGCTTAGTTTATCATTCTGCCTGTGGATAGATGAATTGATGACTGCTACCTTTGTAGGTATGTGTAGTGCCTGATTTTGGTGTGTGATTTCTACTCCTAGGAAAAATGCTAAACTACTAAGGAAAACCCTGTGGCACTTAACTGGTGGTTTTCTTATTGTTCTGCCAAATTGAAAATAAACCTACTTTTCTGCAAGAGAATCACTTTGAAATGCAATGTTCTACTTGTTCCACCTTTCCTTAATGCTTTTCTGACACATCTAATATTTTGAAAATTGCTGTCATGAAGGGTACCCCTGTGGTGGGCAGTCTTACAGACAGATGATTTTTTTGCTGTTGTTACTTCAGTGACTCTCTTGGGAAGAAATTGCGTTATTTGCTCTTCAGTACCTGTGGGTGTATGCAAGGGAGCTGGGACTTCAGTTATGAATCTTGATGAAGTTTTGTGATATGAAGAAGGTGGTGAACAAATTCTTTGTGTGTAGATTACTGGTATATTCAAACTCAGTTTTCCATCAAATAAAATTAAGTGAGAAAAGCTATTATAAAAAAGACTTGGCACTGGTAACTCTATTTGGTGTAATAAAATTACTTGTTTCTTCTTATAAATTAACTGCACCATAACAATTTCATGTATGTTAACAACTGACTTTGAAGTGCTTAGCTTCTTAAAGGCAAGAGTGTTTTCTTCTCTCAAGAATTTAAGTGTGTAGAAACTAGACATATTTTGGATAGACAAATGACGGTCCTGCATTTCACACTGGTTTTCCTCCTAAAACAATCATAATTTTCCCAGGCTTCCCACATTGAATACTACATCCAGTTCCTATTGCTAGACACACTTATGAAAACTCCCTGTCCAGCCTTCCTGGAGGATCCCTTCAGATATTGGAAGGCAGCTCTAAGACCTCCCCCAGAGTCTTCTCGAAGCTGAACAACCCCAGCTTCCTCAGCCTATCCTCCTAGCAGAGGTGTTCCAGCCCTTGGGTCATCTTTGTGGCCCTCCTCTGGACTTGCTCCATTAGCTCTGTGTCCTTATGCTGTGGACACCCAAACTGGAGGCAGTATTCACGGTGGAGTCTCACAAGTGCAGAGTAAAGGGACAGAATTACCTCTCTTGACCTTCTGCCCACACTCCTCTTGATGCAGCCTAAGATACAATTTGCCTTCTAGGCAGCATGGTGGGGAGGTTGAAGCAGATGATCTCTAAGGTCCCTACTTGTGATTCCTACTTGTTTACATGCATGAAATGTAAGCATAGGCCAACGATTGCTTGCCAGTAGTCACTGCAGAAATATCTATTGCTTTCCAGTAATCACTGTATAAACCATTTGTTTCCCAAGAATAGGCACTAAGCTTCAGATTAAACTTAAAAAAAGAGAGAGAGGACAAAAAAAGCCAAAGAATCCTCTAAAAACCCATTTTAAAAAATTAAAAAGTGTGCTCAGCAGAAGTCTAAAGTTGAGTAAGTATCAAAGCAGATGCTGTGGTGAATGCAGATGAAGCAAGTGCAAGAGCCTCATCTTCTATGGAGCACCCTGTGGGCTCATCTCCTTGGAGCCTTCTGAACTGGAATCCATGGGTCTGAACAAATCATGCATGTCACAAAAATCCAGAAGTGGAATCCATGCTTCTGCTGTGTTTGCTCTACCCCACCATCTTGGAAACAAGCACACATGAACACAGGCACTCTGCTTGAATGAAATTAGGCTGCATTTCTGTAGCAGGGACTTGGAAACTGCCAAATCGCTCCAACATAATGACTCTCTGTCCTGGATTTGTGTTCACAGTCACATGCCTGTATGCAGATAAAATTCATCTGCAAGCTCCTATTCCAAGTCCATGTGACCCAAGAAAACCTGCTGAGATGAGAAGTTATCTCTCTTCAGTCCAGAATAAGAGCAGAAAGACATTATTTTGGATTCTACCCCAAACCAGCTTCTGTTTAACCTTTGACATCCTCACTGATTGTACCCATTGATCACGGCTACAGGAGAGCTCACCTGTCCCTGCTATTATGTCTGGACACAACCCACAAATAGTTCAGGCTGTGGTGGTGCAGTGAGAGGGAGCTCAGGCACCGTCAGCATGCTTGCTGGATGCCTGAACCCTCACTCCAAGGATGAAGCAAGGAAAATAAATTAATTAGGCTGGCAGGAGATATTACAATGAAGGGTGATGAGAAGAGCTAAAAAATTATGCCTGGGAATATCACAGCAGTAGATGAAGAAACCTTGAGGTTTGACAGTGTATTACTGAATTCTGGTTGTTTATGTTGCCAGGGACTTGGGTGTTATGTCAAAAACTGTTTTGCAAAGTACTAGTCTAAGATTTCTCTGGTGCCCTCCCATTTTACCACACTTATTGCAAAATTAACATACCCCAACAGAGCTGCCACTGCAAATTAAGCATTTAGCAGCAGATAGCTGACCAACAATTCAACTACAGAGCTGTGTCAGCTTAAACTAAATTCACTGTAATATGTCAGGAGATCCAGTATCACTAGCACTACTTTTAGATGAACACCATGGTATCTGGGAACGTATCAAAACATCTGGTTCCATTCTGCAAGATGTCTTTTGGTGAGCATAATTGTCTGTGTAGCTTCCTAGGTAGATTTATTTTGAAAAGTCACTTTGGTTTTGATAGGATTTTGTCTCTTGAAGATATTGCCTTAGGTGAATAGTTAAGGAGCAGTTGTTTTAAAAATGATAGCAGGAGCTCAACAGCCAGACCCTGAAAATCAACAGCAAACATCAGAATTTGAAAGGAAACTCTAGTTGCCACCTTGTGTTCATACAGGAGGACTGTTTACTGGCTCTCAGTTCTGCGGTTCTGAAATCAGACTCAGTGAGAGGGATTTATAATGCATACTAGTGATTTTCTTTGGAAATCTTTCAGGTTCTGTGATCAAAGGCAGCAGTGCAAAAGTCTTGGAGAACTATATGCATTTAGGAGTTTTATAGTGGTGCAGGAGTCTTTGGCTGAGGTAGAGACTGAAGTTCTGCTAAAGCAGTAAGCACAGATATTTAAAATGCTGCATGTCCTGCCATCAGAAAGCACTTTGTTTTCTACCTGTCAGAGAACTGAGAGGTATGAGATGATAATGTAGGTTGTTCATTGATAATGTAGGTCAAAACACACTTCGTGAAGCAACAGGACTGCAGGGATTTTCCCTTGCACTTTGCAAGGTAATGCCCTGCACAGTGCAGGAGTGCTGTGGTATGCAGTTTCTTTGTTTTTCCCTGTAGAATAAGCTAGAAGTAACTGCAGGGCTGGATTCCTTCCCTTGTAATAAGGGGGCTCCTGTCCAGGGATGTCTTTGAGTAAATATTTTAGTGCAGTTACCTGAACATTTTGTGCATGGTAGGAATAAAGCTTATATTTCACATGAAGAGGCAAGAAAGGGGTCAGCTCAGGAATCAGATCTAGCCCATATTTGTAGTAAGAAGACCTGATTTTGAGTATGATTTATTCCTTGTAAATACTTGAAATATATCTGTGGGCTTTTCTTCATCAGAGTCCAAAACATGTAATAAGATATGCAAGTTCAAAATATGAGATAAATGTAAGATAATGGTCCAAGCAGCTCATATAATCCAGTTGTTCTCACTCCCTGGTGGCGAAGAACAGTCTGAGTCTTTGTTATGTGTTCTAGAAGTTTCCTTCTTTCTAATATAAATGGTTCTTCCCACTTCTGGGCTTTGTCACCGTTGGGGATATATATGCTGCTTATTTCCCCCAAACAGAACTTAACCAGCTCCCAGCAAATCTCTGCTTATAGGGCAGAGAAAAGTGAGGGGTTTGCCCTTCCAGTCGACCTTCACAGAGATTGTGTGCATCCTGCCAGATGCGAGTGTGCTACAGGTTACTGCTGCATGCTGATCTGATGTTTTCTCTATCTCCAAGATTTCTTTTGATCATTGCCTGCCCAAGAGGTGAAAGTCCAAAAAATGCTCCAGCACTAGGAGTGAAGCAATGCAGTCCGGGGAGCAGTCTGCTCATCCACGCGCATCCTCTCTCTCCCAGCAGGGAAGTTCATGACTGCCCAGTGCAGAGGGACATTTCTGACACATCTGAGGCAAGAGCTCAGTGGCACTGTTAATAGAGCATGGCTGGCTCATTTATAGGCTCTATTCATCTGACAGCTAAGAATTATCAGTACTGATGCTTCACTCCCTCTCTCTTTTTCTCCAAGCTAGTGATTTGTCTATGTTATGGTTAGGTAAGCTTGACAAAACATTACACATTAGCAGCTGAGACAGTGTTTGAAATGGGAAAATTGCTAGCAAACTGCTCCATTAGAGACCCAAATAACAAATTAATTTTACCCCTCAATAAAGGAGAGATAGTTAAAGCCCAAATTAATACGTCTGTCTCACCCGTTCTGCAGGGGGAATCACTCTTCAAGACAAATTACTTTCTCACTCCGAAGAGTGTGAGCTGGCTCTATGAAGTCTGCATTAGGCATTTTTTTTATCCTTTGTGTTTTGCCATCCTGGCTCTGAGCAGTACAGGTGCCTCATGAGGTTATTAAAAGATTTGCACCTCAGTGAACTTTGACATGGATTAGCATGGGAATTTAATTGCTTATTCTTTAATCTGGGGTAGTTTTTCCTGTGTAACTGCATAATTTCCCCTGTTATTTTATTTTCTTTCTCCAATATGTGTACTTTTTTTGCTCTCATTGGTACAAACTCATTTAAAGAGAGTGTGAAGAAGGCGGACTTTATCCTAACATCATATAAAAAAAATGTACCTGAACCCATTGGGCCCTTCATACTTTCCAATCTCTGATAATATACTAGAGAAGAGAAGGGAAACTGTGCTTGTCCTTTGATGTTGTTGTCAAAGACTCTAAAATAAAACTTTGAGAGGCAGACAGCTCATTGCTGTGTGTCACAAGGTGAGTGATACGCTTCAATTCATCTAAGCGATACATCTGGCAGCAAGCGACATTGCTCAGGGAAACGGGTAACTGAAAGGAGGAACAAAAGCCCCTGAGAGGTTTGAACATGGCCAATTTAATTTAACAGTTTTTTGACTTCAACTTGTTGTATCTTTTAAATAGATCTTGTTATGAAATACTAGAGGAAAATTTTATTGGGTTGTGTGAAATCTTAAATGTGGAGGATAATAGTTCAAATGATCAGAACTTAGCCTTTCAGGGCCATGTCTCTTGTACAGAGTTCTCAAATGTGTCATAAAATTATTTTATAGTGTATTCTCGTGATCCACCCCAAAATAGGAAGATTAACTCACTGATGTTGCTTTGCACTAGCATAGGTGGTTTATAATGTATGACAGCACTTCACAGTGTGCAGGGATAGATGGAGCGATGCTGAAAAATACAGTTTTCCAGAGGTCATGTTCTAGGTAAACTAGGTAATTTTCCCTGAAACTAGATGTGGCTGTGAAATTTAGATTAGGTTTTCGCTTTTTTGGAGGAAAAAAATTGCAACATCAGGTAAGAACTTTGGTTTTCACTTCAGCTGAAAGATGACACTTCTATCAGCGGTTTCCCATTATATTGTGAATAGCAGTGGTCTATAATTAAGCCTTCAGCACCTTGAAATTGCCAGTACCCTTGGTGTTTCCTTAAGATTATTTGAGTCTGGAGTCTTCTTCAGTTGTCATTTATGAGCTTAGATGAGGTGAAAGCACAAAGTATTAATACAAAAAACATAATTATTTTGTTTTCTACTATTTTTATTTGTGTGTCCACCTTGTGTTTTTCAGCCTATACCTGCTAATCTGTGCATTTCTGAAAAAAATACCCAAATGTATGAAATTCATGCTTTTAAAATACCTGTTATTTAAGGCAGCACCATATTGAATGCTCCAAGATCAGCTATAGTTTGTATCCGAGGTGGAATCCACCTGCAAACACCCTGATGAGACCACATGCTTGTGGTTTCTCTGGTACATCTGCACGATGTAGTGCGCTAAACATGATGTGTTCTTATATGTGGAATTTAGTTCTTCATTTACAAGGTGGCTTGTAGAATGAAAATCTAAGGTGCTGAGGTAAAAAAATGTAGCAGCAGATGACAACAGCATTTTCTGTTTCTGCAGAGGCCATCTACTGCAATTTTTTAGGAAGGGCTGAAGAACTCAGTAGCATTTCAGAAGGTTGTTGTGGATGAACTCTGTGTCTCTAGGAAAGTTCAGGGGTTTTCTTATTACTCAGGATCTGTGGATATTCCGATTTTGCCCTTCTCTTCCCTTTGTGGGGCAAAATTTCTGTGTATATTTCCACCCCAGAATCACTAAGATTTCCTTGGCATTTTAAGTGATTTTTAAAGGGGGCTGTGTTTTCCCCCATCCCTCTATTTGAGGTTCCCTGTAAGGACTGCTGTGATGCTGTATGTGCAGCCTGTGTGAACCCCCAATTTCTATCTATAAGGCAAGGAAATTGGACAGGCATGGCCCTCTTTTGTTCCTGGAAGTGTCTGCATGGAAGTACTTGGGAGGAGTTAAACACCAAACTGGCAAGCTGACAAAAAGCCTTTATGGGAAGAGTATGTGTACTGCTAATTCTTGTGACAAACACCCAACAATAGTAGTGTGCTGAAGCTTACAGCAATTAGCATTTCACTGTGGACTTGCCAGAAATGAAGTATGTTATATTTAGACCAACTGGAAGGGAAATCTCAGCCACTAATGCAACTCACAAAACAAGGGATAGAATTAACTCTGATCACAACCTTTAAAATAGGCTGCTGCAGAACTAAGAGTGCACATTAACTGCACAATTTGGCCGTGCAACTATCACAGTACTCCCGATTTAAACAGCCTCTTAGAGTATAAGTGAGCTGGTAACATGTCATCTTTTCAAGGGGATTTTTCTTTGGTCTGTCACCAGAAGGATACTCTTGCAATGGTGGGCTGATGGGCCTTATACAGTTTCTCTGCATTATTCCTGAGTCCTTTAAAAAACATTATTTTCTTCTCTGTATTTCATTTTATCTCCATTCTGGTGGTTGTTTTTTTTCCTCTCTCTGGATTGCTGCAGCAACTCTAAAGGACCAGAGTGATTCATTCCATCATTCCAGTATGTTTTTGTATTTCAGTTCTAAACCACTTCCAACCACAGATTTTTGCTATTGAAACCATTTCTTTTTCTGACATTTTTGGAAGATACACAACGTTTGAATAATAAGTAAGAGCTGGGTAAAATCAAATTTTGCTTTCACTTCCAGCTCTGACTCTTCTAGCTGCTGTGGTCATGTGAATTTCTGGTACGGGGATCTACTTTTACATCTCTTAATTGAGATGAGCATTTAGGGTTCATCTGAGGAGAAGACAGTCCTTTTAGCAGGAATTTAGGGAACTTGAAAATACCTCTTGGAAGGAACAAAAATTAATCTTACTGGTTACTATATGTGGTATCTTAAAGCTGTGTACATTTTATGTTAGTGATACTTGCACTTATACCTCGTACAGAATGTTTCTTTCAGACCACATCTCGGAAGCGAAAACAACAGCATTTTCATGTAGTCTGGGCCATATTTTAGAACACCTTCAGTATCTGGTGGTTAAAATAGGGAGATATAGTCGGGATTTGTTCTGCTTTAATAGAGACTCTTCCTCCCCCTCTCCTGAAAATCTGGATTCACATTGCAGTGAATTCCACTTTGTTTTTCAGCATGTATGTATTGACAGTATTGTCATGTATGTAATGACAGTATTATTCATCTGTTTATTAAGCTGTCACAACATAGCATAGTTTTTAGTTTAGAGAGCTATGTTCCATTTACACCAGCTAGTCAAAAACTTCTGTATTTTCTACCCTAACTTTGATTAAGTACAAAAAACAACAACAACTATTTTTTTGTTAATTCCAGGTGCAATTTCTATAGCCTGTGACATTTTTTTCTAAGTAGATTTAGTATAATCAATGAGGTTTATTTTCTCACTATTTTCTCCAGCTAGTGGCTTTCAAAAGAAAAATCTGTTTCTCATAAAAATTCTATAAAGTTGGTTTATATTTATATAAAAAATTGCTGTCATGTTTAATGTTATTTCTGTCCTATAATTGTGTAATTAACATGTATATTACTTTGTTTGTTTTCAGACGTTTGGAACAAAATCTCATCAAAATCATTCCCCCTGGAGCTTTTACCCAGTACAAGAAGCTTAAGAGAATGTAAGTTTTAATAAGACCAACATGCAAGAGTGATCATGAATCTTCTAGCTTCAAGTTCAGTAACTTTATTTTAGAAACATATTGGGAATTTCTATATAGAAATCACTGGGGATTGCGCAAATAATCTCTTCAAAGCATAAGCAGCAATGGAATTTGGTTCAGGATATCTAATAGTGCATGAAAGCCTTAGTAATGCTTAATTTCACTTCCTATTATAAACTATGTGAGCTAATTAGTTGTTTGTCTGCTCAAACTTCAAATCTTTCCCTCAGAAAAGTTTTTAAGTTTGGGTGGGTTTTTTTTCTTACTCATTCTAGTAGCTGTTTGCACCACTTCACTTTATTTGATCCCAGTTGCAGCGGGAGTGCATGTTCTTGCACAGTAGTTTGAAGTGTCTTGTGCATTTAATGTCCTGATGTTGAAATGGTTTGTTTGTTTACAAGAAACCTTCTGGAACTTGTTTTCTCTGCCTTGTAGATACCCAGAAAAATCTGTACTCGTAGCTCTTGTGTTTCCTTTCTGGATTTAAAACAAAAAATAAACAATCACAATTTGTGGCAGCACTGTCAGGCAGATAACCTGGGCTTTCCCTGATCAGCTTTGCTTTTAATTTTGAAGTGGCATATGAGAGCTGCTGTGACAGTAGTACAGTGATACAGACGAGGGTAAAACATGTTATCCTGCTTCACCATAGCATCAAGAATTGATGGGTACTACTGGACCAGTAGCTTCCACAAGTCACTCAGGCTTTGTGGCTCTGTGCTAAGACTGCTAAAAAGGTGCCTTTACAGTTCTTGTTTTCTGAGGTGGACAATGCTTACTGGAATTAAGAAATTGTCAGCTCATTTGGAGAAGACACTGAATTATCAGATAGCTAATTATTTTGGAAACTGAAAGGAGTTTGTGCTGTACCTTTGCATTGAAGGGTAAAATTACTGTGTTTGCCAGTCCAGTCTTACTGAGTTTCTAGTGCCGAAGAGATGTAAATATGGATCTTAATATTTAACAGGTCAAATCATCTGTCTTATGGAGTCCTGTTCTTCTGTCTCACTTTCAATATAGCTGTATGTATTTTTAAAGAAGTACTGTATTAGATAACAGGACGGTAATTTCAGTGAAAAATGATGGATCCCTTTTCAGTGACCTAACTTGTAACTTTTTCATTATTAAATTCACTACATGGTTCTTTCTGAGCTATGACTAATTTTAGATTTTGGTAATGTTTTACAGTCCTTTCATTTTTCATGATTGGTGAACTCTAGTTTTAAGGGTGTTGACCAAAAAAATGCTCCCTGACTTGACTAACTGCAGAACCTGATGTGGCACTTTCAAAGTGAAATGATTAATGTTCAAATTTCACAGCAGAATTCCATTAGGAAATTGTGTTAGCAGCTTTCTGGAGTATAATTGGCATACTCATTGGGAATCTGAATTCCTAGTTAAATAATAAGTTATTGTGCCAGATGATCTGTATCAAAGCTTGGTTAACATGCCAGCATTTTGCGGAAGAACTTGAGATAGTTTGCAGAATGTCCCATTACAAACAGGATGTTTTGCCATTTGGTTATTGATCTGTCACCTTGTTAAAGTTTTATTCCTTCTGGACAGTGAGGCTGTAAATTGGGAATCACTGTTCTTGCACAAAGTTTGAGGACATTTGTCCCACTATTTGAAGAGACTATTGACAACATCTTTTCATTCTGCAGGGTTCACAGTACTGCTAACACAAAAATGTGCTTCAGTCAAAATCCTACCTTTTAAAACAAAAGAATTATCCATCCTTTTCGTTATGGAGGAAGGACGTGTTCAGTATCACTGAACTCATCAGCCTTCTTTAATTTCTGGCACTTTTATTTCAATGAGCAGTGCAATAACATGAAGATTATTGATTTAATTAATTTATGCCTTACCTGGGGTACAAATGAAGAATCTAAATGAATAATTATTATTAATAATAATAATAATAGTAGTAGTAGTAGTAATAAAATCTATTATTCAGATGATGTTATTAGCATAATACTGTGAATTGTATTCTGGTTTTCTCCTGGTTAATAAATACACACAAATGTTAGGAATAATAAACAAGTCACTTGCAGCACTCTCAGTATTTTGATTGTTTGCTAACTATTTCCTACAAGATCATTCAATTTACTTTTCTAAAATAATTGGATCACTGAGATTACTTTTCAGGTAAAAGCCAGTTGTCCAAAATAGTCTTTATATGACTTGATATTAATAAGTAGAGGTGATAGCAGAAGATCTATGTGTATTAATTCCAGTGTTAAACTTGCGTTTAGATGAAATTTGCTCTTTAGAATGTTTCTTCAAGACCTTCCAGGATAGGAGAGTTATCTTGGTGATCAGGTTTTAGCAAAGGAGCTAAAATCTTTTGTGTCCTGGACTTCATCATAATTAGCAAAAGGTTCTCACATAATTAATTACATGAAGATGAAGATTTAGTGCCTGTAGGATTCAAATACACAGATTAATTTATATAATCTAGGACCATGGTTCCCCAGATCTGGGGGTGAATTTAACAGATCTTAGCCTTGTGCTCAGTTGTCCAAGAGCTCCAGAAGAGTTTTGAGGGGATTGAGGGAGATACATTCCATCTTCAGGCATGAAGTTGTTATTGCCTGAAGTATCCAAGTCCAGACATGCCGTTTTGAATCAGTTTATGTAGCAGCTGTGCTTGTGCCATAGGTCTGTAACTTTTAGCCTGTGAACTCCAGAGTTTATTGTATTACTTCCCATCTTGTCTTTGCCGTTGTGAGGCTTTTAACAAGTTTGTAGCATGAGACTAAGAGCCAAGTACACAGATCCACTCTGAAAGATGGGGTTGTACTTCTGTAGCCCTGATGTTTGTAGTGGCATTTCATGTTGTCAAATTAATTTTACCATATATTAGCAGAAAACACACTGAGGTTTCACAGTAGCTCCGTGTCATTGCTGAGTTTGTTAAGCAGCTTCTAAAAACTAAACCATATATGATAGGGATTTTGGTCAGTACTCTTGTCAAATGAGACAAATGGGCCAATTTACATGTTAGATCTCATCAGTAATCTGGTTATAATAATGTTAGACAACAAAGAAACTACTCATCCAATGCTGTTAATAATTTCATATTTGACTGCATCCAAAAATAAATCTAAAACCTTTTACAGTAAAGACATTTAAGCCATACAGCCCTATGTTATACAGAGACTTACAGAGTATCCTTGCTCCCCTGGTGCAAAGTTAAAACCAATTTCAGAAACTAACTGGTAACTGAGCACAACCTCCAAGGTGTGTTCAGCGAGTTTTTGAAAGAAGATCTCTACCATGCTGTCAGAGGTGTAGGGAGATGGTTTGAGGGGTCTGATGTATACCTTGCCTGGGTGGAATCCTGATAGGTTATTCCATTTACAGCTAAAAGCCACATTTCCACTGAGTGGTTCAGAGAATCATAGAATCATCATAGAATGGCTTAGGTTGGAAGGGACCTTAAAGATCATCTACTCCAACCTACTTGCCTCTCAACTAGATTCAGCTGCTCAAACCTGCACAGGGAGACCTTAAACTGTGAAAATGAGCCTTGTGGTCTAAATTGACTTAGTTGTACAGCTTAGAAAAGCCCAGATCTCCTTGTCTTGATGCAAGTCAAGCACAGAATATGATGATCTTACAAAAGGGAGAGAGGAAAAGTAGAGGAGATGATGATCAGGAGTAGCCAGCATGGATTTACCAAGTGGAAATCATGCTTGGCTAATCTGATAGCATCCTGTGATGTTGTAACTGAATGGGTAGATGCAGGGAGACCAGTAGTCATAGTCTACCTTGACCTTGGTAAGGCTTTTGACACTGTTTCCTATAACATCCTTGTGAGTAACCTCAGAAAGTGATGGATAGAAGAACAGACAGTGAGATGGATTAGGAACTGGTTACAGAATAGAGTCCAAAGAATGGTGGTCAATGGTGTCAAGTCCAGCTGGAGAGCTGTAACTAGTGGAGTCCCACAGGGATCAGTGCTGGATCTGGCCCTGTTCAACATCTTCATCAATGACACTGATGAGGGGACAGAGTGTCTGCTCAGCAAGTTTGCTGAAAATACCAAGCTGGAAGGCTTGGCTGATACACCTGAAGGCTGTGCAGCGATTCAGCAAGACTTGGACAGACTGAGAGCTGGGCAAGGATAAAATTCAACAAGGATAAGTGCAGAGTCCTGCATCTGGGAAGGAATAATAAACTGCACCAGTACAGGACAGGAGGCAATCTGCTGGAGAGCAGCCCCATGGAGAAGGACCTAGGAGTCTTGGTGGGCAACAAGATATCCATGGGTCAGCAATGTGTCCTTGTGACCAAGAGGGCCAGTGGTATCCTGGAATGCATTAGGAGGTCTGTGTCCAGCAGATCGAGGGAGGTTCTCCTCCCCCTCTACTCTGCCCTGGTGAGACCTCACCTGGAATATTGCATCCAGTTTTGGGGTCCCCAGTTCAAGAGAGACAGGGATCTACTTGAGAGAGTCCAGTGGAGGGCTATGAGGATGATTAAGGGACTGGAACACTGCCTTATGAGGAGAGGCTGAGAGATCTGAGGCTTTTTAGTCGGGAGGAGAGAAGACTCAGAGGGGATTTCATAAATATCTGAGGGCTGAGTGTCAAGCGGGATGGGACAGGCTCTTCTCAGTGGCAGCGTGTGATAGGACAAGAGGTAGTGGATATAAACTACAGCACAGGAGGTTCCACCTCAGCATGAAGAGGAACTTCTTCATTGTGAGCGTCATGGAGTGCTGGAACAGGCTCCCCAGAGAGGTTGTGGAGTCTCCTTCTCTGGAGACTTTCAACACCTGTCTGGATGCTTTCATGTATGACCTGTGCCAGATTATATGGTCCTGCTCTGGCAGAGGGCCTAGACTAGATGATATCCAGAGGTCCTTTCCAACCCCTGACATCCTCTGATCCTGTGATAATTGAATTCTTCTGCCTCAGTCAAGTCAGAAGGAATTGGGGCCTCCCTATCCAACAGCAATGGAGTTTGGGATCTAATGGAAAAGAAATAATGTGCCTAATTATCTTATAATGCTGATTGTAATGCATCTGCATGAAGTGGGTGAGTGCTATCACCCAGCATGGCATTTATGCACGTTCAGGCACCATTAGTTATACTCTCATTATGTCCAGACAGAGAGAGAGAGAAAGGATGGAAATGTTGAAATGTAGCAAATCAATAAAATAGTGCTGAAATGCCTGTTTCAAAAAATAAATCCCCCTTTTCAGATGCTTGTCATTGTTCAACAAAATTGTAATTTCATGTCATTGTAAAAAACTTTAATTTACTTTTCAGTAAACAGCACAGATTCACATCAGACTTCTGATTGCCCATTGGAATGGGCTGCCCGGGGAGGTGGTGGAGCCGCCATCATTGGAGGTGTTTAGAAAGAGACTTGATGGGGTGCTTAGTGCCATGGTTTAATTGATTAGATGGTGTTGGATGATGGGTTGGATGCAATGATCTTGAAGGTCTCTTCCAACCTAGTCTAGTCCTATTCTATTCTATTCTATTCTATTCTATTCTATTCCATTCCATTCCATTCCATTCCATTCCATTCCATTCCATTCTGTCCTGTCCTGTCCTGTCCTGTCCTGTTCTGCTTGCATAAGAATTACTAGATAAAAATCAGGAAATGCAACCAGACAGTCTAAACTTGTTTCACAAAAACTTGTATAACAACAGATCTTACTACTTCACTGTCACAAATTTGGCTTCTGTGAGGTGAAGAAGTGGAAACCTTCACTGAATGTTGCCATTGTAGGCACGATGTTGTAATAGAAAACATCAGTAGATTGCAGAGCAGTTCCTGAGCCTTATTAAACAAACTAATAAAATGAAAAAAATGCCACTTTATCTGACTAGATTTGAAAACAATTAGAGGGCTCCATTAAAATTTAAACCAACAGAGTTTGCAGCTCAAAATATGTATAAAAAAGAAAACCTTCTTGCTTTCTGATTCCCAAGTTCTTGTTCAATTGAGGTTTATTTAGATGCTGACTGGGATCCTTAGGACGTGCCCCAGTGGAAATAACAGTGAAGATGTACATGAAACACTGCATTACACCAGCTTCAGCTATCAGTTAAAAGATTTGATACTGCTGACACAAACTGATATCAAGTGTCAGTGAATGCAATAAGGTGGCTGAAAGTTATTCCTGTAGCTAAGCACCTGGTTGAATTGATTGACAGAAAGATTGGATTGCAGTGACAGTCATGACAAGGTGCCCAGTTTTGAGCATCCGGGTCCCAAGTGTGGTAAATTTGGGTTAATGTATAAAGAAGTTGTGGCGCAATTGCTATCTTTGTGTGCTTGGTTGCTTTCCAAACCAGGAACACTTTTTCCCTTGGAAATGACAGCAGGCTTTAACTGAATCCCACTCACATCATAGCTGAAAGGGTGGTTTCTCACTGGGGCTCCCTGACACAGGCTCTACAACACCCACTGGGTGTTCCCCACGGTGTTAAAGCTTCAGAGGTCCACAATTGCCAGTCAGATGCATGGAGATTTTCCCCAGTATCTGAAAACACTAGGCAGACCTACCAGTGCTGTGTCAACTTCTCACCTGCCTCCCCAGACCAAGGCCATGGTAGGATTTTGCACTGCTTGTTCTCGCTGGGCCGTTAAAATCCAAATGTCATCAGTACTGGTACAGTGCTGATCTGGTCAGTGGCAGTGGTCCCTGCTTTGGAATCCAAAGCTGAGTAGTATGTTTCCTTTCCCACTGATATTAGACAGAGATGTTTAAATCTCCTCAGAAGAATTTTGTCATCCTAACAATTATTTATATTGTTTCATGCAAATTGAGACCAATCCTTAGTGGAATTTCCTAGGGGTTTGGTGGGGACTTTGTGTAACTATACTGCATGTTCCTGGTATTTATGAATATGTTTGTCTTTGCATCTCATTTATCACAGGATTCTCTTCAGGCAGACACAATCTTGCTGCCTCAGAAGCCATTCCTCTGGTGCCTAGCCATGCTGACTCCCGCCATCTTCCTTAATGCATGTCCTGCCAGCATTTTCCAGCTACCTTAGAACCTCTTGTCACCATATCTATCATTCTACCTATAATCAAAGTATGTTCTTCTGTGCTGATGTCAGTTAGCCTTCCATGCCTGCACTTAAACATTCAGACAACCTTTATGTTTTGTCATAGGCTGCTACAGGTTCTTGTGGACCACCCCATTCACAAAATGATCTCCATTATTAGCAGTTCTTAAAATGCTTTTGTCAACTATTTTTATTTAATGGGCTACCTCACTGTTGTTCTTCAAAGCTCTTTCTAAACTCTTTGTCCATAAAATGAAAGACCTCATTAGCAGAATGCCACAACCCCGAGCCAAACCTGGGCAGTGGCAGAAGTTGTGTCAAGATTGAAAAATTCCCTTGGAGTCAATTAAAGTGAACCAAGACCAAAATGCTGAGGAGTTGGGTTTGTTAGAGCCAATGGAAACTCTTGGTAATGGACCAGAACAGAGGGAAATGGCCTGCGTTAGGAATATCCCGGCCTGCATTAGGAATAGTGTGGCCAGCAGGAGCAAGGAGGTCATTATGCCCCTGTACTCTGCATTGGTTAGGCTGCACCTTGAGTACTGTGTCCAGTTCTGGGCCCCTCAGTTTAAGAAGGACATTGAAACACTTGAACGTGTCCAGAGAAGGGCAACAAGGCTGGTGAGAGGCCTTGAACACAAGCCCTATGAGGAGAGGCTGAGGGAGCTGGGATTGTTTAGCCTGGAGAAGAGGAGGCTCAGGGGTGACCTCATTGCCCTCTACAACTACCTGAAGGGTGGTTGTAGCCAGGAAGGGGTTGGCCTCTTCTCCCAGGCAACCAGCACCAGAAGAAGGGGACACAGTCTAAAGCTGCGCCAGGGGAGGTTCAGACTCGAGGTGAGGAGGAAGTTCTTCACCGAGCAAGTCATTCGTCATTGGAATGGGTTGCCCAGGGAGGTGGTTGAGTCATCGACCCTGGAGGCGTTCAAGAGGAGATTGGACGTGGCACTTGGTGCCATGGTCTAGTCATGGGGTCTGTGTTGATAGGTTGGACTCAATGATCCTCGAGGTCCTTTCCAACCTAAGTGATACTGTGATACTGTGATACTGTGAAAAAGGAGAGGGAAAATTAGAGAGTTAAGAAGTAAGAGAAAAAAAAATATATCACCACTGCGTGGATCTAGTGACAATTTCACAGAAATAGTCCAGGTTCGTGGTGGTGAGTGTACATCCCGGCAGGGTCTTCTGTGGTAAATGCAACACTTGGACCCTTCTGGCAGGGTGTGGAGGTGCAGTCTCTCCAAATCCCAAAGGGAGGTGTGCACCAGGCCCCTTCAGTGCAGTGCCTGGCACATAGTTTTAAAGAGGCAATTCCCACCTCCCCAGAAATTCTCTCTTTTCGTTGTTAAGATATCAGCTCTCCTTCAGAGCTATTGTGGCCATCACTCTGTCTATTCAAGAGCAGGTATCGTCACGCCTTGTTTGAGACAATAGACTCATTAAAGCTTATCAGCCCTGTCTCCACCACACACATTGTTTTGAGACAATAGAGGATTGGCCTGTCACACAGGGGAGCTAACAATTCGTGGAAGGTATGGCTTGTCATACCGACTGATATCTTCTGATCGTCTATTTGTGTCCTTACACAGGTCATCATTTCTCGGGTGCAGCATTATCTTTTAGTTCTTTGGGGTTTTTTTTGCATCAAGTATATTCTCCCAATAAACTACAGCAAAAATATTTTCCTGTTTACATTTTTTTTTAACTCTCTTTTCTTTTTACAGAGACATCAGCAAGAATCAAATATCTGACATTGCACCTGATGCATTTAAAGGCTTGAAGTCTCTCATTTCATTGTAAGTAGAAAGTAGAGCTGAATGAGCATTTGGGGAGAGCTTGAATGTAAGAGAAATAAAAATGATAATGTGCTGTCTGGGAGAACTTATGCTTCCATGTGCAGTTGCCAGTTTGTGTGAAGCATCTGATCTTTTGTAAGTGAAAAATTGGCCATGAGGGTTAGAATGAAGAACCATTTACATGTCTCTAGTAATTCTTTTATAGATTAATTCCCCCAAGGTTACTGACGTGGTCATTTCTTCAGATCTGTGTATTTGCACCAGCGGCTTAATCCATACCCCTTAGCTTACCATAGCACAGAAAGCCTTATCATAGCTCAGACACTGTTTGGTGGTGTAAATCAAGGAGCAGTTTTAGGGGAAATACTGCTGGGTTTTTTTCTTCTGTATTGAAGAGCTGACATTGTATTATCTTGTGAGTTTTTTGTTTTATTTGTTTATTGCTGGTTTTTTTTTCAAACTAGTAACAGAAGAACTTAAGCTCTTAAGAAAATGTTTATATTTCTTAGCTGTAACTACTACTTTATTAACCTAGAACAGGACTAAGATATTACTTCATACAGAAGATAAAATGAAGGTAGGATCTCTTGACACCCATTCATTTCTCCTTGTAGAGCACAGAAACTGTTTTAGCACCAAGATGAATTTAAATGCTGCTATATTTCAACCTAGATACTCTCAGCACTATTAAAACAGTAGAGTCTTTAATGGGTAGAAGGAGCAATACAAGGTCAGAAGCTGCATATGGAGAATGAACTAGAAGAGAGTGTGGTAAAGAGCCTTAGGTTGAGAGAAGAGGGTAAGCTCAACTGGAATGATTATCTGTGTTAGTTTCAAAGACAGTTCTAAAATCTTTGGCTCATCAATATTCATATAACACAGTTTGATTTTTAAGAGTGCAGTTTAGTTCTAAATGCTGCCATAGTTTTAATCTCTGAATGCTGTATAATTCTAACAACCTTTATAAACGTGTTGACTAGTGCTAATATATAGTTACTCAGTGCTAAACTTACATGTTGCAGTAAACTGAGCTGGAATGCAGAAGGATGAGCCTTTTTTATGTCCTGAATCCAGCTGGGAGAATGCCAGAAAGGGGTATTAAGTGTTGCTAGCCTTTGTTGGATAGTTGGGGCAGTGTTATCCAACATGCTGTGGAAATGGTCAGATCCCCTTCAGTGCTCTCTGGAAATGATTTGTTAGAGAATGGCATTTATTGAACACTGCTGATGCTGCAATGCTACAGGTTTCCATTCTAGGAGCAAGCTGGATAGGCAAGACTGGGGTTGACTTCCCAACTGAGAAGTTATTCAGCGTTAGCTATATCCAATTCAGATACCCCCAGGTGGCCTCAGGAGTGAGACAGAACACATCACAGAGGAGAAACTATAAGCTGGGCAGGAATTTATGTTTTGAATTTATGTTTTGACTTGCACACAGAAGCAAGTGATGTCCTCTGCCTGTATGTCCTCTGCCCAGTCATCCAAAACTACATTTTAAGTAAATGATGTTTATGTTTATATCCAAGTGGGTAAAGTAGTATTTAAGTTAACACTAGGAGGTTACAAGGGGAAAGTGAGAGGGCAGAGAGATGAGATGCACCACAGAAAGCTTTATGGTAAGGGAACTGTCTCTGAGCTGTCTTTCATTATTCAGTCTTTTGTCTCTGCCTCAGTTGCCTTTTACTGAAGCCACACAAAGCTGTTGTAACACACAGTCTGTTTCTCCCCGCTTTGGCAGACTGATTTCTACAATGGTATTAACTCCAGCCTTGAAATTGTCAGCCTCCTTCTCTAGGTTCAATTGTCCATTGTGCTTGCCATTGGCTTTTACTTTGTTTTGAAAAGTTTTGCTGTTAATTTCAGGTAGATTTTGCAAATGTTTTCCCTGTTGCTGATGGGCAAGAGTTGATTTTCCATGGTCAGTCGCTGTGCCGGTCACTTCTGTAGTTGCCTGAATTTCTGAGCCTCATTGAACTTTCATGGAACAAGATTATCTGCTGTTCTCCAGAATCTGGGTTTCTCTGAAGAAACCTCCCCCAGGTTTCTACTTCTGAGAAGCAGAGGATCTTCTTTCATCCAATCTCTGCCATAGTCACCAGTCCAGTTCTGTCAACTGCAAAAAGACAAGTGTTAAGAGAGGATGGCTCCATTGAAGTGCCAGTCCTACCAATGAAGCTGCCAAAGGAGAAGGAACAAGGGGATAGAAATGAAGCAAGGCAGTTTGCTTTCTAGTGTTTTGTCTTTTAAGTGGCACAGTCTTTTTGGTGCCTGAGGCCCCCATCACTGTAGTCTGAGAGTAACTTATTTTTCATAGATGTAAGTCAAATGTGATTGGTGGCTAACATGTTAATGAGAGACTGTTGAGGTTTACTCTGTGCACCAAGCAGCTGGACTTTTCCGCCAGCTGAGTTAAAACAGGAATAAAGGAGGGGGAAATATTAATGCACAAATGAAAGTAAGCGACTTTGCTCCCATTAAAAATGGAGTACTGCTGTAGTGCCTAAAATTCTTGCATTATTCCCACTTTCTGCTCCTCCCTTAACTACCTGCTTGCATGCAATTGCAGTGCTCCCTATGGGTCCAAGAGAGTGAAAGTGCTTCTCTGGAAGACAGCCAATAGCCTGGCTGGCTAATGGAGGCCTATATATAGTGAGTTGCTACCTACTTTCTTCTGAAGCTTACTTAGGTTAGTGTTTCTAAGCAGAACTGTTTCTCAGAGTACTCAGACAATTGTACCTATGGAGAGATGGAAGAAAAAACATTGTATTACAATTTCAAAACACAGGAATGTTTATTACAGCAGCAGTTTTCCCTAAAAGTATAAGATTTCAATCTTTTAAAAGTGCTAAGTGAGACATATGCTAGCAGGTCATAGTTTTTATCTTAAATATGTAGATTCTCTATAACAAGAAAGTCACCTGTGGGAGTCAAACAGGTCACAAAATCTTAATACTTTTAACTAACCCATTTCTACCGTAGGTTTTTCTCTGTATTTAGCAAAATAAAGGCAAGCTTGTTCTTGTAAGGACTCAAGACTTCTCATTCCCCAGGAAAAAAGGAAAAGAAAAAAAGTAGCTGTTTTCTTCATACCTTTTTTTTCCAGTGGGATTGTGTTCCCTGTTTTATAATGATTGTGTGGAACAAGGAATTTCTACTCCGTTTTTCATAGAAATATTTCAGCATGCCCATAATTTTTTTTTTCTCTTGGCTGTGGCAACAATAAAGGAACCAGAATAATTCTTCTTGAAGAATGTTTTTTGATTATTCTCAGTGTCTTCTGGCTTTTCTTTTTCCCCTTGTGTTACATGCAGGTGGCACTGGGGAGGCATTCAGTCAGCTCTGGGGCTGTGGGTTTAATTGTTAGCAGAATGTGAAGTTCCCTTTCCGTATTTAGACACTAGGGTTTAAATCCTTAGCATATGTTTGGTATGAACCAAACTGTAAACCTGTTTATAAACAAAACAGAAGATAAAGTAAGATCCAGCCTCTGCTTTTGAGAGAACAGTTGTGGAGAGCTCAGAGGGTGCTGTGAGCCAAGGACTGAGAAAGAGTGTCTTTAGTTTTAAAGATGCTACTGTGGGATTTGGGAGGAAGAAGTATTTCTCTGTCTCAGAGGTGACACAAGAGTGTATGCTTTGAAGATCATGAGAGGTAGTAATACTGCAGTACTTGAGGCCATCTAAAATAATTAAAATTATTCAAATCTAAAAAAAAACAGCAAGCAGCACAAATGTAAGGGAGCCATGGTGATACTGATCAGGAACATTAATATTTACAATATTCAATCTTTTAGATTAGAATAGAATAAACCAGGTTGGAAGAGACCTTCAAGATCATCGTGTCCAACCTATCATCCAACACCACCTAATCAACTAAACCATGCAACCAAGCACCCTATCAAGTCCCCTCCTGAACACCTCCAATGATGGTGACTCCACCACCTCCCTAGGCAGCCCATTCCAATGGGCAATCACTCTGACTGCTTGGAGAGTTGTCCAGAACTTACATTATTACTTTCATAGGATGTATGTTCATGTAGGAGTAAACCACTGAAATGATACAGAAGCTTGTAACTGGATACAGCCATGGCTTTTGTGTTGGAGGGATTTGTCTTGCCATCCAATACTTCTTTCCATATAAATAGGAAAGCAAAAAGCACCCTTGCAGTGAGAAGGGTGGCAAAATTGGTTGATTGTGAACTAATGTGTTAGCTTCATTTTAAGCAGTTTGATAAATGCTCCATTTGTAGCACACAGAGTTTGTGTTACATGGTTAGAGTTGGACTTTGCTGGAGTTGGAGCAGTTAATAGCTCAGCACGGAACATGGGGACTAAGTTATGAATAGTTTCATGTTTCAAGATTGCTACACGCACTTTCTGAACTAAATTAATTTTTCATTTAATCAACTCAAAATCTGTCTAATATCAGTGAGAGGATTGTGTCAGCATTGGGTTGTTGTTAATAGTATCAAAATGTTATTCTTGGGGTTAGTAAACTTCCCACAAATGTAGGTTTGGAAGGCTATGTCCAGACTGTCTGGGGACATTTTATGAGATATGACAAAACAGTCTAAGCCTTCAGTGTGTTAAACTGAATGAATAAATTTTAGACCACTGCAGAGGGAGAATTCCTTTGCTTTTGTTCATATACTGAGTTAAGCTAGTGAACAATTTAAAAGCTTAGCTCAGCCTGGGCACAAAGACAAGAGACAGCTTAGATTTTGACATAGGAGTCCCATTTAGACCATCATCTCCTGGGTGATGATGTATGTGATGTCATTCATGGTGATTTGAAATCTGCAATAAAACACTGTCTATTGTAATAACTGCCAAACTTATTTTAAGGTAACAAATTGCTTTGGATAGTTTTACTGTGATTTATTGAGACTGACTTGTTCTGAAGAAATATGAAATAGTGCAGGGGGAAAAAAAATTACATGTCTAAATTTCTTTCAGATATTAGAAATTTATTGCTGTTTTTACCCCTATCAATCCCTCCCCTTTTGAAAACTTGGATTCTTACTGAGCCTGTGCCATTGTTTGTAGCTTGGGAAATGTAATTTTTCCTAGCAAGAATTGTTTTTACAATCTGAAGGAAAGTTAAAAGCATTCTGAGGACTGAAAAAGACATTGCAGACAGTCAAAATTTGACACTTCAGTAAGAATGTTTCAGTCAAGCCAAAATAAAGGAACTCTTAGCTGGAAAC
This sequence comes from Melanerpes formicivorus, assembly GCF_026170545.1. Lineage (NCBI taxonomy): Eukaryota > Metazoa > Chordata > Aves > Piciformes > Picidae > Melanerpes > Melanerpes formicivorus. The sequence goes on along the minus strand of NW_027142354.1, from coordinate 45,389,696 downwards.
CATATGGTCTAGAATAAGGGATTCTGTGCTAAGATTTCATACCTCCAAAAGAGTTCTTTGTCACCTTCCAGGAAAAAAATCTCTATATTCTGAGATGTGACTATTCAAAGCAGCTGAATTGCAACTACATTTGCAAGTAAGGTAGGTCGATGAACTGTAAAATAAAGACAGCACAGCAATTATTGTTTCATGCCCTTAGAAGATGATGTGCTACATTTTGGTGCATATGAACGGCCCTGTGTTGGTAAAGTCTTTTCAAATTCCTTAATTCAGAAGTTGTTGAAGGGGTCAGAGTGTGTCTGGAGACAGCAAAGAATCAGTGAGACCCTTCCATGTTGAGTCCGTGCTGAAGAAACCTTATGTGCTTAATTACATTCTCACCCAAGATAACACACTTGTTATGTGTGCCCCCAGTGCTTCTTTGTCTGGTATCACAGACTGTTAGGTGTTAAAAGGGACCTCCAGAGATCGTCAAGTCCAACGCTCCTGCCAAAGCAGAATCACCCTAGGGCATGCCATACAGGAGCACATTCAGGCAGGTTTTGAAAGTCTCCAGCTTTTAGATACATCTGTCCCCCACACTTTTAGATGAGTCTACACAGTTACTATTTTCACTGTGTAATCTTTATTTTTAACTACTTATAACATGAGTTGGATTAATATGCAAAACTTGAAGTTTATTAGTAACAACTAACTGTAAATTTAATACTGAGTTGTGTCTTGGAATAGATACATTTGAGGAACAGTATTAAAATAGCACACCAGAATCAGGTGGAAGACCTGATTGTGACCTTCATATATTTATGTAATTTCTTATTGGAGATCCATAATAACTTTTCAGTTGAACAGGATGCCTTTTCCAGGGATCTCCAATGCTTGCGGTGCAGAGATCTCTGTTTCATGTGTGTTGTCCTTCCCGTTGTTTGGAAAGTTGATCACAGCCTGAAAACTGCTGCAAGTTGTGAACCAGTCTGCCAGGTACTTCTGAAGAACTGCAGCTTGTGGCTTGTGGCCATGCTGAAAGCATTTAGCTGTGAAATGGCAAACTGATGGCTCTACGTGCCACGTAAGAATATAGCCCTCAGATGGCTCAGCTGCACCTGTGCCATAACAAGAGGCTAATGTTAAAAAGCACCTGCAAAAAAATTGAGAAAAGCTTGCTTGAGTTAAAAATACAGTGACTGATTCTTCACACTGGTCATTCTGGTATTGCATGTACCTATCTTCTGGAAAAGACTAGTGTAAAAATCATACCCTGGCCAGTCTGATGTGTTTGCACATTGTGGTAGTTTAGGCTATGCCTTTAATTTTTTTTATTCACAGATCTTGAACAGAAAGTAGTAGAATGTAAATAAATCACTATTGGGTGTAAAAAGGAAAATAATGGGGGGTGGGGGGTGGGGGGTGGAATTGTCAGCCCAACACACACCTCTTGCTGACTGTTTTCTCCACTGGTCTCTGTCTTTGCAAAAGAGACTCCCATGTGTGGTGAGAAAAGAAAGCTAGGAAAAATAAGAAAAAGGATACTGTTGCTGCCTCACTTAGTTTTGGCTTAATCTTGAGTTCCTACTTCTAAAATTAGCATTGTGAATGTAGAATTCTCTGTCTTATAAAATGTCCACCATGTTTAGGGTAATAATTTCTCTCCCTGTCAGACCTGTGGCTAACTTGGTCTCCCAGCAAGAATGAGAAGTGAATGAATAACCAGGAGTACATAATAAAATTACTAATAATTTTTTGTGTTCTAATAAATTCCATTCTGATTCACAGATTTACTGTCTATAGGTGCAGTTACTGAGCTGATTTTTTTAAAGGTACATACTAACTTTTCTCTGGTGTATTTTTGTTGTTTTGGTTTTCTTTAATATTTTGGGTCTGAAATTGCATGTGCTAGGGGATGGATAGATAGGGATTTGTATTCCTGTGCCAGGCTTGCACAGTAGGCAGCACACCTGCATGTTCTGCAGCATATGTGAGGGATACAACTGAACATACAGCCTTAGACAAATCTGAAATTCATCTTTCTTGGTAAAAGCATTGGAGATTGAAATGAAGTTCTTAAACTGACTTGTCTGAGTTTCTTGTTAAATGGCTTTTTGGAGGTCATTTTCTTGGTTGGAGTTTTTGTTTGGTTTCTTTTTTCCCCCAAACTGCTATTCTGGAAACATTGTGTTGCATGCTACTGAGATGGGCAGAATTAAAGGAGGCAGAGGAAAGCAGCTGCAGTAATGGCACGTCCATAACCTAGCCAGACTTCTCTGTAGCCTGACACATTGATAGTACTATTAGAAGTGCAGCAGTTGGTATCTTCAGAACAAAGGTCTTGGATCAAGAACCTGCCCATTAATCTGTTTGTTGGTATGAGTATGCCTTCCTGTCATAAACAGGAAAATAATAAGAGAACTCTGAGGAAAGCAAAAGTTTCTGGACTTTTTATTAGAGTAAATGGCAATCGGGAACCCAAGAAATGAGAGGTAGTGCATTATATATCTCCCCTCCTTTTTGCTTCTTTCTGTAGGACCCTTTGACTTCAGCTCTGGTATGGCAGGCAGTTAGCTAATTTGGCTCTGTGTAGTGCTGAGCATGAATATGAATTAGGGACAAGTGCCTGAGCTCTCATACTGACTTTTGTTTAGCTGTTAATTTGTTTGAATGTTAATGTGCCACATGCACATAAGCTCAATTAGGTTTGAAAAATGCTTGTTTTCTTTTCATGGCTTCTAAAAATCTAAGCTTTGTTTTATTTCAATCAGATTTATTTTTCTCAAAATAATAATGAAGAGCATGTATAAACACATCCAAGGTTTAAAATTCAGTGGAACGTTACACAATGATCTTCTGACTCCTAAATTAAAAGTGAAAAATTCGTACAATCATAGAATGGCTGAGGTTGGAAGGGACATCAGAGACCATCTGTTCCTGCCTCCCTGCCATGGGCAGGGACACCTCACAACTAGACTTGGCCGCATCCAACCTGGTCTTGAGCAACCCCAGGAGGGAGGCACCCACAAGGCATCCACAACCCCCCTGGGCAACCTATTCCAGAGTCACACCACCTTCATACTGAAGAACTTCTTCCTAAGATCCAGTCTAAACCTACTCTCCCTCAGCTTAAAACCATTCCTCCTTGTCCTCTTGCTAGACACACTTATGAAAAGTACTTCTCCAGCCTTTCTGTAGGATCCCTTCAAGTATTGGAAGGCAGCTCTAAGGTCCCCCCAGAGTGTTCACTTCTCAACGCTCAACAGCACCAGCTCCCTCACCTTATGCAGAAGTGTTCCAGCCCTTCGATCATCTTTGTGTCCCTCCTCTGGACCCACTCCAACAGCTCTGTGTTCTTATAGTGTGGACACCAGAACTGGGGGCAGTATTCAAAGTGGAGGGGGTCACAAGAGCAGAGTAAATTGCTCTAATGAGAGTCTCAATTTGATATGTGTGTTTAGTAGTACTATAACCAACAACTGCACTAGGTGTGAGTGTTGGGATTGCTTTAAGGTTTCACTTTACAAAGTGGGTTTACTTCTACAGCCGAAATAACCCTTAGTCCAGAGTGAGGACTTTTGTTTTTTGCTTCTTTCTTTGCATATTGTGAAGCTTAGCTTCTGAACTCCATCTTCTATGCTTCACTATTATACATTATTGATCAACATTGATGGTCCTGCTGCTTCACAAATCTAAGGAAGATGTTCATCTAACGTGACAGAGCTTATACTCTAAACTTTGTATAGAGATGATGCATTTGCTACAGAATTGTTCAGAAAGTGTGGAGACTGAAATGGAAGTGTACTGGATTCCGTGTGCCTTATCCTAATATTTTAACCTATAATAAATATTTTATTTGCAGAGGTTTTGCTTTTGCTTCCTGATACAGGTGCTGACATCAGTTACTTTGTTCAGAAACAAGTCTGTGATCAGCCATTTGGATGTTGTTTTAAAGCCCAGTGAAATTCAGTGACTTGATTATCTCGTATTTTGAAACTGCTGTCTAAATGGACCTTTCAAAGCTCAGACAAAATTTCTGTCTACTTTCGGGTAGACTGTAATAATCTATGTACAGTGCGTGAAATTTTGCAGAAGTAGGACATTGGTGGTGTTATTTTATTTAGATTCATTTTATTTAGACTCAGAAATGAGCTGGTCTGGGAACTCTCCCTCAGAGGTGATATACTTCCACTGACTGATGAAGGATAAACTGAAGTGGTGATACTCTGGGAAGGCCAGAGGGTGTTGTAAATGGCCCGTCACGCTAAGTGCTTGTTTTTCACTATGTTAACTCACCCTAGTATTTTATATGTTGAAAGACAGGATAAGCCAAAACTTCAGCCAGCATCCAGGCCTCACGTGGCTATTTGATTAATTGCTAGCATATTATTTCACGTTAAAAGTTCAGGAATTAACTAGTTTAGTGACAGCCAACAAAGTTTTGTCATGAGATGGTTTATAACCATTTACTATGTCCTACGTAGAGCCCAGAAAGTAAATAAATGCTGGTTTTCCCAATTTGATGTATATTAAAATATTTAGGTAAGGCATAAAATTTTCAGAGGGAGCCTAATCTATTTCTCTTTTACCAGAGCCCACATAAGCCCCTAACTCTCTTTGGTTTGACAAATTTTATCAACTTGCAGAAATGACATGAGTAAATACTTTAGCCATGATTGAAATTCAGGTGTTCCTTTCATACATGATCTTGCTCTGATCCCTAGGTAATATATCTTAGCATAATGACGGTTTTGTCTGGTTTTTCCTTTAGTTCAGTTTCTGAGAATACTGTATATGCATTTGTCCATTAAAAAAAAAAGGTTTAATATTAAACCTGAATCGTGGGTATCAGGTCATATATATATTTATGGTTGAATAAATATATACAGAGACTTTCATTTGCGTTATTAAATCTTTACTGATTTTTGTAACTAACCTATACCTAAATTAGTTTTGAGTTTCTGAAGTGTATGTCTGTTCCCAGTTCAGGCTAAAGTTCTTTATATTAGCTAGCAGCTGGTGAAGCCATAATATTTTACCCAGTGATTCCTGTGTCACATTTCATGCCAATTATTATATCTGAAGCAATTCAGTTGTGTGAAATTTTATCTACAACCAGCTTGTGCTCCTTGCTTTTAAATTCAGTATCACTGAGCAGAATTCTAGGGGTTTGCATCAGACAATGTACCTTTCAGTGTTTAAAATAATTCTAAAAAGGGTGGGGGAAAAAAATCCCTCAACAGAATGAAAAATATTTCAGATACCATTTTTGGATCATGTCCAATGTCTACATTAAAAATGCTTTCCAACACCAGACGAAGCCGGAATCATAACAGCTCATTTAATACCACATGCTCTCTGAAAAAGAAAATGAGATCAGTAGTTAAATGAAATGCCCACAGACCCTGGGCATGGTGCACAAGATCAATAAGGATGGTAATGTAGAGATGTGGGAGGACACTAAACTGGTCTGTTACTCAAGATTTATTTTGTCTTCCTGAATCTTTCAGAGTGCTCTATGGAAACAAGATCACAGAGATTCCCCAGGGCCTTTTTGATGATCTTGTGTCTCTGCAGCTGCTGTGAGTATGATCCCTTCCTCTTCTCTGTTCTACAGGCAAGCTAGATTTACTGGTTTTTTAGCTTCTGACATTAATAAAATCACCTTTTCCACTGAAAACTCACTAGGATATGCTAGTCCATTGTCTCTGTGTCAGACGAGAGAGGCAAAGGCTGAGGGAGAAAAGGAAGGTGCCAACAGTTTTATTGCACAGTGTGTGTAACGGGTAATAGACGTGGAGGATTTATGTGTGGGGAGGAAATGAGAGACGTGCTGAAGTTCAAGAAAGGAAATCTGGCTGCTGGTTGATGTGCGGGTGGGGATGCCATCTGACTGGTTTTACACATCTAGCATTTGTGGTTAAATATCTAGATCCTTGAGGGCTACTGTGTTGGAAGTGCCTGCTCTTGAAAGCAAAATGGCAATATGAAAGATCTCATTCTCACCAGCTATGCTCAGTTCTATATTGTTATTATGCTGAATGTGGCTTAGTTGCAAGAGATATTATTTCAGAATGCAGTGTATATTTGAGTATTTTATGACATTTGGGATTAAACACATCTGTAATCAGGGCTAAGATGGAGATCATACAGTCCTCAGTATTTATTAATATAGCATACAAAATTTCCTAAGCCAAATGTGAAATTGCAAATTTCACTCTCTCTTGTCTCCATACTCACATTGGGAACCAGTAACTCCTTCAAAGAGAATGAAATCAGCTGTTCTTTCAGCCAGTCAGTAGAAGGAACAAAAGTAAAATGAGTTTATTATGGATTCCTCATATTCTGCATCATGGATGATGCATTTTGAAAGCAAAGGTGGCATGTGATCAGTTAATCAATTCTGGTTTATATAACACCGTATCACAGTATCGCCAAGGTTGGAAGAGACCTCAAGGATCATAGAGTCCAACCTGTCACCACAGACCCATGACTAGACCATGGCACCAAGTGCCACGTCCAGTCTCCTCTTGAACACCTCGAGGGATGGTGACTCCACCACTTCCCCAGGCAGCCCATTCCAATGACTAATGACTCTCTCGATGAAGAACTTTGTCCTCACCTCGAGCCTAAAACACATAACCCTCCACTTCCAAACAGTAAATTCTATTAAATATAAAATAAAAAGTAGCTTCTAGACATGTTATTTTAAGCATTCCTGTTTTGGCATAACCAGAAATGAGTATCTAAAAGTTCATGATTGCCATTCAGTCCATCACTCCATGGTTCCTCTCTTTGCTGCATTTATGTATTACATAAAAGTAAACATAGCTTTAGATTAGAAATACATGAGCAAAGCCCAAGACCTAAAATGTGGTATCACAGAACAGAGATAGCTCTATATGTTAAGTGAATGACTACTCAGAAGTTTAGTTTATTCCTAAGATCTTAGTTGCAAACCCAGACCACTTTATTCTTGAGAAGGACAAGAAAGATCTTGGTTTCTTTATGACAGTCTATGACTTGTGATGGTGGGAAGCTGTTCATCACCTCCTACATGCAGCCAATTGTTTTGTCTTCACCTTTTGCACATCCTTTTCTGGCATCTCCTTTCCTCTGTCTTGTCCCATACCTCACATGTTTGTTAGTGCTTCAGTGTCTATGGCCAGCCTGTTTATTTAGCGGGGGAGGCATTTTTCCACGTGTGAAAACAAGTATAAAAGTGTTTGGATGCTGGGACTCAGCACGTGCTTATATAACTGGCCTATTAGTCATTGTCAGGCTCAGGTTGCCTTCAGTACAGTGAAGATGCTGCCAGTGAAAGGAGAGATAAAACTTAGCTTGTCACTTTGACCTCTGAGAAAGAAACTACATTGTATAAATCTGAGCTTTAGCATAGTCCTCTTCCTCAAATATTATGGTTGCAAGTTCAAAGTGATACACAGTTGCTGTATCTAACACAGAACATTTTACAGGTAGGATCTTTTCCAGTAGAAAAGGAAAAGAATAATAATCACTCAATATATGGCTCACAGTGTCCTATAAAAAAGTGGGTCCAAAAGTTTTGCATAAAGCATTAGGCAGATCACAATGCCTTTATATTGTAATCCTTGTGTAGTGTGGGCTTTCAACCAATTACATATTTAAGTCTGAATCATCTCAACTGGTGCCTTTTTGTTAAGGGGGCAAAATCTGTATGCCATAGAACCATTAAAAGCTGAAAAGATGTAAGTGGGTTGCCCCATTATGGGATTTCCAGATTATTGTGGCTCTGGAGCCTTTCAGGGTCTTCTTGAAAGTGTTTGACTGTAAAGTAGCTTTTGGCAAGGAGAACGCTGAATGGTCATGCTTTAACTGCAAACAAATGTTTGCAGGCTTTTCTGGTCATGGCTTTGAAGCAGCTATTATGGGTTTGCTTGTACTATTTTAATGGATACTGAAAAAAGAAGTGGCATTTGTTGGTTTTAGACCTGCTGTTGAAACAGTTGGAAGAGTGCCCTGTGATTTGATCTAATTTAGTGTTCAGTGGGCTCTAGATTGGATTTCTTCTTATTAGTCTGGAGACACACTGATAAGAATGCTCTGATTAAGGTATCCTGGTAGCTGCTGTAATTTGCTAAGCTTGAGCTGGAGCATTTTTGAAAATATGCTGGTGTATGGTGAAGCAGGAGACAAACAGAAACAGGGAGTCATTCTGGGGCCTGTATAAAATCATTGAAATTGCATTTAGAAGGAAAAATAATTACTGTGAAATTGCTAATATTGTTATTTACTGGTTTGGATATAGACTCATCAGAGTCAGAAATGTTATTATCCTTCTCTTTCAATATACTGTCACAGTATAGGACCAGACTATTACACTTTTATTCTGGTACAATTGTTTCATTTAAGTGCTTTACATCTGCAGACAGTACCACTGGTGTCAGATACAGCATCCTCAACTGCCCCATTGGGCTCTGGTGTATGGGAAATAAAGAATTCCAAATAAGTTTTAAACTGCCTGCCTAGCATTAGAATTCTGTATTTCAGTCATATAAGACTGAGGTGAGTAAGCCAATATTATATTATATTTGGCAAGAAAATAACCAGGCATGGGTAGGTAATAAGGTTTTTCTGTTGGGGTATGATGTTGGGTTTGTGTAGGTTTGTTGGGGTTTTTTGAAACCTTACTGATTTAATTTAAAATATTGCTTCTGAAGCCATCATTAGAATTAGCTATCTTAAGTAGTCAACGTTCCCCACATAAATAATCACAGTTGAATTTCTGTTAAATTGCTGATTTCACAAATTGTATGTCTTCCTGAAGACACCATTGTAACCAGTACAGCAGCAAACATTATTACAGAAGTCCAACTGCCCATCTGTTCTGTGCTACAGAAGCCTTTCTTGGACCATGTTATTTTCTGTATCCTATTCAGAGTTGCCAGCAGAGGGGATGCTAGAAAGCTACTGTAGCTACTGTACCCCATCCTTAATCCAGCAGATTGGACTGAGTGTCTTCTGAGAATTCTAGGTCCGCTTGGATTATAGAGAGCCAAACTCTTTTCCAAAAATGAGTAACTGGAGTGGTTTGGGTGGGTTTTGGGTGTTTGTTTGTTTGTTTGTTTTGGATTTGGTTTTTATTTTAACAGCAAACTGAACCTTTCATTTCACTGGGGCAATAAACCCAGTGTTTGGTTAATGACAGTTGCTTGTTCAACCTGCATTTGAGTATCAAAAGAATGGAAGGGGTTTCAGTGTAAGGTGGAAGCTTTCAAGTAACCATTAGCTGTGGTCACTTTGAACTCCTGTCCAGGAGGCCTTCGATTAACCTTCATCTGCCTATAAACTGGCATACATTTAAAAGTCCTTCTCACCTGTCTTTCAGTTTTCCTGGAACATGGACAGGCTCTTTCAGGAGCCCTTGAGTTTGCCAAACTGTCTGCCAATCACTGCCCAGGGGGCACAACATAACACTGTGCAGCTTGCTCTTTCAGCAGCCCTGTGACAGATAAGGCTGACGGTTTCTCTGCTTGCTCCCAAATGAGCAGAGCCAGACTGCAGTGAAACAGTGAATCATGTGGCTCAGGACAGTGAGCTGTGGATAATGGGCACCAAGTTTGTTAACCAATGTTTTTCATATCTACTTCCTTCTCTGAAACCATATTAAGACAAACATTCTGGCAGCCTTTTTATTACTGTCATACACTGTGTTCTTCACAGTGCTCTTATTTCTTGGAACCTGAAGGTATCATCAAGTCTCTAATGTTTAAAGAGGCTGTCTAGCAAAATAATACAAGGGGATAAAATCTCATTTTTCAGATGTTTGGTGAGTATCACTTTTCAATAAACCCTTTTCCTTGAGGCCATTTACTTTGCATAGATGCTAATCATACAAAGGCTCAGGCATGTTCATCCCAGATCTTATGATTGAGATCCTCATGGCTTGCAGGTCAGGAAAGAATCCCTATAGTGGGCTCTGTTTTGATGTTGCCGGAAGTACAGGTACTCCTGGGGTGCATATATATTGAAATCATAAAATGAAGCCAAAAGCTTACAGCCTTCTCCTAGTGTCTGATCATTAGGGAAAACTCAGCACTGTAGTTGGAAGTTAGACATGACTGGAGTCAGACATACTGAACAGATAAAGTAACTTCAAAAGTGGTGAAAAATTAGACTTCTGGATCAAATCATCTCACCTGGATAAAAATCAAAACTAGAAATTACATTTACAACTGCAACTTGGTTTTATTTAAAATAGACTTATGTGAAGTGACAAGTTGTCTGTGTCCTTTCAGAAACTGCTATTATCAGTCTGCCTGAAAATTCAGCATTGAGTGATCTCCTTTTTAGCCTGTTTTTGTGCTATTTCTTCTTGGATGAATATTTGAAATACTTGGAAGTCCCATAGCTCTTCTGGTGAGGTTGCTTGGAAAATATGTCCGTGGCAAATTTGCCAAGTTTGAAGTGCTTGGGTTGATTTGTAATTGTAAATTTAATCCCAGTACTTAAGAGCTTAAACCAGGATCTACCAGTTATTTATTGTGTACTTTCAGAGCTTGTTAGAAGCTCAAAGAAAATCCAGTGAAGCACAAACCAATGCAAAGTATTTTTAAAACAAGAAATACAAAATTACACTAAGAATCTACATCAATCCCAATATTTTGTATTGTATACATTACACCCTTGTATACTTGGGTATCATTAAACAGTGATGCAAACAGTATATAAGTGCCAGAAGCAAGAAATGTCAGTTTTCCATCTCCCAGTATGTCTGGGAAAGACTGGCACAGTAGTCTGTCCTCCTCCCATAGCAATCTTTCTGAGGTTTGAGTGGTGGATCAAATATTATTCCATGGAGTTCCTCATTTTTCCAGTGGAGAATTGACAAGAGATATTAAAAAAAGATACCTTCTGACTAGATGTGAGGGGAAACATTTTCACAACTACAGCCGTACCGTGGAGCAGGCTGCCCAGAACGTTGTACATTCTCTGTCCTTGAAGATTTTAAAGAGCGTATTGAATAAAACTCAAAGCAACCTGGTCTGGCCCTAGAGCTCACTTGGTTTGGGGAATCTAATAGAGTGAACCTCTCAAGCTTCCTGCCATTCTGAATTACCCTGTGATTTGATGAAATAATTATTTCTCAGATAAAGCAAGTATCTGTATTAAATATCTATAATATGATCATGATTCAGACCAGATAACCTCTGGAGGTCCTCTGTAACCTAGGTAATTTCTGGGTTCTGTAATTTTAAATTCTTAGCAAAATGGCATATGAATGTTCCCTTGATTGCTCAAAATATTTCTGACTACAGCTGAGATGCTGTGCAACCTTTGTCCTTCTAGTCTAGGGCAGAATATTCCCCGCACAGACTCATTTAATAGCTTTAGAATTGTTTTCAAGCCTCTTGCCTTAAGCTTTTTTCCTTCCGATTTCTGCATTTGAGCTGCTATTGTGATAACATTACTAAGCTCAATAACTGCTGTTAAAGTGAGGGAGCAGCATCTGCCAGACACAGAAATACAATTACAGTCAAGCACTAATGAAAGACCGTAACAGCATCTGCCTTTCCTGTGTCACTTCTGTAGCCTGTCTGCGTACAGTTTCCCAAAACAACTGCTAGTTCATACGTCAGTGTGTAATTCGTTAGCTCTTCTGACGCCAGTGCTGGACGCACCTGACAGAAACTCTCTGAGTTATTATTGCACAAGAAACTAACTTCCTGATAGTGCAGGAAGGTGAGAAAATGTGTTCATTCTGTTGAGCATCTGAATTACTGTTCGGTTATCTAAAGTCAGCTGTCACATTACCTGCATGCATAAGTTAGACAATATTGAAGTTGAATAGCAGAAGTCCAGGTGCTGTAACAGCAGACACTTTTAATTCTCCAGGTAGTAACACAGGATTTTGTGGACAATTTTCCAACTGGTGTTGCAGTCTTTTCTATCAGAAATGAAAGAAGACCTTTAAAATCTCCCTAAACCAGGACTATGTTCTATGCTTCCTTCTTCTTGCCTCATTATCAGCTTGTGATGTTTCCATTTTAATGTTTGTTGAATAAATTTTTCGTCGTCATCCCTACCATCCAGTTTCTTGCACATGGAGAAACACTTGAAGCTGGTTCAAGCAAGCATAATGATGATTTCACACTGAGTATTATCAGTTGAAGCACTGATGGACATTGGTCAGTCATTACATTAGAAAATAAAATTTTTGTAGATGTCTAAATATCTTGGCACAGTGAGCAGCAATCAGATTACTCCCCTACACTCCAGGCCATTAAAAAACATTCCTGGAACCTCATATAATTATTTTTCCCATAAGTAAGCAAGGACACACAGTTCTGTCGTTAGACATGGCTTGTCATTGCTAGGATGATGGAGCACTTGACTAGGTACTTCCATATTGGCACGTCAGCTGTTCTCTGTGATGAGTTGTGTTAAAGATAATTCTTGACTCACTTGGCTATTGATATTCTATAAAAGTCATGTATATTTGATTTGTATTCTGCTGTAACCCATGCAAAACTATTACCCAGTTCTCTCCTTCCATACAAGTCTCCTATGCATTTTACACCTGCCTTTTTCTGGTGAGTTCTCATTTTCCCCCAGTGGAGTCTGGCATGTGGGATGTGCCAGACAGTTCTTGAGATGCATTTTCATTCTCATCATGTTGTCATTACTGTCAAAACACAAAGCTAGTGAAAAAGAGAAGTTTTCTAGTGGCTCCCTGACAATTTCCTTTTGTTTCACTAATGTACCTAGAATGATTTCTGGTCCATCCTGTAGCAACAGAAATCAACCTGCTGCCTCCAGAATGTTTAAAGGTTGATAAGCTGCTCTTTCATTCTCCGAATTATGTACTTATTTGCCTATAGTTTGATTACTTGACTTCACTGAGCTGAAAATGCAAACATTGAGAAGAGTAAAAGCCATATAAACATCCATATTTGCTCTTAAAAAAACCAATTTTTCAATCATTTTGGGTTTATAGTTCAAAATGTTATTTAAATGTTAATCACTTGAAACTGTGCTTGGGCATATAATTCAATTATGGACCATCTTAATTATGCAGATGGTGCTTGTGAGCATCTGATACAATTACAGTGCCAATTCAGTGCACATTCATTCAAAGAGCTTAGCTGAAACATTATTACTTCAATGTGTGTGGACAAAATCACTTTTTCGGGAAATGGGTTCATGGAATTGTAATACTGCTCTGCTCGTTGCTTTCAGTGATGTGTAAACCACAAGGTCTTTAACCATTCTCCTATATTCTATGGTGGTCCTGGGCTTGCAAGAGATTTCTTCATTTTTTAACATATCCAGAGGGATGAAAATGGAGACTTGAGTTAATAATCCATCATCCCTCTATGTAGCAGGCAGTTTTATTTCTACTTGAATTTTTAACCTCCTTCTGAATGCTGCACCACATCTGGAGGCTGTGTGTAAATCTCATCCAATTAAGCCAATAACAAAATAGGAAAATCAGTGGAATTTACTTTCACCATAAATTGGTGCAAAATAAATACCATATAGTTCTTGCTAAATAAGACTCAATATTTAATATTGTCCCTTCTTTTGGTGTCAGTCCAATATAAAGAACCTTTACTATGTTTTCCAGCATGGTTCTGTATTTAAGAAAGATCAGTGTTTCTACCTCCCTAGAATATGTTTTTCTCATTGCCTCGGTGTTAGTTTAAAAAAAAAAAACCAGAAATCTTAGACCCACTTTTAACTCCATGCAAGGCCAGCCTTGTACAGCTAATTAATAATTAGATGTCATGAGGGAGGCTGTGATAGTGAAGAAAGATTAAACAAAGAATTGGAATTTATAAAGGGGAATATCCTTAGAGGGGCTATTTAAAAAGTACCGAGTTTTCAAAGGGATAGAAACCTTAATGCTTCTGGCCAAGGATCATATCCTAACTCACAGTAAGTGGGAGGAAAAAAAATTAGGGGTGATTTATTCTGCTTTCTCATGGTATTTCATTTCTCCACTCCCCTTTCTCACTGATTCCAGTCAGAAATAAGCCATTAATCTATTTCATGATTCACCAACTGTGACCGCATCTGTGTTACTGTTGTGCATGCCATCTTTGCTGTTTAGATTTGGGTACTGAACATATATAGCATAGATGTTATACAGAATAACTGTTGTCCCCCCAGGAAAGCTGTGTAGGACCTGAATTCCTGCTTCTAAACAGTCTGCAGGAGCACTTTCCTGTTCCAAATTGCTATCTCTGATGCTTGAAGGAGAGAGTGTGCTTCTGTATTTGTGGCTATGTGCAGGATCAGTTTCTCTCATTTTGGGTCTTACAGAAATGTCAGAGATTGTGTCACTACAAATCTAGTCATTGAAAATCCATACCAGCAAAACTTGTCACATTCTAAATTCAGATTTCCAGCATTGAGTTTATTTATATTTTGTTGAAACTAATCAGAAAATTAATTTGAATCCTGTGCATTCACTGCAGTTCTAGGTCAGCTTTTGCTCTGAGGATTTATTAAGTGGGATCAATGATGGTCAGACTTCAAGTTCGCTCTTTGCACAGGAGCAAATGGCATCTGCACAGCACACCTCTCTGGTGTGTGCACTTCTTAAGCATCACAAAAAGACACACTGTTTATCCACATATACAAGTACAGCTGTAGTTCAGTTGTAAGTTCTCATATTAATGAGATTATTTTTGAAATGAAAAAAAGAATTATTTGCTCTTTATGCTTTTCTGCAAGTACTGCTTGTAACAGAAAATATTACTGTAATATTAGGGGAGAAAAAAGCACCTGGCAAAATAAATTGAAGTTTCATCCTATATAACTTACATCCCAAGCCTCTGTCATGGAGCAATCAGTTGAAGCCCCTCAGCACAAGAAGGACATTGAGTTGCTAGAGCAGGTCCAGAGAAGGGCAGCAAAGCTGGTGAAGGGTCTGAAGAACAGGTCTGATGAGAAGAGGCAGAGGGAGCTGGGGTTGTTTAGTCTAGAGAAGAGAAGGCTGAGAGAAAACTTCATTGCTCTCTACAGCTCCCTGAAAGGAGTTCTTTCTCCCTTGTATCAGGTGATAGGACAAGAGGAAATGGCCTCAAGTTGCTCCAGGGAAAGTTTAGGTTGGATATTAGGAAAAATTCCTTTTCTATAAGCCTGGTCAGTCCCTGGAACAGGCTGCCCAGGGAGGTGGTGAAGTCACCATCCCTAGAGGTGTAGATGTAGCAAATGGGGACATGGTTTAATGGCCGTGGTCCTGCTACATCAATGGTTGGACTCAATGATTTTAGACATCTTTCCAACGTAAATGATTCTGTGATTCTAATGTGCATTACTTAAACCCATTGTGGGAGCAGTGCAAAAGGACAAGGGTTTGAAACCAAAAGACTTGTAATGCGTAAGTGCATGTCTAGGGTTATTGTTCAAAACTCAGCAGCTAATTCTGCTCTCCAATAGCTCCTTAGCTGTTCTTTATGGAAAAGTTAATGTGCAAACTTGAAAGAGAAATGCATAATGCACGAGAACCAATGGGGAATAAACTGCTTTGGCTAAGACACACAAATGGCTTGTAAGCTGTGACATTGATGTTTGCTGTTGGAGGAAAATCTTAGAAGTCAGATGCATGGTAGAAACTGTCCTTGCAGCCTAATATGAAAATTGTGCTGTTACTGCTGGTGGAGTCAACCAGAATTAACACACACCAGGAGTGTGGATGAGGTGTCACATAATTATCAGTCACAATAATACAGATTCTAGAGAGGTCATACCAGTCTAGCTTATGATTTCATACTTTTTTTTTTTTTGGTTAGTAGTTCATGCAAAAATGTAACCTCCTTTATTCATCATTGCCTTCTATGGGACTTTCTGTCCTTTGACACCAAACTGTTTCTCACAAAAGAAGAAACTTCTGGTAAATTGATATTGACTGTTCTGTAGGCTGGAAAGGTGAGTTCTGTTCTGACTCCCTCTCATTCCAAATCACTGTGTTCCTGTTCTCCTTGAGAAAAAGGGCTTTGGTCAAGTATGCTTCTGTCTTGTCTTTTATGTTTCACAATTACTGGAGCCATTCACTGCAGTAATGAGGTGCTGCCAAAAGGACAGTAGGAGCAGAGAGCTGTACTGACTGCACAGTGTTCCAAAGGTTTCAGCAATGCAAATCCAGCTTGCTATGCAGAGGAAGTAGCTTCTGAGGTTACTTTGTGGAGCTACATCATGTGCAGCTGACATGTATGCAGTTTTTCATTGACAGGTTGCCCTGTTGTATGTAGCAGTGTACATGCAGTGCTGCTACAGCTGTGGTTAAGAGGCATTGTTGGCTTGATGAGGAATGGAAGATGACTTTTCATTTTTATTTATAAACACATTTTCTTCTGATTTAGTATTAGTGTGATGCCCCATAGAGGGCCTCAGTGCTGCAATATTAAGCCCCTCAAAGTTATTGGCAAAGTAGCAAGAATTTAATGACCAAGAGAACTGAATTAATAGCATAAATTGTTTGCAATGTAGTATTTTTCTCAGTAAAAAAAAGATGGGAATTCTGGCTTTTGTAAGAACAGGTCATTTCTTGCCTATTTTCCTTCTGCGCCTAAAATACTACATATGCAGATGACTGGGACAATTTAAATGTTCTTGTGTTGGAGTGTCTCAGAGGGAGATCTAGCTTCTTGTTGGGATTGTATATACTTGTATACATGACAGAAAAATGTTTCGGTGACAGAACTCTGGCTGGATAATCTTAAGAGAACTTGCACAAGTAGTGGGTGAACTCATTAGTTCTTCCAAACAGCTACTCTGTAGATGTGGAAAATACATTTTTTAAAAGGATGAAAATTGCCTTTGTGCTGCTTTTTTATGACTGCACAGGACTGTGGTGTAACTGGGACAGGTTGCTCATGGCTTTATTCAGTATCATCTTGAAAACTTCTAATGATGGGCGACTGCTCAACTCATCTGAGCAGCCTGGTCCAGTGCTTGACTCTTCTTAGGTGTGAAGTGACCCTGCTTTTCAGAAAATTTTAGTCCAGACCCTACACTTCTCTCTTCTTGTCTCTGAGGAGAATCATGTTTTCTTTTCTTTCATGATCAAATTAACCCTGCACTGCTTATCAAAAGAAGTCAGGCTTCTGGAATTTCAGTTAGATTTAAGACAGCTGCTGATAAAGAAAACTGGGAAAAAAGTTTCTTCTGACTGTGGACTTTGTGTATGAGTGTGTGCATGGAATAATAAAGTGGGGAGCATTTGCCATTTTTGCATATATTAAGCTGAAGACTTCTTTAAATATTTGTGGAGAATTTTGAATAAATTGGGGGGTGGGTGAAAAAAGCCCACAAGATCTTGTCAGTGTTTTAAGATTGGTAGCAGTTATATGTCTATATATTCTCCAGCTATTGGAGTACTAGTGCAGACTGTGGTTTTTCACCTTTTTAATGGCAAATGAAGACCTTTAGGTGTGGGTTGGCTTTGGTGACTGGGTTAATATTTTTTAAGATTTAGCCCTGAAGTTCAGTCTATCTATATTTGATTATTACAAGATTAATGAGTGATAAACCTTTCCTCTGTTTTCAGGCTCCTCAATGCCAATAAGATCAACTGCCTGAGGGTAAACACGTTCCAAGGTCTGCATAATCTCAAACTGCTATCTCTTTATGACAACAAACTGCAGACCATCAGCAAGGGGCTCTTCACACCTCTCCGATCGATCCAGACTCTGTGAGTATGCAGGAGTATCATAAATGACAGCTCTCTCCTTTTCCCATAAAGGTGTTGCCTGTTTTTGCAAAGGCTTTGCATCTGAGATTAAAACAATTTGGAATAGACCCTAGGGTAGTAGCTCAAGAAAAAGAAGTATTGCTTAAATTCAGCACAGCCAGCTATCAATAAAACCTGCCCATAGCAACATAAATGTCATAAGTGTGTTAAGCCCTCAGAGTAATTCATTCATACTGTTTGTTGGGAAGATAATAGGGAAATTTGACTCTGTGCAATATGGGAACAGCAAAATCTATCAAAGATATCACCTAACACTTTCTAGTGTTGTTGGCATCTCTCCTTGCTGGGTCTGAGTCCTGCTGTACAGTTTGTGACTTTGGAAACCACATTTCAGCTGGCGTTCTGCTTAGGGGAAATGGTACATTGTATTATTTGACCTGTTATGACAACCCACTAAACATTTTCTGAGAGTCTTTGAATTGGAAGCATTAGGAGAAGAGGGATCAGAAGCAAAATTGGAAGCAAAAGAGCAGAAATTACAAAAGATGGTTTCATCTTAAAACTGTAAGTAGGATAATAAGGTAAACAGTACTCTGCCCTCAGAGCTGGAGTTGGCAGCCTGGTAGAAATTAAAAACTAGGAGGAACTCCCTTACCCAATAGCACATATGTGAGTTTATGTACATATTTGTGTGTGCATATGTAAAGAAGAAGTTCTGTGTGTTTATGTAGTGTGCAAGCACAGGCATTTTTAGTGTTAAAATATGTATGTGTGTATAAATACTATGCTATTTTACTGCTAATGTATATATACACATATATATGTGTTTTTTCATACTGGAAGTGCATTGGCCAAGTTAGTTATATAAATGCTTAAATTAATATTAAAAATAAAAAATATTTGTAGCAGCAGGGTATCTGCTACCTCCTCAGCCACAAGTGCAGCCTTAATTTCCCAGGTACATGGCCAGTATCTATTGCTACAAACCATTAAGGCATTAGAAAAATCAACACACCCCCAAACCCAGTCCTCCAACCCTCCCTCCTTCACTGTGCTTTTTTCTGCTGCAACATGCAGTATATGTACATAGATACACATGACAACAAGAGTAACAGAGGAGGTTCCTTTACAGAGGTATGTAAGGATCATCCACTTGAACAACAGGCAGCACTCTTAGGGTACAAAAATGGCTCCCTGGTTTCCACTGGGGTTTTATCACCAGTCCTGGTGGCCGCTACCTGGAATGGACTTGTTGCTTCACACCAAGACACTTTTTCATTAAATATTTTGATTCATTCTCCCATTTTTAGAGCTCTAAGTGATTGCCATTTTCTGCCTTTTATTTTTTTTTTTCCTAGAGCTATAAAACTAGTCCCATGTTCTGTCTCTGTATGCTTGTTTGTTCTTTGGACCTTTCACACCAGGAATGACTCCACTACAACAGTAATCTTTAGTTTCTCCAGGAGCTTTCTGCTGTGTATGCTTTCATTTCCCACTCGCTGACAGCCCTTGCCCTCCTGTATTTCATACTTACTCTGTTAAGTGGCAGTTCATAAATATAACTGCAAACAGAAAAGAAAAGAAGTTTTTCTAAGTGGAAAAAACACACTAACAGCAGAATTCTTGTGAGCCACTAACTTTACACCTCTGTCCAAACCAAATTTGAACATCTGTCATTTCATAAACTCTCCTTGCAGTTATCAGAAAGCCATGTCCTGCTCCCTTTAAGTTAGAGGGATTGGTGCAAGTTAACTGAGATCAGAATCCGGCTCTGAGGTAGACCTAACAAACTCTCCTGATACAGTGCTCAACTTTGTCAAGCAGAATAAATCATGCTAGCAGTGGAGAAATACTGTTTCTCTCTGAGATACTCTAGCAGATTTGTATTAACAAAGTCAAAATACCCAGTTGAAGTCAGTGCTATAATATCTATTTCCAGATGTGTGGGAAATGTGTTGTTTATAATTTGGTGAAGGGTAGATTAAAGTTCTACCCTGCAACAACAGTTCAGTCTCAAAAGTAACAAATTTTTGCTCCAGGAAAAAATACTCCGAAAGGGAACACTGTTACACAGGATGGCTGTATGCAAATACCAGTTTTACTCTTGAGAAGAGACCTCTGGATCGCTTCTAGCTTTGCCACAGATCCAAAGCATTTTACTAATTCACGTTGTGATCCCCAGGAAACTGAGCATGCCAATAATATTTCTTTTCAACCAGGATACAAGATGATCTTCAGGTCAGGTACATCTAAAAAGGTGCATTTCTCTCTAAAGGCAGCATGTCAGGCTCCCAGGAGGAAGCACTGGACTTTGTAGACAGGAGGTCTGTGTGCATAAAGCAGACTTTGCTATCTTAATTTTTGTTTCCTCTATGGAAGGACTTGCAGCAGGCTTAATGAGCTACGAAATGTGATAGCTCACAGAATTCTCCCATTCATGTGCAGCTCTGTGTGGTTTCCGCCAGGCCTGGGTTTTTGGAAGCTTATTCAATTACTCTACTCTTCAGGTTTGCGTTTGTGAAAAACAGTGATGGAGTACAGTGTCACAGGTCACTTCTGATTAAACATCCCATCCTTCTTGCAGACATTTAGCTCAGAATCCATTTGTGTGCGACTGCCATTTGAAGTGGCTGGCTGATTACCTGCAGGATAATCCGATAGAAACCAGCGGTGCTCGATGCAGCAATCCGCGTCGCCTTGCCAACAAACGAATCAGCCAGATCAAGAGCAAGAAGTTCCGCTGCTCAGGTAATTCATTTATCCAGGCTGTACTGCACTTTCAATTCAGAAATAAGCAGGTCCAGAGAGCCTGCTAATTGAATCTGCAGGACAGTGTTTGCTATAATGGATATTATGGAGCATCTTTTAAAATTAAATTTGGGAAATTCAGTTAGTTCTCCAGAAAGCAAATTACCTTATGGATGAGGAAAAAATAGAATAAAAAAATAAAAAAGGGGGCAGTCTGTAGCTGCCTTCTCTTAAAAACAAGGAAAAGGAGATAGAGAAAAGCTTATAGCATTGAATTTAAAAAAACAACTGTTATAAAATGTCTAGAGAAAACAATGAAGATATCTATGAATCCATGTGGCAAATGTCATCTTTTGAAGGGGTGGAAGGCGGAGGGAGCATCATTTGTATTCAGGCAGGACTCTTACTGACCTTAATGAGAGCTGAGCCCAAGTAAGTTCTCAGACCTAAAACGCCTGAGACCTAAAAGGCCTAAGTAATATGAGATTTTCATACAACTGTCAGTGAGCATTTCTGACCCAGAATGTGAGTAAAGCGGGGGGGGTGGGAAGACAGCGTTGACATACTTTCAAAGATTTTTTTGTATGTCCACAAGTAACATGCACTAATTCAAGTAAAACTCCCACTGAAGTTGGTAAGATTTTTTTGTTTGTTTGTCTTACTCATTTTTTAACCAAAACTTGCATCACACTTTAGGGAAAGATTTTGTGCTATGAGCTAGACTGAAAAATATTTCCACCTAATAATAACCTCTGAAGTAACATAAACACCATTTTCTCAAACCTATCTGTTCTTTATTTATGGTCCAGCTATCAGTAAAAGGACATTTATTGCCCTATACAGCACAACTAAGCAGGCTGCTCCTGCATGTGTTTTTGCTATTGGTTATTTGTATTTTCAATTACTGCATTTTCGTGTACTGTAAAGACAAGCAGGTTTCAGTAAGCAAATCTATTAGTGTGTACTAAGCAGAAAAATGGAAAATTACTGTTATTGATGAGTACCTTGCACTGTTTTCTATAAAAATCACTATGATGTTTGTCTTTTTCCTCTAGAGAAAAAAAAAACCAAACACCACCAATAAACACCAAAAAACCCAACCAAAAAACCCAAAACAAACAACTATGATTAATTGTGTTCCTGTTGGTAAAAGATTAATGACTGTAGATGGAGATGCAGCATGAAACTGAATGGCAGCAGCCCAGAACAAGCCATTGTGCTTTGTGTATCTCTGTGAGCAATATGCTGAGCTAAACCTTCTCTTTATGGGGAAAATAAAATAAAGACAACTTCATTTGCAGTCAGGTTTCCTAGGGCATGCTTGTTAAAGTCTTCAATCACTTACGACTCAAGCAACAAAATTTATAACCAGAACTGAAATGATGACATACTTTTATCTAGGTTTTTGGATTGTGGCCATCATAGTAACAAGGTAATTAGTCAGTCATATTCATGTTTAAACTGGAAATGAAAATGCATAAATATAATTTAGAAAGGAAAGTAACCACAGAAATAGATTGGTATAAATCTGTACTCAGTTTGCCATTGTTATTGTCTTCTGCTTTTATTAATAGGCTAGAGAAATTAATGTTATGTATGTGCATGCATGCCTGGAACAATGGCCCAAGCTATTGGATAAGGCACACACCATCTGATATCATTTATGAAAGATTATAGCTAAGAAGAGCAACAATACAGAACACAGTACCTGGTGAGGTTGAGAATAATATTTTGTGGGAGTTCTTATCTTGGGGGTCCTTTCTTTGAGGCATTAGGCTCTTTTTCCCTTGGTCTCCAGTTCTACAAGTATATCAAAACCACATGGAAAAGGCATAAACCTGACTTATGAAGGAGGAGAGCAGGGATTGTACAGCTTCAGAACAAAGATTTCAGCTGGATGAAAGCTAATTCTATTCAAAAGCTCAATGGAGAAGATATCCTTGCCTGTAGAGTTTCCAGATGGCGATGAGATACACTGAACTCGACTCACTGTCTGCTCACATGAGACGGGGGGAACGTCTAATGATTTAGAAGAATCTTAGTTTGTAAATCAATCCAGAGAACAGACACCCTTGGTACCTGTTCTGCTCAAGTTGTTCCTCTGAATCATGGCTGCTTCAGACTTGGCATTTGGCAGGAATTTTCCATGTTTGCATTTTGAGGAGTATATTTCATCCCAGGTTTTAACACAGCATGTCTCTGTGCAGAAAAGTCCATGAGGTACGAATCTTCATCATTCAAAGTCAGAATACTGAGCAGTGCTTCGTGTTATCCAGGGATGAGCCTGCACAATCCCACTGGGTTGGCAGTGCTTTGTAACTTGTCAGTGTTCTGGCTGGCTATGGGATTCTTACTGTGTGGTTTTCACATGTAGATTTTACATCATGTGCTCAGTGTGTGAGAAAGGAATTTTAATTTTGAATCTTTTTGTGAATGTGCATCTCTTTTCCCAAAGGGTTCTTGTTTTGGGATCCTGATATTTTAATATGTTTTTTTTTTTTTCTTTAAATGCAGGTCCATAGTCAGTAATATGGTTTTGTTGGGGGGAAGTGCAGTGGATATGAAGGGTTGGTTAAAGAAGTAATATGAGGTATTTTATCCTGACCTGGCCTTTGAAAAGTGATGAGGATGCACAGAATATTTGAGTTCTGTGGGAGAAGAGTTACTCAGCCTGTGTCAGGATTACACTCATGAGCAGTTAAATTTAGGTGAGCTTCATACTTGGGCATCTGGGAAATGTCTGGTTCTTGAGTCACAAAATTCTAATGTCCTGAATAATCTGCGTGTTGTCCACCTTACTTTGAACTTGACAAAGGAAGGAAAGAAGAAAAGAAGACTGTCAGTCAGGACTTGGCATGAGAAACAAATGTAAGTGTTCAGTGAATTAAGAAAAAAACAGGTTGTGTGTATTATACAAGGATACTCCTAGGAGTGCTTAGCAGGAATGGGGAATACTCCTAGGAGTGCTTAGCAGGAATGGGGAAGAAAAGCTGAGGTGTTCCAAGTTTCACCAGTCTGAAGTGGTAGAGGAACACCAAGAAGGTCACATTTGGAGATTCAAACTGGCTAAATAGAACTTTATTGATTAATTAAATGAAACCATGAAGACAAAACTATGCAGCATAGGGAAAAATAAAAATTAAAAAATCAAGTATAGAAAAACTTCATTCTGCATATCGTTACATTCAGTTTTTATTTTATTGGAGCTCCCCACTCTCCTTTTAGACAGCATTTAGCAAGAGGAACATGCAGTCTTTTTGTAATTAATCATCAAGGCACTTTTCCCAGATGCTATTTCCTCCCCAAACCAAATGACTCAAGCTTTTACTGATAGTGATGGAGCAACATCTGCAAAGGTTATGATGGCCATAGGAAGGAGATAGTGTGCAACAGGTAGATAATGTGCATAATTCTTTTTGAAAAGGAGAATTGGAAGCATTATAGCATGAAATGAAGGAACAGCAGGGAGAGGGGCATGTTTTTGCCTGGGGCTTTGAGACAGGCAAAGCTGTTGAATATACTACCAAGTACATCTAGGCATCAGATTGCAATAGATACTATTGCCTGTGTTTTTCTGCCTTCCGTTTAATGCGATGCACCAAAATAATAAACCGCCCCCTTGCTCAGCTTTCTCCCCACAGCTATAGAATCTGAGACTAAAAAAGGTTTTTCTTGAAAGAGAAATTGGAGGAATGGGCTGTGACTAATGCTTTCCTTCTTCTGTTTAGAAAAGGGAAATGCTGTCATTTTCAGTGGCAACAGTAAAATTGTAATGATTGTTTTCTTTTAGGCTGCATCTGCCCACTATGACCACCTAAGGATCCAATGATTCTTGCCAGCCTTAGGTCACAGGAGGCTCCCATTCTTAGCAGAAAAAGGAAGAAAAAATAACAACAAAAATCATCTGCCCACTAGCATTGGATTAAGTTCACAACACAGCATTTCTGTTTTCCAAAGCAGCACTGAGCTTTAGGAGGAAGGGAAATGAATCTATGAGCAGATTGTGTTGTCTCTGTGGTAGCTTATTGTCACTTCAAGAATTGGCAGGATCCTTGATTGCTGTGTGACACTGGGTATGAAATAGCTTTTGCAGAGAGCTGCCCTTGTATTCAGCTGTAGAGCTTTCTTCCCCCCAACATGTTTGCATTTTTCAGTATATTGTGTATTTTAAAAGCAGTGAAGGATCCACCTGCTGTACCCACACATTGCTGATAATGATCAAAGCCTATGTGTGTCTAGAAGCATCACATCATGAAAGCTTTTTTACCTTTTAATTCTGAGAAATAAGAACCTTAGAAATAAGATTACTAGCTGAAGTACGGTGAAGTGAACCTGTCTTCCTGCCTCCTCTGGTGTTGGGACATACATTGTATCTAACAGACTTTAATTAGTTATTTCAGTTCCAGATAATGCTGTACAAGTCAGAAGCGTGGGGAGGAGGACAATGAGCCATCTGCCAGCACAATTCACTCGTTTTTGAGCACTGCTTCTTGTTAACCCAACATAAATCAAAGTCAGCCTCTGTTGTACATATGGATCCAGAGCTTATATATGTAGTGCTGGTGTCACGTCTCTTGTGTTATCCCTTCTTACTAGAAAGTAACTTAGTTACTGTTAGTCCCCTCAGAATTTTTGAAGGAATTTCATAAATCCTCTTAAAAAACAAGTTTTCCTTCTAATTCTTTATGGGGTTTTTTCCCAGCCTCTGTCTTCATACATATTCACCTTTCGTGGATTACCTGCCTCTTTTAGAACAGAGGTCCTATTATTTGTGATCAGCCGAAATTTCCTTCTCTCTTCTCTGCATTGTTTCAAGTTTAGAAGCATAGAACTGCACTGGACGGCGCATTCCCAGTCAGGAGAACACAGGCTGCACAATCAGGGCTTTTATGCCCAGTCCCTAAGGCAGTTGGCATGTTTCTTGTCCCATCACAGAATTACAGAATGATACAGGTTGGAAAGGACCTCTGGAGATCATGTAGTCTAACCCTCTTGCTGGAGCAGGTTCACCTAGAGCAGGTTGAATAGGACAGTCATTGGAGGTGTTCAGAAGGAGACTTGATGGGGTACTTTCTGCCATGGGTTAGCTGTTTGGGTGGGTTGGATTGGTTGATGGGTTGGACGCGATGATCTTGAAGGTCTCTTCCAACCTGGTTTGGTTTATTCTATTCTAAGTTTATTCTACATTTATTGTTTGTATAAAAGTATTTAATGAAGTGAGTATCCAGGTGGGTTTTGAATGACTCCAGGGCGGTGACTCTACCATCAGAGGAGAGGGTGAGGAGAACCTCCTTCAACCTGTTTGCCACACTATTCTTGATGCATCTCGGGATGCCACTGGCCTTCTTGACCACGAGGGCACATTGCTGGTTCATAGTAATCCAGCTGTTCACCAGGACAGTCTTCAACCTGTACTGATACATGGGTTATTCCTCCCTAGGTGCAGTCCCCTTGTTGAACTTCATGAGATTAATCTGTCCAGCTCTCCTTGGTCTCCCTAGGTTATCTCCTTCTCTGCTTCTAGTGACATACAAATGCTATTTAAGCTTTTTGAGCTCTGAAAATGAAAGGTGCAATATCTTGTTACTCCTCAACCAGTGTTTAAAAGTCGTGAAAGGCAAGTGAATTCCATCCAGGTCTTCCATAATTTGGCAGACTGAAACACCTTCCTGTTGATTCTGTAATTTGCCACTCTGATGACAGCTTTGCAGATTTCATCCATATTGAGGAACAAATAGTCATTTGCAGGCTACCATTCATATTCCTGCACTCCGTATTTTCTGTTTGATCAAAAGACCTGGTAACCCTCTGCTCTTGACAGCCTTGTAACAGTGCTGCATTGTCATGTGCTTGGGGACAGGTGACAGTGCCTGCCCTGAATGTGCTGTTCTCCAGCAGCTCTTGACTGAGCAGGCATCAAGCTCTGACAGTTTGTAGGTTTGTCCATTCTGCATGTGAGAGTGGTGGAGATTGGCAGTCCTGCACTGGGTGCTCTAGGCTCAATCACATTTGCAGGAAATCTTGTCTGAGGCCAAGATCCAACACTTTCTCTCAATAGGGCTTTTGCTCAAGTGGATTGCAAGGAATATGAATGATACAGACAAATGAAAAATACACTTCACTCAGATTTCTTTCTGTGGGGTGTTTGGTGTATGCTTTTTTTTTTATTCAGTTAAACACTATGTGTTGTACTTTTTTTTTCTTCCCTGGAAGACACCCAGAATCAGTGAAAGTACCTTCAGAAACTCTGAATATAGCTAAACTCAGGGCATGCATTTGTGCATCAGAATACTTCTATCCAAATGGAAGGTTGTTTGACAGCAACAAATCATCTGCAGATTAAACCCTAGACCTAATTCATCCTTGTGAATGTGAAGCATTCACTGTACACTGTGTCTGAGTATATTTGAGCTTTGGTTTGCGTGACATTTTTCTGAAGTTGAAGTCATTGGAGAGCACAACACAAACTGCTATGAGCTAACTCCAATGGAGCTAAATTCCCTTGTACTGTAGAAATGTTGCTGTTGAAAAAGTAACTTGGCCACAGTGTAAACTAGTTATAGCCCTCCTTTCTCTGTAAATCTTTGATAGCAATTCAGATATTTTTGCTAATATTTGTGTCAGTTACTCTAACTCTTCACTAGCTCATGGTAAACACCATGGGGACAGTTTCCTGCACTGCAGTAGGGGGGAAGTAGGCAGAATGGAAACTATTTTGCTCCAGGAAGCATAAGCCTAACAGAGAGCAGGTGGGTCTGTTTGGCAGAGTGTGTGGTTCTTAATAAGAAAGTAAATTGATGTGTCCCAGTTAAAAAGTTTATTTTAAGGCTGTACTTTATTTTATTTTTAAGACGAAATAGTCTTCACAAAACCTAAACATCTGAACTGTGTTGTTACCAGCCAACATCCTTATCTGCAATTATAGTTGGGAGGCAAGGAAAAGAGGGAGAATGAATGTTGAGTCACAGATGCATCCATATCACTTAGGCATCCAAATAACATAGTTGTTCTAGATTCCCCTTATAGGCAGAGTACAGAGCTATACAGATTTCTCAATTGAGATCTGAGTTCTTCTCTGCAGGTGTCCGCATTAGCTATGGTGGAAAGCTGAGTGATTACTCTTGTAACTCAGTACCTCCAAAGTTTATTTCTTCTCTCACATTGCCATGGCCTGTGTTGACATTAAGCTGAGCAACACCAGAGGTGCAAAGTTAGCACTGTATTGTGTGTGTACTGGTCACTTGAATAGGATAAAGAAAATGATTGGAGAGGCATTGGCATGAAGAGAGCTCATCAGCTAAAAACAGTGCAGGAATGTTTGAGCCTGCAACTGGACAACAAATTTTCATCTCATGATTGCCACAGTCTCCTGAGGTGTTACAGCTTGATGGGACAGTTAAAAATAGGGTCCTATCTTCAAATTCTTTGACACCTGTGGATTCAGTGACCAATGAACAAACAGATCTTGGGTAAAGAGGTGAATTAACCCTAAGAGCAAACCATACAATGCCATTTGGATATAGAGTAAATCTAACGGAGGGGGCTTGGGGAAAACTGACAAATATCTGGAGATAAGATTATTCCTTTTCAACTCATGCTTTTTTTGCCAACATTTCTGCACAGTGACCGTAGGTACAACTGGGGGCTTGTGGAAATTATTTAATTTATTTTTTTAATGGAATTTATAAAGTAGTGTGCTGCTCTTTGTAAAAAAACCCAAAACAACCAAACAAAGCCACAACAACAACAAGGAACCCCAAACAAACACAAAAACAACCAAACAATAACAACAAACCACAAGAGGAGGAGGCTCCCTTCCTGCACATTTTTTTGCAGTAGTCTGCAACAAGCATAAAGACCAGAATGTGCCTGTGGAGTATTTTGCCTCTTATGTATTCTGAGGACATAAATTAGGGTTTTGGCAGAGTTTTCTTTGTGTGCTGGTACCTCTTGTTCATTGTAGTTGATGATTAGCTTAGGCAGTTATTGTAAGCAGTGTTTAATTAGTGCAGCAGAGGAATAGAGATTTGTTCAAAATATTCTGCAGGGGCTTCTCAGGAAGACATTTGCAGGGCTCTGACTGCATTTGTTTCCAGTAGGACTGAAAGAGTTCATTGACACTGAAACTACTGAGTTTATTATGGATATTCCACTTAATACTGAAAACCAGTATAAAATATAAAATCAACTATTCCGTCTCATTGCTTAACAGAATACTGTAGATCCATTTATTGGAAGAGCCAAAACTGCTTCATTATTAAGCCAGTGCAGGAATAAGGATATGGAACCCTGCATCCTTCTTTGTTAGAGCCGTACAAAATGACTGGCAGGAATGCTAGTTATAGGTTTAATTTCTAAATAAATGAGATGTGGATTCCAGGGTCATGCATACTTTGAATGAATCATGGAAGCGAATTAATGCCTCTTTGTGCTATGTTGCATGAGTCACAAAAGAAAATTAATAATCTAATTGTTGTATCAGTTAGGACTCTGGCTAGCTTGGCAGCTTGTGGAGATTGAAGGTTTATTGTGTTAAATTCCCCTAAAAGGCCACTTTACCTTTTTACTTAGATTGTAAAGATAGAGAGTAAATCAAATTGTGTACTTGCTGTACACAAACCCACAGTTGGAGGTGATTAAGTTAACACTACATATTTTCTGGAGTTTCTGGGTATTAATGTTGGTTCCCAGCAAAATGGTGAAGCAGAGCCCTGTGCTGTATTTGCCATTTCTGCTCGGGTACTTGTGTTGTTGTCCATATAGGCAATGAATAATCTGCTTGGTCCTGACTTTGCTCTTTGGGCAACGCAAACGCCTTACTAAGGAATGTTTTGTTTAAAAAAGGACAAGTATTGACCTTCACTGAAGTCCAGCAAAATGTTCTGAGCAGTTCCAAAGGGCAGCTCTCACTTCTGAAGCCTGCAAGAACATGCACAATGTGACTTTCAAAAGCACTTTCCACTGTCATAGCTCTGCAGACAGCAAAGTCAGTGATAGTTTTATTTCAGTGGGCACCGTCAAGCCAAAACTGAGTGTCCTACTTTAATATGCCATAGTAGCAGGAATGAGTTACAAGAACTAAACTTGCTCAAAATATTCCAGTATGTTGGGAAGAGAGAGTGGTTCCATCAGCAAATGATATACAAAACCCCAAAAACACTCTACCAAGAAGCAGAATAACAAAATACTCCTGTTTACCTTAATATATCTGTTGTAGCATGTCTGCTACCTTGCTGTGAAGTGCAGCTGAAATAAAAAATAAAAGCAAAAAGCAAAGCAGTGGTAATTACAGGTTTTCAGTGTAAGTGCCACCAGCATGAAAGATTTCTGGGAGCTGAAATTGGGCTCAAAGGGAGCTTGGGGAACACTTGATACCCAAGCTTGGCCACCACCTCAGAATCCGCTATTATTAATGCGAGCACATTAATGCGAGATTGCATTTAAAAATGGTAGTTATGCTGAAACGAGACACCAGGAGAAAGTAATTAGCTAACAAAGAGCAGCATAGATTGGACATTCCATACATGGTGGAATTTGCACATCCTTCCTGGAAGGAGCTGTTTGCAGTCCTTTGGTAGTATTTTCTGTGGTATTAGTCCTGTCTCTGAATTCACCAGGGCTCTGTTCATGTACACTAACCCAAATTGTGCTCCAGGGCGTTCCTGCAGTTGTAGCATAAAGGATGACCTCTTGTATCCAGCACCTTTTTGCATGGGTGGAGTGGAGAGCAGCTCTCCGTGAACCTTCAGCTTGTGCTTCTCCATGCTGCTTCCTCTCAACGCTCTTCTCTCTTTGGCGCTGCCTAACTCTGACTCTGGCTGTCCATGGGGTTTTCCTTTGTGCTTGATC
Organism: Melanerpes formicivorus; assembly: GCF_026170545.1. NCBI lineage: Eukaryota > Metazoa > Chordata > Aves > Piciformes > Picidae > Melanerpes > Melanerpes formicivorus. The sequence continues at coordinate 45,359,437 of NW_027142354.1, read as the reverse complement.
TAACCATGTGGTAGAACAATACAAATTGAACATGGTTCTGTCAAGCACCATGGAAGGCTGCATACTCCCTGCCGCATGGCATGCTGGGATACTTCTGCTGTTTTCAGAAGCATCAAAAGGTGAGAGATTCCCCTTTTCTCGCAGGAAAAAATGAAAAGGTGAAGTGTTGCTTAAACCAGACTCCTGGGCACTGCAGGGGGGAGCCCTAGTGATGTTTGTGACAGACTTTCCAGAGGGCTTGCATGCAGAATAAACCGTTTCTAAGTAATTAATCTGTTTAATTGCTCCTATAATGAAAAGGTTAGGCATCCTGTTCATTAATTTGATTCAAGGGTGATTCCAGCCATACCTGCAGAGATGAAAAGTCATTGTTGTCCTCTTTATAAATAATGAAAGCTGCATCTCTCTAGTTGAGGTATCCAGTGAGCCCTTCTACTTGAGGTATGCTTTGGATGCCATTTCTATAACAAGATGCCTGCTACTTAGCATAACTTTGGAGCTGTTCTGATGAGCAATTTTAATGTGCTGGTGTTCCATGGTGGAGTATACTGCAAAAGAACTTCAGAAGTGTCTGCAAAGTGTTGTCTTTTGTCTCTTGAAATTACTTGGGTGACATGGCCTATATGGAAGCAGTATTATCCAGTAGTTACCTGGTGACAGAGCTGAGTCAGCATGCCCAAGTGGGCCATTTTAGCTTTGACAGCTTAGATGAGATCTTTGACTGACTTCTGCCTAACTTCCCCCCAGCATGAAGTAGAGATAATTACACCTATTCGTAAAGGACTTGGAGAGCCTCATACAGAAGGTTCTTATATAGAAATACTGCCTCGTTTTGCAAATTTATTGCTTATCTCCTTTGGAGCCATCAAAAGAATAATGTCTGGGATTCTTAGGTTTTGCTCATAATTACTGATATGAATTAATACCAGTGATGTAAAATTATTACAAACAATGTACTTTGTATTTTTTTTCCAGAAAACCTAAGAGAACTGTGATCTAGTGGTTACAGGAAGAAGGGAGGGTCAGGATTCCTGGCATTTTGTTCAATGTTTAGGCCAACTGATGTCTGTGACCATGTTTTTGGTGCCAAGTTTGAGGTAGCTGGATCCATCTTTTCTAGAATAAATATATCAGGTTATTGAGACAGCTTGATTTTTTTTCTGGAACAGATCATCCAGGACTCCTGTAAGTCCTTTAGTCAAAGCCGAGTTTTAAAAGCTGAAATCAGGTTTATCAAGCAATGCTTAAAAAGAACAACAAGATGAGCAGTTATTTGTCTGTGTTGCTTAATTTCTTCATGTAGGTATTAGAAATGCACCTAAAATTTTTGAGCACTTGGAAATGTGATGTTTCTTCATCTTAGTGCTGTTTTCTAAGAAGGCATGTGTGTTTGTTTTATGAGACTGATGAATTGCAATAGTCTGATTGTGGTGTCACCTAGGTTGTCAAATAAAAAAGTTACCAGAATAAGTAGCAATTCAAATCAACACAGCTGCTCTCAGTTAAACACAGGCCTGCTGTTACCTCAGCTACTTGCTTCAGAGCAAACTTAATTCCTTTCAATTTTCAAAATTACTAGAAACTCCCAGGTTATGTTTTACATTCTGCCAAGCTTCACAGAGTTCTCAGCTACAATGCACATGGGCTTTTGGATATAGTAAAATGACCAAATGGCTGATCTGGAACAGTAAAATGAAGTCACAAGTGTTTCTTCTGTGCCTCACCTGCATCACTTTTCCATGGCTTTCCACAGGTGATTTTACAGTGTGGAAGAAGTGCTACCTGTGTGTGATGGTTAATTGTACTTCCTGAATCCTGTCATGTTCATTCTAAGCCCTGCAGTAGCACACTAATAGAGCCCTGTGTGTAAGATTGGATATATGCACTTAAAGAGTCCTGAAGCAGATGGCTGAATTTCACATTAGTCCCCCAGATGGGAATATCTTAATAGAGGAGCCACCTGTCCAAGTGATCTCAAGGCTCAGGTCAAACAGTACATTTTATCTAGTCTTTGACAAGTGATTCCTGCTGTCTCACAGTCTAACAGATGACTGCTTGGTGAGCATCTACATGCTCTTGATTAGTTTTGACTCCATGCTTACCTCGGTAACTCTTATTTAAACTCATTTAGAAGAAAAGAAGAAGAAGGACAAAAGGGGGAAAAAGAAAAGGAAGAAAGGAAATGTTATATACACCTTTTTCTCCTTCAGCATGCATTCCACATACTTTCCCATCCTTCAAGATCAATCTTGTATCCATCAGTAGACTAAAAATTATACTTAATAAATTTTCACCCTGTATAACTTTGTGTCATTTGTGATTATTCTTTCTAAGCAAGCTTCTACAAGGAAAACTAGAAGTGCTTTTTAAAAGGTTCATTTCTCTTTAAAAAAGACACTCTCTGGGTGGTGGTTTCAAGGTGTGCTGTAATTGTAGAAGTTTTAATAAATTCTGGTCCCAAAAACTATTAATCTTTGGCATTATTTCCAAAGAATCATAAACAACCAAATCTACTGCTTCACAGATCTTAGAAAGAATATCTCTATGTTCTTCTAATCAAACCATAATATGCTCATCACTTCATGTTTCAGCTTGACTGCCAAGCCTGGAATTTTTATGACTGAAAATTGAAGGTTGTTTTTTTTAATGATATGAGTTTAAATGATGATGGTGCAGGGAAAAGCATAGACTGTATTTTTATAACACTTTAAAATGCCCAGCAGTCCTCATATTTTAACTGCAGTGCTGCCAAGCTAAAAAACAGTAGCAAAGTCTCACTTTAGATGTACAATTTGCAATAGGCAGGATAACCTGCAAAGTATTTGGCACCACACAAGTGTAATGTACAAAGTTATATGTGATGTTTCTCATAACTGTTTGGAATTACAAAACTAAACTGAAGTGTTCCTGTGGAATCAAAATGCCAGATTGCCTGCAGAATTACTTGCTTTCACTGCATCACCCTGTGGAGTAATGTGTAACATAGATTAAAATAACAGTGGATTTACATGTCTTCTTTTTTCCCATACAAAATGGTATGAGGTCATAACATGAGCAGTGGGATATTTATCAGTCTGGGAAGGGGAAGCAAGTGATGAATGCCATCAAGTGTCTAGAAACAAATTTCAGTGTAGGTTAAAGTTTTTATTGATGTTTTCAGGTTCTTGAAAACTGAACTTGCTCAGCTCCTTCCCGAGAAAGCCTTGCAATTGACTCTCAAAACTCTGAAAGAGTAAAAAAATACTTTATGATAGTTACAATCACTGGGCATTGCACAAGGTTCCTGGGACAAATCTGGTGCTTCCATTATGAAATACGAAGTGAGTGGGCAGGAATTGCATGGTGGGGTCTTGGCAACACTTTTCTAACATTCACATTTAATAATACTTCTGGTTCCTTGAAGCACAGAGATCAAGTTTCCAACCTATTGTTATTAAAAGAGGGAAACCAAACCTGCAAAAGAGTGATTAGTTCACTGAGCCTAATTGGAAAGGCATTTCATTAGAATGAGTCAAAAACCTAGTCAGAGAGGTGTGGCAGTCATGGTATAATGGTACATGAGGGAGTGCTTCTCACTAAGTATGGTCTACTCGTTCCTTAATTAAAATGAAAATTATTTAAACTGCTATTACTTTCCTTTGCTGTTTGTTTAAGATAGTTAATAAAGGTATCTAATTGCTGAAAAATTGACAAGATTCTCTTTTAAAAAAGATTGCCCTTAAAAGTAACTGTCATAACTGAGGTCTGAAAATTTGGGGCTTTTTAATGATGCCTTTAGAAATCTTCTGTCATTTGAATGCACCAAGATAACTCCTGCTTTCATGAGATCTCTTTTCCTTTTTGCTGGACTAGTCCCAGATAGGAAAATGTGAATTTGCTGGAGCTCTTTTGAAGCAGTCTCCAAGTGCTAATTATATGTACTTCAAAAAATATCTTACCAGGTACGCTTGTTAGACAAGTAATTAATATATCAAGGGAAGAGTGAAAAAACAGAGACTAGTCTTGGGAGTAACTTGAAAAATTGCTGAACAAAAGTCTTTGGCAAGTATTAAAATTGTGTGCAGGATCTGCGAGCTGACAAGAGGCAGTGTTGAGAATATATTCCAAAAAATCTCATATTGCTGCAGCTATCAGGAACTGTTTGCTGAAATCTATTTTCCTTTTATTGCAGGGTCAGAGGATTACAGAAGTAAATTCACTGGGAAGTGTTTCATGGACCTGGTATGTCCCGAGAAGTGTCGCTGCGAAGGAACAATTGTAGACTGCTCTAACCAAAAACTCACCCGATTACCCGGTCACCTTCCTGAATATACTACTGATCTGTAAGTGCTGGCTCCCCAGCATGTGCTCGGCAGGGAATGTTGGTTTTCCTAGGTTTTAAAGGCTGTAAAAGGGACTCAGAGTAATTGAAGGCCCCTTCTGCTTTAATCCCTGTGTGAAAAAGGGGAAGTTGATTTGATTTCAAAGGAGCACCACAACTCTTTTATTTCCTTAGCATTCATGCCAACTGTGGGGATAAGAAAGGAGCCGTGGCGCTATGCATCAGCTGCCTGCCTGGGCCTTCTTGATGTGATGACTTGTTATGTGGCCCAAGCTATATGGTTCCTTCCCATCCTACCTTTGAGTCTTTTGTCTTTGCATCTGGTCTTTCTTATTCAAGAAATGGACTGACCCTTTTGAGTTAAATCTGTGATCTGGAGCTTGTTCTGTCTCAGCAGTGGCTGGTACTTGGGTGAAATGACTTTCACTAAACTAATGTATTGTTAAGCTATAAGTGATTTTATGAACTTTATTTGCTTTCAGACAGTCATGAATTACAAACATAGATAGTGCTAAAGAGAGTATGATGAGAAAAACATTTATTATTTAGTAGCTGAAGAGTCTGGTTGTTTTGTTATATTATTAATCCCTTCAAGCAAAGTTCTCTTCTTGTGTTAGTATTCTATTTATTGTACTTAAAGTATTACATTTAAACCCCTCCAAAAAAACCTATTCATCTGAAGTTGAGACAGTAAAACATGAGAGACATCCAGAAACAGCAAAGAAGCTACACAGGAAAATGGAGGTGTATGTAATCAGAGGAAGAATTTTGTGTTGCAAGCCTGCCAAGACAGTGATCTTTGCATTAGTCTTGAAGACCACTAGACTTTGATGGGAAAGGACCTCAAGTCAGACCCCTTCACAGCTCTAATTTTATGTCATGTCACACATGTGGCTCAGTTGGTAGTGCATAAGACCCTTAATGGGAAGGTCATGAGTTCAAGCCTGCAGTGGGCAGTAGTGTCCTCCCTACTCTAGTCATGAGATCTGTGGTGACAAGTTGGACTCGATGATCTTTGAGGTCTCTTCCAACCTTAGTAATACTGAATACTTCCAGTCTTCTGCAGCAGAATACTTGAGGGAGGTTTAGTCATGCAAACAAGGCTGTGTAATGGTTAAGGTTAATAATCCCTTATCCTGTGCTTTGGCAGAAGGCAGCATTCTGACGCTGTCCTTTGCCATCACACTCTTAGTGGTATCCTAAGCCTTTACAATCTTCTGTGTTCCCTTCCCTTCAAAGCCAAATGCTTTTCTAGGAGTCTGAGATGGCAGATAGTGTCTTGCTTAACAAAGGTCATACTTCTCTGTGTGGCAGCCCTGTATGTCACAGAGATATATCTATAGATATCTGTGAAGTACTAAATGTCTCTTTGTTTCTTCCTATCAGGCGTTTGAATGACAATGAAATTTCTGTGTTGGAAGCTATTGGACTCTTCAAGAAATTGCCCAACCTCAGAAAAATGTAAGTGTGAGTCACTTGTTTGTTATAGTACATGCTGCCTTGGATCATAAGGAAAGAGGAGGGGATGATATTTTCATGATTTAATACTGCAGGACCGGAAATCACTTCTTTAATATGAATTTAAGAACACTGAATGAGTTGCTTGTTAGATGGACAGGCCAGTTAAATCACAGTGACAGATGAAGATACCTGGACTGACATTTCAGTATACTTTAGGCTCTTTGTATTAAAGTCTTTGACTCATGGAGACTGAAGGAAATTCTGTCCCCGAATTTATTGAGGTACATGCTTGTTGTTAGAGGTGCTACAAAGTTTAGTGTTTTGGTTTTGTCTTTTGATTGTATTTTGTGACTCCCAACTAGTGTGATGATTTCAAATACTCATATGGAAAAACGTAGGACAAGGTATAGATGAAGGTAACTTCTTTCACTCATTGATTCTTCTATCTGAAACAATAATTAGCTACTTTAGAGATCAGTCATTCCAATATATCTATATAATTCTGTTAACAGAATTGTTCCTGAGTCCTGGCACAGTACAATGTATATATTTAACACAAACTGTGTTTTGAGAAGATGAGAATATGTTAGATACCTCTGGATAGTCTTCTAAATGGATCTTTCTGAAGTTATTTAAAGTTTTAACCCTATGACCTAATGCCTTATCTAACTGTTTAATTTTAGTAAGATGTCATTGCTAGTGCCAAGGTAATTCAGGGAAACCAGCCAGCCAACCAACCTGGCTTTTTGTTCTGCATTCCTTTCACATAATTTCTGCCATCTGTGGCTTCCTAGCCATTTAAATCCATGAAGGATCTCAGGGCCTTTGGAAGAAACTGTAGTGGGAATCTTACATCAGTTTTATTTCTGCAAGCGTTTCGGGTGCAGCATGGAAGGTTTGGCAGTGGGGGCTGTGTTTGTGCAAGTATAGGCCACCAGACTTGGGGAATTAATCACATACGTTAGCCTTGTATTTTATAGATGATGCGTAAGTTGTAGCTGCAATGTACTTAGAAGTTGTTGACAGTGTTAAAATGGTCTGTTGTCTGTAAGTAGATAGTTAACTGGAATGAAAAATGCAGGGTATATAAATGTACACACAGATTGGAAAGCATCTGTCCTTGTCAAACTTTCAGGATTTATGGGTTGAAAATTGGAGAGGTGTGATAGCTGGAATAATTTCTTTCTTTTTGTTTAAAACTTACCATAGACAAGTTTTGGTGCTGTCCTTGTTCCCATCAGCCACTTCAAGTGGGAGAGATGCCTCTGCAGGGCTGTATTGTTATGCCTAAATGCAGCATAAAGCAGCTTTGTGGGAGATTTTATAAGACTTTCTGCTCTGTTCTTGGTAGGCAATGAGAACTGAGATGTACAGGTGCAGTTCAAATGGATGGGGAAAAAAAGTTGTGCCCTACATCTCATAGAAAGTACCTTGAATATGGATTTTTAGTGCCAGCCTCTGAGCAGAGACTCTTTAGGTAGTCTTTGTAGTTGAGCTGATTTCTTCTGTCTGATGTTTCGAAGAAGTATCTCAATTTGAATAAAGGGATTTTGTGAAAATGATGGGCTTGCCTATATGGAGAGCAACATTTCACCTATAACCTTACTCAGTGGCTTGATCTGTGCAGAGCCAAACTCGACTTCTTTTTTTATAGAGTGGCTTAGGTTGGAAGAGGCCTTAAAGATTATCCAGTTCCAATTCCCATGCCATGGCAGGGACACCTTCCACTAGACTAGGTTGCTCAAGGCCTCATCCAGGTTGGCCTTGAGCATCTCCAGGGAGGGTGCATCCACAACCTCCCTGGGCAACCTGTTCCAGTGTCTCACCACCCCCACTGGAAAGAATCTTCCCTATTTCCAGTCTAAATCTGCCCTCCTCAAGCTTCAATCCATTCCCTCTCATCCTATCACTACAAGCCCCTGTAAAAAGTTCTTTCTTAACTTTCTTGTAGGCCTCTTCAGGTACTAGAAAGCTGCTATAAAGTCTCCCCAGAGCCTTCTTTTCTCCAGGCTGAACAGCCCCAATTCTCTCAGCCTGTCCCCAGAGCAGAGCTTCTCCAGCCCTCTGATCATCTTTGCAGCCCTCGTCTGGACTCACTCCAGCAGTTCTATGTCTTTCTTATGCTGGGAGCACCAGAACTGGATGCAGTACTCCAGGTGGGGTCTGCTGAGAGCAGAATAGAGAGGCAGAATCACCTCTCTATTCCTAGTGCTCACGCTGCTTTTGATGCAGCCCAGGACACGGTTGGCATTCTGTGCTGCCATTGACCATTGCTGGCTCATGTGGAGTTTTCCATCACCTGATGCCCCCAAGTCCTTCTCCTCCAGACCACTCTTGAGCTGCTCCTCACCCAGCCTATATTTGTTTTTGGGATTGCCCCCACCCAAGGACCTTGCATTTGGCCTTGTTGAACTTCATGAAGTTGGCTTGGGCCCACCTCTCCAGCCTGTCCAATTCCCTGTGGGTGGATCCCTTCCCTCCAGTGTGTCAGCCAGACCACAGAGATTGGTGTCATCTGCAAACATGCTGAGGGTGCCTCAATCCCACTGTGCATGTCACTAACAAAGATGTTAAACAGCAGCAGCATCTCCCAGTACTGACCCCTGAGTCTCCATTTGGACATTGAGCCATTGACCACAATTCTCTGAGTGTGGCCATTTAGCCAATTCCTTATCTACCCAGTGGCCCACCCCTCAAATCCATACTTTTCTGATTTGGTGACCAGGGTGTCATGCAGGACAGTATCAAATGCTTTACACAAGTCCAGGTAGATGACATCAGTTGCTCTTACCTTATCCCCCATAGCAAACTGCTGGCCAAACTGTCAGCCCATGGCTTGGACGGGAGCACACTGCGATGGGTTAGGAACTGGCTGGAGGGCCGAGCCCAGAGAGTGGTGGTGAATGGTGCCACATCCAGCTGGCAGCCAGTCACTAGTGGTGTGCCCCAAGGATCAGTGCTGGGCCCTGTGCTCTTTAACATCTTTATTGATGATCTGGATGAGGGCATTGAGTCCATCATCAGTAAATTTGCTGACGACACCAAGCTGGGGGCAAGAGTTGATCTGCTGGAGGGTAGAGAGGCTCTGCAGAGAGACCTCGACAGGCTGGACAGATGGGCAGAATCCAACGGCATGAGATTTAACACATCCAAATGCCGGGTTCTGCACATTGGCCACAACAACCCCATGCAGTGCTACAGGCTGGGGTCAGAGTGGCTAGAGAGCAGCCAGGCAGAGAGGGACCTGGGGGTGCTGGTTGATGGTAGGCTTAACATGAGCCTGCAGTGTGCCCAGGCAGCCAAGAGGGCCAATGGCATCCTGGCCTGCATCAAGAACACTGTGGCCAGCAGGAGCAGGGAGGTCATTCTGCCCCTGTACACTGCACTGGTTAGGCCACACCTCGAGTACTGTGTCCAGTTCTGGGCCCCTCAGTTTAGGAAGGATGTTGACTTGCTGGAACGAGTCCAGAGAAGAGCAACAAAGTTGGTGAGGGGTTTGGAACACAAGCCCTATGAGGAGAGGCTGAGGGAGCTGGGGCTGCTTAGCCTGGAGAAGAGGAGACTTAGGGGTGACCTTATCACTCTCTACAACTACCTGAAGGGAGGTTGTAGACAGGCTGATGATGGTCTCTTCTCCCAGGCACCCAGTACCAGAACAAGAGGACACAGTCTCAAGCTGCGCCAGGGGAGGTTCAGGTTGGATGTTAGGAAGAAGTTCTATACAGAAAGAGTGATTGCGCTATGGAATGGGTTGCCCGGGGAGGTGGTGGAGTCGCCGTCATTGAAGGTGTTCAGAAGGAGACTTGACGGGGTGCTTGGTGCCATGGGTTAGCTGTTTGGGTGGGTTGGATTGGTTGATGGGTTGGACATGATGATCTTGAAGGTCTCTTCCAACCTGGTTTGGTTTATTCTAATAAAGTTTATTCTAATAAAGTTACTGATGCTGTAGCTGTGTGTGTGGCAGGAATGTGATGCGTGTTCTCTTCATTAAGTCTTCCTGCTAACAGCTGTTATTAAATTAAGGAGGAAAAGTATCGATCAAACTTCCATTTTTTAGTGTGTGTAAGGGACAAGGAATTTTACTGTTATTTGATTGGCAATATTTACTCTGTCTCATATTCCATGTCTGTTCAAGTGTTAAAGGAAAACAGCAGGCAGAGGAATCTGTCTGGAATTTGCATTACTTCCTAGGCTTAAGAAAACGGCTCAGAGCTTTGCAGTGCTACACCATTATAGAATCATAGAATGCTTTGGACTTGAAGGGACCTTTAAAGCTCATCTAGTCCACCCCTGCAGTGAGCAGGGACATCTTCAACTAGATCAGGTTGCTCAGAGCGCCATCGCATCACTAATGTAATTAGCCTAAGTTACTTTATTTCTTTTTTCTTCATTTAATCTCACTTTCTTCTAAAATGAATCTGAATATCTGGAATCTGGGTATCTGAGTGGGCATTTGAATGATTGCCTTCTGATTATCCTTCAGTTTAAGCCTAGTGACAGATCCACATCAAGGAAATTCACAGAGAAACTACTTCAAGAGTACTGGGATTCCACTGGGGCTCGTCAAGTTCCAGCATCATTCCAGAGAGGAATTAGCTCTTCCTTCCTTTTGATGGTATTTCATCTTGGTACCTCCTCATCTTACATTATGCTTAAGTATTGTTGTGGTTTACTTTCTGAGGTGGTCTGTAAATTAGACCTTAAGGAGGATTCAGATTTTACTTGCATCCTAGACAGATCCTCACATTTGTTCTTTTGTTATTCAGAAACAAACTTTATTGTCTGAAACTGGTAGAGAATGTTGTGGTGCATGGCATCGTGTGCCTCCCTTTTTATTCAGGGAGGCATCAACCTGCTCTGCTGAGTGAACGTAGGAGTGTCACTATAGCTTCACTATCTGTAGTATCTGTAGTATTTATGTCTTCCACTGCCATCGTGCTTCTAAGAAAAGTCACTCTATAAAAGCCAGCCAGACTGTGGTAAAAGCTGTAAAACCTTGTCAGCATCCTCCAGGAGAATGCAGCAGCATCAGGGTTTTTCTCCTAACAAATATATGAAGAATTCCAAGCATCTCACCAATAGACAGAAATATTCTAGGGAAATCCCCACTCAGACCAGGCTGTTTGTATGCTAAAACGACAAAGTTCAAGGTGAGACCAAGCAGAGCCTTTGCAGCTGAACTGCACTCAGGTGGTTGTCCTGTTGGGAAAGGTGTTGGTAAGGCATATCAATGAATAGCATGCTGGCATGTTAAAACTGCTCCATCAGGATGAATGGTTCTGTTAAATCTGAACAGAATGCAGCTTGTTCTGTCTTGAAGTTACAAGATCAACAGAAATAATATTATTATAAACTTTAGCCATAAAGTAAAATTTGACTGAAAAGTGATCTGTGTGAACAATGTCACCTTGATAGCTTCTCAGATCTCTTCATTTCCTCTTCACAGCCCCACATAAAGTAGACCCAGGCCTTCTGAAAATGTTTTTTGACCTCTTGCCCAAAATAGAAGTCTGGAAATAGGATTAAATGTTATCACCAGGGTAGATTAGGGTGTCCTTACGGAAGCAATAGCCTTTCTTGAACAACCAGATGGACTATAGGTTCCCATTTGGGCATAGGGTATCTTGGGAAACACTCAAGACTAGTTTTCCTTTCCACTGTCTTCCAGTATTTCGATCATTCCTTACAGAAGCTTAGTGTAGCAAGAGGATGGAGCTTTTCCAGAATGGGAGTTTGCTGTAAAGTACGTTGGAAAGTTTTTTTTTTCCTGATAAAGAAATTCCTTTTCAAGTGCTATGATCACATATAAAAGATTTTTTTAGTGCTGGGAAGGGTAGGATTCTCTGAGTTGCAAAGCAGGTAAAAGTTTCACTGCTTTCATTTTTCAAAGTTTATCTCAGCTGATTATTTTTGCTGGCAATTCTAGGCTGAAAAGTATGTAATTTCTCATGTTTATTATTCTAGTAGGTCAGACTTTAAGGAGGTTACATTTATTTTTTTAAGTTAATGAGTGCTGTCACATACTTCTTTTATTTCTGTCTGACATGGGAAGCTTTAATTCAGGAAGACAAATAACAAAATCCAGGTTGGCAGAACATCTGCTTTGATAGTACTCCACGCAGGATTGCAGGGCAGTGTCATCTTTACCTTTAGTAGTATTGTAAAACCTGGCTCTTCTCTGCCTTGCCCCTTTGATTTGACCACAGCATATAATCTTGGATTTTCAGAATTTGTTTTGCATGTGAAAGGTATATGTAATTGGCTGCTTCTAAACTGCTAGCATATTTGGGTGAAGTTACCTATCTGCAGAAATTCTTTGACAGCAATTAAAATTCAGATGATTTGGATTGGACAAAGGTGCTTATTCCCTTGTAAATTATATCCAGTCTTTTTCTCCAGTGTTAGCTCTCATTTCCCTTAGGTATCTAATCATCTGTTAAAATTGCATCTGTGTTTTAAAACATATTTGACTACATACCTTCAAGATGGTAGAAGCTAAGTAATAAAACTTTGTAACTACAGTTATAGGTCAGTTTGAAATCTGTGAACTGAAACTCAAAGTCTTCATGTATTGTTGTAAGTCATCCTCCCTTCCCACCACAAACATTTGCACATTTACTCTTTTATTTTTGTGCAAATATGTGTCGTGGCATGATCTTTCCCAGGAAAGGGATCATTTGGAGCATTTGTTTGTGCCAGCATTCAGAAGAGATGCTGAGCTATAAACATTTCCACTAGAGAAATAGCTGAGCCCCAAAATTAAATACATATGTCAGAATATCCTTCCTTGACTTGCTTTGACACTGAACATAAACTCTTCATGTGAGCCTTAGCACAAAGTACTAAACTTTTGGAAAGCAAAATCTGCATGTAAGTATTTCTATATGTTTTAGTGTTATTTTTGGCTGAATGCTGGCATACTCCTATTCTTTCTGATCATAGAATGCACAAGAGGTGATGGGCCACATGCTATAGGGCCCACTATCTGACAGTTGTTCAGCAGACATAAGCCAGCGCACTCAAGTTTCCCACATGAAACGTATCTCCAAGGCTCAACTTTTTTCTTATTTTATTAAGTGATGACTTCTGCAAAGAGCAAGACCGACATTATTTTTATCTGAGGCCAAGCTGCCTCGTTGCCATGTCTTCTGTCAACTTTTCTCCCAACAAGATTTCCCATTTTTCTGAGCAGAGTATTGCAGGTGTTAATCTGATACCTTGTCATGTGGTTAGTATCACCTGGAATTGTATTTGGGAACAGTTGCTCGTGGTGCATGTGTACTGGGGTCACTTCTGGAATGGTCTGCTATTCACTATGCGTAACAGCGCTGGAATTTGTGAGACTGCATCTCGAATGCTACATCCATCAGTTCTGGTGTCCCCGTCATAAGAAGGACATGGAACTGTTTGAGAGGAGGCCACAAAGATGATCCAAGAGCTGGAACACCTCTGCTATGAGCATATGCTGAGGGAGCTGGGGTTGTTCAGCCTAGAGAAGAGACCACTCTCGGGGGACCTTAGAGCTGCCTTCCGATACCTGAAGGAATCCTACAGGAAACCTGGTGAGGGACTTTTCACAAGGGTGTCTAGAGACAGGACAAGCTGAGGGAGAGTAGGTTTAGACTGGATCTTAGGAAGTTCTTCAGTACAAGGGTGGTGAGGTTGCCCAGGGAGGGTGTGGATGTCTCCTCCCTGGAGGTCTTTAAAGCCAAGTTGGATGATGCCTTGAGCAGCTGAGTCTATTTGAGAGATGTCCCTGCCCATGGCAGAGAGGTTGGAGTAGATGATCTCTGATGTCCCTTCCAACCTAAGATATTCTAGGATTTAATGATTCTATGAATTTGACATCTTCTTAGGAGCAAGAGTATGTCTTTTACTCTCCCTACTTTGTTGTAGGCAGTAACACAAAAGGTAATGTTTCCTGTCATGGAGATAAACAAATAGGATTATTCAACATAATTGTTAGAGGGCATCATTGGAGATGCCTGAAGGACTGAGATCCAAGGTTTTACTGTGCTTAGGGCCTTTTATAAAAATGTGTTAAATAATTAAATGCCATTTATTTTTATGCATCTCTAATGTTATTTTATCATTTAGAAGTTTTCTGTTCAGTGGGGTTTTCACAAATATGAAATATTCAAAAGATTAATTTTGTATTTCACCAGAACTTCATTTGACTTTTTAGATTGAAGTTTTCTGATGTTGATCTATAAGCAAACATCTCGAGACTGTATAGGCAGAGTAAATATTTAGAAAATGATGCTGTATACTGCAGGAGCAATTGAGAATTAAGTGAGCCTCATTTCATTTTGAGCAGCAGTGTTAAATTCAGGTGCCTGGGAGTTCACAGGTATATATTCTCGAATTTGAATCAGCTACATGCAGTTGCACATTTTTATGTGATGTGCTGAGTTTGTAAACAGTAAAGGTCCAGGTGTACTAGGTAACAGTGGTCCATGTTTCAATCTCTGCTACCTATTTCAATGGTAGAAACATTAGCTGCTTCTAAGCAGATGAGCACCCAGTCCCATGCATGGTCCACAACTTCAGGGACATGAATCAGATGTTAGAAACTCTCACTTATTCTATCCCTGATAACCCTTATAAGCAAGAGTGACGTCAGGTAGAACAGCTGGTAATTCCATAAATTTAAATAACCTTAATATATCTGATAGAATTCTAGTTTTGTTCAGTGAATCACAGAATGTTAGGGGTTGGAAAGGACCTCCAGGGATTGTCAAGTCCAATCACCCTGTCAGAGCAGGGTGACCTAGGCCAGATCACACAGGAATGCATCCAGGCAGGTTTTGAAAGTTTCCAGCAAAGGAGACTCCACAACCTCTCTGGGCAGCCTGTTCCAGGTGCTCTGTCACTCTCACCATAAAGAAGTGTCTCCTTGTATTGAGGTGGAACCTCCTGTGCTCTAGCTTGTACCCACTGTTCCTTGTCCCATCACTGAGCTCTGCCAAATAGAGCCTGGAACCTTCATCTTGACACCTACCCCTCAGGTATTTATAAACATTTATTAAATCCCCTCTCAGTCTTCTCTGCCCCAGACTAAACAGCTCCAGGCCTCTCAGTCTTTCTTCATAGGAGAGATGTTCAAGTCCCACAATCATCCTCAAAGCAGGACTCTCTCCAGCAGATCTCTGTCTCTCTTAAACTGAAAAACCCAAAACTGGAATGAAGGGAAACTATTTTTAAGTACAGTAGATCTACTTTTGAACTTCTATATGTTCTTGTTGAATGAATATCTCTTTAGATAAGAATAAAAGGCATGTGTTCTTTCAATCTTCCTCCTTCTAGTGTGATGACCTGTGTTTGGAATAAAACATTATAATCATTTTTTTTTGCTTTGTCTGATTGTATCCTAGAAATCTAAGCAATAATAAGATCAAGGAGATCCGAGAAGGCACATTTGATGGAGCTTCAGGAGTGCAGGAACTGATTCTGACAGAGAATCAACTGGAATCAGTGCATGGACGAATGTTTAGAGGCCTCACAGGGCTGAAGACACTGTAAGTACAAAGACCTGTCTCTGTCTGCTGCTCTGTAAGTTGAGTGGGAGTGCTCAAGTTCAGCAATGCCTGCTAAAATATCTGCTACTAGACAACAAGCTCCATGGCAGGGTCTTGTTATCACTGTTGGGAAGTCGTCAATATACGTTTCTTATCCTGGATAGGTTTGAGATTTAGCTGCTATTTCTGGGAGAATAGATTTTCAAGAATTTCAGAAATACCATGATGGTGAACCCTTCATAGGTCAAATTTTGGGACCTTTCAGTCATTTAATATTTTTCTTAGTTTCTTATTTCCTATGGAAACAAGGCATGTAGGAACATGATTACTATCTATTAGTCCATCCTCCCATTCCACCTCCAACCAAGCTGGAATTGTTAGTCTTTTTAAACCAAGCCTCTGAGTTGGCTAGAAACCTAAAATTAATATCCTACAAATTACATGACCTGAGTAGGCAGGGAGAAACAAAAAGTTAGAGCTGACACCAAAACAGATATACCTAAGCAACTTTAAGGCAGGCATAACCAAACTGTTACAGGTCCTGCTGACAGAGGTAGTTGGCCACTTCCTTTGCACTAGATGTACCAGCCCACAGGCATGGGTTTGGACTAGCCACAGCATGCTTTTTCTTCCCCATACCAAAACCATAAAAATTATGTATGGTTATACTATTAATGTGGTTGTGGCTGGGGAGAGTGTGAAGGAGACGCAGAGCCCAAATGCTTCAGAAACCAGTTTGGTATTACTTGTGTGCTTAGGCAACCTTTGTAATTTATTTCTGAGAACTAGCACTTAGACATAAACTCATAGTACCTCACATTCACTTATTTTCACATTAAAAGTTCTATTGAAAGAAGGATCACAGGCAAGATTTCAAAGTGGTGTCTAATCCACCCCAGCCACCACCCTGAGAAACAGTCAGGGACTAGGCTTCTGGTGACAGCAGACTCAGGCCAGATGATCTGTGTGATCTGTACCTCTCCTGTAGTCTTTCAGCTGTAGAAAACAAGCACTTGATAAACTGGATGCTATCAGTAATCAGACTTGGAATCAAAATGCAATTTAAAATCTGCAATGTAGTCATCAACAGCAAATAATTCTTATGTTGCAAACTATCATTGAACAATTCCTTTAAGTCCTTACTCATGTGTACAAAGAAATCAAAGTTTCACTTCAAGGATTTTGGCCCATAATGATGAACAGAGAACTTTTCTTTTGCTGTTCCTTTAATATTATTTCCTATGCTTTCAGCCATCTGTTCTTTGATTTAATTTATGCACTTTAGTAAAGGATTCAAAAACACCGGCCATAGATAGTAAATTAATTTTTATACAGTAAAGCAGCCTGTGGCAGTGCTCCTTAAGAAAATTCAGCATTTTTTAATAAAAAGATGCTTAACATTCAAGCCATCCTGCTGACCTGACCTACATTTCCCCTTAGCTGATAAAGCAGTCTAAATATACACAGCATGATATGAGGATCTCCAAGTATAAGTTTTCCTTCAGGAAGGGCATACAGTGCATGGTGAACCATGATATGAAACCAAAGGATTTAGCTTGAGGGACTTCTATTTCTATCCATTAATTGACTTTCTTTTAGCATTAAAATTGTGGTCTTTTGCAAAGAGGCCACATTGGACAGAGTCAGGGTCCACTTTTTAAAAGGCTGTGCATTCCCGGAAATGTGGTAAGTCACTGTGCAAGATACCTTGGCATCCAAATTGGATCATCCCATCTTGCAGTACTACTTGCCTGATACTTTACAGGCAGAACAAAAAAAAACATTTCCTGATGCTAATAAACCACTATGGGTCTTCTTTTATTTGCTACCCTGTTAATTTTAGAGCTTGTCGTCTTGACCTGGTTTTCAGGCAGCCTAGTACACCATATGTAAGGTGTGTGTCTCTGTGCCCTGTGACCCATTTCTGATAGTTTCATCCCTGTTGCAATACCACAAGTACTGAGAAGACAGTGTTTGTGATGGCAGCTATACATACAGAACAGTAATACAAAAGCAATGTCATGTTCAGTTCTTGAACACTGAGTGTTTGTGATCACACTGTGCATTTCCTCCCAGCCATACCTAATCTTTCTGGTGTTTTCCAAGTATCTATTGATGTAGCTTCTAAACACCCAACTGGCAGATGCCTTCTGAGATTTAAATGCAGACTTCTAAGGGACTCTGAATTTTCATTGTTCACTGCATGAATCTGATACCAAGAATTAACCCTCCTCAATTTGGAGGATCAATTCACTGAAACAGCAGCAAGAACTGAATATATTTTGGTGATTTTTGTTGGTATGCTTTAATTAGTGAATAATTTTTCACCTAAGTAGGAATATCATAACTGTGTAGTGATGTTTACAGACCCAGATGTTGATTGGCATGCAGTGTAATAAATACACATAAGCCTCTTTTTCTGTGGAGTGAAAGAAGCTACTACAATCTTTCAGATTAATTAGGCTTTATTGTCGAGTTCATTGTTACCATAACAACTCAGAGAGATGCGTCTTCCAGAACATGGCACTGATTCATCGGGTACAAGCACTGAGCAAAGACCATTTGTAGGATGGTTACTGCTTTCTGCCATGTCAATTAATGGTTATAATGACATTTCAGAGCTTGTGTTAGGTCTGGAAATCTTTCCTGAGCTATTCCTTGATTTCTGCTGAGGATACTGTTCTCTTCCATACTATTGCAGTGTGGGTTACAAAAATCATCCATGATAGAAGTAATGCAGCTAATATTGTTATTTTCACATAATTGTGGCAGTCTTTTTCAACCCATCTCTGAAATACATCCATACTTACTGTCACATATTTGCTAAATTAAGACTTCAGGTTTTATTTCAAGTTTGCCACCTATCATAGATTTTAGTTGCATACTTCTTTCAGATGCAGAGCTCCCAATGGGCTCTGATGTTGTGTGGAAGAAATGCATTTTAATTTAATGCATCCAGCCCTCCCATATCTACGTTGTACTTCAGCAATCAATAGAGTATAGGGCTTGCCAAAGTATCTGTTGATGCACTAAGATGCTTATTTCTTGAAATTATACCCCCTCCCAGTAATTCCTAATGCCCTCTTTTAATCCTTGCAGGATGCTGAGGAGCAACTCTATCAGCTGTATAAACAATGACACCTTTGCTGGACTGAGCTCCGTGAGGCTTCTTTCTCTGTATGACAATCACATCAGCACTATCACCCCTGGAGCCTTCAGCACATTAGTCTCTTTGTCTACAATGTAAGTTATCTTTTTTTGGTACAAACATGTCACACTGTTGTTGCTCCGTGCTCTCCTTTTAAGACAACATTTGAGTTTCAAAATCAAAATACTTATGGTTTACAAATGGAAAAGCTCCTTTAGAGCCCATCCTACTGAAATCACAGGGGTGGAGGACTCAAGGTGTGATTTAGAAAAACATCTGAATTGCTTCAGCTGGAGTGGCTGACAAAACTTTGAGGTTGCCAGCCTCAGGCAGGATGACTGCATGTTATACCAGTGCAAAGCACAGCAGAAGGTCCTGTAAAACAGCCACTGCAGATTCTGAACTGCATAGCTAATGCTCTGAAGCTACTTCAGTTTCAGTAGAGTATAATCTGGTAAGAACATCTTTCTTGGATTTCAGTTAAATTAGATAACTGTCATGAGAAATCTGCTAGTTATTGCTTAGATTTTTCAGAAGAGCCCAAGCAGACAAAATCCTCATGTCCTACTGAACATTAATTCAGAAATCCTAACCTAAGCTTTTCTGACAATTCTCTGATATTTCTCAACCCTTCTTTGAAGTATTTCCCTTGCTACTTAAAAATGTTTACATGCTTTTTGTAGTGTGTCCATTTTAATAATGTGCAGACTGATGAATATGGAAAGACAGTCTGCTCTTTGTTTCCAGCTGTGATGGGGACCCTGATGTTGCTGTTAATGGAAGTTTTCTGCTTAATTCTCTTCACACCACCCTGAAAATACATCCTTATTGCCCAGACAAAATAAACTATTGGTGCTATTGCATTCCAGGTTTTGAAAGTATTCTCCATCATGTTTGGGGAAAGAAAGGAGTGTTCAATCTCAGCTGTTTTGTTGCTCACACTTTAATTTTCTTGTTACAACCTTTCACCAGCAAATCAGTTATCATTTTGGCATTAGCTCCATGCAGCATAAAGAACACAGACTTTTCTTCCATTTACTTTCTGTAGTCCCAAAAGCCTCCTTGAAACTGATGGACAGAGAGAGAAACACGCAACCAGATTATTTTTACTGACTGTTTTCAAGACACTGGTCAGAGCAAGTAGTACTTGTTGAAAGCTCATTCTCCCTCTGCTGCAAGCAGTGCCTGCCTGCTTCTCCTGCAATTGTCTCTATCCTTCTTCTGTGGATCCCTTAGGAGTGTGACTCTGAATCAGTACATAAAGTCCCTACCATGTTTGCATTGAAGTGTCTGTCGTGTTCTGCTAGAAGATAGCCCTTTTTCTTCTTCTATTTTTCTAATCTGGGGATAAAGATTATTACAGTTTCTAGTAATGGCAATTAAAACTACTGGTAATTAGAATGCATTGCTTTGGCACTCACTCACAATCATGCTGGTCAAGGCAGGTTCCTAGCTGTGTCTTGATGAAAAAGTTTGTTCCTGGACACATTTTCACTCTTATCTACAGACAAGAGAAAGGTGTGCTTTGACTTTTTCAGACATTGATTTAATGCCATGGTGATATTTCACATATAAATGCAAAATTCAGATGTGTTCATTTCCTAGCAGTATTTCATTGTAGGTGGATATATTAGATGACAACAGTACTGAAGATAGATAGTATGACTGCTTTTCCTGTTCAGCCCACATGTTGGGAGTTAATCGGGTATAGTAATGACATATTTTTGCATCTATTAATATGAGCCAGGAATTCATACAAAGACTAACAGTTCCATTTATACCTTGGCATATGTACAGAACTAGAAAAGTATTTCTCCTCTTATTCCTCTTTGTGAGTCAGCCTCATTGGTATTATCAAAACATGGACAGCTCAGAAAGTAACGTCCTGGCTTAACAGTTTTCAATAGGGGAAGCCCCGACCTCGAATACTATGTCCAGTTCTGGTGTACCCGTCGTAAGAAGGACACAGAGCTGTTGGAGTGAGTCCAGAGGAGAGCCACAAAGATGATCCAAGGATGATCCAACGCGTCTGCTACGAGCATAGGCTGAGGGAGCTGGGGTTGTTCAGCCTAGAGAGTAGTTCACTCTGGGGGAACCTTAGAGCTGCCTTCCAATACCTGAAGGAATCCTAAAGGAAGGCTGGAGAGGAACTTTTCATAAGGGTATGCAGCAATAGGACAAGGGGGAATGGTTTTAAGCTGAGGGAGAGTAGGTTTAGATTGGATCTTAGGAAATTCTTCAGTATGAGGGTGGTGAGACTTTGGAACAGGCTACCCAGGAAGGTTGTGGATGCTCTTTCCCTAGAAGTGTTTAAGGCCAGGTTGGATGAGGCATTGAGCAGCCAAATCTAGTTGTGAGGCACCCATGCCTGTGGCAGAGAGGTTGAAGTAGATAATCTCTGAGGTCTCTTCCAACCTAAGCCATTCTATTAATATCTATTTTGTAAGTTGCTAGTAAGGGGGGTTAAAAAAAAAAAAAAATAAAAAAAGGAAAAAAAAGAAGGAAAAAAGAGGCAGTTTTTCATTAATTCCTAGTCAAACTAGGTATTGTAGCATCTTAATTTGGAGCTTGTTTGCACTTCTGTAGAGAGAGTTCAGTCATGTCTTTCAGTCTTTCTACAGTCAGTGGATACAGTTGTAAGCAGAGCTGGGTTTTCATGGATGATGACAGTTGCATGGAGTTAATGCCAGAATGCTAACTGGCTCATCAAAATGACACAAAACTAGAATATCATAACTTGAATGCCAGGATATGTTTTCAACAGAATTTCAACAATATCCAGATGTGTTTCAGCATGGTTTTCTGTCAGACCACTAGAATCTATTTAAATAGTTAATATTCTATGTGTTCTTCACAATTTTTAAGAGACACTTGTAGTAAGATGTGTATTTTATTCCTCAAGACTTCTGTTCCCACTTGCTTTTAAAAACATGTGAGTGTCCTTGAGTAAACACTTCTGAATTTAATGTTAGTATGACATTTTTGCTAAAAGCTTGATTGTTTTGTTTCTGTTTATAGTGGCTAAATCACTACCTTACGTGTAGGAACTCTGATTACTAATTAGGAGTTTTTTATAACAATTGTCTGTGTAACATTGCTGGTTTTGATTTGAGAAGTCTACTTGAATAGCCAGATTCCAGAATACAACTTCTGCAAATAATTGGCCTTACTAGACTTTCAATGGCATTTCAAGTGAAGCAGAGAATCTCTTGTCCCATTTGATACTTTTGAGAGAGGCCTGAGCTTACATTTTTTACAAAAGTTGCCTCTCAGTCCTGCCAAGGAGCAACCATGTGTGTAGAGACATGGATGAACTAAATGATGCTACATGAAGGCAAAAATTAAATGCTCTGCAGTTGGACAAAATTTGGGTGCTGCCAAAGTGACAGGAGGATCTGTCTAATATTGGGCAAAGATAGATTTGTCCATTTTTACCAAGAATTATTTACATTTCAGAAGAGTATATTTTTTTGTCTATTAATTTTATCTGTAACAATTTATTTCTTTCTTACTTCATTAAAAATAAAAATCATCTGAATCCAAGGATTTAATCAGTTTGGGGCTACATGTTAACCTGTGTTTGTGAAGAAGATAGTTACTGCTACTCAGCTAGTGAGCAGCAATGCTTACAGTCAAAGCAACCTCTCCTCTGTGGAAAGAGATAAATACTATTTGGATGGAAGTATTTTGTAGGTAGAAAGTTTGAGTGTTTCTAAAAGTTTGGGATATGTCCCAGCAAGATGCTCTCTGCTTGTGCAGATTGTTCTTTACATTCAGAGCTGCTGCTTTTCCAGAAAGCTGATTGTACACACCTGCTCTTTGTTTCCAGTTGTGGATTATTTTGTTGTAAGGATTTGTGTCATGGAAGCTGTTCTATGAATATGATCTCACTGCCTTCCCTAGTGGAACAAATGGCCTTTGAAGAGTTGGTTGACTTAGCATTGGAGGTTTAAACATTTGGTTTAAACACTCTGTTAATGCCAAAGTATGTGAGTATGGAAAATATAGAGGAATCCTGCATGTGGTCCCATTACAGATTAAAGAAAATAGAAAACAGATCAGAAGGAAACTAGACTTAGGGTAATGCTTTTCTGCACATGCTATCTGAAAGCTCCTATCTAACCTGTTAATTTTCTCACCTTTATACAGCAAGTTAGCCTGGCCTTTGAATCCTACTCAGCATGAAATAGGTGGAGTATTTTTCTTACAGAGCATTGTGCAGAGTTTTCTCCTCCCCCAGTTCTCCTTCTACAACTACATGCAATAGTCTGTGCTAGATCCATGTGTAATTGCACCCCCAGAGCTCCAGAATAGCTCAGTAACTGAAGCATGTGTTTTTACCAAGCAGAGAGCAGCTGTAAATCAAATTGTGGGCATGTGGTGTTGCCCTAGAACATATATAATGTAGGAATTGATTTGGGTTTGTGTTCTTGCTGCCACACCTCAACTGTGCCGTGGTTTTTTCCCCAACACTGTTGTTTTGTGAAGGAATTGCTTAGCTGAAAACCTGATGTGATTATGACTACATGCTTAGGTTTCTAAAAGTATGTCACAAGTGAAGATTTAAAAGGGCTTCAGCTACTACACCTGCATTTGAAGTCCTGTTTAAGGCCTTAAATTTTTGTTTCCTAGAGATATGCTATGCTTTAGAGAAATTTCACTATCATCTTTTTGTCTATATTATCAAAATAATAACTCTCAAATTTATTTACATAAGATGTGAGAATTCCATCTGTGTTACTTTAGATACTTCATTTTCCATACATGGGGCTCTGAGAGCTCATTTTTCTGCAGTGAGACGACCTCAGACTGAGGCTGTGGATTCTACCTGTCTTTGTACATGAGATAATTAACCATCCTTTTTTACCAGGGCTATCATCCTTTTTCCTTTATCTGAAATTTAGTCATAAAAAATTGTGCACACGTATTAGGGATAGGCATATCAGTACAGGACTCCAGGAAAAAAACTTTTTTCCCAAGATTCTCAGGGCTACTTCTAGTTCCTTCAGAAAGATGTTTGCTTAAAATAACTGTTGTCTTACACTCCTTGCATTCAAAGGATCACAACCTATTACAAAATAGAAATTAATAATATCTTTTCTATACTATGTTACAAATTGTTATATGTCTGTGATTGCATGGTTTCATAACAGGATAAATGGGTCTTCTTTTAAGCTCTGCTAACCCAAGCTACATTAAGAATCTATCCCTCTCATGGAGGCTGTCAAATTATTGTTGAGTACTGCAAACCATAGTATTTGAAAGATATTTCAGGAGCTGCTGCAACATTTTCTGCAGCCCTCGAAGTTCACAAGGCAGTATCACAGTATATCAGAGGTTGGAAGGGACCTCAAGAGATCATCAAGTCCAACCCCCCTTGCTAAAGCAGGATCACTTAGGGTAGTCCACACAAGAATGCATCCAGGTGGGTTTTGAAAGTCTCCAGAGAAGGGGACTCCACAGCCTCCCTGGGCAGCCTGTTCCAGTGCTCCGTCACCCTCATTGTAAAGAAGTAGAGCAGGTGCTTTCCACTGCAAATATAAACTAACCTTAGACATCTTCATAAGAAGTGGCTCAAGCTGACAGTGCAAAGTTATATACATATCTATGTACATACAGAGTGTTACTGTTTCAGTTGGAAACCAAAAGTCAGGTTGCCAGTGGCACCCACCTGGCCCTGGTTTGTATGGGCTGTAAGACAGGCAAGCGGAAAGCAGGTTTATAGTGGGCCAAGGAAGCAGTGTGGTAAGCCAGCTTGGCAGTACACATAAGGAGCAATACTTGTGCTAAGGAAACTTTTACATGGCTTTACTGAAGTAATGACGTTGAAGATCATGCACACAAGGGTGTAGTGTGTGAGGTGAATTTAAGCTTGAGCATGAGCTGTACCTTGGGTTGAAATCCACTATAGATATGGTCCTAGTAATGATGTAAATACACCTAAACAGTAGTTGTACTAGTAAGTACTTTGGCTTATAAACATAGATATATATATGCATAACTATATTTTTATTAAAACCCTAGTCCTACTGTCAAACCTGCTTAGAACTTCCCCTATCTGTAGAATAGAGGAGGGTGTCAGAGCAGCTGATGGCAGGAAAGAGCTTGGACTTGGAATCAGTAGTCTTTCTGCATCTATTTCGGTATTTCCGTGTGTTGATGTTTGATGCAGTTGTGTTTTGTTCCATTTCAGTAATTTGCTGGCTAACTCATTTAATTGTAACTGCCATTTGGCCTGGCTGGGAAAATGGTTGAGGAAGAAGAGAATTGTCAGTGGAAATCCACGCTGCTTGAGACCCTTTTTCTTAAAGGATATTCCAATCCAAGATGTAGATATCCAGGACTTCACCTGCGATGGTAAGAGAGTCCAACTCATTTTGGCTTTTCTGATAATGTTGGCTCCTCTGTGTGAGCCTCTTCCTATCAAGTAACATTTCATGGTAAACTTTTTGGTTTATTGATGAGGAAGACAGAGTTGAAGATCATTGTTTTCTATCTGGAGTCTTATTTTTCATTCTTTATTTCCAGTTTCTGAGTTTCTGCTATCTGCACATAAATATAAGAATGAATTTAGTAGAGAAAATTGCTCTGTTTTTTGTAATCTTAGTGTAACCCTGGCACTTCCTTCTAATTCCTTATTCATACACTTAGTTGACATCCTGAAGCCAGTGGGAATGTTGCTTGCTTGGAAAGTCTTTTAGCTTTGGATACTGTTCAGTTTCACCACCAGGGAAATAAAAAACTGCAGATATTATTTGAAATGACTCAGTGATGCTTGGTAAGGTCCATATAGGTTTTTTTTAAAAATGTCCTGAGATTTGTTTCATTCTCTAGGTAGTTCTTTGTCTTCTGATCAAGCAGATTTTAGGGGAAATAGCAAGGAAAAAACTTGGCTGATGAATGCACTGCTAACTTGACTTGTAGGCTGCAGTTGCCTATTAAGAGCTGATACACTGGAGCTGCAGTTAGTCATACCCCTAAAGAGAGCAGAGGAGTGATAGGAGTTTCCTACTCGGAGTGGAAGTTAATTCCTATTCTGGTCAAGCAATCTGGCAACAGGCCCAGGTGCATGGGCTCAGAGCTCAAGGGACTCATGTTTAGTCATTAAAGAATAATTTGCTTTTGGTCTGGGAGGGAATAAAGAAAGTCCTGGTCCACCAAATGCCACTCCATGTTTGGGAGCTTTCTGTGTCATACTGTCACACAGACAGCTTTGGTGAATGGAAGGTAGATGGTGGCAGGGTGTTAAACACAGAACATAGTGGGAAACGGAATATGCTGAAGAAACATGCTCTTTGTGCAGGTTTGTGAAAACCTTGGAGTCTTGTTTCCAGTCATTAAGCTTATTAAGCTCAGCTGGGGAGAAAGAGAAAAAAAATCTTCCCTGTTCTGCAGGCTGGTCGTGCTTTCCCAGCCCTCTGAATACAAATGACTCCCTCCCTGCCCATACATTTATGGGTAATTCCGTTATCTTGTATCAGGATTTCCAGTCTTGTTCTTTAATCTCAAAACTCATGGGTACACCCAGCAGAGAGAAGACAGAAACAGATCTGTCTCAATTAGTCCTTGCATCAGTTTAAAAGGGAAAAAAACAAGGCAGCAGTTAATGACAGCTGGTTGTGTGCCCAGGGAGGGCAGCACTGTGTCTCCATGCTGGTCAGCTCAGGCTGCCTATACTCACAAAGAGTTGTGTGGTTCCTCTCATGGTCATTTAGAGAACGTGCCACTAAGTGTTTTCTTTCATATACATCGGATGCTGTAGTATGCCTTTGCCTTATGTTTTGCAAAGCCTGTTGCTTTTGGGGGAAAATCCATGCTTTAATGCTCTTAACTTCAAAGCGTTGGTTTCTTCTGAAAAAAAAAAAAACTATTGTTCTTCAATGACAAGATGTAATCTGCTGTTTATGAACCCTTGAAACCATTTTTTGGAGAAAGTAGATGTTTTTATGTGTGCACAGATGGATCACCAGCAGTTGGAAGTATGCTGCTCACTTTGTTGTTTGCCTGGTTATCCCTGTCAAAGAACAATGAGCTTTTGCAATTCAGATAATAAATGAAGTGCAAGGATGACTTTTAAAAGTAAAAAATTAACTTCTAAAAGATGAATTAAAAAAAACAAACCAAAGTCATCTGAAAGCAGAGTAGATATCAAAAATCACGTCTAGATGAATTTAAGGGCAATGTTCCGGTCAAGTTCTCCCTTTCAGACAGTACATTGGGGGTGGGGACAGGATCTGGGATTCACATAACTGATTTTAGTGTAATTCACAAAATTACAGACAAGCAGATACTCCTTTAAAAAAATATATATTTATTTTCAAATGCTGCTGTTCAATTTTTGAACTGTTCATGTTGCCTCAAGAGCCTGTGTGAAGCTATGTGGATCCTAAGCACTGGATCTATTTTAATATTGTGATGGCTACCATGGATTCAGAACTATCCTTCTTTGGTCCTTGTAAGCAGTCATCCTCAGAGTGCATGACTTTGGGCTGTAAAACTGACTTCCTACTACTCCATTTCTCTCCCTCTGCAGGTAATGATGAAAGCAGCTGCTTGCTTTCACCTCCTTGTCCTTCCCAGTGTACCTGTGTGGACTCAGTGGTACGTTGCAGCAACAAAGGGCTGAGGATATTGCCCAAAGGAATTCCCAAAGACGTGACTGAGCTGTAAGTTACCTTTTACACAGCTCCTTTCATGAAAAGTTCATGAAATTACATCATAGGGAGGCTCTGTAGGGCCTTGGGGAGATTGCCTTTAGTGACTCGTGTTTTGTGCTTTGGTGCTTTCCATATGTTTGACTGATATCTTTATACATATTTGTCCCTTGACTGAATGCATTGCTCTGTAATAGGAAGAGAGCTTATCTATCCTTATACCCATTAATTCTGCATGTAAGGAACAAATGTGTCAGTATCAAATAATTCTGCAGTGCTTCTGAAAAGCCTGAGATTACAACAGACAGTTTGAAAGGATGATGAAAATATGTTCCTGACTTACGCAGCTGTGAGCTAATTATCCTCTGAGGAGATGAGATGTAAAAAAAGAGAAACAAGAAAAAGAAAGCCAGTGGTGAAACAAACAATGAATTCTTTTCTCCAAACCCCACGAAATGGCTAAGACAACAGATAATTAGATTAAATTGTAAAGTAACTTCTTCCTAGTTGAAAACCATCTTCTTGGCTGTCATCTCATCTTATCCCTCACGATGGCTTTATACTGGATTTTGGTTCTTCCCATGGAAAGAAAATGCACTGATGGAACTGCCTGCCTTAAACAGCTGGTAATAGGAAAAATTCAGCTTTTCCCCTTTAGGTCCTTATTCAAATGTATGCCAGGTGAGTCATTACTGAAACCTGTTACTCGTGCATCAACATTTCTATGCGACAGTAATTGGTTGAGTTTGTTGGTATGTTCAGTGAATTTTGTAATGAATTAAAATCTGATTCTGCTCTTTTTGAGTACCTAGTAGAATTTTTACCATTTGGGAACAAGTCAGCTGATGAATTAGATATAAAGCTTCTTATGCACTTTACAGCAGGAGAATGGAGTTTGCACTGTTTTCACCAGGGCTGTAGTCAAATACAAGACTTTGTTGGTGAATGGGGAGTGTACTGAAAGTATATAGCATCAGGGAATGGCACCTTTGAGAATATCTTCTCCATCCTCCCCCACCACAGGCAGGGAAGCTTCTCAACTAGACTCAGCTGCTCAAGGATTCATCCAACCTAGCTTTGAACAGCCCCAGGGAGGATGCATCCACAACCTCCCTGGACAGCCTATTCCAGAGTCTCAACACCGTTGTACTGAGGAACACAGTGAAAACTTCTGCTCTGTTCTTGTTCAGGTTTCACCGCATTCAAATATAAGTTGCCAACAGTAAGGTCTCACAGATGTTACTTTGATTTCCACTGCCACACTGAGGAATTTTTACGTTTAAATTTTGCATATTGAGCTTTACTGATACTATCTGATACGCTGATGACATAACGTTCACAGAAAGAGATAAATTAATCTCACGTTCTTGAAAAGTGCTACATTTTCTTAAGCTGTTCCTTGGCAAATGAGGCAGTAGCCTGGAACTGAACAGTTTGAGTTCATAGGAGTTTTACGTGACTGTCTTCTTCAGTAGGAGCCTCTTGGCTGTGCAAGCCTCTACTTTGGCTTTCTGCTTTCAATCCAGAAATGTGTCAGCAGAATGTAGTCAGCCATGGACTGACTCTGAATATTTCATATACTGCAAATATAACCTTGAATCTGTCCCAGCTGTCTCAAAATTCAATACTAATCTCACTCTCCTCTCAGGCAACATCAGCTGAGCTCCTTATTTGTATCTGTTCCAAGAGATGAGCTGCAGGTACTGAAGCTAAAAATGTCATGTGTTTGTGGAAACTGTGACAAGAATGAAATTAAAAAATTAATCAATCTCATTTGTCTTCCTTTGGCATCCAGATTGAGATAAAGATGTTGCCCATAATCTAGAAGGGACTGTATCATCTAAGCCCCAAATTGCTAATGTGAATTTAAGTGCTTTTATTGTTTTGTGTTTGAGAATTGTGATTACTGCTGTGGTAAACAGCATCTCCTGTAGAACCCAGCTTCTTGCCTCATTCTGAGAACAGCTAAAACCTAGCAGAGAGAACTCAGTAACTTTCTGGGCGCAGGGTGAAAGAGATCTATCTTCAATTTGTTTACACTCCTCACACCAAAATACCCTCACTTCCCTAGGACAGTTCCCTTGAATTGTGTCCCAAGGCAGGAGTATCTTCTAAAAGCTGTTTTCTTTCTGTCGTAGTAGTGGGTATCTGTTTAACACTTGAAACAAGGAAGCACAAAAGTTACGTGCTGCAGAAGGTATCAGCACTGGGGTTAGTGAGAGCCACAGCTTCAGGGAAGTGATGCATTCACCTTTGTCACTGGTACAGTGGTCACAGGTGCTCAGAGAGATTACAAACCCTTTCCTTGTGTCATCACCACCCACACTGTCTTTTGGTCTTTCTACACTCTCACGTCAATGACCTCTGGGTAGTGTCTCCACTCTTCTGTGGGCACTCACGCAAACCCACAGTCATTATGCACAGAAATCATGCCAAGGAACAAAGAAGGGTGTAAAAAGCCTCTTGTCCTGGTAGCCCATAGCTCGCTGAGGAAGGCCTGAATAGTGATATAGTGCAGGGGAGCATTTTAGTGGGATTTTTATGAATGTACCGTTTATACACTTCCATTTATAAACTCCCACTCCTGATGGATTCATTTACAGGGCATGTTAGCTGCAGTGCTTTTTATTAACTGCAGTGTGGCTTTATACAACGTGGTTTAAGAAGAACTGCCATGTATCTAGCTAAACCAGTCTGTAATGGCTGGATATAGTCTTCTCAGAAGTACTTTTAAATTCTTTTAGAGGACTTCAAATAGTTTTAAATCAGGGATTCTTTCATTGTAACAGATATTAAACAGAAATGTGCAAAAATGAACATAGGTCTTGCACATGTACATAGGGAAAATGTTAACCTTTTCCTAAGCCACATTTCACTGTACCTAAGATCAGCAAAAACGGTCACCAACAATGTTTTGTTTCATGGTGGACTGGAGACATAGGCTCTCTCCTTCCAACTTTCTTCTGGGGTTTCTTTTTTGGGTGTGTATATAGACCAAGTGTGTGAAAACCATTTTCTCCTTCATATATAGAGACAGGAGACATCTCTGTATTTGGTTTGTACCACCCTTGGGAGGAGAAATTATCTTGGCAGGGAAGGCTTCCATCTAGAACAGAGTTGAAAATACCACTAAGTCTCATGGCATTTTAGAGGGATGATGCAAGAAACTTATTTCCCAGCTATTCTTTCAGAAAACCTCGTCATCATGGGCAAGCCTTCTTTCAGCTTCTTGGGAATAGGGATATATTATGTTGTTTCTTGCAAATTCCTCTGCTGTATATTTACGTACTGCCTACATTTTTTCCCACTATTTGCTTAGTCTGAAGAGAAGCTTTGGTTTTTTTTGAACATACCCAATTTCCGAGTCCAGATGTTCAGAAGTAAAATGTTCATGCAATGAGCTAGTTTGGAACTTAGCCTCACTGCTGCTTAGTGTTTTAGGCTTTCTTTATTTTATGTTTTTTCTCCTTCCCAAATCTGTTTGAATTAAGTTTCCCATGCTCTTTTTGCTTTTACATATTACCTCAGTATGTGAACACTATTTTTGTCATCTGTATTTTTTTTTCTTTCATAAAGTATAGTCTATTTCTAATAAAGTCTTATCTGACAGCATCCAGCTGCTTTTATGGACCTACAGCAAATAATATTTTGCACTGGGGAAAAGCATTGGCAGCAGTTGTGTGGATGGCGTGTGCGTAAGCTATAACATAACGAGCACGGTGTGTTTTGGAATAAACGTGAAATAATGGTGTCATCTCTAGACTCCAAACATTGTCATGACACAGCTATATCATTATAGAATCACAGAATGGCTTATGTGGGAAGGGCTATCAGAGATCATCTAATCCAACCTCCCTGCCATGGGCAGGGATGCCTCTCAACTAGACTCAGCTGCTCAAGGCCTCATACAATCTTGCCTTGAACATCCCCAGGGAGGAGACAGCCACAACCTTCCCAGGCAGCCTGTTCCAGAGTCTCACTACCCTTGTATTGAAGAACTTTTTCCTAAGATCCAATCTAAACCTACTCTCCCTCAGCTTAAAACCATTCCCCCTTGTGCTGTCACTAGACACCCTTATGAAAAGTCCCTCTCTATCCTTTCTGTAGGTTCCCTTCAGATATCAGAAGGCAGCTCTAAGGTCCCCTGAGAGTGATCTCTTCTCTAGGCTGAACAACCCCAGTTCCCTCAGCCTATGCTCATAGCAGAGGTGTTCCAGCTCTTGGATCATCTTTGTGGCCCTCCTCTGGACTCACTCCAACAGCTCTGTGTCCTTCTTATGACAGGTACACCAGAACTGGACTGGTGTTTATATATGATAGCACTAATGGGATTGTTAGGAAAACCTGCATCTGTACATTGTTGTTAGTGGTTATTTTTCATTTCAGTTATATTGATACATGTTAGTATTACTTTTGCCATTTCTCTTTTGTCCTCACAAACATTCTTTCCTTAGTCAGTGATTTTGTTCTTCATGTTAGGTTCATTAGACTGCAAGCTCATTCAGAATTTGGCACAAGTTTTCAGAAGTGGCTGACCTGTTTCCTAGTAGAGGAATCCCGCTGAACTGTATTTTAGGTCTTTATTCCCCACCTCTAGTTTTCTTCCTGTTGCTGCCTCAGCCTTAGCCTGGCATCTTTATTCCACTGAATCTGCAGTTACTGTGTTGATTTTGACAATTGCTTTGCATACATCTGCTCCCTCATCTACTTGGAGGTGTTTATCACCAATCTAAATATTCCTTACATTGTCCCAAGGCACTTGTGAGTTCTTTTGACTTGTGGCTAAAAAATAGTGGCTTGTACCTAGGCCATGTGAATTGTTGCAATAAATATATACTCTAAGCCGTTGGTTATGATGCATGTAGAATATTGTAACAGTTTTGTGCCATTTTTCAGTATGTCTGCTTTGCTGCTGGATCAAAGGGGGTGCTCTGAAGCGAAGTATCTGATGAAAATCATCTGCTCAAAAATGCAAATGCTTTTGCTTGTCAGGCAATCTGTACTGTTTTATACACTGACCCTTAACACAGACTTCAGTGAATTTGCCTTTGATAATAAAGGAGAGAAACCAATTTAGATCAAAGCTTAGGCTTACATGATCCTGTGTCATAAAAGTTTTTACAGGCTGTTTAATTCACTACAGAGGAAAATTCTCCCATTGAAAGAATGGATAGTTCTGTAGAGGGATATTGTAGTTCCAGCTGAAATAGAGGGCTTGAGCCTGCATTTCACATCAGATAGTTTAGGAAATGTAGTCTCAATGCTATCAGATAATGTGTTCAGTGACTCATGAAGTTTGAGTACATATCAGAAAGATGACTTTAGCACTGATAGAAACTAAAGGCAAGTTTAACTTTGGGGCCTTCCCTTTTCTCTCAAACACAGCTATGTTTCTATGTGTCAGACCTGTGGGCTGCAGTCTGGCGTACAAATGCAGCAACATCCAGAGTCCAAATCTGCCAAAACTTGAGAAGGTTCAAGGTCCAGATTTGTACCTAGATGCACACTTTGAATCTTTTTTCTTCTCAAGAAACTGTAATTGTCTCTCTTAAATTCATGCCTTGCAGCAGTTTCATCTTTCACAGTCCAGTTCTATTCTAGACCACCATCTATAGGAAACTGAACTTGCCTCAGCCTTTTAGGGTATTGGGTGTCTGCATGAAAAGGTTCAGACCAAATTTTAGAGCTACATACAGTTGTCTAGCATTGTCCTTTTTTGTAATGTAACATTCTATATGAAATATTGAAGGAAATTAAACAAAAGACCGTGTCTTTTCATTTACTGCCTGAGAACTGATTTCTTTCTTCAGCTTCTTCTGAGCACAGATTGCTGCTGCAAGCTTGACTTTATGGCTGAATAGACATTTCAGTACAAAAAAAGGTTCCAAGTGATTCAAATCGTTACATGATGCTTTGGCACCTTGTGCTGGTTATATCACCTCCAATCCAAGTGGTTTCAGTATAAAAATAGACAAGTTGGAAAAAGAACAGCTGTCATCTTTTATGCATAGCTTTAAATTTTTTATGTGTGATGTTAGCGTGTGTGGAAGGTGCTGGATGAGCCCCAGGGCTGCTGCAGGCACTGGGGTCTGGGAGCCAGTGAGGTGGGTGCATGGAGCAAGGCACTGTCAGCAGCACTTGGTCTTGGTTTAGAAGAAGCCTTTCCTGGTAGGCAGATTTTATTATTTTCTTTTTCAGTTTTGGCTCTGGTAGCTGCTTGTTGGTTACAGGTCATTACTAAGACTTCAGCATTCCCAGCAGTAGCATTCATGGGGTAAGAACAATTTTCAGTCTGATATTTAAACTGCAGAATTAGGAAGCAAAGTTTCTGGATACTAGTCTGTGTGCCTGTGTTAAGGCAGCTAACACAACACACTCTTGACTCTGTGTGATAATAACTTTACTCTGAGCACTGAAGTTAGACATACACTTTTTTCATTCATGCCAGAATTTATTTGCACACCAGATGCCATGTACATCCTTTGGCTAAAGATTGAAAATAATTCAAACTACAATCTTCCTTGCATGTCATTCAGTTATGGCTTGTTTTGGTTTGCTTGGGCAGGCCATCTATGGCTTCATCCACTTTTTTTTACTTTTTTTTTTTTTTTCCATTAGTATTTCTTTATGTAGAAATACACAGAGTTTTGTAACTGGACTCTGTCCTTTCACCCTCAGGAATAATTCTTACTCACTATGTTCAGCTTCCAGCCCTCCTGCAGCCCCCATGCATCATCTTCAGCACAGCAAGGTGCAGAGCTGCTGTCCCTGCATCCTCTCGCTGCTCTGACAGAAGCCTGGCCCATGGTGAGCAGCAGCTCATCTTCAGCAGTTGGTTTCTTCAAACATTGCATCTCAGATCCTCCTGATACTTGGCATGCTCTGGATATTTCAAATTCATTGCACTTAAGTATGCATTCAAAATGAATGCTTTTTGCTTAGAAAACACTGCTGTTCTTTGTATATTGTGGTGAAAGCTTGAACAGTGGGGGACTGTTCTTATGGATACATGAAAGATATATTAGCACTAATTTTCCAGTGTAAAAGTGTGTTCAGAAATCATACCACTGGTACATGTATTGCAGCTTTCTGCTAGCACGTTCCTGTAACCACCAAATTGCTTGCCATACCAATCCAAAACTACTCAAAGCTGATCTTCTGTAGGAGTTTGACTCCAGAGCTCTGCATGTCTGTGTTAGTCTGAATAACGAAGCACTGGATTTAAATGTGCACTATGTCTCCTTTCCTGAAGGAAATCATATGGTTTCCAAACATATAATACATGACTTGCTTTCCATTTCCTTTGGAAATCCTTTGGATTTTGTGTTTGGAATAAAGACTGGAACTCAACCTACCCTCATGCATGGGTTCCAGATTTGCATCTTTATGGGATGAAAGAAAAGGTGCAGACTCCCAGTGTCTTGCTGTGTTCCCCCATGACTGGGGAAATGAGACATGATTTGCCCTGTTTAAGCGGTCACATATGTGGCTGAATTCTGAGGGTCATTTATGTAACGATTTATGGTGTGAATTCACCAAGGAACTCCATTTTCAAAATTATTTACAACAAATCTAATCAATGTGAACCAAGTGACTTTCCAATTGCTGAATATGAAAATCCATGGGAGGTGTTAATGTGGCATAACTAACCCATGGTCTCATTTGTGATGTCTGCATCGGCAGAGCAGCTGGTACTTCTTTGCCAGGATTGTTGACTGTGCAACACTCTTGCTTTTGACCTTTGTGAATGGAGAAATTAATTTCTTCAACTGTTTGTTTGTTTTTTTTTCATTAACACAGGATTTTGGTTTTGGTTAAAAAATCAAAAGCCTCTAGTCCAGCATGTCTAGCCTGCGGGAGCTAGGTCAGCTCCACTGCATGCTCCAACTCTGCCTTGATGAGATCCTGTGAGCACGCAGAATCGATAACCAACAGGCTGCGGTAGTTAGTTGGAGCAGTTCAGTTGAAAAGAGGACTGAAGCAGCGGAAAATAGTGGGAGGGCATTATTATCACAGAGTCACAGAATGGCTTAGGTTGGAAGGGACCTTAGAGATCATCTACTCCAACCATGGGCACAGATGCCTCACCACTAGACTCGGCTGCTTAAGATCTCATCCACCCTGGGCTTGAACACCCCGAGGGAGGAGGTATCCACAACTTCCCTGGGCAACCTATTTCAGAGTCTCACCACCCTTGTACTGAAGAACTTCTTCCTAAGATCCAGTCTAAACCTGCTCTCCCTCAGCTTAAAACCATTCCCCTTTGTTATATGCTGTGATACAAGGGGAAATAAAAATACAACAGCTATAAAATGTATTGTATAAGAAATTCTGTTAGTGTTTATAGATTTTACTTTGAAATTCTATAAAAATAAAGTTTGAGAGATTTACTGTTATTTCTGTCTTCTATTTATTGTAGAGAGGGAACATAGACTACACTAATAATACATTATTATTGTGGTTTGCTATAGTAAATGCAAAAAATGAGGTCTATTGCCAAAGAAAAGGAAATAGTATGTGTGGGATAGAAATTCTTGACATGATTATCAGATATTTTCAGCAGCAGAGGAAGCACACGAAGTGTTCTGGTGTCTGTGGGCTGCATTTCCTGGCTACACTTGATTGTCTTTCAGAACTTTTGGAAAGTGTTGTATTTGTTCAGAGGTTTTTGTTTGATTATGTAATATTCACATTTCTTCTGTACAGAAAGACTGAAAATATGGGAACTGCACACTTGTATGAAGATTCAGGATTAGCCCAAAAGGCCCTACTGTGCATGTGCCTGTATGGAGACATTCAGTAGTGTCCCACGTAGCTTCCACCCTGCTGTACAAAGAGCTTTGATGTGCAAAACAAAACTTTCATAATAGGGTCAGGTACCTCTCAGTGTTCTTGCAGAAACTTGGCAAAGGTAGCTTTCAGTTCAGAGTACAAGCCATACCATTTTTATCCCCTGCTATCAGAAAAGAACCACATGGTCAATTCTGTTTGCTGCAGGCCAAAGATCTTTTATTCCCTTCCAAGCCTTAAAAAAAATAGTAGATCAATGAGCTGTGTCATGCTTTGCATGTAGGTTAATTCACTCATAAAGGAAAAACTGTTACCGTTTCAAAGCAATAAATCAAATATAATTTTCTTACTGACTGACTGTATTTTCCTCATTGAGACTGCAGACTGAGTGACAGGAGTTCTTGTTAACATGTTTGTCTAATTGTCAAAACTGACTTTTTTTTCAGATACCTGGAAGGAAACAATCTGATTGCTGTGCCAAAGGGGCTCTCCACCTTCAGACACCTGACACTGATGTAAGAAACACATGGTTTCAATGTCACAAAAATCACGTGACACTTTCTGCACTATGTTGTAGGTGGAACATAAGTAATTAGCATTTGGGGGGGGAACACACAAACCCCAGAAACCTTCTGTAATTTGGGTTTAGAAACAATTTCACTGTGGTCACCACAGCCAATGAGCATTCATAAAAAGTGGAGAAGGAGGGAGGTGACTGAGAGCATCAGAGACTCTTTCTCTGAGGAGCTTCCAGCCTGTATGAGAAAACTAAACTCTCAAGCAGGCTGCCACAGTTTCATTTGACAGGTTTATCTGTGCAAAGCTGTAAAGGCCATTAGCAGAAGAGAGAGCATTAATTTGTTTTAGGTGAGGCAGTATTTGTAGTGCTAAGGCAATGAAAATTTGCATAGCTGTTTCTTCTGTGAACAGTTATACAGATAGACACACAGATAAATTTTGTTTAGCAAATTGCTCCCTGAAACACATAGGAATGAAGCTTATTTGCTTTACATTTGTTTATCATAAATTTTACATGTTGTTTGAATTAGCTGTGTAGATACTCAAGTCAAATGAACAAAACAGCCTCAGACAAAAACAAAGCTTAGGGAAAACTGAAATCCTCTATTTTAAAAGAGTTTTTTATTTGGAAACATCCCTAGTTTTGGTTTTCAAGGGAGAGCTACAACAAAACAAAATTTTCTTTTTGAGCCTGAAAGACTTTTTTTGAATGAAATAATAAATTTTGTATTGGCAGCTGTCAATGAGAAGGGCATGTGGAAATGATATGACTGTAACACATGTTAAAGCAAGTCAATATAGTGAATACCCTCCTCTGCTGTTATCATTTATTAATTTTTCCATCTTCCAATATTTACCTTGTAGTCAATGTTTTGTTGGGGTTTTCTATATTATATTCTTGAAATATGCCTTAATATTTCTGAATCTAAGGCTCTTTTGAGAGAGTCTAATGTACTTTGGTTTTAGAGCTTCTTCAAAGTTAGTTAGAAAATACATAAATTCATAAATTGTGACTTTTCAATTGCTTCAAGCATTTCGCTGTGCAGATATTATGCAATCTTTTAAAAAGACTTATTTCTCAATTCATAAACATAAATGGTATTTTCTCTGTGTGTTTCTTCAGTGATTTGAGCAACAACAGCATTAGTGTATTGGCCAATTACACCTTCAGCAACATGACTCAGTTATCAACACTGTAAGTAGACCTAAGTTTTGATAACAGTTTTAATTGCTTTTGAGACACCGTCCCAAGTGTTGCGTATTTAGTGTGTACCTTGTTTATTAAGTGTCTCGTTTTCCATGCTTCTTTGTGATTGAATTAGTAGTGGAATAACCAAAGAAAATGCAATGTTTTAACTCTGTTCTCTCATTCTCTCAGCATCTTGAGTTACAACAGGCTTCGATGCATCCCAGTCCATGCCTTCAATGGGCTCAGGTCTCTTCGAGTGCTGTAAGTACCACTTCTTTGATGCAGCTGAGTTGTAGCTTATTAGAATGCTGTAGATGGCAGGGAGTTTTTAATGAGCAGATGGCTTTCACTTGATCCAGTAGTCATAAATATTTTCACACAATTAGCTTCGATGTACTTATACTTAGATGCAATATGTCCGGTAATGACTAGAGCAGGTGAGTGCTAAACTTTGAAAAGAAGCAATTACACATTTGCAGGATGAATGAATTTTCTATGATAGTTCAGAGACCAGAACTAGCCTGAAAACAGGCCTCCAAGAGACTGCATAGAGTCTATTTACCCTTCTACTTCAACAGCATTTGGGTGCCCCACAGGAAAGGACTTTTTCCTCTTTGTAAAATTTCGATCTTATTTTAGAGTTTAAGCTTCCATTAGATGTTTCAGCAAGACTGTCTTTGCTGAAAACCTCTGCCTTTTTTAGAATATTTTGTATGAATTTAGGTTTCTAAAGGCAAGTTTTTACTTAAAGAATGTAATCTGAATAGAAGCTGGAAGTCTCCACTCTAGAACAATGAGTAAGTCAAGCCACTGGCTAGGTGCCAGTAATGCTGAGATGCCTGTCTTGCATCTCTTAAGTTATTAGTGAAATTTCACTTCATATTGTCTGATGGCATACTCAGAGATGTCTATCTGTGGTTTCTTTCTTTGGAGATCCTTTTCTGCGCCTTTTTTTTCCAGTGTATCTGCTTTCAGCAGCTTTCTGGATTGAAAAATTTGCTTACAATCTCTTCAGAAAGTTGCCATACTACTTATATCTTGGAGTGTGGGCTGTGAACTGCGCCTTGCAGCAGGAGCAGTTCTAAACTGCCTTCTAGACTGACTTCTGCTTCAGTCTCATATTACTGTCTCTTACTCCCCACCTGCCCCATCAGAAACAAACCCTGAGGTGAGTTTGCCCAGTTGTTTGTGTGAGAACAGGGTCAGAACAGTGTGGGGAATGCACCTTTCTCCCCATTGCCCAGCTGTGTAAGTGAGTCATCATTACTTGCACAGTAAACTGAAAGCAAACAAATTAAATAGTTGAGATGATTCAGGGTGCTGAAAGAGATCTTTGAACACTAATAGGTCAGGACAGAGGAGCTGAGCAATATGTCCGAGTCCTTTGAAAGTTCACGTGAATATTTTTTACTTTCAAAAAAGTGTTAGATGTCATTCACATGCAGAACTTCCTATGAAAGTACAGGGCAGTGGCTTCTGTGCACAGACCCCCAAAGCAAGGAATTAAAGTGTCAGCATTGGTAGTGTTGCAACTGTGGAAGCAATAAGGCAGTGCTCTTTGGCTGAGCTCTTTCACTATGGTTTGAGTGGTAAAATAGGTATCTAGATTTCAACCTCCTAGCATGCAAGACAGCTTTAGTTTCCCAGTTTCCATTCGTAAAAACAAGAAAGATACGTGATTTGGATGTGTTCTTTTAAGTTTG
The DNA here is from genome assembly GCF_026170545.1 of Melanerpes formicivorus. Lineage (NCBI taxonomy): Eukaryota > Metazoa > Chordata > Aves > Piciformes > Picidae > Melanerpes > Melanerpes formicivorus. Next base: position 45,320,134 of record NW_027142354.1, on the reverse strand, counting down.
GCTTGGGACTCTTGATTTTTAGCACAGTAGGATGGTCACATTCACACTGCTATATGAGTCCTGAAATTCAGCCACAGATTAATATATTCTGTTTTGTGGCTGAATGAATTATTCCACGTGAAGCTGTCTTCAGGCTTGCTTCTGCTACCCAAGCTAGCTTGATTAAAGCTAATTTGTGACTCCCTACCCTGAACTACAGTGTAGCTATACTATGCCTCATTCTTTCCAACAGCTACAATTTGTCTCCTCACTTCTGTTCTTGCAGGCCATGTATGAACAGAAACAAAGGGCAACACTTTAATAACAGCTATTATCTTCTGCCTTTTAAAAATTATCTGTTAATCAAACTGAAAAACATATCTTCCTTCTTCCAAGAGGAGTGAAATGAAGCCTAAACGGGAATCTCTGCCCCTGCATCACGCATTGGGAAGCCTCCAGATTGAATTGATTTATTATGGCCCACAAAACTCTAGTATCAGCTACAACTTTTGCCACATGTCTTCTGTGTTGTTATTAAAAATCAATTTCTCCAGAGAGAAAATGGCTTCCGAGTGACAGCGTGCAATCCGTTATTGTCAGCTATTTATTATCCATTTCTCAAAGGCATTTAAAAGAAAAAAACAACAGCAAAAGAAAAAAAACATCCACATTTCACAGAATCACAGAATGTCAGGGGCTGGAAGGGACCATTTCGTTGGTTGTTTTGGGGTTTTTTTATAAAAGGAATATAGAGATCTCATTACCTTCAGAAGTGTGGCCAGCAGGTCGAGGGAGGTGATCCTCCCCCTCTACTCAGCCCTGGTGAGACCCCACCTGGAGTACTGTGTCCAGTTCTGGAGCCCCTATTACAAGAGGGATGTGGAGGTGCTGGAGCGTGTCCAGAGAAGGGCCACAAGGATGATCAGAGGGCTGGAGCACCTCTCCTATGAGGGCAGACTGAAGGAGTTGGGGCTGTTCAGTCTGCAGAAGAGAAGGCTCCGAGGTGACCTAATTGTGGCCTTCCAGTATCTGAAGGGGGCCTACAGGAAGGCTGGGGAAGGACTTCTCAGGATCTCAGGTAGTGATAGGACTAGGGGGAATGGAATGAAGCTGGAGGTGGGGAGATTCAGGCTAGATGTGAGGAGGAGGTTCTTCACCATGAGAGTGGTGAAACCCTGGAATGGGTTGTCCAGGGTCCCGTCCCTGGAGGTGTTTAAGAGCAGGCTGGATGAGGCTCTGTCCAGCCTGATCTAGTGTGGGGTGTCCCTGCCCATGGCAGGGGGGTTGGAACTAGATGACCCTTGTGGTCCCTTCCAACCCTGAATGATACTATGATGATACTATGATGGTGTGTGCCTTTAAAAGTATTAGACCCTTCTCATACAGGCTTCTCTACTATCCAAATTCCTTGTTGTCTTTTTTGCCTCTCTATAGTAAATAAACTAAGTAGGTATGTGACATTCAGAATAATCACAGATGTATGATGAAGTTGATCTTTGACAGATATCTTACACTTTTCAGCACAAACCCAACTAAGAAAACTGTGGAGTCAGCATGCTTCTTTTAAAGCCTGAATATAAATCAGTGTTTACAATCAGGTCTTTAATCCCCAGTCTTCACCTGGTTTATCTATCATGGCAACCAAAGTGTGCTGGGGAGCAATTTCAGCAGAGATCCTTGACATTTTTTTTCAGAAGCAAAAGCTAGTATAAGTAGATTTTTGCACCAAAGCTACTGCAGTGAACTGTTGTGGGTTTGTGGTTTATTTTGTTGTTTCTTTTTTTTCTAAAACTAGTCTCTGTAGAAGCTAAATGTAAACAGATTTCAAAAGCCGAGATTGAGACACAGTAATTATGAATATTCAAACTCTCCTGTACATTTTATATTTTTGATGGGTTCACCTTCTTAACATACAACTGGATTTGTTATTCTTCAGCTTCTCTTGGAAGAAGTTTCCAAGACATCAAGGATGGGAAAATGTGCCCCTTCACAGAATAAATACTGCTGATGTGATCACTTCTGTGAAGATAAATAGAAGTTCTGCTGCCTGTTCAGGAGAATCCCCTTGCACATCATTAAGCAGTTTTAAAGATCAGAATATAATCTCATTATGAGTGGCTGCTTATTTAAATATGTTTGTTTCATTGAAAGAGGGGACATTTAGATGACAAGATATTGACTGGGCTTGATCTTGCTTCCTCATACCAACAGAAATACTCCTTATTTAATAGCTGTGGGGTATATCTCTGTCAGTTGGTCATTCTGTATAGAATTAGTGAAGGTGTTTTATCTGGAGGTACTGTGTGGGAGTTCATATCCTTCCTGTTCAGATTAATTGCTTGAAGATCCATCCTTATATATGCCAGCTATTATTATTCATAGCCAAAACCTAGGTATGCTTACAAGAGGAGGAAGTTTTGTATATACTGCCATCAAGAACTGGAGAGAGATGCCAGCAGGATAATTCTGGTATAGTTTTTGTGGTTTCAAGGTCTGTAGAAAAACTTTGCAGTGCATTAAGATAGAAACTGCAGCTGTGGTGAGGTAACATTGCATGTAGAGACATTGTTCACAGTCCATGGCAGGGCCCAGCCTCGTAGGAGACAGTGTGTATCTTCCCCTGGCAAGTCTGGCTTTCCTTGCTGTATCTATGCTGGTGTAAGGCAGTGTGTAAAGGTAGAATTCGAGAGAATTATAAGGCATTGTGTAGATCTTGGAGAAGTTTATAGGTGTTAAGGAAGAAAGGATGCTAAAAAGAGATGCTTTCATTTCCATCTGGGCCTATTGTGTATTTCCATGGGCCCAGGCATTTGGTTCATTTTAAATAAACTCCATGTGCACTATTTCAAGAGTCTGTACAGTCGCAGAAATAAAAAATAAGATGTGATTTCTGCTTCCACAGATCACCAGGTAAATTAGAAAATAAATGGCTGGAGGGAAAGAGCTGCAACAAAACTGACACACAGCAGGTTTCTGTTTTCCACCCTTCTCTGCCATGTCTGGAGCACTGACACTAATTTCTGGATCTGGGAAAGGGGACATAAAAAATACAGCAGTTTGCTATGACTGAACCAGCTCAGGGGAGAAGTGCAAAAGAAAATGTAATTCTAAAATATCGATGTCCTTTGCCTTTGCAAGTTTTCTACTAACTTTTTGTTTAAGAAACAGTCAGTGAGATCCTTCTGGCACCTTACAAATTTTCTCTGTTACTAGGAAACTAATATTCAATAACATGCAACCTAGAAAAGTTAGAATAAACGAGAAATATTTCTCTTTATGCGGGGTGTTTTTTGTTTGCTTGCTTGGGTTTTGTCAGATGATTATCTAGAAAATCAGAGCATGGAGCAGCTGAAGAGCTGGCTTTATTTATAAAATAAATGATTGTGTGTCTTCTCTTGTGCATTTTATGGACAGTTTTTATGCAGTTGTCACCTCCAGGATCCTGTGCCCTCCCACACACTCATTTGTTGCTGGCTGTTTTCCTGTCTGATGGGAGCATTGGTGCTGCAAGAAGTGCTCTTCCCTCTATTTGTCTGTCCCAACCTCTAGTGATGGTGCCCTACTCTGTCACAGCGTCTTCAGTTGCAATGAAAACAACAATTAATCACAAATAATGATTTTAGCTCTCAAAGTGTCTGCCACTTTGAATGCAAGTGTTGTGCTCTACAAGCTGCAAGAAAAAGCTTTCCATTTATGCTTGTCCATGTAGCACACATAAATGTATTTCTTAGGGAAGAGATAAAGTGGCTGTTTAAAATGTCTTGGGAGCAGTGGAGAGTTTTTCTGCAAGTATCCTGAAAATCCTGCTAGAAAAATGTTTGTTGCTTTGTGCAGCATTGAATAATATCCTAAAACAATTAATTTCTAGTCTTTTCCCTGGTAGCATAAGTGCATTTGTCAAATAGATTTTAAGAATACCATACAAAGAGATATTTCTTACTGTAAGAATGGGAAACTAGACCATGAAAGTACAGCTATATTTGCCCTCATGGGCCCTTGTTCTCTCCTAGGATCTCTCTGAAGTCAATATTTAATTTAACTTCCACAGTCCCTATTTGTCCTGTTCTGGTTTTTTTCTGTGTTTCTGGCTAATGGGATTCTATAAAAGAATACAGGTCTGTATGTGAGGGTCTGCTTGTCATCAATACACTTTTAATAGCATAAACAGTGTGTCACCCTTTTAATTTAAAACATTAGTCACCAACAATTCCAATTGTATCTTTAAATACCAGCATCTAGAAGCAGAAGTAATAAAGCATGGAAGCTCATGAGTTGTGAAGCTTGTAGAAACTGCTTCTTAAGCACCAATTTCTCACCTGTGGGAAGCAAATAAAATATTGTGGTTTGATACCTTCCCACTTCTCCTTTCTTCTAGGACACTCCATGGAAACGACATTTCCAGTGTTCCTGAAGGTTCTTTCAATGACCTGGTATCCCTGTCCCATCTGTAAGTACTTCTGTTGGGGTTCTTCTATTTCATTGGGAGTTTCAGGTTTATAAAACAGTACCTGTTAATACAAATTCAAATTGTATAATTTTCATATTCTGCTCTGGATAGTCCTAGTACATCTGTTCAAAGGAAATAAAAACCTACTAGAACTTCTTATTAGTTAGCAAAATATTTTCTTAAGGAAAACTAAATGAGCTAATGTGACAGTTTCCTCTTCTGTGGGCTTTGTGTTTAAGGGTTTCTTTCAGCATTGTCTGTGTGAAATGCAGAGTGTGTTATGGTCTGAGAGTGAGACAGGAAACCTCCCACAAAGAGCAAATATTAAGCAAATGTGAATTCTTTGCTTAATAAATGTCATATGTTTTGCATACTGAAATGTTGTCAGTATGGACTTGTTGCCGAATCACTACTTCAGATATATTATTTGATCATATGGAAATTGGTCATTTCACAGCATTAATACTTCATTCCGTAATTTTCAGAAGTTATTAGACATTTCAGATATTTCAGGAAATCACTGTTGTATTGGTGGAAGTCCAGGATATTTTGAAATGCAGTTCAGTTGATGAAAAAAGTGTAGAGACAAATAGCTGCAATCATTACAAAATATAACTGAAGGGTATTATTTAGTGCCAAAACAGCAAACAGAGATTGGTTTTTTCACTGAGATCATGTTAGACAATAGATGTAAAGGAAAAGGAATTTTGTGTAGTATGTTTCTTGATTGCTGTCCTCACTCAGAGAGTGGGGTATGCCCTGGCTGTTTTGGGAGGTGCCTGGTTTCATAAGCCCATATGGGTATTTGCTGCTCTGATGCTGCCCTCCGGCACTTGAGTTGCCGTTGATGTACACACACATGGAGACATACAAACAAATGGGTGTGCATTGCACAGAATCATAGAGTTATTCAGGATGGTAAAGACCTTTGAGATTATTAGGTTCAGCCATTAACCCTACTCTACCAAGTTCACCACTAAACCATATAGCTAAGCGTCACATCTAAACAAGCCTTAAACACCTCCACCTACAACACTTCTCTGGTCAGCCTGTTCCAATGCTTGAACACTCTTTCAGTGAATTGTTTTCCCTAATGTCTAGCCTAAACCTATCCTAATGCAGCTTGAGGCTGTTCCCTCTTGTTCTATCACCAATTACCTGTGAGAAGACCCCAGCACCTACCTCTCTATATTGTCCTTTCAGGCAGCTGTAGTGGGCAATAAGGTCTCCCCTTAGCCTCCTCTTCCTCAAACTAAACAGGCCCAGTTCCCTCAGTCGCTCTTCATTAGACTCATTCTCTAGGCCCTTCTCCAGTTTAATTGCTCTTCTTGGTACCTTCTCCAGCCCCTCAGTGTCTTTGATGTATTGGAGTGCCCAAAACTGAACACAGCATTCGAGGTGTGGCCTCACCAAAGCTGGTGCAGGGGGATGATCACTCCCTCACTCCTGCTGCGCACACCATTGCTGATCCAGGCTGGAATGCCATTGGCTTTCTTTGCCACCTGGGCACTCTGCTGGCTCATTTTCAGCTGCTTGTTGATTAGAACCCCCAGGTCCCCTTCTGCTGGACAAATTTTCATCCACACTTCCCTAAGCCTGTACCGTTCATGGGGTTGTTGTGGCCCAAGTGCAGGACCCAGCCTTTGGCCTTGTTGAAGCACATCCATTGACCTCAGCCCATTGATCCAATCCAAGCCTCTCTGCAGAGCCTCCCTACTGTCAAGCAGATCAACACTCCCACCTAACCTAGTGTCGTCTGCACATTTAGAAATGGTGCACTCCAACTCCTCATCAAGATCACTGATAGAGATGTTAAACAGAAGTGGTCCTAATATTGAGCCCTGAAGCATACCACTTGTGACCAGACACCAGCTGGATCTAACTTGATTTGACATAGGTTTTCTACATCCATTGCTGTCTTTGCAGTCTCTGACGTACTCTCCAGGACACTTACCTGAACACAAGGTTCAGTTTATATTTGCATATTTTCTGCGTAGCAAATACATGCTTGGACTGTTTATTTCTGTGTATCAACTTCCTGGCTCAGTTTCTCTCTGGACAATAACAATTAAAGATATCTCAGATTCGCAGGGACAGCAATCCTGTGAGCAGCTGTCCTGGATTGAGCCTACCCAGCTCAAGATAGAATGCAGAATTTACCCCAAGGGAATAAATAAGAACACTCACATGGAACTGGAAGTTAAATAGAAATAATATTTACAATAGTAAATGAAGTACAAAAGGTATTAAGGGAAAAGGATATATACAACCAGAATCGGCAATGGCCTCCCCCCACCCCGAGCAGGCCTAAGGTAGGCTCTGTTGCGCAGCAGAAATAGATTCCTGCCAGCCAGGCCTCCCTCCCACGCAGCCAAAAGCAAAAGCGCCATCTAAGAGCCAAAATACCCACGGCCAAGAGAGAGCTGACTGGAAGGTCTGCTCCTCATATAGGGATAATACAGGAAAGGGCATGGAATAACATATTAAAATATCCAATGCCTCCCCCTGGGGGCTTTCCATACCCTTGGGAGTTCTACTTGGTTCAAGTGTTAGTCCTTAACCTACAAGAGCAGCTCAATTTCAACTTCAGCTGAGAAATAACCTTCTCTGTTTCAAGCTTACACCTTGTCAGGGAAAATACTCTTTTTGCACAAAATGTACTTCTTCATGTTCCCAGTATAGTCAAGTCATTTTGTATGTTGTTTTGAAATGAAAGGCTGACTGACTGAGCTGAAGCCCTGTACCTCCTTTTGGAAGTGCAGTGACACCTTCCATACTGGGAATTTGGCTTCTGAGGGTATTTTTAGAACTCGGAAGATAAACATATCATGCCCCATTTGTTTGGATTTTCCTCAGGGTTTACTTTAAATGAAGTGCAGATACAATTTTCCTGGGTAAGCCACACACCTTAGGGAGTGATAAAAACCCCTTTGGCCCAATACAATCACTGCAGTCTATCTGTTTAGATATATGTGCTGCCAGAAATGTAAAATACACAAAGCTCAAATGAGCAGTAATAAATAGGATCCATAAAATAAATAAGACCTGTCTAGGGTGTAATTTGCACAGTTGAACAATTGAATTTTACAGTGCAGTTGTGCTCTCCAATTTCTTAAAGAGGATCTGAAACTTCTAGCAACCACAATGATTTTGCTTTTTGTGTGCCAGGAAAAGCTGTGCTTATCCAAATGAAGTCATACATAATTGAAAATAAATTCATTTTGAGCTCTTCATGATATATAGATCTTCAAGGAGCAAGCATGTACTGGAATAATTTTGAAACTGTTGCAACGGGTTGCTACTCATAAAGCTTATAATGCATGGGAGAACAAAATTGTATGCTGCATTTACAAACTGTGTGGCTAATAGTAGGATAGATATTATGGCTGGAGAAAGCTGACTGCCAAGGCATTGAGCCTGGGCCTTCTGCATCATTAAAGGTTGTCAGGGGGAAGAAGGAGGGTATCAAATTAACCTTGAGATCTGCAAGGAAATATTTGTGTAGTGTAGACAAAACTATTGATTTTAGTCAGTTGTTCGTAATAGCTTTAAATTAGAGTGTAATTGGAAAACCAAAATTGAGATCTAGGCACTTCCATCACTTTTTCCATAGCTGTTTAAAGCCTATGAGAAGATAGTCACCAAAACATGATTTTAAACATCATATCACTGTAATGTAACTGTTAAAACAAACTATGCAGAGGAAGGTTTGTATGTGGTACACACATAATGTTTCTGTTTACTATTTATTACTTTATTCACTTGAATCATCTATGTAAGCCATGCTGCTATTAATTTGTTTAGGACAAGGTAATGACAAATATGTTATAGCACTACTGTATTAATACTTAAAAAGAGCCCAAAATCTGTTGGGATATTGCTGGGACCTTCTTAGTTTAGGTCAGTTTCTGCCTTTGCTGTCCTCACCAATGGCTAATGCAGAGAATGCTGTAGCAGACTCAGTTTCTCAAACACTGCCACACATCAACTGAACCCTCATCTCCATGAGGGCACTACAAAGAGGCCCTTGGTAATAGATGCTAGGTATGGTAGGTATTGCCATCAGATGTGTTGGTAACTCAGATTCCTAATCCTGTTGAACAGTCTCATCTTTACTTAAATGTACGATAGTAACCTATAAAAATTAGAGATCTCCTCCTCTCTTTCTCTACATTATGGGTACAGTTATTTCAATTGACTTTATTCTAAGCTGCCTTATAACCAAAAAAACAAAAGAAAAAGAAGTGTCTGAACAGAAACATCTGCACATTATTTTGAAAATGCTAGGGATGATATTTTGTTATTGCACAAGATGTGTTTACCTTGTGGAAATATTTTGCTATAATGTGCAAAAAAATAGAGTATGTTAGAACTCATCAGTAAAAGTGCAGAGATTCACTATAGTTCCTAAAAGTAAGTAAAAGAACAAACAGCAATGCTGCAAACAAAAGAATATCTTACAATTTCTGTACTTGTACATTGTTATTGTCTAGTGTCTACAGAGCAGCTTTATTTCCAGTGTAGTTTATAAAGATTAATTAACAGGGTATCTGGCTTTCCATTTTGCTCCTATTCCCATTTTTTTATATGGCAGTTGTTCAACACTAAAGTTAATTTTTCAGTCCAGCTTTCACTGCTGCATTTTGCTTGACCTTGAACAAGTGAGCCAGTTGATCACAGTTACAGGGTTAAAAAGTCAACCCAGTAGTTTTTTTCCATTGTAAGCAATGGATTTAGAGAAGGAGTGGATGGATATTTTTTAATACTGTGCTGCAGTACACGTTTAATTTTGATGGATGAGCCCTAGACATGGTTTGAACCTATGAACTCTCATTATGAATCTGTCTAGGGCACACTGGGTTCATTAGTCACTCCAGTAGCAAAAGTATCAACAAATTTACTGAGGTTTCTATCTTAATAACCTGATATGTTCTTATTTGAAAGAAGCTTGAGTTTAAAATACCAGCTTAAAAATTTTTGATAACATATATGGTAATAGTCAAGTCTAAAAGCCCAATTTAAATTATTGGTTTCTTCAGTTTTGAAAGCCAGTATCCTCTGTATGTAGGTTTCAGCTACTGGGGAGACATTGACATGATTCGTCAGATCCAAACTAAATTACACAATTCACCATTACAATATGCTCATGAAGGCAAAAGGCTTAAATAAAATAAACCAGTGTCACAAATCTGATCAAAGTAATGTGTCTGGTGGCATTGTTCAAGCACAACTGTTTGATTTACTGTTTGAAAAAGGGACTGGTTGTTAGGTATTTATACAACCACCCTAAGTAATGGTGGGAAGAAAGAAAAAGAGTGGAAATACTGGAAGAGATAAAGGTAAAATACATTCTGAATGCATCATGGAATAGAATGCTCAGAAGATCTTTCCCACATTTTAAAGTAAAGCATTCCTGTAAATGTACAGAATAAATTGTGCCTTCAACAAGATCAGAGGTGCCATCTTTGCTTGCAAGCTGAAATAACTGTTGTCAACTGTTCACACCACCAGGGCTCTTGGCACCAACCCTTTGTACTGTGACTGTCACCTCCGCTGGCTCTCCGAGTGGGTGAAGGCAGGGTACAAGGAGCCGGGGATAGCCCGCTGCAGTGGGCCTGATGCCATGGTGGACAGGCTGCTGCTCACAACACCCACTCATCACTTCCAGTGCAAAGGTAGGAGCAAGCTGGTGGGCTCTCTGTTCTCTCCTGCTGCTTTCCCTCATGTTCAGAACTTTATTGTTATACTCTTGCAATCTATTTGGTTTTAAAATGAGTTTGGAGGAGATATGGGTTTTTTTCTGTGCCATCACTTTACATTCACGTTGCCTTTTACAGTTAATTGTACCACCGGAAAGAAAACCAGCAAACCTCAGAAGAGTTAGTATTCCTATTGCTCACACCAGATTATATAATGGCAAATTAACAGGTAGGATGTTAGAACTTGCTTGAGCAAAAAAATTAGGGTTTGCCTTCTACTTACCCCAGAAAAGTTGGCTAAAATACGGGTTATTTTAAAGATATAGAGCACTCTAGTTATTATGTAATTTACTTGAAAACTGAGAAACAGAATTCTTCTGAAAAGTGAGTAGTTACCAAAAGTACATTTTCACTTGAAGATCTACAAAGGTCCTTATCAGCTCGCTATCAGGAAAATGCTTTTATCAGAATTCAGTGTACTCTCATTCTGGAGTGTACACTGTAGCAGCTAGTAATGGTTAGAGGGAGGTCAGTGACAGGAGTATGCTTTATTAGAAAGGGGTTAGACAAATTGTAAGGAGCACACTTTTGTGGATAAAATATCTTATTAGTGAATGCAGATTAGGATATACCTGCATGTTCTTACTGTAAAAAATGTTTGGGAGGTTCACTTAGGTTACCATCAAGTACATGAAGATGGAGTTGTATTTATAGTCGAAAAGATGGGTCAGTAGCCTCTCCTGGAGATGGAAATGAGGACATAAAGCCTGTTTTTATGTCTCTCAGAGTGCCATGCACATTTACAGTACTCTTTGGCAGCATGATTTTATAGAGGCTGGGATTAAACTGCTGAACAAAGAAATGGTGGTGTTGAGGTGGGTTTACGACACAGGTTGCCAAGCCTGAGCTGAATTTTGTGTCTTTTCAAATATGTTTTTCACAATTTTAACTGTGTAATTTAATTACTTAGAGATGTCAGTCTCAAAACTATCAGAACTCTGACTATAAATACCAGAGCTACTGCCTTTCTAGCAGTCTATCAAGTGTGAAATACAAATATAACCTAAATACTGAAAATACCAAATAAGGTACCTGGTCACACAAAGTGAAACAAAGAAAATGATGTTTTCATGTTAAACAGAGAGCGAAGCTCAGTGACTTCAGTCTGAAATAGTGATGTACAAATACTTAATGCTCACTTGTCTCTCCAAACTAAGCAAGGAACTCTTAGACAAAAGAGAAGTAAACCTGTGATCCAGACTGTTAAAACAGCTATATGGTTATATGTAAATATTACTTTTGTCCTCTAGAAAGCTGGTGGTTGGGGTTTCTACTATCTGAACTGTCTCCATGGCTTGCTTTATCTGAATAGAAAAGAGGAAAAAAGTGTTGACCCAGATGTGGCCTTTGGACAAGCAGAATCTGGATGGTCTGGATGAGAGGCAATATATTTCAAGAAGCTCCAAGCTCCAGAAGAATTCACCTTTTCTCATTACAATACACACATTATGAAAAACAGTACATGATTTGGTAGTCTGATTGAACTCACTTCCCACATGCATATTTAAGACCTAGTGCCTCACACTATTCTTTGTGGCCATTGGTGATGCTCCTCAGTGGTAAAGCAACAGGGTGTATATAACATGCCAAGTGCAGCTTTACCCTCGGGCTGGGGCCCTGCATGTTGCCTCCCTCAAGGTTCACTGTGGTCTCAGTTTGTGCTGCAGCTGTATCACCCTCTCATTGCGAGCTCCAGCTGTGACGTGTGCCTGTCAGCAGTAGTGACACAGAGCATCTATACTTTTGCCTGTGTAGATCAGTCCTAGCTCAAGTTCTGCAAGCGCAGAGCTCAGGGTACTCTGAACCGCCCTGTTCCCCAACAAGTCAGCTCATGCTGAGCTTCGTACCTTGAAGTGCTTTTATAAAGGTAGTGCAGAGATGTCCTCTGTGACCTCCAGTAATTTTGCAGTAAAGATTAACTTATTCCTGTTAAAATTATGTTTTTAGCCTGTGACTGAGCAGAAGGTTATGGCTCAGCAGAGCCAAGAGAGTAAAAGTATGTAATGTGCAAGTCATGCAAACTCAGCTCTGCTTTTTATTAAATTGCTCTCCTAGTTATGCAGTAGAAGAAAGGAATGTGCTGGGCTGAGGGCATTTGGCTATATGGATTTATAAATCACATCCACAAGGGCAAACTAAGAAACTTCTTAACTGTGAGGAACTAACCCTGTTCTTATTAGCTCCCGCATTGATTAGCTTTGATCTATGCTATAGAAATAAATGGAAAGTATATGCAAGTGTATTATGAAACAAATAAATACCAGAATGAATTGTGGCTTAGTGACCTCTAAATCTACAGGAGCAGCACTGCTGTCTGTCTCATGAGCTGTCCCCAGAGCTACCTTCATATATTCTTTACATAGTCTATCTTCAAGACAAAAGTAGCTCAGATATGGCACATTCAGTGCCAGGAATTCAGATGCTACTTCCTCTACTGTCTAACTCCAACTTAAAAGCATATATGTCATTTATTTAGACCCAAACACAGAGACAGAGGAGGACAACAACACTCTTTTATGTATTTTTTTTAGATTTGTTACTTCTTGTGTATTTTTTACCTCATCATTGCATGTTGCATTCTAATCAGTGGTCCTGATAACACCACCATTGGTACAGGATTAGGATATAGCCTTTACACTGCAGGTACTTTTCATTTGAGACTTCTTGGTACCCATTTATGTCATGTCCTTACCCACTGTTGGTGCTGTGCCATGTTCAAAGCTAATAGTGAAGTTTGTCTCATACAGGATGGTCCAAAGCAAATCCTTGATTGGAGGGATTTTTTTTTATCCCAAGTTTTGTTTGTGTTCTAGAGCTCCACTTTGTCTCTAGCATCAAGTATAAGATACTTTTCTTCACTTTCAAGATGTCTCACAATTTACCTTTTCTTATAATTTGTCATGCAAAAACTCTGTGTGCACTTCTGATTAGCACAGTACCAATTTTAAATTATTTTAGAATGTGTTTTCTTTAAACTTAAATAAAATTATTATAGGTCTTTACTGCCTATATCATTTAAGCCCTTGTAAAGTTTAAGGTTGGGTTTTTTTCATGTGTGTAAAAGCCATTAACTCATTAATACTTGAAATATGGCATTTCAAAATCACCATTCCTTTAACTGAGAATATAACTGTCTAAATTAGCTGTCTGTAAAACTTCAGCAATAAAATATTGACTGACTTGGTATCCTAAATGTACTTAGTATTGTTTTGGTCTCTGTTCTTTTTCCTGTTCACCCACAAAAATCACCACTCTTCTGGAAGAGTTCTGTTGAGAATGATTCTTCTGGGCAGAACAGGAAGAAAATAAGTTTTAAACTCTCTTTAAAATTAAGGATGGTAGAACACTTTGCACCTAAATATTCCCCTAAGCCCCATACTAAATCTTTTTTTGTGCATGTTTTTTATTTCTGTTGTTGCATCTGCACTTTCATTCTTGTTACCAGCCATAGAAATGTCATGTTATAGTTCCCTGGGGGTTGCTATTGCAGAATATCCAGCCCTGAGCGAAGGAAAAATTGCTGAAAGCCACATATATATAAGGCTACTCTCTGGAGAATCCCAGCATGTTTTTTCAGAGCTCATGTTTGCATATCCAGGAGAATATAAGCATCACTGACATTTGCCTAGCACTTGATTTAAGTATTAAAAACCTCTCTGATCCCTGGGAATCCCATGCTGCCATGTAAAGTTGCACCTGCAGCATGTGTGTTTGTGCCAGCGCAGGGTGAATACTGCAGTAGGAAGAAATGTCTTGTGTGAGTATGGGAAGTATGAATTTTGTCATCCAGTGCTCTCTTAATCTCCTGTGTTTCGCCTTTCCAGATCCAGTAGATATCAGTGTGGTGTCCAAGTGTAACCCGTGCCTTTCCAACCCGTGTAAGAACAATGGGACATGCAACAACGATCCAGTGGAGTTTTACCAATGCACTTGCCCTTTTGGCTTCAAGGTATGAATACAAATTAACTACATGAGAAGAATACAGTGTTCTTCATTGCTTCTGATTTCTTAAGTGCTATACCATGAGGACTCAATTTTACAGGCAACTGAGCTCAGGATCAAAAGATCCCTTACTCAATCAGATTGTATATGACCTTTCAACTGCATCCCACTACAAATTTTATCCCAAACAATCAGAAAGACTTTTTTCTCTCTGTACTCTGACTATACATATTGTCCTGAGAAAGTTGTTCTATCTGTCTCTGCTTCAAGCTGGGTTGTTGGACCAGGCAATCTCTAGAGGTTGCTTCCAACCTTGGGCATTCTCTAATTCTGTGACATAGATATCCATATAAAATGGCAAGTTGATTTTATCTTCTTTTTAATTTCTTTTCTTTTGCCACCAACAAGATAACCATTTCATAGGCTGTCAGGACAATGAGGAGGCAGTTCAGTTTAGAATTAAGGGTCAACTAAGTCCTCAATAACAGAATGTTGACACCTGCTGGTTTACATCCATCTGACACAGACTGATAAAAAGGTGATAACTGGTTAGAAGAAACAACCACTAGCTCAGTTGTCTCTGATGTGTGATCACTAATGTCCATAGGGTGAGGTGCAAATATGAAATCCTGGTAATGCCAAGCATTGTGAGCATGTGAAAAATCATGCTACCAAGTAATTTCTTTGGTAGTAATGAGCAACCCCCCATTGTTAACACTGCATCAGGAGAGCTTGAGGCTATCAAGACTTTGTTTCAGAGTCACTATAACTGCAAACCTAGCTCAGTAGCCAGTAGCTACAGGATTAAGTATAAGTATTAAATGAGGCATATGATCTGTTCTCAGCCTGGGGGAGATCAGATGTTATGGCCAAAGAAGTAGGCTGCATCCTGTAGGCTTTGATTTTATTTGCCTCATTGGATATTTCTTACAGAGTCTTGGTCACTTGAAGCAGATGCTCATAAAACACAGAGTAATAAGAAATATAGGGAAAAAACAGAACGGCAAAACCAGACATGTGGGAAGTAAACATGAGTATCCAAGTCTTATATTTCAGGTAGGATTTAGGAATTGGTTTTGATGACATAGCCATTTCCCTTCCCTGTTTCCTTAGTATACATCCCAGCTGGTAACAGAGTAATTGTAGTAGGTCCGTGAAACAGTGGAAAAGGGAAGATGTAAGAGCTTATTTCTTGTACTTCAGCCCAGTGCCCCCATGCCTAGTACTTCAGAATAACAACAATTCTCTTAAGTAATTGAAAAAGCCATTGGAAATTTCCTCTCATTGGAAACCCTTCTGTGCATGAGCATATTAACCAGCAACTTTACTAAGATCTCGAAAGAACACAGTCAAAATCTCATATAACTGAAACTAACTACTTGGTAATAATTCCTTTGTCTTTGCAATGAGGGAAACTGTGGCTGTTTATCTCCTCAGGTTAATAGAATAATGGCCATTTTAATTTGATGTTGAATTCTTCAGAAGAGAATAGTGGAGTGTTAGGATGACCTGAAAAGGAAACACTTTTAAAACTAGCAGGAAAATACATAAATATTTTTATAGATCTTACTCTGTAAGGCACATATCCAGGTTATTTGAAGTAGAAATATTGTTGCTTTTGAGCATATCTCCTTTTTTTTCCCTTAAGCTTTTTGGTTTGGGTCTTTTTTTTTTTACTGTTTTTATACTAGTAAATGCACTAGTACAGATATATTTTTACTGCTATAAGACATATTTAAACAGGGGTAATTTATTAAAAAGAATACTCAAAAGTATCCTCCAGTTATACCAACACTTTATAGTGGGCATTAGACCTCAGTATGCACCATTTTACTTAGGTTTTGATAAACCCTTGAAGTGACTCAGTTTAAACATCTCAGGGCATCCAGCTTTCCTTCTCCCTCTCACACTTTCTCAGGTAACATTCAGTGCATGAATGCAAAATCTAAACCCACTTGTGAGCTTGTAAGCACCAAGCTGTCATCCAAGCATGGCAAAGAGCAAACAGATCCAGGCATGGCACTTAGAGCAGAGTTTAAAAATACTGACTGGATAACAGTACAAGGAGAATTGGTGGAAATTTAATAAGCAAAAAAGAACTGTGTGTCTTTACCACAGGTTTTTGAATAAAAATGAAAGATGACAGGTCCAAATGCAAACCATATGAAAGGAGCGCTCTATCTACCACGCTGTTCTCCACCAGAGATTCATGCTAATTCAATAACAATACCTTGCTTCCTTCTCACCAGCCAGCACCAAACAGCTCTATCCATCTGGAAGCTATTTCCCAGACCTTGATAAATTGCCCTAAATCTGCCCTCTCAGCATTTGTTTTTCCTTGTTTGATGTAGATTTTGAAAAAAATCCTGTGTGGAAGAGTGAATCAATAAAGTGAAAACCCACCCTGTTTTCAAATGTAAGCTCATTCAAATGAGCTGACAGCTTTATACTGCTCCCTGGAAGGGGACTGATGGCTACAGACTGCTTTCTGGGGTTCCTGTGCTCATGCTAGCCTTCAGAAAATAAACAGTAGGCCAGATAGCAGAAAGCCACCTAAATTACCAGCGGCCAAACTGGTGCCTGATGGATTCAGGCACTTCTACCAGTTAAATGTAGTCACAAAAGATCATCACATTGATGATCACTCAGTCTCTTAGTTTTCATCATCACATGACTGTTTTCATTATGGAATCTATACCTTATGGAGATTTTAGCAATGTGTAATGCTGCCCATGATGGGTCTGGGTAAACTTTAAAGTGAGATAACTCATCGACCACACGAGCTGAGAGGCCAGCAGGCTGAGCAGTTGTGTTTGATGAGGACAGAAGTACAGATTGCTCGCTGAGGGCCAGGAAAGACTGTGTGCTGATAGCTGACTTTGCTGCTGCTCTTCCCTTAAAATGGGGGATGAGTGCATTTGCTATAGAAAAGTCGTGGCTGAAACAGTACTTTTGTGGTTTTTTTGGGGGACAAAGCTCCAAAGGCAGTGGGAGATGGTGTGAGGGTGCTGCCCATGGTGGCCAGTAGGCTGGATCAGCTGAGCTCCAGGGTGCCACCAATGCTGGCAGGAAATGTTTCTTCATGTTACAAAGCTTGTGTTTTCTTATTAAACACAGGCATAGGTGTAATTATCCAGCAGAGTTTTCTTTACCTTCTCCATAGCATTCTTTGAAAGATTATTTCAATAATATGTGTGACTTAGATTGTTAAGTATGATTGCAAGCAGAGAAATGAAGCTTTCTTCTGCTTTAAATTCTGCTGGCCACCTGCAGTGCAAGTGTGTGCAAGTGCAGCTGGTGGCTGGTAAACAGATAACGGTACCATACTAATTCATTTGTCCTGCAGAGTGTTTGGCTTTGATGTGTTCCCATTGATACTGTAAAATCAAGTCTATGGGTGTTAGAATTCAAGAAAATAATCAAACTTGCAATCAGTAAGCCATTGAGAAAGGATTTACTTGAATAGCTGTAGTAAAAACTAAGGTAAGTGAAACCTACACAGTGTATTTTGCCATTTCTGTATCCAGAAAATGCCCTCTTGGATTTTCTGCCTGATTTTTGTCTCTTTCATACTGCTTTTTCTTAAACCTGAGGTAACAACAAATGAAAGGGATTTATTCATTAATCTATTTATTTATTTATTTCAAGTAGAGCTATTTGTAGAACTGGGGAAAAAAGAGTTTAAAATACATCTGTGTTTTATCTGAAATGAAAGAACATTTCCAACTCAGAATATTAAATGCAGTACCTGCCTAGGCATCACCATACGCTCTTGGGTTGTCAGATAAATGGGAGCCTGAGCCTTTGGGAGGTAGAATGTTTGTCAACTCTGGGTTCTGCTGTTACTGAAAGCTGTCTGAAATAGAAAGTGCAGACAGGTAAAATCAGTAAAGCACATATCCCACCTTTAAGGCAACAGATGCTGATGCATGTCTGTGGTAGAGTTGCTGTGTAAATTTTATCCAACTGTTCACCTTCCTGTTGAGTTCAGCCAGTGTCCTGACTTTCCTAGCAGCACTGCAGTATCTTGAGGGTTCAAGCAATTTCACCAGTCATCCAGAATGACAGATGCAATTGGAAAAATCCTGGGTAAAGCTCTTGAGCTTTGGAAAGGCAGCATTCTTTGCAGCCAGACTCTTGTGGTGGGAGACATTCTAGTGAAGCCAGAAAGATATTTAGTGAGGAAGCTGGCTCCAAAGTTTTACTAGGAAATTGGCTCTCCCTCCTCCCTGCCCCCTGTGCCAGGTTTTCGTCCCTGGAAAGAGGGTTAGAAATTGAGAATCTCATAGCGGTGTCTCTGGAATATGCAGGATTTGTCTATCACATGTAAACAGATACAAGTGATGTGCTAGCACTTGAGCAGGTAGATGTGGCTAAGCAGAAGCTGTGACTGCTCAGCACAGGGCTAAAAGCAGATTATATCCTTACAGACCCCATTCCATTATCATGGACTCAGCGCTGCACTGACTGCATCCTTCACTGATGGGGGTGCACATGGCCTTGAGTTTTCTTGGAGCACAAGCAAAAGAAGTTTGCTGTATTTGTACTTTGCTGTCCAGATGCACTTTTGCAGCATTGCATGAATGATCTGTCTGAGTCCTGGAATAATGGAATACTCAGCACAGAACTGATCTTAAAATGTAGAGATGGTGGTGTTTGCTCCTAGACTGATATTCTGGCTGGATCCTGCAGTTTAAGGCTGAAATAGTACAAATTCATTCTAATGGGCCAGTTTCTCAGTTATGCTGGTTTGGGTGGGGTTATATGAATGTCACCAAGTGCAGGGTTTGGCTGCTGATGCATGCCAGCTGTACAAGAGTCCCTGCCTAGTTTGTCAGGCTAATACTCTTTGGAAATGTAGCTCTGTGCTTTCGTTCCACTGGATCTATTAACATATACATAGAAGTCCCTATATACATCATTCAGTGCACAACTAAATCCCCAAGTTGGAATTGCAAAAGGAGGAGGAATTGGAAGGAATTCTAAAACGAGCCTGCCCTCATCCATGTGAGTCAGGAGAGCAAATGCCTCTTCCTCCACGTGTCACTTTGTCTTGGCCTCTTTCTTCTCCCAGTGTCAGGGTTGGTGGGACAGGCAACGGAATGTAAGCTCAGAGCCAAGTTTTCATATGCAGCAAAATACTGTTTGTGTGAGGTGATTCTGCCTTCAACTTTCATTCTAATAAGTTCTCCTGGAGCATGTGTTTATGGCATCTGGAGTGTTTTATTTTGTATTTGTTTGTTTTAACCATACTTAAAATGCTTATTAATGAATGTTGAGGCATCATTTTCCACTCTCAGTAAAATAAAGGAGAAAGCCTTTGGGGATGAGAGGTAATGGGTGGCTGTGTAAAACGAGTAGACCTATATTTATGGTTGGATTTTTAGGGCAAACACCAGTGTTAGCAGTAGGTTGGTTTAACTTCATATAATCCTCCTAGGCCAGGAAAAAACACTGCCGAAATCACATTATTTTCCTGTGTATGCTTGTTCTCCTAAACTTAACCATGCATCACTCAGACTTGTGTTTCTTTCTTCTTGCCCTTTACATTGTAGGAGGACTAAAGAAAATAGAGATTTACATCCAGAAAAGCATAAAAATGAACAGCTTAAGGCAGGATTAGCAGCACAGTTACTGGCTAAAGGTGGTGAGGCATGCATACACCCAGTGCAAGCCCCGTAAAAAGCATAGTAATGCATTGTGACATGCCCTAATGAGGGCTCTGAACAGTAAAGCCAGCTCTGAAGAATTATTTCCATTTTTGTTAGGCCAACAAGGCAGCAGATGTTAAGCAGCTTCAGGCATTTGCTCTGTGCGTGTATGCGTGTGTGTGTGTACGCTCAGTGCTGCATCAGGAGAAGTTGTTGGGCAGTTCAAGTGGATAGTAAACCATACCACAGCTGGGCACTGTTGTATTCATTCTTTTGACAATGTGGATTATTCCCTCTCCACTTTGTTTTTACTCTTGTTTTTCTGGTCTAGTTCTAAATGCCTTAAGAGACCAGAATTCTTTCTTTTCTCAGGGTAAGGAACAAGTCTTTGTTGGCGTTTATCCTGCATTTCAGGCTCTTGTTCCTGTGTTTGCCTGGCCCTAATTCACTAGATAATTTTTCTTCCTCTGTGGTTTGTCTGTGTTTCAGGTGATTGCTAGTTGCTGTAACTCTGCTTAGTCAAGTTGTGTTTAACCAGCTCTTAATTTTCTGCATCCCACCATTTCCACACAATTGAATCAAAGTGGTTGGCCACAGCTGAAAATCCTTATTGATAGATTTTTTTTCTTCTGATTGTCCTCTGTTATCCTTGAGACTTTCTTGGCATTGCCTGTACTTGACAATAAGGCTTTGGGGTTTCTTTTGTTGTCCAAGAACATGAATACAGCTTGTCCTAGGAGGTTAATTGCCTTATTTTCCTCTTTCCTTTGGGGGTGGTGGAATTGATGAAGTTGCTGTAAGGAGGCTCAGCTGAAAATAAAACTTTCTTTGTCGTGAGAGAGTAAACTCTGTGGTGTTAATAGAAATGATATAATGCCAGATTAGCTTGAGAATTAGCAGATTACTGAGTGAGGTATGTGCACACACTGCAGGTGAAGTTGTACTGCTGCTGACGGTGCAGGTTCTAGTGCTGAGCTGCTGCCTCCGTAGCCCTGGAGTTCCCCTCCTTGTGCTTCTGAGCACCTCTGAAAGAAACAGTGTGCTCTTGCTCGTTGTCATCGTGGGCATGTTCAGTTTCTGAAAATTTTATTTGCATGTTTGATTCTGAAAACATTACTGCCTTCCTGGGGTACCTGTCACAGTTCAATCCGCTATCACATTACAGCCTTGATTTATGCCAGAAAACCTTTCCGGTATCTCTAACCTGGCAAGCCTGGTACGTAAAGTTTTGGAGAGCTTCCAGAAGTAAAACAGATTATACTGGCATTTTAGCTACTATAAGATGTATTTTTGTGTGAGGTATTTTATCAGTAC
Organism: Melanerpes formicivorus; assembly: GCF_026170545.1. Classification (NCBI taxonomy): domain Eukaryota; kingdom Metazoa; phylum Chordata; class Aves; order Piciformes; family Picidae; genus Melanerpes; species Melanerpes formicivorus. The sequence continues at coordinate 45,299,042 of NW_027142354.1, read as the reverse complement.
ATAGTTGTTCCAAACCAAAAGCCTGCACCCTTAACAGACAGGAACACACCAGCAGAAGTTTCTTCAAATGGGCTGTGACTCTTTCCAGTACCTTTGACTGTATTTATTTCAGAAATACAGTGAGTTCTGTGGAGAGATTTTTAATCACATAAGCCCTGCCTTGTGTTGGGTTTCACTGGGTTCCTGGATGATATGTCTCTGCTCTCTCCTGCAGGCTGTGTTCAGTAGCTTATGTGTCACAGTATCACATTGCCATGAGCAATAAAACACAATAGTTAAATACACAAATGTCCAGTCTTTATAACCCTCTCTACAGTGTTCATGTTAAAGAAGAGGCACTGACTTTTGATAGCCTAAGGGGAAAGCTTTGTTGTCACTGCAATGTGTATTTTTAAATAAAGAGGCACTGATGTGTCTTAAAGGTACTGAAAATGTTGTTCTCATTCATGAGTACTGCTTGAATAAGACACTACATATAAAATATTCAATGTAAGTTTTACATCGAATATTTTGGTTCAGATTTGATGTATAAAGGCAACCCTGGGCAAAATCAACTATTTTCCATGTCCCTAATTTTCTCCTGCATCTCCCAAAACATTGACACAGTGATCTGCATCCACCAGTTGATCAAGTAACCTAGGAAGCTTTAGAGCACCTGTCCCATCCAGTTTGGCCCCCCTGGACTCAGTGCAGATATGTGCTAGTTGAATTGACTCTGTGATAGATTAATGACATATCTCATGTCATTGATTGAAAGCCCAAAAGACCATTGAAAGCCAAGGTACTTATGCAAGGAGAGGTTTAGAAGGACAATTAGGATTTACGTAGTAATGAATATAATTGCAGAATAAACCTCAGATGTCCACTGAGGATTAAATTTCATACTCACAGGAGAAGAACTAGAATTTTGGAAAATAGTATGATGAATCCATGCACTTTGACTTTGACAGGCATATTCTTGCTTACTAGCTACAGAGGTAATAGAAGGTGTATTATACCCGGGAGGATCATAAATCTTTCTGATTTAAATAAAATGAGGCTTAAGAGAGCAGAGTTCACCTAATTTGCTATGAATTGACAATTGTGATTTATTAACAAGGACAAGAAAGTCACTAAGAAGTGCTGCTGCCATGTCCAATTATTGTTTAATCAAGTGCCAGATGAAGCTAGACTGGCACAGAAGATAACTATACAGCGCTGAAGATGGTGGGGTATCAGTGACTGTCATCTGTGGTTTTACTTCAGACATACTGAAAGTTTTCAGAGGGAGGTAAATCAGCCAAACTGAGGGGGCAGCCACACACCCAATATCCATGGGTTTGTTCTTTTCATAATCTAGCTTCTGTGCCATTTAGCAAACATTTCTCATGCTTCTGAGCATCTTTCTTATTGTATGGTGTCAGTGTAAGTACAGCTGTCTAAACCAGGATACTCAACACTAAAAAAAATATATCAGAATTGTCTGGGTAAATTCATATTCATTTTAAACATTTTTACACAACTAGGAATTGATAAAATTAATTACTTTTTCACATTAAATTAATTGGTGTGTCAACAGCAATCTTCTGTAGGCACATTTATTACCCCATTGGGACAGATGACTAAAGAGAAAGAGTTAATTCATCAACACAGTGAGTACTCTAACCTAGAGGCATCAAAGGCGTGTTGCAAGGTCTGTATTCAGCAGGAAGAGTCACAGTTTTTTTGTGAACAACAGATGATCCAAATCTTCCAACTTCCACCTGGCAATCTAAAAGCAATCTGATCCAAAATTGCTGTGATATTATCTCTGCCTTGCCAAATAATTTGTATATGTGCCTAAGCAGATGGATATAACTTACACCCTGCCAGCTCTTGTAGTTGTCTGACCTTGCCAGTGAGTGTCATCTGTATCTTGTCCAGATTGAGGCTTAGCCACCATGTCCATGGCCAGAAAGAGCATAAACAAGGAAACAGTATCACCTGGACCTACTGGAGAGTTTCAGACTACTGTCTAGAGATGTTGCAGAATCCTAGAATGGCTTAGTTTGGAAGGCACCTTAGAGATCATCTACTCCAACCTCCCTGCCATGGACAGAGATGCCTCTTAACTAGACTTGGCTGCTCAAGGCCTCATCCAGCCTGGCCTTGAACAGCCCCAGAGAGGGGCCATCCACAATCTCCCAGGGCAACCTATTCCGAAGTCTCACCACCTTCGTACTGAAGAAGTTCCTAAAATCCAGTCCAAACCTATTCTCCCTCAGCTTAAAACCATTCCCCCTTTTCCTCTGTCTCTAGACACCCTTATGAAAAGTCCCTCTGCAGCCTTCCTGTAAGATCCCTTCCGGTATTGGAAGGCAGCTCTAAGGTCGCCACACAGTCTTCTGTTCTCTAGGTTGAACAATTGCAGCTCCCTCAGCCTATCCTCATGCTAGAGGTGTTCCAGCACTTGGATCATCTTTGTGATCCTCCTCTGGACTCACTCCAGCAGCTCTGTGTCCTTATGATGGGGACATCAGAACTGAACACAGTATTCAAGGTGGGGTCTCACAAGTGCAGAGTACAGAGGAAGACTCACCTCACAAAGTGAACTCCTCAATTTGTCTTTCTGTGACTTTTCCTTCAAGCCTGGGACTTGGATGTGGTTGTGTTACTTCCCCTACTAGGAATGTGAAGGACTAGGTTTGCACACAGTATTTGTAGCTGGTAATTTTGTCTGATTTTTCTAAAAGCTTTAGCTGTGTTTAGAGCTTGATAATTAAGTTGTTTATGAAAATTTCCTAGTTCTTAATTTAAAGTCTCTATCAACTCTATTTGTCTTTGTCTAGTATTTTTAGTAAACACATGAACGCTGCCATCTGTTCCCTACATCTACCATCTAAATACAGTTTATTACGAACACATTGTAGATTGCTAACAACTCGAATAAACTTTGGTGTTTCTTCTGTATAGCTCAATTTTCTAACATGCTTTAAACCCCCATAGTCATTGAACAAGGCTTTGATTAGCTGGAAAGAGGTCTTCCTATTCACAAAATATTGAAGTTGGATAAACTTGTTCTCTGTAGGTGTCTCTGTCACTGACTGGATCACGTTTCTACTGCACCCAGCAGTGACAGTTTTATACACCAGGAGGTTTCTACTTTGTGCATGTGGCAAGCTCCCTGCTGTCACCTCTTATCTGCTGTTAGAAACAGGTGAAGGATGATATTAAAATGGACAGAGGTCAAATCTCTGCCATGAGACCTTGAATGAAGCTTTCAGCCTCCATAGACAATGCTAATCTGTGAAACTTCATTTTCAAAGCAAAACAAACAAACAAACACACACAAAAAAAACCCAAACCTTGCAGTGGTTGAAACACTTTCAGATCAAATGAGCACTTTTTCATTGTATTATCCTTTGTTCTTCTTGCTGAGGTCCTAGTGAGATTTTGCTACTTGTTCTTGATTGTTTTACTAATGATGATGTAATGTTTTCCAGTACTGTATACTTGTAAAGGCTAAAATTTGGCACAGCAGGACTGAGGAACAGCTTGTATGTACACTAATGCCCAAGATAGTTAATTACCGTTGAGTATGAAATGAAGAACTGACACTTTCTAAGTGTGGTGGATAGATTCTGTTTTCATTCACTGAAATTTGGAGATGGAGCAGCCCGGATAAATTCTTGACCTTCTGAGGTGCTTCAGCTTTAAAAAGACAGCTGGACTCTTGAACATGTATGTCTTCTGATTAGTTGGCAGAAATGTTATGTTTCAGAGCCTAATCCTTTCCTCTCTATGGAAAACGAATTAAATTATATAAGACTGTTTGGGAACTGATGCTTTCCTATCAGAATAGAGAAAAATTTATTGGAGCCTGAAAAAAAGCTCTAGAGATAAAATATTGCACACAGAGGGACCTTCATTCTCTTTCTGTGAATTACTGAGACAGTCATATATTCTTGCCTGTCCTTGAAACAAAGTCTGCACCTCTTTTTCTGATTCAGATGCTATTAAAAGGCTCTTTAGTCTTGAAGCAAATATACAATATTCTCCTTTGTAACAATAGTTATTTCCAGGGAATGCAATTCAAGGAGTTTTTCCCAGCTCACAAATAAATTAATTTTAGTGGTGCTTGACAGCAATTCCATTTTTCAGTAAGAACAGTCTTACTGTAAATTGAGACTAGAGAATTGTATTATTCATTTGAAAGATGTTTCTAGAATGTCTTTCAGCTCTTCTGGGTAGGAACAATCTGATATAGAAATAAAATGGCCTTGCTTTGCTGTAGATTTATTAGTACCAATATTATCTGCAGCCTCTCTCCTTCAGATTTCTTTGGGTCTCATAGTCTTCTGTGTTAGAGAAATTGTACTTGTTTTGTGGGCTCTTGTGCTGTTGATAAAGTCAACTCAGAGAAGATAATCCTCAGAGAAGGATTAAGTGCTGTTTGCCCATTTAGTACAATGAGTAAACTGAGTCAGACAGACTCTCATTTTCCTAAAGCCAAATAGTAACTTAGTGCTGTAATTAAGTCTGATTCAGCAGCACATACTAATCAGTTTCTATGGTGCTCTAGGCCCCAAGAAGCCAATACTTCAGCCACCTTCAGTACAGAAATGAGTCTCAGTCATGAGAAATTTCATTTGCCAGTGAGAGAGACTGGAAATGCCTTCCTCTCATTTTAACATTTGTCTTTATTAAATTTTTACAAGAACTTTCAAAATAATCCGAGTAATTACAGTGGAAGCCATGGGACCATTTTACACAATGTTCAGCTGTGACACAAATCTTATGAAAAACAGGTTTCTACTTCTTGCTATGCTTAGCTGCAAAGGCTTTGATATTTTAGTGATACAGGGATGAAGACTTCATATGAAACAATTAACTGGTGTCCATAAAACTGTCCATTCTTCAGAGATGTGGGAAGAGTATTTGTGGTCTTAAAAGTATTAAAAATGGCATCTTCCAGCTTCCCTAGATGACCTGGTAAGCACACGGGATTCAGAACACAGATGGGCAGTGCATGGGCAATGCTGCTGAAGGGTGACAGCAGATTAGTGTTGATACTGTATGGCTCATGTCTGTGAAGTGCTGTGGACCACATGGTGCCCAAATAAAACCTGCATGAGCTTCCCTCAGCGCTTTCCCAATTCTTCCCTGAGACAGAGGGCTTGGGATTTCAAATGGAGAAGAACAGGCTGTTTGGCAAAGGCAGAACGGACGAAGCAGAAACCTTCTCTGCCAGGTCTTCGGTGAGGTCTTCTCATGCTGCCTGCACTGCTGTGTTGGGGGAGTGAGCTTACGGAGAGGCATCAGGTTGGACAGTACTTGCTGTCATTCCTTTCAAATGTTTCTCTTCTGATTTGACCAAGGAAAAGCACATCGCTGTTTCCTTCTATTTGCACAAATGTTGTATTCATCCTGAGGCAAGCAAGTCACTGTCAGGTATCTGCTAAGTGCAGCACTAGGCTTCTTAATTCTACTGCAGTAGTATGTCTTGAGAGAACCATAGTCTCAAAGCTAAGTGGAAAACAACTAACAGTTGATGCTCTCATGCACAGTATATGGCTGCAGCAACACAATGCTTCATTTTGACAATATGGCCATCATCATAAAAAAGTCAAATTAGACTACAGAACTTATTTGAGCATCTCCTGCTCCAGTGCATCCCAACATATATGTAAGGTCTGAAAAGGGTTGGAAGCTGTTGCAAATTCATCGGAGAAAGGAATGACTGTTTAGCCTGGAGAAGAGGAGGCTCAGAGGAGACCTTATTGCTGTCTACAACTACCTGAAGGGTGGTTGTAGCCAGGAGGGAGTTGGCCTCTTCTCTCAAGCAATCAACACCAGAACAAGAGGACACAGTCTCAAGCTGCACCAGGGGAAGTTTAGGCTCAAGGTGAGGAGAAAGTTTTTCACTGAGAGAGTTGTTAGCCATTAGAATATGCTGCCCAGGGAGGTGGTGGAGTCACCATCCCTGGAGGTGTTCAAGAGGGGACTGGACGTGGCACTTGATGGGGTCTGTGGTGACAGGTTGGACTTGATCATTTTTGAGGTCTCCTCCAACCTTGGTAATTCTGTGATTCTATGATTCTGTGACTTCTGATGGGTGTTATCAGCAAGGAAAGTTGGCAGTGGCAGGGTGGTGTTCAGTGCTAATACATGGAAATCAGAGCTGTTACAAACCACTGTCACAAGCTGGCACCTGCCCTCTTTGTTTAGAAACTCACAATTGCCATTGTTATTCCTCTGAAATACAATGTAAATAATGAGTTTTAAAGCAAGGCAAAAAAAAAATCAAACAGCAGCCTTGACTGAATTAATGTATCTCCTGACATATTTTTCTCATCTTGATTGCAGTCATGTATCAGCTTTCCAGTAGATGAGCTGGCAGAGGGCCACTGCTAATAGGATCTTTGGTAGGAAGAATAGAGTGATCTCCTGAACTTCTTATGATTGCACAGATCCTCTGAGTACTGATGCTTTAAGGTGTCTTTATTCTACCCTACTGTGTGCATAACTGAAAAGCAAGACCAAACTTTTTGATGTGTTTGCCAGATTTACAAATACCTTGTTCTAATCAGCAGACTATAGTGATCAGAGAAATATGTCTGTGTCTTGAAGAGCCAATACATAGTCAGCTGGTAGCAGCTCAGGTTGTTCAAGCTAGTGAAATTCAGTTGGAACCAATGTATATTTTAAGGCAGTCTTGAAAGGGAACCAATGCAAAGATGCTATCTCAAACAGGATTCAGTGTGTTCTGCACAGGAATTCAAACTCAACTCCCAAGATAAAAATGACGTTTTCCCTTTTAAGTTTTGCTAACAGACAGTAATGAGCATGGTTTGGTGTTGTGATGTATAACTCTATGCTTGGTAACTGTGGGTCTTGTGCTGACTGTGCATGGCCTCCTGCTTACCTTTGGCCATGAGTAATTCTTTTCTTCATAAACTAATTTTAGAGATTAAAGTGTTTAGAGTACTGATGAAATTAGTTGTTTTGTTTAATTGAATGAAACAGCTAACGTCTTGAAACTGTAATGACACCAAGATACCCACCAGTGACATTGGTCAGAGCAATTGCCCTGCTCAGACTCTCACATAAGTGAGGAATATATCTGACCATCAGTAAAGGACTTTTGAATCATAAAATGGCTTAAGTTGGAAGGACACCAGAGATGATCTACTCCAACCTCCCCACCATGGACAGGGACACCTCTCAAGTAGACTCGGCTGCTCAAGGTCTCATCTAACCTGGGAGGAGGCATTCAGTTTCCTTGGGCAACCTATTCCAGAATCCCACCACCCTTGTACTGAAGAACTTCATCCTAAGATCCAGTCTAAACCTCTCTCTCTCAGCTTAAAACCATTCGCCCTTGTCCTCTGTCTCTAGACACCCTTATGAAAAGTCCCTCTCCAGCCTTCCTGTGGGATCCCTTCAGGTACTGGAAGGCAACTTTAAGTTGCCCTGGAGTCTTCTCTTCTTTAGGCTGCAGAACCCCAGCTCCCTCAGCCTATCCTTATAGCAGAGGTGTTCCAGCCCTTGGTTCATCTTTGTGATCCTCCTCTGGACTCCAACAGCTCTGTGTCCTCATGATGAGGACACCAGAAGTGGACACAGTTTAGGTGAAGTGATGAGTCTGACAACCTCAGACTTCCTGTAAATGATGCCACACACAGGGTGAGGGTGCAAGAAACATTGATGCAGATGATCTGAGTCTTACTAACCTTGTTTCTTTTGAATTTTCCCAAATAGGGTCGAGACTGCAGTGTGCCCATTAATTCTTGCATTCAAAATCCATGTCAGAATGGAGGGACCTGCCACCTCACCGAGGCAAATAAAGATGGATTCAGGTAGTAACACAAAGTTCATTTAAAATGAGATGATAAAACTAAATATCTTTCTGCTTTTCATTAATGAGCTATAACAGCTACTTTATAAATGCTGTTGCATGTGACACTTTGATTTGCCATAAAAAAGAATTAATCTAGTTTCACTGCTGAAGCATTGTTTCCTCTCAAATAGGCCTCCTTATTTCTCATAATGAAATAAGAGCTCATGAGAGCTATTTTGAGCAATCTCCCTGATCTGCATTGTTATCTGTATGCTAATTTGCCTTGGGGCATTTCAAACTCACATATACCCCCTGTCCTGTAGCTGTAAAGTAAGCATGTGTTGCAAAATATTTTCATGCTGAAGAATTTTGTAGACAAACAGACTTTAAAGAAACACTTCACAAACATAGAGAGATTGTCGTATCTTGAGCATTGTGCCTGCAAGAGGGTAGCCCTTGCACCTGGACATTACAGGTTTTCATTTCCCCATATAAGAAAGATGTAGCATAGGTGGGGATACTCCAGGAAAAGTCCAGATACTTTCCTGAGATAACTGGGAAATTTGTGCTGCTACAGGTACTGCTTTACAGCTAAGAAAATACACATTTGAGGCTTTGGCCACTAGTTGTCATTAATGCTATTAGAAAATGGCACTAAACTGCACCAGGGAAGGTTTAGGTTGGACATTAAGAAAAAAATTTACACCCAAAAAGGTTATCCAAGACTGGAACAGGCTGCCCAGGGAAGTGGTTGAATCGCCATCCCTGGATGTATTTAAAACATCTGGTGCTCAAGAGTATGGTGTAGTAGTGTTCCTGGTAGAGTTAGGTAATGGTTGGATTTGATGATTTTAAAGGTTTTATCTACCATAGTGATTCTGTGATTCTTTTTTAGAAAGAAGTTGCTGATGTGTTCATAGATTTGCTCTTCAGCATTTAGTCTATTTCTTGCACAAAATATGTCCAAAAGTACCCCATGCTGATGTTTGAATTGCATGTATGAAAGTCTCACTCCTAAAAGCTTTTTATACATTACCAAGACTGCTGCTTTGTCTTCTCCTATATATAGCTTCCTACCAGTAACAGCTGGAGGGAGACACAGCATTACAAGGTTTATAAATGATATAAGCAGGGAGTCAAACCAGTACATTTCTTCAGTGTGATTCCAGTTTGGTTTCAGCTGTGATTACAACTGTTCCAACTGAGGTTAACTGTTTGTTAACCAAGTCAGCAAATATAGGAGTTTACTTTTTTTCAAAATAGAAGGGGCCAGGTGAAAGTTTTGGTAATTGACTGGACTTTAGGTGCATTGAGGGGTCAGTAGCCCCACTTCCTATTTCCTTCCCAATGGTAGGATGCCTTTCATATTTCCAGAAAAGCATTGTGGCTTCTTTTTGACTTAACAAATCCCTCAAGTGGGAATCAGGCACAGAAGAGCTTCTATTTTGCCCTGGGGATGGGATGAATGGGGAAGCAGAAAATGGGAGACATCCTCCAAAGCTTCCCCCTGTCTCTGTGCCTGCCCACCCTCAAGAATTCCCCTTTACAGTAATGGATCCAGCATGTGCTGGACACAGGACACTGCTGATGCTACAATGGAGAAGCACAGGTTGATGGAGATGGAAGGACATGTCAGGCTGTTACAAATAACAACCTGAGGCTTTCCAAGATGGGAAGACAGGAATAAAACACATGGCCATGTCTCCATGAAGAGCAGTTCAGAGCTCATCTTGAACACCTGTGGGAGTGCTCTGAGCAGAGAAGAGTGCATCTCCTGGGTGGAGATGCATCTGTAGGTTCATACTGTTGGTAGGTGATGGGAGACAATGATGAAGCTCTTCACATCATAGCACATGCAGGTCATGCTGCTTGACAGACCCCCCCAAGGTGTTAGTGCAACCACTACTCTGATATGACATATCTCATCCTGATTCAGATTTTAGCAGGCCCAGCAATTTTTAGAGTTAAATTTCAATTTCTGCTTGGGAGAAATAAAGTTCTGGGTGTCTTCGGTTGAGATTCCCTTCTGGTCACCCTCATGTTTAGGCAGCTTTTTCTAGCTTGTACTAAAGCAGAATTGTACCATATTACAATATCTGTTTTTTTTGTCACTCAGTGCTCATTTTTCAAAAATCTAGCTGCTACTAAAAATGTGCCAGTAAAACATTTTATAATACCCCTTACACTGGAATAGAAGGCTTCAGCTTGTATTTTGAATCGGCTCACTCTTTAGCATTTTTGTTTTGTACTCTGGTAGAAAGTAAAAAAGCTTTGAATGGTCTGAAATGAAAGCTACTTCTGATTCTTTCTTGTGAAGCATTTTACAGTTTTAGAGGCTTTGCTTCAGTTCCAAATGAGTGTCATTTCTGAGATCCATTATAAAACTGCAGGGGTGGTTTTGTTGCTTAACAACATTTGAGAGTTTTTAAGGGTGGTTTCTGTTTTTATAGTTATTTATATAGTTTCAGTTGGTCTAATAAAAGACATATAAAGCCATATCTCATCAAAATCTTGCTTCATAAAATTGAACGTTCAGCTTATACATAGGTCTGTTTTCTCTCCATATATTTAATTCAGTCAGTCCATAGCCCCAGCTGCCCTGGAGAAGAGGAGAGTGGAGCTTCAGCATGTCATAGAGAAATGTGGTGTGGGGATAGAACAGGCAGTGGCAGGGAAGATAAAGAAGCATTTTGAGATTGAATTTGGTTGGTTGAATCGGGATTTTTGGTAGGAAATCTCTCCAGTGGATGGCAGCAGTCAGAGTTATGTGCATATGAATTGTGTTCATCAGGATGGGAAAACATTGCCTTAGATTATATGCTGTGAGGAAGCGGATGTCAAAAACATTTTCATGAGAGGCCTCCTTGGATTTTTCTGTTGTGTGGCCTGTAAAAGAAATTATATCTTCTGTATATTCTCTTCCCCGGGGAAATATATTCATACACAAGCTCGGCTGCCAAACTTGTCAAATCTTTACTCTTATAAAAAGGAAACTTAAGCCAAAGCTCTTTCCCTATGAAATGCCAAGCAGTTTAACTCTCAAGTTTCTGTAGCCTTAGACAAGAAAATTACCTTTTAAATAATGCTAAGGTGGTGATGTTCCCCAGGCAAAGACAGGAAATTCATAGTTATGACTGAGATTCCAGCCTGACTCACCCGCTGTGCCTGGTACCCACGAGGGCCCATGGCAGCAGGGGATTGAGATGCTCAGATTTGTTGTAATAGCAGGCCCTGGTGGGAGGCTGAAGGGCAAAGGTTCAGCTGAAGTTCTTCAGTCCTTCTTGGCATCTTTAATTCTTGCACTTTTTCAATTCTGAGTCATTTTCACTTCTTTTTTCATTTTTTTCAGGTAGGGACCACCTCTGTGTTAAAGAGTAGTTCAGTGACACTGTGTTGCTCAGGGGATTAGAAGCTTGAAGCTCTCCCTCCCTTTGAATCTCATCCAATCTAATCCATGTCTTGTTTCACAAAAAGTTGCCAAAAAAGGTGCTTATTTAGACTGAAAAAAAGAAAGAAAGAAAGAAAGAAAAAAAGTTGATCAATCAGCCATGTGACATGTCCTGGTCACTTAGCATGCCTGCGAGTGAGACTTTGACAAAGGAGGCAGAGCTGTCAGCTCTGCTTCAGCTGGCTGCAGGCAAGCAGCTGATCTTCGATAACCTAGGGTGCTGGGAAACAAAATCTCTGGATTATTTTAACTTTCCTCCACATAACCCCCCCCCCCTCCATTTTCCAGAGGGTTTTCTTTAGCGTTTCCAAAAACCTTAAGTTCCCTCGTAAATGTGAAATTCTGCAACTGATTAACTCCCTAGTGTTAATTCTGCCTAGCTGAAGGAAAAACATTGCACTTCCAGATTTACAGGCTACTCCACTGGGATGTAGATGTAAAAAAGCTCCTTTACCAAGAAACTATAATATTCTTGCAAGAGTTTACTATCTCTCTTTAAAATTTGGGGGTTTTTGAAACATGATACATTGTATGTATGGCTGTTTTAATAAACCAATGCTAAACTTCCCTGGTGAAGCTGCATCTGGAATGTTGTGTCCAGTTCTGGGCCCCTCAGTTCAAGAAGGACCTCAGGGAACTGCTTCAAAGAGTTCACTGCAGAGCCACAAAGATGGTGAAGGCAGTGGAACATCTCCCTTATGAGGAAAGGCTTAGGCACCTGGGTCTCTCTAGCTTGGAGAAGAGGACACTGAGTGGTGGCCTCATTCATGTTTATAAAGATGTGAAAGGTGAGGATGGACCCAGACTCTTCTCAGTGATGTCCAGTGATAGGACAAGGGGCAATGAGTGAAAGCTGGAGCACAGGAGGTTCCACAGGAACATAAGGAAAAACCTTTTCACTGTGAGAGTGCCAGAGCCCTGCAGCAGGCTGCCCAGAGAGGTTGTGGAGTCTCGTTCTCTAGAGACATTCAAAACCCGCCTGGATGCATTCCTGTGTAACCTACTCTAGGTGATACTGCTCTGGCAGAGAGGTTGGACTAGATGATCTTTTGAGGTCACTTCCAACCCCGAAAATTCTGTGATTCTATAAATTATTCATTAGAGTTCAGGGGAGAAAAAATCTGCATATAGTAAATTCACAAAATTGTCAGTATACTTCAGTTCCTGAAGTTTACCCAAAAATATAGTCATTAAGTTCTGGGTTTGGGGGATTATTAAGTTCTTTACTTTTAGGGAAACACAATGCTAACAGAAAATCCCTAAGCTGGAAGAATAAGGAATTTGGACCTTTGTATGATCACAGTGTCTTAGAAAATAGTTCTTTCCTTCATGTCTCTATTGTTTGTGAGGTCCAGACGAAATGCTATCTCACACCACTGCACTCTTTAGTCAGTGCAAAGTTTTCAGCATTGTCTCTGGAATTCATTTTCTCTCTCGGTCAGCTGGAACCCAAGTTTGATGACCTTGCAGTCACTTTGCAAACTTCATTTTTCTTCTAAGCTCATTTTTTTTTTTTTCTGGGAAAATACATACAAACAGTCCCAAACTGCAGCTCTTTCAACATACGGTTCAGTCCAGGTCCCAAACTGCATGGTTTATCTTTTAATTTCAGTCTTCACATTTGGCACATGTGAATGCAAATCAAAATAACGAACCCTACGTAAGCAATAATGTAAAGACTCCTTATAATACTCCGGGACTAGTAGCCAAATGTCATCAATTATGCTGACATTTCCTTCAGCGTGGAATGTGCCCTAATACTGAGCAATTGTATGTTAACAATCCCATATGTATTGTTACTAATGGTAACTCTTCTGAGTTGAGCCATTACTGTGATAGTATTTAATAATGTCAGTTTTAATTGCACACATCCAAGCTGTCCCAGTCCTTTTGTGGAAGGAAAATGGTGTTATGCGGGTTATGTGAATACATAAAAATAGCCGTCACAAAGCCACTCTTGTTGCTTCTCTTTAAATGGAGAGAAAAAGTTGCGCTCTCAAACTGAGACCTTGGGTGCCAAGTTGCAGCCTAGAGCATACTTTTATGGCAGATTTATAAACCTCTGAAAATGGGGTTTTGTAATCAAAAAGAAAGACATGATGAATGTATCACTGTGTTTAATTAGATGTCTTTAACCCCCTCCCTGACACTCACACTGCCACAAAAGATGGTGTGCCAGCTCTTCTCTCTTATCTGCCTCCTTTGATCCTCTGGATCATTGCAGGGTCAGAAAGAGGACATATTTTATTAGCAATAATGAGCTTGAGACAAGAAAAGAAAATATTTCTTATTGATTTATTATGCCAAAATTGGATTTATTTGAGCAATTTGGTTTTGGTTATTCATGGTGAAGGTTTTCTAACTCCCATGACCTGGGAATGGTTCCTGCAGAGCTCAATGAAGATGACTGATAGTGTGTGACCTATATGCGTGCTCTGTACCCATCTAGAAGACCTTACTGTTGTGGTGGCACAAGACACATTCCCTACTCTTTTTTATTTCCTCTTTGCTATTCCCTTAGTTTCTGAGGTTGCACATGTGATGAAGAATCTAACCTTATCCTCAGAGTCCAACTTAGGACCTAGTGAAGGTGCATGGAGGGCTCTGTGCCATCCCTCCCTTTGGGGGCCCCCACTCTGATCGTCCTGTGACATGCAGAAGGAAGAGAAGCAAATGTTGTGCAGAAAGTAACCACCCCCAAAGTGCTGCAGTTTCCTTCACAGCTTTTGAGGACCTCCTACTCCTACAGGATATTCCCCACCTCAACCCCATGACACCTACATAAAGCAGGATAACACCACTACCCCCCAAATCCATTTTGTCCATCTGTGCCAAAACTAAGTACCCTGAAGCTACCACTGCGCTGAAAATTCTGTTGTTTTCAGAAAGCAGTGAATGGCAATTAGTGTAATGGCTCTGGAGCTTTCTGGTTTTCATCCTCATCAATCATTAGTGATTTACATTGGTTCAGTTCCTTTTCCTGACACCAGAACTTCCATGGGAAAGGAAATGAACAGCTGAGTGAATGTGTAGTTTGGACCAAGGCTCAAAACAGCCCTTCCACACATACTCTGTGACTAGTGAACAGCAATACTGGCACTACAAATATCTCTTCTGGCTTCTTAGAAGCTGCTAAAATGACTGGAGCACTTAGCACATGTTTTTGGACTGTTTCAGGAAACTCTGGCCTGCACCTCTTCATCACTTGTAACTACTTTAAAATATAAAGGTTCTCTTAGCAACCATAACTTTAGAGCTAGAGAGGAAATGGAGACTGAAAAAAATTAAAGTAATTCTTCCAGCACTTAATTTCTTACACTCCTTTCTTGGGACCGTGCATCACAGTCATGTGAGATAAAATACTTTGTGCAGTTATTCTTCAGGAGTGTCCACAACCTGACAGAACCATTCCTGGCTCTGCAATTATGTGTTTGTGTTTTAGTTGAATTATCTAGGCATCATCAGCTCTTCTACAAAGAGATGTCAGAGAAGCTGCAGAAGTACTGAAATCTCACTGCACTTGTAAAAGCAATCATTCCCAAACATTTCTTCTTTGGACAAGTGATGAAGCGGTAACGAGAAAAAAGTCTTCATGTCTGTAAAATCAGTTCAAGCTGCTGCTCTTTAAAGAGACTGAGGTCTCTAAAAGGTGCCAAGTTGCCCTGTGATTGTGCAGACCTCAGTAGGCAAGCACCCATGTTCTCAAAAGTCACTGACAAACAAGCCAAGGATTTGGATATTGTGAGGAGTACATACCCTCCTGCCCTGGAGCTGCTTACTTCAGTTCAGGGCTAGGGTTATCAACAAAGCAAGCAAAGGGAAGCATGACAGAGGCTGTCTCCTGATGATGCTTTTATGTCTCATGTAAATAATTACATGACCTCATGAACCATCAGACTGCATCCTTCACCCAGCACATAGGGTTAAAGTGCTCCGTGCTTCACAGCACGGTGAATTTGGTTCCAGCAACTCACTTTTATATGTTTTAATTTCAGTTTTATACCCAAACCTCCTGCCTCTTCAGATCTATGCTAACTTTATGAATTTTTCTCTTTCTCCAAAGCTGTTCTTGTCTCCTTGGGTATGAGGGGGAGAGGTGTGAAATAAATGCAGACGACTGTGAAGATAATGACTGCGAGAATAACTCTACATGTGTGGATGGGATCAACAACTATGTCTGTCTCTGCCCTCCTAACTACACAGGTAAGAAAGGGCCACAACCAAATAAAATGAGGAAGCTATGAAGACTCACTTCAATGCTTGAAGGGAAGAGTCCAAATTCATGTTTACTTTGTCTATGAGCATATAATGCACTAAGAATCTAGTTCCATTTTAAAGCAGCCTGGATGTCTTACTGGAAAGACATTAGTTCTGTCAATACTGCAGTACACCTGCTCACAGGCATGGCCACTTTTCTGACTCAAAATGCTGATGCCTCATTCTAAAATGCATTAAAATACAGTGAAGTCTAAGGTGACAGAGAAATCTGCCTGTACATCTGCACACACATTTTAGAAATGTATTTCAGAAATATTCCCAGTACTAAGCTGAGTCTGATGTACATCTGTTCTGAATCTTGGAAAATAAAAATAGTATGAAAACAGCTTTTGGGGCATAGCTTTCACCTGAGATCTCAGAGGTTTGCATTTATTAAATAAAATGAGCCTGACAGTGTGTGCTTTAAATTCATTATCTCCATTTCACAAGTGGAGAAACAAAGGCTGTGTAAGAAACTGTAGGCTCAGTTGTGGCCTCCAGTGTGCACCCATGGCAGTTAGCCCAGCTCAGCAGATGTGCAGTCACCTGCTAAGTCCATGGTGACAGAAGTTAGTAACTGAGTTACAAATGGAATTAGTATCTCCAGCACCCATCCTGCATTTCAGATAAATTCCTTCTGCAAGAGCAGAAGCCCTCTTAACTGGAAGCTAAAAATGCTCTCTCTCAAATCATTACTGGAACATACCATTGACTCATTCAAGCTGTGTTAGCATAGCCTTCCTGGCTCAGCATGGAGTGGTAAGGAAACACCTGCAATAGTTCCTACTTCTATCCTTTGAAATGGGTTTATTACCTTCTAGGCATGGGGAAGTAATGAAGGACTTCTTGTACACTGGAATATATTACATGTCAGGGGATTTAATGAGGATCAAGCTTGAGTGGCTGAGTAAGGCAGGAGGAAAGCTTCTAGAATTTCCAAACTCTTAAAATACTTCTGTGGCTGATACAAAGGAGGCCCATGTAAATCTTTAGCTCAGAAAAAAAAGCCCTATGACTTTAATGTACATTTATTGCAGTTCTAAAATGATCTTTCTGCCAAACACAGAAAAACTTCAGCTTAGCAGAGTAAAGAGTTTTTGCTTAGAGGATGTTGAGCCCATTGTGCTTACTTGTGCACTATTTATGGGAGCTGTTCTTGGGTGGTTTCAAACACCACTCTGTATAGAGAGGCAGAGTCTTTACATTTACAAGAGGAAATATATTTGCCCAGCCAAGAAAGCAAACATATCTAGTAAGGAGCTGAACTCAAAATATATGCAAATGTCTGTTCCTTTCCACAGGCATATTGCAGATTATTTTGGGGTTTTTTCACACACACAAAAAAAGGAAAGAACTAGATTGGGATTTCTTCTCAGATGGCAGTCTGGTTAGGGGCCAGAGAATTCATATGATACTTCAGAATCAGTTTTGAAGTATTTTAAATCAACTTCCAGCTGTTTGCCCTGGTTTTTGTTGTTGTTGTTTTTTTATACCCTGACCATTGTCTGTGCTGTACTCTTGCTTATGAGCAGGACTTAGTCAAATACTAGACCCCAGTCTTGCAGTGTGGGTACACACAATTGTATATAGCACACAGTTGTATGTAGCACTCAGTGAGCACTTGCTATCACTGTGCAGGCAATAGCTGTAACTACAGTTGCAACAAACTGAATTTTTGAAGAAGAGCAGGAAGTACTTCTGGAAAATATAATATGAATCATGAGTGAAAAAGACTGCAAAAGTAGACATGCTGCTTAAAATAGAATCACAGAATGTTAGGGGTTGGAAAGGACCTTGAAGGATCATTGAGTCCAACCCCCTGCCAGAGCAGGATTGTGTAGAGTAGGTTACACAGGATTGCATCCAAGTGGGTGTTGAATGTCTCCAGAGGACACTCCACAGCCTCTCTGGGCAGCCTGTTCCAGGGCTCTGGCACCCTCACAGTGAAGTTACTCCTTCTTTTCATATGGAACCTCCTGTGCTCCATCTTGCACCCATTGCCCCTTGTCCTGTCATTGGACATCGCTGAGGTCTTGGCTCCATCCTCCCCACACTCACCTTTTATATCTTGATAAACATGAATGAGGTCACCCCTCAGTGTCCTTTTCTCCAAGTTAGAGAGACACAGGTCCCTAAGCCTGTCCTCATAAGGGAGATGTTCCACTGCCTTCATCATCTTTGTGGCTGTGCACTGGACTCTTTGAAGCAGTTCCCTGAGGTCCTTCTTGAACTGAGGGGCCCAGAACTGGACACAATATTCCAGATGTGGCCTCATCAGGGCAGAGTAGAAGGGGAGAAAAGAACTTCTCTCGACCTACTCACTGCACACTTCCTAATACCTCCCAGGATGCCATTGGCCTTCTTGGTCACAAGGGCACATTGCTGCCTCATGAAGTCTGAAGGGTTACAATAGTTCATGTTGCTTAAAGGAAGCGTTTAGTGAGCTGTGATGAACAAAGTGCTTTAACCTGCTTTTTACCTCCATTTTGGAGTGGGATTGTTCCTCAAACCTGATCAGTCACCTGGAAGAACTCACTGTAGTGCAGCTGCCTGGACTGAAATATCCCTCAGAGGTACACCCGGCTCTCAGCAGAAAAATAGGGAACAACATAAAATGGCTGGAAGAATTAGAGTCATCAGCCAAACAAAAGTTGCAGACAAGCCAAGCGAATCTAAGCCATGGGTTTGAGGGTCCTCTAAGAACTGAATTGAAACACAAGGAATTGAAAGAACAGCAAAGGAAATGCCATGGAAGCCCATAGGCAAGTCATGAAGACGCAGGCAGAGTAAGCATTTTTGGATTGGTTTTTTTGTTGTTTGTTTGTAGGTTTGTGTTGGGATTTTTTTGTTGTTAATTGCATTTTCACAAACACTTTTTATGGAGAATAGAAGTTTATTCATAAGGTTCGTTGGCTGGGCTTTGTGGCTGAACAAATCCAGACTATGTATTTTTATCAGTGTAAGTATCCAAGAGTTGTTGGTTCCAAATACAAACTGGACTTCCCAGCAGATGCTGCAGTTGAAGCACAAGTTAATTCAAGAGTAATCTATGTTAGAGTGGAGATGAGAGTAGATAATATGTGATAATCTGTGATGTTCTGAATACCATGCAGGCTGTTGGATGTAGGTGCCCATCTCAGCTACTGCAGATGCCTTCTTTTTTCAACTCTAGAGGCAGCCAGGCTCTGGTGTACTACGAAGTAGGTAGTCTGAATTCCTCATCACTCTTGTGGTCTTGGATGCCATAATACTGGTAAGACTGCAGTGGTATTCCAGGAAACACTGAACATCTGAAATAAATGTGTGTTATAAAATAAAGAATTGTCTGAATATAGGGTGGAAGCAGATCTAATAGCATGTACATGTGTTGTTCTGTAAGAAATATTTAGGATTTCCCCTTGGTTCAGTTGACTAACAGTTAAATTGTGGTAGTAAATCTTGTGTTCCAAAATGAAATGCAAATTAAAAGTGCATGTGTTGGAAATGTTGACTATTGACAGAGTTGCAGTATCCAGGGTTTGGGTTTCTTCCATACCTTAGTCTTTGCCTGCTTTATCTTCTGTCTGTCTAGTTTTACATGTTGTAGCCTTTTTAGGAAACAATACCCAAAATAATGCATAAATTTTGGATTCATTGGTTGGAATAATGAAGGCCAAAGATCTTTCTTCAATTAGTAACTTTTTGCAGTGTTTTCCTTTAAAATTCTTTGACAGTGTTTTCACTCACTCAAAGTAGATGAGAAATGGCCAGTTTAAGTGACTGGTGTCCCACACTCCAGTCCCATTGCACTTGCATTAAAAAAAACAAACCAAAACAAAAACCAACCAAACAAGAAAAAAACCACACCAAAACAACAAACCACCAAAAAGTAACCCACACTCACACAATAGCCTCCTTCCTCATTCTTTTCCATCTAATAACTTTAAAACCCTCATCCCTGGAGGTGTTCAAGGCCTTGAGCAACCTGGTCTAGTGGAAGGTGTCCCTGCCAATGCTAGAGTGATTGGAAGTAGATGATCTTTAAGGTCCCTTGCAACCCAAAGCATTCTATGAATCTGTTGTATGAAAACAATGTGCAAATACAAATGGATTCTATGAAATAGGTAAACAAATTGAAGAAGACAAAACTTCATAGTGCCCTTGTCTGCACTACTAGGTTTCCTCACCCTTCTTGAAGTCACAGAATCAATATGGTTGGAAAAGTCAATATTTTCATAGTTTATTGTCTGTGTTTACATAACCAAACTAATACCTATGCACAGTCCTGATGGCTTTTATTGTCAATTGATGTCTTGACTCTCCCAAGCTGGTTATTTTAATCCTGAAGCTAAATTATAAGCATTATAACATGGCTTCCTCCAGGATAGTCATGTACCAAAGTCCAGCAAGCTCTAAAGCCTGAGCAGTCTGTGGACTGCTTTAAAACCTGATTGGATTGCAGAACCTCACAGTTCTGTAGACTTTCCAACTTTTCAAAAAGAAACATACAGGAACATTGAAAGAGGATGGTCTGAATTAGATCAGTCACCCTGGTTCTTTTCCTTTTTTGTATTTTTCTGATTTTTATCTTCAACATGGTCTGTTTCCAGCTATCTCTATAGCTTTATGGTTTAGAGATGTAGAACAAAATACATACCATTTTCCCCTTCCATTCCTTTTTTCATTCACTACTGTCATAGACCTTGGGATGCATCACTAGTTTACTTACAGTTCTAGATTCAAATACAGAATTTCATACTTCTAAAAGTGATCTTCTCCACAGTCTCACTGTCCTCTGTGCTTTCACTTGAAGGCATGTCCCAATGTACCAAAAGGACCCAAGGGGTGATGGGTACAAGTTAATCCTGGGGAGATTCCAATTGGATTCCAGAAGAAAATGTTTCCCCATGAGAACAGCTAGAGATTGGAATTATCTCCCAAGGGAAGCAGTGGATTGCCCTCCACTGGACAGTTTTAAGACTCAGTTTGACAGGGTGCTGGGCCAGCTCATTTCTCTAGGTAACTAGAGTGTTACCTAGAGAACTCGGACGAGGTGATCCTTTCGGTCCCTTCCAACCTGGCATTCTGTGAGTCTAACCAAATGGGCTGTACTAAACATGTGCTATGTACTTTAGGTGTGCTATGTATTAGCTTTATGTGCTAGTTTATTGTGGTGTTTGTTTGCTGTGACTTTTCCTTCCTTCTGTCTGTTTGATTTTAGCCAACAAGCAGGAATATGTAGTGCTTACACACAGGAAAATAAACCAGGAAATATTTGGTTTTGCTAAGGATCCTAAAAAGCCTCAGCCAATAAGACACATCTTGTTGTTCTGAAACCTAAAAAAAAAATGTAATTAGTGGGTTCTACTACTGAAAATAGGTCTTTTCTAAAATACATGGCATCCCATGGTGGGGAGAGTGGGGAACAAGTGTTTTAAAATAGCTTGTTTCCCTGGGAAAAAGCTGGAAGCAGTTTGTACCACAGAAAAAAAATACCTCTTAAAAAAAATGGCTAGAAACTATTTCTGGTTTTATGTGTTTGGAAGAGAAGGCTAAGATCTATTTTACCTTAGGGGACCTTGTGGTCTTCTGTGGTAGATGGTATCTGAGATTTTTGCAGTTGTGCTACTTTTAGACAGAACACTATTCACTGCTAGTGATTATGGTCCCTCTTTCTGGCATATCTGATCGTGGTAATGTTGCATGGCTAAAGCCGAGCACTTAGTCAAACCAAACAACTCTGAAAGAAAGAAGTTGTGTGGTGACTTGTGGCTGACACTCTTTGCTGGAGCTCTTCAGCCCATTTCCTATCGCTAACCATTGTGGGGCTGAATTGCAGCAATCCCTGAGACAGGCACCAGTGACAGCTGAATGAAGCTGAAGTGGCTCACTGCATTACAGGGCTTTTTTCTGACCACCTTATTCCCCACATATTTTCAACTATGTTTGTTATAGGAAGTTTTTAGGTAATGCAGTTCAGCCTTGTGGTTCCACAAAGATCTGGACTGCCTAATAAACCCTGAAGGCTTAAGCAAGTACTCAGCTATCAGCCTTTTTTAAATCTTTGGAACTCTAGCCATAATTTCTTTGAGACAAACAGAAAATTGTGGTCAAAATTTGATGTAGCGTCTTCCTTTTATTTGAAGGAGTTCTGCCTTACATGGAAGGTTCGCTGGTCTAGTTGCTTGGCAGATGTGAAGTATATTTGCTTTTCTGTGCAAAACATAAAAAGACCCACATTTCCCTCTTGTATAACTGTGAATGAGAAGTGCTGGAAGAACTGGAAGTTTGTATCTTTGCTGAAGAGTTTAAGCCCACCAGTCCTGTTTTATTAAGAGAACCACATGTCATTGCTTTCAGATTGGATTCTTTTAACTAATTGTACTGGGACTGAAGAAGGAAACAGGACTGTAACTGGCAGCTCTGCAGCCTGTCTTTAGTCTCAGTATGGGTGTTCTGTTATGGTGGAGCTCTCAGCTCCAGAACTCCTTCTGGTCAGAGTCCCATTTGTAAATGTGGTGTCTCATGTTTAAGGAATCAGATATACTAGAGAATTTCTCTTTGTTCATCAGGAACATAGTGTTTATCTCTAAGAAAATGTAATCTCAGCTACTACTGCCTTCAAGAGTGGGTGAAGTGAGTACCATCCTCAAATATGATTCATGATTCATTAAATCCAATCTGCGAAGAAGCACATCAGAACATTAGAAACCAACCACAAGCCAAATACTTACCTCCTTACAGGCATGTAGTGCATACTGCATGGTTAATAAAGCTGGGAGGAGCAGAGTCCACCTATGGACAGTGTATTCAGCACTCCAACATCTCAAGGATGGCCATGTTAGATCTGCCAGTAGGAAATAAGGAAATCTTTCTGCATATCAAATGTTCTTCAGAGACCTCTGTTGGTTCAAAAACTATATTGGGACCCACACTGGAGCCATTCTTGAAGAACTGTAGCCTGTGGGAAAGACCAACACTGAAGAAGTTCATGAAGGACTGTATCTCATGGGAAGGACCCCACACTGGGGCAGAGGATTAGCATGAAGAGAAAGGAGTGGCAGAATGTTATGAACAAACCACAACCCCCATTCCTCATCCTCCCATTCAGACCAGCATTAGTCTGAAGTATGACCTATCTGCCAGCCCTGAAAGGATGTCTCAGAAAATGTATGGCATTTCGGATGCGACTGGACACACTGGTTTGTGTGGACAGCTGAACTGATCCCTAATAGGTTCCAGACAAATCACATAGTTGGACAACATCCATATGAAGTAATACAGCTCAAAAGTGTAGGAGGTCTGGCAAAACTGGGATCCATTCCAGACGCAGTGGTTCTGATGGATAATGCTATATGCAAATCACCACCTTGTAAGAGCCCTGGAAATTGTCCGGTTTAGTTAATGTTTTACATACTGCGTTGTTGTGGCATTTGTGATGTTGAGTGTGATTTTTCTTTTTCCATGCTTTGGCAGCATGTAGAACTGGAACATACTCCTTCAAGGAGCAGAAGCAGTCAAAGGATCATTACTTCTCTTCCCCAGATTTTGTTGTTTAGTACATTCCCCCTTTGCTTAACATCTTTAATTCAGAAAAAAACAATCCACTTTGGGAATCTCAGTGTGGAGTCTAACTTCAGGTTCCCATTTGAGGCTAAAATATGAGACATGAAAACTCAGATAAGAGTTTTTAAAGCATTAACACAGAATAAAAAGCATAAAGTGACTTTTAGTCGTTTGCTTACTGTAGGCAGTGTTCATCAAGCAAGAGCAAACTTCATTAATAAGGCAGGAAGAGCATTCTGCTACAGTAATTTCTTTTATGGTTTGGTATCTAATATGGCAGTAGAGTGCATTTGCTGCTGATGGAGTTCCAGAGTTTCTCCTTT
This sequence comes from Melanerpes formicivorus, assembly GCF_026170545.1. Classification (NCBI taxonomy): domain Eukaryota; kingdom Metazoa; phylum Chordata; class Aves; order Piciformes; family Picidae; genus Melanerpes; species Melanerpes formicivorus. The sequence continues at coordinate 45,275,671 of NW_027142354.1, read as the reverse complement.
ATTCATTGCAAGTTGAAACAGTTTGGAAGTAAAAAAAAATGCATTTTTTTTTATTTTCCAAGATAAACCTCAGATCTTTTTAATCAAACATCAACAACATTCCTAACTGAATTATTATCTTGGAGGAACATCCTATGTCTGTTCCACCCAACTGTTTTTAGGTTCTGTTTTCTGAAATTTCCCATTGGCAGTGACTTCTTTTTAATAACTGAAAGGAGAGATGGGAAAAACAAAATACAAGCCCCGTTTCTTGCGATACAAGTTATTAGATACAAAATGAGTAATCTCTTATGAGAAAAACAGTGCAGTATTCTTTTTTTTAGCAGTCAAGAGAAGAATTCCATTCTGACTTACCTGGCAGAGTTCAGAAAATTGCAACATACTATTTAACCACTCAAATATACCCTTCTCCCTGTGCAGCCTGTAAAAATTTTCTCTGTGGATAAAGGCCAGGCTTCCTTCATCCTTTCTTCACTGTAAGCACTTTCCTTTTCTCAAGTAATATTGTGAAATTCTTGACAGCTTTTTTGCTTTTAGTTTGCCAGGCTCTACAAAAGCTGCAGGCCTGTAGTGATAGGTTGAGGGGCAGTGGGTTTAGATTAGAGAAGAGTAGATTTTGGCTGGGTGTTAGGAACAAGTTCTTTTGCATGAGGATAGTAGAACACTGGAACAAGTCACCCAGAGAGGTATTTGAGGCCACATCCTTGGAGATATTCAAGGTCAGGCTCAACAGGGCTCTGGGCAATCTGATCTAGTGGAAGATGTCCCTGCTCACTGCAGGGGGATTGAACTACGTGACCTTTGGAGGTCCTTTCCAATCCAAACCATTCTATGATTCTGTCCCATTAAGGATGAGCATATTTTCTGCCCCTGTACACTGCACTGGTTAGGCCACACCTTGAGTACTGTGTCCAGTACCTGGCCCCTCCATTTATGAAGGATTTCGACTTGCTGGAACATGTCCAGAGAAGGGCCACAAAGCTGGTGAGGGGCTTGGAACACAAGCCCTATGAGGAGAGACTGAGGGAGCTGGGGTTGCTTAGCCTGGAGAAGAGGAGGCTCAGGGGAGACCTTATTGCTCTCCGCAACTACCTAAAGGGAGGTTGTGGACAGGCGGAGGTTGGTCTCTTCTGCCAGGCAACCAGTACCAGAACAAGAGGACACAGTCTCAAGCTGCACCAGGGGAGGTTTAGGTTGGAGGTTAGGAAGAAATTCTACACAGACAGAGTGATTGCCCATTGGAATGGGCTGCCTGGGGAGGTGGTGTGTGGCAATGCCAGCGACAAGCAATGTGAGCAATCTTTCAGTGCAGGCCTAGAGCCTGACATGGTGGTAGGCCATGAGCTAGCAGTGTAGCAAAACAGTGCTGTGCCTACAGCATGTAACTAAAACAGGACACTGGTAGCTATAAACATAGAAAGTTATCTTGGGACAACAGGACATGCACCTGCATCAACAAACCTCGCGTGTCATTAGTAGTTGGACCAATAATCTATAATAGTGCGATGTGTGGTCACTCATAGGGAACCAATGAAGCTATGCCAACGAGGCTCTCCGAGTTTATATAAGTTGTAGAAGTTCCCCTGATATGCACTTCTACCTTTCCTTTCCCTTCTTCTTCTTTGCTTTACTTTACTGTGCTATACTCGCACTATAGGCCTACAATACTGGAACAATAAAGGAACAATACTCAATCATATTGGTCAGCTGTATTGACTCCAATCTCCGTCCCATTAGTGGTGGAGTCACCATCACTGGAGGTGTTTAGGAGGAGGCTTGATAGGGTGCTTGGTTGCATGGTTTAGTTGATTAGGTGAGTTGGATAATAGGTTGGACGCAATGATCTTGAAGGTCTCTTCCAACCTGGTCTATTCTGTTGTGTTCTATTCTATTCTATTCTATTCTATTCTATTCTATTCTATTCTATTCTATTCTATTCTATTCTATTCTATTCTATGTTGGTTTATCAATTATTCAACAAATACTCTGAATGAGAGAACAAAGTTGTCCCCTAATTGACATATCAAACAAAAGGAAAATCATCAAACTCATAGGCTGCAAATTGGTGGTCTAGATTGCTTTTTTCAGAACTTCAGTTTTACTTACAGATGAATAAGTAAAATACTATTACTGCATCTAATCTATCTTTTACTGATTAAGGAGAAATAATGTAACTTGGATCCGGGTTTTAAAAGTCTAATGTGACATGAAATAAATAGCTCTCATGATAGTACAGAAGAGAAAAGAGAAAAATCATTAGTAAACTGTGTAAAAGTCATCTTTACTGCTCTGTTGTTTTGGCTTCGTTCTGAGACCTGTGAAGGCTACAGAAAAGCCTTAGCATGTTTCTTGGCAGCTCTTCTTAAGCAGTGAGCCCTGTGAAAAGTGAATGTGGAAAGCCCCATGAAATTCACGATTTTGCTGAAAAAATAAGACCAGGAAAATGTTGCCCAAAGGGAAAAAAAAATGTTTGCTGTGTTGTTTTTGTTTGTTTGTTTGTTTTGTGTGGGTTTTGTTGTTGTTTTGTTTTGGTTGGTTGGTTTTTAAGCAATAAGCAGTGCTGGTGAAGGTTTGGGCACTTTTTTTTTGTTAAGAGTGGGCCAGAGCGTTTGTTTTGGAGGGCTTTCTAATGAATGAGACAGAACAGCAATGGGGCATCCACCTGTCGGTATTCCACCTGTCAGTACAACTTGGTTTTGATCTGGAAGATGGATGTTTCTGTGGCAGATCAGATTGCTTCCTTCATCTGTCTTAAGAAGTTTGAAATGCAGTGCCCAGGTAGCTGAGGATGTGCCTGTCTTTATTATAAAGGTACCATCTTCATGTCCTTCAGACTACAGAACATCACTGATTTAATACCTCCAGCTACTATGAAACGTAAAGTCTGTTGGCATAAGTTTTTTTCCTCTTGTGAATCTGACATAATGTTAACCTGTTCTTTGTTGGGGTGCACTGCATGTTGGCTTATTTGTTTGGCTGTGGTTAAAGGTTAAAAAAAAATTAACTGATCAGAAAAGAAATTTTGTTGTCATCCTGTCTTTTATATAAGCACTTCAAAAACCTCTGTGCACCCAATTAGAGTTCTGATTTGAGAATACATAGGAGACAGGAAAATGTGGAGGTTGGATTGTTTTCTGCAACTGGGTCAGCATTACTCTGTAGGCTTCTATTGTTTTAGCATGATCAAATATCTTCCACAAAGAGAATCAGTGCTGCTGAAGTTGGGCTAAGATTAATGTCCAGGGTTTTTTTTAGGTTCACATAGCTATCCAGTGAGGAATTTGGACTAGACCTTTAATTGCTGCACAGCGAAGCAGCCCTGTGTCACTCCAAATAAAAAAAAAAAAAAGGATCAGATTTTTCCTCTGATACTGACATTAAAGCAGCCAATGAGTATTGCACTCTCAGGTCTGAGGGCAAATTCTTTGGCCCAGATATTGTCTGAGTGAATAAAATACGAGAAAGTCTTTGTGTAGCTGGTGCCTTGGGTTCTGCTTCTCAGAAAGTGTTTTGTTTCCCTGGCATACCTTCTGCAACATCTACTGAATATGGGTGGAGCCTGAAATAATGCATCAAGAAGAACTGTCTTCCTGAGATGGGGCTGCTCTGGTTGCAAGGCATTCCCAAGTGAGCTTCCTAATGAGCGATAGATGGGAAAAACAACAGGAAGGATCTTTAAATGTTCCAAGTTTTGCATGAAAAATGGTACTTTTTTTTGGATGCTATGTTTGGTACCTAGCCTAGAATTCTCCTACATTTTGATAGTGGTGCCTTCAGAATGACAGAGTGAGTCATAATATTTGACATTTGGGGAGATTTTTACTGGATCTCTAAGCACTTGTCAAGACTGTTGAGAAGAATACTTTAAAAAGAATTATGGTTTCCTTTGAGAATTTATGAAACTGTTATTTTTTTTTAAAAGGCTGTTTCCTTTTCTTCAAAATAACAACCAAAAAAAAAATACTGAAACTTCAAAAGTATGTATTGACCATTGAGTGAAAGGATAATTGAAGGCATCTATCCACGCTGCATTCACTTATTAAATAGGCTTCCCAAATCATTTCCAGCTTTAGATCACTGAGGGTTTTTTCATATTTGTTTTCACATAAGATTCATAGCACATAAAGAGAATGACAAACTGGCAGTTGTCCAGGTGTCCCAGCAAGTTCTGACCTGCTCACATTCATGTCTGCCCAAAGGCTGAGGGAGTCACTTTGCTTATTGTATTTGGGAGGCTTGGTGGACTGTGGGCTTGGGGATTGCTTAGCAAGCAGACCTGTCTCAAAATCTGCCACCTCAAACATGCGATAATAGCTGTCTCTAATGACAGCTTTGTTCGTCTTTATAAGATTTGAATGTCTAGTTGCTTTTGAGAAGTCACAAAATAAAATGGGCAAACCTCAAGTCCAGGCAATTATCTGTTTTCCTGGTTCCCATGACTTTCCAGCATTTGGCATGTCTCACTTCCAGGGCTGGATACGTTCATTTGCCCAAGATTTGCCCAGGGCTGCAGAAAAGGCTTGGTAGTATTTAATAGTGGTGGCTTCCCGAATTCCTTGGCTCCAGATGGAATTTGTTGTCTTATAACTGATCCCATAAACTGTCCACTGCAGATTGCCACGCCAGGCTTCTCCAATACTGTCAAACACAGCCCACTAAAAGCCATGAGGGTATGTGTGGCACATGAGTACAGGGTTTCTGTGGTACTACCCTCTCTCATGCCTCCAGGGCTTTTGTATTCTTGCTCCACTTTCTCACTGGTGTTTGACAACTCTCAAAAGCAGCCACGTGAGATGTTCCACGTCTGGAACGAACAAAACACTATGTATCATATTTCCATTGTAATATGAAGAGTCAAATAATGAGCTATGTAGCTTCTACCGTAGGGAGGCTGGAGATATGGGAAAAATAACCTTGAAGGAGTGACCTGGGGGTGTTCACAACTTAAAATCATTCCTGTCATCACCAGAGTCATCCTCCCAATTGTGCTCACAGTCATCCCTGCCAGATCACAAGACTGATAGAAGACAGTTCTGATTTGCATTTTCCATCTGAATTTTGATCTTTGTGGTTTGCTTGGCTTGTGTATTCAAGTGTTTCTCTGTAGCCACAGGAGTTAGAAATGTAAGGATTTTGCAGATGTTTTCTCCCAAGATGCAGGTAGAACTGCTGCTTCATGAAAATACTGCTAAAACATTGCCAGCCCACCAGGGCCTCCCACTTCAGCCTTTCTCCCACACCATCCACATGGCTTGTGGCTCATGTGATGGTATGTATCATATATAGGCACAAAAAATGTGCATAACCTTGAAAGCCTGCAGATGTGGTCTTCTGATATAGCTGCACAAGGGACTTTGAGGCTGTAGCTTTTGGGGGTCTCCATCCTGAGAGTACCTGACCTTTGCTTTTCCCCCATGGCTTTGGGAGGTGTGGGGTAGGTTTCTGTTGGTTTCTCGGGAAGGCAAAGATTTCTGTGGTCTTTGGCTAGATCTCAAATCCTGGGGTACTGAAGTGTGACCTAATAATTTAGGACTCAGAGAAGGGTAACATTTAAATAAACTATCTGTGTTTGAACATTGTGGAACTATTAATTATTACAATTTATACAAATCCTGGGAGGTGCATGCTATGTAACATACCATACGTAGAAACAGCTGAGCTGAGCTTGCACATGCTGGACTTTTTTCTGCAAAGACATCATCTCCTATGAGCACAATAGAGCACTTTTCTTGTAAATAGTGCATGTTTTATAATTGCATGCAGTCCTAAGGCTGGTTCCTATTATTGAAGAGTGGTAGAGGTTTTGGGGAGGAGGGTTTGTGGTTGTTGTTCTTTTCCAGAATGCTGTCCAATCAGCTTCTTTAACAGGGTATTAACTAGGACTAAAATATGTTTCAGTGTGAAAATGTTACAGTTCAATGAGCAGCTTTGCTTTTGTGTCACTTTCTTGCTTTGATATAAGAGGTTCTGGGTCAGGAAGTGCCCATTTGATCCTTACTCTGTCTCCAAGTTCAGTGTATATGTCAGTGCATTTTATGCCAGCCTTTCAAATTCATGTGATAGAAACAATACAGTTACTGTAGGTCAAAAGAGCCCAATTTAATGAAGTCTCATAGAGCCCTCACAAGAAACATTGTTGCTTCCTGCTGAGTTACTGAGCTGCCTCCATCTAGAGAGTCATGCCATCCCTGAACATGATTGGAGCTGCTTCAGGATTGTCCAAGTTACATTACAGCTTTATTGCTTTTCTTTTTCTCAGGTGAACTGTGTGATGAGGTGATTAACCACTGTGTTCCTGATCTAAATCCATGTCAACATGAGTCCAAATGTCTTCCCCTTGACAAAGGAACCAGGTAAGTGTGCGTATGTTGGTCTCCATACACTGGGCTGATTCATCCATCTGTTTGAGTAGGGTTGAACTAGCAATGAGTTCAGGGTAAAAATCATCATCATTAATGCAAATAGTACAAAGCTTATATGTACCTCAGACCATGTTACCTTTCAACACAACCATACATACTATTGAAGCGTTCTGTGGTTTACTTGAAAATCATGGGTGTATTTCCAGAGCAGAAGAATTATTCTGGAATAGAGCATGGCAAAAGGAGTGCTTCTGGAACAGTTACTGCAAAATACCGTATCCTTCTTCAGAAACGAAGGACAGTTTCCCTACGTGTTCCTCAGGGCATCCATCATTTCAAGCAGTATAACAGGAGCCTGTAACTCACCTCTCCTCAGCTCATGCTGGCTCCTTGTTTAAAATCCACTGCTCATTCCAACTACTAAGAAGGGAAAGATAAACTTGTGTCCAGAGCATAAATCTGCAGCTCAGGAGTTTTCTCTTGTACCCCCACTTCAGCTATTGTGTTCCAGGGTGGTTGGTGGCCTTAGGGTGCAATGGCACAGGCCAGCCTTGACCACAGTGGGGCTTCTATCCCCACACTTCATTACCTAGGCAGCAGCAGGAAGCTGACCTGGATGGCTCTCACTCAGGAGCTGCTGCCTTTCCTTGGTGAGGCTCACCTGAGATTTTGTGAAGTCTGTGTTTGCATTTGCATCTTGGGAATGACACTGACTGTTTCACAGGGCAAAATAAAACCTCATGTTTTAAATGGCAGTAAAACATCTGGAGATCTGGAGGTTGGGGTTATTTGAGAGGTGCACAATTGCAGTGTTCACCACTTGTCTGAGGAGGGCATTTCAGAGGAATTTAGCAAACAGCGACAGTCAGTTGGAAAGCCAAGCTCTGTGCAAGCTTGAATCAAAGTAGCAAAGGAAGACAAATTCAAGAGGATTCATGTTCTGCACTTTCCCCTAAGGCTGTTGCCACAGCCACCATGCAATCCTGAGTGCTCACTAGTTCCCTCCTGGGAGGGAGGGCCAGTGTTTTGACAAAGGACACCCTCACCCAGCACACCCAGCATGTCAGAGGGGACAGTAGTGCTCTTTGGTCATCCTAGTAACTAACAATTGGGGTCAGATTGTGTCCCCTGTGAAGCAACCAGCATGTCAGAATAGTGTGAACTAGTAGACAGGATTGTTAAAAGGTAGTGAAGCAGTTTCAGGGATGATGGTTATCTGGAGGGCAGCTGAAGCTGAGCTAGGCTGTTGGTCTGTACAGTCCAAGCCTTTCTTTTGGGGTGAAAAACCTCTGGACAGAAATGTTTCCAACTCTTGCGGAAGATGAAACTATTACATGATTAAGTTCCTGAAATGATGTACAGAGACTGGCTAAGGAGGTGTGTAACAGTACATAAATGGTCCCTGATGCTCCTTCCAGTTCTCATTCCTAGTTAATTCATCATTCAACTAATCCAGTAGCTCATCATATTATGAGGCAAGGGCTTGCAACTCAAATTTCCTTATGCTGCTAGATGCATGCAGGGCTGGAGACAGCTGTGGTCCTGAATGCTTTTGCACTTGCTGGAAGCACTTCCTTACCTGCCACCCAAATAATTTGAGTAAATAAGACACTTTTTCTTGCTTGCTTGCTAGAAGTGTTCTTTAGAGTGGGGCTATAAACCCTTGAGGGGAGCCTTAGTAACTGCTTTCAAGTATCTTCTCCTAGTGCTTGTTGCATTATTCTTCCCATTATTCATAGAATGCTACACAAAAATCCAGAATTTCTTTACTACTTCTGTCCCAATTTGCTTTCTAGCAGGCCAGACTTGAGAGTTGATGGAGCCTGCCAAGGTTTGAATATAGATTTGTCCAAGTATTACTTTTTCTTTCACTCATTAGTTGCACCAAACAATTCAGAAATGGGCTGAGAGCCCTCAGCGCCTTCTGCATTGATGTGCAACTGGGTCTCACGGAAAACGGCAACCTGTTGATCTCCTGGCCTGGCATGTACCATATATTTAGCATGTAATGGTGCAGCGTAGTGCCCCATGAAGCGTGAGTAGTGCCCCATGCAGCATGAGTCAGCTTTGTGCACCAATCCTCAGCTCTGCTTACAGAGGCAGGGAATATTAATGGCAGGATTCAGACTTGTTCCTGAGGTGACCATCCATTTGTCAGCTCTGTGCCCTGGGTGTGTGAGTAGAACATACCAGTAAAGAATATCACAGCATCAAGGGCACCAGTCTGTCTGTCTGTCCTGCCTTCAGCTCTCTTTGGTCTGCAATACTGAAGAGGTAGGAAAAGATGATAAAGACAGGGTGAAAAATAGGAAGCCAAGCTAGTTATTGATATGGGGAGGGAAAATCTCTTCTTGCCCTGCAATAGAAGCCATGATTAATGGCTGTAATACAATAGACATTGAGTGCATGGAGATGCAAATCCCCTTGCATAAACCAATGTTTTACATACCACTAGACATGGTTTTAGGCTCTCTCTGATATGGGAATGTTGCTATCACTATGAGGCTGTAGCAAAAACAATTTCAACTGCACTGGTTTCAGATGGTCACAGAGCAATGACATAACTCATCTTATGGTGTAAATAACTCTCTTAGCAGGATTCGAATATAAGAGTTTCTTTGCTGCCTCCTTTACTGCAGTGAAGGTTTACTGATCCTCTGTCACTTGCTGGCAGGATGTGGGACTGGGATGGAGCTAACATGCCATCATACACTGGTTGGGGAGATTCTTGAGTTTCTAGGAGTCACTCATCTGGCTGTTTCTCACCTGCTATACTCCACACATGCATTTTTTGGTAGCTCCAGCCATGCTAACTGCTCAGAGATGGCTGATCCAAAAAGGAATTCCACATTTCTAAAGGGAAAGCCAAGCTTGGACTGTTGCAGTGTGTGTTTGGCTGCACAGTGCTGTTTGCTTTTTAAGCTGAAATTGCAGGTGGCTTTCCTCACTTCCAACCTCCCCATATTTATTGTGCTGTTACTATAGAAGAAGAGTAGCTTTCTGTAAGCCAGAAAACAAAACAAAAGTCAACCAAAAAAGACAAAAACCCACCACACTTAATACAATGAAATGACTTCTAAAAAACTCTAACTCCAGGAAAGGAGCATGGTTTTCCATTCACTGTATTGATGTTGGAGTATGGTATAAATATACTTTATTATTCTAGAACTTGGAATTATTACCTGACAGCTTAAAATGCTGATTTAATGCAGCCCTGCAGAGAAAAGTGGTGGTTCTGTCATTACTGAGATAGCCAATACACATCATAAAATTGATGCATGGCAGCCCTGAATAAGGAACTGTACATCGTTCATTATTACATCACTTTATATTAGGACTGCAGGGATCACTAAAAAGCAACAGGATTAAATGCTGCCAATTTCCCCTACAAAGGCTTTTGATTGACATGATTTTCTTGCAGGTGTGACTAAAATGTTGCCAAAAAATGTTGCCCGCTTCTTATGGTTTGGTGAAGGGACACTGATTTTTACTCTGTTTTGTCATCTGCATTATGTTAATCCCAGTATTTCCTGAACCACCAAAGTGTAAAAAGGCAATTTAGGCATGCAGAGCTGGAACGTCAACCGTCCTGTGGCTGTGGAGGGTCATGAAGGGGGCCTCTCCTGTAGGGAGTATGGAGAGAGAAAGTGCATGCATCTACATGACGTTATCCATCCTACAGCCCACAGGTGAACAGGCTTTGCCTTATTTCCTCCTTTTTTAAAGTCAGTCACAAGCCATGTTTTGAAATGGAGTCAAGGTCACATTCTTCTCAGTGCTTGAGGTAGGTGGTTGCTGAAGCCCTGATGCTGTGGCAGCCATTCACTGGTCATTAGCACACACAGGACCTGCTGTTGCATTTTGGCAAGCTTCGCCCAATTCTCTGCCTTGCCATGATGAGCTGGGGAACAACCAGGAGCCAGAACACACCGGTGCTCAGAATCAAATTCAGCGCAGTGACTGCTGCCTGGAAAGTGGAAATATCTTTTCTCATGAGCTTCCATGCATCCAGTTCCTCTGAAGACACTTTTCTTGAGAAAATCAGCAGAGTAGATTGATGGAGCAATATCTTCTCTCCTGATGCCACCTCCCTCAACTTTGTAACATCTCTCCTCTTCCAGCTCTTGGTGGCAAGCACACTGGGTCCAAACAAGGGGTTCTAGCAAGAGCACAGACCTCTTTTATTGCTGAACTTAACTAGCTCTTCCCTTGTTTTGGTTGAAATGATACGCCTTTTGTTTTCCAGATGTGCAGTAACATCCCTCTGGGAGGAGTAAAACATGTTTTATGGACTAAAGCATGTTCATGACTAAACACTGCACAGTCAAAAAGAGTCTGTTCAGAAATCCCAAAAGATCTGTTCCAAATCAGAGACTTGGGGATGTGTTTTGTATTGTCAGGTTAAAACCTTCAGCAGAGCTTATAGTAGAAATGCTGATGCAGCCTTTGCACAACAAACTTGAGATCTGTCTAAAGTAAAATAAAGTAAAAAGCCAGACTCTAGGTTTGGGTGCATTCCATTGTGTTGCTCCTGTGAATGGTGTCACCCCACAGCAACAGATACATGCTTTGTCTGAGTGTCACCATGAGAAAGAACAAGCTTCAAAGGCAACTTTCCATAGTTGCAAAAACATTTGCTGTGCCTTGCAAATGAATGGCAAGCAGGTGGTGGTCTCAAAACTGATGGTCTTTTTGTTTGAACTTGATGAGTTTTATGGCTTGCTTGCAGATCACTTCCACTTGGAAGGTGGAACTTTACTGTGCTCCATGCCAACCTCAGACACTCAGCAATGTGCAAACATTGGCAAAATCCTAGTCTGAGACATCAGAGCAACTGCCCTTGTAGAAGGTTGTTCTCTGTAATGTTAGGGAAGATGTTGTCATCTTCAGCATAATTGAGAGACTACTGTATGATCACTGTTCTTCACAGACCTGCCTGAAGAAAAGCATTATTATGATATTGCTTGGCTTGGCTTGAATTTAAACAGGTTGCAGAACCTGAGCTGATGACACGAGGGACTTGAGCATTTCTAATGGCAGGGAAATGCTTGTTGTTTCCAGGAATATTTGCTAACACCTTTCCATCTCAAATCAGATTGGTGCTAGGCTGCCTGTGTGTGCTATTGCAATTAAGAGTGATCTTCTATTTCAGATGTGAGTGCTTGCCCGGTTACAGTGGCAAACACTGTGAAACAGATGATGACGACTGCGTGGGCCATAAGTGTCGCCATGGAGCAGCCTGCGTAGATGCAGTCAATGGCTACACCTGCGTCTGTCCTCAGGGCTTCAGGTAGGTGAGAGCCAGCTCCCCCAGACTATCTTCTGAACAGTGTTGGGGTATTTCCTTTAATTGCTTTCATCCTTAGATCTAATCAGCCTCTACATATGGTATTGATCCATCAGTCCTACCTGAATGGATGGCTCAGTGCTTCAAAGCTTGTAGCTGAAGTAGATCTTAATGACTTAACTGAATACAGGGGGTTGATCATTCTTGCTTTGGAAAGAGCAATTTAACTTTAGTGCAGGGCTTGGATAAAGGCCTGCAAAGGATAATATAATTGCATATACGGACTCTCAAACCTGGCTGCAAGAATACACAAGTCTGAGGATTTTGTGCCAGTGTCTCTGTGCCTGTCGGTGACAGCTGCCAATATATCTGACCCCTGGAAATCTCTCTGTCTGTCAAAGATAAGTGTGCTGCTCCAAATGGATTCACTAATCATTGCCTGAGGCTGCATACTGGCTTCCTTCCAGCTAAACCTTTTCTGTGTTTGAAATACACACAGGAGACAAAGAAGGAGTACCTGAAAAGATCAGTCCTGACAAAGCAGAAATTGCATGAACACTTATAAATCATTTTCTCTGCTTTGTATCTGCAACTGTTTTCATTCTTCTTGCTTTCATCCGTGCTGGTTTGGGGTTTTCTTCCCTCTCAACACACATTTTTATTACAAAGCAGACAGCCTTCCCTGAATAGGCATTGATATATAACATAATGTCAGCCCGTGGTTTCACAGAATCAGAGTTATTTACAGGACACCAGATATCCTCTACATTTCACATTCGTACCCTTCTCTCCATGTTTCATTCCCTGCTTCAATCCTTTTGATGGCCTTTGGGATCTTGTGAACTGGTGACTGGTAAGGATAACAAGTGGCTGTCCCACAGTGGAATTGTAAATGTTCAGTGTTACCTAATTGTTAGAGTTGAGAAGTAGGATTGCAAATATCTGGAGTCAAGGGTAACTGGAGCCTGTCATCAGATGGTAGCAACTAGGAGACTTCTGCTTCAAGTCCCCTGGCCTTTAAGGCATCTCAGAACTAGGCAGTGATGAATGTGAGGGCTCTTTGAAGGGAGGCAGGGTCACAGTATTTGGCAGAGATGTTTTGAGTTGTGACACAGTTAGGCAGAGCAGTAGGAGTAGGTGGAAGACTGCTCTGGGTCCCTTCCTGTGTACAAGCAGCAGCTCTACTGGCAATTTAGGCCATGCCCCAGGTTGGTTGATCTCACACCAGGGACTTCAGGAGAAGAACCTGGAACAGCCCAGACTGCTCCTTTGCTCAAATGAGGCATTTTCCTTCCACTAGAAGTCCTCCAAGAGGAAACATCTTTACATACAAAGCTCCAAACCTCAGCAACTTAGCACTTCTTAGCCCCAGGTAGGCTTGGGCAAGTAAAGTGATCCCATTGCCTGTCAACAGCAGAGCCAGGTTTAACTCAAAGTATCCTGTTTGCTTTATTTTTTTCACACTAGTCTATGCCACCTTCCTAAATCTACCATGCAACACAGAAGGGAGCAAGGGTCTTTTAGAAGAACACAGCAATGGACACTGACAGGCTCTCTCTGCCAGGACAGAGCGCCAGCTGCAGCCTCACATATTCTCCATGCAAAATAGTCCCTGATCTTGTTTGATTTAAGGATTAAAATTCTGCTAACAAAATATGATCTGCTCATTATTCTTTCCACGACTGCAGCCTTTTGTAGTTTAAAGGCATGCTGCTCTGAAGGGGGTTCTGATTATTTTTTTTCCCCTTCAAGACTGCAATTGCAAAGATGGTGATTGACAGAGTTCAGCCTTCTGATGTTCAGGGTTGTAGACCCAACTCTTCACCAAGCGTACCTCAGGTGCTGGGCTGTGCAGTAAGGAGATAACTTTGCAACTATTTGAAGGCTTCAAGTGTTGATGAAAAGGAGAGAACACAAGGGGTGGTCTGACAAAGGTAACTAAGAGACCTAAGATGATGATTAATAAAGTTTTTGGCTAAGTATCAGGAATAATTTCCCAGCAGTGAGTTTGCAGAGTGACCTCCCAGTTTTCTGGAGCTTACGCTGTTGTAATAAAAACATGAACCTATCACACTTTCATGGTTGTCACTATGCTGTATGTCAAAGCCACTTTCAGTCACACATTCATAAGGATGTTTAAGCTCACATCCTCGCATGGTTGAACAAATACACTCCAGTAATTCTGAACAAAGTAAGGCATTGTAAGCACAAAGACACACCTCTGATGAAGTCCCCAAAAGCAGTAGTACCAACAAGCACACACCTGATTTCCCCTCTTAACATTCCCTGTTAACTATTCATGTGGAGATTTGTGCCACACAGCACCTTCCCTTATCACTCAGCAACCTTTTGCATTTACATAATACACTTTCTTCCTGAAAAGTTGTCAGTGCTTTTTTCCCAAAATAGCATTCATTTACCCCCTGCAGATGAAAACATTTTTGAGGCTTTGAGAGCCCCATTGGATAAAATCTAACTTATCAAACCTTCCCCCTAGCAATCAGCCTCACAGTGGTGGTGTCCTGATAAATGCTGCTCTAGTGGGGAAGCACACATTAATGCTGCTGAGCTTGATAGAAAGAACTGTTCCTCCATGGTGGAGATGGTTCCAAGTCCCCCACTGGGATAGTTTGCTGCAAGAAACTCAGCAGTGATTATTTAAATAAATGAGATTCTACCAGGCAGAATGGACTTGGCCAAGCCACTCAAGTCAGGCTGTGCTCCACATTCCTCTGCCAGGGAAATAAATAGTATCAGTTATTTCTAAAAATATATTCTTTAAAATATAGTAAAATAAAGGAAAGGCCTTGACAGACACTGTTGCTAATGTAACCTCTAGATGGCCGCGGCAGGACAGCTGCGCTTGTGAAGCCTCCCACTGAAGGGGTTTCAGAAGGAAGAGTTGTGCGTGAACCATACTGGGAGCTCAGGAAATCTTTCAGAGCAGCATCAAGCACAGACACACTGGCTTCTTGCAACATTTGCTTTCTGTTAGTGGAGGCTGATGTGGGTCGCATGGGGGCTTTTATTATTATTATTTTTAACTTCCATGAAATCACAATTATATGCACTGACTTGCTTTCTGCTTTCTACTTGTTGCTCATAGACAATACAAAACGATTGGCAGAACAAAGCTAATGGGCTGGGTTAGCAGTGCTCCTTTCTGCCAGTCACCTCTGGAAAACAATTACACCTGACCTCAGGCCAGGGGTGACAGCCATCTGTGGGGCCAACTCTAGTTTGGGCCCATTGCTGGCTCTCCTGACACATTTGCCATCCTGCCACAAAGCCCTGCAACGTAGAGAGAGATCACACACTTAAGAAACCAGGCTTTGCACAGGAAAGTGCTTCAGTCACACAGTCCACTTCAGTCCCTGGCTAGCAGTGGCAATGTGGCCCTAATGTGTTCTCAGTTCATCAGCTCTGGCTAGATCTGCATATTTTGCTGATACACAGCTAACAACCTTAAACTGGCAAGAATTGCTTTCTGTGTATCTGTCTTCCTGTGAGGTTGTTGCTATTGTTTTTCATATTCCCTTCCTTTCTTCAAAAGAGGACTCCAAATCATCTCTTGCTGAGTGGTGCTATGCCCACTCAGGTGCTGTGTTCACCCTCCAGGAATGGGGTAGCATGGCGTAGCCTGTGTGGGTTTGCTAAGAAGCTGCAGTCTTTCAGTCCATAACTAATTCATGGTTTAGGTGCACTCACAAAGAAATGTTCCCAGAACAAATTTACTTTGAGAAATACATCAGGCTGGGTAAAGACAACCCTTTCCTGTTGTGGTGGGTTGACCCTGGCTGGATGCCAGGTGCCCACCAAAGCTGCTTTATCACTCCCCCTCCTCAGCTGGACAGGGAGAGAAAATATGATGAAAGGCTTGTGGGTCAAGATAAGGGCAGGGAGACATCACTCAGCAATTACCATCATGGACAAAACAGACTCGACTTGGGGAAATGAATTTATTGCTGATTGAGTCAGAGGAGGGTGTGGAGAAATGAAAACTAAACTAAGGCTGCTGCAAAGCATCACTCTGGCTTTGTGGTGTACAACGGAAGCTTGCTGAAATTAATTTATCCTGAAAAGTACCAAGAGGTGGTTCTGGCTGAGAAGGAGACATCTGTGACCATAAGCACAGTCAATGCCCAGTGACACCAAGGCTGAAGCAGAATGGTCCCTGCAGGGCATTGGCTAGAGGCCAGCTTGGAAATCCCCAGCTCTTCACCCTCCTCCTGCTTATTCCTGTGGGACAGACTTCTCATACCATACCCTCATCAATGTCCACAAGATAAAGATTTGGGCAAAGTTAGGAAGCTGCTGAGGGTATTCCATGCTGTCTGTAGGGAAAGGAGAGCTTTTCTGGCCTTCTCCCTGGTGCAAATCCCACATGTTTGCATCTTTCAAGGCATTCTTCAAGTCTGCCTTTTGTAAAAGTAGTAATGTAAAACCCTGTGTCTCTAGACTTGATAGGAAAGCAGAGAAATTTCATTGCTTTGATGCAGATCAGGATTGAGTCCATTCATATGTTGTGTATTTGCCTCTCTTTTGTGCTTCCCAGAGGCAGAACAGAGAGTGGTGTGTGTGAGGAGAACAGGGATAGGGAAACATTTGGGCTCTTTCCACACAGAACTAAAGACAGAGCTGTGGTAGCCTGTGAAAAATTCCACATGAGAACACATTAAACGCAATGCAGTATCTCCCATTGCCTTCTGTTACAGAGGCAGCAGGTTCTGGTCTTTGAGGCTAAGCAAGACTGCTCTGAGTACATTGTGGCTGGTTTATTTGCTGTTCTTGTACTATTTATTGTAAGGTAATGGTTTGGATATCTGTTCTCATTGTAACTAGGAAAGTTACCTAGAAATTCACTGAGCTTCCAAGTCTCACCTGAAAAGGCATGAGGTTTGGGGCACGTTTTTGCTTTGCTTTTATAATACTATTATTCCACAAAGTGTTCCCTGAATAGCAGGAAATTCCTAGTGGGACAAATGGGATTCCACTGTTCCAGAACTGGGATGATGGATTATTTACTGCATGACTAGGTCTGCCACAATCCTCTCCTGGAAAGCCCTCTGCCCCCATGCCAAGAACACTGTGTAACACTGAGCAATGGTGCAGGACCCTGAGCCCACAGCCCTGGCCATAGCATTCCCCACAGCACAGCCTGATGCACACTCCCTCCTCATCAGCTACCAATTAATTCTTCATTGTTTTACTGTCTACACATTTTCAAGCAGCCACAGAACTTCATGCAGTTTATTTATGTTCTCTCACCAGTACTGAGAGACAATGGTTGTAATGAGAAATTTGGGGTGTAGGTACAGGGGCATACCACATGCAGCCAGCTGGAGCACCTGGCCTGGCCCCTTTGCAGTACCCATTGATTGCAGAGGCCCAGTGGGCACACTGGGCAGAGATTTTTTGTTTACTTTCTGCAGTGTAGTCTGACACATGGTGTCACTGTGAAAGATGACTGCAGCTTTTTTTGCACATTCTCCCTTTTTCTTGATCCTTCTGTGCTGATGTCAATGTGTTAATGCAGCTGAGTCATTCCAGCAAATGACCTGAGCAGTGTGCAGCCGTGTCAAGTCCAAGAAGGCAGCCTGGGGACTGAGCTATCACTGCTCCTGGGCCATGCTGGCCCAAGTCTCAGAGGTCAGAGCTTCCACACAGAATCATAAAATCATAGAATGACAGAGGTTGGAAGGGACTTCTAGAGATCATCTACAGTCTCAGGCTGCGCCAGGGGAGGTTCAGGTTGGATGTTAGGAAGAAGTTCTATACAGAGAGAGTGATTGCCCATTGGAATGGGCTGCCCGGGGAGGTGGTGGAGTCGCCGTCATTGGAGGTGTTCAGGAGGAGACTTGATGGGGTACTTGGTGCCATGGGTTAGCTGTTTGGGTGGGTTGGATTGGTTGATGGGTTGGAAGCGATGATCTTGAAGGTCTCTTCCAACCTGGTTTGGTTTATTCTAAATAAAGGTTTATTCTAAATACTCCAACACTCTTGCTAATGCAGGTTTGCCTACAGCAGGTTACACAGGAACATGACCAGGCAGGTTTTGAAAGTCTCCAGAGAAGGAGACTCCACAGCCTTTCTGGGCAGACCATTCCAGCTCTTCATCACCATCAAAGTAAAGAAGTTTATCCTTGTCCTATCACTGGCCACCACCAAGATGTGTCCAGTCCCATCCTCATGACCTCCACCCTTTGGAATTTTATAAGCATTGAGAAGGTCCCCTCTCAGTCTTCCCTTTCCCAGGCTAAAGAGCTCCATGTCTCTCAGCCACTCCTTGTAAGAGAGATGTTCTGGTCCCCTAATCATCATCATAGCCCTCTACCGGACTCTGCAGTAGTTCCCTGGATTTTGCTGAGCCTGTCATACCATTAGGACTGAGCCACAGCCCTTTTCTCCAGATCTGAGTATGACTCAAGTTCACAAATACTCAGATCTTGGAACTTGTTTTTCAGCTACTTCTGGTCCTGGAAATCCTCCTTTCCTTTGTGTTTTTCTGGTCATGGATGTTGCTACCCACAGTTCAACTAAAGTAATGTTAATGATCCTGATGCTCTTAGAAACAACCAATTCAGAGAAGCTGCCCAGCAAATAGTGTGGTGCAAGTGCATTGCTTCTGAGACTTCTTAGCAGTTGCCCATCTGTTGATGACACACTCTGATATGCAGTAAACCTAGTCAGGAGGATGTAAAACCTACTAAAAAGAGAGGATTTTCCCCTTGCTTGCTACTTACAATAGCAGAGGCAGACTGAAGTCATAGCCTAGAATGGAGAAAGCTTGGGTTTGGCTTTAAATAGCTCCCAGTTTTTGCTGAGAACCCCTCAGTGGCTTAGTGTGGGATGGAAGCTACTTTGGTGCACCTTCAGAGCTAAAGAAGCAGTGCAAAGTGAGGTCCAAATTGCTGTCAGTATCAGAACTGTCTGGTTCAGACCCAGCCTGGGGATTTCTACACAGCACCACGCTGTGTAGCTTCCACACATAAAGTAGGCATGTGCTAGCTAATCTGCATTGCTCTACCACAGTAGTAGTACAATGTCAGCACCTGGAAATGTTTCTTTCCTTCAAAACACGGTGATAATTGAGGCTGCTTTGTGTTTCCTTTACCTTCTGCAGTGGGCTTTTCTGTGAAACTCCTCCACCAATGGTTCTTCTCCAGACAAGCCCATGTGATAACTACGAGTGCCAGAATGGGGCCCAGTGCATCGTCGTACACCATGAGCCTGTCTGCCGCTGCCTCGCAGGCTTTGCTGGGCAGAAGTGTGAGAAGCTCATCACAGTCAACTTTGTTGGGAAGGATTCTTATGTGGAGCTGCCTTCAGCCAAAATCCGTCCTCAGGCAAACATCTCCCTCCAGGTATGCCATGCAGAACATCCGTTTCCAGCCCAGTGCTCTTTAAGCAATACTACAGATACACACATATGCATTTTCATCCTGAAGGAACAAAGTCTATTGACCAAGATACTGACAAGATCAACCTGCAAGCCAGTTTGCCTGCTCTGGAATAACTGAAATATCCAGGAGCAACTAAATGCCACTGTTACCATGACTTGAAGAATAAAACTCATTCTTACAAAAAAAGTACATGCCCATGATGCTCTCACTTCTTGTTTCCCAGGCTGAATATTGTTCTTGCATGCAGTAATTAATCACTAGTGAATTAAAATTAGAATACAACCTTGATTATTAAGACCAGGTAGAAGAAGACCACTTATTAAAAAGTGGTCCAAAAAAACCAACAAAAAAAAAAAAAAAAAAAAAAAAAAAAAAAAAAAAAACCCCAAACCCAAACCAACTTCTAAGGGCAAGAGGGTAGCATTTTAAATATATACATATATATAAAGGCAAACAGATTCTTACATTTCCTGTTTAGTTTGGCAGACAGGAAACATGCTGTGAAAATAACTGGCAGGTTGCATCCAACAACCCCTTTTTGTCTCTTTTTTTTTTTTTTTCATACTGTAGGGGTATTTGAGAGATGGAGCCTGGGAAATCAAAGTCCTTCCTTTTGTTTCAGTGTTCAGGGTGGATTGTGATTTGGGTTTTTTTCTTGAGGTACATCCAAGCCGGAGGGATGAGAGCTACTATGTTCTCTAAGTGTCCCATTTGAAATCAGTATGACTCACTGATGACTTGGATTGAGGGAATAACTCATGGTTATGCCAGATGTGAGGACAAGTTCTTCTTTCCTCCTTTGTGTTCACAGAAAGTATGTGAGCAGATCAGCACCTGCTGAAATTTGTTTGCTTGTAATTGGGACACACTCACACAGTATCACAGTATCACCAAGGTTGGAAGAGACCTCAAAGATCATCAAGTCCAACCTGTCACCACTGACCTCACGACCAGACCATGGCACCAAGTGCCATGTCCAATCCCCTCTTGAACACCTCCAGGGATGGTGACTCCACCACCTCCCTGGGCAACCCATTCCAATGACGAATCACTCTCTCCATGAAGAACTTTCTCCACTCCTACCACCAGAGCTGATTTTCTAAACTTCAGGCTGGGGTAGTAGGTGAAAGATAAATTCATGCATTACCAAAAATACAGCAACAGACTGTTGACAGGACAAATAAATTGCAGCTTTCACATCCTGAAAACTAGAAACTAGTTCTCATTTGGAACAAGGGAGACATCCCTTAGTGAGAGACCAATCTTCTTGTACATGAGCCCACTCAATGCCAAAAAGACCTTGTTTGTGACTCATGGCTCCTGCTCTTGTTGTTGTCCACATATATGATTTATTCACCAAAGAATCATGGAAAGGCACCTTAAAAATCATCTATTTCCAACCCCCATGCCATGGACACAGACACCTCCAACTAAACCAGGTTGTTCAAGGCCCCAGCCCACCTGGCTCTGAGCATTTCTAGGGCTGGAGCCTCCACAGCTTCTCTGGGCAATTTGTATATATGATTTTGATTTTATTTTTATATAGATTTGTTTTTTAATCATTATCAAGCAACCTTACCTGGTTATTAACATTTCACAGGTAGCAACAGACAAGGACAACGGCATATTGTTATATAAAGGAGACAATGATCCTTTGGCTCTGGAGTTGTACCAAGGGCATGTGAGGCTCATCTATGACACACTGAATTCTCCACCTACCACAGTCTACAGGTAAATAGCTGAGCTTTACCAAGAGAGTTGATTTCCAAAACAAAAGATGGAGAGGTAGGAATTTTTCTAAGAAATGTGCATGGGAGAAGAACCTTTTAGTATACTTGAAGGTATCACTTTTATATATGCAATTAGATAAGAAAATTACAAAAAGGCTTATCTTGGCATTTATTGGCAGTACCAGTGACACCCTATTCAACCATGACTGCAGAAAAATGCTGTTTCTTATCCACACTAAAGATTGAGTTCCAAAAAATCAGTTTCTTTGATGTTGATATTTAGCATTAACTTACTGTACTAAAACAGAGCAGTGACTGTGCAACTTCAGAATTAGACTGTCAAATAGGAGGAGAAGGGATGAATTCCTCTAGAGGGTGAATAATTTTGGAAGAACTCAGTATCTCTATCCATAGTAACTACACAAACCAAAGGTAAGTTGTAGGGCAATTTGACCTTCAGGCACTTGACTTTTGGGATACCAAACCCACGGGTTTTATTTGTTGGTCACAAGAAAGAAAAGCAGGAAAGCAGGTGTAAAAGTGAAACCCATGCACAAAGGTGTTTTCCTAGGAAAGAGACATGTGCTTCTCATGTCACCCACTGCTCCTTTAGCAGCCCTACCCCTGGATTAACTGCCTTCTCATTATTTTTAAGCCCTGTTGCTCCAGTTTGTTGTGTGTAAACATGCAGTTGTCATCATTTGGAGCACATTCATGTTCAGTGCAATTTCATGGCATTGTGTGTGCAGGAGAGCTGGGTTTCATAGAATCATAGAATTGTTTCAGTTGGAAAAGATCTCTAAGATTCTTGAGTCCAACTGTCAACCTAATGCCACCATGGTCATTAAACCATGCCCCAAAGTGCCATGTCTACATTTCCTAGCCAGTTGAAGGGTGTTACCAATGATCACTAGCCAGGATCTGCCTCATGCTTTATCTGGAAAGTTTTCTCAGCACTTGGTAAAACTTTCATCTTCCAGGGAGTTTTCTTTAAGGGTAATAGAGACTTGTGTAAGAAAGTAAGAAAATTATTTCTGTACAGGAGCAAATTGGATAATACCAATGCAGGCATGTCACCAGAAAGAGTGATGGCTTGTCCACTGTAGGAATGAAGAAAGTAGTTTGTGATTTTCACCAGCTGGCTAGTTGTGAAAAATGTCACTGTGTGTGGCTGCTAATCCTAATTGATTTCATGTTAGAGCAAAGCTGAAGTTGTTAAACAGTTTTATGGCACTAATTAGAACATAGGGAAAAGCTCATTATGTGTGGGCAGCACAGGGGGTGACAGATCCATGTGGACGCTTGTTCTCTGTTGTCAAGGGCAGAGTGGTGTGGTGATGAGTTGTTGCCACCATCACAACACTTCATGGATCTGCTGCCTTCTGGCAAATTTGCCAGAGATGGCAGGCAACAGTGTCCTCATTATTCCTGCGTCCTTCATATGGATCAAGGAGGAGGCCTCCATTCAGACTGACACCTCATTACCATAAGATTAATGGCCTGTTCACCACATTTTGTACTGTGTGATCTGTTGAGATGGGAAAGAAGCTGCTTAATACGATGCCCTTTCTGAAATGTCACTCTAATCTTTTATTAGTTTAAGGAGTGGAGCAAAATAGGATTAGCATGGAGCTTGATGGGAAAGGATTAGGTTGATTGAGGAAAAACTGCAGCTAAAGAACGTCAAAATGGGCCTCTAAATAGATTAAAAGACTTGTTTTCCTTAAGGGCTGAGGAAGGGAGAGGAAACCTGCTTCTCTGCTTACAATCATAGGATTTAAGGGTAGAAGGCGTGAGTGGATCTGGTTCGACCTCGCTGTGTATCCTGTTTGACTTTGAGCTAAGGCATAAGCTCTGTTTGGCTAAGACATGACTTCCAGCTTGGCACTGAGTTTTGACAGGAAACCACCAAATAATGGAAAATCCCCAGTTTCCCTTAGCAGCCTGGACATTGCCATTATTCAGCCATTGGCTATAATTTCTAAGTTGTGTCACTAATACCTCCTAGATATTTAAGAGGCTTCCTCCAGAAACATGCAAGTTCTTTTATGCCTTGTAGTGGCTCCATGAGTTTATCTGCACTTCTAATTGCATTGTCTCCTAACTTGCATTTTGATGACATGAATAGCTGATTCAGCCTGCTGCATTTTACCTAAACCTTAAGAATTGAAGGGACTCTTTTCTGCAACTTCTACCATTGCTAATTTTCCATGGAAAATAAGATTAGTAGAAAAGCCTGCAATGTTCAAATCATAGCCCCAGCATTGTTAAAACAATTTGTGTTTTTACTGCCTACTCCCTGCTGTCTTGTTTAGACACCTCTCTTAAATCTCAGTCTCAGCAAAAGTGGACTGATTGCCTCTAAGAAGCTCTGTTTAAAGACTATTAGATTAATCTTCATAGGCAATATCAGGTGCTATCCTCCAAAGGGGTCCACTTCTTAGAAGAGATGAGCAGTGCTTTGGCTCTTCTTTTTCCTCAGAAGAGTATGCCAAAAGAGGAGGAGGCCTTAAAATACTGTCTGGTGGGAACTGTGCCAGCTACAGCTGCAGGAAATCTACAACTGACCTAGTCCTGTGTTGTAACTGTAATTCTTGAGTGCTGTGTGCAGTTCTGGGCCCCTCGATTTAAGAAGGACATTGAGATTCTTGAACATGTCCAGAGAAAGGCAATGAGGCCTGGTGAGAGGCCTTGAGCACAAGCCCTGTGAGGAGAGGCTGAGGGAGCTGGCATTGTTTAGCCTGGAGAAGAGGAGGCTCAGGGGAGACCTTATTGCTCTCTACAACTACCTGAAGGGTGGTTGTAGCCAGAAGGGGGTTGGTCTCTTCTCCCAGGTAAACAGCACCAGAACAAGAGGACACAGTCTCAAGCTGTGCCAGGGGAAGTTTAGGCTCAAGGTGAAGAGAAAGTTCTTCACAGAGAGAGTTGTTAGCCATTGGAATGGGCTGCCCAAGGAGGTGGTGGAGTCACCATCCCTGGAGGTGTTCAAGAGGGGATTGGACATGGCACTCGGTGCAATGGTTTAATAGTCATGAGGTATTGGGTCACAGGTTGGACTTGATGATCTTTGAGGTCTCTTCCAACCTTATTGAATCTTTGATTCTATGATTCTGCTGGCAACTTCAGGTACTCCCATGATGGGATGTGGGAGGTCATGGGCAAACCATCTTACCTGTAATTCTCCATCAGAGTGTCCATGATAAGATTTGTTAATAGTACTTAAGAACAGTAAAATTAGCAAAGTAATGTACTTTGGGGATGAAATAAAACCTGTTGTCAGACAGGTTGGGAAGCCAGCAGCAAGTGAAGCATACTTGGTGGTAGTTTTCAGTAGTATTCAGCAGAAGGGTGCTGGAAGGATGAAGTACCCCATGTCTTACATTGCAAAACTCTCCCCCAGACCTTAACATAGAGCCAAGCACAAAGTTTGTACCAGACACATGGGGTGTGTGCTCTGAACTTACTGTTGTGGTGTGATCTGATGGTGGCCCAAGCTTGTAACACTCTTCTAAGAGGCTGGGAACATGGATGTGGTATAACAGGAGATTGCAGACATGCCAGCAAAGAACCACTCATTTTATCTGCTCTCTGAAGGCAGGTTGTCTCTGGCTTTTGGCTTGGACCTGTTCCTGTGTCTGAGGTGCTCCTTTGAGGAAGCAGAACTGCAGTATAAAGTTAGTCTGGAAAAGCCCAAGATTAACTTGCTGTACATTCAAATTTGCTTCACATGTGTTCATTCTTGTGGTGTGTTTGAATAGAAAGGTTAAAGTTGACAGTGGACTTTTCTTTCATTCCAGTCAGATAAAGGTCAGCAAATATCCAATGGAAAAGACTACCTAAAATACATTGTCATTTAACATCAAGTTAGAAAGCGATGCAAGTTCATGCATGAATATGCAATGATTGAACTCACCCTTTTAAAAAGAAAAGCTGACTGGTCTGCAGCTGGAGCTCTTCACGTGTGAGCTGCAGAATAATGGTTTCCTGGGCATCACAGTTAACATCTTACAGAAGATCCATTTCTGAAGCAGGATTCCTATTTGTTCTTTCTTTTATTCTATTTAGTTATTCTATAGATGCTGAAGCCCGTTTCCAAGTGCTTTATTGACCTGCTGGTTTCTGCACTGGTGAGAGTTACTCTCCATGCCATGACAATACCGAGCCAGCAGTGAGTTCTTCAAATAAAGCACATATTTTACATAGATACTCTACCTTAATTTAAAGAGGCCAACTCTATGTGCTACTTTTATTTACCACCATGCTCCACTGGTTAAAAGCTTGAATTAACAAAGACTCTGTAAATCTGTAGTGTCAGCAGTCAGCCATTGATACCGCTATCTGTTTAACTGTGTTCTATAAGGAGAGCTTCCTATTTCCAATCTTCTTTCCTCTATCTGTTCTGTGAACCTAAGATAAAAACTTACTCGTCCTTTTTTTTTTCCCCTGATAGATTTTATGCTATTAGACAATCATATTGATTTGGATCTTATATTAATCCTTCCTAATAGAAATGGAAAATAGATATTTGACACAAACTACCGATGTAATTCCCTGCAGAGTTCCCAGATTGCCATGTTGCATACAGGCTGTCATATCTGGTACAGAGCAAGATGCAGACGTCACAGGCATAAAATCCTATGTTTGCATCCAGGCTTCCTGACAGCAGTGAAAAGGAAGGCAGCTAGGAAAACATAAGAATTAATTGTATTTGTCTTTCTGCAGAGCTTACACCCAAATTACATTATAATTCCTTTTACAAGTATCCTTGCATAATCTGTTTTCAAAAATTGTACATCATTAAAATTATGTCCTATAGATTATATAATTCATTTCTCATGGTCTGGTTGATTCTTACATGGCGTAGATGGATGTTCTTGTGGTTAAAGCTAAAGGCCCAAAATAAGGGAGCTTAAATTCTTGCTGTATCTGCCTCATATGCGGTGACTGTGAGATGACAAATTACATCTGGTTCTTTGTGCACAACAAGTACAGACATGCACAAAACCCAGAGTTTCCAAAGGATGAGGTTCCTTCTCCCTCCAGGCTGTAGATCAGCACAAGACTTACTTTGTCAGCATCTGTAAACTTCCCATGCTGTTCCACAGAACTCGGGCTCTGCCCATGGTGGCTGGAGCCCAGGCAGCAGCCCACATGGCCACTGGCACTTCTTGTCCAATAACAGGCCCCTGGCCATGCCGCTCCTGAGCTGAACTTTGTAGTACTCGAGGACTTTGGTCCTCTGCTTAGATTTCATAGCCTTCTCCTCTGCTCTTCTGGTGCCGAAGCTGAACAGTTGCTTTGGTGATAGGAGGACTTGCACATCGTCCAGAGTTACAGGAGATGAGATTTTGTGTAATCATCTCTTTAGCTACAGCTGCTTATCAACAGAAAAGCCTGGGAGGCTTCACTATTAATTCACTGCCTTCCAGGCAGGAATGTGTTGTTGGAGTGAGAGCATTAATTATTCTTAGGATCATTATTAGAGCTTGTCAAACTCAGTTTTTACTAAGAGTGTCTTTGCAGAGCTCACTGCATGACTGGCCCTTTTCTTCTTAATACCTTCATAGTCTGCAGCTTGTGCTGTGCCTGTCCCTGGTGGGATTCCTGTTTGATACTTCTGGATGGTCTCTAAATAGACTGTTTTTTAGAGACTTCTATGAGACATCACTGAGCTCTTAACAATTCTGCACATATTTGCAATTCATTTTATTCTCTGTATCACACACTTATGTTTCTCAGGTACTCCTAAGGGATTTTGCATCAAATGTAATGGAAGAAGCCAGTATTAATCCCTGACCTGCATGGTGAAAGTTGTAAAATTTGAATGTACTTATGCATCTTGCATGAGCCAAGGCAAAGGACAGATGAATTATTTTTTGCCTTTATAAAGGACTCTGGTGTATTTAAATGGGACAAAAAAGACAAGTGTGTGAATTGTTGTCAGACTACAAACATTGCATTTCTCTAGTTCTTCATGGATTTGTGTGTAGTAGGATGGTGAAAATGTAAGGCCAAGACCTTAAAATTTCATCTAACTTTTATCATTAGATTCAGAATCAAATATTTGCTTTCATGAAATTCAGAAACTTTCTTCTGCTGAGATGAAGCTTTAGAAGGGTAAAGTTTTGTCCTTCAGGCTGCCTGAGGACAAAATCTTTGTAAGCTGAATTAATTTTCCCTTTGTAAATCTCTTCAGTATCCCTTGCAAGAATGACAGTTTTCAATCTCTCCTCTCTCTCCTTGCCTCTGCCCAGCTCATTTTCTTTGGTGTAATATCTGGGTACCCAGAAACACTGTGCTGCAGACCCATAGCTTTCACAAAGCAAGGTCTGTGTGCTAGGTATGGGAAGTTCGGAATAGGTCATCTAACGCCATTTGCCCTGTGGTGGTGACAGAAATAGAAACTGCATTTACTAAGTCCCAGGTCACCTTTTTCAGCACTCAAAATCTGGGTCTATAGGTCTCAGTTGCTCTCAGATGTCCCCTGTCAACAGAGGCTGGGCTGTCGCAGTCTAGATAGGTTCTGCCAGCATCCAAGGGCTGCTGATTTGCCCGAAGACCTATGACCAGCACAGGAACATACTTGTCTTCCCCTCAACACTCAGCACTGAACTTTGGAGAACTTATGGCACAGTCTGTGAAAGCAGAGCTCAATAGCTGCTCCTCTGCCACAAAAGGCTTCATGCCATTTCCACTCATTATTTGAATTATGACTTGAAGACAAAGCAGAAATGTTATGTGTATCCTTTTGATCAGGAGTGTGGCCATCCACACCATCGCTGTCACCTTTATTGATATGTAAGAAAATCAGAGTACTGCTGCAGACCCAAATCAACTTCAAGCAGGTGGCAGAAGACAAGAGTTCCTTCTCCCAAGTCACCTTTGAAGCAGACTGCTGGCTTTAATGCACAGACAACGTAATGGTCAGTAGTCTGTGTATTTTGTTAAGCAAATGGATTAGATGGTTTCTAAAACAAACACCTATAAGCTGGTCTGTACCCTGTTACTTCAGCCACTGCATACCTGTCCTCTGCATGGTCCAACTCGTCTCACCCAGCAACAGCCCTCCAGATGAAGGGGACAGCAGGGAAGCCAGAGCAGATGTGCTGTGTCCATCCCCACTGGTTGCTGCATTGGTCAGCAGCCCCATAGGAAGGGTTATACAAAACAGACGGAGTGCAGTACACACAGGAATTTAACCTTAGTACAACAGCATTATAATGCTGATTTCTTTCAGCACAGAATAATAATAAAAATGTAATGGAGTCAGCAAGATGTCAATATTAATCCCAAGAAGAAATGAGAGTCATAACTAAACAAACTAAACAAAAGCCATTGGGGGACAGCCAAAATGAATCAATATGTTCGAACACTCTAAGTTCAGCCTCTGTGTCAGAGTCTAACTTCACATCAGATTGACACCATGCAGCTCCTCCGTCTCCTGACTTTACTGGACCCTTTAGAGGATTACACCTAAAGGTGGAAAGCAAATTATTCCCAATTACAATGTTTTACTTTGCAGTGGAGAGTGTTAACCATTCAGTTAATAACATCAGGTCTTTTCAAGAACATCAGAAAGGAAGATGTTTTGCTCTTGGAAGCCTACTGGACTCTAGAATTAACTCAGCACCTTGCAGGTCCTGGCTGGTTTTTATGTTCAGGGTAGTTTTAGGTTTATGTAAAAATAGACAGTAAGGCAAAAAGTTGTTCTCTACAGTGATCTGACTGTGACTAAAAATAATGTAACTCGTATCATCAAAAGAAAATTGCTGCTGAAAATGCAGAAGAAATTAAGGATTTCCCATTTGTTAAAGTTGATTGTGTTGAGTTTTAGCTAGTTCAATTCAAACCTTAAAAGTGCCCAGCCAGACCAAAAGTTACTGTGACACAAGAACTATTTTTCCATCCCAGCAGGTAACCCAACGTAGTCATTAGTCTGTACCATGGCCTTACTGTTTCTTGTAGTGAGAGCATCAGTAAAGCCATGAGACTAGTCCTGGCAGCTCCTGAGCTCTCAGGAATTACTGCTGATGTTAGTCCACCTTCAACAGTCAGTTTGGTTTCTGTGTGCTGGAAACAGGCTTTTGTGCTGACCCCTGTTTCCAGTGAGTAACTAGGAGACAGGTATGCAAATGTATTTCAGAAGGTATTTGCTTATTGTCCTACAGGTTGTCAGTCCAGTTATGTGTTGCCAGAGTTGGTTAATGCTGTCATCAGTACTCATTTCAAGTATGTTCAGAATAGACAATAAGCCTAATCACAGCCAAAATTACTTTATAAACTTCCTGTGCACGAATGACTGGCTCATGGCTTGGGCTGTGAGGATTTGCCTTACTACATGTAGCCAGCTAAGACAATGTGTTTATTTATTTCTGTCTATAAATTTCATGTAAACATGAGGACTAACACAAAGTTTAGATGTGTATCATGTGTGATAGATTTGCATCCTGTTTATCCCAAGTTCTGCATTGAGGAGATACAGTCTGTTAGCTGTGCAGACAGAACTGGCACTGGGGTGATCACAGAGGTGCAGCATGTATTTCAGTGCTTCTTCCCAGTATGGAAATGTGACCCACAGCTCTGCATTTGCCAGAATGCCCCAGGTCTGCTGGAAAAGGTGGCTATGGCAGCTGCCTGGTCTGGCTGCTGAATAGCAATGCATTTTGTAGGAGGAAAGGCATACAACTGTAGGTATGTTGCCACAGATATTGTGGCAGTTGCAAAAACAATTTCATTTCCTGACCATGCATCAGGTTTTTAAAGACACAGGGTTTTTTTCCTCAGCTTCCAATTTCAGATCAAACCCATCATTCTCTGTCACTCTAATTGGAAGCCCTTTTAATTGTGGTTTGTAGTGGCCCTGCTCCCTGCTGCTAAATGGCAGACACCTTCATGTTTTCCAGAGATGAAAAGGGCATAGATGGTGTAAAGTATTCCCCCTGATGAAATGACTCTGAAGTCATTTGATGGATTTCCTCATCGGAATCTGAGATTTGCTATCCAGTTTAATGGCAGGGCTGTTGTAAGTAGTGTTTGACTGGTGCTAGAATGTAAACCCAAGCATCCTGTTCTGTTTGGAGTCCTGGTGGAGCAGGGAGCTGCATCCTGGTGTGTGCCGCACCGCTGTACACATACAGCGTGGCCTTTTTGCTGGGGAGGATGTGGCAGTTGCTGCTGTTGCTGGCCCTGCTGTTCTGCCAGGGCCTGCCTTCCTCTGTGCTGCTTGCAGTGTCATTTTTCTTAAGGATAACTGGTTTAACGAGTCCCAGTAGCACTGCAGAATTTCTGTGTGGTTTTACACTCTGTGTTTACAGGGTTTGTTATTTTATATGATGCATGTTACAGTAAAGACATGGGCTGCACGTGTGCTGTGATGTGCCAACCTGTGCTGCTGGAGTCAGGTGGGAAGGCCCAAACACTGTGACTGGTCATTCAGGAGAGGCCTGGGTCCTGAAGACCTCATTCAAGCTATTTTAAACAAATTCGTGGTCAGCAGCGTAAAGCATTCAGCTCTGCAGAGACATGGTGATACTTCAGGAGACCAGTGCGGCTTCGGCTCCCCAGCAGTGGGTTTGGAGGGAGGAGTCAGACCTCTTGCCCATGTTAGGGACACTGAGAATTCACTGCAAACAAGGAGTGTTTGCCCTGGCCATGAAGAATCTAGGGAAAAGGGTCAGGATTGTGTTAATTGCATGTTGCAGGGGTATAAAAAAGGTCCTTGCTTCTCCCTCAGAAGGTCTGTAATACAATAACTTTCACTGTTGGCAGGGGTGCTGCAAGAATTGAATTATGGCTGGAAATTAGATATGCATAGCCTGGCCAAACGATCATTAAGGGAGATACAGTAATCAGCTGCCAGTGTTTAAGGGCTGTAAACACCAAGAAGAGAAAGATGGTTTATTTGGGTGGTCTACAGAGTTGTGAGTAAGGTAAAAGTATAAAACCAAGCAAATTAAAATGGAGGTATCAAGGAAAAAAATCTTAAAATGTTGAGTGCTCTCAGCCTAGGAGACCTAACACTCAAGCCACGTAAAACAGGACTGAACATGACAAAAGAGTGTATTTTAAGCTGAAAGTGAATTCAAGTGCTTTAATATATCTCTTTCACCTTATTTCCCAACTCTTGTGTTTCATTAGCATTTTTCATACTTTTTTTCTCAACATGTGATTTTTATTTAGCTTCTGGAGATGATAGTGATGTGTTATTGTAGAGGTAACACAAGCACTATTCCAGTTTCGATTTTGCCTTTGTTGCCATGGAGAAGTTTAAATCTATTTTAGACCAAGGACAGGAGGTAAACTGTAGCTTGGAAAGGTGACAAGCCATCACCACTGGCACCTGAAGTCAGCCTGCCACAGTGTGAGTTTCATATCTCCCAAACCACTAACATTTCAATGTGGCTCCCTGCAGCTCTCACCTTGTGTCTCGCAATTTCGTTACCCCTCCTCTGGTGCCTGCTCTTCCCACATGTTGTAAGCTCCCTAAAGCTCTTTTGGACATGTATTTCTGCATATTCCTTCAAACTCTGAATGTTTTCAAGGATTATCTAAGTTCAGTGTTCCCCATGGCCTTCACTCCCCAGTCACTTACCATTCCTGTGTTTGCATTGTTCTGTGCTTCAAATGAGGCGTGTCTCCATTAAGACAGAGGTCAGGGAAATCTGGAGACTGTAGCTAATGAAATTTATGTCCTCATCTGCATAATTGATGGTTATACATTTCCTCAGTGACACAGTTTGCTGTGATACTTGAAGCTGTTCTTGGTTTTGACTTCTCTGCCCTGCTGTTCTCTTCTGTCTACACTAAAGGTATATTGCACATCAGTGAAAAAAAAAAAATAACAATAACCCAGAGCCCAAATTTTACAAGTTCAAATTGAATGCTTTAATCCTTTAATGCATTTCTGTTCACTAGCATATTTATAGTGGCTCAGCTCTAAATCCCTCATGGCTGTTAGAGCAAGGGGAGGCAGTGTTTAGAGTATCTGTGTGTGCTTGGGGCTGGATTAAAGGGGAAAGAAAAAATAGGGGGGAGAAGAGAAACAGATCAAAAATGAGAGTAGAAATAAGTTTGTTCATATACTCTTTGTGGTTTTATGTTTAATACACATCCCTTTCCTTTCATTCCTGGAGTCTAAGACCCCAGCAGAGGCTGTGTGCTGTGGCATGTGCAATGGGACCACCAGTTCATCTTGCTGGAATTGCTCTGAGATGAGGCCAGAACCCTCTTTTGTGGCCTCCCATCTCTGTAAGGGCAGCTCTGAGATTCCCACCTGGGCACAGGGTGAACAGAAGGTGCTGGGCCCAAGGCATTCTCGTGAGTTTTGGAAGCTGGGCTCTCCTCACATGCCTGGCATTTCCCTCTTTTTTGGATAAATCTGATCAGGTGCCATGGCCAGCTCTCACTGAGGGTAACCTTGATGCAAACAATGTAATGGATTGTGCAAGACATGTCATCTGGGCTATGAAAAGACAAGTATAATGGAGAGGAGAAAGGTGAGGAATGCTGTGGGTTGGGGAATTGCGCATGTGTCCCCTTTGCTGGGGAGGCAGGGCACTGTAGGATGGTAGCTCACGAGGCACTCCTGGAACAGCCAGCTCTGACTGGGATCTCCCCCAGCACTACTGATCCGGAGAGATCATCCTGCCAGGCCTCAGCCTTTGGCTGTGCATTGAGGGCCTAGAAGTGATTACAGTTGGCAAGGAACCGAAATGGTTTCTCAGCATCAAGTTAGTTGACAAGCCTCAAGTGAAGGTCCTGCAAAGACCATGAATAGCCTTGTGCAATGGCTCCTGGGATGGGCTTGGCGTAGCAGGAGAAGCAGGTCTTGGAGAATCTTTGTGTTACACAAAACGGATCTTTTGATTCCTTTTACTGCTTACTTTTAGCAAGCTTTAGTTATTCAATTCCTGAAAATCCTTGCTTACACTTAAAGTGTTTACTCTTCAAACCCAAGTCCTTCCTTTCTTCAACAAGAATCTCTTGAGCGCCGTGTAACGGCCAGAGGTGGTGGCGCCAAGCACTGCAGCTGGGAGCCGGCTGATGATCCATGGCTGCCTGTGCCTTCCGCAGCGCTTGGGCAGATCTGAAGCCGGGACCCGGTCTGGGGGTGCCGCCGGGAAAGGTAGTTGGCTTAGCTTGATTCCGCCAGTCGCTGTCCCCTCGCCTGCGCTTTGCTTACACACACCGCTTCCGTTTAACCGTAAAGCACGAAACCCTTCGCCACAGGGCCGGGGAATATCACCTCAGCTGTCCTGGGCCTGACGGGGGAAATGCCGAGCCACACAAACTGCACTTGCGGCCGTTCCCCTGCCGGCTGGAGCTCCGGGAACCCTGGGGGCGGAGGCAGAGGCGAGGCCGGACCTGCCGCGCCGGCACCGAGAACCCGACCCCGTCCGCGGTGCTGCAACGCCCCCTGCTGGTCACCGCCGCGCCCTCCGCCCGAGGTGTCACCCGCAGCCGCCCGGCGCTCGCCCTACAGCTCTCGGTGTCTCCCCGCACCGGTCCTGTCCGCACCCCGCAGCTCGCCCTCGCCACGTCCTGCCAGTCTCAGCCCCGCAAGTTAACGCCGGCAGCCCTGTACCCGGAGCGCCGGTGAGACACAATAAGCCCTGACTCGGAGGCAGGTGTTCGCACGCTGCAGCAGGAGGAGCTCTGCTGCAGGAGGAAGAGCTCTGCAAAGTTACCTGATGCACAATAAGACTTCAATTAAGATTTTAATAAACCCTCGAAGGGAGCTGGGTCAAGAAGAGGCCCCTCTAAAAAAAGCCAAGCACAGCAAGTTTGTGCTGCACTGTGATGCACTGTTCAGCGTCTGTGGCTTTCTTCCCTTCATCTCTAGCCAAGCCACTGTCTCCAACTGTCTCAGATGATTGTGGAGTCTCCTAAAGGCCCCACTACATAAGCACTGAGGAGAGTTCATGCAGCATTTCTCTCACCACTGGTTTCGCCCCCAATGTTGTTTCCATCTCTCTTTCAAAATCCAAAGGCATCTGAATGTCTGTCAGCAACAGCAGTTAAGTGTGCTTTAACACAAGCATCTTCTGGCTGGGGACTTCTGCAATCCTGGCTGTCCACATTCATCCTTTCTGTCACATGTTTGCATCTTCTCAAAAGGCACATAAGCACTTTGCCTGTTTTGACTTTATCTGCTTTGCAAAACTTTGCTGCTGGGTGATGGCACTGAATTGCTTTGTCACAAAGAGTTAGTTTGGCAAAGTCCAAGCACAGATTATTTTCATCCAGAGTTAAAAAGTGAGAGTCAGGACTGAGTAATGCTCATCCAGTGTACCTACAGACAGGGACCACTCCTGCAGTGGGGGGACCTCTGTGTGCTGCAAGGTGTGAACACCATGTGGGGTTGCTTCCGTTGCCAGGGCATGCAGACTTGTGTTTGCCTGCTAGCCAAGGCATAATCTGAAAAAGTACACACTGTGGAGGAGTAGGTGATTGATGCCTCTGAAATCCTGGCCTGGGGAAGAGACAGCCCTGCCAGATGCGATAACGTTGTCCTCTGACAAATGGTCATAGCTTGGCCTTCTGATAATTATGCAGCTTTGTGCCGTAGCTTCAAATATTGATCCCACCAGAGAAGAGTTCCCTGTCATACAGCCATCCACCTATCCCACCTCCTCCTCATTCAGCTCTCAGAGCCAAGGGGGGTTGGCTGAGCTTCTTCCTTTTGTTGGCACTTTTCGTAGACTAACAATGACAAACACACATCTGCATTTATCTTGCACCTTTCAGCTGGGAGCCTGAGTGCCGTGCCCCTATGGACTGAGCATTGCGACACAACAGTTGGACGTGCCGGGAACATACAGGGATCACCCGGTCGGCGCGTTCCTGTAACACAGCTGTTTCTTGTACTGTGGCAGATACTTAGCAGAATGCAAGAATATCTAAACAGAAAGTTTGGGCCAGTTGTTCTCAAACTTCTTGGAGTTCCCCATCCATGAAGTAGTTTGCTAGCTGTGTGGGCCCCAGTACAGTAGACGGGGGTACAGTGACGACCGGCTTGCTTTTCCAAGGTGCAGGCACTACATCACATGGGGTAATGAGCCTAGCGTAAGTCCTCAGCCTCTTATCCTGACCCACACAACTCACTGCACTTGAATTGGCCCTGATACAACTGTAGTTTGAGCCAGACTGTCTGCTTGATGAGATGGATCTGGGTTTTTATGCAATATCAAGCCTTAACTATTTTACTTAAAAACACTTCAGACAGTACTGTCAGCTCCAGGTGCCTGTGACTTGGCCCCCTGGGGCTCCCTCATCATGCAGAGGATGGGCAGCAACCACAGCCCAGCTGCTTTTCCCCCAAAGTTCAGCCAGCAGAGCTTTCCTGGGAGCTGTTCTGCAGCAAAACCTCCCCCACCACCACCACCATGGTGCATACCTCAGGCACTAAAACTGCTTATATACTGCTGTCATCTTCTAACTTTGTAATCTTATGTAAACTTTTAAAGACAGTTGTGTTCCTGATTCATCCCCAAAACCTGTGGAGTACTGTAGTACAGCGCTACTACAGCAGTACTGTAGAGGCACAATAGCTGTGCTCTCAAACAGTGGTGCACACTTCAACAATCACATCCTCAGAAACGCCTCCAGTGCTAACTTTGCTAACTTTCTGCCTAACATTGTCAGGTTGTTTCCAAAAACAACTGAATTCTGGTCATTTCCAAGTCATGTAATTTATTTCTGAAGTTGAGGTGCTATTTCCTTACACATCAGTTATGCAGGAACCGGGCCTAAAAATGGGCAGTGTGTCTTCTACACTGGGAGGTAGACACATCTAAAATGTGATTCATCCTTAGAGATGAGTCACTCCTGAAGTGTGCCTGCTCCTCTCCGCTGATAGTGAAGAAAACCTGAGTCAATAGCACAGAGACATCTACACTGCAGCTTTACAGAACACCTGACCCGTGACTTTGTAACTTGCTGAGAGAGGATGCTGAGCTGATGGGCCATCTGAATGAGCAGAAACTCATTCTTACAACTAAGCTTTTACATTTTAATGTGGCATTTACCACTTGTGCAGCAATCCCAAATCCAGGTTCTTGGCTAAGCAGTATCTCGGCATGCCTACGGCCCACAGTTGGTGTTTTCTGTCTTCATCCATGTGCAACAGTATCGCCACTCAGCTAATGAGCCTGCTGGCAGGAATTTGAAGAGGGTGCTTGGAGGCCAAGCTTGAGAGGTGCTGGCAATACTCTGCACGTGGGCAGTTTACATAGCCCACAGTCTAATTTTGGCTGTAACCACTACTGCTATTAGACCCTCATTATACTCTGGTGTTTGAATGCATATGGAGCAGAGGCTGCACCATTTAATTATATCTACAGCACTGCAAAAGTACCATCATGTCTATAACTACAAGCCTAATCTGAAACTCTCTTTGCTTAACATCTGCTTTGAGAAGTGAAGTTACCAGCTTGTTTTAGAGAATTTCAAAACGCAGCAGAAAGGTTTTAGAGCTGAAACTGCCCTGAAAATAACAAAGTGGTAGCGTGATGCAAGTTGAATTGTGTCACTGCACCTTGTCATTTCTGGGACACTGAAGTGAAGGTGAAGATTGTATGTGGAGCAGGCCAGCAAAGAGCTGTTGTGTTATCTCACTGGAGGCTTCAGACGATTGAAAAGTCAGTGTTAAAAAAACCTGAGCAATCAAATTATCTTGTCCCCCATCTCACAATTCCTGTTGTCTTATTCTCAAGCCTCAGTTTGCACCTAAATGTTTCTCCAAGAGGAATGGCAATTTGTTTGTTTTCGGGTAGGACTGTATGTACTGAGCAAAGTACCCTGGTCAAATACAAGCCAAAAGCTCTTGAATTCCTTCTCTGGCTTTAAGAAACAGCCTGTCCATATGCACTATATTGTAGTTACAAGATACTTCCACTGTGAAGCAATGCTGATTTCAGAAGGCCCCGCTACCTCTTGCCCAAGCTTGCAACAAGGTGTCAAGCAGTGTACTAGAGGGGCAGCAGGCTGTGGCTGACAGCACAGAATAGGCGAGTTTAAGTCCTTTTCTCACCAAACCCGAGATACCACACAGCTATATCCTTGCTTTTCTGCCCGGGGAAACACACCTACAGGATCTACCGTCCTGATTAGCTGTCTTTTCCAGAGCTATATATGTGTGGGTACTGCCAGCACAGGCATCAGCAGGGTTTATATTTGTACCTTGGAGGCTGATGCTAAGGAAATGTTGAGAACACAGTGACCGTAAAGAGCACAGAGTGGGAGCTGTGCCTTGTAAAGTGTTAGCAGGACACAGGGTGTCACAGGAGCAGAGGCTGTTCATTGTTAATGTAATCTTCTAATGCTCTCTTTTTCTTTTACTTGCAGTGTGGAAACAGTAAATGATGGGCAGTTCCATAGTGTGGAACTGGTGATGCTGAATCAAACTCTAAACCTGGTAGTGGACAAGGGGACTCCCAAGAGTCTAGGGAAACTCCAGAAACAGTCTTCTGCCAACCTCAACACACCCCTCTACATTGGAGGTAAAGTGACTTGCTCGGGACTTGGAAATTTTACTATGTCTTCTCAGAAGCAAATCATCTCCATCCTACAGAGAGGACTGTCAGGGGTGGGTGACAGAGGGGACTAGCAATTTGCTGTTCCCCTCTGCCAGAGGTTGCTTCCCCAAACAGAGAGCCTGGAAGCCACACATCTGCTGTTCTGCTTCATTGCCCACTAGCAACCTACCACACAACCAGCACAAGATCACACACCAGACCAGGGAAGTTAACCCCTGCACAGCACAGGCATTTTCTGTTAGACAGCTACAGCAAGAACAATCATTTTGTCATGTCTGAAGTGTTGGGAACTGGCTGGCACCAAGATGTTGCGATTGAAGAATAATGAGTATCTCACTGATTCGGTGTCTGGATGCAAGAGACAGAATCAAGACTGTGCACTGCCCAATTGATTTGTTTTCACCAGAAGCACCCCCAGCAATATTCAGGACTGGATGTTGAATCTCTCCCTTTTGGTAACATAGAGTTCTTGAATTTTTAGCCAGCCTGTTTTAAATACAAAAGTCAGCAGAACAATAATAGACTCAGAAAGTCTTCTGGCTTTTTTCTAATAGGATCATTGAAGCCAATAGTACAAACACTTACCAATTTCCCTTAGTGCTGGTCAAGCATTTTGTAAATAATTCCCTTTAATAGCACTTTTGTAAAAGAGCCCTGAATATTGCCCTTGTAAATCAGAAAAGTGGCTAATCTTGCTTTGTGCGGAGCTGAACTTTTGTAATTGGCTCCTATTAAGAATGTCACAGGCTATTAAAGAGCATTATGCATCAAAGAGAATCTGCTGGTGAGGCCATCACAATTTCTCCCTCTAGCACAACATAAAAGATACCAACCCTACAGCAATTTATACTTAGGGAACTCAGGAAGCAGTCACATGGAAAAGTTTTGTTAATGGGTGAGCGTTGTGGATCAATGCTAATTCTCAAAAGGCAAAAAAAATGCATTCACAGGACAAATCTGAGACCCTAAATGGAGGATGATTTGATAGCATAAGCCAGTGGGTTCAGTGGAGACTTTTTTATTACCCATTAAAAGTAATCTTGCATCTTTCTAAACCCTCACTGTTCTGCATGTGTTACCTCTCTATGTGTAGCATTCCTATGGATACCAGCTGCCCTTCCTCTGCAGACTGGTCAGTTAAAGGGATGGGTTACATTACCCAGAGCAACTGTATCTGACCTGCACCAAGCTTTAAGACAGACCCCAGCCTCCACATGCCCACAGTTTTGTCCATCTCTCCAACCGTATCACCTGGTCTAGCAACTTTCCTCCTAACACACAGAGAACAATGCTGGATTTGTTTTAAGGCCATCTGTAGCAATGGAGTTACTTATGGACAGCAAATTCTGAGGCCCTACACAGTTGAAGACAAAAGCACTTGCCTATGCTAATGCAGTTCTATGGCCCAAGTGGGTGATAGTGGGGAAGGAATAACATCCAAAAGAATCTGATGGCCATCTGAGTGTGTGAGCTTCTCTAAGCACTGGGACAAGATGGAGGTTATTCACCACACAGACTGGCTTCCTAAAGTGCTTTTACCTGTATCTGGAGTTCTTCAGCACTAGTTTCAGTGGGGGGCACTCGTACTGCTCCCTGCCTTAATACTGTGGTCTGGTCATGCATGACTATCTTGCTGTACTCCGGGGTAGTAGCCACCTGCTGGCAAATAAAGATACTCTTAAACCTTCCAGAAGGATAATTGCTATTAACCTAGAGACAGAAGGAGCATTAGCTAAGGGCAAGAACATATGGCCACTGGCCAAAAAAATGGGTGGGTTATTCTTTCTTTTTGTCCTATACTTCTTACATAAGCTTGGGCGAGTGAGTTCATTTTTGTTTCTTTCCATTTCGAGAAAGAGGACAATGAGCCTGTGCTACCTTACAAAGGTCCTATGCAAACTAAGTCTTTAAAGGGGCTGTGACAAAAGAAATGTTAGCAACTATAATTTATTTGCTGTCTTTGTACCTATGAGTAAACCTTCCCTTTTCATTTATATTGGAAGGGATCCCGACCTCTACTGGGTTATCTTCACTGCGCCAGGGTGCAGATAAGACACCAAATGGTTTTCATGGATGTATTCATGATGTCCGCATCAATAACGAGCTGCAGGATTTCAAGGATTTACCACAGCAGTCAATAGGAGTCCTTCCTGGCTGCAAGTCCTGTAACATCTGCAAGCATGGTATTTGCCGGTCCCTCGAGAAAACAAGTGTGGTTTGTGAATGTCACCCAGGTTGGACAGGCCCCCTGTGTGACCAGGAAGCTGGAGATCCATGTCTTAACCACAAGTGAGCTCAAACAAATGCTTATGGGAGGGCAGAAGCTTTATGGCTAATGTATATTTCACATTTCTTCTTGTAAAACCACATCCGACTATTTTTGGAGGTGCTGGGTTCCCACAAAAATTACTGACAGTTGTGAATCAGCATCCATGGCAGCTCTCAGTTTCCACTTCTTGTTCTGATGTTGCTCACTCTCAAAAGGGCTTTTTGTCCTGGAGGAGCTAAGGTTTAATGCTGCAGGTCATACCTTTGGCTGTGACTGCACATTACAATTGGAACGCTCCTGCTGACAGGGATGGCTTACCTCTGAGGAGGTGAGCACCTACCCAGAGGAGAGATACCTGTGAGCAGGAAGTACACAATTGAGAGACACATTCACAGCAGCATTGGACCCAGTATTCAGACTAAACCCGTGAAGAGCATTATACCCTCCAGCGTGAAGAGTTTCAGATTTCCCAAACAGCTGACGTACACACTATGCTCTGAAACACCCCTTTCAAAGGACAATTGTAACGGCTAGGACACAGTTGCATGCAAAGGGAGCACGGTTCAAAGCCTCAATAACCACATCTCCATCAGGGGCACTGGATGAATAGCTTGCTTACAGCAAGTGCTCAAGGGAAGAGGCCAGGCAGATCAGCGGTCTGCATAGTTCAGTGGGGTTTCATAAGCAGATGGAAGTACTTTGATATTTAGAGGCTGCTTTGGTTGCACAGTCTGTGGAAGGCACTTTCCACAAGCACGTCCTTTTGACAAGTAAATTGACATGAAGGATAATCGCTTTCTTAAGGGCAGAAATGTAACTGGCACACTTGCTTCTGGGTCTAATTCTGGAAAGTGCTGAACCCTGGAAGGTGTTGAGAAGCAACTAACAGTTTACAGACCAAAGGCATGAAGACCCAAGTGAAGAAACATTTGGAGACCCAAATGTTTCATTGAATTTCCAACATCAGCATGAAGCAGTCATGCTTGTACAGAGATAAATAGGAGAGTTCTAGATGTTTCCATGCCATGGGATTGTTTCTGTCATAATCCAAGAAGGGTGATGCAGTCTGTAACATAACGCCCTTGCTAAGGAAAGTAAGCTGTGTGTATGTTACTGCTTGCATACTGCTCCACCTTTCACTAAATCACGTCAGCCTTTTGAAGTTGTCTCTTCAAAGCTAAGTCCTTTGTGGCCAGGGGAGTTTGGTGCCCTGCTGGCAGGTATCTGCTCCAGCAGTCACAGATTCATATCTGTGAGGAAATGCAAGTGTAAAAAT
This sequence comes from Melanerpes formicivorus, assembly GCF_026170545.1. NCBI lineage: Eukaryota > Metazoa > Chordata > Aves > Piciformes > Picidae > Melanerpes > Melanerpes formicivorus. The sequence continues at coordinate 45,234,809 of NW_027142354.1, read as the reverse complement.
CAGGCAGTTGATGGTAACAAAAGTTGCTATCCAAGCATATTCTGGGTTAGTAGGACAGAAAATACTGCTTTTATGTAGCATTTTGCATGTTTTTGGCCTGGCTCAAACTGCTTTTATTATTTGCACTTTTTAGTCCAAAGCTTATAAGTGAAATGTACAAGGACTCAAGCAGAGAACAATTTTGAGGTATCAGAAACAAAATAAATAAGAGAAAGACAGGGAGTAATGTTAAGTAGAACCAGGACCTGATATTGCAAAGGCTTACAAGCCCTGAGTAGTTTGTCCTTGGCTGGACAGTGTTGCTTTCTCCTCTGTCCTCAGTCCATTTCAAGTCTGTCCCTGTCCCAACACTGGGGATGGTGTCAGATAAAAAGCTAAGGATCAACACCCCTCCCTGTACTATTCCTCAGTAATACCAAAGCTCACTGCAAACCACATGAGCCACGGAGCCCTTTGACTACAACTGCCTGTCAGTATAGCTGTGCATAGCTTCTCCTTAGGCACCTCCACGTATCACATTGGTTTTCATCACCTGATATTATTTGTAGAGTAATGCTGCTAAGGAAGCCTGGCCATGCAGCTTGATTGTTGGCACTTAGTCCCATGTGCTGCTGCTGTAAATGTGAGCTGTCTTGTGTGGACGCCAAGCACTGGTCCTTTCTCTCAGAGGCACCTGATGTTTTTCAAAGCAATCAGTTAGGATCACAAATTCTAAATATATTCTCTGAACACTGTCCAGTATTCACTGAAAATTCACAGTTTCTGCAGAGTGTTTGACAGAGAACTGCTGGTTTTGCATTAGTATCCTGGAATTAAGTGGGCAGAAATGTCAAAACCAAATGTCCCTGGGAAAAGGAATTTTCATATCTTACACAGGGCAGCTCTAAATGCTTCTCTTTCTCTAGGTGTCTGCATGGCAAGTGTGTGGCAGCCAATGTTGCTTACACCTGTAAGTGCATGGAGGGCTACACAGGCATATACTGTGACAAGAAGAACAACTCCTCAAATCTCTGCAGGATTCTGAAGTGCAACCATGGGCAGTGCAAGATTTCTGAGCACGGGGAACCCTACTGTGAGTGCGACCCCAGCTATAGTGGAGAACACTGTGACAGAGGTATGCTTTGGCACCAGGCTGCTGCAGCTCTGCTGTGCACCTTTCTTTTTCTCTCTGCTGCATTTGGGGGTAACTGGCAAAGAGGAGAAGATAAGGCTGAGTCAGGCTCTGCAGGGCAATACAGGGAGAAAGGAACCACATAACAGCTATCTAGCTGCTATCCAATAAACGGAAAGGGGACCATCTGTAGCAATGAGCTTTATTCTCAGACTCTTGAATCCTCAAGTTTTGCTGCTCTCAGAATTCAGATGGGATGTTTAAATGAAAGGTGGTTGTGAGGCTTACCCTCAGTGAGCAGTGATCAGTTAATGGCAGTGCTGGGAAAGGAGGTCTTACTCCGCATACCAGGGGCTTCTGCAGATGACATGAGCAGGAACTGGAAGGCAGGAGGTACTGCTCATCTGAAGTGGCAGTGAATATCCTCAGCTTGCTCCCTCTGATGCAACTAAGTTTCCTGGGGAATCCCAAAAATCATGCTAGGGTTTCCTGATAGGGTAGAGGCCAAATTCTTCTGCCCTGACCCGAAAAGACTCACTAGAAACTCAGTGAGTTGTAACTTTATCCCTTCTGCCTAGTTACGTTCCTGTACAGAAGGAAAGACATGGCTTTAGTTTCATTTAGTTTGTGCCTTTCCTGTGAATGAACCACAGACTTTCCAAACTCTACACAGCCTCATCAAAGCTATCTGGCTGCTGTAAAGTGACTTTAGAACAGCACAGACCTTTTCAGGTATCCCATCTTGCTAATGTCATGCAGAGCAGGCTGACCTTTGATCCAGAGAAGCAGGCATAGTAAAACTAATTCCTATTTTGCAGGAGTGTTGCAGGATTCAACACTGAGCATCCATTAGAGTACATTCAGAACTGCTGATCAAAGCCAGCAGGCCTGCCTAGCCCCTGCCTTGTGCTGGAGATTACACATTTGTGTAACATGAGCTCTGTTTTGATGGCAGGTACAAAGCAGTAAAAGATTACGGTTCTTCTCATACCATCTGTTTGCCTTCAGTGTCATTACAAGGGCAGGGCAGCTTGCTGGTCTTTGGGGCATATCTGGCAAAAAAAAGCGACCCCCTTTTTAAATTTGTTTCCTTCTCATCTCCATTGTCTTACCAGAGAATCTCTGCCAAGGAGAGATAATCCGAGAAGTAGTCCGTAAGCAGCAGGGCTACACCTCATGTGCCACTGCCTCCAAAGTGCCCCGCCTGGAATGCCGCGGCAGCTGCAGCAATGGGCAGTGCTGCGTCCCTCTGCGGAGCAAGAGGCGGAAATACTTCTTCCAGTGTGTGGATGGCTCCACCTTCACGGAGGAACTGGAGAGACATGTGGAATGTGGCTGCTCAAAATGCTTATAAGCCATCCTCCAGTCTCTTGCCACTTTAATCAACTCAGAAGCGCTATCAAAATGGGACCTATTTACTTTCAGAGTGAAGAAGAAGAAGAAAAGAATTATTAAGTATATTGTAAAATAAACAAAAAATAGAACTTATTTTTATTATGGAAAGTGACTATTTTCATCTTTTATTATATAAAGTATCGCACCACTTTGGGTATATGTATCATATAGTGAGTTATTTTTACCATGAAACTTTTTTAACAGTTGTAAGAAAAAAAAAGCAAAAATTAAAAGTTAAAAAAAAATATATATGTAAAGAAAACATAGCCTAACAGAGCAATGTGGGGGTGACTTTATATGTGTGCACAAAGAACAAACATAAAGCTGTTCCAAGGACATGCTGCAGAACTGAGACGGGCTGAAGAGCTCTCCGAGGCTGTGGGTGGGCCTCCCAGAAGAGCAGATCCCCGTGACCGACACCATCTTGCCCGCTCGACACCTGAGAAGGCCTCCCCTCGGTCCCTCACCCTGCCTGATGCTGCCACCACAGGTTTGCTCCTGCTCTGGAACTGGTTCCCTGCAGCACGCTGGCACTGCTGCAGCTGGAGGCTGACTACGCTCTTTGACTCTTGTAATACTAGAATGCATCTTTTGCCATGCACGTTGTGTTTATCCGTGTTCACATTGTACTCTTCAGCAACTGTATCTATAGAGCACAGGCAGCTTTATCCAAAAGGCAACAAAGGGAAAGGAAGTAGGGAAACGTATGTTGCTTTGGGAAATTTGGTGGCAAAATGTGAAACAAGTGCTAAGTAATGCCTAATAAATGACATAGTACTTTTGTGTAAACTACTCAGCTATGTTATTTCCCAAGTTTGTGCCTTCTTGCCCCCAGCCTTGAGCCCTTTTTTGTATACAAAGTCTAAGGAATGCACTGCTACATAGTTTGTCACACCTTGACACTTTAACTTGGAAAGGTTGTAAAGAGAATAAAAATACTGCAGATGCCAGAACACTCCTGCAACAGTCTGGCTTTTACTCTCGCTGTCATGAGCCATGGGTGTAAGGTGGGCTGCAGCTGCCTCTTAGTCCATGCTCTGGTACTGAGCAGCTGGCCACTTTTCTACAGCTTTTTAAACGAGCAGAAGTTGCACTATGTCCATGTGAAGGTATTCAGCCAACACTTGTCCACCTTAGCAGCACTCTCTTCTCTGCACAAGGAGGGACATCACAGCACTGTCCTGTTTGGTGCAGCCCAACCAACACAGCCAAAGCTTTTCCTTCTGCACTGTTGTCCTGCAATTGCATCTCCCAAAGGACTCCTATTAACTTTAGCTGTGTTCAGAGCAAATGCTGAATAGGAAATGGAAATCAATGCAGGGATAAGTTCTCACTGTGAATGTGAGACAACAGTGAGTTTGAATTTTGGAGGGCTTTTAGCAGGGATACCTTTCAGGGTCAGCAAGTATGTGGATACCTTGAAGTCTCTTACTGTAAGCTTCCAACATCCCCATCAACAACTGTTCAATTATTAGTATAATTTCTTTCTTTCTTTCTGTAATAATATAGCAAGTATTACCATCCTTTCTTCTCCTTCTCTAGGAGAGGCAAAGTCAGAAATGATTCCTAACAGCTGCAGGTCCCTTACGGGAGTGCTCACTGGTCTCACCAGAAAGATTTCAGATCAGGGGCTTCAGCAAAGGATGGGTAGCACAGGTGAATCAAAAAACCAAGGCTTTTGTTTGACTGGGGCTTTGGGAAGAATGCGGCCCTGCCATGACAAGTACCAATGTTTATTTCCATTGAAGTCACCATTAGCTATCATGAAACTAGGAAGCTCTGACCTGTGTAGCATTCTGCCCCATCACTCTCCCCTGAAGAGCAGCAGTTTGTGTATATTTCTTTGTTACTACAGAGCACCTTGAACAGAAAGGACATAACCTATGTAACAGCAGTCTCACAAAGTGTCACTCTGTGGAGCCTGCAGTCAGTAGAACAGAAACCAATCACGAGTTAATGTGCCAAACTCTGACTGAAACAGGGAAGCTCAAGAGCCAAGGGAAAACTAGCCCTGGCTGCAAGTACTATGGGCTGTTATTTTAAATATACCATCAGAAGCTCATAGCAGCTGGAGTTTGTGGTATACAACAAAAACCAGCCAAACCCACACCTACGGGTCTTAAAGATCCATGTAAATGCAGCCCCTTGTGCAAATATGTGCCTGGCACACCACTACCATTAACATTTCATGCCCACTTCAAACACCTTAGTTTGCTGAAGAAGCATCTGCTGTGATGCAAGGCAGAAGAAATACAGGCTGAGAAGTGGCTTACAAGCCTTCCCTGTGTTCTACTGCATGATTTGTAGCCACTGCACTGCCAAGGCCCCCTCCTGAATGCTACCCAGAATTGTGTTCACTGCATCCCTTGAGCAGCAGGGCAGATGCTGACATTTACTCATGGCTTTGCACCTGTGAGAGGGTGCTTTAAAACTAATGACCTTGACTGGCAAGGCAAAAGCCATCAACCTCTTGTTACTACATCACTCTGGGATTTACTGAAGCCAAGCCTTTCAGCAAAGTGACCAGCAACAACCCAGCAAAGCTGGTCCTGTTCCTGGCCCTTTTTGGTCATGGCACTTCAACATTAAATGCTGAGATAAAGAACTAAGAGTGTCTATTTTGTAACCAAATTATGCCATATTTATATGCTTTTAGGCAGCACTTGCCATTGGATAGTGATGCTTTGTGTCAATGAGTCTCTGACTTGCTATAGAAGTATTTTATGTTAAGAAGAAAATGAAAAGCATTCGGATGTGCCAAAAATGTGAGGTTTACTGAAGCGTAATTAGCTCCCAAAGTTCCTCTGTAACCTGCCCAGTGTTACACTAGATTTGGAGAACTGTGGGTACAATGCAGTAGTTTTTACCTCTATAAAGTTTTAATATAAAGTGAAGAAAGCTGTGTATCCCTAAGAAATGGCAATGCAGACTGGTGTGAACTGATGTATTTTATTAATAGATTCTCATTGTGATGTAAGTTTAAATAAATTGTTGGGTTCTGGAAGACTGTAACACGCCTTGTGGTGAGATTATTTCTCTGTGTGTTTGAGGTGGTGTGTCTGGCCTTTTGGAGCACATGGGGTAGCCTACAGAAAATGATGGGGAAACTGCACATGTTCCTCTTGGACAAAGCTAGTCAGAAAGGGACAGTAGGTAAGTGTTTATGTTATGGCATCACAGCTTCATCTCTTAGGAGGCTTACACACAGAGATGAATTAAGCCACACAGGTTTTGAGCCTGGACATATTCTTCAATAAAATTCATTTAAATTCTTTATTTGCTGCTTGTTTTCCTTTTTTTTTTTCTTTCTTTTTTTCCCCTCCTAAGTCTTTGAGAAAGGTCTATAGCAAAAATATACTCCTTAGCTAATAACAGAATAAATGAAGAAATACTGGGAGTGGGGTCAGAGGAGATCTGACTGAGGAAATGGAAGCCACACAGCCAAGAGTGGATGACAGGGATCTTGTGATGTCCTGACACACATATGTAGGTATATTCCAGATTTGCCAGCACACCTCTGCAGCTGATTACTATTAGTGACCCAGATGTAACAGATTTCTTCTGCTCACCACATTCCAGCCTCAGCACAGAGTAAAACCAAGCTCCCACCCAGTCCTCAGCCTCCCCTCACCCCTGTCCCTGTGTAACACTCTCATATTGCTAATCATGCTTCAAACTATGGCCCGCAGAGTTGCCTTTTCCATGCCATGCAAAACTAGCCACAGCACTCAGCCAGCAAAAACACTCACCCCTAATGAGCATCATTAAGCCTGAACTATGAAGGTTAATTATGTAATTGTAGCAGATGGGAGCTTTTCACCTAAAGCAAACCCAGCTGAGACCACTATTAAAGCTAGTAGGAACTCTTCAAAAATTTCTAGGTTCTGGATGAAGTAATTGGTTTGTGCAACAGTTATTTGTATTGCTCTCGGCTCTGCAGCACACAGGTTCCTCGGTGAGCACTAAAGCAGCTGCACCCAGAAGTAAAATGCTCTAGTTTACTTCTGCTTGCAGCGCTCTAGGTATTGCTTTGCAGCCATTGGCCTGAGGCAAGCAGTGCCGAGGCACTCTCACGTCCTTTTTGCTTTCTTAGATAAGGGATCGGTGGTGCTGCTGCGTTCAGGGTGTTTGGCTGAGGGTTTTGTGGTGTTCTTTGGGGGGCTTGTCACGTCTGGTCTCTGTGACCTCTTCTATGAATTGCCACCCAATGATACCTCTCAACCCCCACACCCAAATCCACCCGCACAACTCCAGACCCGCCCCAGCCAGGATGCCGCGCTGCGCGGGATCCGCCAGCAGGTGGCACCGCAGGGCGCGGCCCAACTAGCTCAGCTCGGCGGCTGAGCTAGGCCGATGGAGGATTTCAGTTGGAGGGGACCTACAGCCACCACCTAGCCCAACCGCCGAGCAATCCAGACTGACCGAGCTCAAGCAGCATGTTGTTAAGGGCCTTATCCAACTGCCTATTCCACACTGACAGCCACTTCTCCAGGAAGCCTGGTCTCACCACTCTCTGGATAAGGAAATGCTCCACAAAGTCCAGAACAGCTCTCAACCATTCCCACACATCTGTTACTGAATCCCAGGGAGAAGAGTTCAGCACCTCCCTCTCCACATCCCCTCATCAGGATGAGGAGTGGTGAAACACTGGAACAGGTTGCCCAGGGAGGTTGTGGATGTCTCCTCCCTGGAGGTGTTCAAGACCAGTTTGGATGAGGCCTTGAGCAACCTGGGGTGGTGGGAGGTGTCCCTGCCCATGGAAGGGGGTTGGAACTAGATGATCCTTAACGGTTTTAAGATCTATAAGATGATCTTCCAGCCCAAACCATTCTATGAATTTATGAATCTATGAAGCTATAGAGAGCAAAGAGGTCTCCCTTTAGCCTCTTTCTCTCCAAACTAGACAAGCCAATCCTCATAGCAGCATATGTGACATAGATGTGACACACAGATTTTTCTGGGGAGTTGTAAAAAGTAATTTCTCTTTTTGTTTTTTTTTTTTTCCTATAACATGAACTTCCTAGTTCCTAGGAAAGAAGCCTCTGGTGTCCCCACAAGGTGCAACTTGGTATGGGGTCACTGTGGTTAGGACCTTGCAGTTACCTCAGGGGTCTTCAGGGACCAGACGCAGGAGGATGACCCCACTAAGCCCTGGGATGGCACATGTGAGACCTGAGAGTGTCCAACACCCCTCCACAGCAGGACAGTGGCTCTGTGTGCTGTCACAGGAGGCAGCTGGTACCTGTGTGTGTAGTGGCCTCAGGAGAGCATAATGACAGCAGTGCCAGGAGGCTGCTGTAGATGATACCACTGCTACTTTGGAGCTAGCACCTCATGGAATAACAACTGATTGTGCTGTTTCTCTGCTCACACTCACTGAGGTGCAAGCCCTGCAGGCCTGTACAGTTTATTACACATCAGGACTCTATGCTGAGCTGGTAAGTATACACCCCTGCAGCCTGTGACACCTCCTGTCTACATAAGAAAGCACAGCTGTTCCTCCAAGCACCTCAGAACCCTACAGGCAGCAAGGACCTCCTCAGGCACATAACGGAGCACATGCTATGAACACTATTTATTAGGATGAGGAAGCATAAACTTATTCTATGACACACAGGGGCATCTTGTAGTCTCACAAGCAGAAGGAGTAGAGGTTGCTGAGACTTGCATAGCTTTAATTCTTGTTCTTACATAATCTCTTGACCTTCTCCTTTCCCAGGGCCTCTGTGCTTTCAAAGTAAAGTAGTCTGGGGAAGGCACTGCCTTCTCCTACTGTCTGTGGTTCTTGTCCCTGTGGCACAAGGGTCATTTCTTTTGTGTAAAAATAATTTTACAACTGTTGTGTCTCACCTGGGGAGGAAGAGTTCACATCCTACCTCAGAGAGAGGTGGAAGGGAGGTTAAACAAGCCCCACACGACCAATGGCTTTTGTACTCAGGGGACAGTTCAAAGCTCACAGGAAATCAGATCAGTACATTCCCAGTGGGCCATTTTTCCAGCTAGTTTTCCACCAGCAGCACTTAATGAGACAGCTCTTCTGCTGTGCCTCACCTGCAGAGGACAGTGAACCTGGACCTTGCACCACTCCAGGCTGCTAGCTGTACACTGCTCTTGTGCTGGCACCTTTATCCTGCCACACCACCTTGTCTCCGGCGCTGAGACCCAGATGCTGTGCTACAGCATGTGATGAATTCCTGCAAAGAGACAATGCCAGAACTTAGGTACAGATTTCACTTCCATGGCAAAATGGCAAGAGGCTTTGGCCAAGAACAAGGCTAGTCATCCCTAGCCTCACCCTTGGAAGATGTTTCATCTGAAACTTAAAAATATGGCAGATGAAATAGCACAAGGCAGACAATAAACATGAAACTTTCACTTGAGGAGACTGAAATTTTGTAAAGAAGTGACAAGCAACTGAAGCCAGGGTGTTCCACTGAGGAAGGTTGTTAATGACAAGCAGATGATTCAGCCCTGCCACAGACATTTTGCATGCAAAGCAAGGTTACAGGAATACAGTACCACAACGTAATTTACTTTTGGACTTTGCAACATAACAGATGCTATCATGCTTTCACCTAGCATGTGATAAGAGTATGCACAGCAGGCAGTAACTACAGAGAAGCTTTAACTTCCTTAATTACACACCAGTATATTTTTCATCTCTTAAATTGCCCTGGTTCCTTTAAGGTAAAGCACTCTCTGAATTGTTGGGGTAGTGGTGATGGGTTTATTTCTTCTTTTTACTGTGTAGAGGGAAATACCAAAGTATGCTTTAAGGCACTAAGATCCAGAGAGATCAAGTTGCTTATACCAAAAAATAAATGAGATTCTAATATAACAATGAAACATTGTTTAGCTCACCCCAAAACATCTTAAGTCATACTAATTTAAAAACAAAAATCCTTGCTGTCTGGTGTATCATTCCCAAAGAACCCTCTTCTGGTTCCATCACACTTGGACACTGTACAGTACCTTGTTAACAACTATCAGGTGGAGCTGGTTATATAAACATATATACATTTATAGAGCAAATCAGGCATTCACCTTCAGATTTGTTTCTGATTTGCAAAGCAGCGTGCTTGCTGAAGCACAAGTAACTCCAAGCTACCAGCGCTTGTAACCTATGAATCAGTTTGATCCACAACTTAAGGAGTGCTCTGAGCTTCTCACAGGCCAATGTTAAACTCACTTTGAGCTAAATCTCTGCTTTGAGATGGATTCCAGATACATAGGAGTTGAGTTTGGCTTGGTTGTTGGGCTTTTTTTTTTGTTTTCAGATATTCTGTCTTAGCCAAAATATTCAGCATTTCACCTTCTTGTGAAGCAGTGCTTGAACTGAACTTTCAGATTTGCTGATACTGTTTTCAACTGAACAGCACTCAGACCATGAATTATCACAGAGCCCTATATTTATCCCCATTTTTTACACAAGAAAATGAATTAAGAAGGTTTGCTAGCTTAAAGTAGGCACCCAGTGTACTCAAATTCAGCATTTGCTCCTAAGAGGCCCATGCACGTGGTTTTATCCCTGAGCAAAGTCAGAGGCTTGGAAAGCAATCACCAAATCTGCATGGCTGGGAAAGAAGAGCTTTAATTTCCTTAGTGAAAGGCTGGCTCAGGAAGTTTTCTGCCTGTTCCAAGACAGCAGGAATTGGACAGCTGTCAGGCTATTGACTAGGGGGTTTTGTTTTCTGGGTTTCATGTATATGTTTATTACTGGCACTTCACAGGGATGGTATTTCATAGCCTCTAGAGTTAGAAAGTGTGTAGGATACGTAGTCAGAGTGCAGGCACTGAAAAACCTCAGTGCAGATCTGTTTTCCCCAGCCCCACCAGAGACGTCTGTGTGACACCAGATAGCTCATTTTACACAAAACATTCCACACCACATAGTCTAGTGACAGGCAGGAAATTAAAAGACTCTATCTTACAATCACAGCGTAGATTTATGAACAGGCACAAGTTAACTTTCAGGTAGCAGCTAAATTCTTGTATTCCCCATATGTATGTAAATACTTGTCTTTAAAATTTCAGTAGTGAACTACATTGGAGCAAAAAACCACAAAGCCACACCAAAATTTCCCCTCTTTAAGAATAACACATGGGAATTTCCACATTTACATGCAGCTTACAGGAAGACAGAAGTTCTGTACTCTTAACTTCCTTTAAAAGCAGGAAAAGAAATGTGAAAAAGAGTTCAGAGCAAGTTTTCCACGTACAGACACATCAGAAATGAAACGTGGTAAATGGGACATGGCATCCACCTAGGAATTACAGCTTTTAAAATGCAAGATTCTGAATAAAAATCTTAGAATCACACTCAACAAAATTGCAATCCTCAAAGCAGATGAAGAACCACAGAATGAGGCATCTGGGCTCCCTTATCATGCACGAAAGTGCTGTGTTCAGCAAAGCTTTGAAGAAGCAGAGGTGCTCTGAAGGTGGCTGTCCAAGGGCATCTCTGGGCTGCCAGGCTTGGGATCAGTTCTTACTTCTGGCGGAGGTAAGAAGGTTTGGGAGCAGATGAATGACTTCAAAAGCTGGCTCATCGGAGGGTCCCATGGGCCAGAGGATGGATTCACCACAGTCATGGCTGGTAGTGCCATTATCAGTGGTGTTGAGTGACCACAGGCCACTGCCTCTGTTTGAGTGCCTCCCAGATGGAATGCGGGGGGGCTCCCATTTTTCTGTCACACACCTGACAGCTTAGCCAGATCTTTATGGGGGGGGGGACTGGGGGGAGACTAAAAGAAGTGTTGGAGGCAATGAGTTCCAACTCAATGCCGAAATGGAAACCAGTTAGGAGTACTCTCCCTCAAGGGTTCCTACCAGGACCAATATTAATATCTTCCCCAGTGACAGGGGGAGTGGGATGGCGTGCACCCACAGCAAGCTTGTAGAGGGCACCAAGCGGAGTGTCCTGGAGGGACAGGATCCATCCACAGGGATGGGAATTCCACACAGAGGAAATGCCCTGAAATTATGCCAGGGGAGGTTTAGGCTGGAGATCAGGAAAACTTTTCTTCCCGAAAGAGCAGTCACTGGAACAGGCTGCCCAGGGAAGTGGTGGAGTCACTGTCCCTGAAGGTGTTCCAAGAAATGCGTGGACACGGCACTCCAAGATATAGTTTAATGGCTATAGTCTTACGTTGAAGGTTGCACTTGATGATCTTGGAGGTCTCTTGCAATCCAAACAATTCTATACCAAGACGAGCGGGCCGGCCGCGCTGACAGAGAGCCTTCGCCGAGTCCCCTCAGCGCCCCCTCACAGCTCACAGTCAGCGCGAACCGCCTCGGTCCCGCCCGCCCGCGCCAGGCGGTGGCGCCTCCCGATTGGCGGCGGGGCCGTGGGGTGAGCCGCGCGAGGCCGCCGGGAGCTGTAGGCAGAGTGCGGCGGTGTGCGCCTGGCCGGACTGCTGCTCCCGGCGCGCCTCGCGCCGCCCTGTGACAGGGCGGGGGGGCAGCGCTGCGGCAGCGGCGCAGCGGGCGCGCAAGAGTCGCTTCGCTGCCTCGGCCCCATTGTGTGGCGCGGCCGCGGCACCCCGGTGCCGCCCGCCATCTTGTGTCGGAGCGTGGGGGTGCTCCGCGCCGGGCCGCCGCGTTCGTCTCAGCCGGGGCCTTCGCGGAAGGAGAGGCCGAGGCTGCGGCCGCCGCCGTCCTCCTGCCGAGAGGGACAGCGGCGGCGGCGGGCAGACTGCACATCGGCCGCGCCCGACCGAGGCCTATCCTGTGTCTCCGCCCCTGCGGGCGGCCCCGGGCCTTTCTCCCCGGCCGCTGCTGTTCCCCGAGGAGACAGGAAAAACCCCGGGGCAGATGCTCGGCTCCTTGCAGCCGGACACAGCCACCCCGCCCAGCCGGAGTTGAGGACCACTCTGCGCCGACTCCCTCCCCATCTCCCCGCTCCAGCCCGAAAGCCGATGCCGCCGCTGGACCAACAGCTGCCCGGGCCGGGGGCGTAGCGGTGGGCGCTGCCAGCACCGCTTCCGAGGAGGCGGGCGCCCGCCGCCCACCGGCCGCGGATCAGGAGACCCGAGGGCCAGCCCCGCAGAGCTGCCGCTGCTTCCCGCCCCATCAGGCGAGGGGCAGGAGACCCACCCCGACTGCCGAGCCGCGCCCCGCCCGCCCCAGCCGGCAGGCGAACCGGGCCGCCGCCGCGCACCATGAAGATCAAGGATGCCAAGAAGCCGTGTAAGGCCGCGGGCTGCTGCCGCCGCGCGTTCCGTCTCCCAGGCCGAGCCGGGGCAGGCGGCATGGGGACGTGGGGGCTGGTGCGGCGGGAGGTTCTGGTCCGTGAATCCGGGAGCTGCCTGCCGAGACTCCTCTCGCTCGTGTGCGTCCGTTTTCAGTGAGGTTTCAGGGTTCAGGAGATAGTTCAAACTCGTGTTTGCTTTGGAAGGGCTACTCTTTGAAGAGGAAGTAATCAGGTGGGGGAGGGATGGGTGCTGATTTTAGGGAAGGTGGCACTTAGTGTACCCAACACCACCTTAGGCGGCTGCATTTGCTATTTTAAGATCTAATCAGGCTTTTATTTATTTTTCTAAGGGATAATATTTGCAAATATTTGGATACAAGTCTTCCATTGACGATGAATGCTTCCTTTCAGTAAGCACAGCTGCAGTAATAACTTCTGTTATTTTGGAGTATCATATTTGGGAGGGCACAGGCATGGTTCAGACTCGGGTGGATGCAGACAAACTGTCTAAGACTACTGGTACTTTTTTGTGGGAAGAGAGAATTGGTTTGAGTTAGCCTACCTACAAGTGGTGGTTTTCCAGTGTAAGATACCCAGCTGTGCAACTCAGCCGGCCTGTCAGACTTAATCGGGTGTACCTATAGTGAAAGGAATGCAGGTATTACTCAGTGAGGCAGGGTTTCATTTTGTCACCATACTCAAAAGACTTATATCGGGTGTGAGTTAGTGTGGAAAAGATGGCCAGTTCTGAAGAGCTGGGACTGCTGCTGTTCTCAGTAATATGATGTGTCTGAAGAGTGTGGAGCTTATGTATATTGAAAGTGTGTGTATTAAATATATCGTTTAAGCAGTCCAACAAAAAGGAAATCACCAAACGTGTATTAACACGGGAAGTATTGGTGTTCTTTTCCCTAGTGTAATACTTAAAGAATGATACCAAGACCCTGAAGTAGTAATTGGCTCTAAGAGGTTGTAGTGGGTTGGCAATTTAAAATGGTGACAGTGTGGCTGCCTCTCCTGCAGCAACGGGATAATTTCAGGAGTGTCTCAGCTGGGCCTCCAACACTTGTTTTCTGTAGTGGTGTTTTAAATAACAATGGCAAATACTATCAAAAATTTTAACTGCTTAAATATGCTAAACTTGTAGTTGCACTCTTCCAGTTCCTGAGCTTGGAGGTTGGATTTATGATAGGATCCAGAAACAATTTTAACTGCATAAGCAATGGAGGAAAAAATGCAGCGTAAAACTACGTTGTTATTTCATCCTGACTCTTCAATATACTTTGAAGCTGGTGGCTGTTTTAAAGACAGTACCACTTAGTTTCATAGGCAGTGAACCTCAGACGCATTCTATGGATCTCTGTTCTTGATTAGTCACACTAACTGAACTGGGACAGCAGCTGTGTATTTGAAGAGGAGCAGATCCACAGAAGCACTGAAGATGGAGAAGTCCACTGATGTTCAGAGGCTTTAATGCCCAAGTGCTGCTGTCAGTTCGGCCTATATGCTCAAATTGACCTTAAAGCTGAGCTAGGTTCACAATACCACTTGTAGACTGTCTAGTTACAAATTATTTGGTGTTGACAGTTGTAGGCTATTGTGAGCACTGGCAAAGTGGAATTGCCATCATGAGAGAAAGAACAATTGCACAAAGTGCCATGCCTGTCATAAGAGTTGACATGGGAACACCTAGCGAGTTCAGGATTTCTGATGAGGTGTGTTGTTCAGACATGCTGGTTTCAGTCCTTCCTTTCAAATTTTCACCTGGTTAGTGATTTTGCTACTTTGGTGTTGTAAAAACTGTGGGAAATGGGGCTGAATTGTTGGAACATGACTCTTGCAATTGGCTGTCCTGAATGAAAAGAGGCTAGTAAGGTGCCATTTAAATGTCTTTTGCAGCTGCTGGGAGGTGATGAGCATTAGAAAGCACAGCAGAAATTCAAATTAGGAAAACCTTGTACTAAGTAGTGTAGGAGTGAAAGCTGGAGGGTTTGTGGAATCTTCCTGTATGGAGGATTCTTAAAAAACGTCAGAGGTCTGCAGTTCATAGCTGGACAGCACTGTAGCTGACCTCATCTGGTGCTGGCAGTTTTCCTGGTAGTGTGAAAGAGAGGCTGGACTAGATGACTTCCAGAGAACCCTTCCCACCAGTTGCATGATAACTCTTCTGAGGAAATGCCGATGGGAAAGAATGGCTGGCTCTTGTAAGAGAAGTTTCCAAAGGTTATTTAGGGGTGGGATGATAAATGGGAGAACAGACTGACTTGCAGGACCTGTGCTATGTAGTATCTGTCTAAGGGGAAGAGACAAGTTGCTCCTTTACAGAGAGCTCTTCAGGCTGGAAGGGGTGGGCAAGGCAGCCTAGAGGAGGGAAGTGCCAACATGCTGTGCTCTTCAGAGGAGATGGGGTTCTTCATCTTGGCTCTGGAGTGTAATGAACCACTGAAGGGAAGGCAGAGACTTCTAGTATTTATTGCACAGTGCATGTTACTTTTTAATTGTTTCTTTAGTTTGAGGAAAATGCCTGTTTCCCTTGAGGTGTATTGAGACATAATAGTGTGTGAAAGTGCATAGTGGAAATTTGCAGAATGCTGAATCAGTATAAAGAAAATACTGACTATGGACACGTAGTTGTGGACACAGTGATCCCATGCAGGATTTGTGTAGTAAAATTCATTAAAAATTCATTTAGGTTGGTGGAGAATCTCTTAAATTGATTATTCTGTTTGTAGAATTTGTTGCTGAGTTTTGTGGTATCCAAGCATTTTGTTACTAGTATTTGAAAGCTGGTGATTATCCCACAGCAGATGTTACAGGCTCTTACTTCACTGCAGTTGAAAAATGTATTTCTTAAAATGGGTTAACGCTTGCCTGGCATAGTTCATACTGTGTTTACATCAGAAGGTATTAGGTTAAGCCTCTGTGTGCTGTATCTCACTATAATAAAAACACCTATCCCCAAAGAGATTGCTGCTGGAATGTCAGCAAAAATGAATAGAATGAGCAAGACGGGAGAAGATGAAAGCACATATATTTTGTATCAGCTTTATGTGGTATACACTTGGATGTGCTAAGTCTAATGAAGAGCAGTTGCAGTAATTGCCAATTACCACCTATTCTCCCACTGCTAAACATGGCCTTTCTGTAGTGTGCCAAGAGGTGGCTAAGTGGAATAGTGTGGTGAGTACAGTTTGTTGGAGAAGTTCCCATCAGAGGTATGGTGGGATGTGACAGTGCATGTCAGAGTCATTGAATGCAGGATTTTATTCTGTCTGGCCCAAATCTATTTTGAGCTGTCCTTGGGATATTTGAACAAAAAAACTGTTAGAAAACTAGTTAGGCAGATAAACTCTCCTGTGTCTCAAGGGCTAAGGACACTTGATGTGCAGTTTTGCTCTGTAGAGGCTCATAGGCACACATCTGTGTAACAGGCACAGCACAGGCACTTTGCTGCCTAGCCAGCAGGTTAATTCCACTTGATTTAGCAGTTAAACAGCCTTCGATGTGTTTTTTCTTAACTTGTCCCATTGTATGTTATCTGCCTTACACTACTAGATGCTACAGGGATTAGAGTTTATTTTTAGTCTCCTGTATGCAGATGTTTTGGGGAAATACTGGAAGTATAAGAATGCCTATGTGTGCATAGGGAAAAAGGCATTTGGAGAGACTTCAAGATAAGTTTAGTTTGTTTCTGTGTTTAGAAACACAAACTGTGTAATAGTTCAGTGTAACCTCTGTAGACTTAACCTGTTTGTTTTGACAATAATTAGATAAGAATTGGGATCAAGGTTAGCTTTGTTAGCTAAGGCTACATACTGACCTGAATTAAAAGGTAAACTTTGCATCAAAACTGATAACACCGCATACATTCGTATGCTATGGTGGCAGAAGTATATGTAAGTTTTCATATGATTTCACAATATTTTTTCATTATTGTATTTTAATCCAGTGTAGAATCATGAACTAGAGCTTTGGCAGTTCTTCCCCAAGATGTGTTTATACTTGAAGTGCAAGTCTGATGTCTTAAATATAGTGCAGATCTCCCTACTTGAAGTGGGGGTTAGCTACTCTTATTTGAATGCTAGTCCCTGTTAATTTAGTGTAGGCTTAAAACAGGTTTATTTTATTTTCCAGTGGGAAGGAAGTATTTTAAAGGTGCTTGTGTTTCAAATGCCATTGCATTCATAGGAATGAGTTTAACAGTAATCTGTTTCTCAGTCTTTAGAAGCTAAGTACAAATAGAGAGTTAAACTGAAGAACCTTATATTTGACTGAATAAGGGGGAAATAATTAAGCCTCTCAAGTATGTATTTCTGCAGCTTTGGATTCAAAATGTGTGTAAAGTCAAAGTAGTAGTATGAGGTCTGGGTGGAGAACGTTGAATGTCCTCTGCTGTGCTAAAGCAGGATTCACAGGAAAGGAAAACACTTCAACCTTTGTGCTGTATTGGCATGAGGAAGAATTTTTATTGTAATTATTATCCTTCAGCATATAAAGACCTTACATGATAAGATATAAGTAACTTTAAGATTGTTGCCAAGAACTATGCATGTAAGGAGCTTGAGAAATGCAAACAGGAGAATGAGGCCTCCCTCTGTAGTTCTCAAGGACAATTTTTAAAAACAGCTATCAGCATGAGTTTTCTTACTAGGCAGAACTGGTACATCAGTACCTGACCACAGCATGTGTCAGCACTTTTCCCATGTGGGAAGTGCTTTTCTACATTGCACGAAGCAGTTCTAGAGAATCCTCTTAAATGTCATTATTTTTTAACTGAGAAGTTTGTCTTTCAAAGTTATCATCACAGCAGGTACAGAACAATCCATAGCTTTATGATGGCAAAGTTTCCTGCTTGCACTGTCGATGCAGGGACCACAATAGCTCCTGGCAGAGCTAGGAGTGAAAGAAAGTCTGGATTTGTTATTAAGGAGGTTGGATATTGTTCTACTCCTCCTGCTGTCCTATCCAGACAGTTCAGTTCAGCATGAAGTATCACATTAAACCACCAGACTTTTGAGTTCCCAGTTTGTGTTCTACTTTGCATATTTAACTCTTCTCATATAATAAAAATCTATATTATATGTATTCTTAAATAGAGCCTGGCTTGACTTCCTAAAAGCAGAATGCAAGTTTGTGAAGTATTTTTATAGTCTATCCAAGGCCATTGGGCTTGTTCAGTAAAAAGCTTGATTCCTGCTCTTCTTTTTTCAAATTGCAGCTGACCTTTGCAGAGGGGAGCCGAACTGGGAAAAGACAGGGAGCTAATTTGTTCTGTGAATAACAGTTAAATTCTTGGCAAGGAATACTTCTGAGCTGTGTATCACTTTTTGTAGAGTGTACTTTGCAATAGGAACAGTTGTATTGAAGAAGAGCTAAGAAAAATCTTTAAATGACTAAATCCACATAAACTGCATAAAGGAAAAAAAAATTAACACATTGAAGCTGCAAAATGATGGTTACAGCTGTGCAAGTCCTCAAACCTCCTATCTTCAGAACTATAAGCTTGGAACAGAGGTGCAATTGGTACTGGTCTCATCCAGGCAAGTTTCTTTAACCACGCCTGCTGTGAGGATCAAGATGATGGCTGGGGATACTTTTTCAAAAGATTATGCTGCTGTCATTCTGCTCCTAAGTACATCACTCAAAGATCCTTGACCCTCAGATAAAACTATAAATCCACTTTTAATAGAATCTTTATGTATTCTCAGCCCAAGGTACCTGATGTGCTATTTTTCAGTTGTTACAAGACAACTTTCAAATAGAAGATTACCTCAAAATTACTCTTGGTTTTTTTCATGGATTTGAAAGACTACCAGCTATGAATGCTGGTATATATGCTGCAAATACCATATGTAAGAGTGAAAGCTCTCAAGCCTCAAAGAGCAGCAACATCACCTTAAGCAGAGTGCTTATGCATGTGTAAAGTAATGCACATATTCCTTGTACACATGGCATGACTTAAAGTAGAGGTGTCATCTTCAGACATTACCACGATTAGCCTAGCTGCTTTTCTGGAGGGGAAGCCTTGTGGAAGACTTGAGTGTGCTCTCCATAGTATGTTTTCTGAGTAGTTGTACTGCATCTCCCCATGACTTTATCACTCTTTCAGTAAATGTAAGAGGAATTGGTGTTTTCACATGGGTTCCCGTTTCCTCCATTCCCCTTCCATCCAGAGAGGATGGATCCTGAGCCAGGTTTGGGGCATTCTTAGCTGGGCTTTCTGAGCACATGTGACAGCATTTAAATGTGAACAGAGTGGCTCATTTTTCCATTTCTGCCTGTGGCCAGCAGGACTTTATTTTGTTCCTGTGAGGACTTCTTTCATGTTTTCTTGTTGAAAAGTAAAGTGTTGCTTTTGTATTAAGTTACATGTAATCAATCGACTCTTGTATCTTTACAGCTTTTCCATGGTTTGGCATGGACATTGGGGGAACTTTGGTGAAACTTGCCTATTTTGAACCTATTGATATCACTGCAGAGGAAGAGCAGGAGGAAGTTGAAAGCTTGAAGAGCATTCGCAAATACCTGACTTCCAATGTAGCCTATGGATCCACTGGCATTCGAGATGTCCACCTTGAGCTGAAAGACTTAACAATTTTTGCTCGAAGAGGAAACTTGCACTTTATTCGATTCCCAACTCATGATTTGCCTACTTTTATCCAAATGGGAAGAAATAAAAACTTTTCAACACTGCATACGGTGCTCTGTGCCACTGGTGGTGGTGCTTACAAGTTTGAAGAAGACTTTCGCACAGTAGGTAGCCTATCTTTCCTCCTGCTGAACCTGATGCTGAAAGCATTGCTCAAGCAGTGCTTTGAAAAACTATGTAATGCCCCCAAAATATTAGTAATTTTTTAAAGTAAGGTAATCTAGAAATGTGCTTTCTGATATTGTAATAAATGTTAGTATCTAATGCTAACAGCTAATTAGAAACTTACATTAATACAGTGAAATGCAGGACATGTTTGTGGAAGTTAACTGTTTCCTAATCTCTTTTATGTGATGAGAAATGTGCTTTAGCTGCTGAGGTGCTTGAGTCACTTTGGATTTTCTTTCCTGAGCAGTCTTTGATAGCTTTTCAGTTTTTGTGGATGGAGTTATTAATTGTGTGACATCACGTGTATCTCAAAGATTCTTTCAACTGCAGAGTGGTTTGAAATTTTACTGAGGGATTTTGAGTCTTCCATTGATGATCAAAATTGATCATTTGTTTAGATGTAATTGCCACCTGAAAGTAGTTGGTACTGAGAATCTTACCACAAGATCCACTGTGCCTGTCCTACCTACTTTTAAAGTGGCAGCAGACATCTTGCACTTCTGGAGACAAGACGACTTTCAAAAGGTCTCTTCCAACCTCTGCACTTCTGCAATTCTGTTTGGTTTCAAAAATCTGTTTGTATTTTCATTCTGGTGCCAGTCTTGTGTTGACCTGGTACATATGTTTGTGGGGGAGAGTCACCATTTGTGCAGTAGAACTAATTCATTATCTAAAGCCCCATAGGTCTAGTTGATGTTGAAACAGTTCCCTGATCTGCAGTTCCCTGGAGCTTCACAATTGTGCCATGGCAAAAAAAGCTGAGGGGACCTAGGGAAGGACTGGCAGTACTGTCATCTGGCACTGATGTAAATCTAGATCTGATTGTATGACTTCATATTCTGATACAGACTACTTTCTAAATGTGAGCTCACCTGATTCAAAGAAAGATTTTATGGGTGTGTTCATTCTTGGATTACCTACCCCACTGGGCACTCCTAACTGTTGGAACTCCCTGCTAGACTAAGGAAGAGAGCCCAGCGGATTAAGTGGATTAAGTATGGCATGAAATTACAGCCTTCCTGGAAGTCACAGCACCTGTTAAATTGTCTCTGCTTTATAAGAGAACAGCAACTTAAATGTCACATGCAAAACTGTGGAAGAACTGTAATGAGGCTTTACTCCAGTCAAATTTCTGATCTATGGTTTCCTTGTGGTCCTTGGAGTGTTAGTATAGTTGCAGGGATAGTTAGTTGGATGCTATTGAAGTTTTTATTTGCTGGCATCTTAAAAATGACAGTTAGACTTCTAAGATGGGGAGGAAACCCACAAAACTTGAAAAGATGTGCACATGTGTGAGCTTTGCTAAGATTACCCTCAGTGGGGCCTCGGGGTATTTGGTGATGTTTTTCTGATTTAGATTGATGAAAAATGTTGCTATTTTATCAGTGGATTAATCTCCACAG
Organism: Melanerpes formicivorus; assembly: GCF_026170545.1. Classification (NCBI taxonomy): domain Eukaryota; kingdom Metazoa; phylum Chordata; class Aves; order Piciformes; family Picidae; genus Melanerpes; species Melanerpes formicivorus. The sequence continues at coordinate 45,213,891 of NW_027142354.1, read as the reverse complement.
ATATCCTGGTGCTTACCAAAGCAGATGCTCATACTGCCTGTGTGTTCTTGATTCAAATCGGAGATCTAGTTTTATAGTCAGAATAATTTGCTAGGAGGTGTATTCAGAATTTACTTCTGAACGCTTTGGCTTTATAATGGGACTGAAGTCCCTGAATTAGTACCTGAGATAGCTTCTTAAAGTTAGACAGTACAAATGTACTTACAAATTTGTAGCACATTTAAGCAATGCTAGAACATGGTGACAGTTTTTTTCTTTTTTAACACAGATTGGAAACCTCCAGCTGCACAAACTGGATGAGCTTGACTGCCTTGTCAAAGGCTTACTGTACATAGACTCTGTCAGTTTCAATGGCCAGGCAGAGTGCTATTATTTTGAAAATGCCTCAGATCCTGAGAGATGCCAAAAGATGCCTTTTAACCTGGATGATCCATACCCATTGCTGGTTGTTAACATTGGTTCAGGAGTCAGCATTTTATCAGTCCATTCCAAAGACAACTATAAAAGAGTAACTGGAACAAGGTAACTTAAAAACTTAAGTTAATGTTGTTGCTTTACAGAACAATGAGCCTTCTGTTTTCAAAGTGCTTCCTTTCCCTGACTCCTCCTGCTTAGCCCTTCTCTCACTCTGTTGTATGGAAAAGTACTTTGTCTTTAATTTACAGCTGCATTCATTGAAGCCATAGATCTGTTGAGGAGATGTAATTAGCGTCTTACCTATCAACTTAATAAGTGCTAGAAGTGCTGCACGGTGAGAGTTTTGTAGGTTTTGTCTTCAAGTTTTGACAATGTTCCATGAGCCTGTGTTTCTCTTGCTCCTTAATAGTAAATCTGTCCACTCATGATGTCCAGTAAATGATCAGTGACATGGTGTGGATACTTAGGGAGTTTGTCTGTGATTAAAACTCCAGCTTAGACTTTGAGAGTTTTTATCTATTAGCTCTTACTGTAGGGTCAGCTTCTTATAAGCGACTTAAATAAATGTTCAATTGATTGACAGGTGTCTATGTAGTGAACCTGGAGCACACAAGCAAACAGCTTGGTAACTAAGTCAGAGGGCTTTATTTGTTTATTTTGTTAGACATAAGAATCTTTGTGAGGAAATACTATGTAAAAGCAATTAGTCATCTTTCTTCTTAGTCTAGGTGGAGGGACCTTTCTTGGTCTATGCAGTTTATTGACAGGCTGTGAAAGTTTTGAGGAAGCTCTGGAAATGGCATCTAAAGGAGACAGCACACATGCTGACAAGCTGGTTCGAGACATTTATGGAGGAGACTACGAAAGATTTGGCTTGCCAGGATGGGCTGTAGCATCGAGGTAAGAAAGATCTTTGTTGGCTCTTTTGCTGGTTTAGGGGCCTTCAAAAGCAAGATTTGGAGCTATTAAAACAGAGAAAACTGATATTTGCAAATGTTTATTGTAGTAGTTACATTTTTGTACTAAAAGGACATCCCAGCTTTCCTGAAGACTTCAAGCCACATCCAACTGTGTGTGTCATACAGAGCTTTACATGAGTCAGAGAATGCAAGGTAATCACAGGAGTAAAGAGAACAAAGTGCAGAGAGGAAACAAAGCTAGTTACGTTTTAGCTTAAAATCTTTTAGCAGGCTGGCTGTCCAGAGGAAAGGTGAATGGGAGGTGGCATTTGTGTTGCTCTTACAGTGGCATCTCTTAATTTATTTATTTCTTTGAAGACTGCTTTTTTGATAAGTGATTGTCAGTACATGCACCTGACATAATGCTTTTAACTACTTTTCTCACAAAGGATGCTGAACAGTTTGTACCATGAGAATGGATTCTTTTACTGCCAATGACAGGATTTTTGTCATAGCTGCAATTTTTATTTCCATCGGGGAAGATTACTGGTGATAAGTGTGAGAAGAATAAATTTCAGGAGTGGAACTAATATATGCATAAGAGAGTTCATTAAATTTTTGCCCTTATTTGGTAGTGAGAGATCTTATTTCACAGTAACTTAATTCTTCTCCTGCTCCAGCCAGCTGAGTCCACGTCTCTTGCAAGAGCATATACAGAGAGGTTTTAATATGAGGAAAATTTACCCTTTTAGTCAATCCATCTTAACTCACTGTGTAGGTACTTTTTGTTCTCTTGCACTTTTTAAGACCCTTAGGATCTTTAATGGGTGTTTGAGTTTTAGAGTAATCAGGATTCTAGCACTTTGAGCTGACTTAGATACGGCACAAAGGCCGTACTGGTAAAATGTGTAAGTTATGGATTCTTGTCTTGTTTTATTTATAATTCATCAAGGCATTATCTACTGCATATTGTAATTGAAATGCCCTTCTAATCTAGAAATGTTCATTTATACAATCTAAATTTCAGTCAGTCAGCTGTTTATTTTCATTTTTTGAGGATTGCATTACATCATAAAACCAGCTCATTTCTGGTTTACTTCTGCTTTGAGAACAGAAGATTGGACAGATACTGTGAGTGAGGAAGAAAGCATGGAGTTGGAGGATTCACCAGTCAGACTTAGCTGTTCACTTAACTTACAGTAACTAGGTATGCAGAGTAGTCTTACCTGAAAATTAAGACTACTTTTTGCTGTAGGTGCTTCTTCATGGAAGTCAAACAAAAATACTTCATTGGGGGCCGTGATTGTTAGAAGATTGACTGTTTCCTGTGAAGTAATAGATACACACATTGTAGTTTCAGTTGTCAAATTACCGCATTTCATGTAGGCTTAAAAAGGGAGTTAAGAACCAGTATGGGGCTTAAGTTCTGTTACAGCATAAAAAATAAATTCTGAAATTACTTCAAATACTTTTGAATCACTTTGTACTTAACATTTTTTTCCTATTCTAGTTTTGGGAATATGATCTACAAAGAGAAGAGAGAGTCTGTTAGTAAAGAAGATCTTGCAAGAGCCATATTGGTCACCATCACCAATAACATTGGGTCTATTGCCCGGATGTGTGCAGTAAATGAGGTAAAAAAGCTTCTGACAAGGAAGTTATCAATCTATAGTCATGAGACTTCACTCTTTTTTGACACCTGTTGACTTACTGGTGGATATAGGGAGGCTTCCCTGCCATCTTCTGTTTCTCAGATCTCCACTAAACAGAACCAGTATGCATTCAGTTTCAATATGATTAGCATGGACAGCCAGGAATACTGAATTTAGGCTTTGAAGATAAGAATGTCTGGGCACCAGAGATTTCCTCATTTATTATGAAAAAATCTTTGAACAAAATGAGGTTTAATAATAGATTTCTGTAAGAAGACTGGGGGTAACTGTTAGGTTAGAGCTCTGCTTAAAATCCACTGAGGCGAAATATCAATGACCATGTTAGTTGCAGCAACTCTCCTTTTGCTTAGGAGCCAGACTAAACATAATTTTCTGGTTTTAATACTAGAAGTTCTCCCTCAGTTTCCTTTTTATATGTGTCTTGAAGAAGAAAGTTAGTTTTGTGGGTATTAAATTTATTTTGGCTTTTTGCTTTGTGACCAAGCTTGGTAACAAAACAGGCAAAATGCAGGTGAAGTAGAAAGTACATGCTAGTTGTCTGAGGCAAATGTATGCAGTTTATATTTAAGGTAAATGAGTACAATTCAGAACTTGCAAACTGCACAAATTAGCTTTATTCCAAGTTCTTTTGGTCTAATTCCAACTGTGTCATAGAACTACAAATCACCAGAAATAGTCACTAGTGATGTGCAAACATAGTATCTTGAACTGATGTATAAAGATAAAATGAATTTAATTATTTTAGCTTTCTGCTATAAAGCTGAATTGTGTTTGAGTGCCTTAACAGTCTATTTGCTGTGTCTTCACTGTGAACTATTCAAGATGGTGAAGAGAGTTGTACGTTGGTCATTTGACTACAGCTTGAACTGTAAAATTAGTGTTTGTAACAACTTGGATAGGAGTATCAATCTAATATAATAAAGCACTTAAGCACTAACACAATTTTTCTTTGGTTCTTGCTGTCATGCCATTAACCCAGTGTTTCAGGTTATTTTCACTTTGTGTTGGATTTATTTCAGTGAATGGGGAAAACTTAATGAATTTAACTTTTTTATATTTGACTTGGTTAAAATTTACAGCTCACTTTAGTATTTAAGTCTTAGTCTAATGTTATGCTGATGTGTGTCAGGGTCTGAAGATGAAAGGAACTTATGTCTTACTGTCTTCGGCTTCTTTACAGTGCTGCCTTGTTGCATATGGATCAAGCAGCATTGTACAGGGCTATGAAGGCACTGAGTCTTCTCCACCAAACAGAAGTATTTTTATTTAATTTCACTTTTAGCTGGGCTGTTTCTGTGGCTTAATTATTTAACAGGCTCACTTAATTTGAAATGCAAATGCTGTTTCTCTGTAAATTAAGTCCTTTAATTCTTGAGGGTTGTGGGGTTTTTTTGTTTTGTTTTGTTTTCTCCAAATATGCTGTGCTTTTAAATTTTGGATCCATGTTTCAACTGGAAGTTGTTTTGGGGAGTTTTTTCCTTGCTCTAGACATTGAGTTCTTTGTTAGCTGAAATTTTCCAAGCTTTGTTAAACAGCGAAAAGACTTAATCCTTTGCTGGTTTTCTCTCTTGCTTTCAGAAAATAAACAGAGTTGTGTTTGTTGGCAATTTTTTACGTGTGAATACTTTGTCAATGAAGCTTCTTGCGTATGCACTGGATTACTGGTCAAAAGGCCAGCTGAAGGCCTTGTTCCTAGAACATGAGGTACGTTGTGGCTCATTTTTCTGTATGCACAGTTGTACCATCAATCAAACGTGCATTTATTGAGTAGCTCTCCTAAGTGTGGTATCATGAGATGCCAAGAACTCAGTAAACGTTGAAAAGGAGGCCTCTCTTACTGTATTGGTTCTCTGGGCACAGCTTTCTCTGTCAGGGAAGTACTTCAGTCACTTTGGGCTATTTTGGTTCACACTATAGATCTTTGGAAAGGGACAAGAAAATGTTAAGCTCTGTATGAAAGTTCAACAGTCTTTCCTTGGGTTTGGGTGAAAACAATAGCAAGTATTGTATTTCAGAAGATTATAGAGATCTGAAGCACAAGCCTTTGAAATACCTACATTGTTCTTAACTGAGCTTGAGCAATGTCCTGAAAGTCAAGACTGCTACTTGAACCTGAAATATTTTTTTGTTTCTTTTGAACAGGGATACTTTGGAGCTGTTGGTGCTCTTCTTGGGCTGCCAAATTTCAGTTGAGATACCAGATGTCACTACACTGAGCTATTTTTCTGCCTGAACGACACTTGTTTATGGCTGTGGGAACTAAATGTGGGGAGGGAGAAGAAAATAGCAGATTTTCTGTAACTGTTCTCAAAGTGATTAGCTACTGAACATTGCCATTAGAAGGAAGGGGGGTTCAAGTCTGTTGGGCATTGAAAAATGAACTGTTCAGGGATATCGTTTATGTTGTGTGGTACATGTAGCCAATACTAAACTTGTTGATATGCAGTACATCCTCTGAAACAAGCTTCCAAAAGAAGGAATGCCCAGACCTTTGTGTTCAATGTGGAAATACTGCAATTTTACTCCTGAGGCTTTAGGCCCATCAAATTGGTAGAATTAAAAATTATTTTCATTAGTCATACTGTATTATGAGCACAATTTCTTGTGTGTACTTACAGAAAACAACTTGAAAACCAGTAAGGTACTATCTGCAAGATGAGGAAACTGTAGACAATTGCTTCCCACAGTGAGAATAGTCATTATTTTATGTGGGAAGAATAGAAACACAAAAAATCAGCCAAAGTAGCAGATTAAGCAGTGAAGATGCCCTTCACTTGCCCTTTTTACTTATTTTAAAATGCTACAGGTACTTTGGCAGGCTCCTCTGTCTTTGGGTGAATTGGGAAACTATTGTCATGATTAATGAAGGCATATTTCAGGGTTGGGGTTTATTTAGATTTTGGGTTCATTTGTTGGGTTGGGTATTTTTGAGGACCTGACTACCAAAATGCTTCCTGGTTGTCTTTTAGTGTCTCTCTTATAAATTCTGACATTGTTTGTACAGGTGGCACAAAGCCCTAGGGAAATGAAGAAATCCTTCTAGAATAGACTAAATACAATTCCAATGCTTTGGCTCATTTCTGTGAAGGTTTGGGAAATTTTCTGCCCCATTCTACTAATTTGAAAATGTGACTTCTCCTTAATTATATGAGTTGATCAGAATCTAATTAGATATTGAAAATGAAAGGTCGTTAGCTTGCTTTTGGTTTGGAAGCTTGTTTTTGAAAGTTGAGGACAGCATCAGAGTTTGTATTGCAACACCCAGTGGACCAATAGTTCATGTACTTGCAATATGAAACCACTCATCAAATTGTGGCCTTGGGATAAAATCCATCCTCTGGAACTGTTTTTTGGGGGTTTCTCTATGCTTTTAAAATTGTGATTATTGTAATAAGTTCGGTTCTGCAACCAGGGCACGACTTCTTAAACTTGTAAGACACAGTCATTAGCTGTATGACTGTGGACTACAAATTACTACCTAATTTCTGATACAGTTTTAAAAGTAAACATTTCCTATAATTGCATGAGGACAGCCAGACTAGAACACATTCATATCCTGGGTTTTAAGGTATTTTTGAAACTACTCACTTGAGTATACCACAGCATGGCTGTGTTCCATCAACAGATACATCCACCCAGTGTGTTAGAAACCTCTGCGTGCTATTTTCAGTCTTCTTTCTTTTCTTAACATTCAAAGCCCCATACTAACGTCATGGGGTTTTAAAAAAAAAAAAAAAAAAAAAAGTAAAAAAAACCTTTGTGGTCCTTTAAAGGGGATTTCACTGAGAGTAGCCAGTTCATTAAGCCTGATGCCAATCACAAATGCAGTTCCGTTGATTGTTGCTTCGCCTGGTACTCATATTATGTTTTCATTGTACTTTTTTTGTTTCATTTAAGATCCTAAGAAAAACAAACAAAAACAAAAAAAAACCAACCACCAAACAAAAAAAAAATCAGGCAAATTTCACTCACAGTTTAACTGATGTAATGCTAAATCAGAGCAGGGGTTTTATAGAATGTCTTTATAAATGCTGTATACTGTTCCTTTGAAATTACAATCAACCATAGAAAGTAACCTATATTTGGTTATAGAACTTTGGACATACTTCATTTTCTCAAGGTTCTGACATTCTCCTGAAATTCTTGCAAAACCAACGGTGTGTATTTCTTGCAAAGTGAGGTCCTTCAAAAACCTACTACAGCTTGATTAGAAACTATTGTATCTAATTACTTCAGATCATATTTGTTACTACTTCACTTCTCCCTTTTTTGATACTAAAAGAGCTGCTCTTGAAGCAGTTGTTAGAAGTTACTTCTATATTTAAGCAGAATCATGTGTAGAAGATGATGGCCTAATCACCATGGTTCATTTAAACATTTGAATTTGAAGATGAATACTTCTTGAAAGGAAAGAGAGTTACAGAATAAACTGAGTAATTCTTGAACAGCTGTACTGTAGACAAACTACTGTGAAAATCAAAATGTCTGCCCTACCTCTATTTTACTTCCCTTGAGCTTCTACAACAATTGGCTTCCTTTTGCTGGTTTTATCAGCACAATTGTTACTTCATTACTAGAGCAACCAGAGAAGTTTTCAAACCCAGTTGTAAAACCATGGTGTCCTCTATTTAAGCCACATCTTTGGGTTTCATCTAATTTTTCTCTCAAGCTAGAACTTGCTCCTAGAGTCTCCAGAGGTGGACTCTAGTAGAAATGACAGGCATCACAAAATAGTTGCAAGATAAGCCTTAAAGTGTTCTCATCAACATTTTCTTATAAATAAGCTGGAAAAACTTGTTTCTTTTACACAAGTCGCTTAAGTAACTGGCTTTGCTTTCACCCTTGTCATTTCTTTTCCTCAAAGCTAACTTACTGAAGCAGCTTCAGAGTGAATTGATTCAATGTGATGTACTACAACAGAGAAAATTTGGGGTTTTCTCAGGGCTACTGTTGTCTTCTCAAGTGGAAACACTTCTCCAGAGGAAAGTTTTATGATATTTCTTCTTTGGTGAAACACAAAACTCCTTTTGGCTGTGTAATGGTTTCCAGTTCAATCAGCCATCTGAGTGCCTTTTAATTTTTTTATATAATGCCAATTTTGATGGTACTGGGACTTCACCCGTGAGGTTTCCTAAACCAGTGTTTCTTTCCAGAGAAACAGCAGATAATTTTATTGGTCATGGAGATGATCCCTTCAGTGTAAGTACAGAAAACAATATCAGGTTTCTAGATTCCTAATCCCTGCAGCCCTTATCTGGAGGTAATGCTATTGCATTTCCTTGGTCTCATCCCTCCAGCTTGGTCTTTTAATGTATTATGCACAGTTCTACTGTGTATCTCCATGAAAATCCTGCAGATTTTTTGGTCACAAAGGTGTAGATTTCTGGCCAAAGAAGTCTATTTTTAGGTGAAGCTACTCCAAGTTGATGCAGCTATGAAACTTAACCACTTCCACCTTTCTATCTGTTTTTGCTTAGGTAACTGCAATTTTTTTTGAATGAGATTGGAACTTCTACAATACATTTTGAATATTTAGCATGCTTGAATGAACACATCTTCAGCAATCTGCACTGAAGCTAGCAGAGGTTTAAGTATAAACCTTTTTTTGTTTTTTTAAAGGAGCAATAAATTTAACAGTTCAGAGAGAAGCAGCACTGATACATTTTGTCTTATAGTTTGGTCAAGATTTTCAAAGAGTGAGCAGAAGTCTAACTTGCTCTTTGAAGATCTTTCTATAGTGTTTTGCAAACAAGCTCTTGTGTGATTTTACCAACACCTCTATTTAAGACTTAGAGCATGGAGAGAATGAGATCACGCTGTCCCATTTACTCTCAGCCTGTACATTAACGACACTGTTCTGGCTTCTAATGGCTTAAATATTCTTTCAGCAGTACTGTGAGATTCCTGCTTGCATCTGAGCTGTTGGAAGTATATGTGCAAGGTGATTATATTGCCTTTAAGGACTGCAATACTAACTCTTTGTCGCTATCCAGTGTAGGTCTACTTCCAGATAAGTTGAAATAACTTATTTCTAAATGTTTCATATTATCAATGGGATTTTAATATTGGGACCTAATTAAAGTGTTAAATCTAGAGGAAATCTGTGCTTCTTAAAGACTAAATGGTGTCATAGGCATTCAGGCATTAATTTACATTAATGCCTAAATTTACATTCAATCTATTTCAAAATACCACTTTTCCTATTCACATTCTGGATGCTCGGTGGCTACAATCCTGAGGAAAAGCTGAGTTCAAAGCAGACACAAAAGACAGTGTGGGTCTTTTGATCTAGTTGTGGTCAGCTTTTTATCCTGAGTCCACTTGCATATGTTGTAAGACTAGTTGGTCTCCTTGTCAGTGTTTTCCTAGCAGTAGGGTTTTCTGCATCCTTTTGGATGGTGCCAGCTTAAAAAAACAGCAGTTATGTAATAGAGCTTTGCTTAGGTTAAAAAGTGAACAAATACCTGTGGGTCCGATGAGAAGACCTGTAGGTCACCATGCAGAGCTAGGAACACACTTGCTGCATACAGTTACTGCTCTGGTTGTATTAATTTTTCCATTTCCCACTGACGCACGGTGAGAGGGGGGCAGACTTCACAATCATGGACAAAATGGATGAATTAAGCCCTTGGACGTGACCATGGGAGATAAAAAGTGGTTTTATCACAGTATAAAGGGATAGTTCCCTGCTTACATTCTTTTAAGTTTTACTGCTCTGTTCCAAACTAGACCATCGGTATTCTGTCGTTTGTGATAAAATTACTAATTCTAGTTTAAAAAGTCTGCAAAGAAGCCTGTTTCAGTAGTTTTGTTTGCTTCACATACATAACTCATACAAAGTATTCTTGAAAACACTTCTGAAAACATCTCAAAAGATGCTGTAATATATTTGTAATTATTAATGTGCTAATGGAATATGTTTGAGCAGTCTAGGTTTGCATAACTGAGTGCCAAATCATGCTTTCTTCAGTTACTTGAGTAGGTGATTCTCTTAAATGGGGACTGTTTTAAACTGAGGAGCAAGATTTGGCCTCAAGGTCCTCTGCCTGGGGAACACAGTAGTGCTACTTCACATATTCCTGCTGGTGCTAAATCATTTGTTGAAAATAAAGATTCTAATTAGAAATTGTAAATAAAATATATATGGCCTGATCCTTCTGAGAGACTTAAAATGTGTCATTTGCAAATATTTTTTTTTGGCCTTCATTTGAAGTTTCCCTTTTGTTTTCTATATGTGAATTTTGTTTGTTAATGTGGCAAGTCATTGACAGGTTTGGCTTCCTGTAAGGCCCATAACATTCCCGTTCTGCATTATGGTACAGGTGAAATTCATTGCTGGATTGCAGTGTTACCCTGCATTTTGTTTTGTCATAAAAACGGTGTCAAGTAGAACACAGTTGGCATTTGTTTTCTGCTAAATCTTAAAAAAAAATCAGCCGTTACTTTACTGTAAGCATTTGGGAAGCTGTGGAAAATTAGAAAAAAAATAATAATTTTAAAAGCTAAATGTGCTAATTCTTGCCTCTAAAATAAACTGGAATATAGTGTGTTGATTGCTAACCTTTGCTATAAATAGCATTTCACAGTTCCTCTAGCATCCATTTCAGACCCTTGTACATACAAGCTTTGGGAGGAGCTATATTAGTTTCAGGTTGTGCATTACAGAAGAATTCAGTTGTAAGACTAGTAAATTAGTAGTTGGAAATAAATTACATCTAGAAGTCATCAGAATTAGTGTGTTGATGCTATAGCGAATAGGATATAGAGTGCTTTTGGTAATCTGCACTTCTTTATATTCCTGAATTTTGGCATTTTAGCAAGCGAGTGTTTAATTTTCTATCTACTGTCTCCTCATCTGCAGGCCTTCTAATCACCAATCGCTGTCTTCAGATATTTGTCTTTCTTAGTTAGTGAAACGGACAGGCAGCTCTATAAATTGTAAACCCTTGTAGGATGGAAATTCTCTGAAGAGCCATTTGGTTAAGTTGCCTTATTCTATTACATTGCACTCATCTTATTTCTCCACTTTCTTGTTTACTGTTCAGACACTGAAGATGTGATGTAAAAATACATGCTACAAATTTTTATTCCTAAATTACTGATGAATACCTGTTAATACAGGTCTTGTAAATTATAATCTTTATGCCATCTGTAATACAGCTCTTGTAAATTGTTTAAATTATTTTTTCTTTTTATAGATCCTCATTATTGAATGTACAGATTAGAACCCTTTAATACGTCACTGAATAATTTGACTGGGGGCGCAACTATGGCCAATGCTGTAATTCATCCCATCGAAACTGTAAATAATTCTTTGCTGCTTGTTTGCATGAATGAAGTTTGGATTTTGTTTACTTTGGCATAACCCAGCTCTGCTGTGATGGGCCTACTTTATACAATTTGTTTTCCTGGCTTTATTACCATTTGTTCTGTATGAATGTTAAAACAGTACTTTGTCTTTTCCTAATAAATAACTTGAGATTGTTCACTGTTTGCCTACATTTGTGGGTTTTGAGGAAAGGATTTCTTGGTGGTGTGGGTTATTTTTTTTCTTTTAGCATTGTAAGTTATTGTGCTACTCAATACTGGGGATTGTTGTGTAGCATTTTATACTGAGGAAACTTGACTGCTATGGTTTTCATGTTTGGTTTTTCCTCTCCTTTAAAAGCCTATACTTGACAGTCCTTAGATTCAGTTCCTGTTTGTAAACATTTGATGTCCTAAAGAATGTTAGTTTTGGAGTCTTGATGTAGAAAGCATGCCAGGAAGCTACAACAAGCTTTTGCTTTCATATTAACTTGAGAGCACATGCTGATTCTTGCTCACAGGTGACTCAATGTTATTTTCCTGTGGAATAAAATACTTCAGGTATAAACCCCATGTGATCCATAAACTGCAATTAGTCCTTTGGTGGAGTAGTTCTTCGCTTATGTTTTTTGAAAGTCAAAGGACACGATCCTGATGTTGTGACTGGACGCCTAACAGGCAAGAAGTTGTTGGGACTGCAGTCCATGGCACAACAGCATGCTGGCAATACATCTTGTGACGTGCTTGCTGTGTCAGACACTGCTCTTCAGGGTTTGTATATGCATTTTAGCCATCCAAACTACAATCTTGCTTTAAACTGATAAAAATGCAAGCCTGAAAATTCCCTTGTATGTCATACCGCCATTCTTTCTACCTAGGGAAAGTGAGGCTGGAAGTACAGGCTCCTTTACAAGGGTTTGGGGTGGTGATTTTTAGTCTGCCTTTTAGAGTTTTAATGCAGAAACCTTCCTTTTTTCTGTGAGTGAACTGTAGTAGCCTTTTGTGGCAGCTGGTTTGCATTTCAGCTAGGGTCCTTAACTGCTTCCTGGTGCAGCCTGTGTGCAAGTTCAGGGGAGGGTATGAGCTGTGTGAGCTTTATTTAGTTCGTTCTTATCTGTGTATTGAATGGAAAAAAAGTAATAATTCTGAGAAATATGTGACTTCCTCTTCCTGTAACACTATTCAGCAGCTGCATTTGATTTTTTATTGGACTCAGAAATCCAAACCTAATTTAATAACGCTTGCAGGTTCCCTCTTGTTGTAACTTTGGATTAAAAAATAAGTTTGCTTTTTGTCCCAGAGTAAAACCTCCTTGCTCTGAAGTCATTTCAGTCCATCAGGTGCTCAGTATAGCCACTTTCTGCCACTTCAGGCTACAGTATAAAAACATGGTAGCACTCATCTTGTGCACCGCACATGGCAGTTAGCAGGGTGGTTGACCATGTTCTGTTTCTAGTCTGGCAGGTGCAGACAGAACACCACACCCTGGGGCCTCAGCAGGCATCTGCTGCCCCACAAGCATCTCTGTGCTTCGAGGATGTCCATCCTTGTGGCTACAGAACAATCTGTGTGGCTCCATGTCCACAGGCCAGAACGGTGAGAGAATTGTTGTGCAGCCTGGAGGCATGTAGTTCAGAGAAGGGATCTGGCAGTGGTGGCTCCTTTTTAGCCTTACAAGATCACAGGACAAACTGCCTCCAGGAGCCTGCAGGCACCTAGTGTGGGCCTGTGCAGCTGGGTGCAGGAAGGGAAACTACGGGAATAGCTCTGTTAGATCAGAGGTCATTTCTGAAGAAGCAATATCAACTTTCTTTGGCTACAAATTTCTATTCCGAGGTCATAACACAGCTCTTCACTTCCTGAAGGCGCTTTTCTTGGGAAGGACATACAGAAAGGAAGTGCACCAGGAGTTCTTAACTCAAGCACATTTCTGAGCCCTTGAGGAGCAACCTGGCATTTTTTTCAACATGTGGGAGGACATGCCTCTGGTAGATTCTGAGTAGTGTTGAATAAACAAAGCTGTTGGCCATTGCAGCAGATGTATTATTTTCCTTTACGTAATTCTAAAGGAGATTTAAATACTACTACTTTGCCCTAAACCAGCTCATGCATTGAGCAATGACTGGAGAAAGTGTTCTAGCAGATTCTTGTATGAGGAAATCTGAAAGGAATAGGGAGACAAAATGACAGCGTATTTCAAGCAGATGATTAAATGTATTTCATCAGCTGATGGGGAAGAAATACAAAGAGTAAAGATCCATAGTCAAACTCCAGACTCCTCAGGTCCTGAAAGGTGAAGTGCCTGCAGCCCATATGACTGTAAGGCAGAGCAAGCACCTATGAAATCAAATTTTGAGTAGTTTCTCTACTACTTGTCAGCACCCTTTGAGTCTGGTTCAGCCAATTTTCCAACTACTCTGTTGCCCACCTGTTCACTCTGTATTTCACCAATTTGGCTTTAAATTAACTATGAGAGATGATGTCAAAGGCCTTGCTAAAAGTGGGATAAACAACATCCAGTGCTCCTGCCATTAGACACAGAGGCAGTCATCACAGAAAGCTGTCAGGCTGTCAGTCACAATTTGCCCTTGGTAGCACCACGCTGTTCCTAGTCGCTGCCTTGTCCTTTATGCACCTGGATGTGTCTTGTTCTGTACTCTTTCGGGGCACTGGAGTGAGGCTGACCAGCCCCACATACATCTTGCTGAGGACTGGTGTGGCATTTGCCTTTCTTCCACCATGAGGAATCTTCCTTGGTAGCCATAACCTGCCTGTGGTCACCTCCATCCTTGGCCTCCTGTCTAGTCCCATGGCATCAAGTGTGCCCATCCAATTACAGGGCTCATGAATTGTTTTCCTCTCTAGTGGGGAAAGCCTCATTCCCACCACTTCTGAGGGCAAACCGTGGAAGTGAGAACCAGAGGCAAAGAAGGTACTGACTACTGTAGACTTTCCCCATGTGGCCTGTTACTAGGGGTTGTGGGGCTTAACAAAATGGGGTGGTTGTGTGCATAGAATCATGGCCTAAGCTGGAAGGGACCTTAGTGATCATCTACTCCAACTTCCCCACCATGGGCAGGGAAGCCTCTCAACTAGATTTGGTTGCCCAAGGCCTCATCCACCCAGGGAGAGGCAGCCACAACCTCCCTCAGCAACCTATTCCATACTGCACCCAGCCTGGATTTGTGCCTGGGATTGGCATGACCCCAGACCTTGCAATTTGACTTGTTGAACCTCATGCAGTTGGCAGTGGCCCACTTCTCAAGCCTGTCAAGATCCTTTTGGATGCCATCCTTAGGTGAGTCCAGTGCACCATACAGCTTAGTGTCATCAGCAAACTTGCTGAAGGTGCACTCACTATGCTACTGCTTGTGTTGCTGACAAAGGTGTTCAACAGCATTGGACCCAGTACAGATCCCTGAGGAGCTCTACTTGTCACTGGTCTCCACCTGGACATCGAGCTGTTGATCACAACCTTCTTAGTCCATCCATCTAGCCAGTTCCTTATCTGTTGGATGATCCATCCATCGAGTCCATGCCTCTCCATCTTGGAGACAAGGATGTTGTGCACAAGTCCAGGTAGATGATGTCAGTTGCTCTTTCCATATGTACCAGAACTGTAAACGTAGCAGGCTACCAGATTTGTTGGGCAGGATTTGACCTTTGTGAAGCCATGCTGGCTGTCACCCATCACCTCATTATCTTCCATGTGCCTTAGCACAGTTACCAGGAGGATCTGCTCCATGATAAGGCATATCAAGGCAATGGCCCTGAGTTTTGACCAGGTACTGGTTATCAGAGGCTGCTGGCAGCAAAGGAATGCTAACCTGGTAGCAGGTAAGGAGACTTGCTTTGCACAGTAAATGTGGAGAGCTAACAGCCAAATTGGTGGCATTACAGACGTAGGGGAGAGGTATCACTGGAGGCACTGGCTGCAGAAAATTAAGTTTGCTTCTGTTAAAAAGTACTCTCAGTGTCATAGAGCTGGAAGCTGCACTAGCTGTTCAGGATTACGTCATCTGCACTATTTGACTTTGAGTTTATAGCCCCTTATCACTGTCCTGTGATCAAATTAATCTAGCTTATCACTTCATTGGCATTCCCTTGGTCCTCACCTGCTTTGAGGATTACCACAGGAAAATTCATGACATGAAGAAGGACGGAGTAAAAAAAAACCTTCAGAGAAACAGATACTAAGTTTTGCTGTGGCATAGTTTTAAAAGGTCAGTTCTAGTTTCCACCAGGAACGTATTGCAGATGTTACAAGCATCTAGTAGTGCTGCTCTTTGCTCATATGGGGTGGGAGTGGAACCTCTGGAGATCTCATCAAAGGTGTGTGTGATTTCAAGTTCTCCATTTTCATGTGCTCTTCTCCTTCAGACTGGAACCCAGCATAGGGAAGCAGGGCAGAGAGGTGCCAATGCAAACAGCTCCACTGCCAGACCAATGAGGAGCTTTAGGCAAACACTCCAGTATGTCAGAGGCTCCTTTAGCACACAGATACAGTTCGAAAACACTCTACAGCACACTCCATCCTGGGATATTAATGCAGTATTAATTTAAAGCTGTTTGGTAACAGCTCACTAGCTGTGGTTGCACTTCAGCTCTGTGTCCATTTCCTCTATATCAACTAACAAACCCCAAATTAATCTTGACACAAAAATAGCTGCTCGTTTCCATCCCTTCACTCTTTAGGCACTGCCTCTGTGTGGTGGTTTCCCCTGCCTGCAGCTGGATATGATTGATGAGGATGAGTGGGAGTCCCCTCTTGCCTGTGTTCCCCTCTCAGTCTGCTCTTCTCCAGGCTAAACAGCCCCGGGTTTCATAGCTTCTCTTCAGATGCAGATGCCTCAGTCCCCTCAGAATTTTAGTGGACCTCTGATGGACCTTCTCTAGTAATTCTCTGTCCTCCTTGAGCTGGAGAGTCCAGAACTGGCCATCGTACTCCAGGTGCAGCCTCACCAGGGCAAAGAAGCGTGAGAGGAGAACCTCCCTCGACCTCACGCTTACAAATGCACCGCAGGACGCTATGTTATGCATATACATGAGAGGGTGTGTATGCAAAGGAAACACTGAACCCCGAGCTTGGCCCTTGGAACCCTAGGAAGGTTTGTGGTGAACTCCTGCCCCAGCTGGCGTGGGCATAGTTTGCACACGCGGCAGAGGCCTGGACAGGGCCCGCGGTCACCACCCCGCCGTTAGAGCCGCCTCTGTGCGCCAGGGTGCAGGGGGTCACAGAACGCCAGGTTGGAAAGGACCTCAGGATCATCGGCTCCAGCCAGAGCAACCACAGTGACCTGCGGGAGAGCAGGGTTGGGGGCAGAACAGGAAACCGCCTCCTCCCGCGGGTCACCATTAAAGGATCATTGATAGGAGAAATCACTTAGACAATACAAATTACCCAGGTGGGTCTTCCTTTTGTTAGCTCAAGTACCGAGCAGACAAACAGGATTACAGCTCCTCGTTAGTATAGTGGTGAGTATCCCCGCCTGTCACGCGGGAGACCGGGGTTCGATTCCCCGACGGGGAGATGTGAGATAATTTTTCATCTTACCTCGCCGCGTTCGTTTTTGTTTGCTCTCCTGCTCGTCCGGTAACGGACGCGGGTTCTGAAGAAGTTGGAGGCTGGGGAGCGGTGCTGCCTTGTTGGGGGCAGTGAGAGGCGGCGGGGACGTGGCGCCGGAAGACAGGGAGTGCGTTTATGCCCGGAGAGATGGTGGCTCTCGCATCCCTGGAACCATTCCAGGGCAGGCTGGACGGGGCCGTGAGCGACGTGCTCTAGCTGCAGATGTCCGTGCTGACGGCGGGGACTGGACTAGACGAGCTTTAACGGTACCTCCCAGCCCAAGACAGTCCATGAGTCTCTCGGTAGCTCATGTGGAAGCGAGTCGTACCATCGGCAGCAAGAGCAGAGCGCTGGCTGGGTAATGATGCCTCCTGCGGTGCCGAGGGGCTCCCCCCTGCTCCTCGGAAGATGCTGGGCTGTGTACAGAGCAGAAGCCTTCATGACGCTACAGTATGAACACTGTGTAAAAGGGAGAAGCACCCCCCACGCACATGAATTTGTGTATTAGCTGCCTCTAGTGATTATTTTAAGAAACCTAAACTTCATTTTATTAAACGGCCTACTATGATCATTGATGATCTGTGTGATACCTAAATAGTCTTATTTCAAGTCTGTATCTCCTTATCATCATCTCCATGTTTACATTATATGTCAACCATCTGAAGCATTCAAACGTTGATCAAAAGACATTTTTGAAAGCAAACTTTCACATGAAAACTGCAGGGTTTTTTAACTGGCCTGGTAAATCTGTATGACTCCTGACAGTTCCAAGAGGAACTGTGCACTCCACGTCAGTCACTCGTTTTCAGAAGCGAGCGCCCGTTGTGAAGCCTGCGTGGCCGCCTCTGCTTTCAGAGCAGACCCTGGTCTGCTCTGGTACTCCGGCTTCTGGTCCCTGCAGCACACTTCCTTTGAGTTACAGGCTTTTTTGTAAATGTGTTTGATAGCTTTATGGGAAAATTATTAAACACCTTGTACAGAAAGAATGTTTACATAAGTTTCCTGATGAGCAAGTATTTGTTTAATCAATTGTTTTATAAGCAACATGTCTGCCCTAGGAGTCACAGCCATAACTCCCGTTCCAGAGCTTCTCCCTGAGAATTAGCAAGTCCCTTTTCAGTTCCTGCAGAGCTCAACTGAGCTCTTTAGGAGCAAGGAAATCACTGTGATAGTGATCATCTGTTAGTTTATGTTGGCTTCTGCAACTCTTTCCCCTAGAAGTGGTGGCTGGTTCCAGCTGGGCTTCACTGGAAGGCTGAAATCACTAAGGATGTGAATCTGTGTCAGCTTAGTAAATACGTTTGAAAATAACCTTAGAACTATGTTTTGTTAATCTGTACTCTGGGACACCTGCTTGATCTGAGAGTGTTACTATGGCCACTGGGGTTTGGGGCATCCCTGGGGTGTGCCCTCATCCCACAGCATGCTGCAGTTGAGGGGATGGGGGTGCTGCACCCCAGAGCTGGCCCTGGGGACCTCTACCATGGAGAGCAGCTGCTCATGCTCATTTGTGATGCTGCTCATGAGTGGATGATCTGAAACATGAAGTGACTTAAAGAAAAGTGTGTAACTTCTCATCAGAGAAGGCCCATGCAGCTGCTGCAGGACACATAGGTTAGTGTGGTGTGAGGTGCTGTGTTCCTGCTGCCAGCAAGTTCTGCACAATGGGAGTATAAACTGGGGAGGCTCGAGAGGAAATATTCAGCCTCTGCTTACCTTTCATGAGCAGATGCAATGTGGAACATCACGGTCTCTGATGTTTGGGACATGCAGTTTAACATGAGATTTAACACATCCAAGTGCCGGGTTCTGCACATTGGCCACAGCAACCCCATGCAGTGCTACAGGCTGGGGTCAGAGTGGCTGGAGAGCAGCCAGGCAGAGAGGGACCTGGGGGTACTGGTCAATGGCAGGCTGAACATGAGCCTGCAGTGTGCCCAGGCAGCCAAGAGGGCCAATGGCATCCTGGCCTGCATCAGGAACAGTGTGGCCAGCAGGAGCAGAGAGGTCATTCTGCCCCTGTACATCGCACTGGTTAGGCCACACCTTGAGTACTGTGTCCAGTTCTGGGCCCCTCAGTTTAGGAAGGATGTTGACTTGCTGGAACGAGTCCAGAGAAGAGCAACAAAGTTGGTGAGGGGTTTGGAACACAAGCCCTATGAGGAGAGACTGAGGGAGCTGGGGTTGCTCAGCCTGGAGAAGAGGAGACTCAGGGGTGACCTTATCACTCTCTACAACTACCTGAAGGGAGGTTGTAGACAGGCGGATGATGGTCTCTTCTCCCAGGAAGCCAGTACCAGAACAAGAGGACACAGTCTCAGGCTGTGCCAGGGGAGGTTCAGGTTGGATGTTAGGAAGAAGTTCTATACAGAAAGAGTGATTGCCCATTGGAATGGACTGCCCAGGGAGGTCGTGGAGTCGCCATCATTGGAGGTGTTCAGGAGGAGACTTGATGGGGTACTTGGTGCCATGGGTTAGCTGTTTGGGTGGGTTGGATTGGTTGATGGGTTGGACGCGATGATCTTGAAGGTCTCTTCCAACCTGGTTTGGTTTATTCTAAATAAAGGTTTATTCTAAATAAAAAAAAACCAAGCATGTTACATTGTGCTCTGATGGCACAGTAACGCTTTTGGTCTCTCCCAGCAATAGCCGATTAACACATTGCTGGTCTCTAGTCACTGGGTTGTAGGATCTTGAACACATTTTTTCTGAATTAGAGGGTATTAACAAAATACTAAAAGAAACGTCACGCTTAGAAGCCTTCTGCCCAGTCACTGCAGCTCACACTGATGGAAAGTGTTGCTGGAGGGGAAAAAAAAAATAATAAAAAATCCAGTGCTTTTGAAGAGATTTAACAGCACTTTCAACAGATATGAAACTAGACACGTTGAAATAACACATCTTGTCACTGGTGTGTTTGTTTGAAATATGATTCTAGTTTATAGTATCATTCACAATTGTATTCAAACACCTGTGTTCTCTCAAGAATACAAGGCTGGTATCCTGTCTTGCTCCCACTCACGTACCAACAGTATTTTATTCAAAGTGAATATCATTTTCAGGCTCTAATAACCAGCTTCTTGCCTCTGTCTTGAGAGATGCAATGATCCTCTTCAGCTGTCAGGTTTAAGCCTGGTGCAAACTTATAACTATATTGTTCTGAGACAATGAAAACTAAAACTGAAGGGGTTTGGCACAATATTTTCCTTTCACAGAATTTCCTGGGAAACTGAAAGAATCTTATTTTTAAATAAATTAAAGAACTAATTCCTTTAGCTCTGGACTCTGCTTTCCGCTGTGGATCATCTGTGGGTAGATTGATGGAAAATATGTGTTTATTTTTAACCATTATTTTTCAATCTTTATTTTTTTAAAAAGATGTTGTTTGGGTATTTTTTTTTACTAGATGACTCCCTAGAGCCCCCATGAAGCAGCTCTGCAAGGCACAGCCTCTTCCTCCCCTGCCTCACTAGTCATTCCTCAGCGTGTAGAATTGCTGCTGTGGCTCTGGTGAACACTACATCTGTTCCAGTGTCATTCCTACCTGTAGACATTTCTGAAAGCCTGCACAGGCTGCTTGCCTGCAGTGCTGCGTTTTTGGCTTGGCTCCGGCAGCACATACAAGCCATAAGCATTTTGCTGAGTTCTGATCTGACCCAGCTGGAGCTCAGCACTTCTCCCAGGAACTGCAGCCAGGCCTGGGGTGTGCTGAGATGGTGCAAACATGATTGGTAGGTGACTGAGCTGATGCAGCCAGGACTAAAGGCCCTCTGGTGCTCCATGCATTTGGTATTTCTGTACTTCTATCACACACAAAATAATTATTTGTCCAGAAAAAGCACTTGCAAGCATGATGTGACATACATTAATAGGCTGAAAGAGCCAGCAGTGGGAGGTGTCACAGATGTGTGATTGACTCTTCTGTAACCCTGGGCAATATGTACGTCTTTTCCACACAAACCCTGTCTGTGACAGGGTGATGAAGTGAAATTGTTCAAACAAGTTTTCTTTAATGACTTAGGCTGAATAAAATCTTCCTTAAGCCTCTAAGTGGTTTCTGTAAAACCTAACATTGGTCTTTTTGAGTCATCTGTTGTCACCTTCAGCCCTGGTGCTATTACTGAAATGGATCTGTGTTCCTTCACCGTAACAACACCCTGGCTTGAGCTAATACCTTTCCTTCTAGGGCAGCAGCTCCAGGGTCTCCCTTCCTGCACATCCAGCGGTGCTGGTTAACACCCAGTTAATGCCTCATGGCAGCAGCTGAAGGAAATGCCTCCAGCTGGTGCTTACATTTAAATGTTTGCACTAGCATGTTCCCACTAGGCTAGCTGAATAGCAAAATATTGAGTTCAGTGCACTCTCACTACTTGATGTTTTTATCATTTAAGGCTTGAGACAACTTGTAAATGCTTAAAATAGTGTGAAAATCCCTGTGCTGGCACAGACTCCCAGCCTTATTGGAAGGCTGTCTGCTGTTCTCCTGGCATATAAGTTTCATAGTTTCCACAGAACAATTATGGCAAAGCAAAATTTTAAATAACCAAACCTATATGATAGTTCATAACTTCAGGGTGTCAGAAAAGGAAGTTGACTGAAAAATAAGACTTGATGATCGAGCAGCTGTCCATCACCTGAGTACCCAGCCTTCTGTGGGCTCCATTACAGCAGCTCCATGGATTTCCAGAATTTCTCCACAGAGGTATTAAATAAAACTTTGTTCCTAAAAACCTACAAATAACTACACTATTTCCAGGTTCTTTTTATTGGGAATGTAATGCGTAATAGAAAAATTTCTGAGTAAAGGCATAGGGAACTGGGAAGAGGGTGAAGTTTGATCCTGAGGGCAGCTCAGCTATGGGTACAAGAGCTCATCCTGGTGCAGGGAAACAAATCGTTGCAAGTACATCAAGCTAGCAAGTCTTTCCACATGGATAGGTTGGGCCTGTTCCTCATTTTAGCAGCTCTGGCCCTGGACCTGCTCAGAACCCCATCTTTCCAGGCATCGATGCTCATGGCTGTGTGCTTCCTAGAGTAAAGCTAATGTAGGTCTGCCTTTTCTCTCCTGTGAAACATCTCGTCCCTGCAGAGCTGCCAAGAAAACACATTTGCCTGTATATCTGTCTCTGTTCTGTAACACAGTGCTGTTTGTCCCTGCCTTATATAATGAATCTTAAAATCCTGGTCGTTACAGGGTGCTCCAAACCCCGCCACCCTCACCTCCACCAGCGGAGGTTTGAATAGGGGAAGACAAGGGCGCAAAATTGCCTTCCTCTCCCCCTGGGGCCAGGGTAAAAGGCGCCCATTCTTCCCGCCGGTGAGGTCCCTCACAGGTATTTACCCGGGCGGGGGGGGGAAGGAGGGAGCCCGCTGGGATTTGGAACTGTGATTGGCTGGGTTCTTCACGCCCAGTGTACATTGGCACTGGACACATTGTCTAGGAAGGTCTTAAATGGAGTGACCAGGAAGCGGTCGGGCCTCTCTCATTTTGGGCTCTCTCACTTTTGCGCTCGTTTTGGTTCTCGCTCTGGATTTGTGGCGAAATTGGAGAAACCAGCACTCGGACCTGGCTTCTCCCTGGACCTCCCTGCCCTGGGGTTCTGCTCCCTGCCTGCCACTGG
Organism: Melanerpes formicivorus; assembly: GCF_026170545.1. Lineage (NCBI taxonomy): Eukaryota > Metazoa > Chordata > Aves > Piciformes > Picidae > Melanerpes > Melanerpes formicivorus. The sequence goes on along the minus strand of NW_027142354.1, from coordinate 45,191,408 downwards.
ATTGACCCTGCCCGCCGTAAACCTGCGGCTTTCCTTGCACTGCTCAGACAGTGCTGCTGCACGAGTTTTCCCTCGTAGAAGCCGTGGCTACGGACACTTTGATTCTGGCGGGTCGCTTTTCCTTTGGATTTGTGCCACGTTATCCGCAAATTGGATTATAAACCCTGCCACCGAAGAAAGACCTAGGGACTGTCTCCAAATTCGTGCTCCGTCCTCGTGAGTACCACCGGAATTCTCATTTCCCCCCTACGGTCCTGGTTTGCCTCTGATTTTATAAGTGCGTTGAAGCTATTTTGTGGCTTAGCCTTTTCTATTTTTTCTGAATTCTCTAAATTGTACTAAAGTTGCCCACAAGCATCCTGGTAGAATTTGCAACCAAATAGAACCTATAAATAATCAGTTTTGTACAGAATTTTGGGGTAGGGTTTTTGGGGAGAATAACGATAACTATGTTTTTATAATTCCCGCCTCATCAGTTTAATCCCAGTCAAAACACTGGTGAACACTCCTCTTCAGAAGGAAAGAAGCTGTGTTACTGCTTGTAACAGAGGAGTAGGACTGGAGGCGAGAGAGATTTTGTCTGCTTTTACCAACATGGTATTTGTAAATAACCTTATGGATGACAGCAGCTTTGCTCTTTGCTCTGAGTGAGAACATTAACTAGGGATATCTGATCTAGTTACAACCTTCCTCTGCTACTGAAATATCCCCCTTGGTATGGAGCCTGCCTCGGTAAGTGACAGCTTTAGCCGAAGGAAATTTCTTAAGTTGGTATCTAGCAGATGAGATGGCCAATTTTGCATGTGAAGAGAAATCAGACATCCTTCTTGAGACTCTCATGTTTTCATGCCAATGCCTAGCCCTCTATGCTTGCTTGCTCACTACATGCAGACGCAGGACATTGCTTAGCTCGCTCTGGCACCACTCCTTGAGTACTGTAAGAGGCCTTTAGCTAAATGATAAGCCATTTATCTTCAAACTATATTTTGCTTATTTAACTGTGAATAAATACTCCCCTCTGCTGACTAATAAAACTCTTTGGGCAAAAGAGTGACTCAAGTTTACCTTAGCTGTTAAGGCATTAATTATCTTTTTTAACAGTATGCACATGCTCACACCCCCATTTAAATATTTCTGTAAGAGAGTGACAATACCAACACGTGGTTACCAGCTGCATCCAGCTCAAACTAAAACATCACACCCATGGCCTCATTGGGGAGCAGATGAAATTCAGCTGCACAAATGCTCAAGTTGTCCACAAAAGAGGTGCAAAGGTGTGGGGTGTCCCTGCCCATGGCAGGGGGGTTGGAACTAGATGATCCTTGTGGTCCCTTCCAACCCTGAATGATACTATAATACTATGAATACATAGAAAAAGTTGTATCTTGGCCTTTAACATGATGGACAGGCTCAGATTGTGACCAGTTGTAGGCTTTTTATTTTGTTCAAATATCTTGGTTTAGTATTATGGATCATTTGAAAATCCCAGTGTTGCCTAAACACATCCACTGAGTAAGGATGTTTGCTTCACCTCAAAACAGCCTGATGTTTTGGGAAATATTTCAGCCCTTGCAGGAGTCCCAAGGCAGAGATATGAATGTGAGGAGTTTCTAGGAATGTGGATTGACTTTACTGGGTTTTTTTTCTAACCACAGCTTTATTTTTATCATGCCTTACATTTATAGGTTATGTCTGGGAGACAACAGGAGATATTTTAGTTCCTCTATGTGAATATACTGACTCTTTATTCTGGATTATTTTTGCTTTATGAAATATATACTGCTCCAATTAAGGAGTAACCCTGAAAAGGTGTGCAAAGAAGGGGGGAGGTGGTAGCCTGCTTTGCATGTGACAGGATGGCCAAAATACGAATATGACCTGTGCTCACAAACTTCAGGGGACTTAAAGGAGCTGCAGAAGGTTGGTTGCCATTGCTCCTGTGCTTAGTCTAAGCATCATGGTTTAATGAAGAAACTGTTAAGGTGGATAATGATTTCACTGGATACCGTCTAGGAGATCCAGCTACTGGATCCCTGTGGTTCCTCCTGGCTTCATGGTCTCCAGCAATGACAGAGGGGAGCCACATGAGACTGTGGTGGCTCCTGCGCTGCGGCTCCTGCACTGCCTAGCTGCTGTCACAGGGAGGCTGAAACTCTCTGCATTCGGAGGAGCCTCAGAAGAAGAGTTATTAAAGAAAAGGCAAAATGGTCATGTTCTCCTGGTGCTCTTTCTGGTTCTCCTCTCTGATGCCAGCGCCTACCCTGACAAACCACCTCCACATTGCTGCCCAGATGGCCCACCAACTGCACAATGTCTGCTTTCTCACTGCAAGCTGCACAGAAATGTGCTTTGTAAACAGGCTAAAAATACCGAGGGCCCAGGAGTTCAGAGAGGCTGGGAAGGAAGACGGGGTCAGTCTGCCTCGGGGGAGCAGGCATCACACAAAGGAATGGAGCCATCGGATGATCCCGTCCAGCTCTGTAGCAATGGGGGCTGACTAGAAGAGACCAAACAAATCAGACACAGCATCGGTATCCTGCCGCCCTCGTCCTTCCATGTCAGTGGTGCCAGGCCTGCTTGGGTTAGTTCCAGTTGTGACTTGGAAAGCCCCAAAGCTGTGTTTGAAGCCCAGAGTGGCAGTGGGGATAAAGCTTGGTTTTGGTTCTGCTCCGCTTCTGTAGAGCAGTTGTTCTCTTTTTCCATGTCGTTGCATTATTAGGTGGTGCAGATACTAGTGTACTGCAGAATGCCAGCTGGGGTAACACTGTCTTCTGAGCTCCTTTTCTGAAGGGTGTTTTATGTGAGATTCATGTCACCATTTCCTCTGATATCTGGATTGTTCTTTCAGACACCCTATTTCAGAAGCAATTAAAAGCTCATTTCTGTTCTCGTCACACCAGTGCAAGGTGTTAAAGTATGTGACTGTGCTACCCACATCCCAGCCAGGGTAACCAGGACCCAAGTCTGGATATCTCCACAAATGATACAGAGGAACATTCCATCTAGAAAGCCCATCAGGAGCCCTTGCAGTTTGCTCTGCAGGGTTTGCAGGGTTTCTGTAGGGTTTCGTAGTTTGCACCACGAAGACCTTTCACTGCAAGGTAAACTCAAATCTTGATCAGCTGCCTCTCTTGCAGCCAGAAGGAATTCAATAGAGAGATTGTTTTAAAGGCAATCAGCTTTGTTGCGTGAGAGGTTCACCGTAAAAGCACTGCACTTAGCACTCTTTTGCCATTGCCTCTGGCAAAGCCCGAGCAGAGTGTGAGGGGTGGTGTCCGCATTACAGCCCTCCGCAGTCTGCTTTGCACTGAGCTCATTTCGCTGGGCCACGCTCCAGCTGATCGAGGATTTCTCACTGTTGTAGCACCCGCGCTTCAAGTAATCCTGCATGTTCACACGGCTGATGTAAACTGAATGCATCTTGCCTTTGCGTCTTGACAGTGTTTCTTGCTGGGGCCCGTGCCACCCACACCTTGGCTCTGTCAAACTCAATCCTTGTTGTAAAGTCGGTTGTAGATGCTGATGCGAGATGGCAGCCAAAGGGGCTGCTGCTGAATACCGAAGGAAAAGGAGAGGAAAAAACATGGCAGAGATTCGGCGAGATGCAAAGAGTTGCTGGAGGGAGCTGTGACCGAGCTACTCTTTCCCAGGGAGGATTCTCCACCCCATCCTGGGTGGGATCTTGAAAGTCTTGCTTAAAGCCGAACAGTCAGTGTTGGAGTTTAGCTGTCCCAGGCAGGACTTGCTCGCTTGCAGGGACACGGGAATAACTTCTGCATAGGACAGTGGTACGTTGCGGTTCACTCTCCCCATGGAAGGTAGGAAGTTTATTTTATTTTCTTGATTTTTTTTTTCCTCATGAATGTTATTAGCAGAAAACAGAGCATGAGCCAGTTTGGGGAATGGGATTACAAACGTGTGGGTCTGGCTGTTCCGTGCTGGGGATGTACTGCTTCTCTTTGGGCTGGTTTAGACAGAAAGTTTTACAACGACGGGGTTTTGTCCAGAATTTAGAAGAAAAATGCAGCTCTTGGGAATTTTGGAATCTAATGCTGTAGCGTCTGAAAGTCATACACGGAGCGTCTAATAATACAGCAAAGCCCGATTGCTGCAGCACAGTATGCGGGTTTGGTGCTCAGCAGGTTTCTCCTCTAGAGGGTAGCAGCTCCTTTCGCTGTGCGGGAGCAGCGGCTCTGCGCGGTCCGGCTCTCGGCTGCTGTGCCGTCCCGGCGTACGACACCCCCGAGGAGGACCGGAGAGTGTTTTTTTTTGGGGGGATGAGCGTGAATACAGGCACATGAGTATGGTTTATTTTTCTCTACCTCTCACTAGGTTCTTACTCATTAAATTCCTCGTGCTGGCCAAGAAATGTAGGGTTTCGTTTGTTAGATAAAAAATGTCCATGTCTCCCAGTATCAGCTGAGGGCGAAGAGGGCATCAGGAGAGGACAATGGATTCTCCTTTGAGGGATCACTAGGACCCTCAGTGCTCGCCGCTGAAGTCTCGTCCTTGCCGTGTATGTGCAGCAAATGCAGGAGAAGGCTTCCCGCGGGGACTGGAGTGGGGTAGAGGGCAGCAAGGGAGCCGGGCAAGCAGCAGCAGTACATCCTCGGTAGGGAAAGCATGTCAGACCATCACCATTGGAGAAGGCGCTGAGCATTGAAGAGTAATGGCAAAGGTGACCTGTTTACTGAGAGGAAAGAAGCTGAGAGGTGGACCTTTGGGGTGTCTCGATTGGCTTGACCCCCAATTTTCTCCCACTTCACTCGTGCTGCTACTCTCACATGAGGGCTAGAGACCCTCAGCAGCACCCCTAGCCTGCCGGAGCTGATTCTCCCATGCTGGGGTAATCCTGGCACTGCTCTGACCATCAGCTAGGCCAGCCTCAGCTCCTGCCTTTGTCAAAGGCTTGCTTTGTGATGCTGGAGACATCGTGCAGTAACTGACAGACGTCTATGAGGGTATTCAGAGTCAATATGTCAGATGGTAGCTTTTGTTTTATCACTCTGTGTAAAACATTTTGTATTCTCTGAGCAGGAGGTGGAAGTGTTACAGTGAATGTTTTCAGAAAATTAATTGGTGTCATGTTGTCCCTTCCCAGCGACACTCCCCTGACAGACAGCCACTGGGGCTGCGGCTGCCCAGCCTCACCAGCAGTTCCACTCTCACAAGGGCTTTGAGGACTATTTGCCAAGACCACAATTGGGAATAACATTGCATTTCTTGTCCTTTGCCTCTCAGTAAAATACATCAAGCTGAGTTTTCAACCCTCTGTTTGCTGATGCTCTCCAGCCAAGTTCTGAGTCAATTTATTTCTCATTACTTTGTGTCACCCTGGCGATGTGCAGAACACATCACTGAGAAGAAACACAATTAGTTTGCTGCATTTGAGGCCAGGGCTGTGCATCCATCCATTGGTACACACAGGTCTCCTAGGCAGTGGAAAAGGTGTATTTTGTAAGGTAGAAAATTGCTTGTCTTTTGGAAATGAATAAATTGTTGACATAAGCTAGAAGTCATAAAAGGAGTATGGGTTATGCCAGATATTTGCCATGAACATTATTTTCTTGAGTGCTGATACAACAAATGCAGTGGAAGTGACCCAGAGGGTTGCTGGCTGGAGGGTAAGAGAGACAGGAGGTCATGCCTTGCCCAGTGGCGGGGAAGGATCTACCTTGCCCCATGACTGCTGTGGCAGATGGATGCTGGCCAGGGAGGAGCCGTGACCTATGCTCTCTGTGCACTACATTCACTGGTGAGAGCTGCCTGTAAAGCCTGTAGAGGTGCCCATCATGAAGCAGAAGCCTGAGCCAGGCAGTACCTGTTTGGGGTGTGTGGTGGTAGGGAAACTTGCTGGGGTTCTGCAAGGGTCTTGTCCTGTGGTTGGAGAGCTGTCAAGAGTCAGGGAATTGATTCTAGGGCTGTTTTCATGTGGATTTTTGGTCTTTTTTTGGTATAAATTTGCCATTCCAGTTTGTAAACTCCACCATTTAGTAACACTTTTAGGATTAACACTATCTGACACCTGCCAAAACCTGTTGATTGTGATCTGACAAGACCCATGCAAGGGGGACTGAGCACACGCACTTCCCACTGAACCAATCCCTTTTCCACCTCTTTGCATTTCCTTCAGTGCTCCTGGGAAAAGCAGGACCTCGAGCTGTTGAAAGGCATGCTTGTGTGGGAAGGGATCTTGGTTTCTCTGGTGAAAAAGTAGTATCAAATAAGTAGCTGGTTTATGCATTAAAACAGCTTTGTGAAAGGCAAATACAAAAGAAAGGCCCTGCTGACAGCTCTCTGTGTTGTACTGTGGTGCCTGATGTATTCTGGCTGCTGGAACCTGGAGGCTACTTGTGGGTCTCGGCTCGATTCAGTGACCTCAAGCATGTGAAGTAGGATTTGTGCTGGCTGTCCTGGTTTCAGATTTCCAGCACTGTGGTTCTGTACTGCAGAGCTTCCTGCTGCTTCCATCGTCTTCCAGAAATGGGGCAAGAGTGGGGAGTTTGCAGTGAACAAAATTTTGTGGTGGGTGCACAGAAAACGGTTATGTGAAGAGGCCAGTGGTTACGTGAAGAGGCCGGTGCTTGTGTGCTGCACAGCAGCTTCCTGCTTTCCTTCCCAGCTCTGAATTCTCACACAAGAATGAGCATCCTCTTGAAATCTGACCTTATTTTTTTCTGTTTTGATCCTCATATTTGGTAACAGTCCTTTCTTTCCTTCACAAAGCAGCACGATAACCAGATGATGTCTCTGACTTGTGCTAACCAGCCTTGCTTGATGGGACCTTTCTATTTGTTAGGCAAAGCTTATTGATTTGATTTCTCTGTTGTTATTCAAGCTAATATGGGAATATGTCACTGATGATGGTGCATGAAATCGAGCAGAGTCTGAATAAAAGGGTGAAATATTAAACACACTTTGCCAGAGGGCAGGAAAGAGGTGGAGGTGAATGTGCAATATGTTTACATGGTGCCATGACATGGCTGTTGCTCTAACTTCCAGCTGCATGCAGGCTGTTAACACCTTCAGTTTCTGGGAGATGTTGACAGGACCACCCAGGCTGGTCAGACACCAGCACTGGTTGCTGCTGGGGTACATGGATCAAAAGCTATGTCAAATAGTGAATGGCCAGGATAATACCCACCCCCAGCTAGCCACTGTACAGCTGCAGCTGTGGCTCTGAGGGTGGTGCAGGCTAGCAGATAGCTAGCTGGGACAGGAAGAGGATGGGACCTCCTACTGTAAGGAAGGTGAGAGCTGTCTGCTGAGGTGGACATACTGTCCCTTTCAGCAGCACACTTTAGCCTAAGGAGAAATAGCTGCCATACTTGCTGTTACACATAAATATGTATTTATGCATAAAGATGCCTCTGAACAGAGCAGCACGTCTGGATCTGGTTGTCCAGGGACTGTGTGAACGACCCTTCAAACACAGATTTCTCTGGCCTCTTGGGGTAACTTGCCACTAGATGTCACAGCATGCTTGAGTTTGTGATGGGGGACCAGGAAGTGTCACTGGTACTGGAGACCCGCACCAGACCCCCGAGAGCAGTTCCCTAAAGCTCTTCCCTAAAGCCCCTGTGTTGGACTGATGCAAATAAATACCCTCTTTATGTCTGTTCTTTTCTTTTAGAGCATTTTGGAAACATTCTGAGGTCTCATATGTCATTGAGCAAGGTCTGAGAGACCACCAGGTGAATAAGGAAGTTTGCCTGCTGCAGAGATGACCTCAATGGCTCCCCGCCCCTGTCCAATATGCAGTGCCCCCCCTCCACTGCAGCAGACAGCAACCTGTTTAGCATCAGTTAAATTAGCAGGAGCACATTAAGTGTTTCAAAAGCTCTTGCTGTAAGGGGGGCACGTTTTATCATCAGTCCCATTCCCACCAGCACAAGGCAAGTGGAAGCCAGTTCTCATGCAGCTGTCTGGTGCTGACCTCTGCCTAAACCATATCAAACAGCTATTTATAGGCACACAGGAAACCGTGCTGGGCCCTGTGCTTCCGCTCTCCTCTGAGCTGCGTCTTTAGTCAGCTTTGTGTGCTTTTGCATTGAACGCTGAGCTGAGCAGTGCTAGATCTATGTAGTTAGGTCTGGGCAGGCTGGTGACCAGATAGGCAAGTCATCTTCTAACTTGTTACAGTTTCATTAAAAAGTGGGCACGTTGTTAAAAGATGAAAAGTAGATTAGAGTGTGATGCACTTGCTGAATAAATCAATGAATGACAGCATTGAAAACCTCGTGATGGATGTGATTTATGTACAGAGTCAGACTGGTGAGACCTCATCACCCATATCCAGGCAGTTCTTTGGTGAGGTTCAGCTGTTGGAGTAATGGTGGCATCACTCTACTGCATTCAACTGCCATCAAGAATGAGCATGTTTTGGACAGTCTCACATTGAACAAATGACATCTGTGATGGACAGTGGTATTCCTTCCCCGTGTTTAGTAGCCTCACTGATCCTGAGACTAGGATCTGCCTAGCCAGAGCAGGGATCTCATGCTCTGAACACTGGTCTTCAAACTGGAGGGCAGTTCCTCAGACAAGACGCTGCTCCCTTCTTGCATGGGGGAATATTGGCCTGAGTCAGGCATGCTGTGAGAAGAGGCAGGACCTGCATATGGAAAGGAGCTAACATTTGTGATCTCTGGCATGCATGAGTGAGTGTCCTTGAGGTCCTTTTCTCAGGACAAATCTGGGGACCTTCACACACAGTAAGCACTTACTAGTCTAGATGCACTGGAGTCTGGGGGCAGCTACTTCGGGTAGTCTATACAACTGAGTAGTTGACTTATCTTTCTGGACAGCAGCTGCACGTGAACCCCAGCTCACATACTTCTGTGTCACAGGAGGTGCCCTACAAGCAACCCTGAAAGATCAAGAGACCACTCCCAGGCTGGCCATGGTGAGCAGTTCCCTGTCAGACACCCCTGCCAAAGAGGGAAAATGCAAAGCAATGCTTTACTTTATAAGTCACACGTTTGTCAAGCGTGTATCCAATTCTTTTCTTCTCCCCATGTGCAGAAGCAGGGCTGTACCCATGCTGGCTCTGGCTGCCTGCCTGCTATGTCAGCATGTGAATATGCTCTCATAGGGTGCAAGGGGTTTACAAAAGGGTCCACAATTAAATAAAAAACATTCCTAAACGGTTTGTAATTTTCAAAAGTTATCTGGAAAAAAAACTCATTTTGAACCACTGAGGCTGTGAACCCAGTGCCGCCTCAGAGCAGCATAGCAGAGGGCTCTGTAAGTTCAATGCTTTCACTCATTTGGTTACTAACTACAGAAGCTAGAGAGTTGTTTGAAGCAGCTGTAAGGAGAAATCACAGGGATTTTCCTTCAACTGTTTCCAAATGAATAGGACTGTACACAAAGAAGAACTTAGAGAAATTTAAATTGCGTCTTGTGACCTGGATGTCAGACATGGTGCTGCACATGCACCGAGGAGCTGACAAGATGGATGGGCTATAGCTGCAGACTACTTGCTGCTATTAATTTTCACCACATGAATCTTTCTGACCAATGGCACATTATCGTGTTGCTTGTCTGGCATTGCCTTGTTGGTTGTTTTGCCCTCATGGCACCAGTCCAGAATACGTACAAATCTTATTTAGCCACAGTTAGGGACTGTGCCTTGATACTTGGAGTCTCTGAAAGTTCTTACTATGCTGCTTTCTCCTTAAAGAAATTACTTGAGCAACTCTATCATTCCTGTCCATCTACAGTAACTGTCACAGTTGAAGGCACTTGGAGCAGAGCAGGTTGCTACTCTGGAGAAGAAGGGTTTTTGGGTTGGGAGCCAGACCTCGGTGCTGTGAGGTTGGAGCCTGTTTCCAGCTCTGGGGAAACGGTGTAGCCTCATGGCATTTGCTGTTTTCATAGAGGTGATGGGATGGATGCTCAGGATCCATCTGGAGGGGAGAAATTGAAATGCACAGAGGAACCAAGAACATCAGCAAAAGCTTCTCTTGACTGTTCTGCCTGGGTCTTAGGGCTCAGTGAGGTCCTTACAGGCAGCACTGGTGCATCTTTCATGGCCTCTTGGCAGTTCCCCGGTTGGTCCAGGCCATTCTGCCCTTGCCAGGGGGGAATTACTTCAGTCTTGTGAACACAGCATCACACGGTGTGGGAGCAGCCCAGTGCCAGCTCCATGTTCTCACCTGGGTCTGTGACATGGGCAGAAGTGGGAGCTGGCAGCCAGGAAACCAGCATCAGCCCACAGGGCGACAGCCACTGCCTGGCTCCTGCTGGAACAGCCAAAGGCAGGTGATCCCTTCTGCCTGAGCCTCAGTTTTTGCTGGAGTGTGAGGGGGAAAAAAAACACCTGCTGTGTGGACATACTGGTGGCATGAGATGGTGGTGTTATTTGACAGGTTTACCGCTGCAGGATGGTTCTGGGACTTAGAACAGCAACTCTGGCAAAAAAAGCCCAAACAAAAACCCTGAAACAACCAATAAAACAAACAAAACCCCCTAAAAACCAAAACCTAATGCTTAAATTAAAATAAATCTAATTTTCTGTAGTTATCAATCTCAGGTGAATTCTGCAGCATGACCAAACTGCTGGTACTGGTGAGTATATTAAATGTGATTTCCAGACACATTTGGCTTCTCAAGAAGGACATAGATAAGGTGTGGGCTGGCAGGCAGTGGCCCTGGGTGCTCTGCAAGAGGAATGTGTGGGCACAGAAACATGCCAGGCTCTGAGTTTCCTGTCACTTGCTGGGTTTTTTTCCACTCCTGTGCTGTTCTGTTACCCTCAGATGCATCAGCATTTGATCTACACCAGCGAAAGAGCTGAGCCCAGAGCCTGGCAATTAAAACTCCCCAAGGAAAGCCTTGGGTATATTGAAGAGCAGCGTGGCTGGACTTGGCAGTGCTGGATTAAAGGCTGGACTCAGTGATTTTAAAGGTCCTTTCCAACCTGAAAGATTCTGTGACTCTGTGATGTTAGTCTAGCTCCAGAGCAGATGATGGGAGGAGAGCAATGAGGCTGTCACTGGGGCTGCAAGGTAGGTAACTCACTGTTCCAGCAGCTTGTCCTGAGCAGTCATGCAGACAGAGTCTGACAGAGGCTTTAGCACTGCTTCACTCCTTGCCTATGACTACCTGAATACTTCTGGAAGTGTAATGCGCTAGCTCCTCTTCCTCCTGAAGTTAGAACCTGACTTTTTCCAGTTCATCATGCTCCCACATCAGCTGGATCCATACAGACATGTGCTGGTTTCCATGTGACTAAGTGCAGTGCCCTTGGAGCTGTGATCTGCTGGAGCCAGGACAGTCTGCACTCCGTAGCTCCAAGGAAGCTGCCTTTTCAGTTTGCTTCTAGGCTCTACCTTCAGAGCTGCCCAACTTTTTAATGTCTTAATGCAGTGGCACTGAAAGGAGCTGGAACTTACTGGTGGGCAATGCTCCTGAGCCCCCCTCTTGGCACTCCGTGCACCCACCATGGGTCCTGCAGCCTGGTGGGGCTGGGCTTGTACAGGTACAGCTACTGCATCTGCTGCATCCACCATCTCAATGGAAGGGGACTGCAAGCACACATCAGGCTCCTGAGGTGTAGAACTTGCCCATCTCTGGGAAAGAGAAATTCCTCTCTGGGGCCTTTACTGGAAGCATTGAAGGGAATGTGATGCCTCTTTTCAGGTGAAGAGTTAGTGCTGATGCCCCAGAGACAGCATACCTCCAAGTGGAAACCACCCCCAAAATCATTCTCTGTCCAGTGAAAATACACAGGAGCCAAGCTGCTCATTATTTACCTGAATTAAGTATCTGATTCAGTAACAGACCAGTTGAGTCAGTAGGCCTATTTCATAGAATCATAGAATCAATAAGGTTGGAAAAGACCTCAAAGATCAAGTTATTTCCTTTGATTTCAGAGGTGTAGTGTAATTCCTCCACAACATGCTGACCAGACTTTGGGGTCCATCACACAGTCAGGCATGGCAGTGAGCTGGAATGATGGGAGCATGCTGGGCATGAATAAGAACAACTTTGACTGAAATCCCAGGACTGCTGCATGTTTCAAGACAAACTGCACACTCTTGAGCGTGCACAAGCAGAACACACATGCAGTCCCAAGGTATGGGATCCACCCCTCAGTTTGTCCTGGAGTCACTGCAGCAGTTGGCACAGGAGTGATGTTCTGTTGCCAGGAGAAGAGAGCACAGGATGTTCAGGGAGGAGAGGTCAGGTCTCTTCCTGTTTAGATGTTTTGAATAAATGCTTGAGCATTTTAGTGGAAAAATGACTGAGGGAACCATCCAAATTCAGCAACAGGAAATACTGCACTGGCATAAATATAAGTTTGACAGCTGAAATGAAAGACAAGTGGTTATCAGGTAGGGCTGGTAAGGACAGTGTTGTGCCAGCTGCTCGTGCTGAAGCTCAGCAGTCAGGAAGTGTGTTCTCACTGCCACATGCATCACTAGTGTTCAGCCAGCTTGGCTGTCAGAGCCAGGTCACTGAATGTCTTTAATCTTGGGTTCTCCCATCATGGTGCCAGCAGTCAGTAAGATGTGTCCTTCAAGTGGGGAACTCTTAGTATTTCCAGCAGTGGATACTGAAAGCTATGACATTAAAATCAGAAGTTTTATGGAGTATACATTAGAAGCAGACTTTCCAGTGCCAGGTTACCTGTGTAATGAAATTAGCTATTCACAGCTAATGTCAGCCCTTCTCTTGATCCTTTCTCCCCTTCAGCAAATCACCGAAACTCCCCAAGCCCCCTCCTAGCTGTACGTAAAATAGATGTAATGTTTTTAAGCCTGTGCAATTACTGAATTACTCCTGCACCTGATTGCAAGTAATACACCCCTAAAGCTATGACTCAGCTTTGCCCATTGATTTGCTGTGTGACCTTGAGCAACACATTAAATATACCTTTAATATTCAAAGAACTGGTGCTCATTTATACTCATGATCGTGCTATCCAAACTCCTACTCTATACCAAACTTTCCAAGCCAAGTCTGCTTGTTATTTATTGTGAAATTTAAAGACAGGAGCTAACCTCTTCTGAAATACAAAAGAGATCTGGGAGCTTAAGTTCCATTCAAATGCACCTCAAGCAAGTTTCAGTGGAGCTTGAAGAGTCTAAGAAATTTAGATACTTCTAAAAATGTCACCCTTGCTGTACCTCCAGGGTCTGACATTACCCAGACACCTGAATTACTAAGGCAAGTTCCCTTTGCTGATCCAACCTGATTGCTTTGGAGCTTGCAAAGCATCAAGTATGCACATATTTAATGTCTGCTAATGCTGGAGGGGGAGGAGGCCTCAAAGTGAAAACTACTGTGCATTTAAATGTCTTCTTCAAAGCTCATCTCAACCCCAAGCCGAAGGGCTGTCTGGTGTTGCTTGCTTTCCTATTTTAGTCGCTTCTATGTTCTGTGCATTGGAAAGCTGAACTATTGAATCAAGGTGTGGTGTCTTAAGAGAGGTCTTCTGGAAGAGTGAGTGGCCAAGGGAGCTGTGTGGGTAGAGTGTGCCCTGTCACTAAGATTAGCCCCTGCCCTGTGACAATAACAAGGCCTTTGAGAGTGCTTTCTCTTGGGCATGTTTGTATAAGAAGCAACTGTGGTTTTCTTTAACTCTGGAAGATCATTGTGAAACAACATGGACAAGAAGCAAACCTGTTTTCTGAATATTCTAGAACTTGGACCTTAGTTGGTTTTTTGTTTTATTTTTGTATGTTGACTGGAAGTAAACAAGGCTTGGGAAAGCAGGCAGTTGGGTTTGACCCTGAGACCATTCTGGGAATCAGAGAACACAAATAACGCTTTCCTAAAAATGTTCCCTGCATTCACCCTTCGGGAGTGATCTCTGCCATCGTGTAAGTCTGGGCAGCACTGGCAGATGATGTCTGAACTTCAGCTCTTGTTCATCTTGGCAGCTACTCTTATGGCACAAATAGCTCCCTGAAACTAGGAGGCGAATTTTGGGGAAACCATGCAGAGTGAGAGAGAACTGCAGTGCCTGGTTGCTTGTCGTCCCAAGCCAATGAGAAGCCATGGGCTGGGGACAAGAGTTAGGAGTGGGACCTCAGATACTGTGGCAGTAGGATTTCATCCCCACTTAGTGTTCATCTCCATACCTGTACTGAAAAGGATTTAAACTGCAGAATGCATCGGTGCTGTGAGCAGGCAGTGCTGGCACCTCTGCAAACAGGAGCTCTGCTGTGCAAGCTGGTTCTTTGAATCTGAATTCTCCTTGCCTGAGAAACAACATAGAAATGAGCATGATGTGTAATTCCTCCAGATACTCCAGTTTCTACAGATGAAGCCCTTTAACCACTGAAATAGTTCTGCAACATCAATGAAGACGAGGGCAGCAATAGACTTGAATAGTTAAAGAAAGTAAAGCTACCAGACATCAGCTGTGTTCTGATTATTTTCTTTGAATTTGCTTCTTTTTTGTTGCTTTTTTTTTTTTTTTTTAATGCTGAGGCATAAATAATGTTAAATTCCAGATCACCCACGGGTCTGAAATTTAGCTGTAACAAGGACTTCTGCCAACTTTTACGAAAGGATTTTGCTAACATGAAAGAAAAATAGCTCATACATAATAAACACCCTTCCTGACCCATGTTATCCCTTTGCATTTAAGGTCAAACATCTCTGAAAGGGAAAAAAAAAATAGATAAAGGGCATGCAGAGAATCAGCTGCAACAACAACCCAAACCTCTGAGTGAAGGTCCTCCCATCAGGGTTTTGGTTTTCAGACTGTTCACAGCTGCCACTACTTTTTTTTTCTTTGGCCTGAATAATGCAAATACTGAGCTGGTCGTGCTTTCCTTTCCACTGGTGTAGATCTAGTTTGGAGCTCAGACCTGGACTTGACCATGCACACACTTTATCCCTGGGATCTCAGCAGGGTAGCTTGTGGTATGAAATTAATCATGGGTGTAAATCTATGCAGGACTTCTGCCCAGTTCTGTGACTTTGGCTTCAGATGACCTCAGCACAGTTCCTCTGGACTTTAGCTGGTGCAACACAGGCTGAATTGGGTTTAGTGCATTCTGCTGTTCTCACTGTGGAGATTCTAACCAAGAGCAGCTACTTGGTAGCAAACTGATAATTTTGAAATTCTCCCTGCTTTCTTTTACTTAGCAGTATGTCTCTCTGTCCTGCCAGAGAAGATACCTGTAGGTTTCATAACTGGTTTATTCTGCTGCTGAACTCATAATGTATTTTGAATGGCTAAAGTAGATGCTGAAAGTTTTGCAGATGAGTTAAATACTTACCTCCTTCTTACATGAACTCCTTTTTCCAAGCCCTTGCCCTCATGATTCATGGAAGACTAGTGTATGTTTAAGATGCAGCAGGGGCAGACTGGAGATGTGATATTGTCATGCAATGGCCAGTTTCAAATTCTCCTGATGGTTAAATGAAGATGCTAAAAATGCACTTGAAAGAGGACTGGCTGGCTTAGAAGACTGGCAGCAGGAATGAACTTCTTGGTGGTTGAGGGCTGTGTTGAGGTCCACATTATGGGTCAAAGTGTGGCCAGGCTGAGGAGGCCAAGCTGCCTTTTGCCTGCTACCCTGAAAGCTGCCTGGCATACCAGGGCTGGGATGCCCCTGGATAACCATGACATGAAGCTGGACTTGAGGCTGCCGTTCTGGTAGCCCACCAGTCTTTTCCCCCAAGTGCAGTCAGAGGAAACATCAGTTTTCAGAGACTTTTCTGATATAACATATTCTCCTTTGACAGTTTTCTAGGGTTTGGGCAAGCCTGACTCTGTTTTTAAAAACTAATTTCTTCAATCTGTTTTGAAGGGGGGGGGGGGGGGGGGGGGGAGGAAGGCATTCCCTACACCAGGAAACCAGAAAGTGACCAGGCCATGCAGTACAACTCGTTCATTCCTCTGTGCTAGCTTCACCTTGTGCCTAGAAAAAATATGCATTATAAAGAATAACTCCTCAACATGAGGAGCAACTTCTTTACAGTAAGGATGATGGAGCACTGGAACAGGCTGCCCAGAGAGGTTGTGGAGCCTCTGTCTCTGGGGACCTTCAAAACCGTCCTGGATGCGTGCCTGTGTGACCTACTCTAGGTGATTCTGCTTTGGCAGGAGGGGTTTGGTCTCTGGATGTCCCTTCCAATCTCTAGCATTCTGTGATTTCTAGGACACTTAGCACAAGCAGCATGGCAGGAGAGGAATTGCTAAGGGTAGCTGACTGAGGATAATGGATAGTAGGATGAAATTGAGAGGAAAAACTTAATTGGAATTAACTAGCTGAGAAAAGCCTCTTGATCTGTCAGACAGTGAAATTGCCTCCCAAGAGCAATGGTATAGTCCCAACCATGTGGGCATTTAAAGCCAGTGTAATGTCTATGATTCCCCGAGTTAACTGGAGTATCTCAATAATTGGAACTGACACTGAGATTTATCTTCTTTGATTGACTGGCTTTCATAGAGGCTCATCTCTTTGTGGTACTGCACAGAGCTTTCAGGGCAGCTGTTTGCACTTAAACTGCCAGAAGCTGACAATATGTATCCATTTCAGCTCTTCAAATGTGTTCTTTGAAAAAACACTTAAATCACTAGAATAGACAGTGCTAATCAGTCTGCAGGAAAATGGAGCATCCTTACCTGGGGCTCCCTGCTATAAATCTTTCTGTGCCAAAGCTTAGTCATCATACAGCAGTAGAAAGCCATTTAGGCACATTACTGCCAAATGCCCAATGAGCCTGAAAAATTGGGCTGATTTTGGCCGAGACAATGAAAGGAAAAGGTGTTTTGCCAAACACATAGAAACAAATGGCTGGTATTTCAGCAGAAGCTCCCATTTATGATAGAGAAGGATTCATTCCACTGAGATGATGGGGATGGTATCCCATGAGGATTTCAGAGAAGACAGTGTGCACAGCAAGCTAGCCATAAAAGGTGAGGGTTTTAAGGAGGTTTTGTACTCCGTATTGCCCATCCATCTGCTGTGTAACCTGTACAGTGGCAGCATATCTCCTGTCTTGATCTGCCCTCTCCAGTCTGGTGTAGCTTTTCAAAGCAACAGCTTGCCTCCGTGTTTTGGTCCTTTTTACAGTATGCCGTTAGGATCCGGGCAACTGAGGGGTCTCTCTTGCTGTGGTGAAGCACGCTTAGGAAATCAGAGCTTACAGAAACATTAACTCTGAAGCTGACTAGTGTATGAGATTTATGAGATATGTCTAAACACATCAGGTTGGAAGCAGATAGAGCAGTAAGCTATTGCTGCCAAACGTGAGATCTGCTTGGCATGTTTGCTAACTGCAGCATCTGGACAAGCTTCACGTAATAGCTCATGGCTGCAATTTCATCCTTGCAGGGTTGTAGGAGGACTGACTCGTAGCCTGATTTCTCAGCCTAGAGACACAGCCTTTCAAAAGCATCCCAGCCGGTAGGCATACCTTTCTAGGGAGAAAAGTTGTGCAACCTCCATCTTCAGGAAAAGAAGCCAGAGCAGTGCTGCTGACTCTCCTGCAGGTTTCCTCTGAGCAAGTCACTTAATCTCTGGCTGTTCCCTCAGACTACTCCCTCTGCCAATCCAAAGGGCACTGTCATGCTTCTATCAGCGTCTGCCTCACTTGGAAAAAGGAAGCTTTTATGCTCTGATGGTTTCTCTAATGTTTCAAGCTGTCAGAAATCTTGCTCTCCATTACACCATTAAGGTCACTAATGGGTAGATGTGCATGTTCTTGTGCCTCTGCAGGTTCCTCCACCAGCCATGGTCACTTTTTGCCTGTAGGCTAATGTGGAAGGTGTGGGAGTATGAGACATTGCCTTTGCACCAGGATGTGTGTGTGTGTGAGTTTATTCTCTTGCTTGCTCTCCCTATTGGTTTTTGGCTTTATGTGGTGAGACAGAGGAAACAGAAGTGCAAAGCAGTTGGGAAAATAGAAGGACTCCTCCCCTGGGGCTTCAGACCCAACCGCTGGTGGGAGTGGGCAGCTCAGAACGGACAAAGGTGACAAGGAGGGGATGCAGAATCAGGAGATGGGGTACTATGGCACTCTTACCTTGTGAGTTGAGAGGTGCTGGCTTGCAAGCCAAAGCCGTGTGGAAACCACTCATCCCATTGTACCAGAGATATCCCCTTCACTGGTACCTGTGGGTTCTGGGAAGTGATAAGCTCCTCTCTATTTAAAAGCATTTCTTATCCCAAGGTTTCAAGGTCTTCAAGTGTGGAGAGCCAATTTGTCTTTCTGTATGATCAGTTGCACTATTATGGCTCTGCTGTTCACTGCCTAAATGAGACCTAGTTAGGGAAATGAATGTAAATGAAATATGCTAATTCCTTGCCTGGAATGTTGTCAGGTATAGCACTATGAGGATAATGTACTGATTTACTGTTGAAGAGTAAATGGTTATAAAGGAATTTGTATGTCACTGAAGCTTTATTTTTTCAAACTGCTGTTTCTTGGTGTGACTGTTTTAGGCCACACCTTGAGTACTGTGTCCAGTTCTAGGCACCTGAATTTAAGAAGCACATTGAGACACTTGAATGTGTCTGGAGAATGGCAACAAGGCTGGTGAGAGGCCTTGAGCACAAGCCCTATGAGGAGAAGCTGAGTGAGCTGGCATTGTTTAACCTGGAGAAGAAGAGGCTCAGGGGAGACCTTATTGCTCTCTACAACTACCTGAAGGGTGGTTGTAGCCAGGAGGCAGTTGGGCTCTTCTCTCAAGCAACCACCACCAGAACAAGAGGACACAGTCTCAAGCTGCACCAGGGGAAGTTTAGGCTCGAGGTGAGGAGAAAGTTCTTCACTGAGAGAGTCGTTAGCCATTGGAATGGGCTGCCCAGGGAGGTGGTGGAGTCACCGTCCCTGGAGGTGTTCAAGAGGAGATTGGACGTGGCACTTGGTGCCATGGTTTAGTCCTGGGGTCTGTGGTTACAGGTTGGACTTGATCTTTGAGGTCTTTTCCAACCTTGGTGATTCTGTGAGTCTTCTGCTGTGAGAAATTTGGGTAAAACAGATATATATAGATACTGGGGGGAAAAGTGGAAAATGTAAAGTGAAAATTAAAGAGATAGTTGATAGAAAATTGTTATTTAGAGATTAAAAAACAAAAGGAAGAAAAAGATAAATGTAGGCTTTGGGTAATATCTGCAAAGCTAGAGGAAACTGGTACAGCCAGGAATTTTACACAGATGTTTATTCCTTACTACACTTATATCAAGTTTCTTCATTCTTTCTGTTGTTTGTAAAGTGTTCTCCACAGATCATACATTCTGCTGAGCCCAGTTGTCTCTGCATGTGAGCACTTTTCTCAAAAGAAGAAACAACTTCATTCCAAAATATCCCCATTGAATGAGCTGGGCACAGACTATTGGGGAGTCCTTTAGCTGATCAGCGTGGACCAAATCCAGCTAGTGGTGGCCACTGAAGCATCCCAGATAAAAGCCCTGTTGTCACAAGATCCTGCTGCCTTTCCAAACACCCTGCAGCAGGAGCAGCAAGCAGCCTCTCTATTTGCTCTCCACTTGATTTGGGAGAGTTTTGCTTCTGGCCCACCATTCCCAGGCTGGTTTCCCATACCTTTTCTCCTTCAAAAAGTCCTTGAGGAGTGCTGTCCTGAAACTGCCAGATTTGTGTGACAAGCCACAAATCCTGCTACTTCCCACGTTGTGCGAGAGTGCAGATAAATATTGGTTGTAAATTGATTCGGCCTTTACGAAATCCAGCTAGAATGCTTGGCTTTTAGTAGCATCAGCCCCGAGTTACATGTCTGGACTACACACTGCAGAGATGAATTTCCTTTAATTCGTTCCAGAGTAACTCACCATTTAATTTAACTGAGCAGTTCCTTGTTCTCCTGTTCTGGAATGATGGATTGTGAAATGCACTCCTTTGAATTAATCCAGATGCTTGATTTCTGTCAGCAGAGTAATCTTTCTCAGTGGTATGCTAAGTATGCTTTTAAAAGGTATGGTGAATATGAATGCTATGCACTTGGTTGATGATTTAAGTGTTTACACTTTCCAAACATTGCAGAAAAAACAAATGTGGCTTAGCTGCATTTTTTATAACCTTTCAGAAGTGATCATTCAAATAGCAGCAAAAGGACTTAAATGGATTTCTAAATTGGATGGTACAAGTGAGGGCAACTCCCCCCTCATCAGAGAACCATCAATTTGAAATGGGGCTGAGCAAAGCTTATAATGTTTCTGATTGCAGGGCTTCCATAGATCATCCAGAAAGCTTTCTAGTGGAGCCATTAATGGTAAAATATTTCATGTGGCTGCTGTCACTGCTTATGCTGGCTTATGATGTTGCAAGAGAGCAATACCCATTTATTTTTTTTTTTTCTTTTGTTGTTTTTACTGCTTAAAGATGAAGTGGAGTGATTCTGGAGAGGAGAAAAGAGGGGCTGTATGAAGACTTTGTATGACTACATTGTCTCCTTTGCTGGAATTGCAAAAAATGATAGTTGAGTAAGTGATAATGATGTAAACCTACCCATTAGGTTCTATCAGCCCAGACACTCCCTCACTCTGTGTTATCAGAGGTAAGGACTATCTGAAAGCCACAGCCAGAAACTGCACAGCATTCCCTGGGTTCAGCTGGAACCTGACAGCAGTAGTTATTCTTAAATGTGGGAAGACAACACAAATCCTCCTGTCACTGAAATATGTGGCAGTGCTTTGTAGGCAAAGATAAATGCCCCTAAACTTTTAGCAACACACAAACTGCAGTGCACACTTTGCTAAGCATTCATTCTCGGTGGGTTTACACCTACAGAAAGCACCACATCCAAAAACTGAGCCTGGCTGAAATCTGGGTTCCTACTTTGTGTATAAGGGCAATGTGCTGGAAAAGACATTTGGAATCAGGCAGCCTGAAACCTTTTAGTTCACCAGTGGTAGGCATAGAGATGATGCCTCCTCTGCAAAACAGATTTAGATCTATGAAATATGTAAAAGGCTTATATTATCTAAATATTAGGTCAAGATGTTTTGCAGAGAGGGAGAAACTGAGCTCTTCTGCAGGGCACAGCTTACAAGGTGATTGCATGTGCTGACATGCTAATATCGACAGGAAAATGTACTTTTTTTTCTTGATCCTATCATAATGTTGAGTCTTTTATGTATGGAATGCATACTTGACTTGTTACCTTGCCTAGATGGCTAATGTGTACCTCATACTTTCCAAATCTAACCCTGCGCCAGCCACGTTTGGCTCAAACCATTGTGTGGATATTAGGCAAGCAGAGGAAATGGCATGTGTATTGTCTACTATTCTGACTTGGTCACCTTTATCTGCCTTATTGCTTAAAAAAAAAGGTGTAGGATTGCAGCCTGATTCATATTTCCTGACAGCGCTCTCTCTGGGCAACACGTATTGTTGTGACCTGTCAACTCCACAGCCTATAACGTAGAAGGAAAAATAGTTTGGCTCAATAAGGTAGGAGTTATGTTATGCCTGGATACAAACAAGAACACACACAGCCTCCCATCATAAGCAGGCTGGCGCCAAACTTCAGTCTTAGGCAAGGACTGGGTACTGCTGCAAGCTGAAGTGAACTAAGGCAAATCAAGGTCTGTTGATCTGAGGTGCTTTTAGTGCTTTGGGTGGTTTAGTGTCGGCATTTCTTTTTTGAGCTCTTTGACAGCAATCTTCTTGGAATACAAAATTTGTGACATACTCTTCTTTTGAAAACTCAAAGTCTTTTATAGCAAAGTAGTTCAATAACCAACCTAAAGACTTTTAGGTCTTAAAACTAAGCTTTACTGTCCTTGCTGTGTTTCCAGAAAAGAAACAGCGTAAAATTCATTTGCAGTAGTGCCTGGTTAGCAGATGCCTGTTACACTCATCTCCAAGTGGAGAATTTGTGGCCAGCTAGAGATGTTATGGAGGATACAGAGAGTTATCTTAAAGATATATTAAATCAGAATGAAAATCCAGCTGAGCTTTTGTCTTCACTTCAGACTGTTGTGTAGTAGGACCGTTGGCTTATGGCCCTTCTTAGAACTGGAAAGGTTTCCTAGCTAGAATGGATGCTTTCACTCCTGTAGAACAGGAGCTGGACGAGACTGAAGGACCTGACAGAGATCACAGACCCAAAAGTGGTTGTTGATGTCTTCAGTAATGACTTTGGGCTCTTTTTCGTCACCTAAAACATAAATCATGACTAAACCAGGACTAATGCTTGGTGTCTCAGACAATTGCACTGTGAGTACCTAGCTTGTCTCACCAAAGGACTTTTTGCTGGATGCTAAGAGCCTCTGAGGTGCTTGCCAGGGGACTTTGCATAAGCTGTTGTGAGTCACAGGCCACTCCAGAAGAGCTGTGCTTGCTTTGGGCTGACCAGCTTGGGTACACTTGACATTTCTGGATGTCTTCTAAACATGTAGTGCTGATAGAAATAATGTTTAAATATTTGTGAGTTATTTAAAAATAGTGCGTCAAATAAGCAGCCTTGTGACGCCCGACAGATCGCTGGCTCCGACCAATGCTTCGGAGGAGAAGGAAGAGGTCAGCATGAGTTATGTACACAGCCTAAATGCTGATGAGAGATGTGCTGGATCCATCAAACACAGAACAAAAGCAGTGCCCCTTTGGAAAGCCCCCTTGCACATGGGGCTGAGCAGTGGCAGCTGGAGTCAAGCGTGGCTGGAGGGATGCTGCCCATCTTCTGGCAGGTCCACAGTTGGGTTGTGCCTGCTTGGCATTTTCATGTGCCGTGGGCTTGGCGGCCAAGAAGTGTGGATGTGCATGCTCTCTTGAGACATAGAGGGCAGGCAAACTATACTGGAGACTGCCAGGCCTCCCTGCCTTCAATTTTGGGCTATTTAGGTTCTCTCAATATTTTCCCTGCTTGGTACCCATCTACATTTTTAGGAAACTAAATTCTCAGAAGCTTGAGAGAATGAATTTGCAATCTAACCATCATTACGCAGTTTTTTCTCAGTATTATTAGACAGAATATTTTAGGTCAGGACAGATGGGTGCTGGACAGAGGGGAAATGGGATTCCTGTGATAGATGTAAGAGCTGGACATGATCTATTAATTATATGAAATATTTATGTTATGAACTTTAAAATATTCATGGAATGCTGTAAAAGCTGCTTTCATATGTGAAGTGCATTCTCTTCTTTCAGTAAACAATTATCATGTAGAGATTAAAATAATCTACCAGGTATTGCTGAGATACATCATAGTTTGTTACAGAGGCTGAGCCTACTATTACATTTGAATCTAGTTTTGTGTTGCATTTAAATTGGTTTGACACCAATTCCAGACCTACTGTAAAAACGAGATATGTGATTAGAGCACCGCTGTCAGCTTTCCAGGGTTCTTCCACTTTCTAGGCTTGCTGCAGAGGAAATTATTTTTGAAGTGTTCAGAATATTGACCTGTTTCTTGGCTCTTGTCACAATCCATATAGTGGTTGCATTGGGAGATTCTCTGTAGTTAGCTGTCTAGACAACACATTTTGTACATTTGGAAAATGGATTTACAAGTGACTGCTGCAATTTTACACTTCGCCTTCCAGATTCTGATCTGTAGTCTATTTTCTTTTTCTCATCAGTTGCCGCCTCCTTGTTCACTTTGACAGCTTCTTCTTACTTAAAGTGCCAAAGTGAAAAGCCAAAATGAGTCTCAACTTCTCTGAGGTCCAGATACAAGCTGTCCTGCTTTTAAGATGAAAATGCTATGTCTACTTATGGAATATATTGAGGCTATTCATTGAAATCTTTTGGCTATTATTTCTTTCAAATAGCAATTGCATTTTCAGAATATACTATGGGCTTCAAATTAGTGGTTCAAATGAAAAGTTTAAGCAAAGAGTACACAGGAAAAAAAAATAAGAGAAAAATAGTATCATGGTATAGTATCATAGTGTTAGTCAAGGTTGGAAGGGACCACAAGGATCATCTAGTTCCAACCCCCCTGCCATGGGCAGGGACACCCCACACTAGATCAGGCTGGCCAGAGCCTCATCCAGCCTGCTCTTAAACACCTCCAGGGACGGGGCCTCAACCACCTCCCCGGACAACCCATTCCAGGGTTTCACCACTCTCATGGGGAAGAACCTCCTCATGTCCAGCCTGAATCTCCCCACCTCCAGCTTCATTCCATTCCCCCTAGTCCTATCACTACCTGATAGCCTGAGAAGTCCCTCCCCAGCCTTTCTGTAGGCCCCCATCGGATACTGGAAGGCCACAATTAGGTCACCTCTGAGCCTTCTCTTCTGCAGACTGAACAGCCCCAACTCCTTCAGTCTGTGCTCATAGGAGAGGTGCTCCAGCCCTCTGATCATCCTCGCGGCCCTTCTCTGGACACGCTCCAGCATGTCCATATCCCTCTTGTAATAGGGGCTCCAGAACTGGATGCAGTACTCCAGGTGGGGCCTCACCAGAGCTGAGTAGAGGGGGAGAATAGAATAGAATAGAATAGAATAGAATAGACCAGACCAGGTTGGAAGAGACCTTCAAGATCATTGTGTCCAACCTATCATCCAACCTAATCAACTAAACCATGCGACCAAGCACCCTATCAAGTACCCTATCACCTCCCTTGACCTGCTGGCCACACTTCCCCTGATGCAGCCCAGGATCTGATTCGCTTTCCGGGCTGCAAGTGCACATTGAGAGCTCATGTTGAGCTTCTCGTCCACCAGCACACCCAAGTCTCTCTCCTCAGGGCTGCTTTCCAGCCAGTCACTGCCCAGCCTGTATTTGTGCCTGGGATTGCCTCAACCCAGATGCAGGACCCTGCACTTGGTCTTGTTGAACCTCATGGGGTTGGCTTGTGCCCACCTCTCCAGCCTGTCAAGGTCCCTCTGGATGGCCTCCCTTCCCTCCAGCGTGTCTGCTGCACCACACAGCTTGGTGTCATCAGCAAACTTGCTGAGGGTGCACTCAATGCCACTGTCCATGTCACCCACAAAGATGTTGAACAAGACAGGTCCCAGGACTGATCCCTGAGGGACTCTGCTTGTCACTGGCCTCCACTGGGACATGGAGCCATTGACAGCTATGAATAAAATTAATAATAAAAAAAAGAATTACGGTGTTTGGATGGACGGAAAAGGCTGAAACTTTTCAAAGACTTATCTGTTGCTAATAAACTTGATCCAAGAGAATACCAAAGAACCAGTCCATAATCTCTAATAATAGGTTTGGTTCCAACTAACCACCACACTTTCCTACTTCTCCCTGAAATTCTTTAATTCTCTGCCTTTTATTTAGCTCAAAGGCAAAAAGTTCCTGGAGATCTCACAAACAAACCTGTTCTCAGGAGATTTCCAACCAAGCAGATCTGACCTCATGCATAGATAAGCTTGGGATAGTCTTTGATCTAGTCTGGCACTTGCTTGTTGCCACTTCCTTAGCTTGTTAGAATATTGTTAGAATCGGCAACTGTCTTTTCATGTGTAACATCATTCTGCTAAAATTAGGAGGTACTGGCTTTGGCTGATTGGCAGAGATTGACCTGTCCAGCTGCTTTGTTTTGTTGCTGGAACAAGCATCCTCTGGATCTTTAAAGGATCCTCTGTCCAGCTTCTTTGTTCAACATCTGAGATATAATGAAGATAGGAGGAAAAATAAGCTTTTTTCCCTGCTTTTCTAGTCAGGCAAGAAACAGTTGTTTTTCAAGAACTATGACTGAAAGATGATCCAGACTTTGGATATAGGTCCTATTTAACCTGGTCTTGGCTCACAGCAACATCTGAACTCCAGAGGGAAAGCCTTGGTTGTCTGTCAGTCTGCATGTTACATCACCAGCTTAACACAGGACAGTGGCATGCTGCAATGCCCTGAGGAATTCCCACCTGTGACACAGTTTCCTATGTACCAACCTCAAAGCCCAGTGCAGTGGCTGTGCTGCCATCTGTAGGGATAGTGTCAGTGTGGCATCATGATGGAGGCACGCAGCTTCCCCTGCTTCTAGCATGGGCAAAGAACAGGCTAGAATGGACTCACCAACAACTTTACACCTTCAGCCTTGGTCTATCTGGCAGCAGGACATTGCAGCGTGGAAGTGATCCTTGTTGACTATTTTATACCAAAGGTGTCATTTCTTGAATAGATCCTCTTCATGCTGGAGTCTCAGCCATTTTGGAGGCATGTTGGTAAGACATAGAGCAGGCAGATTGGTTTTATTTATTTAAATAGTTGAAAATGCCCTGGTGAGTCTGTTCTCTCTATGTGCTGCTGAACTGACAGTCACTCCACCCTGAAAAAAAACAGGGTTGATAGCTGGGTGCTCCTGGGAAGTGCTGGTGGGAGGGTAAATTTCAGTATCATTTCAGAAGACATGGAACGTTGCAGAGTATAGGCTGCACCTCAGAGACGAGACAAAGGTGATCTGCTTCTTTGCCCAACTGCTTCCCTCATGTAAGATTCATACCTTGAACAGAGATGGCAAAACCTTTCAGAGAGGATACTTGACAGCAAGTAGGAAAAGTAAGAAATTGCAGCAAACCCCATTTTCCCCCCTGCAACCTATGCAAAATTACTATATTTTTTTTTAAGGTTCAACAGCTTGTTCATATGAATTCAGAGTGCTTTGGAACTTTGGAAGTTCTATTTATCCAAAACATCAACTACATTTTAGTGGAAAGGACTGAAGTTAATCCTTCAAGGCTGTGTTACCAGGTAGCTATGTGCTTTCTTTCCTCAGATACTTCTGTCTGTGAAGACAGATTCTGCAGAGCTGTGTCCCTCAAGCATTGTGTGAATGCTTTTATGTAAAGACTTCAGAAGAGCTGGTGGCTTTGCCTTTACTGTCAACTTTGCCTTTGTGATTGACTCTTGAGATAGGAGAAAAAGATAAGTGACTGAGAAATCAGTGTTTACTTTGCTCAGTTTTCTCCATTGTCAGCAGGTCAGAGCTGTGAGTTTGCCTTGGGTGCCCTGTTTTCTGCACCAAGCAGTTAAACTCTTCTATTCACCGTTCCTAGGCAGGAAGGTTTGACAGGGATACATATTCCTGGAGGGGAGACACCTCAAGAACTCCACATGCCTCTTCTGAGCTTTTCCAAGGTAAATGTTCTTGGTGAATCTTCAAAACAAGATACTACATTCTTTGTTGCTACATTATCTCCTTCACATTTTAGGAACTTTGCTGGTTCTGGAAGATTCTTTAATTTGTTTAGTCTGACCATAAAAGTTCCTTGAGAAAATCCCTGGAATTCATTGTGATAGTGTTTTCCACTGCTTGACTTTCTAACAACAGTAGACAAAAGCTAAGTTCCAGATTGAGATTTGACCTGCTCTGAAGAGAGGCAGATTGCACAATTGTAATGGAAGCAGGGATACAGGGATTTAAAGGAGTGAAGATCAAACAAAGTCATTATCACCTGCTGAACAAGACAACACTCCATGCTGTTTTCCAGGATCAGCAATTCCACAGTATTTGCTTTCATAACAACACAGGGGAGTTGTGGGTATTGTAGCAGCAGATAAACAGCCATATATGAAGGACCAACTTCTTCTAAGGTATTCTAAGGTATGGGAATATCAAGGATGCTTTACCCTTCCCTTTTAAAAAGGGGCTGTGTTTTATTCAAAGTCCTGGTACCTGGTACTAGAAGGGGAATTCTCCCTGGTTTTTATTTTGCAGGGATTTCTAGAAGAGGTGAGAGGTACATTTCCTACCATTGTGGGTAGTTATGACCAAATTGTTGAAGGTTGAGTTTTGAAAGGAGACATAAAAAGAATTAATGATTACCTGACCCTGTCATGGACCAAAATCCATGGCAGGACTGTTTCTAGATTTCAGGTCTGTGTTTCCAAGGTGAGCTTGGAAAACAGGAGAGCTTTATCTGCTTCAGGTTTCACTAGAAGGTCCCAGCCAAGTTCATGGGGAGATAGAGAAAGTACAATGAAAACGATTTAAAATATTTTTATCGTGTAGTAAGATTTAGATGGTGCAGGCTGTGAAAATGAGGCCTGAGTGGTTTAGAATGACTACAGCCTGGGAAAAACCATGAGGATATGACTTGGAGCCACACCATTTAATCTTGATTTTCAGGGGAATAATCTGCTGTTAATTACAGAGAGCCATTGAATGTGCTTGTTTTCTCCTACTTCTGTTCTCACAGATGCTTTCTGACAGGAAGGCCAGAATGATAACTCGATGCTGCTTTTACAGTATGATGGGTTACTGTTTTGTCTTTGCCTCAACATCACTTTAGTGTATCCAAGAATCTTATTTTTTAACAATATTCTTATACTCTTGTAAGCAAGGTTAAAGACTTTATTCAGCTTGCTCTTGCACAAGAGAAGAAAAATAGCCATGCAGTCCAGGCTTTCACTCATCCATCTTGCTCCCTGAAATACACATACCAGCACTTTGTCTGATCTGCCCTACCTCATAAATGATAAAGCTTCAGTGTTTGTCCTTCAGAAAACACTTTTCAGTCAATAGTTTTCCCTATAGGGAAGGTTGTGCTTCAGTTATTTTTTTCTTAATTTTATCTATTTCCTTTCTTATGTCCTTTCCTATTGAGCTTATTAATTTTCATCTTTGTAACTGACAATTCTTTCCTGCTACTTTTACTATTCATCCCTTTTAACTCCATTTTAATATATTGCCTATATTTTGTTCTGTGTTTTTCCTCCCAATTGGTCTAGCTCCTTAATTAATCACACAGCTTTTCTCTGAACAACTTGTTGCCATAGAAATATTTTTCTTGATGCCTACTAGATGCTGAAGTTAGATTTCTTGATCTCTTCCATTAACTCCAGATCATCAAGCAAGGAAAAAAATGGAAAACAATTACTTTGGGATTTTGCTAAGAGAAAGTTAGAAATGGAATTCCATTCAGCTCTGATTCCTCAGCAGTGTGTGTTGTGGGAGAAGGCAGTGAAAAGGAGTGAGAAAAGAAGGGAGGAAAAAAGAGAAGTGAGAAGTGATCCCTGCTAAATTTATTTGCATGGGAAATATTCCAGTGACATCAGAGTGAAAATATGTGAGAAGCTTGGCTTTAATGAACTGTGATTCCATTTCTTGGCACAGTGCCTGTCAAACAATTTCAATAACTTGGGGCTTTCATACAGTTTTGGTTATGTATGAGTAAGGAATTTAGAAGTGGCAGTTAATAAAAATTATTAATTTTGTTCATGAAGTATTTTTTGAAGTTGTTTAAAATGACCCACTCTGGAGTTGCCTTCCTCTATATTTGAGCAAGGTGGAATGTAATTGGATGGTGTGCAGAACGCCTATGTGTGCTGACCTACAGTGGGCTGATGGCTGGGGTTTGGGTCAAGCCAGCTTGGAACACAATCCTTCAGACAGACTCTGGAGAGTCTCCAGTGAGTGTATGTGGTTTCAGAAAAGAGGAAATCAAGTACTAATGACAATTTGGGAAAAAGATCCCATTTTCCAGGCTTCGGTCCCAAACAATGGCATAAGCTTTAGCCTTTTAGTAATGCTATTGGGTGGTCCTTGGTTTGCTGCAGAGCTGAGAAGAGAAAATCCCAGATGAGCAGGAGGTAGATTTTCTTGTGGGGCTGCCAATGGAGGTTCCCATGCCGGAGGGAAAGATGACAAGTCCACTGCTAGGCAGCTGTGCATTGAGGGTTTGACACACTGCGAAAATACCCAAACACCTCTTTGGAAGCTGAGGCATCATTTTTCCAGACACCCTTCTGAAAACAGTAATTCCTATTTTAGATATAGGTGCTAAGTGCAGCTCCTGTAGAGTGCAAACTTACTATGTGGGCTGAACCTCTTCTAGTCAGGGACTGATGCAAGGTTCCTCCGTGTTTATTGTACTACAGAGGACACAAAATGATCAAGAGAGGGAATGCGAGCCTTCAGAAATTCCTCATTTCATGCTATGTTGTACTGCAGTACTTCTCCCTAAGACTTTCTGTAGGGTCTTTCTTGATCACTTACCCATACAGCACTAGGAAACTTGTCATAAGTTTTTGAAAGGGAGACAAAAGCAGCATTGTAGGGCTATGCATTGTCACCTTATGGCAAATGCCCCCAAAAAACAAAAGAAGAGTGAGAGAGCACTGGAGCATTGGAGCATTTCTATCATATGGAAGCAGTTCCCTGATGTTATCCCAAGATTTATATTACACATTCTGTCTCCCTCACCCAAGCACATAGCTAAGAATTTAATCAGTGCAGGGTGTGTACTTTTTTAATATTGCTTGGGTGGGTCTGGCAAAAAGCATTTTCTTAGATAATCATAGCTAGATGCCATATATCACACCACTCTAATTTCTTTTGTATTGTGCAGCTCGGGAAGACCAAAGATCAAACATATTTTCTATTGTGCCATGAAAACTGCCAGTTTAGAAACTAAATACATGAAAAAGTAATCAGAACTGTGTAAATGTTGCATTTGGTTGTCATACTCAAAACAGATCTAATGCCAATGAAACACACCCATAAACTGCATCTTCGTTAGGGTATAATGATCCTAAAAGAAACTGGAGTAAAATGGAATGAACAAACAAGTGTTTTAATCTCCACATTGTAAGAGTCTAAACATCACAAGAAGTTGTCTACAGAAATGTAGAGCCTGATCTGTTTATCTGGCGTGGCTCATAGAGTTTGAATTATATTTTGACCTCTGTAAATGAACCCAGCATCCCACTCTTACAGGGTGCAGGAGCTCTGGCTCAGTCTGCCCGTGGAGGTTGTGGAGCTTCCTGTGAAGAGATTCCCAATCCACCTGGACATTGTGATCCTGGGCAGCGTGCTGTAGGTGTCCATTCTTTAGCAGGGGTGTCGGGCTTTAAGATCCACAGAGGTCCCATCCAACTCCCACCGTGCTGGGATTCTGTACAGCCACATATCCTGTCTGAGGGAGACTCGATGGTCCGTCTGTCCTGCAGCACAGACAGCGTGGCATAGACGCGCAGCGCGATACAGCACAGGCGGGGCAGCAGTGTACGCGGAGCGCAGCACGGGAGGTGCTACCGGGCCCGAAGCCACCGCACCAGCCATCGCTTCGGGCCCCGCGGGTCGGGACAGCGGGGCAACACGACGACGAACAGCGGGGCCGCGGAGCAGCGAGGCATCGGGGCGGGGCGGGGCAGGGCGTGGCCCCAGGCAGGCGCGGCCTGGAGCGGAGCGGAGGAAGCCGGGGTGGCGGCGGTGATCTGTTAGGGAAGTCGCGGCGAAGCCGTCCTGCACCCAGAGGAGCGGCTCACGGTGGCTCGGGCAGCCGTGCTGCGGCAGATGACATCCCTGGGTGAGAGGCCAGGTGGGTGCTGCGGGACCTCCCGTCCTCCTCTGCTCTTTCTGCTGCTGCTCTCCCAGCCTGCCGCGGCCACGCTGCCCTCACACATGGGCTGTCCGCACTTTAACTGTGCTCTTCTAGCAGCTGCTGCTTCTGCTTCATAGCCGAATGCGTTCAGGGAATGCTTATTTTCTGACAGTGCTGAGTATTTTTGACTATCAAGCAGGCATATTGAGCAAGTAAAGGGCTGTCCATTGACCTGAACTAGGCAGCTGATAGCAGGCTCAGTTTGTACGTGCAGCAGGCTCTTGCACTAGTTTTCTTCTAAATATAATTTACTCACTGGTCAGCTTCGAATGGGTTAAATAGTTCCTAACATGTGGGCTGAGCCTGCATCACATGCAGTGGCATTATTGGCATTTTGTAGAATTACGGAAAAGTTAGTGCTATGTGATGAAAGAGCAAGGACACTGCACCGGTTTGGGGGTTTGCTACTTTGCTATAGGTTTACTGAAATAAGCAGTCACCCTCCCTGTTACGACTTTTACCTCAAATGTTCCTCAGTCACATACAAGGGTCCTGGAGAATAAGAGCCATAAGGAGCATCTGCAAGCAGACAAATATAGCTGTTCTTGCTTTACAGCCAGCAGGACCAAAGCGCAGAGGACCAATGTATCTGGGATTAGACTGCAGCGAAATTAATCCTCTGTCTCTTACCCCAATTGCCTGGACAAGAGTTTTCTAGTGTGGATGTGGAAATTAGGGAGTTACACTCTTACTTCTCCTAAAATCTGTAGGAGTTAGACACCTAATTCCCCTGAGCACTTTGAAATTCTTGTAGAACAGACACCACCTTCTCCAAGTTAAATTGAAGCAATTAAAAGGTCATCCAGCACTGACAAGCTAATTAATGTGGTCTGCAGAGAAAATGCCTTGAAACTTGTGTAGGTCCCAGTCACTGACACTGGAGGCTAATGACAAGGACCTGAGTAAAGATCCTAACATCAGCCTGGGAGTCGTAGTAATCGGCTTGGGAAGTTAATGCCAAAGAGCTGGATAAAGATGCAATTAAGTTTGCCACAAAGTACTGGGATACATTGCAGTTCCCAGCTGTGATAACTGAAGTATTGGCTGCGGTTCCAAAACATCAGCATGGTAGTAAAGAAGGAATGAGAGGACAAATATCTTGGCCTTTTCATTTTCCAGACATTTATATTCACTATCTGCATAGAGCCTAAATTATCCTGGCAAGATTCCAAGCAATAAGTCTTCTTTACTTTCCTCTTCTTCAAGTGGGTTGGTAAAGTACAATTAGGCTTTGCTATATTGCATTACACAAGGGACAACAGAATAAACATTTCCACTTATTTATGATCCATCTCAGCTTGTGGGGAGTGACTGTTTTAGAAGTCCCTTACTGCTTACCCTGGTCAGCACAAATGCCCTCCTTTGGAAGCATCATATTAGAGCCTTCAGCACTGAGTAGTCAACATGTTCAGACTCTAAGTAAGAGGAGATAAGGAAAAAATATCCTTAGAAATTCTGCCACAGGTATAATGCAGTCTTGAGCATCCTCAGAAAATCATGGTTCTAGTGCTGCAAACACATAAAATGGAATATTTTATTAGCAGCTCTAACTCATAGGGAAGTAATACCAATTTTTATAGCTCCAGGAAGAAAAACAGATCTGTAAGATGTGATGGGAATTTTGTCTTCAAATGGATCTTGACAAAGCCCTGTTGCTTCTACCACTGCCAGCACAACCAAAAGTGACAGCAGCTAAGTCACTGCATAAAGGACCTGGCAGCTTACAGCTGATGGCTTATGAGCTGTAGGAAGAATGCATTGCAGAGTGTGACACGTGGCTGCCAAGTGTCCTCAATGCTTGTTGACATTAGTTCTGGAGGAGTCTGAGAAGGATGCCACTTTGGGATTGTTGGTGAGGAGAGGAGGCAGCAGCATCTCGCTGTGCTGTGCCAGATCAAGCAGGTTTCGAGGCTCTGGGTGTCTGCTTGTCTGCTGCTGTTTTAGGAGAATTACGGCCATGTGGAGAAAAAAGTCTTGGTATATAACGAGAGGTTGGGAAAGAATAAAATTCTTTGGATTCTTTTCTAATTCCTTTCCAGATAGGTGTAATATGTATTCAAAGAAAGTCAGAGTCACTTCTACCCTCTTTTCTGTTCTCCTGTCTGTACTCATGCCATGGGGAGGAGAGGCCATGTGAGTGCCTCCTTGTTGAGGAAATCTGTTCCTTTTGGCAATCACTGCCCTTGTGTGCTACAGAAAAGTGGAGTGGTAGGTCCTGGAGTACATAATGTGTAGAGGTGCTGCAAACAGCAAGAAAATCTGTCAAACTGCTTACTGGCATGGTTTTGGAAGATGTTCAGATCTGAGCACAAATCTCTTTAACTCATTAACACCTGATCACCAAATGGTTCTTACTGGAAAACTATTTTGTATGAAGATAGATGAAAGAGTAATGCATCTACCAGGGTTTTTTAAAATACTGAAAAACATCCCCAGACTTTTAAATTGGAGAGGTCTGTGAAAAACAATGCACAGGTTGAGGTTCCATACCTGATTCAGCTGCCCCAAGTTAGGCTGCTGGGCACTGGTGGGCAGTTGCACTTCCCCATGCCTCTCCTGCATGTGTCCACCGCTACCCTCACCTTGCCACTCATGTTCATTGAATATGTGGTAGCTCAGAAAGCTAAAGCACTACAAATCTGATCTTGCCAAGCAAAGTGAATAATCCCTGCCCATTTGGTTGGCCAGACCTGCCCTCACAGGTTGCAGGATGGCAGCGGGTGGGGTAGGAACATGCATTCATTGGAGAGGAGAGAAACAGGACTCTGGCTTTGGAAGCAAATCTGTGCAACTGGAAAGTCATGCTGCATCCTGAGAATAAGGTTCATTGTACTTTTATACTTTCACACAGAAATTTGTATCCTCTCATTTTATTTAGAATAGGTATTTCTGAAAACGTGAGGTAAAATTTGACACTCAAGCCAAAGTTTGTGATCATCTTGTAGTGAGACTGGCCTGTTTCATATACATCTTCTCAGTGGTTTCAGTAAGTATGGTTTCACAGCAAGCATAAAGCATCTCCCTGCTGTTGTGTGGCCAGCAGGAGCAGGGAGGGCATTCTGCACTGGTTAGGCCACACCTCGAGTCCTATGTCCACTTCTGGGCCCCTCAGTTTAGGAAGGAGGTTGACTTGCTGGAAAATGTCCAGAGAAGGGCAACAAAGTTGGTGAGGGGCTTGGAACACAAGCCCTAAGAGGAAAGACTGAGGGAGCTGGGGTTGCTCAGCCTGGAGAAGAGGAGACTCAGGGGTGACCTTATTACTCTCTACAACTACCTGAAGGGAGGTTGTAGACAGGCGGATGATGGTCTCTTCTCCCAGGCACCCAGTACCAGAACAAGAGGACACAGTCTCGGGCTGCACCAGGGGAGGTTCAGGTTGGATATTAGGAAGAAGTTCTATACAGAAAGAGTGATTGCCCATTGGAATGGGCTGCCCAGGGAGGTGGTGGAGTCGCCATCATTGGAGGTGTTCAGGAGGAGACTTGATGGGGTGCTTGGTGCCATGGGTTAGCTGTTTGGGTGGGTTGGATTGGTTGATGGGTTGGACGCGATGATCTTGAAGGTCTCTTCCAACCTGGTTTGGTTTATTCTAAATAAAGGTTTATTCAGTTGCTGCCTCTCTCTTGTTAGAAAACTGCTTCTTCAGGTGGGGAAAATATCTCCTAGAAAGCCTAAATCTCAGCACAGATGTCTTTACAAGCCTTCCTGTTAACATTGATATTCATTCTGATAAGGGTTTAATACATGTAGCACCTGATTTCTAAGTACTTGATGAGTCTGAGTTTGCCCTTTAGTCCACAAACAGAACCATGCTCAGCTGGGGCAATGCAGTTTTTCAGGTCTTAAGCCAAACTGGATGGAGGAGAGGAAGAGTCAGACAATCTGATGTAGATACTGGGGCTCTGAAGAGAAGGCGGCAGTGGAGCACACAATGTCATCACACTGGGGAAAGAGGGGCAGTAGCCATGGAGGGCAGGGTTTGCTGGGGTGGTTGGGACAGGCAGACTGTGGCACAGCCATCATTTGGAGTACTTCTTTCAGTGAGACTAAACTGAATCGTCATCACGAAATGGACCTTTGTAGCATAGGACAGCCAAAGGATGGCACAGGTCAGGTACTTGTGTATTGTTTCCTGTTAACTATCTGTTAGTAACATATCTCTACAGCCCATGGGGAAAGTTAGCCTGGCATAGAAATTTTGCTGGCAGTCTCCAATCTAAGGTAGAATTCAGTTTTGTAGGTAATCCACCCCCCACCCCCACCCCTCCCTTTTGTAGCAACTGTGTGCTGGCTGGGATTCATGTCATAAAGGGTGAGGTAGAGTCAACAGGCTGTGAAGCTAAACTAGGACTAGAAGCCACAAATGGATCTCCTGCACTAATGTCACATCTGTACTATTTGTCTTGGTGAAAAATAGTATGAGAGTCCTTTCAATAGCCCAAAGAGTCTTCAAGAATATTATCTCTGCTTTTCATGAAGAGAGCTGATGTAGGAAACTGAACTTTGGCAGGTATAAAGCATGATTCAAGATGCTGGGACTACTGTGATCGTTGCTTTAGCACCTCCTTTGGGGCAGTGTTAGTAAGTATCTGTTGCACATTTGTTAACAGCTGCTGCCCAAGGTGGGTATGTTAGTGTTAGCCATTATTGCCACCCATGATCATTGCTCTTTTTACAAATCTCTCTGACTTTTACTCCAGGAGTTTAAGAACTCTCCAGGGGTTCTGATGGAGGGCACTGTTGGAGTGCTTCATCTGTGTTCTGCCATTAACAATGAGTTTTCACTTGTCCTCCAGGCTGCAAGTGCCATAAAAGCAAAGCAGCCTTGCGTGTCAGTGTTGAGTGCAACCCTATGAGAAGCAGTTACTTCCTTTTGAGCAGCCATTTCTTATTTCCTTTTTATTTTCTTCTCTTATATTGATAATTTTCATAGTAACACAGGCTCATCTGGGAATTTCCTTCTACCAGAATAGAAATCCTAGGCGTTCATTGCCCCTTTATGCATTCAGTTTCCAGTAGCACTGGGGGGAGGCCGAAATACACAGCTATCAGTAGAACCCTTTGGGTAGTTGCTTGAACAGTGAAATAATCACAGAATGTCTTATGGTGGATAATTGTAGACATGCAAGGCAAGAACTTGTTAGTGTTTTGTTTGGTGTCTCCTAATTCAGACTCCTAGTTCAGACTGGACAGGAAGAAGTTCTTCACTGTGTCAGTGGTGAAGCCCTGGAATGGGTTGTCCAGGGAGGTGGTTGAGGCCCTGTCCCTGGAGGTGTTTAAGACCAGGCTGGATGAGGCTCTGGTCAGCCTGATCTAGTGTGAGGTTTCCCTGCCCATGGCAGTGGGGTTGGAACTAGATGATCCTTGTGGTCCCTTCCAACCCTGACTGATTCTATGATTCTAATGGATCAGTGGCATTGCAACGTGGGACCATGCAAGGCGTGTTACAAGGTCTGAAGATTTACATCAGCGAAGGAAATTTCTCCAGCTCCTGTGTCCTTGTCTTACAGAAGAGGCCACCTCTAAGTGCAAGAGTGCCACTGTGTTTCAGGCATTGAAAATGTCCTCACCAGCTGCCAAATATTTTCTAGATTGTTCTTATTTGCATCACTGCTTATGGCTTGGTTTGCTCTAAAGATAGAGCTGTACTTTCAACATCCTGGCACAAGCTTCAGCCCCTCCACCTTCACTCTTCTGAGCTCAGCAACACTGTACACAGGCCTGAAATGAGGACAGCTATAGCTTCTCCACATCTGAGGTGGTTGAGTCTACTGTATTTTCCTAAGAGAAGGTGCCTTTGTCTTTGTGAAGACTCAGTGTTCAACTGGTCATCCTCCTGGCTCTTTTCTACAGATGTTTCTTTCCTGTTTTGTTCTGAGTACAATGCTAGTGTTTTATCAGTCTCCCTTGCCTTCATATTCAGTAAATGCTGTGATAAAGTTTATGATCAATTATGGCACTGAGCATAGTAATAAGTGTAGGCAAAGTGTCTATGGGATATTGTGGAAGAAATTAGCTTCTGCTCTGCAGCTTGGGGACAAAAAAGAGTCATAAATCTGTTGTATATTGAAATACTTTTATCATCCTGTAGTAGCAATATTCTCAGATGGAAAAGCCATAGAGTTTTGTGCAGGAAAGCCATTGTCATGGATGGATTTGTCCAAATGAATCAAATTATAATGGAAATAATTTAAAGTGTGGAAGCAGAATAATAAAATAATGGAAATTCTGTAAGTTTTTGGGTTTTTTTTTCCAGCCTGTTGCACTGATGACTTAAAACTAAGAAGTTAGAGCAAAGCAAGCAATGAATTTGAATAGGTGTGTATGTGAAGTATCTTGGAATCCTCAGCTTTTATCACAGATGTAAAGGAAATACTTTAAAGAAACAAGGCTGTTTCTTTAGGCTAGCATGCTACATTTTAAGGTGCTTTAAAAATATCTCTGCTGAGCATGTTTGATTTTAAGGAACTTTTAGAACACTTCTTTTCAATCTTTTCCTTTTGGTTGGTGTATTGTAACGTGCTGGAGTACCCATGGCCATACAAAGAGGGAAAGGGAATCCTCTCCTCAATAAATCCACTCATTCCTGGTACTTACAGAGTTTGGAGCCTGCTGGCATCTACTCATGCTAAATATGTTTATGGTTTTGAGGCATTGGGTGAGTGTTCTGTGATTCTGTGAAGTTATTTGCTATTCCTGCTCCTGTGGGAATGTTACAGTGCTGGCCATAGGGCTTTATGAGTTGTCACAGAATGAGCAGTTAATTCTTGACATCTGCTGTGCTGAAGCGACTGCCAAGATGCGTGGGTAGTTGGCAAGGAGATAAATATTGATAGATCCTAGCAACAGGTACTCCTGAGAACTCTTGTTCTGGGAATACTTGTGCTGTGTCCAGTGTTGCTAATGTTGTGATAGCATTTGGAGTTTATTTATAGGATTTGTTTGTGTCTTATCACCATCTCCCAGAACTGGAATGCATAAATGGGCTTTGCTGTGCAAAGGCTATGTGATACATGTGTATCCCATAGCCTTCTCTGGTGATTCATTGCAACATGCAAAAGATGCTTCACTGCACAAATCTCAGGGGTAGTTGATGTGAATGGATGCCTGACATAGAATCATCTCAGGTATGTGCTCATACTAGACCCTTGTATGTTTGATGTCTATCCTGTGTTGGAATGACTGTTCCAGAGTCATGTACATGTAAGTGCATCTGGTGCAAGAACCTATGGGGGTTTAGTGATATACTAACAAAACATTCATGTACAAGAATCCACTAGATGATAAAACAAGCTTGCCTGTATTATGAAAGCACTAACTCTTGTGAGTGCTGTTAAGTGAACAGTTTTATGTTCTCATTGCAGAAATTGAAGCCAGAGAAGCCTGCAACTGGCTGAGAGCTGCTGGGTTTCCCCAGTATGCTCAGCTCTTTGAAGGTATGATACTAAGGACTTCTCAAGCAGCTGATGCTGAATTCAGGCAGAGTTGTTTACATAAATAATCTTTCAGAGCCTGAAACATTTGATGGAAGCACTTCCAAGTTCTGTAATGTCTTCATGCAAACCTGCAAAAAGCCAACAACCTAGTGTGCTGTCTGGCAGAAGTGATATCCTCAGTAGGTTACCATGGACTAAGGAGAATTCTGTAGAGGACTAAATCTTTCCTGGTTATTATTAGACTGCAACTCAGTCATGCTTCTGCTTTTGTAATTTTTAGTCGCTTGAATTTTTCTCAGGCTCTTTTCCTTGGAGTGTTGAGGGTTTTTTTCCAACTCACTGATTGCAACCAAAACTCATATAAGGCTCTTCAGCCTGTGGTCTTGAGCAAGACTGTTTTATTTAAAAAAAAAGAATGTTGGAAGAGTCCTCTAGAAGTCACAAGTTTTTTAAAACATGCCGAGTAGCAGCCAGCCACCGTAAAAACCAAACACGTTTTCAGTATG
This sequence comes from Melanerpes formicivorus, assembly GCF_026170545.1. Taxonomy (NCBI): domain Eukaryota; kingdom Metazoa; phylum Chordata; class Aves; order Piciformes; family Picidae; genus Melanerpes; species Melanerpes formicivorus. Next base: position 45,152,246 of record NW_027142354.1, on the reverse strand, counting down.
TTTTCATGCTGTTACAGCTGCAAAGAGTGCTTGTTAATTGTGGGGGCGATAGGGGTTTGTTGACAACTTGTATAATTTTCAGGCAAAACTTGTGCTTATACCTTAAAAAGGTTCTTTAAAATATGTTTGTGAACACTGAATGTAACAAAAGCTAATCTATTTTTGAGAGAGATTTTATGGAAGCACAACAGTTAAAATACCGAAGAGAGGCTTCTGCCTGCTCCCATTCCCGCTTCCCCTGTTCACTGCAAAATCAAACCCTGAAAGTTAAGCAGTATAGCCAAATGTGAAAGCTCTGTGCTGTGAAACATGGTATCTCACGGAAATGCTTCCTGTTTGACCAAAACAGGTTTTATTATCTAATCTGTCAGTTAAAATAGCTTAGATATAGTATACATTGTCTTGCTTCTGAGTCATGAGTCCCCTGTGTTACCTTGCTGTTCATGCAGTGTCCTGACCTGACTAGGTGAATTAAGTTTGAAAAATAAGCCAAGATATGGATCTTGCTGGTTCCATCATCTGCAAGGCTAAATTTCAGCTGAAACACTGAACTCTTCAGCTGGTGTATTGATTATCTTCAAACAGAGCATGATTTCTCAGGGTCACTATGCCTCAAAGAGCATCTGTCGTGTGCTGCATGGTACCTTGCCATCAGCAAAAGCCTATGGAAAAACTCCTGGCATTATACTGTGCTTGAAGGCAGAAGTGCAGAGAACCTAACCAAAACAAAGCTTTATTTCCTGTATTTCTAGGCTATAGTACTTAGTCACTTCAGGCTCCTAGAAACGCAGCAAGTGCTTGTGTATCTGTAACCAATGGCAGCAAGCAGAGACTGATGTGTTCTCCCTCTTGCTCTATATATTTGTGTGAATATATAGCTATAGAAAAAGATGTAGATTTATCTCACCTGTGATAAATATGTTGCATGATTCAAAGTCTTTGCAGTTACAACTCATATTTCAGATTCACCTTTTTTGTTCACAGATAGGCAGTTTCCTATTGATCTAAAAACTGTGAGGAAAGATCATGAATTTTTAGATGGAGATGCAATTGAATCACTGTTCAGGTAAATATTAATTATGATTCATCCTTAATACCTCCAAGCTCCAAAGTTATTTGTCATTCATCTTTTTATGTCTTAGTTTTTGTCAGAGACTAACCAGTCAGCAATGCTGTGACTGAAGGAAATCACTTAGGCACATATTTTAATACTGCTGAAGCTGGTGTTTTAAGAATTTAAAGGTAGAGTGAGCATGTATGTGTGCATCTTCATCCAAGGTCTCGGTGACATTATCCTAAGCATCACATCTGTCTTTGCTCCTATGTGAAATGTCTGCAGGCTGAGGAAGTATAATCAATTCCCTGCAAGCACGTGGTAGCGTGACAGTGTGCTCTCTAGAAATGCCTATTAGAGAGCACAGGGATTTCCTCTGACTGTGAGATTCCCCAGAGCTGTTCCATCAGATAAACAGCATAAGCTGCCATAGCTGCTTGCAGCACAGAAGTGAAATTGCATCAGTGCACAAACTGTTTCCCCACCTAAGAATGCCAGCGTGGTGTAGAGGTGTTCTTTACTATTTACTGCAGTTTTTGAAGCATTCCTGTTATGAGATGGTTTAGGAGGTGGAATGAACTCCACGCTATCCATACCATTCCACTGGATCAATACAAAGAAATGCAGTAAGACCTCCTACAGGACTGTAAAGTTTCGCTTCCGGCAAAGCAGTTTGTTCCTTTTCTGTGTTGTGAGGTCACCTGAATCCAAACTCTGTACTAAGAACATCAACAGGAGCTGGAAGCCTCTACATCAATAACATACAGCAGATATTAAAGAGCTTTGCATATATTTTGTTTCTTGATATGACATCTGTCCTGAGTGCCTCCTGTCTACTCCCAGTGTGTCTCCCTGTTGATGCCACACATTTGTTTGACAGTTAGGTGTCTGGGTAGTTTGGGGCCTTATTGATTCCGTAAATTGTCATTAAAATGCCACATAATGAAGTCCTTATGAGGATACAGGTTAATGTCTTTTGGGGTTTTTGTCTTTTTCAGAAGCCACCTTGCAAGTTTCTTTCATTTTCAAAATCTTAGCTCAGTATATACAGTTTTTCACAACTGTTAAAGCTCATCATATGATTTTTAATTAACTAATTATTTATCCTCCTTTTCCTCTAATGTTAAGACAGCAGAACTGGAACTGGGACCATCGTGGGGTGGTTAGTTGGTGCTAGTTGTGGCAAAATGGATGGGGAGCCCCCAGGCCTGTCAGCCTTTGACCCCAGTAATGAGGACTCTTTGTAGACAGACATACAGAGCTACTTTGGAGCATGTTTGCATTCAAGAAATAAAATAGTTTAAAACTTCTGTCTTTTTTTCTTACACTCTAGACGGCTGAACACATTGAGCAAGTGTGCGTCAATGCAAGTGGAAATAAGCCGTCAGAGGAAACAGGTCTGCTTGTTAAATGTAGTTAGTTTTCTCATTAAAAAGATGTTTAACTATGATTTACATTTATAAAAAAAGCCTGGTTTTAAAAGGTGTATGAAGGGTTAGCTATTCTGAACTTGTTGCTGTTCCAACTCCATCGTGCAAAGCTGCTTCCTTTGCATTTTCCACTGGAAAACATAGTGATGGAGATTGAAATTATGTAATGTTCCATTTGTAACTTGGTAAAGTAGGTTAAGGGCAGGTTTTGAAGTGGTTTGTAGAAGTAATTTGACACACATTACTGTCCAGTACTTGCACCAGGGCCCCACCTCATCATGTGTTTTCTTGCTTTCCTAAGTAGTTTCATGTCTTATTTAAGAACCTGAAAGTGAAATTTAACTCTTCTTGACTAAACAAATTATAAAAAAACCTAAAAATGGACAATCCACACAGTGCCACTGCCAAATGCCCAGCCAGTGCAAGCTGGATATGTGTTAGCTTTGCTGTAGTTGTCTCTCCTGCAAAAAATGTACTGTAGCTAAAACAGTTACAGCCACATCTTGGATGCTCAACCAGGATTAACTGCAGGACTAGCAAGAAAATATCTTTGGGGAAATGTCTAGTTTTTGGAAAGTTCCACTCTGCCTTCAGGAAGAATGGGGCAAGAGAAGGTCCACAGAGAAGAGACAGGTGATTCCTGTCTCTCTAACAGTTTGCTAGCCAGGTGCTCATGTGGCATGGGGACCAGATAGCTAGCCAACGGAGCACCTGGCACAAACGGACAGTGAGGCTGAGGTCTCCAATAGGCATGCCAGACACTGATGTTACCACAGTCCCACAGCCAAATGATTCTTTGCTGCAAAATGGATGAGTTTTGGTCAGAGAATAGTGAAAGAGTGGTTGATTTGTTTGGCTTAAGGGAGGACCATGCAAACTGAATGCAGTTAACTTTTTCAAAACCTTTGGATTTGCCAGAGATCAGAATGTTTCCTCCTCAGATCAAAGCTGTCACCTCTTCCTGTGATAAACTTACCAGATGCTTGGGAATAATTTGTCAGCAGGTTTTTCAGCTAACAGAACAGAGCTCAGGGCAGACCTTCAGTAACTGAATGGTTACATATCTATATGTTTGTCTTGGGGGATTGGAGGTAGGCAAAAAATTTGTCTCCCTTTTTGTTACATTTTTTGGTAATTAAAAGTTTGCCAAACTGCTCTTGACCTGTACTTTTCTTTCTTTCTTTTTTTTCCCTCCCTTCTAAGAGTGATGAATCTGAAGATGATGAACCTTGTGCAATAAGTAACAAATGGGCTTATGAGAGGTGTAGTCAGAGATGGTCTCGTATTGAGAGCCTGGAAGTTTTCCCAGGAGAGGAAGGTGCTGGTACATCACTCCCAGGCAGTCCAATACTGAAGAGCATCAGCAACAAGGATGATGTCTTTCTGGACCATGGAGAGAAACATGATGTGTCCTCAATTCACAGCGCTAGCAGTGGTGACAGTGACACTGTTAGCTTCCCAAAACCTTTTGAGGATGTGATAACCAGCACGAATTCTTCAAGATGTTCCTCAGTTAAGGTGACTTCACTGGACTCTGCTTGTAGTTGCTCTCCTCCTCCCAGTGAATTTTTAAGTATTACCAACGAGGAGAAGCTTGTGGAAAAGTCACCATACAAAAAGAGGAATAGCCTTCTAAAGAAAATGGAGAAGTTGCACTTAAGGAGCTGCAGCTTAAGGAGTGGTCAGTCAAAGGCCAAACCCATAATAAGTGAACCTGTTCTTCTGGAAGGACTTAATGAAGAAAAGATGAAGATGCTGAACTGTGTAAATATTTCTGACCTCTCTGGCATCCAAATAAAGAACAGTTCTTCCTTTTCTCCCCAGAGTTACAATAGCAGCAACCAGTCTGAAAACAATGGCACAGCGAGCACTCCAAGTCCTGCTATGAAACCCCAAGGCCATGCTGAAGGAAGGGTCATGTATGCAGAGGACTTGGATTCTAACAAGCTCTTTCTGTGGAATGATCTATCTCAGCAAAATCTGAAAAATGACATGGAGTTACAAATGACCCAGATGTTTCACATACCACAAGGCCATAAACCTGGCACTTTCCCTATAGTGCTTACAAACAGCTCCCTGTCTTCAGCAGAAAACTCTTCCATCCGCTGGAGAACTGGGAGTTTTCATGGGTGCAGGAGGAACAGAAACAGAAGTAGTTCCAAGGACTCCAAAGCCCCCAGAAGTCCACTTTCATGCACAGATAACAGACTAAGTATCTATGACAACATGCCCAGTATTGAACTTGATAATTTGGAGGCAGCACAGGTTGGTGATGATGATGTGTTTTCAGAACTGAACAATGTTATAGAAGATGTCAATGGTCTCAAAAAGTTGGTTGATCAGTGGACAGAGAAGTTCTCAGATGATGGGGATTTGGACTTTGCCAGTGACTTGACCTCTTTATATCCATCCTCACCTAAAGAAATCTGTCTTGAAACAGAGGGCTCAGAAGATAAGACAGCAGAGCTTCCATCCACTGAGGGACAAGGCAACTGTGAGCTCAGCAAGATCAGTTCTGCAGACTTGGCGCACATAACAAACTCTAAAAACACCAACAGGTCAGCCATCCTTGGGTTTCCCTGGTAGACTGCCCCTTGGGAACCTTTCCCCATTGGTTCTCCCCCCTCAAAGTGTAGTTGCTTCTCCAGAACAAAGTATTCTTAAGTAAGTCTGTTCTGGATATCAGGGTCTGCACCACTTGTGCCAGGTACCATTGGTCTGTAGGCACTCAGGTATCTATGCCTGCTCTGACCTCTCTTGCAAGTAGGTGACTCATCACCTGCACAAGCACTTAGACTAGCTAGCTGCAGGATTTCTCATTGGACATTTTGTATTGCCAGAGTACCTCCTGGATGAGAAGTGCTTTGTTTAAATGGAACTAACCATGTGGTGTCTGGGAGCTGCAAGTCATTTAGACCTGTAGGTGCCTCACAGGTGCAGGCAGAAAACTTACAGGGACAGTGGGAGCAGTCCTAAGCTTAATATTTCCCCTGTAGGCATGAGAAGCAACACTGGTCTGTGGAAGAGAGCATGAGCTTGGAAAGCCTTTCCGTCCAGACTGATAGCCAGACAGCCGCCCAGCTGGCCCGGACACAGAAGATGGCTTTGTTGAAGCTCACTGCTTTGATGGACAGATACTCCCCGTCCAGCAAGCATGGCTGGAACTGGTAAGTTGTCCAATAATAAAGCAATTTGTGTTGGAAAGAGGGCTTGAAGTAAGCAGGTGAATTCCTGTGTCTGCCTAGGTTACATGTGTTCATAGAATCACAGAATTCTTTTTTGTTGGAAGAGACCTTTAAGATCCTGGAGGATCTTCACCTAGCACTGGCAGGTCCACTGCTAAACCACATCCCTCAAGCACCACATCTACAGGTCATTTTAAATCCCTCCAGGGAGGGGGACTTGACCTCTTCCCTGGGCAAGCTGTTCCAATGCTTCATGGTGAAGAAGATTTTCCTGATATGCAAACTAAACCTCCCCTGGCACAGCTTGAGGCCATTTCCTTTTAAGACTATTCAAGATGAGGAATGTCACTTGTTAAATCATTGGCAGTTTCATGGTTATTTCAATGGCTCCAGGATTTCCTCTGCTATGGACTGGACTTTTGCTCCCCACTGGTCATGTTGTTGCTGATTTTAAAGCATGTAACAGTTACCTCTTTAAATCTGCCTACTTTCAGGTCTTTCTCTGAGGTCTTTCACAAAAACTGAAGGACCTGAGGTGAGAGCTGGCTGGGCTGAGAATCCATCTCTTCAGCATCAAGCCCCTGTTTGAAATAAAGTCTATCACTCAGAAGACTTAGAAATATCAGTTAGCATCTTAGGATAGGGATCTGATACTTGAATATAGAATGAAGTGAGAAAAGCCTGCAGTGTCCTAAAGGGATGGAACTTATTTCATATGAGTGTGCTTTACTAAAGCTAATTTCAGGTGTGAAGTGAGGAAGTCATCCTGGTGATTGCCCTTCATGGTTCTCTCTCATGATGCTGTGTGTAGAGGTATGTGGCAGGATGTGGGGGCATGGCAAGTGTAACCCATACAGGTAATGGAAGTGGCAGGCAGAATTGTGCTGGAGAGCTAATGAGTTGCACACACTGGTTTTTGTTTTCAGGACTATACCAAAGTTCATTAAAAAAGTAAAAGCCTCTGACTACAAGGACAAAAATGTGTTTGGGGTTCCTCTCCTTCTGAATGTCCAGCGAACAAGCCATCCACTGCCCAATGGCATACTGCAAGCCCTGGACTATTTAAGAAGCCATTTTCTTGACCAGGTATGAACTTGAAGAAGCCCAGATCAGCTCTATGCCTTGAACAGATCTCCTCCAGGGAACCAGTCTCTGCTTCCAACTTTTGCACTTTACTTGCATGCCTCCCAAGGCTCTGAATAGTAGAAAGGTGTAGGGCTGAGCAGGTGGCCAGCAAGGAGTTACCAATGCTGTTACTTGGGAATGTACCTTTAGTCCTGTATTGTGTGTCTGTGCCTTGCCACACTGACAGCATCTGCAGCAATACTCTTGGTGCAGACACTCTGTCTTCTGCTGACATTGTCTCTTGCTCCCTTAGGACACAAGGCTACTGTACAATGTCGCTCCTGCCTCTGTCCTGCTGTTAGTGCCAGAGCTAATGTCACAATTAATCTCATTTCAGCTGAAATGTGCCACTAAGCAGAGATAAAACACGTTAGAGCAGTGCCTGAAACATCTTTTTCTGGTTCTTAAATCTGTATTTATCCACTAAGTGGAGATGTGTGCATGGTGGTGAAAATAGGTGTTCCATGGGCTGTTTCTATAGGAAATAGAGGCCTGTGCCATGAGACATAGGAGTCAAAGAAAGGGCTTTTTTTTTTGGTGTTGTTATATTTGTTTGTTTGTTTTGTTTGTCTTTTCTGTGCTTGGCAGTTGTCTAGGTGTGCAATATCATGCTGAGGTAGAGAAGTGTGTGCGTGCTGTGAAGTTCCATTGCAGTTTGGAGGCACATACTGGAGTGCAGGCAGGCAGCGTGTTCCATTTTGAGGTCCTGGTGTTCAGTGGGGGTTGGACTTGATGATCTTTAAAGGCTCCTTCCAACGCCTGACATCCTATGCATGTAAATACTGCCTCAGTGGCACACAGTGAAACATTCAGCAGATGCTTTGGTGAAGTGAAATTCATGGGAAACATATAAATCTAGTTTTGTCTGAAACTGGACCAACATTCATGTTAAAGTCATAGCTTCTCTCAGAATAACAGTTTGTCCTTTGCCAACCTGTAGACCTATTAGATGTATGAGAAGTTAAATCTGAGCCTTGTGGACCTCACACTCTGAGATTGTTTGCTCCAGCAAGGGCATCAGTGTGCATCTGCTTTTGGGGGCACACAGTAGTGCACTGGAAACTTGCAGTTCTAATGTGTGAACACAGCCTGTTCAAGCAAACTGTGATTCTGTGATATGATAGTAGTAATGATTTTAAAGGTGAAAAAAAAAAGAGTAATTTTGCATTCAATAAAAAGCAAGCAAAGGAGCAAGCTGGTTGCCTGGAAGGAATATCTGTGCTGCTTCTAATGACACACAGGCAGTTTGGTGTTAGATCCCACTGCCACAGGGTCTTTGCTATCAAAAGTGAAGGATCAATTATTTGTCAGAGATTTGATCCCTGATGACTCCTCTCTTTGCCTTTAATATTCTCTTTTACCTGCAGGTTGGCCTCTTCAGAAAATCTGGTGTTAAATCCAGGATTCTGTCTTTGAGAGAAATGAATGAAACCAACCCAGACAATGTATGTTACGAAGGGCAGTCAGCCTTTGATGTGGCAGACATGGTGAAGCAGTATTTCCGAGACCTTCCCGAGCCTATATTTACCAGCAGGCTCTGTGAGTCCTTCCTGCACATCTACCAATGTGGGTAACAAAAGCTATGGTTTTCCACTTACTTGAATAGCTTCGTATTCGGCTGTACAAGGCAGTGGCAGACTGGGACTAGTGCCATGTGCCCTTGTAGTCAGAGAAGATAAGTCAGGCAGGTTGTGTCTGAAAAGATTAGTTCAGTGTGGCTCTAGACTTAAGAGCCTCACATTAGTTATCTAAAGTGCCTTTTCTGGTCTTAGAAGAACAACAGATGCTGCAGCAGCCCTCTTAAACTATGGTTTTAAACAGTCATTTCCATATGCAAAATTAAGAAAGAAATTAGTCCCCTCGTTCACAGCATGAAGCAGTTGCTTGTGCAGAAGTCATACTGATGAAATGTCTTTATTAAAGTGACCAAGCATAGCTGCTGTGAAACAGCATCTTTGCCTGGAAACCCTAGATACTTTCTGCTTATGCTTTCACTGTTTCCATCCTAGAGACTCAACCTGAAAAAGAAGGAAATGTGAAGCTGCAATCTAGCGTTGAACACAGTCTTAAGCAGGTTCCCTCTCCAGTACTTTACCCTCAAGCAATGACCTTTCAAAAAGCTGCTGGGCAGGGGATGGAACTTGCTGGAGTGACTCATGATAATGTTGGTACAGGAAGATTCTTCTTCCTTTGATAAAAGGTTTTGAAAACCAGAGATTTCTGAGCTGTTTTCCAGCCTTTTTAAAGTGACTTTTATTGACATGAGTACATGGGCTGCTGCTCTCCTGTGTATGATGTAGGTTTTGCTTTTTTAGCCTGTCAGAATTCTACAGTTTTGTCTGGAAATGGTTGGTTGGTTTGTTTGCTTGAAGCAAGTTTTCTTCTTGCATCCACATATCCTTTAGGTAGGGAAGTCCACAATTCCCATGTTCAATGGATATGGAATCATTTTCTTCTTCTCTCTGTTGTAATCTTACCACTGTCCACCTCCCATCTCTTGTTTTGGGATAGAAACAGCAAATGACTGAACTCACCCATCTTGTGCCACATGTGACTTGAGCAAGCATCCAGATTAAATTACTGTGGTGTTTTCACTAAGCATGTTTTGTGTGGTCTGCATTTGTGCATATACCTGAAGGGAAAGAGGAGTGACTTTCTGCCCTTTGTAGTGCTGTAAGTTGGAGATGTCCTCATGCATGGCAAGATGAACCATAGCTGCTCTCCTGCAGGAGCTGTTTAGGCACAGTCTCACTGGCTTTCAGTGTGAATTAAAATCTGTTGGCAAAGCCACTGATCTCTCACTTGAGTTAACTGAGACCATCTGTTATCTTCATGCCTGAAGCTGAAAGGAAAAGACAGTAGAGTAGCCATCTGCTCCAAAGTATCATTCCAGAGCAGTATTTTATGGGGAGACAAGCCCTTATTTGGAGTGTAACTGAAGCCTGCTCAGGAGAAGATCATTAGCATAGCCTGCAAGATAAACTGGAAGTCAAGCACCAGCATCACTATGTGTAAATGTGCCTCTTGACAGGCAATAGGAGGAAACTGTACTTGTTGATGTGACCCTGATAATGGCCTCTGCCTTGTCTGCTGTGACCTAGAGTGACAGAAAAATGGATGAACCTGCAGGTTCAGTGCCCTGCTTGGATCTCTTTTGATGGATGCTTCCTCTGCAAGTTGTGTGTGATGTTCATCGTTGTTTCTGTTTTCAGATGTGCCTAAGGATCAGCAGTTTCAGGCTGTCCAGGCTGCCATTCTCCTTCTCCCAAAGGAAAACCGAGAGGCTTTGAAAATACTCCTGTTCTTTCTGCGAGATGTGGTTGCTTTTGTTGAGGAAAACCAGATGACCCCAACCAACATTGCTGTCTGCCTTGCACCTTCTTTGTTTCACCTCAACACCCTCAGACGGGACAGTTCCTCCTCTTCTACTAGGTATTAGCATCCCAGTGCTGTCCATAGTGTCTTTCCTGGAACACTGCTGTCCATAGCTATCCTAGGATCAGTGTCTGCTTTTAAGGGAGAAATAGTATTTGTGTCTTGGGGAAATAGTGTTTGTCTCAAACATAGTTGTTCAGGTCTAGCAGGAGCTGACCACAGCAGTGGTAAGGCCCCATTTTCAGGCTCCTAGCCTGCCTTCTTCATGGCTGCTGTGCTCTTTGCAGCTGCCCAGGAATCCAGCATATGGCCACTGTTTGCTGGCCATTGAAAATGTAGCCTCTGCACTAGCAATCTAAGCTCATGTGCAGCTCTAAGGCCCTGCAGATACCTGGCAGATGGTAGCAGTAGCTGGCACTGGCTCTGCTGGGTGATAAGTGGATCATTCCTGCCAAACCAAGCCACAGGGATTCTGTAAATTTATCTTAATAAGTGAAAGTATCTGAGTTGCATAACATCCCTGTTAGTACGTGCAGAGAGGAAGGTGCCCTTGGGCCAAAGTAGACAAATAATAATCTCTAGGAGCTTTCATGCCTTATCTGGCCTCTTGAGCAGGGCTGTTTGCTTTGCTCCGTGCTCCTGTGTACAGACAGACACGTATCAGGGAAGGAGAGGACAGCTGACTTGGATGGAAACATTGTGCACCCATCAACAGAGCAAGCTTATCACCTCACTTGGGGAGCTGAAGATGAGGACTGGTTCTTCTCCCAGGCAACCCCCAACAGAACAAGAGGACACAGTCTCAAGCTGTGCCAGGGGAGGCTTAGGCTGGATGTTAGGAAAAAGTTCTTCATAGAGTGATTGGCCATCGGAATAGGTTGCCCAGGGAGGTGGTGTTTAACTGGATGAGGCACTTGGTGCCAAGGTTTAGTTGACTAGATGGTGTTGGGTGATAGGTTGGACTTGACGATCTCCAAGGTCTTTGCCAACCTGCTCTGCTCTGCTCTATTCGATTCTATTCAATTCTGACTCTGTTCTATTCAAAGCAGAAGCTGTCAGCTGTGCAAGTGGCATCCTTCGAGGCTAACAACAGGCTCTGGATGCCAGAGGGGGAAGAAAACATTAAGAGCTTTTTTTTCAAGCAGTACGTGACATCTGAGCATGTCAAAGCATGGCCAGAGCCTGGGGCTGCCCTGCCCTCCCTGGGCTGAGCTGGCACATGGGAGCTGTGTAGTCATTGTGAGGGTGGCTGGGGATGTGATGGAGTGACAGTGCAGTGGCAGCAGGTCCTTCCTGGATTATGGTTGTGTTTGAGCTCCTAGGAGTTGTGCCTCCTTAGTTTGCATGAACATTACTCTGGAATAGTAGGAGCCCAAATTGGAGAGGTGTTTCCTCTTTGTTGTCTCTCTTTAGCAGCTGTGATGCTTTGAAGCTTTGGCATTTTTGTAACTGGGCATTAATGCCATAGTGCAGGGTTTTAGCTTCAAAAGGTAGAAGCTGACAGGTTCGACTTTGAGGAGCAGCACTGAGGACTCATCTTCCACTCAATTTTCAAGCCATTTGGTAGGAATGCACATAGATAAGAGCATTAGATTCCAGAATTAATGATGGCATGTAATGATTATGTTTGGTGTTTAGTGTGGGCCAAAGGATTTAACAGGTTCTACATGGGTTTTGCAGGGTATCAAAGGGGCTGGATATTTGAAGGTTACATACGAACCAGCTTGAAGTCAGTGCTGTCTTTGGCCAAGAGTGTGATGATGTTTGGGGAATAAAAAGCTCTGATTTGCCTTTCTTGGGCATACATTACCACTTCAGTCCTAAGGCTGGAAACCAGCCTGAGTAGGCATATGCTGCTTGTGGGTCACACATCTTGCTCACACAGCCTTCTTTTCACCTTCTCCCCTCCACAGATCTAGTCAGAGGAAGTGCAGCCTGGGGAAGCCAGACCAGAGGGAGCTGAGTGAGAACCTGGCAGCAACGCAGGGCTTGGCCCACATGATAATGGAGTGCAACAGACTGTTCCAGGTATGTCACTTGCTGGAGCAAAGCAAAAGCCCTAAGCAGCCTGATGCGGGTGGCCTGCTTCAAGCAGCTGTCTGGGCCAGAGCCCCACAAAGGTCCCTTGCCAGCCCAGCTGCTTCTCTCAGCCTGTGGCAGGTGTGAGTTCTGCTGACTCCAGGGAACAGAAAATAGGTCAGTGCAGATTTACCCACAACTGTTAGTGAGGGCTGTGAGACCATTACTCCACTTCCTCCTCCATCATCCATCTACGACAGTCCATTGACTCCCTGAGCTTAGGGCCAATTTAGAGCTGCCATAGGCTCTTGGAGGGAGGCCCTGGCCAAGGCCAGCCATCCCTTTTTGTGGGAGTGGGTGGAAGCTGAGGTTTTGCTGCTAGGGCTTGGCCAGAGCAAGAGGCCTGTGCCTGGCTGTGAACCCCAGTAATCGGGACCTGGACATTGACCCACAGACTGACTTCCCGGCTTGACCTTGGCCTTTCCACATCAATATGGACTTGCCTGGTGATCACTAGGCTGCTGTCACTGGACCTGATCCTGACGTCCCTTGCTAACTCACCTTCCTGGCTCACCCTTGGACCTCATCACCATGGATGTGCCTGAAGAGCTGGACTCTTGGCTGACCCTGGTTGCCACCTCTGGCCTGGCTCAGGTACTGTGGGACCTGGCGGCTGCCCTGCCAACCCTGTTATCTCACTTGACTCCTGGCTCCTTTCCCTTGGGGGTCCATCACCCCTTGTGGTGCACACTGACAGCTTGGGCCTTCTTGTGCTCTGCTCCAGCATAACTGGGCAGGAGCTGATGCCCTGTGGTGCTCTGAAATGAGACATGGCCCCACCCTAGGGTTCCTACCCCAGCACTGATTCCCCCACAACCAGCTCCTGGCTTCTGAGTGGCACCTACTCCTCCCTAGCCCAGCCTGGGGTCCAGTGTCTCCGTAATGGTCCCCAACCAGGCCAAGGCTCCTAAGTGTTCCCCTCTGTCCCCAGCCAAATCATGGGTCTCAGTTTCTCCGTGGTGGCCTCAATCCTTCTTCCCAGCCCTGACGCCGCTTGGGATGCTCTGACATCTGCTGCCTGCCCTGCACCCTACAGTCAGCCCCAGTGACATGGGAGCTGGCTTCCTCCTTGGCTGCATGGCTCCCCAAAATGGCCCTGCAGGGACTCTGAGCTGCCCTTGGACCCACAGACATCCTGCAAGCTCCTGCCGTGACTAAGGACACCAGGCCTGTGAGCTGTGGAGCTGTTGAGGGGTGACAGGGTGTGCCTCTGTCCTGCTGGGCAGAGGTTTGGTGCCAGCACCCAGAAACTGTCTGGAGAGAGATGTCCCCTTCTGCTGATGACCTCGAGGAGAGCCTGCAGGCAGCTGCACAGGGCAGCCTCAGCCATGCCTGTGCCTGGACATGCACCTGCTGCCCTGAACCTTGATCCTGATGCTCAGATATTGGTCATTGCTGGACTGCAGCTGATGCTGCCACCACTGCCGAACCTGACTGCCTGGTTTGTCCTCAGCGCTGATGGATGCACTGCACCTGCAACCAGGACTCAACTGCTCACCACTGCCATCCCCAGGCCCGTCGCTCATCTCCCTCAGGTATGTTGGGACAGGGTACTGGTTGGTGAGGTGCTGCTCAGTCCTACCCCATGGTACTCTGCTCAGCACCTTGGTCCCCCAAGCAGCCAGCAATGCTGCTGCTGCCAGACTCCATAGTGGGTATTCCAGAAGAGCCTGGACTCCTGCCTGTGCCCAGCCTAGCCCTGGGAGGAGGAAGAGCATGGCTATGGCAGGAGTAGGGGTTTGTGAACAGGAGATGGCCAGGGAGCACAACAGCTTGGGCAGCTGGTGAAGCCCCCAGCACGTATGGCTGTTGCACTGCTGCCAGCATGGCACCAGAGCAAGCTCTGGTTTTGTTTGTGGGCATTACTCAGCCAGCCATCAGGAGTGTCTGTTTGCAGAGCTGTGTGCTGGCTTTAGTGCCAGACCTGCGGACATGAGGTGCCAGGCGCTGTCTAGCTGCCACAGCTGAGCCCTTCCCCACAACTGCCTGTGTAGAGACACCCTGGGTCATCAGGTAGATATGATACAGCTTTCTTTTGTATCTTGATACTGATCTGTACAGAGGTATGTGTACACACACACACATCAGTGAGCACCTAAATCAAATGTTACACCTACACTTATAGGTAGCAAAGCCTCAGGTTGGTGCGGCTTTACTGCACACAGCAGAGCTTCCAACAAATCCCAAGACGAAGGCAGGAGCCATGGCCCTCTGCCTTGCAGTTGGCCTTGTGGTTACCAGTGATCAAAATGCCCCCAGCAGAGGTTTGCTGACTCTGCAGGGATTCAAAACATCGCTGTGTGGGGAAAGAAAATGCCCTTGTATCATCCTCTGAGGGAATCTAGTTAATCCATCTGCTCCTCCCATGGGCCTCCTGCTCCTCCAGGTGAAACTGTTGCCTGCCTGCCTGCACCAGCACTGCTGGCAGCTGGTGGTGGTGCTCCCACAGTGTGCAACCTAACAGTGCTGTCCTAAGAGGCACTCAGGAAGCCACCATCCCTTATCTGAGGGAGGGCTGGTACTGGCCATCTGCACAGGGCAGTGATGTGTGTTTGCCTGTAGTGGTACACTCCACAGCCTGGACTCAACTGCCCTGCTGTGTGTTGTTTCACACCTCCCTTGTGTGTTATGTTGAATTTCAGTCATGACTGTCATGTTTGATCTCTTCTGCAGGTACAGGAGTGCTGCCTTGGTCAGCTCACAACTTCCATGAGACAAACATTCTGAGCACCAGGGCCTCGCACTGAGGGCCGGGATGAGACCACCTGGCTCTCTT
The DNA here is from genome assembly GCF_026170545.1 of Melanerpes formicivorus. Lineage (NCBI taxonomy): Eukaryota > Metazoa > Chordata > Aves > Piciformes > Picidae > Melanerpes > Melanerpes formicivorus. The sequence goes on along the minus strand of NW_027142354.1, from coordinate 45,137,222 downwards.
GAGAGCTCAGTGCTCTGCTGGGGGATGCCGGAGATGACATCAAAAGCTGGCTGAGCTGCTCACACCTGGCATGTAAAGTAAAGAGGATGGCTGGGGTTATTACAGAAAGGCAGCTCCGGGACTGTGGGTGACTGTCACTGTGCTTGGAAGGTTTCAAGGAGGTGACTTGGGCGTTCCAAGTTCTCAGTCCTTTAACTCTGCAGACTGAAGCAAGAGTAGCCCCAGGCATGGGCTTGTGGAGCTTGACTCCTGCACAGAGAATTGCTCTGAGCTGTGCCCATGGCCCTCTCTTACTTTTCTTCCTTATTCACTTCCCCCCTCCTTCCTTTCATTCCTCCCTTCCTTCTTGCCTTTCATTCTTTCCCTTCTTTCTCTAAGGGGTGCTGCTCCCCTAGCGCATCTTCCCCACCCCAAAGACACAGATACCTCCAGCTGTTTAGTCCCTTTATTGTCACCCCACAGGGCACAGTTACATCCTCTGCACAGGCTTAATGCCCAGGATGTCGAATCCTTTGGCCATAACGGTGGCAGTGGCTTCGCACAACAGCAGCCTCCACATGTTCACCTTCACGATCTGACCTGCAAAACACCAACACAGGAGCTAGACCAGTGGCTCAGAACAGCCAGTACTGCCTTCCCCAGGGCAACCCCATTCACCCACAACCTTGGCTGGGCAAATCAACCCCCCTCCTGTTCTCCCTCAGCCAGGCAGATTTGGCCAGCCCTCGTGTTCCTAGATTCCTGGCTGCTCACAATTCTGTACTCAACCTTCCTGCTCACAGGCTGCTCCAGCCACTGTCAGTCCTCCCCCATGGACAGCACTTGCTCTGCAGCAGCAGTAGCGTGACAACAGCCTTCCCAGCACAGGGAAACACCCCACACATTTCCTGTACCATGGTATATGACACAGGCACACAGAGCACCCCTAGGCCGGCACTCACCACTCTGCCTGTCCTTCTCAACACAGTAGCAGTTGTCATAGAACTCAGTGAAGGTGGTGGCCAGCTCATAAAGGTAGTCACAGAGTGTGTGCAATAACAAGTCGTCCAGGATCTTCTGCAGAATCTCAGGGAACCTCAGGATGCACTTGCCCAGTTTCCATTCCTTCTCGTGGTCAAGGATGAGCACCTCCTCCCTGGCTGCTTTCCGCAGCATTTGCTCATCAATATTGGCCAGGCGAGCAATAGCCCTGAAACGGTCCAGAACACAGCCTGTTTGTGAGGGCCCCACTGCTCCACCTGCCACAGGGCCAGTCTGCAGCTCATCACCTAGCTGGTCTGTCTCTGGGCTAGCACTGGCCCCCTGCTGATCTCCTCCTTCACCCAGCCCTGGGTTTCCAGGCCAGAAGATAGCACTGAGCCCTTGGAAGGTACAGGGGGGTGCTGCCCTCCAAGCAACCGAGCAGGGCACTGCAGGGGAACAGGGAGAGATGCGCTCTGGGCACATGCACTGACAAGTACAGCTGCTGCTGACAAGCAAACCAGGGCTCAGGGTGCCAGAAAGGCTGGGGGGACCAGTGACACCTGAGGCGAGTGTCTGCTGGAACAGCTCCTGCTTTTCCAACCACCTCAATGCTCTGATGGAATGAGCACAAGCTCCCCTCCCTGCCAGCTGAAAGCCCAGAACACACTACACAGAGGAGCCCTGTCTCCGATAGCAGAGAACACCATTGCTGATGACAAATAAAATCTTGCCTGTGGCACGTACCAGATGTAGCTGGCTTCTCTTACCAACTGCCCCCACCACCACTGACATAACTGAGTCACCCCTTTCCCCACACCTTCCTTTGTGATAACGATGCAGAGCATCAGAGACTCCCTGCACCTACCTGATCCGTGTGAAGGCATACAGCAAGTAGGCAGCTGTGTTCCCTCGGTCGTCCAGCATCTTGTCAAAGGAGAACACGTAGTCGTTCAGTCTGTTGTGGGACAGGTCTGCATATTTAATGCACCCAAAAGCGACTGATGTCTGGGCAGCCTTCAGCTCTTCTGCTGTGAGGACCTGTTGCCATTCCAAAGCAGGCCACAGTCAAGAGGAAGAATGCTGTGTTGGCATCACAAACCACAAGGCAGCCTTGGTCACTCAGCATGGCTCACAAGGGAACCCATGCTGCTGAGGGGATTTTACCCAGGTGAAAGGGTCACACCCACCTTTCCACCTCAGGGCATCAGACAACCCCATACTCAGTCCTCCCTCCTCCTGCAATCACACAGCACTGTAGCCCTGCCCAGATTAAGACTGAGTCCCTCTGAAGGCCCCCAGGACCTCTGTGCCCCATCACATACTGTCTGCCATACATGCTTGACACCCATTCTGTGCTCTGCTTCCTGCAGATCCCTAACCATCCATCACTAGAAGTCCCTGATAGCCCAGCAGGCCAAAGTTGTAACTTTACATTCTCCCACCACCTGCCAGGTACAGCCCTCCTCTCCCACCCTCAGAAAGCTCTGCAGTACCAGCCAGAGGCCAGTGTGCTGCCTGCAGCTGACGTCCTTCTTTTCCCATGACAGCTCCCTGCCCGAACTGCTACCAAACAATCTCACCGACTGTACACTACCTACAGCATCTCCTGGGCTGCTAAGCAGCACCCATATTCTCAGCTCACACCCAGAATGTGGGAGCCACAAGTCTGAAGAGATCTGTAAAGTCCTCAGGAAAGAGAAGCAGTTTTTCACAGCTACCTTGTCCCGTTCCTTGTCCTTCAGCTTGTCCATAGCTCGTTTCAGCCCTTCTTCCAGCAGGTCTATGAGACGCACTGTGTCCCCTGAGCGAGTTTTGAACTTCTTCCTGAAAGCACACAGCCAAAATTACCGCCTGCTAAGAGGCAAAACACTTCCACTCCCTGTCTAGGCACTATGTGTGCCCAGGCAGATCTAGGATATACATCAGAACTTCTTGCAGGAATTTCCACTGCTCATTCCTTCTGTCTCATTAAAAAGGCACATGGCCACAATCCCCTCATATTAAAGAAACTGACTTCACACAGAGCTACAGTTCTGAGAAAACACTATGGGGTGGCCCAGAGGGGTAACCAGGAAGGCTCCAACAGTCAGAGTTGTCCCAGACTCTTGCCCAGACCAGCAAGACACCTTTCATTTTGTAACAGACCCACAGCACACACACCCAGTCTGCAATGACAGGCAACTGTCAGTGCACTGATCTAGCCACAACTTCAAGACGTGTGGCTGTCACAGGAACAACCCTGGAGCACATGGGCCTGCCCTGCAGACTAGGACACAAGAGGCTCTTTTACCAACTTTCCTCTACCACAAGGCCTTTGCTTTGATACATTTTCACATTAGCTTGCATTGCACTTCCACCAGCCATTCCCAGTGCCCCTCCCCCAAATGCTAGGCAGCAGAAGCTAGGCCCAAGAGTGAACCTGACCACAGGACCAGTGACTATGTAGATCAAGGACCATGACACAATGAAATGACACAGTTACAAAGAAGAAGTCTTCTCCATTCACTCAAACATCTTCCAGAGCATATCCAGAGGAAGAACTATATCCAAAGACTTACTTGTCTTCTCCCAGCACCACTCCAAAGGCAGCATGGGCCACTCTGGTTACTTTGGGATCATACCAGCCGATCATCTGTCCAGCTGCAAACACTGTTTGTAAATGCACCGACTGCCAGGAACAAATACCAACAACTGGTTCTCAATCTACTCCTCCATGTACAGTTTTATTCCCAGCTTTACTGCCTTCACAATGAGAGTTAAAATGTCCCCAGACAGATTCCACTTCAATCTGGCGAATTCCCATCACTGCTCAGATACAGAGCTGACAATTTTGCATTTCCTTATGTAAGGAGAAACCCAAATCTTAGTCCAGATTCATCTACTGAGATTTAGGCTTCACCCACCTCCAGTGGTAATTAGGTCTCACGCTTATCAATCAGTTTAGGGGGCTCTTAGGAAGACTGCCAGTCCCCAAACTAGATTCCCTGTTACATCAACAAGGGCATAAGTAAACATACCAAGTGCACTAAACCCCTACCTACGTTACTGTTGCATTCGCTGGTTAGCATCAGGAGAAGTGTGGCTAGCAGGTCGAGGGAGGTGATCCTCCCCCTCTACTTAGCCCTGGTGAGACCCCACCTGGAGTACTGTGTCCAGTTCTGGAGCCCCTATTACAAGAGGGATGTGGAGGTGCTGGAATGTGTCCAGAGAAGGGCCACAAGGATGATCAGAGGGCTGGAGCACCTCTCCTATGAGGACAGACTGAGGGAGTTGGGGCTGTTCAGTCTGCAGAAGAGAAGGCTCCGAGGTGACCTAATTGTGGCCTTCCAGTATCTGAAGGGGGCCTACAGGAAGGACTTCTCAGGATCTCAGGTAGTGATAGGACTAGGGGGAATGGAATGAAGCTGGAGGTGGGGAGATTCAGGCTAGATGTGAGGAGGAGGTTCTTCACCATGAGAGTGGTGAAACCCTGGAATGGGTTGTCCAGGGAGGTGGTCGAGGCCCCATCCCTGGAGGTGTTTAAGAGCAGGCTGGATGAGGCTCTGGCCAGCCTGATCTAGTGTGGGGTGTCCCTGCCCATGGCAGGGGGGTTGGAACTAGATGATCCTTGTGGTCCCTTCCAACCCTGAATGATACTATGATACTTTCTGATGCTCTGTGCCAGCAGTGGCAGCAGGGCTTGGCATGCTCACCTGGCCACTGTCAACAACGTAAATGAGGATGTCAGCCTTCTCTTCATACAGCCTGTGTTTAAGAGCAGCCAAGTCAGATGTGTCATATGTGTAACCTCCATCTGACTTCATGATTGTCAACGGCACAGGGAAGCCTGGGACAAAGACGATCTTCCGGCCATCATCAACCTGGACAAATCCTGGAAGAGCAATGGAAAATGTCCTATGTTGGACTGCATGGGGGGGGAGGAGGTGGGGGTCAGGACAGGCAGAAATATTCCCCTTTCCAGATGCTACCTGCAAGAAAAGCCCATGCACTCATGTTATCAAGTAATTCATGGCTCCAAATATAGAAAACCTCAATGAGAATTCCCTTGCCATATTCTGAACTGTACTTCCAGAACTCAAGAGCATGCATAAGGAAGTGAATCTGTACAGATCTGGCCTTACCACAAAAGTCCTAATTAGTCCAGTTGTGGACTGCAATAAGGTGTCTGAGCCTCCTCTTCTCCAGGCTAAGCAACCCCAGTCCCCTCAGCCTCTCCTCATAGGGCTTGTGCTCCAAACCCCTCATGAGCTTTGCTGCCCTTCTCTGGACATGTTCTAGCAACTCAACATCTGAACACTTCAGATGCTGTGACTAAAGAACTACCAAATACAGACAGGAACATATAAAACCAGAGACCTGTTATGCTCCCCTAAGCTTCTTGCCAGGCTCAAAGTCAGCATGACCCAAAAATGCCACTGTCTTCACAGAGCTGTCTCCAAGTTCTCATACAGTCACAACACTAAGATCAGGAAGTCTGTTATATTGCTCCTTCACTATTTACTAAGGATACAATAAATTACAGTACTACCCTCATGCTATAGCCTGCAAATATCACAGATTAACTGCTTTTGGCATCAGCAAGAAAGATTCAAGCTTTATGAAATGAAATATATCTAAAGATAAATTCTGCTAATGCTTCTCTGTGAGGAAAAGCCACCAAAGATCCACTTAGGAAGTATGGCTGAGAAAAAGAACAAGGGTAGGGAACAAGAAAAAGAACAAGGGTAGGGAACGAGAAAAAGAACAAGAGTAGGGAACACACAGCTTCAAAAACTTCAGTCCTAAGCCTCACTGGACAGGGGTGAGGTTACCTCACTCACTGTGACTGTTGCAGAACTTCAGACTGAGACCAAAAGCCTCACCTTTATCTTCAAATTCTTTCACAATGTCTTTCATCATGTCATGGTAGAATGATTCTCCTCTCTCTACAAGTGTGATGTCCAAGCACTTGTAGATTTTCTGGAACTCTTGAGGAAGGAAACAGAACAAAATGCTTCCATTACATGTATGCTACAGGGAGCAGTGGCGTACAATTACCAAGAGGTAGATGGCAAGTTCCCTCAGACTAGGACCGAGACCAGATTCTAGAGACAGAAGATCTGGCCGAAAGCCTCCACAGACAGTCCAGTACTTTGGCTGTACTGGGCATTTACTCTAATCTGCTCACAGCAGTACAGCAGTGCTTTTCAAAAGAAACTAGAGGACGGACTCAGACATAAAGGTGAGGAAAGCAACACTGTCGTACTGCTGAGATAGGTTCCTGAATCTGGGCAAGTCACCTTTCCGCGACACGTCACAGATCAGTTCCCACGCCTTAATGAAGTCTGGGTTTTTGCTCTGCAGCAGCACCACACATTGGTATGCACGTTTCTTGAACTCCTCTTCTGTGTCAAACCTCCTCTTGGATTCCTAGGATAGAACACAACACATGAAAAGCACTGCTCTCTGCCCTCAACCAACCTAACATTCATTAACAAGCTCTCCAAGCAGTCATCTCAAAAAGCAGGGAGGCAGCATCCTTACAAAGTCCTCTGGTCATGCCCCACACGGACAACTCAACACCAGATACCACAATTCATTACCCGGTGGCAGGTCACTGCAATAGTCTTTCAACAGTGATTCAATTCTCCAGTCCCCAAAGCTACGCTGCAATTTGTAAAGTTCCTCGATCTGCTTTTCAGATGCTGACATAAATATCACACCCTTTTTTGTGACAGATACCTTGTAAAAAGCCTGGAGGTCCCCAATGGGAGGAGAAACAGTCAGGTAATCTGGAAATTTGTCTTGGAGGTGAGCAATGAGCATTCCAAACTGGGTGCCCCAATCTCCTAAATGGTTTAACCTTGAAGCAATCAAAGAGGACAATAATAATGATTTCTCAAACATATGTTTTAAAATACATGTGTTTAAAAAAATATATGTTCTAGAAGAAGAAATACACATCAGAAACCAAAACCATGCAGGCTTCCCCAGTTTTGCTGCAATTAGCCTGCTGCCCACCTTGACTCCTAGCCCTGCTACACTTGCTCAGCTTATGTGTAGTATGTTACAACACATAAAGGATTATTTGTTATATGCTTATAGCCAAAGACCAATACAGACCAAAGCACAGAAATGGGTATTACATAAATCAGCTCAACAAGGACACCATAGCCAGAAACTGACTCACCTCAAAACATCATAACCTGCAAATTCGAAGAGCCGGCACATACTTTCTCCAATGATAGTAGAGCGCAGGTGGCCAACATGCATCTCCTTTGCAATGTTGGGGGATGAGAAATCCACCACCACCTTAGACAGTATCAAAGGTACAAAGCATAATAAAATCCAGCAGTCATTATCACACCCTGTGTGTTTCATCTGGGTTTTGCTGGCAGGTGGAATGGGAAGAAAGAGGCTCACCTCTGCTGCCCCTCACATCCTTTGCTGCCAGCAGCACACAGCAAAAGAGAAGGGGGAGATCAGAGCAGGCTTCCAGCCTGAGGCTCTGCCGCACCCACCCAGCACAGCGTCAGAGATCGCTCTCAGACTGATCGCAACAGAACATGCAGTCCTCAGGGAGTCCTGCCCCTTACCCACCAGAGACCACACCAGGTACACATGGCCTACTCTGCAGTCCCCAGCCCCTAGTCACAGCCCATTTCTCTGATGTAACAACCAGCTGACATGGCCATCTGCTCAGTGAATCCCTTCAGGGGGAACTGTAGAGCTCCCTGCAGCCCATTTCATCCCTATGGGGACAGGATGACCCTTTCCTTCCTGCCATACCTTTTTCCTTTTGCCAACAGCTGGTGGCTGAACTCCATTCATCAATAAACTGCTCAGCTGCTTTGACACAAAATCCTTTCTCAGGTGGACATTGATAAAACCTTTAGAGGAGAAAACCAGCATTGAGTGCTGGGGCTGCAAAAGTGCCTCAAACCAATTTTTGATTCCCTCCCTCTGGATTTCTGCTTCCTTGCATCAAGGACAAAAGCATATGAAGCCAGCCTGAGAAAACAGAATTTTCCAGCAACAGGACAAAGCTGTCACTGGAAGAGAATTTCTGTTCCCAGATTACAAGCATCTGTTTCACACCAATATAGCCTTTAGTGCAGGAGTCACATGCTGCAAGCTACTCCTCTGACATAACTCCTTGCATAGTGTCACTCAAAGCTGAATTCATAAAAACATTTCTAATGTTTTTCTAATGTTTGTGGAATGCAAAGCCAAACCCTGTTCTGTCTCCTTTTAAAAAATTCATATCCTCAAACAAACATCTTCACCTGGGATTATCCAGGCTTGTGGGGTGACACTACTTTATTCATCCAGCTTCACAGAGCTAATGCACAACCTTCTGCCCAAGCACTCAAAGGGCTGTGCCATGTATTTTTGGGTTCGTGTTGGAGCCCTAAGGCGTATCAGCCCTTGAGTTTATTCCTGGGTCACAAGGACGAAACAGACACAGCAATTAATAACCTCCATGCTACTGCAGCATCTCAGGCCTGAGAGGACAAGGTCTCCTCACCATGCAAGCGTCAGCTGGAAGGGCCTATTGATTTTTGCTGTGATTTCATGACTGTGGCCTGATACCCATCACCAATATTTGAAGGTGAAAAGCTGATCCCTTAAGGATCAGTGAAAAAAATGCTAATTAAAGAGCTCAGGGTTGCACTTGCCAGTTCTAATACAGAGGTAGATTTTCTGATGCCGCACAAGTCTGAGGGCTACAAAAGCTCACTAAACCAGAAGGCAATCCACCCTGTAACTGCAGTTTAAAATCACAAAATAGTTGAACTCATCTTCCCAGCACACCATCCAGTAAAAAATCTCCCTATCTGCTTTAGAACATACACAGTGTGTAACATGAATCCATCTTACCAGGACCGGCGATTTCAACCTTCTCAATGCATTCGTTGGCAGGAATGTTTTTTGATATTTTCTCTGCAATTTCTCTTGGGCTAACCTTCTGCTCCTTGGTTTTGAGCAGAATCTGAAACACAAGAAGATGAAGGAGAATTCAATCCTACAAACCATTCTACAGAGTGAAAGAGAAAGCACAGACACTGCTCACTGAAAGACGCTCATAATTCTTTAGCTTCATAATAGAGAGCCACACAAAGGGAAAACCTTTCTAGGAAATTTTATGGGTTAGACCATCTCTCTCTGCTCAGTATAAATCTAACTAGACCAAACACATTCATTCCTTTCTGCTAAGGATAACTGAAGGCTAGTCCCCGCATCAGAAGAAAATCTTCCAGGCTATTGTTCAACATCCGTTAAGTGGTTTGGGGAATGTGTACCTCTCTAAGTCAGCAAATAGGGACAAGCTCTTTGAAACTCAAGCATGTGGCTTCCCACTCCTGTTCCTCATGCTCATGGATATCTTCAGCTCTGCCAAGATCCACATTGGAAGTTTTAATGCCAAGTGTGGTTTCAGAGCAAGTCTCCTGATTTTTGATTAAAAGAAGCTAAAGTAAACTGCCCTGAGTCCTACCTTAGACTCAAACAACCAATAAATGAGCAGATAAAACCCAACAACCCAAGCAAACAATAATCCTAGCACTGCCCAATTTTCTTCACAGGGCATCAGAAAAAAATGCTGTAGCCTAGCTCTTCTTTTCCCTCCAGACCTAAGTGCCCCATCGAGGAGCTCAAGCAACACTAACATACAATGTTAGCATGAGTATGGTTTGGGTTGGAAGGGACCTTCAAAGATCTAGTCCAACTCCACAATTTCTCAAGAGCATCTTCTCACATTGCTTTTTGTAGATGTCACAAAATCACCTTTTAGGAGGATTCTGTGAGCTAGCCAAACCCATCCTTGCAAAACACAACACTCCCACTATAAAATTCCCACAACTCTTTGTTTCTGAGGACCATTTTCCATTCTTACTCTGATGTGTTTGAAATAATCTATCCCTCTCACTACCATCAGGGCCACACGGTGCATGTACCTCTGTTAACTCAGCATTTACACTCACTACTGCTTCTATTTGCTGCCTCACAGTCTGCTGCAAAAGGTGACTTCTACTGAAGTTTCAGCTGCCTGTTTAACCTGTCACATAGCTGATTGTAACAGGACCCTTCTAAGAGAGTAAAAGCTTAGAACAGGTAAGAAAAGCAAAACTCTGTAGCTTTTAGTAAAAGCCAAACTACAGGAAAAATAACTGCAAAACCAGATTAGGGGCACTGCACACCAGTTTAAAAGCATATTGCTGGAATCATTCCAGAAACAGTCACCATACTCCATTACTCCAAGGAGCAAGCAGAGGTCCTGGCTCAAACCCCAGGCATTAATATGCTAACGAGCTCCCGGGAAAACAATAGGCATTTGTGAGGGCTGCTTCCACATCAGTGCACTGCAGGGAGAGGCTGCTGCCTGGCACGTACTACTGCTGCCCAAGTCAGGGCATCTCCTGCTCTTTGGCAGCCACTGTGACTGCTGTCCAGCTCCGTGCAGGGCACACCCTGGGGAGATGTGCATCACAGCCAAGTCCCAAAAACTTAAGTTGATGGAAAATCCATAACCTGCTGCTCTCAGAGAGAAGTGACTGCACTCCATCCCCTATCTGCTGTGTTGGCATGCTCTGAGTGTGCTGCATGTGTCAGTACTGCCAAGCTCAGGCCCAGCTCACACAGCACGTCTTTCCAGGGAATAAACTCTATAGCCTGCCCAATGTCAGGAACCCCTGTTCACCAGCACAGCTGACAGTCTGGAACTTGAAACCCTGGCTTGAAAGGGACGGTTGAGACAGAGTTATGTGAACGACGTTGATGGTGCGAAGTCAGAACTGCTGGAGAATCCAACAGCAACTTAATTGGGGTGACACAGCGGTCAGGAAGATGGCAAAGCCCTGAGAGGCCATGCCAGTGCAGTCACCCAGGGTGCTCCTCTGGCTGGAGCCCAGCCACAACGTGCTAACAAGACCAAGGCAGGACGACACGTATTTGAGGGCTGCTTCCGCCTTGGCGCTGCAGGGCAGGAGCCTGCTGGCTGGCACGTATCAGTGCTGCCTGGGGAGTCCAACACATTGCAGCAGGACAACAGGCATTGCAGATGACAACCTGGGACAGCAGAATTCCATGAGGGTCGGGCAAGTTCAATGTCAAAATTACGAGTCCAATAGATTACTAAAGGTGAAATGGCAGCAGAACATTTGAAAATACTGCTTCTGTTGTTGACTGAAAAATAGAAGATCTGCAATCACAGAAAGTTTGCCTGTTCGTTCAGAGGCATTAATGCACTGGAAGTTTGGGTGCTTTAGCACCTAAGCTAGAATGCACCACCTTCCTTCTCCCCCACCTTCGGCATTTCCTTAAGCACAGTCCTGGTCCACTGAACAACTTATGAAATGTCTCCTATTCTGTTTGGGTCCTCTTTGGCCAAGTATCTTCCAGGAAGCATCAATGCCATAATTTCCCAAGTAACTGCTGATACCAGCCAACAGCTGAAAGAAGCCCACTCCCTCCTTTGGACAGGCTTAACAGGTGCTCTGGAAAATGGAACCATTCTTACTGTTGCCCAAAAACCTCCGAGATGAGAATATCATAACAATCCCTCCAAGTTTCCTGCCTTTTGCTCTACTAAAAGAAATCTAGATGCTACCAATCACATACAAGTGTACACACATCCATCTGGAAGTGTGTTTGTCACAAAACTGAAAATGCTTAAAGGGACACAACAATCATAAGCCAAATTCAGCTGTAACCCGGGAATTAGAGAAAGGCTTTTGAAATCAAGGAGTGAGCTGAAGGTCAGTTCCTGAGCAATAGTCTACACCTGACTGGACATTGTTAGAAGGTGCTTCACATGTACCACAGCCTGTGAGCAGGCCCAGCAATGACCCGCACCAGCAGGTGCCTTAAATGGCCTATGCTCATGAAGAGCAGTTCAGGACGGGGCACACTGGGACCCATAACCCACCCAGGCACACAGGCCAGTGCCTAGGCCCTTCCTCACTGATGCAGGTGTTGGGTGGCCAGTAGAAAGCTCAGCTGTCACACCAGAAGATGTGTGCAACAAGGGCTAGAATGTTTGTAACCCACCTGCCCTTTGAGAAGGGGACTGTGTGCACAGAACTGTGTGCAAATGTGTGTGGGGAGACTGTACTTTCCTGGTGTTACACAAGAGCATTCAGACATTATTAGGTGTTTATTAACAGTTTGTAACTGTTCAGAATTGTGATTTACTGTTTTGATGATACTAGTTACAAACATACAACTCACTAACTGGTACCTAATTGCACATCATAAGTAAATCAATGCAACACTTAAAGCCTGATTTGATTTAGATCACATGAACTGAACAGCTTTCCTGTGAAATGTGGAAATCTCTCATATCAGTCATCTCAATGGGTTTAAAACTCTTCTCTCTGAAGGCTGATGGTGCTTCCCCTAAAATGCTCTTAAGATACTCACTGAATTCTCAGCCCAGAGGCCTGCAACAGGTCCAATACTGCAGCCTCTCACCGTGCTGTCTGTCCCTCAGCTTCCAACAGACAACATGCCCATTTTTTCTTCTCTTTGTAAGATGGTTCAGATTTACCTGTGTTATGCCCATGGCGCTGTTACACTGGTAATCCCCAAATTTGGGCTGCTGACTGGGTGTCACCACTAGTGGAGGGTTTTCTAAATCTGGGTAGGCAGCCTGAATAGCAGCGCCAAAGATCTCCTGAAGACAGCTGTTGATATTAATCATACTTTTGGCTGTTTTGCTTCTTTCCTCTTGAAGGCTCTGAAAAAAATCAAAATCCAGAAGGCTAAATTCACTACATCTGAGGAGCCATTACATCCCACATTTTTCCTTGGCTGTCTGGCAAAGCATAGCTGACAGATTTGGCTGACACTTCTAGGCACAGCAGCAACACATACAACATAAAAAAATCACATATTCAAGCGCTGCTTCTGCCTTTCAACCTTCCCCCTGAACGCAGGGCTGCATTACTTCTCACACCTTTGGCAGTGGTGCTGGCAGAGAGCTCAGCTGAAGAGCCAAGACTGTATGGTGTGCACTTACTCATCTACTGACATTTTTCATCAAGTAGGTTTCTGTTAAAGGAACCAGGAAATATCTGATGTGCCACCAACAATTAAGGCACCAGAATGCTGACTGAGCATGCTGTCACACATCACTGGCTGTAACAAACTGACATCATTTATTTAGCTTGCCTTAATGAGAAGAAAGCCCACAGGCTACAGCCTGAACGCTCCACTGCCCTACCTTTCGAAGGAAGTTTAAGCGATACTTAAGCTTTGCGTTTTCGTCTCGCAGCCCTTCCAAACTCGGGGAGACTCCCAAGCATCCAAAGTTCTTCAGACGCTCAATTTCTGCAGTTAGCAACTTGATCTCGTTTTCCTGAAAAGCAAATTCAGCTGTGACACAGCAGTTCTTGGGGTGGGGGGACAGAGGGTGAGGAGCTGCGAGATCTCAGATACAGATCTAGTTTTGCCTCATAAAGGCAATGATAAGGAAGTTGTGTAATTCCAATCAATTTCTGTTTAAAGCTGGTTTCTCTTTGTGCCAAAACGAGTCAGTGAGACAATCAGCTCCTTAACATCATGACAGAAGTGCCAGAAGAGCTCATGCTGACAGAGCATACTCAAAAAATGAACACTCTTCCCACTTTTTTTCAGTCTAGTAAAATGTCAAATGATTTGACTTGAAATTCCCCAAAGCCTTTGGCCAGTTTCACCACCTCAGTTTCTATTCCAGAGGCTGAACTACAATTATTCATGAAACCCCAGAAAGATCAAACACCAGCTGAAGACAGTACAGTGTGCTGCTTCACAGGGGAATTCATAGGGCCACCTCTGCAGCATGCATTCACTGCCACCTCACCACACCTTTCCTTCCCTAGCTCCAGCATGGCTTCTCCCTGACAAAAGTCACTCCAGAGCAATCAGGAATTTGAGGTGGACCTCTGTGCTCCCAAATAAACAAACTTCTCTAGGATTCCTCATTCCCCTTCAGATTTCACAGCCCAGGACACAGGCAAATGCTTCAGAAGGCAGTCCTCAGCTCAATGGTTGGAAGCTGCTGCAAGCAGCAGTGTAACTGTCCTCACCCCATCCCCTAAAGAAACCAAGTAACTGAAACATCTGCCCTGCTGCCCAGCTCTTGTCCTTCCCCGTAATAAGCTTTGTGCCAATCAGCCACAAACCTGGCTCACAAATAGAAGTCTGAAGGCTACTGAAAATTTAAGTGACTTGGTGCCACTGCTGAGGAAAAGGCAGCTAGAAGGCGCAAGAACTTCCCGCCTCAGCTCACCAGCCCCTCATCTGACTCCTTCAGCTTCTCCTGTAACAGAACTCCCACAGTGGGAGGCATCTCAGGTTACTACTGTAGTCAAACAGGCCACCAAACCTCATCAAAAATGGTTCAGTTACTTTGTTGCTTTTGAAACAATTACAATATTTAATTAAGGAAAACAAAAACTGTCCATCAAATGTTCTCGTCCTGTATGTTCATCTGAACAACAGCTCCCACAAATGTCACTATAGCAAACCACAGATGCTACAAAACCCAAAACTGAGTCAAAACCATCTTAAGATTGGCCTGTTTGTGGAGCAAACTGAAAATCAGTACTCTTGAGGTCATTTTGAATTTGTGCCTCAGCTTCCAGCACTTCTTTTACAGTCTCAAGGTCTCCTCTCCTACAGAACAGGATGCTTCCTGCAGACTCAGATGTGAAGAGGGGAAAAAAAAGTTATGCAAAAATCTTTGACTCTGATTTGGCATTGAGCCAACTAAAAAGTATGAACAGTACAGCTGTACCTCAAAAGTAACTCCATAGTCCATTGCAGCTTTTCCTTTTGCAGGCTATTGCTTCTTGTTTTAAACCAAGGCAGCGTCCCCCAGCCTAGTTTTATCTTTCACATACATACATAAACCTTCTTCCATATAACCCACAGACACCAGCAGGAGCTTACATTTGACTTTTCTTACTGTTCTGAACTGCTGGCACTGCATGTAACTTACAAACCTATTTGAAAGTAAATCAAACTGAACTTCATGTTTAAAATAGCGTACGAGATCTCATTGCATTGCTTTACAGGCTTTTCACTGTAAGCTTAAGCAAACATTGTTGCTACAGCATGACTTACAGCAACAGCAGAGCAGTGACACATAGAACTTATCCCCCCTCACTCCAAATATGTGCTTTAAGAAAAAGCACACAGGAATAGGCTCTTCTTGCAGCATCTGTACATTCCGTGTCCACTCAGTATTACCTACTCCCTACAAAAGTCACAGAATCAGGACAAGTAAGCAAGAACCTTAGGAGAGTTTTGTTCAGATCCAAAAATTTATATTCTGCTTCTGAAATTAAAATTACTACATATCTGAGCCTAGAAGCAGTGGTATCCTAGTTGTCTACCCCAAAACTGCTGCTGCCATGCATGTCGTGCTTTTTTGCCCACACCAGTAGCTATGACAGGTGATGAAACGAACTTTGTATTTCAAACATCCCAGCAGAAAAAGCTGAACTCCACTGAGCTCCAGAATTAATGGGGTTAAGATCACAACAGCTGGCCTGGGGCAGCTGCACAGCTGGGCACAGCTATCAGCTCCAAAAACAGCAACAAAGGAATCCTCATTCATGGGCCAGTCAGGAAGAGAATGCCACTCATGACCCTCCTCTCTCTGGTAACCAGCAGCAAGACATGAGAACGAAGGACGAAGCTGCACCAGGGCAAGTTCAGACTGGACATTAGGAAAAGGCTTCTGACTGAGAGGATGGCGAGTCACTGAAGCAGTTTCCCCAAGGAAGTGGTCATGGCACCAAGTCTGTCAAGTCCAAGATGCGTCTGGATGACATGCTCAGTCGTATGGTTTAGTTTTAGGTACTCCTGCAGGAAGCAGGGAATTGGACTTGATGATCTTTATGGATCTCCTTCAACTTGACATGTGCTGTGATTCTATGACCCATGCACCCATAACTGTGTTGCCAAGCTCACCTGGAAAAAGGTCTTTAGAAGTTCACACGTTCTCTGTATTACAGCAACCTGTTACAAAGCTAATTCTCTAGCAAACCACCTATGAACATTAGATGTTACTAAAGAGGTATTATCAATTATACACTCTTTCTAAACAAATTACTACATTAAACTACAAACGCTCTTTAAACTCCTCTCTCATAGTCCCATCCAAATGGGGAAAGGTGATAATGCCAACACACCTCTGACCTTCAAAACATGTGATTGAGAAAAGGCAGGCAAAAGCTGCTGTTCAAGACACAAAGATTCACTCCTTGGTTATTCTCCCTGCACAGCCCTGAACATATCACAACTTGTCAGTAAACGGTCATACCTGATGACCACCTCATGAGAAGCTGCGGGAATTACATGAGGCCTTGCTGACATCTCCAAGGGCTCTTTGGTCAGCTGAGTATTAGAAATCTTCCCCTCACCTGTGAACACAAAAGAACTATAGCTTTTTCAATAGGACCAAAATCGCCCTTACATCTTCCTTTAGCACATGGTAATGTCTTCCAAAGACCCCACCAAGTTAATGCTAAACTTGCATGGCCTTCTGTATCTGGGCTTTAATGTGATGGAGTTTTTCTTTACTACATTAAAAACCAAAACAAACCACCAGAAAAAATGGCCTGAGGAAGTGTGGTGAAGGGAGCAGATCACCTCTTCTCCTTTCCCTCCTACTGGCCTGCACAGTTTTATCTCTATTCCTACTCTGCCTTTGGTGAGCTGGCTCAGTGCAGTAACTTGGCACACCCTGTTCTCTGCTGCAGGAAGCACATAGCTGGGGGTGAGAGAGCAGGTAGATTCTGGCTTAGTAATTCCACGTGGCCTCCTTCAGCTTCCTAGAGTTAAAGAACTGAACACAGTCCTTCTTGTCTTGCCCGAGTGACTGGCATTTGTTTATGGACTAAAGACCAGTTAGCAGTGATAGCAAAGGAAGAATCACCTTGCCAGAACACCCAAGATGCCATTCCTCTCCTAGCAGCTATAAAGGAGAACTGCAAAAACAACGTCAATACGGAGATGCAGAGATTCAACAGCCAGACTTACTACCTCAGTATTTTATGGCAGTGCTTACTGAACATGTGAATGCGCTGAAAAGTTACTCAAGAACGTGCATATGGCAAGCAAAAAATCTACTGGGAAGCAAAAGAGCTGTCACTGCCTTTTCTTGCCAACAGAAAGCACCTTACAGCAGGAATAATCCTGTTTGAAAGGCAGGACTGCCTCTAGCATACTTGCTCTCCACCAGGTCCTCTGAAAGTGCTTCTCTGGCTGCTACGGGCTCCCAGGAGCCAGCAGCCCCGGTGCTACCCCTCCTGAGAGCAAGACACCTTCCTACCCATCACCTCGCCTGGCAGCAGAGTGAGCCTTGCATGGCTACCACTGCCAGAGGCCAGCCAAACTAACAGCACAAAAGAGAAGGGCGGTAACAGAAACCGCGTTTGACTGCTTCCGGTTGCTTTTCGAAGTTCTCGTCAGAATTTCATCTTAAGCCGTCACCCTCACTGGGAACTGCCATGAGCTGAACCGCGTGCTCTAACCTAACAACAGAAGGTCTCTGCAACAAGACCCGCACTGCTTTGACTCTACTCTTTTGTCTCATGATGAATGAAAGCAGCCGAGGAAGGTGCCTCAGCCCCCGCCAGCTTGCCGTCTTTCTGCCCAAGCCCAGTCCTTCGCCTTCCCCGCAACCCTGACGGCACGGCAGGACCCAGAAGCCACTCCGGGCTCCATATGCTGCTGAGGCTTCCCCGCGGCGGGACGCAGTGGAGCCTTCCACCGGCACTCTCGTTCCCGCGGGCTTGCCCACCGCCTGTGCCCCTCAGACCCCTGAGACCTTCGCCACTCTCCCCGACGGAGGCCTCCGAGACACGCCGCCAGGGCCCCATTCTGTCCCTGGGCAGGGCGGCCTGCACGGAGCCGGTCCCGCCAATGAGACAGCGGTGCAGGACCCGACCCCGCGCTGTCCCAGACTGTGCCGCGCACCCTTGGCCCGCCCCGCTCCGGCCCTGGTCCTGGTCCCGGCCCCACCCGCACCTGCCGCGCCAGCCGAGCTGCGGACTGCGCCACCCGCGCCTCCATCCTCGAGCGGCCGGAAGCGGACGTGGGGAGAGCGGAAGCGGAAAGCGCGGGGGACGGGCAAAGCCCTGTCGCGGGGGCAGCGCCCCCGGGCGGCAGGGAGGGCTCGGGCAGCGCCCTGCGGCTGGCGTCACCTCCTCCCCAGCGGGCATGGCGGCGCCGGGGCGGTGGGACTGGAGGACTGCCTCCAGAAGCCTCAGAAATCCTTTACTAAACATCGAGGTGGTGTAACGGTGCCAGGCGGTGCTTGCTCAATTCAAAGCCAAGAAGGCAGAAGCAGTTTTGTGCTTCATTAGGAAGGGAAAACTCACAGAAATTAACTAAAACTCAACTTTTAGGTGTGATGAATTGGAATTTTAGAAGGCAAAACCCACATAACATTTAAACCCGATAAAAGGCAGGCATTTTTTATGCTGAGGGGTGTTGCCCAGAGGGGTGGTAGATGGCCCATTCTCAGGAACACTTCCAGGTCAAGCTGGACAGGACTGTGAGCAGCCTCATTTATTTCATGCCCCTGCTGACTGGAGGGATGGTTTTCAAAGCTCCCTTCCCACCCCAAAGCATTCTAGTTCTATGACTACCTTACAGCAGCCCAGTATCTCCACGGTGAGGGCTGCCCCTGCCTCCTCTGAGCAACAGGGCACCCAATAGAGGCCCAAAGCACAGTAACCACCACCCTTACATGGGTAGTTAACTCCTGGGGAGACTCTGACTGGACATGAAGAAAATTCTTCATGAGGACCAGCCACTGCAATAAACCTCCCCAGGGAAGTTGTGACCTCCTCAGCACCCAACACTTAAGATTCACCTTATGGACCACCTTATGTAGATCGTGCTTTTGTGAACACAAGGTTGAACCAGATAGCCTTTGAGGTCCCTTCCAACCTAGGATTCTGTGATTCTAGTATGGGCAAGTGAACACCTAGGAAAAGGCAGTAAATGTACAGAGACAGGGAGGAAAACCAACTAATTCTGTCAGTTACAGCATCTCATGAGACACAGAAGTTGCACTTCAGGTGATGGTAGTGAGTAATGCTACTTGTGAGCAGCCCAAGCACAGTGAGAAGCTTGGCACAAAGATGCTGGGGCTGGGGTTAGCAATTAAGTAGTTCTTACCCAGCCCTGTGCAAAATAACATTTTTTCTGTACCAAATTAGGGAGGAGGTGAGTTACATCTCTATCACCTTTAATAAAAATCTGTATTTAGAAGAAAGGGGGAAACCTCCAGGAGCAGCAAGATTACTCTAGTGCATACTCACCACTTCCTCTCAAAAATGCCTGGTATGAAGGACATAGAGCAAAAGCTATATACTGTCAGCTAGTGACAGAAAAAGACCCAAAAAACCAAACAACTGAACAACAAATTGGATGCCGGCTGATGAGGATTCACATAAGAAAAGAAGCAAGAGGACAGGTTTGTCCAGAAAGGTCACTTTATTGGAAAAACCTAAAATGGACTTAAAACCTGCAGCCCTCCTTCCACAGCAGTGGTTTCAATGGGCTCCCCACGTTACCTTAACAGACCCATTACAGACATGAGCTGCAGTACAAATGTTAAAAGTGCAAGTATTCCGAACTTCACACCCACTTTTATGACCTGGCAGGAAACACAAACGCTTCACAGCTCACAGAGAATTTGTTCACAGCACGTGGGAGTCGAGACTGGCTCCCTGCACTCCCCACAGGGTACAACATACACCACTCAGAGCAGAGTCTGATGCAGAACATCATCGAAGGTAGGGGTGAGGTTCCTTCAATTTATTTTTTTATTTTATTTTATTGCAGTAAAACCTCTAAAAGGTAGAGCTGTACAAAAAGTCTAAACAGCATTATTTAAGAATAACAGCACCTTCTGCTGCATTTGTTCTTATTTAAAATTCTATTTCCCAAAAATACATTCCTAAATATACAAACTATACAATCTTGTCACTTTAATGCTGGTTTCTGTGGTGATATAGCTTTAACCTAAAAATCTTCAAAACATCCACATACTGACAAAAGCTCTAATATACAAATGCCTCGGTACCTTCATAATACCACATAAATAACTTCAAAACCCAAACTGCATTCGTAGCGTTGTCCCGAAAGCAAATACTTTATGGCGATCACACATCGTCCGCAGAGAGCGTTGGAATGTTGATCCTCGGCCGCGTGAAAAATGCCATTTTCTCTCTAAAAAAAGATGATCACTTGTTAATGCAGCAGAAGTCTTGCCAGAAACATCCATCACCCACATTAGAATTTATCCCACCGGCTGTCACCACCAGGAGCAGCAGCATGTCCTCCCACAACCTACATCTCTTAGTTAAACATCAGACATGGGGCATCCTTCCCCCTGAAACTCACCACACTGATCTTATCAAAAAGCCAATTCAGAAAGGCTCAGTGTTTTTTGGGTTTCTGGGTGTGTTACTTAGGGAAGAAAATGGCTGATTCTGTGTAAAACAAAGGATTTGTGAAGCTGTTGGGAGGCAGGGGAATGATCAGGAGTACTGCTGGTTGCTGTGAGATTGTGTACAGTACTGCACCTATTTTCCCGCTCAGAGATTACACATATAAAAATACAGTTCTTTGTTTAAGCAGAACTACTTATACAAAGATTAACTTTCTTCATCAGCATCTTGGTCATACACAGATACATCATGGTGGCAGTCAATTTCTCCTCCCCTTACCAGTGACCTGTAGTTACCTGAATGATTGTACTTCCAAAGGCTCCTTCCGGCTCTGCCCTCGCAGCCTGTGGACATCCTTGGCAGCAGCTCTCATCATTTTATCAGCCTTAAGCTCACACTTGTGTTCTGTTTTTTCCACCTAGATAAATCATGAAAGAGATCTGTTTGTGTTTCCAGAAGGAATCATTTTATCCCAACTCATCTCCAAATATAGTAGAATTGCAGATGCAAATCTAAGGGGTTTGGAAGCTGTCAGCTCTGGAACTCATGAGCTAAAGAAGCTAACCTGAAGGCTTGTCAGCTAACCATGTAATGGAGAGAGCTTTTTGTAAGGTCTTTTTCCAGCCCTTTGTTAAGAGTGATGGGTGCACTCTGCACTTTCCTGCCAGCATATCAGCACACACAGGAATGTGGCAAGCCATGTTCCATCTGTGCCCCACAGAGCACCTTGTACCAACTCACTGCTCCAGCTGGTGCCGTCAGAACATAGTTCCTGCTTCATGTCAGCAGAGGTGCCCCAATAAATCAGAGGCTGAGAAGGAGCCTTGTACAGAAGGGAGGGCATGATGTAGACAGAACAAGGTGAGTGCTAACCATGGCACACCACACCTACTGTGGACTGGGAGACCGCACTTGGCTTCTCCTATTTGTGCCTGTGCTAAGGCAGGAAATCTCTGTGCTGAAAAATGCACAGGTTTGGGACTAACAGAACTCTACAGAAGTTAGAGAGGACAAACTTCAGTGAAGAACAAACCAAAAATTAAAAAAAAACAACCAAGCCTCTAAGAGATGAAGATAATCACCTATGGAATAATACTTAAAAAAACTCCCCCAGTGACAAAACCCCCACACGTGCCAAGGCTGCCCACTTGGTGCATCACCTACCCAGGCTTTTCAGACATCTCTGAAGCTTCACCTACCTTTCCTATAAATACATTCCTGTTGAAGCTAATGATTTTTATTTCAACCCTCTCCAGGAAAGTGACAGTGCGGTGAAAGACAAATTTCATAGAAGCAAACAGAATTGTTTAAGGAACTGTTGGTTGACATTCTTAGTAATCAGTTCTATCTCCTCTCCATCACCGCCCTGCAGCCCACCCTTCCTAAGCAGAAAGATAGATGCCATTAAGCTCTTAAAGGCAGAAAGTCTCCTACCATCTGACTTACCGCTTCATATGCATAAGGATCCTATTCTAAAGCCAAGTGTCATCCATGCACAAGTTTTATGCAGCCATTAGTTCTCTTAAAAAAGGCAAAAGACAGCTGCCACCTTCCTAACCCCTGTATCTGGCAGGCACAGACTGCAATTTGGAATGGGTCCAAAGGAGGCCACAAAAATGATGTGAGGGCTGGAATTCCTGTGCTGTGTTGGGCAGGCTGTGAGAGTTGGGGTTGTTTATCTCTGGAGAAGAGAAGGCTTGGGGGGACACCTTATTGGGGCCTTTCAATACTTTAAGAAGGCCCTTTTAGCAGGGCCTGTTGTGACAGGACAAGGGATGAGGATTTAAAGCTAAAAGAGGGGAGATTGAGAGTAGGTAGAAAGTAAGTTTTTTACACTGAGGGTGGTAAGCAACCTGATCTGGGGGTTGGACTAGACTTTTAAAGGTCCTTTCTAACCCAAACCATTCTGTGATATTATAAATACCACAACTGAGAACAGCCAGACACTCAAGGGCTGCAGCTTCCATTATTGCTTACTCGATGGAGCCATGACAGGAAGACAGAAGTGGCTGTAGTGCTCAGGCTTCATTTCCTAGCTGTCTAAAGACCCCACTTCTTAAACATGTTGAATAAAATGCAAGGGCAGGTATTACTCACTCGTTTTTCCACTAGCCTCAGCAGCAGTCGAAATCTTTCATCCTCCTTCACCCACTGTGGTAACTCTTTTTCACCCTGACTTTGAGCTCGTTCCAGCTGTTCCTTCAATTCCCTCAGCACCGAGATCTCCTGAACCAGCCGATCGTGCCAGGTTTTCGAAGCCTGAAGGTCCAGCTCCAGGTCTAATGAAGTGCGTATGAGGCGCTCTGGACCACAGGACTTGACTGAAGGCTAGAATAGAAAGGGTGTATGAACACAGTGATGAGAGCTGTCCCAACTGCTGACCCATGAAGGGCCACATAGATCGTAAGACCCATTTTCCCCACATGTTTTTTCCCCACACAAAGCATCTCTGCTGATCCTGCTTCCCAATCCATCTCAAGATAGACATCACAAATGCAAGCAAGTCTTACAGATGAGCTTTTTCACTTCAGTGTTTCCACTAAACTTCTTCCTTGGCAGTTTCTCCCAATCAAACCAGTCTTGCTTGCACACCTTGCCCCTAAGTTTAATGTCTCATCTTCAGATGAGTTCATGATGTTGCAGAAAAAAACTGTGTTTGCTTTTTCCAGTTTCAAACTAGCTTCAAACACAAGGAAAATACCTTGTTAAGAGCTGAGCATCAGTATCCCAGGGGAATTTCAGTGATTGCCATCATGATGGGCACAGAAGTTCTTTGTGTGACATGAAGTTACTACAATACCTATGTATCTGAGACATCATTTTCCTTACTGTCCTCTTCCCAAGTCCTCACCTTCATTGTAAGACTCTCACAACAATATACACAAAACTGTTTGTGTGGCTTCTCTGACAAGATGGAAAATACAAGGAAGCATCTTCCTAAACTGATTGTTCTAAATGACTTGCAGCTGAAACACTCCTGTCATATTCTGACATATGAAAGCAGCCTTGAGAGACTTCTCACACACAAAGAAAAGGTTGTGAATGAAAGCACATGGCAACTGATTTATGTTTGCAAATTCTTCCTTTAAAACAGTTTCATGGATTTTGCAAGTGTCTGTGTGCAGGAAAAAAAAAAAAGGTGGTGTTGTTTTTACCCGTTTCACTCTGACGCTTCGTCTCTCCATCGCGTTGCGAACAAAGGGAGGCTTTTTGGATAGCGTTGAACTGTCACTGTCACTGCGGTTCAGCTGAAAATGAAAACCACATCTTTTTCATGAACAAAATACAAACAGTGCATACACACATCATTAGCAAGATCAGAGGGTTCTGTAAGTGACTACAGGCAGTGATGTAAGCAGAACTACGAAGCTTTGTAAAAGGCCACAATGGACAGCTGGCATCCACAGCTGAGGGCACAACATACAATCTATTTGGCAAGGCCACAAGTTTTGAACTTGTTCCCTTTTTGGGAACAAGCTGCACAGAAAGAGAGCCACTAAGTTAGGGTATAATATGAGACTGCCCTTCTCCTGTGCAGGTAACTAGACCAGGCAAAACAGCCTAGAAAAGTAAGTTAAAAAAAAAACCCCAAAACTTCCAAACAAGTTGCTCTTCTAGCATCTGTAAAATATGGGACTATTTTATCAGAGATTTCTCTTTTCTCCAGTCACCAGTACTTTAAGCTAGTGCTGCAAGAGGTAGGTTTACCTGTAAGGTATCCCTTTGGGTTTTTCAACTTAAGAGTTGTCATGTTACACACATACAGCCTGCCTTCTTTTGTCATTGTCTCTAGACCCTTCAAAAGAGCTCAACTCGAGTAGGGTTTAAGATCCTTCTCATGTTTCCTCTCAAAGCTGAGGGCGGAGAGTGGACAGGTGTGTGGCTTCTGCACGTGCTGGGCACAGTGCCTCTTCCACCCGAGCAGAGGCCACTGCTGCAAATTAAATAAGGTTTGCTTGTACAGAAGCACCTGCTGCTGAGTTAGAGAAAACCTGCACATCAAATATGGCTCAGCTGTATTAGGAGTATCATACATGACCTGTCCTGAGTGGGCACAGAACACAGTGCATGCTTGGTTACCAATTCAATTTCAAAGATGAGTTCTTTATAGTTTAGGCTGACCCTCAATCAAGGAAGTAATTGTGAATGAACATTTCAAAGCACTGGAAGTGACATCCTGACCTGGTACTTGGCCCATTGAGCAACCTTTAGACAAGGCACACTGAGGACTTTCAAGCTTCCAGGTTTCTTGATAACATTATCAGGTACTTACCCTTTCCATATCTATGAAACTTTCACATTCACCTTATCTACTGGCAGGTGAACACAGCTAACTCAGTTCTAGTTAACACAGGAATGGGTTTGATATGTGGCTTCTTCATCACTGTCTTACAGCAGCCCTTCCAGGGTAGCTGGCTGCACGTATTGCAAAGTGCGTGCACGTGTACAAATTGGTGTTTAACACTGTTAGTTCTGAGGAAAGATACTGTCTTGAGCAACTTCTCAATTCAAGTAGGAGAGAAGATAGTGTTAGGTCTCTGTAAAATGTTCAGACCAAGTGAACACTGATATCATGTAGTCATCAATACAATTCAGCCTCTATAAGCTCAGGGCTTGATTTTCCTTACCCGACACACGTACTGACTTTGTGGTCCTGGTGAAAAGGTTTTTGAGCGGATGATGGTGCTGCCTCTGACAAACTGGGCTTGGGGTGGATTTGCTGCTCTCTTGTCTTTCGGACGAACTACAGTGGAAGCCTGTGTGAGGCTCTCTGTGTTTGTCTCTTTATCCACCTGAAAGACAGATACTGCTGTGTAAATGCCAGCTTGCCATCTTACCGATGACACGTATCCAGGGCTGTCTGACAGCCACCTGTGATACATCTCCCCTTCCAGTCCCAGAGGCACTGCATTCAAAAGCAGATATTCTTTAGCCCTTTTCATGCAGGGCATCTTGACATTTCACTCTTTGAACTCGGGAGCTGCTACATTAACTGTATCGCTCCCTAAGGGCTCCACATCCATTGATTGCTGTACAACACAATTGATTCCAACAAGCTTTGCCTGTGTGACCTGGCAGTTCCACACAGACAGAGCTATGATTTTAAAGACTGTTCCCTTACTTGTTGTGCATCTGCAGCACAGATCCAAATCCCTGTATGTACATGCACAGAGAGCACGTGTGCAGCGCACGTTTGATAGACTGCTGCTATGTTCTGAATTAAACAAGGTCAAAGCCACTGTCACGTTATTGGAAACAGTTTTCACAAGCAGCAAAAAGAAGGCATGAAACAATGCTTTGTTAAATGTGGGACAAAAATGGCCATATGGAGTTATTTTAAAAGATTTCAGGCAGATAAACATTTAAACATCAATGATGAACCTTCAAAAAACTTCTGTAGCTTTTCTCAGCTGAGCAATGGGAAGCTTAACTTTTCTTTCTGTTCAAAAGGCCTTTGACTTTACCTTCACTGCTATTTCCATGTGCAGCTGGGAATTCAGACTTTCTTCTGTTTCCCACAGCGATTTTCCAGCACAGAATTCTTCCTCCTCCTCCTCCTCCGCTTCATTTTCACTGATCTCATCCTGTTCTTCCTGATCAGGGACTTCTTCGTCTTGCCTTTTAAGAACAGCTTTGTTATTGAACAATGATGTTATTGTGCACACCACTCCTGTGCTACAGCAGGAGTTATCTCCTGTAAGCTGCTGGACAGGAACATGTCCCCAAGGCAGCCAAGTTGTACCTGGCAGGTCCTGTAGCCACTGAGATTACACAAACAGGCTTTTAAAGGAATAACTAAAGCCAGAGCTGTGCTGCACTAGTAGGCAACCATTACAGCCATGAACTTTGTACTGATCTTGCTTCATAAGAGGCAAGCTAAGGGTTCAGCCATGTGGTCTGAACTTAAGGTAGGTGCACCTCAACCAGAGCTCTCAGAATGTCATTAATCTTAGCTTAAAAAGTGATGCTAGACAAAATTGAAGCATTGTTTTAATATCCTTTTCAGCTCTTTTGAACTCACAACTGGCTTCTCCATCAAACTTACTGGTCAGGTTTCCCTTTCATTTTAAATGTTGAGGTTCATTAATAAAATCAGACTCTGAACCACATAAACAACAGCCAAAATTAATACTCAAGCAAAGCCTTGCACCACACAGTGGAGCTTTCACAGACATCCATAGAACATTGTAGAAATAACAACATTAGCATAATGCTATTCACTATTTCCAATAGTTATTATCAGCTTTGTTCTCCATTTCTCAAGCACAGCCTCCAGAACAGTAGAAACAGAATCTTCCACCAAAACAGAAAGAGACAGAAGCAGCATCCCACAGCTCTGTATCATCTGGTTTTTAATTTGCACATGAATCCCCAAATACACCAATCACAATGCTAAGATAGGGGGATGCTACCTACCAGCTCTCTCCACTAGTTAAAGTGCTTCTGCTTTCCTCCAGCTTCTTCTCCACAGCTTCCAGTTCAACAGCTGTCTGCTCTAAGAGAGCTGAGACAGAGTCCTGAGGAGAGCAAGAGGCTTCTTGTGAAGATGTGGCTCTGAAACTGCAAGGCACCCAGCCTTTCTGGTCAGAACAACCCCAACCAGCTTTCCTCTGGAGGCAAGAGGGAGTGGTAGCATCTAGGACCGGTGTGTTCAAGCAGCCTGTTGCAGGTACAGTGCTCAGTGCAGCCTGTGTGAGTACAGCAGATCCACTTCCCCCAGTTACACCAGCTTATGCACATGTGCAGCTACAGGCTGAGTGCATTGCATGCTGTGTGTATGCAAACTAAGTCCCTGTCTTGACTTGTTCAGCAAGTTGATCACAGCAAGGTGAACTGTCTAGTGGGAAGAAAGCTCAGATCTCACACATCATCTCACACATACCACACCTCTCAGGTTCATGAGGAGCAGGTTTCAGTAAGTATTTAGCCTAGGACAAGGGCATATCTGTAATTGACATGGTAATTATTTTGCTGCACTTTACATTTCCAAGTTCTAAATATAAACACACCAGCCTTCATTTCTCTATTCTAATAGTCCTTCAGCCATATAAACCCTCTCATTATTACTGTGTAGAAGAGACTTCTTTGATTTGAGCTGTTGTTCTTACTGTTTTTTCAGTGCAGGGTACTTCAGAGTGAATGTTTGCTTGTTTACTTTTCCTGTTTTGCTTCTGCAGATACTTATAACTAAGGAGGTTGTACCAACGAGTTGATTTCTCTCCGGATCTACATATTTCAGCAAGGCTAATTTGTGCTCCACCCTGTTGAGAGCAAAAACCACAATCTTAGTGTAATATTAAAATGAACAACTACCACATCAGAAAGAAGAAAAGAGACTGAAAATCCAGGACTACTTGATTTCAGCACTTCTGTACCAAAAGCAAAATTGGCTTGTTTATCCCTGTTTCAACAGCACTAGCAATGCTTTATGTTTCATTATTTTTAAGATTTTCTTTGGCTTCCAATCCAAGCAGCAAGCATTTCCCTACAGCTTCTCTGTACAAGAATCCAGAAGTGTGAACAGTGCTACTGTAGCCAGGATAAATTGCAGCCAGAGATTCCATCAAAGAGGAAGGAGCAGGAGAGGAGAACTCCCATTCATGAATTGTGTAAGGCTTACAGAAATCGCTGCCTCAGACCACGGTGCTTTAGCTTTGTGTATTCCATTCCTCTGCCTTATTTTTTTACTGTGTTATATTTAGTACCCAGCCTGACACACATAGAACCCAAGTAAACCTGATTTGTGGTTTCTGTAATCCAAATCCAAGTGGACTCCACCATGCCTGCCCAGTCCAACAGACCACAAAGCAGAGCAGACCTCCTACAAGTTAGCATGGTCCCACCTGGAGCTCAGCTACTGTAGGACTGTTACACACTATATGGAATGAAAAACACCTTTGGAAAACAGATCCTTTCCTGTACCAAAGTCTACTTTGTGAAGCAAGTAGAGGAAGAAACATGGAAGCACCGTAAAACATAGAATCACAGAATGGCTTAGGTTGGAAGGGACCTCAGAGATCATGTACTCCAACCTCTCCACCATGAGCAGGGATGCCTCTTAACTAGACTTGGCTGATCAAGGCCTCATGCAACCTGGCCTTGAATAACCTCCCTGGGCAGCCTATTCAGAGTCTCACATCCCTTGTACTGAAGAACTTCTTCCTAAGATCCAATATAAACCTACTCTCCCTCAGCTTCAAACCATTCCCCCTTGTCCTGTTGCTAGACAACCTTAGACACCTCTCCAGCCTTCCTGTAGGTTCCCTTTAGGTATTAGAAGGCAGCTCTAAGGTCTCCCTGGAGTCTTCTCTTCTCTGGATTGAGCAACCCCAGCCAGTGCCTTCAGTTTATCCTCACAGCAGTGGTGTTCCAGTCCTTGGATCATCTTTGTGGCCCTCCTCTGGACTCATTCCAGCAGTTGCATGTCCTTCTTATGATGGGGACACTGGGACTGGACACAGTATTCAAGGCGGGGTCTCAAAAGAGCAGAGTAAAGGGGCAGAACCACCTCTCTTGTCCTGTTGGTCACACTCTTGATGCAGCCTAGGTCAGGGTTTGCCTTCTGGGCTGCACGAGTGCCCTGACAGCTCATGTACCTCTCCCACCAAGGGAATCAACACATCAACTTTTCTGTAACTTTACAATTGCTTATGTCCTAGCTCAACACACCTTACTCATGTTCTGGAGTACAATATTCCTGAAACAGTTCTATTGAAGTCAACTTGTTCAGGTAATACCTAACAGCAAAAAAGGCCTTCTAATAACAGGAGGTCACTACGGCAATATTAGCACTGAAAAAAACCTACCCTCACATGGATTTTAATAATGTTTTAATAATAGCAGTTTTTAACAACTCCTTTAGACCCCTTTATTCTACAGTGGCACATGCCTGTAAGTCCATTCCCAATTACATGACAACAATTGTTTCCAAAAGTAATAAAAATAGGTAGGGTTTCATTCATATGAAATCACACGAGAAGAGGAATCCACTGGGCTGACAGAGTCACTAATAATTATGTAAGCAAACATTTAGTACACAGATTGGGTTTTTTCTGATCAAAATTGTTATTGCAAAGAACACTGTCTGGGAGAGATCACACAGTTAAGGGTTATTAAGAACACTTTCATGGGAATTGCAATACTTCAGAGTTTAAAATTTTGTCTAATTCAAAAGAGGACACAAAGATATTAAAATAGAGATTAATACTGACCAAGCACTCTTCAAGGTGTGACTTATCTACAGTGCAAACATCAACCCTTAATGTCTTCTGACGCAGAGCTGGGTAAGAGATAGAAACCCAAAACACTTCATTGTACACCAGATTGTCCGAAGCTTCCACTGGTCTTGTGCGAAACAAGCAGCTTGTGCTTTCTGAACAGGGCAGGACAGCCACACGGATGTTCCTGTTGGAAAAACATGGTGATCAGTACTACCCCACAGGTTTGCAGCTCCCTGTGTTGCAACAGCTTCATAAGTCTGTAAGTGAAACTCATCCTAAGCACTGTGGACATTACTGCCCTATCCTATTTGGCATATCAGTCGGCTGAGGGGAAAGGAACATCTCATCACAACATTAGAGACATGAAGTGGCATGAGTTGTCACAGACTTCACCATCCTTCTGAATCTTGTAATTGAGCATCATGACACTGTTTTACATGGCTGTTTATGTCTGTGCAACTTGTCACATTGCTATTGTACCCTTTTGTGGGCAGAAACAGCTATGCAAAGATGAATCATTTTTGTCAGCTTATTCATTCACCACATAGCTGAAAACACCTGTGCCAAGAACAAGTGCAGTAGAAGCTGTGCACTTCCCACCCATGTACCTGTGCAGGTGTCCAAAGATGAGTTCCACAGCAGAATATTATCCCCCTCCACTTGATGCAGTCACAACTAAGTAGTGACAACCTAACTGCTACAGTTAAGAACCTTTCTGGCTAGTTCTAATTCCAGGCAGGCATTTTCCTAGCAGTTAGAGACCTTTGAGATAAAACCAGCACCTAATTTCAGTTTGAGTGTTTGTTAGTTCATACATGTTGCTAGACATAGCAAAGTGTTGCAGAAAGGATAAGTTTTTAAGAGTGTGAAAAACCAGACTCCAACATCTGTTTAATTCCCACTGGAATTCAATCCAAATACTTCAAGTGTGTTCATTTCATCCACTTACACTTTTTGATCTTCTTGTAACAGCAGTGCTGGAACATTACTCAGCTGGATGACCAGTATAGCAAATTGTTTGGTTTTGTCATCATATCTGAATTGGAAAGACACAAAACCCCATTATTGTTAGAGAAGTCTGCCTTGGACTCTATGAATGAGTATTCCACTTGTTTCACTAACCCAAACAACATAAAAAATTTACAAACAAGTAAAACTGTAATGTGACCATGGCTCACCTACAGTTCTGGACAAAACTAGTTTCATATTGCATTAAGTTTTGTTACCAGAACATCCAGAATTTAGATGAGTCCAGAACATCCAGAGCTTGAAGATTCAGATACAATGGACTACAGATTTGACCTAACACACATGGCTTTTCCTGGGGTCTAGCTCAATTGCTCTATTGTAACTGAAACCTTTTGGAAGGCCTTACGTAATCTAAAAAAGTTACAAGTAGAAATACTTGAAGAACAGTGAAGCCTTACCCATTACTTGCGGGACTCAAGTGTGGTCAGAGATTACGATTGCCATTTACTCTCAGCAGTTTTCCCCCCTGCCCTGCACACTAAAGGACACTGCCAGGCAGCAAGTCTTTCTCTAGCCCAGGACTGTCAATGCTCCCATTTCTGGCTTACATTGTCATACCACACTATCACCAGCTGACTACCACTGACGTGAAAGAGGATAACTGGGTGAAAGACCCCCTGGAGTGAAGGGTAGTTCTCAAATCACACTAAGAAGAGGGCAGTCATTAGTTAATACTAACAGAAGAGGATAACAGGATAAGAAAACAGAGCAGAAAGCACTGTATTTTAAATCTCAGGTATCATTCTTCCCATTGGAAGGCAAATCCTGTAAAAGTGTGTAGCACTTACCTCATTGCAATTTGCACTTTAGCTGTCCCAACTGCTTCTGTATCATCATTGTCAAACACCATCACTTCTGACACACATGGTCTGAAAGAAATCAAAGACAGTTAAGGACATGATTCCCCTCTCACTGAAGTGCTAGCATTTCAGTGATACAGGATCTTTTTCCTTCCATTCAGGGGCTGGGTATATGGATTTTGTAAAATTAGCAGCTAAAAGAAAGCCCATTTAAGAAGTAAGTGCAATCATCCTTAGAGGTATGCATTACAGTGCTTATCAGCAGAAAGTCATATGCCTTTCCCCTTCACTGCCAAAAAAAGCCACACAAAAGACTGCAAAAATAAGGCAGTAGGGGATTTTTAAAGGGTTCCCTTGACTGGATTTTAGCAAAGACAGCTGACTGCCCAGCAACAGAAATAAGACTTAAGAACTACAATCCTGTTCTGCTTCGTGACAGCAAAAAAATCTCAAGTTTGATTAGATTTAAGTCTTTCCTTTGTTTCTTTATTAAATAAAAGCTCCCAAAGCACATTAAAAGTGACAGAGCACACTGACTGGTCTTTCTTGAAACAGCTACCTGCATCATTTCCCTCCTAGTGTACTTCTCCAAAGTTTTACGCACTGTAAGTCTCCAAAACTACATTCATTGTTCAACTCAAACTATGCTATAGCAGATGAAAACAGGATCAGCATTCTTCTTGTCTAAGTATTGTCCACATTACGTAGCACTCTCTTGCATGTTAGATTTCAGATACAAAGGACAAATCTATTGCTCACCCTGCCCTCACCATTTATTACAGGCATCAAAATGATACTGCAGTCATTACAAAGGTGGGTAAGTCAACAATCCAAACAACACTGAGTGACATCAGTCACATAAGTGGGCAGGGGATGTCTCCTGTCATTGTCCCTCCTGCCCTGTTGGGGGGACACAGGGGCCCCATGACACCCAGTTGTCTGCTTGGCATGAACCCACTGGGTCTAATTCCATTTTTTTTTCTTGGCAAATTGTGCTGTAAACAACAAAAAAATTCCTCATTTATTCAGAGAATTAATGAAGATAATCAATCAATGATCCTGAGAAATATAAGATGAGCAATTTTTCACCTCTAGGGTCATGTCTTGCAACAAATGACCCCATAATTCATCTCAGAACCAGTGAAAAACAGTAGGGAAAACCCATGTTAGATGCCGCCAAAGCAGGTATCAAGATGATCAGTATCTTACAGTGAAACTTGTGTCAAACCACTCCAGACAGCTTTACCAAGCAATGAAAAAGGTCCAGAAACTGAAGAGCCATGACACTCAGCTCAGGATATAAAGACTTAAACGGAGACGCCTGCAGAAACCACCACATCCTGAATCCAAGAGCTCAGGAAGTGCATCACAGCACATACACATCCGTGAGGCAGCTCAAGGTGCTTCTGCTATCCTTAAATGTCCCAAAGTCCTCTCAGGCTGACTGAGGGCTGTCATTGTCACCAGAAGGGCTGACTGACAGAAGGAGAACTTTACACCTGTCAGATGGCTCTGCTACTCCTGTCGAGGCAGCAATCACAGCTTACCAACATCTTCACAAACAAAACAGCTGATCAACCAGTTCTCTGGGAGCTTGCTTTCAGCTGCTCCTCTTAGGGGAAGCATGGGCCGTTTTGATAACCAAGTTCAACCTGCTCACAGTATGTTCAGAAGTATTACAAAATCTGGGACTGAGAACTTGAGATATCAAATTACAAAAAAGATCATAACCAGCAGTATTCCAGCTGACTCTTGTGTCAGGCTGAGTCATTGGCTTTTTCCTAGAAAGAGATCTGATGTCTACCTTTGCACAGATGCCTCATACACCCCGCTATCTCCAGCGACAGATTCATCAGACACTGCAGCTGACACACACGCCACCTTCAGTGCTGTCCCTCCAGCTGTATTTAAACCTATCAGAGAAGCACAGAGGAAAATAAAAAAGCAAGTGTTAATGAAAACAAAGTGTCTGGATCAGGAGCAGCTTTTTTTCTTATCCTGCCCTCAAACTGCACTTTTCCCCCCACCCTTTTGCCCCAACCATGTAGCACATTTCTGAAAATGGAGAGGACCATGATAGGGAGAGCTGAGCTCAACAAGTGCCCACTTACCCTAGCGAACACAAAGCCCCTGGACAACCAGAGGAACAGCCTATGTGGTGCTGGTGAGAGCAGGGCTTCATTGCACAGTCAATGCCCATTTCATATTTGGGTCCTGCAGTAACCGCAGTCTGAGGCTATGCATTGGTTGCATCAAGTGCATTGCAGCTGGCTACCCCTGGTACATCCATGGGGACAGGCACCTCACAGGCAACGTGAATTTTAGAAAGGCAGGGAGGGATCCATGACAAGAAGAAAAATGTACAGAAGCAGAAGTTCTAGTGAAATGATAAATATGAACCAATAAAAGAGCTCCTACTGGAAGTCACCCTAAAGCAGGCAATAGGCTTCCTGGTCTTTGCTACCCAGAGAGCAGCAGCTGGCAAATGCTTCTGACCAAGCTCTGGTCAAGTATGGATTATGTAGATGGGTATATTCTACCTGGATATAAGAGGCAGAATAGCAAAATCCCACCACCTGTCTACCCCTAAACCCAGAAGGTTAGCATGTAGAAGACAGGTTCAGGAAGATCAGGTTAACTAGTTCAACGTGGAGAAAAAAGAGAGACTCTAGGACTGAGAATAGCAGCCACACGAAGGAATGCAACGAAAAGGAGGTAAGGAAGAGAAAGCAAGGTAGCTAAAGCAAGGTGTTTTGCCCAGAGGTGTTATCTCATGTAGATGTCTTGTGCTACAAACCAAAGATACACCTGGGAAAATTCTGTAAATTCTGCACCTTTTCACATAAACCATCATATTTGTGCTGAGATAAGCTTCACTTCTACAGTCTGTAGAACTGTCTGCCAAGGTAGCTAATGACACAGGGGTATACTCAGCTCTTAGCTCCCTCTCGCTGTCAGGGCTTTGGGAGACATGCTCCAAGACTGAGGAGGTGCCACTTTGTCACACTGGGAGCAGCTGTAACCCCATAGCAGAAACAAGGCAATGTGTTCCTTCCCAAGGCTCTTTCATCTTTCCTGTACCTTTAGGAAAGCATGTCTCCAAAGCCATTTAAAGAAGTAAAAACAGCTTTGAGAAGGTATTGGTGCAAAATGGGTTTGATGGGTGGACCACTAGATGGATAAGGAACTGGCTTGATGGCCACACCCAAAGAGTGGCTGTCAATGGCTCCATGTCCCAGTGGAGGCCAGTGACAAGCGGTGTCCCTCAGGGATCAGTCCTGGGACCTGTCTTATTCAACATCTTTGTGGGGGACATGGACAGTGGCATTGAGTGCACCCTCAGCAAGTTTGCTGATGACACCAAGCTGTGTGGTGCAGCAGACACGCTGGAGGGAAGGGAGGCCATCCAGAGGGACCTTGACAGGCTGGAGAGGTGGGCACAAGCCAACCTCATGAAGTTCAATAAGAGCAAGTGCAGGGTCCTGCATCTGGGTCGAGGCAATCCCAGGCACAAATACAGGCTGGGCAGTGACTGGCTGGAAAGTAGCCCTGAGGAGAGAGACTTGGGGGTGCTGGTGGACAAAAAGCTCAACATGAGCTCTCAATGTGCTCTTGCAGCCCGCAAAGCCAATCAGATCCTGGGCTGCGTCAGGAGAAGTGTGGCTAGCAGGTCGAGGGAGGTGATCCTCCCCCTCTACTCAGCCCTGGTGAGGCCCCACCTGGAGTACTGTGTCCAATTCTGGAGCCCCTATTACAAGAGGGGTGTGGAGGTGCTGGAACGTGTCCAGAGAAGGGCCACAAGGATGATCAGAGGGCTGGAGCACCTCTCCTATGAGGACAGACTGAAGGAGTTGGGGCTGTTCAGTCTGCAGAAGAGAAGGCTCCGAGGTGACCTAATTGTGGCCTTCCAGTATCTGAAGGGGGCCTACAGGAAGGCTGGGGAAGGACTTCTCAGGATCTCAGGTAGTGATAGGACTAGGGGGAATGGAATGAAGCTGGAGGTGGGGAGATTCAGGCTGGATGTGAGGAGGAGGTTCTTCACCATGAGAGTGGTGAAACCCTGGAATGTGTTGTCCAGGGAGGTGGTCGAGGCCCCGTCCCTGGGGGTGTTTAAGAGCAGGCTGGATGAGGCTCTGTCCAGCCTGATCTAGTGTGGGGCGTCCCTGCCCATGGCAGGGGGGTTGGAACTAGATGATCCTTGTGGTCCCTTCCAACCCTGAATGAAACTATGAAACTATGAAAATGTGTGCAAGCTCCATCCAGGGAATAATATAAGGACTTGTTCTCCAATCAACAGTAGAGGGTGCTCCAGGTAGCACCAATTTATTGAGTGCACGTGTCCATCTGGTTTTTGACACTACTATTGAATGGTGGTTTTCTTCTTGGTGTTCCTATGGTAGAAATAAATGTCCAGACCTTTTCCCCATAGACCAAACCAGATGAATAAAAGTTAGCATTTCCAAGGCAGTATGTCAGTCATTAACTAAAATAAATGGCTCCATTTAACGTGGGCACTCACAGTTTAATCCATCCTCCCTCCTGATATGCACAAAGGCCTGGCCTCTGCTGCATTCCTGATCACAGCCTGTGCTGGAGGTATGTGCCAAAGCTATGTTTCTCCTTCCCTCAGTGCTGCTTGTACCTCCTGTTTCCATGGTTTTAATATGAAACTAATTTCTTCCCTGCTGGTTGGATTTCCAGATTATGTTGTTTGAGGTTTACTCACCAGTCCCAGAAATGCCACTCCAGGAATTCATTTGCATGAGGTCTGCTTACTGGGAAGGACACCACTGGTTGGGTTCCACATGTGTAACCTCTTTTCATCCTTTGATTATCAATGCCATCTTGTCATTTCAACTCAGAAAGCTTTCATTTTTGGCCCCTTCACCTGAGCACCTTGCAGCCAAGTGAGGCAAATACAGAGGGTGCACAAACCCCAGCATTTAAGTGGGTATCAGTTCATATAGCAGAATGATGGAGTGCAAACTCAAATGAAGAGGAATGGTTCCCTGAAAAGGTTCACTGTGCAGCCATCACGTTCCTTACTTCTTTTTGCAAAAGATTTGGAAGCTCAGCTCTGTGAGTCTCACACTCACTGAATCTGGCTAATTAACACAACATTTGGATTTTCTGTTTGAAGTCTTAAGTTTCTGAAGAGGTACCAGACTAAAAAGAAACTTTATGGAAAAGTTCAGAACCAACTCAACTCTCTTCTGTATTTCCAAGTACTGCAGATAACACTTCCTAAGTTTTTTCACCATTTTTTCCACCCATGTCAAGAACTAAATGTTTGTCCTTTACTTCCTGCCATCCTGCCTCCCATGGCCTCTTCTGGACACACCATGACCTGGATGTGGAGAGCCACCTCATGCACTGTTTTTATATCCACACCACTTCCTCAGAGAAAGCCAGACCCTGACAGATTCCAGGTTTTGCTTAGTTTCACCTAAATCATTCAGGCATCATTTGGGTGGGGGAGGAAACCTTATTTCAGCCTCAAAGGTAGCAGAGGTTCTGTTCTAAGAGAAACAACCCCCAAATCCCTCAGATATATGTTATTCAGCTCTACTTACAGGAACATGTGAGCATGCTTTGCCCATGAGGCCAAGTATTGACCACCCAGATCCAGTCACTGTGTTTCGGGTGTTACACCAACTCCCCACAAAATGCCTGAGGAGTAAAATCTCATCTCATTATTGCCCTGAAATAAACTACTTATAGTGATTATTTTGTCTGCTGACTGGCTAACAGCAATAATCACTTAA
This sequence comes from Melanerpes formicivorus, assembly GCF_026170545.1. Classification (NCBI taxonomy): domain Eukaryota; kingdom Metazoa; phylum Chordata; class Aves; order Piciformes; family Picidae; genus Melanerpes; species Melanerpes formicivorus. The sequence continues at coordinate 45,100,011 of NW_027142354.1, read as the reverse complement.
TCTGCTTAACACCTGAGCTTTCACTTTAATGGCCTTGACAAATCTCAAGGAGCTAAAAAGGTTAAAACTAATTAGTGCCCAGTTCTAATAGGAATAATTAGCATTTCCTACTCAAATGTATAATAACCTCTTGCTTATAGAAAAATGGGGGCTCAAGAGGGAAGATCTATATTTGTGTCTTTGATTGTATTTCAAATAGTGCCAGCTTCCGTCAGGCAGAAGCGAAAGCAAGGTGCTAGTTCCCTGTATTCACATAGGCTGGTTTATAATCCGATGAACACCAAACCGCATTGCTTGTGCAAGTTTATATTGCCTCTAAAGCTTTTTCTTCAGTGCAATTACAAAGCCAGGCATTTCACTCATCTCTATTGGATTTAACCCAACTACTGTCACAAGGGCTTCAGGCAGGCCCTAGCACAAGTGCCCTGACTGTTGTCTGCTGCTTCCCACCCACCTCAGCCCAGCCATTGTCCTAACAAAGGATGAACCCTTCCCACCCACCAGTAAGCCATATGCATGTATGAGAACATCCACTATCTCCAAATGTCTTACTTTATCGTGCTCACAATCTAAACACGTTTTTGTTGCTAAGAGACCATCCCCCTCAAACCAGCAGAAATTCAAGACAGCCTTGACATGGCTGCTCAACTGAAGTTAATAAATTCATTGCTACTGATTTACTGGGAACCAGAGCAGGACATTGTGCTTCCTGAGGTGATGGGGAAGGGGTTTTATTACCATTTGTTAACTGTTAAGCTAAATGGCTTCCCCAGCTTTCCTCAAATGCATGCCCAAAAGTGTGTGTTAATGTGCCTCCCAGACCTAAAACACTAGTTGACATTCAGAATATTTTAGTGCTAAATTAAACCAGGACTCCCACCACAACCATTTATATTTGCACATGAAATCCCTGCAGTTTGTGTACACATGCATATAAGTAGACCAAAACCACACCGAGATTCTGTCCCCTGCAAGTCTCATCAGCTCAGCAGGATTTTCATGTACAAATTAAACCCCTTTGTCCCATGCAAGATGCAACACACAGTTAAACACTTTTCAACACAAAGACATCAAGATAACAGACAGCTTTTGAAATACTCCCTTCGCAATGTTTTAGAAGCAACAGTAAAAACAAATGCATGCATGTTAACATACCTTGACCTAGACGTTTATCTCCTGCTCTATGCTCTTCCAGTCTACTGTTGCCACTCCCACTGTTTAGGGTGAGTTCTGAGAGATTTGTACTTATCTCTGCATCATCAAAATCCATATGGCTTGAAAAGGCATCACCAGTTAGGAGTGGGTCTATCACCAGTGGAGAGCAAGGTGGAGATGGAGAAGAGAGAGACGACCTTGGAGATAGCGATGTCATGGATTTTGGAGTACCAGAGAACGATCTCAGAGCCTGTACACGACTGGTGGTATCTGCTTTGTGTGGTTTTGCCACTTCATTTTCGTGAATAGTGGTGATACAGCCTGAGGGTCGAAATCCTGTGGCTCCTTCTAGGAGCAAGTCCAGCTTGTTTTGATAGTCTGAGTCCAACTGCTCCAACTGCTCATAGTAGAGATCAGTGAAACTGGCTGAGGTGGATGAATCCTGGCTGGAGGTGGCAAGAGATCCTCTGCTAGATGCAAGAGAACCAGGGCTGCTGCTCGAGGAGAGGGAAAGCATGCTGGTGGACAGACTGAGGAAAAGAGAAAATCATCATACTGTATCTCCTAATTCTCAGCAAAATGCTGCAATGTCAACAGATCTCTAAGTCCATGCAGTACATTTTGCTTTGTTAGCTCAGGCCATATGCGTTAGTCCCCACAACAATCCAGAACCACAGACTAACCAGTGGAACAGTTGGGTCACTTTTCAGTCAAATTAAACAGCTCCTATACCTTTTTTTTTCACTCACCATATCAACCTACTAAGAATCCTTATTTAGTCCAAAACAACTCTAATGAATAGTTTCAAATAAATTAAAATTAATTACAGCATTCTCCTCCCACATCTATCTGGAAAAAAATTTCCAGTGGGTCCTGTTAATTTCCAAAGCAGACCACAAAACTAGCAAGGCTCATGCAAGACAATGAAGTTATTGCATTGAACTGTCTGACCATATGGAAATTTATTTCCATTTGTCTCAATCTCAGACCTGCAGCCAAAAGACAAGATCATAGCTGCCTGGAACTGGCCCTCAGAGATCACAACAGCCAGTAGTTACCAGGAAACTGGCAGGATTTACCTATGTGAAAGACTGCTACATGGAATTCAGGGCCAGCAGAACAAGGGAAAGAGTTGGGGCTGGGCTGTGAAAACACTTTGCACAAATTCTTTATCCCTAGAGGTCTGGGTTTAGAACATAACTGACAGCAAAATTAATTTTAAGCAGGTGCTGAAAAGAAGTCTGTCCAGATGAGAAAGTCCAGACACCACATCACACTGTTTTATGGTCACAAACTAAGATGCAGCAAATACTCCGTTACTGACTGCGACACAGACCATTCCCAGAAGTTCCATTTAAACCAACACTCCTGCTCCAGATATTTAATACCTTGCTCCTTACTAACTGTTTCAAGACACTCATCCCTCACTACAGATATGGATTAACCACTGAAAAATTTCTGCATATGTATAAAGTGGTTTAAGTTGCCCCACTGAAAAACAGTGAGGATGTCACTATGCCTAATAATCCCTTATTATTTATAGAGTAAACCCTAGAAGCTGCATTTGTATAATATGCCTATGACCTTATGAGGAAAAGGCAAGTATGCAGAATTTAGTAGAATTTTGGGCACAAAACATCTTCAGAATTTTTATGACAGATGTGGACTGTATCACATTAATACAAAAAATCTTTTGGGTGCAACATAACTGAAACATGCTGGATGTTTTTGGTTTTTAGGCAAGGACTAATAAATTTACAACTTTTCAGTGTATTTCACTATGAAAGGGTGTGTGTGTATGTTAATTAATCCTTTCCCTGTCAGCAAACTGGCCTCAACTTCATTTTGTGCATACCTTTGAATGCCAGACATTTTGCAATATGGGGTTATTAACAAATGCTTATTCTTTTGAAGGAGCATGCCAAGGACACTGGGCACATAGTCAGGAAGAAATTAGTTTCACATGCTTCTTGGTCACCTCAGAATATCCCTAATCAGCTAGATGACATGAAAATATGATGCATTTCCATCGCATAAGAGCATCACAGATAGCTATTCTCCACGGTGGCTTATTTACATGTCAGTCTTGCACTATGGTTTCTTTCCAGTCTTTTCGGTGTCATCTTCACAAAATGAAACAGAATCCAAGTGCAGCAGAGGCTACAAACAGAGTAAATTCAGTACACACTGACAAAAGAAACCTCGACCAAACAAAACTCCCACCGAACTCTCTTCCTAATCAAAAAGGTAAAACCAGAATGATTATCTGGCCTTACTGCCTGCAGTCATGCATTTGTCTGCAAACAGTAATCCTATGCTCTCCCAAAACTGCAGTCCAAACAACCAGACAACATTGTAACTGCAGAAACATTTTTATATACTCGACAAACTAGAGGAGATTCAGGGATATCTCAATATGTTGTCTACATTACAACCAACAGCACACTTGCAACTAATTTAGAGAGGCTGTGTCACGACATACACTAACATGTAGTTGCATTGCTAAGATTCATTTCACTTGCTGTGTGTGGTAAGCTGTCTTTAACATATTTCAATAGAATACTTCAGTATTTCAAATATTAGTAGGTTAACAGCAACAAAAAAAAAGGAAAAAGAAGTAGTATCTCAGATATCCTTAGTCATCTAAATGTTTCATGTTGCAAATAGAAGGGATTGTACAAATTCCTCCCGGTTAGAAGCACCACCACAAGGTGGGACGTAATCTTTGAGACTTAGGTCGGTAAGTGAGAAGACTTTTGAACCTCCCAGCTGGCAGATGAAATTGTTACCAGAGAAAGGCAGTTACACATTGTGCAGTTAAAGCACCTATGACTTCTGTCAAAGGTTACTTACCTTTTCAGCTGGGTGTGCAGCATGGCAACTAATCGTGTTGTTTCTTCCAGTTCTCGGACTAGCTGATTTCTTTTGCTACTCAACTTCAATCTAAGAGAAGGCAGAAGAAAAAGATGAGCTAAAGCAGCATTTTCTATGTAAAAACAGGAGTAGAGGAAAGGTGCTTTTTCTCCCCTTAAGAAATCCGACAAAAGTTAGTAAGAATACACAATAGGACAGAATTTAGTCAAGACATGTAGGTGTTTACCAACTTCCAATACATGGAACTAACATTCACAAAAAGCAAAGTAATTGCAGCTAGTACTACAAAAGTTAACGTTTCTAGGATCAGGCCTCAAAAATGCCCGGCAGATTTTGCTCACTACATTATTGCATTCTTTTACTACTGTGCTATTAAGCATAAATGCTTTCATTTGCTTTCAGTAAGGTCTAAGGATGACCAAGGTTTACACAATTTAGTTATTAACTATCTTGTTAAATCTTTACATGAATTATGGACTTCAGCAATATCTCAGTTTTATTTCACACCTGAACTAGTTTGAGACCAATACAAGTGCACTTGGGTACTCATACCCTAACTTAACAGGCCTCTGTACAGGAAATCCTTTGCCACAGCCAAGGTATTTCTTTGGCATACTAGAACAGGCACAGATTCCTAAAAATCACATATGAAAGTGTGAGACCAGAAACTTTTGTGGAACCACAGATTTTTTCCAGGCTGGTAAAAGTCCTGCAGTTGAAACACCTGAGATGCCAGTGAATGGTTTGGAAGATGTGTCATGTGAAGAATGGCTGAGGGAGCTGGAGAAGAGAAGGCTAAGTGGAAATCTTATTGCTCTCTACAGCTACTTGAAAGGAAGTTAGAGTGAGGTCTCTTCCCCCAAGTAACAAGTGACAGGATGAGAGAAAATGGGTTTAAGTTGTGCCAGGGGAGGTTTAGATTGGACATTAGAAAAACCTTCTTTACTAAGAGAGTGGTGAGGTGTTGGAACAGGTTGCCCAGGGAGGTGGTGGAATCACCGTCTGTGCTCCGGACACTGAGCACGTAGAAGAAATGCAAATATGCAGCCACCGAGAGAGTGAATGCAACATGCCTATTCCATACATATTAAAGAGACTGCAGCTAAAAGCAGCACTGCCATAGCCACCCACGCCAGTGCATCCAGATTGTAAAGCACTTGTAGGCAATGCCTAATGCTGTATTCATCCTCACGGCACATTCCCGCGAGATCATCCCCTGCTACACAACTGAAATTAGGGAGGATAGTTGGCATTTCTGCAGATAGTTTAGATTCATAGGATATGCGACGCAACTCCCACAGCCCTGTCAAATACCAGTTCCTACAGGAGTCACACACAAGGATGTTCAGAACAAACAAATTTTAAAAATTTAAAATTCCATCTGTTGACATTTACCAAGCTCCAGACTGCACAGGAACTGTAGGAGCTGCTGCAAGGTGCTGGCTGCATACAGAAACAGTATAGTATACTAACATGACACTGAGCTATTTGGAGCATTTATTCCATTCTCATAGAAGATCCATTTGGACGATAACAACCTTTCTCACATGGGGAGTAAGACTTGCAGGTGGTTTCTGTAGGACATGACTTCAGAAACCTTATAAGGAGAAAGTGTCCTGAAATCTGAGAGCACACCGATACCAGCATTCACTCAGGGGATGCCGCTGCTTGCTCTTGATTAGCTCTTGCCCAAGAAGCAAGACCTATCCTACCCCCAGTAACCTACCTCTCAGTTAGAGCTTTACTCTGAGTGTCTCTAGCAGCCTGAAGATCTTCCTCCAGGCGCCTTCTCTCCGTCTCCAGTTTTTCCACCTCTCCTCGAGTCCATTTTCTAGGACTAATAAATCGCATTTCTTTTAAGAGCTCCTCCTTCTCATTAATTAGTATCAGACGATCTCGCTCAGAGTCCAGCACGCCAGGCCAGGCCTCGCTGTCCAGCTTTGCCAGTTGTATTTTCAGGTTTGCTATTCTGCAAAAAAAACCCCAAAAAATGAGAAAAGGCACTTATTCCAGGAGAAGTGTCCGAGTTACTGCTCCAGACACACAAAGGTGCACCAGGACCAACAATATCTTGCCCTGAAGAAGGCTCTCAGTTCTGGGACAACTACCCTCAGTCTCACACCCTGTTTACCAGGGCACTGTCAAGTGACGGCACTGCTGGGAGGTTGAGATGTAAAAAGAGATTTGAACTTGGTCAAGTCTCTAGCTAACCTGCAGTGTCTACCAGTCAGGGAACAATGTAACAGAAATTCTGGATCTCTAAAGAAGCTGTCAGATGTACTATAAGGAGTTCCATACTCCTCACAGTACTTGGTGTGGAGAATATCATGTGTTAAATATTTGATCTGTAATCACTTTTATGGAAAAAAATGGATACTGTTCATATATGATTCAGATAAGCTGAGAGAGCAGTGGTTACTCAAAGTAATTAGATTTGCCTTTACAGTGAGGAACATAATTATATGCATACTGCTACTGGAAGAATCCAACTATTGATTCAATACAAAGCCTTTTGGACACACTACAGAGCTACGCGGCTACTGGTGCAGCATGCACCCGAGGATGCGCACAGTCGAAGAGGCAACACGATCCTACCTAAATCCAGAGCTGCTTTTTCGCATGAAAGTCTGCTGTCATTAGAGGCATCATTCCAGATTTCAAATCTGTATCACTAATTCTTCAGCACCATACCACATTATCTCAGGGAGGAAAGATGATTACTGAGAGCAACAGCAGTAGAGATCTAGAATTTAGCAAGAGCTTTGATTGACAGCAGGACACAGCTCACAGCAGGTAAGGAGGCTGCTCATGCCAACTATCTGCCCATTCCCAATTTGCCCACTATCTGAGCTGCTCTGTCAGCTTCACAAACGGTCAGCTTTGCAACACAACATACAGAGGGGATCAAAAAAGCCAGCAGGAGGCCAGGACAATCATAGTAGTGATCAATAGCACAGATAAAGTTTAGTAAGAGTTACCAAGGACTTGCATTTCTGGAACTCATATTGAAAATGGTTGAGAAGGGAGTAGGGAATTGGGAGGGCAGAATGTGCTGGGGTGGAGAAATTACAACATCTGCTGATTGACAGCTGCCTAAACGTGAGCCAGCAGTCTGCCCAGGTGGCCAAGAAGGCCAATGGCATCCTGGCCTGCATTAGGAATAGTGTGGCCAGCAGGAGCAGGGAAGTCATTGTGCCCCTGTACTCTGCTTTGGTTAGGCCGCACCTGAGTACTGTGTCCAGTTCTGGGCCCCTCAGTTTAAGAAGGACATCGAAACACTTGAGCGTGTCCAGAGAAGGGCAACCAGGCTGGGGAGAGGCCTTGAACACAAGCCCTATGAGGAGAGGCTGAGGGAGCTGGGATTGTTTAGCCTGGAGAAGAGGAGGCTCAGGGGTGACCTCATTGCCCTCTACAACTACCTGAAGGGTGGATGTAGCCAGGAAGGGGTTGGTCTCTTCTCCCAGGCAACCAGCACCAGAACAAGAGGACACAGTCTCAAGCTGTGCCAGGGGAAGTTTAGGCTTGAGGTGAGGAGAAAGTTCTTCACCGAGAGAGTCATTAGTCATTGGAATGTGCTGCCCAGGGAGGTGGTGGAGTCACCATCCCTGGAGGTGTTCAAGAGGAGATTGCATGTGACACTTGGTGCCATGGTCTAGTCATGAGGTCTGTGGTGACAGGTTGGACTTGATGATCCTCAAGGTCTCTTCCAATCTTGTCAATACTGTGATACTGTGATCTTAGAAGGCAAAAGGGCAGTAACTTGCAGTATAAGGCAAGATATTCGCAAAAATAATTAATCTGACTGAAGACCAGAGAGTCAAGGCACACAGGCCCCTTAACATGATTAACTCAGGTTAATTGCTCACTCAGGTGTAGCAAGTACATAAGAAATGGAAGTGAAATGCTCCACGTGTAAAATGAGTCCAATATTCATCTCCCTTTGAAAAGGGCTTTGAGATCTGATGGCAGAATTACTGGGCTTGAATTGGGCACAACAAATAGTTACAGCTATTAATTGGGATTCATCCCTTTCTAGAACCTGTTTTATGCTACAGAAGTGCACAGGATGCTGCAAACTCCTCCAGAAAACCACCACACATACAGGCACACAGCAAATTCAACACCAACTAGCAAAATCAAAGTGTGTGGAGCGCATAATAAGATGCGGATCTGGGCAGCAGCAGCTACACGACTGCAGAATGGCCTTGAAGAATAAAGCTTTGTCTTCCAAGCTCTGGAGGCCAACAGGAACTCAAGCCCCACGAGAGCCTGTGAAGACTCATACAGACTGACCTACCTCCCCCATCACAAGAGGTAAGACTAGAGATCACCTGTCTGAGGAGAAGGCTCACTTTCTGTAAACCCATTTCCCACAGCAGGTTGCTTAGTCTAATTAAAGTTCCATAATTGATAGATATTCAGCTCAACTATTTTTAGGTCTTCTTAGGAGCGGTTTTGTTTTTGAGTGCTTGATTAAGTGCAATACTGTGCTCCACAGAAGAATTAACAGTGGCATTAATTCATAATCCAAGAATTCCTCTGTGCATTTTGAAGGGATATGAGTTTAAGAGGATTGGTTGGCATTAATTTGATCACTTTTGGCATACATTTGCATGGATATGGCTTTTCCACTGGAATTTGTTCTCTATGCATTTCTGAGTCCAACAGCTTTGTTAAACTAACCTCGAGTTTTACACTTCATGAATGACCACTGTTTTCCCTCTTCTCAGTTAAAAGGAGGTTTATTTTTCAAATAAAACAGCACCATTACGAAAGAAATGCTTTGCAGACTGCCTGGTATTTGGCTGAAAACTCCAGCCCTTCAGCATTCACTGACAGAGCCTGAACTACCTCACTGCTGAGCCACGCTGGGTTTGCACTGCAAAGAAACCAGCAATACTGGGCTCTGGTCACGCTGCCCTTTTGAATGGCCACTGAGTTTGCAAGACTGAACAAAATACAGAACAGGAAACTCAAGCTTTATTTAACTGTTTTCTTTTAATCTAGAAAAGGCAGTAGGGTGACTTATGTATTGTCATAGAAGGTCTTTTATTCATGAGGGACAGGGGGTACGTACCTGTGACACAGGCATAACATGAAAATTTGTAGTCTCTTTGGAGATAGTTCAGAACACATGCACCTCCACAAAACTGTACATTAAGGTTTGTAGCCACAAACAGGAATTAATACTCCTGTATCAGATCAGCCTCTGTTCTTCAGAACCAAAAATAATACAAGTGGGAGGTGTGATCTAAAACCTGGCCAAATACCCACCATTGTTTCAATGTTGATGAATGTGACAGTAAAATATTCCATTTTAAGAGATTATAAAACCTGCTTTTACAATCCCTGAAGTCACACAAAACCCAGGAGGGAAGTTTAATTGTCAAAGGAACTAAAGCAGTGCACAGAGTGCAAGTGCCACATAACTGAGGTATTGCAATATGACTGAAATGGTACAGCTTAATTTAGTTGCAACTCTGATTGCCTTTATGCTGCAGTAGTCATTTCCGTGTGAGATGTGGCAGTGACATCTTTTGACACGTGTCCACTTACCAGTTTCCAATGCAATGAAGCTAAAGGTGAATGGTGGGTAAGGGAATACACAGAATTGCACCCTGACAGATCTGGTGTGCTGAATTCAGCAAGACAATCACCTACATCTATGCCTTTAGTCTGGTCACAATTATGAAAATCCTATCTGCTACCATCCACTTTCAACATCATCAGCCCCTTATAAATCTAGTCATTAATATGGGATTATCTTGATTTCAGGCCTTTTACCTTTCCAGATAATGCAGAGCTAGCAAGATATATTTTGACCATTTGCCTCCCTTCATAGTATATGCATGGGCAAAGTACTTGCTTTTCTATTGTGCTTCTGGAACTTACTAATACGATGCTGTAGGGATAGGAAACACTTCTAACACTGCAAGGAGCATTTTTTACAGGACCAGAAGGTTCCTCGTGCATCACTATATCCATATTATTGTTCCAGCTTAAAACAAGTCAAGGTATTTGCTTCTGCAGCTCCTACTAAAGACCACACCAAACCACAGCGCTCTGATAGTTCAAGAACTTTTCATTTTAGCATCAATTATCCATGCCCATTCAGATCCATCTTTCACCATGATAATGTTATATGAACTCTTAAGAAAATCTATAGATTATCTAAGACAGATATGAAATATCAAACCTTCTTTAAATGCTAGATTGTGTTGTATGCCCTTTACTTCAAATGAAGTACTGTGCTGCCTTTATAGAATTCTGTCTCATTTCAAAGAGTATATTAATTATCTTCTCAGGTTTGTCATTATTCACTCACTCCTCCTTGGAAAAGCTACAGGCTAAAGTAAAAGTGTTCCACTTCAGTTTGAAGATATAAAGTCAGTCAGAATTAAATTGCAGTCTTCAGCAAAGCTTAGAAGTGAAAAGTAATTTTAACTCTGAAAAATTAACTACTGTATCTGGAAGATTAATAATTTTATTTTTAAAAGCCACAGAATTATTTGAATGTCAAGATAGTTTGGTAAATCTCTAATTGATAAAATAGACCATCCTCCACTCTGCTCTCCTGAGACCCCACCTTGAAAACTGCGTCCAGTTCTGCTGCACCCATTGTAAGAAGGGCACAGAGCTGTTGAAGCGAGTCCAGAGGAGTGTCACAAAGATGATCTGAGGGCTGAAACAGCTCAGCCATAAGGATAGGCTGAGGGAGCTGGGGTTGTTCAGCCTAGAGACGGTAAGACTCCAGGGGGACCTTAGAGCTGCCTTCCAGTACCTGAAGGGATCCTACAGGAAGGCTGGAGAGGAACTTTTCATAAGGGTGTCTAGCAACAGGACAAGGGGGAATGGTTTGAAGCTGAGGGAGTGTGGGTTTCGACTGAATCTTACAAAGAAATTCTTCAGTATGAGGCTGGTAAGGCTCTGGAACAGGAGGTTCCAAGGAGGTTGTGGATGCCTCCTTCCTGTGGGTGTTCAAAGCCAGGTTAGATGAGGCCTTGAGCAGCCAAGTCTAGTTGTGAGACTTCCCTGCTTGTGGCAGGGAGGTTGGAGTAGATTATCTCTGAGGTTCCTTCCACCCTGAGCCATCCTACCTCTAAGCAGAGACTGGAGAAAACTCCTTCTCTTCTCCTATACCTCAAGTGCAGCTTGCAGCGTACATCTGAAGTTTGTTATTCCAGAACTGCAGTCTCTTTAGAGCAGTTAAAATTGAAGTCACTGCCATTCATGGTTATGTCCTTGAACAAGGACCAGGCCAGTCAATGTCCAAATAATAATGCCTGGTGTTTTTTTCTTTAAATAGTTGATTTAACTGTTATCTATTAAAATAGAGAAAATTTTTGCTAACTTGGCCTGTTAAGTAGCTACAAAATTTTTAAATCTGTTCTTCACTCATCTGAGATAAGAGAACAAGGGTGAGCACTCACAGTCTTACTGATAGGCAGATAAGTTCTGGAACTGTAGCCACTGACCACACCATGATAGGTGTTAACACAATATACATTGCTTCTTATCAGACTTAAAGGCATGCAAACATTCATTTCATTTTGAATAAGGTAAGGAAATGCCTTGCAATTCAGTGTCCTTATTAGGAACGGGGAAGCATTGGCAGCAGGTTTCAAAACCACTTATGTCCCCACAGGTGTGGTCAGACGGAATTCTTCATGTATTAGTCACTCCTTAGTAATTTCTAGGATGGTTATTTATTTCTTGAATGATAGTACTGGCCCTATAAGCCTGCAGCCTCACTGGCTCAAAAATTACCATGTTTATCAGTAATGCTGGACTTCAATCTGAGTGACACATGACCTAGTGAAACATAGCTTCATAAAAAGCTGTGTGACAGCTGAAGCCCACAACAGCTTGAAGAAATTACCTTCTCTTTGCTTCTTCATATTGAAGGCGTAATCTCACTTTCTCAGCCAACTGGTTATTGCTGCTGGTAATAAACTGAAACAGAAAATATATAACATCAGCAACTTGGTAACCACTGTTCTTTTGACATTCCCCATTGTAACTGATAATGTTACACGTTAAACGAGCTTGACAGAAGCAAGCCTATTTGTTAAACCAGTCACAGAACAGGAAAATATGACATTTGATAATTTAAAAAAATTATTTCTTTAAATATTTAAAAACCTACAGGATTTGGAAGCTCCTTTTGACTTAGTTTACCAGAAAATGTACCACATCTATCTCAGGCTTCTATTTTTATGCATATACACATAGCTTTGTAATTTTTCTTCTTGCATGCCATTTGCAATCTTTAAGTGATGCCTTGCATTTTGTTTTGCATGACATCTTGCTTTGGTTGTAAAGCCTTAAAGGCAAGGAACATCCCATTGTGCCTAGTTCTGAAGTTCTTTAGTCACATATGTGGCCCTGACCAAAAGGGGCTGCAAATGTTTTACGTTCACAGGAGAGGCGTCTGTGATGTCCTGTGAGACACAGGATGTACCCACAGCATTGACTGAGTCCTTGCTGAGACTGGCACCAGCCTGACAGTTATAATCTTCTTACACAAGTGGTTTATGAGTGTGTTTGATGGCATCAAAATATTAGAACATATGTCATCATTCCCACTCATAACACACTAAAAGCCAAACATGCTCTTATAGGAAGAGTCCTCATTAGAGCTGAGCCCATATATAGCTGCTGAATATTACTTGCCTAGCAGCATATCATTGCTATGAAGAGCTGAGGGAATATTTGTATCACAAGAAGCTATACCTACAGGCAAAATAAAACTTACTTCCTTCTTATCCCCACCTGAGCTGTTTTAATAGTGTAGGGAAACAGCAGCTTGCCTTTAGAGACACATTAACACAAAACCGATGCTACAGACAAGTTCAAAGCGGGAGAAGCTATCATTTCCTGCACATGCTTGGAAGTTTGTACTACGGCAGTACACTAGTTCAGAGGAATGGCTCCACGTGCACTTGGTTTCTCACACATTACTCACATTTCCTGAAACATCAGTTTGGGAGCTGACATCCAGGTACTGTCGGGGTAACAAAGGGCTGGAGCTTTCCACGGACATGCTGCTGGCCCACAGGTCTGACTGGGATCCTCCGTCATTCACAAAGCTTTCTTTTAACTTGGCTAAGCTCTAAAACCACAAAAAGTCATGAGGTGAGCTCACTTCTGTACAAAGTATCTCAGCAGTTGCATAGCTTTGGCCTTAAGATCTGACCATGTTTGCTGTGTGCACTCAGACTCTGCAAACGTGGGGCCACGGCTAGACTGCACCTTACACAGGACAGAGGAGTCCACAGGCATTAGCACACTGTCTGGCTTGCACAGACAGGTTCCCCGCCAGAGACAGCAGACCAAGCAGGTCACAGCCTCTCCAGGCCTGCTTTGGGACAGCACTGTCACACTGGTTCATTCTTCACTTATAAACCCTGAGACAAACACTCATCACTAAGCAAGTGCTTGCTAACATTAGTTGCTGTATTTTACACTTCCTTATTTCCAGGATCTGAGGAAGAAAAAGGCTGCCATCCAACCAAAATACAGAACTAATTTACATTAATGAAATTCCCACTTACATATCTGAAATACAAAGTACTGAAATTACTTCTCAGAAATTCATTCTGATAGTTATGGTGACACAAAACACTATAAAGCCATCCTTTTACAATACTTGTATGAGGTCTTGTTTTTCCTTCTCTCCTGATGTGATGGCCTTCTTGAGAGCTTTCATTTCACTTAAAATGGCTTGCGCCTCATCAAGTTTGTAGCCACCTTGAGTATCCGACATTTTCATGTCGATTCTGTATGGAAGTTTAAAAAACAAACAAAAATGTAGTAAGCTAACAATTTATCAAGTCTAGTTAATGTCATCATCCTACATACATGCATCTTGACCTTAATTTTTAAGAACACGCTTTCAAGTGTAACAATGACAACAGAAGGAACAAGGAACCCCACCCCCACACTAGCTAAGTTTCTCCACTCAGAAGTACATTAATCTTCAGAGCTCTGATTTTAGCCATGCATCCTCTTTGGCTCCTTAGGGAGCAAAAAGACTCATGCAAAACACCCAGAACAGCAGGTTTGGGCAGATTGCTGCTGGTTATCCTGTTTCTAAAGAGGATCAATGTTGCCATCTATGAGAATTCCCTTGTTTTCAGTCATAATTTCAAAAACCAGGCAAGGACCTGCCATGCATGGATGTATTTGCTTGCACGCCCTAATTACAAGCTGCCTCATCCCTCCTCTTCCTGAAGGAATTCTGCTACAGTTGATGTTTATAATGAGATCTTAACCAGTGAAATTATTTAAAATATGACAGCTGTCTAATCATACAAAGATAAGCACCTGAAACTTTCCTCCCCTTCTACTCCACCCCATATTTTTTATCAGTGCCCTAAAACAATGGCTCTAGTAATTAAGACAAGAACTTGTACTGTGCCATTTGCATTAAGCAATGTTGAATAAAACAGAGTACCATTTAATTGACAAGATTCTGGTTCAAAATCTTTTTGCCATGAAGTCAGCTCTGATGCGGTCATCGCATACAGGCACTGATTTGAGAGAACCACCCCCATGGCTGTGTATTGCTTTCAGTTGCATATCCCTAAAGATAGCAGCAGCAACATATTTCAGCTTGTGTTTAGGCAGCTATTTATAAATGTAGAAGGGGGTGGACTACAAGCCAGAGATATTCTACACTGAAAATAAGATCTTGAGAACAAACATACTTCTTCAGTGTTTGAAATCCATGCTCTTTGTACTGAAGCTCTTGCTTCATGTGAGCTACTTCTCTCTTGAGTTTATTAACCTGCAGCAAAACAAGGTGTTTTTAGAATGATCTTTAATATGACTATTTAAGTACAGCACTACCCATTCAAAAGTTATTCAGTGCAGACAGCACTCTAGACAAGATTTCCAGATAATCAGTTCATCTCAACAGCAGATAACAGCCCTGACTGCCTCCTCATCAGAGCATTACCACTGGGGCTTTACCCAGTACATAGATTACTACACCAGTTCATAAAAGGCTCATGGGAAGGTCCAACCTTCTAAGTGGAAAAGCTGAGAAAAAATTCAAGAGAGACAGGAACAAATCACATGTCAGTTTGGCACAGAAACATTTAAACCTTTCCAGTCATTAAAACAAACATTAAGCATCAGTACGGGAGTTACAAGGCAGAGACAGAAACCATCCTCCAAGATACCAAACTAAAAGGCCCCACTGTATGAGGAACACAGCAGGATGATAATACATATTGTAAATCCACTGACCCTACAGCTTGCTGTTTTATATTCCTCCACAGAGGCTAGACTGACCTACTTTACTTTAGTCCTTTCTTCTTCCCAAACCGAGCTCTGCATGAGAGCGTACACTGCTGCTGCTAACAACCCACACTAAGCTCAGGACAAAACAGCTGCCAGTCTCTGGAGAGAACTTGCAGCTCTCCAGTGCTGCAGCACACCAGCGACCCAGCATGCAGCTCAACACCCCACAGCATATTTCCGTGGCAGGATGTGCTGCCAGCTTCCAAGGAAGTCTAAAGTCTAAAGGAAAAAAACGTGTTTCAAGTCCTTCAGAAGGTAACATTTGAGAATTCTGATAAATTATCTTGTAGATTAGGAATGGCAGCATTAGCTTTTTCAACTGCTTCGGCATCTCCTTTCACTATGTGCCAAGAGGTTTGGAAATATCTGCAGATTACTTGTGGCAAGCAAAGGTCCATTCGTACTTACCCTGGATTTTGTAGTGGCAATCTCCGCTTTGAGGATCTCGGGGTCATACTTGGAACTTGATGATGAGCCAGAGAGCACTACAACAAAGACAACACTCAGTTTAGGAGCTTTAACTTCCTCCCTGCTCTTCCACTAGCCTCATCACAAATTACAATGTCCCATTGCTACAGCACACCTAGCTCTCCACGCATTGCTAGTATAGGCCTTTTGATTATTTGCCAGATTTCACCTCTCAAAAGCAAGGAAAAGGCAACAGTGCAGTGTACACTAAAAAGAGGCCAAATCATATCCTTCATCTCCCTTTAAAGCCTTGCTTCCAGGTTAACACACTTAACTCAAAACTCCCAGATATGTTCTCACTGCATTCAACAGTGCCGCTTCCTGCCATTTCCAAAGGCATTTAACAGAACTGAAGGGACAGACATTGCATAAAGGTTTACTTTCTCTCTCTTTAGAGTTTCTTGTTGAGTAAACAATCCACTGCTTTTCTTTGTTTCTAAACATTCAAAGAAGAAGAAGAAACTGAAAAATATGATGCAAGCCTTCTCACAGCCTTGAGGACATGACCAATCCTATAACATGTCACACTGGATTAAATCATGGTCACATTAAGAGCAGAATTTTCTTCTCAGCATCAGTTAAAACCCTTCTGCTTCAGAAGGTACAGAAGCTCCCCAATGTGCAATGTTGTTAAGAGGTAGCTGTAAGCAAGGGAGATACTTTGATCCTTGCAGCCATCAGTTTATGCCCTATAAAACATAGGAAAGCATTTCTACTTCTTTTTGTCTGTTTGTGCTTCTAAAGACAGATCACATCACACCACCATAATTTATGTTCATGGTGTTCTTAGTGCACAGCTCATAACCAGTAACAAGAAGGAAGAAATTTGGCCTTCTATAAACACCAACTTTCGAAGCAACTGGTATTGATGCTTTCTGTGTGACAAAGAATATGGAGCACAAAACAGTGTTCTTCACACACAGAGAGACACACCACCAATGTTAGATTTACGTGGCAGAAAGCACAGACCCTTAGCTCCCTGAGACAGTCACTCAGCTACCTGGGATGTCAAACTCCAACAGGCCTTGGGAATGAAATTTGAAATGGCCCTCCTTGCCTTGTTTCTTTGGACAGGGGAATTAAGGATACTATGTAACTTATTGTTTTCCTGCTGAGCCAATGACCACATCCTTTCACCTTTGTTGAAGCTCATGCTGAAAGTCTGCACACTGACTCCAGGGACTGAGCCAAGTGCAGTGACGTTTCCTAGTAATTGTCTTTACCAAAGAGGCAGCTGTTGCTTTCAAGACAAAGTGGGCAGACGTAGAGAGTGACACAGCATAATACATCCCAGCATTCTATCAGAGGACTAGCTTCAAGCATTCTACTGCCCTAGGACATCCATGACTAACAGATACTGGATAAGAGTTCACTATCTACTCACAGCTGGTCTGAGAGCCTAGTTTGTGCTCCCAAACATCATGCAGCTGCCGGTATTCTTGCTGGGCCAACTCAAGCCTCTGCTGTTTCACTTGATAGATCTCCTTCTGTGCAGCAATTGCCTCCTGGGCCAGGACAAGGTAGTCTTTCAGCATATGCTCCTGCTCCCGCCGCCATTGCACACGAGGGTCTTCTATCTGTGTTGTTTCTTAGAGACAAAAGATAAGGAGACAAGATCAAATGGTTGCAAGCTTTGCGCTGCTGCCTGGAGAAGCTCCACCTTTGACAGCCCCTTAATACCATCCCATAATAAAACAGTGGAATATGGCCATCTTCCTTTTTTCCTTAGGAGGTGACCATTGTTCCACAATGAACTCCAATTAGCTCTGCTAGGCTGAATTGCTGTATAGAAATACTCATGGTGAAATCATTTTACAGCTCTCCAACTCCTCTGCTGCTGAAGCCATTCTGCCTCTTAAAACATCCACACAAATGCATGCACACACATGCTCTAAGATACTGACACTGACTGTTACAACTTATCTTTATTGCAACTGCTTTATAACATTACTAATAAAGTACTTCTATTTCACTGATAAAAAAAACAAGTTTCAGAAAACATCATTGCCATGTGACTGCATTATACTGCATCTGACAACATGAAAGCAATTATAATTCTGCCCATCCTCTTTGGCTGCCAAGTGGCTTTTATTAAAAAGGGGAAAGAAGCTTTTCACTCAGATTCCATAGGTAAGTAAAAATAAAATCTCATTAAGTCACAGAGTGTATCCGTGAAAACATCTACAATGCCATTATATAAACAGCATCTCAGAAGGGGAGTAAACACTTCCTTCACTGAAAGCAGACACAGCAGCAAATCACTGCAGAATACAGGAGGTGGAGTTTAAGAAAAATATTTTTTGGTAACATAGGCAACAGAGTGAGGAGCAGTTGCACCACTTCCATCTCCCTCACCCCAGCACGACCAACATGTAGCTTTCCAGGTTTCTAATCGTGAAAAAGGCGTAAGGTCACAGACATGCAGCTAGTCCTAATACTAATTAGGCACATTTATTGTCAGTATTTTCCTCAGTTTTGTGAAAAAGTGTCCAAAATATTTTTTTCTTTTATTTTCTTCTTTTTTTTTTAAGGCTACTCTATGTTCTTGCTTGGAACAGGTTCCAATATGCAGTTGACTAAGTGCTCTAAACTGTCTAAACTAGCATGCTTGAATAAGGATCCCTAGTTACCACACAATGAATAATTAATAAAAAGGAGCTGTTTGAAACTATCAGTGGGAATCTAATCTGCATTTCTTAAGAGCCTCTTTAAATATTTAGTAAAAGCTGCCACAGTGGAAGGTATGAGCAGCTCTGAAGCGAGTCAGGCATAAGACTAACACTGCAATACACAGGATGGAGGGAAGAGAACAGCTTGATAATAATCCTAGGAGCCAAACTAGAAACAAGTGATTTTACACAGGGGATAGACACTCAACCATTTTCACAAGTTGTCCATGATCATGCTGAGGAGAAAATTAACAAGATACTCCAGCAATAACTTGTTTTAACAGTCTCAAGACTTGAAAGAACACATGGCATTTCAAGTTACATAACAAAACTTTAGAGAAACTTCAAAAGATAATAAAGACATTTTAAGACACCAACAGTAAAGTTTGCAGAAGCATTTTAACAAAAAGTCCTTTAGAGGTCCTGCTAGTCCTAGTTCAGGACACTGGGTCCTAAGTGTACCTGTAGCTATGGCTTCCTTAAGCTTGGTTATTTCAGTCTTTAAACTAGCAGCCTATTTTCCCCATAATCCCAAGAAGGGCAGTGGAAGCTGCTGCAGGGAAATCCCTCCAATATAAGCAACCAGAAGAAGCATTATGAAAATCTAAAGCCTGAACACTTCTATGAAGTGCTGAAACACTGACAAACATACACCAGGTAACAAAGAGAACACTTAGCAGACAGCTCATGGAGAGGAAAAACACATGTACCAAAACTGTTTTGGTCACATTTTCCTAACTATTCACCCCAATCCTTTCAGTAATCACAGCACTAACTCTGTCTCCCTGATTGCAGCTTTGAGTTTTGATTTTCAAACATGTAATAACAATCAATGAAAATGTTGGCTAAGTGCTCTCGATCTGCCCCAAATAGTGAGACATGCAAAAACCATTCAAAAGTTAGATGAAAAGGACTACAGAAATGCAGGTTATCACATCCTTTATTGTCTTGTGAATTTTTAATTGAATGTTGAGCTTGTCAAATAAATCTGATTGTTTCATGATTGAAGAATGTAGCCTTACTATGCTTGCATCAGCATCTGGCAAGAAAAGTCATCATTTCTTTCTGCAAATCAAATTCCAAAGAAGTTCTCCCAGAAACAGACACTCAGGGCTATGTATTAATACTGTACTAGGAACATTCTGGGTACTCAATTCAATTGTATTTATTTTGCCTCAGAGAGAAGGTTAGCAATGCTCTCCATCTTACTTTTTTCTTAATGGCTCCTGGCTTTAGATTTAATTTAGGTCTGTCCTTGGGCTTTTTTCTGATAATTAGTGTGCAGCAAGAACCAACATGCCTCCATCCCCTTCACACCCTCTGATGACAGTTCCTTCCTGCACAGGGAATTTGCAAGAGACCTTGGAGAGGAAGGAGGTTTTGGACACTCTCCAGAGGATACTTCAACATAAACCACAAAGATGAACCTCTTGATTAGCTGAAAGTAAGTGGATATGGTTTTCTTCATCATGATTTGGATTAGAGCTGGCATAAGAAACAGTGTTATGATTTTGTTTCTTTTTAACCTTTTAGTTGAAATCCTATGTCAAGTCTTGTAGCTTCTGGCATCACATAGAAGTGAAACTGTAGGTATCGGCATGGTTTGAACCTTTCTCTGCTTGCTCTTGAAGCCTGGGGTGCTATTGAGTGGCACTGATCAGGGCTAACTGGACCACAAATGGCTCAAACCTGCAACCAGATCCTTGTTCATTCACCCTGGGGCAAGCTCAAATGTATAGTTGAGATCATGTTTTGTTTGTCCCACCTAGATGCTGCAGTTTCTGCTAGCTGAAACACTCAGTAAGTCTGACAACCTTCCACATCCCACAGCAGGCTTCAGATCAAGGTAACTTTCCTGTACCTGAACTGCAAGCCCCCAAGACTACAGCTAGCCATCCTTGGCAAACACTGAGGAGGAAGTTTTGGCTAGAGTGGGCCGCTGTGACAACAAGCACTCAGGTTCCCGTGGTGTAGATAGGAGAGGAAGACCAATGAAAAGATAAAAAATACATCTCAAATCGGAAAGAAAATTGAGAGGAGACAAGGAAAAAGACTTGGAAACATCCTCTCATCTAAACTGAGCCAAGCTTTTCCCTGTGGTCAGAAGCGACCCTGATGTTCACATCAGAAGCGTGCTGAATATGATTTCTTTCAGGGCAATGCCAGTTGCCACAGAACCTGGAGAGCCCTATATCTACTCCAACAGTCCATGTCACTGCCTGATATACCAACAGATGGAACTGACCCAAAGGAAAAAAACCCCACAGCCCCACAGGTGTTTCACTGGTTAAGGAAGAGGAATAAATACCCTTGGCCAAAAGCGCTGTGCAGGTAAAACTGAATTGGCAGGACCCTCTTAATCCAACACTGCTGCCTAAACACAGCAACTACAAGAGAATATAAGTCTAACCACATTTTTTACTCCTCTGGAGATCTTGCCCAGACTCTTCTCTCTTCCTGGTTGCACACAGTCATGAAAATATTAAATCATTCAGAAGGAAGTAAAAAGAAGTCTTAACCAGAATTCTAAACTCAGCTCTCACTCCTGCTGTGGTCATTACATGAATAACCCAAACCCAAGTGAGACCAGAAAAAGCATTAACATTCAAACTGTCTTTAAAAAGCAACCTCATCCTTAACTCTGCAGAGTGATTTCCTTGTGGAACGGAAATGGACACAAGATATAGGTCTCACAGACCTATAGGGGATTCCAATTTATATCTTTCAATTTAGCAGCTTCTCAAGCAAAGCTCACCCAGCCCTCTCCCCTGCAGATCTCCTGTGTATGATCCTGTAGGCTTGTCTACCTTTCTCCCCCACTATCCTTTCTTGTAAAAGGAAAATAAATCAACATCCCCTGCCTTAAACATATTTTTATTTAGGGCTTTTATCATCCCATTATTACAGTATTTCCATGGCTTTAGCCTAATTATATTTTATATGTCACCAGATCTAGAGACATTTAAGCTTTGCATTACAAAGGGCAGCTTGGACTTTTTGAGAATAGGGTTTTTTCATTCTGCATCTTTAATATCCAAGAGAAGTTCTCAAAATCTGGGGGAGCCAAGTGAAAATGTGGCTTTTCTGGGAAAGGGAAGAGAGTGAAGAAAACCAAGAAAAAGAAAAAACAACTAAACACCCCTTGGCTTCTACATTTTTAGTTAAAAAAGGATTTTGTAACTTGTTGATGAAAAGTTGAAGTTCTCAGTCGAAGTCCTAAAAGATTTAAAATAAAAAACAAAAAAAAAAGCCAACACAACTTCAAGGCACTTTTGTCTTTTACAAGTTTTTCTTCTTTGCATGATTTACAAGCACCTGCAAAAGGGCCTAGGCATGGTTCTGCTGTGAACTTCTGGACTGCAATAGGACCTGTTCTGTGAAGAGAACCAAAGACAATGATTGATTTTATTACTTTTTTCAGGGCAGTTGCTCTATCAAAGCCCAATACACATTTCCTAATGATGCCTGTAATGATATATCAAATTCTCTATTTTCTTATGACACTTCTGGTCTATCAAAGAATCTAGCAAAGACAATAAGCATTAGCTTAGTTTGAGGATAGACACAGAATAAACATACCACATGCCTGAACCGGACTCTTTTCCAGCTTGCACAACTCTCAGGACATCCCAAGCCTATGTGAGCCTTTCCTCTGCCATACAGGTAGCACCTGCAGCAAAGGGAGCTCAGGGAATCACTGAGTTTAGCCCTGCCTGGGAAATCAACATGAGACCTTTGCACTGTTTCCAATGGTCTTGCCACAAGGGCAAATTCCAGCCTAAGAACAAACTCCAGATCACTACTACCTAGTCAGACTCCTCACTAGAGCCAAATCTTACAGGTGTGTCCATAATATCAGCTTGAATGTGACTGCTGATTTGAAGACCACGAAGCAAAAGGTCTCAAATTCCTGTTTTAGAGAGGGCAGTTAACTTGCACAATGGAGAAGGACAGGATTTGATTTCACAAGCTGCAGATCTCATCTGCTCCAAAACATGCTGTTAGCTCTTTTTTTTTGGGTGTTGTGTTCAGTATAGTAAAATATAGTTCAGCATAGCAAAAATATAGTAAGGTGTCACTTACTGGTGTTGTGGTCTATGTAATAAACGCCAACCTGAGGGTCATAAGCTTCTTCCCATCCTAATGGCAATTCATCACTAATGCAGTCTGCAAAGGTTAGTGGTTTAGTGTACCTGAAATGTAAAATAATATTTAGGATTAATAAAAGAACAATTCCACATGTCTGTTCCAAACAAGTGAACAGAAAAGTATCACAAGAGCTTTAGTATAGAAGCCAACAGAAAGTTGAAAAATATTTTAGGCTTTTAATACTGCACAAACTCTTCCCTTTCTTCATCTGAAGTTGCAACATGATGACTTCATTCTGACAGAGCTCCTGAGCCTTGCTCAGCTCAGCCAGCACTCACTCAGCAGAGGAACATTAAGAACTTTGCCAGAAACAATCCCTGTTTCTTAAGTGAAACAAGGCTGTTTGCAGGCAAGTCCTGTATCATAAGTATGTAGACAAGAAGGAGCAAGATGAGAAATGCAATTTGCATAACATGAATAATTAAGACTGCACAATCAATAGCAAGTGCTGAAGACTGTGGGACCACTTGTCATGCAACTCCACTCATTTGCATTGCAATATGTTCAGTTTCATTAATGACAAACTAGATTAGTTTCTCAGTATCACAAAAATGTGTAATCTACTCTGTCCAAATGAGGAAGTATTTCCACAGCATTGCTCAGAGAAGTTTTTCTATTAGAAACTACCTTCAGCAACAGCCTGAAGGCTTCAATGGCTAAAAACACAGTTTGGAGAACCCACTCCTAGAGTGATCCCACAGATATTAGTCACTAAAAACAAGCTCCTTCCACTTTGACTGAGATACTGAAGTTCAGCTTACACCAAAAAACCCCAACCACTAACCAAAGATACCACTGCAGTAGAGACATAAGGCAGGAAGAACTAAGCTTGCAGATATCTCACGTACCCAGCTGCCAAAAGCACAACATGCCACTGGTCCACAGATTCATCACAAGCCCACATGGCATATGTGGAAGGAGGGTCTGTGAGTCTGACCTGCCAGAAGAGCCCTTTGGGCAGAAAGCACAGAATACACCATACAACACTACAGCCCCTACCTAGCACTTAGGATGTGCATACCAAGAGGAACTGGGTCAAAAAGCAGCCATGGGGGAGCAGTAATTAAACTTGTACAGGTGAAGGTGTGCTGTAGATATGAAACATACCTTGACAGCTTAACTTGTATTACACAGTGAGTGGAATTTTCTGCAGTAGAATTCTGCTCAGGACCAAACCCTCCAGTCTTGAGCTGCACCATCAGCCCCAAGACTATTTTCATCAGGCACTGTAGTGCCAACTTCAATACTCCAAAGTTTAATACCAAACTCACAAAGCTTCTGCTTAGCTTTTATCCATTCCTACTTTGCTAGAAGCAGCTGAATTTCTTCTAGATATGCTCAGGAACTGTCAGACTGCACAGGAAGCCAGAACCAAGCAACTGAAGGTTGCTTATTCCTGTTTTCCATATGAAGTGCAATGCATGAACTACATACATCCAGTCAGCTCTTTCAGCTGTAGTTTTAGAAAAAGAGAGGGGGAAAAGCAAGGCAAGATCAGTGTGCTGTAGCAATGACACAAGCCAGCTGGAGACTTGCCAGTTACTAGGGCTCAGAAACAGACAATAATTCCACCTTTGAGATTCCTGTTTTCAGCATATCTCACAAGGAGCACCCACCACCAAGCAGAGACTAGTGCTGTCCTCCCTGGCTGATTGCAAACTTGCAATTATCCCATTTGCACTGAGGGGCAAGTATTCATTAAAGGAGAAATCTGTCATTCAAACAGCAAACAGAAGACTAATTAGTTTTAGAATTAAGAGAGTAATTCCATTTATTACAGACAACATATGTCATATAGCTGTTTCCCCAAATAACTGCAGCTTCATAACCAAATTACTTGCTCTTCTAAACTCCTTTTTTCCTTGCTGTTGTGGGGAAAAAAAAAACTGGCACAAAGCAAAGCAGCAGTGCTACAATTACAGATGAAAGACACACAATATGTTGTGGAGTCAGACCATTAATAAAGCATAAAAAGAAAAAAAAAAATATTTCTTTGTTTAAAGATATGATTTTAGGGGTTGTTATGAGACTGAAATAAACCAATTTTCCAAAAGGAGTCCAAAATCAAGCATCTCCCTAAGCACGCTGACAATGCAGCATGACTGATGAAATGAGCAAAAGGTAAAGCCTCTTTCTCACAGCATGACATGATTCAGTTAGTGTATTATTTCTGCATAAAACAGGACTATTTCTGCATTTGGGAAGTTAAAGCTAGGGCACATCTGCAGAACTATTTCCTTTGAAACATCTCCTTTGTAATTCACAAAGCTTCCTAGCAGCCTCGGAAAAATCTCATCAACTTGGTCCAACCACATTACCATATAATAGGTTCTCTCTGTAGCTAGGCTCAAAGCAGCCATCTAGAAAAATGGACCCCTTTCACCCACTGTGCTTTAGAAGGAAGGAAACCCACAAAACCATCTATGCATTCCATACTCTCCAGGTATATTCACCCAGCTTTCAAAAGAAAGCAGCGCATCTAAAAGTTCAGAAAACCCTGACTTTTGTGACTTTGACTTCTGATCTCCAGTCACAAAGAGGGAACCAAGGGGAAAACTTCCAAGTTAGTATGTATATCATTTTTTATTAAACCCCAACTAGTCCAGTTGAAAGAGATGACATTTTCAGACACATGACTTTGTCTGCATCTTCCAGTCACGCTCACTTAGCTCCAATGCCCTTTAGAGCATCAGTTAGACCAGAATTACTCCTGAAGCACTTCATCTGCTTCTAAGCCGCAGGCTAAACTTGGTGTGGGATTCCTACAAAAGAAACCAGCCTGAGCTAGAGAAGATATTTGTAAATCACAGCCTAACAGGCATTTTAGCTCATCAAAAAGTCACCTACACATTCACCACATATCAGCTCACCTGATTCTCACCTTCATCCTACCTGTAACAGGCATAGGCTAAGAGGAAAGCCATTGTCCACTGGCCAGTGCCAGTGAATGTACTGAGACGTTTTACAAAATGCGTGCCCCAAATAGCTTGAGTATTTGTACAGCCAATGAGGTTTGAATCCTGCTCCCACAGCTAGAAATAGAAAGTCAGTTTCCTAGCTCTAGTTTATAAGTCACAGTTTTAAATGAGGAGTGTTTCTACTTTCCTTATTTTTGATCTATCGCCTTCAGCTTCTTCCACAGAAAACTGAAAACCAATGTTATCATCCACAAACACTATTAAATAGAACCTTGCCCATCAGATTCAGAAAGCCTTTCTATAGTCTTTGGCTCTACTGTTGTCAATCAAAACCCTCATTACATGAGAAACTCAAGGCAAATAATCCTTGTATAACAAGTTTTTGATTGACAGAAGGTTTGTTAAACATGGCTGGAAGATCATAGAGGTTCCTGACAGGAGGAGGAGATGGGTGAATTGCCACTTACAAATCTGGAGTTAATACAACACATTTAACAGAAATAAATTCTACACTTCTTGAAGCAGGAAATGTTCTTTTTGTAATTACTTGATTTCGGTGTCGATTGGTGACCTACAGCAACTGAGGAAAGTCCCATGCAGCGTTTT
Organism: Melanerpes formicivorus; assembly: GCF_026170545.1. Classification (NCBI taxonomy): domain Eukaryota; kingdom Metazoa; phylum Chordata; class Aves; order Piciformes; family Picidae; genus Melanerpes; species Melanerpes formicivorus. The sequence continues at coordinate 45,073,865 of NW_027142354.1, read as the reverse complement.
AGGTAGGCTGGTGGCTGGGTACGTGTGCGTGTATGTGTAGAGCGCATGCCGTGCGCTTGGCTCACTGCAACGGGGAACATTTAGAAACCACCAGGGGATTGCCAAGTTTGTGCTGTACATAAACCCACCTAATCCCTGTGTTTGCAGGGTTCCTCAAACCCACATAACACAGCAAAGCCATTTAAACAGTAGAGCCTTATTTTAATCAGTTCAGTAGAGATCACATGGCCTTACACAAAAGCCTTCATGACTCTATATGGGTGAAACTACAGACCAGGGCACTTCCTACAGTTTACTGTACTGACAGCAACAGCTCACTGCACAAGGAACAAAGGTGGCACCTGGATCACCCGGGGCCTTCACTGTCAGATTCTCGTAGAGCTAACCTCTAACAGCTCAACAGCTCCTTCTGTTCCTCCACTACCCTTTTGTACTCACAGGCACACAGTGAGGGTATGAGGCATACAGGTTTTGTAGGAAAGATGTAAAGCAAGATAACCAAATCATAGAATGGCTTAGGTTGGGAGGGACCTTAGAGATCATCTGCCCCAACCTCCCCACCATGGGCAGTGATGCTTCTCAACGAGACTCAGCTGCTCAAGGCCTCATTCAACTTGGCCTGGAACACCTCCAGGGAGGAAGCATCCACAACCTGCCTGGGCCGGCTGTTCCAGAGCCTCACTACCCTTGTACTGAAGAACTTCTTCCCAAGATCCAGTCTAAACCTACTTTTCTTCAGCTTCAAACCATTGCCCCTTGTCCTATTGCTGGACACCCTTATGAAAAAGTCCCTCTCCAGCCTTCCTGTAAGATCCCTTCAGGAACTGGAAGGCAGCTATACATTACTTAAATTATTATTGAATAATGGGTTTAAATTATTTAAAATCATAATTATTATTGTAAGTTCTAGCAGATACCTCCACTTATACCATTTCTCTTACAAAACCAAATAGATTTTAGACCTAGCCTTCTGTGAAAGAAGCCTAGAGTCAGGCATTATTTTTAATGTCTTCTACTGCATTGTTTGGGGCTTGTTTGTTTTGTCTTTGTTTGTTTGAAATAATTTCTCATTTAAATACAACTTACTGCTCATTATGTGCCAGGATGTGCTAAACAGACCAGGACAGAGAACAGGCTATAAGCACCTCAATTCCAGCTGTGACATTGGGTAGCTGTACTCAAGATTCCTGTGGATCTGAGTTCTGAGGAACCTGTTAATGAGAAGAGCTCCTACTGTAAGTCAGGAGGCTGCTGCAAGAATCTCTGCCAGGAGGCTTGACACAATGACATACAAGCTTCTTTGTTTTTAATGAGGTCATTCCCATTCTCAAGACAGATGCCGATTATTTTTAAACCTCAGCATAGAAAAACCTCTCACTTTGCAGTCTTATTTTCTAGGGCTACAGCAATCTTCTCTCTCCTCACAAAAGCTTTTAAAAATAGACTCCTACACATTTATTACTCAAGTTGATGATCCAGCCCTCAAACACACCAGGGCTATTTGTCACTATAGTAACTGTTTTCCCTTGGAGCATCTTCTCTGGTTGCAGGAAGAATTGCCTTTGGAGGGTGGAGGTGTGGCAGCAAAGAGGCCCTGTTTTACCATCTTGCTGGCAAAGCTTTCCTCACCCTGTCACCATACACCTGGGCACGATGAAACACTCCCTTGTTTTCCCACTCCAACTGCAATTTAGGGAAAAGGCAATGAGAATACCTCATCCCTAACAGCCAGTATCCTCAGCAGTGACACAACAGGCAGCTCTGGGCCAAATGGCACCCTCAATTGCACCAAAACCTCAACAGCTACAATGGGGTCTAGAAGACGGGACCTCCACAACAAGGGGAGCAAAAGAAGGAATTCAGAACCCAACAATCAGGTAAGAACTATGAACAGCACAGTGCTTCCCAGATAACAAGAAGTAACCTTTAAGAAGTAACCATAAATTTGAGAAGGTTCTTGACTATGCTGCAAGGAGTCTGATGAGAGATGAAATATGACATTTGAAAGTTTTGGAAACCAGACAATACTTCAAGACTCACACAAAGGTGCAGCCACCATAAACTTCTAGTTACCAAAGAGATGTCATTTCAAAGACTGCCAGCATGTACAGCATTACAGCCTGGACCTGGTATTGCTGTGATAAAGGATAACAACAGAATTCTACCCCTTAGAAACAAATGGGGTCAAGTCTAAGAAAAACAGCTTACTTGAAGTTGCTGTTGTAAACCACAGATCTGCTTAAAGTATAGCATAACATCAACAGCAACACCCTAAAACCCCAACACATCTCAAGAAACCCAGACTGCAGAGCAGTTCTCTTTTCCTTTGTTGCCATGGTTATTAAGAATCTTTGCAGTCTCCCAACAATCTCTCATCTTGCAGTCTCCCCCTGCCCCTGATGTTTCATGTATTGGGCCATCTCTACAATAAGCAGGCCCAGCATCTATCCTCAGTGCTGATTTTCCAAACTATGGTAATTCTAAACAGTCTTATTGTTAATGAAGACAGAGATGCCCTCTACTGCTCTTTGGCCAGAACATCTTGACTTTTATGTAATTTGCCAGTTCAGACCCTCTGCTACTTTTGCATGAGCAGGAAATTTTTTTTTCTGCAGAAATTGGTCACATGCCACCAATGCAGGTTCTACACAAAGTGGATCAGGAGACAACAAGGACACCTGAAGTCAGGAAACAGCCTGTACTTCCAGCGTTCCAGAAACAAATAAATTTAATACCTTTAATATTAATACTTTTCTAATACTCAGATTCATGGAAGCATTGAGCTATATAATACACAATTTACATCTCCACCAGCCACAACGAGCATGCCTAGTAACTCTCAGGCTAACAGCTCCTTGCTTGTTCTATCCACTTCTGAAAAGGCTTGCATGTTCACAAACTCTACTTTGCATACACTGACAGTTGGTTTGCCTGTGTATTTCTTTTCAGTACAGATCATTTACTCCTGGAAGCAAAGAACTACTACGTTGTTTTCAAGGAGAAGACTATCAAAAAGCATGGACAGATTTTCAATCATTCCCAGAGATTAACAAACTGGTTCTGCTAGCAGGAGAGAGGCAGGAGGTCAGTCATACCTTCTTAATCACTCAAATGTAAAATTCCTGGGATAGTTCAAGGTTAAAAAGTCAGGAAATGGGAGTTGAGGCTTCTCACAACATTAACTTGCCTGCCAGCCTGCATATCCTGCATGCTCTCCTGAACTGATTAAGCAGAAAAGACATAAAGAGTAAGGTACAACTTCATGAGAACAGTGCCATACTACAAAGCTAAAAACATGCAAGAGTTGGAATTTACCCATGCAAGTCATTCAAACACCTTTAGTTTTAAATTATTGAAGTTGGGGGTTGGTTTTTGGGGGTTTAAGTTTGCCTTCAGTTCTAGAAAGAGAAGCAGCCTTGCCACCTACATATCCTGAACAGACTAAAATCAAGTCAGCTCTCTTCACTCAGAGGCTTCACTGTTCTTGAAGAAAAGGACTGGTCCCTACGTAAGAAGGGAGAAATTGTCTACCAAACATCCAGAGTAGTCAGACTAGTTTCTTGACATATTTGGAAGATTATGAACTGGAAGGCTTGTCTATGTTCTTACAGCCTGCACTCCTACTTCTCTGAAAGGCTGACTATAGTGTGGGTGGCAGTAGTTTACATTGGCAAGATGCCTCAAGATAAAGAGGTGTATAGGACAGACTCCCTCCCCTGCAATCCAGATCCTAGAGCAGGGAACCAATAACTACTGTCAGAAAAAGATAAATATTTGAGATTTTGGCAACAAGGTAAGTACTGAACATTTGCTGTACCTCAGCGTTCAGGAACCTGCTATCCCATGGGCCACAGCATGCAAAGATAGGTAGTGACAGCAAAATCAGCTCTGGGCTGACTAGATGTCTATCAAGGGGAACAGATTTGGGGGTCACCCCACAGACAGACTTCACTGGTTACTGAATTTACACTTTATGTATGGGGAATAAACCCCAGACTTCTTTGAGAAGCAATGCATATTACTGCACCCTTAATAAGGCTGCCTGCTTGCTATTTCTGCGTCCTAAATGTACTTACTGAGTTACAGAGGTATTTGATATTCCTGATCCCAAACAGCCACTTTAGCAGGCTCTTTGCCCTGCATCACTCGCAAAACAGAGTCTAGGCAAGCAGCAGGGCATCATCACATCCTTTGCTCTCTGCCTTAAAACATAGAAGCTGCAGCCACTCAGCTTTTGTGTGAGATCTAGATCAGTTCTAGAAACATTCACCACTCTCTGCACTGACAGTGGCCTGTCAGCTGGAAATCTTGTCCAGGTAGAGCGGAAACCAGCTACACATAGGAAGCTACCAAGTCAAGTGAACCCCAAAAGAGCCCTAACTACTATCTCTTGCTGTTTCTATTAGTGACAATGCACTGTCTTCTCAGATCCTGAAAAGTCACACTGTATAAAAGTAAACAGAACAGATGTCCAGAACAATCTCAGGAGAGCAAAGCTTTAGGAGATGTGCAGAGTTAGAAGCATAAGATGAAAACTAATAGGTTTAGTACATTTTTTTATCCAAGATAACAAAGCCTTGATGCATTATGTAGTTAAGCCACAAACAGCCCCCCTTGCTTCTATAGCCAGAATTGTACATAGAACAAAAGACAGCTCAGTATGTCACACATTGGAAGGGAGTCAATACAAATCAAGAACTATTGAAGTTTCTTCGCTCATTTGAGGACAGCAAGAATGAGATTTGCATCACCAAGTGAGTTTAATTGATTTACACTTACAAAGATCGTTTATTTTGAATGACCCACTATCAACATGTTTTGTCAACAGACTAAATTTGCGTTAACACAGAAGTTATGACAGCACTTGCTCTTTGCATTCTCCCTCCCCACCTATCTCACAGCTTAAAGCCCATTTGTAGTCCTTCTGCCAGCTATGGAGTGGTGCAAGCAGCCTGCTGAAGATCTGCATGCCCTACACTCAGCTCAGAAAGAAAGAGAAAAAGTCCATCTGCAGAGGGGTGCAGGCCAGATACTCAGGTCTCACAGTGCAGATCAAACTGGGAGAAGGATTACAGTTCTGGTACTGCTACTTCCAAGAACATGGAAGAATGCCACTAAGGTGAAAGCCTTCTTCAGATTCAGGACACTCATTTCATCAGAAGCAAAGCCAAATATATCAGCACCACAGTATCTTGCAACTAGGATACTGCTGGTAGTACCACCTGCAATTTCCAGCGGTGAGGGAGATCCTTGTGCACAGGGAGTCTCCATAGCTTGTGGGTGACACCAGGAGAGCTGCCCCTTCCCCCTCAAAACACCAGTACACGGCCATGGACAGAATGCTCAAGGGAGGCTGCTTTGCTCTTCTTTCCACAGAATTTACAACACTCCAGGAAAAACAAACAACTTTGCCTAAAGCATCTTAGATTGGTGTATGAGACTGAGAAAGGGGACAGTAATTGTTAAACTCAGCACAAGCATCATCATGCTGATTTGCAGTGTCTCCTGACCAGGAGAAATATTCTAGTCTTACTCAAAATTCAAAAAAATTAGACAAATCCCAGAACTACTATGTCATTTTCCAGAAATCAAGGGAAAACTCATTATGAAAAATTCATTTCCCAAGACTGCTTGCAACTCAAATATTATTGCAGGGAGTATTACCTGAGGATCTCTGTGAACACAAGCTCATGGATGCAATCGATATCAAGTGTTCAAAGAAGATGTAAGTACAAGGGCTCAACAGTTTAAGTACAAGCAATAAATTATATTCTGATCATAAATTATAACTGGTTGACAAAAAAGCAAGGTAGCATTGTTAAACATGAATATGCATGTGCCTGAAGGTGTCACCTTTAGCCAGGGGGGTCACTGACAGTTATTTTGAGGAAAGACTCCTGTATATTTTGGCCTGAAGCAGCTAATCATTAGTTTCTAACTAATGTGGTATATATATTTTTTTTTTTTCATTTAAATGTCCAACAGACCTTTAAAGAAGGACCAGGTATCAAAAGCATCAGTTGTTCCTCAGCTCTTAATACTAAGCATTTCTTTCCACTAAGCAAAGACTCAGCATAGGTACTGCTTCATCACCACTGCTCACACATCACGGTCTAGGTACATGTCAAAGACACAGCTACTGTATAACTTCAGTGTTTGAGAAAAGAGCACAGGAACCTCCTTGAAAATGGAATAAACTTCTGTTTTCCAGTATACTCTGAAGGCAACTAAAAGCACCTTAGACTGTGTCTTTTTAACATTGCTGTATTCCTGCTTCTCCCATCCTTACTTGTTCCTCAGACAACAGATGTGCAAAACTCCTTTAGACCTTGAAAGATGATAAACTCGAGAGAGTAAAGGTAAATCAACTACTCTAACTCTCTTTGGAAGCAACATAACATTCCTTGAAACATTTCTTGTACAACAAATACTCTACACAAAAGAAATCAATTGTCAATGGTCTTAGCATATTATCTTTGCTTTGGTGTGCTGAAGCTTCTTTGCACCATTATCAAATTCATCTTTCTCCATAGTCAGTTTCTTGTTCTTCCAGATTGTAATAAAAGGCTGGATTTACAGCACCCCCTCTTAGGAAAGAATACTTCTAAGAAAATAAAACAAAATCAGAGCAGGCCCTGAAGACTGAATTCTGGGTTCGATTACTGGCATCAGTGTGATCACTGCCACAGTACTGGCCAGTCACCACCAGAAGTCACAGAGCTAATGAGACTATACATGACCTCCTATGCCCATGTTAAGTGACTGAGATACAGGTCCTTATGAGAAAACAATCAGCATTCTACTAAGTGGAAAGCAATCTGGTGGTCCTGTAGGTAGCTCACTCCCCAGAAAGCCAGGTCACAAACTCTGTAGAGTGGGTCAGCATTTAACAATCCACTCCTCCCAATTTTCATAGCATATGAAAGCCGGGGTTATGGAATCGTGCTCAGACCAACAATGAAGCTGACTGGCAAGTCCACCAGTTGTGAGAGAAATGGTGTTTACATAATTTCATTTCCTGCCCAGGAGCAGGCTATGGGCATGCAGCATATGTCTGTAACCAAACTAGATATAGCACATACAGCCTACTGATCCTGACAGCTCTGTCATTCAGTAAGAACAAATACTCTTCCACATGAGCAGAGGTGATAGCAAGACTACTCATTGCACTTCTCAGCAAGTCGATTCAGCTCATTCAACTGGGACACAAGTCTTCGCATACTAGAGCAAATGGAGTGCCCCCAGTCCAGCTCCATCTCACTAAGTAGAAGCCACACCATTTCACAGTAGCTAAAACCAGTCTTCCCCAGTTCATTAGTATGCATCCAAATTCCACACACACACCTAGAGCCTCTACAACTGAAAAAAAAAGATAAGAATTTGAGAAGTGCGACAAGAATTTTGCTTAAACACTGCAAACTAAATATTTAGAAAGACACCGGCAAACACCTGAATTCCTCTAACAAAAACTATACAGCACACAACAGTAAGTTCATATGGCTGTGGAGAGAGAAGTTTTCATTCTATCCTTGCCAAGAGAAAACAACAGTGAATTTTAAGCAGCTGCTCCCAAAGCTGTAGTGCAGTCTCAGCAATAGAAATGCCACAGTCAGAGTCGGTCTGCAATGGCACTCAGATTTCTTCAGGAATGCAGCAGTTAGAGTTCTGCAGTGCATCTTCATAGTCGTAGCAGTTAGTGTTGATTTCTTTGTTGCACTACAAGGGTTGCTTTCTTGCTATCATGACACTTTCCTGGAATGTGCTTCAGGATTAAATGTACTCAATTTTTATTTTTTTTATTTTTTTAAAGGATCAACTTCTAGGCAGTGCAGTCTCTTACCCTGAATCAGCATGTGACTGTGCAAGGACAGAGAAAGGAGAGAGAATTCTGTCAGATCCACAGCACAAAGGCATCAGCAACTGAGCCAGTCCAATGGTTTCTTGCTTCCACAAAAAGCATCTCTCTCACCTTCTGCCCTATGCACCCTTTCCTTGCTTCTCTTCCCAGTTCAGCAACTCTTTTCTTGCCTGTCACAGCCTCCAAGCCCTCCCATAAACTGCTTCCATTCAGTAACACCACAGCAGAGTACCGAGACTTTTCTGAGGGCATTTACAGTTGGGTTAGTGGGACTCAGCAGTTGATAGCATGCCAGTGACAGAGTGTCAGGAACAGAAGCAGCACTGGGGAAAGCCACAACCCTCCTTGCCTGTTGTGATGAGCTGCCTGGCTGCTCACCAGATTTCTGGGCAGCAAACTTGTAGATGAACTGCATCTGCCATGGAATCGTAATTAGACACAGTCCTCTGGAGCAGCCCATCTTCTCCAGCTGCCAGACTGCCTTGCTACTGCCTTCAGACTCAGCATTACTTATAAATGAAGTGCACAGAAATGGTCAGCTGTAGAGGCTGCTCTCTCAGACTGATGTGCACCCCAATCAGGCCAGCTCTGCCACGGGGCCGTGTCTGTGGAAAGGGATCTGCTGAAGATGTCCAAGGAGCCATTTGTTGGAGCTGTGCAGCCACAGCACCCACTGTCAGCCCAGCCGGGCAGCACATTGTGTGCAGCGTGGACGGCGAAGGAATGTGCTCCCTGACTGCACCTTTTCATCTCGAGAATGATTTTCAAGGTCATGTTCGCTTCCCTGCCGGCTCCTCCCCAGCTCCAGTGCAATCCCAAGCATGCAGCCTTGGGCCCTGGTGCGCGTTCCCACCCTCCACGTCTCCTGGACACCAGCACAACCTGTCGCATTCCTCTGCGGCAGCAAACCTCAGCCTTCCGGCTTGCTCACAGCCAGCTCCCTGGGGTTAGCAGCTCCCCTCTCCTCAAGAGCAAGCAGGCACAGCACTGCAGCAGCAGCTGCCTTGCCAGCAGCCCCACCATTCCTGTGCTGCAGGGCCAGCATAACTTAACAATGAGACTTGTGACCTCCAGGATTAATATTTCTGAATTAAGTATTTCATATAAAACAAGGATGCAGCCTGGGCCAAAGCCTGTATCAAGCTCACGGGTCAAGAGAACAGCTTGCATTGCACACACTAATGCACACGGCTACATCGTCTGGTGAGCTACCTTCAAGGGCACTGCAGGGAGGCTGCCATTTGGGACAGCTCCTGTCACCCTGTCCCCACATCCACAGAGCAGCCAGCCAAACCAGCCCAGCATCAGCAGGCAAGGAAGAAGCGCTGCCTGTCAACCCCAGGCTCAGGGAAAAAGCAGTGGTGATGGTGCTGAGCCTGGGAAGCCCTTCTTTGGACACAGGATGCAGCCCCCTCTCCTCCAACCAGCAGCCATTGCTGCACAGATACAACAAGCTTAAAGACCTTCAGACAGTCCTCACCCCACATAAGATTTCCAGATCACAACTGAAGAATCATACATGCTGCCTGCTTACAAAGCCAGCTAATTATTCAATCTGTTAAGCATGTATGCGCACACAACAGTGCCTTGAGTCATTAGAGGACGGGATTTATACTTCACTGCACGCATCTTGCTCTTTGTGAGTGCGTGCCTGGATACAGCCAAAACGAACACAAGTATCTGGAATGTCTGCGGCTCGCCGGCCAGCGCATCTGAATACAAAGCTGAGCCTGCCAGAGTGACTGCCTGTGTGTGACCCCAGTTGCACATACTGCTCCCCTAATCATGTTTAAAATCGCTATGCCTTTTTTTACCACTCTGAGCATCTGAAAGCAGAGCACAGCATAATGTTTAAGCTGTATTCTGAGGCTGTAAGAAAGATGTTGGTGAGGAAAAAGTGTCAGTGCAGGTGATGGGTTGCTAAGACAGAGCTCAGCATTGGACCCAGCAGCTCTGCCTGCCACAATGCAGTCGTCCTGGGTTTTATTGGGGCAGAAGGGCCCTGGCACTCTGGCATGCAGTGACCTCAGTTCCTATGGCAGCAGCCACTCCTCCACAGCCCAACCCACATCAGACAGAGATCTGTGTCCTAGGTGTCTGCCAGACAGATAACACCATGGCACATCAGAGATGCTGTCTCTTCCTTTTAGCCATTTTTTCTTCATTTACTAGTGCCCAGTTTTGCTCCCACTGATTTCAGGTAGACCATCTCTCTCCAGAGAACCCTGGGTGAGCACACAGCACACCAGGGCTGCAGGTCCCCTCCAGCCCCTCCACATGTCCACACACAGCAGTGGCTGGCACGGCCAGCAGTGAGTGGTACAGCACAAAACCACACGGCTGACAGCAGAGGGGATCTGTCTACCTGTGCTCTGTGCTTCCCTTAGCTGCTCCTTTTATTCCTCTTCCCATTAACAAAGCCTTTGGGCACTTCTTATGTAAAAAAAAACAAACCACCAAAACAAAACAAAGAGTGGAGAAAACCAGCTATGTTTCTCATGAGTTATATGGTATTTCCGGCACTTCTGATTTTTAAAGGAATTCATTCTGCTGAGTATTTCACTTCAGCTTCCCAGTTCTCCAAATTATCCAACATTACCTGCATGCGAGCTCTCCTCCCCCAATTCAATTGGCTTCATCCCCATAGCAAGGCTCCATCCTATGGGAAGCCCTACCTTAAGGAATCATATAACTTATGCTGTACTTTCAAAGGGATGCACTCCACACCAGATTTTCCATTTTTACCTCTTATGTATTGCCATTTAGCCTGATTATTTAACAGGAGCTCTAAAATAGAAGAATTTAAAGCATTTGGTGCATAAGGCACAAAATATTATTTAGAAGCTTCATAACAAGTCAAGCCAAACCACCTCCATTTTCACACATTTCTCTTCCATGCATGTTAGGGGAAGTAACAGAAGGCATTAACTCTCTAAGATTTTCAAGTTTGTCTTGGAGAATATGAGTCAAAATAAGCTCCTAAAATCTAGCAGAGATCACACAACTCTAGCAATGTACAGTAGGAAATCACATCTTTCTTTATGCCATACCAAGCCCCAGCACCTGCTCATCTTTAACAGGGTATTTTCACTTTGCAATGTAAGGGATAGAACCAAGAAAAGATGATGGCGGTAAAGCTAAAGCAGCTGGGGAGGTGGGAAGTGTTGCCAGAACCAGACCTCTGTGGGTACACACATCTCCTGTAAGGGAGCTCAGGGCAGACACCAAGGAGTACAGCCTGTGTACACCATGTGTGCTGCTCTCCAATGAAAGTATGCCAGGCACTGCAGATTATCAGTTGCCTGATCTAGACTCAGCTGTAGCTAGTTTATAACTTACTGAAGCTGTTAGAGTACAACCATCACTGTTGCTCAAGGCAATTACCTAAAATATCTCAGCTACTCATTTTCATCCTTCCCTTCAAGTCAAAGTTGTGTTTAATGGCTCTGACATTGTGCCTTATAGCACTGTACATCTGGTCTTAAGCAAGCCATCACAAGAGCTTACAGGTTTGAGATTTGCTACTTTACTGACTACCACTTCACCATCAGCACTTGAACTCCCATGCTAGTAATCTTTTTCAGGTAATAATTTTACTGCATTATCTATTTTATTTATTTCTACCCAAACACTGATCCACACCATCACTGCAGAATTCCCAACCTGTATAATAAGTTCCTCCTATCAGCTCAGCTGAATAAATCATTAGCCTCAGCTCATCTGCAAAGATCAAGCTGAAATCCTCTGGTGAACAAAATACTCCTGTTGCTCTTGTCCAGTATCTTGAAGGTAACCTATAGACTGATTGAGAGAACCAACCTGCTACCAAGTTCCAAAATCTCTGATCAGTCCACATAACTATTAAAAACCACAGATCTTACTGGCAGAGGTCTTTGAACACTCCTCCTTTCCATTAATAATGTCCTTTATTCAATGTCCTTCTAAGAATTGCCAAATTAATGGCATAAACAGATGCTTTCACTGTTCCAGACCAGAGAAAACAAAGGACAGCAATACTGCAGAAGCTGAAAAGCTTGGGATGAACGAAATGTGACATGGTAATTCTCTTTAACAACACTCCAGATAAAAAACATTGAGTGTTTTGGTAGGCTCCTGAGCAACCACAAGCTGAGCAAAGCCAAGATGCAGATAAAATGGTGCCTGCAGTTATGCATGCAGAAGATACGAGGAGAACATCCAGAAAGAGGCACATACCTTTTCAGGTGTCACCTTCACAGTGTCGCAGCAGATGGAATTACAGCCCACAGTGCAGCACTAAGAAAGCAGCAATCTGATATTCAAGCTGTCTGCTTTGAAAGACAAACTATAAGTGACAAGGCTGCCTCACTTAACTCATGCTCACCACCCGCAGTGCCAAGTGAGCACAGCACAACTGCATCACCTGCAGCTCAGGAGCAAGCCATGGCTGCTGGGGAAACCACATTTTGCAGGAAGGTCATTCTCACCCAGCAGGTCACTGCTGCAAAAGATAAGTCCTTGGGCCACTTCAACTTACTGCAGCAACAAAAATTGTGCCCAGAAAAAGAGGGAGCAGTTTTCTGTGTGCCAGTTATTTTAGTGAGGAGGTGGATGTGCCTCAGGGCTGAAGGAACAGACTTCCTTAGCTGCTTCTCAGCCTGCTCCAGGACTGCCATGGAGCTTGTGCTCAGGCCCAAAGACAGACTGCCAGCAGCATGAGAGGGCAAGATTAAACAATGCACTCCAGTTGCAACCAAGCTCTAGGGCAAAGCATTTTGCTTTTTCCACCAGCAAATGTACAAGGGGTCCCTGCACTCTTCAGAAATGAAGAAAGAGGCAATCACTCCTGGTAGCTGAAATGGGGGAAAATAGGACAGAATCAAATTCACATCCTATCCAGCCTCTGCCTGAGCACAGTCATTTCAAAGGTGAGGTTTGTTAACAAATTAATCCCTTCCATTTTTCCTCATTAACATGTGCAGCAAAATATTGATATAAACCCAAGTCACACAGCCTTACAGTAATAGAAACATCATGTCTCATACATCAGCCATTCCCCTGTCTGCACATGAACTGCTTGAAGGGCAGTGTCCACCATACAAAGCCAAGACGTCACCCACTTAGGATTCATTTTAAGGACTGGGTTTATTTGCCCAAATTTTGTCTATTCTGAATAACAAAACCAATTCATATTCGTCAAGTACCCAGTGCTGCATTTTCATCCCCTTATGTGACTAGCCAGCAGGCTAGACACACTGATGCTCTGACATGGCAAACAATAACAAATTCTCAGAGCTGATTGTAAAAGCAACAACTTTTTGGTTACCTGGAAACATTCTTTCAAATCAACCCAAGTACAGCTTTGAACATCAGAGCCCCAGAGCACCAAAGGGACATCACCTCTGCCACATGCTTCCCTGATCACAACACAAGACAGCAACAGGGAATCCAGGGCTCTTCTCTGATCACCAAGGAACAGAACCTACATGTGACCCAATGAGAAAAACAAGTAAACAGGACTAAAAGGGCAATTTTTTACACTTGTGCCAGCTGAAAAATGCATATCTAGTCCTCAGTGAATTGAGTGCATTGCCCTGTTCTCTTGTTCAGTTGAATCAAAGCATCCCAGAAATGGGCTGTTACAAAACAGGAGCAGTAAAGCTAAATCAGACAACGCAATTTTGCAAGGGGGACTAACCAAAGTGGGAAGGAAGGAACGCAAGAACTTTGCTGGCTTTTCCCATCCAGCATGGATGCAGTCCATATTCTTCCCAGTGCAAAACCGATGCACAAAGGATAAAGACCTCACATAGCAACAAAAAGGAGCAATTCCAAAATAAGCCATCAGAAACACCAGAAGAGAGGACAGTAAGCAACATTTTGTGACAGTCCAGATACAACCCACAGCTTTCATAAAGGGCAAAATGAAGATTTATGCTGATGTAACCGAATCTGCTTAGGTATCACAGTATCACCAAGGTTGGAAGAGACCTCAAAGATCATCATGTCCAACCTGTCACCACAGACCTCATGACTAGACCATGGCACCAAGTGCCATGTCCAATCCCCTCTTGAACACTTCCAGGGATGGTGACTCCAGCACCTCTCTGGGCAGCACATTCCAATGGCAAATGACTCTGTCAGTGAAGAACTTCCTCCTCACCTCGAGCCTAAACTTCTCCTGGAGCAGCTTGAGACTGTGTCCTCTTGTTCTGGTGCTGGTTGCTAGAGAGAAGAGACCACAGAGAGGTCCAGTTTTAAGAACTGAGCAGAACTTTAATCCCAGGAAAATATGGTCCTCCTTAACTGATCACAGCAATACTTGAACACCTGTCATCACAAAAGTCCAATGCCTGCTGTGCCAGCAAAGCAGCTGGTAAATCTAGAGGAGACACAGACCTGCTGCCTCTAGCTGCAAAAGGATCCCAGGGACACCAGCGCAGGCAGGAAGCACGTAACACAAGCGCATGACAAAGGCTACTTCCTTCAGACACTGACACTCCAAGCTCTGTCACTCATCTGCCTTGTTCCTTACCTGCAGGGTCAAAAGTTTAGACAAAGGTATTTGACATGAAAATCCATTGAGAAAAACATCCTTACAAGTTTCCAAGTCTATGTGCTTTTTTAGCATGATAAGCTTTACAGTACTTCTTACAAGTCCCTGCTTCACCTATTTTGTTCAAGACTTACTGATCATCCTCATAAAATAATGCCCAAAGCACACCAAAAATCTTTTAATAGAGTGAAAATTAGAGTATCAGATCTATTACACCACCCAGCCTTTCCCCTCCACCACAGAAGCATTAGAGCCTTTGGATATCTCATTTCAACAAGAAGGTTATTTAGTTCTAGAGTTTGGAGTGAAGTATTTAATCACTAAAGGATTTGCAATTTACACATGAATATGCATGTAGCACTTCTCACCATGACATAAATCCTATTGTATATTTATGAATGGATTGCTTTGCCTCCAGCTTCTACATGTATATAAACACCGGGTTTAATCTTCAATTCCTTCCTCCCTCCCTTCTTTTTAAGGAGTTGCTTAAACAAATTTGCATTTTTGGAATCTATTATCTACAGTGCATTTCTTACTTCTTTTTTTTTCTTTTTTAAACTCTATAAACCTCCTTCTCCCATCAGGCAAAATTCTTACTCTATGAAAGGCTTAAAAGACCCTGTAAGCATGGCCATACGAGAACTAAACAACAGCGTTATACAGTTTGTGAGAGAAAGTAGAAGCAACAATTGCTGCTACAAGGAGTGCCCAGAGCATCAGAGGAAACCAAGGCATGAAATGACAGGTCAACAGCTTACCTTCAACTGCAAAGACACTAGCTAGGGGGAAGTAAACTCTCCACAAGCATGTAGGAAGCAACCTACGTAAAAAAACTTCTTACTATAAAATCCTCAATTCATGTTGACTCCATTATTCCCTACACCTTTCACCAGGTATCTAGACTGGTCAGGAAGCAGCTGGATCACAGTAGCACTTCAGCATGTCTTCAACACTCTATTTGGCAAGAGGCACTACTGTCAGTCAAGAAGGTGTTGCCACACATCTGTTCAGCTTCTCCAGGGAAGTAATTCAAACAAGAATGCCTTTAAAGGTCATTGTGAAAGTTATTTAATTTAGGCCATTTCACTGCAAATCTATCCTGCAATAAAAACCATTATGGAGAAACCTACCAACATGCAGCATTCCATCAGAGGCAAGTGTCACCAGTAGATTTCCAAGTAGAACATTTACAGGTGTGAATTACCACTTGGACCATTCTCAATTTTTTACTGCACAGCAAAACTTTAAACACCAAGAAGTTAACTGCACCAGTTGTCTTCCTCTTTCCAAGATGTGGTATCAATTGGCTCTGTTCAGAAAACAGGAGCAGGCATTGAGTCCCACTCTCCACCTTGCTGCTTCACAGTAGAGAGCCCAAGGGCTGTGGCAACAACCACAGACACAGGATGAGAAATAGTCTGACACAAGACTAAGTCCTCCTACCCCCAAATAGTTACCACTTGTTCATGCATTAACACCAGGCTATGAGCTGCAGTCATGTCTTCCTCCAGTAACTGAGGGATATTTCCTGTTGGGAAGAAACACCTGACCAAAAATCTATAGTGAGACCACACTAATAAGGGCCACAAGCCCTTCTATGCTCCTGAAGATGCATCACAACTCATCAGAACTACTATGCAAAATTGCAGGAACCTATGGCTGGGAGGCAGATAGAAAATAAAACAGGAAGCACTATGGGGCATTAGGTACAGACTGCTGGACAAATGGAGAAGAAAGATGAGAAAATTCAACACAGAACATTTGTTTTAGGGATAAGAGTGGCATTATCAAAGGATGCATGAAAACAAGCCTGAGTGGAGGTCTGTGTGACCAGTTGCAAATTTGTCTTTGCAAACTGAGATTTTTATCCATGCAACCCTTTGGAAAATGAGAAAGCCAGGGTCCTCAGCCACATACCCCACCTCCTCCACCCACACATTCTTCTCCTTAAAAGAAATTTCAAAAAGGAAGTGAGGAGTAGTGTCCAAGGAGCATAACAGATCAAGCAAGCAAAAACATGTGCTTTAAGAAAGCATTTTCATTGAGGTTATGCTTCCCTTTGCATCAGCCAAAGATTACAATGGCAGGTACCTTCTAAACTGAATCACTAGTGAGCCAGTTGCACGAGAAACTAGCAATGCCATACAAACAGTCTATGAATAATTAACAGATGACATATGACAACACCTCTACCTTTATTCAGAATTATAGACCAGCTCAACTGGAGCTATTTTAGATGGGATTTAAGATACATCTGGAACCTTCTACATTCAAATTTAAAAAGAAAAAAAAATACAGTAAGGAAGTCTAAAATATCTTGCAAAACCTTGGTGCCACAGAAAGCCATCAGACATGGTAGCAGCCATGACGTTTCACTTTCCTGCATGTATGGGTTAAAACACAAAAGACTAACAGTGAAGACTGCAAGGACATCTCTTTACCAGACAAGTCCACCTGCATCTATAATATTGGGAATCTTACTTTTGAAGAACGAGCTGCTAAATGGCCTAAAGCCCTCTATGTATGTGTCTCTGTAAGAATGAAACAGTCAGTGCCCCACCAAGGCTAGAGACTGCTGAACTTTGATGCTTAGATCTTCGTGTGAAATACTTAGTAGTGACATAAGAAAAGACAAACTGCAAGTCCGGCTCACCGCCTTGCTGGCTGACAAGCTGCTGAGGTTAACGGGATGTAGGGATAACTTCAAGGAATTTCAGAAAAACAAGTGGGTGAACTGACAACTGAAGCAGACAGGGTTCAGATGTTGAGGAATGTTGAATAATACACTGAACAGAGAAGTTTAATCTCCTTATTCTCTGCAAGGTTAATACACGCTACTCAAATACACCCAAGCATCACCGTATACAAGCTCCAACAAAAAACGTCTGCTCAAAATGCTGAGTTGATTTCAAGTTTAGCCATGCCAAAACCCTGTAGTAGTAAAAAAGAATAAATCTGTAACGTGAGCAGTATTTTTATAATATTTTAAAATGTATTTTAAAACACAATTCAGTATGGAAAGATCATCTCAAACACCATATACAGTACAGGTCATCCTAATTCAGATAAGCCTTACAGTTTTATCTTAAAAATACTTCCTCTCCATACAAAGTTCTCCCTTGAGAAAAGTTTCCATTCCTGCTGTACAGGAATTCATCCAGAGCACCGGCAGTCAATGAATCTGCGCCAGTAGCAGCACTCCACTAGTCACAGGGAGCACCTGGAAAATCCTAAGAGCACAGAAGCTGCTGCAGCAGCAAAGACCTTTCAAAAAGGGAAGTTCTCTGGCTAGCTGAGCCCCTCTTGTCCCACCAAAGCTGTAGAAGTCATAAGAAGGAACCAGAATACTGAACCAGAGTCACATCAGATGCTGAGGAACAGCACCAGCAGGCACCATTATGAACAAAGGTTGGGTCAGAACAGTGAAACCCTGTCTAAAGAGCACTGCAACAAACTAACAGCTGTTAAAAACTATAGCAGCATCACTAATGGGACATAGACCTTACCCTGTGCACACTGTTGCAGCAAAACTGTCACCTGCCACATCTCCCAGATCAGTGACATAAGATGCAGCAGCACAGTACACACATGCTGCCTCAGAAACCCAAATAAACCCCTAGTGAACAGACAGTGGAGCACACAGGCTGAAATTTTCTCCTCAGGAAATGCAGCACTGGGTGAGCAGAGATGTCAGCTCCACAGCACCGTGGAACACCCAGGTAAGCTACTGCAACAAGAGCAGCAAGCAGCCCACTCTCACCTGACTAAGTCCCTGCCAGCTCAAGACAAGACCTGCCCCATTCCTGGGGTGCTGCCTGCTTCCCCATTCACACCCACACACCTCCTCCTTGCATTTCAGCAGCTGCAGACCAAGCCAGTTCTACCAAATTAGTATGATAAACCCCACCTCACAAAGAAGTTACAAGCTTCACTGTAGCAAGCACCAGGCTGACTGACCCAGCAACACCCAAAACAGGCCACCAACCCAAGATATTTCACAGGAAACAGACTGGATAATTTGCAGAGCTGCATCACATGTGCCAGTCAAATACTCTCAATTATCATCCCCACCCAAATTCCCTTTGAGATCATTTGGATAAGCAGCTCAAGGACATACTCAATCTTTGAAACAGTCCACCTATGAGAACATCAAATGTTCAGTAGGAAGCTGTCAGTGAGAAAATTCTTTTCATTCACACAGGAGTCCAACCTGGTCCAACAGGTAGCTGCTGCCAACCCATGGTGCCAACCTTCCTGACCCCCTCAAAGGATGTCCCAGGATTTGTGCACTGGATGGCTTGGAGGCTGCACAAGCAAAAGAACAGCCTGCAATGCTGGGCCACCAGCATGCCTTCTAGCAGCTGCAGAGGCTCAAGTGCCATGTGGAATCCAAAGCTGTGCCTGACACAAGCAATATAAACTGCAAAGTTACCCACAGCACAGCTATGTGAGAGCAGGCAGGCCATCATCCTGTGGTAGAGTTGTGAGGGATAAAATAGCAGAGAGCCCTCTCCTGAGCAGAGGACTGCCCTTGTTCCCAGTACAAGGCTACTAAGGCATGCATGAGAAACTTGCAAGTTGTTGCAGGGTCACTTGAGCAATAGCTTCACTTATATTTTAGGTCAGAATACTTCTGTGACTACCTTACATCTCTACTCTGCATAGAGCAGATATGAAGGGTTGCCTCTTGCAAATCAGTACTGTTTATTGCATGCTTTAAATCAATCAAGCTTGCCCCACAGCCTAAATTCTTCTATAACAGTTTCTCTGAACAGTATCATCAGTCCTAAAACACCACCTTGACGTCCCAGCCAGAAAGCACTTTGTCACAACTAATTAATCCCCCACAACACCTCGATAAGACTAAGAAAGCAATTCCTCTGCTTTTTAAATGTGTTGGGTATTGATGCTGCATAACATCATGTCTGGGGTGGAAGCTGTAAGTACCAGCCTAAACAGAGAATAAACCAAGCCAGCAGTACCCATCCAAAAGCATGAAAAACCAGAGAACACTGACAGCTGTAGGACTTGGCTTCTTTGCATCTTCCTGTTACACACCAAACCTCCTGTGACTATCCAGAGAGTCTTCCAGATGTCACTTGACTGGATGAGTAGCAGTGAAAAGCAGCTATTATTCTATTGGGAGCAGTTCTTTCTGTTGTTTGTTCAGCCAATTATTTATGCATGTAGTTTAAAAGGGAGGGGGAGCAGTAACCTTAGGCTCTGTGAAAAAGAACTTCGGGTTTTATTTGAGCAGTTAAAGCTAAGTCTTCATTACCACAAGCAAAGCACAGAACCTTACTAAAGGGGTCCCATGAATGGCAACTATCCAATGTGAAAAGTATTTCTCTCCAAGGAAGTGGCTGATCTACGTAGCTCTTACATGTGTATTTATTAGCACTAGTCTACATACCTCCACCTGACCTTGCCTAACTGCTGCCATCATCCTTTATTCATTTATCTTTTCAGCTAACATTTGCCCTGCTGATGGGGCACCCAAAGACACCAAGTTCTGGCAGACAGGCCCTGCACAGGGACATCAGTAAGGCTTTCCTAAGCCAGCTGTATGATGTCTCCCTTTCTTTAAGAACGACTTGAAGTTCTCCCATAGTTGACACACCTGAGCATCAAGCCCAGAACATTTCAGACAGTGAGATCAGCAGCCTCTATAACACTTGCAGGAATGTGTATAGGGTGGCAACGCTCCTTGGCATGCTGAGCAGAGGGCAAGGCTAGCCTTGGCAGTGCACAGTCACCTTCAGAAGCACAGAATAGTAATCAATCATTTACTAATAGATTCCTCCAGTAACTGAGATAAGAGACGTGTCTGGAAAGGTAGCGTGGCAGGTCAGTGAGAGGAATCAGCCACCTAGCACACAATGTTTTAATGTACAAGTTATTTGATTAAACCTTTTTTTGGACAAGTCTTCCCATGTTTTCCAATAAATTATCTGGCATAAGCTAGAGGAATTTATGTCAGATTCAGACACAGAAAGGTTTTCTGCAAACTCAACTTCCCATAACTGTGCTAGCTATGAAGGCACCAGTGCAAATTACAGCTTTGGGAGATGCTCTGTCCAACCACAGGTTTCATCTGGGCTCCAGCAAGTGAAAAGCCACTCTGCCCATAAAACTCAGTCAGAAATCACAGGCTAAAGCTGAGCACCTCCAGCTCTGGGAACACCTCCTTGGTTTGGCTGGCCAAGGGCCCAACCAGGTCAAGTGCCTAGAGATAGTCTCAGAAGTGCACCCTCAGCAGCATTCCTGGGTTGCCACCAGAGCAAACGCCACTCCCACACCTCCCAGCCTCCTGCTCAGCCCCAGCTGCGCCTGCACAAGCACACGCAACCTGGATCAGTTGTTTCCATAAAATAAACCCAAACTGTACAAACCCCATTTTTCAGCCAGACCAGCTTCCGGACCTTGCTCCCTGCACTGATATGGAATTTCACTCTAGCAGCAGCAGCGGCGGCTTAAGGTTCCCCATCATCAACACCACCAAGCACCCACCCCAGGTAGCCAACACAGACTTCACTTCTCAACTGCCACACCCACATCTTCAGGGAGCTACCAGCCAATTTTCTGCCATTCCAGGGGATGGAGACAAAGACAGCTACTTTGATATGAAAATACATGACCTACATAGGGATGAATTTGTTGATCCTCTTGCAAAATAGTTTCCATTCCACAGCAGCATCACTAACATTACAAACCACGAGTCTTTGAAGCAAAATTAAAGACTGATCTTGTGAGCAAGATGACCTTGCCAGAGCAGAAAATGAAGCTCAACCTATATATTTCTAAAAGCGATTTACAGAGACTTCTTCAAAAGCAATTCTGATCTTTTAAGGTGCAGAACTCACCAAGGTGCATTCAAAAGTTGTTGAGGTGAACAAAGCTTCACATTTTTTTCCATCTTCTGTAGAGAATTTACACAGTCACTGCCAACATCCTCTGTCACTATACATGTGTGCATACCACACCACTTAGCAGTGATGCCCTTGTTAAAATGCCCTGTTGTTTCCAGTTACCCTCCCCAGTTTGAAGCAAGTTTACACACAAGAGAGCACACTGACCACGAAGGCAGTCCCTGCAGCCTCCAAAGAGATCAACACATGCTACATCAGGGTTTGTTGGGGAGAGCCTCAGAAGGAAAAAAACCCAAAATGAAACAACAAACAAACCAAACTCAACAGAATAAAGTTTGAATTTTCAAAGCTAAAGAAGTCTGATTTCACCTCCAATTCAGTTTTTTCCAATTACAAGTTCAGCCTGTGTTAATTCATCTTGGAAGACTTTTGATATTAATAAGTTTAAAACATTTCAAGTGTCACAATAATCTAGCTTGCCATCCTTGTCTCCCTATATGTTAGCACTTACATAAACCAATTCATTTTCATGTACTGTGGAAAAGAAATGGTAAGAATAGCACAAGTCCTACACATTAAGACAACTGTTCCCGGAGATGGCACCGAGATGACTATGAAGACTGCAGTTCTGTCACTCACTTCTGTACTCCTGGAAAATAGTTATCAATGGCATCCATGGGCACACACTGAACTGCCTGTTCTTTATACAATAATCAGCTATTTTGGGGAATGTAAGCATGAAAAAGCAGCAGATTCACACACACATGACAGGGTGTTTGGCTAGCTATCAGTAAAGAATGGCAACAGCAAGCATCAAACTAGCAGCCTTCAGCTGCACACTCTACGCTGTTGCCAGTGATGAAACAAACCTAGGGAAAATAAATGTTCTATCTTTGGGAACTTTTCTCTCTTCTCTTTATGCTTACTGATTTTCATCTACAGAAAGACACAGCTCCTTTTGTTCTTGCTCCTTTTCATTGCCCTCCTTTCTTCAAGTCTTTTTATTATTTAACTCCAACATTTGTTGGCTATATTTAGCTTTATTCCAGTAATTCCAATTATGCTATAGGCAAATAATCCAAGTAGTGGACACTCACATCTAACATTTTAGCATGATGCTCACATCTCTGTACCTTTAATACAGGAAGTTCAAAGTGTGGAGAGAAGCATGGGATGAAAAGCTTCAAGATCAGAATAATACAGGGGAGACAAAATATTCTGCAGGCTTTCACATGAAGCCTAGAAGGCAGACCTGAAGGGGCATGGCTAGGTGGTTGTGCTTTCTGCACAGCATTCTTAGCTTTTCTTCAGCAGGATCCTCAGGCTCAGCAAACTCAAATCTTCCTCAGAAAATAGGTGGCCCTAAGTATTTCAAATGCACACGATGTTCTATATGTGACAGCACACATTGGTACATACTGGCCCTGAATCTTGGCAAGTCTCTTCCCCAATTCTCTTTCCCAAAGCTCTACTTTAGAGGTTCAGATTGGAAAAACTATGATATGAAGTAGGAAGGAATTTCAGTGAGCAACTGCAGAATCTGGGCTTTCATTTAATAAACATCTCCAACCCTTTATATCAATAAGAACCTTAAAGCAATGAAAGGCCACAAGGTGAGGTATTACTGCTTCCAAAAACTGAAAACACCTGCTGCTCTTCGCTTCAGATTCAAGGTGGAAGTGCTCCTATTTCACTAGCTTTCACTCTCAACAGGAGTTCAGTGACTAGGGTACAATAAATTCAGTGAATTCCACCTAAAACAACCTCAGAAAAAACCTGCTTACAACACCATGCCAGAAGGAAGAACACAAAACCACAACTACATGTGGGAGTGGGACAGGTTATCCAGCATTTCCAAATCCTCTGTGCAATCAGGAAGCTTTTGGATTGAAAGGCAAGGAGAAGTAAAAAAAAAAAAAATCCTCTCCTCAAAAAAATCCTCTCCACTTCCAAGACAGTTTGAGGGAGAGCAGATGATTCTCCTAAACCCACTGTAAAGAACCCAAGGACAGCACACCCACCAGAACTCAGACATCCACCTCTAACCCTCACATCTGATGAGAGCAGAAGTCTCCTCTGGGACATTTGCTGCAATTCCTGATTCACACTGAAATTTAAGAACAAGCAGCAGCTAGTGCTAACATTTGGAGGTACCATTCTTCTTCTCTGTTTGCCCATCAGCACAGCAGCTTACACTGCAGATGCACTCTCTGTGCTGAGAAAGCAAGTGGGATAGCTCCCTGGCACGTGTTCCCAAATGTTACGCACTGGTGCGTACTTAAAAGACACATGCCTGCTTTTAAAACTAAGAATGTCAAATTTCTTCCCCTAGCTCACTAAGGTTTGATCTCCCATTACACTGTATCCAAGTCCTCAATAATCTAACTTCAAACAAATCTATGTAAGCCTCCTTCTACACAAGGAAGGACACAGAAGGGTTTGGGGTTTTCCCCATCTAGTCACTAGAACTGCCTTATAGCTTATTACCCTGGAACTTGTTACAAAGTACCTTCATTCTTCTCTGTTACAGCTCAACACAGATAGAGTAATGGTTGGGTCACAAAATTCTTAGATGATTTCCCAGAATGCTCTAACATCTACAGGCTTCCCAGGACTGCCCTGAAATCTAGTATGCTCACAAAAGGGACATGGTAGAAGTGTTCTGAAAAACAGCTGCTTCAAGACTTCAGGTATCTGAGCATCACACAAAATAGCGTTACAGAACAGTGGAACGTCACCAGGTTCCAGTGACTTTCTACTGGCAAAAATCTTGCATTACATGAGAGCTGGAAAACCACCAGCCCAACTTTTGATTTCATATGTCCAAAGCCAGGTGAGGCCCTACGTTACCCCTTCCCGCCTCCCCTTCCCTGATGCTGACGCTTATCCTGCTATACACCCACAGCTCGGCCTGCTTCCCTAGCAGCCTATGAAACCAACCTCAGATAGCAGGACTACAAACCTGACACCAACTGTTGTGACAAAGACAACGGGTGAGCTCATGCCCTGAAGCTAGATCATAGAATCAACCAGGTTGGAAGAGACCTCCAAGATGATCCAGTCCAACCTACCACCCAGCCCTCTCCAATCAACTAGACCCTTGCACTAAGTGCCTCATCCAGTATCCCTGCTCATGTTTATTTCCATTCAATTAAGCCACAATGAAAGATTTAGGGAAAGTTTAAAAACCTGTCCCCTATCTTTAGCTACCAGTTGTTGCTCCCTGAATAAAGGTCTAGTCCAACTGACAAGCAGTTGAGTTCAGAATGAGCCCTAACACATACATCTTCCTCCACATCCATTTGACTTGCAGCTTTACAGCCATGTTTCATAGTATCTCTTGCTTTTTGCTGGGTAAAAGGCATGATGTGTAAGCACAGCATACAGACAGCACTGCAGCAAATACACAAATCAGCCTCTCAGCTGCAGCAGTTTTTAAGATTCCTTGTAAAAGGCTAGGCTTACAAATATTCAAACTTAAAATGCACTAACAAAAGTTCAACAATCAGTGTGTAAATCCAACACCACTGCTGAAAGGAGTAGTTATGACTTGAGCTGATCAGAGATTGTCTACCAGCTAGTTTTCATAGACAGTGGCCATTAGTTGGAAATTTCCTTCCTGTATGTCAGAGCAGGGTTTCAAGTTATACAAGGTGATGGGTAAGTTATCTATCACAGTTATCCCAGCACTGGACCAATAAACTCTTCAAAGCCATAATAATTTACAGGGGGAGTGGCCAATTTAACTTTCTTGGTAGTACTACTGGAAGATGACTCAGATGCAAAGCTCGTCAGGGCCCTGTGTGTTCAGGTGCATTTCTATGTGCACAACAAATATGTCATGTGATAGGAGTTATCAGGAGGTGTTTGAATGTTCTCTGTTAACAGTGGTGACTAGGTAATGGTTCTGCAGCAGCTCAGGACATGTATAAACAAGGAACCCATTTAGTCCTTTCTGTCATTTTGAATCACTAATCCAGGACATTAAAAAGTGTTTATAAGCTAGTATTAGGCCTATTAGATTCCTCACTGGTATTTATCCTCTATTAAGAAAATGAAGATGCCAGGAAAGCATTCCTCACTTAAGCTTGTATTGATTTTTTATGAAGCTTTAAAAACACACCTTGAAACAACTGTGTAACTAGGTTTTCTCAACCACATTACTGAAACAGAAGCCCCAAAACAAATTTCAAATCCCTGGCTGGCAGAAGGTTACATTTATGTACAGTACACAAAAGGATTATTCCTGGAATGCAGAACACTCCTTGAAGTCTTGTAAAACTGGACAATCATTCACAACCATGCTTGACAAAAAACCCCAGCATCTAAGTTGAACTGGAAAGAAGGTAAAGTACTGATATCCCACTAACAATGGAAGCCCCTTCACGAACTGACCGCTGGGGCAAGGGGAAGAAATTTAAACAAAATTCAGGAATTACACCAGCTGCCCTGTAACAAAGGGAACACTCACTGTCAGATGGGGGAAGCATGCAAAATTTATCAGACCACAGTTCCAGACTGTCAGAATTTCCATCTTAACAAGATGGGATTTTTGAGTTGCTGTGTCAGGGAAGTTCAACAGAGTTCAACTACACGTGGAATTTAGGAACTTCTGGATTCAACAGCAATCCAGTAGTTGAGCTCTCTGTATGTTCAAACTACTACTCCTTGCCTTACCATAACAGCCTTCAGGACGGAACTGGACCATGCTAAGACACAGCATTGCTTTGAAAATGAACTGGGTCTTGAACTGTACACCTGTTTGTTTCTTTTACTTTTTCAAGTGAGCAATATAGGGAGAGAACTCATCAGAGCAAGCAGGAGCAAGTGGTGACTGCTGGGAAGCCTGAGCCAGACAGGGGCGATCAGAAACACACCCTGAAGTCAGCGACCTCCGTCATAACCACGCTCACCACGGCCGCAGAGCTGCTTGCAGAAGTGGACCACGAGGCAGGATACGACCCACCGCCACCTCTGTGTCCCTCCTTTGCTGACCTCTCTACAAGAGCCACGGCTGCCGTCGTGAGGTGAAGAGGCTCTGCTCAGTCCCGCCACGGCTCCGATGGCTGCGCTGGTGCCCGCTGCGGCACGCACAGGCGCGGCGACAGGCAGCGTGCAGTGCGGGTCTGCAAGCCGTCCGAGAGGGGAGAGCAGGTGGGTAGGAAAACGAGACGAAAAAGCAGCAACAACAAAACTCTCTGCTGGCGCCCAGAGCCCTGCTAGGGTTGCGGGTATAGAAATGACCGTCCTGCCCTCCCCTCCCGCGGAACCAGGCTGGAGCCGGAGACAGCAGCCATCACCGACCGGGCAACGCGGGAGCGAGCCGAGGACGTGCCGAGATGCCGCGCCGGGGCTGCACACCTCTGATCGCAGCTGCTCCCCGATCCAGGAAAGGAAGAAGGGGACCCTGGATCGGAGCTCCCCGCCCTGCCTGCCCCCCAGTCCCAACGCTGCCACCGCCCACCTGTCGCGGGGGTCGACCCAGCTAGTGGTACGGCTGCCGTGATCGATGTAGTACACCTTCCCGTCGTAGTCCCGCGCCTCCTCCCAGCCCTCGGGCAGCGGCAGCTCCTTCCGCGGCATCGCTCCCACCGCCGGCCGCGCTGCCCCATTCACCGCTTCTCTCAGGGCGGCGGCGGCGGCGGAGGCCGGCCCCGGGGCAGGGCCGGGCCGGGCCTCCCCTCCCGCGGGCAGCGAGGAGCGGTACTGGGGCCGCGCCGGCCCAGCCGCGCAGGGAGGCAGCGCCGCCGGGCAGCCTCACATGCCGGCCCCACGACGGGGGCGGAGCGCGGAGCCGGCTGAGTCGAGGCGGGCCGGGCCGAAGCGCGCGGCCCCACGTCGCTGCGGGGGGCGGGCCGAGAAGGGCAGCTGTCGAGCCCTCGGTCAGCTTTGCGGCGCGGGAAGCCCGGCGCGGCCAGCCCCTCACGCCTCCGTTTCCTGCTCCGACGGCGGCCCGGCAAGTCCCGGGGCGACTCCGCCCCGGGCCCAGGGATGCCGGTTCCTGAAGGCTCCGCTCGCCCCGCCCCGCCGCCGCGTTCACCAGAGCGCCCCCTGCCGGCAGGGAGGATGGGGCACCTGGGGAGGCGTGCGGCGAGGGGTGACCGGCCCGGCGGGGGGAGCCCGGGGAAGGGGCGAGGTCACGAGGTCGAGGTCTCCATGGGGTGACATGGGTGACTTTTGCATTTATGCAGCGTAAAGAATGTAAGCCCTTTGCCGCTGGGTGTGTACGTACAGTAAGACCATTACCAGAGGGCAGGATTATAAAAATAAGTAAGGGCAGCACAAAAAAGTCCTAGGTACAAGCTGTAAGCCAGAAGGGGAGTAATGCCGTCCACGCTGCACGGCTCATTACCCTTCCCAGAGCAGCTGCCGCCATGGCTGTGACCAGTACCTGAGCAGAGCTCTGGCAGAGCTGCAGCAAAGTATGGAAGGAGCTATGAGGACATACACTCCCCAGTCTTTTGTCCCCACATTTAAGTAATTTAGACTTGAACAGACTGCCCATAACAAACTGTCACAATAAAAGCTCATATAACAGTGTGTGATCAGGGCATGAGCTAATATGGGTGCCCTGCACAGCATGGTGATGGAGTTTTGCATGAGGTAGCACTTTCCCTAGGGAGCACCAGCTGACTTGTTTCCTGCTGTCAAGAGTGGGGGAAAACCAAAAGGTTTTTGTAGAGCTCCAGCTATTGAAACGGCAGAATGGTGCAGGGATTCCTGCCAAGCACAAGGGTGGAAAAGGAAACTGGAGGATGGGAAGAGGGGAGCCCTGAAGCACTGGAGAGGAAAAGTAAAAGCAAGAAAGACAATTAGAAATAACATCTTATTTTTATGCCAGATTTGGAGGGTAAGATAACTTCTTCCAGGTTTTCTGACAACCTGCTGGGAGGCAGAACTGCTAATTCACTGGAGGCCAAAGCAGAATGCAGTAGCAGTTGGCCGATGAAGTGGTTGAGCAGAGAAGAAAATGAAGACAAGTAACACTGAAAGTGAGGCATTTGGAAAATAGCCTGATTTAACCCCATTTTGTCTGAAGCCAAACTCGGAGTGGGATACTAAACATGTTTCTTTTATGACCAAGGCCATACACAAGACTTTTAAATTATTAATAAAGCAATAGTGGAATAAGCACTGTATCTGTCCACAACTCTAAACTAAGCTTATGGTTTCTTTTGGAAGCAAAGGCTTGGAGTACAGGGAGCAGTGCCGCTCCAGTGAGCAGACACCAGGACCGCCGGGAGTCTGGGCTGATGCCAGTGGTGTGCAGAGGATTTCTGTGGGGCACTGGGCTAGTCGCTGTGGCCCTTGATTTCTCTTTACTGCTTTTAATCTCGTGTATAATGGTGTTTTTCTCTTTGTAAAACACTCCGCAAAGTGCTTAAGATATTTAAAAGGGAGAACTGTAATAACAGGAAAAAGAAATCAGCAACAACTAATGTTTTGAAATATTTCAAGACAAGATGTGAATAACAAAGAGATAAATTAATGTGTTTTCATATTCTGGTGGTCTTAGTTTAAGCACAGAGGTACTTCCAAAAGGCATATTTCATTTTAAAGCAATTTTTCCAGTTTCCAGAGCATGTGTAGGTGATACAGAAAAAGGCTGTACATGAAGAAACTGACCAAATACCTTTCCTTTTCCAGATGATACTGGCTGTGATTAGGAAGAAAGTAATTGTGGGTTTGGGTTTGTTTTGTTTGTTTTGTTGTGGTTTGTTTGTTGCTTTTTTAAAAAGATAATTGGTTTTGAAATAAATGCTTCAGAAAATACGTGCAGGTAGTTCTGACTCAAGTCAAAAGATCGTATTTTTGTTCTCCTCTTTATTTTTTACCTCAGGACAAAAGAAAACCCAAACACTCTCATTGAACCATATGAATTCATGAATGTAATCAGGAATGTGCATATGGTAACTTACTCCCTGTTACCACTTACACTCACAACAAAAGAATTCAGCGTTATCAGAGTCTGTTTGAACTTTAAAGCAATAAACAAAGAGGTGATTGTTTTCTCATGAGCAAAGAAAGGGAAGGTTTGGTTCCTAGGTAAGCTCTTACCTATGTGAAAAGGAAAAACAGAACAGAGAACAAAGTCTGCAGAAACCTCTTCTGGTTGTTGGTTTGTTTTGGTTTTTTTGCCCTGGGGTCAATGTCTCCAGCACGACCTCATGTGCTGCACACCACAGACACATTCAGCTTTGTAGAATTCACAAATCATTCAGTAACAAGAGCAGCCATTTTCTGTTGGTGATTTCTGTTTCAGAGAAGCTAGTTGCCTGCTGCTCAGGACTGTTTTTTTTTTCCCCAAGAAAAGCAGTCTGTATTTTTGTACTCAGCACTTAAAGCTCTATTCTTAACTGACTGTGAATAACAAAACCACAAATGTAAAAAGCTACTAGTGCCCAATATTGATCTCTTAGCCAGTATCTTCAGGTGCCTGACCTGAAATAAGAGGAAAATTTGGCTTAAATTAAACTGCCAGAGAGCAGTTACATTTTGAAATACCACATTTTAGTTAAAACCTCCAGCATTTTCCAACTTGAAGGAGTCATGTTGTTTCTGTGGAAGGTTACTTTATGTTTTCAGAAAGCCCCTTCTCCACTCTGCCTAGCCCCAAAATGTATGTCAATTTTTTTTCAGTTTCCAATTGGTATCTTAGTGTGGTTGGTTTTTGTTTGTTTGGTTGTTGTTGTTTTGTTTTGTTTTAAGTCAAGACCTAGGTTTGGAAAAATGCAACATCTAATTTTGGAAGTAATCCAAAGCCTTCCTACATTCAGAAGCCATTTCCAGTCCAGTGGGAAGAGCAGAGATGCCACAAAGAACTCATACAACCTGGTGTACTTTCCAGTCCCAACATGAAAGGAACTTTCTGTAAACATTGGCAAAGCTGTTTCATTGTTTTCTTTCATACTCCTTCAAAGACCCATTGCTGGAGGCCTTTAAGAAAAATAAAGTAGCTGCCATCTGCAAAGCTGTCCAGTTGCTCTGGAAGGTATTGGGTGCATCTTGCCCGTATCTCTGCACCCCTTGCTCCAGAGGAAGCAGCTGTTGTTTGATTCTGTATGCATGCTGTATTTGGTACAATCCTTCCTCACACACCATGTTGTGTAGCCTAGGTGAGATGTGAAGAATGGTGAAAGTTTCAGGTTCCTCTGGCAAGGTGACTATTAAATAGGACCCGTGCAGCAAGCTGAATTTCTCACTACCCTGGAAAGCCTTCTGGATAGACTTTTGCTGCATTTTGGCCTCTCACAAGAGGGTCATAAGAGGTCCCTGACTAGCTTGTGAAATATGATGCTGTGGAATCATAGAACCGGTTAGGTTGAAAAGACCAACAAATCCAAGTGCCAGATGCTACGCTTTGGCCACAACAACCCCATGCAGAGCTACAGGCTGGGGTCGGAGTGGCTGGAGAGCTCCCAAACAGAGAGGGACCTGGGGGGTGCTGATTGACAGCCGCCTAAACATGAGCCAGCAGTGTGCCCAGGTGGCCAAGAGAGCCAATGGCATCCTGGCCTGCATTAGGAATAGTGTGGCCAGCAGGAGCAGGGAAGTCATTGTGCCCCTGTACTCTGCATTGGTTAGGCTGCACCTGGAGTACTGTGTCCAGTTCTGGGCCCCTCAGTTTAAGAAGGACATCGAAACACTTGAACGTGTCCAGAGAAGGGCAACAAGGCTGGTGAGAGGCCTTGAGCACAAGCCCTATGAGGAGAGGCTGAGGGGGCTGGGATTGTTTAGCCTGGAGAAGAGGAGGCTCAGGGGTGACCTCATTGCCCTCTACAACTACCTGAAGGGTGGTTGTGGCCAGGAAGGGGTTGGTCTCTTCTCCCAGGCAACCAGCACCAGAACAAGATGACACAGTCTCAAGCGGTGCCAGGGGAAGTTTAGGCTTGAGGTGAGGAGAAAGTTCTTCACTGAGAGAGTCATTAGTCATTGGAATGGGCTACCCAGGGAGGTGGTGGAGTCACCATCCCTCGAGGTGTTCAAGAGGAGATTGGACGTGGCACTTGGTGTCTGACCTTTAACCCAGTACTGCCTAGTTCACCACCATGTTCCTGTTTAACTATGCCGTGAGTGGGCACTGTGTGGAACTAATAGTTTCACCTGGGACTTGCTCTGTAGGAAATGTGCTGATCACTTCCCACAAAGTGCATCTATGCAAGGAAATGCTGCTCTGGTCAGGTTTGCTGCAGGAGCACAAGGCTTCTTTTTTTTTTCCTCCTATTTCCCACTTCACATTAGTAAGGAGTAAAGTTGGGATTTCAGTAGTCTCCCAAAGTGTTTTGCGACAGTATGTATCCATCCTGCTGTGTTAAAACCAAACCCACTTTTTGTCACTATTATTTCTTTTTCCTGATTTGTTTCATACATTCTTAGGTGTCTGTAATGACAGCAGAAAATTGTTACATTTCAAGCTACCTTTGCCACTGTTTATCATGAACAACATTAGTAAATATACTGCAGTTCTTTACACTGTCCCAAGCACTGAAAAACACCTAGCAGAATCCTTCACATTTATTTATTAAGTGGTAAATACATTACTTGCTTTTGTAAGCTCATAGGATAAAATTGTATATCTAAGGGAAAAGTGAAGAATATGTCACACGGAAGCTAAAATAAGAACGAAAAATAAAGGCAAGAGACCTAAGGCTGAGTCTGGAGGCTACAGCCTTAAGAAGCCTCAGCCACTGCAAGCCTTGTGCAAATACATGTGAATTTTCAGCACCAAGTCTGCAGGCCTCTGTCCAAACTGACCCCTCCCCAACCTTCACACCGTGAGTGCCTCATATGACACCGGAGGACACAGGAGTTCTCAGGCTTCCCCGAGCAGATGTTCTTCGAGCTAGTGTTCATGACTGCACACTTGAACAACTTGCCAGGTGTGAAATAATCTTTTTCTAGTCCTTTGTTCTGTGGATATTTTTTTTCAGTGACTGTTCAGAAGTAGCTTGCTGACAGTGTGTGTGGAGGGGGTAATTACACAGGGCTGTTTATGAAACAGAGTGAGATACTGTGGGCTTAGGACAGTCCCCATCCACTGCTGAATCAGGGTCAATATTTACACCAGCACGAATGTTCAGGCCATCCACTGCCACAGGCAAGGCTGCCTCTAATGTAGCAGCATTGTTAACACCAAAGGCAGGAAAACCTGTCAGCTGAGATCTGCCTGGGAACAATGGTTTATACTGTAGGACACTTGTGACAGGGACACACCTCGAGATTGCTGGGGCTGTCTGGGACTACCACTAGCACTTCACTGAGCCACAGATTTACTCTGTGTTGCTCTTCCTGTCCCTGGCACTTTGTACGCTTGCACCAATTATGTTTATCTTTTAGCAAACAAGCCTGCAGCAAGGGAATAAATTCCTACCTGTGACCTTTGAGTGTGCTGAGACTTTTTTAACCTACAAACAAACCAGGATTTTTTTTTCCCCCAAACAACCTTTATCTCTTTTGTTTTATTAGACTCTTGTGTGCACACTGGAAGCACTGTACTGCAATTTTCCCTTGACATTGCTGGGTCTCTGTGTTCTCTGAGTGTGTGGACATCCTTTGTAATGTACACTAGGAGCTGAATATGTGTTTTCTACCTTGCAATAATTGGGAGCTGCTTAACCTAAATGGAAGACCACCTCAGTGAACTTGCAGCTGCTCTAATAGTGGTGAGAGTCTCCAATCTCAGCATATGCTCCTGTGCCAATCCCCAGGTTCTTGGCTGTCTCTGTGGGGCATCAGCAGCTCTTGGAGCTGCTACCCATCTGCCCACCCAGCCACTCAGCATGGGGCTTCGCTGAACTTGGTGGGAGCCAAGGCCATGGCACCAGTGCTCAGGTCCTTCAGCCAAGATGGAAGCAGGTCTGCCCTCACCAGCTAGCTCTGGAGCTGTCGGTGGGAGTTAGGAGTAAGGCAAATAGTCACTCTTAGTTATTAAAAAGTTCTTAACTTTCAATCAACCTGTCATGGAGAACATACATGGCAGAAAAATCAACTGGTTTGGTACCAATTGCTATTTTTACCAGCCTATTATTTTTTTCAAAGGTTAGAGAGACCTCCTCTCATAAGCGTATTGCTCTTGATCATGTGTCAGCCCACCAGCCACAGAGCTGCCACAGCACCAGACCTCTCTGACCAGAAGGTATGATCTTCTGCATTACTGCCAGCATGGCTTATGTCTCCCAAACCCAGTCACCTAATCTTATGAGAGTGTCCCATGGTAGTGGAGTGGTGGGATGTGCACAGGACACATCAAGGCTAGGGCTTGTCCTTAGCATGTGGCATGTGCCTTCCACCGTGCACAAGGAAGGACAAACCTGCATGTGCACAGGCTTGTAAGAGGAAACTTCTCCTTGTGAACCAATACCAGTAATCATTCTTGAGCTGTAAGAACACCACAATGCCATCATCATGCCACATCAAAACGAGCTAACCAAGAACCACTGGGATGGCAACATCCAGGGAAAGGGGAGCAAAATATATTTAGTTTTGCCAACATGCACTATGTTTCTAACCTGCAGATTTGATTTTTCTGTTGGGGTTAATTTGACACTAGGACGGCAACATCAGAGCACTGCAGGTGGGATTTCTGTGTCTAGCATGAGGTGCTGTGCAAAACTTCTGTCTTCCATTAGCCTTAACAAACAGTTTTGGAGGAGCTGGGGGCAGCAGCTCATAGCAGTGCATGGTGAAGGGACAGGTGCCATAGTCTCTCCATGTAGGATGCAGCTGGGTGAGGGACACCAAGGGTGCTCTCATTAGCCAGCTGCTGCTTATCAAGGTAGGAGTGGGACGAGAGCCAAGAAGCTCAGCAGTGTGTCCTGCTGCCTTGGCAATCTGTCCAGCAGCATGTCTGCAACTGTCAAGTGCAGGAACAGCAGAGGGACATGCTTGCCATGAAGTGCCATTGCTGTCTGTAGCATGGCAGGTCCCAGAGGGGACAAGACCACATGCACCAGTGAAAGGCAAAGTACCACGAGGGCAGAAGCAAGTTCTTCAGTGCTTTCTCTTCCTACCTATATGCATCTCATTTGCTCAGCAGCACACTGTTTTGGTCAGACATGACAACCAGCGGCTGGTGAGATGGTGCTGGTACTTGCAGCTTGGCATTATCCCCTTACTACACGGGGCAGGGGTGACAGTCTGAATGGCTGCATGGCAGAGCAGCAGCAATGGTGCTGCTGGATGAATGAGAGTCTTCAGCCCTGCTGCAGTCAGAGGTATATTCCTGTACAGCATGCATCAGCCTCACAGTTCAGCAGCAAAGAAAGAACGAACAAAAAACATCCAACCAACCCCACCTAGTTACTTCGCTACATAAATCAGACACTGAAGAAACAACTGTCCACTTAAAGGAGCCTAGTGTCACTTAGAAAACACTAAACAAGTGGCTAGAACTCTAAAGACCAGTTATTCCAGGATTTGGTAATCCACACGCTGGTCTGTAGCTGCTGCTCAGCCTCATCCAACTAAAGGCATCATGGAGCTGTACTGGTGGAGTGGCTGCCATTCGGCTTTCCTCTTGGAGATCTGGTAGCATTGCACAAGAGACTTCTTGTGATGCCAGGTGAGGCCTGTGACCACAGGGACAGCAGCATTTATCTCCTGTACCTCTCACACCTCAGACCCGGCCCTGGGTGCAGCAGTAGGAAGATCTGCTGCCAGGGCTGGTGGGAGCAGTGGGTGGGAGAGAACTGGAGGCACAAACTGCAAACCTGACAAACTAGGCCAAATTCTTGGGCGTACAGTCAGACACCTTACATTGTGAGCAGTTCTGCAGTGGCATACCCAACATCGAAGTGGACAAGAAGAATTGTTTTCCTATACCTGTGTGAAACCTTGTGAAGAGTACTGGGGCTGAGGAGAGCACAGCAGCACAGCAGCCTGGTGTCCTGCTGACCAGGAAGGGGCAAGGTGCAGCGGCCATCTTGCGCAGCAGTGCCCAGTGCTGCCTGGCAGTGCTTGAGGCCTCTGTTCTGAGCCTGTCTGGGAGCAGAGAAGGCTGCAGGTGGTCTGAGCACACAGGTGCTGAGCACAGGGATGCTGAGTGGGGGGCCCTGGCCACCCACACAGCTGAAGCTACTTTGTGTAATTTTCTGTGGAGTTTAACACAGGGCAGCACAACAGACATTTGGTGTTTCTGTGAAGATCAGCATGGCGCTGAGAACTCCCTGTCCAGCTGCACGGGGGACTTGGTGACACAGAAGAGGCTGAGATACTGAATGCCTTCATGGCCTCTGGTCTTTCGTGATAGGATCTGCCTTCAGCTTGCCCAGGGAGCAGGGAGGACTTACCCTCGGTGGAGAAGGATCAGGTAAGAGACCACCAGGGAGGTGGTGGAGTCACCGTCCCCGGAGGTGTTCAGGAGGGGATTGGATGTGGCACTTGGTGCCATGGTTTAGTAGTCATGAGGTCCTGGGTGATAGGTTGGTCTTGATGATCTGTGAGGTCTCTTCCAACCTTATTGATTCTATGATTCTAAGAGGACACAGTCTCAAGCTGTGCCAGGGGAGGTTCAGGCTGGAGGTGAGGAGAAAGTTCTTCCCAGCAAGAGACATTGGCCCTTGGGATGTGCTGCCCAGGGAGGTGGTGGAGTCACCGTCCCTGGAGGTGTTCAAGAAAGGCTTGGATGTGGCACTTGGAGCCATGGTTTAGTTGTCAGGAGGTGTTAGGTATTAGGTGATAGGTTGGACTTGATGATCTCTGAGGTCTTTTCCAGCCTGGTTGATTCTGTGATTCTGTGATATGGCTGAGCCTGCAGAATAGCTGAGGGACCTGGCAGATGGCACTACCAGGCCATCGTTCAAGGGTCATGGCAATTGAGGGAGTTTCTGGTCAGAGTGGCTGATAAACCAGAGTGTCTTCTGCTGTCCAAGGGCACAGACTGGAGAAAGAGGCTGATAGGAACCTCCTGAACATCAGGAAAGGGAAGTGCAGAGTCCTTCATCTGGGAAGGAACAGCAAGCACTAGTACAACCTAAGGGCTACTCAGCTGGTAAACAACTTTCCACAAAAGGAGAACAACAAGTTGACCATGAGGCAGCAATGCTTCATTGTGAAAAGCAGGCTAATGGCATCTTGGGTTGCATTAGCAGAGCATCAGCAAGAGGTTGAGAAGGTGATCCTTCCCAGCTGCTCTGACTGGAGTGCTGGATCTGGCTGTGGGTGACCCTGTACAAGACAGATACGGATATGCTGGAGAGAGTCCAGCAAATGGTCATGAAGGTGATGAAAGGACTGGAGCATCTGATGTAGGGGGAAAGGCTGAGAGAGCTTGGACTGTCCAGCTTGGAGAGGAGGTGGCTAAGTGGGGATCTTATCAGTAAGAATATCTGAGTGGAGGAATAACAAAGGAGACAGGGTCATCCCAGTGGTGCTGTATGATAGGACAAGAGGAAACAGGCAGAAGTAAAGAAAATTCTGGTTAAATGTAAGAAATACTAATTTTACTGTAAGAGTGACTGAGCACTGGAACAGGTTGCCCAGAGAAGTTGTGTTCTCCATCCTTCAAAATATTTAAAACCCAGTTGGAGATGGTTCTGAGGAGTTCCTAGCAATGAGTTTAGCTTCACCTATCTTGTAATTTGGTAAAACCTAAAGAAAGGGGATGAATTCCAAGCTCTCTGTCAGCTTCCACTCTCAGTACCCCCTGCTTTTTAATAAGGGCCCTGTGCTGTGTCACATGTGAACACTTGTCTCAGATGCTTTGTGACAGGCTGTTTAATGGCTTGGCTTGCCCACCCAGCATGCCTACCAAAGCATGAAGATAAGGATATCTTAAAAAATATCACTACAGAAACAAGAATCTGTTTTTTATCTCTAGGAAGAACTTTTGACAGATGAGTAAGTCTGGCTCATGAAGAAGAGACTATTAAGTCATGACTATTGCTGATCACTAAAAATGAAGATAGTTGGATTACTGATTTATACCACTGTTTCTTCATATTTTATTTACATGATTGCTTCAGTTAATAAAGTTTGGGAAGGGAGAGGTATTTGAGCCAGTCACAAGGCCTGGGCTTAGGCGGAATAAGCAGTAATACAGCCAACACAACTCTGCTGGCAACTTTGTATACACAGCCACAAAATTAGACTAAAGCCTGCCAGAAGCTGTCATCTAAAGATGTGAAACTTCTGTAAATATAATTTCTCCAATAGTAATGCTGTTGAGCTGCTATAGCCCAGCACAGACAGCGCCACAGTATACTGTCTGCCACCTTCTGTACTCATGGTGGCTTTTAACTGCCACTTCCATTGTAAATCCTATTTGTTAAGGATTTATAAATTGGCTGCATTCACTTGCTTCTCTTGGAAAGCTGGCACACAGCTCTCTCCCATGGTGTTTTTTTTACCACATTTTGCTGTATTACTTGCTTTTTTCATTCTGTCCTTTTTTTTCCTTTCTCCACCTTGGCTCAGAAGTACCACAGATGTAGCCTGACTGTAACCCCAGAACCATTAAATCCTCAGTAAAGGCTAAGACATTCCACAGATGCTTTAACAAACAAAAAAATAAGATCAAGCCTAACCTGTTACATTAGATATTTATTTTGAAGAGATAATGCAGAACTTCTGGGGAAAAGGAATACCCCACTCGTGCCACAAGAGGTGTGGGGAAGTCTGGGAAGGGTTGGTGGCACCTGCTGAGCTGCATGTCAGTAGGTGCAAGGCACCTGCTGGGGCTCTGACTCTTGCCTTGATGCAAACTTCACATTCCCCAGGTTAAGAAGTGGCTCTTGGGGCCAGTTGTTGCAGAGGCTGACTGGCATGCAGCACACAGGGTGCTCACAGGCAGCCACCCAAACAATGTGTGGGAGAGGCTGGCAGGGTTGAGTCCCTGCCTTTTATGCCAAGCTGTTTCCTTGCTTGGGTCATCTGGCTGAATGCCTGACACAGGTCCCTGAGCATGTCACAGTAGTGTTTCCACTTCTTGGTTATTGAGTTTTCGTGATGGTGGTGAGGCTGAGATTAAAATGACCAGCCTAGCCCATTAGTGTGATAGGTCCAGCTGTGAGGGCCTGCAAAGCATGTTGTGATGATTGTCATGTGACCCAGTCTGGGCTGCTTGTTAAATACCACTTGCTCTGCCTTGTAGCTCAGGTAATCACCCATGGCTGTTGATACTGCTCTAGACACACATGGTTTGTGACTGCAACTGCCCAGCACCACTATGTTGGGTTAGGCAAATGCAGAAAAGGCTTTATCAATACAGGAGAGTTTGTGCACTAGTATTTGCCTCTAGATACCTTGGTCCTGTTAAAGCTTTGCATAAATATATGCTTATTAGGGTGATGACAGACATACATGGCAAGGGAGAGAATTATTTTGATATTATGGACCTAAGCAAGCACTGACAGCATATATTATTATCTGTATTACTGGGACCCGCGAGCACCAGGAGCCTCTTGTGACAACTTGGTCTCGATGGAGCCACCTGCTAGAGACAGCACACCTTCATTCTTTCCCATGGGCTGAAAGTAATTGTAAGGCTCTAAGTTCTCTCTGCTGATCCAGAGGTCTGGAGAGTAAAATGTCTTTTGCAGCTGCCTCAGCAACTGTACTGTGGCACATGGTGTCTTAAACTCTTCTGTGGGCATGCAGCCCTCAGCACTTGGTGGCACTGAGGTGGACAAGTGAGTCTGATTGCAGAGGAATGACAGATTTCAAATGCAGTGAGTAAAGTTTAAACTAAATAATCTTGTAAATAAGGAACCTTTATGCTGCAGGCTGTACCTGAAGAGCTTGTGAAGGAACTTTTCTTGTTTGCAGAAAAGCTTGGAGGCAGATGGGTCCTGGTACCTCTTCATCACCTCACTTAGCTAAAGCCAGAAAGCTGTTACGCTCTACAGCTGTCTAGTAAAGCCCCATTCCCACATTCAAAATTGCCAGGGGATGTCTACTCAGTTCTCTTTGGAGAAAAAAGAAAGAGATGGCTATAGAAGGTCTTGTCTTTTAGCTCAGAGCTGTATTTACTGAGATTAAGGACCTTTTGCTTAACATTCAGATAGTGTAGGCACCCTGCTTTAGTTTGTTCTTACCTTTGAACAGATGCACAGTGAAATGGCACTATTAACATATTATTCTCATGCAAGATCACCAGATGAACAGAGGACACTAAGATAGGGTGACAGAAGCTTTATCTTTTGATTTTCCTGGGACTATAAGCTCAAAGCTGAAGGGTGAACACATTCCCATGTTCGACCATCACTGGGTGCTTTAGAAATGTTTGCAAGACTATTGGCAAAAGGGTACTCCTAACAGAAGTCACAGCACAAAGCAGTTAATGCACACTGTTCTGATGTTCTTGGATACTCAGGAAAGGCTGATACATGTTTGCTGAGGAAACTGCTGACCAACAAACATGCGAGAACCTTGGTAGGAGGTGCTACAGTCATGTCTGGGGCAGATGAGGGGCATCTAGCTCTTCTGCTCTTGCAGCAACAATGAGCCTGGGCTACATGAAGGTCAGGCGCTTACAGGGTAATATTACAGAAGCAGAATGCTATTGGTACATTAATTTCTGGCAGGAAATGACTTTGAGACTGCATTACCCAAAGGATGTGAGATGAAAACTAACACTACCAGAGCCAGGCTCCTATGCAGGTTTCAGACTGGCTTTGAGCATTCTCAGAGCCCAGTGTCCCTGCTTGTGTCAGCCCTTGAACTCCATGTAGCAAATTGAAAAAAACAATAACCACCACCACCACAAAACCACCTCCTTAATGTTGTGTTGCCCACATTTGTTCCCATGAGGGTATTGTGGAGCCTTTGGCCTGGCTCAGCTTCAGGAGAAGCTTTTGTTGGTGCCTTTGTTTGGGACACATAAGGCCACTAAGGAAGGCCAACACAGCATTGGTGGGGGACCGGCATGGACAGGGCACTGTGAAGAGGCAAGAGCCATCACGTGGCCAAAATGCCATGGCGTGCAACCTCATGAGGCAAAACACCAGTGGTGAGGTGTGCTAAGACATATACCTATGCTGATAGCCAAGTCCTACCTAAGCTTTGGAGTAAGTCAGGAAGCAAACCAGTATTTTCAAGGTGAAGTAGAGAGTTATAATTATCAAATTCCTTTAGTTAAAGCTATCCAATAGGAAAAAAAGAAAAGTACTCTAATGCTGATCCTCCATCTGGTTTTAGCTTCACAGTATCACAGTATAACCAAGGTTGGAAAGGACCTTGAGGATCATCAAGTCCAACCTATCAGCACAGACCCCATGACTAGACCATGGCACCAAGTGCCACGTCCACTCTTCTCTTGAACACCTCCAGGGATGGTGACTCAACCACCTCCCTGGGCAACCCATTCCAATGACAAATGACTCGCTCGGTGAAGAACTTCCTCCTCACCTCGAGTCTAAACCTCCCCTGGCGCAGCTTGAGACTGTGTCCCCTTGTTCTGGTGCTGGGTGCCTGGGAGAAGAGACCAACCCCTTCCCAGCAACAACCACCTTTCAGGTAGTTGTAGAGGGCAATGTAGAGGGCTTCAAACAGAAGCTTGGTTTTGGATTTGCATTTGCTTTGCAGACACCACAGCTTGTGCTTGAGTTAGAAAGGCAAACCTACATTTGAAGCTCGTGGACTGACCCAGGCTCCTCATGCACCTTCCCACAATGAGAAGTGCTTCTCAGGCCAGGTCCTTACATGCCTGCACTCAGCCTGTCCTGGTCACAGTGCTGTTGGGGACACATACACAGTACCACTATTCAAGCCCCTAACTACTCTCTCATAAGAAGGATCCCAGTTCATGTCTCCTTGACATTTCTTTAGGTGAATCACCTAGTCCATATGGAAAAGTGTAGCAAAGAGGCGCAAGGAAAAACAAGAGCTTTGAGAGGAACAGGAGATAGCAGTTTGAGTGAGAAAAGGGAGGGCTGCAGAAAGGAAAAATGAGACAAAAGATACCTCAAGAAACAGGGGAAACTCAGATGGGACTACAGAAGAGTCATTAAGTGGTTAGCCATGGCCACATCAGTCCAGTTAAAGCAATCACTTGTTAAGTGAAAAACTCTTTAGTATAGCATCTAACAGGTAGCTGTTTTTTCCAGGCACAAGAGGATCTAGCCCTTGGTCATAATTGCAAAACACAGTAAGTCTTCCAAGAGCTTTTTAGCTAACTGGGGGTGCTGTGGTTTCTGTGCCAAAGGGACAGGGCTACGAGCATGGAATCTGTATGGATACACAAAGTAGCACAGCAGAGCTGAGGCTGGGAATGACCTTGGTCAGGTCCAGCACAATATCTGGTTGAGTCTAAGAGCTTGTGTGTATGGCTGGGGCATTCCCTGGGATAGAGTTGCACACAGACTTGGGGAACCATAGCTGGCCTTAGATAAATGGTCTTCTGAGTGTTTAGCTGGACCACTTTCAAAAGGTGCATTTAAGAACATCCCGAAGATGCATACGTTATCTGGGAAGAAGCCAGGTACAGAGTTCATCCCTTGCAAAACCTCCTCCCATAGTAATTTATATTAAAAAGGGAGCTTCACTTCTCATTTAACTAAGCTTCCTTTTCAAGCAGCAGAATCACTGATTCTAAAGAGTTTCAGCTTTACGAGAATGATAACAGAATAAAGGACATCAGGGTCTGTACAACACTTTCAACACTTTCAACTGCATGAAAAAAATCCATTCCAAAAAATTACCTAAGAAGCTTTCCAGTACAGTGTGATGGCAACCCGGAGAAGCCGTGCTAATGAAAAATATCTCTGCTTATGATTTCATGTTTTATACCTCTATTAAAAAAAAAGTAACAATACTTCTTTAAGAGGTTTTGCTTGTATAGAAGAGTCTGATAACAAACAACACTTCAAGTCCAGCAGCACAGAAAAACATCTGCAGTGATGGCCATAGAGGACTTCATCCCAAAATGTACCCAGGATAAGAAACAGGGCTTGGGGTTCCAGTGTGTGTGCTGCATAGGGCAAACAAAGTTCTAAGCCTCTGGTCAGAACAGGACCATTTGCACAGCAAAAATTTGGTGCACTTTCTGAGTGCTAGAGGTGTTACACAACACAGGCACTGAACTGTTCTGCTTTAAAAATGTCTCAGAGTGAATTAATGCCCATAATCAACTCAAGCATCTCTGTCGATATCATGAATCATTAAAACCCTCATTTGTAACCCCAAAAGCAAAACTGTTCTCAAAATTAAGTGGAGCTCCCTAGCTACATACTTAAATGAGATAAAAGCAGCAGGACTCTGGTTGATGGATGGTTCCCTTTTAACATCATCAAGAGTGTTTGCTTAAGAGAGGCTCTTTGATCTTACCTCCAACTTTTAAATGTGGTAGAAATCAGCAATCTCCCAAAGAAGACAGATCTCATGGAGACTTCCTAGCTCACAGCACAACCTTCCATGTGCCCGTTAATATCATGTTACTGCGTTTTCCAACTGTTTGGATGTTACTTTAGTGCAACTAAACTAATTCCAAGGTAAACTAATTCCAAGGTTAAAACATATCAGTTTGAGGGTTGCTACTCATGAGGTGCAGGGAGGGAATTTCTAAAGCATTTATCAGCTTTCTGCTGTGTTCTAAACAGAGTTTTGGGTGATGTATATGTAGGACTTTGCTCACTTAGAGATCAAAGGACCAGCCTTCTGTATAATCCATGGTACTGCAGCAACAAACGCTGTATAAGCTGCTATGACAGTGAGACACTAACAGTTTTGCATTGTTAAAAGAGTTCACAATGGAAGACAAGTCATTCACAGGAGTTTTAGAGACTTTATTTATGTATAAACAATTTAAACACTTTGCCATAAATTATCTTTGCCTGTCTCTAGTCTTTGCTTAGCAGCAAATTAAAATTAATATAAAAACTCAATGAACAATTCATACATGTATATTACAAAAAAGTTCTT
This sequence comes from Melanerpes formicivorus, assembly GCF_026170545.1. Classification (NCBI taxonomy): domain Eukaryota; kingdom Metazoa; phylum Chordata; class Aves; order Piciformes; family Picidae; genus Melanerpes; species Melanerpes formicivorus. The sequence continues at coordinate 45,030,745 of NW_027142354.1, read as the reverse complement.
GTACCAAAGTTCTTATTAGACTTTTTTTTTTTTCTTTTTTTTTTCTTATTTTTTTTTTTTTCCTTTTGTGGTGACTGTAATGTGATTGTCTCAGTTTCTCGACCAAACAAACACACTAATAATTTTTAAATCTGAAACAGTGATTGTGCCTTCTGGCTGATGTATGTACAGGGTGATCTGACGTGGTGCCCATTTGCAATAGTGTAACACAATGCCCACAGCTCTACTGGAACTGATACCAACAAACTACTGAATCTAAACAGACTACACCCTGTAACTGTGTTATACTGTCCACAATGGAAATCTTCAAAGACAAACAGAGTATGAGATTTATTTGTAGTGATTTATAGCCACCATTTTGAATGTAACTTTACACTCTGCCCTCTTTGAATAAGTTAAGCCTCAGGCCAGACAAGTGGAGGGTCAGAGTGCAAGTGTGGTTTTGTTACTTTTAAATATATTTTTTTCTTTACTATTTCCAGTGCGCTCTCACTTGCATTCTCATTGTCCTCCAGTTGCTGCACACAAATCACCCCAAAGTCATGTTTTAAATGCACCTGTATTTTGCTTTAAATGAAAACCTCTTGGATATTTATCAAACAAGCAGTCTGAATCATCTGTGTTTCATCAGCTGGTTAGTGAAAGTGGCCCACTTGGATTTCTTAGTTTGCTCACGTGTGAATGGAGTGAGGTAATACAATACGAGGCCTCCTTTTTGTTTTTCTTTAGACCCAGAACAAGTGGGTAATATTTCAGGGGTACTTTTTAATTTGTATGGTTAGAGTTTTCAGTCTGGCTTTAGTCCACTTCAGGATGTGGTTTTTAATCACTTGAACAGTAGCATCTAACTCAAAAAATATGAGCTTTTTTGCCACTTACTATCCCAGAGTAGCTCAGCCTAGTGCCCCCATTTAGGTCTTCATCTCCTTAGGAGAGGAGATAACAGTTATGACCACTGATTCATCCAGCGAAGGATGACAGCAGGTTAATTTGTTACCTCTTTCCCATTTCATTCTGTCTTAAAAACTGGATGTTGCTGCTACTGTCTGCTAGCTCTGGGTACTGCTCCACAGGCAGGACATAATATCCCTCATAACCTTGAACCCTTCCTGTGTTCAGAAGCTGCTGCTTCTCTCCGTCTGTCCATACACGGCTGCCTTCCCGGCCATCCCGTGCCTTCTGCTGCTCTTTGGCCCAGGCTGATCCCAGGGCTCGCTGCCGAGCCTGGTCTAACACTCTCGCCTTCTCCTCGTCCAGCGTCTCGGGGGTCAGTCCGTAGCGGATGTTGATCAGCAGGGTGGAATGCTGAAATTCAATATTCGTAAACCTTCGAGTCCTCCCGTTGACCAGGAGAGTGGGCTGCGAGACAGTGACGTTGACTCCGCTGTCCAGGACCTTCCGCCCACTGGTCATGGCGAGGGTGACAAGGTCACTGTCAGCCGAGCCTATCTTGACAAAGTAGTGGGTATCCTTCCCCTCGATGCTGTAGTGCATTTTTTCCAGGTAGTGAGCACTGTTAAGGACAGAGGCAATCTTTCTGCTATCGTCTGTGGCTATGCTGGAAATGCCAGTGGTTACACGGCCTTCCTTCACAGCAAACATGATTCCTTTCCCAATGATAGGAGTGGTTGTTGCAAACCAGTGACCTGCTTTTTCTCTAATACTCGCATGTAATCTTTTAGATATCACCTGTCCCTCCAGAGCCATGAAAGCTTGGTTGTGTCTTTCAGTCGTCTGCTGAACTCCTGTAATTAGCTGGGGAAAGTAAAACAAAACAAGAAAACACCAAAGATGATATAGATCTGCAAATACTCATTTCAGAGACCAACATTATCTATGAAAAGTGTCAGTCAAAACATGATGAGAAATCCTGTTAGAGGGTGAGAGGAGCATTTCTTAGCACTGCTGCAGGTAAAGACCTAAGTTTATTGCGATACATATGTTATTAGGATGGTTTTACCCAAGGTACAACAGATGATAAATTACCCTGACAAAGTCTCCCTTTGTCATTGCTAATCAAGTTAATCGAGTTACAACTTGTAAACCAAGGAAGAACTCAATAAAAGACAAACTAATGACATTGTAATTATGATAACAACGAAGGCTGGCAAGAAAGACATATGTTCATTAGTATAAAATCTAGCTATACTCGCTTCATTTTACACTGAAATAAATACTTGGCCGCCTTCTGGAACTACAGAAAAGCCAGCAGGTTCTGTTCATAGAGAGAGACAAACTTGTTGAGAAAAATCATTTAATATTTCTGCCTACCTGCCCATTTTCACATGCTTGACTCTCAGACAACTCGTATGGTGGTGACACAAAGTACATTTTTGCTCTAGGGAAACCAGGAATAATGTTGCTAAGCTGAAATCCAAACATCACCAGCCAGCTTTTGACATCTGTAAGCAGACAAACAAGAAATAAATATATGCAATAAATACAAGAATTTAGGAACTCCACCCTTTGATCTCCTTAAATTCAAGTAGCAATGGAACTTATAATTTCTATGGCACTTTGCAGAATTGTAGCAACTCACCACGAATGGGTGCAGGAAGTAGTGCTTTAAATGTACCCTAAATAGTTCATCACAGATATACTACCTCTGCCATTCTTTTTCCATTACACCACAAGGATTACCCCAACATTTTACTGGCTGCTGTAACCTATGACATGTACTGTAAAATGCTGGTCTAGTAGGCTAGCACTCCTTAAAACATCTGCAAACTCCTTTGGGGGGACACATGGCTCCTCTTCTATGCCCTACTTCTATTAGCTGTTGTCAGGTCTCGGGAGGCTCTGTTAAGCACAGTGAGAAGCTAGACTTGTAATTCAGATGTCTAAATTTAGGCACTATGAACATCCACCTCATCCCTACAGGCCCAGTACAGTACTTTTCTGAAGCTGCATGGGAAGGTTACAGCTCAGCTTGGGGATGAGTCTCGGGAATTTCCAGCCCTGGGCTCAGCCAGTCAAACCTTATCTTCATATATAGGTGAAAAAACCTAGTAACTAAATTAATAACAGTAATTCTCACTCAGCAGGTATTAAGAGCTAATTGTGTATTTTAGTTATCAAAATAATGTTTTCAACAAAAAAAAAAATCTCCACGAATCTGTTTTACATTTCTGTTTCCTGCTGCTTCTCTTTTCTGGCTGTCATGGAGATAAGCAGCAGTGTGGTAGCATGGGCACTTCTCATTTGATTTGGACCCACACTCATGGTAATTTTTGTTTAAAAATCTCTCTCCTGTCTTTCCCAATGGCCTACTATCATCACTGGCCTAGCGTGGCTTCTGATGCTGCTACTACTGCTCTTTTATACAAGGCCAAACTCCATGTGTGAAGAGGCATGACTGTGGCAAGGCACTCTCGGTGCAAGGGGTACTGGCTGAATGTAGACTGCTCCAAGCATGATGTCTGCAACAGATAGGTGCCCAGTGGTCTCTGCTTGCTGCCCACTCACATGCAGAGCACATGTCTGTGCGTACAGGCCTCTGGGGTGTGCTCAGCCACGGCATGGCACCTGCTTGCTCTTGCAAAGCCTCTTTGACCAAAATTTTTAGCACAGGTAATGTTACATCCAAAAGACATCTGGCTGCACAAATCATCTTTTCTTAGCTGTACTGACACAAAATAAGTAGTAAAATGCTCTGCTTCTATGAGAGTATGTGAATGTACCTCCCACCACACAGTGCCTACCATATTTTCCTCTAGCTTTGGGCAGAACAGGGTTACTGCTCATTTTTAAGGCTTCATTTTATTGTATGGTATAAGGAATCCCCTGAACAACTAGGTGCAGCTGCCCTAATTCCACAAAATACCCCCAAACCAACCACGTAAATAAACAAATAAAAAAACCCCACCAATAAAAAAAACCACACTAAAACAACAACAAAACCCCCAAACCAACCAACAAACAAAAATACACAAAAGAGGAGGACCTATATACAAGAAATTAATATTTTGCTTTGCAGCACTGCACTTGCTACAGAAATCCTCTTTCAGCAAAACCCAGGGGTTAACAGTAAGAATGGTCTGGGGAAATGTATTTTGGGTTTGTTTTAAACTGTGACATGTAAGGTGCCACCATAATCACTTCTTCTGCGAGGCAGCCTGTTTAGTCCATACACCAACAACTATTTTCATCACCAATGAAATATTTTTATAGACTAGAATGTGTGTGTGACAATAAAATGCAATATATCTCCCTAGATTTCAGCCAATGGATAAGTAAATTAACGCAATTTCAGAACATAGCAAAATATCCTAAGATGACACTGAAAATCTAAATCAAACAGTAGTGGATAAAAATAGGATTTTTTTTTTTTAATTTAGGTGTGGTGGGTTAACGCCTCTTTCTGAAAACAAAAGAAGAAAGCAGGGTGGAGGGCTTGTGGGTACTTTACACTCCCTGCAGGGCGTTTCCCCCCTGGGAAAGCTGAGTCTGTTCCACTTCCCCCTCCCTGCCCAGCTAGGGTGTAAAAAGCAGGACATCATAGCAGTTGGAGCTCCTTTTTGGCTCCTGCCTCTGCTGGATGAGAGCTACTGCAGCTGCCCTCCTGCTCCTCAGCCACGTGGCCGGACCTGATCCTTTTCCCTGCTGCCTCTGCACCTCCTCAGAGAAAGACTGGTTTTGTATTATTTTTTTTTTCTTCTGTCCCACTCCCATCCATTCTTGTTCCTTGCCCTTGTGAACCTTGTTTTTCCCTGTTATTGTTATATGTATATAATTTGAAGAAAAAAAAAATTATTTGCCTCTCTACTTCCAAGCTGACTCCAGATTGTTGCTTAGTGGATTTGCTCCTTACCCCTTTTTTTTTCCTCCTCTCCCTGTTTGGAGGGAGGAGGTGGGGGGGAGTGGGGAAGAGATTCTCAGCCTTTTCCCATTTGAGCTTTTAACTCTCAGCTAAGGCTCAAACCACTACATTAGGGCAACAGAATTTTAACCCAAGGTAATTTCAGTATTTTCACACTATCATATATAAATCATATACAATCTTCCAGTTGCAAAGTAGCTACAGTAAAATCTATGGTGTGTTCTACATACAGTTAGGTCCCTATTTTCTTATGAAGCTGGCCATGATTTTCCTTGGAAGAAACACACCCTTTTCTTGATATTCAAAGGAATCCTAAAATTAAGACAGTTCCTTTTAAAAAATCATATCCCTGCTCTAATGATTGTACACTGCATATTCAATTCTGGGGGAAAAAAAAAAAAAAGCTTTTCCTGAAGACATTAATTACTTTTCTTTTTAGAACTTGCCAGCAGCTAGTTCAAGCACTGTGTGATCTCAGAGAAAAGTTATTACTAATTATGAAGGTTACTAAGATTTACCCAGTTCCAACCTATGTGATCAAAACCTCATTATTGGTTTTCTTTCTCAGCTCTAACATTCCATAGTCTTTAAAAAGGAAATAATTTTTAAAAAATTAAGACTTTTGTTATAAAGACTAAAGATTATTTGCATGTTAAAAGTTAAATGGGAAAATTAGATCCATTCTTTGTGCTAATTCATAGTGTGCCTGTGGGTTCAGTCAGCAGTTCATTATTAAAGTAGCCGTGAAGGGAAAGGATGATGAGCAGTTCTGATTCCTGATTTTGCAACTAACCTGCCAGTGATTCTTGTAGGTGACTTCACTTTTCTTTACACAGAGTTGGAGTGAACAGATATTTGTACTGCATGAGTTCCATTAGCATAGCAGCACTATGGCAGTGCTGAAAAGAAATAGTTGGGCATTTTTTACTTTTTTTTTCCCCATGACTTATTGTGTCTTCTCATTTGGTGCCCTTCATTCAGGAAGGAGCAGTATAAAAGATGCAGGGCTGGCCAGGCCTGTTCATAGCTCAAAAAGGAAAAAGGCCCAACCTTTATGGGAGGCTCAGCAGACAGGTAGGTAAGGAAGGAAGTCTGATTTCTCTCCCAAATCAGCTTCCAAAACTGTAGTGCTACTTTTAAGACACGTAACAAAGTCTCACCTGTTACATAATTCTTTAGATCCAGTTCATTGCTGAGAGGGTTGTTACTCTTGAACATGTAGAGATTGAAAGGAGCAGGTTCTTTGCCAATGTTTTTCCACATGGTGTAATCAGGAGATGTCCAGCGTCCAGCTAGGACATCATAGTCCCTTTGGGTGAAATGGACGAGTTTGGTTAAAGGATCATACAGCCCTCCGTGGAAACCAATAACCAGCTGGAAATCAGGGTTAGAGTCGTAATAAATCTCCCCATATGCTGTGTACTGAAGCTGTTTGATCATGAGGCCATTAATGCTAAAGACAGCTAATGGAGTGCCGGTGTTATCCGAGGCCACATAATACTCTTCTCCGCTGCTACTCTCCATTGCAAAGAGGTGGCCTTGCAGATCGTAGTACAAAGAGGTAATTTCTGAATTGGAATGATTGTAGACATGAGTTACCCTTGTTGGATTGTGAAGATCAGCGTAAAAGTATTGTAAATGATGCCCCAGGTTAGTCTTACAGGAAGCCCTTCGTCCGAGTCCATCATAACGGTATTGAACACTCCACCCATTTGCTTTGTTGTAAGCTCTTGTTAAGAGTCCTTTGGAGTTGTACTCAAACACATCTGAGCCTCTCTGACACAGGAATCCATCATCATCAATTTTGTAGGGTACGTCACCTAGGCGCGTAATCCTGTCTCTCAGGTCATAGCGCAGAGGCATCAGCCGGACACTGTTTCCAGGATTCAGGAGATGAAGGTTTCCATTCAGATCATAACTGTAACGCCAGGTTGGCCTATCATTTACTGCTACACTTTGCAGCTGCCCATCTCCATCGTAGTCATAGGTGTACTTGGTTGTGTTGGCATAGGGACCAAGTTTCAGTTCTCTTTTAGTGACCCTTCCCATGCTGTCATATTGTACAGTCATCCAGTACATCAAGGATCTGAACATTTCGTACTGAACCTCCTTAATGCGTCCATGGGTATCAAAGTGTTTGCTCAGTGTCATAACTGCTGTAGTAATAATTTGATTTATATCATAATAAATAACTCCAAATTTGCCAAAATGCTCTACTTTGCCAGAAATCTCATCATAACGGTAAAGATCAACTGGCAGAGGTGTCTCACTTATTATGGGTTTGATGCTTGCGATTCGAAAGCTGTTATCATGATAGGTATAGTCAAACCTTGCATTGACCATACCTTCTTCAGAGAACCTGTAGATTTGTTTGTCCACGAGAGGACCAATTTTACGGTAGCGAATTGTACAAGAAAACCCTCCACTTTGCAAGTTCACCATTTTTAGAACACCAGCAGTTTCATCATATCCAAAAGTAACAGCAGTGCTGTCATAAACTATTTCAGACAATTTAGATAGTTTTCCATACTTGTAGAAGACTTGCCGACCAGTACCTAAAAACAGTGTTTTCAAAATCCTCCCATCATCACTGTAATCAAAAATGATGGAGGCATTGCTTTCAGGAGGGTTATAAATGTTCCTGATGTAGCCAACAGAGGTGTGAGTTGACATGCTGTGCCGAGCAACGCTAGGCATGGTGACAGCGTGAAGGCGGTCTGAAGAATCATACTCAAAGATGTACTGGCGTTGACTCTGAAGCAGCAGCACCATTGACTAGAGGGAAGACATTTAATACACAGTTACTAGTTTTCAGCACGTGAGCTCTCAGAGGGCATGAAAGAACAGAAAAGTTTACTGAAGAGGCTCTAATTCTAACTGAATAAAAAGAGAATTAAATACGTGAGTTGGGGACACAAAACTGCTCAGAAATATTGTCAGGTTACCAGATGTTGGGATCTGCTTCTTAGAAATCAATATGCTGTCACTCCAGAGACAGTGAAAGTTCAGAACCTGTTATCTACCCTCCCTTTAGTAGGATTTTTTTTTTTTCCCTGAGAGATGCAGAGTTAGATAAATGACATGATTTATCTTTCTGCTAGCAGTTGTGATTCACAGCTGTTACTGTGAAACATGCAAGCAACTAAGCAGAGAACATCAGCTCTGGTTTGCTTAAAACAACAGATTCAAAGAAGGGAAAGGGAAAACAATATGCAGTTTTAAATTATTAAAGACAATGTCATGATTAAGGTGTCTTAATTAGGCTAAATGAAAATGCATTACAATACTTTCATTTAATAATAATTAGAGATGAATTACCTGTTTCTACATGAACCTTCTGTCAGGTTTACTCATGCATTTTTGGTCTTAATTAAGCACAATTCATTGTGTTAGTTTATGCCATTATATGGCAGCATAACCACTTTCAGGAAAATACTCAAAGACACAAACATGAATGAAGTATTTCCCATTAGAAATTAGTCAAATTTAGTTGACTAATTGAAAAATAAGGAAGTCTGATACCAAGGACAGAGGGATTCTTAACAGCTGGAATATGTCACATTTTAGATAGTTGTGTATGTCTGTCATGTACAGAGCTGAAAATTAAGCCAAACAGTACTTTGCCTCTTTGTAGCTATTGTCTGAACACCACCTACTTTTTCTAGATAGGTGTAGCTCCAGACTTTGCCATCTGCAAACATGCGTGATATGATCCTGCCCTGCTTATCGATATCTGTCCTTTCGCTCATGGCACCACGCTGCAGCCCAGCCAGGCGCCCGTTGAAGAAATAAGAGACGTTGACAGCAGCCAGGCCACTGCTAGGCAGCCAAAGGAAAGGCCGTCCTAGCTGGTCGTAAATTATCCTCAGCGTAAATTTCCGGTGATCATCATAGATTTTTTCCGTGCGTATGTTCCGGTCGTAATCAATGGACAGTAAATTTCTTCCATGCACCTATGGAATGAAAGAAGGCTGCACTCAGTGAGCAGTGGCTACTGCCTCTGTGGATTTTCAGTGTGAAAAGAGCATGCACAAAAGAGAACTCAATCTCCCCACAGGACATCTTCCTATTAACTGGCTTTTGCTTTCTGCTTCTCTGTATATTAAAATATGTAACCTGGAGTGTTTTATTGGGCTATATCCCATCTCCCTGCAGCAAGGGAGCATCTAACAGAGAAAGCCTTTCCTTGTGTCAGAACAGACAGACATACTGTACACCTGTGCAAAGCATTGGCACTTAGCAGAGAAATGAATTATTAACAAAGAAATTAATTATTTGGCATAGAAGGATTTTTTCCACTGCTGCCATCAGCAGTTCTTAGCCTTTTTCCCTACAGTGACTCCAAGAACAACAGAAGATACTAAAATGTTGTGCCTTCATTGAGATTTAGCCACTTAGGTTCTGTAGCTGCAACACTTTGCTTATGAATGAATTCATGTAATGTTTTCTTAATGTACTTTACACATATTCAATAGATGCCTTGGCAATCTGATCACTTGAGATAGGTTTTATTTCTTGTGACTGAAAATCCTGATCATACAGGCTGGGAAAGTTGGACTTTTTGTTTTGAGAAACAAAAGTGTTAAATAATTAGGTTTTTTTTCTTTTTCTTCTCCCCCCCCCCAATTTTTCAGTTTTAATTTTCAAATGCAAGTACAGCAGGAAGTGTTTCAGTCCTAGATTTTTATTTTCTTTTTTATAAAAGAGCAAAACAAAACCAAAGGAGCATTAAGAATGCTAAATGGAGAGGCTTCTAGTGAGAGTGCTATAATGAGAGATACATAAATATATTCACTGGAGGCTAAGCCACAGAATTCAGGCTAACGCTGTAATCTGTTAAGCTTCTTAAGTAATTTAATTGTAGATGTATCATTAATAAAGTAGAAGTCTTTAAATTAGATATAATTTGAGAGCAATGACTACTTAAAAAGTATTCATCAGTTTCTGGAAACTTGGTCTCCAGCTTATATTTTACAGTCACTTTGATTAAGAAATGTTTTCTCTGTTTCAAAATTAAACTGCACATCAAACAACATGTAAATTAACCCTCAGCCTTTTTTCAGGACATAAAAGTTATTCTGAGATATTTTCACTGGCAGGGGTAGACCAAATTCCCATCCCAACCAACTCTCTAGGAATTCAGTGATAGAGAAAGCAAATTTTCAATTAATATGATTTTGTGTTTGCAAAAAAAATGATTATTTCAAATTATCTCTCATTATCTTATTTTTTCCCCCGTTAGTAAAATTTAGCTCTTTAACTGTTTGCATTTCCTCAGTGAGCAATTATTAGAAAAAGCTCTTTTCTGTAGTTTTCCCAAAGGTCAACCCAGCAACACCATCTCCTATGATTCAAAGAAAAGACAGTTTATTTGTTTGTTTTTGAGTACACATTGGCAAAATAAGTAATATTCTGTCCCCTGTTGTAAAGGAAACAAAGCCAGGGAAGCCAAACTTCACAGCAGTATTTTCTCAACTGGTTACTCTAGGTCCTACTCTAGTAGAATCAGTCCTGGTAACAGAAAGGTATCAGAACCCTTTCCTTGACAGAGCTCTTGAGGGAAGCAGAAGAGATCTTTCATTTCTCAAAAACATTTAAAGGGTAGCTGTACAGCTGAAAGATCTTAATTTCTTAAGGACACACAGATATTCTAGAAAGAAAAAAAACAAACTTCAGAAAGATTACAAACTGAATTTTAGCCTCCATTACAGCAGCTGCGACTGCAATCTACATACTGGAGGTCCAGGTATCCTCCCTTTTCTCAAAAACATGGTAAAGGTTTCATCAGTCTTCTTGCCATAGAAAACTAAAGTACTAGGGTTCTTCTCATGCCTACTGAGACAAGAGCTGCACAGGCACACAAACACCTCACCTAGAGATAAAGAAGCATCTGCTTAGATAAATCAATAACTTAATTTTAATTTGTAAAATAAGCAAAACCCGACAGTGTAATTGTAGTGTCACGTTAATGATGGAGAAATCCAAGCAGATGAGTAACTCCCACTCTTCCTGGGAATACTATGAACACTATTACAAGTATTATGACTGAAGACTACCTAAAAAGGTCTGTCTTTGTTCTGCTACCTACATGTGCATCTGTTTCTTCCTTGGCTGCTGCTGAACACGTGGCCCTTGGAACAAGCCCTTTGTGCCTTGAGTAAAGGTCTTGCAACTTATGTGATGTCGCACTGCAACAAAAACTCTTCAGAAGAGAATGCTATCAAGACTTTACCTGAAACCACCACAAGACGCTGAATGTGTGGTGCATAAAATAGCAACAGACAGTAAGTGAGGGACAATACAAAGGTGAAGTGCAGGTCTTCCTTTCTCAGATTGATGAAGTCTGCCCAGGTACGTGTGCAGAGATCAGCAGGTACTGCTGTGATGTGCCTACATCACGAATAAGCAGAGGTGGGGGCCATGGGTAGCAGCACTACCTATGGTTCATGCTGGAAGGGGCCTTTAAAAGTCATCTAGTTTGACCACCCTGCAGTGAGCAGGGACAGCTGCAACTACAGCAGGTTGCTCAGAGCCTCAAACAACCTGACCTGGAAATTTCCAGGGATGGGCCACCTACTTCCCTGGGCAACCTGTGCCAGTGTGTCACCACCCTCACTGTAAAAAATGTCTTCCTTCTACCTAGTCTAAATCTCCCTATTTTAGTTTAAAACTATCACCCCTTGTCCTATCACTACACACTCTACTGAAATATCTCTCCCCATCTTTCTTACAAGTATGCTTTTAGTCCTGAAGAAAAGGGCCTGGGCTCCAGTAAGTACTTCTAAGAGATGAGTCCCCTGTACTATCAAGCCCTTTCAGTAATACTTGACTCTGAACTGGGGATTTAGGAGATGGCTGCACACGCTCTGGATACTTCTGCACCAGTGTACCCTGTCTGTACTGCTTTGTACCCCAGCTGTCCCAGCTGCCACACCCACCCTGCCTGCCACCTGCTCCCCACAATGTTCCAACACTCTTGCTCTATTTCATTCACTAAACAATTTATAAAGATGAATTAGAATAAATGAGATGCAAATAAATTCTCTGTTTTCTCCCTCATTTTCAAATTTCATTTCCAGTCCACTCAACCTGTTATAATCTCTTAGTGATTTTCATTTAAAAGAGCTAAATGGATATGTGATTATTGTTACAGGAACTAGCACCAGACAATTAAATGTTGAGGTGTTGCTAGATAAAGCAGTGTTTTGATTTGCATAAACATGATGCAAGAAAACCCATCTCAGGCAAGGCTTCAGTTCTAAGACGTGTTTAACTTCAGCTAATTACCACAAGTACCTCTATTAAATTTATAGTATTGAGAGTTAGGATTTCAGCAATTTCATTTCAGGACCCTATTTATTTTTATTTTGAACATCCAGTCAAAACACAGTGCTGATCTATTTTCTACTTCTAATCACATTCTGCAGGTCAACACATCAAAAATCAATTATACACCCATGAAATTTAGTCATTAAGGATTAGCTGCTAATCTCATTCCATTTCTTGTCCAACCTTCCCCCTCTTCCCAGTAGGTGCATCCTAAGCATTTGTGAGAAAAATGAAAGGCTTGTTAATTCAGCATTGTGAATTAGATGTTAAGCAATAGGGAAATGCCAGCATTTAACATCTTGAGTCTTGCTTTTTTTTTGTACATTACTACATAATTGTTTACATATATTGCATTTAACATATAATCTTTAACACAGAGAACTGTATCTTATGTCCAGTGTTGCTGAAATAATCATTTAAAGACCTAGGTCTGGCTCAGTGCTACCTTTGCTTTCTGCTCAGTATCTCAAAGCCCTTCCCAACCCGTGCACACTGAAGCATCAGTGAAACTTTAGATACTTAAGGGGTGAAAACCAGGCCAACTAAGCAGAATGGGATTAATCTGGTTGCAGCAGATCTTTAATTTGGCAGGGGATGGATTACATGACCTGAGTGTCTTTCTTATCCTATGCTTATGACTTTGTAATTATGGCAATTATTTTCCAATGGTGCCATTTGGGAAAGGGAATAAACACAATATGCCCATCTCAGTGAATCTGTAGGGGGATTTTACAGAAGCAGAATGTAACTGTGCAAGCTGTAATTGTGTTTGCTCCCTGGGACTAGCTGTGGGAAGCGTGCCATAGCATTTTTACAAATAGTGAGTGGTCAGATATATTTTTCCCCCTCACCTTCAGAAGCAGAGTGACATGCAACAATATTCTGGGTATTTTTACCAGCCTCTTTTAGAAAAGTTTTAATAATGAAGCTTCTATAGCTGATTGCAGCAGTTGATCCCATGCACTTAACTGACCTCTCAAACAAAGGAAAGACTGCCATATCAAAGACAATCCCAGAGTTGTACATTTTTAACAACCCAAAGTAGGAAATGTATGCCATTTAAAATGGAAAATTAATTTTCTGTCCACAGAAGAAAAGATCAGAGTCTACTTACCCTGAGCTTTCTTCCAAACACAGTCACTTTGCCTTTAATCTGTTCCTTCCTCAGACGCCATTCAATTGAGTTTAAACCATTTTCCATTGGTAGAGAAATATTACATCGTCCTATGGTGGGAGTCACAGTCCCAGCCAGGACATGAGGTTCGCTGTGAAAGCTAATGCTCATGCCATTGGCATACATCACTCTCAGAGTACCATTATTACAGAGCTGGTAGCTGTTCCTCACTTGATCTACAGCAATAATGAAAAGAAAATAACTTAGCTGCTCCTGTCATAAAGAAAACATATAGCTTAATTTGATTGGGTTTTTATTGCACTCCTGTTGATGTTAAATGAAGTCACCCTGCAATTACCTCTTATGTGGTACTATGGTGGAAATTACAGATGTTACTGAGTCACGTAAAGAATAGTAGTGTAACAGTGAGCCTGCATAGAGATACTGTGTTTATTTTGTTGTGTTTCCCCCTCAGCCTTAATTGTGAATCAAAATGCACAGTGATATGTGTTCAACCACATAATTTCTTTCTAAAATGAATAAGAACTCCTGAAAACAGAATTGCTGGGTGAACAACAAAGCACTCAACTTCAGGATAAAAAAAAACAAAAGCAAACACTGCTGGACTCTAGGGGCTGGGAAGAAGTAAGCACCTCTTCTTGTTATTTTCCTCTGTTTAAAAACTATGTCCATGCAGAGGCTTTGTACAGAATTGCTGTTTGGCTTTAAAAAAAAACCAGCAACACAGGCTGGCATCCACAGCTGCCTGCCTTCCTGCCACCCCACCAGAAGTCCACTGGCCTGATGTGCACACCCAACCTCTTGGCTGTCAGAGAAGAGTTACCAAAGTAATCCCAAGCAGTTTATGGCTATGTAGTTCACCAGCTGCTTGACACAACCAAGCCCATTCTCTGCCAAGATGGAGAGCTACAATGTGCAACTGTCACCAAAGCATCAATATTTGTCTGACAGGACAGCATCTACCTAATTAATCATCTGGTATAAGAGAAATAAAGCCTTTATAAACAGACATGTCATGGTACAATAGTCTATAAATGCTGACATTTATGTCAGGAGGAGACTATTGGTCGATGATGATATTCTTATTCCAGTGACACTGTATCTTAGCTAAAAAAACCCATCACTCACCAAATTTCTTTCAGTCTGTCTTTGATAACCGTTTCCATTTCATCAGACACAATGCCTGGGTGGTGCTGGAAAGCTCTATATAAACATTTAACCACTTTGTTGCTGATCACTCCTGCAATTCTTGGACTGTAACACTGTTCTTGGAAGTGCCAGCTATGGTGCAGGATCATCCACTGCCCTGATTGTTCTATGTTTTATTTAGTGCTAGTGCACAAATTTGGAAGATTTCCTTTCTAAAGGTAGAAGGGCTGCTGAGCCTCTCTCTAGAAGGATCTCTACCCAAGCAGCCAACATGCAGCAGTCAGACTGCATCTCTGCAGCACTCAGACTGCATCTCTGCAGCACTGAAGTCAGAACCAATTTTGCAGTGAAGTACAGAAACTATGCCAGTGGGTAAAGCAAAACTGATTCAAGAGGCAGCAGCAGGACTAACTTAGACCAGCAGATAATGACGTATTTGACACAAAGCATGACTCTTACCTGTCCTGAAGACCTGTCATTTTAGGGCTTTATGGGAGTCTTGCAAAACTTACAAATTTTCCCCCTGCTCATGAGTGTACTAATGACACAAATCTTTCATAAATTGATTTCTCAAGTTGTGTGTGTGGTTAGGAGATGTGCTGAGAAGTGTGCTTTGGTACCTTGAACAACTGTATAGGAAGCCTCCACAGAGGAGAGATTTGTGATGACTGTGACATCGTCATCCCGATTAGAATTCTCAATGTCGATGGTAATAGACTTTTCCATCTCTCGATGAAGGCTAGTTACCACTCCAGTGGGACGTGTTACATTGGTCAGACGCCCTTCATGATCATAGCTAATGGAAAAGTTAGTGAGAGCAAAAAAAGCATGAGGATATATGTTCAATACCCAATGTATTAATAATGCACCGCATTTGTGCAAAGAAACCCCAAGTGAAACAGCTTATCAAGAACATCCTGGCCATACCTATTTCTCTCTTCTTGAAAGAGTCTCTAATGATGAAATAATAATTTTTAGAGATACTGCTCTCAACTACATGAGTGTAAATCTAGGCCAGCATATTTTAAATTATGAAATTAATTGAATTATTACACTTCTACAGACTGATATTTGGCTCAAACAATTACAATTTCTAAATTAATCTGTATTTCAGTAGTTGCCTTTCACTCTAAGGAGGTGGACTTACACAATTGCATACATGGCACACTTGCAAGAGATTACTTAGTGGAAACTATTAAGTATGGTCTTAAGTGACATATCAAGGAGCAAACTTGCCATAAGAGATTAAAAAAGACATCAGCTTGAGAACATAATTGTTTCATTTAGATCTTATCTGTCGTATTGAACTGTATTTTGGGGTCAGTCTTTTGGCTCATAAAGATGAATGATGAGAGGTCAAATCACAGGATAGGTTGGAGTTGCACAAAGGGCAGCAGTCAGCACTCAGAATATACCTTAGAAGATGCAAAAAAAGGAAAAAAAAAACCCACACAGAACAAACAAACAAATAAAACCACCACAAAAACACACACACACACACAAAAATCCCCAGAAAAACCCCCAAAAACCAAACCAAAACCAAGCCAAACCAAAAAAACCCAACCAACCAAAACCAATCTAACAAACAAACACAAAAAAAAAAGAAAAGAAGAAAAAGGGCTCTCCATGACTTTATTGAGTTAAATTTATTTAGAGGTATAAAGGGGGGGAAGAGAAGGGAAAGAAAAAAGCTGCCTGAAATCAAATGATACTGTTCCTCCCTTTCCTTTAGTATGCTACGTATGTATGCTAAAGAAGCAATCTCTTGGATCTTAAGGGCAAGAAATGTGGACCTGAAACAAAATCAGTATTCCAGTCTGACACTCTGCTTGCTGCAATTCTCTGCTTGTGCAAGAGTCTCTCACCCAGCCGCTACCAAAGTGCACATACTTCTAAACAGCGGAAAGGCAAGAAAAAATGTCCTGTGTAGATAAAGGAAAAAGTTTAGGTAGAGATTGAAACCAACTGGTCATCCTTCGAATGAAGAAATCCAGGGAGTGGGAAGCCTGGAAGAGAACTGGTAAATCCATTGCACTGCCTGAGAGTAACAGAAGAGAAGAGGAGCACATTTAGTATCACAGAGCTAGCCGAGTTCTTTGTATGTTGTGGTTAGCTGTAAAGATGAAAAAAAAAAAATAATCAATGCTTTCAACATGACTTTTTACAATTAAATCATTTAGAAACCTTAAAGCAGGTCACTTGAACTGTACAGCACATCTCCCAAATTAATACACAGATTGTCTCCTCAGTGAATACAAATGTGAAATATAACTTTGAAATCCGTTGCAAATTGTTGCACCTATTCAACTGAATATTTAAGAGGAAGGAAAAAAAAAAAAGAAAAAGAGAAAGAAAAAAAAAAATCACCTGTGGAGCACCAAGTCGTACCAGGCCCAACAGAATATTAGGCAAAGAGCAAACCATTAACACAAAGCATGATGGAAGCAATAATAGAGTGTAAGGAGTGTAAAATGTATTATTAAAAGGAGTCAATAATAATATCTGTTCTTTTAAGCAAGTCATGATCAAATGAAGATTCAGGAGCATGATTTTTCCTAATAGAAGTCACACACACACACATAGATATATATAATTCATACATGTATTAACCATATTGACAGGATACTGGATAAAAGAAAACGTGTTGAGATAATCTATGAAAAGGGATTGGTTAAGTCTATGTAAAAGTCTTCACAAAAAAATACTGCAAAGCACTTGTAAAGCAGAGGTGAGGGAAGTATTTGATCAGGTCAAGCATCCATCTAGCAAAGAAAAAATAAAAGTCCAAAAAATGGACAGTTTCAAAAATCTCAAGGTCACCAATGTCTATATGTGGACTACTTTGGTACATTTTGCCATTAGCAGAGTGATTAAGAGAATATGTAGCTGTCAAATATCACAGAAGAGACAATGTTATTCAGGAGAAACTAGCAAAGTCCATGAGTGGCTTTAGCATGACTATGCAGGGCCTGGTGAACATACAAGAGAAATGGGTGGAGAAATGCCCCATCAGCAAATATATTTTAGGCAATGCAAATGAGACATGAATTTACACTCTTCATCCACATTGCTGGGGTTTTAATTAATGCAGAAAAAATTCCCAGGGATTGCTGTGGGCTACTCACTGAAAATCTCTGTTCACAGTGCAAGGGCAGTTTAAAAAGTAAATATGGATGAGGACATAGGGACTGTAACAGAAAAAAAGAAAATATTCTAATGATATTTCTAGAAATTGGTGTTTTGCCCTCCTCCAAGGAGCCTACATCCCAGTGCTGGGAACGATTTCTGAAATCAGCAATGGCAGGGAATTAAAAGGGTTTATAAGCAAAGGAAAGACACACTTAAAGTGACATGTACAAAAGTACACTCTTGAAGATTTGCAGATAATTTAGCTAGGCATATAAAAAGCTGGCTATACACACTGCAATACAAATGCATAAACCTGCCATTTCTACTTTACCTGTTGCATCAATATTATCCTATTTTAAACAGTACCTTGACAGCAAAAAAAAAAATGTAAAATTGATAAAAACTTTTATGCACTAGAAAATTTAGAAGTGACACATTATTGAAGGGATTTACTTCGAAAAAATGTAAGCATTATGTGAGAGCAATTGCTTAGAAGAACACACCACCTAGACACTGATCTGAATAAAGGGAATAAAGCTATGTAGGAATTAAATAGTTATACCTTTTGTCTTCGTGACATGAACTCAGGTCTAATGAAGTAAAAAAAAATAAAAATTGCCATGGCAAATAAATTGATTGACCAGGGACAACCTGATGTCCTTCAGAAGCAGCCACTACATGCCACAGTCTGTGACACAGCATCAGGCTAGAGGGGTCAGATCTGATAAGCCAATCTTCCGATCTTCAGCTGAGGTGGGTTTTGGATACACTGCAATTTCTGAGCTTTGGTTACTGACTTCAAGTTAGAGTTAAGCCTCTGTCACAGGCTTTTCTGCTCATAAAATTAGAAGGGGAGAGATCCTTTCTTAATCCTAGTACCTTAAAAAAAACAACAGTGTAACATTGTGCCCACCCACTCACTAACATATTGCTAATTGGGACCAAGTCTCCCAAGCAGGTAATGGTTTCCAAGGCTGTGATTGCCAGGACACCTCTGGGTAATGCCAGCCACCAGCAGACAAAAGCTGTGGGCTGGTTCTGCCTGCAGCCTGGAGATGGGGCCTGACAGCCCAGTGACACTGATCCCACCATAGCCAGCTTGCATGTGCTGGGCCACCAAATGCAGCTACAGTAGCTCAACCATAAGACACAGCTGAGCACTTATCTGTCATCATCCCAGATAGCCACAAATGTCTGACCTGTGCAGGCCTTTAGAGGGCTTCTACAAGGCTGCACTCCCATAACCAGTATTATGGCACCTCTTCATCTGCTTGTATCACTTGAGAAAGTACCACCAAAGCAGGTGAGGGTGGTGAGGCACTGGAACAGGTTGCCCAGGGAGGTGATAGAAGCCCCATCCCTGGAAGTTTTTAAGGCCAGGCTGGATGTGGCTCTGAGCAACCTGATCCAGTGTGAGGTGTCCCTGCCTGTGGCAGAGTGGTTGGAACTAGATGATTCTTGAGGTCTCTTCCAACCCTGACAACTCTATGATTCTATGATGCAGCTTTTATTGTTTGCATCCCAGTCACCTTTGAGGTTTGAGATGTGTGTCATGTACAGTACTGCAGGAAGAGGCAACAGCAGCTTTTGGCTAACCACAGAGCAGGGCACAGTGCAGACATTTACACATATCCCTATTTTCTCTGCCTTATAAAAACCATGCAAATTCAAGAAGAAAACTGCAGCATTCTCTTAGGATGCTCCCAAGACCATGCAAATTCAAGAAGAAAACTGCAGCATTCTCTTAGGATGCTCCCAAGACCAAGTGGAATACCACTGAGGACCACTTCAAAGATCTGTGCTTCATGCCCAAAACCAAGCTTAAATTGCCCTATGTGAGCCTGCTGGTAGTTGTCACATTACTTAAGCCTGTTCCTGCTGCAAATAAACTGTGTGTATACAAACATTATATAATGAATATACCTATGGAGTGTATATCCACACCCACACAGAAGAAGAGTTTGTGCATGCATTTCTCTGCATACACATGTGTGCCTGGGTGTACTGCACCAAGTTAATTGCATGAGCAATTCCAAGGCACAGTTTCAGACAAAAGAAAGGAATAGAGCCAGTAAGCTAGCATGGCACTTCAACACCTGGTTGATAAAAATGCACTACAATACATTTTTCCTAAGAACTCTAGTTCATGTAGTATTTTACTACTTCAAAGATACTTGTTCTTTTCCAGTTCTGCTGCCATATTAACAGTTTGGGGTATTGATTATCTCTGTATGAATGTAATGGCACAGAAATGTACCATTTTGGGGGGGCTAGGTATTCATTTAATCTTCAGTTGATATTAACTATAGCTACCAAAATAAACTGCGTAACGATGAATACTACGCCACTTAGAGCTGCTTCAAAGAATGAATAGGAACCAAAAACCAGTGTTGAGTGACTTATGGCCTGTGACTGCTTAGGTTTGTACGTTTGATTTAAAGTATCCTTATAATCTTATTAATAAATCTCTGAACTGTGGGGGGTGCATGAGATGACAAGGCATATTAAGGAGTTACTGCAAGTCAGCTGCTTAGGATAAACCTAAAGGAGATGCATTTATTTTTCTGGTATTTTGTAATTAGTATGTAAAGTTTTAAATTACTGAAATTACTCAATTGAGTAATGAGCAATTAGATTACTCATGTAGAGTTTAAAATTACTTTGCCATTTAATTTTCTACAATTAGTTACTAGTGTTTTGAGAAATAGCTATTTTATATGAATTCTTATCTGAATCTTGAGCTAGCTATTGTGGAGAAAACAACAAAAAGCCTACCTAGAAGGGCATGCACCTCTCATCAGCAATAATGTGAGATTTTACTAGCATCTAGTACAGTAAGCTTTTATTTGATCGTGTAATCAGCAGGTAATACCTTCACGCATTCACATAATTGGATTAATTTTGTAACTAATGTGTGCTAAAGAAATAATCTTGGCAAAATAGGAGGGAGGCAAAAAAAACTCACAACTCTCCACATCGCTACCCATAACCTAGATGAAAAAGCGCAGCCGTTGAATTTCCAGGGCCACATCCGAAAGCGACCACGAGAGGGCACTGCTTTCCTTTTTTACGGAAACAAAGCACACAGTGGACAAAACACTGATGTGCGATGCTGATTTAAGTAACATTTTGAGCAGACTGAGCACAGCCCTTTTTATTCCCGCATTGCTTATGCTATCTCTAAAGAGAAAAGAAATGATGGCCAAGCTGAACGCATTCAGCAGCTAAAAGAGGTATGTGTCATTGTTTGTCATAACCTTAATAAGGCTACCATTTAAAATTAAACAGAAAGCTTTACCCATTCTTTCTACCCACTCATTTTAGAAATGGTATTTAGCAATCATTAATTATTCAAACCAAAATATATTTTTCAATCTATTGTTTAGCTTCCATTTTAAAGACTGTTTTGATCAATAAATGGCAATAAGACCACTAAGAATAGGATAACTCTTAGTAAAAATCTAGCTGCTACTTAGAGATTTTTAATATATTTGTGAACTTTGTGGCTTTCATTTAAAGAAGTATTTCTGTCTTTTTTAATCTATATGCTCAAGAACAGCAATGTGCTTTCGGGTTGTCTACAAATAACGGAAGTGACATCAAGGGTCTGACAGCCTAGCCAGGGATCTCATTTCCTCACTGTCTAAAGAATGAACAATCAGTGAACATTTTAACAACTATGAGTAATACATGAGTCTGAACAGAAAGACCTACAATTTGAATTCCAAAAGAAAGTGCAGCATTAGGGTTCCTAGAGAGAAGCAGCTCAGTAGGAGCCATTGATTGCTGGGGGCTGGTCAGCCTTGCTGACAGCTAAGAGCAGGGGCTCAATCTGGGAAATCAAATATGGGTGTCTTAGTGTGGTACACGGTCCTTTGTGCTGGAGGGGGGTGAGGTTCCCCACTGGCCTCACACTGCAGGTGGGACGTTAGGTGGTTCAGTAGCCAACCAAAGGATGCAGCAAAACTGATGAAACCAAGAAGCCACTTAATCATTTCCAGTATCACACTAGACTGAGACATAATGGCCTTACGCAGTATCAGTGAAAAGCCTACAACAAATTTCAGCAGGGTCAGTTTAGGGCCTACTCACTACCATTTGAAAAATAAATATATGCTTAATATATCCAAAAACATTCTTACTCATAAAATGTTGTCCATCCTGTTTCATCACTCTTCGTTGCTAAGAGACCACTGTTTCCATTATATGTCATTAATCCAAGCTCCAGGGTCTGTGTTGAGACTAGCTTGAGTCCACCATTAGTGCCAACAGCCAGCGTGACAATCTGATTATCCGGCATCAGTAAGTGGCGGGGCATCCCACTGGCATCCCGACGGACCTTCAAGGAGTTGCCATTGTTGTCCATCACCTCTGTGACATCGTTATCGCTGCTATAGGTGAAATTGTACAAGTACTCCCCAGTAACGAGGCTGAGAGTGTACTGGTGAATCCCATCAGCATTGAAGACATACAGCTCCTGTTCTCTTGGAGATGCAGCTTCATATTGGTTAAAAGAATTAAGAATGGGCCTGTTTTTACTGACAGCCCTAATGCGGATATTTCCAAGATCAGCTATGTAGATGGTACCGTCTGGGGCCACAGCTAAGGAAGATGGTGAATTTAAGATGGCATCAGTGGCATACCCATCATCCCCAGAATAGCAATTACAGTTGACATCATTTTTGCAATCACAGTCTGAAGCTGCCCCTGCAAGAAGGCATATTTCTCCATTGGTAGTTACCTGGCGTAGCCGATTAATTTTTTTTTCATCTGTCTCACTGATGTAAAGAACTCCTGTGTGTGAGATGGCAATGGCACTGGCTGATTCAAGTGCAGAATGAATAGCCAGTTTGCTAAGAGAGTAGTCTATACCAGGAACCTGGCAGTGCATGGGGCGTCCAGCAATAATGCTAACTTGATGATTTTCTGTGATCCGTAAAATAACATTGTTCTCTAGGACATAAAGTGAGTTGTCCATGGGATTGACAGCGAGATCAGTAGGCCACTCCAGCCGTACCTATGAGTTGCACAAATTATTACTGTAAAACTCATAACTGAAAAGAACACTTCTAGTGTTTAAAATTCCATGTGTAACAACAGCAAATTAGTGAGGGGTTTATCAGCATAAATCATGAAACCGAGTCATGAATGGCAACTAGTTCAAACAATGACTTTGGTTTTTGGAGATATTAAAGCTATGCGCAGTGGTAACTTTGGCTAATTGTGTTTCTGTGCAAAGAATGAATGCTACATTGTGTAAGCTCTACAATAATTACAGAAAAACAGGCAATTAAGACAATAACTCCCATTAGCGCAACCTTATTTCTCTACAGTTGCATAAATAACCTGTTAGCCACAGTAAAAGGATGGTCCGATCATTTCAGTAATGAATCAAATATGCCATCATCTTGTGCTGCATAATGCATTTCTTAAGTGGCCAGGCAGTCATCCAAAACAGATGCCTAATTTTTCTAAGGTAGAGAAGAAAAGTAATGCAGTAAGATTCTACCTGGGTGACATCCATGCTGGAATCACAGCTGAGAGGTCGCACAGCAGTTAGGTCATTGGAGCCCAGCAGGGTTGATATGATTCCATTCTGATCCACTTTTCTAATCATTGTGGCATCAACAAAATACATGAGTCCATACTTATCCACTGCAATTCCTGCAAACATAAGCCCCAGGCATCAGTGAGGCTCCTAGCTTCCAAGCATGCTTCAGCTTATTAACAAGTTTACAAGATGGTGACATTTATTTACTTCCCCTGTTCATTCCTCCCTTCCAACCTGAGCACAGGTCCTGGAACCCTCCAAATGCCTGTAGTTCTGCTCAATAAATAGCATCAGGCAGATTTCTTTTTTTTGGGGGGGGGCCTTTAATGAAAAGAAACCAACCAAAATCTGAAAAAACCCAACATGCTGAAGAGCCAACAGAATGCATCAGCTTATTTCTACATTTTTCTAAATTCAAACTCTGCATAAGGTACTGCATAAACCATATACACACAAATGTATTTATCTGAAGAATCTCTTGAAGAATTTTTAGAAATCTTTTCAAATGGCTTCAAAAATTCTGAATCATTAAAAGGCCATTACATTCTTTCAGGATGTTTTTTAATTCTTTGACCTGTTGAAGCAAGGAACATGGGAAGAACATCTGGTGTTTCCAGATGAAGAGACAAGGGTTTCCAGCCTAGAAAAAAATGAAAGGTTCAATGTCTCTCACACTGGGAGTCCTTAGAGAGGAAAGACACAGAATGAAAGGGTCCTCCTTTGGAGGAACAGAAGGATGCTGCTGCCTGTTGTGAGGAGGAGCAGGCTTCTTCCCACTTGCCTTTCCTGCTTTGATTTGGCACACTGTCTTGTCTGTTTCTGGGGCTGAAAATAAAATATTGATCTAAAAATTCTGTCTTCCAGTGGTTGCAGTGCTCATGCTATTGGGCAGTGAGAGGAGATACAACTTTGCCTTCCTAACTTCTGTGTAGAGGCTGGAAACACACAAACAGCTCTGCCCTGTTAACATACTCTGTATTTGCTTTTACTATCATCTAGTTACTTTCAACACTGAAACAAAATCCAAAGATGTTGAAACACGTGGCGATACACCTGATTTATTAATCCTTACAATTAAGATGAAACAATGGAAAGAAAACTAATCTTGAAAAGAAACACATCCCAAAATACCTACCATCGTCTTGAAAACATTTTGTTAAAAATCAGATACTGGAAAGGACAAAAATCCTTTCATTTTTCCTCTGCCTCTGAAGAAGAAGGGGATACACAGAATAAAAACTGAGAAAAAAGCCACAGCAGGCAGTTTTTCTCCCCAAAGACAGCATCTCAAACAGTAATTTGTTTCCCAGTTTACATGCTTGCTTCTCGGAGTGAGTGGTATCCTGCTAATTTGTGTTCTGTTCTCCTTTTGCAGTGTTCAGTGTTGGGGTAATAAAGTTTGCTTTAACTAAACAAAGCACGAACACTTGCCAATCCACTGTAATTAAAGCCCAGAATAAAAATTACCGAGCAAGGAGTGATTTAATTGCCAGATAATTATTTCCACATCCAGCTTAGCCTCACACAGTCATTTTCTCCAGCTTCTTTTCCTACGTTACCTCGAGGGCTCATTAGGGTTGCGTCCACTGCCTTCCCTCCATCCCCACATCTTGCTTCATCAAAGGGCAGGCATTGCTCTCCAGTCCCTGCTACCACTTCAGAGTTACCAGCTAGGTCTTTTGTGCCAGTGAGGGACTTGACTTTGTATATCCGCCGGCTATTGGTGTCCGATACATACAGAGAGCCTGAAACAGGGTCCACGGCCAGATAGTATTTATGAGCGGGATTGTTGCTTTAAAGAAAAAGAAAGCATAAAATAGAAACAGCTGAGCAGTCTAGAAACTTCACAGGCTTGGATACTCATCAGGCACAGAGAGATCTGGAAAGAAAGTCTGACACCTTCATACAGTTATGGGGTCTTAAAGGACTACTACCTGAGCATCTAATGTGATTAGGGTCTGGTCAGTCTTTCAGGATTGTCATTTCAAATCTCATTCATCCTACTACACTAAACCTTGCACAGCAGAGCCCAATAAGCCAAAGCTGCACGGCAGACTTTTCTCTTGATCTCTTTAGCCCTTAGATCTGCTCCAGGTCAATTCTCTTTGGCTTACCACTCTCTATGTGTTGCCCCTCCTCCACACCACCTTGTTTAACTTCCTTTGAAAGCAGAAGTCACAGGAGTAAGATCAAAGAATCAGCTTTTGAGTTGTATTATGCCACAAGATTTGTGAGGTCTTGTATAAATAGGAGGCAGAGGCATAATGAATTTATTCCTCAAGCAAATTTGCTCTCATTCATTCTTATCAAGAATCTCATTTACAGCAGATGAAGTTGGTTATAGAACTAAAACCAGAGACCCCAAGTGTCTGACTTTAACTCCAAACCTTCTGTTATTGAAAAACTGGTCCTCAGTTTGTGATTAGAATGGGTGCTCATATGCAAAGTTGCTTCTCTTCTGTAATATATGGTTTTTGACAGCTTGTCACATTTTGGAACTACTTTAGCAAATCATCTGCAAATTGAGAAATGTCACTCTTTACGATATATATACATTCACACATACAAAGCTGCAGTGCAGAAATATTTCCAAATTCTGCCTGGCTACTTTAACTCAGTTTAGTTGGATTTTAAGCACGATGTGAATTTTCCAGCCTTTGGAGCCTATGGGTGAGTGTAAATAAGGTCAATGGTGGTTTGAAAGCATAGAAGACAAATGAAGACAGGAAGAAAAAAAATGAAGGTTACTTACCAGTAACCAGAGGTATTTGCCTCCAAATATCCACACTCCTAGTTTCATGTGGCAAAAGTGCCCATCTCCAAGAGTGAGGATACACAGAGGTCAAGTTATGATGGACAAAAGCCATTTCTTGATCAAACTTGCTGAAGCTATAATAAGGCCACTTTTGGCAGGTGGCTTATTGGCAGTGCAAAGACAACTGCCTTCATGTGGCCATGACCAGATTTGGAGGAAGGAGAAGGCCTCAAAATACCACTTTCTACAGTTATCTTCCTCTATGCCAGTCTTTGACATGTCATGATTTTAGGCCAATAATGGTTTGTTCTAAAACTGTAGAAAGTTGGAAGGACATGGGTTTGATCAGAATTCACTAGGCAGAGATAATACCATCCGCTGAAGTCTAGGAGTGTAGAAATTAGAGATGAAAAAATACAATAAACAAAAAAAATACTTGGCAGGTTTATTTCATGCATGGATCTCAAAGTACTTTAAAAAGATGGGTATTACACCCATTTTACAGAGGAGGAAACTGAGGCACAGAGAGGTTAAGTGGTATAGACAAAGTTATGTAGGGAGACTAGTGACATGCTTGAGAGTAGAGCACAATCTTTATTTCCCAAGTTCCTTGTCTTATCTTTAGCAGCAGACTGCACCTCTTCAGTAGGCCCTTATCACATTCCTTCTCATCTCTCCAATACAAAGCCTAATATTCTTTGCCACACAGATTTCCTTTCACTTACAAGGTTTCTCCTGTTTCTTGAGTACCTGAACCATACAAGCACCTGCACATTTGTCATTATTTTGAAGTTCTGCTCTCTACTTCCACCATGCTTTCCCCTTACACTGACAAACCAACTTTGCTGTCACACTAGTGTTGTGCCACATTTCACAAATACACCCAAACTCAGCTCAGGGCTTTGCAACAGCAGGGGATGAGCCAACAACCGAGTGGTGCAGCTGCAGGCTTGCTGCTGCTGCTGCCTCCAGCCCAGAGTGTCTTTTAAAAGCCTGGTTCTTTTCAAACATGTGGTGTTCCCATCTTGGTCAAACGAGAAGAACCTCAAGCAGGTACAAACCAGAGCTGGGCACAGACATGGCTGCTTGCTGCCAGGTGCAGGTACTTAAATTGGTCTCAGTGGCGGGAGCTGCTCATAGCAGCGCCTAGGGGAGCTACCCCCTGACAGGGAACAGCAGCCACTCCGTGACACTGGAAGGGTCTCTCGTCTTTTCAGACATGATTTTGCCAGCTTGTGCCTACCTTCCTGAGTGAGTACCAAATCACAGAATAGTGAGGGTTGGAAGGCACCTCTGGAACAGTTGCCCAGGGGACAGGCAGTACAATGTCCAGGTGGGTTTGGAATCTCTCCAGAGAAGGAGACACCACAACCTCTCTGGGCAATATGTTCCAGTGCTCTGCAACCCTCTAAGGAAAGAAGCACATCCCTGCTTCCTTTCTGCCCACACCTAGCCTCAGGTGTGTCCCACTGTTACAAGATGGGATAAGATATGAATCAAGGTAAAGAGACTTGGCAGGACATAGGCTTATTCCCCTCTCTTCGCCTGCAGTCACTGGTGTCTCTGTGAAGCTCACCCTTGCCCTTTGCTCCTGGAATCACCCTCAGGGCAGTTTTCCAAGGGAGTCAGTGATCAGCTTTTGTTCCAGGCTCCCTGGAGCTGCAGTATTGCTGCACACCCCTTTGCTCCTTCCTGAACTCAATATGGGAACAGATAGAGGAAGACTCTTCATGTAAAATGGCTGTGAGACTTTGGCAGAAAGCAACTGGTGTAAGGTGACAGGCACTCATGGTGTCCCCAAAGCAACTATGAGATTATCACCTCAAACAGGGATGTATTTTATAAATGAGTTGTAAATATTTCTTCAAACTGGCATCTGAGCAACTAACGACCTCTGCCTCTCTTTAATCAGTGCCACTGTAATCTTTTAAGCCAAGAAGTATACCTTGTTTTAAAAGATTTCCCATAACATTTGGTATTGTTCAGAGGTTTCTGCTAATACCCCTACCTTAAGCCCTCCCTGGTGAATGCAGCGGGTACCACCTAGAGAAGCCTTACTCTGGTCTGTGAGGAAGCCCGGTGCCTGACAGCCAGTGCAGGCAGGATCAGCTTCTCCTCTCTATTGCTCTCAGCTGTGCAGGAAATTCACAACAGTGTAATAATAGCTTTGCCTTAAATGTAACCAAAAGCCTAAGAAGGCCAGAGTGAGTCCCTTAAGCACCTGAAAAATTATGAGCTTTGTTAATGCAAATGAGGAGCCTCCAGCATCACCAAATTGTGAAGGAATTAATCTAGATAAGAAAATCTAGGGTGTTACATTTGCTGTACCAAAATATGTCACAAAGGGGAATCACATGGTTCAGTCCAGACCATCTATTGCACCTGACTTGTATTGCAGAAATGGAAAGTATGGTTTCAGAAGGGTGATGCACAGGATGCTACTGAATTGTTTACAACAGCTCTTCTTGTTCTTGCCCTTGATGTTCTCTCCAGGGTGAACATCCTCCCTGTCCCCGGTGTGGCATGGAAGAAGGTAGAAGCATTTCCTATGCTGCTGCCACGCAGAATGCCTACTGCTCAGGTGAGATGATGAGAAAGCTGTTCTCCTAATGTCTGGAAGGGTTCTGTCTCCCTCATGAATCTCACAGTGTCTGCATCTAGTGGGTGCAAACCAGCCCCACAGGTTGACTGACTGTTAAATGTATTTGATGAAAGAAAATAGAAACTGAATTATGGAAAAAGGACAGAGGGTTCAGAAAATCATTAATGACTGGAAAATTAAGTTTTGACCTATTTGTAGTCATTAGTACTTTTGTGAACCTTCCTGGCATTCATGAAACTACTGCTGTGGTTTACCTCAACCATTTAGACCAATTATAGAAGTGTTTATACAGAAGTTAGTTTGGGGTTCATTATACTTGCATTCTACTAGAAATTTCTAATTACTGTCAGAACTTATTTGGTTGCTTTTTGACTGCATATCATAATTGCTAACGCTCATCATATTCATAACACACAATTAGCACATAAAAATGTTTCTATATATGGTACATGAAGAACATAACAGTACACAAGAAGCACAACACAAAAAGCAAACACAATGAAGCAAACAAACCATATCAAATTATATGGGAAAGAGCTCGTGTCTTACCTATGTTTAAACTCTTTATTTCTTTATAGAAAGGGAACAGAAGGAAAAAAAGAACAAACAGTTAGCTGAAGAATAGATGGTAAAGCAAACATAGTATTTGTTTTATTTTACAAAAGGACACAGGAGAAGATATATCTCTTTTCAGCACTAGCCTTAGCTTGTTTTACAGATGAAGAACGACGGGGAGTGATAGATTTGCTAGCTAGTTCCCTAGGAGGATACCCCTGCCCCCAGCCCCCAACCCCCATATATTTTCACAGGAAAATTTCTGGACTATTGAAAGAGTTTCCACATGGAAATATGTGTAGCTTGTGGGCTAGGAGAGAGAGAAACTGACAGTTTTCTGAATACAGAACTGGCAAAGTGGAAGCACAGGGCTTAGGATATTGTCTGCCAGCTGGAGGCAAACTCTTTAATCAAAATAGTTTTCCAACAGGCTATTTCTAGAATTTGTAACAAATTTCTGCTAGACAGTTCATTTTCCTCTCCTCCTGTTCTCTAAAATAATTGCCTAACGTAAATTTGGATGCTATCTGTTACCTATTTAAGCTTATTGAATCAAATCTCAGGGTGAAAAAAATCCTTCTAAGGGATCAGTTAGATACTGTACATTGAGAAATGTAACAATAATAATAATTGAATTAATAAAAATAACTGACCCCTACTTTACTGTCTAGACCCAAAGTCAAAAGAAAAATTGCCTTTTACTTCCCAGAAGTAAATGACTCTATTCTCCATATCACAGGGACACATTTTGTTTATGCAATTTTCATTTAGGGATATTCACTGAGTGAAATGAACAGGTGCATGACTTCCAAGCTGCAGCACTCAATACACAGCCCCAAACTTGCAATCCCACCATTAAGTATGACATGCAGCACTCGAGTCAAAATTCCTACAAGTCATGTAGCTCAGGCACCTTCATGAAGGCCAGTGTAAAGCAAATATGCACACTGGGATATTCTGACTTATAAAGTTACTGGAGATTTATATTGGCTTATGTAAAACCAAAATTACATCTGCTGTGAAATCTAAATAAAGGGATGTATTTGGTTTGGAATACTTATGGGACATACTATTTGTAACGTTAGTCAAGCTGCTTGGTACTAGCTGAAGACTGCTCTTATCCACACTTACATGGCTCAAATCTTCAAACTGGTACTTGTGTAACTCCTACAGATTTTAAGATGACCACCAAATCATAATTACTGCTGTAGATGATGTTTGCTGGAATGGACCTTACTTCCCCTTACACAGGGGGCAAAAGACATCACTGCAAATCCTAAAAATCTGTGTGTCAAATGATTTTCAGCTGTCCACCAGCACTCAAAATACAATAGCTTTATTGTTCACTGCTAATAGTTACAGCAGAAGCTAAAGAAACTATGCTATGAGAAACCAGTTGTCAAAAAAGCGGACAAAGGCACCTTAAGAAGTCCATCTTCTGTTTCATTGCTAATGTCCTTTCCCATTTTCCCTCACATGTGCTGAAAAGACCAAATTCTGTCTTGTGTCAAGAGAAAGCAAAGTAATGAGACCAACACGGTTGTAAACTTGGAGACAACTTTTTAAAATCCTGGTCTGTAGCTTCTTCTTCTTTTTTTCTTTTCTTTTTTAATATACTGAGGAAAGTGTCAGAGAGTGATTTCAGACTAGAATTGGCCTGAATTGGACCTAATTTCTTTTATGTAAAATTAGAATCCACAATAGTGACATCAACAGAATGACATGAACAAAAGAGAGGTGTAAAAGAGAGCCAGGACTCCTATTCTCAAATAGTGCAAGCATTTTGCACTTTCCCCCATTAATTAAAAGCTAAAACTACAGTGGAAGCAGAGGAACTGGTTATCAGCCATATCATTAAAAAAAAGCTAATGACCTAAATTCAGTCTCTGTACTCAGCAGCTATATCCAATTTCCAAGAGCACTACCACTAATGGCTGAGTGGGCTGCAGAAGTCTCAGAAGACAGCCAGTACAAGCCATTTTTCCTCATTTTTCTACTCAATGGTACTGTAACTATGATGTCCAGTTACATGAGTTACAGTTTGAAGCAATAGCTCTCCTCTCTCCTAGAAGAATGAAGGAAGGAGATGGAACAGAAATGGGTGAAGTGGTACACTCTACACTCATGCCTTCCCTAGTAAGTGACCAAATATAAATGTTTGGGGCAGGGGATGTGGGACAGGGGGACAGAGGTACCAGCTCCAAAAGAGTTCTGACTCTGCATGTTGATCTTAACTGCACTTGTCAACAGAAACAGACCTATGAGTATGGAAAAGAAGAAGGAAAACTTTCCTTCCAGCCTCCTACAACTGTTACCTTTGCCTATTGCTGTGGCTCAGTACGTAAGGGCAGGCAGTGGTGTAGATTTCAAACAAAACTAAATGATGTAGGGTACTGAGAAGAGATTGCATCAGATGATCGCTGACAAGACAAAAGAAGATGGCTTGTGCTTTTTGTGCTAGTTGGTTTGTACTCTTTAACCTTCTCTGTAGTCATTGTTTTGGTAAGCTACGGACTTTGAACTATGCATTTCTGTGCCCCATTTCTCCACTGGAATTTAAATAGGTTGAAAGTGACAATGTTTTACAAAATTATAAAAAGTAATGGCAAAGGCTGATTTGAGCACAGGCTACAGAAATGAAGTGCTAAAATGAACACCTTACCTCAGCTCCAGTATACTAGTGACATTCCTGGATGGGAAGATGCGCCGAATGTAGTTAAAATCCCCAACAAAGAGACTCCCATCAATACCCACTGCCAGTGCTACAGGGGCCAAAAGCTTATTTCCTTCTGCCAGACCATTGCAGCTAGGACAGGATATGCTTCTTCGGCGCCCATTCCCCATGATGCTGGTTATCACAGCTGGCTGCTGAGTTAGAAACTGATTTTCTCCATTGCCTTTGTGCAATATACCTAATAACAAAGAGGACAAGAAGTGGTTATTACCATCATTCATTGCAGGGGACTACAGGTGGTTCCCTTTTCAACAGCCGCTGTTAAGGACTCTACACTGAAATGACTACAGCATTTGGTTCTTCAATGGGGCAAAAAGAGTGTAAGCTTTGCAGTAGTGAAAATAGAAGGTGTAATGAAGGTTTTCTGTGGAAAATCACATGTATACACAATCACAGACCCAAACCTGACCCCAGAGTCCTCTGGTTCTCATTATGAAAGAAACCAATACTATACAACTGGGTTGCCTGGCACAACAGTTTAGACTGTTTTACTAAGTGGAAAGTGAGAAGACAAACAGCAGAGGAGATGTGTTTCCTTTTTGTGCCACTCAGTCCTCTTCTCCAGTTTACTATGCCGTGCTTTGTTTGGACTTTTGTGCTAATCTTACTATTCTCTTTCTACCTCTCAGTCTTTCATAATATTTTCATGCAAAATGAAAAATGAGGAAAGAAGATGCCAGAGAAGACAATAGCACAGAAACTGAAAATACAGGAGAAATATGAAACTCCTAATAGCAGGGATAAAAAGACAAGAGGGAAGCTAGTAGTAAGGATTTTTATTAGGCTTCCAGAAATATCTTTAAGATAGGATTTCTTTCCAAAACATTTGTTTGAAGAGAAGACCACTGCTCCAGGAAGGGAGTGGATTCTCTAACAGAGTGACCATATTCAGTGTCATCAAAGATTGTAGAAAGCCATCTGGAAACTTTTTGCCTCATGTTCTTAGGGAAAAAGAGTTGTATGACCCTAATGTAACTACCTCCACCTTAGTGGCAACAGTGACTATCATTCACTGTACAAGTGGCCATCTTGGTAGCCTTTGATCTGCTGCACAGCAATTCAAGTGTGTTTAAATAGCTTGATCTTGCCTATTGTGACCATGATTTTAGATTCCTTGAGCAACAATATACTTTGTGCTTTGTTAATTTGGGGATCGCAGTGCAAAGCTGTAGAACACAACTTACAGGGATCAAATGAAAGATAGGCTAAGCTTTGAGCTCTCTCTGTTAGAATACCAAGAACAGGAACATTCAGCTTAGGATTTGTAAAGACAAAGAGAAGTGAGGAAAAACAAACAGGTGACACAAGGAGGAGAGAAATTAAACTTGGTGTCTTGTCACAGACCCATACCTCCTTTTTAGCCCCACGCCACATTAGAGAGGAAAAAAGGGCAGACAAAAGGAAGCAGGAACAAGTGTGAGAAATGTCAGCAATACAGAAAATGAAGACAGAGACATTAAAGGGAAAGAAACAGCAGAGCAGAGAATACAGATTAGGACTTTAAGAATGTCATGCTGTGCAGAAGAGGCAAAACTTGATGAAATTCTGCCAAAAATTTCAGATATCTGAAACATCCCATGCTTGAGTGAGCTAAAGATGAAACACAGAGTGGGGGAATTGCACTTTTGTAAACACTATGCATGTAAGTGTTCACAGACAAGACACCACACATCACAGAAAACACATGGAATTAACTAACTCACCACTCTTGACGTTAAGTACATGATGTTTATCCAAAGACCATCCTCCTAAATTTGAAGGTTCTAGTTCAAATCCTTGCAGCAGTGCTGTCCTCTTCTCCCATAAAATGAGACTGGGGCAAGTTTCATATTCAAAACCCACAGAAACTGAAATAAAATAAAATCTAACATACTTGCTGAACAAACACTAAATTAAATGTCCAGAACACATTCAAATTATACAGCATTCCAGTTCTGCAGCCCCTTCCAGAAGATGGAGTGATTATGTTCCTCTCATTTATTCTACAATATTAAATGTTTGACTAAACACAACTCTGCAGGGATCGGGCTAAGGGAGCTGGGGCTGTTCAGCCTAGAGAAGACAAGACTCTGGCAGGACCTTATGACTGCCTTCCAACACCTGACGAGATCCTACAGGAAGGCTGGAGAGGGACTTTTCATAAGGGTATCTAGCAATAGGACAAAGGGCAATGATTTGAAGCTGAGGGACAGCAGGTTTAGTTTGGGTCTTCAGAAGTTCTTCAGTACAAGGCTGGAGAGACTCCAGAATAGGTTGCCCAGGGAGGTTGTGGATGTCTTCTCCTTGGGGGTGTTGAAGGCCAGGCTGTATGAGGCCTTGAGCAGCTGAGTCTAGTCATCAGGCATCCTGCCTATGAAAGGGAGGTTGGAGTACATAATCTCTGAGGTCCCTTCCAATCTCAGTCATTCTATGATTCTTCAAACAGCTGCTGTTGGGAAGGGACTGCATTGGTGAGATTTGAGAAAGGCTATTTAAAAAATAGAATTATTCTATCAGATAACAAGACAAGATCAAAATCTTAATTTGCCAGATGCTCACAGCATTTATTTAGTGTGTTCAGTTTATATACCATATACCAAGCAGCAGTACAAGCTTTATGTGCCTTTAAGCACAGCTGCTCTCTAAGCATTACTCAGGAAAGCAATATTCTATGCAACAATATAAGAAAGAAAAGCTGTAGCAAAGAAGATTTTAGAAATTATGTAAGATTTAAAAAAAAAGTCTTTTCCCCCCACGTTGTGACAGCTCTGATGCCCATTTTCAGCAGTGTTGTACCAAAATTATTCTGATACTCAAATCAAAATGAAAACTTAAAAATATTTTGATCATCACTCTTCTTCCCACCACTAGAATCAAGTGAACCAAAAATAACTCTAGAAATACAAAACTGAACAGTGTCAGAAAACCATCATTTTCACCATCATACCACAAGAGGCTATCACAAAAGCATGCATGACAATCTAAGTGCGCTGAAGAATGCCAGCCAGTCCAGGATGAGATTCATTTGTTAACTGAAACAAAATAAGAACACGGTGATGGACTAGCTTTCATCTAAGTTCCTATAGCCAGTTTTTCCTGTTGTCTGGTCCTAACCTTCTAAATCAGCTACCAGTCAGGAATCACAGGCATGTTGAGGGAGCTTTCACCACGTGAATGTGATCTTTCATGTGTAATAGAAACATAATACAAAGATAAATTGTGTCAGGAACACAAGAATTGTTTCATCTGTATTTGCTTCTCCATAAGAAACCTTTCCAGTTTTCTTACTATAAATTGCAAGTGTTACTTGGAAAGTTGTAGAGCTATAACGATGACTTACCTACAGCATCTGACAACCCATAAACCTTCTGTCCATATGCATCTGTTTTGTCCCAGATAAATGTATATGCCAAGTTGGGAGATGCCTGAAATGATTTTTGAAACAAATGTCCTTCTACTGCTACCATCAAATGAACTTTGATTAGATTCAGAGGCACAAGTGACTGGGTCATGGTGATCTTAAGTAAGGATTTGTATCCAGGAGCACGGGAACTCAGGTAGCTGAGCTTTATACTAGAGCCAGGGATCTCAATTTCTTCGTGAAGAACCTGAATAGGAAAACATTTCATAATTTTAATAATTTCATAATTCAAACATTTCATAATAGTGAGTTGTTATTTTTTAGAATAAAGCCCACACCTTGCATGTTCTAATGAACTTACTACTTTCCACTACTGCAGTGGTTATCCTCAAATGAGTGCAGTGATGCAGTTCAGTTGACATTTCTGGACAAAAAATTATCTAATTATCTTATTTTGAAGAGCCCTCTGCTGTAAGGAGTACAGCTAGTTGTACTGCAAGTTATATGCAAGCAGATCCTAAGAAATACACTCATAGAAACCTGCAGCTTCCACTAATAGTATAAAGACTAACCAAATAATGAAAGAATGGCACCAGTAGAATTTTCCTTTGTCCTAAATAGCACACAAGAAAACACCCTGTGGTTAGCACCACATGCCAAGCTTTTGCAAAACTGTCTTGAAACACCTAAGCTGTCAACTGAGATACACAGATACACTTGATATATTGTATGATAATGAGAAGGTGCAAGGTAGTCAAAGATAAATGTGTCTGGGTGACTTACACCTACGACATCTCCTGCAGACCTCATTAGAAACCTTGGTACCTGTCAGGATGAATGCAGCTCTACAGAGGCATTTGTTACAGCAATTCCAGGGGACAAATGGTGACACCAGGCAGCACTAGCATCTGACCACTGACTTGTAGATCCTTCTTGCTCACACTGTTCTTACCTGAGTTTCTGGTACAATGGGATTCCTGCCAGGAGCATCACTGAAGAAAGTTGAAAGTGGTGATGAAATGATAACTGGGTCAGGACGGACAAAACCACTTAGATCACAGCTGGGAATGGAGTTCTCCTCTGTCTTCATCATAAGTGTGTCCATGGCATAGAAGCTGTTCCACGGCAACCATACTGTCCTCTCCTGACTCATAAATGGGGCCCGTTCAAAGTGCAAGGTTAGGGATGCTCCACCATTTGCAACCAAGTCAAACCTAGAAAAATGTGGGCTTCAGAAGCAACAAGACTGAATAATTCCAGTAATAACATTCCTGGCTAATGAAAAAGGTATACAGGTATGCCTAAAGCAACAGGTATATTTTAAGTGTCATGCTTCAAATGGGATATGAACTTCTGGCAGCTAAACTACTGACATCCAGCCAAGACAAGCAATTATCTGAAGTCACCCAGACAAACTTCATTCCTGTATATTATAAAATATGCATTAAATAAAAGAATACCCCTCCACCTTTAGTATTACAAGTCACCTTTATATACAGAACAAGCGGAGAAGCCAAGTTCATTGTGAGCTGGACACTGAATTATCCCTTTCTTAAAAGATGCTCTCCATCCAGCACAGGATGGGACATGTGACAATAAGAGAATGGGAATGAAAAGTTTTACTCTTTATGTTCTACAAATCAAGTAAGGATTCCTGGCCCCAGGACAATTGATCTATCATTTTTCAGAGAGATTAGGTATTTACTCCCAGCCTCCTACATCAAATCATCATAGCAGTAACATGGAACTGCACAGGCATTATGAAATCTGTCCCCAATGAGTACGACGCTTCCAGGTTGTGCTGACAACAGAAGCAGGCATCAGTTGTTTCATGTAAGTGCTGGCAATGTAACAAATTACTTCATGATTTCAGTAATCTGTGCAGATCCAAATATAGTTCAGCTCACCATTTACTGTTTTATTAATCCAATGACATTATACTTTTATTACAACAGAGTAATAATCTGGGAAACAGGGAAATTAAGTACTCCCTATAGTTGAGCTGACTTGTATTAATTATTTCAATTCAATTGTTTGCATGCAAGATGGAGATAAAATGGCAAATGTTTACAATGCATGTGTCACAGATATGCTAGTTTAGCTACTACAACCAGCATACCAGATAAATCCTGACACATTGGTTTTTGTTTCTCTGAATTTGTGTGCATTTCAAATCAGCTGATACAAGGGGGGGGGGAAGCACTTTTTTTTCTTGCACAGCAGGAGATTGTCTAAATATATTCAATTAAAATATTTTGATTACATTCTACCCTGAAGAAACTCCAAAGACAGTTGATCTTCAAAAAGAAAGAGAGGCAGAAGGTAACTTTTAACAAAATATACTACTCTATAACGACACTTCGGGGTTTTTCTAGCAGTGTTAGCCTGCCTTGCATTTTAAAATAAAGTATTTCTGATCTCAGCTGGATGCTACTGTAGTCCACAAATATTTTCATAGAAATAGAGCAATTTATATGAAAGGAGTCTGCCTGCTAACACGTTATTATCAGAAGTCAGCCTTTTCATATTTACTTGCAGTTAGTATTCAAAATGCCACGTGAAAAATTACTTCTGTGTTTACTTAATAGCTCTTTGCCCTGGGAGGAAAGCAATGCATGATACCACATGGTTCTATTAGATCTCACCATCTGTTGATCAGCAAAGACACTACACACAAAATAGGGAATCAATGAAGCAAGCACACTCACGTGCCGTCCTGACGAGTGATGGTATAGCCATACTTTGGATACTTGACAAATGACACATTGACCCCAACTAGAGGAGTTCCATCTGTAGTCACCACTTGGCCTCTTATGAGAGACACAAGACTGAAAAAGAAAGATAATTAAAGGTATTAAAGTTACAAAAGAAAAGTTATGTTGTTTATAAACTGAGTAGTGGAACACCTGTGCCTCATTTACTCTAAATCCAATTTAACTATGCAGACTTTTAGACTACTGAAGATACCGCAACATTGCCCAGCTCCTCTACTACTTACAGGGAGAAAATGCTGACCCATACAGTGAGATCTGGGTACACAGAATGGCAGTTACTGCCTTCCTTGTCTAACATGGTTTTGTCTTATTGTCCAACGAGGCTATGCAGAGTAGAAAGCCACCTCACGTTCAGCCAAGGCAGAGCTGTGACCCTGAAGCACTGCTGAAACAATGATTGGGCACTTCTCAAAAGTCTCCCCGAGTCCCACAGTGAGGCTATGCATGCCTAACACTTGAAAATTGTGGTGTAATGCCATACATCTTTTTCACACAAGCCATTTTCCAAATTAAGGGTCACGTTCCTCCATCTCCTGCAGTGACTGATGTTTGTACACTGCAGTCAGTCCTGATTTGCAAGCATTGCTTTTCACTTTGACAAAAGGACAAAGGATTTGGCTTTAAAACCAGCTTTATGCACAGGCAAGCAACTTTGCCTAACCCAAAGGAGATGAAGATGGGCTAGTCCTGTCAGGGACATGGGGAGTGCTTTGCTGCTGCTAAGCTGCTGCTGCCTGGCTGGCTGTGTTCTCAGACTCCAGAGCACTGGAAGCATCAAAACCCACTTCTCCCTGCTGCTCTGCTCTTTGTCATGTCCAGGTTGTTCCTGCCCTTCTCTCCATCCCTTGGCTCCTTTCCCTTCCACTTTCCCTGTACCTGAGAGAGGTAGGCTGGTGAGTGGGGGAAGCTACATAGTAACAGGGAGATGGAAAATGAGAAGCTCCTTGAAGATTCCATTTTTACACTGCAAACATGAAAAAAGGAGAAGGCAATACTGGGAAACAGGGAGAGTTAAATCCTGCTGCAACCCATAATCTCAAGGATCGTGTATTGCTGGAGTCCTAGGTGAAAAGATTTCTATTTCAGCACTACATGTTTTTCAGCATGAGCCACTGACTCTCATCTGCAGCTAGAGAGATAGAAAATGAGAAGCTCTTTTTCTGAACTGGCTCTGTGTTGGCAGGACTGGAGCTAGCCCTGAACCTCAGCAGGCTTTGGGCACATCAACAGGCACAGTGTCCTGACATCACCGATTTCTGGACTCAGTCTGAGCTGTAGGACAAGGGGATTAAACTGAGCTGTGTTTTGCTGAAAACAGACAAAACACAGTTGAATCATGGGACAGCTGAACACTTGTATCATCCCCACAGCAAACCCCATCTATTTTCATTACTAGTATCAGGATCTGTTTTCAGATGTTTGACTCTGAAATGCTCAAGGTGCTCTGATGTAGATTTGCAACTGTATGGTACTGGCTATTTAACAACTACTTCCTCAGAATTTTATTCCAAACATGGTGTATTGTTTTTTTCACTATCACATCAAAGAAGCTTATCAATGAAACTTATCAATGAAAATAAGCCATTTTTGTTGCTTTTCTTTTAGCAATTTCAATAATTTCTTGACCCTCTAGGTCCAATTTTAATTTGTGAAATAAACATTTTGTAACAGAGCACAGAATTTAATAATAATTGGTAGGCGTTGGGAAAATCTGCTTGGGAACAAATTGGAACAAGAGAATCATCTTGGTATTACTCATTTTGCTTGAATGATTTTGTGTTACAAACACACAGAAATAGTGCTGGAAGGTAGGCAATCAAGCTTCTATAGAGGAACAGTGCAGAAAGCAGATTTAGAATCATAGAATGGCTTAGGTTGGAAGGGACATTAGACATCATCTACTCCCTGCCATAGGCAGGGATACTTCACAACAGGAATTGGTTGCTCAAGGCCTCATCTAACATGGCCTTGAACATCTGCACTGAAGAGGCATCCACAGCCTCCCTGGGCAACATATTCCAGGGTCTACCATGTTCATGCTGAAGAACTTCTTCCTAAGATCCAGTCTAAACTTACTCTCCCTCAGGTTTAAACCATTCCCCCTTGTCCTGTCACTACACATTCTTATGAGAAGTCCTTCTCCAGCCTTCCTGTAGCATCCCTTCAGGTATTAGAAAGTAGCTTTAAGGTCTGCACAGAGTCTTCTCTTCTCCAGGCTGAATAACCCCAGCTCCCTCAGCCTAAGCTCATAGCAAAGGTATGCCAGACCTTGGATTATCTATGTGGCCCACCTCTGGACTCATTCCTACAGCTCTGTGTCCTTCTTATGATGGAGACAGCAGAGCTGGATGCAGTATTTGAGGAAGAGTTTCACCAGAGCAGAGAAATGGGGCAGAATTCCCTCTCTTGCCCTGCTGGCCACACTCCTCTTGATGCAGCCCAGCACACGATTTGCCTTCTGGGCTGCATGAACTGACTGCCAGCTTATAGTGAGCTTTTCATCAATCAATGCACCTAAGTCTCTTTCTTCAGTGCCACTTTCAATTCACTCTACACCGAGCTTGGATTTGTGCCTGGTATTGGCCAGACCCAGATGCAGGACCTTGCACTTGGACTTCTTGAACCTCATGAATTTGGCACTGGCCCAATTCTCAAGGCTGTCACCCAGCCTCATAACAGAGCTATTGATGTTCATGGCTAATTATTCCCACCTTCAATTTTAACATTTAAGGAAATCATCTGAATAAGAATGCTTTGGACAATAGTCTTCCTTTTTATTTCTAAAATGCCAAAATATGGAAGGCAATGGATTTTGAACTTTGTAGCTAAAAATCTATATAAGACATATCTTGACACTTAGGAGAACCTTTTCTTTGGTAATCTTTTAATACTGTATCTGACAAATGAATTGGATACCTTAAGCCTATTTTTACATGGAAGTTAAATGTGTAAAAACACGTAGCTATTTTTTTTCCCCTGAAAACATTTAATCTTGGTAATGATCAGCGAGATTGAAATAATTTTGCAATCAATATATTTTGTTATTTATTGCTTTACCAAGGTAGGAAACAACTTCTGGTTTTATTTTGCTTTGGTTTTATGATAACTCTGGAAAAAAAAAATCATAGCCATTATTTTGTCCCACTTCTTTGTCTCTTTCAATGGAAAGAGAGGTTGAGTTCGCATTAGGAAGTCATTACATTTCATGGAGCTACTTCTCAAGAGTGTGGCAGCTTCAGGATATGTGAAACTTGGAGTTTAACCCTGTGGCACTTTTTAAAAGTCTAAAAGCATACTTTTAAAACTCCCAGTTTGACAGTATACATTAGATTTGCCTAAATTGGTACCAAAAATAACAGCTGAGCTGTAGAGTTCTCAAAAGCACCTTCACAACTTAGAGGCTAAGGCCAATTTTACAATGTCATTAATATGCCATTTGCAAAGGTATGTTAAAATGCATTGACGTACTTCAGATGAATAAAACAGAGCTAAGACTGCTGCCACTAGGAACCCTAGAAAATATATTTTAAAACAAAAAAACCCCACTAAAATTTCAAAAGAGACTTTTTTCAAAGGAGCTGCAGGATTGAGGTACCCAGCTCCCACTTAGTCTAGAGCTGTACTTCTTGAGCTGTTTTGAAGACTGCAAACCAACCATATATGTACGTGAACAGCTTGATTGGGCTGGAGAGGGACTTTCCATAAACCTGTCTAGCAATAGCACAAGGGGGAACGGTTTTAAGCTGAGGGAAAGTAGGTTTAGACTGGATCTTAGGAAGAAGTTCTTCAGCATGAGGGTAGTGAGACACTAGAAAAGGCTGCTGAGGGAGGTTGTGGATACCTCCTCCCCAGGGGGTTCTAAAGGCCAGGTTAGTTTTTAGTAACAATAAAACTTTATCAGCTAATAGTGAAATACAGAAACAGGAAATACACTAGTTTTTATTCTGAGTGGCCTAATAAAGGAGCAGCTCAAGGACTGGTGTACTTACAATAAGTAACAGGAAACTGCCTGCTTCTCTTTACTCAAGAAAACTTTGCTATCTGTAACATATCTATAAAGCAGCATGTACCAACCAGGCTGTGGACTATGTGCTTTTTATGGTGTAGTCTGTAATTCTTTATGGACAAATTCCTCAGCCTCATGAATTAGTAAGCTTCTTTCTTATTTTCCTTTTCCTGCAACACTGCAGAAAACTGCAAGAATTTCCCCATTTTATTTTTAGGGAGTTGATGGGAAAAAAATCACAGCAAATTTAGATGAAAGCAGAACAATTTTTCCATGTTTTCCAACTAACTCCACGTGTGTACACACACAGTATTTTATAGAATAAAGACTGGAATCCAGAAATAGTTTTAAATTGGAGTAGGGTAGATGTAGGTTGGACAGCAGGAGGAAGTTCTTTATTGTGAGAATGGTAAAATACTGCAATGGGCTGTTCAGGGGTGTGGTTGAGGCTCTGTCCCTGGAGACATTCAAGGTGAGACTTGATGTGGCCCTGGGCAGCTTGGTCTAGTTGGAGGTGTCCCTGCTGACTGCAGTGGGGTTGGACAAGATGACCTTTGAGAGTCCCTTTCAATCCAATGTAATCTGTGAATCTGTAAAATCACTGTGCTCCTGGAGCTTCATAGGGATGAACACAATGGAGACCTGCCTGGTGTTCTCCAAACATATGATCCTTGTTTTACAGACAAATATTTAGTGACTTTCTACATAACCTGGTAGCACATAATGAAATCCTGACTGAAAAGAGTTTCTTGTAACGAGATCCAATCTTTTGGGTCTTATTTGAAATGAAGTTCTTAAGTTTTAACTTTGGCAATATGAACATAATTAACATTTGCATCAATTTCTTAGCATATTTCCATGGAGACATATTTAAATAATATTGATAAATAGTAACACCACTCTTCCTGTAAGTATACAATGGCATCAAATATTATTTAATGAGGTGCTGGCTTTTAGATTCCTTAGAAATATACAATTAACAACTACAGGAAGAACAGACACAGAGAATGAAAACTAAGGAAAAAAAAGAAAACCTAGTCAGATGCATTGATGATGCAAGTAAACTAGCAAGTAAATCAGTTTTGATGTAAGGATTAAATAATAAACTTAACAATAGACTTGAAGTTAATTTGTCTTTGAAAGAGAAATGGTTTTCCATTATTGAAATTTGTGTTAATGACACTAAATAGAATCCAGTATCTTTGTAACTGGAAACTAGTTTGCATTTTCCTTTGTTCTTCATAAAATATAAACCTCATAAGCTTCTGCTCATTGGAAGGAACATTATTCTCAGTGTTGCAGTAAGTTAAAATACTAATAAAACTCAGTGTTACATAATAAAGGCTGCACCATAAACTGCAGGAGAGTGCTCCCAGTGAGACTGATGGCTGTGATTCGAATACGTGAAGCACTTGAGAGAAGCATCTCATGTTAAAACATGAATAAAATCTCTGGGAGAATTTTCCCCATACAATGCAACTGCACAGGTACAGAATCATATTTATAGCTGCTACCTGCTGTTGAAG
Source organism: Melanerpes formicivorus (assembly GCF_026170545.1). Taxonomy (NCBI): domain Eukaryota; kingdom Metazoa; phylum Chordata; class Aves; order Piciformes; family Picidae; genus Melanerpes; species Melanerpes formicivorus. The sequence continues at coordinate 44,987,341 of NW_027142354.1, read as the reverse complement.
GGATTTTCTCCTGGGATGATATGAGTGCTGTCCTTCCCCACTAAGAGCTTGATTCGATCATAGAATGACTTCACAGCTGGTGAACCAGAATGGCTCTGCTGTATGATGTCAAGAGGATCACGTGAACCCCGGCACAGCAGGCTGTTTTGACAAGTAGTCTGGAGGCAGCAGTCTGGATCTAGGCAGTCAACCAAGCCATCTGAAAGGGAAGAATCATCAAGATGCAGCCGGCTGCACGGTACTATCAAGCAATAACATCTAATAGAAATCATAAGGCACTGGGAAAAACCATTAATGCTATAACATCTCTACACCATAAAATCAGTAATTGAACCAATAACGCAATAAGGATGAGACTTTCTGAAGTGCACTGGTTAAACACCATTACTGCTACAATTCATTTAAACCACTGTTAGATGAGAAACAATCCAGAATTAAATGTTTAGGGGTTGAAACTAGAAGAAGTAGTGAAAGGAGTACAGGACATTTTGTTTAGGCTTTTTTGTTTGGTTGGGTTTTTTTATTCCCCCTAGATCTTTCCAACTGTTTGTTTCACAAGTCTTTTACATTTCCTGGCTGGGCTGTAAAAGTCTTGAGAATTATGCTGTTTCATTGAATTTGTTCCATCTGGGGAGATGAGGGAAGGAGATGGGGATGACAAAGGAAGTTATTACTTAAGTATAATAAAAATTACATTGTACCCATTTTGGCAATTCATAGGGAAGTGCTGCTGGAACTCCCACCTCCCGCAGATACCTGAATCAGGACTTGTTTGCATGCTTGGATAAAGAAAAAGAGTAGCTGGGTTCAGTCATCATATTACATATTAGGTTGCCCAGTAAGAATGATTCTTAAAAAGCATTTAAAAGAAAAAATAGAATTTAAACACCAGGAATGAAACTCCTCAATGGGGAGATCGATCTGTACAATTAGATAAACCGCAACGGACTATTTTAGTACATAGAGTAACAACTTCTACCATCATCCTTTCCTTCAGTGTTGTCATTTAACTGAAATGTGTTGTCTCAATGGAGTTCTACTGCAATTGAGAAATTAATAACCATTTACTTAAAAATAGTATCACCTTTAACAATTTAGAAACATTTGTTCATCTGCTTTGGCAAGAATCATTACTTAGGTCTGTAAACTTTCAGAGACTCCCCAAAGCATATTCATCTGATGCAAATATGGCCTGGGCATGTACTGAACATCATACACAAGAAAGAACATTCCAGTAGGTTAGGTGACAAAAGCACCTTTGAATAAGATCCTGACTCATGTATTTTCAAGATTTTCAAATGCACAACAGACCAGCATTACCCTATGCAGTGATAACTGGAAAAACAACAACAAACAAAAGCAAAAGAAAATCCAACCCACAGCTGTGATCTTTCAATTAGCCTTCTACTTCAAATGGATTAGGTGTGCCTGAAATGAATGTTTCTGATTTAAAACCAAAATTGCCAAGGTATGATGACAATGTTTCATTCAGCCCTCTAAGGAAATTTAAGTTAGACAAACTACCTTGTTGTGAGAGCTATACATTGCTCTAAGGTCAGTCGCCTAGTCGCATTAAGAGCTCCATTCATCTTGAAATCCTCTCCAACGTGGAGGAAGGAATTGTCTTTTTTTTTTTTTTTGCTATGGTCCATTTTCACTCACTTTATATAATCATGGTAAGGACATTAGCTTCAGATTATAACTCAAACCAGCTATCCTGTTACACTCTTGAGAACTTTTTCTGAGCATCCTGCATTCTTTCTTGGTTTATGACACCTCTACAACTATGAGCTTACAGATGCCACTGTTTAGTCTGTTCAGCTCAGTCATGAGAATCCTTTCAATAAATTATAACTAACAGAATCAAAACACAAAATATAAATGATGCCTTTGGATAAATTTACATTTACCTGTTCAAGCTGCATCATATTTTTGCTATACCTGTTATTAGAGGTAAGCAGATGTTATGCCTGTAATGACCTCATCATGCAGCAGATTATGGGATACTGTGACCCAACACTTCTGATGACACCATGAACTTTCAATTGGCATATCATTCTCTCAGCCTCCTGTCAGTCATGCAATTCACATCTCGATGCTCACAGGCCCCCCTGGATATAGTCTGACATTGCAATCTTCAGTAAATTACCCTGTCACTGCCAATCTCACCCTTATCTCACAAACAATCGAGCAGGCAATCAAACTGCTCTGAATTGCCAGTTCAGGACCTGGGAGGCTAGAAACATCTCCATTCAATACCAAGAAGAAACCTGTATATGATTCCTCTCATGTAGGAAGATTTTTATGCAGTTTTGTGAATTCTCACTTAAATATTCTCAGAGGCTTGCAAGAATAGTTAGAAAAGACAGGAATATACCCCTGACATGAATATACATAGGATTTACTTGTTTGGAACATTAGTACCTAAAATATATGGCTATATTCCCCCATACTAATTTATTCCCAGATGCCAGGATTTGGGAGTTAATATATTTTTACTTTATGCCAACTAGCTGATCCACCTAGTTGCAATGGCAGGACTGAGGTATGGATCTCTTCAGCACATGAGCCAGAACCTGGGCACTGCTCTTTGGTGTCCAAGGCTCATATACCACTGCACTGCTTGCATTCAGTTGCAATGCTGCTATATTTACTTTGTTACTCTGTAATCCCTGACTCTATGTATAAAAGAGCATTGATTACTGTCAGAAAGTATTTGTTTCTGGGTCACGTTTGCCTGATGTGCTATCTGGATGTGTTATCATGAAATGGCTGAGATTAACAGAGACCTCTAGAGATCATTTGGTCCCACCTCCCTGCTCAAACAAGACAACCAAGAATGGCTGCCCAGGACCATGCCCACCACACAGCTTTTGACTATCTCCAAAGATGGATGTTCCAAAATCTCTCTGGGCAATCTGCTCAAGGATTCGGTCACCCCCACCATGAAAATGTATTTCCCAGTTTACATTTGTGCCTGGGGCTGTTCCTCCCCAGATGCAGGACTTTGCACTTCATGAGGTTCCTATCAACCCATTTCTCCAGCCACATTCTGCCATTACATGTGAAGTAAATTGTTACAGAATCATTTAGTTGCATTAGACTTAGTTGATTAAAACAAGGGCTAGAGAAAATGAACCTTCTGTAAGAGAAAACTCTGCCATAAGCATGAATTTTAATTAGAATTCAGTACTTTGTTTTTTAATATATATTTCAGAGCTTGTCATCTTCCAGATTTCCTCAGGCACACTGAATTATTTATATGGTTAATTCAATGACAAAACCCTCACCATTAGCCTGACCAAGATTGTGCTGCTTTTCATAGCATGCACATCTGACTTTAAAGTAGCCAGTTAGCTACTGTGTGCTAAAGGGAAGACACTGTAGAGGGAGTTAAGACGGTGCTAAACCTCCTTCAACAATTTGAGACCAAAAGAAGTCCTGGCTTGGCCTTCATTGAAAAGAACAAAGTAGGAAATTTTGATCTGATTTAAACTGGCAGCACAGGATTAGCTATCCACTGCTGCTCATAGCTGTTCTGCAGTCCCAATTTTTTTCAGAAACAAAGCAAGTGACATGGCATTCCTCTTGAAGTCTTCACTTCTGCTGCTGGATACACACATTTCCTGACTTTATGTGAACCACATCACAAACATTATGGCAGAATTAACTACACAGCTGAAGAAAATGTTACAGTATTACATGTAAGTAGAATAACCTACTTGTACATGTCATGTTTTAAGATGACCTTATAATTGTGCTCCTCTTGAACATCACTGTAAGGCCTAAAAAACTCTCTGTAGAAACAGTGATACATTTTACTGCTGTTGTATTTAGAACCTCTCATCACCAGTTTTCCTTCTCATCAGACACAGGTGCCGGGATTTCAGAATTGTGCCACACCTTTCTTTGGAAAGTTGACACTTGAGCTGGTGTGGGCATTTCAAACTCTTGTACTATCATTAGTTATCTCTACATCTGATACTTTCACATTATGCTTCAGGTTCAAGTCATGATGAATGTGAAAATGAGGCAACTTTGGCCTGACATCCAGCTGCTTGAGAAAATGCTTTCTGTACCCAGCAGGGGACAATTTTGTTTCCAAAGCCAAGCTTCTGAGTACATGCTCAGTAGAGGGCATCCTTACACTTCACTAGCTTCAGGAGCTAGGTGGCTTTCAGAGTGTAATTCCTGGAAATTTTTCTTTTTCCAATAAACATTTCAGTCTGATGATTAAAATGGAGGTGAGGAGGGAGGGAAGAGCAGCTACTATGACCCCTGAGGGCAAAAGGGCCTTTGATCACTCTAAGGGCAAATTAGTTAATTTATCATGATTCGATTTTAATTATGTGTAGTATTAATATACCCAAAGTGAAAGAATTAGAGATGCTCTACCAGATTATCAAAAGCGTAAGCCTTCTCTCTGCCAACACAGAAATATTTCAAATTAACTCTAAAAGCACACACAGGAGTGTTTCCACAGACAGGCTAGTCCACAGCCCAGGATATCTGATTACCAGGAGAGATTATCTAGTATTAAACCCAAATTTTCACTTCTGCAGCTCAGTCTAATTACTGTTAGCTATATTGGCATATATCATTCAAAATAATTCCTCAGAAGTTCCTGGTGCTAATAAGCAAGGAAATGCTTCTAACCCTTTTCTAGACCTGTTCCTCAATTAGTCAAACTGGATAGCCTTTCTGCAAGGTGTCAGGATATCCATTACTCTACTGGCTTTTATAACAAATTCTGAGGACCAGAGTGCTTTCAGAACTGTAAAGTTAAACCCAAACTACCTTTCAGAAAAAGCTGGATTGTAAATCCCAAGATGAGGTAAGGTAGAATAAATCTGCATGTGTGTTTGAATGCCCTCCCCAAAATTCCAAAGAAGGTTTTAAAGTACCCTGGAATAGGACTTTGGGAGAACAATGGCCCCGCTTTCCCTGTCCACTCAGGATCCCTGTGCTGCCCAGAGTTCTGGCAGTTGAATAAAGCCTCATCTCTAAAAGCACCGGCTGGAAGAAATTGCAGCAGGTGTAGCTCAAGATATGCACTCAGTGCTTGTTGGTCCTTCAGAACCTGTGAATACTGGTGGATTATTGATGCTCCAGTATCAGACCACACATTGCTTTGAGCTGACCAAGAGAGTTCCAAGATTAAAATAAGCTTGAAAAAGAATCACAGAATCCTAGAATGGCTTCATTTGGAAGGGACCTCAGAGATCATTTACTCCAACCTCCCCACCATGGGCAGGGACGCCTCCCAAATAGACTCAGCTGCTCAAGGCCTCATCCAGCCTGGCCTTCAACACCACCAGGGAGGAGGCATCCGCAGCCTCCCTGGGCAGCCTGTTCCAGAGTCTCACCGCCCTTGTACTGAAGAACTTCTTCCCAGTCTAAACCTACTTTCCCCCACCTTAAAACCATTCTCTTTGTCCTGTCACTGGACACCTTTATGAAAAATCTCTCTCAAGCCTTTCTGTAGGTATCAGAGGGCAGCTCTAAGGTCCCCTCTGAGTCTTCTCTTCTCTAGGCTGAACACCCCCAGCTCCCTCAGCCTGTCCTCACAGCAGAGGTTTTCCAGCCCTTGGATCATCAAAATACCTTCACTCAGTTCCTGTGTACATATGGATAATTAAGCAGGAACCAGAGCTTCCCAAATCATGGACTGTGCAGTCACTGAATTCTGTACTCTTGCTTCTTCATGGGTTGTAAGAGCACGTTATTGCAGTGACACATCCCGTGAGGGACGGTGCCAGGATAAGCTGGCTCATGTGCAGCAAGGCGATTAAAGCCTGACAAGAGGTTTTAACCACACCGCACACAAGCACACTCATTAGCTCCTGTCAAACTTACACAGCCTCTACTTTTCATATAGATTTTATACTCCTGCCTTCATGATACATTCTGGGCCCCATCCACAACAGATTTCAAGTGCTCATTACATTCAATGTTCTAAAGCTGACTATTGTGAGGGCTCTGGGAAGGTATTTTCTGCGCCAAGAGAATTCTGGGTATTTATATTGAGAACTTCATAAAATCTTTTGTCTGTGCTGAATTAGAGACCCCTGCTGAGGCAACGCTTGTTGAGGCAAGCTAAATTACACGATTTGCTTTTGTGCTGTGAAATACTTGTATTATCTTAAATGTCACAAACCTGATGCAGTATCAAGTCACAGAATTTGTAATTTTCTAAAAGCAATTTTTTTCTAAATGTTTATTGCAGGAAGACACTTCTCTTTTCTTTCTATTTTCTTTCTGTCTAATTTCAGAGATGAGTTTTCTAAGACAGCTCAAATAAACAGCCCTTCAATCAGTCAGGTGCACTGTCCTGGTAGTGAACTTCTCCAGAAATATTATTTTTCTTGTGAACTGAAGAGAATTCAGACTGCATAGCTGCCTTTCTCTCATTCATTATCTTTAATGTATTGTGCCAAACAGAATTACCACCAACTGTACTTCTTGGTGGGGTTACAGCAATATTGTAACAAACTGAAAGGCAAAATTTGCCTTCTGAGAGACATACAACTCTCTCTGGAAAGCCAAGTGGAAATAAATTAAAATACATTTTAAAAAGAATATCCCACTTTGCATAACAAACAAGGAATTCCTCACTCTGTTGAGCTTAATATCTATACTGCTATGGACTGCTTCCTTTCCTTCCCAATTTTACTCCAGAAAAAATTACATTTTCAGAGGAAAATGTGATCTATAAAGTGATATAAGCAGTGGCTGCGTTTAGGCTTCTTCTTCTCTTTCTTTTTTGTAACATGCCTGCACCTGTCCTTTCCACCCTGTTGAAGTCTGAAACAAACTACCTGAAGGGTGGTTATAGCCAGGAAGGGGTTGGCCTCTTCTCCCAGGCAACCAGCACCAGAACAAGAGGACACAGTCTCAAGCTGCGCCAGGGGAGGTTTAGACTCGAGGTGAGGAGGAAGTTCTTCACCGAGCGAGTAATTCGGGAGGTGGTTGAGTCATCGACCCTGGGGGCGTTCAAGGGGAGATTGGACATGGCACTTGGTGCCATGGTCTAGTCATGGGGTCTGTGTTGATAGGTTGGACTCGATGATCCTCGAGGTCCTTTCCAACCTAAGTGATACTGTGATACTGTGATACTGTGAAACCGGTTGAACAAAAATTTGGATTACTATGTCTTTGGGGTTTTTTAACCCAAGATTACATAATTTAGCTGTCTTGACAATAAAAATTAAAAATGTGTAATTTTGAATGGATGCACAAGGTGAGAGAAGAGATGGAAGAGAAAAAAAAAACCCAACACTAATATGAGCAACCCCAGTGGGCAACATGAGCCCCTGGCAGGGCTGCAGAGGTGAGAGCTCTTAATTACCCCTCCCAAATTATCCATTGAGTTCAGGACAGAGGCAACTCAAACATGAACTCCTGGTATCAACTGCATTCAGCATGTAGTGAAACTATACTTCAGAAAACAACAAAAGGCTTTTGCTAGGCATGACATCGTACATTTTATGTGGGAGATACTGCAAGGTCTATGATGAAATCTAGTTAAACATACAGACTTCAGAAGAGTGCCAGGGCCAACTGCATGAGGTTCAACATATCCAAGTGTAAAGTCCAGCATCTGACTCAGGCCAGTCCCAGGCACAGATCCAGGTTAGGTGGAGAGTAAACTCAGAACAGCTCTGAAGAAAGAGACTTGGGTGCACTGATGGATGAGAATCTCACCATGAGCTGGTAGTAAGCTCATGAAGCCCAAAAGGCAAACCATGACCTAGGCTGCGTCAAGAGGACTGTGGCCAGCAGGGCAAGAGAGGGAATTCTGCCCCATTTCTCTGCTCTTGTGAGACCCCATCTCAAATATTTATCCCACTCATAAGGAGGACACAGAGCTGTTGAAGGAAGTCCTGAGGAGGGCCACAAAGATGATCCAAAGGCTGGAGCATCTCTGCTATGAGGATAGGCTGAGGGAGCTGGGGGTGTTCAGCCTGGAGAAGAGAAGACTCTGCGTGGACCTTAGAGCTGCCTTCCAATACCTGAAAGGATCCTACAGGAAGGCTGGAGAGAGACTTTTCATAAGGGTGTCTAGCAATAGGACAAGGAGAAAGGGTTTTAACCTTAGAGAGGGTAGGTTTAGACTGGATCTTAGGAAGAAGTTCTTTAGTACAAGGCTTGTGAGACTCTGCAATAGGTTGCCCAGGGAGGTTGTGGATGCCTCCTCCCTGGTGGTGTTGAAGGCCGGGCTGGATGAGGCCTTGAGCAGCTGAGTCTATTTGAGAGGTGACCCTGCCCATGGTGGGGAGGTTGGAGCAGATGATCTCAAAGGTCCCTTCCAACCTGAGCCATTCTAGGATTCTATGATACACTATGAAGACCGCTCTAAGATATAAATAAAAGTAAATTCAGTTTAGGAACCAGGCACTGTACTGATTTCCTTATGGAATATGTCAAAAGAAATATGAACCTAAGAAGTAACCTTCCTTCTCCCATTCTCAAAATATCATTTCTAATACCTTAATTTCTAAACTAAATCCACTGTGAATTAAAGGGGTTATACATGTCTGTTGGGGGGATTATACATTGTAATCACAATTCTAGGTCTTAAAATAAAGCTATTTCTAATCCCTCCAAAAGATGCTTAATAACTATTAGAGGGACTGATTAAGGAAAGGGATTAGATTTAGAAGTGGCCACAGTAAGTAAATGATGCAATCCAGACATGTTTTGGAAAACAAACATTTTCCAGTTAAAAAATATTTGCAAAGTGAGTCAATGCCAGGAACCCCGTAAGTTTCAGCTAGGCTTCCTCCATACAGAGAAACAAACAGATAAATAAAAGCCTTTAAAGTTCTTTTCAGCAGTCGCCTACTGAATGTAATGACCCTACCCAGGCTCATAATAAAGATTCAGTTAAACCTAGGCCTAGATTTGACATGTGCTTGTAAGGACAAATACAGGCCAACTTCCCAGTGCTGTCTTGGACCACGCACAGCTCTACCTGAACAGCACTAAGGGGAGAAAATAGCTGGACACTCCTCTCTCTGCTCTGGAATCTCCTTTTATTTTTGTGAGTAATACACACTGACATCTCATTTGAAATGAAGATTTGTAAGTCTCAGTGAGACAGGGACACATCTGCTGCTTCTAGGAATAAACCAACTAAAGGACATTAATCTAAAATGGAAAGAAAATATTAAGTATAATCTTTCATTTTTCTCTTTTTGAACTATGGTAAAGAGTTTGCATTGTGGCAGATAATAAGACAAAACAGGACAAATGGGAATCTCTTTGGAGTCAGTGGCAATGCTCTTCTTGACATCCATGAAATGAAGACTTGGCCCAAGGCCTTTGAATCTGATTGTGAGATACAATTGCAGTAAGAATGGCTGAGCAGTGGATGAGCTCCAAAATATGCTAAACCTGTTGCCACAGGGAAGGAAGGTAGACAGATAATGATACTTCCATCTCAGTGAAGGAACTGTACTTTAACAACATGAATAGATGGATGGAAAAAAAGGAGATTCAGCTGTCCAGATAAGGATATCATTGAGGTGAAAGACTATATCTTTAGCTACCCTACTGCCTTTTGAAAGAACAGCCTGCACCTTAGGTACTGTTCCAGAAGTACTTGCTTTTGTTAACAGAGCAGTGTTGATGATGGAGCAGCTGATGAGTTCAACACTTTGCTGCAAATGAACTTTTAACTTTCAAGTGAAAAGAGTGACTGGGGGAAGGGACAGTTTCTTTGACTTCCAGTAATCTTGCACTTTATGTGAAACTTGGGGTTCCAGTAACTAGCTGAATCTAACATTGATTATCACAGGACAGTTTCCAGCTTTGTCTAGGGAGAAAACTGAATTTTATCCATCCCTTAAGTACACAGTCACAATTACTACACACAGTTGCAATCTGCTTGAAACACAGAGCACACATCTCTCCTCCCTCTCCCATCTTGCAGACTCCTGGGGTTTCCTCTGTGCTAGCATTAATAAACACAGAGGTTATAGGATATGTTTCTGACAAGATGTGTAGTGAAACAGACATACAAAGAGTAGTACAGCTTAAGGCAAGACAGAACTACACTTGAAGATACTAAGTGTTGAATGGTTATCTTTATAATCAGTTTTGGATATTTTCCTGGCTCCTGTGACAGACAATTTGACAAACTGATGGGAATGACAATAACTCTGTCCTTACGGCATGTATTGGAAAGAACTTCATGAAGCTGAAAGACATCTGAAACTCAGAATATAATCAAACAAACTAAAACAATTGGCAGCAGTAACCCTTGCTGTGGGTGCCCCTCAACCTGCACCACCTGCCCTGCGCACAGACCACAGCGTGACTGAACCAAAGGTTTTGTCAGCTTGGTGTTCCAGGTTTACCTTGCAGTTACCTGGAGAGAGCGCTATGAACATCACCTAAGCTGCCCTACAGAGAAACTCTACAGAAATCTAATAAGGATACAACTGTTGGAGAACAGGAATGTTCACTGGATTAAGGTCCTGAGCTAATGGTCAGAAGATGAGAGATCAATTTCTGCCTCTATCACAAAATCCTCATGTGAAACTGTGTTGTTCAAATCAAGTTTTCAGGTTGTTTGGACCATGGAACAGGCATAGTTTTTCAACTCTTTCCACTCCTAGAAGAAGCAATAAGCCTCCAGAAAAAAATTACTTCAACTTACAAATGTTGAGAACATCTGAAGAGTTCTCCCCTGAAGCTTTCTAGCCTTCAGCCAGACCAAACTATTCTCTTTGATGTTCAGCTATGGCAAAGCAGAAACCAGGCATTTTGCCTGGCAGTGCTGATGAACATTGCCTATTGCATGGTATATTTATTTCCTGTATTCTTTGCCTCTGATGACCTATTACTTGTCTTCTATAAACTAAGTTTCGTAATTCTGCAGTTTTAAATTGTGATGAACAACTGAATTGTCTCAGTGGTCATCTCCTCCCCGTTTGGCTGTCTGTTTTCCAACTGCAGAGCAGGATCTTGCATAGGTAAGCGAACATCTTATCTCCGTATTTCCAAATAATGTTTTCCAAATGTATCCCTTGTTTGAGGAAAATTTGATGACACATCCATTTGCAAACCTGCCTCAAGTTTTTCGAAGCCTGTAAGACTTGCAACCCTACGCAGTTCACCTTTTAGTTCCTCACACTGCACGTTAACGCAAATTTAGTGGGTTTTGTTGTACAGTTAAATGCCAGCTCATGTAATTTGGCAGTTAAATTCTGCTCTTTACAATTCAGTAACAGCTCTAAAGCAAGTTCCAGTTTCCTGAAATTGAATCAGCTCTCACGCTTCAAAAATATTTCTGTAAGAACTGATCAGATGCGAAACCACAGACTTAACAGAGGATTTACACATTAAAATTAACAGATAATATGGAAGTGTGGTTGATAATGTAGTCAAACTCTAATATACCTCTTCCTCATTTAAGAAGTTACAGTTTCTACACTCCAAAATCTTATATAAACTTGAAGCACTCATTTTAGTGGCAGTTTTGCCTTAGAAGTAGCCATTCAAATAAGCCTGCTTTAGGAACTACTGTAAAGCTCTGAATAACCCACAAACAACAGATGTGGTCTTCAGATTAATTACTGGCCAAAACAAAGCAAAGCTGTCTCAAGGAAGAAACCTGTGTCTGATGTTTGATTTTCATGAAGCACGTGAAAATGAATGAGTGTGAGTGAGTCTACATAACCTACTGAAGACACTGCAATGAAGGGAATAAAAGATCCAATTCCAATGAAGGCGTTAATCTGTCTTGTTTAGACAGCACACCCTCTTAGAACTGCTTCCAGTCTACCTTAGTCTAATACACCATGGAAGGTTCTACAAAACTGAAGTTATCTTTGAAAGTAAATGCAGAACAGAATCTCTACTTAATAGGAATATACCTTACAAAGAAGAGGAGAAATTGAACAGGAATGGCAGAGCCTTTCCATATAGGAGTGCTCCACACACCTCACTCAGCCCTTTGAAGTCTAGTATGTGAGCTGTGCAGTGTGACAGCAAGCTACAACCACTTACACAGGTTATGTGCATGACCCTGGCCTCTAGCACAGACCTCAGTAACTGCTGCTAAAGATTCTGCTCAATCAGCTGCTGTGCTTGTGCACACAAGCACTGTGACTTGTTGCACAATTCACATGGGCCAAGACGCCACAGGAGAAAGTTCTGGACTACTGGGCCATGCTTTCCACTAGGGGCTTCAGTGGGATGTGGGGTGGGACTGAGACTGCCTGTCTGCTCCTGGTGTGTGTGTTGTGGGTCACCACATCTCTCCAAAAGGCCACAGCTCACTAGACTCATACGTTTCAAAAGAAACATAACAGCAACACTTGATAACAATGACAGCCAAAGTCTTTCTGAAGGAAGAGGACTCACGAAGAGAGTGTGTATAACCCTTTGTTCTTTAGGGACTGGGAATTGAAAGACTTGTGCTCACCTCCCTCATTATCCTTGTTATCAGCACAGGCGGTTTCCATGGCAACGTTGCATCCAGGCCCCCTCCAGCCGGTCTGGCAGACACACTGCCAGCTGTTCTGACCCAGTGTGCATCTCCCGTTGCCATTGCACAAATCAGGGCAGCCATCTGGTTGAAGAAATGGAGAAGGTAAATACAAGACACACTTATTCACACTGCCACTCAGACTGCTGACAATATTACTGTGCAGACAAAAAGGCTTGTTCCTGCAGGTGGGACAAAAGCTCTTCTGGCCCAGAGCCACACAGCTCTGAGGTACAGAAGGAGGGTACAGAAGTGTGATACCTCAGAGAAATGGGGGATTTAACTCAAACCAAAAGGCAGGAGGAGTCCTACCATCAGCCCTACCACATTTCAAAGAACCCTGTAAACGTCCAGATCATGAGTTAATAGAAATTACAGTCTGCTGACAGAAAATCACAGCCTCTTATTATTCCCACAGTACACACATGTACATACATCTGAGGGAGAATGTCTTCTTCAACAAGCACATCAATGTTCAGAGCACCCGTTATGACATGCATTGCATAATTCTCCAGAGCTTCTCTAAAGACAATGTTTAAATAAATAGTTTTGAAGATATTTCCCTTCTTTAACAGTCATTTTAAAAGGCCTATTTGTTTAATGCTAATCTTACTTATATAATGATGCAGCATTTTATGTCTTCTGAAAGACACCTTAGAAGAGATACCCCACAAAAGATGTATGTTTTGAATTGGCTATGGATGTGATGTGACTTCTTGTATAATGAGAGTTTAATTTGGAACAAAAATATTAATTAGCTAAGGTGCTTATATGTTCTAACAAAATGTCCATAGATAATAGAAAACTTTGGCTACTTCTGGAAACTAAATGAGTCTCAGGAGGCACTACTGTATCTTACTGAATATTTATTATGAAAGAGGGTTGGGAAACTAAATCTCAGCCTCTGTATATACACTCATCAACACCCAATCCAAAATAGCATGTGTATTTGTCTGTGGAAGTGGCAGAAGACCCCAACAGTTCACAAGCTCTCTCGTTTGGGTTGGAAACACAGTCTAATTCTGACATCTCCAGAACCACCAGAGAACGTGGAATAGTTAATCTCATTGCTGTTTAATCTTCAAATAATTCATAAAGCTTTGTGCTTTCTCATTTTTCCCTCCACCAGCAGTGATGGCTCACTGTTGCCATCAAGATATGCAGGGTCCCGCTGCAGCCCTCCCAGGTCTGAGTGGATGGGTTAAGTCCTTTGCATTTGTCACCATGAACCCAAGCTGTGACTACTAAGAAAGCACTCCACTCCTTTCCCCAGGAATTTGAAGAGCACCAAGGAACTAATGGGCACTCCACCAGAACATGGATACTCCTTTCACCAGCTATGAGTGTTTCCCACTGCTGCCTTCCTCATTCTGAAAGCAAGTGTCTTTTCTTTGTCTGAGCAGCATCACTCCAGATGTGCAGCACAAGACTAAAATGACAGCACACCACCTTTGTGCCTCTTGGCCTCTGCAGGTGACCAGGAATAGGAGCAGCTGTCAAACTAGAACAGCTTTTCCTGCTAGTGCTGAAAGGTTGAACAGCCTTCCAGAGATCACCAATTTAGACTGCCTGTGTGTTTCTACAAACCTGTCAGACAGCCACAGCTCTGAGTGTGTCTCTTCCTACTCCTCCCAGCTGTCTTTGCTGTATCCAGGTGATGCTAGAGAGAAGCTCCTCTGACCCCACAGTGGTTTTCCACACAGCTGCACAAGTTTCCCATATGGGAAAGAGAGCTGCTTTGCATCCAGATACTCACACAACTAGTTTCACAATCTCTTTTACTTTTCCTCATTAGGTTGTTGCCTGATATATTGACAGTGATTAATTAAATTTTAATAGGACTAAGTAGTCCACAGCCACAATAATTTTCAATGTGATTCTGAAAGTTTTCTTTACTGTTTTTTTTTTCTGGTGTGTTTTTGGTTTGGATTTTTTTAAGATGAATGCTGGGCTAGTGGGAAGGTGCTGGGCTGAGACCTCAGCTGTCCCAAAGAAAAAGTTCTCTATAGATAATTGCAATCAAAGTGTTTGTGGTTTGTCCTACAAAAGTGCCTAAACCTGCGTCATTTCTAGCATTGACACAGCAGATCGATCTCCACCAACACTCTGAGGAGTAAGACACCAGATCGCTGTGAATGGCCAAGACCATCCAGTTCATTTTATACAGAAATCCATCAGCAGAGAGAATCAAATCCTAGAACTTTTAGTTTGATGCTGCTGTGTATTAAAAAAATACAGTGCCCCTTTCACTTATATGAAACAGTAATTAAAAGAATTGCACTTACTTTTGCAGCACCTACAGTATATTTCCCAGGCATTTATTTTATCTCTTTCACTTGTTATGTTTTCTGAATAACCACAATGATAACATTTGAGGGGAGACATCATACTGTAGGACAAGTTATTTGTTTTAAATGAAAAACAAATAGTAATTGTGAATATACACACAGAGTTGGCTTTATACTGAGGCACCAGAGAGAATTAAATCAGTGAAGCAGTCTGCTTTGCAGCATATGAGCAAGATGAAAACATGAACACTAGGGAGCTAGCAAAGTCTTTGAGAAGTTTTATGTGCAGCTGGAGATTAATGGACATGACTTTGTATTTGGCTTAAAGAGAGAAGTAAGCATCATTGGTATGGACATGATGTTGCTAGGAAACACTATGCTACCTGTATAGAGTTTATTTTCCAGTGGCCTTCCAAGGACAGACTTTGCATTCCAATAACAAATATGAGAAGGAAACAGAACAATTATCAGTAAACTCCGGTAAACTCCAAGTGCTTGGACAATAATGACCTCGTTGGAAGATGAAATTACTGATGTATTAGCTTTCAAACCAGCTTTAAGTAATGGACAACTATTTAGATAATTTGCATGCCTACGTACTTCCATACGTGTGTTGTCAACGTACGCTTGTTTTTCTTCAAGCAAATAGTTACATAGCATTCTTCCTAACAGCCTCTTGACCAACTAGACACACACCAGAGATCCATTATCATCTATTAATAACAAGTTCTCTTCTAAAAGAGTTTATATTCAGCAGTGTGCCAAATATCTCTTTCAATCTTCCTATGTTTGCACAATTACTAGTACTGGTGAACATCCCCTGCACTTGCAGCATTGGCATGTGGCCAGTGGGCCTTTGATGCCCTTCAGTGGGTTTTGACAGTGGACAAGGTCACAAAGTGGCTAACTTGAGAAGCCTCCAGAATCTCACCAAATGCTCAGTGCTCACAGCTGGATACAAGGTCTTTACTGGAAACATTGTATAAAGCAGATCCTAACACTAAATGCTGTGTTCAACAGCTTTCCCTCAACACTCCTAGTGTGAACCAAGCAGTGTGTTACCCCCTGGCTGTCTTATGAATTCCTTCACAGAATGAGGAAGTCAAAGAGAGAGAAAGGCAGTCACAGAAGGAAGGCCTATCAACATCTAGCCTCAAGAAGTAATTCACGGTATGAAGCTCTCAGTCACAGCAGAGAAAAGGGCCTTTCATGCTAAGCAGACAGGTTGCTGTTCCTGGTGTGTAGGGAAATTCCACTCATCTCTTCTATTACATTATACTTAATGGAAAATGACAAAAAGCTGGGTTAAAAAAGAAGAAAGTGATTGCTTAAAGTGCTGGATTGACAACCTATTTATTCACAGAACAGGCAGAGTACAGGCAACATCAGTTCAAGTGTCTCACACTTTTCTAGCAATGTCTCTGCACAGGCTGCTGCTGCTAGAGGTGAAACACTAATGCAGCCTCCCTTCTGCAGCCTCCAACGTGCCAGCCGGACTAGTAACTGAGAGCTTTAATACAGGTATATAGGCATTTACAATTAACACAGCAAGGCAGAGAGCAGTACTTTTTGCAATGTACTGTCAGGAATCTGTGACTAACATTGTGAGAGAGATCACGAATCAGAGGGAGTTTCAGAATCAAAATGCTTAAATTCATTCCTCTCTATACCACAGACAGACAAAATGCCCATCATTCATTGTAGATGTTTCCTCCCTGGGGCTGTTCAAGGCCAGGCTGGATGAGGCCTTGAGCAGCTGGATCTAGTGGAGAGGCATCTCTGAGGTCTCTTCCAACCTAAGCCATTCTATTATATATATATATATATATCACAGTATCACTAAGGTTGGAAGAGACCTTGAGGATCATCGAGTCCAGCCTGTCTCCACAGACCTCATGACTAGACCATGGCACCAAATGCCACGTCTAATCTCTTCTTGAACACCTCCAGGGATGGTGACTCCACCACCTCCCTGGGCAGCCCATTCCAATGACTAATGACTCGCTCAGTGAAGAACTTTCTCCTCACCTCAAATCTAAACCTCCCCTGGTGCAGCTTGAGACTGTGTCTCCTTGTTCTGGTGCTGGTTGCCTGGGAGAAGAGACCAACCCCTTCCTGGCTACAACCACCTTTTAGGTAGTTGTAAATGGCAATGAGGGCAATACACACACACACAATTCTGACATTAATCCTATTTCACATTATTAATATTCATGAAGAAAAGGAACCAACAACATTTGAGACCTTTGGTTAGAAACAAAACAAACCCAAAGTTCCTTACTTTAAAGGAACTGACTTCTAAAGGCTTAAAATCCAAAAAGCAAAATGAGTTTAAATTACTTGATTTTGTTATTTGCTTGTAGAGCTGCACTATTCATAGTATCATAGTATCATTCAGGGTTGGAAGGGACCACAAGGACCATCTAGTTCCAACCCCCCTGCCATGGGCAAGGACACCCCACACTAGATCAGGCTGGACAGAGCCTCATCCAGCCTGGGCTTAAACACCCCCAGGGATGGGGCCTCGACCACCTCCCTGGACAACCCATTCCAGGGTCTCACCACTCTCATGGTGAAGAACCTCCTCACATTCAGCCTGAATCTCCCCACCTCCAGCTTCATTCCATTCCCCCTAGTCCTATCACTACCTGAGATCCTGAGAAGTCCTTCCCCAGCCTTCCTGTAGGCCCCCTTCAGATAGTGGAAGGCCACAATTAGGTCACCTCGGAGCCTTCTCTTCTGCAGACTGAACAGCCCCAACTCCCTCAGTCTGTCCTCATAGGAGAGGTGCTCCAGCGCTCTGATCATCCTTGTGGCCCTTCTCTGGACACGTTCCAGCACCTCCACATCCCTCTTGTAATAGGGGCTCCAGAACTGGACACAGTACTCCAGGTGGGGTCTCACCAGGGCTGAGTAGAGGGGGAGGATCACCTCCCTCGACCTGCTAGCCACACTTCTCCTGATGCAGCCCAGGATCTGATTGGCTTTGCGGGCTGCAAGTGCACATTGAGAGCTCATGTTGAGCTTCTTGTCCACCAGCACCCCCAAGTCTCTCTCCTCAGGGCTGCTCATGACAGGGTCTAGAAGATGCCATGACAATATCAATTAAAGCGTTCTCCATAGCAAGAATAGAAAAATAAATAGCCTTGAAAACAACACACACTGCTGTTACTGAGATCATTGTGGGTAAAATTGTCTACTGCTTCCTCCAGGCCTATACAATCTTTCATAATCATTTAAAAAACTTATAAGAGATTTATGAAAAGCTAAATTTAAAAAGAAAGTCTGCAGAATCATTCGAAATAGTCAACAAGATCAGTACGCAGTGTGCTTGTTCCTGAGAAAGTGATAGTTCTGGATAGATTTATGGGAGAGTATTTGTGGGTTTCATCTACCATCGAAGTGTTCTGAGACTAAATTGCAATGCAATAAACTAATTTTTGAACTCAGTAAATTAATTGCTAGTATCTGGGCAGCACATCAAAAATTCTAATCCAATTTTTGGGTAACTTCTGCACAGTTCCTTTTCATTTGACTTATGCTCACAAACTCCAGATACACGAATACACAAGTACCCAGCTACTCAGGCATATATGGAGATTTCCTTTGCATAAATGACTTTAAAATTCCAAATCAAACATTTTAAATAAATCAAAATATAAATAGCTGCTGTCCAATGAATTTATGGTTTCACTCTAAACCTTAACATTCATCAGAAATTCCATGTATGGTAGGGCAAATTATTCTGGAAAGGAAGGAAGAGAAAGGGTAGCTAGAGAAAGAGAAGGTCACAGATTTGATTTTTTTTTTTAAGCTTTCAAACTTTGAAGGTGTGGGTAGCCTTTTAGGGCAATTAAAGGACAAAGGGGAACAAAATAGATGGGTGAAAAAAAAAAGTAAAATCTCTCCAGGTGCTCTCTTGCAAACACTTAGAGGAGCAGACATTTTTAGCCTCTACTCAGTCTGTACTTAGAAAACTAGATGTAAATCAAGAGATTATATATGAGTCCTTCTGATCCAAAGCTATCCTCCAAACAGTATCTTCAAGAAGACAGGACAAATTCCCAGCACCTCTCCCCCTTTCATGCACATGTAGTGCAGCTATAGTCTGGAATGTTTCTCTTTATGCCTGACCTCATTTGACACATCCTCATCCAAAGCCTGCTGGGAGTCAGTGGATTTTTTTCACTGACTTGAATTGACATTGGACCAGGTAGTCCTATGAGTGAAGATGCCCTGCAGTATGGAGTGTGTTCCACAGTGCTGTGTTTTTTTCACTCACAAATGAGTTTCAAGGGCAACACTGAAATTATATTTAAATCCTTCTTTTCTCATTCCAGCTCTTAGCTACAGAACTGTGGCAAATAAAAATAGTCTGGGAAAGGACAGTACCTACAGAATAGAGAGACATAGAATAACAGTAGTAATGATAACAGCATGTTTAATTTGGATTTTAGAGGACAAACACTGCTTTCATAGTTTGTGTTCATTCCTTCAGTGAGCTGCTGCTATGCCTATGGCTATCCAGTAAATAATAGATGAGGTACATGGAATGAGGTACCTAGCAACATTGAAAATAAAATTATGCTTTTTATTTACTATTGTTATTTTTTTAATCCTTCAATTCCAAAGCCTGCAGAGCTTAGTTAAAGCCAAAGAAAGGGCACACAAATAAAAATAACACACAGTATTGATTTAGGCACACACAAGCTATTTCCTACAGAGTAATATTTCAACTCAAATAAACTCAAATCCAAAATATATAACTAATTATATGTCAATGCAATATGGTACTGGTTGGACTTGATGATCTTGGAGGTCTCTTCCAACCTGGTTGATTCTGTGATTCTGAGTGAGAGGACAGCTCCAGAACAGGTAGAGAAGCCATGCAGAAGCACTAGCTCAGGTTGTCAAAGCAGGATAGTTACACAGATTGACAAGTTGATAAGAATTAACCCAGCCTTTCAGTGTAATAAAGCCCAATTTCACAGCTGTGCTGCTTTGTTTCCAGGGAGTGCTCACACAGAGCAGGAACTTCTCTGTGGCTTTGAGGCATTTGTCACCAAGATGCTATGGCTGCCTTCCTTTTTTTTTTTTTACCTTTCCCCCCTCCTTTTTGTAATCTAGAAGAAATATTCTTTTTTAAAAAAGTAGGGAGCATCCTACTATACATCCTGCTATACATCAAGCGGAGGAATGTATGAAAGAAATAACTATTTGCAGATGCGTGAGGGGAGATGAATGTGTGCTCGAGTTTCAACTAAAGAATGACCTACTACAATTTCATCCTACGAACAGGCTGGAAAAAAATGGAGAGGTCAAGAAGTAAGTGTTAAGAATCCTGAATTCCTCCACTCTAATACCTTCTGGGCAGGAACACAATTATGAATGTAAAGTAAGGTTCCTTAAGTTGTCTGCAATATGCATGTCACAACAGAATTTCCTTTTAAATTCTATCTATGCAAGTTCTGTCTTTCAGATGTAAAGACAGGAACTCAGAGAGCATCCAGCTTTCCAAACAAAACAGGAAAATGTAAGAAATTACGCATGTCTTTAGAAGAGAAGGAAGCCTCACACACAGGGGAACTGCTGTCGTTAAAAAAGAATTCTCAAGAAGGTCACTTCAGCTTTCTGAGGGGAAAAAAAAAAGAAAAGGAGGAAAGCTCATGTTGCAATACAGGTCTGAGACTGCACCACTCTCCCTTGGCTGTCAGAGCATCAGACCTCGTTTACAAGGGACTGTTCCCAGCAGTGCATTCCAGTCTACCCAACTTCATTTGAAACGACTCAAGCACATGGACTCCCCATTCTTCTTTTTGGGGGAAGATATCCTCAAGGTCTCCCTCTTGTACACACGCAACAGAGTTTTCTAGCTATCAGCAGATTTTAGTGTCACCTCCCTTCAAGCTGACAACAGCTGGGCAGGGAAAAGAGGGTGACAGTTTGTGCTACACTGTCCTGAGACTTGAGCAAACCAAGCAGATCAATAATCAACAAATCCATGTCTGCTACACAAAAGGCTTCAACTGAGCCCAAGAATTTGGGCTGTTTATAATATTTATATTTATATATAAAAGATAGCTTCTAGAAGGAAGGGAGAGTGCATTGATGGGAATATTAGTCATAAGACTGAGAAGTTTCTGTGATGCTAAGAGATCATGTGCTATTTTGTAGCAAGGAGGCCAGATCCAGTCCTGCTGACGTGGGATGTCCACTCAATCCCACTATAATTCTCAGACTGCAAGCAGGGGTAAGAGATGGACTGTGTGGTGTGCAGGCAGCTGACAGGTGATTAGGTGACAGCTAATCCTAACATGAGGACACATCATGTCCTGCACAGAATCCAAATCAGTGCACAGTGCTTTTATCAGTGATTGGGTGACCATCATTTTGGATGTGTAGCCATGTAAATAAAGTAGTTACATGAAACAGATGGACAGAAGCAGTGACACTACTGCAGCCCAAAAACTACAGTACACCTACAGTTTCTCCTATAGGCTAAGCAGATTATTTACTGAGATTTTAAGCAAAAGCTAAAATTTGACCCTTGTAGCACGTTTGAGTTACACAGCGCATTATTCTCCAACAGGACTCTCATTCGCCTCATATTCATAGACCCAATAAAAAGAAACATGACAGATGCAGTAAAATTGGTATTTAAGATAGTTGGTTCTTTCAAGTTAATCTTACTGTAATAAAATCCATTTAGGATACAATTCTGGGTGAAATTGCATACATAAACCAGTACCACAACCACAATCTTTTCTTGTATTAATGTTTCCAATACAGGAAACAAGTACTGGCATCACCCTTTGTAATGTGCAATATAATTCTGAACGAGGAGCCTTCTCAAGTTGGTTTTATCTCTA
The DNA here is from genome assembly GCF_026170545.1 of Melanerpes formicivorus. Taxonomy (NCBI): domain Eukaryota; kingdom Metazoa; phylum Chordata; class Aves; order Piciformes; family Picidae; genus Melanerpes; species Melanerpes formicivorus. The sequence continues at coordinate 44,965,688 of NW_027142354.1, read as the reverse complement.
AACTAGTGTCTACATAAATAGTTTAGTGACAGCGCAATGATAAAGTGACCTAGCAGATAGGTTGTGTAAATTTAGTCAGTTGCAGAGCAACAAGCAAAACACTGACTTCATGGTTAAAAGAACATATAACCTAATTACAAGGTACTAACTAAAAATCCTTACGTTAGCCACAGCGTTATGGCAGACAATTTCAGTTATTTGTTCATACAAATTAGGATGTGCGTGATAATTGTTATTGAAGCTCCTTGCACACAATGCAATTTGCTTTTTTATTATGTGGAATGTGCCAATCACAGCTTTTAAAAAATATGCTTTTGAACTGTTTTGAATAAATGTACTAATTAAGTACAAAGCTTCAAGAATCTCATATACACTGATGCACAAAGTTGTGTCACATTTCCATACTCCTTACCCCTTCTATCCTCTTTGTGTCATAGGTTAAACAATGAGGAAAAATCACAGTGTAGTTCATATATCAACTGGTATCTGTATCTGGCAAAGGGATATTTGCTCTAGGAAGTGAAGCCAGCATTTTTTACAGTGACCTGACAGAATGGTTTCCCTTATATCAGAACTATTTAACAAAAGCTTACAAGAATTTCTAATCCTCATGTAAGGAGTGGAATGTGTGCACAGACAGACACACACAAGTACGCATACATTGTGGTGCAGGTATCACACACTACTTCTCTGGCTTTACATGCCATAAGGGATCCTTAGCTAGGACACCAAGCGGTGAGTAACAGCCTGTCCAACATACAATAAAGAGGGTTGTAGAAAGTCTGCCTTAAAAACTGTGGGCCTGAGTCCAATGTCTGACCCCATAACTAGCCCTGTTTTGAGGAAGAGGTTGGACTAGATGACCTCCTGACACCCCTTCCAAACTGAATTATCTATGATCCCTTCAGTTTTAGAGCTTTATAATTCTCAGGGCAGGGAATCCCAGTTTTCTCTGGCATTATTAAAATATAATTACTTGCTATTCATCAGATATTAATGCCTGCACAGAATTTATAATTTAGCAATTAATTTGCAAGTATGCAAATGCAGATCTTGTGTAAGTGTGCAGGTTATCTGTAGCAGTAGAATAAATATGAGCCTTAACCCAAGTACACATTTTCCTCCATTACTGTGTAACAGATTAGCATGCTTTGTGAGCACCTATTCCTGAAATTCAGTACAGAACTCCGGAATCTCTTCAGGATGAGAAGTGCAACATAGACAGATGTATTATATTTTGCAGCTGATCTTCTTAAAGTATTAATTACATGGATTCCAATAAACGGCTGCACACTGTGTGGTTTCAGACTAGAGAGTCCAAATATTTCAGCTGTCCCAAAGGAAAATCAAAAGGAAATGCTGTAGAAAATAAAAGAGAAGTTTTTCAGCAGCATTGTGGGATAGCTCAGAATTTTAAAAGCCTTGATACCCCTTCTGGCTTGCAGTAATCCTAAATCTTCATAACAGTACAATATGATTGGAAATGACAAAAAAGAAAGGATATTTGATTATTGAAATAAATATATCTCACATGTTAGTTAAAGCTAGAATTTATGGAGTTTAAATATGAAGAAATGTAAAGGATAATTCCCACGCCATAGGAGCAGTATTCTGCCACACAGCCATTGTTTGCAAAACAAATTAAAATACATAAACAATGCACTCTGAGTTATGTGAGTATTTGTGTAGGCTGACTTGTTTGGCAGATGTAGGACAGAAGATGAATATTTCACTACACAAAGTATATTTTATAAACATGCCTTTAATTCTAAAGTGCTAGGCATCCGTTCTGCATCCCTCTTCAATATACATAAGCCTCATGAATATCATGCATTTCTCCAATTTTTATATCTACCAACTGCACAAATAACTAATAAAAGCCAAAGAAATCAAAGTGTCGCATTCACAAACAAGCTGGGTTTAATCCTGCACGCACAGACAAAGCGTAAAATAGCTCTCTCCTTATTCTCTTCACCTGCCAAGCTGGAAAAGCGGGGGAAAAAACCAACAATCATCTTGCAATTCTTTCAAAATAGCCAGTTGTCTTGATATTTAAACAGTAAATAAATCAAGAAAACTGATTCTGATCTGCTAGGGAGATCATCTTCACCATTTAACCCCCCCAAAAAGCAAAGAGTATTTAATCTGCACTTGGAAGAAATCTGAAAGTAAGCTCTGCTTTCTTCACATTTAAATATTTACTATCAGGCAAATGATAGCTCTGCTCCTGCCTGAGCCTCACTACAAGTGCCTTCACTTTCTGAAACACAAACTTAAGATTTTCTGCTTACAGAGTATTTCTTTTCCATTTCACTGCTGAAGCCATCAGAAACACCAGCTAGGCTTACTTGGTTGCCTTACATCTGTATTTGACAGTTTTTAAAGCCATGCTTGGAACAGTCAGGATGTTGTTAGTTGTAAACAGGACTGTTTGCTGGGACCACTTCTCTCAGGAAGACAAACACATTATCTAAGTGAGTTGGAGGTGCAGCCAAGAAATCTAGAGATCACACTTTAGTCACTGATTCCAGTAAGGTAAAAAAGGTGCACAACTATCTCGTGTCTTGATATTTGCATTAGTTTAAATATAAAACAAACAAAGAAAAGCAGACAATGCTATTAGAAACAAAAAACATCCAGAAGGAATTTCCAGTAACAAAACAAACAATAAAAGTAAGCACCATTCACAGGACATCTAAAGGACAATTTGCTGCTGTTTTATGCACTTTGCTCTTCCTTTGCAACACTGACAATACAGCTAAACTTGCTAATGCTATCCCTAGATACATCAAATGATGCCGAAGAAATGTCACTTCTCTGTTTTCTATCTAGGTTATTAACTCTATTAGAAAAGATCAAGGGAAGATTACTAAAAGGTAAGATCACTCTGAAGACTGATATTATTTATTTCCCCTCAGTGTTCAACTAAAACTATAACTTCAGTTATTCTACTCTGCCTGTTTCCCATATTTTCAATGGGGTGAAGTATCATTTCCATTTCTTATACATAGAGGAACTGTTACCAGGTTCTAAGGAACATGTTAGAAACAGTGAAAATAACAATCTGTTCAGAGCTGTGAAACCAAGCAGTATCTAGCAAACTTTTCCCACTGCATGGCAATATTTCATCAGTTCAGAGCAGAAAGTGAGAAAGTGAGGACATGGACCTGATGGAGTGGATCCAGAGGTGGGCCATGTAGACGATCAAGAGGATGGAGCACCTCTGCTATAGGGACGGGCTGAGGGAGCTGGGGTTACTCAGCCTGAAGCAGAGAGGGCCCTGGGGAGACCTAATGGAGGCATACCAGTACAGAAGGGGGCCTACAAGAAGGCTGCAGAGGGATTTTCCAAAGGCCTGGAGTGACAGGATGAAGGGCAATGATTTGAAATTAGAGAAGACAATATTTAGATTGCACGTTAGGAACAAGTTCTTTACCATGGGTGTAGTGGAACACTGGAATAGATTGTGCAGGGAGGTAGTTGAGGCTCCATCCCAGGAGATATTCAAGGTGAGGCTCCAGAAGGCTCTGAGCAACCTGATCTAGTGGAGGATGTCCCTGCTGACTACTGGGGGGAAGGACTAGATGACCTTTGGAGGTCCCTTCCAACCCAAACTGTTCAATGATTCTGTAAGTACTGCCCTAAGTGCAGGGGACTTCCAGAACCATCCACTCGACCATTTAATATCAACAGAAACATTAATCTTAAAAAATGAGATGCATCATATAAACCTTGCTGGAAAGTTTTTAAAAGATGGGGTTTTAGCTCAGAAATGCTGACAAAAAATCCTTAGCATAGTAGGGGAAAAAGAAAGTATAAAGGTTGAATAAACAGATGTGGTCTTAAAAGGAAGGTAAATGTGTTAAATTACTCCAATTCTGCTGAATAAAGATTTCTCTTTACAAAGCATCTCTTATTTAGACCTTCTGTGTAGTAACACTTTTAAAGCAGATAATAAGGATTTTAGGAATTTCATAGTAAATAGAAATACAAATACTGGTCAAAGAAGATAAGACTTTGCTTACTAAATTCTGTGTGTGTGGAAGATTTAAAGATTGAAAGGAATGGGGAAATTGTTGGGTTGTAACAAGCATTGTCTTTATTTTAACAAAATTTCATGCGGTATGAACTTATTAACAATTTCAGGAGACCCTTCTGTGTACCCTAAAAGTTTGCTGAGTGATATTTATCAAAGACTTTATCAAGGTCTTTTAATGAAGTATAAGAACTACTATCTGAAATTAAGGGGGCCTGACCAATTTTGCTTCGCTTTTTTCTTCTGCATATAAGCAAAATTGTTATAGAGTATACAACAAAAGATTCCAATGAGAAATCATAAATCTGATAACCTCCACAGGCACCAAAGGATCTGAATTAAGGTAAGCTGCAACTGCAAGCTAAAGCTTAGGAATCTACATTCATTCATTTCCCCTTCAGCCATCTAGCTACACATGCAAGAGTAGCACAGTATACAGATTGGGCTTCTGATTCTGAACCATCTCTGCAGAGGAATAATGCAGAAATAGTGACTGCAGACCTGTTTACACAAGCCAACACTTTCTACGGTGCAACACTCACCTAGTATTTCCTTCAAGCAACCGCTGCCCTCTCAGCTTTCACAAACAAAGTAACCTTGACTCTAACAACCTGTTCTCTAAATATGGAAGGCTTTCTCCATTCTAAATCAATATTTCTGACTTGGGAGGGGGTGGGGTGGGGTGGTGGGGGTGGAAAAAAAAAACCAGCAGAAACACCATGAAAAACCTGATGTTTCAAACACTCCCAGGACACAATGAAGAATATATATGGATTGGTTTCATGATAAAGAATCAATTAATAATGATCCAAGGGAGGCAATAATGAAAAGCAATTTTACCCCAGTTTCCAAAGAAGCCAACAAAAAGATGAATTTGATCAAAAAATGAGTCTCTACACTTTCCACCCCCCTAAGATTCAACTTCTATTATCAATGCTGCATGGTGAGATGTGTCAACCTTCATTTCATACTCCTAACAAACTCCTATGCAGTGATTTTCTGTCTTAAGTCTAAAACATCCTTTATATAGATATATATATGGAAATAAGAAAAGGCACATTGCCACTATTTTTTCTGTACTGTTATCAGATTGAACACAAAAAAACCCTGTAAGGAGTAGAATTAATCAGAATCTGTTAACATTTTAACAGACTCATACAGTGCAGAAACTTTTCAGCAGTTAATAATGATCCATGGCTTCTTACTTTCAGTGATACTTTTCTTGTTCAATTGCAAGTGATTCTGCAATTTCAAATTAAAAGAAAACAGGGAAGAGACAGAGATATACCCATCTTTTTCTTTATCTGCTTAATTCTGGGCACATTATCTTCCACTGTAAAACTGTCTGCTATAATGTAATTCCTCTATTAATTTCTGAGCAAAGTGATCTGTAACCCAGTACATACACACTTTGCCTTGCTTTGTTAAATGGAAAGCAAAGAGGTCAGATCAGTTTGTATTCAAAATGTGCTGAAAAAGGATGGCAACATGCTGCATTAGGAACTGAGTTCTACTCTGGTATTCCCAGTGGTTAAAACGAAAAGTGTTCTCTCATCTGTGCTAATGTGTCTCTGGTTTGAGGAGAATCATCTTCTGGGACATTCAAGGGTTTGTGTTTGTGCACACTGAACTTACAAAAATAACTTCAGTGCTATTTGTGAGGAGCTCATCCCCGAAGAAGCTCAGCAATCCCTTTAGATTCCTAATGTCTGGAACATCACAGTATTTGAAGCAGTACTGCTTTCAAGGTCAATAAATGACTGTGCTCTGGGTAAACATGTTATTCCGACAATTATCTTTTTTGTTTTGTAATTTATTCTTTTGGATAGTTGCCCTCTTAATCTCATTTCTCACCTAAAAAATCACAACCCTGTAATATTTTTCACTACAAACTGATTTAGCTTTTAATTAAAAACAATGGGTTTTAATCACATTTATACCATTGTGTTTATTTATTAGATAATAAAGCTGTTATCGCTGCTACTCCTCTTCAGAACAGGGACTGCATCTTGATGCGCACTTCAGTTCAATTGTTCAATGCTCTGAAAAACTATTTGAAGGCAAATTAAGACATATGTGGTCTAGATGCAGTATGAATCTTACTCATTTGTCACACTCATGAATAACTTCAGTCTTTCAACATCTACCTAAAAAAATTCTCATCTGCAATTTTATAATTAACTGAAATGAATACAGAAGAGATTCATCTTTATATGGGCTGCTAGAAAAATTATACTGCAATGGTAGAACTGTATATACTTTTCAATTACATGAAAGATCAACTATCAGCTCGTGTTGTCTACCCTAATCACTCCAGAACACTTAAGAAGAAATACTTAAACCTTTCCTTGCAGCTATTTTTAATGGTATCTTATTTTGCATTTGCCAACTTGATCACCCTGCTCTGCATTGGACTGTTAAAAACTGTGAACAGAACCTAAAAATAGAGTGGGATTAGGAAAAAAAAAATAGACCCTGACATTGACTGGCAGTTTGTCAAAACTATGGCTCCACGTTTACAGAATGCAGGAAACCCACAGCCTTTTAAAAGGCTTAGTAGAAGAATGAAAACACAAATGAGTTGGGTAGGACTTCGGTGACATTATGCAAACCATGTTTGAGACATTTCACACGTGAACATCTGGGACTTACTGCAGAGCTCCCAATAACCAACGAGACAGCACTAGAAGAGGCAAGAAATCCCAAATGTGGGGTATCAGTCATGGGCCATAGAGCTAGCAGATTACATTAAGGTGGGAGTAAAAACACTTTTAAGTTTTGTACAATGAGAGGGAGGAAAGCTTTACATGGCTAAGCAGACAGCCATGCCTATTCTACCAAAATTTGCATTAGGGGTAATGTTATGATCCATGTCACATTAATTTCTCATGGCCCACTTCACTTTCGGTTTTTAGTACTATTGACTGTGAACTGCTGCTAAATTAATGAGACACCAGTACTGCTTTGCCTCTCCAGTATTGCTTTATCCCTATCCCAAAATAGATGTGCTTTGAATACAACTGACAGAATAAGATGGACAGTACTATGTCAGTCAATACTCTGTCATTGAAAACACCACAGGAGTATGTGCTGGATGTTGTAGAAATCTACACAGGTACACTTTTATGGCAGCTTTAAATCAGGTAATAATGACTCAAATATTATTCCAACTATCTGCATTTTCAACTTACAGAGAGGAACATAGACAATAACCTCAAAGCTGAACACCATCAAGAACACTCAAATTTGTATTGAGCTCCTACATTTCAGTTACCTTAATGATGTTTGTAAGTCTTTGGGCAAATGAGACACACTACATTACATGATAATTTCTGATGGACAGAAATCTTGGCTTCTTTTTATATGTATAGAAAAACTAAAAGGAAATGAACTGATGCTACCTAGAGGGATCATCTCCAGAAGTGAGGTTATCCTAGCTTTTTGTAAGCAGGTCAGAATAGGAATGAAAAGAAAGAATAAGAGAAAAGAGCTGAATGACATAAATTTTGTGAAAGCTCTGTTCAGTAAGAATGGCTCAAGATCCCTCACATCTGGTACCCTGAACAACTCCCCATATTCAGTCCTTAAGATCTTTTAAAAAATTGCCTAAGTAAGGGCTTTTAGTGAAAGAAGGACATATCAATATTCAACATCACTCTCTATTTCATCCTCAGTGAGTAGATAACTGACAGTTTAAAGAGAAACCTTTCAATAGTTTCATTTTTCCCCCCCCAATGCCCTAAATACATCACAAAGCAAAAATCCTGAGCTGACACTTCAGAGATGCTACAGAGACCATTTTTTCCTTTTTCTTTCTGACATTAGTATTTTTAATACAACATTAAACTAAGAAAACATTAAGTAGAGAATTTCAAAAACTTCAAATACCTTTGGAAGACAAGCCTTTAACTCCCAACGTATCCTACTGTAGATCTGATACTAAATTAACAAGAAGCTGAAAAGGTAAAGCCTTGTGTCTGAATTGTTATTCCATAGAGTTTGCAGCAGTCAGGCAAAACACATGAGGCTTTATTTGCATCTTCAAGCATGAAAGATTATGTGAAACTGATATCGAAGATGCAAGAATTACACCTTGAGAATGTGTAAGCCAGGCTGCAAGTGAGTAAGGAAAAGGTTCTCAAAAGGATGGGCAGACACTGTTCTCTTTTGCTTTGGTAGCAAAGTGTAAGTACTACCTGTATGGCTATACATACATGTTTCTTGAGATGTGGTACCATGCCACTGACCTCTCACAAGCATTTCTGTGTCTTTGTTGTTCTGTATTCAGCAATGCCATGTAATTCAGTCACTTGCTGAAGCTGTGCTTGACACCACAGGGTGCAAAATAACACAGAAAACATTATCTGTGGAATGAGAGAAGATTGCCTGATGCTAGGAATACTCTGAACAGCAAAATCAACTCTGCCCTTTCAAAAGTTAGATCAGCTGCCCAACTGATTCCCCTCCCCCTCTTTTTGTGGTCTTGTAAGAGTTTGACAATTGGCCAGGAAATACACAATATAACTCATGGAGAAGCCCCTCCAAAAGGAGAAAAAAAGAAATGTGATTTTAGTTTGGGAAACTATTCACCAATATCTGCTGGGTGCATCTTTGAAGCACCAGACAAAATGCAGGAAGCTTTGCTGAAAACACACTCATTAAATTTTTTTGGCTAGAAAGAGGAATAAGGTCATGTTCTGCAAATAGTCTATATAAAGAAGAAGGAAAAAAGCCACTTGAGTGTTCTAACACTGCACTATGACATATTTCAATCATTTACAGGAAGCCCTCAGCAAAGAACACAAACAGGAAAGTTCTTCCTCATGAATGATCTTGCCTTTCAGCCAAAAAAGATCCCCAGCTGCCCTGTGTAAATGCTGCAAATCAAAAGTAATTCTGTTTCTAAACTCCTGTTTAGAAAGTCAAACTCCTCTCACTGTATACAAATCTCTACATAGAATTTTTCCTTCCAAATATATATAATCAGCTATCTTGCTCAGCTATAAAGAAAAAGAACACGTGGCATTTCTGAATTCTTTAGTGCTAGAGAAAGTGTTTTGAAGGCTTGCTCACAGCATGTTTTAGTTATTGGGAGAGAAATTTACAAATCAGAAGACATTGACAAAGTTACCAATCAGAAAACCAAACCAAAACAACCAAAATCCATGTAAAATACACACAGAAAATGACAGAGAATCTCTCAGATAATTTCATGAGGTATCTGCTACTCTCCAGCTTTGCTGCAGAGACCTGTTGTGGGGAAACTACTCTATCACACTGCAAATCAAAGCTTGACACCACATACCTAAAAGACTGCATCACTGATGTGCTTATCAAGAAACCTGCTCCCAGGTGTAAAGGCAATAGGATAACTATCACACAGGTGATGAATCCGAGTCTGCAGATACAGAAGCAGCCAGTGTAACATTTCTGGTCATGTCATCATATATATTACCAACATATTTCTAGATCATCAGTAATGAAAAGTGGTCATGACCCAAATATTCTACTCATTTTTCAAATGAAATGAAAAAATGTGCTCCCCCTTCTACCAAGCAAGCAATCTAAATTTCTGTCATCATCATTAGAGGATTTTTTATGCCTTGATAGGTTATAAACTGTTACAGATTAATTTTAAGTTAGAAGTGCATTGGAGAAGTCTAATATATCTAGCTCCTTCTAAATTGCTCTTTGTCAGATATGATGGCTTTCCACTGTCTCCTCCCACACACTTTCCATCTCTCCTGAAAATTGCCTCATCTTTGAATCATTACCATTGTAATTACAACCAGAAAAATCAGTAGTAGAAGAAAAAAAAAATCTTTGACACAGAGAGCATTATCATGGGACAAAAATATCCTGCTGTACCCAAAGATAACACAATGCTGCATTATTAACCTTTCTCTTGATTATTGACTTCATGGTAAGGTAAAAGCCTAAATCTTTACTGTTGTATGTGTTTTTCCTTCTGGTCAACAAAACCCATAAATGTGTCTAAAAGCTGCAAAGGGCATGGTCATCCCCAAACACTCAGTAGAAAAAATTTCAGTAAACATTTTTGAAAGCAAAACCAGAAGGAATACACTATCCATGCAGTGTTCACTTGGATGAGTCTCAGAGCTCTAAAGGGAGAGGATCTGAATTATTTATCTACTGGATTAGTATTTGCTCTTTGTTTGGATGTTTCAGAGTGGCTCGATACATACATTGACAAACCATTGTCCTGTAAATATAGAACACACAGATTAGTCTCTTTGGTTGGATAAATGATCAATTCCACATCTAAGAGCATCAGATTCTTAAAGGAGATTATGACAGTACAAATCTTAACATAGGCCATTATGAAACAAAGCACTTTGAAGGAATGCTTCCTTTGAAGCTCATTTAAAAATCAGACTGGAGGAGAGCTCATGCAGTTCAGTGACTTTCTAGTCAGATTGCTGCTCCATGGCAGGACGAATTACCTTTCTGCTGTTCCTGAGAGACATTTGTTTAAATGGTTAAAATCTTCACTAATGAGGATTCCACAACTTGCTTAGTCTATCTCAGTTTTTAATTTAGCGTTACAAAGTTTTTCCTAAAAAATAACCCAAATCTTCTGTACTGAACTTAAACTTCTTATCTTCATCACCCTGGGCATGAAGATGTGAAGGAAAATAAGAATATTCTTTGTGTTATTTCCCACCACACAGGTTCTTTCAAATCATTCTTATTTAAGGCCCTGGAAACATAGAAGACAAGGTCTAGGACTAACACAGATTCCTTATTTACTAAGGAACATGCCCTACCATTTGGCATTTTCTGTACAGAGGACAAGGATTCAGTGGGGAAAACAGCTCCACCTCTGGAGTTAAGATTCCCAAAAGCAATACCAAGGACACAGGAAGCAATATTACATTTATGGCTGGACTCAATCTTTGGGGTCTTTTTTCAGCCTAAGTGATTCTAAGCAGACCTGCAAAGAGGCACACATTGCCCTTACCTGTGTTTTGCCTAGCAGATAGATAGTTGGAGGTTTTAGCTTTTACAGCTGTCCAAGTGTATAGCTCATTTGCATTGAAAAATTAAAAAAGGAACAAAAGAGATAAGAATAGTCTAGATCATAATCTACAGTAGAGTATCTGTATTATCAAATCACCTTGACTACAATCTCTTGCCACTTTCTGTCTGAAGGCAGGAGTGCTTAACCTACATCTAATGTAGGACACAGGCAGATAAGAGCAAGGCTTTGGGAATATGACAGACAACCTGGTGAGAGCTCACCCTACAAGACACATTTGTAGACTTTTAAATTTTGCTTGTAAATATTTTGGATTAAATCTTGGTTTCAGCAGTCTCACAGTGAGATTTTTACCAGTGACTTAGCAGTTGTATTTCATGCTGCAGGGATATGAATTACAGATGGAATTACACTTTTTACATTATATTTGTGACTGCTAAGATCGCTGTATATATCACACTGTCCTTAGAACACTCCCCTGACAGTTTACACGAATAGCACCCTCCACAACAGTTGAAAAAAGATTATTTTCAGTGAAAGTAACAGATCTATTTTAAAACAGCACACTTCAACAGCACTGATGATTCAAGGAAAAGCTAAATCCTCCATCTTAAAATTCTGGCATGAAATTGGTTCAAGATTTAGCAACTTGGTCTTTCATCTTGTTATTAGTTTTCCAATATTTTTTTTTTCCTGATCTAGATTACCCTCTATTATTTAGTTATAACTTCCTCCATAATTGCAATCAATGAATAGTAATCACTTAATAAACATATCCTGACGTGTCTATTTTTGCACTGGGAAAAGATTAATTTTCTTTATCATCACTCCAGTAAGCAATTTTTCTTCTTACCTGAAGCAGTAAAGCGAAATGTAGTGCCTGGTGTAGAGTTCTGCTCTGCTACACACAGCTTTTAAGCAAGCCCAGACACCACTCATTTCATTTTTACATTGTTTGGATAGAGATTTATAAAAATCTGTGGAACTTGAAATTTGCATTTGCAGGTTTTTATCTGTTGTGCTATTGCTGCACACAGGTAAAAGCTGCTTTACATGAACAGGTTGTTAACACTGAGCTAACAGGGGCATTCTGGGAGACCTTTTAGAGTGCTTTTCTTAAAATGCTGAGAGAAACCTCATTTTTCTTAAATTTCTTCTGCTCAGCTGCTCAATGCCAAAATGCAAAAAAGTGTGCATTCTGTCAGCTGTCTTTAAAGGCTTAATTTGATATTAAATAGAATCAATTATCCTGAATGAACCTGGGTATCTGCAGGTTGCTGTAATGGTTTCTTTTCTACTGCCATGTGAATACAGCACATGAAAATGGGTAAGACATGCAACAGGAAATGTGTTTTGATTTTATATCAGTTTATGGGTGATTTTGCTCACATAAAAGATTAGTTTGTTCTAAGTCAGCATTAGACCAACTTTTTTTCCCCACCAATACTGACGAAAACTAGTTCACCCATCCTTAAGCTCCAAACTCTCTATCTATCGGCCCTGGGTAACATGAACCTGTGTGATCAAGCTGAGCAGTCCCTCTGAGCTGGACTCCATTTCTGGCATCATGCTTTGTGCTTTTGTAAATAGCTTTCATGGTACAAGCATCTGAGAACTCATACTGGCCTGTCACAAGAATATACCCAGCTGCATAGAACAGACAAAACTGCACAAATTTAATCTATGGCAACTAGGAATACAAACCTTTTTTCTGCCCCCCCCCAAGTTTCATCTTTGCCACAGGCAGACCCACAGTAAACTTCAAGGAAAACTTTCTAAAGCATGCCAAACAAAAAATCCTGTTATATTTAATCACTTCAGCAGAATCACTCATACTCCTAAAAGAACTGATTATACCTATCAATAATAGGGAAAATACTTACTTCAACAACTCTGAAAATTAGACTACAATCTCATGTCAGAGTTCACTAGCTCAGTTGTAATTTTCAGAGTTCAAGATATCAGTACAAAGCACCTTTTTGTCTGCACAGTAACAAAGCCTTTAAATACACTAATTACCTCTAAACAGGCATATTACTAAAGAGACTGTAAAGCAAACCAATTTTTTGCACAAAGCAGAAACTTTCAAAATAAGCAATTAGTACACAATTAAATGAAACCAACAAACAAACCAAAACCCAAACCAAAACCAAAACAAAACAAAAGTAAAAATAAAATTACGTACTAGGCATTTTGTAGAGATCTGGGAAATATTTCATATGAAAACAAAATGCCTGGATTCATTTAGCAGAGAGAGCTTGATACGATGGAAGTCAGAAAGAAACTGTGAAACAACCACTCTGATCACAAAGTGACATAAAGCTCTGATTTAAATCACATTAGCATAGCGTGGTGGAAGCATGCAGTACCACAACATCAGAAGATATGTCCCTACATTTTTTTTTCTTTTCTTCTTTCCAATAAAAGTATACTTCTAGTTTCCAACTCATGTGTGTATTGGAAATGGTTTGTATATCCAAGAAGAAATCAGAGGGGAATGAAAAAACACCACAAAAACAAGAACAAAAAGCCATCTTGAGGGATGCAAGAATCTCACCATACTTTTAAGTAAAGAAATAACAATTCACTTGTAATAGGACTGTCCCATTAGGGTCCCTGATTGCCAAGAAAGTCCCAATTGGCCTATGCCTTTTTTTTTGTTTTGGTTAAGTTTATTGCTTTAAGATAATTAAAACCACATGACCTTGGGTTTGGATTCAGGTTTCTTTCAAGGTATCCTTGCAGTCCTCCAAAAATCCTTTGGAGAACAGTACACCTGCCTAAATCTCACATTCTTGTTCCCAATAATTTTGCTCAGACTTCTCAGAAGAAATGTGATCACTCAGAATTTCCCATTTTTGATTACAGCATAGGGAAAATAACATTTATCTTTGTTTCCAGTACCTGATGGCATATATAGAGACCAAAGAGTGAGCTTCATTTAGGAACAATTAATTCCTCTTCACAATACATTTCCATGCATGGTAAGTGAGAGGATAGAACATCATCGCTTTGTGTAAGGATAACCTTTTTGAACTTCCCAGGCTGACACATCACAGCTGAGATGCAATCGTGTTAGTCAGGGCACTCTGCATGATGCCAATGCTGTACTGAGCAGCAGGCTATTAGGAAAGGGTACAGCAGCATGCCGCACTGCTGGCAGGGCCCTCCCATGCTGGGATTGTCTATATGCAAACACCATGCCCACTGTCACAGCACAACACAGGAGAATGCTAGGGAGCTATTTCTGTAACACCAGGAACACTTATTTCTCCACAACTTGACCCCTGCTCTGTGTGGTGATGATGGTGATGTGTTGCAGATGTGATGTATAATAGCAGGAGGGCACTGATGCATCAGACCAGGAAATTAAAAAAGATGCCATTCACACAAAGGAATGTTTAGTTAAGTTTGAATTCCCTGGCTCGGATGATACCGTGATGGACCATTTGTTACATCTTTACTTACTAATGTTCATTTGCTGTGGAATTTGTTATTGTCTGTTTGTTTGTTTTCCCCTCTCCAAACCAGTTCGTTAGTGATTGAAAATAATTCTAAGATCTCATCTGCATTTCCCCCAAGATATCTGGAGTCAGAAATGGTTGGAGGCACTGGGTCCTTAAAGGAACAGCCTATTGCAACACACAACAGTAACTATGTTTCTACGATTTATGAAAAGAAAGCAATATGTGCCTGTTTCGGTGCCTGTCGTTTGCCTACCAATGGTGCAGTGCTCCCCATTCCAGCCCTCTCTGCATTCACATTTCCCATCTTTACAAGTTCCGTGCTCCGTACAACGGGGGTGACACACACGCTGGTCACAGGCCACTCCTGTCCACCCTTCTTCACAGCGACATGCTCCGCCAATGCATACCCCGTGAGTGCCACAGTCTACAGAGCACACTTCTAGAAGAAGAAAAGAAGAAAGGTCACAGCTAGCTTATGGCAGTGGGCGGAAGCAGCAACCATATCATGAAGGAAAAAGTGAGCAGAACAGGTATGCTGTGGCTGAAAATTATATGCTGCCAAAAGCTGGCCTGTGCCTATTCTGACTAAGCCCAGCCTCTAATTTTTGCTTAAAACCAAACAAAACTACATTAAGAAGTTGTTTAAAAAAACTGCTAATGTAGGCTGGACAGACTGCTGTAGACCTGCATCCTCCATGCAGCTACGAACAAGTTTCAGAGATAGCTTCCTCAACACCGGTCAGCAGTGAAGAAGGAGAGCAAGCAGCTCAAATCTGGACCCCTGGTGATTCTGATACAGGCACCGATTTGCTAAAAATGAGATAAAAACTCACCTAAAACTCATTCAGCAGAGAATGGTGACAATTCAGGGTCACTTAAAGTCTAGGAGTGACAGTTAAAAGACACTTTTAAGAGAGAGATTTTGGAATCCTATTACCAACATGGTCAGTTATCCGGTGTCTCAGTCCAAAAATTCTTCTACAGCTCTCTGCCAGTGGAAGTTGTAGAAAAGCAGAGGGGTCTTGCCTTGTACATTATCAAAGAGACTGACAGTGAAACTCATTCATGAATTTTCCTGGCTGCTGATGCATTAAGCAGAAAAACCCCATCCTGACACACAGCTTCACTGGTGGGGTATTCTAAGTCATTAAAGAAATAACTGAATAAGTGTGAAAACTGTAAAGATGATTTTGAGAGACTTGCTTATGGCCTGCAGCTCCATCTCAAGTTTCAGCTTACATTATAAATGCAAAATTCCCAGTATTTTTTCCCAGAAATTGAACATTTGCTGTCTTGTCAAAACTGGTTTCCCCCCCCTGCCTTTAGCTCCTTCTGTTAGAATAATCAAGTATGTGTCTCTTTTTCAATGTTTTCTGCTTTCTCTTTTTTTAAATAGTCCAAGTACAACTGAAAAGGGAAAAATATTCTTCATTTGCACAGAGATTTTTCTGTCTTGTGTTGTTCTTCATAATTGAGCAGTTTCGTGATGTGCAGTAAAGCAAGCCCCCCAAATGTACTTAATTGTAGTGTTTTCCGTTCCTCAAATGTTAGAAGTATATTTACAGATGATGAAAGTTTTCATTCACAGTAGGGAAACAGATGTGAAGCACCCAAGTTACTTTCTCAGTCCAAATGAGGGTCAGTTTTAAAAGGAAATAAAAACTCCTAACTGCACTCTCCTAATCCCCCACATAATGAATATCACAAAAAATAGTATCTAAGATACATGCAGATGTCTTCCCAGAATGACTCAACAGGACAAAACACATTCCAAAGAGAGTTTTCTAAACAATTTTCATTTCAAACTTGCCACAGATGTTACCATTTTAACAAAATAGGAACATTATTGTAAAATCAGGAAAAATAGTTTTCTTACCAACGGAGCAGTCGGGACCCATCCAGTTGGGATCACAGCTACAAAGACCTGTGTCTGACAGGTAAGTACCATGCCCACTACACTGGTCTGGACACTGGGCTCTGGGAAGCTCACAGTTTATTCCACCCCAACCTGGGCTGCAGAGACATTCTCCATTCACACAGACTCCATGGTTGGAACATGTAGGATCTAAGCAATCAACTACAGAAGAAAACAAAACCAATGTGGGGAAAGGTCATTACACACAATAGGATGTTTGGAAAACAGGTAGGTGCATGCTCTGAAAGGTTTATATCACTGTGTTGCATAAAGCTAGTTGATGTAGTTCTTCAAAACACATTAACATCTAGTCCAAGAATGAGAAAGTGTGAAGTGATTTGTGTTTTATGTTAGCCCTAAATAAAGCAGGGTGTGACTGAACAATGAGAGCTTACTGCAGGAATGCTGTAGTGAAGAAATACAAAGACTTATTTAATACTCAGAGATATGTATAAAACAAGAATTCCACACATAAGCCTACACCTGGGGACATTTCTTCTGAAATGCACGGAGGTTTCAGTGACTCCTGTACTATATTTAAATAAACAAATAACAATAACAAGAAGAATCTGAATAAATGACACTTTTAAATGGCTATTTTATATGGAATATCTTCCTCAACACTGCTGTTATTACTGCTCAGATGCTGGAGCATTGTGAGAATAACATTAGGAAATCCACTCTAAGTACCTAGAAGTCAATATATCAGTGGCTTTCAGATTTGTTTAGACTCCTAAATTATTCAGGCACTTCTGAACACTGGATTCATGGCCCACTAGTAGCTGAGTTGTGAAACTGAGCCTCCTAGTAACTTCAACCCCTATTCTAACCGGTATATAATTTCCCTTAGAGAAATCAGTTAAAAACAACATCTAGGTGGATTTCATCTTTTCTCACTCCTGAACCACAGTAAGAAAGTGAAAACAGTTGTGATGGAAAATCCTGCAATGAAACTCCCATTGTTATTTCAGTCCTAATAAATAAAGGAATGTTATCAGCTCTCTTTCAAATAAACTCTCTCAGTAACATTACCATTTTCCAAATTTTCATCTTCTATTATGAATTCGTTTTAAGTATATTATGCTCTACCTCAAATACTATCATAGAGCTTCTACCTACTGCCTTTTGCTGTGGAATTGAGGGTCAAGGTCAAATTCATGTCCCAAATAAAATGAATTCATCTCATGCCTGGTATATATTAGCTCAAGACAAAGGACCAAGAATGATTGGCATTCTCTCCTGCAGCTCCAGGAAGATCTGAGCATGTAATGAAAGTGATTTGTCTCTCATCTTTTCTAAATTGATCCTTCTAAAATAAGGTAGAGACATTTTCACTCTACCTCACATGAACAATACTTGATCTTTCAAATCTCAACTTCTATAAACAGGGAGTCTTGTCAAATTATTATATGTAGTTGCAGAACATTTAAAGTATAAAGATTAGATACAACAGAGATGATTGAGGCAGGCCTATGTAGAGGTGCAATACCATGAGTTATCAGAGTAGTTTTGATCTTAGTTCAGGTCATAGGAATAAATTAGTGTAAAATTACTTATAAGGCTTTCATTTTAATTATTACTGGCCATAGGGTCTTCCTTTTCATTTTTTTTTCCAGTAAGATTTAATGCTTAGTTAATTGGACATGAAACTATTATAATGCAATTTCACATTTACAGGTAAATCAAGATTATATTTACAGATAAAGCAAGACTGTTTTGTGGGTCAGTTAAGATTTGATAAATTCATAATTGGTTTTAAACTAGTCAGAATGTCTGTCCTGTCCTGTTATACCTTCTTGGTGTGTAACAAAATTAGAAACTGTCCAAAGTTTAGAATATGTCCTTCTTACTATTTCTGTTGAACTCAATAAACACATTGTATGTGGCAGGGTTGCTAACTTTAGGGGATATTGATGAGTCCTAATACACTCTCCATGTCAGAAATGTAACCTTGAGTCCTGTGTCCAGTTCTGGGCCCCTCAGTTTAGGAAAGATGCTGACTTGCTGGAACATGTTCAGAGAAGGGCAATGAAGCTGGTGAGGGGTTTGGAACACAAGCCCTGAGAGGAGAGGCTGAGGGAGCTGGGGTTGCTTAGCCTGGAGAGAAGGAAACTCAGGGCTGACCTTATTGCTCACTACAACTACTTGAAGGGAAGTTGTAGACAGGTGGATATTGGTCTCTTCTCCCCGGCAGCCATCACCAGAACAAGAGGACACAGTCTCAGGCTGCACCAGGGGAGGTTTAGGTTGGATGTTAGGAAGAAGTTCTATATAGAGAGAGTGATTGCCCATTGGAATGGGCTGCCTGGGGAGGTGGTGGAGTCACCATCATAGGAGGTGTTCAGGAGGAGACTTGATGGGGTGCTTGGTGCCACGGTTTAGTTGTTTAGGTGGGTTGGATTGGTTGATAGGTTGGATGCAATGATCTTGAAGGTCTCTTCCGGTCCAGTCCGGTCTGGTCTAGTCTAGTCTAGTCTAGCCTAGTCTATTCTAAATGTATCATCTTCCTTCTCCAGTGCAATGAAAGCAATGTACAGCATATGAAAAGCACCACCTTCTGCTACATAAACTGTTTTCCCTCTATCCTGAATTACAGTATTCATGCAGCTGAGACCTATTTCTACAGAATAAGCCTACTGATACCTTTAAACTCTTATTCTCCCTTGCTGTATAGAGTAACACACTAACCACCTTTCTCCTTTATTCTATACAAATATAATTTATAGTTGTTTTGTTCTATCTTATGGGTAAGTAATAACTTCCAGAGGTTAATTTGAAGAGAGCTTTTACTTTGAACTCAAATCTTGTCTATATTAATATATGCTCTTAAGAGTTATCACCATGGGCCAGATCATCAGCTACTAAAATTAGTGTAACATGATTGCACTGACTTAGGCTGCCAAGGTTCTGGTCCCAGGACTTTGTAAGGGTTTACAATGGTATTTAATAAGGATTTATAAACAGAGCTTCTTTGGTGTTTAAACAAAGGCAAACGCGCCTTAGCAAGCTGGTACACCAGACTTAGAACTCACAGCCCCTCGGCAGCTCAGATCATTAGAGCTCATTTAGTATCGGGCTCTCTGTAGATTTGATAAAAAAGGTACTGAAAGCAATTTATATCCCTAAGGACAAAAAAGGAGGTCAAGGAGTTTTCTGAACAATATGTATCATAAAGCCCCCAAAGAGCCATGAATTACACTTATGAAGTTAAATGCCATTGAAAAATGACTCGACCATGAAGCTGACAAGAAAACCGCCCTTAACTTAACTGAATTTGGCAATTTCACTTGTCTCCCCCAAACCAGATTGAATGAAACCTGACAGATACGCCACTTCATCTTGTGTGCAAATTTGTTAATAGAACAATGTTTATGCTGCAAAAATTGTGAATCACAAATATTGATTTTGATGCCACTTTCATTTCAGGTAAATTGAACAATATGACCATGATAAATATTAGAAAAAATAAGCCAAGGGAAACTAAAAAAATTGCTGACCCACTTGCTCCAACTCAGTAGCCTAGTTGGGAGATAGCAAATGAATCAACTTTTGCCATTGCTCTTGGATGCTCAAATCACTAGAGGAGATGTCATATGTTATATATTAATACAGGTAGATTTATTTGCATCATTCTACCATCAGAATGGCAGAATTTGAATTAGTGCAAAAACTTTAGATACGATCAGATGATTACCTTCGACTGGAGAGACACCACTTCATGTTATACCCTCTCTCCTGTAGCTCTTGAATGAATGTGAAAAATATGTACATAAGAGATGGAATTTATAGTAGGAACACAATGGTTGTTTTTGAAACTTATTTGTATATTAATTTATTGACTTCTTGGTTGCCCAATGATGTATGGAAAAGGTTATTTTAACCTTTCTTGTCATGTTATTGGCAGTCAATATCTCCTGTCTTTTTAATCTGTTTATCTTTTTAAGACAAAACCTATCCTTTCAAGCACAATGTTGATTAAATAACATATGTCCTTTCACCTCATATAGTAATTCACCTCCCCCAAAGCTTTGTTGACTGACAGCATTTTGTAGTGTTTCCAATCCTGAATGGTGTTAACATGAACATCTCTGCAAAAAGATACACACTAACTTGTTCTGTCAACTACTCTGGAGTTAGTAATGTGTTTGTTTCACCCATTTCAAACATTCTCCTTACATTAAGCTGACTTAAGCACCCCAAGAGCCCATTTCCCTTATAGGAGTGCTAGAGAGTTCCAGATGTCTAGCCCCGATACACTGCACCATTCTAATCAACTGATAGTAGAGAGTTCCTTGCAAGTAGCTGGGAATTACAATTAAGATGAGGGAGGAACACTTACTGTCTAAAATTTATAGAATCAAATGAAAGAAACCTCATTTTTGGCCATCTACTACAGTCTGAAAACAGGAGCATTTCTACAACACAAAACATGATGGAATTTACGTAACTTAATAAGACCAAGAAAATGATTGTGGTTAGTAGCAGAAAGAGATCTGTCTGCAGTCCCGGGGAATGAACTGGATGTTGTAGAGTACATTAAGGACATTTTTTTCCCTTCTTTGATTTCAGTGAGAATGCTAGCAAGGCATTTCAGATAATTTTTGCACATTTCCTGTAATCATACACTCAGGGTGAACTGAGACCTATCAATTCCAGCAAATAAAAAGGACATTACAGAATTTTGTGAGTATGGCTTAAAATGTAACCTGTTTAAAACCAATGGAAAACTTCGACTGACTTCAACTGAGCTCTAGATTAGAGCTTCAATAACCAGTGCTGTGAAATTTTCTTGGAAGAAGATGACAGGGACAAATTGAACAAACAGTTGTAGCGTTGGCAGACCCACTAGCAAGAATCCTTGTTTGTTTGTTTTTAATTTTAGTAAATAAGTTCACTCAGACTGCTGTAAAATCTTGACCTAAAGGCAACGACTGCACTTCATGCCAGAAAAATAAACCCCTTAGTGGTCTAGGTCCCTGTAGTTTTCTTCCCTTTGTTCTCTGATGGGAGAAACAGCTGTTTGCTGCAGGGTAAGATAAAAACTGATATATGTGGTGGACAGCTCTGCATCTCACTCAGCATACTGCACAGAGACTCTTTAGTCCTAAACCCATGAAGCTCCAGTCCCAGCACTTTAGTCCCCAAACTACTTCTACCTTTGGAGGACTAATAAGCTCTGGAATGTCATCATAAAGTAGCTTGAATTTTCACTGCTCTGAGGATGTGCAAAGTATGCTGAATTGTCTATCTAGCAATTATTTGGAGAGTTAAATTCCCTTTTCTAACCATACTAATATATTCTAAAAGAGCAGCAGTCCAATTTGTCTTGTGCATGCTAAGAGAAAACACCAAATAAAACCAATATTGAGCTTAATCCATGACCACATTTTGCATAGGTTATTTTGTTAAATTTGCTTAGTCTGCATACACAAGGAATTGGATGCTTTCAGCATGAAGACCTTTTCTGCATCCCAAGGAAAGTTGTTGTTTGTGTGTACCATCTATCCTTCTTTAATCCCATATGATTGCAGCTAACAGGAGTAATTTGCCCAGCATTAAGTCTGTAGGTAACATGGATACCTAAGTCTTTCAAATTTGTTTCATCAACCTCTGTCTTAATAGTGACTGATACATTTGCTTTGTGTGAAGCTGTAGCTATACAACTTTGTCTACCACTACTCCTTTATTCTCTGTATTTCACATCCAAATTGTTCAATAAATACAATCCATAAGAAAAGACTTATCTTCACTCTTCAACAAAGGAACTATTCAGGTTTACTATTCATACTGCACAACAATGCATACAGAGGACCACAAATTTTGTCCAAGCTGTGCTGTCAGTAAAATCGCAATGGACTACATTTTGACCCCACTTTACAATTATCTGATACAGTGGTTTTAAATTTAATTTTTAATTCTGTCCTTTCTTTCCCTGTTCCCCTATCCATTAAATAACTCCAAAATGCAGACACCAAACTCACAGAAAAAAAAGTCCTACCTTCTTCACAGTTTTCTCCTTTATAGCCAACAGAACAGACACAGTTCCCTTCAATGCAGGAACCGTGACCTCCACATGAGGGATCGATACACTGGCTGATGGGTACATCACATTCTGGACCTTTCCAGCCACTGTAGCATAAGCAGGTGCCTTTAGAGTACTGACCGTTGCCACTGCACAGAACTGGGCAGGCGGCTGGAAAATTCAATGAAAGAAAAACAAGCAGGGTCATACATGTATTTATCTACAAGTGCATTAAACATCCACTACCAAATATTGATACATGTATTTAAACAGTTAATTTTCTAGGGGAAAAAGATCTAAGGTAACTTGTAGTACAGCTCTTCATCTCCCAAATAAATAATTTGGTTATTTAATAAAACAAGGATTGTTGGGCATTCTGAACACAACTGCTACTCTTCAAAGACTGTTGATGATGTTTGGGATAACTAATGAAGTAACACAAACACTTTTGAGTCTGACATTACTCTGCTTTCTTCTAACTAGGTAACACAATTTTCACAGACAGCAGAACACAAAACGTTCAGTCCTCAGAACATTTTATTATACCTTTCTTCTTCTATAACAATTTAATGTAATACCCCCCCAAGTTTTTAAGCCCCTTGACTTATTTATTTCAATGTAAGAATGTTTAACACAGGAATAACACAAGCTTTCATCTACAACAAATGCACCTTGCCACCAATATCTCTGTTGAACCTTGTTTTCCCAGATCCCAGAGTGACTACTATTACCCTGTGTGCGTTGGCAAGGATGCGCCATTAACCCTTATCCCTCACTCTTGTATTATTAAGGAGGTAAGACACATTCCGAACAAATATTCATTTATGCAAATGAAGTGAAGACTGTGAATAATAAAGGTAGTCAGCCGGGCTTAGAGGCTAGGAATTGGATGCTGTCTATATGCACAGCAATGGAAAGAAACAAGCAGTTTATTAAAAGCCAGCTGCATATAAAGGTTACACTAAGGCATATTCACACTCCTGTATGCCCATATCTCCCATGCAAACACAGCAATCTGTGAGCTTACAAGCCTGCCAAAGACTGAGCGTGTGGTCATCAGTGAGGGAAATAGAAAAATAACAGAGGAATAACAGAAAATGAGAGTAATGAAGTGGATCTTTGAAAAAAGGTGCTCTTTCACTGGCAAAGTTTGATAAAGACAGAAAAGGGTTTCCCTCTCTTTTCACCCTTCAAAGTAATTAGAAACTAACAGCTAGTTTTACACTGCCAAAAATATACTCAAAACCCACTATTAATCACAAAAAGGTCCTAATGTCTTCTTGCTTCTATTACCCCTTTAACCCGAATGATCAAGAAGAACCCAAGTAATTGATTTCTTACAAAGAAATGTGTAATTGTCCAGTTATACAACTTCTTCACTGCTCAGTCCTGTAACCCTTATTAATCTTAGCTGTCCCATTGATCTGCTGCAAAACCACATAGACTTTTCCCAAGACTTTTCTTAGTTGAAATAGGAAAAAGAAAAGATCAGAAAAAACACACTCAGATTTGTAGCCTGAGATGGTAGCTAAAATTTAGAGTGCTGAGAATGATTTCAATTAATACTACAGCAACTTTCTAATTTCATATGTGATAGATGTTCACAAGTGCTTTACTGAGTTCAGGGAAAAAGTTTATGCTCAAGTGCTACCTGTTTTTTGCTTTCTGCAGCTGGTTTCAGAACTAGCATTACTGAACCATAAGACTGACAAATATTCACTATGCCCATACTGCACTCTGGGACAGTCTGTTCTATGTCTTTTTGCACATCATCATCACATGTCCTCCTATAATATACAATACACCGAACTAGAGCACCTGAAATGCTATATGACTATTTGTTTTTTTCCTGAATGAGCTACACCACAGGATCTGTCTCGGTTTCTTGGCACGCACTGCTGTTCACTGCTTAAATAAGTGAACTGCTGCTGCTGCAACTCATAAAGGTGAGCCATAAAGAAAGGGATCAAACTAGGACCACTTCCACTCTTTGGGTATGAGGATATGAGGACAGGGACAACTCCTCTGTCCATAACTCTCCATTCCACTGCACTTAAAAGTCTTGTTTGGGCTGACATTCCCATGTTTTCCCAAGTCACTGTGAGAAAGGTAGTCACTTCAATCCTGCTCTCTTTACTTGTCATGGTGCAGTGGACCTGGCGGTAAGTGAACAGAAGGCAGCTTAGACTGAGGACCTGCAGTAATCATGAGTGGCAAGTTTCTTGATGACACCTTCCACACCCTGACACATTGTAGAGATGCTGCCCTTTATCTGGGCCTCATCTCTAGATCAAGACACCTATTAGGTCCTCTATGTTGTGATTAAGCTATCAGTCCCTTTGTTCACGTCCACCACAGAATAAAGTAATATTGTTAGATGCAAACTCCACGACCTTCAAAGCCATTGTAGACACTCAACATTATCATTACACTCAATGTGAATTCTCCAGCCGCATGGGGACATGCTAGCACATGGGTTGGTTTTGCCCTTCAACCTGCTCACTATGGTGTGATAAAGCTGCATAGAAAGAGAGCGTCCTAGGGAAACTAAATGAATCAGTAAGTAGTAAAGAGTTTCTTCAGACAAATCACTTTTGTTCAAGTAGTTGTAAATACAAAATGTTAGAGTTGGCTTATAAGCTGGATACAAGTGAGGAAAAGTGTTTTTTGCTTTGTTCTTTTTCAGGTCAGCATGGCATTCAGCACCTGAAATGACTGGTGCTCTGCAAACCTCTCCTCTGGAATCAAAGCTCAAATAAAGGCATTAACTCTATTGGAACAACACAGTGCCCTGTAAGATAATATTGTGCCTCTCACCTGCTGTAAGATTACTTCTCCCCTCTCCTTGTCCCTATCTATCATCAAGAAATGGACTATTATTGTCCAGCTAAAAGAGGCATATCTGCTATTTGTAACTTCCTATGGGAAAGATATTCTTGGCTCCCAGTTTTGATCTGAATATTCAAAATTCAACATTTGGGACACCAGAGACTGTCACAGCATATGGAAAACTGTTAGCTGATGCTAAGTCTTGAGATAAAGAGCTTCCACATTAGTTTTTCAGTATGTCATTACTCTGCTTTGGTGCTTCAGGAATTTAACCTTAGGGATGAAACAAAGATTAAGACACTTGCAATCTAAAGCTACAAAGTTTAATCTATATCCTCCTCTTGGGTTATTCTACAAACCCTGTAACAGGAATATCACTTTGAGAGTAAGAAAAATGACAGAGGTTTTTGGTTGGTGTTTCCAACACTGCTATGCCACTAAGATAGCAGAAGAAACATGTAAGCAAAAATGCAAGCAAGTGTAGGTTATACGATGCTTGTTTGTAAACGTTGCAATAAATAGTTCTTCGTTAATACTTCTGCTACGAGCTCATAGGGTGTCCTGCGTGAGAGAAACAGAGAGAATCAAGCTGCTTCTCCACAGAAAACAGAAGCAAGCAGTCTAACAAGGGGTCATAGTTGCAGGGCAAGACCCAAAATAGTCCACTCTACATTTACATCCAGGTATCTTCAATTAACAACTAGAGAGTCGTCTAGAGTTCTTGCTATCTAGGACTACTGAGTTTTTCTATGTGAAGTGGAGGGCTCCCATTCCAGGAAGGAGTTGACTGTTCAAAGTCTGCTGAAGGACTGAGAAGACTGCTGGTTTATTTAATGAAACAATCAAGCTCCACCTCATTTCTATGGACAGGTAGATCACATAAAGACAACTGTGCATTGCACACCAGCACTGCCAAAAAAACAGATAGGGATCTTGAGGAGTAGTTATGGCCACACACAAGAAAATTAAGCACAAGGGTATATGTCCTGAGTGAAGTTTGAATAAGTATAACTGCTATTAACCCTAAAAACAGTTTTGGTGATGAGATTCTACCCATCAGCAAGTACTTAGAATCATAGAATCAACCAGGTTGGAAAAGCTCAAAGATCATCAAGTCCAATCTGTCACCCAAGACCTCATGACTACTAGACCATGGCACCAAGTGCCACATAAAATCCCCTCTTGAACACCTCCAGGGACCGTGACTCCACCACCTCCCTGGGCAGCCCATTCCAATGGCTAACAACTCTCTCTGTGAAGAACTTTCTCCTCACTTGAACAAAACCAGGGAAAATTCTTAACATGGGGCTCAGCTACTTAATGGATATTACAGACCTTTGAGTCATGTAGGCTGCACACATTTAAAAGCATTAATTGAGCATGAAAGACTGGCCAAACATCCCACTAAGAGCTGTCTCCATAAAGGTTATCTTTGGATAGGCATTTTGGAGTAATGTTAACTTTCCTTGATGCATGAGGAAAGACCATTTGATAACAGCTTGTTACACATGGACTAGGAAGGGAGATGGTAACAGGTAATGCCCAAATGGTGTGGCATTAAAAGCCATTGTTTTGTCCAGTGACAATTAACACATAGGTGTCCCAGATACAGCCCGTGTACACATGCATTTCACCCACCCTTATGGTATTCACATGGACATACTCACCAGAGGTGTGTACGTGCTGCTACAGCATGGCAAGAAACCATTAAAGGGTATCTGAGAGGTCAAACTCTTGGAGGCTGTTGCAGAACTTGGTTTAGTTACACAGCTGATTGGTTGAGAGCCCTTCCCCTGCTGCTTGAAGTTCCAAACAGGATTTGAAGACAGATTTCTGTCTTAGTTCCTGGTGCAGAGAGAGTCCTATACCACTAGAATCTGGGCTGTCATTTCTCTACTGCAGACTTTTTTCAGTTTGTCCCCATCAAACAACAAAATGGCATACCTCTCTTGAATGTTATTTGACTTTCCAGGCATAAAAATATGCAGACTTGAAAGGTTTTTGAACTCACGTCTCAATGCTTCCCCACCCTTATATTGCCTTATTGTGCATGCAGCTCAGTTTTGCATCCAAATGTAAATCTTCCAATGGGGCATAAGAAGGTTAGCTCCCTTTGTGCCATCTACAGGCTTATTCAGAGCTCAGGGAAGCTCTCAAGAGCCATTCCACATCAAGACACCATTTTTCAACAGAAAAATATTCCCACAGAATTTTGTGGTGAGATGCTGGAGGCAGGTTGGTATGGGAAGTCACTGCTCTAGATGAAGAAAACTGCATCAAGCCTGATGGGTATTGCTTCAGCAGGGACCAGCACAGTTGTATCCATCATGCTTGTATGCCCTAACCTCAGTACCACTTGGTGTGCGTAAAACACAAACTTGGTGGCTTCTCCACAGTGTAAGCAGTAAGGAAAATTAAGACCACATGTTGAAGTGCAAGTTAAAGGCTGCAGTAATAGAGCACTTAGACACCATCTAAAGTGCCCTTACACCCTATGCACTACTAACTGTTCCATCAACTCATTTTAACAAGACAGTCTGAAAACTTAAAAATCCTAGAACACTCTCTGACTGAACACATAGTTAGACAAATCCATTGAATGAAAATCTACAAAAGCTACTATAAAAAAAAGACACACCATCTGCTGTAGGAAGCCCTAACACAAGTTATCTCTAGAACTAAAAGAATTCACTGAAAGAGCATCAAAGACAGGTAGAATTTATTAGTCTTCCTCATCTATCTGTTGTATGACACCATTAGATCTGAAATGCTGGGTAAAATAGAATTATAGTCTGAGACATTAGAGCTTTACTTCTGTAATACAACCTTTATACAAATATGCTCACAAAAAGAAACCATTCTGAAGAAACACTATTTATACTCCTATGTAAGGTATGTTCAGCCCTTTTAGAACTGTACAAAGCTTTGCCAGACCTAAGAGAAATAAAAACTATTTTTATCTGCAGATGTTCCTGTTTAGGAGGAGCGTGTTTCAGTCCTGGAACTTTTGCTGAATCTCACAGATGAAAAGAAGTGTGCCTGACAGCATATGCACTTTCAAAATTGCAGAAGGATCACCTCTCTGTGTGGTCACACACTGGTCTAGTGTAACTATTATGACTCAACAGTGGAGGATATTCACTAATATTAGCATGCACAGCACCTGTTGAGGTTGATTCAAAATTTGCTTGGAGCTAGACAAAATTTTGGTGGTACTTCCCAACATACAGGGACAGTGTGAATCTTCTCATCAAAAAGAATGTCCTTTTTTTTTAGTCTAGTTTTGCCCCAAGAATTCTTCCCTATACTCATTAGTTCAAGTCATCTCAATGTCTCTAATCTTAGAGGAAGTGATTATGTATCACCAGACAGAGTGAATGTTTTTCAAGTCTTCAATACAACCATATTAACATGCTACAGATGTATCTCAAAAGTCATCTAGACCTTCAGCCTGGGCAATTTGAATGTTCTCTTTGGACAGACTTGCACAAAGTCTTAGTTATATAAAAAAATGAAATACACACAGTAGCATAATAGAAATCAAGCTGCTCTTTGTTTCACTGACGACTGGGAACTCTACTGAAGACAGACAGAGGTCAAATTTCTTATCGAAGAATCTTACTGGTGAACCTTCTGGGTGTGGTTCCTCTAGAGGATAATTAATAGAGAATCTGTAATAGCTCACACTTGGAGTTCCATTTAGCAGAGATTAAGTGGCTATTGCTGAGGGATTATGCATGATTTTGCCAGTATATAAAGAAGATGGATTACTGCTTATGACAGTCTAACCTAAAGCAAATAAATGCATTCCAGGTCAGCTCCAAACTGAAGCAGAAATAAAGGAAAGATCCAAAACCTAACGTTTTCTACAAACATCTAGTTCTGAATACCTAAAAAATACAAATAGGTTTGCATTGTACTTGTGTTTTTCTCTTTGATGTCTTTATCTTGGTGACATATATGTAGCATTTAGTCTGTAAACGCTAATTTCTCTTCAATGGATAAATCAGATCAATATGTAAGCAACTGAAGATGTATTTTACTGATGCTAGAGCTGAATTCTACTACAATGGTGTACCAAAGCCATGAATAATTTTAGATTCACTCCAAAAGCCAAGTTCTTGCCTAGAACTTCCTAAAGTGAACTTATACCTATTTACATATAAACAATCTTAACTCTACAAAACCACTAAAACTACAGGAATTGCAACCATGCATTTTAGAAAATCATCCCAGTTATTTAAGAAATTGTTGACAACCTCATCCAAAATGTTGACTCTAGGCTTTACATTATTATTATTGGGAAAAAAAATAGTACTGAAACCTAACATATTATCACATCCCTTGCTACATCAAGTGTTTGC
Source organism: Melanerpes formicivorus (assembly GCF_026170545.1). NCBI lineage: Eukaryota > Metazoa > Chordata > Aves > Piciformes > Picidae > Melanerpes > Melanerpes formicivorus. The sequence continues at coordinate 44,936,055 of NW_027142354.1, read as the reverse complement.
CCATATTTCAAAACATTAGGAGACATGAAACATGAGTGTTTCATTTGTAGCTCAAAAATGCAAATGTTTTGTCTGACAACACTTTCCTTCATGTTTGCTGTTTAAGCCTATTTTAATCAGTTGGATGCAACTTTCACTTATTACCTGCATGTCTAGTAACTGGAGTTCTTTTATGGATATATGAAAATCTGAAATTGCTTCTAAGACCACTCCATGGCTTATGCTGTTTCACTTTTACTTGCTTATGCTGTTTTTATGCTGCTTTCCTGGTAAGAAGTTGCCCCACTCCTAAGCAAACTTTGCCCCAAGAAAATAATTTTGGCATGGGAGAGTGAATGAATCAAGGAACATCTTCACTCATTTGTTCTTTATGTTTCACAAACAGATATTTGCAAGGGTGGGAAGAAAGGTGTTCGGCTAGACTTCCTGCTCTTCAAGGTCACTAACTTCCATCAGGATGAAATGATTTCAAGAACAGGAAACTCTAGAATATTGAAGACCTCATGCTCTTCAAGCAGAAACCATCTTGTAGAAATTCATGTAGTAGCAGAAGAATGTCAATTGTGACTAGCTGGTACTGGCATTATATGCTTTATTAGTTACTTCATGAAATTGTTGACTTTGACTAAAGAGTACTCAAATAATTTAAATGATTTAATAGTAGTAGTATTCTATGCCTGCAAGCACCAAGTTAGTGCTAAGATGAAGTGTACAGCCCTTTATAGGATTCATGCCCTGCAATCCTTAGTACTCATGCTCTGCAGCCCTTACTTCAGTTGCTCAACCTGAGCCTCACCAAGCTCCCTTGTCTAGCTCTGTCAAACTGCACATTAGTAAGCAAGAAAGAGATTCACAGAAGAATTTCTAGAAGGACAAAAAACCCATCAGGTGTGTCAAATCTCTGACATTCAGAAACCATTTGGGGAAAGCAGCACACGCTGACTTAAGCACTAAAGTATGGATGCTTTAATTAATCCGGGGTGAATTTAATTGCTTTAGTTAAGTGGAAATTGGGTTAAAAATGATGCAGAGCATGCTGGGGTGTGTTAAAAACATGACATATGAGTTGGATGAATCGATAAATTAAAAGCGCACAGATGTTTTAATTAAACCCAGGAAAGTTAACGGAGATCACTAGAGACTTTTAAGCCTATGATTAATTCAATTCATTTAAAATACCTGTAGAGATATGGGGATGCCTCCATTTTGGGAGTTACAGAAGTTCTCAATCAATAAGTACTTAAGCTGTTCTACAGAAAAAAAATGGCAGGATTTTTATAGAAGTGACTGAACATCATTAATTGCACAATGAATATTTACATCCTTCTGAACACTCAGCAAACTTTTGCTCTAGCCAAAATTTATCAAAAAGCTCATAGCTTTTATCCTTACCTTCAGTGTGACCTTATCGCTCAATAAGACTACACTTACTGTTCCCTCCTTTACTCTTCTACAAAGCATGTATTGCCATTAGATAAGTGGTTTGCTTAAAACTACTACCAAAAATACCTAAGGAAGAAAGATGAATGTGTCCCTGTTCCCCTGGAAAAGCCACAGCAGAACATAAAATAGATTTTTCAAGTGGTATAAAACAAACTATAGATTGGATGAGTTGAGCTAGGCACTTGTAAAACCAGCCAACGGTGCCAAGGTTGAAATGTCTTGAGGACTTTCTCTTGTCAGTACACTCTGGATTCAAAACTTCACCAGCCTGTCTGTTCCCCCTCCACTACTGCAGTAACTCTCCAACTATCGCTACCTAAATTAAAGACTGCGGTCTTCCATGCAGTACATGAAGATGGTTTACAGATAGTAGATTTACAGTCAGTCCAATTACAGAAGTCCTTCCTATCTACCACATCATTAAAGAGCAGCACAGTTCAGTTTCTTTTTCAGGTGCATCAATGTACTCAAGGAAATGGAAGCTACCCTGCCCTGATCCTAGTTTCCCACAGGAGAATGTGACTGATTGGTTTGCCACATATTTATGCTTTTGAAAACAGGGGTAAAAAAAGAGAGGGAAGAATTCTTTTCAATTCTCTGCATGATACATGAGAATGGAAGAAAATGTAGATGGTGGATATAAATGTCCTGAAGACGTTTCCTTGCAATCTAAAACTCTTTTTCTGTGGGAGGCAGTAACATGGAATCAGATCTGTGAAATTCCTGCTTTAGATATAAGTAGTGAAGTTGGTACAACTACAAGAACATGCTGAGAAATAAATTTTCCTTTCAACCAACAGATAGGATGGAAATAAATGGATGTTGAAATCAACTACTGTCATAGACCAGCAAGTAGATCTTTATTTGTATGTCTTGATAACTTCATCACTAGCAAAACTGAGAAAGAAGGGAAAACTAAATCATTTTAGAGGTTTCAGTAGCTACCTCTGTGAAAAGAGCCAGGGAGAAATCAAAGACATGAAGCGTCAAGTTCACAAAAACCAAACACCAGAATTATCCTCCCCAACATATGTGTTGTGGTTCACAACAGGGAAGCACTAACAGCATGAGTCATTTCTTCATCTAGAAAAAGAAATTAAAATATGAAATATTTCTTCAAATATTTTTGGAAAGCTTTTGCACCATTCCCAGGGAATGAGGTAGAAACTGTTACTTCTCTGTTAATAGTTTGTGTCTAGCTAAATAGCAATGCAGTAGGTGTAGGACTGCACCTACAGGCTGCTTTGGTGTAATTTTAGTTAATACTATTTGCCTTGTTAAATTTATCAGAAAATATTTAAATCACAACATGATTAATTGCACATTTCCACATTAGCTACAGCTATTTAAACATTTTTCTACATCTGAATTAGAAATCTTTCTGTTTGAGAAAGTAAGGGGGGATGACAGCTAACTGAATTTAGTATCACCCAACTGGGGTCTAAATACAGGAGAAGATCTAAATTACAGGTTCAAATCTACATATAATGCAGATATGAAAATAGCACTGCATGCTGAAATCTGAAGCTGTGATTTAAAGCTGTTTCTGTTATTCAGGGATGGCAAATGTCAAAGGATCTCTTAACAGCTGCATTTGTACAAAACGATTTACAATACTACTTAATATCAGTTGCTTCAATGACATTTGCCATCATTGCAAAGACTCCAAGATGATCCCAACACTACTGCAAAGACAAACTCATAGAACTTAATGAAATAAACAAATGCCAGTAGAAGTCTGTAGAGACAACGCAATGTAACAACAAAATATAGATTGCAACACAATTGAATAAGCTAACCAATTAAATACAAAAACAAATTACAAAGCATGCATCACTGCAAGCACAATTCAGCTCAGCAGAGTATAGAGTGGAGTGATTCTTAGCCACCCCTGGAAGCATTGTAAGATGAGATTTTTGGCCAGCCAGAAACTAAGCTGCACAACAGATTGTGTTGTGCATGTATTTGTATGCATGTCTGTCTCCTTGCTGCACTGGGAACCTTTTGAAATATTTAATTTGTTGGAATCCCATTGAAACACAAAATATTTGTGGCAATAGATGTGTTGCTGTTGCACATGTGTAAGAATGGGAAATAAAATGAAATGTGCCCAGCTTTTATTAAGTATGCATACTCTACTATACTGCTCTTGAAGAAAAATCCATGAATATGATTTTACTGTTCTTCCATATGCTTTCCATCTTGGACATAAGCAAAGCAAACTTCCTTATCACACAAAGCAAGTAAAACTTGGCTGCAGTTTGCAGGCCTCAGCAGCCATACTGCCTGTGGCTTTGCCTGTGGAATTTCCCCCGGCTGGGTAATAAGTGATCACATCAAGATGCACCACTGTTCACTGCAATCAGGGAATCAGAATTATTACATACCCTCTTTTCTTTTTACCTAGCATTTTGTCCAACAGTGGCATTGGCAACTTGTCTCAGTGAGTCACTTCCTTCACCACTGAATTCCTCAGCATTCCCCATTTGTTTCTTAATCCTCTTAGCTTTGTCTAAGAAATTTTCTCCTACAGAAACAAGTCCACCTTTAAGCTGTACCACCATCTTGCAAGCAATTTGGGAAAAGGAGTGATATATAATTTCAAGTTCATAGGCTGCAACATGAATTTAGAAACATGAGAGAGGGCAATGCAACCCATAGGCACAAATTTGGCTGTATGCTTACTGGCAGCTTAATACAGGAAACAAAAGCTAATTAAATTGCTATACTATGTGCAAGTACTGAGCACATTTAACAACAATAAATAAATACCTTTTAAAAATGTAAAGCTTTCTTTGCTGGCCTGTAAAGGCACTATTACAACAAACAGAAAGCAAGATGTGCTTTTAAACAACAGGAGCATCTCTGCTTGAAATTATTTGGGATAAGCTCTTCTGCAGATAATTTCTCTATAACCCTCAATTCAACATTGGAATCAGCAGAAACCATTAAGATTTCCAAGAACAATGAGAAGTTACTAGCTTGCTTGTTGAAAGCCACATTTCAAAGATTGTTTTCCCAAATATTTACAGTGCTAAAAGTAGCTCCTGCATCCCATTTCAACTTTGTCAACATTGTTTACAATGAACACAAAGGACCTGAAGCTCCAATTCTAGACTAGCGCAGGCTAGGGAGTAACCTTAGTACATCTTGCCAACATCTGCTAATAAACACATTTAATCAACAATGTACTACAGTGAGAGGTTCATAGTTTTAAAGACCAATGAAATGCTAGCATGCTAAATGACTTGTGTTGTAAAAGAAATTTAACAAAGTATCTACTGTAGAATTCTGGAATCCAGACTCTCCATTGCTAATCTCCAACAGAGTTCATGAGGATTGATGAGGAAAGCTGCAGACTAGAAACAATGGTTCCTGAATTCAATTCCTTTGCACAACACTGACTGCACACCTTGAACCTGTTGTGGAGCCATGGCCACTAACAATCACAAAGAATTCAGCCTGTGACCCTTTCAGTTCTTGGCTCATGTTTAAATTGCCAATTAGAAAGAGCTGAGTGGTGGATTTTGTGTTGGCTTTACTTGTCTACCTGACACTAGATCAAAGCTACTACCTCATTTCATGCAGGCAAGGTAGCAGCTGATACATGGTAAATGACTGTCAACCATAGGCAAAATAGGTTTCATGCCCATTTATTTATTCTGCAATTATTTAGGCACAGTGGATAGCACAAAACCATTGTCAGATTGCAGTGAAGTTCTATAAAACTAAGAAAACTGAGGGCAGACAGCAAAGCACTGCCCTCTACACAGAACTCCTTGGAAGGCAAGTGAGGACATGATCAGTTTGTCAGAAATGCAAAAAGTCTGCAATAAAAGATGAGAGTTGGAAAATGAGAAGAACATTTATAACAAAGGCATTTTAAGGTACTGAGTTAGAGAGGTGAGAGCTACTGGAGTGGAAGACTGCCAAAGACTGCCTTGTCTGTTCAAGTATCAAAATGATGCTTCCACCCACTGTGAAAGATTTGAGTGACAAGGCAGGGCTGTGCTGCTGCGGCAGCACATAGATAAGTTGGCACACATACACCTATAAACACACAAACCCCAAAACCAAACTCACCCAGGAAGAGATACTAAGAGAGAAACTGTACATGATAAATTTTGTGAACTGCAAGAAAGGAAGTGAGAGATGTGTGGGTGACAAGTCATGAATGCAGCACTTCCAAAGAAAAGAACACCTCTTAATTTTGTATTTTTAACTTACTTTCTTATGAGTATGATGTAAGTGATGAGACGTGCTAGGATTATGAATTCATAAAATATTTGCCAACAAAGGTGTTTTTTTTTTCCTCCCTAACCCACTACTTCTCAGCCCTCCCCCCCATTCCTGCTCTATCACAGTGGACAATACCATCATTCAATCCGTCATTAATGTTCAAAATTGGACGTTATTTTTGACTCACGCATTTCCTGGACTCAGAATTGTTATGCATTACATCTCTCTGTCAGAATTCTTACCCTAGCTTTCAGCAAATAAGATGTACATGAAATCAACACCTTTTCCTCCAGTATTGATAAATTCAGTCTTCAGTCATGTCTGCATGCAACGGTGATACAAAAATCGTGGTGTTAACCTGATAACCCAGCTTCAGCACTGTTGCCCTTCTTTCCCAGTCCTGTTTCAGGACCTCTCCTCTTATCACATGGAACATGAACTCTTGCAGAGCACTTAACCCCGACTGGTCACTGCTAGAATTCTGACTTCAATCTCTCTGTGACTTATATTGTTTTTTTAAAAAAGCAAAATTTTCAGAAGAGTATTTTTAGCTCTTTCCCACACTCTGTCTTCTTTGGAAGGCCTAGTTGTCCTCTGTTGTCCACATGATATCAACTATCTGAACCTTTCCAAAACTTTCCCTTACTACTGTGATACCTTAAACTGACAACAGTCACACTGCTAGTGTCTTTGCAACACTGCCTATCATATTTCCCCCCCCATTTATCTCCATTCCATTCACACTACTTTGGATTCCTAACGTTTGTAGCAGAGTTATGAAGGTAAATGTTTTCCTTACAGAGAGAGGAAATACTAACTCCTACACATGGCCAGCTGGACACCATACATTTATGTGGGCCATGTGCTCTACAGTGATGACCCTGAGTCCTGAATTATTCAGCAAGATGCACTCCAAAATTCATGTTTTCCCCACTGCAATCACCCTCAGAACCTCTTATGTCACTGGGAGTATCCTCCACATGGCACTAAGAGAATAGTTTCAAGCAGAGCATTCAATGGACAAAGCCCCACTTCTTTGTGCACTATTGCCCAAGCAATAAGCCTCTGAATAACCTCAGAGCAAGAAGAGTTCCAAACAGCTGAGATCTGAATAACATCTGAGACAAAGCAGGAGTTGCTACTCCTAGCAATTATACCTTACTTACCTAATAAGTGACAGCTTTTTACATCTTTATGCAGAGATTAACAGCACACACATAACAAAGAAAATGGCAGTGGCAGGAACTCATATTGAGGTGCAGGCAATCATCAGAAACAGCAAATCCATTAGAATAAATTTCAAAAGAGATAGACTACACCTTACATCTTAGAAACTGTTTTAGACTAAATAGATTTTGCAAAAGAAATGAAAAGAAATGTTAAAAAAACCTACCCTTCTTTTTATACTTATTAAAGTGGCGCCGTCCTTTGCCAGTAAGCCAAAAACAAACAGAATGAAAATAAAATAATGAAAAACCCACACAAGGAGAACAGCAAAAGAAATTGCCAATAACATAAATCTGAATTATTAGAGTTCTTAAAATCATATTTAAAAAATTAACTGATCAAACACGGTACAAAGTTTTGGTTTAAAAAAATCCCAAAGCCTCCAAACCATTTCCGCTGAAATATTAACACGTTTCTAATACATAGAACAATCGGCTACAAGCATCTGCTAAATGGCAACATGATGGCAGCTAACATGGGCTATCTGACATGATTTTTTTTCCTTCTTTTGCAAACTGGACATTATCTCTTAATGGGCTATTCTCATCACAGAAATCCCACGTGATGGTACCTCACTTCAACTTTTCAGAATAACTGAGTGTGCTTCTGAGGCGAATCCTAGTGTTGTAACACACAAAATTAAGGGAGGCTCTGAGCACATTTGCAAAACAGTGCATGCCAGTGTCTTTGGGAGTATTTCTTTAAAACAAGTGGAAGACCTGCGTGCCCTTGAAATATATTATGAGATTAAACAAATTTATAGCAACATCTGAGTCTTTTCTAGGAGCTCAGCTCATTGCAACACTGAACTCTACAAAGGGTGAAAAGCAGAACACGATGAAGGATGGCTCCTTGCAGATTTACCACAGAACTCGGCAGCTGAAAGACCAAACTATTATCAGACATTAACAGTGGGAACACTAAGTAAGAAGGACATCTTGATATACTTGGGTGGTCACGTCACAGAGGTTACAGAAAAATAGAGATGAATATAAAAAAGGGACAACACACCAAATTAACAATCACAGCTGCATGTTTGATTCTTTAATTGATCCTTGGTCATAGCATCACTTCTTGCCAATAATTCCTACAGATAACTGTGGACAGAAAGCACCTCACAGTGCAGTTCAATTTACAGCAATTCTTCCACTGCCTTTTACTATACACATTTTCTTTATCAGGATACAGACTTTATCCACTTGAGATTAAACTGTACCATTACCTTTGTTGTGTGTTAGATGGAATTCTTAATCAGGTTAAACTGCAAATGGAATTTTGCTTGACCAAGGATGGATTAAATCTGTTGATACTGGCTACCTAAGTTATTTGAGTAGATACAGTTGAGAAATAGAAAATAACACCCCCCACTTTCCCCCTTCCCCCACCAGTTTTTTTTGCAAGAGTTTTACTGGGTGAAATTTCCTCCACTTCAATCAGGCCATGAAAGTGTATTTAAGCCTGTGGGTTGGGAAAACAGGTTGTCTCTAATAATTTTCATAGTATTTTCCTGGAGGTAATGGGTTCTGAAGTCAAATATGTGTCACCTCTCATAGATTTTCCTTCATTTTTAGTTTTTAGAAGTCCAGGGATGGAGTACAATAAAAGAGGGAGTACATCTGCTCTGCCTGCAAACAGTTTGCAGATCACTCCTCTCAAGATTCATTGTCTCTGATGCCCTCAAGATCAGGCTTGCTATAAAGAAGCATGCCTCATATCTATCAAACTTGCATTTCAGCCCAATGTGAAGCTCTTAGACTTCCATGTTATTCCATGAATCAAACTCTAAAAGCCATTGGAGGAGCTTGTTCACATTTTTTCCACAATTCTCTGTTTGAGTCTTGCCTCAACTGATTTTATAGTGGAGAACTGAGACATTGAAAGGTGTGTTGCTAGGGAAATATTTTTTTTAATCACATAGAAAGAAAATAATTCTATTTCCACACTTAAATATAAATTTAAAATTACACTATATGTATATTAAACGCGTCCATACATATATGCACAAAAAGATTTAACTCTCTCTCTCATCTTACTCTGTTTCACCATGCATACAATCCCAAATTTGATTTCTATCTTCTGAAACTGCTCTCACATATAATCAGTACTCAAGTAAACAGAAAAATCTGTGTACATGAGAAGAGGCATCTCCCAATGCCTGTGCAATGGGTGAGGCATACACTCCTGACACCCTAACCCAGCGCAACACTTCTGGGTCTGTGTCAGAGCATAAAGATGTGCAGAAACACGAGGATTCTGTCAATACACCCATTTTGTCATTTTAGGTCGTTTTTCAAGCTGCTCTGTTCTTTAGAAATACCATGATGTGTGACAAGAAAACAGTAAGAGAGTTGAAAGAAGCTTCTGAGAAACCATTTCTGCTTTTGAGAGGGAAGAGACAACACAGAAAGGACAAAGCAGGAAGCAAAAGGAATGTACTGACGGACAGGAGAAGCCTGACAGAGTTTGACAAGTACCCTATTAAAAAAAGCTCTTTACCTGACATAGCCCAAACAAAGTGTTTGCTAGCATTAACACAGACTGCAGGGTTACACAGAGGTTTTGTACAAAATGCAGCATTGCTCCACAACTCTAAATGCAAATGAGTTGATTTAATGGCTGTGTATGTGCAAAGAGTGGCAGTGAAGCACATGGTCACTGCATGCATACTTTCACAGGTTAACACCACAGAAACGCATACAACTGTCAAAGTGGGTTTATAGCACACATTATCACACCATTTACTTGGTAATATGCAGATAACTCTTCTGTGTATTTGTGAAGTGTCTTAATTTCTCAGGTAATCAAACAACATGCATGCTGTATTTGAAGTATTCTTTCAAATGAGTAGGGCTACTGCTAAAATAATATCATTAGCTTTTGAAGGCCACTGGGGTCACTTGTTGTTGTTATTGTTCTGGGGCACCTTGAATAGCCAAATATGGAGACACAAACCAGAAATTACTCACTCTAGTACAACTATAACTGCTATTCAAGGAGTATTTCATAGACATGCATGGGTATGCTGGCTGCCACCCTGCTACACCAGTGAAAGGTGGAGCACAAACTGTCCTCAGGACTGCATCAGGAGTCTAAAAAGAAATGAGCAAATTTCTGAACCCCTTCAAAGCATTTCAAAAAGCTTTCAAACATCAGGCTTTCCTCCTTTGAACAGTTAACAACCCTATCCCTGTAGAAAAAATTGTAAACATACGATACTGACAGTGTGCCTAAACCTCACACAAACTGAGAAAGAAGCAAACTAGAATGTTATGACTGCTCAGGAACAGCAGGGAATACAAGCAGGTCACTGATTTTAGACATTATATGTGCTACTAGCTGTATACCCTAAAGAGGTCCTCCTTTATGAATCTTTTCCCTATGACCACGATCCCAAACTCTCCAGAAAAGCTTTGTAAACTCATACTTTCAATCCATAGACATCTTTTAGATTGCTGTTTAATTCTTGATAATCATGCACTTCCCAGCTTGAGTTGCTGAAATTTACACTCGACATGTAAGAAAAGGGTTAGTTTAAGACATCAGCATGCTCTACTGCTTGTCGTAAAAACAAAAAGGCATGTTTCCTTTGATCAAAGAGTAATTGTACATACAAGAAAGATGCTATGTACTAGAAGCAAGGCTCAGCTGAGCCAGAATATACATTACATGCTGTTGATGAAGATAATTAGTCTTCGGTTGCAGACCAGTTAATCAGAAAGGATTATTGATATTTCATTCACTTTTATAGAAAATAAATATTTTCTGCCATTTCTGCCTACTACCTTTGACACACAAAAAGGTGTAGTTATGCAAGCTCATAGCTAATGTAGCAGTACTTCCACTTCATTGTATTCAACTAAGAGATCTAAGAAAAAAACTGCGTATTGATTTATTTGAATCTAGCTTGGACCCATGCTAACTAGAAGACACTGTAGATCCATACATCACAAGCACACACTGGGGTTATTTGTAAACATAGGGAAAATGATACCTTTAGCACAATCTGCTCCATGGAATCCTGGAAAACAGTGGCAAACACCTGATACACACTCGCCATTCCCATGGCAATTACGTGGGCAGTCTTGCACTGAATCTGAAATACAAGCATCACAGGCACATTAGCTGGTTCCTATTTAAGTTACCAATTCTTTGCTGAATTTTCATTCAATTTGCTTTGTCTTTAATATATAGAAGAGCAATCCCTGATAATATTAACACCACAATGTTAAGGTGAAGCAGAATGGGTAAGTGTAGAAACGACACCACTACAACTTAAGGTTTTTTGACAGCGCTCAAGTCCTCTACCTCAACAAGTAGACAGGACTGCCTCTTAAGAGCTCTACAGCTATATTTGAAATCATATTATGCAGCAGACATAATGCTTCATCAGGAAAATTGCCAATATTCCTTTTGCAATGAGAATTTGATCTTATACAAGGTCTCTTCCATGTAAAACTGAGTATCATAAGGACTGTAACTTCTTTTACTTTTACAGACATGTAAAGACTCATTAATTAAGCTGACAGAAATATGAGCTGAACAAGACAAAAAGGAGCTCTTCTGCTCCAGTAAGTAATCTTTATACCAAAGAAAAAAAATCTAACAAGAAAGGTGCAAGCAGCTATGTAAGAGGATGAAAAGAGGTCTGTGAAAACAGAGGATGAGGTTTAACACCAGAGTTTAAGTGACTGACTGAAGTGTTGATGACTTTGATAATCTGAGAACAGTAAGCATACCAGCCCAATGATAACATTTCAGCTGCACCAGAATACTTATTTTTCACAATTTCTGTTATTACTTGGATCATCATAGAATGACAGAAGGGCTTAGGTTGGAAGAGACCTCAGAGATCATCTACTCCAACCTCCCTACCATGGGCAGGGACATCTCTCAACCAGACTTGGCTGCTCAACACCTCATCCAGCCTGGCCTTGAACACCCGCACTGAGGAGGCATCCACAACCTCCCTGGGCAACCTATTCCAGAGTCTCACCACGCTCACAGTGAAGTACTTCTTCCTAAGCCTACTATCCCTCAGCCTCAAACAATTCCCTCTCGTCCTGTTGCTAGACACCCTTGTGAAAAGCCCCTCTCCAGCCTTCCTGGAGGATCCCTTCAGGTATCGGAAGGCAGCTCTAAGGTCCCCCTGGAGTCTTCTCTTCTCTAGGCTGAACCCCAGCTCCCTCATTCTATCCACACAGCAGAAGTGTGGCCCTCCTCTGGACTTGCTCCAACAGCTCTGTGTCCTTATGATGGGGACTCCAGAACTGGAGGCAGTATTCAAGGTGGGGGTCTCACAAGAGCAGAGTAAACGGGCAGAATCACCTCTCATGACCTGCTGGCTACACTTCTCTTGATGCAGCCCAGCACATGATTTGCCTTCTGGGCTGCATGATAATTTATACACTATTTAGCATAGTAACATCCTAGGAATAACATCCCAAGTTTGAAATTCATTCTTAAAACTGCTTCCATTTGAAAGAGGTTGGATTTCAGTGGAACATATTTTCAACACAGAATTATAGGGGGGGGAAAAATATCTAATTGGAATGTTGTTACTCTCTGCTATTAATCCCTGTTGTTGTGGGACCTGAGGTTTCAAACTTAATGGCTCAACAAACAACAACAAACAAATAGCAGCTGTGCAACACAGAAAATTAATTTTGGATTTAGAACTAGCAGAACCCTGCAGAGTACTTTGCTATCATATTAAACCAAAGAAAAGGAAAAAGATTCAAGCACAACTTTGAATCTAATTTCACAGTTGTAGGACACTAAATAAAAAGCCTCTAAAGCAAATTGTTGAAGAGTTGTCATTAGTTTGACCTCCTGAAATGTTTCATGTAAACAATGAAAGAAAAATTGAAACATGATACTCAAAGGTATGAATTTGTCTCATGAAGAAGATTGTCTATAGATTTTTTCATTATTTTGCTTCATGGCAACCAAAAGCATTTTCTGTGTATTCAAAATCATGGCAAATTTAGTATTGTCTGGGAGTTAACATAATTTCTGTTATTCTTTCTCCTTTTCCACATCAGAGAAACTTTCAGCTGTCTCAGATCCTTTGATATGAAACATCTGATACTAGGTGTGTGTAGAAGAACCTCTGGACTGGATAAAACACTATATTTTTCTCTGTGTTTCAGTCCAATTACTATTTTTGCACTATCAAGTAACCTATGTGACTATTAGACTTTTGATGCTCCTGAAAGCTCTAAGCTAGACCAGACAACTCTTTCAAGGACAGTTTATAATATCTGAAGGTTTTCTAAGTACAATCAACACATAACAAGATACAAGCACAAACATTCTTGGTTTTGGAGAAGCAGAAAAAGCATTCTTATGGGGTAATAGCGAATATATATGATAGAATCATAGAATGGCTTAGGCTGCAAGGCACCTCAGACATCATCTACGCCACGGCTAGGGATGCCTCTCAACCAGACTCAGCTCCTCAAGGCCTCACCCAACCTGGCCTTGAACTCTCACATGAAGGAGGCATTCACAGCCTCCCTGGGCAGCCTATTCCAGTCTCACCACCTTCAAACTGAAGAACTTCTTCCTATGATGCAATCTAAATCTACTCTCCCTCAGCCTCAAACAATTCCCCCTTGTCCTATTGCTAGACACCCTTATGAAAAGCCCCTCTCCAGCCTTTCTGCAGAATCCCTTCAGGTATTGAAAGGCAGATCTAAGGTCCTCCCTGGAGTATTCTCCTCTCTAGGATGAACAACTCCAGCTTCCTTACACTATCCTCATAGCAGAAGATCATATTTGTGGCCCTTCTATCAACTTGCTCCAACAGCTCTGTGTCCTTCCTATGATGGGGACACCAGAATTGGATGCATATTCAAGGTGAGGGTCTTGCCAGAAGAGAGTAAAGGGAGAGAATCCCCTCTCGTGCCCTGTTGGCCACACTCTACTTGGTGGGGCCTAGCATATGATTGCCATCTGGGCTGCATGAATGTACTAACAGCTCATGGTGAGCTTCTCATCAGTCACTACACCCAGGTCCCTTTCTTCAGAGCTATTCTCAGCCCACTCGGCCCCTGGCCTGGATTTGTGCCTGGTATTGGCCAGACGCAGATGCAGGACCTTGCACTGAACTCAAGATGTATGGGAATGCTAAAATCTTAAAAGATAAATCATCAACTTAAAATGAGTACCCTGTTACAGATATTCTGACAGAGCAGTGCCAAAAAAAACCCAACAAAACAAACCACAAAGGGAAAATATGCTGAATACTGAAGACTGCAAGAAAGTATCATGGCTTTAATTCTATGATTCCATGATATTAATTAGAGGAAGGCATAAAGAGAGGGGAAAAAAAAGCTCACTTTGGGGAGATACTTACCCAAGATAACTGTAGTGAAAGAGACCAGCTCTTTGTCCTTGCCATCATTGTAAAATGCCAGGTGCCACAAACCCACATCCAAGTATTGAACAAACACAGCCTCATTCTGAACAAGGGTCTGAATACTTCGACGTTCCCGTGGGGACTCCACCACACTCCATTTCTCTTTCCCATCCAAGCGTTCCATAAAATCATACTGCAGGGTTGAAAAACAGGGAGGAAAAAAACCCAAACCAACAAACAAAAAAGAAAACAAAAAAAGAACACAAACAAAATCCCAAACAGACCTGAATACAGAATGGTATTTCAACACAAAACCTGATACTATTTTCTCTTCTACTTTGTCACAAAATCGTATTTCAGGAAGATATGTCAATGTGAAACTAGTATTTACTAGTCACCCATGGAACACAGAGATATTCTATGACACTTATCCTTCATTAAACAATGACACAGAATTATGCACCTTTGGTCAGTATAGGGGAGGAAAAAATGTACAAATAGTATTTCTTGACAGGCTGGGTTTGAGAAAAAAGTTGAAATCAATGCCTCAACCCATCAAAATTTAGGTTCCTACACATCTAAACTGAAAACCTCACCCTATGAGAGGCACAAGTTGTTCTGTAAAATCCCCTACAAAAAATTCTTGCTGCAGGAGCAAAATAAATCTCAGATGTAGCTTCAAACATATATAACTGAATAGAAGCCCCCAGAATGTGAGTACAAACAGGAACAGCACAAACAGGAAAAGTGCTTAATCTTAGGTAAATCAGCATCTGAGAAAAATATACAAGTTTTACATCAGTTGCTTACCTGGGTTTGTATGTGGAACAATCAAAGGCAAGTAGGAAACAAAACCCAGAGGAAGCATGGAAAGGAATAACACAAATCAAGTGGCTGAAGGAATTGAACTTTTATTAAGGAAAACTGAAAATTTCTGGTTGGATGGTTTCCAAGTAAGGTAGGACATTACATTAATCTTTGGAAAAGGGATCAAACAGAGCAAGTGATTATTTAGAGTGTAAGAGGGATGGCACCATTAATGGCATGAAACTAAAAAAAAGGAAGAATGAAATTTAAGATGAATGTCAGATAAGCTTCCCATCTATTAAGCTCAGTAATAGCCTCCCAATGGAGATGCCACTTCATCACACAATTAAACAGGACTGCAAGAAATATTGGTTAATCTACAACAGGGAATAACTCTGCATAACAAAGCAGCTGGACTAACTGTCCCTAGTAGGCTATTTTTCTGTCTTTAACATCTGTGATTCTGGAGCTCTCAAGCTGCTGTTTTGCCCAGCTTACTAGCTCTCAGTCCCTGTCTAAGGGAAGCCCTTAAGAAACAACAAAAATAATATAACCAATCTTTTGATAGCAGTATAACAAGTCCCCTATGAAAACACATCTTGTTTTAGACACACTTACCTACATAGGAGTAGACAGAGATAGATAGACGTGTCTAAAGAAAGATATATGCGTTCAATAATACACAGTAACAGTTTGTGCTTGCTTGCCAGGAGTTTCATCGCGCTTCCCTCTGTTCTCTCTAGCACATACAGTTTGTACTTGCAGCAGCTATGAGGAAACACACACCTTCACTTGCTCACTTGCTTTGGGTTTAAATAGAAAACTGTAATCTTGCATCCTGAACAGAGTAAACATCCCCACAGGGCTGTCTTGCACACTGTATCCCACTCCTTAACTGAGTTCTAGCAAGTAACACACAAGATGCCATTTTCCCTTCTAGCAGAAGAGACAGAGGAGCTGCTTGAAAGAATCCAGTGCAGAGCCACTAAGATGATGGAGTGGAACATCTCCCTTATGAGGAAAGGCTGAGGCAGCTGGGACTCCTTAGGCTGGGCAAGAGGAGACTAAGGAGAGACATCATTCATGTTTCTAAAGATGTGACTAGTGAGTGTCAGGAGGACGGAGCTAGGCTTTTCTCAGTGATGTCCAATGATTGGACAAGGGGCAATGGGTGCAAGCTGGAGCATAAGAGGTTCCACAGGATCGTAAGGAGAAACCTTTTCACTGTCAGGGTGCCAGAGCCCTGGAGCAGCCTGTCCAAGAGGTTGTGGAGTGTCCTTCTCTGGAGTCATTCAAAATACCCTGGATGCATTCCTGTGTGACCTGCTCTAGGTGATTCTGCTCTGGCAGGGGGATTTGACTCAATGATCTTTCGGGGTCCCTTACAACCTGAAACATTCTGTGATCCTGTGAACTGATTTAACACTTCAGTGCCATGCTGCACATCTGTCTAAAACTAGGGTGTAAAAGGTGACCTTACTATTTGAAATTTTTTGAACAGTTATACAGGAGTAATATAGAGTCCCTGATAACACTTTGCCTTACAATAAAGTGAAAAGTATGGAAGCACTATTCCCTTCCTGTTAAACACACGGAACTGACAATGATATGCAGCCACAAAGGAAATCCATGGTAGGGTAGGAATTCAAGTCTAGGTCTACTAATGTTGAAAGCTACTGTCACAGTAAGTCCATTATCCACTCTTTCCTATGCCTTTAATCACGAGAAAGAGTAGCAGAAAGGGAATAAAAATTGTCACTGTACTGTTAATGTCAGATTGCCATACACCTGAGCCTGCCTTTTTTTTTTTTTACACTGGATTTTTGCAGGAGAACCTAAATCAGGTAAATTAGTACATTGAAGCCAATGCACACCAGAGATGTAGAGAGTTCTGGCATGTCAGTAACTTTCAGGGTATCAGAGGTGACAAGCACACATACATCTATCTCTCAAATCAATGACATTTGGAAATATTGCTAAAACCTATCGTCTAACAGTCAGAGGTTAAGGAGAGACTCATCACCTCCTTGGGAAATGTTATTACTTGGGCAACATCTTGGGAGAAAGAAATCTTGCTCTTCAGAACAATCATTCACAAAGGGTCAACTAAGGAAGTAGCAATAAAAGCTGACATTTCTCACTGGCAACATGCTGTTCATCTCTGCTTGTGCTGGCAGGTTCCTCTGCCTCCCCTCTGTTTGATGCTGATTCTACCTCATACAGCAGAGAAGGCTCAGCAGTTGGCAAGATCGAAGGGGAAGAGTATTCAGGCTGAAACTGCTTGAAGTAGTTTTAGCTGCAGAATCTTGTCTCACAATGATGGAGTGTGACCTAGTGAGAGCAGGTCCCTTGGCGTGACTCCCCGTAAGGCTACAGTTGTAACTAACTTAAGATTAGCATTGCCCTTATTTAATCAAACTATGAAGAACTATTCCAGGCTCAGGCAAAAGCAAATGGACTAAACCTAAATAAAGTTATGAACGACAAAGAACTGGTGTAAACTGACACAGAATGATGCATTTTTATGTCTGGATTCCTCAGAATTGAGGTAAAAAGAAGGAAAACATATATCTGGTGATGGTTCCCTGGGTGTACAAAACTTCACATGTCCACCAGTAGTAGGTATACGTACACCAGAATCTGAAATCCCTGACTGAAAGGTCACTAAGAATCACTGAAAGGTCACTGTGAATCATAGCCAGATAAGATTTCTTCACGTGGTTGGCAGAATCTTCATTTTGCTTCTAGTGGCTGTGTTGATTTTCTGCCTACCACATGACTATTTTTCTAGCATGTTATGATGAAGATGTTCCTCTTGCTTTAAAGCTACTTACTGACAAATATGTATAGATTACAAGACCCATCTAGGAAAAGGACAGATGTACTTTCAGGATCATCAAGAAGCAACTGTGAAATTTCTCATCTAACACAGAACTGCTAAGGAAGATTCAGCTCTGTCACGTGCTTTGCCAAACAAAACCAAATCTCTGAAGAAATTTGGAAGTTTAATTGATTTTTTTCATATTGAAAGTTACACAAAAATGGCAAAAAACATCTCAGACACCCCAAATAACTACATCTTCACAGTGCAATTTTTCAGGGGAGAATACTTACTATGATTAAAGCTCCATATATCTGAGGAACTTGCCAGCCTACTTCTCTAAACGAATTCCAAATTCACATTCTCAGTGAGTTTGTTTATTTTTACTACACAGCACTCCAAAACACTACTGCATCCCTTTATTTGCAAACCTAAATCTCATATGAAGTTCTTTCTGGGCAATTTGGTTTCATAATTTCTCCATTCAGTGCTTTCTAGCCTCTGATGCATTTTATTCATAGGCTAGCAAGCACATTCTTTGTCCAGTAACCATGGAGAACTAGCAAAACAGTTTGGGGACTTCTCTGTGGTAGTGACTGCTCTGCACAGTGCCATCCATATAGCACAGATCAGCTGAGCATAGTTACATACAGGAAGTGGTTATATGAGCACAACAAATGCAAGAGAGCTTAGCTTGCAAGGGTTATGACTGAAAACACAGAGAACTTGATCAATCTTTGGCTTTTGTTTTTCTTTGATTTGAAACTATTTGCATGCCTCCACAAAATCCTTAAGTGTCTGAAATCAGAAATTGAAAAGAAAGCTTCCTTAGAGCTCCTGTCTGAGAGCTCTTGTCCTAATGGAGAGGGGGCAAAAGGGGAAAGAACCCACATTTGGCATTGTGGCTAGCATTCATTTCTATGCCAAAGCTCTCCAAAGACCTAAGCCGTCGAGAAAACATATGTCAGGGAAACTTGTTTGCAAAGTGCTTTAAAATTAGTTCTTCCTAAAATCCTGTCAGTAATTATTCATTAAAGTACACCCATGAAACATCTGATACCCACAGCGATGGCCAACCAGTTTGTTTCAGCATCTGAATGTGACCCAACACAACCACTACAATGCAGCACAGCATTCAGCTAACAGCACAGCTGCCACCAGGTAACTTTAAAGAGGACAGAGCTCTAAATGTAAACACATTATGTTTCTCGTAGATTTGAAACTCTTTGCATGCCTCCACAAAATCACTACATGTTTGAATATTTTTAGCACTGACTTAAAGCCAAGGCAACACTGAAGTTTCCCAGCTATTCCCCTTGTTTCAAATAAAGCCAGCTTCTGTTCTAAATGAAAACAGTTTATTTTGACATGAAAAGTTTCTGAGTATGAAACACTCTGCTGGAAATGAAAACAGGACAACTCCATGCACTGCTGTCGGCAAAGATTACAGTGATGTTTCTATAAGGCTACCTTATTTCACGCATCATTTGGAATGTTCTACCAAGGTGTAGCAATATCCTAATTGCTGTAATCTCTGTAGAGTTGCTTCATGCATTATTTGACATCTACAGTTCATTTTCTATACATTACCAATTGCATTAATATGACTGCCTTCTACTAATTTCCTATTGATCATTCAAGCCTGCAGTGTTCACTTTGTTATTTCTGTTATTCTTAGTCCCCCCTACACAGGCTGGAAGAATTTTGCTTGAAAGCAATACATTCCTGCTTGGAGTCTGCTTGCCACTCAAAACTGCATTTTTACCTCTTCTCTAGACCTCCTTTCCCTATGTACATGGTACATGAGGACGCTTCTAGGCAAGTTTACAGCTAGATCAGTTTGACTGACTAAACCAGGCATTTGGAATATTTGCTAAACAGTAATACTGTGAAGGTTAAATCTCAGCAGGGCTCTCAGACAGGAACTGCATTTTGTTGTCTCAGGTTAATCATGTATCTAATTTGCTGATTATTGACTTGCTCCCACAAAGGATTTTACTTGGTTTGACATATCAGCATTGATTAGTGATGAACTGTCAAGTGTAGCTGTTCATTGCTTTACAGTTCATGTCCCTAACCTGCAGAAACAAGGATTTTAAATTTCAATGTTAAAATATTGTCTGGTGTCAACTTCAGACTGTTTTCATTAATACAAACCCATTCTGCTCCTTTCTGTCAGAACAAGGCTTCTTTTCACTAACCCAGGTCTGTAACAGCTTGCCTTTCTTTTTCTAAAATTATTTCTCGAGGTAGCAGCTTGGCTGAATTTTGATTGCTGGGCAAAAATGCCAAGCAATCTTCTGCTGTATCACTCTGTTGACAAGCACCAGGACCCTGCAAGAATATGGGAAAATAATTCTACAGATTTTACTGATGAATTTCATTAACTCCAGTTACAGAAGACAGTTGGAATTGCTTCCTCTGAAGACTAGAAAACAGGTTCTCTGAGGAGGAATCCAGCTCAAGAGGAAACACAGTTGATCTTTCTCATTATTTAATTTAACAGAAAGGTCATGGAATTTATATCCTATCCACGTAAGGTGCAGTGAAAGAGAGAGAAACTTTGCCTGATCATAGCCTTCCTAGATGAGAACATCATAATGAAACCTAGAACAAATACATCTGATCACAGTGAAATCGAAATTAAAGTTCAGCTTGAATTAAAAAAATATTTTATACCACCAGTTACATCCAACTGGTGTTCTTGTAAAAGATACAGGCACACCTCCGTCTTGTCATAACCAGGCAATGATAACTATTTATAGAGAGCCTTTTTGATTGCTTAAGAGCTTTTGTTGCCCTAAGTAGTTTTCATTTCATGATTTATACTTCTGTTTGTTTTCTTCAGCTAAATTTTCTTCAGCTGGGTGGGGCTTTTTGGTTGGTTGGTTGTTTGGATAGTTTGCTTGTTTTTCATGATGGAATAACAGGGGAAGCAAGTGCCAAAATTCTGAAATATGTAAGATGTGCTCAATGAATTATGCCATTACATCACTGCAACAAAGATCCACAGTGGAAATTTTGCCCTCAAGACAACATATTGAAATATTACAGACCAAATCAAAACACTCTTAAGAAGGGCTCCCACCCTGGAACATAGTCTAATATACTCTGTGGGTGTCTTCTGGGCTGCATGGATGCCTGGAAATGGCTGAAAATTAGTCAACATCTCAAATTTCCCCAATTTAGCAAGTCTTCCTACTGAATTTCAGGATGCTGTATGCCCACTTCTAGTTATATAAAAAAACTGACCACTTGCCCTTCCTTCCTTAGGTTGGGGACTGTTGATCCTTACTTCTTGCCATTCAAATATATCCATTCAAACATTCAATAACTCAGAGAGCATTTTAGAACAGTGCACTACAGTCAAAGCTCCTTGTTCACAAATTCACAAAAGCAGATGTCATAAACTCATGTAAAACTCTTGTCTCCTTTCTTCCCAACTCTGTTTAGAGATTTTAAATTAATTGCTTCACTGTCTATAACATGAGTTTGTGCATGCACATGGACACAGTTAACTTAGGCTAGATACCTTCTTGCAGGCAATATGAATTTACTTTCCCTCCATGGCAACATGTAGCAACTGCATTTGGTTCAAGTCTCTGGGCTCTTAGGTTAGATCATGTATTTTATCTATTTATGTAAATGCAGTTTGCTTGATGAAAGAAAAAAATATAATAAAAAATAGTAACAGTTCTATGTAAATCAGTGCAAGGCATCTGGAAGTGTTAAATGAGATCATGGACTTGTGCATTTGCTTTTTTGAAATCATATACTAAATAAACCATTTTAAGTTTAAGTGATAATTTATGAATGAAGAACTGATTTTTATGAGCAAGGATATGCAGGAAGGAAGGGGTCCTTTTCAAAAGATAGTTGCTATTTCTGCTTCCCTTGTGCTCTAAAGAATAGAGGCTCTTTCCTTTTAGTATGAGTAACTGCAAATATATTATTTCTCATTAGAGTTCTAATCTAAGTAAATGGGAATCCTTCCATTCACATTAATGAGGTTTCAGTATTATAAAAACATTTCTCTCTGTTACAGAAAAAATAGCTACAGCTTCTCACTGCAGAGAAATTAAAACATCCACTGCACAACCTAGAAGAGAGAGATACTTAAATTTGGTCTCATTAACTTCAAAACTACCTTTACCTACAGCCCTCTGCTCTGTACTACAGGGTCACTGTCAAAATACAGTGCTACCAAGTTTTCATCCCTGAGGCTGCTTAGAAATGCCAGCTGCACGACTTGCCCTATGTCTGAGCCAGGTATTAAACCTAAATATTGTCTTTGAGGGAAAAAGAGTAAAGTTAAAGCTCTCAGACACATGATCACTGCTTTATGTTCTCTAGTATGTCTGGGTAGCAGTGATGTCAAACTCTGCTGCATACCAAAGTGACACCACTCCAAAAACATTGTTAAGAATAAAACTCTGAAGTTAACACATCTAATTGTGCACGCAGTCTGTATTTCAATACTGTGAGTTTGACCAACACCACTCATCATTTCTGACTGGTGAATAACTGGATTGGTTTATCACAAATGGTACCAAGATTTTGTCTGGGATTTAAAAACTTGAGTACTAAACTGCAAGTTATTTAAAAAACGTGAATGGCAAGAACATTATTGATTAGATCTTTTTCAATGTGCTGTTGAGGTATATAACAACCTAGAAATCTTAATATCAAGGTGTTCAGTCAAATAGCACAACTTAATTTCCAGGAAACCCTATACTTAAGGTCTATAAGCTCCAACATAAGTCCAACATAGATTTTCTAAATTTATGCATTCTGACATGTCAAGCCAACAAATACATTAATAAAGTACCTGTGCATGTGATGGTGGGAGTCCTCTTCTTATATAAACACCAAAAAGAGCATCCTTCCCTAAGGATATGTTGAATTTCAGGAACTGTGGCTGGCTGACATGGATCTGAGACCGCCAAAACACTCCGGGAGGCACTTCCTGGGTAACTCTGCGTCCGACTTCTGTTTCTCCACTGTCTATGCTGCTATTCCTGGTGACCCATGGTCCTAGAAAACAAAAGCAAATATAAATCAAATTAGAGAACTGGGTTTTATACAGAGGTTTTTATTCATCCAAGATCAATAGCTATGGCAATTCCACCTTTTAAATCATACTGTAACTTCCCTTTCTTACTCTGATGAAATCTGCCTGAGGTTTCAACTAGCATGTAAGAATTTGGTCCCTATGTTTGAAGTAGGAAGGCTGTGAACCTTTTCTGTGTGAAGCATCTGCAATACTCTAATTCCTCCATCCCTTTAATTCTGAAATTGCTCTTTACTGATCAAATATAGTAGCAATAGAGAGTCAATTAAGTACATATGAATCTCTCTGTGCTCTTTTCACTTACCTCTTATACAGAGTCAGGGTATTAAAAAAGTATCAGAAAGGAAAACTAAAGCGTTAACTCCAATCTAAATGAACGGATGTAAAGCAGTGCAACAAACTCCAGGTCATAGACAAGAGAATTGATGGAACAAATGAAATGCAGAAAAAGTGTTTAGAGGACAGTTTATGGATTCTAACATGCATCATCTCCTTGAAAGAAAGTTAGTTGCCTTTTAAGTTCACGCTGCCTGAAGCAGGGACTGTCTGTAAGCCTTTTTCCCTCGTGCTATGCTTAGTTAAAATCCATCATCTGGTGGTTCTTCAGTATGCATTACCAAAGACAAGATACAAGACCTTTCTGGTTGAGTGCTCTGGCTTCCAGCCCATGCAATAGTCAACCTTTAAAACACTGTGCAATCCCTCCTGTTCTCAGCTGAACAAGATGGTTCTGAAGCTACACATATTTTAAACATGGAGTGCAGTACGTGAAGAGTCAGCAGGGCTTTCAAGCTACAGTATGCAGCATTGTGCAGTTCTGTGTTCCATATTCTCAAACAACATGGTGAGAAATCCATTTGAAAGTTATTCCAACAGACACTATAAAGACCAAAATCAAGACAGAAGATGTCTGTTAACAATCACAGAAATTTAAAGGTATCATTAATATCACTATGAACAGAAGCTGGATGGCAGTGATACCTCCGACAGAACCTAACAGTATTTGTTAAAAGCTCAATGTTTATTTAATTTTATTTTTTTTTTTCCATGATGCAATGGTACTGTCAATAAGTGGCAAGTCATTTCTAAAATCTATTCCAGTACTGTAGGAATGTAACAGGATGGCAGAGAATGACATATAATTCCAGCAGGTAAGTACATAACAGCTTTTCTGTCTTGACGATCTTTAATTGAGAGAGCTGCAATAGCATGGTTTCAATTACAGATTCCAAATTATCTATGTTAGCAGCACTTACACTTGTACATAATGAAACAGATATTATGTTGGCAGTGTTTTGAAATGGTAAAAGAATGTTCTGAATACCAACTGCTATTCAGTTTTTGGCAACTTGGGTTGTTTTTTTAATTTTATTTTATTTTCTATGTTAATGGGCCTACTATAACATCACAGCACTAAGCAAAGAAAGCAGAAGAATACACAGGCAGGATGCAAAGACAGGAAAAGGGGCTGAGAATCTCAAGTAGTGCACCTTTAGAGCTGCCCAAGAACACAGAGAGCAACAAGATTCAAACATCTTTTTAGAACAGAGTAGAATAGAATAGAATTAACCAGGTTGGAAAACACCTTCGAGATCATCAAGTCCAAACCATCATCCAACACCATCTAATCAACTAAACCATGGCACCAAATGCCTCATCCAGTCTTTTCTTAAACACTTTCAGTGATGGTGACTCCACCACCTCCCTGGGCAGCCCATTCCAATGGCAAATCACTCTTTCTGTGAAGAACTTCCTAACATCCAGCCTAAACCTCCCCTGGCACAGCTTGAGAACATGCAATGTTTCATAAAAACATAATTTCACTTCTAATGTATTACTGCAGCAGAGAATATCTCAAAGTTCCTATCTCAGTGGGGCCCAGTAACATCATACTAGAATTTAAATCAGTCCTTGCCCACATGGATAGAAAAACCAAGTACAGAGCACATAAAATCACCTGTTCAGGGCTATACTGGGATCACTGGTAGAGCTAGGAAGACTGAGGGCTCCCGGATCTCCTTTGAGTACAACACTCACTTCACAACTTGACTTACAGAATAAGTGATGAATTTTTTTCAACATTATTAAAATGGTGTGCTGTAGATTATTTCTTTGGAAGCAGATTGAATACTTAAATGGACATCAGCTATATCTAATCTAAGAGCAGACTCCTTGACATACTCTAAAGAACTTTGTTCTTCACCATCAATATATCCGTAGCCAAAGTGAAACAAAGAAAAATCTATTTGCAGACAGTATTACAGTAGGCATTATTACAATGATGATAAAAACTGTGTAAGTAATAAAGGCAGGATGATTAACAGGCCACTGCCTCTTCCAGTATTCTCTGTCCAGACTCATTATACTTGTATTGGTTTAAGATGACTGGCCCTACTAGGAGGCGCAAGGAACAGTGGCAGAGAGCAACAGAGCAAGCTGGATCATATATTCTACACCATGCTGACATTATGCTCACTGTATGACAGGAAAGGATTTTCCCAAGGTTTATGGGACTTGTAATATATTCTATAGTTTGTAAAGGTTCCTGTTCTTTGTTTGTTTGTGTTTTTGTTTGTGGTTTTTGCTTGTTTGTTTCTTTGTGCGTGTGTGTGTCTTTCCTGGTTTCCAGCCTGGGGTTTGCCTTTTACTTTTGTTCTGATTCTGGTTTGTGCGTGATGGTGGTTTTCATGGTTTCAGCTGCTGTGCAAGCTGCTATCTTTTCTCCTGTTTGTTTGTTTTTCTTCTTTTTCTCTTTCTCTGTGTAATTTGACATCCCTGCAATAGAGTAGTGAATTGTCCTTTTCTCAACTGACATTTTGGCTTTCCTGGTTCCTTTCGCCCTTGCCCACCCAGAGGGTAGGAGGAGTGAAGAAGAAAACCTCTGTTATAACTGGACTGCTGGTACTCAGCTATCAGCTGAGTTAAAACCAGGATAATACTCAATGAATTACCTCTATTATATGGTTTGGGTTTTTTTGTTTGCTTAGTTTCCTGTCTGTAACAAAACTTCTCCAGACCATGGAATTTAGTGCATATCTTTGGCATAAAGAATACTAAATAAGTGCAATCTATTTCTGAAATCCATGTGTAAAATGAGTAGGAATCTGCAGTTATAGCCTTCCCAATGTTGGAATATTTTAGTTGACCTTCTTTGTAAGTAAAATTTTATCTTTATAGTTCTTAATACAGTACATACATAGAATTGAGTGGAGCGATGGTCATGTATATTCAGAGATATGACTTGTATTAGAGCACAAATCAAATGTTCCAGTTAGCTAAAAAATAAGCCTACTTTACTTTTCAAAAAGTCTGGTTTGTATTTCTATCTGGGAAAGGACATTTCTTCATGAGTCAAGATTCCTCAAATACATCAATTAAGCTAAAAAGAGAACATTCCAGACTTCAGGAGAACCAGAGTTACATGTCCAGTAGGTATGCCCATACAGGGGAAAAAAAACATAAATCAAACGCATTGGATATCACACCTTCCCAACAAGAAGTCATTAGAAAAAGACCATTCCTTTAAATCACTTGTGGACATTCTGAACTTGTTAGCTTAAAAATTGGTGAAACCTGCAGACAGGAGAGTTGAATTTGTAATTATCAATCAGCCTAGAGACACTATCCAGATTTGTAATACCGAAATTATTTGGTTCAGTTTGGCATTATCTTTGGAAGCACCTCCTTCCTCATAGATACTCTGTATCAGCCCCACAACATTAATGACCTGGTTTCTCATTCTCCAAACCACTCCTGGAACATTTCACTGGCTCAGGAAATTCCACCTAGGGATAGAACTGTGATAGCTGTATGGGTTCAACACAGCAGAGGATTTTAAAGGCAGGTCAGGTAAGCAACTCTAACACCAGTGATCAAGACATAATCTACAACAAAGAATAGCACGGATGGATGATCCCTTATTTTCAAGTCTTTGTTTCTTGAGCACGCAGTGTTTCTGCTCTGTATACAGCCTGACCCATGTGTGGGAGAAACTGCTGCTGCCTCACCTTCAGCATGCTGAAATGGATCCTTATGTTTTCTTTCAAGTATTTAATATACAACCATCCATTTTTTTGGCTCTGCATTACAATGCTGGAATCACACATTAGAGAAATAATTGAAGCTACACTAAAATATAATTTTTATATGTGCAAATTTAAGTAATAACTTATAAAGTTCTAAGTCCACCAGGCTATTAGACCTCTACAGATTATGCCAAATTGAATCATATTCTCGTAAATTCCTGCTGAGTTACTCGTGTTGGTATGAGACAAAAAAAATAGTGGCAGCATTTGGCTCAGCTCCTTGCTTTGACACAGCCAACGCATCTGAGTTGGTCATGATCTTAACATTCTAGGATGACTACTTGAAAAGCAGAAATATAACACAAACCTATTAAAAATTCTCACCTTGAAGATGAGTAATGCAGAGCAGTCACTTAAAAATACTACAGGAGATGGCTCAGTATTAGCCTCCTCATGTTCCTGCCTCCTCAAGTTACAAATATAGAAACAAAATGCAAAGTAGATATGACCACCGAACCTCTTTTCTTAGTTAGCAGGCTGAATTAGATTATTTTTTAACCTGAAAAGCAGAGCGTTGTTCTAGCTTTTTATTTGCAATGTCTTTTCCTGTACTAACAGCTTCACTTATAAATTCTGTCTCCAGAGACTCACTTTTTCTTATTGCTCCCTTCAGTCTTCACCTTCACCATGCAGAGAATGTATCTTGCTGGCTGACTCACTCCCCTCCAGCTATTTTTAGAAGCTTTTCTTTTGTAATGGACCACTGCAGATCGCATTCAAAGAACATCAACTGCATTTAAGTAAAGTCACACACATGACGCACTGACAAATCTGGGAAAAAAGACTAACCCAAACAATTTGGACTACTGTGAACAGTTAAATCCCATCATATCGCTGCTGTGGGTGACACTGTTTTAGAGTTTAGTCTGTTTATGTCATAACCCCATGGATACTTGATTTTTTTTTTCTCCTGTGATTTCCTCTATATAAACAAGTAAATAGAATTTTAAAAGCATACTTCTTCATCTTACCCAGGGGAGCCATTTGAAACACTCAGCCAAACATATATTTATAAACTAAATAACACTTATTCATTTAAACTGCTGTGTTATTTACCCAGTTGAATTACTATTTTGGCATACACATCTGAAAAGACTGTTTTAACACTCATGCGTATTTGCCTTTGAAGTTATCAAATAAGCAATATGTGACAGCAGCAATGCAAACTCCTCCTGCTAAGTTGTCAGCAGGCCTCATCTTTGAGCTGGAGGTCAGTTGCAAAGTGGCAGCTGATAGGACATGCCCAATAGGCCTTTAATTTAATTGATGTCAAGCAGCGTCAGCTATAGAGGCAGAACTGTAACTACACTGAAAGTAGACTATTTATTACACCTCCTCCTGTACTGCAGTTAAAATTAAAAAAAAGAAAAATGAAATTTGTCTACCAGCCGTGTCACGCTACAGACATCGCATTTAAATAGCAATTAACTCCAGTGCTTTGACTGTGTGCCTTTATAACACTGATGACTGTAAATTACATCTTGATAACTCTCGAAAAATATCTAGCAGAGTAACCATTGCAACAGATCCATAATGAACTACCAAGACAATCTGAAGAATTTCAAATTAAATACAAGGAATAAATATCACCACCCTTGGCAAAAGAGAATCCTCATTCACTTCTCTTGTTGTACCTCTGCATTTATTATACATCACTGCTGCAGACATGGCTTTCCTTACCTTTTATAAAACTTCTTCTTTGTTATTTAGTTAGGGATTTTTAGGAGATCACTCACAATTCCAAAGAAATTTATGGGACAGCTGTGTAAAGGAAACCCAATCCATCTAAAAATACATGTCACTGATTTATTTACTTTTGCTAAAAGAGAATGGATAGGAATTACTATAGTTTTCAGTGACAGCTTGATTTTTCCTTCAGGTCACCTGCTACCTGTATGTCCAAACACTTGTTACTGTGTCAGAAACAAACAAACATAAAACCACAACAAAACCAACCGAAACACAACAACAAGAATTAGAAAGTGTCTTTTCTGTACAGATTTCTTCCATGGAAAAAATCAGTGCTTTCCAGGCTGATCACTTCCCATATGAACTTGTACTTCAAAACCAGCTACTCCTAGTATCTAAGTGCCCTAGGTGAAAAGAGATTCTATGTGTACAACAGACTGACTGGTGTTGCTAAACAAATGCCCACAACTACAATAAAGTCAAAAGGCAGGAAATGAGAGTTTGCCTGGAGAAGCTGCTATGATACATTTTTGAACTTGAATTATGCTGGAGATCCTGAGGTACTAATGAGTTCTGCTTTGTCAAGTGAAGAGGAAGGAAGCTCCTGGTCAGTACCCCATATTTTTGTTGTGGTAGAAGGAGAGAAATTCTGCAGTGTGTCTGTTAAAGACCACTGCTCTGGCACAGCTGCAGTCAGTCTGTCCCTACAGGTGGAATTAAGAAACATGCCTTAATACCCTGATACACATTAAAACTTAGCTATATCATCACATTCATGTGGGCATGGTTTCACAAGATTCACTGTTTGCAGAAACAAAACCAAATTATCACTGAAATGAAATCAATATCTGTTAGTTCACTGCAGTTTCACAAAGAACAAAAAAATGCTAGCTTGAATTCCTGCATCAACATAACAATCACCTCTATGTACAATACACTTCATCAGCTAAACTCAAATACAGGAGCTCATACTATCACCATCAACACAATCACAAGATTAAAACTTTTCTTCTGTTTTGTTGAATTTAGTCAAATATTTTGCTTCTGCTAAAGCAGCCCTAGAGCTTAGTATATTTTCAGAAGACCACATCTGCAAGCCTTCAGTGTCCATATTAATGCTTCTGCTTCCTAATGTGTTAATTAAGATTTACATTACATTACCCACATAACTACTTAATAAGATTAATCCACCTGGAAAATGATGGTGTGTCTTGATTAAATTGAAGGAAGGGAACGGAAGTGACATTTAAGATACATTGATTGTTATTACATTCTGATCATCTGTTTCAAAGTGTCTGAAAGGAAGTAGTAGAAACCCAAAGATTTATGCTGTTGACATTGTTAATGAGGTATGAGGTTTCCATATTTTATCTTTTTGCAACATAACAAAGAGATGCCTTCAGTTGTTCCCTACCCCTTATACAGTCTGGTGAGTAGCATTAGGCTTTAGTAGGAACTTAGGAACCGGTGTCTCAGGCACTCAAATCAGGGCCTGCTCTATCTGCATATGAACAATAATTTATCAATATGCAAGGGTAGAAAATATTCCCATTTAATAGTTTTGTTTATTTCTTTCATGCTGCCTGTCTGCTGCATTGCTGCATTACATCTTGACTATTAGAAAATAGTCATTTCTGTGTGTCCATCAAAACACAACTCAGAGCTGCAGCATCTGGCAGAGGTCTCGACATCATTTGGAGAGAGATGAAGACAACCAATATAGTTTCACAATGACTGCTGAGTTTAGCTTTCCACATCTGTTCAAGTCACCTTGCTGCTAGATTAGTAGAAATGTGTTGAGCCCCACTCTCATCACAAGCAAGTAAGATGGTGTCAAATTTAATAGCAAATTTAACTGACTTAATTTCATTGTTGCTGAATAATTACAACGCTGATTCTGAGAACTAGAAACAAGCTGATTTTGAGAACTGGAGACAAGTATTTTTCATGACACTTCAATGGCTTACCATTTAATTGACTGTAATTGTCTTTTTGAAATCCACAGATTGTGGTAGCCTTAGTGAAGTATCTCAAAAATTGAGCATGAACCTGGATCAAGCTGGTTGATCCAAAGACAGACAAACCTTGGATTATGTGAACACAAATTCAAAGATACCTTTTCCAATTAGTCAGTATATTTAAGAGTAATGGAACTGATCTTTCAGGTCTACAATCTGTTAATTATCTTTGGTTTCTTTTAAAATGGGGGCTTCCCAGGATCAGACACCAAAATCTTTTACTGTGTTTTTCAGCTTTATTGAACCTCACTATACTAAATAAGATCAAAAGTATGTCAGTTTGAACGAGTATGAAAGCTGCTAAAATGTGAGCACTCCAAAGGCAATACATCATAAATGAGAAACTCTACACTGAAGCATTCTTTACTCAGATCTGCAACTGGAGATAGTTTGGATATTTCTACATAAATGGTAGTTTAATCTTAGCTGCCCTCTGAAATGATTAAAGTTGACTTTTATAGTGTATCTGCCAATTAGAAAGGAAACAGCACATTGACAATCACATATTTTATGTATATGTGTGTCTAGCCTACAACATAATATTAAATGCATAATATATTTTTGGCATAGATTAACAGAATCTAGGTACATTATCCTCATGCACCTCATGCCCACACAAGTGGGCTTCACCCTCAGAAAGGTTTTTTGAATGCCATCACTATATACCTCATCCCTTTAGCAAGTCCACAGTGCCATGGCTGTCAGCTTTTTGGTTTTAAGGCACTACGGAGGGGTACTACCTTATCATTTGTATTAAGAACAGAATTTTTCTTTACTTTTGACTCATAATCTAAATTCCTAGTACAGTACAACTTCCAGAGACCAAAAGCAAAAAATTACTTCTTGCCAAGGTATGGTTGGCTTCACTTGCAGTTTTACAGCAGCACTGAGGAATTTTCTACCCATTTCACTTGCCTACTCCTTTCAGACAGCCCCAGTATTAGTGAGATGTACTGTGTAATTACAAAACCCCTGCAACTGTGTTATCTTAATAGCAAATTTTGTTTTCATTCAGATAGGAAAATGCAATAATAAAGTAATTTACATTCCTCTTAAACTGCAGTTTTATTATTTCATACCAGAATTTAGCCCCTTAATAAGGAACAAGCAGATCAAATTGAAATACTTGCCTCCTTTTTATTTCTTCTTTTCTTCACCACCCCCCCACCTCCCCCCTTTCAAATTGCTCTACTTTCAAATGCCTTGCTTGCTGAGTAGGCACAGCTTGTGTTTAAGTGGCCGTTCTCAGTCTAAGGGTTAAAGGTTTCTTTGGGAGACCCATGTTTTGAAAAGAATGGCTTCATCCTGAGTTGTGTCAATTATAGAAAGGTCACTCTCCACAGCCAGAGTCCTGAGCCCTGAAATAGTTGTTGTGTTAAAAGCTGTCAGAGGCTTTCCTAAAAACTGCTGGAACAGCAATATTAACTTGAACATAATAAAAGGAAAGGTGAGATGGAAAAACTTTTCACCCTTCCTTGTTGTAAGAACTGTGTTTTAGATATTCCTTGCGTTCATCCAAACCTGTCACTCATATTATTCCTCTGTGGAACATTACTTGTCTAAATGTTGTTCTCTCCTCTTCCCCCAGATTATCAACATCTCAGCAACCTTCTAGAAAATGTCAGAAGAACAAGTAAACTTTTCCAACACGCTCCGAGGAAAGCTAAACTTGCAGCAATTTAAGGCATAACTAGCAGTTCTGTCTCCTTGTCTCCTCTACAGGAGGTTACCACTCCCCAAACAGCCGGCATCTCAGTCCCTTCAAATGTGCAAAGCTAATTAGAGTGGGGCTGGGATAAACTGCCAGAATTTGCACTGAAGTGCCCCAGGCAGATGAGCACATTCCAATTCAGCAATCCTGCTGCCCCGTATTTGCACATAGATGGCAACAAAAAGCTGCAGGGGAGGGAATTTGGAAACGTGTTAAACACTGCAGTTGTCTGCTAAGTGACCATAATTGCAGACCTGAGCTCTTCAGGTTTCTGACTGAAACCATAGGGTCTCTCACCTGTGCACAATCTGGAAGAAGTTCAGCAGAATATAAACATTCTGCCTTGTACTTAGGGATGTGCTGTTCGTCCAGTTTGACCTACAGTGAGTCAGAAATGAAAGCCAAGCCAATAAAACTAGGATGCAGGATTTCTTGAAAAGGAGGAAGCCAAAATTGGTTCCTCCACGGAAGACATGAAGAAGCTGAGGTACAGCAGCATGATTTATTGAAAACACAAGAAAAATCAAGGAATGATCAAACACACCAAAGAACAACTGAGCTTCCTTTCCCAGCTCCATATTAAAGATTCCTTCCCCCTCCCTCCCTCCCCCCCCCCCCCAATATATCCAACACAAGTATCTTGCATTAACATTTGTTTCTAACTCTTGGCAATCAATATGTTTAATGTGAGCCACAGGTCCTGAGAGTGAGGTTATGTTCAGCTCTGAACCACTTCAATTATTCCATCCCACCTTCACAGTACATGCTAAAGCCTATGAGGTGCTTTGACTACTTGAAACAGTGTTTTGTTATCTTACCACCATTTTTGAGACAACCAGGGAAAGCTTTATCATGATGTAGCAAAGAAAACACCTGAACCTCACCTGTAAAAGCATCCCATTTGAAGTACTAAAATTCTTTTCACAACATGTAATTTTTCTGTATTTTTATCACACATTTTGTCCACTTCAGAAAATATTTATCTTTCTAGATTTTTCGCTCAGTCTCCTTGTTGCCCTGTCTCTGTCATTCGACACTGGAAGACATTGATCATACTAATACCACAGAACAGATTATTTACTATAGGTCAAATTCTGCTGTCCTTGATGCTTTCTATTATTAGAAGTAAGTCTTGTCTTAGAAAGAAGAAAGAAACCAGGGATTCGGTCCTGGCTAGAAGCCAAAGTTCTTGGCTTCTCTCAAGTAGTCCAACATACTTCTACTAAAGTCAAGATTTTTCTCTGAGATATCTAACCTATACCTGGAAACAAGACATATAGACAGTCAAACACACATTTTTTATGAGCAAGCACTTCTTCACAGAATCACCATGGTTGGAAAACACCTCTAAGACCATCAAGTCCAAACATTATCTAAGTCTACCAAGTATGGTGCTAAACCATGACCCTTAGCACCACATCTCTATATCTTTCAAGCACTTTTAGAGATGGGGATTCAATGACCTCCCTGGGGAGCTTGGCCAGTGTGTGAGAACCCTGTTGGTGAAGAAGTTTCTTCTTAAGATGCAATCTAATCTAAACCTCTCCTGCGGTAACTTGAGAGTATTTCCTCTCATCCTAGACTTGTTACTAGGGAGATGAGACTGACCCCCACCTCACTTCAACCGTATTTGAGGTAGGTAGAGAGAGGAAGAAAGCCTTCACTCGGCCTCCCCTCCTCCAGGCTAAAGAACCCCAGTTCTCTCAGCTGTTCCTTTCAAAGACTTGTTTACTAGACCCTTTACCAGCTTCATTGCCCTCCTCTGGACCCGTTCCAGCACCTCAATGCCCTTCTTGTATTGAGGGCACCAAGACAGAACCTAGAACTCAATGTGCGCCGTCACCACTGATGAGTACAAAGTGGCAATCCCTGCCCTGATCCTGCTGGTTACACTACTGCTGGTTAACAGGTGAGGTGCCACGACGCCATGATGTTGTGCAGAGTAAGAAGGGGCAGCGCAGCGGCGAAGGCAGCAGAGGGCAGCAGACAGCCGCCTCGCTGACCACCCGCTGGCAACGCCGCGCCCCGAGCCCAGCCCAGCCCAGCGCGCTGCCCGGAAGGCCTCACCTCTACCGCCAGGGGTCGCAGGCGGCCCGTCCTGGGCGGGCAGCGCGGGCCGCAGCCCGTTGCTGAAGGTGTGTCCGTCGGCCGGGCGCAGCTGCCAGTTCAGCCCCAGGAGGTGCATCGCTGCCGGGGAGACACAAAGCGAGACAGTGAGAACCTTGGCGGAGGCTCGGCTCACCGAAACAGCTTTTGGAAAACACGGTAAAGAGACTTGTCTCCGAGCAGTGGTAATACGCAAAAAGAAAAGGCAAAGCCCCGGTGACTCGCATACATTGTTACCACATCATCTGCATTACTGACACACAAAAGCGAGCCACAAACCACCTTGTCCAGCCGCAGACAACCTGCCCAGACTCTGGCGCTGCCTTCCATGTCAAGGGCTAGAGGACATATAGAGGTCTCTTCCAATGCAATGAATTCTATGTTTCTATGATATTGCAGAAGCCTTGACAAGCCTGAATCATTCTCCTAGTGGATTTATGTGCATCTTCACCTTGTATAAACAGAAACTACCTGTACACATCTCCACACTTACATCATACTACGCCTATGGCTTCCTCCCACTGTAATGGAATAGTGAGGGATAGACAAACCCAAAAAGCTGGTTTTATTAATTTTCTTTATGCTCACCATCAGCACTCTTCCTGTTTACACAAGATGTATGCAAACCTACCCACCACAGAGAACAAACTTTTCAATTATAGACCAAGATGGTGTTTGAGAGCAATCACTGCCAGTTTGGAGGCAGAAAAATACATGTAACTACGGGTCCCCTTATAACTGTTCAATTCTGCAGTGGCAGATCCATGCAAGTTTTGCAGATACTTGTCATCCAGTCACAAGCAATGTAGAACAAGTGATGAGCTCCCAAACGGACCAGAAGCGGCCACACAGACAAGTGTTCAGAGATTCGTCAGGGATAGGTAGGGCAAAAGACTTCTCACAGAAGCTACTATTTACAGGGCCTGAGGCATCACTTAGATAATCTCTGAATACAGGGTAGCCATTTAGATGTGGCCTATTCATACACATATTTCTAAAACCCAAGAAACAAAAGCACACCCCACCCTCATAGGATCATAGTATTATAGTATCAGTCAGGGTTGGAAGGGACCACAAGGATCATCTAGTTCCAACACTCCTGCCATGGGCAGGGACACCCCACACTAGATCAGGCTGGACAGAGCCTCATCCAGCCTGGTCTTAAATACCTCCAGGGACAGTGCCCCAACCACCTCCCTGGACAACCCATTCCAGGGCTTCACCACTCTCATGGTGAAGAACCTCCTCCTCACATCCAGCCTGAATCTCCCCACCTCCAGCTTCATTCCATTCCCCCTAGTCCTATCACTACCTGAGATCCTGAGAAGTCCTTCCCCAGCCTTCCTGTAGGCCCCCTTCAGATACTGGAAGGCCACAATTAGGTCTGTCCCAGCTCCTGGAAATCTCAGCACACAATGTCTGCAGGGTTTAACCTCCCTGTTTCTGACAAAAGCAGCTACGAAGCAAGATCGCTTTCATGACATCATCTTCCCCTAGACATACCTACAGACCAAGCAGCTGCCTGAAAACAGTAACTAACATCAGGAGACGTTGTGTGAAGAGGGCCAGTGCCAGACTTTGCATTCATGCTGAATTTGCAAAATTTTAATTATTAGGGAAAAAAAAAATGGAAACTACATTCAAGCATCTGGTGGTTTACAAAATACCAAGTATGAATCTGACAAAGATGTTTAGCTGAAAAAATACTCAGTATCTGTTTCTAAAAAACATTTTAGAATTCACAGAAAGTACAAAAAAATTTTCTGTGGGATCCAATGTTTTATTCAAATGCAATTTTGTTGTTTTGCCAAAATGAACATCTTAAAAGGCTTTTCAGTCTAATCTCCAGAAACTACTTTTCAGTATGGCAAAGAAACTGAAAAATTACTCATAAATCTGAAACAGCAAACAGGTTGTTAGCTTATACAGACTCTCCCCATCGAGTGAGAGACATCATCTCTGCTGGAGATGTGAGAGGGCCAGGGGACACTGGTAGCAGAGCAGCTTGTGGCATGTTTGTGCTGTCAGCACTTCCCACTTGATGCCCACACGCCACAAATCCAAAGAGAGAGTTCAGCTGGACCACCTCCATAAACAGTGTATAAAGATTACGTGAATCTCAGAGCCCCACAAGGAAAACAAGGCATAGAGGAGAATAAGACTTTTGTGTAGAGGAGAATTAGACTTATGTATTTTATACTCCCAGCATCTATTCAATGTTGTAGGGGTTTTGGTTGGTGGTGGTTGTTTTTTTTTTCCTTTTTTATTGCAAGCGTAACCATAAATGTAGGTCACTTGCAGAGATGAAAGTCTGCTGCTTCCAAGTGTGAACCATTCCTTACAACAAAGAGTTAAGGAAATCATAACTAATAGTCTGTCCAAGAGAATTGCAGTTGCTACCTTATAATTGCCAGGTAAATTCAGACAAGGAATTATAAAAGATTTTATTAACACGGTATTAAGGAAAACTTTGATCCATCTGCTTCCAAGTATAGCATGAATTCATTAATAACTCCATTGCTGTGTGTTTTAATCATACATGCACATTAGATAGGAGCAATTAGGGCTCCTTCCTAAAGGGGCAGGGATTTGCACACCTGCTATAGTCCCTTATAGATTAAAAAAAATTACAGTCTCCTGCACAGCTTATGTATCCACTATGTGATCTACAAGCTTCCACAAAGACAGATGAAGTCACAGACACGAGGAATGTTCACATTCCAGCAAAAATATATCAAGAAAAGTGTGTCAGAGGGACCGGAGGGGAAAGCTCTGTGTTTGTATTACATACAGTAAACCTGACTGGCAACCAGCAGGGAGAACATGGAGCTACCTATTCTCGCCTGCTTGTGAAGACTATGAGATAGCAAATTTATATGATTAACCTTTTGTTCTGTTAATCAAACAAAAAATGCCTCCAGCAAAGGAATAAGTAGAAGCCCATTTAATTAGAAATTCAGCAGTTAAATGCATATGTGAGACATTTGGGGTAGTGAATTTGTGCCCGTTTCCGATTTTTTTCCTATTTTGCTTTTTATAACTTACAACTAAATAAGCTGCGGTGCTCTGATTTTGCCTTCTTACCCAACAACACACTTCCACCAGGTATTACACTACTCGCCACATTGCCTTCAAATGATATTCACCAGACAGCTGAGATGAGACACCCGGCCAGATCCAATGCTCATCATTGAGATGAACACTGATTCTCCAGAACAGTCCGTTTAGTCAAATGCTTTTCCACAGCTCCACATTTGGTTTGTAGACTAAACCTTCAGGGACAAACACATCTCTGAAGGTCTAAAACAGAAAAAAGTGTTGTTTTATCTACTACATGTATGATGCATTCATAAATTGTATTTTACAGGCCCTTCTGTATGTTTTGTAGTATTATTTAGGTTTGTTTCCTCTTTTTCCCCTCAACATGCAAGCATATTTTCTTGTCTCTGGCATCTGGTAAAACCTTTGAGGTTTAGATAAAAAGTAATATGCAACCTCTCACTCCCACCCTAACAACACACACACACACACAAAGTGAAAGCACATGGAAACTGAACCTACACGCCCATCAAGAACAAAATCAGAGAACTAGTTCATCACTCCAGGTGGTAGAGCTGACATAAGCTGACTTACATAAGACAAAGTTTGCTAGAGTGAATCACATATTATTTTAAGAAATCCCCAAAGGTAGACAAATCCACAGAAAATTGACAGAACTTGCATGCAAAACTTTCTTGAACATTCTCTAAGACTGAGCGGTTCACTCAGTCTCCTCTTGCTCTGGACATAAACCTAGTGCTCCCTCAATTCAGAGTTTAAATGTACCATGATTTCCAAGCTCAGGAAGCTCCTTGTCTTCCTTTTGTGCTCTCCTGTTACTCTGTTTTTTAAATGAAAGACCTCTGATGTCTTCATGTGTTAGCGACCTGCCTGTAGTACAACTCTGTGCCTGCCAGTAGGCAGGGCAGTAGAGTTTTGCCCTTAATCCTGTACTCTGTGGTATTCTCTTTTAAAGGGAAAAATAGGAAGATTGATGATTCACCAGTTTCCCCATTCCTACTGCATCTTACCCATTGAGGTCTGGATGATATGTGCCACTTGTTCATTAGAAAACTCAGTATTCCCTAAGCAATTTAGAAAGACGAGGAGATGATAAAAGTGAACAGAAATGAGAATGTTTCCATGTATTAGTTTTCCAAGTTGTCATGCTTACTAAGCCCTAAAATACTCTCATCCAAAATTAACTCATCAAACTATGATCTCACTTTATCAGGATATATCTAGTCATGTTATATTTAACTGTAGCAGACCAATCTCTTTCCATGTGTAAAAGAAATGGCTCCATTATATGATGAACATTAGCAACTAAGCAAAGTACATTTGCTATATGTAGACTATTCTATTATAGGGGAAAGGAAACACTAGAATTTTCCTTTCCATCTGCTCATGAGATGAACAATGATGTGACTCTTGTATTCCTATATTCTCAGTCTTGAGCAACAGCAGCAAGATATCCAAATCAGACCCAATGAATCACAGACATAAGGAAACAAAAGGTACCAAATAAATCTTAGTAGCATGTAATTTTATAGTGTACATAGTCAGAGAACTATCTGCACATCCATATTTATTTTTAAATTTCATATGGTCTTCACATTGGTTTAATGCACCACAATGTTTGCATGAAGCAAAAGAAGTTTAGCCTTTAATGCTCCTGGGTAACTTTCAGGTAACTGGAATAAACGTATCCTCCCAAATTAAACCACAGTTAAACTCGTAGTTCTTTACCGGTTACTACTTCTTGATCACACTGCAGAACTCCAGGAATACCAAAAATTTCTCTCATTCACCTCAATTGTTATTCATAAAATAACAGTTACTTAAAAGACTAGAAACATAGTAGTTTAACATTCTACTACCATTCCTCTGGAGAAACAGGTACAAGTTCAATCCAAGTCACAAGTGCAATGAGTGTCTAAGGCCCATTCCCTAGTGATTACTTGCCCCTGTTACAAAATGAATGCACAATTCATCACAACTGACAACCTCTTCCCAAGAGATGCCTGAGACAGGGGTCTGAAAGCCAGAAAAGAGCAGTGGAGGAATGCCACAGAAAAACTTGCACAGTGCCTGAAAATACTTCACTTGATTCTAAGAACTGCTCTTGGGTCTCTTCTCTAGCTGAGGAGCATGGATTATTTGGTAGCTATAAGAAAAGTAAGACACCTTCCCTAGCTCCTCTCAGAACTGGAGAGGTTACCAGGCAGTTCAAACACACAATCAGAATTTGCTGAACGACACCTTGGTTGAGATCCCCATTTTGCTCCCATATCTCACAATTAACAGAAACAATGTAGTGGACAGCCAGGCTTGTCAGAGGGACAACTTTGCAAGCTTTTTTATCCTTTATATCACTGGAGACATTCATTACATGTCCTCTGCCACAGAATTTGGACTTGACCTGACAAAGTCAGATTTCAGGAAGTCATAAATGTTTTACAGAAGCTGACACCATCCTTTACGTGATAATTTTGTTGGCTGGCCTTCAGCTGCAGGAGAAATACAGGCACTGTCAGTATGCAGCTAGACTGGGATATGTGACTTCTTGTCTCACTCTATGGCTGATACAGTTGTCTCAGAGAAAGCTGCTACATCCAAGGACCTGGCCTCATAATTATACTAATGCCCCTTCACATTCTTACTGGCAGAAAGGGACAGTGTCTGAAGGAAGTTCTAATCTCTGATTCCTCTAATTTAAGTGCTTAGAAAATCATTACCAAAGAATATGAGTCTTCATTACAAACGCAGTCTTAAACCATGTGAACAAGTAACACTTTTCCTTGCTGGAAAAACAATGATGTCACTCCTAAAATCCAGGACTAACTGCTAGAACTTTCTACTCTGGGTTACCTAATGACTGGGAGAAGGATGACAGAATCTTCCTGAGCATGTCCAAAAGACAGGATTAGCCGTATTTTCAACCTTGGTATATGAACTCTTTTAAGACAATATGCCATTTAGATCAGGGCTTTGCCTTTAAAGCATCCAGCCAAAAAAAAAAGAGAAAAGCTATTTAATAGAAATAACACTGAGGACATATGAATGAGTGTATTGCTATAGTCAGCTGCAAAACTTCTGCTGGGGGTTACTAATTGATTTTTGTTTAAATAAATGTTACTAAGGATGAAAAAGGAGATATGAGGAGACCTGTAAGATGGTCATCACTGTGTTCATACAGAAGAAATAAGAGAAGCCAAGAAAAGCATTAATTTTAATTTTTATTTTTCTACTGGTCACACTCCCCCCTCCAATCTGACTGATTTCTTTCCCTGTGCATGTCAATAACTGAATGGAATGAAATTTCAAAACACAGCATGAAAGATATACCCACAAATCCCATTAGCAGTAATATGATTTGTGTGCTTATCTGCCATGCAATGCTTTTCAAGTCTGTTCCTCAAAGTCTAATTCCCATCTTTCTACTTGCAAAAATACTTGAAAAGCTTACACACCTGCAGTTACTTTGGGGGTGTGGAAAACTGGAGGATGTGAAAACCTGGCTCCCATCTCCACAGATAACAGTGAAGCAGAGATTCAGCCTTGAGGAACAAGAGTGGTACCTTGGGCGGTTGTCAGCACCCCAGTCACCATCTTGACTGGGACAGGGAAAGAATCCCTGGTGTGGTGGTTTTAGGCTATGCCTTTAAAATTAGTCACAGGTTTAGAGCAGAAAAGTAGAAAAAAATATAAATAAATCACTCTTGGGTGTAAAGAAAGGAAAACAAAAGATTATTCTAAACAAATTCATTGGGTAAATATCTAGAATAAGAGGATCTGTACCATAACAATTCTTCCTTTTTCTCTTCCCTTCTGATCTCTGGCTGTTGTTGCTTTGCTTGAGAGAGATAATGTGGTTTTGGCTGGCCTTAGCTAAATCTAACTTCTCTGCACCTTTCTCTTGTCCCTTTTGTACTGGAAGGGAGGGAAGGGTACGCAGGGAGGGAGAAGCTAGTAGCTTCCCCTGGTCCTTGGCCAGGGGGGTCCTTGTGCTGTTTATTAATTGCAAATACCTGTAAATATGATAAATACTGTATATTTTGTATATATTCATTGCAGTCCATTGTAGAGTGTAGATTTTGCTTGTAAATACAGCTTCATTTGCTTCTGAGTTGGTCTGGCAAAGTTAATGTAGGGGGGGTGAAACTTCAACCCACCACACCTGGTTTTAGACTTATCTTATTCCAGTGCTCTTTATTGAAATGTTTTCATTTTCTGACACTTTGAGCAATCTTTTTCTCACAGGAAGGGTTACAGCATTGCATGCTACCTGCACAATATGGAATCTCATGACAAAGACCTTAAAAGAGAAGCAGAATACAGTGCACTATCCATTTATTCTCATGACAGGCCCTAGATTGTACAGAGCATAGAAAAGTGGCACAGGATCAATCAGTTCCTGAGACAGTAGAAAATGAACTTACTTTTTACAGCAATTTTAAGAATTGAGGCTGCAACCATTCTGCTCTTGCATTTGAACTAGAGGCTGTACTAATAAGAAAAGTGTGTATATTTTTATTTACCTAGTACGGCATCTTTCAGCCTGCACGTTACAAGGTAACTGCTTTACCTGCCTTACCAAAATACTGCCACTTTTAAAATAGGCTTAGAATACCAGAAAGGAACATTCCTGACTAAAACGTGGGGGGGGGGGGAGGTGTTTGGGGCAAGGCACAGGCACAAAATTGTCAGCATTTCATGTTAATACAAAACAAATCAAGTCCAATTTTAATTTTTAATTTCACACCTAAAAGACA
This sequence comes from Melanerpes formicivorus, assembly GCF_026170545.1. Classification (NCBI taxonomy): domain Eukaryota; kingdom Metazoa; phylum Chordata; class Aves; order Piciformes; family Picidae; genus Melanerpes; species Melanerpes formicivorus. Next base: position 44,893,664 of record NW_027142354.1, on the reverse strand, counting down.
TCATTACCATGAACAAAGTACTCAGCTTGTCTTTATTTTGTTTCCAAGAGGAGGAAGAACCTAGCAGAAGACTTGAAACTAGCATTTCAAGGAATGTAGAGGAGGAAGGAGGAAGGAGGAAGGAGGAAGGAGGAAGGAGGAAGGAGGAAGGAGGAAGGAGGAAGGAGGAAGGAGGAAGGAGGAAGGAGGAAGGAGGAAGGAGGAAGGAGGAAGGAGGAAGGAGGAAGGAGGAAGGAGGAAGGAGGAAGGAGGAAGGAGGAAGGAGGAAGGAGGAAGGAGGAAGGAGGAAGGAGGAAGGAGGAAGGAGGAAGGAGGAAGGAGGAAGGAGGAAGGAGGAAGGAGGAAGGAGGAAGGAGGAAGGAGGAAGGAGGAAGGAGGAAGGAGGAAGGGACCAGAACAGACTGGAAAAGACCTTCGAGATCACCAAGTCCAACCTATCACCCAATACCATCTAATCAACTGAACCATGGCACCAAGTGCCTCATCCAGTCTCTTCCTAAACACCTCCAGTGATGGTGACTCCACCACCTCCCTAGGCAGCACATTCCAATGGCCAATCACTCTTTCTGTGAAGAACTTCTTCCTAACATCCAGCCTAAACCTCCCCTGGTGCAGCTTGAGACTGTGTCCTCTTGTTCTGTTGATGGTTGCCTGGGAGAAGGGACCAACCCCCACCTAGCTACAACCTCCCTTAAGGTAGCTGTACACAGCAATAAGGTCACCTCTCAAATTTCTGATGCCTGAACTTACAAGACTTAGAGTAACTGCTTTACTTTTAACACTGATCAAAACCCTAAGGGATATCATGTCAAACATTTATTTGACTACATTCATCTTCTGAACCTGCAACTGCCTTAATCTCTACAAACAAGTTGAAAAAAACTTTCAATAACCTAACAGTTCCAAAGCCTTCAGACCTTGACCAACTCTAATTGTTAACCATATTGATAAGATTTTTTTTCTTTCATAACTTCCTTGCATGCACTAAATGAAGTAGAACTGCAAGACGAGGAACAGTCCAATTTCTGTCCACAGTTAGAAAAAAAAAAGAGTACAATTTTGTAATTTCTAATCACAGGCTGTATTCTTCTTTTAATAGAAATTATGCAGACTAATCACCTCACTGTAAAACCTTGCATGAATGAAAAATGTATTGTTTGACTCTTAACACAAAGTAGTTATTTGAGTTAAAAATTCATTAAAAAGAGGAAATAAATTCAAATACAAAAGTAAATATTTCTGCTCCCAAAGATTCTCATTCATAGAATCATAGAATGGTTTGGGTTGGAGGGGACCTCCACAGTCACCTAGTCCAACCCCCCGAAGTGAGTAGGGACATTCCCCACTAGATCAGGTTGCTCAGAGTCTGTAGTGATAGGATGAGGGGCAACGGTTTGAAATTAGAAGAGATTAAAATTGGATGTTAGGAACAAGTTCTTTCCCATAAGAGTGGTAGAACATTGCAACAGGTTTCCCAGAGAAGTAGCTGAGGCCCCATCCCTGGAGATATTCAAGGTCAGGCCCAACAAGGCTCTGAGCAGCCTGATCTAGTGGAGGATGTCCCTACTCCCTGCAGGGGGGTTGGACTAGATGACCATGGAGGTCCCTTCCCAACCCAAAACCTTCTATATTATGCTTCTAACCTCATACTTTTCTTATCCTTGGCATGTTTCTAAGTTTCAAGTTTGCTTATTTTGCCTTCACAAGAAAAAGAAGTTTTTTAACAAAGCAGGGACTGAAATGAGAGCTTGCCCTCCTACAACCACGCCTTCTCATCTTCCCATCTAGGATTCCAGAGCAGGTAAAGAAGTGCAAGCTGCAAGTGAGGACATGATTTTGGTGTGATCACACCAATAGGGAAGAACATCAGCAAGCAGAGAAATCAATGACGGGTTTACATGGTTGCCAGGATTTCAGTTTCAGACCACTGCTTTATTTCAAAGTGTCAGAGCTGCAAATTTTCAGACTGCAGCAATATACATGTTGCAAGGAATTATTTTGTGTGTGCTCACATATGATTAGCAGTTTAACTGCCACTACAGGAATGAAGAAAAGCTTGCGTTTGAATTCCCAAGAAACATCACGATAGCACACCATTGTACACAATTGTACACAAGCTCTTCCCAGGCAACCAGCACCAGAACAAGGGGACACAGTCTCAAGCTGCGCCAGGGGAGGTTCAGACTCGAGGTGAGGAGGAAGTTCTTCACCGAGCGAGTCATTCGGCATTGGAATGGGTTGCCCAGGGAGGTGGTTGAGTCATCGACCCTGGAGGCGTTCAAAGGGAGATTGGACGTGGCACTTGGTGTCATGGTCTAGTCATGGGGTCTGCGGTGTCAGGTTGGACTCGATGATCCTCGAGGTCCTTTCCAACCTAAGTGATACTGTGATACTGTGATACTGTGAAGAGCATTTCAAGCCCTGTGCACCATGCATAGTGGAAGACAATAATATTTAATTTGGGTACCTACATCCCAATTCATCTAAGGAACATCATAATATACACTTAATCAAACACTAATATTTGCATTACTTTATATATTATGTCCTAAAATGCCTTTTATAACACAGGTTTGACCTTCTTGATATTACAAAATTCACAGCAGAGACAGTAGAAATCACTGTTACAGATGAAGCTGCTATCCACAACAGCAAAATGGAGCCATCTTACTGTACAGGGCATTTGATACCTGACCACTTAAATGAAACTTTCCATCTTACATAAAAAGTGGCACAGAAGCCAGTTCCACTGTCTGAGGTCAGCAATGCAATATGCTCAACACCTGTCGGTTTAGACCTGCTTAAAATCAAGGCCCATTGTAATTAAAGTCAAACTTGTCTCTGACTTCAGTGGAGCAAGCTTCACTTCAGAACTTGTCTACTTATTTTAAGTACTTGAGACTCTGAATATCGTAACAGTGCCCAAAAGGATAGGTTTCTAAAAACAACTGCAATGCAACCCATAAACCACTTTATCCTCCAAATTCACCATTTCAAATTGCAGGGTGAAGTGGCTATGTGCGGTAATGCATCGGTGTATGCATCACTGTACACAATTAATTAATGAATCTTAGAATAAAATGAGGTAGATTACATACCCTCAAAAACCTTTGTCTTCAATTACATACAATTCATAAGGCACAACTGAATTACATTAAATGATTAACACAATAAATTTAACATATGTAGCTATGTTACTTAATAATACTATTAAAATAACCAGGAGTTAGCCTTCAAAGAGGAGACAGCTAACACTGTAAGTGGCAAAAAGCAATCTATAGTAGCTAAACAACACATTAGTACTTCAGAGCTAACATTCAAGTACTGTTTCTTCATGTCTGCAACATTGTTTGACCAGCAACCAAACTAGCATTATACATCTTTCGTCTTTGATGGATAAAGACTAAACACGGTATTTGAAATCAAAACAAAGAGCCCCTAAAACTATACTGAAAATCCATCTAGCATTGCAGCCTCACCCTTCACTATGGAACTTATCTTCCTTTTCCCCACTCCTCCCCTTCTCTTTCAAGAATTTGCTTCATCTTGGAAGCAGGTATCAAAGCTGCTCCTTGATAACTTAAAAGAAAAATTGCTACAAACTCCTCATTGTCACTGTATCTGACAGGCTTCTGCAATGTATTTACCTCCTTCTCTCACAACATTAGTAACATTTCAGTGCCAAGAAAGTGCTACATCTGAGATTTTTTACCCCATCCATATTAATTTGAAAAAAGATGCATCTGATTTTTATGGTCTAATAAAGAAAAGCTGCTTCTGTCTACTGGAAGTGGCTGTCCAAACCAATTAATGAGCAATACAATAAACACAACTTTTATTTTACTAGGATATGAACAGGAATTAAAATGAAGACACTGCCAAACCAATTCATGAATCTTAATAAGGCTCACCTTTTAGGACAGGTTTAAAAAAAACCCCAAAGCTCTGTGATAACACCTACAGAGTTATTTCACCAATTTTCCATGTAAATGTGCTTTTGACAATTTAATGACTGCATTCTTTCAAAAATAACAATGGCATTATATGACTGTCATGTAAATGTAACTCAGGATTGCTATCGGTTCATAAAATGCTTTCGGAAATCTGCTCACATCCCATGCCTTTGCAGATTTTACATCAACTGCAGCTCTCCTTTCATTCTTGAAAAATATTTTAACATTTACATTCACATCCTCAGAGGAAAAATTTCAGTTCAGAGGCAGGATTAACAAATTTCCAACCCTATGCTACATTGCGGAATTTTATGCAAAAGCAGTTCTCTTTTTAGAGAGGACCACAGGCCTTAGGGATGAAAGAGTCTCTGGAGCATTGCATTGTTAGCACTCGGGTTGCAGAAAGCACCAGGAAAAAAACAACAAACAAACCAACCTGCTTTCACACTGTGCTTTCAAAAACATAATATTACCCTATCCAGTAAGTAATGAAGCTGAAATGATCAGCTACTGTTCTGAGCAATGTAACTGACTGCACAGTACCAGTGAGGTCTGAGGAAGGAAAGCATTATGTTCTGCTCCAAATTCCTGGATCAGACCTGTGAAGTTCTTTTGAACCTTTACCAAGCCAGTTTTGTGTTTGAAATATTTTCAGAACTTATCTTCACCATTTTAGCAAGCCAGACACAACACACTCCCTGACTCCTGTAATGGAACAATAGGAGGGACTGGTGTGCACTGGCTAAGCACTCTTATTGAAAAAAACAGAGGATGCTGCAATAATTGTCCTGAGAGGCTAGAAAGGAAACAAGACTCTATGCTGACAGCTTAGCTCAGCGGGAACTCTCATTTTTCACACGGAGCTAATTAAAAACTGAAATTAGTTAAATATGGAAATGACACTTGCAAGCACTTTAGCTGAATTCTGGCAAAATCCCTCTAGAGTGCTGCGACACTACCTGCTGCTTCAAAACTCCCCAATTGAATTTCACAGTTAAAAGGCTGAGCAAAGGGAAAGTTATTACAGAGATTTCCAATTCAAAATGTGTCTGTAAAATTCTAAATTAAATTTCATGGTAGCCCTGTCAGTAACTAGGGACATACTGTGCAGCCCAATGATATGGTGCTCAAATAACGTCCCTGCATGTATTCTCTGATTATCTCACCTTTAGGCACTGTGCTGGTGGTGCCAGACTGTGGAGCTCACAAGGATGCAAGGCTCCACAATGCTATAAAGATAAGCTCTATACTGTTGCTGAAGTAGTTCTTTGGAAAGCATGGACGCATGGCACATAAAGGAATTACCTCTACAGCTTAACAGCTGAAATCTCAGAAAATCATAACCCAACCACCAAAATATTTTATGCTTCAAGATTTTAATTTATATTTGTAAGTGCTGAATACATATGCAGAGAAGGGTCTATACTGCAATAAATTACATGGCCTATACATATATCAGTCCTTTACATGCAAGGTAATAATAAAAAGCACTTCTGCATACTTAAATGGGCATAAAGAACCAAGGGACTGGATATGCATAAAGGGTACGATGACTGACATTAGCTTTTTGACTACAGCACCATATGAATTCTATTTTGGTGCACGTGACTTGCCTAGTATGCATAAAAGCAAGAGTATTTGCCCAAGGGCAAATACGATTTCTGAATACAATTTAACGAAACCCGCCCATGGAGCAGATCATTTTGGATCCCTACCAAGGCGTTCAGGGTAGCCAATCACTTTCAAAACAACTGGAGCGTTTGGATTTTATTGTTTTTCCTACATTCCATCCCCTTACCCTTGAGGCAATCCCCTCCCACTGGCCTGCCGCCACTATTGCACCAACAAATTTCTGTCTAGGAAAGCCAGCAAAAGATGGCATGTAGCATGAAAGCCACTGTTACTCCCAAGTCTGCTGGCAGGGGGTATTGCTGCACCCAGTCTGCCAAAACCCCTTCCCTGGCAGCTCTCTGTATAATCTGTACATCACACCCAGGCTTTGCTAGTCCAGAGCCTTGAAACATCTCAGCTTACCCAGCTGGAGGGGATATGCTGCAGCTGCACCATCAGACCCTCTTATTTTATTGAATTTTGAATATGTGGTTTCAAAGCAATCCAAATGAATTTGCCCAAGGCCTCAGATCAGTAAAATTCCTGATACCATCTGCAGCTTCCTAAATTTGAAGCATTTAAAAACAGGTGACAGGATAGGAGCTTTCAATGTAAGGACTGACACTGATGAAAAGCCTGCTAAACAAACTTGGTTGTGCCCAGTTTTGGCAAGGAAGGAACTGTATGGCATGCAGCCCAGTTCTCACAATAGCACTAGTAATAAAGGGAAGTTCCATTTGAAATTATTTTTTAAATCATGTATATTTTTCGAGGTTAAAAAAGAAGCATTTATTTGATCACCAAGTTTCATCTATTTTAAAGCATCTTTATGAGTGGAGATAAAGAGCAGAGCACCGTGAACAGAAACTCTTAACGAAAGGGTGTATTAGGAAATCCACAAACTAACATCTGGCAGCTTTAGGCTTCTTTCAAGTTCATGAAAGTCCAATGAGGTCATTAAAACATGGGCTACCCTAAAGGAGGAAATCCAAAGGTATGATTATACCAACCTGCCCTTCAAGTAATGTTTTTAATAATGTCCATTGCTTAACCATATTTAATAACTTTATACACTCCAGATGAAGCTGAAGTCTGCATATACATGGTATTGTTTAAATCCTGCAGGGACACAAAGACTAACAGCAAGACTACAGTAAACACATACTATATTTTACCAGATCCCTTGCTTAGAACTCTGCTTTCACATAACAACAGAACTGTAAATATCCAGAAAAGTCTGATTATTTATTTATTTATTTATTTTTAAAGAGAGAGATACCTTGATGCCAGGGAGATGTGGAATTACACTGAGCTGAGTCTCCTACAGATTCTTCACTCCCACCGTTAAGCCAGATCTGCTAGCCAGGAAATCACTAATGTTTATCTACTCATAATGCCATCCAATTCTTCTTTGAGCAAGCAGAGGCAAAGGATTAAATTTCCTATCTAGCAGTTGTCCACACCCTGGCTGATACATCAGAAGGTTGTTCAGCAAGACCTAGACAGATTGAAGAGCTGGGAAAAGGGGAACCTAATGAGATTCAACAACAATAAGTGGAGTGTCCTGCACCTGGAGGAACAACACAATGCACCTGTACAGATCAGAGGTTGAACAGCTGACCAGCACCACAACCAGAATTAGTAGCTGGGATGCAATGACAGAGACAGGGATGGTGACAGGCTGTGCTTTTCCTTCACCCAAGACAGGGACACCCTTCTTGGTAAAAAATTACACCTTCTATATATGGCTTAACTTTTTCTCCATTTTTATTGTATATCACAGTATCACAGTATAACTAAGGTTGGAAGAGACCTCGAGGATCATCGAGTCCAACCTATCAACACAGACCCCATGACTAGACCATGGCACCAAGTGCCACGTCCAATCCCCTCTTGAACGCCTCCAGGGATGGGGACTCCACCACCTCCCTGGGCAGCACATTCCAATGATGAATGACGAATGACTCGCTCGGTGAAGAACTTCCTCCTCAGCTTGAGTCTAAACCTCCCCTGGCACAGCTTGAGACTGTGTCCCCTTGTTCTGGTGCTGGTTGCCTGGGAGAAGAGGCCAACCCCTTCCTGGCTACAACCACCTTTCAGGTAGTTGTAGAGGGCAATGAGGTCACCCCTGAGCCTCCTCTTCTCCAGGCTAAGCAATCCCAGCTCCCCCAGCCTCTCCTCATAGGGTTTGTGTTCAAGGCCTCTCACCAGCCTTGTTGCCCTTCTCTGGACACATTCAAGTGTCTCAATGTCCTTCTTAAACTGAGGGGCCCAGAACTGGACACAGTACTCAGGTGCGGCCTAACCAAAGCAGAGTACAGGGGCACTATGACCTCCCTGCTCCTGCTGGCCACACTATTCCTAATGCAGGCCAGGATGACATTGGCCCTCTTGGCCACCTGGGCACACTGCTGGCTCGTGTTTAGGTGGCTGTCAATCAGCACCCCCCAGGTCCCTCTCTGTTTGGGAGCTCTCCAGCCACTCTGACCCCAGCCTATAGCTCTGCATGGGATTGCCGTAGCCAAAGTGCAGCACTCGGCACTTGGACTTGTTAAATGTCATCCCATTGGACTCTGCCCATCTGTCCAGTCGGTCAAGGTCCCTCTGCAGAGCCCTGCTACCCTCTAACTGACTAACATCTGCCCCTAACTTGGTGTCATCTGCAAACTTGCTGATGACTGACTCAATCCCCTCATCCAGATCATGAATGAAGATGTTAAAGAGGATGGGGCCCAGCACTGATCCCTGGGGGACGCCACTGGTGACTGGCCGCCAACTGGATGTGGCACCATTCACACTCTCTGGGCCCGGCCCTCCAGCCAGTTCCTAGCCCAGCACAGAGTGTAGTGGTCCAAGCCAAGAGCTGACAGCTTAGCCAGCAGTTTGCTGTGGGGGATGGTGTCAAAGGCCTTGCTGAAGTCCAGGTAGACCACATCCACAGGCCTCCCCATGTCCACCAGACGGGTCACCTGATCATAAAGGAGATCAGGTTGGAGAGGCAGGACCTGCCCTTCCTAAATTTGAGCTACTACAGAGGTTTGTAGCTCTCACTTCCTTGGATGTCACACAGGATTTATTAAACTGAAATCATGTGGTGAGTACATTTATCACTAGCAATCCCCAAACTGTTGTATCTGCCACCAGAATAAATGAAACAATTTGATTAACTTTTTGAACCTGTGTCAGTGTAAGTCCTTACTGGGGCACTGGAAAAGAGAGACACATGTGAATTTTGTCAAATAGTTCCAGTAACAGCAGGCAGACATCAGGATTTTACCCATAATGTGACACCTCAGACATAGCTTGGTGAGGGAGCTAGAAGCAGAAATGGAGAACCTGGGGAAGGGGATCATTGGATACAACTGGGGAGCTTACTCTGATTAGCAATTAGCCTTATGCCTTTTAAAAGATCCCTCAAGAAAAAGAATTTGCTGGAAAGAACAACATATATTCCAATCAATTTATAGCTATACTTCACATCTGTGATGAATAACCACTCTTTAAAGTGCTTTATGGTATACTCAGCATGTGATGCAAATCTGGGTAAGCACCACTGGGATCAAACCTAAGACATGCTTACGAAGGGGACATCCATGCAGACAACTGCTTTTGTCACAAACACTTCTGGGGAAGTATTTACCCAAGAAGAAAATGAATAGTGGCTTAAAGGTGACAAATTAAGACTAAGGATTTTCATCTTCAGGCACTGAAAGGAATGTAATCATTCTTTTGTTCTTTTCCCTTCTCTTACACTCAGAAATATCTGATAAAGTATGAAAACTTGAAACAAGTTAAAAACCTGAGCTTGCAGGCTCCCCTGGGGGAGGAAGAAGAGAGGAGTGAGCAAAGGGCACTGACAGACAGAAATACATTATTTACTCTTTCCATAACCAATATAGCATAGCAGTGTGAGCCAGGGAATTACATCCACCAAGCACACATGCTACAGTCATCTTTGCCCTTGGAAGAATTATTTCAGCGCTTGGAAGATGCATCAAGCACAACCCAGGAATGTTATCCTTGTGACATAAACCTACCTCCATGAGCAGAAAGCAATGGAGTGGGCATTATTCCCAAAGCTGAGGCCAATAAAGGGCTACTGGTTCCAGGAGACTGTCAAGCCAGGTACCTCTAGAGAGTTTACAAGCTGGTTCTTTGAGCCATAGGCAAGAACGAGACTCATAAGATCATTTAGCTTCACTCTGAACTGCTGCCTCACACTGATTTTCTTTGTAAACAGAGCCTAAAATCATCCCAAAAGAGGCAGAAAGAGTTACTTTTCATCTTTGCCAAATATAAGGTCCTCAGTGGGAGATACACAGGCCACAAACTGGTTCTGGTGTTCCAGATAGTCTAAGTTATTAAATGAGTTCTTCAAATAGCAAAACTTCAGTCAAATTAATTTGCAAATGCAAACCTTAAGTTCAATTATGTTTTACCAGTAGGTGACACAATTACAAGAAAGGAAAAAAAACCCCCAACAAACCCACAACACAAGCACCAAACCCTGTTTCTATAACTCAACAGCCTTTTCCCCTTGGTTATAAATTTTTAAATACAGGACAAGAAAAAAGTGTGCTTTTGAGAAAATTCTGAACACATAAAAGTATCAAATGAGTTCTACCACACAGAACAAGAAATTGTGGTGGGCTTTTTTTATGGTTTTCCTTAAGGTACTGCAAATGATGAATAGAAAATGGCACATACATCAAGATACAGAGTCATATTCATCCCTGCATCTTCTTCATGCCCCATTGGTGGAAGACAATTATTTTCAATGTAGCTGTATCAGTGTGAAAAAGGAATAATGCAATCATGAATCAAGTCCATACTGCTTTTCATGACAATTCCACTTCAGCAAAGCCTTAGATAAAACCTAGTGAACCACAGACCACAGAAATATTTTATCAAATGTATTCAATAAAGTGTATTAAATAAACTTGCCTTTTCTATCTGTATCTTAGCAACCCTTAAAGTATCAGAACACTGGAAGCAAGCATCCAAAATCTTACCTACAAATGCACACTTTACTTTTGAGAACAGCTCTGCTTGCACTGATAGCCATGATTAAGCAAGAAGATTTTGCACATTACGGTTTGAAGGGGGAACTTTAGCCTAGTCCTTGACTGCAAAGAAGTAAAATAAATTATCATTGGATGCAAAATGAAAATAATGGTAAGGTCTATATATTTCATTAGATTGCTGTTGGGAACATAGAGCAGAGGCATAAACAGTTCTTTCTTTTCTTCTGTTGCTTCTGCTTACAACTTTTCCCTCTTTCCTGTGCCCTTGCCAGGGTGTCTTTGTTTTGACTACTGTGTGAGGTAATGGGAAGGAGGGAGGGAGTTGGGGAGGTGAACAGGTACCCTGGATCTGTCCAGGGGGTTCTGAGGAGTTTATGTGTTGTTTATAAACTGTATATATAGTATATTGTATAATTTTGATAAAAGTATCTCTAAATAGCTGAAGTGGTTCATGGCCACTTGTCACATGTTTTATGGTTTCCACTGATTTCAGTAGCAGCCCCCAAAGTCAGTTGGAGGGAAGAATGTGCACTGGCATCCTGAAGACTAAGCTGGCAAAAAGTTGGATGATAAAGCATAATACTGTTGCTTTTCCTCCTTTTTTTCTAGAAGACAAATTTATCATTACTGAAATGTTGTCTTGCCATAAACACGGCAAAAGACAACTAGCTGTGACAGGGACGCAAAACCAAATTGCATATGCCTGCCTGGGAGCTGCCAGGAGAGAGGCATGCAGTCCTTGACCCAGTCCCTGGGACTGACTCCAGCACAGAGACATGCTCTCGTGGTCATCCTTCTTCGACAACTTTCAGCTGCTAGCCACAGCATGCTGCTTAGTTTAGTTTACCTTAAAATTTCCTTGGGGATGGCTGTTCTGTGCATTCATGTCCTCACCCACCGAGAACAGAGCAAAGCACTTTTCCCTTCAGAGTCTGCTTTGTAAAGCAATCTCTAAATTATGTGCTACTTAATTCACATTTTTTTGCCTCGGTCTGATGTAAGACACCTGCTGTGGTGATAACTGACAAAAATATATGAAACATGAGGAGAGAACGAGGAAAAGACAGGAAGAAGGAAGTCTGTCTATGCACATGTGAGCTATTGACAGAAATGCTCAGGCAGTGACATATGAAGGCTGCAGATTGAAGCTATTGCACTTTCTAGCAGCACAACACACAGCATACTATTGCTGTTACACCAGAATATAAGCACTTAAAGAACCATCTTCAAAGCAGCAAAATAAAACATACCTGACTGTTTCAGTTCATACACATCATCAAGAAAACTTGCACTTCTCTATACTGATTACATGGGGAAATTGAAGCACAAAAAGCTATCCAAGAAACACACCAAAATACTGCAGAATCAAACTTAAACAATCCAGAACAACAAATCTAGTTTTACTAATCTATAATTAAAAGACAAATGATTTAAAGCAGCTTTGCAACATCTCTGCTAATTAATCTCTCTCACATTATTTGGATGAAATCATGAACTTCCTGTCAGGATGAAAATATTCCCTGTCTTCTCCACAAAAGAACTATTAAAAATTTTAAAAGCAATTTGTGAAAGTTGTCAAACAGTTGTCAACATTCCAAACAAACAAGTACTGCAAACATTCACATCTTCTTATATTTTATCTTCCTTTTGCAAGGCCTTATAATTTCTTTTTTAGTCATAACATACAAATTACTGTCCTTGGAATCAAACTCAACATTCCTGCAGATTCTTAAATGAGAAAACACATTATCACCACTAACAGCAACACAAACAAACCAGAACTACTTCCACATGTAAAAACACTGAAATGAGTGTGTAGTATCAGCATTAGAAGATGGATGAGAAAACCAGAGGTGGGAAAAGACAGACTATTGTGCAAGCAGAGTAATTCACTAGGGGAGTGGGATCTGCTCCCTCCAAATGAAAATCAACCAGAAAGCAGAAATAACACTCTGCTCTTTTGCCTTGTGTAGTACAGCTCTTTTTCATCCTGTTGCATGGGAAATAAAAAACTTATCTTCTTCCCTTCAGAACAAAGCATGAGTGTAAAATATTAATTATTGTTGCTACAGCTTCTACCACATTAGATTGTACTTTACCTCATTAAATTTTTTACCGTGAATATACTGTAAATAAAAACCTTTCAACTGATGTCCCCGGAACCCAGTGTTTGCCATTTATTCACAGAATAGGAGCAGCACCGAAAGATTCCCCAAATGCTCCAGCTTCACTCCTACTCTGAAGAAATGGCTTCATTATTGTTGTCTATTTTGGATAAATAATATAGCTCAGATGAAATAAAGGTAAACGCTGACTTAATACTGAGCGTGAGCAATGGCTGTCATATCCGAGATCCTGCCAACAGCCAGTGCATTCACATAATTCAATAAGGGCTGGTTCCCCTCAACAGAGCCCTCTGAGAGCTGGGCAGTGCTGATTTCTATTGTCCTTCTGCTCAGCTTACAGAAGGGAAAAAGAAGTGCAGAAATAGCTGCACATCCCCCAAAAGCAGCATATCCCCACAATTTCTGTTGTCTTTGCCTCACAGGGACAGTAATTTGGTGTCTAAAACTAACCAACATATAGATAAGGTTGTGCTGGAAAAGCACATGCTTCATCCTGAAAGACCAGAGGAAGATATCAATCACTTGGGTAGCACCCAAGGCTACAGCCCTCTCCTTACATACAGTTACTGGGGAAAAATTAACCTAGGGGAGGAACAACTGGTTAGGTGGCGCATGACAGTGAAAAATATTCAGATGGACAGATACCCAAGGCTCATCTGACCCTTGCATTAAGTTTTATCAGAGTATCAGAACCAGCAAAATGTTAGTTACAAACAAAAGTGTTGAGACATTAGCTACAGAAAATAATTTTGCCTACTGTAATGGAAAACAATGTTAAAATATTGCTTCAGATGTGATTCACAGATCCACAGAATGGTTTGGATTGGAAGGGAACTTAAAGATCATCGAGTTCCAACCCCCTGCTGTGGGCATGGGCACCTTCCACCACACCAGGTTGCTCAAGGTTTCATCCAGCCTGGACTTGAGCCTGGTCTCCACAGTGGTGGCATACGCAAACCTCCCTGGGCAACCTGTTTCAGTGTCTCACCACCCTCACTCTAAAGGCATGATGAAGACTGATGTGAACACCTAGGACTCTTTGGAAAGTGAATCTCACGTTATCATTCCAACACTTGATGAAAAAGATGCTTCATTATCAGCAGACACAAACATTCACACAGATGGATCTCTCTTCCTGAACTACCTGAAAAATAGGCATGAACCCTCTGTCATGCTTTGCTCTCTTAATAGGCATTAACTGACTATCAGACTTTACCATCTTGTACTATGATGTCCTTCTGAAACCTGATGCTCTTCATTAGATGTAGTTTTTTCACTATTTTCAAATACCAGAATACAAGGCCTCATGCTAGTCAAAACAGACACTCAAACTCAGCAGATCTAAGATCCATTTTTTACAGTAATGTAAAATATATACATAACTGAAACTCAATTTAGCTGTCTGGAATGCAGGAATAACAACATTTACTTTTCCCCAACAGTAAAGTGCTTATAAGCTAAATTAGCATTAGCTATTATTAATCACAAACCTACAAAACAGTGAATCATAGCCTTAATTTCAAGCATTATTTTTAAATAAGTAATTTCACTGAGCAGAAAATAAAACTTTTTGCCTTTCTTTTCGATCCCTCCAAGTAGCATTATTTACCAGAAGCTAATTTAGCCTACTTACAGAAAAATCAAGTCCTCTGTTTTTTTGGCTTCACTATGCTAGAATTAATCAGAAGCAGCATGATTCCATGTTTAATTTCAATCACAGCAGCTATTGTTTTACAAATAAATAAAACTTACAGAAATGTTATTGCTCCTTCATATGATACTTGCTTTATTTCTGAAGGGAAATAATATTTACAATATTGACTTCAACTCTTTTTTTTTCCCCCTTTTTTTTAAATTATGAGAGCCCCACATAAAATGTGTTTTCCCTCAGTAAAACCTAAGTACATATTTGAATCTGTAGTTTCCTAAAAGGCGCCTGCAATATCTGGGTCATTCTGCATATATCCAGATGTCAAGAATCAAAATGCCCATAAACAAATTCAACTTGGGGGTGGGGGGGTTGGGAGGGGGAGGGAGGAAGGTGGGAAGGAAGTTATGATTAAAAGACATCTATCAACTCTAACTTCAACCACAGAGGCAAATACCATAGGGTAGTACATGGAATTCCTTTAGTAGACCTGAGACTTTATTTCAGGTTAAGTTGAAAAAGCTAGTTATCAATTTTCTAGCTACATTTACTAGGAGGATAGCAGAACTTAGCCCCATCTGTTAGTCCTTGGCTAGGACACTAGTGCTATTTGTTTTCCTAGCATGGCATCCCAGCTCATTTCTGACTTGCAAGCTCATACAACAGATTGATGGTGCCAGAGAGACACTGTGAAGTGGTGCCTGCACCACTGCCAAGGGCAGAAAAGAAACGGATGGCCAAATCCAGATGATCTTACATTAAGAGAGGAGGAAGAGCAAAATCTGTGCTGTCCTCTTCTCCTGCCATGCTCACAGGAGACTGCATCTAACCTTCATCCCATGAAAGAGAGAGAAAACTTTGCTTCACAGCTTTAGAGGTGCCCAAGAACACTTTCAGCTCCAGCTTTGCCCAGCTGTGGGCTGGTTTTAAATCCATCCTGTCAAAAAAGAGAGTTAGGACAATTTTCTCCAACTTTGTAACTGGGATAAACTGCTTTGTCCTAAATGGCTTCTGCATAAAGATTTGTCTCTAGTGGTCTCTTTCACAAAAATGTACAGAAGAAATGGCAGTTTTCTGCAAACCCAGCTATCTGTATGCAAAACTGTCAGAAGAATCTACATTTAGTGTTCAGCAAATGTTTTGTATGCTATGCTAAAAGTAACACAAAACTCTACACTGAAACTTCAGCCAACCCTGTAGCATCAATGGGTCTAAGTCACATTTCTCATCATAATACTACAATTCTATAGTTCATCACCAGTAAGTACTGGGGGCCAATATGTACCAGGTAATTCCAAAAGATTAAAGACTTCAGGATACTGGGAATTTCAGCTATTATTGTGAAGTTCTCCCCTGCTACAGAAAAGCTTAAACAAACTATGGTTCATTTGCTCATTCCTTGCTTCTGAGCCCCTTGTTCAAGAAGTACATCAGGAAACTGCTTGAGAGAGTCCAGTGCAGAGCCACAAAGATGCTGAAGGGAGTGGAGCATCTCCCTTATGAGGAAAGGCTGAGGGATACGGGTACTTTTGGCTTGGAGAAAATGAGATTGACGAGATGACCTCATTCATGTTTATAAAGATGTGAAGGGTGACTCTTGGGAGGACAGAACCAGGCTCTGCTCGGTGATGTCCAATAACAGGACAAGCGGCAATGGGTGCAAGTTGGAGCATAGGAGGTTCCACATGAACATGAGGAAAAACTCTTTCACTTGGAACATGACAGAGCCCTGGAACAGGCTGCCCAGATAGGTTGTGGAGTTCTCCTCTGGAGACATTCAAAACCTGCCTGAATGCATTCCTGTGTGACCTGCTCTAGGTGATCCTGATCTGGCAGGGGTGTTGGACCCAATGATCTTTTGATGTCCCTTCCAACCCCTAACAGTATGTAACTGTTAGGAATATTCTCAAGAGTGGACCTAGGGTAAAATTCTGACATACATAAAATAAGCAAGCTAAAAAATGGGAGAAATATTTTCATCATTTCTGTCAATTTACAGTAATGTTAACTACTTGCTGTATTGCACAGAAAATGAGCTACATATGACTTCACTGCATCTAGTAACACACAGCAAAAAGCAATGAAAAAAAATCAGTATAATGTATATATAGAAATGAGCTGAATTTAGAAATATTTATACACAAACAATAAGCAAACTAGACACATGTATAATATAATTAGAATAGAATAAACCAGGTTGGAAGAGACCTTCAGGATCATCGCGTCCAACCTATCATCCAACACCACCTAATCAACTAACCCATGTAACCAAGCACCCTGTCAAGTCTCCTTCTGAACACCTCCAGTGATGGCGATTCCACCAACTCCCCGGGCAGTCCATTCCAATGGGCAATCACTCTCTCTGTGTAAAACTTCTTCCTGACCTCCAGCCTGAACTTCCCCTGGTGCAGCCTGTGACTGTGTCCTTTTGTTCTGGTGCTGGCTGCCTGGGAGAAGAGACCAACCTCTGCCTGTTTACAACCCCCCTTCAGGTAGTTGTAGAGAGCAATAAGGTCACCCCTGAATCTCCTCCTCTCCAGGCTAAGCAGCCCCAACTACCCAGTACAAATTTGGCCTTCTCCTTATCTGCAGCCCAAACACTATTATATAATTTTCAGCATGCCATTTCAGTCTTGACTTCCACAAAGAGGTTTTAGGGGAAAACACTCCTTATATTTAGAAAAAAAAAAACCTAAAAAGTAAAACTATCACAGAGTAATATTACCTTTATCTTACCAGACTAGTTAGAGAGCTCAAAATGAAACAGCATTTTATATTGAGCAATACCGTCTCAATTTGTAAATGGCACGCAGGGCATCTCTATTAACTGATAAAAGCAGGATACCAACTGCAGGATTTCCAGTTTCTGGATTACCAGAACTGACAACAGGAATATTTTCATGAAAGTGACACATAATGGGTTTCAAAGGTCTCCTCTGGCCCACAGCTGGCACTGAGAAATAACATGACATAAGAAAGACTGAACACAGGCTGCACAGTGCACGTGTATTGATGTAAGTCATATTTAACAAAAGATTTCCTAATGAAAGAAGGTAGGAAGCAGCCCCACAGCCCTTCTGAGCCTTTAAGTGATGAGAAAGCTTCTAGAATGTTGTATTTTCCTTCAGCCAAGAAAGGATATGATTGTGTTTACATTTCCATCCAAGAGAAAAAAAGATTTCCTGTTATCTTCAACACAATTGTATATCTTCACCTTTATCGGCACATACTCATGTGCCCAACCATTATGTTGAGACTACCTAAACAGTGACTGCTTAAAAGAATCAGCTTACTTTCCAAGCCTTCCCCCTGCTCTCTGATCAAACCAGTAAATCTTTCATCTGAAGATTTTAATGAGAAACCTTACAGAGCGAAATAAAAGGCTGAATTACTGCCACCTCCAAACCCACAAAACAAGATTTTTGTGTCTGAAAACAGAAAGATTTGGGGTGACACAGTAACATTAAGAAAACTCACACATTTAGGCTAAAAGGATCCACACAAAAACTCCCTGGTGATCTGCTGTGTTCAGTAATTTACTCTTGTGTCAAACCCCTGAATGGTAAATTTGGGAAACCACTTTGTACAACTGTAAAAATAAGACAGAGCTCTGGAGTCATGACTATGCCAAAGAAAAAAGCAAGGTATGCAATATATGCAACTATTATGTCATCTGAAAACTGCTCTGGGATTGCCAGAGTATAGAGATGCAAGCAGATGATGTTAATTGAGCATTTAAAACAAAACCTGCTGCAAGGGATAACTGACAACTGGAAAAAAAAAATCCCTCTAGGACTTTAGAGAACTAGAACTCCTAGGCTTTGGTCTTCAATCTTTGACTTGGACATTTTTATTAGGAAAAGCTAAGATATGTGCTCCAGATGAGGCTCTGTCCTCAGAAGATAAAAAATAGGATGGGCCTCATCAAGTGAGGCCAAGGACATGTGGTGGCAATCCTTGGAAATGACTGAGTGCACATTAATGCCAGGTAGAGGACACTGCATCCTCCACAGGAACTGACAGTCCAAGGTCCTGGCCATAGAGCTGCCAGTGCTTGCCAGGGAGGACCTGTAGCACAATTCATCACCTGCAGTTCACTTTTTTTCCCCTGTTTGTCTGGGGCCCTTGAAAAAGGGCCAGAATGAGCCCAGGGACTTCATGGGTTGTTCTAGTGAGCTACACCTGCCCAATAACTTAAACCACTCCACTGTGCTGTCCTGGGGAATATTCATGAGTAAAACTCTACTTTGAAGACAGGCTGAAAGAATTTGGGCTGTTCAGCCTGAAGAAGAAAAGGCTCCAGGCAGACCTCATAAAACTACATTGCGATATCTGAAGGGGACCAAGAGGAAGGCTGGGGAGGGACTGCTGAGAAGGGCTTGTAGCAGTAGGATGAGGGGCAATTCTTTTAAACTGGAGTAGGCTAGATTTAGGTTGGACATTAGGAGGAAGAGCTCTGCAATGAGAGTGGTGAAATACAGGAACAGGATGCCCAGACATGTGGTTGAGGCCTGGTTCCTGGAATCATTCAATATCAGATTTGATGGGGCCCTGGACAGCCTGATGAAGCTGGAGGTGTTCCTGCTGACTTCAGGGTGGTGGGACAGGATGATCTTCGAGTGTTCCTTCTAACCCAATGTATTATGTGAATCTGTACTTCAGACTCAGGTTGAAATGCAGGTTGGCATGGAGATAGCTTTGAAACTGGTATCCTGGAATTCCAAAACAGTGAATTACACATCAAATATGTGTTCCTCAAGTACGGAAATCACACTCTCTTAGTTTACTTGTCATGTGTTTGTAATCTAGAAGTTTCTAAGCAATGTTAGGCAAATTGCCCTGTCTCTAAAAGGTTTTTTTTCTCTTCTAGCTGTTTACAGTTTTCTAGTGGTAAATATGGGAAAAAAGATGAGAGATTTATGAACACTCTCTTTAAAAAGTCAAACAACATATTAAACCCATACTTCACAGCACAGTAAAATAGAGTTAAGCAGACTGTTTTCACAGTGATATTTATAAAAAGAACATGCTTAGATTTTTGACAGGAAAAAAAGAAGAAAGAATATGAAGATGACAAGAACTGTGTGTATTTGATATTGTTAAACCTTTTTTTTAGTCCTAAAACAGGAGATAAAACTTGCTAACTTAAATATCTGTAAAAATTACAAGGGATTAAAATCAGTTTTTCAACTTCAGTATTTTCCCTTTATAAATATCCTAGGATGAGATTGAGTGAAACCCTCCAACAAACTGTATCCTGAAAACCAATACTATTTCCAGTTTCTCTGTTAATATGAGACTGGGGAATAGTGATCAAATGACAGGAAACCCATCAAGTAGGAAGATGCATCTTGCTGTTTCCTCAAATGTCTCGAAGTTCACTGGTTCCAGTAACAGAAACATCCTTCCTTAGCTACAGGCAGCACTTGCCCATGGCTGCTTCAGCAATTGCAATGACCCAGGTTGTGCAAGCAAATAACGAGGCCCTGAATTGACTAAGGAGTGTCAGAATGACAGAAGGAAAAATTGGCTAAGGGAGCACCTCGGCAGCTGTATGTGCATCCTCAGGTGATTCTCAAGGAGAATTTATATTTTAATTTGTAGCCCATTTTCTGCAGAAGGACAGAAGTTTAAGATATGCCATGGAGTACAATATGGCAATCCGAGCAAAGGAAAGGAAAACAGCTTTTCTGTATTTCTGAGAACAAAATAGCTGTCTCTACTATCACATCATTGTTTCACTATTACCAGCTAATACAAGAGCAGACAGAAAGTGCAGCTGCGGTCCACAGAATATTTGGCATTTCTGGCCCAAGCATAATCCCTCATGTAATGAAAAACCTATTTCTATTTCTGCATCCTCGCTACTCTTCATACTGAAGAGGCTTGCATCTGTCTTCCATTTATTGAAGCTTATTCTTCATCTAGACAGCCGGGTCTGGTTTGTATTAGAAATTAGGTTTTAAATCACTATTTTTCTATTATTTATTTTAGGATTTTCAGAAAGCCTCTAGAGGTGCAGAAAAATTCTTCTGGTTGAAGACGACCCTAATGCTGTTAATGAATCAAGCCCCAAATCCCTGACCCATTTGCAAGAACTTTGATGTTTTTAAGGGTCAAAATAAATTCTAACTATAAAGACAATAACATTATTTTAAGAGTTGAAATGACATTAAAATGTTAAAAAAAAATTAATAAAACTTAAACCTGTCCATGCAAGAGTAAGACTAATGTTAGAGTAAGACTGATCAGATCCCTGAGCTGCTTTTTTTTAATGAGCAGACTCCATTAAAGGCTCCTCTTTCACTTTTCTCCTGTGGTTTACATTTCAGTGATTAATGGAGTCTCAAGGTGCAGCGAGAAATATATATGAAGAAAAGAAACAACAGGTGAAATAAACTTTTGGCTCAATAAATCTTATGGGCATAAATTGCATCCCTTTTCCCTTTATGCTTTCTGCTGCCTTGTGGCCAGTTTTAACCCAATTCTCTATTTTTAGGTCCCAGCTCTGCACTCATATTCTTATAAAAATGCACAGTTCTCTCCTCAGAAAGACCTTATGTGATACAGGCATACCAACCCATTACTGGGAGGTAAATGGGACTATGATGCTACACTGCCTTTCTCTGGTCACTCTGACTTTGTCTGCCGTGAAACTGTTTCACTTTACAGTATTTTGCATTTATCACAGACCCGCAAAAATCTCACAAGTTCATATCTATGCTTATTTACCTTGGGATACTTGCTATTTACTCCTGGCATTTTCCCAGCATCTATTAATTTTCTCAGCATATCAACCCTATTTTCCTCTCTTTTAAAGACTTTTTTATAACTAATCGGAAATCCTCTAGCAGCAGTCCATTCTTACAGAAGTCTCTCCTTTTTACTGCACAAGAAAACACTGTACCCTCACAACTCCAATTCAATTAAGATTTCAACTGTCAGGAGCAAAACCTGAGTTTGCTGATAAACCACATGCCTTGGCTCATACTAGCTTCCCTAGAATTACACAGAGGTTTCTTTGCTTCCATATTTAGGAAGCATAAGCATAGCACAAAGTTCCTAAATTAAAACTGAAAATTTGTAATTTTGTTCTTCTGACTGCTCAGAATTATTTCAGGTATGTTGCCAAATCTTTTGATAGTAGCAGGTTGGCTTCACGCTTGCTGTTGGTACAATTCCACTGAAGTTGCATTATGCAGCCAAACTGGGACACAGAGAAGCAGCAGTTCATGCCTCCTGCTGAATGAAGCACACATGGACAGGGCTTTCTGATAAACTCCTGCCTTGCTCAGAATTCTTGAGCCTCTGATCACTACATTAGTCATACACAGTTCACAAAAGCTGCAGGAGAAAGGAGAAAACTGAAAGAAGATGCAAATATACAAAATATTAAATGTACCCAAAAAGAATAGTGCACCACACTCAGATTTAAACAAAACAGCTGGTAGCACACAGGTACAAAGCAGCACATGTACAGCAGAGCAACTGACCTTTCCAAGAATCTTGTCTAATCCAGGTCATTGCCAATGAAGGACCACAGAAACAGAGCATGCTTCTCAGCCAGCAAATAGGGTGCTGTGCTGCTATGAGTACGAAAGCACATCATCCATTCTCTGCCTTTTCTCAGAAAGTATTTAGTAAGAAAAATGTTGGGTAGAAATCAGCTGATCAACCAACCAGCAAATTAATAAAAGCTTAAAATTCAATTAACTGCAGTGCTGCTATGCATTATGTATATTACCTTTTGAAAATTCAACACAACACAGGGGGATAAATCTGGACATCCCAGGGAAGAAAACAAACCAAACCCAGAGCATACCTAAAGTTTTAGGTAAGGTTCTGTAAGATGAACAGAAGAGAATGAAATTGTTTTTCCATTCAGGAACTATATTAATACAGAATCAATAAGGTTGGAAAAGACCTCAAAGATCATGAAGCCCAACCTGTCACCCAAGACCTCATGACCACTAGACCATGGCACCAAGTGCCACGTCCAGTCCCCTCTTGAGCACCTCCAGGGATGGTGACTCCACCACCTGCCTGGGCAGCACATTCCAATGGCTAACAACTCTCTCTGTGAAGAACTTTCTCCTCCCTGGGTAATTTCAACCCCCCAGCAGGCCATACACTTTAGAAGAACAAAGCCCTTACACAGCTGCCATAAAAGGAATCCTTTCTAACTTTGTATCTGCTCTGCTTCTTGTGTTCAGGCAGAGCGATTCCTCCAGGTACCTTTTGTATTTTTCAGTGGAATCTCCTCATCCATGGCCACCTGACAGCATCATAAAAGCCAGAAACAAAATCCCAGTTCCAGAGTGGGGTCCTTACAAATGCTTTTCTAATAATTATTTTGGAATAGCCAAGATAAAGACATTAATAGTGTCTAATAACCACACAGTGGGGCTTAAGAGTGATTCTGTCATTATCCAATCTGCTCAACATAAGTCAAACCACAATTTTTCTAACTATCTACAGTCTTCACTTTGGCATTGTAATTCAAGCTTCTGATGTCAGACATGATTATGAGAAATGAAGCAGGAAAGGATTCCCTGAATATTAAGAAAGTACAGATGCATGATTCAAAAAAGGAGCTTCTCCTCCCTAGATCCCTTACTCTATTAAATAAAATAGCCTTTGGCTTAACTAAACCCATTATGGTCAAATTCTGTTGTGAAAAACAAACATTCATTCAGTCAGTCATACTCCGAGAAAGGACTGCATGTCTGAAAAATTTAGCACTTATCAGGCAGAAATGCTTCAAATCACTAGAAATGGGGATAACTACATGCACTGGTGCAAAGTGGGGACTGACTGGCTGAGGAGCAGATCTATGTGAAAGGCTCAGGGGCCCCACTGAACAGAGCCTGGACATGAGCTAGCATCATGGAAAGAAAGCCAGCAGTATCTGGGCTGTGGGAACAAAAGCACAGCCAGGAGACTGGGGGAGATGATTATCCCCATCTGCTCTGAACTCATCAATCTGCTTCCTGGGTAACTGCATCCAGTTTGAGGCTTTCCAATATGACAAAGACATCAATAAACCAGAGCAAGTCTAAAATACATCAAGTGAATATTTGAGGCTAGAGCACTTGCCCTGGGAAGAGGGGGTGAAGAAGCTGAGTTTATCTAGCATGGGGCAGAGATGGCTATGGGGGTTTAAAAGCAGTCTGTTGTTAGCTACAGGTCATCAAGAGGAGAAAGCCAGGCTCTTCACACTGGTTTGTGGCAGGAGGATGAAAGACAAAGGGTAAATACATTGAATCAAGGTCCAAGCTGGATATAAGGAAATACTTTTCCCCCTGTGAGGACAGTCAAGCAGCAAAACAGGTTGCCCTGGAAGGTGGTGTACTATCTGTCCTTGGAGATCTCAAAGGCTAGACTGGACTTGAGCAATGACGCAGGTTTGAGTGGAAGGATTGCAGCAGAGACTTCCACAGGCCCCTTCCAATCTGAATTATTCCATAACCTTGATAAACCTAAATCTGAAGTGAAAAATGAGACAGGTTGTGATAGAAGATGCTATTTTTCCAGATTATGAGGCAATCATACAAAGAACTAATAACTAGGCTCACCATAACGTGTGAGGTAATCAAACTCAATGACCATGGCAAGCCAATGACTTCATTATGAACGTATAGAACATAAGATGGCTGGTGCTTCTTTCTGTATCTGAGTAGTGAGGTAAGAAGGTAGCTCCAAGTATGATGCTGCAAGACTACACAGAATTAAACCCTGAATAAGCAAAAGCTGAAACAAACCAGAACACTTTTTCTTCAACAGGTTTTTATAGTACTGAAAAGAGCTAATTTCACCACATTATCTGGTGAGTAAAATTTTCTGTCATTTCATAGCAATGTGTCATTGCTTTTCCCACTGTTCAACTCTTTTTGCTCCATAATTTCCATAGTCTGTTACCTTGTCTTATTATTTTCGCAACTTAAAGTTAAATTCTATTTCTATATTTTGCCTTGCTGCAAGTTCCTTGAATATTCCTTGAGTACTCTCTTGTCTATTTAGTACATGTCAGTATTTTTTGTGTTTATTTTTCATGGCTTTCATAAGAGAGTTGTAAGAGCTATGCAAGCCACACAAATAAAACTACACCACGTCATTAAATCTGTTACCTTACTGTTCTATTCCTAAAAGCAAACATGGACCTCTACACTTAAATGAATTAAATCTGTAAGTACACTAAGTGCAGAACAACATGAGTTATAACAGAAAAGCACAGCAACAAATAATCAATAAAAACTAAACCATAAAAGATCAACTGGTGATCTCAATATAAACAGCTGCTAAGAGAGCAATGCTTCCTCAGGGAGAAATGAGACATTTTACACTGGTATTGAGCATTGACTTTTCAGAGAGAATGACCACAGGTTTATTTGACAGGTGCCTCTGACTTGGCATTATATTAAATCCCTTATCCTGACCCTTCCCCTGAAAAAACGGGGAAGTACATTTGGCCAGGTTAAAAAGCATGGCTTACTGAAGTACCTTGAAGATGCTTCATCATTTTTCCCCGACTCTGCAATACTTGTTTTGCATCTACTTATCCCTGATATCACTTTGCCCTGGCAAGAATTGGTACCTGTGATTAAATCCTAGAATACTAAAAATAAAAAAAACCAAAACCCTGACCAAACCCCATACCCACCCACCCCCCCAAAAAAACCCCAAAACACCAAAAAACAAAACAACCAAACTGAATAAAACCACCACCACAACAAAACAACCAACCAAAAAAGAAATATCCTAATACTCAGTATTTTCACTGATGAAAGAAAGAACACGGTCTGTTACATTGCCACCACGAAATCCAGGATATTGTCTAGTTTGTGCATGGTAGGGCAACAACAGTGCATACAAAGCACAGCATGCACTTCGCAACAGAAAAACAGACCAAAGAAAACAAGCAACTACCTCCGAGTAAGCACATTCTTGCAGCTTTGATTACAAAAAGGAGCAAACTTGTACTGTAGAAATACTACTAAAACCTGCTAGTTCAAAACGCTATCTTATTAAAATGTCTAGGTCAGCTGTTGCTATCCCATTACATCACATTGTTCATTTTTGTGCTACTAACTTCTACCACACCAAGTTTTGAGCAGTGCAGCATCAGCTAATACAGTTGGCATCTGCTAGGCAGTTACTTAAGTTTACAGCAGCACGTTCTAACAGCTTCTGGGCAGCACTACCAGCATCTGTGAAAAATGTTCTCTCATCCCCGTCCTAGACAGTCCTGCGCAATACACATTAAAAGCCAAACAAAAACATGTCCCCAAATCACAATCCCAGTAACACACAAAAGAAAACATCCTTTTAGTCTCCCTGTTCCTTGCCATGGTTTCAGAGTGCGCCCGTTCCACTCGGTAGCTAAGCACAAATGGTTTTCAATTTCAAGTGCTAAGCATGTGATGGCACTTTGTGAGTTATGGAAACATTAGTCTCACTCTAGTTTCAAGTGCTAAGGTTTACTGTATGAAAATCCTCAACAAAGACAAAGAGAATTGAACAGGCTGATAAGAATGCCCCTTCACACTGAAAGGTAGCTATTTCCATTATCTCTGAGATCTCTGCTAGGCAAAACAATAGCTATGTTGGCTTTTCTTGGAACAAAGCTGTAGATCAAGCTTTTATTTTTGACTCAAGAAAAGCACAGGTAAACTATGCCCAAATAATTTCACATAAAAATCCTTGTGGCATTAGACAGAGACAGCAGCTGGAGCATTTTGTCTCTAGGAAAACAATCTCCTTCACCTACTGAATCTCTCTCGCCTTTGGACTGTGGAATAGAGGCCTTTTTAAGATGGAAAGTCATATGTAAAGTTCCTATAGCCAAGCTCCATGATTCCCTGCTTATTTTTAATATGGAATGGGGCCAGATGCTTTTCCCTGAAAAGCTCAAAACCTCTCTTCTCATAGGTAGCATCAGACAAGCTTACAGCACTACTACTCTTTTGTCTCTCAGACTGACTGATATCAGTCAATAACAATCACTGAATGTGTGACATTTAGAATATGACAGGCATATTCTAAAATTTAATTATTGCCCCTTAACTGACATCTATTTTCAATGCAAATTTAAGAACAGAACCTTCTGTCATCAGCTAATCTTGCAAGATGCAGAGCTCCCTTGGTTTACATTGATTTCTATTGAATCTGATAGCAGTGATTGGCAGCCAGACGACCTCTGCCTCTCAGAGGCTCCATCTTTGGATGACTTTCTCATTTTTCAGTCTTAGTATCCAAAATGTCTAGCATGCTTAATTTCAGTGAAGTCTGGACAAGACAAAGTCAGGAGTGTTTTGACTCTACAAGTGAAAAAACCAACAAATGCAGCATAAGAAATCAAATGAAACATAGGCTGACATTTGTCAAAAAACAGCTGAGAAAGAAAAAAGAATAATCAATTGATATGTAAGATAGCACTTGAGCAAACCTGATGAATCCTCAGCTGTGGAATCAGGGTCAAAAAGATAACTGGACTTGGGTGGAAGAAATACAAATATGAATGAACAAGAAACTCTACACAAGCACATACATTAGCAAATACTTGACTCATTTGTGGGAAGAAAATAATTCAAGTTGATATCAACACTTGCAGAATACCTTTTAATGCAAACTGTGGGATGCACACCTATCTGGTACAGAATGAGACACCTACTTCCAAGTCTAATTCTTTTCAGAAACCCCTTAAATGTTGTCTGTCACAGAAACAAATTAATACTTTTTGAATACAAGAGGGATGAGAAAATAAACCATTTATCTGCCTATATGTCTTTTATCATTAAATACTTACTCCAATGCTTTCTAATAGCAAGAAATTTAGCAAAGTTTATTCTGCGCATCGCTATTTTTCAGGTTCATACAGGGAATTATAAAAAAGATGGTTCCCTTTGCTTAATTAGCTGCCAGACCCTTTGGCAATTCAGCACCTTCTGTATTTTCTTAAACCTCGTATTTTAAGCCCAAATAACACCTCAGGAACAAGGTTTGACAGAAGGGGCCATGGGGATTCTTCCCGGTATGCTGCAACAGTTTGTAGGGTCAGGCACATGGGCAGAACAGCGATGGTTACAGCTCAAGTGAAAGCTGTTATCAAAGGAAATGCGGTGACCCAGACAGTGGTACCAGGTAAACAGGTAGGTCTCCAGGCCCCTGGATGCAGGAAATGCCAAAGCCTTGCACTCGCAATGGTGGACTGCAGAGACTGTGTTGGCAGCGAGCAGGGAAATGATCTACTCAGCCTAGTGGCTGAGCTGCAAGCGGAGGTTGAAAGGCTGAGGACTATAAGGGAATGTCAAAGGGTGGAGTCAGGCTCTGCCCTCCCTACAACAGAAATGGGAGCACCTGCCAGAGAGCACCCAGGATCAATGGGCCCCTGTATTCCACCCCTGTCAGGTGCAAAACAGAAGTCCAAATGAAAGGGGTGAGGAGAGGGAACTTCATGGCCCTCCCTGCCCACCTCACCTCCTTAGGTGCATCTGAGCAATAGATCTGAGGTCCTGCGGGAAGGCAGCCAGTCTGATGGGGGTATGGACAACAATCAACCTACAGCAGAGGTCTTACCATGCTCAGATAGGCTTGCCAGCCATAGAATGATCTCTGCACAAGGAAGAGTTGTAGTTGCGGAGACTCACTTCTAAAGGGAACAGAGGGCTCAATATGCCAAGTTGACTCTCATCATAGGGAAGTTTGTAGCCTTCCTGGAGCTCGAATCAGGGATGTCACCAGGAAACTCCCCAACCTGTTATGGTCGTCAGACTATTCTCCACTACTGATCTTTCAGACAGAAACTTCAGAAGAAAAACTTCAAGGCCTTGGGACAGTTGGTGAAAGAGTCTGGGGTGCAAGACCTTTTCTCTCCCCTCCTTCCAATTGTTGGCAATGACATCAGATAGAATAGAAGGATCCAGTCAGTAAATACATGACCCCAAGACTGCTGCTACAGACAGGGCTTTGATGACGGCTAGTTTTATAAGACACCAGACCTAACAGTAGCATGTGGGAAAGGCTTTGAATTTCCCCAGGAAAGTTTTTGTTGGTTTGTTTCCTCCCCCAGCAAAGGAAAGTGCAGTTACTTTAAATTACCACATTTTAATGTACTGACATGTTGATGGTCAGATGTTCTTTGATGCTCAAAGTTAGATTGGCAGAAACCAGAGCAGTGTAGGGGCTTACAAAAATCTGGTATTTATGTTTGGCAGCAACAACTTTGTGAAAAACACAAGGTGACTCTCTTTTTCCTCTCCTACTTTCTTTATGTTTTTTTTTTTCTTTTAAATTTTCCCTCCAAGTTTGGCATGAATCTGAAGAGCTGAAAACTAATTTAACGTGACAAATGCTTTCATCACTCCCTTAACCTCTGAAGTGAACACTTTGACAAAGACAATATGTGTGGTATACGCTTTCCTTTTGACACTGTATAAATTACGTTCTTGTAACTGGGTTTTTACCACCAGGCCAATGTCTTCAGGATGTCCTAATGTGAATGGCAGGTTCCACATTCTTCATATGTCACCCCAGGATAATAGGAGTAACTGCTGGGCTTTGTGAAATGTCTCAGTTGTAGGACAACTTTACTTACTTATTTCATGCTGGAATTCACCAAAACATTGTACAACATGACCAGCTTCCACTCTGCATTTAATTTACATCTGACTACAGAAGAGACAGGGAGAAGTGATAAACCTGGCTTTAAACAGGACAATTTTTATACCATGTAAGGAAAAAGTTAAGCGAATTTTTCCTATTCTGTGCTATTAAAACAGTAAACCACTCACCCATAGAAACATCCTATAACTTTTTTTTGTGTGTGTGTGGAAACAGTCTGATATTTTTTTGCTTCTGCCTATTCCTTCAATACTCAGCCCCCCCCTTCCCCAAGAGCAACCACTCACCCATAGAAACAGCCTAAAACTTTTTTTGTGTGTGTGTGTGTAAACAATCTGATTTTTTTTGCTTCTGTCTATTCCTTTAATACTCAGCCCCCCCCTTCCCCAAGAGCTGCTTGATTTATTTGCAACTTGATGAATCTGAAGTGCGTTTCTGCAGAAATTCATGTACAGGACAGTATGTCGAAGATGGCAAGCTCTGTATCTATGAACCCAAACATATTTTGCACAAAGACATCCTGTATCACAATAGACCCGTGCCATGCAGATTTGCAGGGATTTTGTCCCAGGCAGTCAGGATGTTTCAGAGGAAGATTTAGGAAACATCAGATAATGATGGCAATTACTGCCTTATAGAGTCTATCAAAATGGCATTTTATGATTTTAATCATTGGCCTATCTGTGTCTTCAAAGAGAAAAGAAGCCACGAATTTTCTTTCTGTTGAGTTGAATCTGCTGCTGATATTCAATACCATGATGTGCCAGCTTTGAAAGTGCTGGCCGGAGCAAATCTCAGTAGTATCTTTATTTGATATCAATTATGTAGTGTTGTAAAAAGTTCCAAAGGTTATTATGATGCACTATGAATTTATTTTTTAAGCTCTAAACATATTGCCATTTCATTCTTTGCATTTTTAGTTGTGCGTTACCAGAATGGCAATAGGAATGTCTAAATAATTATTTTAGTATTTGATCCTTTATAATTGTGGTTGCATTTTTTTGGTGTGGGTTTTTTGTGTGTGTGTTTTCTTTTTTTGCTTGTTTGTTGTTGTTGGTTTTTTTGCTTATTGCTCTGAACCACTCCTCATTAGAATTTTTTTCATGCCACCTATGATCTTTGGCAATCCTCTGGAAGTCCCAAATTTAAACATGTAGGCAGCATCTTTTCAATGATCTATCTATCTATATCAATTCCCTGATTTCTTCTTTTATAGGACAATTAATTTAGAAATCCTGAAGAATATGAAGACTTCAAAGTATTCTTTCAATATCATTTACCTCATATTTGCCAGCTCTGCCTTTTTCATTTAGTCCTGCAATGGTCTTGATTAGCATTGATATGATCATCTTCACACAGCCTAACTGTATTGACAAACCTCAGCAGCAGAACCATCTGCTGCACATTTTGATGACATTTTCCGTAACTATAACTTTTAGCTAATGTAACCCCAGTGATATAACCTCTGCTACGGCAGAGAGCAAGAAATTGTCTTTGTGGACATGTATGGCAGAAAAACATTATCAGCAACTTCAAAGCTTGAAGTTCTGATAGCAAGGTGCATCAAGAGGAGTTACTGCAATGCAGAATACTGCCCTTCCTCCTGCATTTCTTGGAGAACTCAACATATTTCCTCATCTCAAGACTACCAGCTCTCCTGGTAGATTAACAGCTCTTCCTTTCCCACTTTCTCAATTGATTAGGACAGAAGTGGGGTTTTGGTCTGATCTGAATACTATTCTGGTCACTTGTTTTGAAAACAGAAAAAACATTTTTCATACTGATAAAATGAGACAGTTATTTTGTGTTCACAGCAGTTCAGGGATTAGTATGTTAGGAGCTCCAAAAGAGCTGGACAGATGGTATGTCACATTGCTGCTCTTTTCTCAGGAAAAGGGATGTTCAGTTCTCTAAGGACTCAAGTTCTGCACATACTGAGGAGAAGGTAATCCTCCAGAGAACTGCAGAACAAGGTTTTGTCCTTAAGGTTGGGGTTTTTTAAGTAAAGAGATGATTTAGCACCTTAAGTACCGAGTACCTTAAGTCATGCTATTGGATGGCAGCAAGGCTAAGCAATCTGGTCTTGTGCTTGCTCTTAATCACACAGAATGAATCATAATGAACTTCACCGAGAGGGTGTCAAACTAACCAACAGTCTAACTACAGCAAATTTTTACTTTTCTGTTGTTTGTGTGCACCTAGAGCAATGCAACTTCTTTTGCTTAATTTTCTTTTCCCTCTCACCATTATTTTAAATTATGATCACAGTGGATCTATCAAATTTACTTACAGGATTAACTTCAGCTATTTTCTGGTTTTTAGAACAGCTACAATTCATTATAGTTTACTGGGTATGGCATGAAGCCTCTCAAACACTCTCTAAAACCTGCTTTCCTGTGTTCACTAGACAACCCTACTGCACTCATTCTTTAGCCAGGAAAGATGACCTCAAAAACTTCTGTCAAAACAGATCACTTACGTCATTACCCAAAATGATAGATTATTCATCTATTATTAAGAGTCAATGCATAACCTTACATTCTCTCGTCTGAGACAGTGTTTGAAAGTATATAAAGCAATAACCATGTTTGAAATGCTTTGCTTCAGATTACAATAACCTAAATACCAAGGAAAAATACATTTGATAATCCATCACTTCAAAGTTATGCACATGATTAAAATATTCGACTTCACTTCCCATGTGCATAATCACTCAAACAGAGAGCTGCTGTATAAATGTCAAGTTCAATAAACCATGTGCTTTCCAATCTTTTTATTTATATATCAAACTAAGCCTGTTATTCTTTTGAGGTTTTCTGCAGAAATATAGAAAGATGGGTAGCTCTGTAGAATTGAGTATGCTGGGACATAGGCCTGGCCTAAAGAGACAGCAGCAGTAGCCAGTCAGCTCTCTCTTATTATTGTATGTATTAATTACATATGGAAGCTCATTAGTATGAAAAATGGGGTTTCCTTAGATAATGTCTATGCTGTTGAGTCAGATTATATGGCACCCCCTCAAAAATAATGGGCATAATAGGGAGGAAATTCGGTATATCTGTATCTGTCTTTTAAGCACTATATATGAGAATAGTTTCAGAGATGAATGTAAACCCACACAGAATAGTCTGGAAAGTATTAACTGAAAACATTGACAAGCTACAATAATTTTGCTGTTTACTCATTGAGAATTTGTGCAGCATATCATTGTCATCAGTATATTGTTAAAAGCACTGTAAAAGTGCACAGCTAGTTGATGTAGACCCTTAGAACAGAATACCCCAACAAATCAATAGACAATGAGGAGAAAATATCAGATATGAATTAAAAAGACAAAATAATAGAAGAACGTTAATTATATCAAAAGATATTAATATTAGCAGAAAGCATTTGCACATGGTGTGCTCACTGATAATATATTCATCACAGGAAATGAGCACAATATGTAGTTTCATACAATCGTAGAATTCTATGGGTTGGAATGGACCTCCAGAGATTGAGTCCAAACTCCCTGAAAAGCAGGAGCACCTAGAGCAGGTCACATAGCAACATGTCTAGGTGGGTTCTGAAGATCTCTAGAGAAGGAGAATCCACCAGCACTTCTCCAGCCAGCCTGCTCCAGTACTCTCTCACCCTCACAGTGAAGAAGTTTTTTCTCATGTTAAGATGGAACTTCCTGTGATTGAGTTTATGTCCCTTGCCCCTCATCCCATCACTGGGTAGTTTCATTTCTATGTATTCACTTACAAAATACTACAGTTATGTGTGGACTATAGAAAAAGGATCTAACTATGTAGACGAACACCATCAGGAATGAGGGGCACTGGTAGATGCAAATACAGACTGAGTCTTATCAAATTGGTTTTGTGGTTTTTTATCTAAAGCAATACAAGATTCAACACCTACCATAATTTTTTTCCAAATTTCTTAAACATAAGGTAGTCCATCGAGAACCCGTTACATCACTGTCTAGGAGAGATGCATATCCATCATCTGAAATAAACACTGTACACCGAGAATCCTGAACTGATTTCTTCCTTACACTGCTCTTGCATGGCAGTGATTAGGATTTGAACATTGTGTTTTGTTCTCATTAATCAGGATAGAAAAAACAATTATTTTCTCTGCTTGTTAAGAACACAAATTTGTGAAACAGACTGAATTGTCATTTGCTAACATAGCCATGTGATTTGACAAGAGAAAACACAGCCTTACCTATGAAATATGCTAGCAGGATGGCAAGCAGGACTGCAGCAGCAATTGCAGATAAAGCAGCGCATTTCCAGCTACAATACTTGGAGGGTTTTTTCAGCTTGAATGCATTCCTGGAGAATGTATTTCTAGGTAACAGTCTGGGAGGTGGAGTATAAACTGTTCCTGAGGTCAACGGGTAACCAGGGGAAGAACTACTGAACAACGGAGTAGTTCCAGAAGATGTCTTAAACAAGAAATGCCTGAAAAACATAAAATGGAACATAATTGAAAATGGCAAGTCCTGTAGTTAAGAAAGGATATCTCTTATTCCTATTCCATTCCAGCTGCCATAATGTATTAAATTCAACTGAATATGAAAAAGGATTTTGTATGAAGAAATAGGGAGATGAAAAATCCTGTATTTTTTTTTTTTCCCTGTAAGACCTTAGTAACTGTCACTAAAACACTGTGTCAGCACATCTGCTTAATCCTTTCTGTGATTAGATGCAACTTGACCAGATACCAGACCAAAACACCACAATGACTAATGAAGTGTCTTTTGAGTACCAGTTGAGACTGCACCTGGAGGAAGTGTGAGCAGTCTCATAACAAACAAAGCTCACGTGAAGAATTGACATCACTATCAGCTCCTTTTGGGTGACTTTAATTAGGACAAAGCTACTCATTTTGCTACAAAATCACTGCAACTTTTGTTAGGATGACAGAACACAACTCATGAGAAAACATCCCAAGATCACAGACGTACATTATTTCCCTATGAATTCCACTACTCAATAAATATTCTAAGACAAAACCAAATTATGAGTCTCATTAACCATCCTGGTAAAAGCTGCCAGCAAAAGTAATTAAGAACACATTGAGCAAAACCCATAGTCCTGCAAGAAAAAAAACCCAAACTTGCCAGGATTAGAATTAGCCATTTTATTATCTTAATGGTACACAGGTTTGGTCTGGACAACTAAGACAAGTAAGATAATCGCCAAAAGCATATGACTTGGCAGAAGAAAAGAGGACTTCAACTCCCATACATTTTTAAAGAAGAAAATAAGGGACAAAATATATTACCCAACAAAACCTCTGTAAATGCTGCCAACACTTTCCAGATAAGAAATGGAGAAAATAAACTAGAGACTGGCCTCTCTAGATTAACTTCTCACATGAGGGGGGGGAAGAACTGACTAAAAGCACATTCCCAGTAGATGATAAAAAAGAGAAACAAAGAATGAAGGCAGTGGTCTTGAAAAAGATCACTTCTTTTGAGACAAAAGAAGTTTGAAGATTTGCTCCATACCCTATCCATTCACAGCTCTGAAAAACAAGTTCTTCTTGCATCTGATGAGAATGAAAACATTCCAGAATCTTAAAAAAAATTATATATATATATAAAAAAATCAAACCCACGTCTTAAAATAACCCAAGTCTTACTTCAAATGCAACAATGTTGAACATTTGTATTCAGATCACAATCCAGCATGCCACTCTGAAACCACCTGTTAGAACTTTAAAAATCTATTTCAGTCACTGTTTATTACAACAATGATTTGGAAGTTTGGAACTGAAATGTGTTCAAGTACCATTCCCAAGCCATCATCATGCATGTGCATACTTCCGAGCAGAGAGTTTACTATATACTTATTATACCGATGAACTGAAGTGATTTTAAGGAGCATTAAAGCAGCATTTGTTTTGAAATGAAACCCAGAGCATAATAAATGGCACAGAATTTGCCTGCTGGTAAAAGACAGTAAAAGGTAGGCTGGATAGGCTTCCAGTTTTTTGATTAAGCATTCATATTTCAAGACGGTTTCTGAAAACATGGTCTTTTTAAATGCAGTAATTAATGAACTCTTTTAACGAACATGAAAAATCAATTAGTTTGATGGTGCCCTTGTCAGGGTTTTTTTGAAACCCCAAATGACCTTGTACATCACTTACAACAGAAATTGAAACTGAGTTTCTTTCAGAAAATATTTCAGTTAGCATTGACTGTTGTAACTTTTCCTTTGTGCTTTAGGGACACGAGGAAATTCTTCTATGAGGAAAGACTGAGAGACCTGGAGCTGTTTAGTCTTAAGAGAAGGCTGAGAGGGAAGATCTTTTTAATGTCTACAAATATCTGAGGGGCAGGTGTCAAGATGAAGGTGCCAGTCTCTTTTTGGTGGTGTTCAGTGACAGGACAAGGAACAATGGGTACAAGCTAGTACAAAGAAGGTTCCATCTCAACAAAAACAGACACCTCCCTTATGGCAAGGGTGATGGAGCCCTGGAACAGGCTGCCCAGAGAGGCTGTGGAGTCTCCTTCTCTGGAGACTTTCAAAACCCACCTGAATGTGTTCCTGTGTGACCTGCCCTAGATGACACTGGATGTCTCTGGAGGTCCCTTCCAAACTGTAATACTCTGTGAATCTGTGACAAGCACATAATCAGAAGTAGCTTTGAGAGCCTATCTCAGATTAATTCTGTGTTTTGGGGTGGATTTTTAAAATGTAGTAAACAAAAGAGGAAATATAATACAAAGGGAGTATGCTAACCAGTTACATTCTGTAATTTTTTCAAGTAGTCCTTCTTTTTTTCATTATGATTGTGGCTCATCAGATGTTAGAACTGCTTCTTTTCTGCACACTATAAGAAAATATAGTAAAGGCAACTGCTAAAAGGGTTTCTTCCTCAAATTACCTAGCTCCTTAAATTAAAAACCACACCTTCCAGTGACAAGAAAGCACAACATAATGAAAGCCTGATTTTAT
The DNA here is from genome assembly GCF_026170545.1 of Melanerpes formicivorus. Classification (NCBI taxonomy): domain Eukaryota; kingdom Metazoa; phylum Chordata; class Aves; order Piciformes; family Picidae; genus Melanerpes; species Melanerpes formicivorus. The sequence goes on along the minus strand of NW_027142354.1, from coordinate 44,857,721 downwards.
GAACATTTCATTTTACATCTTTCTTTACTTTGCAATACTTGGAATTAAGCTGTTGGAAAAGATGATGTTATCATGCTGGTTGTGTTAGTGTAGAACTATTAACACTTCTGTTCCTTTTGTCTGGTTAAAACCTAATTAATGCTTGTTTGCAGGAGCAGCTTTAGTACTTTCTGCATGCTTGTGGGTTTGAGGAATACAATACTGTGACAGGCACTAGGGATTGAAGTGACTTAGAGCATGAGAAAGGAAGGACGGAAGGACAGAAGGAAGAAAGAGAGAGATCTGGTAAGACAAAAGCATGTAGGAAGGCCTATCTCTCTCATTCAGGCTGACTCTGCATCTGCCTCAGTCCAGTATACTAATCTCCTCCGAAATCCTCCTGGCATGAGTGGTCCTTTCAGGTTTGGCCCGAAGGGCATACAGCAGACAGTTCTTATAGTTCTTCCCTTCTTCCTGCCCAAAAGCAGAGCTCACAGAATCAAACTACAAACTGCAGTCTAGGAAATGTCTTTACCTGAAAAGTCAAGGTTTTTAAACCCAGGAACTTGATGTCCTCTCTAGCTAAGAAGGCAGCTGCAGTACCAACAGAAATTTTAATATAGAGCCTTGTTAAAGTAAACTCAGATATGCAATGAAATTCTTCTCCCATTAAAATTGAATTAATGAATATTTAGATATGTTTTAACAGAACATATCGATCACATACTGTTTCATGTGAGAAGACAAAAAATGTAGAAGAAAAATAGGTCCACTGTGATCTGCTTTGAGGTACATAAACAAGACCAAACTACTTACCAATGTAAAATGGATCTGTAATAATTGTTAAAGCTGATCAGAACTAGAAGCAAAAAGGCTGACTGAAATGGATACATAGAATGGTGCCAGTCTCAGAGGAATAACAAAAAAAGGAAAGAAAGAAAAAATATCATTGGGCAAACTTAATTTTGTCACCCCCGTGATTCTTACCCATGTGTGCTGAAGGTTTATCCCATGTATGCTGAAAGTTTATTGTCTCCATAGAAGGATTTGTGGCAAGGTGGTAATGATTAAAAGATACCACCTTATCTTTAAGTACAGAAATTCTGCCTTCAAATGTTTAAAAAAAACATTTTGCTGAAGATATATTAAATCTCCACCAAGCCGTTTTGGAAAACAGGCACTGCATTCAGAAGCTGGAGCCTGGATTAGCAGAAATACCTTGAGTTACAGCAAAGCACATCACAAAGACTGAGAACATAATGGACGGAATACTTGGACCCCCGGAGTTTTAAGTCTAGATTCAGCTACTAATGGAAATAAATTGACTTGTCTCAACTCTATCCCTAAACTCAATGATCTATAACTATATCTATATGTGGGATTTGACATGCTCTAGTACAACCAATTGTCTGTGGGCCCAAGCTGCACAGAGAGAACATGAGCATTTATCAACATTAATTACAGTCTCACAGCGGTACGACTAGGAGGGATTGTACCAAGACAGTTTATGAAAAGAAATGATCTTATTTGTACCCTTTCACTTAATTTCAAATACAACCCATATAAAAACTTAAAAAAAAAACCCTGTATACTTTCTGTCTTATCTGTTCACTTATCACAGACTATTAAGAAAACCACATTTTCTACCTTCCAACTAGCATTAATAATCTGATTTAGATGTGGGCTAAACATGTTTGGAAAACACAAGGGCACATTTGCTGAGTCCTAGCCCAGTCTCCTTAATTCCTGTGCATCATGAAGACATTCCCATATAAGAACACTATGAAATATGACTGCCAGCATACAAAGATCTAATAATGTAAGTGCCCATGGAAGGAGCCTGAATGCTGCTCACAGACAGCAAGTCAATCCTGGAGCTCGCTCAGTGCTCTGTAGCTTTTGGAGCTTTACAACGCCCCTCCCTTTGTTTTAAGCCATGTTGTGCTGCCGATGTGCTGGATCACAGATAGGGACCTCATCTCCAATACCAGAAGAAAGGTGATGTCTATGAAACTTGAGAAAAGAGACATTTGTGCACACTTCTGTGGTCTAATGGTAAATGGGAAAAGCTATATTTTGCTTTATTCATTTATTCAGAGCTCTCTATAACATTTATTTTCCCGCAGGTCAAAAGGACCTCTGGTGCTCAGGGAATTGTGGCCTGACAGACACTGTATTAACTTCATAGTCTTTGAGAGAACAATTTCCTTCTACCCCCTCCTTTCTGGCCAGATTGTTGTAGCAGCTCATTGAACAAATCAGGTGAGAAAAAAAAAATACTGGGTTTTGTGATGAAAAAGTGTAATGGAAAGGAAGAACATGATACTTTCTAACACAAATTGCTTCTTTGCCTCCTCATATTATCCTATGCTTATTCTGTATGAAAAAAGAAATACAGAGAACTGAAATGCTCAAATTGTCTTTTTTTTTTTTTAATTTTGTTTTTCAAAGGTGTTTAATAACAATTAACAACTAACGGCTTAATTTACTGATTCCAAAACATTAAAAATATGTTCAAGCTGTGGTAAAATCACATCTGTCTATAATCATAAAATGGTTTGGATTGGAAGGGACCTCCAAAGGTCATCTAGTCCTTCCCCTCAGCAGTCATCAGGGACATCCTCCACTAGATCAGGTTGCTCAGAGCCTTCTCAAGTCTGACCTTGAGTATCTCTAGGGATGGAGCCTCAGCTATGTCCCTGGGCAACCTGCTACAGTGTTCCACCTCCCTCATGGTAAAGAACCTGTTCCTAACATCCAATTTAATTATCCTCTTCTCTCATTTCAAACCATTGGCCCTCATCCTATCACTCCAGGCCTTTGGAAATAGTCTCTCTGCAGCACTCTTGTAGCCCCCTTCAGATACTGCAAGGCTGCTATTAGGTCTTCCCAGAGCTTTCTCTTCTTGAGGCTGAACAACCCCAGTTTTCTCAGCCTGCCCTCATAGCAGAGGTGTTCCAGCCTCCTGATCATTTTCAGTGCCCTCCTCTAGACCTGCTCCATCAGGTCCATGTCCTTCCTGTGCTGAGTGCTCCAGAGCTCAACATACTACTGTAGGTGACGTCTTGTAAGAGCAGAGTAAGGCGGACAGAATCATCTCTTTCAACCTGCAGGCCACACTTCTTTTAATGCAGCCCAGGATGCCACTGGCCTTCTAGGCTGCAAGTGCACACACTCTGCTCATGTCCAGCTTCTCATCCACCAGCACCCCCGAGTCCTTTTCTGCAGGGCTGCTCTCAATTTTATCAGACATTTATTCTTAGCAGGAAAAAATCCCAATGAAATATAGACTGCAACAATCTGGCTTTTACTGGAGGAAAAAAAAAACCTTAAAAAAAAAAATCTGTAGTTGAAGTCCTCCAAAAAACCAGCCATGAGTCACTTTATGTCAGTGGATGCCTCAAAGTGGTTGCCAAATTCAGCCAGAGAAGTTTTATAGCAATTTTCTAACTGCCACACAGAAAGAATCCAAGACTGAAGAAAACTACAAGCTGTTCTCATGTCTTTTATACTAAAATGAACTCCAGTTGTTAGACTGGTGCATGCCTTTGTTACCTGTGTAGGGATCTCTCAGGCTTTCCCCAAGGAGGATTCAATTGCACGTTCTTGTTCTCAAGTTCTTGCAAAGAAACAGGGGGTTATCAGCCAGGTTTACACATCTTTCAGGCTCTCTGAGTACAGAAGTTTCTACCCTTTTTAGCATCTAGGACACAGGGACTTGGGTATTCCTCAAATGCACTAAGGGTAGCAATAAAGGTTTAAAATTATGTAATGACAAGAACTTGGCTCGGTTGCATAGGATCTGCTGACTATGCTGAGTAAGACAGGTTTTTCAGAGGAAAGCTATTTCTAATGCACTTAGGCAAATGAACCAGCCTTTTTACCCAAGGGTGTTTATGTGCACCCAAATGCACCCAAATTTCTGGTGCAAACAGGGAACAGCCTTCTTGACAACACACTAGTCAAGTGCTTTTCGGCATACTGCAGATAATCAATTTGTAACTAACTGTGCATGGTGCAGGAACAAAGGATGCTATTAGGCACAGAAACCATAATTCAGAATGAACATATCAATAGCAATGGGACACTTCTACCCACTGTAACATAATCCTGAACCTGGCAGCAGCCACACAGCTTCCAGCACAGCTCTAAAACTACCTTTCCAGCTCCTGAAAGCTTCATGACTCTGTAGAAGCTGGGTTCTTCACATCCCCAGGCAAAGTCTTCTGAAAAAATGCAGAATACTAAGCAGAGTGTCACTGATGTTGCCTTAAGTACCAGACTAGCTCATCACTACCCTCTTCCCACTCTTAACAAAGGCACAGCTGGACACACCAAAACACAGTAATTGAAAGCTGCCTGGCAGGGAGGTAGGATGTTGTACAAAAAGGCAGGTGCCAGTGTTGGGGCACCGTGATCTGTCATATTATTAAGCAAAAACAAACAGGGAGTGTCCACAAAGCTGCAACTGAAAAGAGAGTAGCTAAGAAAAGGCAAAACATCTGTAACATGCCACAGCTGCAGCATTAGCTCTGTACCAGATCTGCTTTTCATCTAGAAGATGGAGTAAACTTTGATACCCTTCTCTCTTCCCAGGAATACTCTCCTGGGGCTCTTGCTGCTGCACACCAGGCCTGGCTCTGGTACTTTCCCCATGCCATAACCTGGCCTCAGGCTCCTCACAAACCTGCCAAGTCATGACAAAGAACTGAGACAATGCAGAAAGGAAAGGTGAAAATTATGGAGAGAGGAAGGACTACTGAGACAGGATCATTGGCAGCTCAAGAATTTCAAGAGAGAGACCACGAACATAAAAAGGCATAAAACCTGAACAGGCAAAATTCAGGAAGGCTAGCAAGGATGCACTGAGTTGAATGGCTGGTGTTGATGGAGCTGGTGGCACATGACAGCTGAGCATTGCTGGGGAGCTCCAGGGAGCTCTTGCCTTCCTGACTGGTGTTTGTGTGGCCAAAATTGATTCTGGCTAGCCTGTAATGGGTGTTGACTACAATGCCTTTGCCTGCCAGCTTACATCCCAGTTAGCCAGTAAAGAAGTGCTTCACCCTTGAAATGCATGCATGTCTGTCTTGCACTACTGTTTATTATCCAGGAATGCAGCAATGAAGCTGCTCAACACCTAGTAGAGAGTAACATGATTAGCTACAAACACACACACACAAAATCAGTTACTTTGCTTATGTACTTCCATTAAGTGGGAGCAGGATCAATAATGCAGATATAGGAAGATTTAGGAAGCTCTGAATCAGCTCAAACTACAGGACCTTTCCCTTCTGAAGTGGAAAAAAGTGTCTCTTCTGCTAGAAAGTTCTGAGTAATATACTGCATAGTGAAATCCAATAATGCCTACATTTGTTATTTCAGTAATTCTGTTGATGATAATGACAGTGGTATTTTGCATTTCAATAGGTCCACTCATTTTTAGCTTACTACATCAATTAATGAACATCATTTCAAAACACGCCTATTTTAAACAGCATGCATGGAAGCTCTTCACTATCTCTTAATTCAACGACTCAACAAAGAATAATAACAGTGCTATTTCAAGTCTATAAGTAACAGATTAGAATAATAAACTCCAGTCACTAAAATAATTTTGTTGTTGGTCTACATCTAAACTTGTAAAACCAGAAACCTAACTCACATCACTTAAGGTGCAATCTGAGGTACCCTAAAAGTTCCTGCCTCTTGCTGTACTCACTGCCCAACCCAAAACTTAAAATACAAACCAGTGAGATCATGAAAACACATAATTGAAAGCAAATTTCTGAGCTTATGTGTGAGTGGGACTACATCTGGACTGATTTTCTGATTCATCATTACATAACCTGCTTTCCTTCACCCTTTTTACTCTCTGGTCACAGTCTGCATTTGTTATGAAAATAATACTGCAGTAGCCTGCAAAAAAATGATCATTCTACCATGATTTTGGAACTCCTCCAACCAAGTACACAGCCTAAATTTGCATGCAGTCCTTGGAGATGGTTTTGACTGTGCTTTATTCAACTCTTTTAATGCTTTTGACTTTCAGATACATCCAGAATCAGTCCAGGCAGATCTGATTTATTTGGGAAGTCCATCCAACCTTCCTGTAACTTTCAAATGCATGAACAAGAGAATGGAGGAATTGGTTCTTGCCCCAGCCCGCAAACTCAGAGGACTAATGTGCTGAAGTGTACAATTTACAGCACAGAAGAAAGCCTCATAAAACAAAGCAAAATTGGAGTGAGGAGTTCATTCACTGTTCCAAGCAGCTGTTTATTATGTGGAATATATCCTAGAAATTTACAACAGCAAAAGGAAAGGAAATTTCAGTATTCTGTTCTGGAACATTTTGCATCATGGACCTGATGGAGAGGGTCCAGAGAAGGGTCGTAAAAATGATCAGGGGGCTGGAACACCTCTGCTACGAGGACAGACTGAGAGAACTGAGGTCGTTCAGCCTCAAGAAGAGAAGGCTCTGGGGAGACCTGATAGCAGCCTTCAAGTGTCTGAAGGGGGATACAAGAAGGCTGCAGAGGGACTTTCCAAAGGCCTGGAGTAATAGGATGAGGGCCAATGGTTTGAAATGAGAGAAGAGGAGGTTTAGATTTGATATTAGGAAGAAATCTTTTACTGTGAGGGTGGTGGAACACTGTAACAGGTTGCCCAGGGAAGCAGCTGAGGCTCCATCCTTGGAGATATTCAAGGTCAGGCTCAAGAAGGCTCTGAGCACCCTGATCTAGTGGAGGATGTCCCTGATGACTGCTGGGGGGGTTGGACTAGATGACCTTTGGAGGTCCCTTCTAACCCAAACCATTCTATGATACTGTGTATATGGATATCAAAATACTGAGACTTCACTGAAAACAGGTAGATAATTGTGGGGAGTGGCTTAACTTGGAACTTCTACCAAGGCAGAAACTTCCAGTTTACATATTAATTTCATAAGTTTTACAGCTCATCCTGACACCTGCCATGATAGAGCATCCAAACACAGTTATCAACAATATTGCAGATATTTAACTGCTTTCTTTAAAAAAATACATACATTTAAACCCATAATCAACAAACCAACCTCCTCAGCACAAAATCCTACTCTTCATAGCCAGTCACTCACTGCCTGGAAGGCTGCAGCTACACAAATGCTGAGCACAGATGTTTCCCTGCTATGGTCACCCAGGATTTTGAGCTCATGCCCTCATTGGTGTAGGCCAGAATATCATTCACACTGTTACTCCATCCATTTATCTCCCACTTTTGTTCCAGCCCTTTATCTGGCTCACCCAGAGTGACTGGCCAAGAAAGAAATACAGCTCTGACCCCAGGAACAGGCAGAAATTTTGAAGAGCAACATGGGGATTTCTTTTCAGGCTAATTTTCAGATTGTTCAAGATTTAAACTGAACTTTCACAGAACCACAGAATGACTTAGGTTAGAAGGGACTGTTAAAGGTCATGCAGTCCAACCCCACTGTGGTCAGCAGGGACATCTTCAAGTAGAGCAGCCTACTCTGAGCCCCTACCAACCTGACCCTGAGTGTTTCCAGGGAGGAGGCTTCTACCCACCACTCTCACCCTCAGTGTAAAAAAAATTTTTCTTATATCTAGTCTAAATCTTCCCTCTTTTACTTTAAACCCATTACCCTCTGTCTTGTCAAACTTTAGTTAAATGGCCACAAATTTGGACTACTGCTTTTATATTACAGCCCACAAGACCTTAAAAAATTGATTTTGTAATCATCAGCAGAGTGACCATCATCCTTTCTCCTGAAATCTGGGAGCAACATCAGCATTTTACACTCTTCCTTGTGAACAAACCCAATGAAATAATAGCCATACAGACAAAATTGTGCTATAACTAAAGACTTGGACTGAAAATATTTTAAATTATGAGACTAAAGAATAAGACTAATTTCTATTCAATTTTGTGGGGTTTTTCCTCCTGAATTAAATATTATTAATTGTAATGGTACCAAGTAAATTAATGTCAAGATAAAGTACCAAAATAGGCATAGTCCATTGGGCAATCTAAGTCATCCATCCATCCATGAAAGTTGTTCTCTTATCCTCACTTATGAGTCATTCAATCTTTGACCAGCTCCTGCAGATGGCCCTGTGTGAGGTTCTCACACCATTGAGGACTCTGACAGTGCAAAGAGTGATGCAGACTTTCCTTGCAAAGCCATACTTTTCACCCTGTGCTTTAAAAGCATTTCAAACTTTAAAGCAGAGCACTGCCTCTCTAGCTGTTTCGAAGTAATGAGACCCACACTGGGATGTTCAAAGGCAGTATTTTCATCATTCATCCTCTTCGAAAGCAATGATTAAGGAAGCAATAAAGGAACACTTCTTAACTGGAAAACGTAGAAACCAGCACTTTGGAAAGGAGGAGGAGGAGATGGTTTGAAACAGGCTGCAAGAGGACAATAAAAGTTAAAGAGCATTAAACAGCAGCTCCGAGCCTAAAGGTAAAGCAGCTAAGTACTGCAGAAATGAACCATAAAAATAGCACCATAAAAATGCTAGGGCAATGCATTATTGCATCCTTAGTTAAAGAGATTTCAAGCCTTCTATTACAGACCCTTATTTCAAAGAAAACAGAACAATCACATTGCCAGCCTGGGGGGTGTGTCACAGCCATAAAGCAGGGGCAGTCCAGGGAAGAATCAGTCCATACTTGTTTGCCTTGACCCAGAAACAAGCCCACTAACATCAAACACATGTCACTGGAAGTGTTCAAGGTCAAGCTGGTCAGGGCTTTGAGCAACCCAATCTAGGGAAAAAAGTCCCAGCCCACGGCAGCAGCGCTCCAACTAGGTGATCTCTAAAGTTCCTTTCCAACCCAAACCACTCTACGATTCTGTGATTAAAAAAACCCAAAACCAAAACACCATAATTAGCAACTCTACATTTTGCAATCTCCTCACTCCTCTAAAAGCAACAAGCTACTGCAATACAGCTCAGCGTAATTATGTAAAAACCACAGAAGCACACAGGGTACATGGGGTGTAGTTGCCTAAAGAAGGTACACAAAAACGTATGCAAGCAGTAGAAGTTTACTTTACACCAAAAATAAAAGTATTAAATCAGGAAGTGGAGAAGCACATTTTCCAAGTGCATCCTTTTTCCAAACAGTCTGAATGTAGCCCAAACTGCCTGATAACAAAGAAAAGAAGGAAAAACAGTCTTACCAGAAAAAAAGAACACCAACCAAAACACAAAGAACCAAAATCAACACACAGACACAGGTGGTATTATTCTGTGATTTCAGCAGTGTTAGATCTGGGATCCAAAATGTAATCTGAGTTTTCTAGTGCTGCCATAAAGCATCCCCCATCAGCCAGCTTGGATACCGCTGCTTCTTTCATACTCACTACTGTGACCACTTGCACATGATCTCCAATTGAGAGCAGAATTTACTAATGGTAACTAAAAGGTTGAAAACAAAAAGTTGTGAAACACTTTCCTGATAAAGCAGGTGCCATCAGTGCTGGCTCTGCCTCCTACGCACCGCACTACTGAGATTAATAAACTGGCAGAAGGGGGGAAAAAACAAATTAGAGTAGTGCACTATGAAGAGTCACAGTATCACAGTATCACTTAGGTTGGAAAGGACCTCGAGGATAAGACAGGTCAGTGTTTCACAACAAGCTAAAGCCATGAAGTAAAAGGTGAACAAAACAATTACCAAAAAAGGTGGAGTTTTGTTGTTGTGGCTAATGGTATGAAAGTAGATGAGACACCAGTTTTAAAGTGAAAGAATTATAAGCTGATTCTGAACATCTCCAACGATTCTGCAGGCATCAATGTCAGCAAACATCACTGTGAAACAGAAGAGAAAACCCTAGCATCATCTTCTGAGTTAATATTCTTGTGATGAAACTTGTCATCAAGTCCTGTCAGGTGTGTAATTTGAGAAAAGAAGAAAAAATCGATCCTGAAGCAACTCTGGAATAGTCTTAGAACACAGCAGTCCTGCCAGGATGTTTTCTAATATCTTAATGCTTACCTATGACAAACTTCTCTACGGAAAAGCTCCGAATAACTGCTGGGTATCCTGCAACTCCCCAAAAATCACAGTATTCACAAGGTAACCTTTTGTCATCAACAAATACACACACATTCCCAGAGCTTTCATGAGAAAAAAAACCACAAAACAAACAAACAAACCAACCAACCCAAAAAAGAACCAACATACAACAACAGCAAAAAAACCCAAACACCCCAGAAAAACCCTCCCCCACAGTGAAATGAATAATCTCCACTGACAGGGAATAGGCATAAAAAATCAGACGGTAAAAGAAAAACAGCCAGATAAAATGCCCACCTATGTTTCTCAGGGATGACAGTATTAAGACAAAAAATCCTTTTGTGAATATCTCAAGGAATTCCCTCCATATAAGGAGCATCTTAAGCTATCAGAAATGACATATTTCTGGTACAAGAACAATGTCATATGAAAACAGATAGAAAAGGATCCATAGGGGGTTCACTCTACACTAGAGTTAAAAGTACATTACAGTCCTAGGCAATGAACCACACAGCAACAACTCACCCTGGCTGAATAGGAGCAATAACCACCAAATTCAGATGCCAAGTTCTAAATAGTGGCAGATATTCCCACAGAAGCTGCAATTAAGAGCTGAGGGGGTGGGGAGGGGGGAGAAGGTGTGTCAAAGTTAACTCCAAACCTTCACTAAATAAGGAACTCACTGCATTTCCCTTTCAGCTCCCCCCATTTGTTCACTGCACCCCTGCTACCATTTTAGCAAAGTAGGGCAGTGTGAATGAAACCCCTTGCGAGTGCTCCTGAACAGCACAGGAGCACAGACCAAGCACAGATTCCCTGCTCTTTTCAGTCACATTTCTTCCCTGTGGTGCTACAACCACTGATTAACAGCACAATAACAATGGTCTAGGTGTTACAAGTCTCAATCCATCTATACCAACTCCTCCCAGAGCTCCAAACCTGAAGTCACTCATTATTCAGACTCTAAGACGGATTGGGCTGAGACTGCATGGTGACCATTCTTAGCTGCTCCAGGTGTAATGCAGCAGAGTGGCATTACACTCCCAAAAGGACATAAACCAAATGTAACATTTCAGAAACTTTGGCAATCCAGCAGCTGGAACCAGGGTGTCACAAGCACTCCTGCTCCTCCACCTGTATGCTGTTTACAGCTATCTGGGCAAGCAAGAACACCCTACTAGTCGAGCCACTTTTCTTCTGCACCACAGTGGCTAATTTTAAATTCTAAGAGATCAGCTCTGCCAGCTCCGCTATTTTAAGTGCAAGTTAAATATGTTTGACATTCCACACCCCAAACGACAACAAACCAGAATATTTAGAACAGCAACATGTCAGGGGTTTATTTATTTATTTATCTGGCATGCCTAAGTGCTGCACCTTTTCATTTATATGCAGCTGTTTGCCCCAGGGGCATCAAGCTGTTAACACATACAGAAGAGATTAAAATGAGCTTGCATGCTGGATGAAATATACATTAAAATTATAGCACTGTCAGTTTTGAATCTGGGATTGTTTCTCAAGGTCTCCCAAAATGCATAATTTCAAACGAGCCTCTATTTGTTGCTTTATGAAAGGCAAAATGTCTAATTTTCCCACAACATATTCAATATGAATTGTAAGTGAGTTATCCCTAAGCCTGTGAGTAAAATATCCTGTACTAATACCATGAGCTATGCAGACAGGGCTGGCGCAGATGAATCATAGCAAAAGGCTTTAAAACAGGATACATAAACAGGGAGATGTTCACCTGTCTACCTTCTAATACAAAGCAAATGAGACACTGGTGGACATTCTAACGCCACTAACTCCCAATGCTGTGTCAGCCAAATCCATTACTGACACAAGGTGAACTAAAGCCCATCTCCTAATGAGCCAAACAGTTCTCTCTGTGCACTTCAGAGAACCATGCAATGGCATCTCCCCAGGGTGTCCCTCCACTAGACCCACCTGGTTTCGAGTGGGACGTTGCTGTTGAGCACCCAGCTGTCCTGGAGCTGCACGGACTCGGGAGTGGTGGCCAGGTCGTTGGGCGCAGGAGGGGGAGCGTGGATCTGGTTCCGGCGATTTGTGAGCGAGTTCCTGTTGAGGGAGTTGGCGGAAGAATGATGATGGGACAGTGAATGGTTGTGAGGAGGAGGGAGAGGTGGTCTCAGTGTTGACTGGCTGTGATGATTTGAAGGGCCTAAAACAGAAAAGAAAAATCAATCACAAATGTGTGTTGATGATACTATTCTCCTTGGAATTTTCAGGGGACCTGGAAAAAAGCCAAACCCTACAACAGAAAACTAAGTCTGTGTGCCTTTTGGACCTGTAGGCATTAAAAGATGGTTAAAGTCAGATCAGTGATCATTAGAGATGAGAGATATAAAGCAGTGTTTTGAGGTTGCACAATTGGGATGTTCATGAAGACTATTTTTAGATTTTAAAATACTTTATGGATTCTCCCTGGAGAAAGGTTCCTCTGTGGAGAAGCCAGGACAGCAGACTAGCCTGACCATTCTGTACACTGGCCGAGAGCAACTTTTCCCTCCTTATTTCTACAAGGGGCTTTCAGGAGAAGAACCTTGATGGATTAAAACCAGCTTTTGTGAATATGGTCTTTAAGATTCTATAAAACTTAATCACAGATCTCCATATGCTTTCAGTCACTCTTAATTTACCTATCAACTTCAAACCTGTTTGTTTACCACACATAAAAAGAGAGCAATGCTGCACTGGTGGTCTCTCACACTCTTCCCTGTGATGAGGATTTGGTCTGTCCTTTTCTATTTAGCAATGCCACAAACATACACCAGGATCTGAACATTGTGCTACTCTTTCACAGCATCTTCCATTGAAAATGACAGATGATGTTTTTTAGAGATAAGTAAGAATCTAAACATCTCTCATTCTTTTAGTGCTGACACATTTGCATGGATAATGGAAATAGTTTTTTCTAATCAATACAGCAAGTGGATTAAAATAAAACACATGAAGAGTAAATAGAATAAGCAAGTGTCATTCCAGCAGTCACTTTTCTAAACATAAATGCAGAATGGTAAACAAGTTTAAGTGCAATTCCACATGCTGCAATTATTTACTTCTCAAAAATAGTGACAAAAAAACCAGAGACTGCCATGGGCTGCATGCTTTTGACATCATCAAGTTGCAGTTTTCTAGTAAATAATAATCAGAAAAAAAAAAAAGTATTATTAGCAAAATGATAGTTAGAATGATGAATATTTGTTTTTAGAAAATGAATAGTTTTGTATTTAAAGAATCAATAAAAGCAAACATCACAAGGGGAAACATTTGCAGCTAGACTGATTTATTTTTACATGAAACAATGAAGTACAGAAAAACTGCTGAACTTATTAAGTTAATTAAGGCAAATATATATATATAAAAAAAAAACAACCACCCCCAAAAACAACCCTCAAAACAGCAAACCATTCGAGGTGAAGTTTAATGCCAACTGAAGCCAGGCCAGAAACTGAAATTGGTACATCATTTCAGGTGGTTGGATGCTGCAGATCTGACTGAAACACACAGTAACCTGTCCAAGAGACAAGTAACTGGTCCCATTTCTTTTGTATGGGGAAACCCACATGATACTGCAGCTGCAGCCCTGGCAACCTGAGGGGCAAAGTGGCACAGTGTGCCAAACTCTAGTGGTGACCATGTTCTGCCTGGGGTCTCCCTACATGTGTACACACGGTGCTGAGGAATAAGGTTTAGCAGGGGACTTCCCAGTGCTGGGTTAATCGTTGGACTCACTGATCTTAAGGGTCTTTTCCTAAAAGTTTTTTTGATTCTGTGCAACAGTCCTGGGATCAGTTCCTCTCTGAGAGTTCAGTTCCTTTCCCAGCACTGCCATGCCAACTGCATGTCCCAGGGAAAAGCAATGAGAACACCTACCCCTAGCAGTAATACAACCAGGAGAAAGAAAGAAGTTTTTTGAAGGGAGAACACTAATTCTCCTAAGCATCTGTGTGGGCCTGGGAAGAGACAGACAGGTTTACTGGGACTTGCACAGGAAGACTAGTAGAAATTGTCCTGTGACTAGGAAATACAAGTAAATAATAAGGAATTCTGCATCCTCTACATGCTGCTAAACTTCTGTGCAGATTCTTTATCTTATTTGCATGTCTGTTGCCTGAATGCTGACCCTATGGCAGTGTCAACTGCTTTATATATAAAGTCACCAGCCATGAAGGCATCCTAAAGTTTAAAGCAATTACATATGCTGCTCTCCTTACTATCCTTGCCTCAGCTATGTGTTACCTAACCTTGAAAGAGACTGTTTAGCCCAGAAAATTTTATGTTGGAATCCTTCCTGTGGCCCTTCCAGAACATCAAATGTCTAATCTACACCAGCCCTGTGCCATTCCCCAACAGCATGTGGAGTAAGACACAGCAGGAAGAAAATGTGTTTGGACAATATCCACATGCACAGTAGCTTAAGTGGAATTACCTCCTAGTCTGTGTTTTGGCTTTAAACAAAGCATTTTGGGATTTTAATAAGTGGATATTTATGGGTGATAAAATACAAATGAGTGCCCTCGTGTTAAAAATTATTTCAGAAGATTCATGTGCTTCATATTTTCTCAACCTTGGATGCAGCTTTTCCTTCTGGAAGGTAAGTATGGAAAAATCATACCCACAAAACCAAAAAGTTTTGCTCTGGGAGATACAGTAATGCCAGCTAAATAAAGACTCTGAATCTTGCAACCACAAAATCATAGAGGCTATTCTTATAAGTGAGCCAACTGCACATCAATAAGGATGAATAGAATTTCTGTAAGATTAAGGAAGCAAGAACTGAATTCAAGTTACCACAAATTAATTTAATCTGCCTCAAGACTCAGTTACCACACAGTAAATAAAATGTAGTGTGCAATATAAGCTGTGCAGAAGCAACCGAACATATACTGCAACTGCAAAACCTCAGAAACCTGGCATAAGACGAATGCCACTTTTAATACAGAGTAATAAACTAAAGACCAATATCAACATTATATAGACAGTATAGCATTTATAGTAAAACATATAAAAACGTGTACATATATATTAACAGTACTGACTAGGGAGCATGCACACATATTTGTGTATATACGAGATGGAAGCTTAATATGCTGCTGCTTCATAAACCTGTTTAAATGAATCAAAAGCAGAACCTGAACACTATTGAACTTGCCAGGGATATAAAATTGGATTCACATCTGAACATCTGAGCACTTCTTTATGAGCATCTTTGCCTAAATTAAAACTTCAACAGCAGTACCTGCAAATCTGCTGAGCTCTTAAGTTCAGAGAGGTAAATCACTTGTCTTGTAATAAAAGATCAGCAGCCTAAAGGACTGGCACAACATTCCTTACATGACATGCTCTGCAGCCTCTTGCAAATTGCTTTATTGTTTGGAAGCTTAACACAGTTAAGTGTCTTGATGGAGTAGACCTGGCTTTTTACATCAGGAAGGAGATTCTGGTTTTGATATAGCAGTGACCAGTACTAGTTTGGGGAACAATACTGAGGAAATGGCATCATCTTCTGTCAATTACTAGGGAATTCACAAGAATGCACTAGAACATCTCAAACATTTAAGATTTAGGAAGAAGTCTTTTAAAACTGCAATGAAAACCAGAGAACTGGGAATGTGAAATACTGCTGCCCTCCTCATTTTGGTCTTTTTTTTTTTCCCCTTCCCATTTCTGATTTACATTCACAAACAGACAAACATACATAGTGCTAATTAATTTTAGAACACGCTGATTGTGCTTCTGAAAAATCAGGGCCTGATAACCGTATAATCAACAGCCAATTCTCCAAGAGATCTTGCTGCGGTCAAGACTATCAGTAGCACTCGTTTCAAATTAGAAGCTGAGTGAGGATAAATTGTGTTCTAATTAAGTAATATGAGGATACAAAGTCTGATCTACATATCTTTGATCAGTAATCATAAGCTATCCAATTGACTTATTTGGATGTAATCAGAACCAATATGTTAAAAAAAAAAGAAAAGTGAAACCCAGTGTTTTGCTCAGTTCATCCTTTTATCTGGTGAAACAATTAAATCGATCATGCTAGTACAGAGGTAACATTTAGCTAAAACAAGATGCAAAATAGCACTTGTCTCCTTCAAACTAAAACAAACACCAGAAATCCCAACTCCGAGCAAAACTCTGTCACTATGATCTTCCCTTCTGCATCCAGCAGAGAGAGTAATGGATCCGCGGCCCGAAGCACAACCCCAGGGCGATGGCCCTGCTGTGCACAGCGCAGGGTGAAAGCAGAAGTGTCAGGGGGAGGGCTGGGCAGCCACTGCAGGTCCCTCGGGAGCCTGTGCAGCTGCATCCTTACAGTCTCATTTTGGCATGAGCCAGGCAACCTCAGGGATCAGGGAGAGCCACTGGATCTCACAGCATTAAAGGTACAACAGTGATGTCTGTGTGCTTTCAAGTACACTTCTCAGCTGGCTTTGCAGTTCACAGCATGAAAGTTCAGATCTGATTTAACATAGTCAAATTATTTTTCAAAGTTCTTCCAAGGCTTTGGTACTTTCACTTAACACATGCACTAAATCCAAGCACAGTGATCTGAGGAGAACAAATTAATCCCCCACCTCAGAGATTAAATTCAAAGCAGAACCAGTATCATCCCTAATCTAAGCAACGCAATCGCTTCTCTGCATCCCAGTTCTTCATCAATCCCACCTTGAAAAAGTAATATAGATTGTATCTTAGTTGTGCTGAATTATCCTTTGTGCCATGATTAAATGCTAGAGATGTAAACAGCTCCTCACCAACCATCTTCACAAAACAGCTACAAGAAAAAACAAACAAAACCGAACATCTATTATTTTCCTGAAATGAACAACGATGCAGCTGTTTCCTTATACTTCTAAGCAATACAAATACTGAGCAGAAATAAAAAAAGCTGATGCACTGAAAGAAAAAAATTAAGTAAATCCACAGAAAAGTCTTGTTAGCTAGAATAAGAAACCAAATCTTCAGTATTCCTAGTGCTTTATTCAAATAACTTCACCACGCTGTTTTCTCAAGGAAACCACATCATCTGCTATCACAATGAGTAACAGGTTTTCACAGAACCACAGGGCCACCTTCCAAGTTAAATTTATCATCAAAGGCAGATCCCATTACTCAGTCAGAAAGAAAAGAAAACATTGAAACACTCAGGAATATAGTCCAGTATCACAAAGCGCAGCCGCCTCCATGGCCAGCTGTCACCCTGGGATTTCAGCCTTCGTTTGAGTTTGGTGGGGTGGGACGTGGGTTCCTTTGCAGCAATATCAACTCTGTTTTATGCCGTGTCTGCTTCAGTTCTTTTGATGATTTGTTTCAATTCTCTCACATTATTTTGCACAAGGCTATAGTGCAATGGAATCTAAATGTTCTGAAAACATTTTCAGCAGATGCTGTAAGGCAGCACGTTATCTCACTCATACCCATGGATATCACTAACTCTCTCTCTTGTAACCTCAAAACATTTGCCAGGTGTTCCTTCTCTCATCTGTGTGTTTGTACAGTGTTTGAGGCAAGAATAGGCTGAATGACTGACTGTCATCCCAGACTGTACCTTTCAAACTGAAAATTCAGTAAACATGGGGTACAAAATTGTAAGTCACTTATCAGTCGCTGCCAGTGTACTGCAGCCATCTCCTCAGCACAATATTAGAGCAGAAAATTAAATGTTTTAGCAAAAAAAAAACCACCACCAAAAAAAAAACCCAAACAAAGCCCCCTTCACCATTGCTTACCCACAATATCCAAATAATTACAGGAAAGGGGAAAGGTGGTTTACAGGATTAAGTCTGAGACTTTGCACAGTTTCTGTATCCTACTCTGAGCCAACCCTCGAGCGATCATGGACAAACCACTTACCTGTAAGTGTCCTTAGCCCTATCCTTTGCAGGACAGCTGAAGGTAAATTACCTTCCCACTTACAAGGCAATCAGATACTGCTGCAGCAGAGACTGTCAAATGCTTTGCATCTGCAACTCCCAGCCTGCAGGCCAGGAGTTCAGCACATGGGAAGCAGAGGCAACCGAATTAATTTTGTCAGACTCGAGCTGTTGCCATGCACAGACAGCACAACTGCTGCTCCATCACATCCCAAAAACAGAGGTGCTGACATCCAAGTTCATCTAGAGGTAATCAGCTTGCTTGGAACATTTGCTTGTTCTCAACACTGCAGGAGCCAAAGAAATAGCAGATTTGGTCTCATTGCTGGATGGGTGGTTTGGTTGTGAAGGAGTGTATATATGCAAGCAAGTGAAGGCAAAGAAGTAGAACCCTTCATGAAAATTGTATCTGGGATTGTATCACTGGACCCCACCTGGAGTACTGCATCCAGTTTTGGAACCCCCAGTGCAAGAAAGACATGGAACTGCTGGACTGGGTCCAGAGAAGGCCACGAAGATAACCAAAGGGCTGCAGAACCTTTCTTATGGGGACAGGCTGAGAGAATTGGGGCTGTTTAGCTTTGAGAAAAGAAGGCTGTGGGGAGACCTTATACCAGTCTTCCAGTACCTGAAGTGGGCCTACAAGAAAGTTGAGGAAGGACTTTTTACAAAGGCTTGTAGTGATAGGATGAGAGGGAACGGATTAAAGCTTGAGGAGGGAATATTTAGACTTGAAATCAGGAAAAAGTTATTTACAGTGAAGCTGGTGAGACACTGGGACAGGTTGTACCAAGGAGGTTATGGATGCCCCCACCCTGGACACGTTCAAGGCCAGGCTGGAAGAGGCCTTGTGCAACTTGGTCCAGTGGGAGGTGTCCCTGAGTTTTTTATTAGAGTTTTCTGTGTGTGAAAGAAGAAAAAAAAAATCCCCACCATACCCTAACAGTCATATGTGATAAAACAGGAGAATTTCAGCTACGAAAATAATGAGCCTTTGACACTGGGTGGTGAAGCTGGGCTAGAATTTCTCAAAATAATGTCTGATGTGACTAGCTTTCAGGTGCTGATCCCAGTCCACATCACCTACAGTTTGGTGCTGTAGGTGCCTGGCAAACAATTGTCCTTGACCCATAATGTGGCAAACTTCAGGGACGGCCAAGCCGCAGTGGAAGCCAGCAGGCATTGCCCAGTGATCCAAGGACTTAAGTGTGTGGCAGAACAGTCACCAGCACAGCCAAGCCAAGGCCAGCCCAGTATGGGGAACATCAGCACCGGTCTGGGATCCACTCCCTGCACTGAACCTACACTGCATTCCACTAGTGCTGGAGGGGCAAGTTGTGCTGCTCTGGGCACAGCTCCACGTCAGTATAGGAATAGCTTTCAGATGGCAGCTGGCTTTCCACCTGCTCACAGACCAGGAAATCAGACTGCCTAACACTCTCGCGATGAGGCACTCACAGAGCTTATGCTGCCCAGCAATCCTCTCAGTAGGACCACATCAAATATTTCACTGCTGCATGTACCATGAACCAATTCACTGCAAGTTAGAAAAACTCTCTCTAGCAAAGAAATAAAGCACCCCACTGAAAACTTTGACTAGCTGGACAAGACCAAGTGTTTCCTTACCTAAACAACATTACCACATGCAGAAACTTGTCTCATTGAGACATTAAAGCTCAGTGCAATGCTATTATGCGAGCTTGAAGAGGCTTTCAGAACAAGGGCTTTAAAAAAAAAAAAAAAATCACTTAAAATCACTGAAAAAGTAAAGACCATCACTACTCATCCCCTGAGACTGCTGCTTACTTACCTGACATCCTCTGCTCAGTTCACCCAGCTTGCCTCTGATACCATAACTGCAATGCAACCATAAGCTTTTGGCTGCCACTTTAATTATGCATTGTTCTTACTTTTCCAGCATGGAGAAGGCAATTGAATTTACAACCTGAAGAGACTGTGTAATCATCCTGGCAGACACCAAACTCTGAAGTGCTTTCACATTACCAGAACAAACAGAACACAGGGAACTGTAAAGTCTTTTGGCAATGCTGCTTGTTCCCAGTGGCAATGCTTCTTGTTTCCAGTGTCAAGGGGAGAATGAATAACACAGTCATACCATTATCTATGTGGCATACATTTTTAACAACTCAGCTTCACCCCAGGTACTCGGATCAACATCCTCTTTACCTGTCCTTCTTTGTCTCAAGGCCATGATTTTATTGAGAAGACCATCAAACTCAGGGAAAGAGCCATAGAAACATGGTATGAATTGAACAATAAAGGAACAGATTACATTTTGTATTTAAGGCATAAAAGTAACTATGATTACTGAATAATCCTCTAGAATGTCTGAGACCATCACAGTACTAAATGGAGGTTAGTACCGTGAAAAGAAGAGAGAGAAAACAGTTCTCAGGTGAAACACTGCATATGCAATAATGACAGTTCCAATATTGAAGAACTTAAAAATGGTGTATTTATCCAACAAAACTAATCAGAAACTAGGGAGTTAAATACCAAGATTGTAGTTTGGCTGAAACCTCTGGATAAACATCTACCTTGCAAATATTGCTAACCACTTTTTGTAATGAGGAGACATAATACAAACTTAAGTTTGAAATCTCTGCTTTAAAATTTATGTGGGCCCCTGGAATCCTTTGGACAGAAAAAGTTCAGGGCAGTTAAAACCATAATGTGATAGATGAATTTCAGAAAACCCCCAGACCAAGTGGCAAAACTTTTTGACACTGAAGCAGACTTATGAAACCATGACAGACAAGAAAAGAAGATAAAGAGGGTTCTGATGTCAAAGAATTCTACTTCTTTGAGATGCGGGGGCAAGGAAAGTCAGCAGGTACCAAGGGAAAATCTAAATAGGTATGTCCTACAAGCTCTTAAAGTAGCGTGACACAGAAAGGCAGCTTCTTCGTGAATGTATTGATTGTATAGGTTATATGGAGATCAGAAAGTAACTTGGCACAATATAAAGATTGGTAGATCGCAGCAGAAGGCCCCAGGTTCCCTCTCTTCTACACTATATGTGGTTTGGGTAGTGCAGAGCAGTAAACCTGGACTGGATCAAGAGTCCCCAACACCAGTGTACTCTGGGGCAGTCTCATGTATCTGTCACTGTTTCCACCTCATGCCCTCTCTAAAAGAGGGAATCCATTTGCATCAATTTGACAAAATACTAATAATTTAGCAGACATTAAGTTGCAATTCTGTGCTCGAAAAAATCCAGTAAGATTAGTTTGGTTTGATGCCAACTAGGACACAGAATGACAACATGCAACCTGTCTCTAACATGCAAGAAAGATTGGTGCTAAGTCGTCATAGGTATTGTAGAGACATGCTCAAGACACGAAGACTTTTCTGAAAGGACTTTTTATCAACCACATTTTCCAAGGAACATTCAGAAACGCAGAAGTCAAGCTTAAACTTTTAAGTCAAGAGGACAGTTTTTTCCTAAGCATTGTAGTATTTTAGGTCAAACTTATTGACATTACAGTAAAACTGTAAATTACAGTTATCTGTTGTAGTAGGATACTAAAGTGTCCCTACTTAATATGGAATGAACCAAAATGAAATCACTTTTAAAAATAGACCTTACCTAGTTAACATGTGGCTGTTAAGTATCTGTGCCTCTCCATGCCAATAATGGCTGCCCTACTATAGATAGATAGATATCCATTAATTTTTAGTGATTTTCTTGCTTCTGGTATACATGAAGAATTTTCATTTACACTCATTTATCAACCCAGAAAACTTCAGTAATGGAGACACTTATTCTGCTAACAAAAATAATAATAAAAGAAAAAAAAATAAACCAAGTGCATCTTTGGAAGTTTTCACAATTGGATACATCCACATGGCACCTGGATAAGGAATAACTACAAATAAGTGTTTCATCAAAGGGCCACAAAGATGATCCAAGGGCTGCAACCCCTCTCTTATGAGGATAGGTTGATGGAGCTGGAGTTGTTCAGCCTAGAAAAGAGAAGACTCTGGGACAACCTTAGAGCTTCCTTCCAATACCTGAAGGGATCCTACTGGAAGGCTGGAGAGGTACTTCTTGTAAGGATGTCTAGCAATAGGATGAGGGGGAATTTAGTTTGAAGCTGAGGGAGAGTAGGTTTAGACTGGATCTTAGGAAGAAGTTATTCAATACTAGAGTGGTAGGAGTATGCAACAGGCTGCCCAGGGAGGCTGCAGATGCCTCCTCCCTGTGTGTGTTCAAGGCCAGGTTGAATGAAGCCTTGAACAGCTGAATCTAGTTAAGAGGTGTTCCTGCCCGTGGGGCGGAGGTTGGAGTAGATGATCTCTAAGAGCTCTTCCAACCTAAGCCATTCTGAGTCACAAAGGCATACGGGTGCCCATATAGCAAAGATTTTATTTGAAATAAGTGGTTTTAGAGAAAGTGTTTACAAACATAGGATGGCAGAAGAGATGTAAAACTGAAGAGTAAGCCATGGTATAGACAGGGATCAGAAAACCCATAAAACACACTCTGGTAATGTAGACTGTGAAGTTTTTATCTATTAAAACTACTTCTAGTCAATGTTACACATGCTGAATTGATCAGTACCAACAACCATGATATAGTAACAACAATGACAATACTTAGTGTTCTCTAAAATACTGGCTATGTGTTCTTTTTAGAGCACTTTTGCAAATTAAGCCTCACTTGGGAAGATGTTAGCAGAATTTTATAGGCATATAAACAGAAAGCCAGTGGCTGAACCCTGGTTTCATGCTGGTCTTTTTCCTCTTACAAGGCCTTCCTTATCTGGCACAGGTTGCTTCAGTCAATTAAACCACATTAAAACACACAAAACCAAAATTAAACACAAATTAAAACACATACAAACTAAATACAGTGGGCACGAATAAAAAGGACCCCATGTTTAGGGTTAATCATTATTTCCAACAGGTTTGGGTTTTGTTGTGTGTATTTCAGCAAGAAGAAACAAATGGGGCAACTTCCACATTGGATAAAGATCTAGAATCAGTCTGTTTAGTTAACTGTTAAAAAAACAACAAAGAAACCCACACTAAAACTCCCACACCTAATCATAGATTTTCCAAATGATACATCACACAAGTCCTAGCTGTTGGAGAGGATTACACTTTTAAGTTAATGTCTAATTAGCACACTTTGAAAGAAATGTAAGAGCACAAGCTATCTTCTACAGGGCATGCAAGTCAGTAATTGTTAAAGCTTAAAGACTCTTCCATGTGTATTTTCTGCATCATAAAAGGAGGAGTCTGGAATTAAACCCAAACTACACATCTGTGTAGGATGCTGATAGACGTTTTGATATGGTGTCACTATTTCAATTTACTTGCATATTGTTTGATACAAGCTCAGGGAAATATAGCAAGCTGTGCCATGAACAGACTGTTCTCTGAAGCTGTATGGTGTCTCTTTTTATTAATTGAGACTCCACCAAACTCTAGATTTATAAAATACACAAGAAAAAAATTATTAAATTATTCATCAGTGATAAGACAATTAAGAAGCAAACTGAGGACCAAGTGGAATCTTGGTCCTGAGGGAAAACAGCTGGTCCTCTCATTAGAAGTACATTTTGGCAGCAAAATAGCCTCTGAACAGAGGGAACCTGCTGCTAAAACAGCCTTAGAGTCAAATTTAGGAGCAACTGACAAAGACTCATGTGAGGAGTGAGATGAGTATACTCTGCTATCACTGTGTGGCTGGTGCAAGCTGCATAAGCCCCATTTTTGGCAAAACGGTGCCCTGACTTTATTGCACTTTGGAGCCACAAGATGAGAAGGCAGCTGCCTCAGCCACTGGGCAACTTTGTGCTGCTGTGCCAAACTACATGGAAATTACCTTAAAATGCATGACAATGTTATTTGTACTGAATAAGCCCTTATCTGAGCACAGAATCTAGCAGCAAGGACAGTGCATGAGTCACTGCATGACCCTGTACCCCTGCTTCAGACTCCTTATTTATCAAACAGAAAAGCACACTGCAGTCCCAAGGACATGAACACACACACAAATACAAGACAGGATATTGAATTGGTAGATACAGCAAAGTTTCATGAGCAGCCCAAGGTCTTCTCAGAAGCTGGTACCATGTACATGCAAGATAAAAGCACTGTCCACCCATGGTCAGGTAAGAATATTCTAGATTTGCAATGCTGCAGTGCAGGTGCTACTGGAAAGAAAAAGGAACTGTATGATGTCAGATGTCACTGAAAGCGTTTCAGAGGTGGAAAAGGGAAGGAAAAGGAATAAGAAAGGTGTCTGTATTCAGCCAATATCTAAGGGTAAACTATAACAGCTGTTCTCTCACCCAAAGAACCCTCCCCAGCTGAGAAGGAGGATTGAGAAAAGGAGAGAAGATTCATGGGCTGAAACAAAAGTGGATTTAGCAGAACACAACATAAAGTATATAAAGTTATATTTAGTCCAGGGAACTTACAGTGGTCACAACAAACAGGAGAGCAGTCCTTGGGAACAGGATGGAGAGAAACAGGAACAGAAGAAGCCTGTGTCCTCAGCAAACTGTCCCCATTAGAGTGAGTGTGAAGATTATGGTCTGGGATCCACCTGTGAGCCAGCTCAGGTCAGTTGCCCTGGCTTTTGCCCCTCCCACCTTAATTAAGCTCCTGGCTGATTCTAAACTGCTGAAGCCCGGCAGTCTATGGCTGGCCTAGGATTCTCCCCCAACAAAACAGAATAACTTTGGTACAGTGTCTTTTACAGAGTGAAGCAGCACACACAAATACAGATCCACCTAGCTCTAGCCTGGTTCATAGAGCCAGAACCACCGCTCCTTTCCTTCTCATCCTCTTTTACTCTTATCTACTATCTTTAGCTTATAGAGTGTTTTTCACACCTTCCTTTTGTGGATTTTATTTCTTTTCCTATCTTGCCATTTCTACAAGCTCAGAAGATTTATCCCTTGGCTCATCATTGCTTACAATTTATCCACCCATATAATCCATGTGAGACTCCTAGTAAAAAAAACGCAAACAACAACCAACAAACAACCATCACTCACAGCACCACAAAGGATTTACTAATTTGTGCAATTCCCTTGCCAAAATATATAATTAGTGACAAGTGTGATTTATGTTAAAGACAGTATCCTTAAACATGACTAGAGCAAAATAAATAAACCAATTGCTGTACCACCCATAAAATGCCCATTCAATGCCATGCACTTTGTTCTACACATTTGAGAAACCTTTTCAAATAACATAAAGGTCCATAATTAATTCTTTTTGTGACACAGAAATGCAAAATTAGATACTTCATCTTAATTTCCCCAAATTTTACTTCTTATTTAGATAAAATACTGCTAAGAATGCCATCGTCTTCTTTCCCACATTACTCTATGTGTATGGAGTATCTTTACAGACAGCAGTAGAAACACCACACAATTTTTTTTTCCTAATCAAATAGTTCTGCTTAAAATTGTTACTCCAATTGTCACCTAAGATTTAAACATCTTGAATAACTGGCAGGAATTCTGACATCCCCACATAGCACCAAATTAGTCTCAGCCTCTTTCCAAACCTGATTCATCATACAAAATCTAACAATTTCCACTCCAGTCTTTCTGTATCCATTCACTTGGGTCAGCTGGCAAAATACACGCTTCAGCCTTTCCTACTGCTCCAGATCTGTCATACAAAAGTGGGTTTTGCATAAAAAGAAATGGCATGCTACTATATTTACTATGGTTTTAGGGCCTTAGTTATAAATACTTCAGATGATGCTGTAGACAGGTATTCAGGTGATGAAGATTTCAGCTCATCACATCCACAAGAAGAGTTACAGATTCAGTTGGATTATCCTATGCTAATTTACCTGACTTGATCAAAGAAAAAGGAGGCATACACAAAGTAGAATTTGTGAAGTGATGGAATTTATACATACCATGTTAACAATTTATCAGGTACACAGAGTGATCTGGGCTTATACAGGCACTGGAGCACACAGGACAACATGCCAACATAGACAAAGGATCTCTGCTACACAGCAGTGGTCTCACTGCCCTGGTACCATGGCTGAGCAGGGGAAGCAGCCCAATCCTGCTGGTCCTGAGCCAGCTCCTGCCAGTGCTGTGATGCTGTGCTGCAGCAACTGTGCTGCTGGGACAGGCATAAACACCTGGACTACACCCTAAAGGTCTAGACCCCAGAAGCAATGGGGGAGAAAGAGGGAGTTGGCAGGAACATTGCAAGGAGGGGAGGAGAGGAGGGGAGAGGAGAGAAGGGGAGTAGCAAAGGCAGTGGAGGAGCTGCCTTGCTGAGGTGCTGATGGCTGCACTTTGCTCAGGTAAGTGGGAGCTACAAGGAGACAGGATCAAGAGAGAAGAGCAAGGAGGTTGTTAAAAAAGGGAAAGGGAAAGGAAAAGCTCCTTCAAGACAATTTGCATTTCTCCTCAGGCAAGATGCAGGGTGAAAGAAAGTAAAGGGACACAACCAGGAGAGCTGTCAAGGACAGGACAAGGGAGGAAAGCAGCACTGAACAGGGGAAAATGTACACTGAAGGTGTATCTCTATAGCTGTATCATGCTGAGCTATATCACATGCTGCAGACACAGCTATACCTGTAATTACTTATAAATACACACTCTTTTTTTTTTTTTTATCAGTGCTACAGAGGTGCATCAATTTGTGTAATGGATTCATACCTTTTCTCTTAATCCTAGCAATATTATTTCATTTACAAATTCAGAGATATTACTGGGCAGTCCTATGCATACAGTTCTTAAACCTCAGTACTGTATCAGAGGGTTTAAAAAATAGCGAGCCAATAGCTATACAGCCATAGAGCATAAGTTAAAATGATCCTTTCATGGATAGATCATTATTCTTTCAACACTGTAGCTTTGGGAAAACTAAATTATTTTTATTTCTCCAGAAAGTGCAGGTTCTGCAAAAAATGCTTCTGCTAAGGCAAAAGAAAACAAAACAAACCCCACTAAAACCCTAACCAAAGCAACAAAAAAAACCCAAACAAAACCCCACAAACAAAAACAACAACAAAACTTCAACAAAACCCCACAACCCAACATCTAAACAACCATCATCTTAATCCATGTTAAAGAAACTGTTTTAGTCCTCCCACTTAGGCAATACTGCGTGAAGGGTCAACCTCACCCAGAACAATGATTGATAAAGGAACTACTTTAACCCCAACACTTTAAGACACCTTCTTTAGAGCCAGTCCTATTCAAAGCAAGCAACCACAAGGCAAAACTGATGCTCCTCCTATAAGTTCTATACTCCTGAAAAAATGAGATTGTTATTCTCTAAACTAACATGAAGAGATCTGCCTCTTTCCTATGCATTAACAATTAATATGGATCCTGCTTATAAGCATCTGCAATGCTTTGGGCTGTATTTATGGTGTGATAACTATCATTTTGAGACACGTTGTGCCATGATGATAGAAAGACATAACTGAGATGTTCACTCATGCTCCTATCTGAGGGACAACACTTTTATCTTGTTACAAAATACTGCCCCAAGCAATGAAAAGTTTCATAAATCTTTTTTTCTACCAGTGTTGTCAGCTACTATTTTTGCCTGTGGCTGAATGTGATTATAATCTGTTTTCACCGTGCAAGAAAACAAAGTGATCTAGAATATAATGACTGGGGAACATTTTGGAGCCCTCCTGAGCTGCAGGATATTTCCAGCTGCTAGCATAGCTGATAACAGACTTAATAGAGCTAATGACTTCTAATACCACTAGCACAAGGCTATTTTCACAGTGGGTAAATAATGACTCTTTTGTTTTGGAAATAGTTAAGGAGTCATGTAGATGTTTGATAAGCACATGATACAGTATAAAAGCAGCAATATTTGGGTAACTAATGGTAGATTACATGATAGCTAGAAGATAATATACTGTTTTGTTTCCTTTTAAGAACTTGAAAGTTTATAACCCTGTTAAGACCACTGTGACAGCAAGGAGATTTCACTGTAAACAATTACAAGTAATGTTTTGATCTAAGCATAAAAATGCATCCATTTATTTCCGTGCACTGCATCTTTGTTTTTATGTTGGTAATTAATATTATGAATCTTCACTAGAAATAAAATAAAACCTAATTGGATAGTAAAAGAAATTTTCTTGAGGGCTGAATGCAGAAGCTGCATTGAAGGGACAAACTATGAATACCATATAGGCCTGTAATAGTTTACTTGGTTGTGACTGCATGAAAATTAACAACATCATCTCGATTTCTTCCTTTCCCGGTGCGCAATCTGTGTTCCCTCCCTGTGTTCCCACCAGGGAGAACTCCACTCTGTAGGCTCAAAGATTCCTTCCAGATTTTATGACATTATGAACAAATAATTTTCTATTGTAAAAGCATATTTCTCCTTCCCTGTTCTTGTCTCCAGATGCTACATACCCATATAAATTGAACGTACAGATCTTCTATTTTGACTGAAAGACATTTGAACATTATTTCCCATGAAGTTCACGGTAGCTACCGGGACCCTTTGGAACATCTATCTGACTCACTGCTGTATTCTGCAAATCCACCATTTCATAGTCCATCCCTTACCCCCAACTTTTCCTTTCCAGCAGCATTCGCTACCCCATTCTTTCTTTTCTGACTGGAGTCTCCAGGCCTTCTGTGGCTGCTGAGTGGGGATGGGCTCAGGCTCTGTTGCAAGGAAAAGTGGGAAGCAGCCAGAAATTGACCCTTTGCCCCCCAGGAGGAGAGTCCCCCATCTCAAAGGGTGGTCTGAGACAGCTGCTGCTCTGTGAATGGTGCATATAACAAGGGACAGGCACGTTGGGGAGGAAGAAGCACTGGTTTGAAAGCAAAATTCAGTGTGAAAGTGTGCATTGGTGAAAACATGGCTGTCAGCAGATAGTTTTATTGCCATTTCAGCTTTCTGAGCTGTACTGAACAACTAAGGGGATTCTCTATATGAGGTTTTATTTCAGCTGTGTGTTCCTGTATCCCCAAAATAGGTGGCATGAAGCTGCATATAATCCAAAGTTCTCAACAAACTGAAAGATTAATTATAATTCTGACGAAGGAAACAAATTAAGGTTTAAATAAAGTAATTGGAGGTAGGCAGAGCTCTTAAAATCAAAATGAAAGAAATAAAAGGACTTATGGCACAAACAGGGGATAATAAATGGTGTAATGCAGCAAAGCAATATCTACCTATTATAAACTTTACAGCTTTTAGGAAAGCATATGAAAACCCCCATTGTGATTCATTTTCACATATCTTGAAATATTACAGGAAGCAAGCAAAAATAATTAAGTTTACCAAACTGTATTTCAAGGTAGGGTTTCTACAGTTAAATGAAATGCAAACTTAAGCAAAGAATCTAATACAGCTGCCGGTGTCAAACTGAGAATGCAATCTCTTCTCTTGTTTGTCACTGCCATTGTTTCATTATGAGAAGAAATTGTAGACTGGAACAACAGAAATATTTCATGGTCTGAGTTAATAGCAGGTTTTGTTTGTGCTGGTGATACGGCAGTTCTAAATGGCAGGTCAAGCTTGCAAGGAACACCACGAGATTGTT
Source organism: Melanerpes formicivorus (assembly GCF_026170545.1). Taxonomy (NCBI): domain Eukaryota; kingdom Metazoa; phylum Chordata; class Aves; order Piciformes; family Picidae; genus Melanerpes; species Melanerpes formicivorus. The sequence continues at coordinate 44,828,264 of NW_027142354.1, read as the reverse complement.
CCACATGACAAATAAATCAGGTTAAATATTATGGAGAATAAATCTAGCAGGAACTCCAGGTTCCAAATCAGGTTTTGTATTAAAAAGCCAAGCAATGCAAGGTCTGTAAATTTATATACTTGACAGACACGAGCAAGCTAATGGATATAATCATAAGGAAACAATATGGTGATCAAGTAATGCCAGTTGCATTCACTAACTTCAATGACTTGCTCAAATGTTACTTCTCCCCAAAGCCTACTAACAGGGAAGCCAGAAAGCCACGAGCTGCAGTTATTGATATGCACTCTCAGTGCTAACGCTTTCAGAAAACATTAGGTGTTACATTAATTCCTAAACGCTAAGATTCAGAATTCAGCAACTTAACTTTGAAAATGTTTATATATTTTTTTGATTAGCACTCAACAGAAGTCAGAAATTCAAGATACATTAGAAATGAAACTACAGTACACACCGCCGACAATTTGAGAGGCACATCAAAGGGACTACACAGTCTTAAGCCTGAGAATATTAAGCAAGTCTGAGAACAAAGTGGTTAAGATGCTCAAAGCATAGGAATTAAGGACTGGTTAATTAAAATCAGCTATAGTATCACAGGGCAGAGATATACTGTGTCCAGTTCTGGGCCCCTCAGTTCAAGAAGGACGTCGAGACACTTGAATGTGTCCAGAGAAGGGCAACAAGGCTGGGGAGAGGCCTTGAGCCAGCCCAGCCCTATGAGGAGAGGCTGAGGGAGCTGGGGTCGCTTAGCCTGGAGAAGAGGAGGCTCAGGGGAGACCTCATTGCTCTCTACAACTACCTGAAGGGTGGTTGTAGCCAGAAGGAAGTTGGTCACTTCTCTCAAGCAACCAGCACCAGAACAAGAGGACACAGTCTCAAGCTGCACCAGGGCAAGTTTAGCCTCGAGGTGAGGAGAAAGTTCTTCACTGAGAGAGTCGTTTGCCATTGGAATGTGCTGCCTACAGAGGTGGTGAAGTCACCATCCCTGGTGGTGTTCAAGAAGGGATTGGACGTGGTGCTTGGTGCCATGGTCTCGTCATGAGGTCTGTGGTAACAGGTTGGACCTGATGATCTTTGAGGTCTCTTCCAATCTTGGTGATACTGTGATATCCCATCCATTAGCATATAAAAAACAATAAAGTGGGAATTTTGGAGATCAAGGAGCTCTTCTATATCAAAATAGGAGTTGTAATGCCAACCAAAATTAGACTTAAACATATAAATCAGGAATTTATGATAGCAATAGATAGTTGTTAGAAAAAAGGTAACTGGGCAGAGAGTTACGTATTTTCACTATTTGGAAAATGTTTGCGGAGCAGAAAAACTCTGGTAGAGAGTACTTACTTGACAACTGAAAACATATATAGGGAACAAATCTTTCTAAGTCTAAAAGCTATCATTTCGTTTAAAAAAAAAACCCCAACAAAACAATACACTAGGGCTGTGCTCCAAGGGGAAGTAAATGTATGTAATAGGTGGTGGGACAGGAGATTCAATTCTTTGTTAACAAATGCAAGAGCAATTTGAATTTCTTCTATTGATTATAAGCTACCTAAGTGAACTCCAAGAAGAAAGAGGTGTGGAGGTATGAATTTTTGTAAACAGACCAAGGAAAACAACTGTACTACAGCAGACATTTCAGGATAAAATTGTAAATGCATAACAATGGAAGAAAATCAGAATGCAGTATGTTTTCTGAGCTCTAACATCAGTTGGCTACATGCTGCAACCTTGTTATGGAAGTGAAAGACCATCACAGGTGACTTACAACATACCTTGTGGTAACCTGCACCAGTATGCCAAGTTAGGAAACAGAATCCTCGCACTGCATGGAAGGTGTTATGTGTTACTCTGCAACAAGCCTGCCTCAGTCATGCTGAGCATCGTGAACAGAAAGAAAAAAAAGATTCAAAAAGTCTATTTACCAAAATTGTTCTCTGTAAAATTAGATCCACATTTGGAATGTGACAACAACCCCCCCATCCCCCAACATTCTCTGTTGCAGACAGAGCTGATCCATGTGCACTGGGAGCAGAGGGAACTCAGGAATACTAAGGACCCTAATGCATTCCCCTGACTGGCAAACAGGATGCTGGTATCTGCGGTCACAGTGCCAAATGGATTCCAACAGTCTCCTCAAGCTCTCTGCATTTGCATCTGTGTATTACTGAACACAAACCCATCATTTATTTACAGGCTATGTCCCTAGAAAGTTTGTTCTATTTATATAGCGTGGACTTAGTTCTCTTACAGAATCTGTGGGATTTCTTACCTAAGATTTGGAAATGCTACAAAGTGCACAGATGCTTATTTTTGACACTTCAGTCTTAGCTGAGTGAAGCCAGTATTTAAAAGCCAGTCAGTAATCTCTTCCAGTGAGTTTTACATTAGTATTTTAGTGTGATGTGTGTGCACATCCAAATACGGTGGCTGAGAACAGGCACTTACTGTAATGTCACCCTCAGGTGACAAGCACAGGATTTGGCTTGGTGAAGCGCTACATCTTGGACTAATAAAGGAAAGGAACTTACCCAAAGGCTCAGATAGCCAAAAGGTGGCTTGCAATTGACTCCCCGGATATAGCAGGAAGCCATGAATGCAATCACAGTTTCAGATGTGACCATCACATATCCTGCTATTGCAAAGGACAGGCATTCTTTGGCTGATGATTTCTGTGGAGACATCACCTACACTGCCCAAACAGATGCAACAAGGTATTTCTCTACTGACATATATGAATCAGTTATGTGGGAAACTCAAATACCAGGTTACAGCGGCAGTTAGATCATGGCCAGTTTCATAAACATGCAGAGCTGTTTAAAGGAGGTTGCATAACTATCTGTGTGGGTTCCTGGATGGATATTGTTGAACTGAATTATCTCTACACATGCCTCAGGAGTACTGTATCTTGGAAGGTATGGCTGTGCAGCACCTATGCCTCATGGCTTTTCTGGTGCAGGCAGTATGATCAAGATCCAGTGCCCAGTGGGAGATCAGAGACCAAGCAGGGGCATGCCGAGCTCTTAGTGGCAGACATCTGGGAGTTCAGTGTCCCTCTGATTCACCACAAAACAGCCCTAACTTGTCAAAGGGACTGATGCATCCCCAACAGCAAATGGACGATTCCTGTGCCCATATAAGTATGTATATATATTATTCTTTTCACTTGCAAATCAAGCCATTCATTGGTATATATTGCTGAAATGAACCGGAGCATCAACTGAGCAAAATAAAGACAAAGGCATTGCTTAGGCACAGGCTAAGTACTTCTATTAGTGCCATAAATGACACACAATAATACATTGTCTTCAATTTTCTAACATTTCATAATTCTTCAATGAAAGAGGCAATCCTCCTCTGCTCTCATTTTTCAGTAATTCACAAGACTCATACTAACCAGCTCAGATGCAGCTATAATACGTTTGTTCTTTAGATATTATTAGGTTACACCTCTGATTTTCTACCTCCAAGCAATTAGAAAGCCAGTGCAACTGCAAACAAAGCTGCTGGTCAAGGAGATGTTGCATAGCAAAAGCAGCATAAAGCTTCTCAAGACCATAAATTAAATAGCTACAATGCTGCAGGCTTTGTTTATTAACATTTGATGTGACTGTAAGAGACAGGCGTGTTGTCTGCTTCAATGTTATGGGGGATGTGGGGGAAAAAAAAAGTATCTCACGATTCATAAAGGCTAGAAATAGCTCAATCTTTATTTGTGGTCTCTGAATTATCTATCTGGCACTGTCACTTGTCAGGCTTGCGCAGGCATACTGCTGGGCTGCTTGCACTCCCATCCCACAGAACTGGAGACCTCTGAAAAAAGAAAATCTGTTTTCCTTTTCTTTTTTTCTTTCTAAACATCATGTACTTTCCAACATTGGATTACTTTCTTGAAGCAAACCCAACAATAACTGTTCCATGACAGAAGAAAATAAATAAATAAAATTTTAAGAGAAAAAAAAGAATTAGGAGTGTTAAATGCTGTGACTGGCAAGGATGCTGCTGGGGGAAATGTACTAAATGTATTCACTTTGATGTTTCATAGAGGTAGAGCTTCCAGACTTGAATGAGGCAGGTGAACACTACCTTTGTTTGTCTTTACATATATATGTAGATACATATATATTGCTGCTATTACCAAGTAATAAACAGTTTAAATGCACATTACGCTTCCTTATCACATTCCTATCTATCAAGTTTTGACACAGAGGCTTTCTTTCCTAAACATGTTCATCAGTACTGTTTCCTATCGCGCTGCTGATTATCAGCTACAAATCAGTTGGTATTTATCCCAGGCTCTACACAAATGCAAACTACCTTTCCCTTCCAGATCATGTTCCACAGTATGGCGCAGCATGTTTTCCTCCCAACAAGGCTTTGTGTGCCACCACTGTAGTATGTAACTAATGGTGAACTCATGGTGCATGAAATTTACCCCAAGCAAAACAGAGGGGTCACAGAGGCACTTGAAGGATCTATAGTGCATCATGGGTGTAAATCTATAGACATGAAAAGGGAGCAGGCAGATGCCTTAGCTATCTTGCTCCTATATCCCTGCTCACCTCTGATTATTTAATTGGGTTCCATTATCAGCCTTCATGCCTTAAACTGATTGAGTATTGTAGAACACTTTTTCCATGTCTGCTCTCTTCTAGGCTGATCTGATTGCTCTCATTATTCCTTCTTTCCAACAGAGAAATATTCATTACTCAGTACATAAATCAGACTGGTTGAATCCTTCGCTTATAGCTCCAAATGTGTCACTACACACAGATGATACTGGTATTTCCTACTTACTGAACTATTTCACATGTCAGTTTTTAACCAAACAGATTTATGGAAGGAATTGAACACAAACTGTTAGAATGATTATTATAAAGTAAAAAATTCACAGTAAGCACAACAGCTTCCTGAGGCCTCTGGAAATGCAAACATTTCTTGTTTAATTCTCATTTCAAGCAAGTAATTTGAGAAAACTAAAACAAAAAACACTGTTTGCAAAACCAAACCAACCTGTAAAGCAGCCTAGGTTCTGCAGCACTCAGGACATTACCAGCCCCCCGCTAAGAACAAGGAATAACGTCTTTAAGCCATCATCTGCTTCCATTCTGTGACTTCCTTTCTTTTGCCACAGTGTGCCTCTATGTAAATAGGATTTATTCATTCAGAGGCATTGGCATACCATTGCTTTTGTCAAAACTGGTCTCACTCTGTTGTTTCTGCGCTCTTATAAATGAACTGGAAAAGCAATTAAGATTCGGCGGCGCTCGGGAGAGGGGAGGGGGCAGCAGCGCGCTGTTGCTAACACAATCTCTGTAGGCGGATGAGAGTGCAGAATGACTGCATCTCTGTGTAGAGGGAGATAAGAGAAGTGACAGAGATTAAAACAAATTGTTGATCCATACCAGAGAGGAGCTAGGCAAACAATAGCAGTAAAAGCATAAATGTCAATTTGCGATGATAAAGGATACAATCTAAATGTAATATGAGAGGCCTCCAGACAAAAGGAAGAAATAGAAATTACACATTACTGAAGTACCAGATGCAATAAACAAACAAATATGTAAACACACACATGAATATGCATATGGAAGAATTCAGATCACAGGATGGATTGCTCACAAAACTATATTTCCAAGTAAATTACAGAACAATTGCAAAAAATTTTGACTGCTATATTTGAAGGGGAAAATCTTATTTATGCTCTTGGTAATTTTGTTTTAGTTTTGAATAATCTACACGTACCTCAGTGCGCCTTCCCCTACCTCCTGCATTTGCATATTGATGTCCACAAGACACAGAAACCAATGCCAGGAGATTCTTCCTCACAAGAAGCTGGCTTTTTATCTGCTGGAAAGAGCTGTCAAAAGGTTTCTCTAATTGCTTTCACAATTTCCTCTCCTCTTCCCCTTAACAGTTTCTAGGACCCTATAGCAGGTTGCCAGATGAATTAAGGTTTCGAAGCTCATTTAAATAACCTTACACTTCTTCTAGCCTTAGCAAAAAATAACAGTTTCATCCAGACTATGGCCTAACAAGCAGTCACACAAAAGACCTCTCCAAAATTCGCTTACCACAATCATTCTCGGTAGTAATATTGCTACATTCCACCTGCTACTGTTGGATGATCCAAAAACTTTCCAAAAACATAAGACACCTAAGAAGGCTAAATTTAACTAAATGCAAAAAAGTTCATAAATACAAATTAAATTATTAAATGCTACACATGAAAAATCCGTTTCTAAAGCACAGTACTGCAACAAAAGTTGCTGCAGTGCCACCAGACCGGGAAACATCCCATTTATGAATTTGACCTGTGGTTGAGGTTGTCTGCAGACACACATTGAGCTGTCAAGATCAATTTTTTGATGTGAACAAACATCCACAGTAAACCAAATTAAGCAAAAAATGTGCATATATAGACATATGCAACTCCACACAAACGCATTCAGCCAGTGTAATTACACATGATAGCTGCACAAGAATTGCTGCTAGATTGAGCTGTGCATTTAAATAATCACCATTCCAGGTGCCTGGCAGTAGTGCCACGCTGCACACTGCAATACCAAATGATAACAGTGGCCATCTCTTTACAGTTCCCTCTTTATTCAACTCTCCGTAGTTTAACATTTCAGACTCTGGCCTTCAAATGTGTAAAGATGAGAGGTGGGAAAGAATGAAAACACACATGTTCTTTTTTTCTCCAAGTTGGAAATTCAATTCCTTTTTGAAACATAGTCTCTAAATATTCTGGGTCAGGCTTGACAAGCCCCTGAGTAACCTGATCTAGTGGAGGATGTCCATGCTTCTCTGTAGGTGGGGTTTGGACTAGATGACCTTTTGAGGTCCTTCCAACCCAAACTATTCTATGATTGTATGAATATGAGGTGAAAAAAACCAGAATAATCAATTATAATGTTACTGCTGTTGCATTTGAGTCCTTCAGAAGGCTCTCAAAACTAGTTAAGTTACTGTGTTTCAAAATTCAGCTATTAAGCAATTCTATTACCTAGCACCTTAAAAGCCACACTCACTTTTGGTTATTAAGAAGGACCTGTAGTAGTATCACATTATAAAAGATGCAATGTTTTTCTTTCAAATGTTCTTTTTAGAAATATGAGCTTCTGCTCAATCTGCCTCGCAGGATAAGGTTTCCAATCACAACTACTCTGTATTCTATTAATGCCAGCTTCCTTTTTGTTTACAACCCAACAGCACTGATACTTTGCATTTTCAGTAGTTTAATTTTGACTGTATCCTACAAATACATTAAAAGGAAATCTCAGTATGCGATACAGCTGTTTCAAATACTGCATCTATTCATTGTTATTCCAGGCAAAAAATGATATTTATTTTGCAAACATTCTGTCATTTTCTGCACAGTGGTTTTTTAATATTTATCTTATTCTTAAAGATTAATTCCAATGTAGCTGCTCATATGCCAAGATTAATAAAACTGATACAGGAATTTCAATGATAAAAAGGCAATAAATAAGTTTACACGTCCTCAACATTTCTGACAATTTCCTATCTGTACATATATCCTGTGCACTATAAATGCCACCAACCAATCTTGACCTGAATATTCTGGTTTTCTTCCTCGTAACAGCCCTAAACTGCCTGGTCATTGTTCCACAAAAAATATATTGGTCACTTTTTCTGGAAAACAAACAACAGGAATATTTTGCCTGTATTAAAGCTATCCAAGGAAGGTTTTGTTTGAACAGCTAGAACACCCTGTTTTCTGCAGTAGAGATAAGGCATGTGGAAGTGCAGTGACTCTGTGTCAGGGAAACATTTCCTGCCATCCCTCTGTCCAGGTACACAACAGGGTTTGGGTTTTTGTCACTTGAAAAATGTAATTTTTTCAAAGCCTCTGCCTGCAGTCAGTTGCCTGCCTGGATCAAAGAAAGGCTTTGCCTCTTCCCCCTGCAACTGGGGCTGCAGTCTACTGCACACCAGGCATTTATGACAGGTGATACAACAGCATCATACTGATATCACATTTTTCAATGTATGTGACAACAAAGGCCACCAAAATTATTAGGAACTGGTGGCAGCCTCATACCCTCCTCTGCACTGTCTTGAAGTGTCTGCTCACACAGGCTGGTGATGAAATTACCAGCAAAGCATCTCTGCAGCAGTGATGGCACATATAGGGACCAGACACAGCTAACCTTTTTCTGCCACTTGCTCAAAGAGCAGCGTTCCTTCTTCTCCAGGTAACAGCTGTAGCCAGTAGAGGCACCTGAATGTGTTCAATCCACAGAACCTGAGGATCCTGAGTGTGGTGCTGGGGTAGAGACAAGTCCATCTCAGAGTGGTGACACGAGTACCTCCCACTTCTATCTTACACTGCAGTCTCCACCATGGGGAGAAGCTCCCTGTATTCAAGTGCTGCTGCACTTCCACCTACAGATCAGATTGGTAGGACTGGGGATTATGGAAAGGAGAGTAAGAGAGAAGAGAGCCTCCATGCACAATGAGCCCCTGTCCAATGGCGGCATCATGGTGATGCAAAACATTTCCTGCACACTGCAGGACTATCTAAAGCACTTTTTGATGGGCAGAGACATAGGATCCTACTGATCAATTCAATACAGAGCTGAGAACCAGACATGCCAAGGAAGCCACCAAAGGATGCCAGACTGTGGGACAGGACACTGAAATTAGCCCACTCAGGGGTGGGACTTGTCAGAGAACAGGAAGCCTAGGACTGAGTGCTAGAAAAGATTAAGTGGGATGAAGAGTTGGTAAAGGGAAAGGTGTGAGCGAGGGTGATGGAAGCAACAAGAAAACATCACATTCAGGTGCTGGGAGAAGTAAGACAGAAAGACATACCTAGCAAAGAGAGACACCTGGGAAGATCCCAGTAAAGAAAAGAGGAATTCAAAGCTATGGAGAAAAGAGGGAAAAGGAAAACCAAAACCAAACCAACCAACAAAGCAAAACAAACAAATAACCCTGTGGCAGTTTGAGCTGGGCGCCTCCTGCTGCTGCCACACAGGGTGCACCTCTGGTGCCCTGGGTGCCCAGCCCAGTGGGTGGACATGGGAAGCTGTGTTTTTCATACCCATAATGTCATGCTCCATGTGAATCTATCAACAATCAACAAGGTCACACACTTCCTCTTTCTTCCCTCATGGCTCCCGTGGGAGATGCTCCCTGTCTGGTAATGGAAGGGGAGTTATTTCAAGGCCTCTTGGGCCTGGCTAAGGCATAATGCCAGGAGTGAAAGGGGGAAGGACAATTTCAGATCTGGCCAGCTGAGATTAGCCTAACAGTGGAGGGGGGGGAAAGAAAGAGCCCAGGGGGTTTTGGCTGTACCCTCAGGTAGGGAGAAGGGGAATGCTGGGAGGCTTCTGGGTATGCTTTGGGATCTCCTTTGTCACTGTGCTTGTAGCTCCCTGTAAAACACTACTACTTTTCCATTTAAACTTTCCATCAGTTCTGCAATCCATTTGTCTGAGTCTCATTTTTTTCCTGCCCCCAGTGGGAGGCAAGGGAGGATCTGCCTCAACCTGGGACAACCCCCCGATGAAGCCAGACAAGGAAAGATTGAAAGTCAGTTCGTAAGAAACACTAGTAGATGAGCAAGAGAAATGAGAACTAGGACTGGATAGACAATCAGACTCGGAGCTAAATTAATAGAAGAGCTGGGAAAAGATCACCATGAGACTGGTGGGAAGAGTATCCTGCTCCTCTGGGGTGTGGCACTGTGGCTGGCCACAAAGCTGCCATGGTTGAGGGGACCATAATGATGCTCCAGCTTTCTGTACCCTGAACAGTATAACTGAGCAATTTCAGACTGAGCAGACAGCCTTACTTCTGAGAATTAGCAACCTTCTACATGCTTGATTTCACAACTTCAAGCTTAAGATCTTTTAAGGTTCTGTGTGTTTTATCCTTCTTTGGCCATTTCGCTGTAAAACAAAAAATTAGTGAATAGAGCACAATAGCTTCAGCAGCGAGCAGGAGCTGCAGCTGCTACCAAATATCATGCAGCTATTAATTTATTTGAGGGCTATCCTTATTATTCTCCATCATAATATTCAATAAGCTGTGCATATACACTGATGGAAAACAGACTTCATGGTTTCTGTCAGCATTGCTGTAATTGTTATAAGTTCGAATTGTTATTTGAAGTTTCCTGAGCTTCTTTGTTAACTAGTGAGTCGATCTCAATTTTACACTGACACCAAAGCAGAGCAGATGAACTTGGAAGCGATGCGCAAAGCTTCAAGTGCTGCTGGATCATTTGTCGTTATTGAATGAAGGCAGATTTCTGCATTATATTACACACTGCTACTGCTGCCCTGGTTTCAAACATTGGGATTTTTTCCAACACTCTTTGTCAATTATCCTACATTTAGAGGACTTTTAAAATAAATAAATATTCCTGCATGGTGAAAGTTTGAATTAGGAGACAAGTCCTGAAAAGCCAGCTCATAAATGAAATTCTGATTTCAATAAATTCTTTCTTCTCAGAGAGATACATTTCCAGAATAAATTATCATTTCTAATATCGTTACCTGAATACAGCAAACCTGTATTGTGAAGGGTCTTGGCACTGAATGATGATTGGCGTCAGAGGTGTAATGTTTAATTACTGAACAGAGTTTTCTGGAGAGTTAAGTGCTAATAGCATTCACTTGCTGCTGTTGGCTGTGTGGCAGAATATTGTGGTTGTTACGGTCTGTCAAGGAGAAGTGATTCATGAACTTTGCTGTGTGCTACTCAAACACACAGCTGGTGGGAATGAAAAATGGACAGCTATTTACAGCAGTAAATCCCAACAGGAAACCTCTGACTTTAAACATACATGAAAAATAAAGTCTTAATGAGAAGAGGAACGCACATTCCTAGATGCTGTGAAGCACAAAACACAAATGAGATAATGATACGTCCCCTTGTATCTATATATTTTATGGGCTAAGAGATCTCTGAATTGTAAGGGTTACCATGACTAAACCAATTTTCATGTTAATTAACAAAGGTACCTAACAAAGGTGTTTCATTCAGCAAAGAGAGGGAAGCAAGTTGGGCTTGGCATCGTAATTCAGTATCCTCTCAATGTAAACTATGCAGCAAAGGGACAAAAGAAGGGGGAGATTGAATATTTGGAGGTCTAATTTTTGGTTTGCTGTAAGCAGTAGGAACACACAGCTAGTTCAGCAAGGAAGTGAAGACAAAACACCCCTATGCACTGATAATTTCAGTGACCAGGGGTTTTGTGGGGAACATCAGTTGTAGGTGACTGACTCAGATCTAATGTGCTGATTTTCCCCCAGCCTGTTCTTTTGTTTCAAACCATTGAGAAAGCTGAGTTTAAAAGCCACACCCCTCTCCCCAATATATCAAGAACAAAACATACATTTGAGCATTCTTTTCACTTTGTCCAGAAGTGTGATCAACAGAGAATGCAAGAAAGCAGCAAAAGTGCTATGAGCATTTCTGCAGGCCCTGCATCCATCAGGGCTGCTGCTCCCACCAAAACAATCTTCTTGAAAATACAAGCTCTTAGCACCACAACTGGTAATGTTCACTTTCAGAGACAACTTCAGTAGCCAAGAACATGCAAGTCTCATTTCTAGACATGCTGAACAATAGTAAGAAAAAATATTTGTCATGGTGGTAATGAGAGGCACAATTTCTATGCTAGATACACTCTATTAAAAAAAGGAAATCTACACTTTTCAGTGTTAACTTGCTTTTCAGTATGCCTGAGTAGCTGCATACATCTTTAAGAATGAAGGAAAAAAAGAAAGAAATCCTTCTTTTTTCATACAGGAGCCCAAATGGAGATTAATTCCTGAAAATCTAAAGCTTGATTTTTTGATATTGAACACCAATTTAAATTTGCCTGTCAGAGCTCTGATCTCCACTCTCATCTATTTCAATCTAGTTAACAAAATAATGTTCCATATAATAAATAACAGGAGAATTAAGCCCTAAATTTAACAGTAACCATTAGATAATGAATCAGTGCAAGTCTTGCAAAGGACATAGCTTTAAGTTGTTTGCAAAACAACAGATAAGTTTTTAAAATGAAGCAGAACCCACAGTTGCTCAAGGAAGGTGATTGCCCCTGTTTTGTACGTGCTGACAATAAGGAGAAACTGATCTATTCACTGATAACTAGAAGGAAAAAAAATAGAACACAAGAAGAAAGAGAAAACCAAAACCAGCACAGAAAAGCATAAACCAGAAAAGATAGAATAAAATAGAGAGTCCTATCAGAGAAAGGACTAGTAAAAGGTATAGCATGTTTCTGACACATGGTACAGAGATCTTAGCAATGAGAATCAGTTTAGACTCACAGGCAAAAAGCAAACAAGGAGCAGCACCTTTCATCATGGTAGGACATACTCCAGAGGAGTTATTGACAGAGGACCCAAAGCAGAGATAATTACGAGCTCATCTCTGCACAAATATCTGTAAGAGTGCAGCTTTCCAGCTGGTTTTGACAAAGTCCAGACTACTGCCAAAAAAGACCATTTGGTCCCAGCCTCTTCCCTTTCTGTTGGCAAGTGGTTCCATCAGCATGCTTTGAGTCAAACCAGCTTGGTAATCCAGCTGAAAACAAATCTTGCTCTCCAGACTGGCCTAGCTGCCAGTCAGACCACTTTGATGATCCAACTAACCAGGAAGTTTCCAGAATTGGCATAAAGGAAGGGAGAGCAGCAGCAGTGTCATGAAGTCAGGGACTGGGAAAAACAGGGCTGAGGCTTTCGACAGCAGCACAGTCTTTAGCTGTTGGAAACCAATGATGAAAACGTACCCCAAGGTATGGATCAGCAATGGGATTCCCTGGCCAATAGCTGATTAACTTTGGATTGTTACCAAACTCTATCCTCTCCTGCACCATACTTAATGCTTGTGTAACTGTGGGGGAACATGATGCCAGGAGCTACCAGCTTGTGCACTAAGCACTGATTATTTCCCTGAGGGTGAGATTAATTTCCCTATTTGCTGGAAGGGTCAGCCCTTTCATGGGAATTCTGGTGATGAGACAAGGTGGGGATTGCAACAGGAAAGAACAGCTCACTAGGAAGCATGTGCTCTCAAAGCACATTCTGACACCTTGCCAAAGCCAGAGGGAACCAAGTAAGGAGCTCTCGGGCCACTCAGAGGTGTGTGGAGAAGCACTTAGTGCGAGAGGTTCTGTAGAACTCATTCCATGTACAGTTACTTGGCTCTATTAAGCACTATTTACAGAAGACCTAGGCTTTACGAAAACCATTAGCCAAAAATAACAGCCTTGTCTGCATCCCTCCAAAGACCACTATGAGTCATCTTAATCATAGCTTAAGAGAAATGAGGGAAGAAAAAAGTATTCTAATAAAAGTTACATATGTGTATTTAACACATTTTGAAGGATAAAGATATTGCCAGCAGTCGCATGACTGAAGCAGATATAATCTACATATGTTGCTCCAGTGACATAAGGCATTTTTACCAGCAGGTAAAAAAAATAGTGGCACAATGGTATATGCAGACACATGCATGTGTGCACATACTCAGAGTAGTTTTACTTATTCCTGAGTAGTTTAGCTTGCTAAAAAGGATCAAATTTTAATTCTGATTTAATATTAGAGTTTATTTCACTATGTAGATTAATCCCTATTTAATAATAGCATTTTGATAACTGAAATTTATGTCATCTGTGAACTACCTATTTTAGTTGCAAAAGAGTTGGATAATAATGTGTGGCTTTGTTAAGGCAATAAACCATGACTGAAATAACCTTTATAAGTGAACTCTTTCACAGCTGACTACAGCACTCTCTTTAAGTCATTCTAAAGACTCTCTTAACTTTACCAAAGAGGTTATTTGGCCAGCGCTGTACTGCACTTAAACAGGAGAGATAGGCAGGCTGCACTTACAATGCCATGAAGCTGTATATCACTTGGATAAAAATGAGGTACTTTAGAAACACTGATGCATGTTAAGAAAAAGGTGTCAATCTGCTGCAGAAGTGACATCAGTCAGCTCCTGTTCTAGATGGGCAGGGAAGTTCACCTCTGTATGTTCAGCTGTGGCTGCTCATAGCAATCAGCTCATTTTGAGCCAAGACCAGAGCTGACTTATGCTGCCAAATGAAGGCAGTATTTAGCCCATAAGTCTCAGCACTGGTGAATAATCAAAAGAAAAGGCTCTCAATACTGGCATCATTACAGGAAACAAGGGCCTGGGTCTGAGGCTTGCTGCACTGAGAGAAGCTTGTCAGTAATGATGATTAACCTGAATGTATCTTCATGCTGCAGCCCACAGCTCCTGGTCAGGCAGGAATAGGGGCAGAGCAGAGTGGCAGGAACTGTGCAGACCTACCCTTTGAATGAGGTTTGTATTTCTGCATGCTGAGGGAAACAGTATAAGGGCCACACTAATAAAATAAACCAGGAATATATCCAATTAAATGAAGGAATAAAGGGATTCAGACCTACACATAAGAGCTCGCGTTCTTCACATTAGATAACTTCTGTACCTCAGGTGTAATGCTTTTTGCTGTCTGTCACTAAGTTAAAATCAGAGTGGCTGACTTTTCAAATAAAATAGATAAAGAGAACAGATTACAGACTGTTCATCAAGTGTCATGGACAGAAGTGAGAACACTGTATGATTCCTAACATTATCTAACTTAATTTTCCTTTGTGCTGGCCATTGGTTTGGAGGGTTACATCACCCACTCCCACATATTGCTTGCATCCCATATCCTCCATAACTCAATAGCTCTGCAGTGCTTTTTCATAACTGGAAGTATGCTAGTAAGATGTGACAGCCTCTAGAACAGATACCAATGGCTGATCAGAAATATCTGCAGGTATTTCAGATTACTGTAGCACTTCAAAACATAAGTACTCAGAAAGATTATATAAAGACATTCCCAGGTCTACAGCTTCATGGGATTTTAAAACTTTGATTCATCCCTTGCAAGATACAAATTTGTTGAAAATAGGGTTACCAATTTAAGACCAAGTAATAGAATCTTTCCTTAAAACTCTGCCCACTCATGATACTCAAACTAATGGTGTTCCTCTGCATATTTATGGTTGGATCTAGCTTATTCCAAATTCTAATTTTTGAAACAAGGCAAAGGCAGAAAATACTACTTTCTATTTGCAAAGCATCACCAGAAAGAAAAAAAAAGTCCCAGAAAAATCTCTTGGATGTTTCTTCCCAAAAAATGGATTGTATAGGAAATCAGAACTCCTTTTCTGCCGTGAATCCTATCCCCTGCTATATGGGATCAGAAACACATAAGTGGTGTGATACATTTTTCACTACAGAAAAATTCTGATCATATGGGTGAAATTCCAAGCTGTATGTGAAAGCATGTAGTTGTTCTGTAAAGAAAATAAAGAATGTGTTTTTTTCAGAGCATGGTTGTGTTTAATGAATGCTTTGCAGTGCTTACTAATATGATTTGTGTGTGTCTTTATTAAAGCACAGTGCAATTTGAGCAAAGCAGCATGACTGACCATTTGAAAAACCAAAACCAAAATACCACCCCAGCCAACCCACACCTACATCTTCCCCACTGCTGTCTCCCAGGAAACTGTGACAGATTCTGTGAGAAACCTGGGACTGGTGCACACTGGAAATTCTCTTTCCTGCAGGGTTAGCAGGTGTAGGCTATGTCAAATAAATTTATTGCAGTCTGTGCTAATAACAAAAATTATAGAAAAGCTAGATGAAAGTGCTCTGCATCCACATAATTTGAAGCTACCTTACGAGACAATAACAAGCTTCTAACAGTTTTCCCCTTCTTTAAAATACACTAATTATGCTTAATGTTCCCTGTCGCATTAGCTTTCATGGTAATTATATTTCAAAACTTTTGCAATTAGGGTACAGTTAATATTGTGGAATATTGCAATTATTTTTCATTGTGACACCTCTATCGAAAACTGGTGGCATAATGATCACATTGTTCAACTAAATCAGAACTGTAGAAATATGGCAAATGAACCAATTATACATTATTATTTCTAATTGCAGATAATGCCCTTTTCCTTGCTTTTGTCCAGAAGAATTTCTCAAATAGCCACAGTCCTCCTCATTTTTTTAAAAAACACAATTAACCAATTTCTCTGCCTTCATTTTTCTTTATACATAGACTCATACACAACATGTTTATCACAGTATCAGTCAGGGTTGGAAGGGACCACAAGGGTCATCTAGTTTCAACCCCCCTGCCATGGGCAGGGACACCCCACACTACATCAGGCTGGCCAGAGCCTCATCCAGCCTGGGCTTAAACACCTCCAGGGACGGGGCCTCGACCACCTCCCTGGACAACCCATTCCAGGGTTTCACCACTCTCATGGTGAAGAACCTCCTCCTCACATCCAGCCTGAATCTCCCCACCTCCAGCTTCATTCCATTCCCCCTAGTCCTATCACTACCTGAGATCCATCCTGAGCAGTCCCTCCCCAGCCTTTTTGTAGGCCCCCTTCAGATACTGGAAGGCCACAATTAGGTCACCTCAGAGCCTTCCCTTCTGCAGACTGAACAGCCCCAACTCCTTCAGTCTGTCCTCATAGGAGAGGTGCTCCAGCCCTCTGATCATCCTCGTGGCCCTTCTCTGGACACGTTCCAGCACCTCCACATCCCTCTTGTAATTGGGGCTCCAAAACTGGACGCAGTACTCCAGGTGGGGCCTCACCAGAGCTGAGTAGAGGGGGAGAATCACCTCCCTCGACCTGCTGGCCACACTTCTCCTGATGCAGCCCAGGATCTGATTGGCTTTGAGGGCTGCAAGTGCACATTGAGAGCTCATGTTGAGCTTTCTGTCCACCAGCACCCCCAAGTCTCTCTCCTCAGGGCTGCTTTCCAGCCAGTCACTGCCCAGTCTGTATTTGTGCCTGGGATTGCCTCGACCCAGATGCAGAACCCTGCACCTGGTCTTGTTGAACCTCATGAGGTTGGCTTGTGCCCACCTCTCCAGCCTGTCAAGGTCCCTCTGGATGGCATCCCTTCCCTCCAGGAATTAGGGGTGCTGCATGCCATAGATTTATAACAGATGTGAGCATGGACACGTGTGGATAAGTACATCAGCATGTACATAGACAATGTGTAGTTGATGCAGGTTCAGTCAATGATAGCTATAAAAAACCCACCCAGAAAGTAGTACTGTGTAAGAATTTTACTCATGGACTGATCCTTGGAGTTAACTTCAAATGCATTACAAAAGCACTCTACACATTTCCTTATTGCTGCTCAGTCTTCCTCTTTAATAAACTCTTTCCTTAAGCCTCTAGCTCTCCTTTCCATCATTAAACCTAAACATCATGCCCTCTCCCCTGCCACTGCTGCCCAGATTCACAACCCTGATTCTATGTTTACTGATACTGAACAAGCTTGGGCACTTGACAAACGACGACGATGGAAATTTCTAAGAACTAATCTATGTAATTGCTAAATTTTGCTGTTCACTCCAAGCTATTGAAGAGGCTGTTGGTAATTAAGGCGTCGTATAGCCTGGTAAGACAAAACACTATTACACAGCAGTGCACCCTCAGAAACGCAGGGAAGGGCTCAGAAAGGAGCTGCTATAATAAAGCAGCCAGACAGGTAATAAGAGGCATTTTAAAAGTTTTTAATACTTCAGCAATTCAGAGAGTAATTACCATGCACCAACATTTATGTTCGTCATATGGAATTTTAATCAAAGCTTGCTTAATTAAGTTTTTATTTAAATTACAATAAGCCAGTGATAAATAAATCAATGATCAAATCACTGACTTCAAACAGAGAAGACCTTTACCAAAAACACTGGCTTGCCAAACCCCGCCATCTGTACATTTCCCAGCTACCAGCCTAATGAATTTCAAGGTTATATTATCAAGTGTAAGATATAATCTCTAGCCAACATCAGACAACAGAAACAAAATGTGTATAAGATGTCAGATCGTTTCTGGCATGAAAAAATCTAGCAATGAGTTTATGTGACTCCTTATTCCCCTTGATATAGAACAATAAAAGATTAAATCAGAGCTCCACCAAAGATTATTTCAGGCAGAAATCTGAAAACTGCACATCTCAGCTTATTCAATATTGTGGAGTAAGGTTTTTTAAGAGTAATCTGAACAATGAGCACATTTTCAGAAATGAGCTGCAACTCTTATCCCCTCTGACCCACTGAAACTCTAAAAGCTGATTTGAGTGATTAAATGACAGCTGGAAGTCCTGAGAAATCTGGCACAGAATACAGTTTTTAAGTCCTGCCATCACTAATGTCTCAGCATCACCCACCTTTCCATCATTTCTTGGCTTGTATTAGCTGCTTTTTATACTACATTTTTTTTTAGTTTATATGACTTGACTTTTCTGGCCATGGTGTTTTTCAGGCAATTTCTGTTTCTGATCACTTAAATGTACAGTCTCCCACCATCTGCTGAGCACTGACAAAATGTAGGACAAGTGAACAGAGCAGTAGAGTGTACTTATCATAGTATCATAGTATCATTCAGGGCTGGAAGGGACCACAAGGATCATCTAGTTCCAACCCCCCTGCTGTGGGCAGGGACACCCCACACTACATCAGGCTGGCCAGAGCCTCATCCAGCCTGGGCTTAAACACCTCCAGGGACGGCACCCCAACCACCTCCCTGGACAACCCATACCAGGGTTTCACCACTCTCATGCTGAAGAACCTCCTCCTCACATCCAGCCTGAATCTCCCCACCTCCAGCTTCATTCCATTCCCCCTAGTCCTATCACTACCTGAGATCCTGAGAAGTCCTTCCCCAGCCTTCCTGCAGGCCCCCTTCAGATACTTCTCCCACTCCGGGTAACACCGTCTAAGCACCTGTACAAATGGGAACAGGGCATGACAGGTGGGAGCTATATGCATGTATGTTGTGTGCAGGTTCAATATGAAAATCACCTACAAATTATATAGGTCTCCAGACTGCATATGGCTAATAACCAAACACATCTATCAATATGAATACCTACTAAATATAATCTGCTAAAATGTGCCTAATAGCAAAATACTGTAATAGCCTTGAAACAGTTTAACAGTAGGGTTAGAAATAGCTGTTAGTGGTTTAAAATCCAAAATTGAATTGTTTCCCTCATGATAAAAATAGTAAACATTCCACATGAATAGTGTTTTCTCCCTCTAAGATAATGGTCACATGTAAGATCAGTACTATAAAGTCACAGAATGATAGAAGGGCTTAAGTTGGAAGGGACCTCAGAGATCATCTACTCCAACCACCCTGCTGCGGGCAGGAACATCTCTGAACTAGACTCAGCTGCTCAAGGCCTTACCCAACCTGGCCTTGAGGGCCCCAGGGAGGACCACAACCCCCCTGGACAGCCTATTCCAGAATCCCACCACTCTCGTACTGAAGAACTTCCTCCTAAGATCCAGTGTAAACCTATTCTCCCTCAGCCTAAAGTGATTCCTGCTTGTCCTATTGCTAGATACTCTTATGAAAAGTCCCTCTCCAGCCGTCCTGTAGGATATCTTCAGATATTGGAAGGCAACTGTAAGTCCATCATGTCTGAGAATAAATGAATCTTCAAAGATTCCTCATATCATCATTAACTGGCAAATTCAGCAGTAAAAACATTTTAACACAGTAACCACTCTACATGGCACCTTAATTTTGTTTGTTTGTTTTCTACAGAATAATCCTGTCCAGTTCTTTCTGGATATTTGTTCTATCACCTTACAAAGTAAGGACTGTATGAGTTTAAAGATTTGTAAAACAAAGATGGTATTTACATGCATCTATTTAATTGCTAGCACATCCCCTGCATATGTATCATGTCTATTGGATCAATTTTCTGGAGCAGTGATGCGTGTAAGCATAGGTGTTAATTACCCTGCTCTTCATAATGATCACTTTTTCCATTGGACAAGAATATTTGCCTTACTGACAGCTGCCAGAATACTCCATTAAGATCTGCAGAGGACACAAAATGCACACAGTTCATCATGTGACACACTGGGGAATGTAATATTTCAGCACAGTGCCACCATAACATGTGTGTAAATTTTACTAGTGAAATTCCATTATTGTGTAAGACATTTGGATATTCCAAATTCAATTAGAAAGCCACTGCTATTTTAGGTTGCCTCATTAGGGAGTTTGTTTTTTATAATCAGATGTGTATTGTGTTCATAAATGGATTAGCAATCTTATTTCCTGAAATCTTGACTATGCATTTTTAATTCTGTGCAAATTCCCAATGAATTGATTAGCCTAATGATGCCTATGTGAAGCATAACAATCCTTTATAATGACAGAACAAAGCTATATGGCAGTCCAAGCCACTGACATTAAAGCACTTCCAAAATGAGAACCAATGGCTTTTTCTGGAGCTCTTCCAGTACTCAGAAAACCAAAACCTGACTTTATTATGATTAAAAACAATAGCATTGTATTTTCTGCTTGTCTTGTCTTTGTGAAAATTCAATTTATTCTATTTTTTTGTAGTGATTTAATTTTTATCAATAGTAAATCTCAAATATCTCATGAAAAGGATTCAACAGTGATAAATGGAAGAGCAGGAACATGAAGTCTGATTCTAAAGTAAAAAGCTCCTTCGCAGTGCTGCCTCTGTGTCTTGACTAAATATATAATGTTTGCAGTGGACCAACCAACAAGGCACTACAATTTTAAGTTTGATTATCTATTATTGCTTTTAAATCCTGCAAATAAGCTTTTTAACACTTTCAGCTGAATATTCTTGGCATTAAAGTTTCTGCAAAAATCCTAAGGTTCGCAAACAGACAACATAAAAACTATGTGTATTCTGACATGGATCGCTTGTAAACTATTTTTACACTTAATATTCTCACTTCAAATTGCTTAGCAATGACAACCACAGAATGTTAGGGGTTCGAAGAGACCTTCAGAGATCATTGAGTCCAAGCCCCCTGCCCAAGCAGGATCACCCAGGACAGGCCACACAGGAATGTATCCAAGGGGGCTTTGAAAGTCTCCAGAGAAGGAGACTCCACAACCTCTCTGGGCAGCCTGTTCCAGGGCTCTGTCACCATCACTGTAAAGAAGCATCTCCTCATGTTGAGGTGGAACCTCTTGTATTCTAGCTTGTACCCATTGTTCCGTGTCCTGTCACTGGGCACTACCAAAAAGAGCCTGGCCCCTTCATCTTGACACCCACTCATCAGATATTTATAGATATTGATAAGATCCTCTCTCAGCCTTCTCTTCTCCAGACTAAACAGCCCCAGGTCTCTCAGAATTTGAGAACAGAAGAGAATTGGAACAGTTGCTCAGGGTGAAAGGTAGTGGGAGAAGACACAGAGAGTTTTGGTACTGGGAAACACATGAGAGAAAAAGAAAAAAAACTTTAGAGAGGAAAACTGTCTTTTTTTTTTTTAGCTTCTCCCCACTTTTAAAAAATTTTCTTTCCCTGTTCTTTGATAACACTGTACTTAAACCAAACACTGAAATTATGCAATTTCACTACACTTCTCTCAAACTTTTAAGATGATTTCTCATAAAACCACCTGAGAGCATTTTCAGGGAATTGGAAATAATTCAATTGCAGAATTTTTGCACAGACTGAAACCTGGTGATATTTCTGTCAATCCTTTTAATATAAATCAGGATAACAGAGCATTAAATCCTGAAAGCAAGCTACTGCAATGTATTTTTTTTTTTGTAATCAACTGAACCTAATAGGTAGGTTATTAAAAACCAGTTCAATTTAACGTATATATCAATTTAATATATATCAACTTCTAGGTAAAACCAACCAAACCCCAAAGTATATGCATCCTACTTTCTTCCCCAAACCAAAAAAAAAACCCCAGCCACCTAGAAAAAACAGACATCAAACTAGCTATCCAGACACTGTATTTGGGCCTGTTGATTCCACAAGAATTTGGAAATTTTAATTGAATCTGTCTATCCTGTAACAAAAACACTGTGCTATAAACCAACCTATGAAGAAACTGTTGCCTGCAAAGCAACAGCAGGATCCACCAGTATGGATTTCCTCAAAGAAATCTAAATGTTAGACATTAAGAAGCTGGTATTATCTGAACTAACCTGGACTGAACAGTCTGACTTCCACACTAGCCAGAAGAGTCAGCTACACTGTTGGGGTTCTGGGTCTCAAGGAGCAATTTGATGTGGCTCCCCAGAATAAAACTGCCACGATAAAGAACTGTGAAACAGTACCAGTTGCTTTGTGAGAGCAGGATATTAATGGAAATTATTCCAAAAAAAAAAGAAAATGAAACAAGATATATAATGTATTTCCATTTTTGGCACGATCTCAGAGGAACTGAAGAAAGTGGAATTTTTCCAGATGACAACAAATTAAGAAAGAGGAAAGAATGAACAAGGAAGTATTTAGAGAAACTGGTATGTGGTTGGAAATACAAGTGAAGAAATAAGTTTTGTGGCCATCTATGTACTTTTGAATGCTGATTTCCAGTGATTTGTATTCCACGACTTCTTTCGGTAAGTGATTTAGAAGAAACTGCTGTGTACCCTGTGTAGATGGCCAGGGCCTTAGCTGCTGACAGTATGCTTTTAAACATTTGGTTTCTAGACATTCTCCTGTGCCTTTTCCTCAGATTAGTTTTATAAGTGCAGTCTCTGACCAGTCTTTCTGCATTACCAAAACCACCAGCTCTCAGTCTGTTCAGACACATCAGTCTCCGTAATCTCATCATGCTTTCAAGTCACAGCCTCAAACTGCAAATACAGGGTCTTGGAAATTCTTCTTTTTATTCAATGCAGTTTGGTTTCCTCTGGGTCCCCTTGCCCAGGTGCACAGAGCACTCACAAACCTTACCACATCTACCAAATTCATGGGTTTTTGGAATAAACAGTTATTCTTTATCTTATTTCTGCCTGGTACCTGCCACGTATCACAAAAAGACAAACAATTCATGAATATCCAATTAATTTTTAGCTGGGAAACATAGGGGAGCAAAAGAGAAGAGATGTGGAAAATGTGGAAACATCATGGGGTTTTTTGTCTTCTTTTCTTTTTTTAAGATCCCAGCTAAGCAAAGTAAGGAACAGCTATCACTAAAATCATAAGGATTTGTTCTGTTTCTTTTTGTATGTATTTATTTATGTATTTATTTCACAGAGACCTTTCATCAGGCCTGACTGGAATAAAAAGAATGAAGAGCTCAGTTACTGAAAATCACACTGCTACAGCTCTACAATATCCAACACACATGCATTAAGGAGCTATTGTAATGGAGTGACTTGTGAGGCAATACCTTGATGAGGTGAGGCAGGGACTGAAGGAGAGCTGAATGACAAATAGCACCCCATGTAGATGGAAAAGGTCACTGCCATAAAAGCAACCTAGGGAACTGGAAGCAAGTGCAGCATTGCTACACACTTTAAGAAAACACAGAAACCAAACAAACAGAACAGAATGAGAGACATGGTCTCATTCACGTGTGAATGTCACAGACTTGGCTGTGGAACGTCTGGGGAGCTCACAAAATGCAACAGCCATGATGTCAAAGTTTCTGAAAAAGGTGAGTATTTACTCAGAGCAATTAAATAACTTTTATAAACATTCAAAGTCCTGAGTTTTTCTGTGTAAGAATCTAACAGAAAAATAAATGACATAAATTTGTAATGTAGTAAAGAAGGAAACATATTTTGGGTGATTAGTTTACATGAGACAAACAACCTCTCGGCTATTGTTTTACTATGTAATTATTGCAAACAACAAAGGAATTGGCCAGCTCAGGAACTGCACTCAAACTCCTTCAGTTCCCAAATGTTTATAGAATGATTAGTGTCAGCCATACCCAGACAGGACAGACATGGCTCAGGCACAGATCACCACCACAGCCAGAGCTGAAAAGCCATGCTCAGCTTGGAATGAACCCCATAACATCAAAGCCCCTGAACATTTGCTCAGCTTCTCAACATACAGCCCATGGTGTGCACTCTCCATCATGTCCACTCTACAGGAAACATCCATAAATCTGCATTGTAGTAAAGCAGCTGGTTAACAGAGGAACCACATTTATCACATTTCCACTGTAATAGTGCCTATACAAAGCAGCTGCTAAAGTTGAAATTGTGAGAAAGAAAAAATCTTGGTCTATGAGATTTTTGCATCAGCAAAACCCAGCAGAAGATGCAGTGACGCAAGCAAAGGAGTCCTCTTTATAATACAGTTTAACACATTTGAGGAATTGGATTAGAAAGTCACAAAGTAACAGGAGTGCACATTTTGGTTGGATGAGCTGTTATTTTCAGGGGAGGGTTTCATCAGAAAGTGCAAACCTTTTTATTTTACATAGTCCCAGGGGGCAATGGGGCTGTGGCAGGTAACTCGATGGGAAAAATACTCAGAGTAAAATGACAGAGTTCAAATTCCTCTTTTTTTTTTTTCCCCCGAAGGGATATAAAATACATTCATGGCAGAACTGTCAGGCAAAGAGTCAGGCATGAGTGAGAAGCATTAATAACCACTGAACAGTTTCTCCAGCAATATGGTGAGTCCTCCATCTCCTGTACTTTTTGGTATAAGATTTAACATCTTCTGAAGGAAAAAAAAAAAAGGCCTAATTTCTATTGATTGAAACATGCTTTATAACAAGATGAACTCAGTTTTTAGAGATGTTAGTGTGATCAATAGATGATATATTTACACATCAGCCTGATAAGATCCTAATATTTACAAGCATATTAAAAATAGGTGTTACAGAACTGTAAATAATTTAAGGAAATCTATAACCAGGACTAATAAGCAACATAATGCATAATTTATCATTTAAATAAAGCAGAAATCTATGGCTTTGGTTTTATCAAAATCAGGAAATCCATAAGACATGATATTGACTCAGATGAAAAGGGTCTCCTCGCCTTCAAGTGTTTGTAACAGCACATATTTGTATTTATCAAAAGGAAGAATGAAGTTATTAAGCTCTCTGGTATTACAAACTAAACTATCAACCCACACAACCTCTTGTACACAAATACAGCAAAGAATTATGAAAAACACTTACAGCCCAAACTTTTTGTTCTCAGTTTCATAGTCTGGGAAGTGCATGTGGCTTACATATGCTTGACTCCTCACTTTGAATCAGCTACCAAATTGTATTTGTAACAGTTAAAAAACATACAATATTTTCTAAATGTTGCCTTTTTCACATAAACAGCAGCAGAATCCACTATGGAAAGTGTGAAGACTGTGTCAGTGACAACAAAAAAGGAGATCTAGTTCAGAAGATTAAAAACTCTGTATCAAAAGACAAAATTAATAGGAAGACTGAAAAATTCTTTCCATAACTTACAGGAAAGAGCATTTGCAAGACCAGTCTTAGGCTTTCCTATGCACAAAGAGCAGACAATCAGCAAATGGTCTCAGCATAGGAAAATAATAATAATAAATTCTGCTTATACTATCCCCCCAGCGTCTTCCAATTTTTCAAGCAAGGTACCAAGTCTAGGAATCTTCCTTTTTCTTGGCACAACAGTACAGAGCAATAATATTTAGTCTTTAAGTTTCATAAGCATTACATTTATTTGGGATCTCCAACTAGCTGCTAGAAAGGAAAAAATAAGGATAAGTAAGGATTAAATACAAGGTCTGCCTGGCCATAGTAACTAGGTTGTTTCTCAACCATGATGGTAGATAGCAGAAAACCTCAGCATAACAGCAGCTGGAGAAATGAAATCTTCCAATACTAGCAGTGCAGCTGCTTTTCTCCACTGCTTTCACTGCTACAGAGGCTTTCAGTTCAACACATTTGCAAGCCTAAGCTAAAATGATATAAAAGTAGCCAAAAAAAAATCTCTCCAGCTCTCAAAACTATGGTGAGCTTAAGAAAAACACAAGCAAGAGAATTAGAATCCATTTTTAATGCTACAGCTTCTTATAATGTATTATGATTTTTATTACCAAAGAACCTTCTGTTTGTCATTTGTTTGTCTGTTATGATTATGAATTCATAAATTAATAAATACAATGGTTCTGCAATGTCTTAATTTTAAGAATCACATCTTCTGGCTGAAATTCAGGCATCTGCTGGCATCATCAACATATGCTACACAGATTAGCAGCAGCAATAATTTCAGTAACAGTTGTAGCAACATGGAGCTAATACTCAAGAAAAAGCACACCCTTCATTTTCAATGGGAAAACATTATTAACACTGTTCCCTCCATTTCTAATTCCACCCCAAAGCTCTAAAATTAGACCTAGTGCACAAAACATGCATCAGAATTAGAATTACAGAATGGGAGGGGTTGGAGGGGACCTCTGAAGGTCACCTGCTCCACAAAGCAGGGTCACCTTGGACTGGCCATTACAGATTTAGAGACTTAAGTATTAAAAACAGATTGCTAAAGACATGCATTGTTTAAAACAATGCAGAAAGAGACTATTGCTTAAAACCTCAAACTAGGCCAGGCTTCACGAAAATCAACAGGTCTCAGCTTCTATTCAATCTTATCTATTGTAACAGCAGAAACTACTGGACACATTCCCTTTGCTCAAGAGAGGTCTTTAGGAAATACGGGGTGGTTTATGCTCTTCAAATCAGTATTACTTTCTTCTACTTCTGGGGCTGTGCTTAAAAGGGATGGGTGCCAAGGGGCAAAAAGCCTGTAGCACTGAAATGCTCAGTAAGAAGAAAAAAGTGGACTCAGAAAGAAACATACATAATTTACTCTTACTTTGGAAATAGAAATTAAAATGATCAATTTGCAACTCTCTTTTTTCATTGTTGTAAAATGTCATCAGAAAAACAAAGTTGCTTACAGTATTTCCCTGTGGATATATTGAATTCAGGGAATTTTACAGCCAGATGTACTCCAGGGCTGCTGCTCAGAGGCAGACACTGGAAAGCATATAAAGTAATTTAGAAAAAAATACCAACCCTGGAACCGTAACTAATTGTAAATGTTGCTTCTCTAAGTGTAACTTAGCAAAGCCTAAGAAAGATTTCAGAAAGAGATGCCACTGGAATTCTAACAAATACATACAGCAGTTGGGACAGAAAAGTGAAGGTGGAGAGGGCCAAAGCGCTTCTTTCTGACTACTGTTCCTTCCCCACATGACCTCAAAAGCCATGCACAGACACCTAAACAAAGAACTGCCAACCTAAACAAAGACAGGAACAAACAACAAACACTAAAGTGGTACACTTTTTCTCCCCGTCCCAAGTGTAATATGGACAAGGAA
Source organism: Melanerpes formicivorus (assembly GCF_026170545.1). NCBI lineage: Eukaryota > Metazoa > Chordata > Aves > Piciformes > Picidae > Melanerpes > Melanerpes formicivorus. Next base: position 44,801,096 of record NW_027142354.1, on the reverse strand, counting down.
AGGAAGGTTTCAATTCCAGTGAAGTGGTTTAGAATGAGGCTTACCAAATGGGGGGAAAAAATAATAATCTTTCTGCAAAATGAAAAATAAATATTGATGAAGAATTGTTGCTTTTTTTCTGTGCAAGTATGGGGGCAAGACCTCTACTACTTGCAGTGACAGCACATGAGCAAGACAAGTTTGATTGCACCATAATGAGTGCATTGAGAAAGAATGCCAATGGATTTTGAGAAAGTTTTTACTATGAGCAGAATTAAATCTCACCATTTTAATAGTCAACACTGGGAAACTATAAAGTGTCTGAAAGTGCAGTGTGTGGAACAGAGTGATCTGTACCTTCTGTTGAGGCTGCACATGTATCTAACATGAACCTACTCATTGAGTCCTGGCCAGCCTTGTGCTATATAAAGAATCTGGAGGTCCTCCATACCTCTAAAAGCCACTAAGTGGTTTTGAGTATTTCCAAGGATGCAGACTCTGTGGGCAAACTGTCCCAAAGCTTGATCTCCTTCACAGTAAAAGAAAAGAAAAAGGAAAAAAAGAACTTTCTTCTTATATTTAAACTGTCTTTTTCTTCTTTTTTTTTTTTTTACTTCAGTCCATTGTCTCTTGTTCTGTCAGAGGACACCACTGAGAAGAGCCTGTCTCCCTGGATTAACTACAAGGAGGTGGTGGTACTTATGCATGAATAATAATGAGGTCCTAGGGACAGGCAACAGCTGATGAACACAGGAGATCCTTTTAGACTGAATATACCAAATACAGATATTTGACATAACATTACTAGATAATTACTATAAGACATAAGCACAAGGACCCATTCTTTATTTCAGCTCTAACTCACAAACAACATCAAACAACAAGAATTATTTCATTTAATTTCTCTTTCCTTCCTGCCAATAACTGAAGAACTCTAAGCAAACCCTGTGTTCTGCGTGGGCAAATGGTTACACCGAGCTAAATGCTTTTACTATTGTCCCTCCGCCAAAAAGACATGTTAACACTGAGAAATCAGGCATGACCCCATTTCCAATTAAGCTTCAGTAACTACTTTAGGAACCATGACAATATCTAACTCACAATTAAGAATTTTCCCCAAATCCAAATCTTCAAATAATGATTCTGCATCTACTTTCTCTTCGTTAGAATGATTGTAGATTGTAGATCCAATTATGGACCCCTTACACCAAAAGCTATTGTCCTAAGTGTTTACTCAGGTTGAAAAACAGTTTTTTTTGTGTTGAGATCTCAAAACTTGGTTTAATAGGAATAAATCCTGTATTAAAAAGTAAAGGCAAAGGTGCTGGCAACAAAACCCCTAAATCTTTTTTCTCATATAGGATTGAGTAACAGCCTGTTGCATTGTATTATGATTAAAGTGAGCCAGCTTATACTGCCAGTAAGGAAATGTGTACAACATATACAAGATGAAGAAGTAAACCTATTCCTAATGCTAGCTGTAAGAAACAATCAGAAAACTGTGTGACAGAAACTGACTTTCCCTTAAAAGGGGGGGCAAAAAATACCACTAACTTCTCATGGATAAAAGGGCTCATTTCCTTCTACAATATTTGTGGGTTTCAAAATACTACCAGCAGGTGCACCAGATTTGAAAAAACCTCTTGTCCTTCATCATGTATAATTGTGCTGCACATAATATTAAGAAATACAAGCAGCAGAATGTAAGTGATGGGAGTTCAATTAAAAACAGCATAATATCTGTTGCATAGAAAATGATTCCGCAACTGAAATCAGGTTCTAATGAGAGAAAAAAGGAATACATTTTCACATGTTTTTAATTACACAGAATTTCCTCAAACATGATTTTTAATAATATATTCCATTAGGTTAACATCATATTTAAAGAAAGTGCATTTTCTGATTTCATTTTAAGTCTGATTTTGAGCAATTATTGTGTCATTGTTCTGCAGCAGAAAGGTTGAATTCATTTACTGTGTGGTTATGCTAGTTATGATTGATGTCGCTTCTCCAAATGATAAACCAATCACCCCAATGATGTAATGTCATTTTAAGAGTGCTATAATCACATTTCTCTCAAACTGGAAGCTCTGATGAGTTCTAACAAAGATTTATTGTAGATTAAAGACCTTCATAATATCAACAATAGATTGCTCATTTGATGGAAGATTTGATTAGGTAATTTTTTAGGCAAATGATTTTTTCAGATATATCAAGAACAGCTATTGTGAAGGGCACAGGGTAGTACGAGTGGATGACTATAACCTCACAGACAAGAAGACTCATCTTAAACTTGTTGAGGAGCTACCCTGTAATTGTAGAGGTTGAAGCAAGCGTTAAGTGTACAATCAGACAAACAAGAGGAAACTTCTATAATGTAATCAGCATGAGACTTCTGCAAATATTTCATCTTCAGCCTGTGCTTTGAAGACCGTGATAGTAATGTTTAAAGAAGAACCTAGAAAACGCTCACAAATAATTTCTAATGATCAAAGGTTGTCTGGAATCTAAGTATCTTCAAATCTCCCTTTTTAACCCAACCTCAAATTTAAATAAAATATTCAAATTTATTTACTCTCTCCTGGAAGCCTGAATCTATGTTATGTTTCCATAAGAGCTATAACATATTTTTTAAACTATTTCTTAAAATAAAAATGTATTAAATTTTATATATATATATATATATATATATATATATATAAATCAAAGCAGAATCTATCTACCTCTCTATATACAGATGGTAAAAGCTGCTCTGACAATCTTTCCAGAATCACAAAAATAAGGTGATGTTTTCAAGTGTAAGGTATGTTTCACTATCTGTGCTATTTTCTTATAAACTCTCTAAAGGGAATATTGTGAGAATAGAGAGAAGAATCTCATGACTAGAAAACGCTTATTCATTTCCAGAGTATGTATTAAGTCCAGAAGAGCTGATGCTATAATATCACACTCTTACTGGTGATCAAACAACTATGCCTGTTTCTATGGTCAGGAAAAAAAAACCCAAACAACCAAAGCACAAAACCAAAAAGAAAATCAACATTCCATCACAGTTTATGAGAGAAATGGGATATTTTGGGGAAAAAATGTTCAAACATAGAATGAACAAAACAGACATTCACAAACAAATCAAAGCACATCTGAGCATGCCAAAAGGTTCCTTGTGTCAGTCTGCAGTAAACAAGTGTGGAACACTAAGCTTGAAGGATAGGCAGAGACAATTATTATTATTTAAAATGAAACATAAAGAACTCTTCCATCAAATTTTCAGATGTTGTTGCAGTGCAACTGCCTTCATTTGACCTCACAAGAAAAGTCATGCTGGTTCCCTCAGCAGCTATAAATACCATGTACCAAGTATTCAAGTATCCTCCAAGTTTCTTTTGTTCATATTCCCTAACTGACTTTCTTCTACTTAGCAACCCTCCCTGCATCTCTCTCCTCCATTTATTTTCCCCATTCCCTTTGTAAAATGTTTGATCCACTACATCCTTTAGACAATAGTCTCTCTTTTGTTCTTTGTTCCTTTCTTCAGCTGTCAACATTCACTTGTTCCTCAGCTCCACGATGCATGCCTCCAACAATTCACTCCTGACTGGCAATGGTCTATTAGTAACTGTTGAACCAGGGCTGCTTTTTCCATGAACATCACTTTACATTTATCTTCCCTGAATTTCCTCTCCTGTTTTATTGTCCTATTACCTGGTCTCACAAGGTCTTTCTGTGACTCTTCATAGTACAGTCTTGTCCTTAGCACCCTGCTGTCAACTGCCTTTCTTATCCCAAAACTCACCATCTCCTCCAAGCATCTTCATGTGCAGGAAAACACTGTAGAGAACTCCAGCTTCTACTTATCTTTTAAATAATTGCTTATCATACAAAGACCTTCCTTCTCACCCTATGTTAGTTCCCTTAAAAGCACATAGTAATAGATTTTGCAGAGAAAATATAAATATCCTTCACCAACTAGATCATCCTTGATCAGAACTGGCTGACTCTCTCAAAAAACTCTTCAATGTTTCCATGGCAGGTCTACCCTTTACAGAAACTGAAGTGACTTGTCAAAAATAGATCAACTCCACTTTCCTCTCCCCCATTTCTGTGATTTCTACTTATTTGCCCTTTACAGATATTGAGGTCTGCGGCTCCCCAAACTTCTTAAAAAAATCAACCCTCACTCAAAACTGGTAACATTTGCTAACTTCAAACCTTAAGTAGCAAGGAAGCATGGTCAATCTCTGAATTATTATTTCTTTGTGTAATTATGTTTTAACATATCTGAATGGATCATAGGGTTAAAGGATAATTCAGGATGAAAGGAACCCCAGGAGGTCCCCAGTCCAGCTTCCTGTGAAGCAAGGGCAGCTCTGAGGTCAGATCAAGTAGTTCATAATTTTAATCAACCTGCTCTTGAAAAGCTCCAAGGATAGAGATTGCAGAGGGTCTCGGGGCAACTTACTCCAATCCAAGACTCAGGGGGAAAGTTTTACCTTATATCCACTCTGAATATTTTTTATGTTTCAACTTCTGTTCATTGTTTCATCCTCCAACCACGCATCCCTGGTCTCTGTTAAAGGGCATGGTCCAAGTATACCATGTGCACCCACAAAGGCCAGAAGTTCAACACCACGCAGCATTTGCAATACTGTTCAGGTCTGCATTGTTAGAGGAAAGAGCGACCTCGAGCAGATCACAAACTGCATGTAAGATACAAACCTTGAGTGCTTAGCTAAACAGACAGCAACTGCACAACAGGTATTTATGTTCAAACAAAGAAAAGACAAAAAATCAGAAGCCTTCTTTTGTTTTGCCTGTATTTCTACAAGCAGATTGCATCTTTGTTCCTCCATTTCTGTCTGTCAAAATGAAAAGTCAGTATCTGTTAATAAAAAAACAACACCCAACAAAACAAACCCTAACCACTATAGATTATATGACTGATAGCAGAGCTGCAAATGTTTTAAAACAGTGGCCCAAAAGACAGGAACTAATTTGCTGCAAAATAGCAGTATCTTAGTTAAAAGTGACACTGGGAGTAGAGAAGTAGACAGCTTCTGAAACAAGAACAGACACGGAATGACAGAAGCAACACACATTTTAGATACAAACCCCCATCACCTACATGAGATACTGGACTAGTGCATACAGAACAAAGAACCTCTGTGTGCAGGCATCTCTTTTACAAGATGCACAGAGGAGGATGAAGTCACCCCTGAAAAAGAAATCCCTCTGATGACAAGAATACAGTAATACTTTTTCCACTGCTTATAACATTCCTAAAACTGAAAAGCTCTCTATAGTAAAATGAAGGAAAAGCATATATGAGGTATGGTGTTTCCAGAAAGGTTTCCACAAAATAAAGCTGTCAGGTTTTGTTTGCCTCATTTCCATTGATGCTCTCAACTTAGCAGTGACGCAAGAACACATTTGCAAGAAAAAGGCATCAAACTGGCACAAACACGTCACAAACAAACTCCATATGTTTGCAATTTTCTTACCACTGCTGGAAGCCTGCTGTGGCCCTGAACACGCTCTTAGCAGATATGAATTAGGAGAGAACTCCTCATCAGGATTGGTGTCCATGATTTGATGGGACGTATTGCTGTCTAGCAATGGCATCTGGCAGCTAACTGGTGGAGGATTATGAGAACTGGGCAGCTGAGCAGATGGGAGAAGGCTAGACGAGGATGTAGGTGGAATGGGACGACCTGGGAAAGAGGACACAGGGATCAAAGATCAGTAATGAATGTAATGAAAAAAATCCAAACAGTCAAGTAATTGCACTGTAAGTGTCCATCGGTACACACGATTGCTGCTGTGCAGAGCCACACAATCTCTATGCGGGTGCAAACTTGTCCCTTTGTATCATATTCAAGGCATTGTGAGGAGCTATGTTGTGGACTCATTCCAAAAATCTCTTCACAGGATCAGCTTGTAACTCATCAGGTGAACAGACGCTGGGTGAATGAGAGCAGCTGCCCACCTCTGGATCAGAAGCAGCCTGTTCTGCGTGGGCACCACACACAGCAGCCAAATGCTGACAGTACCCAAGCTGCATGGCCAGATGTTGCAAAATGCAAGCACATCAGCTACACATTTCACCAAAATAATTTCCACAGATTTTTCTTTTTTCCTAAATAAGATCTGTGAAAAAGATTATAATGAGTTGATTCCTGGTATTACAAGTCTGTAATAACCTGTTTAAACAATGATGTGTTCTGATTTATTTTTTACCAGGGAAATTGCTCTAGTCCAGGAATCTATTTGAGGCATGTAACAAGGACCAGATGAAGGTTATCTGTAAACTAATGGTCTCCCTGTGTTGTAGATCTTCCCACAAGCCACTGACAAATGTGACAGGAAGCATAGGAGGCAGCAGGACTGAAAGGGAATTAATTCCATTAGTAGAGATAGGCTAAGCTGGAATATGGGTTGGAAAGTCGAAGCTTTCCTGCCCTTTGATTTCTTTCTGCACCAGCGTTATAAAGGCAGAATTTCCTGCCTAGCTCACCAGATATATTAATTTAAACTCTGAAACCCAGTTCTTAATGAGTACCATATACCTCAGCCCACTGTAACAACATATTTTTGGTCAACTAAACTCATGGTCTCCAGTCAATAAAATGCTTATATTTATTTATTCTTTGCTTTTGTGAACTTTCCTCTCCTAACTTTTTATCAACCCATTCCATCAAATGCACACAGATGAAGACAGGTTTGGGGACTTTTTTGACACTGTCTATTAGAATATGACCAGTTATAGGGATGAGAAGAAAAGAAACATGCATTCTGATCTCTGCAAGTTTATCTAGTGCATTGGAGAAATTGTTCATGAATAATTTATACATAGGAAAATATGACCTCTGTGATACTGCCAAAGTCTGTGAGGCAAGGAGAGATCTGCTGCATGCTAGCAACAAATGTTTAAATGCAGCAAAGCTACATAAAATAGTGCATCCTGATTTCTGTCATTCTTAAAGAAACAGTAGCAGAGCAAATACACACTGGCTTTCTCCTTAGTTACAGCTTTGGTTTTGGTATCAAGAACACCACAGTTTAGATGAATTACACTGAATATTGTACCATAATCTTTTAGATAATCTTCTAGACTCACATACCAAATTCTGGAGGGAAAAAAATATCAAGGAAATAAAAAAATTCTGGCCATCAACATAACTTATGCTTAGTGAGCAGCAATCAACAAAAGGTAACCACAGATACTAAAAAGAAATAATAATCTTTCACTGCATGGTACTAAACATGAACTACTTTGTAACCTTCAAAAAGTCTAAAATAAAATAAATACCTGCTATGCTTATCTTTTATTTTTAGCACTAGATACACTGGTGGACTAAATGATCAAACTATCCTATGACAGAAATAGGTTCAAGCTACTCCACAATAAATCCCATCCTCTGTCTTTTACTTAATACATGTTAAACTATTATATCACTTAATTATATAGTAAATGCTGTTGCCATACACAGAGCAGGTTGTCTAGTAATGGCTTTGGCTGGACATGACCCAGAGATGACAAAAGAGCTGGTCAGATGTTCCCTTCCTTTTGTCTGTTAGTTCAGGAAATGGATCTGGACAGCCAATGGAAGCAAAGCAAGGGACATAGGCACTCAAGGGTAGCACACCCACCACCCTCCTCTTCCAGCACAGGCATGTTCTCACTGCATTTCCAAGTCAGCCTAACTGCAGCACCTACACTGTCAGCAGTGTTCTCTTAAAAGAGTGAGAAATGTTGCTAAGTTTGTAGGGAAACAACCAGATAATATAAGATGCATGTATTTGCAGCGCACAGCACCATAAATAAAGCAGGCAGCTGATGATGGGGAAACATTCCTGTGGTACAGCACATTCAGCAGTCTCCTGTTCCTCCCCAGAAAAATTGTTTTCTGCAAGGTAAAAACTCTGTCCTTCAAATACTTGTGCAAAGCATGTCCTGCCAGTGGGCTGGGCACTCTCAAGCAGAGTCCTATTTAATACATCAAATATATATTGTCATAACTGGCACAGAACTATTTTGTATTTGATAAAATGACTGCAGTTAACTGACAAGAGGAAAAAAATCATCCATTTTCTGTACAGTAACAGCATCCATTATTTTTGTAGCTGAAATAGTATTTGTACTTCAGCACCCTGAAGGCCAGTGTGAAGCCCCAGCAGGCAAAGCTTTTCTCAGGGGACAAAGTTATTTTCCCCCAGAGCTAAGCAGCCTGTGCTGGTTGCTCTCAGGGGAAAGACAAGACAGACCATTGAACAGTTACCTCATGCAGCAAGCGGTAATGCTGATCTATTTGTAGAGAGGACTCAGTTAACCCTTTATTCATCAGACTGCACTTCAAGCTGACAAGACAAAAAGCCTCAAATGAAATACACAAAAGAGGGAAAGAAACCTAACCATCTGTGGTAATTTTCTTCAGCAGCAAGTTTCTTTCTTTTGCTTAAACTCCTGCTGCATTTTTTCCTCTAAGGCAAACAAGGTTCAAAACAGGGAGGAAAAAAAAAAAAAGAGATATAAATCAGGATTTGGATGACAGAGAGTTATCACTGAGGAAAGGTTACTTCCCGTGCTTCTGAAGCTCCTATCTTTCTGAAAGCAACAAATGAACAAAACCAGCCAAGCTAAGAAAAAGGTTTTCACAGAGGCTATTTCACATGAGCTGAAGGAGAAAATAAGGTCTTCCTAAAAGCATGGGGCTGACATTCCTGCACATATCTGTTTATTGGTGGGTTTAGCTATTTCTCTGCATCAAAACAGATAGTCAGGGCAACTAAGGATGAAGCTGATCCCATCCTATCATACCAGGGAAAGAGAGGAGGTGGCTTTAAAACAATTAAGAAATAATTGCCACGAAAGAGATCTAGACACAGGAAGTCATCACCTCTGACTTCCATAACAATGAACAGTGAAGACAAATCAGTGCTACAGGTTTGTGTCTCCCGTTTAACAAAATTAAGAACACCCTACCTGCCCCACTTCAGTTTTTCTCAAAACTTCCATTCTGTAAAAATAGCAGAAAATTCAAGAACAGCATGAAGACTATAAAAAAAACACCAAAACAATTATGTAACTGCAGCAGAGGCAAGAATATGCTCTGAAAGGCAATTTCTATCATTGTGCAAAGACAGGCTTGTACCTTTTGTCCATAGCATCTCGGGGAGCAGGGCTACAGAGCCCTGCATGGCACACAGAGCCCAGTGACACTGTTTTCACCAACACACCGTAGATTCTGCTCTGCCAAAGAAGAAATGGTGGAGCTGTTTGTGGAGTGCACTCAATATGTCTGCAGCTATGTCCTTGTAGACTGCATGTATGACGGCTTGGGAACTGTCTACTCTGCTCCGTGAGGCTACCTGGAGCTATGTTCTATCAGAACTTCACTTGGGCCCTTGAAGCCCACTCTTTTGGTGTATGTTTGTTTGGTGGTTTGGTATTTGGTGTGTTAGGAGGAGGAGTTAGCATCAGTGCTGCCAAGACACAGCTCCATCACATCATCAGCACGTCAACTGCAGTTGCATTCAGGGAGTGAAAGCATTTCTGTTGGCAAAATCTCCAAAGATAACACTGAAGTCAAACAGTGTAAGAAATACTCATTCCCTCTCCCCTCAAGCAGGTAGTGCAACTACCTCTTCTCTCAACCCCACCCAGGCTTCTTAGACCCTTTCTTTAAAACCTCAAAATGCAAAATCAACTCTAAGGGGACCAGAAGCACTCAGGAAAAGGGCACTGAAGAAATTAACAGATACTTGCCAAAACCTCTACCTCCTTTATGAGAATATAAAACCAGTAACACAGGATAATCTGCTGCAGCATAAAATATAGTTTTGAAAGCTTTTTGAATTCGCATGGTACAAGCCAAACAGTGCATTTGTTTAGAAAGCATGATCTCCCCTGTGTAGGTACAGCGTTTTCATAGGCCAGACATGTTGTTTAATGTCATTTAAATACAATTATCCTAAGAATCAAGGATATTTCCTCTTAGGTACATCTTATAATTCATCTTTCCATTTCCAAGCAATCCTACTAGGGGTGGATGTAGGGATAAATTAAGAAAATTCTGAATAAAGCAAAATAATCCCAGATTCCTTGTGATAGTAATGCATAAAGTCTCTTTGGCTTAGCAGTGCTGTAGTTATAGTTACATTTTGTCATCAGACAAAAATTGTTTATAAGGCATTATATGTGATAGAAGGGGGAAAAAAGGCAACCAGTTTCTGTTAGAAAAGAAAATAATTTTAAAAATCCAGTGTAAAAATAGATTCATATTTAATATGTTTCTCTTCCCTGTCCTCTGAAGTAGAACCATTTGCCGCTCATCTAGGAATACAGTTTGAGAAATGCAGATAATAGAAAACGGATGAATGAAGAACCACCAGCAAGTCCTGCTCTCTATTTTTTTTATTACAGATGCATTGTGTAAGCTTGTTCATGTTTTGTTATCTTCCTCAAACCATCTGACCTCAGCATGTGGTTATTATTTCCTGAAGTACTGCGCATGTGTAATTCTGGAATATGAAAATCACTGTAGCAATGAAAGATAGTATCATTACAAAAATCTCTGCAGAAGAATAAGACTAACTTGGAAATCAATCACTTCTGACTTTCAGAGATAAAGTTAAATTAATTTTCCCAAGCAATCCATCTACAAAATATATCAGTTTTATGGAATTTGGGTGTTAAAAATAAGTAGAGAGTCATGACTTAAAAATTATCTGAACCAATTCAGTATGTAAAGGAATAATTTGCTGCTGTCAAAAGCTAATGTCACTTAATTCTTGTCTTGTTAAATCATTTGATGCCCCTTTCTCTTTTAGTTAAACAAAGATAAATAATAAAAACAATTTACAGCTAGAAGATGTTAGGGTTTTGCAGCTGTTCAATGTCTTTTGGGCAGATTAGATTCTGTAATGAGAAGTTATAAGCCTCATTTTATAAAAGCTGTTGCTGTCTTGGGAAAAACATCAGTGAATAAGATTAGAAAACTCTTTTCTTTCATGAACCTATTACACTGGCAAGCTGATTACTTGGCATATGTTTGATACCTTCATAGCTGGAAAACAGCAATTTGTTTCAGTGATTTTTTCCATCACTCACAAAGCCAAAATGTCTTTTCTACTCTTACTGTACCTCTGATTTAGCCAGTAAAGCCAAAGCAGGAAGACACAGACAAATCCACACAAGCGTAATTCATATGAACTTGAATTAACTTAGCATCCCTAAAACAGGTTGTACTGATCGAACTGTAACATTAAATTATAACAACTCAACAATTGCCTCTTCCTTGTGGGACAAAACCGACGTGTTGGGTTTAGAAGAAACCTACTGGAAGATTCACAACCATCAACATATGTGACTGACCTTCCACTTTTATAGTAACTTAATCTGTGCAGCTTTTAAAAATTGAGAAGATAAAAATCCTCTAATTATCAATTTTATCAGCTAAGCATTCATGCCAGGAAATTCCACTAATATAAGGCCCTAGGTAGGTAACTACCAGACACCCTATGAAATCCACCCCTTACAAATACTTGATTTCATCTTTTTTTTTCCTCTAGTGACACAGACAGTTCAGGCTATGCTGTGCTACAAACTCGTTTTCACTGTTCAAACACTTCCTGTTTACCTTCACCTTATTTTATTGAAATACTGTTAAACAACCACTCACGCCGTCTCCACAACACATCCTCCTGAATGATGTTGGCTTTATTTCTATTAGAGAAATTTATTTCCAGGAACACTGCAACACTTTAGTGATTCAAGAGCCAAGAGTCACTAATAGGTGGGAAAAATAACACTATCTTGAACAAACATGAGAAAACTCCGACCTGTAATTATTTAACAAACTGTGAAAGTCAAACATAGGCAGTACTAACTGGTGGGAGTTGAATAGTGATTAGAAAGTTTGTGTTGATTAGAAAGTTTGTGTTAACTCTTTGCAACCTTCTAAAAAGAAAGTAGCTCTAATTTCTGATGAGCAAATGGGAAATGAATACAAGGCTTCACATGAGTATTATGTAAAAGGACAAATAAATGATACGCTTAGAATCTGCTCTATCATATAGTGCAGTGCCAGTGCTACGTTCTGTCAAGTTGTGCTTTAGCCTATTAAAATCTCCTCCTCTTAGTTACACCTAGAGTTAGAATAGTGCTGCTATTTGTTTTCTAAATGTGTGCAGAATGCACTTCAGAACTAGTGCTAAACATCTGCCATGATATACTCTAGAGATATTTTTATTTTAGTGCTGGGAAACTCTAAGGTGTAGTAAGAAAAGTATCAGTATGATGGGAATTAATCTTCCATTACTCTTGATACCAATACTTACATTTACATGATATTATCTTGACATTTACATTTTTCTTGCTTTATCTGGTTTCTTCTCTCAAGATCCAGCCTTGCATTTCTAACACAACCTGTTCTGACATTAGCAGAAGTTTTGAGTGTACATGGAAACCAAAGCCTTGACTTTCAGTCACTTATGTCACTGGTGTGATTTTCCAAAGCAGAAAATCACATAAGCACTTAACTTTCTGGTGTCTTACTGCATCTTCAGACAGCATCTTTTCTTCTTCTTAAACATTTAACTGGATGCTACACATGCTGAAGACTGTTATGATATTTAACATTTGTGTGCCCTGACAGGAAATTACCATGCCCCATAACAGATCCTGTGTCAAGAATGATCAATCCACCTTTTAACAGCAAACCACAGCAAAAGCTCAGCTCCAAGTCAATACAAATTCGGCTTCTGACTTTGCCAGAGACAGAATTTCACTCAGGAGTACTAAAAAGCTTTTGCATGGAGAAAAGTTCTCCCAAGAGCAGTCTTTTCCTGACTGAAATACCAGGCTGCTGCTGCACATTCAATTCAGGATGGTCCACTGCACTCAGATCTAGGAATACAGCTTGGAGCTAAACTGCAGTTCCAAATCCAAGGGGAACACAAAATACCATCACTAATACAGAGCAGGCCCATTTAGCCTTTGAAAAATCTCTCTGGCATCTTCTGGTAGAGCTGACTGCTCCCTGAAGGAGACATGGAATACGGGAAGTATCAAAATACAAGACTACAGACAACCTATCAAACCACCAATAAGAGATTCAAGTGTAGATAAAATTTTATTCACTTCCAGGATCAAATAAAGTTCAAAATATTGTGTCTCTGTAAAGCGGATTTCCAGTTCAGAATCTATGAAGTAGACTCAAATAAATAATATCAATTATGAAAGAAAGGAAAATAGCATTCATTGCTTGTGGACCACACCTTACATGAATAATGGATTCTGCTTACATAAAAGCTAAAAGTTGATTTCTTGAGAAGGTTTTCGTCAAATTTCACTTTATGTGAAAAGATTTAGCCAAAATAAAACCTTTCTGAGTGGCAGATTGCAACATAACAGCTATCAGACCATTAACTATTTCACCATTGCTGCACATCACTATAATTAATGGCACTCTGGGAGAGCAGCTCAGGAAATTAAAAAGATAAAATTTCCTTTTAATGAAAAGAAGTCACACACATAAAAGACTATTAGATGGGAAAGGAAGCTTCACTCTGCAGTACTAAGAAAACTTATAACCTGATTAAAGGGCATTTGAAAGCACAAAATTAGATATGTTAAAAAGGTAAGAAATCTTTTCATTATAGTTACAGTTTAAGTTGCCAGAATGAAGGAATAAAGGCACTTCTTCTCCCTCTAAAACAAATGGGTTCTGTTCCCCTCCTTTTAGTAAAGCAAAAACCCCACTGAAAAAAAATCATAGAATCATTAAGGTTGGAAAAGACCTCTCAGAGTATTGAATCCATCTGTCAACAGCACCATGCCCACTACATCATGTCCTCAAGTACTATGTCTACGTAGTTTTTTAACACCTCCAGGATTACTGACTCCATTACCTTCCTGGGCAGCCTGTTCCAATGCCTGACCACCCTCTCACTAAAGAACATTTTCCTAATATCCTACCTAAAACTCCTGCAGGCTATAGGACAGCTTGAACCAATGTGTAGTTCAGCATGAACTGTATCTTTAAAATAATGGCAGTTTCTCCCGTCTTTTCAATCTTCAAACACTTTGTAACTACAACTCAGAACATGGATGGAGGAGAATTAAAGCAACTGAAGCTGAAATATGCTATTTAGGAATCCAAAGTTTGTTTACACCATTAGAAGGCACTCAAATATATATCCCCATAAATGACAAGGTCCTAGCAGCAAATTAACAGGAACAATTTTCCCATCTCAGGAGCTGTCAAGATGGGTTCTGTTAGCCAATTTATCTTACTCTAGCACATCTCTGGTGCTTGTCAATCAATATGTGAAACATTTGGTACTGATTGCCATTTTTCTATCCACTTCCTTTTGCCTCTTGTACAAGGCAATTTACTGCAAGTCAATCAAGGTTGAAGCAGACCTTGTTTAAATAAAACACTGTTGAGTTCTTTTCACACCAACAATTTCAAAAACAGAATGAGCTGTAGCTTTTCACATTTACATTTATACTACTTTTTCTGCTTTTCCCAAATGCCATGTTCAAGCTCTAAGTCATAACTAAACTCAGCCAAAGACTTAAGGAGAAAACAGCCAGGGAAGATGAACTGAATATAACTGTACAACTGTCACACATTTGGTCTATCAGTGGTGAGGGAGAACATTAAAAAGTACTTCAGTAATCTGTGATTATTTCTTTTTCACTCGTGCTTGAAGTCAGGTGTCCAAAACATAAAGCAACTTCTGACTTGTCTGAACTATATTCAGAATATTAATTTCAAATACTCATTTACATAGCAATTATAAGGTAAGGAGATGACTAACCACTGTATTCATAGCTGCATGTCACAAATACAAGTATGAAGAAGATCAGTTCTCTCAGCTAAAAAATTGATCCAATAACCTACAACATGGAATAAAAGAAAATTAAAATTAGATCAATCTCAAAAGACCTCACAAGTAACAGTCTTGTAAGAGTACAGAGGACATATTCCTTTAAAAATGGACACAAAAAAAGGAGATATGTTACTGTTCTTATAAATGAGTTATCTATTCCTCCCTTTTTTAATTTTAAATGACATAAAGGTATCACACAAGATCAAAGGCATTTATATATATATATATTTATTTTTATTTATCTAGCACATATGTAATAAGTATTGTTTTCTAGACTATATATATATATATGACAGAAACTAAGTCACCATATTCTCATGGGCGATTTTAACCTGCCTGATATCTGCTGGGAACTCAACACAGCAGAGAAGAGGCAGCCTAGGAGGTTCTTAGAGTGTATGGAGGGTAGGTTCTTCTCCCTGCTGCTGCATGAGCCTACCAGGGGTAAGGCTCTGCTTGAGCTCCTTTTTACAAATAGGGAAGGGCTGGTGGGAGGTGTGGTGGTTGGAGGCTGTCTGGAGTCCAGCAACCATGACGTAATTGAATTTTCAATACGCAGTTAAGCTAAGAGGGGCAGCAAGAAAACCTCCACTCTGGATGTCCGGAAGGCGGAATTCAGGTTCTCCAAGAAACTAGCTCAGAAGGTACCTTGGGAAACAGCTCTTAAAAACAAAGGGGTCCAGGAGGGCTGGATCTACTTCAAGAAAGAACTCTTGAAAGTGCAGGAACAGGCTGTCCCTATGTGCTGGAAGATGAGCCACTGGGGCAGACGGCCAGCCTGGCTGGGCAATGAGCTTCTAAAGAAATTAAGGGGGAAAAAAAGAGGGTATATCATCTTTGGAAGGTGAGGTAACCCGTAGAATTTAAGGATGTTAAGGATGTTTAAGGATGTTGCTAGGTCATGTAGGAAAAAAATTGGAGACAAAAGCCCATTTAGAGCTTAGACTAGCCTCTGCTGTGAAGGACAACAAGAAATCCTTCTAGAAATATATTAATAGCAAGAGGAGGGGCAAGGACAACCTCCACTCCTTGGTGGACACAGATGGAAACATGGTAACAAAAGATGAGGAAAAGGCAGAGGTACTTAATACCTTCTTCGCCTCAAATTTTAATAGCAGGACAGATTGTTTTCCTGACAACTGGCCTCCTGAGCTGGCAGATGGAGGCAGGGAGCAGTATAGTGCCCCTGTGATCCAGGAGGAAGTAGTTAGAGATGTTCTTGGCCACTTGGATCCCCACAAGTCCATGGTGACAGGATAGGATCCATCCTAGGGTGCTGAGAGAGCTGGCAGAGGAGCTGCCCAAACCGCTCTCCATCATTTTTCAACAGTCCTGGCTCACTGGAGAGGTCCCAGAGGACTGGAAGCTGGCCAATGTGATGCCCCTCCACAAGAAGGGCTGGTTGGATGAGCCAGGGAATTATAGGCCTGTCAGCTGGACCTCAATGCCAGGCAAGATTATGGAACAGGTAATCTTGAGTGCAATCACACAGCACTTACAGGATGACCAAGGCATCAGGCCCAGCCAGCATCGACTGAGGAAGGGCAGGTCCTGCCTGACCAACCTGATCTCCTTCTATGATCAGGTGACCTCCTGGTGGATGTGGGGAAGGCTGGGGATGCAGTTAACCTAGACTTCAGCCTTTGACACCGTCCCCCACAGCAAACTCTGGGCTAAGCTGTCAGCCCCTGGCTTGGACAGCAGCACTGTGCATTGGGTTAGGAACTGGCTGGAGGGCTGAGCCCAGAGAGTGATGATGAATGGTGCCACATCCAGCTGGCAGCCAGTGGCGTCCCCCAGGGATCAGTGCTGGGCCCCATGCTCTTTAATATCTTTATCGATGATCTGGAAGAGGGGATTGAGTCCATCATCAGTAAGTTGTCAGACAACACCAAGCTGGGGGCAGGTGTTGATCTGTTAGAGGGTAGGAGATATCTGCAGAGTGACCATGACAGGCTGCGCAGAGTCCAACGGCATGAGATTTAACACATCCAAGTGCCGGGTTCTGCACATTGGCCACAACAACCCCATGCAGCGCTATAGGCTGGGGACAGAGTGGCTGGAGAGCAGCCAGGCAGAAAGGGACCTGGATACTGGTTGACAGTAGGCTGGACATGAGCCAGCAATGTGCCCAGGTGGCCAAGAAGGCCAAGGACATCCTGGCCTGTATCAGGAACAGTGTGGCCAACAGAAGCAGGGAAGTCATTCTCCTCCTGTACACTGCACTGGTTAGGCCACACCTTGAGTCCTGTGTCCAGTTCTGGGCCCCTCAGTTTAGGAAAGATGTTGACTTGCTGGAATGTGTCCAGAGAAGGGCAGCAAAGCTGGTGAGGGGTTTGGAGCACAAGCCTTATGAGAAGAGGCTGAGGGAGCTGGGCTTGCTGAGCCTGGAGAAGAGGAGGCTCAGGGGAGACCTTATTGCTCTCTACAAGAGAAAGGTTGTAGACAGGCGGGGGCTGGTCTCTCCTCCCAGGTAACCAGCACCAGAACAAGAGGACACTGTCTTAAGCTGTGCCAGGGGAGGTTTAGACCTGATGTTAGGAAGAAATTCTTCATAGAGAGAGTGATTGCCCATTGGAATGGGCTACCCGGGGAGGTGGTGGAGTCGCCATCACTGGAGGTGTTTAGGAGGAGACTTGATAGGGTGCTTGGTGCCATGGTTTAGTTGATTAGATGGTGTTGGATGATGGGTTGGACATGATGATCCTGAAGGTCTCTTCCAACCTGGTTTATTCTATTCTATACACATATGGTAAAAAATTAATAGTTTTTGAAAAAGATCAGTTCCTTCACTGGTCAGCAATTTACTGCTACAATAAAGCCTACAAAGAGCTCACATAATTTAAAAGGATGCCTGATGCAAGTCTGTCAAATATGCTTGCACTAAACACCTTATATAATTTTATGATGGGGAATCCGCAGCACTACTTAAATATGAGACTTAATACCTCCTCAATCTATAGCACATGATAAAATACAAAAAACACTTGTGACAGAGTCAAAGACTAAAAAATGCAGCAAGCCTGTTACAGGTTGTATGCAATCACCACTCTTCTGCAGTATTTAAACATCCTTACATGATGCCTTCATAATGCATGATACAAATCAAATGGGTTTTATTTCACTGTCATTTGGATAATGGATATTAGGAAAAAAAATTTGGGGAAAGTGTTGTCAGGCACTGGAAGGGGCTGTTTGAATTGTCATCTCTGGACACATTTAAAAGTTTTATAGATCTGGTGCCTGGGGACATGGTGTAGTGACAAACTCGGTGGAGTGGGCAAAATGGCTGGACTTGATGATCCTGGAGGTCCTTTCCAGACTGGATGATTCTATGAATGCACCAGTTTAATATAAGCAAATGTTAAGCATCATAGAACATTAGTCACATAAAGAAGCAAACCCCTCCTGTCATATATCCTTACTAGGGGGGGGTTACTGCAGGTAACCCTGCTGAGGCAGTCTCAAGTTTAAGTATGTTCCTTTACACTGCTGCAAGTAATAAGTAAAAATCTCCACATATTATATGAGAGTAAGGTGTGGCCAAATCAGTTACCGTGATTCATGCAAGCCTGTTGGAAGTCTATGACGAAGTAATGACAGCCATTGGCCCACAGGAAAAGGTCTCACAGAGGTAGTGTAACAATTTCAGATTCCCAGGTAGGCTCCACTAAAGACAAAAGAAATCTAGTGATTTCCTTGCCTAGTCTTCAGAACAATGTCTGCTACACTAAATTACAAAGAATGGCAGTTATGTCACATTGATTTTATCATTTGCACTGAAAGGCAAACACTTCCATATTAAGAATTTTCCATTCATTCCACCTCACACATCTAAAACATCCTTGAAGAAAAAAAGAGAAAAACAAAACAAAAGCACCATTTTAATCCTCAGAATGCTCTGGGCCTATTCAAATCTCAACTCTGCCAGTGGTCAAGGCATGCATGGTATTTTTTACAGTCCTTTCAACTCAGAGCTTTCAGAAAGCTCATTTCTGGAATGTAGGTTTACAGCTGAGCCCTGTCAGTTAATTGGAAAGGCAGTTCCTCCAAAATAAAAACAACACAACAAACAAGAAACCCCACATTTGATTGGGAACCATTTCTCTTTGCTCACAGCAGAGATTGTCTTTTCAGCACTGACATATTTTCCCTAACAATTCCACCATTTTCTTGATATATGCTTTCTGATTATGAATGCAAAAGGATATGTAAAATGTTCCTGCCACAGAAAGAAGTCATAAATGATGGGTGAAGTTATTTCAAAGCTGAAAGCTCTAAACAAGCAATTGGCTTAGGTCAGAATGATTCAAAGACTGTCTTTCTTGCTCAACCCCACCTAGATCCTCCGTCCCCTAAATCTTCTCAGACTTTCCATTAGAGCCCTACAGTGACTGAACACAAGATTTGATGGATTTTAGGGGAATGCAGACAAAGTTAGTAGGACAGAGTGGATCGATATAGAGAAGCTGCACACAGAGTCTGACATCTGACCTGCCAGAGGGTTACAAAGGAAGAGTTAGTTACAATTCTCTCTGAAAAGTTGATCATATGTTTCACTATCTTCACCATTTGCCACAAGTCCAGGATTTCCATTTGTTCCTATCCTCTTTCTTTCCCCCACCCCCACCCCAGATGTCTTAAAACCTTAATTTTAACCCAAACCTGCAATTTCAGCTGCTAAGAGAATTGCACTTCCCTTCCTCTTTACAGCCCCAGGGACTAATTGAGAAGAATACCTGAAGGCTCAGGGTTTAAACTCTCAAGGGAAGGGAAAAAAAACAACAACCCTGTTTAAAACGATTCCTAAGAAGAAGAATGACAGAAATAGGAACTTAACTAGGAGATCATTCTGTCACTGGAGGCTTTTATATTTCAAATGACAGCGCACTGTATGTGATCATGTGCTGGGAAAACCAGTAATAATAACACAGTGAGTGTCAGTGATCACTTTTATTGCAGTACATAGAAATCTAAGTGATAGATAAAGAGCTTTTTTCAACACAAATCACAGAACTAGAAAGGAGTCTTAACCTAAAAATATTATCATCTAAGCAGGGGTCAAGTTTTTTTTCTGTTTTTTGCTAACATGCCATGGTGAACAGATGAACTTTTTTAAATATACAAGGCTGAAATACTGTTTCTCTCCAGCTATCATGGAGATCATGTTAAAGTGGTACTGAGGAGTAAATGGAGTACATACATAAGAAAGAGCCAAAGACAGTTTTAAAAGATGTGATTTTGCCTACACTTAATGAAAAGAAAACTAGAAAATCCACACTCCTATCAGAAGTCATGATCCCATCAAAAACTAATGTACAAAACTGTTCCAGTAAGGTCGGTTAATAGAAATAATCCATCACAATCCAGTCCATTTGGGGCTTTTGTTCTTAAACGCTTCAGTAAATGGCCTGTTTGTTAACTCCAACAGATAATTATGAAGTACAATAAAAAATTCAAATTATGTTAATAGGCCAGAGAACAACGGCTGTTTCTGAAATCACTGGCAATTACTAGACATAATGGTTCTCAATTAAGCTGGAGGGTATTTTCAATTGTTCATAATTCACTATTTTAAAAGTATCATAAAAATATATAAATGTGAGCTGTTAATAAAACTTTCAGACCAACAGTGTGGCTGTTTGTCACAGAAAGTAAGACCTGGTTTATTTTTGTAGTGGTTTTTCACTTATGAATGATACGTGAAGACATTGCTAATGAAAGGCAGGTAACTGTATGGGATTTATTTCTCACAGCGCTCCTAGGTGCAAGGGGAACTGTATTTCTTTCTTAAGCAACTTCAGTTTCCCTTAGTAATACAGTCAGCAACGATGCATGTCTCCACCAACTCTGGTTGCAGATACTGCAGCTCACTACATAAATGTTAATGAATATGTGGACATCAACCAGGAGACATGTTGCTTGCCTACTATCAGATTTTAACTTCCAATACCAAAAGCAAAAATGGAAAAATTAAGACTTAAGACTAAGAAATCCTAAGGATCATCTTTCAGTTATAAGATTGATGCATTGTGTATTTCCACCAAACCAAGAAAACAAACCCCCTTAATAAATGAAGCTCTTAAGAAAAGATCAATACACAGTAATTGCTAGCTACACTTCTACTAAAACTACCACTTACTTATCCACCACTTGTGTAACCTTGCATTAGGAAACTGGCACCTTTAGCAATTGCTAAGTTCTCATTTTAAACTTTCCTACATATGATTAATGATCAGTTCACTGGAGACTTGCCTGAATCCCCTAGGCAGACATATTTAAACACACATATGTGCATGTGTATTTTATTTATCTATTTCAAAAAAATCAGTTGCACCTTAAGAACATTCTCTCTTATCCAACCACTCTAATTTTCCCCTGCCAAGACAGTTTCTTTCATTTTTATTCCAATACATTTGCATTTATATTTCTGAGAAAGAGTAAGTAAATCATTCAAGAATTATTCCTAACCATAGAAGTTTATATTTTCCTATTTAAACAGGAACTTGAAGACTTGAACACAACACTGTGAATCAGCAGTGGAAGACAGTCATTCATCATCCAGATCTTAGGATCTGTTGAGAGTCTTTATTGCTTTGACCTCATTAAAATGGTGCAAACCATGAGCTAACATAAATCTGTCTCTCTAAATACTTTCCTCTTTAATTTTTTAATAGTTCCATAGAAAGGGAAAGGTTAAAGCCAATTAAAAGAGATACAAATACAATTATTTTTATTACTGGATTTTGTCATTTCACTTTAGAAAGCCATTACTCCCATTTCTGAGCGAATTATTAATTAGACTGCTTACTGACTTTGCTTGGGGCTTTCTGTTTTCTTGGGGGGTGTGCTGTGTTGGTATTCTGTTTAAACCCTTTATTTTTATTCTGTTTTCTCCTTCACTACTTACTTTTACTCTAAAAGCTAAAGTAAATCTCAAATGCTACAGCTGGATAAGGACATCTACCCAAGGACTAAGTATGTAATTGTAACTTCATTCCAAATGGGACTAAAAGATTCTGAACTCATTCCTTTGCAGTAAGAACTTGAATTTCTATCTCATTAAGATCATCATACAATACCAACAGATGCTTAAAAGCATCTAATGATGAAGGAACTGTTGAGAAAATTGAAGCAGAAGTACTGAATGATAATCTAATGACACTGCAAAGATTTTGCTTCCCTATACCACATCTAGCAAAACACACACACAGAACCTAACACACATGCAGAATACCCCTAAAGCCAAACAAAAAAATCTTCATGAAACAGTCACCATCTTTAAGCTGCTTCATGCTGTTTGGCACTGTGAGCTGCAATCATCATTTTACAGGATGGGAAGAGGGAGGAAAGGGAAAAGAAGAGGGAGGAAAGGGAAAAGAAGAGGGAGGAAAGGGAAAAGAAGAGGGAGGAAAGGGAAAAGAAGAGGGAGGAAAGGGAAAAGAAGAGGGAGGAAAGGGAAAAGAAGAGGGAGGAAAGGGAAAAGAAGAGGGAGGAAAGGGAAAAGAAGAGGGAGGAAAGGGAAAAGAAGAGGGAGGAAAGGGAAAAGAAGAGGGAGGAAAGGGAAAAGAAGAGGGAGGAAAGGGAAAAGAAGAGGGAGGAAAGGGAAAAGAAGAGGGAGGAAAGGGAAAAGAAGAGGGAGGAAAGGGAAAAGAAGAGGGAGGAAAGGGAAAAGAAGAGGGAGGAAAGGGAAAAGAAGAGGGAGGAAAGGGAAAAGAAGAGGGAGGAAATAAGGTAGAGGTTGAAGTCTCCCAGAATTCCCAATGACCCCATTGCTGCTATGCACACAGAACTGTGAACAGAATATTACCATTAACATTATAATCACAGTAAACAAGCATCTAGCTGTCACTTAAAATACAGCTTTTCTCTACCAATAATAAGAAGCATTTTCTGCTAATTTCTGTTATCTGTAAATCTCTCTTGGCATTCCAACTCTGCACTTAATGTGCTGTACAAGCTTCACTTTCTGCACAATGAACACTTGTACCAAATACCAGCATGTCTTCTTTTTACCTTAAAGATAGGCAGAGATTTATCCAAGGAAATATCTACAGCATAAGGAGATAAGGAATAAGGAGATATTTGCTTATGTCAAAGATATTAAACAGAAATATTTATTTTCTTTACAATGGGAAAATAATCATAGCCTATTACATAAAAAGCACTTGTTTCTTGGCTAGCTCCATTAATTTAATTTCAGGGTGGGAGCTGCAGTCAAGTTCAGATCAATTACTTATTTATCAGTGGATGATATATCTAAATGAGGGAAGTACAGAGGTACATCAACCCCAGATGAATGGCACCTGCTCATTTTCAGGTATGGTGATTTGCTCTCTGTGAGACTATTCCTGCATGGATACCTGCATGGATGTCAACCAGAAACTGAGTTGCAAGCAGCCACTGTATTTTGGCTTTTGTACTATCTGTTCTGTTAGACTACTGGAAAATTAATCAGCAAGTGACCCTTAAAAAAAAATAAATATACAAGCATAGCACAATGTAAGAAGCAGCAGCCTTGAAAAGCTAAACCTGTGTAACAAATTTCTGTCCTTCTTGGTTTACTGATGTAAATCACAAGCACCCAATTGACTGGAGTCACTATTATGAAGTCAGTGACACAAGGCTGCCACAGGTTTTGAACTATAACATGGACAAACTATTTCACATGCAGGAGAATTAGCAATATACTTGTTAAATAAAAGAAAACTTAAAAAATCTAAATTGACTTCAAATTGAGTGCCTATCCTTTTAGTTTTTATTAAACTTTGTTTCTCATTCTCCCCCTCATTTAGATGCTTGCAAAATAAACATAATTATATCCAACTTTAATAACTTTAGTACCTAGAGCTGCAGGTGCTAGTTTGCTGTATCTATTACCATATTTTAAGACCTTTTAAGAAGATTGCATTAATTTCTATGATAATTTAGAGCCCATAATGCATTCCAAGACGCAAATAGATGTTAATCACCACAGAATTACTTTCCCCATATACTAACGAAGTCATGCTGTAACCAGTAACTACTAACTTCTAAAATTCAATATTGCCACTGAAAAACTTGATTAAAATTTTGTTAGAGTAACGATACCCCTGAGAATGGTTTAGAAACCCCCAAACTAATGAGCAGCTATATCACACAGTATCACAGTATCACTTAGGTTGGAAAGGACCTCGAGGATCATCGAGTCCAACCTGACACCGCAGACCCCGTGACTAGACCGTGGCACCAAGTGCCACGTCCAATCTCCCCTTGAACGCCTCCAGGGTCGATGACTCAACCACCTCCCTGGGCAACCCATTCCAATGCCGAATGACTCGCTCGGTGAAGAACTTCCTCCTCACCTCGAGTCTGAACCTCCCCTGGCACAGCTTGAGACTGTGTCCCCTTGTTCTGGTGCTGGTTGCCTGGGAGAAGAGGCCAACTCCCTCCTGGCTACAACCACCCTTCAGGTAGTTGTAGAGGGCAATAAGGTCACCCCTGAGCCTCCTCTTCTCCAGGCTAAACAATCCCAGCTCCCTCAGCCTCTCCTCATAGGGCTTGTGTTCAAGGCCTCTCACCAGCCTTGTTGCCCTTCTCTGGACACGCTCAAGTGTCTCAATGTCCTTCTTAAACTGAGGAGCCCAGAACTGGACACAGTACTCAAGGTGCGGCCTAACCAGAGCAGAGTACAGGGGCACTATGACCTCCCTGCTCCTGCTGGCCACACTATTCCTAATGCAGGCCAGAATGCTATTGGCCCTCCTGGCCACCTGAGCACACTGCTGGCTCATATTCAGGTGGCTGTCGATCAGCACTCCCAGGTCCCTCTCTGTCTGGGAGCTCTCCAGCCACTCCGACCCCAGCCTATAGCTCTGCATGGGATTGCCGTAGCCAAAGTGCAGCACTCGGCACTTGGACTTGTTGAAAGCCATCCCATTGGACTCTGCCCATCTTTCCAGTCGGTCGAGGTCCCTCTGCAGAGCCTTTCTACCCTCTAATTGACTAACATCTGCCCCTAACTTTGTGTCATCTGCAAACTTGCTGATGACTGACTCTACCCCTTCATCCAGATCATCAACGAATATGTTGAAGAGGACAGGGCCCAGCACTGATCCCTGGGGGACACCACTGGTGACTGGCCTCCAGCTGGATGCGGCACCGTTCACGACCACTCTCTGGGCCCGGCCCTCCAGCCAGTTCCTAACCCAGCACAGAGTGTAGTGGTCCAATCCACAGGCTGACAGCTTAGTCAGCAGTTTGCTGTGGGGGACGGTGTCAAAGGCCTTGCTGAAGTCTAGGTAGACCACATCCACAGGCCTCCCCACATCCACCAGGCGGGTCACCTGATCATAGATATGAATTGTTATATCCTTCCTATGGAAATTACTAGGACTGAAAATGTTTATTATGTCCATTCCATTCTTTGCCCAGTATTAATAGAAATTATCCATTCACGTTTATCTTCTGTCACCACCACAGACTTAAGTCAATGCAGCAGCTAGATCAAAGATAACAAGCAGAAAAGAAGCTCAGTTATTAAAATATGTTCAATACTACAGGTACATCACTGAAGAGAAGCTGACATTAGTTGTCACACATATTAGAATATTTAGATTGATAAAAATAGGCAAGAGTTTTCCTCTGTAATTTAAGTTAAATCTTAGTTTGTTTCATCAACTTGAACAGCCTCTAACAAATCAACATTAAAATATAAGTGAAAACCGACAATCTTTTCTGGAACAAGCCCATTTACAGCTTTTTCTGCAAGCTAAAAGTAATGAAGGAATGTCTTTTCTGCATTAGGCTTGTCAGTTATTTACAGCATTATGCACTAAACATAGCATACATTGTTTTGTCACTGTTAGGAGGGTGACCCAAAACGATGGCACACTCCATCTGTTTCAAAGACACTGCTGAGTGACCCATTACACAGGCTGAGCTTTGCTATGCTTTGCCCTCTGGACATGCAGGGACACTGGCTATCTGCTTTGTTGGTATGTTGATATGCATGCTACTGACTCTGTTAAAACTCAGATCTGCTTTCAAAAACCAAACCCTCAGTCTTAGCAGAAATTATTGTCGTGCTCCACAAATTCAACATTTTCATTTAACAATGAATTTTTCATCTGTGTTATTATATGGAGATTATAGTTCCCTCTTCCTAGATCTAGAGTTTTCAGGATACTGATAAGAGAACAGGCTTTTGGAGAATTTACCACAAAGTTTGGGTTTTTGTTTTAAGCGAATACAATGGAGCATGTCAGCTGGAAAGGACCTACAGTCATCGCCTAGTACAACCACTAGGCAATCCAGGCTGACTGAGCTCGAGCACGTTGTTAAGGGTGTTGTCTAAGTGCCTGTTTCTCACCGACAGAATTGGGGCCACCCCTCCAGGAAGCCGGTTCCTGGGCCTGACAGCCTTCACAGTAAACAATGCAGCTCCAACAGTGAGTAACACCACCACCTTTGTGTCTGCCCAGATCCCAAGTGATCGAAACAACAGAATCAAGTTGACATTTCAAACTCTCTGTGTGGTTAAATTTTTATACATTGAGTTCCCACAAAGGAAAATTACTGTTTGAACATTTTTTTTTTTTAATTGCCTGTAGACAACAATCAGGTTCAGGCAAGAAGCTGAAAGTCATTATGACATTGTGATAATTCAGATTGCTGCTCCCTCTGTCAACAATTAACCCACGTGCAGAGGTTCAACTGGGTGCTGTGATTCAGCAGTATGATGAAAACTGCATGGATTGGGTTCTCATTATAATCACTGTTTTTCCTCAAAGAATCTTCTCACATTTTATAAAAAATTAGCAACCACTTCAGTGTCATGCCTTAAAGTGGGTTTCAATGTTGGAGGGTCTCTACCATGTTGACAGCACTAGCCTTGAAATGCATTATGATGTGCTGGAAGCAAACCAGCTCCTATGTGAAATATGCACCAGAAAAAAAATAAATTAAAAAAACTGTGGGGCTTACAGATCAACTTTTATTATGAGCACTTAAAAACCCTTGCTGCCACTCTGGCATCATCCTTGATACTGCTGAATACTTTCAATTTCTCCTTCCTTGAACAGAAGTTCATTATGTCTTCCTAAAACATGCCAAAAGAGGGAAGAAAAATTGTAAAAGCCACATCAAAAGGACCCAACTCCTCTGAAACCCTCAAATGTAACCATAGAGTTACAGGAGAAATTTTAGTTTTGAGAGATAAACTGAAGGATTCTGGAAGAATGGTTTATTTACTCTTATATTTAAGCAGTTCTCTTTACAAGATTAATATCTAATTGAGAAATGAAGTATTTGAAGATGGTATACTTTTTTTTTTGCTTTCAAATAACATTCTGTGATTTATTTAATGGTTGGGTATTTTTGTAGCAGCAGTCAATGCCATTTGAGAAGTGACAGGATTAAAGCTGCCACCAGTACAAATTAAATCATTAGCTGCTGCATGTAGAAAAAGTCAGAATCTTGAATTTAAAGTCTCTACAGACAAGTAGAGGAAGAATTTATTCTCACACATTTTATATAAATAATCACTCAAATCTGTACATGTTAAGCACAAAACATGTGTTAGCATAACAAAGTATCCAGTTTATACAAATGGGATTCTCACCCTTCTCATTGAAAGAGAAAAAATTATTAAAATTAAAAAAAAAAAACAACCACCAACTAGCAGCAGAAAACAAAGCAACTGCTTGAAGAATTAAGTAACTAAACAAACAAGTGCAGTATATTTACAGAAAAAAAAAAATATTCGAATGCCTACAGAAATTTTCAACCTGGAAGCTCTACAGAATTTTAGTAGGAAAGAAGAAAGCTTTAAAGAGGTGAATAAACACACCTAAAGAAGGTGCTTATCTGGAGAAGTTCCTGATGAAAGAAGGAGCAAGGTATGCATGGCCCATCACTTCAGTTCCAAAACTCCTATTCCTCATCGCTTTCTGCGGCTGTCCACAACCCTGTATCCTTCAGTGCCTCTAGGGAAGAAGGCCCACCAGGGCTCACAAGCACACCTTTGAGTTTCTCCACATTCCCCATGTCAGGTGTCACCTCTTCCCCCACAGCCAGACCCTTAAGCTGACACCCCACAGGTGTGAGAAAGTGCCAAAGTGCCAGAGCTTATTGAGGAGACAGAGAGGCAAACAGGCTTCCCCCATATCCTGGCCATGTGCCATTCCAGGTAAGAGCTCTTGAAAATTAGTTTATCTTGAACTATAAAACAAGTGGATAGAAGGGCGCAAGGGGCACGGGGGCTGGGAAAGAGGTGCAAAACACAGCAGTAAAGTTGAAAAGGACAGACCAAAAGCTGCAGTTGTAAAAATCAGTCAAACCCCATGATTCTCTACTGTAATAGATCTTGGACATTCTAACAGCATAACCCTGGAGTTTCCAAACCAACATAATGAAAACCCCAGAGAAGACTTAGTATTTAATTTGCCATAACTCCATTGATTCAGTATGATTAAACTCAATATACAGTACTGAAATGGAGACCAAAGTCAGGCCTACCCACTGCTGTAGGAGACAAAGAGTAAAAGTTAATAGAGACAACTCTCAATATAGAAAAATGATTAATGCCACATTTTGTCAGAAATCTTTTCTCCACACAGCTTCACACAGTCAGAAAACAGAAGAGCCCAAACAGGCAACAAGCGTTGTGAAACCCTCTGGGAGCTCCAAAGGACCAACAGACCACAATAAATTTACACTATTTAGAGGAACTGAGGAGAGGATCATGCAAAGCAAGCAACAGAACTATCTATAACAATTAAGTGCATACAGGGACTTCTTTTTTTGGTTCATAAATTCTCCTACTTGATATCACATTGCAAAGTGCGTAGCTGAAAAACCAAGATGACCAACAAAATACAAACTGAAATTTTCAAAAGTAGAAACAGCTGCACAATGTTGATTTGTTTGTTTTTGTTTCTTAAACAGAGAATGCCTGTAATATCACTGATGGTAAACCTATAGAGAATATACAGTTAGGCATTTAAAAAATGTTGAGCTCTTGAGTAAAAAGTACACAATAAACTTCAGTGCTTTAAAAAATAATCATAATAATTTGAATCTATGACAGTTTCCCCCCACCCCCCCAAATATTTTACTTTAATTGTGAAGTTGAAGAGGAATTTTCTACTGTGTAATTTATGGTGTCCATCAAACCAGAGTAAACCTAGGCTAGAATCATGGAGAATTCTCCCTTTTACAGCATCACATTACAATGTGTGTACACTATTGATATTTTAAGACCTATAACAAAGCATTTGCCCTTTGTCACTGTCAAAACCAAGACAATTACTGTAGCTACCTCTTCAGCCTGTTCTGTTGTAGAGTTGTCTGGTATTTTTTGACTTGTCTGCACAATGGATGCACTTCAAAAAGACTCCCTGATATACCTTTTTGAAATGGTATTCCCAGATTCCAAGAAAAGAGTTAAACAGAAAAGTGTTTTAAGCCTTTAAAATCAGTAGTGATGCACAGAAAATGTCAACCAAACATTTGATCAGTATTATTCTTAAAGAAATCAGGCCCCCTTTTAAAATAACATTTTTGGTATCAAGTTGGGGTTTTTTTTTTCCAAATGTAACAGTTTCCCTAAAAAGTCTTTCCCCATTGCGGCTGTACTACCTAACAAATGGCTTCAACGTCCTTTTCCTCCCTTGAATGGCCCTGCATATTTTGCCAGAAACATGAAAGGTAGGAATGCAATTGCATTTGTGCTGATGCTAAATGTTAATGGATTTGCCTAAATGTCTGCTAATAGCACCCCTAGAATTAGCTAGACTAGCGGTGCATGCCTAATGTCTTGTTTTTGTCATTGCTGCCTTAGCTGTTTTCTCCTTTTTCTCTCAATAACAAAAGGAAAGACATTTTTAGTAAACTGTTTCTATACATCTGCAGCCTGTACAGCAGGCATGAGACTAACATCATGTAGCACTGACACAGCATCATTAGGATCATAAATCCCAACATTCTACTGTTTCCTTAAATTAAACATGAAAAGTTTAATGTTTGTTTTTTTTTAAATTAAACATGAAGTTCTGACTTTGCCAGCCAAAATATGTCCTTCTATCACTACTTCTAATTCTTGCAGGTCACTTCTTTTGCTAAAGAACTTAGTTGCATGCAGTCAGAGGATGATGCTCTTCATCGGGATATGTTTTCAGAATGTTGTGGTGAACAAAGTCTTCAGAAAAAAGAAAAGATTTTGCAGGCAAAACCACTTAATAAACATGGTTTGCACTCCCAAAGATCCAGTTTGCTGAGAATCACAAAGCAATTTCACAGAATCACAGAATGCCAGTTGGAAGGGACCACAAGGATCATCTGGTCCAACCTTTTGAGGTAACGGTAGAATTGAAATGAGGTGGCCCAGAACCCTGCCAAGCTGAGTCTCAAAAACATCCAGTGTAGGGCATGTCCCCATTTCCCTTCCAATGTCTCACTGTTCATGTGTGGAAACATGTTCTAGTCCAATGGGAATCTCCCCAGCAGCAACTTGTCCTTATTACCCCTTGTCTTTTCTATGGGACGCCTTATAAAAAGGGAGCCTCCATCCTCCTGGTAGCCAGCCTTTGTGGACTGGTCCATAGCAATAATATCTAACCTAAGTCTTCTCATCTTCAAGCTGAGCAATCCCAGTTCTGTCAGCCTTTCCTCACATGGTAGGGCTTCCAGTCCTCTGATCATTCTCATGGCCCTTGTCTGGACAGTTTCCAGTCTCTCCACATCTTTTGTTTTTCTACAGTGGGGACCAAACCTGCACTCATTGCTCCAGGTGTGAAATTTACAAGTGTAAAAGATATTAAAAATAGGCACCTAGAAGAGGTTTCATTGAACAATGGTATTTTTAGCCCCAAATATCCGTGAAAATCAGAAATCTGTGAGAAAATCTGTTAAAAATTTGTGTCTGCAGCAGCCATACAAATGCATCATGTTCTCAAAGTCTTCAGCAGTTTCAAAGCATAATAAAAGTAAAACTATTTTAGAAATCAACACCTGCCCTTTTAGTAAGAACTGCTAATTTCTAGCTGCCAGTTGATTAAGCCACCTTAAAATAGTTTACTGTTACTAGCACAGGACAGATATTTAGACCTTTTATTTCTGTTAAAAGTACATTAAAAGCTGTATTCTATAAAGCAAATAGTTGCTCCAGGTCCAAGAAACTAACTTTCAAATATCTAATTACAAATTCTGGTCCTGGTTCCAACTATGATAACCTATTAAACCCCCCTACACCTACAAGGTTTTTCATCTATGTCAATGGAAAAACACCACGGTAAAAGGTAGGAAAAATAAGAATCAAGTCTCTGATTATATTATGTTTCAGAAAATTTGTTAGCATGTTATTAGCAAAATGTTTATTTGTTAATTATAATTTTAATTAAGATACAACAATAAATTATCTTTGCAACATTTCTGCAGCTATTTACAACCCCTGCGACTTAGATATCTCATTCTATATCTGTAAGGCTGACTGCAGCAAATTAAAGTGATAGCACAATGACTGCACTTTGCTCACCCAAAATTCCTCCTGTACTTTGAAAGGGGAATGCAGACATAACAATAGCCACTCTCATAAAGAATGCCTCAAACCTGGTCTTCAAGAAAGAAAAAAAAACTATTTAAAAAAGATTTTGTTTTTTTTTTTAAAGTGGTTTATAAGCTGATTGCTGTGGTGTCTGCATAACTTAGAATCTTGCTAATGCCAGTCAAAAATCCAAGACTAATGGCATGACTAGGCAAGAAAAGACTGTGAATCCATACACTACCTTGCTTTAGTGTCGGCTGTTGCCCTCACCTCAATAACTTAGGGTTTACCTTTACAATAAGCTTCCATTACAGGATATCATGTGTAGTTTTCCTGTGTAATAAAAGCATCCTCTGTCTGTATCAGTAAGGCAGGAATGACTGGAAAGTCTAGGCATATTCTTCCAAGATGGACTGCACTGAAACACAGCTTGTCTGTGAGACATACATTTATGATGCAACTTCTGACTTAAGTCTGGTTGCACTGCCTTCATGACTTATCCCAGAAAATACATCCATCTGATCTCACAGGAATTTAGAGAATGCCAGACCACAATGGAGAGAGCGGTATGCGCTAAAGGGCATATCAAATAGAAAACACACCCCAACTGACAGCACATTCTAGCTAGGTTCAGCAGGAGATGCAGGAGCCACCTGCTGCAAGTCTCAGCAATATCAATTTTCAGAATTCTGCACGTCAGAGGCGTTTTTCCAATTTCAATTATCAAGAAAAAAAAATATCTCCCCAGTTGCACTGCCATGATTTCAAAAGTAAGGTATATTAGATTCAAACCCAGTATTTTTCCTTCCTGAAAGCAACAAAGCTTGAGATGCCCTTTGAAGAAACATTTACATTACATTTTATCTTTCATCAAAAAGTATAGATATGAGGTACAATTCTCATTGTGATTCCTACTCAAAATGGCAGTGGACTCTGTACACAACATAGGACACCAGGGAATTCCTTCTCACCTCAAGGCCAGAGTAGCTCTATCCTACAAACATGTTATTTCAATTGAAGGAAGAATGCTGGGTTAGTTTCACCACTATTCCACTCTCACTGTAACAGGGAAGACAGAGCTTGATTTATTTCTTTTCTTCCTTTTTCCATGCATCTCCCATCTAAACTGAAGAGAGTCACAAGGATATCTTTCCACATCACACCTATATATACTGCCTTCTTTTCCATGAGCCAGAAAGCACAAAGAAATGTAGAACACAAATATTTGAAAGGCAAGTATGTGTTGGAAGATGACAGCTATTTGGCA
Organism: Melanerpes formicivorus; assembly: GCF_026170545.1. NCBI lineage: Eukaryota > Metazoa > Chordata > Aves > Piciformes > Picidae > Melanerpes > Melanerpes formicivorus. Next base: position 44,768,433 of record NW_027142354.1, on the reverse strand, counting down.
ACTCAAAGTCATATATGTCAGATCTGCTTTCTGTGGTGCTGATCTATGGTTCAAGGACACTATACAATAGCACTAATAGAACTATACTACAACACTTACTTCTTCTGGTATTATTATTTCCATATTGTTTCTACTTTTCTCATTAACTGTAATTTACCTGCCATTTTAATGGTCAAAATGTAAAAAGGCCAATAAATATCTGCCAGAAGACCTGCAAACAGAAACAGGTTTTATAAACACATCCAGCAATTACTCAGATTCACACCACCGATGAGGCTGCTGCTCTGCTGACCTAAGCAGTGCTTTCTCGTGCCATGCATAAGAAGGCTTCAAAAATTACTAAGGGCTATGTGTGTGTAAAATACTGATCTCACTATTCATATGTGTCTACCTTTGTAATTTGGGGTTAGTTGGTTTTATTTACCCATGTTCATAGGATTATGTTTCATTCTTTAAATAGCATATAGTTTATGATTAAACGCCTGGAGGAATGAATCCTGAATGATGTGTGCTTTTGCACTTGTCAATCTTTTACAGTCTTTAGCTTAAGATCTTTTGATAATCTTTACATTTTTAATGCCAGCAGCATGTAGTTTAGTACCATTTTGGTTTAGATGAACAATAGTGTTTAGAGAAGAGTGACAGAGGATTCCTGGGCCTCTGAGAGTCGCTGTCTGCCAGACATCTGATCTGCATGCCTTCATCCCCTCCTTACATATAGAAGAAGAACTTGTCAACATAGCCCTCAGTATAACTAAAGTAGTAGTTCCTGGCCTTCTGAAATAGGCATTTTACTTTGCTTCTAGAGACTTATTCTGTTCTTTTGCATCTTTCTCATCTTATGTCTGGGAAAGTTTTCTGCCTCCATATTGCAACCAATGCAAAATTTAGTCTCAAACTTCTCCTTACATGTTTCTTGCTTTAGTACTTTTATTTTATGTTATTTTATTTTTGGCTGTGAGCAGCATCCTATTCCCTGAACAGGTCACAGATTGCTTCCATGTGCACACCTTTGAGCATAACATCATAGTCTGTATGAAAGTGTGTGACTAAGGTATACTGACCTATACTAGTGCCATGCAGCCCTGGGAAGGTACAGGACAACGGCGTTATGTTGGCAGTTGGCTATACTCCTGTATTTTAAATACCAGGATTTATTTAATCTCTGTTTTGACTGTTAATTAAATAAAGCTTGCTGTTCTAGGCTTAAAATTTAATAATTAGGATATAATTTTATTTTAGTACTAATGAAATCTTATTTGGAACTTACTGTCAGTAGCAAATGCTAAGCTGAATTCATCTGCTGCTCTCAACCCCCTGAAAACACAAACCATTACAATAACTTTGAAGCAGTCCAGCTCAAGCAGTTTGATATTACAGTGTTGGAACTATTACAATATTCATAACAGAATGTTTCAAATGAGGAACATGGCTCCACTTTGTCAATATTGTAACTGCAGTTTAGCTTAAAAAAACTGGTATTACCCTGCTTCACAGATTCATGCTTTGGCAGAAGACTGAAGTAATTTTTTCCATTAGATCTTAATGATTTGCAACCACTGGCTTTGGGTTTTCTGGTGGTTTTTTTATTGTTGCTTTTATTTTTTTAGGGATCTTTCACTCTGTTCTTCCATTTCTGCTCCCACTGAAAACAAGTTATTCCTCACGTTTGGAACACTGTCTTGTTTACGCTGTTCAGACATTTGTTTGGTAGGTGCCATGTGAGACTGCCTAGTTTGCACAGAATTTAGTATGCATAACTCATGTTGTATGCTGCTGAACAGTACTGAGGTAGAAAAAAAATCCTGCACCTTTATGAAATAAACAAGCCACATAGAGTGGCAAGAGGAAAATATTTTCTTTTAAACCTTTGCTCCTGAATTCTATTCTAGACACTAAGACAACTGTTTCAGAAAAGCAGCCATCAAAATCAAAGAACTGGAGAAACAAATTAAACAACTCCTTTGATCAATCTGTTATGAAATTGATAATAAATTATATATGCTCCTCGGTGGTTAGGAAACCTGTCCTCTTCCTTGCTGTTCCCATGTCTAACCTAGCCCACAAGCCCATCAGGACAAGGATCAACCACTAAAAAGCACTTAATACTGTATAGATGGATGATGAATAAATAATGCAACAACTCTCAAGGTCATAAGGTGAAAACAAGACATTGCTGGGAACATTAACATGAACCTGTGTCTTACTTCCTCTTATGAAGTAGAGATGATGAAATAACAGCGAGTGAAGGTGGAAGTTGTGCAAGTAGGGACAACTTCCAGGAGTAGTGTTCAAAAACAGAATTTAAAAACAAATAAACCAAATTATAATTATTAAAAAAAATAATCAATATTTACACTAATTTCTACCCCTTAGCTCTTGAAACTGTAATGATTCCATGATTCATTTAAGCCTTTCTGAGCTACTTCACAAATATACCTCATTCCCCAACTACAGTATCACAGTATCACAGTATAACTTAGGTTGGAAAGGACCTCGAGGATCATCGAGTCCAACCTATCAAACAGACCCCATGACTAGACCATGGCACCAAGTGCCACGTCCAATCCCCTCTTGCATGCCTCCAGGGATGGTGACTCAACCACCTCCCTGGGCAACCCGTTCCAATGACGAATGACTCGCTCGGTGAAGAATTTCCTCCTCACCTCGAGTCTAAACCTCCCCTGGCACAGCTTGAGACTGTGTCCCCCTTGTTCTGGTGCTGGTTGCCTGGGAGAAGAGGCCAACCCCTTCCTGGCTACAACCACCTTTCAGGTAGTTGTAGAGGGCAATGAGGTCACCCCTGAGCCTCCTCTTCTCCAGGCTAAACAATCCACTTTTTCCTTCTAGTAAGTGTCTACTTCATGCTGCATTTCTCAGCAGAAATTGTATGCTGGTACTGTTCTGCACAACTGCCATGAGTACATCACAGGACTGAAAAGTAAATCAATACATACCTAGTTTAGGAAAGTTGAAGATAGTATTTAAAACCTAAGGAAGCAAGATTTCTGGATCTCTTTCATATGCTATCAGACATGTAAGACGATACACATTCTAGAAAGCTAAGTGGGAATGCTCCAGCAGCATTCTGCCATTTGGAAGTTCAATCATGTGACAATGAATGGAAAATAAGAAGGAGAAGTAATCAATTGATTTAATGAACTGACCTACAGTATACAATTCAAGCATCCCCCCCCCCCCAAAAAAAAAAGGCTAAAAGTAAAAAAAAAAACAAAACAGAAGGACAAAGAAAGAAATGTAATACAGCTGAGTTCTTTTGAGTTTGGGAGGAGTTCTTTCCTTCTTAAGTATTAAATTCATCAGCAAATGTAGCATTCAATCATGTTTAGCCAAAATATGAACAACTGTTAACCTTTTAAAATGTATTTGAATTATGTCTAAACGTTTCAGTTAATGATGGCAGCAATGGCACTAACGAAAATACAACATAACCTACAGGCAGTTGCAAAAAGAATATTTGCAAGCACTGATATCACAGAATCACCAAGGTTGGAAGAGACCTCAAAGATCATCAAGTCTAACCTGACATCACAGACCTCATGACTGAACCATGGCACCAAGAGCCACATCCAATCCCCTCTTGAACACCTCCAGGGATGGTGACTCCACCACCTCCCCGGGCAGCCCATTCCAATGGATAACAACTCTCTCAGTGAAGAATTTTCTCCTCTCCTCCAGCCTAAACCTCCCCTGGCATAGCTTGAGACTGTGTCCTCTTGTTCTGGTGCTGGTTGCCTGAGAGAAGAGACCAACCCCCTCCTGGCTACAACCACCCTTTCAGGTAGTTGTAGACAGCAATAAGGTCTCCCCTGAGCCTCTGCTTCTCGTTCTTTAGAATTCAATTAACAAAATGCTGTTTCATTAAGGAGAGTAGTAGTTTCATAACAAATATATGCTAAGGAAAGCTTGGACACGGCTTGGACAGCTGCTAAGGAAAGCTTGGATGCAGCTTGGACAACAGCACTTTGCACTGGGTTAGGAACTGGCTGGAGGGCCGAGCCCAGAGAGTGGTGGTGAATGGTGTCACTTCCAGCTGGCAGCCAGTCACTAGTGGTGTCCCCTAGGGATCAGTGCTGGACCCCATCCTATTCAATATCTTTATTGATGATCTGGAAGATGGCATTGAGTACACCTTTAGTAAGTTTGCAGATGACACCAAGCTGGGGGTAGGTGTTGGTCTGTTAGAGGGTAGGAGAGATCTGCAGAGGGACCTTGACAGGCTGGACAAATGGGCAGAGTCCAATAGCATGAGATTTAACACATCTGAGTGCTGGGTTCTGCACATTGGCCACAATAACCCCATGCAGTGCTACAGGCTGGGGTCAGAGTGGTTGGAGAGCGGCCAAGCAGAAAGGGACTTGGGGGTACTGGTTGACAGTAGGCTACACATGAGCCATCAGTGTGCCCAGGTGGCCAAGAAGGCCAATGGCATCCTGGCCTGTATCAGGAATAGTGTGGCCAGCAGGAGCAGGGAAGTCATTGTGCCCCTGGACTCAGCACTGGTTGAGTACTGTGTCCAGTTCTGGGCCCCTCAATTTAAGATGGACATTGAGACCAGGCAACCACCGAAAGAACAAGAAGACACAGTCTCAAGCTGCACCAGGGGACGTTTAGGCTGGATGTCAGAAAGATGTTCTTCACAGAAAGAGTTATTTGCCCTTGGAATAGGCTGCCCAGGGAGGTGGTGGAGTCACCACCACTGGAAGTGTTTAAGAGGAGACTGGATGAGGCACTTGGTGCTATGGTTTAGTTGATTAGATGGTGTTGGGTGATAGGTTGGACTTGATCTCAAAGGTGTTTTCCAACCTGGTCTGGTCTGGTCTGGTCTGGTCTGGTCTATTCTATTCTATTCTATTCTATTCTATTCTATTCTATTCTATTCTATTCTACTCTACTCTACTCTACTCTACTCTACTCTACTCTACTCTACTCTATTCTAATTCTATTCCTTGAATGTCTCCAGACAAGGGCAACAAGGCTGGTGAAAAGTCTTGAGCACAAGCTCTATGAGGAGAGGCTGAGGGAGCTGGGGTCGCTTAGCCTGGAGAAGAGGAGGATCAGGGGAGACCTTATGGCTCTCTACAACTACTTGAAAGGAGGTTGTCGACAAGTGGAGGCTTGTCTCTTCTCCCAGGCAATGAGCACCAGAACAAGAGGACACAGTCTCAAGCTGCATCAGGGGATGTTTAGGCTTGAAGTGAGGAGAAAGTTCTTCACGGAGAGAGTTGTTAGCCATTGGAATGTGCTGCCCAGGGAGGTGGTGGAGTCACTGTCCCTGGAGGTGTTCAAGAGGGGACTGGACATGGCACTTGAAGCCATGGTTTAGTCAGTAATGAGGTGTTAGGGTTAGGGTCATGATTAGGCAGAATTTGGTTGGATGTGTTAAAATATTGTTTTGACCTATTCTATGCCTTAATTACATGCATGCCAGTAGAAAATGACTAATTAAGATGTGACACATGTACCTTCTGATAGAGTGTATAACTTTGCTGTATCATGTAATAAAGGTCCTCGCCTGCTTACATCTTGTCCTGGAAGAAATGCTCAAGATGAATCTAGCATCTATATTATAACAGCGGGCAACCTCTCCTTCCTTCCAAAGATGATACACCCTCTTTTTTCCCCTTAATCCGTTCAGAATTTCATTGCCCATCCAGGCTGGCTGTCTACCCTGATGGCTCATCTTCTGGCACATTGGCACATCCTTTTCCTGTGCCTTCAATATTTCTTTCTTGAAGTAGATCCAGACCTCCTGGACCCCTTTGCTTTTAAGGGCATTTTCCCAAGGTACCTTCTGAGTTAGTTCCTTAAATAACCTGAAGTCTGCCCTCCGGAAGTCTAGAGTGAAGGTTTTGTTGATGCACCTCTTAGCTTGACTGCATATTGAAAACTCTGTTATTTCACAGTCACTGGACCCTAGACAGCCTCCAACCACCACATGTTCCACCAGCCCTTCTCTGTTTGTAAAAAGATCAAGCAAAGCCTTACCCCTGGTAGGCTCACTCAGCAGCTGGGAGAAGAAGCTGTCCTCCATACACTCTAAGAACCTTCTAGACTGCCTCCTCTCTGCTGTGTTATGTTCCCAGCAGATATCAAGCAGGTTAAAATTGCCCATAAGAACAAGGTCTGGCAATCTTGAGACAGCCTCTAGCTGCCTATAAAATAATTCATCAACCTCTTCATCCTGGTTGGGTGGTCTATAACAGACTCCAAACAGGATGTCAGCTCTGTTAGCCTTCGCTCTAATTCTCACCCACAGGCACTCAACTTGATCATCCTTAATCTCTAGTTCCATGGCATCTAGAGCCTCCCTGATGTACAGGGCCACCTCTCCACCCCTTCTCCCTCTCCTGAAGAGCCTGTAGCCATCAATTACGGTGCTCCAGTCATGTGAGTCATCCCACCACATTTCTGTGATGGTAACATCATCATAACTTTCCTCCTGTAACAAGGCTTCCAGCTCCTCTTGTTTGTTATCCATACTGCATGCATTAGTGCACATGCACTTCAGCTGAGCTGCTGGTTTCACCCCTGACTCCAGCTTACCACCCTCAGACTCCTGTCTGGGGAGACTGGTTTCAGCCCCTTCCCCCTTCAAATCTAGTTTAAAGCCCTTGATGATCTCTGAGGTCTTTTCCAACGTTGTTGATTCTATGAAAATGGAATTATGAATATATTAAAAAAAATTTACAGAATTAATTTAATCATTTCAGTTACCCTTTTATTTAGTGTTTCCCACCAGATCAATTCTTTCTCTTTTCAGTCTGTAGCAAGTTTAAGCCTACCATGTAATGGTGACAACTGATCTAAAATTTAAACAAGGACCAACACTACTCAAATCTGTTACCTTGCTTCAGGTAACAAAAAATCACACTGGACAGAATTAATGTTTACCCAACTAAACAGAAACTGATAAAATGCAGTTATTGATATCAGTTTAACAAACTCATTTTTTTCTCCTGTTTCTTTTCTTTATTTAGAATAAACCAAACCAGGTTGGAAGAGACCTTCAAGATCATCGCGTCCAACCCATCAACCAATCCAACCCATCCAAACAGCTAACCCATGGCACCAAGCACCCCTTCAAGTCTCCTCCTGAACACCTCCAATGATGGCGACTCCACCACCTCCCTGGGCAGCCCATTGCAATGGGCAATCACTCTTTCTGTATAGAACTTCTTCCTAATATCCAACCTGAACCTCTGCTGGTGCAGCCTGAGACTGTGTCCTCTTGTTCTGGTACTGGCTGCCTGGGAGAAGAGACCATCATCCGCCTGTCTACAACCTCCCTTCAGGTAGTTGTAGAGAGTGATAAGGTCACCCCTGAGTCTCCTCTTCTCCAGGCTGAGCAACCCCAGCTCCCTCAGTCTTTCCTCATAGGGCTTGTGTTCCAAACCCCTCACCAACTTTGTTGCTCTTCTCTGGACTCGTTCCAGCAAGTCAACATCCTTTCTAAACTGAGGGGCCCAGAACTGGAAGTGTGGCCTAACCAGTGCAGTATACAGGGGCAGAATGACCTCCCTGCTCCTGCTGGCCGCACTGTTCCTGTTCTGTCCATTTTGTCATTGAATTAGGTCTACTTCACCAGAATTTATTTTTTTTTAAACCCCCAACAAAACAGTAACACCATGGTTAGCTGAATCATGTATGTTCAGTCTGAGACTAAATAATTTGAAGTGAACACACCTATGCTAAAGGGATGTCCACTTATTTTTATAACTTTTGGAAAAAATGTATTTTAGTTCAAACACAGCTACTATTGAAGTATTTTAAATTATCCTAGGGCATCAACAATTTGCAGTTTATCTGCTGGCTTACAGCTATTACATAAGGGATAATTAGATGCTGAAACTTCTAGTGACTTAGAAAAACGGTCTACATGTTAATTGCTTTTATGAGTCCTTTAATGTAATCTGGGGACAGAAAGAATTTTGGACCGTCTCTGAATAATAACATTACTGGCAGTAAGCTTGATTTTTGTTTCCTTTTTGCCCCAGACATTTCTTAGAGGCTTTGATAGATTTTCTACCCTTCTTCCTGTATATTTTTACCACCACACTATTAGATTTTCTATTTAATTGCAGCCAATAGGCAATGACCATTTTCCATGTAGCCATCACTAGATTTATCTCCCTCATGAAAAGACAACTACATTCTCAATCAGCTTCTTGTTTCTAGTAAAAAACCCTGTCTCTTCTCTCTTGCTTACCACCCTGTTTTGTGAAATTACAATTGGAAGAGGGACATTTACTTTCCTTTCTCCTTCCAAAACCTCTTGGTGGTATTTGAACTTTGGCTTTCCTAGAGACATGGAACCATGAGCAATCTCCTGACAGTGGTGATTTTTTTTTGCAACTACCACCAGAACAGACTGCTAGAGGCTTAGCTTTGAATGTCACTTAAGAACACCTCAACAAGTGAGGTGAATGACTAGTGCTGAATTATCAAAATCAGATTGTGTCATTTAGTTGAGAAGAGTGAATTTGAGAAAACAGAAACCACAACAAAACAAATTAAAAAATCCCTCACAGAACATTCAAAATTAGCACAGGAAAACACAAACACAGGAACTTCCAGAACACTACATCACCACACTGTATCTCGTCCTCAACAGCAAGTATGCCTACAAAATAGTATTAGCAGTAAGACAAGTATATACTTAGGATTCCCCCTAAAATTCCTCCAGTATTCACCAAATGAAACAACTTGAAGTAGTTATGACAGACTTTTGTAGTCAGAAGGGGAAAGAAAAGCATATCAGCAGAAAGAATTTGGAGAATGACTGAAATCACATGGAAGAGAGGAAATCATGGAAATTCATATATATGCTGCTACAAGATTGAACCTTTTTGTGGTGCTCTCCACTTCACCACCACCCCTGCCACCCCTTCCCCCAGAATTCCAGTAATTTTTTTTTATCTTGTTCACATGTATCAACTACAGGATAATTCAGAAAGTTCACAAGTTCACATGTATTTATGATCTCTCTTAACCACCTACTCTAGTAACGACACAAAAAACAACAACAAAATGCTGTCTGTGCTATTGTGAGCAACAGGCTGCTGTGTTAAAAGTCTAAGCTCTCAGGAAAACCTCTAAAGCCAGAAACTGCATCCAGAATATACCTGAACAGCTCAGCTGCAAGTTGTAGTCGATTCTTCCCCCTTCAAACTTTTCTTTAAAGAGAAAGGCAACAAAACAACAGAACAACCAAGTGTTGATGAACATTTCCTGACTGAAGCCCAGCAACTATTAAAATGACATTACTTCAGTCTTAGCAGTGTTTACTCCATCCTGTGCCAGAATGGTTTGACTGAAGCACAGACTAACCTCTGTGAAACCCTGTTATGAAGAGTAAAGTTATTAGCCTCCGGACTATGTGGAAACAGGTGGAAATGAGTGCTTAGCATAGAAAGTACAGAGGGAATGATTAATAAAAACAGATCTGCAATAAGAGAAGATGCACAAAGGCAGATGCTGGTTGGCATAAGGAAGGAGTACACTTTTGCCTCAGTACCTCTACAAATGGAGGAAGCAACCTGATCTCTGGTCCCAAGACTGTGGACATGACAGACCTCTTGTTATTCGTCTTTGAATTTTACTTTAGTCTCACCTTTTCAAGACTTCCCACTCATGATCCTACTACCACTTCAGTACATCTCTGGCGCTAGTAAAGCAGCATTGTTATTACAGAGATACAGAAACAGCAAAAGCAACATGAGTAATTGTGCAAAGCACAATGTTGTAGGTTAGAGAACAGTTGACCTACCACAGAGATAGGGTCCAGGGGTCTGGACAGCTCATCCCAGAGGGCAGACATAGGAAAGTACAATTTTGTTATTCCATCCTATAATCCTAATGCTAACCAACAATGCTAGCAACATGTGCAGCCAAAGCCAAATCCTGTCTGGTCTTCCTCAGCTCCTGACAGGTGTGCATTCCTAACTTGAGGACAGGACATAGCCTCCTCAAAGCTGCTCAAAACCAGACCATCCCCTGCCTATCCTTTTGCCATTGTACCTTTTGTATTTGGCTTACTTTTGTAAATAGAATTTCTGTTTAACCTCCAATTCGATGTGAGTGTGCTCACTTACTCCCTTGGGGTAAATTCACTGTGAGCTCAGTCCACAGCTGTCTGTCACAGGCAGACAGACCGTTTGGCAATTCTGGAGTACAACATACTAGTGTAGCACACACACTACTGGTGAGCTATAATCAGGCTCTGTGCAAGTTAGTAAGAATCAGAACAAGAAAGATTTATAATTAAAGTAATCAAAATCTTACTGGCAGTGTAATAAATACTCCTGAATTTTTGATGTGGCATGCTGATTCTTAAATTTTGAGAACTACAGCTCTACATGATATAAGCACCCTATTGGGCTCCATCAAATAAAAATCTACATTGTAGAAATCTCAATTCCTTGACACAGATCTGGATGTCAGACTACAGAGACCGATTTGTGTTGCTGGATGAAGAATTGCCCTCTGTCAAAGAACTCAAGGCCTTGAATACTGTGTCTAGCTCTGGTATTCCCATCATAAGAAGGACAGAGGACTGTTGGAGTGAGTCCAGAGGAGGGCCATAAAGATAATCCAGGGTCTGGAACACCTCTGCTATGAGGACAGGTTGAGGGAGCTGGGGTTGTTCAGCCTAGAGAGGACTCTGGGGCGACCTTAGAGCTGCCTTTCAACATCTGAAAGGATCCTACAGGAAGGCCGGAGAGAGACTTTTCATAAGGTTGTCTAGCAATAGGACAAGGAGGAATGGTTTTAAGCTTAGAGAGAGCAGGTTTAGACTGGATCTTAGGAAGAAGTTCTTCAGTATGAGGGTTGTGAGACTCTGCACCAGGTTACCCAGTGTGGTTGTGGATGCCTCCTCGGTGCGGATGTTCAAGGCCAGGTTGGATGAGGTCTTGAGCAGCTGAGCCTAGTTGAATGGTGTCCCTGCCCATGGTGGGGAGGTTGGAATGGACGATCTCTGAGGTGCCTTCCAAGCTAAGTCCTTCTGTGATAAATGTATTACAGCATGTAGAGTTCTTGAAACTACAATAATCTGCTTACCCTCTACCACTTAAGAACACTTCTTTCAAAACATACAAACAGCCCCATGTCCTTCGCCACCAACAGAGTGAAAGTTTGCCAGTAAACTGCTATCAAAATAATTTCTTTACAAAAAGCCAAGAAAAAAAATCCTGTCAGCAATTTCTCTTTTTGTAGCTTCATAATAGGATGTCACAGGAGTCTGCTTACTATTCTAGGGTTAAATATACTTCCTATAACCTGGTGACACAAATTAGATAATTCAGTATCATTACAGATTTAGTTCTGCAGTTAGCATTGTCTTCTAAGAGTGCCTCAAACTAGTCAACACACACTTCCTCGCATCCTCAGAATTCAACTGCATATATACAAAAATTTAAAGTTTTCTATAAATCTTTTGTAAGTACTTTTCAATTACCTTAGATCTAAAACCTACATTCCCTCTTTACACGAAGCACCACTGCCTTTGCTTTATCAAATAAGCCTGGGAATACAGTGGAAAAGAAGGCTGTGCCAGCTCTATTGAGGTCAAGTGGATTGAAGTCTGCTTGTGCTATCTGAATCACACATTGGCAGATGAAAAGACATGCCTTTTACCATCTGTAAATTGTTATGTGCCAGATTTTGGCTGCCATGCAACCTAAAGCATTTACTTCACTGAGGTACACAGAAAGAAAAAAGGATATAAGAAGTTTTTATCTAGATTTAGTTGGCAGCGCTAGATAAAATCAGTTTATGCTACAGCTTGGCCATTTAAATGTAAGCACTGAAGTAAATTTCTCATCCGTATAGAGATGTTCTCATGAAAAGAAAAAAAAAAAGTAGATTGTCTTGATGTCTCCATGGCTTCCTTTCTGTATTTTAGAATAAACCAGTTTTACAATGGCCTTGAAAATGCCATTTCACTAAGACTGAAACTACATACAAATGTCTGATCTTTTCAGGGCTTGTAGTCTCAAAAGACCATTGCAAATGCAAATAGCTTTAGTTGTTACTGAGGAAACAGAAACAATGAGAAGAATAAGAATGGCAGTAGGTGAGGACAAGAAACAAGATAAGTGAGAGAAATTATCTTCCTTGCAGCAGGAAAACTGGAATCTAGCACTGTTTTGCAATAATAAGTCATGTGGTAGACTGAGGATAACTTCAATCACCTCTATAAACCTCACAGTCTGTATTAAACAGCCATGATTTATGCTTTATCCAGAAGTAGTACACAGTGGTGCAGCAAAATACCTTTGGCATATTAATACAGTCACTCCCTTTCTCCCTTATTTAGTCTTTAATCCCCTTCATATTAACCCCTTATTACTTCAAAATCTGTATTGAATAAACTGACATTACATTTTCCCCATAGCTGTCAACGGTTTTTAAGGAAAGGCTATTTTATTATATTTTTGTCAGTTGGATGCCCACTGAAGCCAGGAGGGTACAACAGGATCTACACTTTGGCATTGTTGCTTTTCTCTTGGTGCTAGCACAAATGAGAAGAAGGGAGTCTAAAATTGAGATCTGAAAAAAACCCCAACCCACAACCTAAGTAAAAAGTACACAAAAGACAGATGAGACATGAATCTTGTTGAGAGGCACCACTGACCATGGCAGGGTTGGGGGTTGGAGTAGATGATCTCTAAGGTGCCCTGCAACTTAAGCCATTTTATGATTCTTGCTCTCAATTCTGTTTGACTGCTCTTTTGTAATTTTTCTTTATTTTCATGTTTAAGCATCAAGAGCCATAAATGTCTATCTGAAAAATTTACATTAAATAGGATGAAAAATGTCAAATTGAAGCAAAACCTAAAAAGAATCAGAGAAATTCCACAGATTAGCTGAAATTTTTATCAGCTCACTCTAAAATGGAAGAAATTTCTTCACAAAAAATATCAGAAGCAAAATCTACCATTTCTGGAGCAGGAGGAAAAGCAATAAAGCATGCCACAAAGATACCACAGTTGTTGTGGAAAAGCCTTTAAGCAAATGCAAATCTGGCCGAAAAACTATCTGGATCTAGGGAAGAAAGAACAAAACACGAGATATACAGCTCAGACTTAAAACCATGTTTTTCATCTAGCTGAAGTCACTTTAATACCTACTGAAAACAAAACAAACTCCAAACTGCAAGGGATTTCCTTCATTCTCAGTGACCTGATGATGTACGCATCATCAAAAATACCAACACCTAGACACTTTGAGAAACTCCCACACCTTCCAAAAATAGAAATATTTGAACTGTGGCTACTGAAAAACACAAGACCTCTTCCTAGAAGACCAGCCTCACTGAACTACACTAACTTTTCTGTTCCAAAACCTGTTTTAATGTTGCAGTTCATCTTTATCCTGGAGAAAGCAAAAACAGTACCACAAACAATGTCAGAAAAAGCAGAACTATCACACATGGACAGAACGTTAGATTTGCAAATATGTTTTGAATATCAGAGATCTGAATAGTTTACAAAATAGACACTCAGAATAACCACAAACACATATTTAGTACCTGGCTGTACTTCAGACAATCTAATGCGTGCAAACCTTCCCTAGCAGTGACCACCACAATGCACTCTTGCAGACTCTACAAGTCCACCATGGTAGAGGGAATGGACTCAACACCCCAGCTCTGATTTCTGTGATTTTCAATTTAACTTCCTTTTCCATTGGAACATGGATCACCTGCTCCACCGTGCACACTTCTGCGTTATTAATTTGTTAGCTTGCTTGAATCACAGTTGAAAACCTTTCAGCCTTGGTTTGCAGCAATAAATTCAACTGACAGCTGAAATTTGGAACGCTCACTTAATATTGATTCTGAATGTAATAACAAGCGACATGACCTTTTGGAGGGTGTAAAATATGGCTGCCACAACATCTGTGCCACATTTCTTGCTGTTTAGTAATATGCTGTAACAGCATGGAGCTGGCATTGAAGTTAAGCTTTATTATCAAGCAGATCACTCCATCTCTCTGGCTTCATTAAAAAAAAACACCACATAACCTTATTCCTCCCCTGTCACCTCAAAATGCTTCCCACATCACTGTTTCCAAGATCTAATTTATCCTGCAGTAAGCAAAGAGATATTGGACTAAGAGACACCCCCTCTGTCAGACACAGCAATTCCAGCAGACTGAAAAGCCAGAGTATGCCTTTAGTCAGTGAGGAGAAGGGATTTTCCACCAAGTATCCTAACGAAGTATCTGCCAAGTTGCACTGTTTACAGTCATCTTCCCACGCATGAGAAAATACCTTTACATCTTTCCTTCCATTCTGACAAAGGAAGAACACCCTAATGTTATTTGTGTGAGCTCTGACACCACAAACACCATTTTAATTTTGCATTACCCCAGGATAGCTTGAACTAATTTTGCTAGGCTCAATACAGATTGGTTCCTTTCAGTAATTTCTTTGAAGTGCCAGTAACTTTAAAATATAGTCCAAGGAGGCAGAACACCAATTTCTGTACTTTTTAAAATGCAATTTAAATAACTTTAAATTATCCAAGCAGTCTAACCAACCTTCAAAATGAGATCTCTGCTACAGAAAAGACATCCTCCCTCCCAATGCATTATAAACAATGTTTTAAGTACCTCCTGACTTTTTTGTTGACATAACATGAAAATGGAAACAATCCCTTTACCTTTATGAACAACACCTCTTTGATCTCTTAATGAATGCTAAACACAGAGAGGCAGATCTTTACCATGACATTTTAATTCTGGGTGGTTTCTTTGGTGATTTTATTTCCTACACTGCAAAACACTTGGTAGCAACACAAATTTTAAATGCTTTCAAACTTATCCTTCAAGAAAAAAATAGACAACTTCACAGTTTATAGGTAAAGCTTAGAAATAACAGACCTGTTGGCACGTTAACAAATAGAGATAATACAAAGAATAAGAAAATATTTGTTTTTCTAAAAAATCTTTTTGATCATGTATTCCAAGCTTTGTATGTGTACATCTGTACTCAGTTTGTGGACAGGACAATATAACCTGTCTCAAGCAGATTATGTCACGGTTACAGACTGAGAAGAAGAGAGCTGTTCTTTTAGTAACTGTATCATTAAAAGTTACAAAGACGACTAAAGTTTATAAATACATTCATTGTGGAAATGGATTCCCGATATGTAAGTTTCAAAAGGTATTAAACATTACTCTCTATATGTAGTAACACATACTAATTCACACATACTACAATTAATAAATATATTTGATTATTACTGAAGGCAGGAAAATTCCAAGATACTCAGAATATTAAATGAATGTGGATCTATTATACATACACAGTGTCACTCAGCCATTTTATAGGTATGCTCTAAACATAATTCATCAACTGATCCAATCAGCTCTCCCATTGTATTACA
The DNA here is from genome assembly GCF_026170545.1 of Melanerpes formicivorus. NCBI lineage: Eukaryota > Metazoa > Chordata > Aves > Piciformes > Picidae > Melanerpes > Melanerpes formicivorus. The sequence continues at coordinate 44,753,017 of NW_027142354.1, read as the reverse complement.
GCAGATGAAGCTGACACAGTAAAAAACACAATGAAAGACTGCTTGGACAAGGTGTGAGAGAATGACTCAAAAAAGAATCATTAAATTGTTTCAGCTACAATGAAGTCTGGGACTCATCTGAAGAAGCTGGAGAATAAAATGCTTTAAAAGCTGTAACTGACCTTTGAGTTCCCTCAAATCTCATTCCATTAAATGTAAAATTAGAAGAAAAAAGTGTTACTCAAAGAGCCAGAGAACCCGTGGTTTTGGTCTTTACCCAAGCTTCAGTATTATATGCAATGTCCAGAAACTCCAGTAGCTTAATCGCTCATTAAGTGTCTTTGAAATGCACGCTCTTCAGCTGCATGACAGTTGTCTTGAAGAACAGTGTTTAGAAGTCCTACATTATGGAATTTATTGAAGCATCAGAGATAGCCATACACTTAACAGCTTTGGAAAAGCGTTCTCACTATCAGACACGAGAGTTTAATTGAACCACCAGGCTTTTGAGTTTTAAGTAGTATATAACCAAAATCACTGATTAGCCTCAATAGTTTCAAACATGTCTTCTTGAGAAGCCGTAACAATTTGAAGGGGGAAACTTAGCCTAGTCCCTGACTGCAAAGACTGAAAATAAATTACCATTGGATGTAAAAGAAAAATAATGTAAAGGTCTATATAATTCATTGGATTGCTAATGGGAATATAGAGCAGAGGCATAAACAATTCTTTGTCTCTTTTCTTCTGTCACTTCTGCTTGCAACTTTCCTCTCTCTCTCTCGTGGCCTTGACAGGGTATCTCTGTTTTGATTATTGTGTGAGGTAATGGAAAGGAGGGAGTGAGTAGGGGAACAGAATGTGTCCCCTGGATCCATCCAGGGGGGTCTACAGAGTTTCTTTGTTGTTTATAAATTGTAAATACATATATATTGTACATATATTGTATATTTTGTACATATTCATTGCATTTCATATTTCTAGATTTTAGTTTGCTTGTAAATATAGCTTCATTTGCTTCCGTTTATTTTGGGGGTACTTTCTCCAAATTAATTGGGGGGCTTAATTTCAACCCACCACAGAGGCTTAAATCTACTTCTCTGCAATACAAAACTAGCTGCCATCCTTACTGATGTGGCCTTGCTTGCACCCTTTGAGGCATCAGAAAAAGCAGAGGTAAACAATCATGAATTGGATTACTCCTACATTCTCAGCTGAGAGAGAATTTAAAACTAATCTGATTATATGTATATTATATGAGCCACTAAGAATCTTTTTGCAGCATTTACCAAGCTTCTACACATAAAAAAGGGCATTTTATTTAGCACTGGGCTAATCTATCAAGTGGTAAGCTTCAAAGGGAATGTTCAGGAAAAAGAAACCAAACAAAAACCCCCTGAAGTAACTTTATAACACAGAGATATTTCTTTTTTATTGAACTGCAAAGAATTATTTCAGACTCTTCAGCAATGACAGATTTTCAGATAAAATACAATTTCTCCTTTGGACTTTCAAAACTTAATTCCCAAGGATATAAGTCTTGTATGTTCTAAAGCACTCCAGAGCAGCAGTTGGAAATCATAGAATTGTTTGGGTAGGAAGGGACCTCTAAAGGTGATCTAGTTCAACCCCCCCTGCAGTCAGCAGGGACATCCTCCACTAGATCAGCTTGCTCAGAGCCTTATTTGAGTCTGACCTTGAGTATCTCCAGGGATAGGGCCTCAGCTATGACCCCAGGCTAACCTGTTGCAGGGTCTACCACCCTCATAGTAAAGAACTTGTTCCTAACACCTTCTCTTCTCTAATTTCAAACCTTTGCCCCTTTGAAAACAGTCCCTCTGCAGACTTCTTGTACTGCCCCTCCAGGTACTGGAAGTCTGCTATTAGGTTTCCCAGAGCCTTTTCTTCTCTAGGCTGAATAACCCCTGCTCCCTCAGCCTATCCTCATATGAGAGGTACTTCAGCCACCTGATCATCTTTGTGGCCCTCCTCTGGACCCACTCCATCAGGGCCACATCCTTCCTGTGCTGTCCAGAGCTGGACACAGTACTCCAGGTGAAGTCTTACCAGAGCTGAGTGGCAGAATTTTATATTAGCACAATTTAGACAAGATTAACTCTGTATTTTATTCTCAAGTAGTGACAATCTTGAGCCCACAGGTCAGAGGTGATTTGGTGCCTGAAGAATGACAGAACAATGTAATTTGCCTTAGCATGTCACTTGAGCCACCTCCCTTTAATTTCCAGCATATTAACATAATGCTGCTCTATTACCCAGCTGAATTTGGTGCTCTTTATGACTACTGAGACATATATTCCGATAAAGGTGAAGAACCTCCTTATTTGGTATTTTGCTTCAAGCTCTGACTCCTAGGAGGAGATGATTATTTGGAAGTCTTAGCACTACAATCCTCCTAGCTTCAAGGAAAAGGCTTTTTTTGAAAAAGGATGTGGGTGTAGCCTAATGATTTAAAATAAAAAGACCTTAAAAAAACCTCCCATTTGTAGAAAACAAGCTCATAATATTGTCAGACTTATTTCATAACCTGCACTTTGAAATTCTCCTTATTTTTAGACCTGTTATTTAACTATACATATATTTTAACCTTTTTGATAGAAAGATGACATCCACATAATCATCTAGACAAAACATCAACATCTCATTTGCATGGTTACTAGTATTATACATTGAAAGATCTTTCTCCCCAGTAACTTCCCTGCTAGTATAATATCATATTAGTGACTTTACAGGATATTTTTAGGTAATTTTTTTTCATTCAATTTCTTTCCTGTGTGTGGAAGACACAATCCCATTCACTTGCTTCACTTTACTGCAATACTGAATACATTGTGGATGTATGGAAGGACAGAACACCTAACAGCAAATAGGAAACCAGATTCTTTCATCATCACCTTTAGAGTTTGGGCATATACACGATATTGCACAAATGCCAAGATGTTAATCTCAGGCTGTGGGTAAAATGTATCTCCCAAAGCTTTATCATTCTATGTCTGTACTAGATAAACTCACTGTGGATGTTTACTGTGAGAGCTGAAGAGTTCATCTACATACCTATTTGCATGTGCATATCAGTCAGCTGCAGAAAAAAATAGAAGAGAATAGGATTGGTAGAGCTTTCGATTGACACACCGAGCATGAACATTTATCCAGCGATCATAAATATGCATTCTGACAACATTCTTCCATGCCAGTATGCATGCTGGAGACCAGAATAGAAAAGAGGAGTGAAACAGACCCTCAGAAACCCATGGTTTCCAAGTATTTTCCAGGAACTTGAAATCACTAAGATCAGACAAAGGCACCTCTGGAACCTCTGTAAAAATGCTGGATTTGTACAGGTGAAAACATATTCACACAGTCAAGTGGAAAAATATTCCAAGTAGCTTATTAATCACAAATACAGAACAAACATACCAGTGCCACTGAAAATCATCAATGCTAATGCAGAAGGCATCTCTGATTAGAAAATGCTCAAAAATGATTATACAGATGAGCGAGCCTGATTTTGGGGATCATCTTCTTTCTGCATCTGACATGTAAATGCAACTATTCTGATAAATCAGAGTAGGAAGCAGCACAGTATAGTAGTGAAAGTTGTATTTTAACTTAAAGTGATTTGACCAACTTTTTAGTAAGGAAGCTGTGATTAAGTTCATGTTTATCTGTTGCTCTACAGAGAGGTTGGCAAAGTGGAGATGTAAAGCATATAAACCATGTTTTGCAAAGTGGGTAAAACCCTCTTTATACTAAGGCTTTCTAGAGCTAGCATGGTTGTGATCATGGGGAAAGCAAAATTACACACAAACTGAAAGAGAAAAAGGAACTGAGAGGGTCAGGGGACAGGAAAAGGAATTAAATCTTGAAATGAGTCCAGAAAGATACCAAGAAGCCATTTACGATTAATTCAACGGACATTACATGTAAAGAATAGTAAGTGCTACCTACTCTTCTCCCTGTTTCTCTGTTGAGTGATAATGATGTCACATTTCACAGAACTGGAAAGCAAAGCAGGTTGACCCACACTACAAGTCTCTTATCTGGGCAGAGCTGATGGGACTGTTTGCCATCTGCTGGCTGGAACACACAAGCATCACTATGTTCAATAGTACCTACTTGACAGTTGGACTATCAAAACCACACACACATATTGAAAAGAAGAAGAAAATATGTCTCCTCAATTTTAGGATATTCTTTCCTGAAATGTCTTCCCAGGTGTAAAATAAGATAATTCTCAGCAAAACTCCAATGGCTCCCAGAGCAATTTTATATATATGAGCATAAGCAGGTGCTCACACATAGTAAGGAGGGCACAGATAAGTACATGGGGAATAAGACCTGGAATGCTCAGGTCCCATTGCTATGAATCCCTGATACTAATGCACCGGCACTTTCTACTTCGACCTCTCAGGAATCAAAGTCACACTCAGAATGCATCACTTCAACAGCTCTGCCAGCAGCAGCACTTTGATTTGTTTGACATTTACTGATCATCTGGTAAACTGAACGCTGCAAATTCTACATTGCAGAAAGACAAAGCTAAGGAAGGGAAAAAAAAATTACCAGCACCATGAGGCTGATGGAACAGAGAAGCCAGGCTAGTGTTCTACCAACTGACTTGAGACAAGTCTACACGTAAGAATGAGAAAGTGAAGGATCAAGTACTAGGGCTAAGTTGCACTCACTGAAAGTCTTACATGGTAATGTTTCCCACTTAAAAAACCTCCATGAAATTTTCAGTGTAAACAATCATTCTCCTCTTACTTTAATTAGGGCCCTCTTCCTGCCACACTTAAGAGTAACTTACCAGGCTTTTAACACAATGCCATTAATAAAACATTGTCTGAAAATCAGGATTAAAAGAATTAGAGCACCATGGAATCACATCTCCAAATCCCATTAACGCTGACTCAGACCATCAGTCGGAAACAGCTACAGAAAGCTCCATGGGAATGACATTATTTTAAAACATTAAAGGATTCAAAACACTTTTCCATTTGTTTCTTCTGCTCAGTGGTGTTCAGTTTCCATTACTAGCATGTAGCCATGGGTATATTTCAGCACTTAGACTGTCAGCATGGGAGTTCGGAAATGGCAATAAGGAACTTTAGAGGTTTTGCATAGCTTTCTAGGATATGCCCGATTCCAGTTTTGGGGCTAATATTTTGTTAATCAGACTACAGAAGAGGAAAAAACCTAAAGTGGAAGTAGTTGTCTTCTTAAGCCAAGATATTTGAATAATTCCTTGTGGAAGGAAAACCAATAGAATCATATAAAACTGTGAGCTTTTATCATAGTGAGTTTGAACAGAAGTTGTGACATTCCATAACTTTGCCCATATATGGTAATGGTTCTTTAAAGAGAATGACAAGGGCTTTACAGTGGTCTAATAAATCACTTGATAATGAACATGAAATACATGGACTGCCAGAAAGTATCACTGATGTTTTATTAACCACCATTATTAGGTGTTTCAAACTTCAGTCAAAGCGAAAACTTAATGCAGATACCCCTGGTAGCACAGAGGCATAAAGTTCCATCAGGAATGTTGAAATATTTCTGATGAGGAAAATACAAAAGGAGCAGAAGCAGCAGACATCTACTAAATCATCTACTAAATGTGCTCATAGGCAAAACATACCTCCAAGCTACCCCATCTACAAGCTGGAACAGCCTTTTGCCTTCAAATGGAGTGCTAGAGATTTTTCTCAAATACAAGAAAGCAAACCAACTAGAACTAATGACTGAAAAAGTAGTGGAGTCCTACCCATTACCATTTGTTCCTTAACATAACTTGGAAGTATATTTACACATTATAATGAATACTAAGATTTGTGGCAATGCTAGCAACGAGCAGTGTGAGCAATCTGGCAGTGTAGGCCTAGAGCCTGACATGGTGGTAGGCCATGCTCAGCATAAGTGCAGAGCCAGCTAGCAGTGTAGCAAAACAGTGCTGTGCCTACAGCATGTAACTAAAACAGGACACTGGTAGCTATAAACACAGAAAGTTATCTTGGAACAACAGGACATGCACCTGCATCAACAAACCTCGCGTGTCATTAGTAGTTGGACCAATAATCTATAATAGTGCCATGTGTGGTCACTCATAGGGAACCAATGAAGCTATGCCAACGAGGCTCTCCGAGTTTATACAAGTTGTAGAAGTTCCCTTGATACACACTTCTACCTTTCCTTTCCCTTCTTCTTCTTTGCTTTACTTTACTGTGCTATACTTGCACTATACTGGAACAATAAAGGAACAATACTCGATCATATCGGTCAGCTGTATTGACTCCAATCTCTGTCGTCTATAAAGATTACAATGAAAAATTTCAACACCAAGATAAAAACGATGAAAGGATCTAGGGGAGTCACAGAAATTCTCTGCAAGCATCCCAAAGCTATCAAACGCTCATCTTTTTTTTTTTTTTTACAACACCAAAGAATAAAGACTTTCCTCTATCCAGAAGTTTAAATGGTCAAACCCACTTTCATTTCCCAATCCAACAGACAGGGTGGGAATCAAAGTATGGTTCAGAGAAACAGAAGGTCCTCAGGCTAGCCCCAAGCACACTGAAGAACTACAGCTGTTGAATTTTTTTTCCTTGATGAGCACACTAGTAACAGTTGTGCTTAGGTTTCATTGGAGAAAGACTAAAAACCAAAGTAAAATGTACAGCTTCAGGGTTTCTTTCTAAAAATAGAAAAGTATGCATGAAACCACAATTTTACAAATCAAATGGGATTACCAGATCTTTTCCCCACATCCTCTCACATGTCATTGGATATCACTCTCTGCTCAAAGGCAGTGAAAAAAATGAGTCAAATCTTTAGCTTTACATTTAATCCAGTGTTTACACGAGTGTGCTTGAATCACACAACATCTCTGCGTCACAAAACAATGAGAGGTATTACTAGTTATTACTGTTTGCCATTTAAGAAAACGTTAAGAATAAGCCAAAGGATATTTCTGATATTTTTCAAGCTATTCTGTTAATTAAATTCTATTTCACCAGTAAGGCTACAAATAATTATTGCATTATATAGAAAATTAGGTTTGTTTTCACTTAATAACACTGATATAAAATGTACTTTTCTATTCACATAGTAAAAAGTTAATTTTCCTTCACGTTGAGTGACAGCAGTTAGTCCTCACAGAATGTAAATTGTATCCTAGGCTACATCAAGAGGAGTGTGGCCAGCAGGGCAAATGAGGTGATTCTGCCCATTTACTCTGCTCTTGTGAGACCCCACCTTGGATACTGCATGTAGTTCTGGTGTCACCATCACAAGAAGGACACAGAGCTGTTGCAGTGGTCTAGAGGAGGGCCACAAAGATGGAATGGAATGGAATGGAATGGAATGGAATAGAATAGAATAGAATATGATGCAAGGGCTGGAGGATAGGCTGAGGGAGCTGGGGCTGTTCAGCCTAGAGAAGACAACACTCTGGAGGGACCTTAGAGCTGCTTTTCCATACCTGATCTAAACATCAACTCTTTTTTTTTTAACTGCATTCTGACCATATGATATTAAAATGGAAACCAAGGCTATATCAAATAACCATAATCAACATTAAAAATGTTTGAAAAATAAATGCAATAGGGAGAGGAAACTATTTGCTACGGAGCTGACTTTCTCGTCAGTGTTGCTCCTCTCCTTACTAATGTTACATTTGGATAATATTGATTCCAGTGTTTAGAGTTTATACTCTAAAAGAAGCTAAAAATCGTAACTCTTTGTGTTTATGGTGTATCTTTGAAGCTCTCTATGGGAAATATTGCTAGAAAATTCTGTGTATTCATTAATATATTGATTTTATACGATACCATCCTATAGAAGATTTGGTTCTGAGCTTACAGCGATACATAAATTCTATTTCCCTACCATGCTCTTTAGTCTGCTTACTAAATCAAGTGTCAAATGAAACATACTCAGCTGAAATAAGCAGCTGTAACATCATCGACAGTACTGCTGGGATAGTGCCTGTTACAGAGGCCAACATTTCCATTTAAATTCAATAGTACAACAAATAGGAGTTTTTATTATCTACCAGAAGTGTGGGGAGAGGAGGCAAAGTAACTAATATGGCTAAATCAGGGAATCAATCCTCCCCCTTCTGTTTTTATGCCTGTAAAGGGAGTCCAATAAAACTCCTACAACAGTCATAACTCAGCAGCAGATAAAATTTATTACACACATCTGGTTTGCAAGAGAAGAGATTTTTAAGCAATTTAATATATAGCATACTAGTATTTGCCCCTTTGTACCTGTAAGACTAGTGAGCTGCACAGTTTGATTCATGTCTTGCATAAACCAGATTTTATTCCAACCCCAGAAAATATTCATACAGCATGACTGACATAACTCAAGGTCTTCCCTTAAAAAGAAAAAAATCCTGTGATACACCTCCACAAAATAAACAATATACGCTTCTACCCCTAGCCCTTCTTCCACCCTGCAGACAGACTCAGCGTGTGGTTCCTGAGGAATTAGTTGTAGAAGAACTCCCCTGCTGACAGCAAAATGCCAAATGCACGTCCTGCACATGTAATGTGTCTGACATTTCCACATCTCACCAGGTTAGCGTTTCTGACAAGTGCTTAAAAATATATGTCTTCTAAAATGTGTGTTTATTGCTGCCTTCCTATCTCCACTTTATAATGCTTTAAAGTGTTATTTTACTCATGGAGACACCTCCATGTTTGTCTTTTGATTTAAGTAGAATTGCTTTTTGAGGGTCAAATACCTCTTTGGAATCGATGGGTCCATTTCAGTTGACGGATAGTAAAAATGTGCAAATACTACCTTCTTCATATACAACAGAACTGTTAAAAACTGAAAAGAATCAACATGATTGACAGATTTAACAGGGGCAGCAATGAAAATGTTATAACACCCTACCTTCTTTCATGTTGTTATTCTTTCAGTAGGAGACCTTGGGAAAATCTGCAAAATTTTCAAGTGTCAGAGCAATTTCTTCCCTACTTCTATTTTGTCCCCATAAAAGTGCAAATTCCTAGTAGAGACCTTTTACAAACTGAAGAGGAATCTGGAATAGACACAGAATTGGTGCATCAATTCTTTTTGTGATTGTCATTACAAACATTTTTCTTAGGGAAAAACCTGTAATATTTGCAGAAGTGCAGTACTAAAGCTGTACCTAACAGATTCTGTGCACACCATCCAAAAAGCTTTATGGCATTATACATAATGGACATGATATTAATTTTTCTCAGAACTTCTAAGATGCCTCTGGACAGTCAGTCAGGCCTCAACTTTAAAATGTGGAACATAAAAAGTGACTTCAAGTCATCACAAAAGACACTTGGTTAGACATCTGCCTTCCTATAAAATAATCATAGCATGCTTATATACATCTACACATTTTTTTTTAATGTTTTATATATGCTTTTGAAATCACATCTGAAATATTTTCTCCTGATCTTTTTCTCTCAATACTAATAGTACTGCCAATGACAGTAACAGTCACTGATGCTAATTGAACTTTATGACTTTGAAGCGAGATTCATAAATTACTATAATTTCTTTCAGATACTGAATTGAATAATTAGGCATTCTTCAGTAACATGCTGCACACCACAAAAATGATGAAGCCCAGAAAAGAGAGACATTTTAAACTCTGCTACAGAATATTAGTATCGTTGAGTAAAAGCATTTTTAACTTTCTCCACTGTCACAGTCTTGTACTTTTAAAACTATAGCCACCTCTGATCGTGATAAAAATAGATTTCAAGAAAAATTAGAAGGTTTTGAACTTCCATGGAATTCAGTCAGAGAGGTCAATCCCATTTCAAAGGAAGGCAGACTCTGTTAGATGCAACACAGAGCACAGAGTTTGCGGTAAATTCCTGCTGTCTGACCCAGCCACAGCTACTCAGTTTTCCTTCCAACTCACAATATATCCTGACAGTTATAAGGAGGGTGGCAAACAGTGTCATCATAATAGTTTTTTACTTCATCTGAAATCACAGTACTTCAAAATATCTCTCATGAATCAACAAAGGAAATGAAGCTTAGCATTTTACTTAGCAAAAGGTAATCAAGCTTGATGCCCTTATACAGAAAGGCCCTACCTCTGGTGCAGGAAAACAGTTGCAGGTACAGAGCAAACTTGGGAAAATGACCTTTGACACATTTAGACACAAGACAGCTATGTCATGTAATTTGCTGAAATACATTGAAAGCAACAGAGCATTACAACCCATCTGAAACCATACCTTCTTAAACTGACCAAAAAATGTGTATTCCCTATATTTGGCATTCAGTGCTTCCCTGCATCTTTTTACAATTCTCTGTGTAGTTTTTGTAAAGACAAAACTCTCCAATAAACCACTGCAAAGGCTCATTTCATTATGCCAGACACAACAGGCAAATATAGTAGTGAGGGCAACATGAGAGAGGACAGAGTAACTTCAGACTGGTCTTGTGCTCATGCCCAAGATAGTACTACATTGAGGACGTGCACTTCAAGAGTGGAACTCCTTTATTTCCCCATCAGGATCTACCCTGTTCTGAACTGCACACCTTCTAAACTAACTCCACAAGCTAAACTCCATCCATTACTCTTGGCTACATAGAGAACTTGGCCTTCATTAGGGATATATTCTGTTCCTGCTTTCTTTCATCAGGAATATATTCTGGTTTAACCTGGCTTACAATTATAAACAAAACTTTGAAATCTGACTGTTTCAGGCTCTGGCTGTGAATGCCCCTGACTCTGAGACAAGGTTAATAAAGTTTATTTATCTAACTAAATACATGGTTGCTCCCCTGTGATAGGGACTATGTAAGCACGTAACCAATTAACTGTTAAGATATCAAATGATCAGATGTTAATCTCTTAACACACTGAAGACATTCACATACCATCATTATGTGAACTGCATTCTATATGTATAAAATGAAAAGAGACCTTTTTGCTAAAATCTGACTTCATTAGTCTCCTACTGTACTTACATCCAAAAACAAAATATTTTTTTTTTTGTAATTAAGAATTTATTTTTCAGTTGGTTTTGTTGTTTCTAATCGCCATAATGTAATGTCAGGGCAGGTATTAGAGTCTATGTTAGTGGTATAAATAATTGTGTACAGCTGTCATTTGAGCCTAATTTTGCACAGTCCAGTCATACTGCATGCAGCATGATACTGCAGCACTTGGCAGTATAAATTTACAACAGATATCACACCCACAGAAAAGTGATATTGCACATCACAGGATTCTCAGTAGCTAAAAAAAATGGGTTTCTCTTCCCCTATTCCTTCTTTTTAATATTAAGCCTTGTAAGAAATACGTGCCTTAGATAGAACTGATTTGTTGCAATTTTTAAGTTTTATCTTTGGGTCCTTTATCTTTCTCAGTTTTTATAATATATTTCCTTGGCATGTAACTGCATTTTTATGAAGAAAGCACTGTAAATATTATACTGTATTGTTAACTGCAGATTAAATTGCTTCATTTTGTTACAAAGTTCGTAAAGCTTAAAAAAGTCTTCAACTCTTATCTAGCTAACAGATTTAATCATGATTATGTAACAGATTGAAATCTCCATAATGGGAGATCATAACAAAATTCCTCTAGAAGTTTGCTACTTCTTAAATGAACTATTCAACACGCAGGGGCATACAACTGTGGAGTAGTGGGAGAGAAAGAATAGAAGTGAGCTAGTGGATTCAACAAAAAACAAAAGGAACACAGAGAACAAGATAACCAGACTTGTTGACAAGGGAGCTCAAAAGCATGGTGAAGAAAAGGCTGTGACTAATTTATTTACTTTAACCAGATGATGATAAAGAGTACCTGTCTGCCTGATTTAGGGATCCATGTGAAAAACACAAGCCTACCTGTCTGAGAAATTCTGTCTTACAGATGTAGCAAATCTGTCTTGCTGTGCCCCTACAAATATCTAACAGCATTCACAGACCTGTTGAAGGAGACAAAAAGATGCCACAGAAACTTCTTCAGTACTCTCACTTTATAATTCCATCTCCCTGTTTTATTTACTAACTTCCAGATAATTAGTACAGAGGTAGCATCAGGAGAAATTCAGATGCTAACCTGTAAATGGGCTTTTCTGTGCCTTATGTTCAAGTGACCATTTAAAGAATGCTCCAGGCAATCATGTCCCTGACACAGGAAGTACATGTACTGTATAGTGAAGTGCCATCAGTCAGGCACAGCAATATGAGTTTGAACAAGAACAGCTGATACATTTCAGCACCGAGGTTACCAACATCTCTAAGCTATTGTAACTAAAAAGCAGAGCAAGCAAGACAGCTGAATGCCTGCAGTCCATCAATTAAAATCTAGGCATTCAGCTTGAGGAATCAGGACCAAAGGTTATCTAAAGGCTTTAGCAACCATTATGTTCAAAAAAGGAAAAGCAAATACATAGGAAGGCAAAAGGTACATTATACTCTGTGCTGAGGGTTTCTTCTGGATATGCTGTGACAGCCATGTCCATGGAACCAACACTGCTAAAACTGCCCAGAACTATACCACAGAACAAACTAGAAAGGGCTCTCTAACACCAAAACAGTAAAAACCAAGCAAAACTTTATTGTGCCTCTATCAGACTCAATCCTTTTGTTATTTTTTCCCCACATAAAGCAAGCCTGACTATTGTTCTCAGTCTTCGTCTAAGCCCCACCAGTGTGATCATATGATGTTACTCTAATTTAACCCCATTACTCTTTTGTCTTCCCAGAACTGAAATGCCACTTCTCTTCTTCCTTTGAGGTTCACCTCAAATAACTGTCTTTGTTCTTAATGAGACCAATCCATATCTTTGCTCCTGCATACTGTGTTCAGTAACAGGAAGATTTTCTAACACTATAAAAACACTGGTTTTGTAGCAAGTTTTGTGCTCTTTTCAATAGCTGCTGTAACCACTACCTTTGATAAAATGCCTCACATTCAACATATTCTGCTTCTGAATAGTGATCCCTCCCATGAACTCAAGCTTATTTATCTCTTCAGTATGTGTATCTCCTTTCCTCAGTTTTTTACTTTCTCATTGTATTGCATGTGTTTAAAAAAGACAAACCCAGAATGTGCAGTGAAGGCACTGATCAGGAAGCCTGCAGCAAAGCACTAAGTGAACTGATGTATCAAAGGTAGGCTAATTCATCAACAATTATACTTTTAAATATGTGATTTGCTGATTATCAATATATAAGAGACTAAATCTTGCCTTTCTTGATGTGAATCAACAAAGATAAAATCACCTTTGCCCCTTGCCCAGACAATAGCTGACGTGTATTAGGAAGATGCCACTGGATAACAACTCTCTGGAATGTGCATAGACAAGATCATCTCTACCCATCAGCTAACCCGGAAAGGGAGGATGGTGAAAAGGACAATGGATTCACCACCTGGACACACCTAAAAAACTGTATAAAAGACCTGAACAATGCCTGCTCAGGAGAAGAAAAACGGAGAATACAAAGATAGAAAAGGACAGACACAGGAGAAAAGACATCACCATGCAGCCTGGAAGCAGCAGACCAGGAGGAACCTGCTCTCTGTGTCCTAAGTTCTGCCTGCTGCAACTCATGGAGCTGAAGAGGCTGCTCAGAGGACTTGGACTTTGGGATCTCTCCCTCCCCTCCTCCAGTGGAGGACAGCACAGACAATAAAGATAACATCTCCAAAGCGGCAGCACCCTCTCCTCCACAGACTCAAACTGTCTTGGGGGGTGGGGAATGTGGTAATATAATTCCTTTCCTCTTCTCTCTCTCTCTTCTCCCTCTCTTTCTCTATTTTTTTCCCTCTCTCTCTCCATTCTTCTGTTTTGTCCACTTCATTCTGTTAATAAAAATCCTCGCTGCTGATATTTTGGCCTTGTTTGTGCCTCTAACTTCATAACACAGGAATGTACAAAAGAACTGAGCCTCTTTCCCTCTCCAGACTGAGACACAGTACATTAAAAAATAACCATTACCTGAAACAAGAATGTTAATCTCTTTGTCTACTTTTGCTGTTTTTTAGCTACTGATCAAATGAACAAGAAATTATGTATACCAGTTACTCAGGTGGTTTTCTCAATAAAAATCAGGAGTATAAAAATAACATAAGACTGACTGAATTAATGAGAGTTTTGTATGAGCATACAAGCACAGTGTGAAAATATTATAAAACTCACTGAAATTACTTTAGCTGAAATTTTACTTTAGCTCCACTTCTAATGTGAAGTAGCTTAATGACTTTTCTTGATTTAAATGTAGACTCCCGTGGCTCAAACAAGTTGCTCTGGCAGCCAGACTCCAACACGACATTGTCAAGTCTCAGACAAACCTTGTGTTTCCATGCCATGCCACCTTATGTCAGAAGCAACAGAAGCATACAATGGTGTGGCGCAGAATGGTAGCCTTACACTCACCAGGGGAGAACCTGACTCATTATGGAAATATCCAGTGTTATCAGGCACCCCATACAGATGTTTGCTTCTGCTTTGCTCACAAAGCAATGCTGAGGAACCCTTGTGGTTTAAGTAATATTCCTGATTTTCTTTAAAAATACATCTTGTAGCTCTGTAAACAAGAGGTAAAGAAGCTCACACAAAGTATCCCAAGCCCTTTGCATATAGTATGCTAACAGTTGATTTGCTTTAGATCATGGTGAATGTATGTCCAACAATTTCTCTTTAGTTTTATCTTGGTGAATCTCTGGTAAACTCATCCAGTACTGAGAAATATCTACTGGGTGTTTTTACTTCAGTTTTCTCTTTCCCCTTTAGGTACCATCTGAGCTCTCCCAAACACGCTGCCCATTTGTAGTCTAACCACTACAGTATCAACCTCCACCAAGGTTTCAATTTTCCACAGTAACCTGCAACTACGGCAGAATTCACCACAAAAGTTTCTCTCTCCATATTCTATTCCTTTGACAATAAGAATACATGCTTCTCAAAAGGCTTAACATCATTATTCAAACATCACCTTTTACCATACTCCCCTGTTTCAGGCAGAAACTTCTATGATCATATTTTGTTCTCCCATGAAATAACAGTTAGGGCTGGAAGCTGAAGAATTCCTACTAGAATCTGAAAACATACATCACACAACAATTAAAACCCCTTGGAACCTCACTGCATGGGCCTGCAGTAGCCATACAGTAACCATAGCTACTTGTTTCAATGGAAATGAAAAGGAATAGCAATGAATAACAATGAAATGATAAAACACATTACGAAGAGCCATACCAAATCCTAAAAGGAAAGAAAACCTTAAGAGTGAAAAATGGGCAAAACAGCCAGCTTTTTGCTTTGATTTTCAATGGACATATTTACCTCTCCAATAACATATTCAAAAAATATATGCAGGTATTCATTTTGACACTTTTGGGCAGGACACAAGCAGAAGAATTTACCAGCTGTGCATTGTTGTCTGATAAATAACAAGAAATGTGCAATTGTCTGTCATAATCCTGTTACACTAAAGTATGCAAAGTAACATCTCTTGTAGAGAACTTAATGTGAAGGGAATGAAGAAAACAGTTTGTTACTGCCTTCTGAAACCTAGCACAGCACCAGACTCCCCATTGCAAATTTACTCAGAACATTCTGAGACTAAAATGTGTACCCAGTGCAGGCAGTCTGCCAGTGTGTAAAGCAATTGTTACTGCTGACCTTCCCACCCACCTTGTACAGTTACTAAATATATGCCATGCAGGAAAAGATCAGCCAATTTTCTCAACTACAACATGGGAGGTACAGGAGGATTTAGAACTTGTTAATTACTTACAGGGTAATTTCTAGCATTTTAATTCTTATTTAAGTGTGGAACCAACATTAGGTTACGAGGCAATGAACTTTTGGTTACAAACAACAGGGCCCCATGACAGGCCTGCCTTTGCCGTCTGCAAGCCTAGAAAGAAGCAATTGTTTATCATCTGGCATTCTCATGTAATTTAATTATAACTAAGGCAGAAGTTGAACTCCTGCTGTTTTATGTGCAATGGAGAGCTCTGTGATCACATAAGATTTTTTGATGATCTGTTACAAGATCAGTTCTGGGAAATACCAGCAGTTTGGGATATAGGTGTCACTTCAGAATGGAGGCTTTCTATTTCTTTGCTATTCACATCACTGGAACAACTCTCAGTGACACAGCAGACCAAACAATGTCCTGCGTTCTGCACAGGTAAGTTTGACACACAACTCCAAAAGGCTCAGTACCAGAAATGCCTATACTTTGGTCAAAATTATTATGATTTAAGGAAATATTACAGGGCTTACACAAATTAATTATCTTCCTTCTATGCCACATACATATATTTATATGGACTTGTAGAACAACTAAGGTTAAAAGGGACATCTTAAGGCCATGCAGCCCAACACGCCAACTTCAAAAGTCAAATTTCCAAGTTAAAGTCAGCTCCTTGCTCTCTTTATTCTTGATAAGATTATCTACATTTTGTAACATCAGATACCTATTTTTGGTTCCTCAAATAGTAGCAGAAAGAGGAACACATGACCTTACAGCCTTTACTTTTGCTACTGACTACATCAGGCATCTAAATGTTGTTGGCACAAGCATAACAGATCTTCTCACACATGCAGACTTAACCAAAAAGCAGTCTCCTCCTCTTGACTGGGTGCACTATGGTTCTATGTTTAGACAAACTATGCAATATGGATAATGGAGATTATATCTAGACCTGAAAACTTAGCTATTTACCGAAATCTATATAAAACAGATGACAGCAAGACACAATGTTCAAATGGCTCCAGTGTCAGAGCTTTAGGCATTAGAATAAATGTTTCTCTTTGTCAGATCTGGCACAGTCATAACTTACTTGTAAAGTGAAAAGGCTGCTTCAAAGCTCCCCTATTCAATGATGAAATCACATTTTCCTGGTAACCCCAAGCATGTCATTTATCTCTGTCAGAAGAAAGCCTTCAATGAACAATAAAGCAAGTGTCACCACTTTTCATTAACAAGAAATCTGCTAGTAATGCTGGCTCTCCCAATCTACTTGTGATACAGATGGGTGAGGGAATGAGGGAAGAAATGTGAACATACATGAATATGAGAACATATTAAAGAAAGTTATCATTTTGAGAGAATAAAATAACTTCAAAAACTACAATTTTAAAAAAAGAAGCTCTCTTCTCCATCTCTTATGTTTTCAGCAACTCATATCTTAACTAATATTCTGCCTTCAATTTTTTATCGATATCTAAATGCAAGTCTTGTGTTTTTCAAGGTGACTTACGAATAGCAAGTTACATAAGAGGTCAGGTTTTTCTAATTCTTTAGAAAGAACTGATGAAACAGTAATAAAGTAATTTGTCACATCACTTGACTAAAAGTGACTTACACCAACACAGATCAGCAGGTGCACTGCTGCATGAAGTGCTCCCTCCTGCTATTACTTGCAAGGTAAAATGTATAATATATCAAGACGAAAATTAAAAGTGGAATTGAACAGCCCTACCAAGCTATGGAACTCCAGGGTTGCAGATGTTTAAGTATAGACACGTTTAGAAGAAAGATGATGATGATGCAGCTGGGCGATGCACTTTGGCTACAGCAATCCCATGCAGAGCTACAGGCTGGGGTCGGAGTGGCTGGAGAGCTGCCAAACAGAAAGGGACCTGGGGGTGCTGATTGACAGCCACCTAAACATGAGCCAGCAGTGTGCCCAGGTGGCCAGGAAGGCCAATGGCATCCTGGCCTGCCTCAAGAATAGCGTGGCCAGCAGGAGCAGGGAAGCCATTGTGCCCCTGTACTCTGCACTGGTTAGACCACACCTTGAGTCCTGTGTCCAGTTCTGGGCCCCTCAGTTTAGGAAGGACATCGAGACACTTGAACCTGTCCAGAGAAGGGCAGCGAGGCTGGGGAGAGGCCATGAGCACAAACCCTATGAGGAGAGACTGAGGGAGCTGGGATTGTTTAGCCTGGAGAAGAGGAGGCTCAGGGGTGACCTCATTGATGTCTACAACTACCTGAAGGGTGGTTGTAGACAGGAGGGGGTTGGTCTCTTCTCCCAAGCAACCACCACCAGAACAAGAGGACACAGTCTCAAGCTGCACCAGGGGAAGTTTAGGCTTGAGATGAGGAGAAAATTCTTCACTGAGAGAGTCGTTCGCCATTGGAATGGGTTGCCCAGGGAGGTGATGGAGTCACCATCCCTGGAGGTGTTCAAGAGGGGACTGGATGTGGCACTTGGTGCCATGGTTTAGTCCTGAGGTCTGTGTTGATAGGTTGGACTTGATGATCTTTGAGGTCTCTTCCAACCTTGGTGATTCTGTGATTCTGTAAAGTTGCATTTATACAGGGCATATTAATCTGGCAAAAGCCAACTGACATAACCTCAAAGGATTTTTTAAAACAGCAACATCTTAGTGTGAGATTATTCAAAATACTGCCTTAGGATATGCAAAAGCTCAAAGTATGGCACACAAAATCACCAACATAACTTAGTGTATAATTATTTCAGTGCTCCACAGGAAATCCCAGCTGTGAGCAAATTAACAGTTTGTAGAAGTACAAGCTAATGTTGGAGATAAATTTAAGACAAAGATTTTAGATTAAAACTCTAAACTCAAATATAATTAGTATCACGTTGTACACATGCACAAAATCTCCTTTATTGAATCTTCAATAGCATTTATTCCAGATGTGTAAGAAAAGCAAAGGTTATGCTGTATATAAGAATACTTTAATCCAAGGACTAAGTCAAACAAACTTACATCACAAACAAGAGAATTTCAAAAGCACCACTGTGTTGTCCTCTGCATGTACCTGCCGTGACACAACTGGGATCTCTCCCAAAATAAACCTGATCAAACTGTTAAAGTTTACAATCATACTGGCTAGGCTTAAGCCTCATGTGGAAAAAATTTCAAATGGTCAGAAAAATAACACAACTCACTTCAAAAAGTAAATCTACTGAATTCTTACCACCAGGAAATGCAGGTCTTAAATTCAGAATTTGCTTTTAATTAAGCAAACATGATATCCTCTGACCATATAAAATACTTGTAATTAAGTACCTTGAAGCTTTTAACCATTGATTAAATAATTTTCATGCCTTACAAAGATACACTGAAATTTATTTTAAAGATGTCTCCAGCTGTCAAGGCTTAAGTGACTAACAAAATTTGATAAGAACAAACAAATACCACCCCCCCAAAAAAACCAAAACAAACAACAAAACCTAAACACCAAACAACACAACAAACCCAACAACAACATTCTGCCAAGGAAAACCATACCCTGACCCAGCTGCAGAAACAAAGACACCTTGGGATAACTTATGATCTGGCAGACAGTTAAGACTCATGGGAACCAAATATCACATGCTTCAGAGGGTTCTGAACAGCAGAAAAACAGTGCAGATAAAACTATATTAGGCAGCATTCTACAGGAAGGGCAGATGCTATCTGTAAATGCATCCAGGAGAATCCTGCTGATTTATGTCCTTTGCTTTTACACTGAACTAAAAGAACCATACATATTATATTCACAGCTAAAACGAAAAACAAACCAAACCCTAAGTACTGTTTCATGCAATATATGAACTGTGTTCTTTCAACACAGTTCTGTAAGCTACTGATTAATTTTCACCTCTATTGTACTAATTGCTGAGTCTCTTAACTGGCTGATTAGAATCCAATACAAAGCACACCCTGGACTCCTTTTCAATAAATTCTTCAGCTTATTGAAAAAGAAATTATGTTGAAACAGCTGCTGGAGTATGTTTAGCACTTAGTTTACTCATCTACGTCTTGTGCGTGTTGTGCCTTTATAGCACAGATTAATTATACACTATGCCTCTTAGCATGGTCACTCAGGGAAGCACAACTTGTGCTGCAGTCCAGAGTTACACTCCTTTGTCTTCACTTGCATGTGTATTTTGGAACAGTAAACATCCACTTACACTACCACTCAGGAACTTAGGTATCATCTGAACCAACAACAAAACACAGTGGAGGCAGCGGATTTTGTGAGGTATACATAAACAATTCATAAAGTACATGCACATCTTTATTATTTAAAAATATAAATTAACTGGAAGAAAATATAAGTTTTCCTTTAATAGCATTTACTTTTCAGTGTGTTTTCCACTCTTTTGGATACCGTTTTACACTCTTTGGATACTAAGTTGATGTAGGCTTTCAACTAACAAAAAAGTGCCCGCATATGACAGGCAATCTATTAAAGATAGAGTGGCACGATCTTACCACAGATTTTGTCCTGCTCCAGCCTCCAACAAAGTACCTGTTGAACAGCACAGTTTACTTGAAAACTACACTTTTACAATATTCGCTAAAGGACTCAAAGAACACACCAGGAATGTTAAGATCTTGAAAAGTTATTTTAACTGCTCTGTCCTCATTTGGAAGCATGCTCAGCTTGTGTTGCTCCCTAGGTTCTCAGTAGCTATCACATTTTGGTCTCTTCTCTCTAGCAACCAGCACCAGAACAAGAGGACACAGTCTCAAGCTGCACCAGCAGAAGTTTAGGCTGGAGGTGAGGAGAAATTCTTCACCGAGAGAGTCATTCGTCATTGGAACGTGCTGCCCAGGGAGGTGGTGGAGTCACCATCCCTGGCGGTGTTCAAGAGGGGATCGGACATGGCACTTGGTGCCATTGTTTAGTCATGAGGTCTGTGGTGACAGGTTGGACTCGCTGATCTTTGAGGTCTCTTCCAACCTTAGTGATACTCTGATAGAAGATGGAGAGATACATGTGAAGCATGCCCATCTAGCCTACTGCTACAGGGTAACACTCCCCAGTGTATTTCCCTCCAGTTTCTGCACATGTAACCTTTTTCCATAACAAAAGAAAAACTTTGGGTTTGTAGTTTTAAGTTATAAAGAAACAAGAGTGTAAAACCAATGTATAGTTTTACTGGTCTTTAATTACACTTCCTGAAGGAACATACTTAAGAAGTGGTTCACCTTTAAATTGACATGTTCAAACATCACTGCAACAAATTAATGATTAAGAATTGGTCATGCAGTGACCCACAGAAATGTGTTTGCTGACACTAGGCAGTGATTGCTTGTGAGATGCACAACCTGCAGAAGAGTAGGCAGGCAAGCTTTGTAAGGGAACAGTAGTAGGACTACTTGACAAGTGGAGTTTACCAAGACATGGATTATGAAACCAAGTTGTATTTAATTTTCAGACAATATCCCTCAAAACTAAATGTAACTTAATTACCTTATGTCACAGACAGTAATCGTTGCCACAGATGAGAGACAGAGGAAAAAGAGAAACCATTACTTTGGAATAAAAAGAAAAAGCTGAGCTCAGAAGTTCTAGGAGTCATTCTAGGAATTCAGAAAGTTAACTTCTGCATGTTTTCTAGCAAAAATAATACAAGAAAGGAACTCACTGTATGTGAATCTATAAAACAAAGTTAAAATTATATTACACAACAGAAATAAGCAGTCATCTGTCACACTGATTAAGTGATACCACTTCAAGAGTAGTCACTGCATTTTCTACTCTAAGCAGGTACGACAAGAAGAGTTTTTCTAGCCACAGATACACACAGCACATCTGAATACCAACTAGACAAGTGTTTAAAAAACCACAAACCACAACTTATGCTATGCTGCTCATACAATCTGACTTCACTGTGAATGTAAAGGCAGCTCAGAAAGAGTGCAATAGATGAGAGATGGAGATTAAGAAAAGGACATAAGGCTGTTCAAGTCCTGTACATTACAGTAAGCAAGACAAAAAGCTCCTCTGTATATGACTTTTAAGAAAATTAATGGATCTAGATGCTACTCTGAAAAGATTTATTTTACTGAATGCTAATTATTATTATTACATTTTGCATTTCAATAACCTTTGTCTTCTGCATTTACATGATCTCTAATCTTTCAACCACAAAAAACATTGATATGCTATGTTCCTGTAGCTTAGTAATGGCTGGAGATTTAAGCAGCACACACAGAGAAAGGTTTAAAGACATCCTTTTGTCTACTACACAATAAGCAACTGAGTATCATTTGTTAGAAGCCTCTTGACTGTGCCTTGAGTCTTGCTTCACAAGTACCTCTGAGCTCTCTCCTGCAAGGCAACTATGAAATACTGCTCCAAAGTCACCTTCCACAGACACCAGCTGAATGGATGGTGTGGCAGAAGGCAACAGGAACTGTGCCACACAGTTTAGGGACACAGAGACGGCATTCCACTTTATTCCCAAATTTGGGTAGAAATATAATTCAAAGATATATTTATATGTATTCAACAAAACCACAGCTACTCATGTCATCTTCCTGACACCTTACAAATACACACACTCCTGTAATTATTTTTAAAGACATTTCTTAATCCATATAAAGCAGCTCAAGTGCTTAGGTTTTAATGGTGTTGCCTTTTGTCTGTATAAATCTCCATAGGTATTTAGTATCTCTCTGTACTCACAAAGAGATATTTCTGCCCTTTCTCATTACTTCACATTTAACTTTGAGATCACTTGATTTCTGCTACCACCACAGATTTAGGACATCTGAAAAAGCACAGTAGAGGAAAGCAAGCACATTTAAAATTTTATAATTATTAATATTTGCAGTACTTCTCTCATATTAATACTACTTTAGCAGTATTAATCACACTGTCAATACGCATGCCTGTAATGACATTGCTTCCTAACACTGCAGCTTTGATCAACTCTGAGCCACCTTATAAGGAATGGCAATAATGCATACCACAGAAGTGGCTCAGAAAATGAAGAAATCAATACAATATATGTCAGTCCTCTTTATCTTCCTTAGATTTACCTAAATCTGGCCAAAACATACTTTCCTTATTTCAGTTCTGCTTCTGTTTGCAGAAATTGAATGCTTTAGCCTTTATTCCATGTAACTGCATTGCACAGTCATGGCAGCTCTAGTCCTGATGTAGCTTAGTTTTTATTGTATTCAAGAGATTTGAGCTACAAAGTGCAGGTGCAGTGAATACTGCCTTGAGGATGTGAAGCTCAATTTCTTACAAAACTAACTATTATTCAGTCAATGTTCAGAAGCTTACCTACCACGAAGTTAATTTTGAGTTTGACCTATGCAATGAATGATACAAACTTCAATGTTTGGAGTAGAAGACAACGAGAAGTTTGACTGCAAGTGCAGTTCTGTTACTTTTGACAAATCTTCCCATAAAGAGAATGAGGCCTGACAGTGGCTAAGGGAAAAGATGCCTTTTATTACTCTGAATATGCCAATTCTAGAGACAAAAGCAGGCACTTGGTAAACTAGAATATGTGGTTGTTCAGTCAATGCAGTGTCAGAATCTGCCAGGAAGGTTGCACAAGCTGGTTTTACTACTGAAAGGAAGTACTAATATATGTTCCCCCAGATGATATTACAACATGACAGTCAAATTTCAGAATCAAAATTCAGGAGCAACATCAAGTTATCCTGAGCATTGCCAAGTGTTCTTTGAGTGGGAAGACAAGGGAGGGCAGAAGTCCAGTTCTGCCCTAACAATTAATATATCACAGCACTCAAAAAAAGGATGGAAAATGTTTCAAGCTAGATAGGTAAGAGACGAAGGTCTCTGGCATCTAAATAGAAAGAGGCCATCTGATTCTTTTTTTCCTACTTGCAGATCATTTAGATTTCCAAACTGCATTCAGTCTCCCACTTCCATATCCTATTTAATAAAATAAAATGAACGCTTTATTAAAAAAACCCAATAACATTATGTGAGTAAGTTTCAGTAAGTCCTATTGGGGGCCTCCTGGCATTACAAACCACATTCAATATTTTAATTTATCAGGACCAGGTAGCTCAAACCATGTGGGATCTGGGGCACAGTAAAAGCAAACTACAGAGATTCACAGAGAAAGCACTAGTCAGGCTCCCTCCACTTTTACCCTAAAAGTGGATCTAAGTAAACCTAAACTAGAGAATTATGGCACTTAGCATAAAAAAAAAGCATATAATTTATTTTTTTTTTAAATCCCTTTTCTTTGTCTCCCTCCTCATTCAAGTTTCACAGCATACATATGGGCATGAATAAGTAAGGGACTCTTCACCCTAACTCCATGCACAGCAGCTTGAGAAACATTTCAGATTAACATAACTGATACTGCACATACATAAGGCTGTCTTTCAGAGATGGTTGATAATTCATAAATGCAATGTTTACACAGATCAGGTCAAGTCAAAAGGTTTGTAATAAAAGTATTTAACTTATGTAAATCTGTTTATCACTGCTAAGGAACAGGGGATGACTTCAGATGCTCACTATCTAATATACGCACATTTGGTGCAATTCGCATGAATTCTCATTCCAATTTTTAATTACTATGCAGTCTGCAAAGACAAAACTCCTCTAAGTCAGACTGCTCTTTTTTCTCTTACCAGAACAATTAACATTGATATTAGTCCACAGGCACTGCTTCTCTACACATTCATTACTAAAAGAATAAATTGAATTCAATTTGACAAAACACATTAAAATAAGTAGTAGTACAGATGTTTATTCTTAACTACATTTCTGTTAATGTTTCCCTAGCCAATAATAAATTGGCTCAAAATACAAAAAGGCATCAACGTAGCTATGTATTTTGCAAGTTACTTTTAGTAGTTTAGTATTTCCTTCATACTTTCATTATTGTTTTCCCTAAACTTATGTCCACATTTAATCACCAAAAATGCACTTTCACCATACAGCAGATGTGTCATTAACCATTTCTGGAAAAAAACCCACAAAAAACCAGTGAAATAAAATCACCCAGCATGAGAATACTATGGAGTAAGTCAATACTCGCAGATGGTGTTTATTTTGTCACTGCTTGTGTTAAAAATTACCACCTATGTAATCAGTTTCTTTAAGGTAGAAGCGTCACATAAAATCTGGAAAAGCTATTTTTTGTAAGCTGTCACAAAATTCCTTAAAGTATAAGTTCTTGTATTCATGGTTTCCAGTTTTCTAGGACATGGTGCAATACACAGGAGATTGGTTTGTATAAATCTGACATGATCAAGTGTTTTCCTAGCTGCTCAGTCTTTCAACACACAATCTGTTTTGTTTCTCAGGCAAATTTGCAAATTCTTTAGTTCAAATACCAGTGTGTTCAAGACAAATTCTGTAATAAATGTTAAGTTTGCTCCTAGGAGAGGCACCTGGTAGAACTGTCAGCTAGATGGCTTTCAGGACACAATGTAAAAGAGAGTTTGACATCTCCCTCAGCACTTCCTTCATTCTCATTATTTTATCACCCATTTTTGGTTTTTTGTTTGGCATTCTCTGATTGTTTGTTTTTTTGTTTTGTTGTTGGTTTTTCAATCCATTAAGAATTCTCCCAGAAAACCAGAAGTCAGAAAAAGTGATATTTAGGACTACTCCACACACTAGATAAGGGAGATATTTTCCTGTAAGATGCTTTCATTCTTTTTCTTCCTGTGCTCTGAACATAGATCTGACAACAATCTCTCTGCCTGCACTTTTGAAGCACTGGCCATTACAATACCCCCATTCAGCACTTAACCTCCTTTCCCCCCATTATCTCTTGGTCTGCACCAGTGGAATCTTTCTCAGTAGCAAACCAAAGGCTGAATACTTCAAGAAACCTAACATTTTATTAAAACACAGTAAAGCAATGTACCCACTAAATGAGCACATTCAATAACTGGGTACCTTTAAAATGAAAAGTCTGAGGGCTCTACTTGTGGCGATAGAGAGTCCTCTTCTGTTGACACAACATGCACACTGAAAGCTTTACAACACTATTTGGATGCATTCTCAGCCAGCTGAGGCTTTAAACCAAGGTTAGTACCATCTGTCTGGTTTTGGCAGCACTCAGATTGATATAAAAAGTCCTATGGCAATTTTTAAATGGCAGAGAGGTAAAGCTTAGTTTTGGTCAATTCCCTTGAATTTTTAACATAACAGATTTGGCTGACACCAATGCCAGTCAGCACATCTGCATTTATAAGTTCAGGACACCTTTCTTACCACATTTAAAGCATGCAATGAACTATTTTACTAAGCATATCTGATTTAGTATGTCTGAGTAATTAGACTGGTAGAAGTCTTAAAAAGTACTTAGTTTTTCTATTGCTTCTTTCAGTTAATTTATTTTTCTTAAATGCATGCTACTTTCAAGCCAGAGATGAGAATTAATACCACCATAAAATATTTTTATTTGCTATACAGCTATTAATACGTTCTCATGTTGTTCATGATTTCTAGAGCCTTGAACAAACACAATACCAGAAATTAAAAGCAACATAAATATATATATATATATATATATTTTTTTTTTTTTTTAATTGGGAAAGGTATCAGATTGTCAGGGAAATAAAAATAAACCAAAGAGAAACAATATTTGATGAAAAGACTCAAAGCTTGAAATGAGAAAAGACAGTGTTTGGATTGATGTAATGTGTTGGGCAAAACCTTTCTGTGACCCTGGAAAACACACCCAACTATTATTCTTTGAGATTCAGGATGGTCCAAATAACATAGCCCATTCATTCTACCTGTGCCAAAATCCCTTCTGTAACAGCAATTATCATGATTGCTTCAGCAATGCAGACATATATGCAAGATCATTTCAGTTCTTTATTAATTTCATCTTTATTACCAACCATACACATGCTACCTGGGGCAATATTTAGTATTATACACCAGTGTTACGGAAATTACTTGTTCTGGCTCCCACTCTTCAAAGAAGCATGTAAACACAAGGAAGAATCCATATCTCCAGGTTGAAAACACAATGACCATTCTTGGGCTGCATTAACTATGAAATGGTCACAGATACACAGTACTTGCCAGAGTTTAATTTAAAAAACTGTCCCATAGTATTTGCTCAGACACTGTTGGAGATTCAAAGCGTAATGTCATTCACTAGTTTTTACCAACAGTCAAGCTATTATGGAAAGAAGCATATTAGAAAAGCAAATCTGGAGTAATATGAAAACCTTGGTTTATAGATCATTAAAATATTAAGCAAGCAGAATATTATTCCTGGTTAGGTTCCTAATTTTGCAAAGCATTTACTTAAGTCCTTAAATGAAAAGCCCTAATGGAAAGGCATCTTCATGTTTGTACTAGGTCATTGCTGCAATGGGAGAAAAGAATGAAACACCAATATATTTGTTTCATCTCATTAGGCAGTCAAATACAAGGCAAAAATTGCAGTGAAAAGGACACAACTTCACAAAAAAAAGGCTCCTGCTAAATTAGTTTGGGTGCATACTGATACTATAGTCAGTATAAGTATACATACAAGGAATGAAAACCAGTTCCACGTCAAGAGAAAGATGTCACTGAATCATTTATCTTTGTATCTAATTCCTTAACGTGCCTTTGGATTTATGCAATTATGGTTCCCTTTTGCTAGAAAAGTGCATTGTATACTTTTTTCCCAAACATCCTCCTCCTCCCAAATGAGAATTGCTCTCAGGGAAACAGAAGATGAGGGGTGTGTTTGGGGGTGTCTGTGTGAGAAGTGGCACTTGGAAATTTTTTTATTGTTAAAAGTCTATCAATGATGAGATTGTCTACAAACCAAAGCAAAATAAATCCCCCTGATACTTTTGTACAGCCCCTATGATATAAAATTTCCCTGATGTGTGACTGATTCTGTAACTCAAAAGAGTAGATCAAACCAAGTCTAAAGGTGAACAGAACGATCACTAAGTCTTCAGAAAGTCAGATTTGAGAATAGCTAAAGAAATTTGTATCACATGAAGGCTTTAAAAAAACAGGTGTAATTGCCTTTGTGAAAATACGGCTAGACACAGGCACCAGAGAGTTTTTAAACTATGCCTGTGTGTACTCAGATCTGGCATCTCTTACACATGTAAGCTCTCTTTCCATCTAATGAGCCCCATTCTGTGGAGCAACATCAGCTCACAGAACATGCAGCTCCCCCACCACCCAGTGAAGACTCACAGTAAAAGCCCCACCCTTGCTTAGTTCCACCACATCAGGAAATAGATGTAAGTAGTAAAGAAAAATCAGGTTTATTCACCATGATATGAAAACTAGGAGGAAAACCAAGCAATAAATAATAAACAGAATAAATAATAAACAGAACTAGATTAATCATTGCAAAACACACGAGTTCTAAACTAGGTTCTACGTCTACAAGTATTACATTTTAAGCAAGATAAAAACCTTACGTATTAGAGAGCTCTTTGCCTCAGCCAGCTGCTGCCAGCTTGTCTGTCTGTCTTTCAATTTCTCAGAAAGGTGTGTGTGAAAATCTAAATGAAACAAAACAAATACATTTTAGACATGGCTCTTCTCCTTCTTTTCTTCCATTCCATTCACTTTTGGCGTAAAACAGCCAACAGAATGTTTCACCACCTCCCACCCAAAGCATGCCTGAATTATAAAAAAATGCATTACTTGTTATTATATAGCATTAGAAAATAATTTTGTTATCAGTTGCACACAAAAGGGCACATTGAGAAGCAGTGAAATCTTGCTTTGCAGGAGGTACGTATACCATTTCTTTGTATCAACCACCAAAAGGACAGAGTACATTAACATCTGGCACACATTAGGATTTAACCTGAAGTCCATGAATTTCCCTACAGTAGGTATTTAAGACCATACTAACTTATTTTCAGTGTATTATCTATTACTTCTATAGCTAACTATGTATCATTTCATCTTCCTAAAAGATATTTTTTATTATCAAAACCCAGACTTTTAAGATACATTTGGATAATGGACACTTCCAGCTGCAGTAAATCACTTCTTACATGTTTATTGCAACAGCATGATGACTTTTACATTTACTATCACCATAATCAGGCCACATCTCAATGACACATGAACCATGAAACTGCACTGCTCCAAAGATGGCAATGAAGGAAGACAGATTTTAACATACATCCCACTAATATTCCCTTTCCCTTTGTCTAAAAAGAAAAGAGTTTGACTTTTTTTTTTTAATAGCACAGCTAATCCTAATTACTTCATTTCAAAATCCAGGTATATTTGAAAGTCCCCTTACATTTGACATGCACAAAATAATTTTGATTTTCTTAACTGAATTTTGTAGCAGCAACAGGAGAGTTTTCAGATGCAGTAAACAGGAAACATAAAATATGCAGCTTTAAAAAATGATTTTCATTAATTTCCTTTCACAAACCACTAAGACAAGAAGCATAATTTCTGGATGGTCATTTCAAATCTTGTCCCTCACTGTCTTTAAGGCTTCATTGGGCAATTACTCTGCTTGGTACATCTCAAGTTCAATTCTTTAATAATTTTTACAAGATAATAATTAATCACCAAAATCAGCTATGAAAATGTGTTCTGTATACCACAGTAATTTATCATATGAAAAAAAAAAGAAAAAAGGCAGCACGCTGACCTTTAAAGAGAAAAACAGCTGACCAGAACAACAGAAAATAAACCACTTTGCTTGCTAAAGGCAGAAGACAACAATTCAGCTATTTCATAGAAGCACAAATATTTTGGAGCTAAAATGCACGCCACAGAAATAAGGTGAAAGAATTTACAGCTTCTAAGTTCTACACTGCTGTCTTTGGGGTTAAAAAGTAATTCTAATTGCAAGTTACAGTTGTAGAAACAATAAAAAACCAGATAGTTTACTTAAAAAAAACTCCCACAACTCCAAAATACCCAGACAAACCCAACAAAACACCCAGATTTAATCTATGAGTAGTTTATCTATTGACATTTTATCACATTACCCTTTAAGCTTGTGTATGTTACTGAATCTGATGTTTTCTCTGTTTTACCTGTCTGCGGCCACCTTGGGACATTTGCTTCTTACAATTACAAAGGGTAGAGAAGTGAACAAACTGTTTCCCCAAGGAAGCCGAGCCATCCCTCTTTTTGATGTGAAACATCTAAAACTAATGGCTAAAACATAAGTTCCCAAGCTCTGTTTCTCTGACAATTTAACAAAAAGGGGAAAAAAAAAAGTTTGTTGCCAAAGCCTGAAGGAAAGAATAATTTAAATGTTAAGACACTTTAAAAATAGTGTCATCTGAAGGGAAGTCTCCATGGGTATTACCTTCCTTTGACACTCACAGGGAGTTAAACCTAATTGCATTTAGGGTTATCTCCAGCAGCTACACTCAGAATCAAACATCCTCATGAGGACTATTGTTCTAACTAATCTACTTATTAGGCTTTTATTCAGATTCAGTACAATCTTTTAGAAAAAATATCTCAAAGGGGTACTAATGGATTTTGCAATTAGCAGACAGGAAAGAATAGACTGTGACCTACAATCTTTGGCCTTACCAAAAATTAGGTAAAAAAAAATAAATCTTTTGTAAGTAAATCTTTAGATCATTAAGTTTAGTCCCTATTGGACATTACACTTCATAGCTGGAAAAAGCGAAACTTGCGTGAATTTACTATTCTTTTGTCTTATATATTCCTCAAAACCACAACCTGCCAATGCCCACAGGTCCATTTACTCCTACAGTAACTGGCAGAGAGTAACAGTTTTGAGCTCGCTGTCTCGAGTCTCAGTCTCAGTTAAAAATCAATGCTGATAGAGCTTATTTTAAATAATGGTATAAATATCAGCAACACTTTCTGAAAATTGAGAAAGCAAATTCTCAAACTGCTCTCCTGTGAGGTATACAGTGTTCAGACTAGCTGCCTGTCTTCTGCACATTATTCTAATTTTCTTCTTTCCTCACAGCAGCCTCTTCAGAAACTGACACTCTACTTCCATCATTCCATTATTTTTTAACATTTATCTCATTTCCCTCATACTCCAACAGTCTCCCACGAGGCCTAGCACCATTATGAGACCTACACAATGTCTTATTGCTGTCCAACAGAAAGGTCAACAAGGCAGGCTGTAATGACTCTCCCGATTTTCACTCCCTCTCTATTGCTCTGCCATGGAACAAACAATCAGGAGGCTCCTCTGAATACCACACACTCCTGCTCATCAGGATCCCACTTGCAGAGCATTCTTGGGCCACAGACAACACATCTTTCCCATCTTTTCTTTTGCGCTGTCCTAACAATAACTTGTAACTGTTACCTACCCAGCAACAAGTACTGCTCCTATCTCTCTTTATCCACCCCCACCATCGCCAGCTATTTTATTCCTCTTGAATGTTTCCATCTGACACATGGGCAAGAACAGAGATGGTTGCAACCTGGGTGCAAGAGCTGCTAGCAGAAGAAATGTGGTGACCCAAAGAGTGGTGTCACATAAACAGGTAGGTGTCCAAGGCCTTGCATTTGCAATAGCAGACTGCAGAGACAGCTCCTGTTGTTGGCTGTGAGCAGGGAAATGATCTGCTCAGCCTGGTGGCTGAGCTGAAAGACATGGTCAAAAGGCTGAGGACTATGAAGGAGTGTGAAAGGGAGATAGACTGAAGGAGTCAGGCTCTGCCCTCCCTGCAGCAGAAATTGGAGCACCCAAACTATAGAGATACCATTTCTGGAAGTGAACGAAGATTATGAAGAAGTTAGAATAAAGTCAGTAACGCAAAAATCATACACAAGAGTGTGAGAATATGAACTGTTCGGCAAGAGAACAGCCACACCTTTTTTTCTTTTGCTATATTGTCTTGATGGAATTGCTATTTGCTGTCTCTTCCACATTTTATACTCAATGTTTTCTTTGATCTCTTACAAAAGTTGTATTCCACTTTCTCCTCTCTGAGGCACATTCACCAAGCCAATTAAACGTACAAAAGCTTTACCTACAGAGTATAATGACAGCTCTAAAGCAAAACTATTCTCCAATGCGAAATATCCAGAAGATATGTTTCTTATTTTGAAGGTATACATTTAAGCATGTTAACACACCACCAAATATTCATGTAAGGAAGATGAACACTACAAAGAAAATGCTCTAATATTAATTCAAGTACATTTGGAAACTTATTAGAGCTCAGTGAATTCAACAGCAAATACATGATTTTCTCTCTCCTCTGTCTACCAAAGGTAAGGTTATAAAATGGGAATCAGAAGAATTTTTGACACATGTTGCTAGGTATTACCAAACATGACCAGTTGTACCAAACATGATCTACTGTACCAAGAAGTGGATTTCCCAAAGGCATTGCCCATGTCTTTTATACAGAATCAACTAAGCAATTAGCTACATTAGAGCCAACACTACAGGACTTCAAATGACAAATACCTTCATTGTGTATTTTTTATTTCCTGTGGACTAATAAAAGCATTAGGATGTACTAGTTCTGTGAGAACCACAGGGGCATCCATGATCCAGATGAACAATTAGTAGAGTGCATAGATGTGTCTAACTCTTTGTCCAGAAGTCGGTCCACACTTCTGAACTTAAAGAGAACTGAAGCTAAATTTCATGTGGATTCATTTCCACTACTAAATACAAGTATTTTTAAGCTCAGATCAGTATTTCCACATAGAAGTTTCCATCCATTTCACATTACTACTTTAAATAAAATTATGTCACTGAATCACTGGTGATTTAAATGAATGTCAAATGCCCCTGAACTATGAAGACCTAACTCTGATGATATTCCTAACTGCCTCTTACCCCAACACGGCCACTGATTCCATAAGATAAAAACTCTTGAGTTCATCACAGTTTTTCTCTTCCTCATGCTGCTTACGTCTGGCTTTGCTTTTTCAAGTAAGGGTCAATTTAACAACTATTACTTGATGCTGTTTTAAATGGCTTAGTGTGCCCACACAGATCAGTGCCTCAGCTATGGGGGAACGTCTCAATAATTTACAAAGCCAGAAGCCACAGCTATCGTGGGAGCGATTTACTAGAGACTACAAAAACCTTCAGTCTCAAACAGCAACTGCAGGTACAGGCTGCTTTCTTTTTGTTTAATAACTGTTCTGTGCTGTCCCAAATAAGATTTTACCAGATATTGACTGCATTTTTAGATCAAAAATGCAATGCCAAGAAAGATCAGTATCTGAATTATTAATCTAAGGGGGAAAATTTAAATGAATTAAGTACAACCTAGACAATTCCTGGTGAAAGTATCATTTTTAAAATCCCAGATGTTTGAAAAAAAGAACAAACAATAAAAACCCACTAAAAACCCACTAAACCCAGTACCTTAGCATAAATATGGCAACAAAATTAACATTAACCAAGTTTTACAACAAATATGGTCAGGTAAAAAGTTTACATTTAGATGGGACTATATGCACTGTAGCACCCTGTTCACTTTTGACAGCACAAAACCTCTGCATAAATAAAAACTGTATGGAGAAGGCTAAATAGAATATAAATGCTAAAAAGGATTTCTTAAAAGGAATTATTTTCCTTATTGTGAGATACATACTGATACTTTGTACTTTTTCATCTTTGCAGGGTAAAGATAGAAAAAGTCAAACAAAATGCTACAGCAAAAATTATCTGCCATATACTAAAAATTATCTGTCATGTTCTACTTTGCTGCTGCTTTTATGAGTAAAGGAATAAACCGAAGTGAACTGCTCTTGATAAGACAGCTCTTGTTTTAATTTATCAGCTAGCAGCAGCGCAATGGAGCACCGTGACAGCTGTGAAATAAACATTAAGGGATTCACAAAACAATGTAAAGAAGGTTTTCCAGTTCAAGCATGCAATTCTAATAGAGTAGATTATAACCACGTTGTGCATTATGTCACCCTATACCTTTTCCAAAATGAGTAGAAACGAGAATGATCAAAACATGATTTCTTCTCTGAAAAGCACAGTGTAAAGCTAAGACATATGGACAACTAAAGGGAAGAAGGTGTGATAGCCCAATCCTCTCTTATCTCAAAACAATGTGTGGGGCAGGGCAGGGCTGATAGCCCCTAATGACTCTAATGTCTCAAACAAGATGTGACATACCACCTGTTGTATTTCATAGAATCATAGAATGAACCAGGTTGGAAAAGACCTCAGAGATCAAGTCCAACGTATCACCCAGAACCTCATGACTAACTAAACCATGGCTTCAAGTGCCACATCCAATCCCCTTTTGAACACTTCCAGGGATGGTGACTCCACCTTGGGCAGCACATTCAATGGCCAATAACTCTTTCTGTGAAGAACTTTCTCCTCACCTCAAGCCTAAACTTCCCCTGGCATAGCTTAAGACTGTGTCCTCTTGTTCTGGTGCTGGTTGCCTGGGGGAAGAGACCAACCCCCACCTGGCTACAATCTCCTTTAAGGTAGTTGTAGAGAGAAATAAGGCCTCCCCTGATCCTCCTCTTCTCCAGGCTGAACAACCCAATCTCTCTCAGCCTCTCCTCATAGGGCTTGTGCTTGAGACCTCTCACCAGTCTCATTGCCCTTCTCTGGACACATTCAAGTGTCTCAATATCCTTCTTAAATTGAAGGGTCCAGAATTGGAGGTGTGGCCTGACCAGTGCTGAGTACAGGGGCACAATGACTTCCCTGCTCCTGCTGGACACACTATTTCTGATGCAGGCCAGCATACCATTTGCCTTCTTGGCCACCTGGGCACACTGCTGGCTCATGTTCAGCCAGCTGTCAACAACTACTCCCAGGTCCCTTTCTGCCTGGCCGCTCTCCAGCCACTCCAACCCCAGCCTGTAGTGCTGCATGGGGTTGTTGTGGCCAAAATGCAGCACGCAGCACTTGGGACTTGTTGAATGCCATCATGTTGGACTCCACCCATCTGTCCAGCCTGTCAAGGTCCCTCTGGAGAGCCCTCCTTTCTTCTAACAGACTAACACCTGCTCCCAACTTGGTGTCATCTGCAAACTTAACTAATGGTTGATTCAATCCCCTCATCTAGATCATCAATAAAGATATTGAATAGGATGGGGCCCAACACTGATCCCTGAGGAGCACCACTAGTGACTGGCTGCCAGTTGGATGTGGCACTGTTCACCACCACTCTCTGGTTCATCCATCCAGCCCTTCCTGTGGATGGGCATCACATTGGCCAGTTTCCAGTCATCTGGGACCTCTCCAGTGAGCCAGGACTGGTGGTAAATGGTGGAGAGTGGCTTGGCCAGCTCACCTGCCAGCTCTCTCAGCATCCTGGGATAGATCCCATCTGGTCCCAGGGACTTGTGGGGATCCAGGTGGCTCAGCAAGTCCCAAACTAATTCCTCATGGATTTTAAGGGTACTACACTGCTCCCTGACCCCATCTACCAGTTCAGGAGGCCAGCTTTGTACTGTTGAAAATGGAGGCAAAGGAGGTATGTAGTACCTCAGCCTTTTCCTTAGTTACAATGTTCTCCTCCAAGTCCAATAAAGAGTGGAGGTTCTTCTTGCTCCTCTATTTAGCATTAATATATTTATAAAAATGCTTCTTATTGTCTTTCACAGAAGTGGCCAGCTTAAGTTCTAACTGGGCTTATGCCTCTCTAATTTTTCTCCTATATGATCTAACAGCATCCTTATACGTATCACGAGTTGCCTCCTGGCCTTTCCAAAGGCGATACACCCTCTTTACTATAGAAGACCTTATTGGAATGTACACCCACCACCAAGAACTAGGACTATTCCTCTGAAATCCTCACTGGATCCAAGGAGTGGTGATATCTTTCTTTTTCTCTCAATTTTCTTAACTTGCTCTTTTTCTCTCTCTCTCTCTCTCTGTTTTTCTCCCCATTTGCAGTCCAATACCAAGTGTTTACACAGGCTCCAACAAAACAAAATCAGTTTTTTTTGTGTTGGTTCACTTTAATTTACTACAAGGGAGTTTTTGAGTCTTAGCATGGTGTTCCCCACTGACCAGGGTTGGCTTGGGACAGCAGCTTGTAACAGAAGGACAAAAGTACAATATTCCTCCCACTGACATATCGGTCATTCCTTTTAAAGACCTCCTGAGTCTTACAACATCCTCTATGCTTTCAGCACTGCTCATTCAAAATCAGGCAAGCCTCTAAAATGATAAAGAAACATTAAAACAAATATACAGTTGTGTCCCTATGGAGCTGCTAATTGAGATCGATGTTCTGGCAATAATAATGCCTTGCAAAACAAAACAAAGGAAAGGAAAGTCTTAATAACTTCAGCATCTGACTTCCTCATTATGCAGTTATGTTCTCTGCTGTTAAGAAATATTGTTTGTTTTTAAATTGTTATGGCAAGTTAATTGATTGATGAGCTTCAACCACATTTAGACCTCCTTTTACTTACTGATCTCTTTTCTCTTTCTACAGCAAGTTCTATTAGTGAAAAAGAATAATCAAATTACAGTTTTCAAGTAATTTAGTTGTTAAAATCAGATTTGTCATCTGTGCTTATAAACACTTTTGAAGAGCTAAGAACTGACAGACAATTCACACAAAGACAAGCAGACAAACATACTGTCTTACTGTGTTATTTGCTGGAGAAAGAAATTACAAAGGACAAGATTTCAGTCTTCAATTTTGCCAGCTATCTCTTCAGCCCCTATAATGAGATCACCTATAGTTTTGAAACAACATTATTCTCTGTACTGTTTGACAAAAAATGCAAGTACAACCTGTAGCAAGTCAGCTCAAAGATCTTTTATAGTATCTCTATCCTAAGGAAAAGTATAAAACTAAACATAGGAAGATAATCCTTCAGAATAGCCACTGAAACTCCAGGGCTTTGTCTGTCAGATATCCTAAGATTTTTATTCAGCAGCCGTGGTTGGATTTGCCTTCAGTTTCTCACATCTGACTTTGAGCTAGTATAAATTGTTAGTATTTACAAAGTCCAGGGTCAAGATGTCCAACAATTTCCCTGAATGCTATATGATGCAGACTTTTCCTCATTTTAGATCTACCATTTACTGATTTGATGTTGTATAGTTCTCATATGGGGAAGAAGCAGTGAAGAATCATTCCTAATTCACATTCTGTCACTCACAACTGCACAGACTCCAATCAAGTCACCAGTCACTGTGGCTTCTTACACTAATGAACTTTTGAGTCATTCTTCACAAAGAAACAATGCTGTATTTTGGGCAACCGATCTCATCGGTTCTTACATTCTGCAGATTCAGTAAATCATGCTTTAAATGGAAGACTGAGAACATGTTGTTCAATGTATAGACAATCCCACATCTTTATTCAACGGCAGTATCAGTATTTTCTGCTTTGTTATTTACATAAAGTTTTCACTGGTTCCTTGTTTGTTTTTAGCAAGGGTCTGTTTGCGCTACTCTAATATCATATGGATATCCTTTCACAGGATTTTCCACTGTCACACTAACATAACTTTCCTGAATAATAACAGATAATTCAGAGCCCATCATATTTCCTCAACAATTATAGATTTCTTCTGCTGTTTTCTCTCCCACCCATTCAGCATTAGTAGATTCTTCAGGAAATTATTCACTATCATAGCTGCCCTGGATAACACCTGGCAAACTGAATGATCACCTCAGCACATACGATTTCCCGGCTCATTAACAAAAACAAACAGACCCCAAAACTCAAACAAAACAAATGAAAAACAAAACCAACAAGAACCCCCAAACAAAACCAACAACAAACCCAACAACAACAAAACTAAATCTGCCTCTTGCATGGAAAAACATGAGTGTAACACTCAAAATACCAGACAAAGTAATTTCTTTTATGTAACAATGTACATTTACCTTGCACATCATGGTAGGTGCTTCTGTCTGCATACAACACAGGCTAGCAGTAAAAATACTCATCTGTGTTTTGATGGACAGAATCTAGCCTGAAGGACTCTGCCGAGTTTCCACAAACCAAGCAGTTTATAGAACAGCCAGAAGAATTGTCTGGACAAGGCATACATACACAAACACATCACAAGTTCATGGTGTACACTGTTTAGAGAAAGCATTAGACACAATGAGTCAAGTGGGATAACACTGTAGAATAAATAAACACAGAAAGTATGTTCTACGTGTACCAGAGAGGTATTTATGATGTGAAAAGCACAGCAATATATTCTGTCTATGCTACAAACGCCAAGTCATGTGATGAATGACCCAGTTTTTATTTTAAGAGTACTTTTAGTTATTGCCTGTTGATCTATGTGTTCATTAAAACCTCAGGGGTATGTCCCTTTGAAGTCTGCTGGAGACTGAATGGACATAGGATGCTTTGTAAAGAATGCTTACGGATTCTCCCCAGTGCTCTCTCTCTTTTAAAGTCATACCTCTAACAGGACTTCAATTGAAGAGCAAATAACCATCATTTGTTTACCTCTATCTTATCTTTGCTTCACAGGAATTGAAATGCAAATGTAAAATACAATGAACATCAAATGCATCAGCTGGTAGTGCAGTCTAATGCCTACAATCAACAAAAGCAAGAATACTATTCTCTCTGCTTACTGCCACAACATGCTAAAGTTGGCAATACTCACTGTGCTTTGGGTATCTTCGTTTTGAAACTCATCCCAGCATTTATATAAAAGTAGTATAATTCATTTTCATGACCTTTTGGAAAGGCATATAACGTTTTATGCAGGCAATTAAGGAGACCATATTGATTGGAATAAGACAAGACAATCCACCTAAGAAAAAAGCCCTCTTAGTGACTCCCATCATGCAGAGGATGTGTTTTTTGGAAGTAGAAACTTCTAATTGTTCTCAAACCAAAAATGTGAAGTCACTGAAACAAGGTCCACTGTTGACAATTTCTTTTTTTTTTTTAGTATCAAAATGAACCATGAAACTTCAAGTTTGTGTACAGACTCTTAAGTGTTCACAGCACTTACAAGCTGCTTTTATATTTTTTTTTGTTTGTTTTGCCTCTTCTCTACTACTGAATTAAGTTACAACATTAACTTTTGGATAATAAACAAGCACAAAATATTGCATAATTACAGTAATGCTCTTGATAATTACATTAGGACAGTCAAGGTTTCCCTACAGCTCTCTATTTTTCAAATTTAAAGAAAGCTATGTGCATGTTGACAGCTCTGTGTGCTCCTAAAACTATTCTTACTTTATCCTTGCCTACTTTTGCATGCTCCACAAATTCAGTTTTAAGCTGCAGTTTTCAAGTATTTTCTCAATCACAGTTTATGAAATGCATTCTGCTAAGGCAGCTGTCAGGACAAGACTTGGCAATGACAAGCTGTCTTAACTCCTGTTCATTCTATCCTTAAGTAACCAACTCTTATTTTTAGCCCTGAGGAGGAGAAACAGTCTGGCTAGAAAAGGCTCTACCTGTTCATTGAACAGGCAGTTGAGTCACTATGTTGGCAAAGCTCCTGATCAACAGAACTAGGAGTACCAATAAATCCTCAGCAGCCCATTTATGCCTGCTTTTTCCTTATCATAAGTGCTACTCTGAAAATACTAGTGTCTCTCTGTACATAGAAGTGATTGAGTAAAAAAGATATACTTCAGGTTGTCAATTTATCATGAAACAGCCTCTAGTGAATAGGTAAAAGCCATCTAAACCATAGTAGAAGACAGTACTACTACACAGCACCACCACATTCCCCACAAAACATTTCTGACAAAATTCAGGCCTCTGCTATACACACACAAAATGATGACAGAGTCCATGACTGGTTTTGTAGATAGTGAAAGGTCAGTGCTTACTGAAGTCTTTTCTTACAAATCCTGGCAATTATCAACTTTGTGACATCTTACGCTGTATAAATGTTACAAATGGTATGTCATAAAGACAAAATTGGGATTATGCCAAGCTAGCCTTTTAGCATTAAAGAAGAACATTCACTTAGAATGACATATCATGATTGGTCTTCCCCCTCCTTCTCAGTTATCATCATGGCATTGTCATCATAGTAAGAGAGTACGTAGAAATCTTTGTCCAAATACTTCAGCTGATCCTATACACAGTCTGCTGTGGGTTGAAGAAGGGAGTTGGGAAACTAGATCCAGTGTTAATTTACATCAAACTCTTCTGCTTTAAAGAGAACAGAATGAACAAGTTTCTGTCTTTATTAAAGAGTTAAAAAAGTGAAGTAATGAGTTCAATTTTAGAAGTGCTAAGTATGTCTTGCACAGGGTGATGTTAACAAAAATGTATTTGAAACAGGTTGGCATTTTAAAACAGAAATTATATGAACTTCTTACAAAATTTTCAATTATTGTCCACCTTTTAAGTATGCATCATTGCCCATTTATAGCATATAGAAAGGGATAAAGCAATGAATGGGCAATAGTAGTTTCAAAATTAAGGGAAAAAATTGTTAGGATATGAACAGGGGACGTGAAAGTACCTTAAAACAATGCCTCCTTGTCAACTCTAGCATGAGAGAAGGTTAGAAACAGAGCTAGAGGTGGGACTAAGACTGCAAGAATATGTCAGAGACAAGATCACAGCTTGCAAATACATCAGCAAGCAGTGTGGGAATAGCTGGTCTGGTGTTGTGTCATAGTACTGTCAATTGGTTTTGTGACAAACTGAAATAAGATGTATGCTCTTGCATCTTCACAACGCTCCCGAACTCTCTCTTTGAGCAGATATTTTTGTATTCTTAAGGTCCCACATAAAGGAAACCATAAAGCAAGTTGAGGATATTTAGTATACACGAAGCATAAATTCTCTCCATTTATACCAAATATTCTCATCTATATTCTATATTCAGGAGCAGGGAAGACATTGTGCCCCTGTACTCAGCACTGGTTAGGCCACACCTTGAGTCCTGTGTCCATTTTGGGGCCCCTCAATTTAAGAAGGATATTGAGACACTTGAATGTGTCCAGAGAAGGGCAACGAGGCTGGCGAGAGGCCTTGAGCACAAGCCCTATGAGGAGAGGCTGAGGGAGCTGGGGTTGTTCAGCCTGGAGAAGAGGAGGCTCAGGGGAGACCTTATTGCTCTTTACAGTTACCAAAAGGGAGGATGTAGATAGGTGGGGGCTGCTCTCTTCTCCCAGGCAACCAGCACCAGAACAAGTGGACGCAGTCTCAAGCTGTTTCAGGGGAATTCTAGGCTCGAAGGTGAGGAGAAAATTCTTCATAGACAGAGTTGTTAGCTGTTGGAATAGGCTGCCCAGGGAGGTGTTCAAAAAGGGACTGGATGTGACACTTGG
This sequence comes from Melanerpes formicivorus, assembly GCF_026170545.1. Taxonomy (NCBI): domain Eukaryota; kingdom Metazoa; phylum Chordata; class Aves; order Piciformes; family Picidae; genus Melanerpes; species Melanerpes formicivorus. The sequence goes on along the minus strand of NW_027142354.1, from coordinate 44,712,141 downwards.
TGCCATGGTTTAGTAGTTATGAGGTTGGTGGTGACAGGTTGGACTTGATGATCTTTGAGGTCTTTTCCAACTTTACTGATTCTATGATCTAGCTTGGATAAAAATACTGGAACAGGTGAGTAGAAGCTTCTGCTATTTTAAAAGGAATCTCTTCCACCTATTACATGGTGCACTTCATTGCATCACATAACTGCAGTAAGAATTTAGATGTCTATGAACATAATGCAGATGACAGAGATTATAATGTAACAGGTTATTCCCAGAACTGTGAAAGTCTGAAGGCAAAATGACAGTAGCTAACCTTACTGATAGACTAAAATGAGGGCTGCAATCAAGTAGTCAATGTGACTGAATACTTTTAAGATTAGGTCAGGGAGATTGCCAAAGTAGAGCCATTCACAGGATGGAGGATAATCGGCCTAAAATCCATGAGAGAAAACCCAACCAACAAATATACATGTGGATGACCTTAGGTGTAAACGCAAACCTAAGTCCCAAGTTATTCTAAATACTGAACAAATCGTTGCTCAGGACAGTGATCTGCAAAACTTACTAACTTACTAATCTTCTGACTGTTGTTTGGCTGCTGCACAGGGAATTTAATCACTTTACTCAAGGTTGCAAATCCTACTCCAGAAGCAAAGAATAATAGAAACAGCACACAGCACAGCATGTGTATACAAATTCTTTCATGGATCTGAGCCAGCATATCCCTTCCAACTCTGTTTCTAGGACTGAATGCAAAAAACAGGGTTCAGTTTGTTTATTTTAAATATTTTAATCCTTTAGCCATCAGAGTGACTGACAGAACTTCAGCAAAACCTTTAAAGACAGTTCCTGTTCCTTGTCCTCCTTTTTACCCTATCTATACATTAGTTTAGATGTTCATAGAAAAACTGTACCTCATGTTCACAGATAGTTTTCCTGGTGAAAGACTGCTAGCAAAGAAACTACACAGGCAGTTTTTGCCTGTTCACTGCACTCTTTATGCTGACAAATAAAGAAGCACTAAACTAAAAAAAACAAACTGCAGAAAGAACTGGAGTAAGAGGTAAGAGTCAGCCTACTTGGAAACACAGCTATGTAGGCAAGAAAACAAACACACAACGTAACCAGTCACAATTCTGTTAGATCTACAAACCCAAGAACTCAAAAGTCCCAAGGACCAAGAGTCAGAGAGGACTGTCCCAAAAAACTACGTTCAGATTGTACTAGGTGTGGCTGAACATTTTATTCTTCCAAGGCAAATAAACTTACCACCTCAGACATTCTTTCAAATGAAGAATGAGACACCATCCAAGCACTTAAGACTCTATTTAGAATGAGGCAGAGGAAGGGGCTGGCCTCATACAGAGGCTGGATTTCCTCTCCCTGAGGCTGCTGGCACAGCACTCTCAGCACAAGGCTCAGAGTAAGCTTCTACCTTCTTTTTGTGCTGGGCACAAATACTGAACATGGCACTATTTTTCAGTGGATCCAAAGAGTGCATTAGGACAGAAAGCCTACTTTAGGGACAAAATACCCTAGGAACTTCTAATTCAACAGCTAAGGTAACAATATACCAAGAGATAAATTTAAGAACATCATTAAAAACCCCACAAACTTCCACATGCCAGTAATTTTTTAATAAGATTTCAAGTCCTAGCTATGGGACCAATTTAAATCAGTTTGAAAAAAAGGAAGGGTTGCTCTAATAAAATAACTTTCAGCATTCAATGTCTGTGATATCTCCCAAACAAGAAAAGATACTAAAAAATACAATGTATTTTCTGGCTATGGTGCAATAAAATTAACAAAGGGATCAATGTGGACAGCATGAGAGACATTCTTATATAATTGTCAAGAAAGCAGAATGAAAAGATGCAGTAACAGGACTCTTCCAAAGAGAAAAGTTCTTTAAGCACTGCCAGCAAGCTGACCACTAATTCCTTTTTAGCTTTGAAGGAAAGATAAGACAAAGGTAATAGAAATGTATTCCAGACTTCCTGGAAGGCTACATGGAGATACAAGTATACAGATGGAAGACAATTCAAATGAGTGAATGGGACTCTAGAAACCTGTTTTCTCAACAGTGCTTCAGCCCAGTACTACTCCCCCAATTGTCATTTTTTCACTTCTTTTATCACAATACCTCTGCTGTGTCTAGCTAGAGACTGATCAGTCGTCTAAACTGGGATATTAAATATTTCACCAGTCACTTGTGGCCCATGAGCTCTAAAAGAAGTTGGGCTGTTTTGTGGTACATTAAAGGTATTTAGTCACCTGGGAGTAAAGGTATATATTAGAAAACAGGACTTAAACCTAAACCTTACCTGTGTGCAATGATGTTCATCATCCATAAAGTCTATACAGCTGCTGTGTTCCAAAACAGAGAAACTGACAGCTGTAAAACCAGCACTCTTCCAAAATAGGGAGTGAACAGAGTGTGGCAATGATGACAGAGCAGAATCTGTGCTTTACAGAGGAAGTTGCAAATATACTAATTTACTTCTGGACATAAGAATTTTACAAAGTAACATAGCATGATAGAATTCATATACGGATTGAGTAATCAACCAATGACACCCAGACATTTTAACCAGTCTTTCATCATTGGAAGGTCTTTTTTGCCCTAGCTTTTTTTAGACTTGGTCATTATTTCATTACAAGCATTGACAGCTATTTAAGCTTCCGAATAGCCAAACCTATTTTTCAGTAATAACAGATCCTAGATAATAGTTGGATACATAGAGATCATCAGGAAAATCACACCTATAACAACAGTGCTTCATAACAGGTACAAGTACAGAGTGGAACATATTGCTTGCTCGCACTTTTCAGAAGTAACGCCACAGCTGAAGTAGACTTTTCAAAACCAAACTGTCAAAATTTATCCCTCTTTTTACAAATGGTTACTGACAAAACCCTTTCAAGCTGTTACTAGTCAGTATCTCCTGCATGCATTACTTAAAAAAAAAAAATTCTGGGTAGATACCTGTTTACCCAATCCAGACCATGCCAATTTTTTTAGAGTGAAGCCAAACTTCCTATTCTCTACAGTAGGTGGAAAGAAATAAGCGCTCTAGGAACATGTTCAGAAGGATCCGACTTGTCTTCCTCTGGCAAACATCCAAAAGCATCTACCATTCTCCACTGATTCTATAAGGAAACCAAGTGCTTTAGCTGCAAACTTGCTTCATTAAGCACAAGCTATGCTCAGAATTATGTGGATTAAACTTGTGCTTTGGACACTTTGTTCCTTTAATCTGCAGAACAGACTGTAAAACCAGCCTTGCTAAGAACCACGTTCTTGCATGACTGGGTAATATAAATTGATACAGCAAGGAAAAATGTTAAATTTAAATGTCACTAAGCATGAACAATTCGTGGCTGCATTAAGGTGTGAGTTGTTCAGCCCAGGCAACAATTCACTGTGAAAAGAACTCAAGGCCTTGACTGAGCCTACATTTCTACTGTCAGAAGAATCTGGAGAGCCACTCCCACTACTTTTCACCAAATTCCTATTGCTTTGTTCCTGGATTCTGAATGTCCAAGAAAGTCCACTCATTGCACAAGCATTGTTATTGCATAACAATTCGCCACTTTAAGGAAACAAGCATATAAAATGCTACAAAAGTTTATATTCATACCTAATGCCTCTTTAATGGAGAAATGGAATGTTGATATTGAAATAACACACTGATTTTTTGAGTCATTGTGACAACTTACAGGATTTACCATCTAATACAGCATCAGCAGATAATAATAGGAAGTAACAGAATATTCATGTGCTAGACTACTTATGCATATATACAGATCCAGTGCAGTATTACATATTATCACATTAGGCTGCCCAATTTTATTTCAAGGTACACACAGGAAATTTTTAACATAATTATTGAGGATCCACTGTGGATTTTACCAGAACATCTATGATATTCCCTGAATCTTTACCTAAAAATATGAGATTAGTGGATCTAAGTGGGAAATTCAGGACAGTAACTATATTCCACACTATGTAAATATTGTCACAGTCTCCCTTACATGAAATTAGGGTACAAAGGCAGATTATATCAGCAGAATGATGAGATATTGTATTAATTTACCTTCAAATATTAGAAGGCGTAAATTTTCTCCTCATTTCCAGCCTTTCAAGAATCATCTTAATACTAATTATGTCAATGTATCTGTAATAAATGCATTTTTATACTACAGTGTTCTTCCCAGGCCCTTGTGGCTAATAAACATTATGTATACTATGTTTATTGGGTTTTAAATTTTAATTACCTTGGCTTTCAGAAAAAGGAAATGTTCTCATTGACTGTCACTTAGTTTAGAAATTACACAAGTGACTGATGGAAAAGTAGCATTGTTAAACTCTCCTCTCTTTTTGTTTGGTTCATCTAAGAGAGGTAAATATATAAAAACCACAATGAAAAAGAGTATTTGCGACTGGTTATTCAGATGTACCTGCCAGAGCTGCACATCAAGATGAGTAACACCTATCTTGCAGCAGAAGCATCTCTCCTTTGTACAATCACCTGCACAATTTAGCCAGCCTGAAGAGTCTGGTGGACTAAAAAGGGCTATGATAAAAGTTATTTTAATATTGCTGTGAACGAGTTAATTTCTGGTTCTACTTTTCATCCTCAAACAATTATATCTACAACGTTCCTTGCCCCCTCCCCAACTAGTTTCTGCTAACTGCACACACAAAACAAAAGCTGAGAGAACTGTATTGATAGCTGTGGCAGCAAGCCTTGCACTGACAGTGACATACTTTACTATTTGCAGACTAAATCATTGTTTTTCTACATTAGGATTATTCATCTCACACATCTCCAGAATGCTACTTTAGAACTGGGCTGTAAACCAAAATAAATCTGTTCTTGTATCATTAAGCTTAGTAAGTATTTTTATATCCCAGTTTTCCTGGGTTATTCTCCTGTATAGGCCCAACCCCCTACAAAACCAATAATTTATATTCCCTCCTCCCCCCTTTATGCTTTTTTTTTTTGTGTGTCAGACCATCACCTTTCTAAATTATATGTAGACATGGACTCTGAAAAGAACTGCATAAGGTCAAGCCAGTGTGAAATTACAAGTTATCAACTCCCCAACTTACTAAAGGTCTGTAGGAATTTTAATTCTCCAGCAAGTTAATACTTCATTTATCTTGCTATGCTTATTTTACAACTAGGGGGATTTTCTTCCCTGCTGTTGAGAGCATCTTCTTTAATGATATCAATACTACCTAACAATCTATGTGATGTTCACTCTTCCATAGATCTGATTTTTAATCACTTTCACATGTCCCTGACCTTACTATTTTTGGGAACAGAAATACAGCAAGAAAGGACAAACTGAGGTGATTGGGTAAATGAGTTTCTCAAATCATTAGCACCATGAAGAGCCAGGATTCACTGCGTTACTTCAGCTTCATAGGATATAATTACATGTTTTGATTAGCAGATATATTTTCCCAGCCTCAGGTGTCAACAAGGGTTCAAGTGTATAACATGTATAAATGGGTGCTAATTTTACTAGTCATGAAAATGTGTTTCGCTAATTACATTTATATCCTCTTAGCCAATTTTCATTTGATATTGCTCCTCTGTAGTACATCTTCCTGTTTATTTCCTTACAATGACATTTGAGCTCTTCCAAATGCACACTGATTCTGAAATTCAGCAGGCGTGACAAGTGACTTCTCGACTGAACATCTGTCATGGCCATGAAAAACTAACAGGATTTACAGAAGTCTATACAACTTTGTGGTCATTTCTGTATGTGTGTGAATTGTATATCATTTAGGATGTTATCACCTGGGATTAAAATCTTATGGCAACAATGGTGCTCTTCTTTCATCCAGGTGATTCTTGCTAGATGTGTTAAGAATTTCCTACTGTTGACACCCAAAAATAAGGAAGGAACTCTGTTTTAAGAGAATGAAGTTATTTTGCTTGCTCTGCAGTTTCCTGACAAAGTTCCTCATGCTTTGCTGACAGAAACAAGATGCGGATTGACAACAGAAGAATCTCATTTCAGACAGCTAGCCACACAATGGCTTGTGTTGGAAAAGACCTCCATGGATTGTCTGCTTCCATGCCCTAATCAAAACTATCATGGAAAACATGTAAAGCTTTGGATAGGAACATGGGATGAACTATTAGCCTCAAGTTGCTGGAAATTGGAATGCCTAAGTACTAAGAGTATGCTTCTACAATTCAGACTGTAAAACAAGAAAATGACTCAAAAGGTTTCTAACAGTGATATTGTTGGCTACATATCATCATCTCTTGAAGTATGTTTCCAGAAGCAATCTGGTGCATGAATGGCATACAGACTAAACTCTGCTCTCTTGCCCACACCACCACTATTAGTCCAATCTTATGTAGGAAATGAAGTGGTATGAACTGAATCCACTGCTGCTTCTGATGCTTATGAGCCTCAGTATACTGAAAATTCCATCATGATGCAGAGATGCTACAGGCACATATAGCAGAAAAGGAAAGTAAGCACAAAAATCTTACTCTCTAGGTATCTCTGTTGCATATTTAAACATATGGCAATTTCTTAAAAAGAAAAGTTATGAAACAACTTTTTGGCACAAGAGTAACATTCTCAAATTAGTGCTAAGATCTCTTGCCTTCCTCACATAATTAAATGGTTATTATGAAGCCACCATCCAGCCAATTTTAGCAAAGAGCTATAGAAATCAACAGTTGAGTCCTTCAGCTTTACAGTGTGGCCAGGTGCAGTGTTGTTGGGATGGCTGAGGTAAAACTTTAGACTTTCTAAGAAAGTAAAATAGGGTGAGAACAGAAGCTTCCAAAGCATGGCTTAAGGAGTTGCAGGAATGCAGGCGATAAAATACTAGTTAAATATACTCAGAGTCTGCTCTTGTCACTGATACTTCAAGACCATTACTAATTATTATAAACATGAGTAACAACAACAAAGAAAAAAAAATAAGGGGAAATTCACATAGGAATTACTAACAGATTCAGACTGTGTTAAGTTAATGCAGAAGAGTGCTTTTATAAGCTTGCACATGGATTGAAACACTTAAAAACACTCAAAAACTTAATCCAAAAACTTTCCAAGTGAACCGATTTAGAAAAAAGACTATTCAGGCTGCCAGAAATGAGCAGATGTGATTTACACTTCCCTTGTCAATATTCTGAAGGATTACTTACAGAATAAAGGCTACATATTTTTCTGATAAGACCTGATGGCAATTTATACTTACGTTACTTACAGGTAACAAATCTCCTGTTTTAAAGCCTAGCTGGCACTCAATGAGTATTTGAGCACTACTGAGAATATTTTAAAAGAACACAACACAATGTCAATGCTCTTACAAAAAAGGCAAAGAAAGCTCAAAACTCTCAACTGGTACTGGATCCAGTATGAAAGACAACTGACCCAGGCAACACCTCACTGCAGCTGCATGTAAAGCTTATTATAAGAATGTAATCTTCTAAAAAACAGTGAGTAGATATGACCTTAAAACTAGTATCGTGTGGCTAGCACAACAGACCAAATGTGGGGTTATTTTTACTTCTGCTCCTTTGCACGAGCTATATTGTAGAATCAGAGAATTGTAGCTGTTGGTAGGGACCTGTGAACCACCACTGCCAAAGCAGGATCACAAAGGGCAGGCCACAGAGGAACATGTCTAAGAGATGTCTGGAGATCAGGGACCATCAGGTTGAGTGCCTGTGGGTGAGAATTAGAGGGAAGGCCAACAGGGCTGACATCCTGGTTGGAGTCTGTTATAGACCACTCAACCAGGAGGAAGATGTTGATGAGTCATTCTATAGGCAGCTTAAGGCTGTCTCAAGATCGCCTGACCTTGTTCTCATGGGTGACTTCAACTTGCCTGATATCTGCTGGGATCTTAACATAGCAGAGAGGAGGCAATCTAGGAGGTCTTAGAATGCATGGAGGACAGTTTCTTGTACCAGGTGCTGCGTGAGCCTACCGGGAGTAACCTCCTCTTCACCAATAGGGAAGGACTGGTGGGCGATGTGGTGGTCGGAGGGTGCTTAGGGGCCAGTGACCACGAGATAATTGAATTTTCAGTATTTGGTCAAGCTCAGGGGGGTATTAAGAAGACCTCCACTCTGGACCTCCAGAGGGCGGACTTCAGGCTACTCAAGGAACTAATTCAGAGGGTTCCTTGGGATAAAGCCCTTTAAAACAAAGGGGTCCAGGAGAGCTGGGCCTACTTCAAGGAAGAATTGTTGAAGGTGCAGGAACAGGCTGTGCCAATGTGCCGGAAGATGAGCCGCCGGGGCAGACGGCCAGCCTGGATGGTTAATGAACTTCTAAAAGAACTAAGGGAAAAAAAGAGGGTGTATCATCTTTAGAAGAAAGGTGAGGTAACCCATGAAAAATTTAAGGATGTTGCTAGGTCTTGTAGGAAGAAAATTAGGGAGGCAAAAGCACATTTGGAGCTTAGACTGGCTTCTGCTGTGAAGGACAACAAAAAGTCCTTCTATAAATACATTAATAGCAAAAGGAAGGGCAAGGACAACCTCCACTCCTTGGTGGACACGGAGGGGAACGTTGTAACAAAAGATGAGGAAAAGGCAGAGATACTTAACACCTTCTTTGCCTCAATTTTTACTAGCAGGACAGAATGTCTTCCAGACAGCTGGCCTGCAGAGCTGGCAGAAGGAGCAAGGGAGCAGCATAGTTTTCCTCTGTTCCAGGTGGGGTACTTGGTGATCTGCTCAGCCGCTTGGATCCCCACAAGTCCATGGGACCAGATGGGATCCATCCTAGGGCGCTGAGAGAGCTGGCAGATGAGCTGCCCAAGCCGCTCTCCATCATTTTTCAGCAGTCCTGGCTCACTGGAGATGTCCCAGAGGACTGGAGACAATAAAAAGCATTTTTATAAATATATTAACAATAAGAAGAAGGGCAGGAAGAACCTGCACTCCCTATTGGACCTGGAGGGGAACATGGTGACTGAAGACGAGGAGAAAGCTGAGGTCCTGAACACCTTCTTTGCCTCAATTTTTAACAGCAAGGCAGGAGGAGTTCAGGACGAGTGGCCTCCGGAGCTGGGCAATGGGGTTGGGGAGCAGTGTAATGCCCCGGAAATCCATGAGGAATTAGTTCGGGACCAGCTGAGCCACTTGGATATTCACAAGTCCATGGGACCGGATGGGATCCATCCTAGGGTGCTGAGAGAGCTGGCAGATGTGCTAGCTAGGCCACTCTCCATCATTTTCCTCCAGTCCTGGCTCACAGGTGAGGTCCCAGATGACTGGAAACTGGCCAACGTGGTCCCCATCCACAAGAAGGGTCGGATGGAGGAACCTGGAAACTACAGGCCGGTCAGCCTGACCTCAGTGCCAGGGAAAGTGGTGGAGCAGATTATCCTGGCGGCAATAACTGCGCACCTGAAGGATGGCCAAGGGCTCAGGTCCAGCCAACATGGATTTAGGAAGGGCAGGTCCTGCCTCTCCAACCTGATCTCTTTCTATGATCAGGTGACCCGTCTGGTGGATGTGGGGAGGCCTGTGGATGTGGTCTACCTGGACTTCAGCAAGGCCTTTGACACCGTCCCCCACAGCAAACTGCTGACTAAGCTGTCAGCCTGTGGATTGGACCACTACACTCTGTGCTGGGTTAGGAACTGGCTGGAGGGCCGGGCCCAGAGAGTGGTCGTGAACGGTGCCGCATCCAGCTGGAGGCCAGTCACCAGTGGTGTCCCCCAGGGATCAGTGCTGGGCCCTGTCCTCTTCAACATATTCATCGATGATCTGGATGAAGGGGTAGAGTCAGTCATCAGCAAGTTTGCAGATGACACAAAGTTGGGGGCAGATGTTAGTCAGTTAGAGGGTAGAAAGGCTCTGCAGAGGGACCTCGACCGACTGGACAGATGGGCAGAGTCCAATGGGATGGCTTTCAACAAGTCCAAGTGCCGAGTGCTGCACTTTGGCTACAGCAATCCCATGCAGAGCTACAGGCTGGGATCGGAGTGGCTGGAGAGCTCCCAAACAGAGAGGGTCCTGGGGGTGCTGATCAACAGCCACCTGAATATGAGCCAGCAGTGTGCCCAGGTGGCCAAGAGGGCCAATAGCATCCTGGCCTGCATTAGGAATAGTGTGGCCAGCAGGAGCAGGGAGGTCATAGTGCCCCTGTACTCTGCTTTGGTTAGGCCGCACCTTGAGTACTGTGTCCAGTTCTGGGCTCCTCAGTTTAAGAAGCACATTGAAACACTTGAGCGTGTCCAGAGAAGGGCAACAAGGCTGGTGAGAGGCCTTGAGCACAAGCACTATGAGGAGAGGCTGAGGAGCTGGGATTGTTTAGCCTGGAGAAGAGGAGGCTCAGGGGTGACCTCATTGCCCTCTACAACTACCTGAAGGGTGGTTGGAGCCAGGAAGGGGTTGGCCTCTTCTCCCAGGCAACCAGCACCAGAACAAGGGGACACAGTCTCAAGCTGCGCCAGGGGAGGTTTAGACTCGAGCTGAGGAGGAAGTTCTTCACCGAGCGAGTCATTCGTCATTGGAACGGGTTGCCCAGGGAGGTGGTGGAGTCATCGACCCTGGAGGCGTTCAAGAGGAGATTGGACGTGGCACTTGGTGCCATGGTCTAGTCATGGGGTCTGTGTTGATAGGTTGGACTCTATGATCCTCGAGGTCCTTTCCAATCTAAGTGATACTGTGACTGGAAGCTGGCCAACGTTGTGCCCCTCCACAAGAAGGGCTGGTTGGATGAGCCAGGGAATTATAGGCCTGTCAGCCTGACCTCAGTGCCAGGCAAGATCATGGAACAGGTCATCCTGAGTGCAATCACACAGCCCTTACAGGATGGCCAAGGGATCAGGCCCAGCCAACATGGATCTAGGAAGGGCAGGTCCTGCCTGACCAACCTGATCTCCTTCTACGAGCAGGTGACCCACCTGGTGGATGTGGGGAGGCCTGTTGATGTAGTTTACCTGGACTTCAGCAAGGCCTTTGACACCGTCCCCCACAGCAAACTGCTGGCCAAGCTGTCAGCTTGTGGCTTGGACAGGAGCACACTGAAATGGGTTAGGAACTGGCTGGAGGGCCAAGCGCAGAGAGTGGTGGTGAATGGTGTCACATCCAGCTGGCGGCCAGTCACTAGTGGTGTGCCCCAAGGATCAGTGCTGGGCCCCATCCTCTTTAACATCTTTATTGATGATCTAGATGAGGGCATTGAGTCGATCATCAGTAAATTTGCTGACGACACCAAGCTGGGGGCAGGAGTTGATCTGCTGGAGGGTAGAGAGGCTCTGCAGAGGGGCCTCGACAGGCTGGACACATGGGCAGAATCCAACAGCATGAGATTTAACACATCCAAGTGCCAGGTTCTGCACATTGGCCACAACAACCCCATGCAGTGCTACAGGCTGGGGTCAGAGTGGCTGGAGAGCAGCCAGGCAGAGAGGGACCTGGGGGTGCTGGCCGATGGTAGGCTGAACATGAGCCTGCAGTGTGCCCAAGCAGCCAGGAGGGCCAATGGCATCCTGGCCTGCATCAAGAACAGTGTGGCCAGCAGGAGCAGGGAGGTCATTCTGCCCCTGTACACTGCACTGGTTAGGCCACACCTCGAGTACTGTGTCCAGTTCTGGGCCCCTCAGTTTAGGAAGGATTTTGACTTGCTGGAGTGTGTCCAGAGAAGGGCAACAAAGTTGGTGAGGGGTTTGGAACACAAGCCCTATGAGGAGAGGCTGAGGGAGCTGGAGCTGCTTAGCCTGGAGAAGAGGAGACTCAGGGGTGACCTTATCACTCTCTACAACTACCTGAAGGGGGGTTGTAGACAGGCAGAGGTTGGTCTCTTCTCCCAGGCAGCCAGCACCAGAACAAGAGGACACAGTGCCAGGCTGCGCCAGGGGAGGTTCAGGCTGGAGGTCAGGAGGAAGTTTTACACAGAGAGAGTGATTGCCCATTGGAATGGGCTGCCCGGGGAGGTGGTGGAATTGCCATCACTGGAGGTGTTCAGGAGGAGACTTGACAGGGTGCTTGGTTGCATGGTTTAGTTGATTAGGTGGTGTTGGATGACAGGTTGGACACGATGATCTTGGAGGTCTCTTCCAACCTGGTCTATTCTATTCTATTCTATTCTATTCTATTCTATTCTATTCTATTCTATTCTATTCTATTCTATTCTATTCTATTCTATTCTATTCTATTCTATTCTATTCTATTCTATTCTAAGCAGTTTCTGAAAGTCTCTAGAGAAGAAGACTCCGCAACCTTTCTGGGTAGCTAGTTCCAGTGCTCCATCACTCTTAGAAGAGAAAATATTTTTATGGTGTTGAGGTGGAACTTCTTGTATTTTAGTTGGTGCCCATTGCCCCTCATCCTATTACAAGGCACTGTGAGAGACTGGCCCCTTCTTGACACCCACCTCTCAGATATTTGTAAACATTGGCAAAGTCCCCTCTCAGTCTTCTCCAGACTAAACAGCCCCAGGGCTCTCAGCCTTTCCTCATATGAGAGATGTTCCAGTCCCATAATTATCCTCAGGCCCTCCATTGGAATCCCTTTAGTATTTTCCTGTCTCTCTTGAACTGGAGAGCCCAGAATTGGACACAGTACTCCTGATGTGGTCTCACCAGGGCAAAGTAGAGGGGGCAGGGAGAACCCTCCCTTGACTTGCTGGATACACTCCTCTTAATTCACCCCAGGATACCATTTGCCTTCTTGGCCACAGGGGCACATTATGTCTTACCTAGCTGGATGGGAAAATACAGTTGAAGTAATCATATTTATGATGAGAAGCTTCTTTTCTTTTGCTTTACTCTAAAGGCTGCAGAGAGCTTTACCTTTGTTGAAATATTTTAAATTTCATAAATGGGAGAAAGAAGGACATAAATTTGAAGATATTTTATGCATATTCATTTCAATGGAGTTGACAGTTCTATGTAGGTAACAATGGACAAAACTTCTTTCTATGGTCTTGCTAAAGGTTTCAAGCCTAAGAAGCTTCATTTCAGAGAATGAGAATATTCAAAGACAAGTGCATGTTTTAATCACAAGGGAATTCAATGTCCATGTCCTGTACTTGGCTAAAACCCCCATAATTTATAGATACACTTTTCTGGCTTATATTCTTTCCATTAAAGTTATTCTTACTGTAAAAGAGAGTTTGTAGGGAGTATAAACAAAAGCACTGTGGATAGCACAGTAGTCTACAAATGTAAAGAATATTTAATCTTTTTCTTTTCAGGGTTTTAATTGTATATACATCAAATAAAGTCAGCTGCCATTACAGAACAATTGATACATTCATGCTGTGCATTATGAACTCTAATTATTGAAACCTCTTTTCAATCTTGACAAGTTATATATTGATTTGTACTGGATTTCTTTGGGTTTTGTGTGCTGTTTCTGTTAATAGCAGTGTAAAAGTATACATTGTCCTGATAATTTGAAATGGAAACCAGAAACTGCAAGGGAGAAGAAAAACCAACCTTAAATATGAGAAGCAAAGTTATGCTAAAACTAGATGAATTATTAACCACTAATTTAGCTTTTATTTTCCAAAAAGGAATGCATTATGACTAAAACAAAATTAACACTGTACACAATAATTATTTTTAATTGATGAGTTAGAGTATTTCAGTATCTCAGACATATTCACATAAAGAATAATGAGAGCTGAGCCTACAGTTTTCAGTGAAATACATGGTAAGAAGAAATCTCTAACCAATTAGCGATCATCTCAGAACAGTCAGTGAGGATGAAGTGTCCCAGAAGAACAGAAAGCAGTATCTGCCTTTAGAAAGTGAGGGGTAGGGGAGGGAAAAGAAATTAATAGACCTCTTGGCTTAACTCTGATATCAAATGATATGGAACCAATTGCTAAACGAGAATTATATGAAGATAAGGATAGTCAACACAGATTTGTTAGAAGTCAATTAAGAACCAATTCAAATGTGTTTCTTCAGCTAATAGTGATGTGGTCCTTTTGAAAAGAATTTCAACATAGTGTACCATCTGATGTGTTTCATAGCAATTTTATCTTCTCAGTGAAAATATACCTGGACAAAGGAAGGATTAACAAGTCACTCCTGAAAGATACTGCAGAGTGTTTCTAATCCTTAAGGACCACAAACTTTAGAGATGGGTATACTAAGAGACTGCAGTACTTACATTTTGTAGGTTGAAATAAATTGACAGTAAGTCTTTCAGAAATTGCTGAGTAAATTAACACATAAACATCTGACCCAACTCAAAGAAATGGAATAAAATCCAGACTTACATTTCAAGCAAGCATACTGTAAACACACAGCCTTTAAAAAGATTATGATATAAATATTATTTATGACAGTTTTTTAAAGTAGAGATTTTCAAGTGAAAAGAAGAAAAACTGTTTCAGGAAATCATAAAGAAAAATGAGTCTTTCTAGAGAAGCCATAGAAGGAAAGCAATCCCCATTCACGCATCTCTCAAACTTATTTTGAAGTGATGGCGAAACAGACGACGTGCTATGTTTTTTCTTCAACTGTTATCAAACAGACCAGGTGAAGAGGGATACATCCTCCCAACAGCCACAGACAGCAAGCAGGAATTTGTGATGGAAGCTTCCCTTCACATCTCCAAGTACACTCAGAGAGCAGTATTGAGCATTTATTTTGTATTATCCTATTTGTCACAAATCTGGGGAGACTTTGTTGTGATGGTAAAGTTTGGCCTGGATGGGAGATCCCAGAAACCAAACCGTCAGAACTGAACCACTCAGATGTTCCATATGCTTTACACCTCCTCCGCTTTCTCAGGAAGGGATGAAGTGACTGTCTGTAAAGTAAGCTAATTCTCAATAGACAAAGCAGCAATATCACGCAGTTGTTGCAAGCCCTGTCTTCACAAAGCCCAATCTAGGCTTTAAATACACAGTGGTGTTTACCATAAGTTGGCTTTTTGTTAAGGGACTTACAAGAAAGCTGGGGATGGACTGTTTCCAAGTGCATGAAGCAATAGGACAAGGAACAGTGGTTTTAAACTAGAGAAGAGTTAGATTTAGATTGAGCATTAGGAAGAAGTTCTTTACTATGAGGGTGGTGGAACAGTAGAACAGGTTGCCCAGGGAGATGTTGGAGACCCCATCCCTGGTGACATTCAAGATCAGGTTTGATGGGGCTCTGAGCAGCCCAACCTAGTTGGGTATGTCCCTGCTGACTGCAGGGGGGGTTGGAGTAGATGACCTCTAGAGGTCCCTTCCAACCCAGTGCATTCCATGATTCTATGATCTTCTGGACATGCAGGAGTGTGTCAGTCTCCATTTGCAGTGTAGCACCGGGCAAGTAATGTTTTCTGATCTCAGAACACACACTAAAAAACAATTAGGTACTTAATGATACTTATTTTTCCCCTACAGAAGGCTAATTTGAGAGTTATTTTCAAAGATAAAGACCTGATGCTTTCATTGAAGGATGAGAACCCCATTTCTTTATTGCACTGGGAAGATGGCTAGCAGATGTAAAGCACATTTCTCCTACTGTGCTGTGCACCCAGATGCACATTAGAAGCTTGCATAATTCCTGCTAGAAAACAGCCTCGCTATTATTTATTTGCTTAATTCGCAGATTAAAATTTTCAAGCAAAATATAGATACCACTACTTGCTCAACCTAAGCACACTTTTGATATACTTAGAGGCTATTATTAGTTCATCTAGTAATTCAGAAACCGCAAGACATAAAAAGTGAATTTCTAGGTTAGCCCAGCATGCCTTTGGGTAGCATTACATAGCCTGGGAAGTGAAATAATCATCATAAAAATACACGGCCTGCCGTGCAGATGTTACTTGTACAAAATGAACTCTGTATTTAAAAATCAGAAAAAAGAGATGAAGACTATTGGAGTATACATGCAATAACATCGCTACCACAGCTTTGATAGTCCTCAAATCTCAAATGTATTTAAGAGCTAAATTAGCTTAGAACTAATTTCTGTTTTCTACCATGAAAATCATTGCCATCCTTTGTCATCAATTACACTGCTTTTAGGACTTCTGTCAGGTGGAAGCATTATTTACAAACACTTATGTACTGTTTAGGATGCCTAAAGTAAATGTAATGGGTTGAGGCAGACTCCATCCCCACCACAGGCAAAACAAAAGGACTCAGACAAACGGATTGCAAAAGTGATGGAAAGTTTAAATGGAAAGCGGTGAGTGTATACAGAGAGCCAGAAGCGCAGCGACAAAAGAGATCCCAAAGCAAACCCAGGAACATCTCATGACCACCTGAGGGTACACCCAGGACCCCCAGGGCTCCTTCTTCCCCCCCCCCACTGCTAGGCTAGCCTCAGCTGGCCAGATCTGAGACTGCCCATCCCCCTGTGGCCTTGGGCCTACTCAGGCCCATGGCTGGGAGACAGCTCCCCCAGTTACCGGGTGACGGCGAGGGGAAGAAAGAGGAATTGCCAGACCCCATGCTGGATCTTATAGTGGTGCAGAGAATTATGGTATGAAATACCTAATTTCCTGTGCCCGCCCACTGGGCTGGACTTCTGGACACAGGAAGCACCCCAGGTAGCAAAGAGGGTGCCAACTGCTACAGTAGCCCAAACTGCTACAGTAAAATAAACAAAACAAAAGATTCCAAACCAAAACAACCCCAAAAAACCCAAACCCCTTCTATCACTTACATATCTTGTACACAGAGCAACTATCTGTCATGTGCATGCTCGAAATGCCAAGAGCCTCAACCTTATTTTCTCCCTTTCAAAGAGAAACGAAGAGTCTTGAGGAGATAAATATACCGAACAGTATCTTGTTTTCATCTACCTTGATCTCACAGCAGTATCATACATAACATAGTACTCTCTCCCCTGTTGTTGTGGTATTTACATAGCAAGCATGCTGCAGCAAAACCAATATTTTCCATAATTAATTCACAGTGTTACATGTGGTTTGTGGCTTCACCAATAGCTACTGATGAAAACATTTAATGTAATAAAGTTCAGTCCTTTCGTCTGCATTCCTGCTACACGTTCTATTGTCACTAATTACAGCACCTTCTCTCTCTCATACACACACACACACACAGGGAAAGCTGCCAAGCAACTCCCTCTGGAGCCAATGTCATGGCTACTTTTCAGATTACTAGGAGAGAGTATGTAAACTGCACTGCCAAGTACCCTATCCATAGGGATTAAGTGTGTCATTTCAGCATCTAGAGTCTCAGATGAGTCAATCTTTAGTCTTCTTGCCCCATTCCAAGACCTTAGGCAAAGCTATCCTTGCTGGTAGCTTGCACTGTGTGCTGTGGCCAAAGTTAAACCATGAATGCTCGTTTTTAAATCCAGCACCACAACATTTTAGTAGTAAAATATAATCTAATTGATATTCAGATTAGACATTGCAGTTTTCAGTAAGAGTTCAGAAAAAATGATTTTTGATATTGTTACAGATAGTTGTTTGTTAATCCAACAAAATTCTCAGCCTCTGCAAAAATTTCTGTCACTCTGCATTGTTAATCCTCATTCAGACACTTGTGCTGAACTATTTCATTCCTTAGGCCTCATTTCTTATTAGTTCATCAAATGTAAAACAAAACTAAAGCAAGTCAATTCCCTCACTTTCAGTTGAAGTATCTGCCATTTCTTGAGATGTAATTTGGTGAAATTAAAAGGAGGGACAGAGGAGGAGAGGGACGGAGGAGGAGAGGGACGGAGGAGGAGAGGGACGGAGGAGGAGAGGGACGGAGGAGGAATATATTTAGTGTAAGCAGTCTTTTAGTCATAGTTTGCTCATCCAGATGCAAAGATTCCTTTAACTCAAGTGGGATTTCTTGCTCAGAATGACATTTGCTATTACAGGTAAGGCAGGAGCAATAGGTTCTGTTGGAGCAATCTCCAGAGCAGGTATGTGCAGCAGAAAGGGCTACAATGAGCTTTGCAAAAAAACCATCCTATTTTTGGCCACATTTTCAGGCTCTTCCATTACTCCACATTGCACACCAGCACCTTTCCATTAGAAGTGCTCTCTGCCAAATGCAAACAGCAGCTAAGAGAATTTGCTGGCAAGAAATTATTTTGAGTGTAGACCTGGAGGATGATAACTAACCTGAGAAAGGGCAAAGTTCTCAATAGCTGAAGGAAAAGTTTGTAATGTAATTAAGTGGAAAACCAACCTCACCCACCAGATTCCTCATCTTATTGAACAGGCTCAGAAAGCTCTGTGACTGAGGACTACTACTGCTATGCACATCCAGCAGTGTGAAATATTATAGGTGTTTGGGTTTTTTTAATTTTTACACATGTAACTTAAAACACAATCAGGAAAAGAACTCGTATAGAGTAAAGAAGGGAAGAGAAACCAGCATAGAGGTAATTCTGCAGCCTTAACAGAGTATTACTCTATTGAGCTTACAATCACATTTGATTTCCTTATTGTTTTCAGAAAACAATATTTATCTGCAGAATAAATATAAACTAGACAGACCAAAACACAAATATGGAGTCTTTGTGATGGACACATGCATTTAATTTCACTAGAATAGAAGCACTTGTGACAAAACCCCCATCACAGCAGAAAAAAACAAGCCAAAACAAAAGAAAAAACTGACCAGAAAGAAGGAGGAAATAGTTTTGGGTTTGGTTTTTTTTCATTATGCAGAAAGATAATCTGTGCACCAAAGAATTCTCATAAATTTAATAACAGGCAGCCTATCAAAATAATATTCTTATATTAAATACAAGATTACAATTATCTCTTCTCTGGAATTATTGCTTGAAACTTATTTCTGAATAGCTGAAAAGAATCTCCCAAGTTTTTTTCAGCAGAAATTCAGGAAGGACAAGTGTTAAAGATACAGTAGCTGGTAGTATCTCAGCACAGCAGTATACATCTTAGGAAATTTCTGAAAGTCCATCAAAGTCACATCAGAGTGTAGTGGTTTGAGCCTTAACTGAGAGTTAAAAGCTCAAATGGGGAAAAGGCTGAGAATCTCTTCACCACTCCCCCCCCACCACCTCCTCCCTCCAAACAGGGAGAGGGAAAAAAAAAAAAAAACAGGGTAAGGGGCAAATCCACTAAACAACAATCTGGAGTCAGCTTGGAAGTAGAGAGGCAAATTATGTTTTTATTCAAATTATATATATACATATGACAATAACAGGGGAAAAAAGAAAAAGGTTCACAAGGGCAAGGAACAAGAATGGATGGGAGGGGGACAGAAAAGAATAATACAAAACCAGTCTTTCTCTGAGGAGGTGCAGAGGCAGCAGGGAAAAGGATCAGGTCTGGCCACGTGGCTGAGGAGCAGGAGGGCAGCTGCAGTAGCTCTCATCCAGCAGAGGCAGGAGCCAAAAAGGAGCTCCAACAGCTATGATGTCCTGTTTTTTATACCCTAGCTGGGCAGGGAGGGGGGAGTGGAACAGACTCAGCTTTCCCAGTGAGGAAACGCCCTTCAGAGAGTGTAAAGTACCCGCAAGCCCTCCAGCCTGATTTCTTCTTTTGTTTTCAGAAAAAGGCATTAACCCACCACATGATGAATGATGAAAAAAATAATAATTCTGAATATTTAAGAAGTCAGTATTCACATGAAATTTAATTTCACTTTGTCCAGAATAGTCTTTTATCATGTGAAAATAAAATAGATTTCTATCTCAAAAAACCCCAACCAACAAAGTAAGAATATATTGGCAAGTTAGCAGCAGCTTCAAAATACACACAGAAATAAATAAAATACAAAACAATCATCAATAAAAGCCATGATTCCCAACCCGAGTTCCTCTCCAGCGGATCACAGGTGTACATACAGAGAATAAAATAACTGCTAGGCTGTTTTCCCTTCCTTGGGGAACTGCTGTCTTTTCCATCACTGCAAACACCACTTGAGGCAATTGTCACATCTGAAGATTTCTTTGCGCCTCCCCTACCCTTGAACAAAATGGTCTATAAAGCTTGAATGAGAACAGTGTAACGTAGAAAAAATTGGCACTGGCTCCTTAAATTTATTGGAAAAGATCCTTCACACACATCCATTTTAAAATAAAGAAAACATTTATTTTTTTTACCCCCTTGAAGTCATACCTTACTATTCTCTAATCAGGTGGGTCAACCTGTACAAGAAAAAGGTGTTGTCAGCTTCCTTAACTCATCATGTTCATAAAGCATAAACTTAAACTTGAAAGAAATGACAAACTAATGTAATATGAGTAAGGACATGTATGTAAGTAGTTTAGGGAATATACTCATTGGTTGGAATGTCTCATGGTCTTTATCTGCTTTACTAATCCTTTATGGAATATTGTGAATGCAACATGAAACTCTACGCAAGCAAGCACGATAGGTTTTTCATCAAAACCTAAAGAGGACTGGAACTGTTACAGGGACAGCTAGTGACAGCATGACTATTTTTAAAGAGACAAGTACACCAGCAAGGTAAAGGATTAAACTAAACAGCGAGACCTCCAAGAAAGAGACCTTCCTTCCAAGGATACAACAAAGTTATTTACAAACAGAAGTGTGCAAATTTTTATGATTCTGCTAGTGTTTGTTGAAAGCAGTCTACTGAAAAAAGGCCTTGTCCTCTACAAAAATATCGATTTTTAGCAGTGAACTCTGACACATTCAATATCTTCTTGTCTCCCTGAAATTTTAATATAAATGGAAAAGTCTGAAAAAGCAGACACATGTATGGATTTACAGTAAGGAAGGGCAGCTAAAGCCTAATTCTCCAGCTTGGACATTTGAATGAATGTAGTCTGTCATGTTTAAGCACAGTATCACTGGCTGTGCCTGAGACAATTCTAATGAAAGGACATATATATATGCATACAAACCATGTCCAAATGGATGATCCTAGTTGTGTTCCAAAGAGTATCCAGACACGCAAACCATATTCAAAACTGGGATAAAGTATGCAAGAAAAAAAATGTCCTTAAAGGATGTATAAAGAAAAATAAATTTAAAAAAAAAAAAAAAAATCAATAAGCTGAAGTGCAACTTCATTAAGACAAAGGTTTGTACCTGAAGATTCCTCACTAGTACAGCAGGAAAGTTCTAAGTATCTATTTCACACAGCATTCCTCTTTAGCGGTTCACTACTGCTCTCCTGATACATCAGCAAAACTCAAACTGCAGACTACCATACTGTTTCTTAGCTGCATCCTCAACTCACTTCAAAAGCCTCTCAATGGCTTACTGACCACACCCCTCCCTTACTGATTCTGAGACATACCAATGCTATCGTGGATAAATCTCAGGGTGTCTTGAACGGACTGCATTACAATCATTAAGGTAGCCGTTCCTCAGACATCCCTGGAATTATATGTATGCCTTGGAATTCAGTAAAAATACTGTTTGAGGAGTTCAGTGGTGAAGATTAGAGTTAGTTGGAGAACCCAGCTGTCGCAGTTCATTATTTTCAACAGATTCCATGACAGCCTGCCAGAATTTGCCTTACAAATTGTTCCACACTGACTTAAGAGAGAAAAACTGCAGAAAATGCCTACAGGTTGCAAACTCCACCTTAGCTTCCTAAGGCACCAGCTGATCTGAGAACCTGACAGACGGCTCAGAGCTCATGCTGAGTAGTCTTGAAACCAGTGAGAATTTAATTTCTTACCCAAAGCAGCGTGTTTTGGGCTGAAAAATGTTATGGAAATTTCCATTTTTCCAGAAAACTTAAAAACAACATGACTTTTCATTTTGTGTTGTAAGTAGATCAAATTCAAAGAGCTAACTGCAGGTTTTGACTAGGTCAGTGACCATTCCATGTCCTGTGCCCTTGGTTCTGTGATAATTCCAATAATCAGTAACATTTAGAGACATTCTTTATCACAGTTGGTGAGCTAAGGAGGACCCAAATTTGTTAATGGAAATACGGACAGAACTGATTACATCTGCTCAGAAGGAAAAAAAAAGGACAGAGCAATAAAGCCATGAGAATGGAAGGAATGTT
This sequence comes from Melanerpes formicivorus, assembly GCF_026170545.1. NCBI lineage: Eukaryota > Metazoa > Chordata > Aves > Piciformes > Picidae > Melanerpes > Melanerpes formicivorus. The sequence continues at coordinate 44,690,259 of NW_027142354.1, read as the reverse complement.
TATCTCTTCAAGCCACTGCTTCATCAATACAGATGCATTGAAATTGACATTTTCATGCATAGCAGGATATAATAAAGTGATAAATATATCACATCTGTTAATTTCATAGGTTCAAAATTAACTTTGGTAATCACTTCTACCAGTAAGATCTAATTTTAAGAGGATCTCTATAGTAAACCAAATACACAAGAAAAGCTGTTTGGAGGTTTTGGTACATAACTACTACCACATGTAGCTTTAAGAAAGGCTTACAACACTGTGTGTTAATGGAATTTCAGTAAATAAAACCAGAGTTAGCATTATGTTTGGAAACACTACAATGACCTTTTGCAAGAAATCTTAGTACTCTATCCTTAATTTCATTAAGACAGTGAAAACAAACATGCTAATACTTCCCAAAGCAGGAAGATTATAAAGAAATAAGATTGGTGTGTCCAGGGAATAGACCTGATACATTTACTAATAATCCAGGAGGTGTTTTGATTCTGTTTTTTTCTGAAAACATAGATCCCAAAGAATAACGCCCACATTTCAACTCTTCTGCTGTTACAACTCGTTTGCAAATGCTGTGCTCCTTCAAATGCTCGGAATGTAATTCGTTTCCGTGGAGGAGGGGTGAGAGATTTCCCAGTTTATTGTGTCATGTAAGAAACTGTTTAGCAGAAGTTTAAACTCAACATAAATAACATACACAACAGTCAATTACGCGTGACTATTCATTTGAAGACATCAGTTGGCTAGACCAATGTAAATAATGACTTCAGTATACTGAGCTTCTAAGCCACACTACAAAGTCAAAAGTATCTCAAGGAGAAACACAGAAATATTAATCTCTTTCCCACTTGAGAGGAGTCTCCTCTATTCTTTTCTGATGAATGCAAGTTTAACGAGCCACAAAACGTAAACTAATACCCAAGAAAACTTCCCCCACAAAAATTTATGTGCAACTGCAAAATCAAATGCAGCTTTCCCTCAGGCGACCTTTTTGTTACCATCTCCAGTATTTGGAAAAAGGCTTTGTTGTTTAAATTGGTAATTATTAGGGCAGGACAACTATGAGGTGAAACTTCTGGGGGGGTGGGGGGAGTGGAAAGGAAATCACAAAAACCCCATGTGGGCAAATAAATTAGAAATTGATAGCTTTTAAGATTTCTTAGTTGCAATATTACTTTAGTGATTCACTGTGAGGTATTCTATCATGCATTTTGCATTCTTTTTCAAGTCAAGACAAAAGGTTTAGAATATGAAGCATAAGTTCTACAGAAAAAAAACCCAACCAACCAACCTGTGACAAAACCAGCATTAGCATTACCAAAAATGTAAAGTACTGATTCTCCCAGCCCTCCCAAACAGTTCCAACGTGTGCACATTTGAACTCAAATGACTCACTCTTTCTAGCATAATTATTTAGAGGCTTATTAAATCTATTAACCAGTGAATACTGACTAATGAGTGAGTGAAAAGCTTCTGTTTCTAATGAGCACTTAGGAATAGCAGTTTTATAACACAGAAGTCATACCAAAGTTCTGCTGTTTCTTTATGGGGTAGTCCTACTCTCTTCACTAAGGATAAAATCCATTGGTCTGCACAGAAACTACTATTTGCAGGGATTTAATTTACTGGAAAATGATATTTCTGTATAATTCCTTCAGTATGACAGAGAAATCTTCACAGGCTTTATCTTTTCTGCATTATACAGAACACCAAAAAACAATAAATGCAAAGCACAGTCACATCAACCCCCACAAAATCTTTTCTACTTAGAATGATAGAAGAAATTTTCAGTGAATGTTTTCCTAGTCTGTTTCTCAGACTAAGAACTATGCACATGACCAAGACACAAAGAAATCACTACACTGCACATCTGGTCTAAAGGCATTCATAAATCTACTTATGGATTATGGGCAGCTTCATAGTCAAGACAAGTCAATCAGACAAGTCAATCATTGTTCACTCATGCCTGTACTGTCTTACAGACAAAAATGGATTCACAAACTCTCTCAATCTGCATCTAAAGTTTGATGTATTCACTATACGGGATGGTGTTCAGCTGTACATTTTTGCTAAGAATTATTCTACTTGTATCGAGGAAGAGTAATTTGGGTTTTGAAGAAGACTGAATGAAGACAGGCTCACATCTGAAGCTGAATTATGTAAGCAAGTATTCAAAACATTTTTCTGGACAAAAATAAATAGGCACTGTAAGTTAAGGAACACCTATTTTCCAATGAAATAAATGAGCTCTATATTTACTTCATCTTTTATGATAAAAAAAATCTGCTTTTTATGATGAAGTTTCTAATATTCAAATGGTTGGAGGTACAGTTACAACCATCAAGAAACATGAGTGAAAGATCCAACAGCAAGTAGTTATGACTGAAAGTATCCATCCAAATCAAATTCTCCAATTACTCATATTTGTGAATTAATTAATATTTGATAGTTTCTCAATTATCATTAAAAAACCCACAAAAAAACCAACAAACAAACCCAACAAAAACTAAACTGCACAAATCTCCTAACTAGACATTTTCAGTCTTTTTCACGGTATGCATTAATTCCATACTTCATGAAGCATTCTATAGAATACAGTCCCTCAAATATGCTTCAGGAAAACACTCAAGAAACTTTTCAGTCATCCATATCCAAAGTTTGCAGTTCTCCCTGTTTAATTATCCCATGGCACTCTGCAAACAGCAAGTGTTTTCTCAAAGTCCCGGTCAAGCCATTTTGCAAATCTGCTGGCTCCTGCAAGTCAGAATGTAGCAAGCTTTAGTCCATTAGTATGACAGGTAGTGCTCTTACTAACAACTGCTTTTTACTCCCTCTGACAAATGTGCTCTGTGCCACGGCTGACGTTTGTGTAGTAATCAGGACTGATGGATAGGGACGCCAGTGCTGCCGAAAGTGCCCCCCATTTTAATGTGAGCGATTTGTCAAATGTGCTGCTATCGCGCTGCTGTCAGGCACAGCCAGGAAAGCACTCTGTCATCTTTCCACCAACCAAGGTCACTTTGGCAGGGACAGGAGAACTCTCCAGTGAAATTTTCATCTTTACTGGCTATGCAAATGGCTTGATCTTCATGGTGTTTAGTTTAGTTTAAGCAGTCTTTAGAAGCTCTTGCAAAAACATCCTTGTTATCAAATATAATTCGAAATACAAAACTAACAGTACATTGAAGTGAAAGTTGCACAGCTGGCTAACAGCACAAATTTGGAGTATCAGAAATGCAGACTTCTTGTAAATCCATGCTTGTTGTGTTCTCACGATACAGATTTAAGAATTGTTCAAAAATTTAAGGACTTCTGCCACCAGACCACCTTAAAATGAAAAGAACACAGCATGGAACAATAATTAAAAGATTAAAATGAGAAGTCTACAAAATGTGTGTGCACCATCATGAAGTTCTGAGAAAACTGGAGTCTTTGGGAAAAAGAAACAAAAAAAGAGCTACAGTAAACCAGAGACAAGTAGAACTTTTAATCTCTGCCATATAAAATACAAAGAGTAAATGTTTCTGCACCAATTGTCATCCAGGAATCCAGGAGCATATTACAAGCTTTTTTTCTGCCTCCAGTTCTTAAGCATGCTTTTTAAGTAAATGCTTTCCCCTGCCATTTTTTAGGCCACAACTGAAAAACATACACACACCAACAATGTTTAGGCATTTTACAAAGTTATCTAGACCTTCAGTCACATAAATAAAAACATAGTCTTCGTCAACTAAGTAACTTAAAGAAATTAGCAGGGGATCTCAATGCAAAACATGAGAGGAGAGTTATACCAAAGGCATCTTTTGAAAAAAAAAACAAAAAGGTCTTTTGCAGATGAACCCAGAACACAACAGGTAAGTCCTATCAGTCCTATCAATGCAAGAAACGTATTACAAGCTTATCCATGAGGCAGAATATAAATCAGCACACACACTTGCCTAAAACTCCATCCTTAAGCCAGAATATTTACTGACAAAACCCAAAACCTGTAAGAAAATTTCAAAGTAAAAAGTCATAAGATACATCAGAAGAAAGTTGCTGTAATAGCAGAAAATTAGACAAATCAAACCACCCTAATTTTTCACCTATTATAAACCCCTGAATGACATGGGCAGCCCTGCAAGTTACTCTCACAGCTACAGCCACCTCAATCAGTTATTTTTTTGTTTTCAGGGGTTGCGAAGATGAAAGAGCGAAAGAGACTAGTTCACAAACATTGATGCTACATCATTTTCTGTTGTGGATTCCTCCAGAGCCCCAGATGAACTGGCAACAGCTGAGAAAAACCTCTGCTACTGCAGTCACTCTCAGTGCTCTTACTCACATCCTAAACTTCAAGCAGTGCTGAGTTGTTTGAAAAACCTTAACGTATAATGCTTTTGCAGTCCTAACTTGAGTGTACATTCATTCCATGACTTAGAAGCAAATACATATTCACTGCTTCGGGGATCACTGAAAAACTACGCTCCCCTTTTTCTAAGGCCTTTCATCACTTCACATAGAGTGAGATTGAAGAATTATGGAAAAGGGGTGTTGGAAAGTCAGGAAACAAACAACAACAAAAAGGTAGACATTGCTTATGTTTCTAAACAAAACTGATGTAAGAATGGCTGTTTGCAATAAAACATGTTAAAAACCCAATAGGATATTTGACTGGACACTCTTTAAAGGTCTCCTGCTTTTCTTCTGATCATTTCTTTAATACAAATTTGGATCAGGTAGTGATTAACTTGCTGTGAAAAATCTAAACACAACTTTCTCAGACAGAAGGCTTCTGTTTGGCTGCAGGCTGTGGCTTGGCATTACTGTAAGCATAGAATGTAAATAATGACTAAATATCTATATAGTTAAGACTGTCAAAACCACCCTGTTGTAGGTCAAATTTCTGGGAAGCTTCAGAAAAACACGACAGCAGCATTTAGGATTACAGCTAAGAGAAAACACAATTTCTTGCGGAGGAGGAACTCGTGCTGTTTCTTCTGCTGAAATCTTGAATGCCTCCACACTAGACAAAGAGTCATCCTGCAGCCGTGGGTGGAAGTGCTTCTGTTACAAAAGTTCATACCAAAATAGTCTGAGATTCCAAAAATTAGCACTTCTACAGGTACTGTAAAGAACAGCAGAAAGATATACCCAAAGTTAATGTTCCTTTAGAAACTGGTGTCATCACATAAAAATCAGCCCAACCTTTGTGAAACTACAGTAACAACAGGCAAGGTCCAGGAAGGAAGAATATATCTTCAGCTGTACTTTACATTGTGGCTGCTCAGAAAAAAAATAGAGCAAGCATCTGAGCTTGAATGAGAAGACCTGTTTAGAAATATATATGAAAATCCTACCATAAAAAAATGTTTCAGGTTGATCAATTGCCATGATAGAAAGCTTTTTCAAGTCTCAGTTTAAACGGTCCAGATCTCTCCTCACACCAAAAGAAGGCTATCATAACCAGTTTTCAAACATAAGCACTTGCACAGATTACATTTGGACAGTTGTATATAAACATATATTTTTTAAAACACATAAATAAATACACAGGGAAGAAAACACAGATAGAATCATCTGGGGAAGGAGGTCTTTGTAGACAGAAAAGCAGTGATTCAAGGTCTAAAAATTAAACTGAAACTGTACTTGGGAGCAATCCTAAAATAATGTAAGATTCATGGATGCATACAACATCAGTCAGCAAAACTAATACCTAATTACAATGAATAAAGAACAGGAGAGTTTAAAAAATAAATAAATATGACAACACAACAAATCATCATCAAACAAACAAAAATCCCACAACAACTTCTAATCTGCTCTTACAGTGACATTATATATATACTTTAGAAGGAACTAGAAAACTACTTAGACAAGGAAGAGTTATTAACCACAATAAATAATGGTAAAATGATAATTACATTGGAGATTTATCTTAATAAATGAGATGAAAAGGCGTCTTTATTATTCACTCATCTATCTGTAGAATTTAATTAGTTATCACCTATAAATGCTAATACCAGAGCTGCCAATCAATTTCCTACAGAGTAATAGAAACTCCCCAAAATATCAGAGTGAATGCTGAAGAATTCCTTGGTTAGAAAACAGTTAACTCAACAGCAACATGGAGAGAAGGAATTCCTCAGAGAGCCTAAAGAAAGAGATGTTTTCATCTCATTACATCTACCTTCATAATTATAACAAACTCATCATCCTCTAGATGAATACCATGTATAATCATTTTCCAAAGCAGGAAACCTAACTAGATATAAATGCTACAGAGTAATTTAGGTTATTTGCAGCTCTCATCTTCAACTGAAATAAGAAAAAAAGAAGTATAGTTAAGCTAAAAATAACTAGACAGAGACTTAGGCTTATTTATTTACCCTAATCCTTGCTCAGAGCCAGGTAAGTAACAGGTTTATGCTTCTATAAGGAAGGTAAATTGAGAGCACAGTTAGACTACAGTCTTCAAATAATTAAAAACTGATACAAATAACCAAAAGAGATAGCATGCTTCTAATCTACCTAAATGGATGCTTTCATTAAACCATTTTCCTATACCTTAAAACAAATGAAGAAAACCACAAACCAAAAAAATCCCAAAAAAATCCACCAAAGGAAAAAAAGAATCAGAAAAATTACCCTACCAAAAATTAATTTTACTTACACTAATAAAATAAATAAACAAAAATCAAAACAACAACAAAAAACAAACAGCAAAATAGAGGATTACATTCAGCTGAACAAAATCAATCACATATCAAGTACAGCAATACTAATCAGGAAAATCCTGATACACCCAGTGAAAGTGGAGCTCTGCCAGAAATACATTTCTTGGCAAGGCTCTGTGCCCACTAATTAGAGACTGAACCATTTGGGGAAAGTTACTCTGTGTCCTCAGGAATTGATACAGAGCTGTCCAAATCCACCTACCTCTCCAAAAGTGAAATTGTGTTGTTACACATACTGGCACAGAATAAGATGAAGCAAAAGCGTCCAATGCAAATCAGGAGGTTTACAGATGAACTGGGGGATAAAGGGTGGGTGTATGTACACATGAATAACACCTGCTTTGTATTCCCCCCAGAAAGGCAATATTTTTCTTCATTAGCTGACTGTGCTGGAGAGTGTGCAAAGCTGCCAAACCTTTGCTTCCACAGTAGCAATGCCATTCTGTAGATCCAATAAGCAGATCAATGAAGGATCTAATAGTCTTTCTCTCTACTTTTACCAACAGATACAGAAAAGGAAACCAGCAAATATCCATGTGCCAATCTGACACCAAACACAAATTTCCTGTTTAGTACCAAATCTCGGAGGTGTCCCTGCCCATGGCAGGGTCGTTAGAATTAGTTGATCTTTAAGGTCTTTTCCAACTCAAGACATTCTATGAAATCTGTTTTCTTCACCATCTACCTCACAGTATCAATATTGAACTGAAGGGAGGGGAGACACAAGTGTTGCCTCAAAGAGTGTTCCCAGCAGTGACGTGCTCATATGTCTCTCTGTTCACTGTTCCACATGCTCAAATCCTTATAGAAAGTCAGTGAGTACCACTCCAGTTAGGATCACCTCAAGTTTTTAAACTACTATGAAAAGTGACATGCACTCTGACCCCATTCTGAAGTAATCACAGTTGTATGTTCCTAAAGCCACCTTGGCAGTGGGAGCTCTGCTTCAGCAAGCCTTAAAATCAGAGTTGATCAGAAAACTGGATTTTAATACAGAAAATAGACCAAACCTCCTTTAACACTTAATAAGCATAACAGGAGTCTTTCAGATGTGACATGATTAAGTGTACACCGAGGGAGAATTTCACTTTCTGTTTCAATTTTGCAATGTAACAAACTTTAATTTCAGATATTGTGAGCAAAGTATTTAAAAACGTCCCCTGCCCAATTGCAAGAAATGTTAACAGCTAACTTATGACAGATAAGAAGGAACAAAGCCATATGGATAAATGCAGTTCAAAGGAACTGACACGATCATTCGAACTTTTGGACAAAAATATCTAAGAAGTTTAACGCTTGTCAAAAGCGTGTTTTACACAAACAGTGAAGACAATACACAGCTATTATGGTTGAAGGGCTAATTTTGGCCTGAAATACCAGGTTGAAATCATGTCAGCACAAAGATTTCATAACTTTTTTTTTTTTTTCACCCCACACATTAGTATAGCAGGTGTCTCACTATCCTTCCTGTCAGCATGCTTTTCATTGCCTTTGTGCACTGATTGGTGTGCTTGAAAAAGCCATAAAAGAGAACGGACAAAGAAAAGAGCGGGGGCACTATCTGAGAATATCAGAAACCCACCTGAAGTGCTGACTCACGCTGTAACCATACAAAGCTGAAAACTAGGCCACCGCAGAGAACGCGATGGAAAGCTTGAAAACTTCACTGCCTTCAGTAAGGTGAGAAATTTGTATTTGATAAAACAGCATACAAAGAAAAAGTCCAACTTGCAAGTAATAGCCTTAATTGGAAAATCTTCTGGAACGTATTCCCTTTGCTAGGTCCTGGTGCAGGGAACAGACAAGAGAAATGGGGCGGCAGCCCTCTGGCCAGCCTTGTTTCTGTGCAGGCAGCCACATCTGCTCCCCGCTGCTCTTGTGGGGAAAATTTCTGAAGACCTCAGTTCAGAGGCTCTGACTGTTGATGGTACATTGGAGATACCACCTACCCCCTCCCCCACCTTGACTCTCAGTGTCTTTTTGGATGACTGTTATTCCATACTAATCGAGTAAAGCAGTCTAATAACTTTCCTATTCTGACATAATTCATTATCCTTATTTACCCAGGCTGGCAAAAATTTAGAAAGATTATTCCTTCCAGCCTTTTTAATTACCAAAATTCTACTTGCTTTAAAATACCATAGTCTCCCTTGAGTATTCAGCAGAGCTGAAGATCACCATGGCAATAAGAAAACGGTGCCAATGTTATCTTGGCACCGACTGTCTACAGATCTCAGGAGACTTAACACAGGAGAAAATTGAGCTCACGTAAAAGCAGGAACTCTAACGATTTTAATACCCTTTTTTTTTTTTTTTTTTTTTAATTTCTTGTTAATGAAGTTGAATTAAAAAAAAAACCAAAACAAACCCACAACAAAATCCTAGAAGCATCCAATTTGGTAAATAGGCAAATAAAAAAGCGACTGAGTTGAATACCTCAAGGTGAAATCTACTTTAATTATATGACAAACACAATGTCCTACAGTTAGCAGCTGGATACATGTGAAAGCATTCTCAACTCATTGGTGGAAAGACAGACAGCTCACAGAAAAGTCAGAGAAAAAAATAATTCTGGAGTTCTTAAACTCCTTTTAGATTCAGGCTTCAGGCATGTGACAAAGCTTTTCTGTATGACCACAACACAGAAATCCACAGCTCTGCTGTCTTGTCTAATAGTGCCCATGCTTGGGGTTTACTTGCTTGCTCTTTTTCCTTTCCCCTCGCCCCTTCCCTACGCTCTGTCCAGGAGAAAAGGGACACTACCAGGACTATATCAGTAATCTAATACGCAAGGCAAGCATACAAAAACAGGTAGGAAAAGGAAATGTACTGCAGTGACTACAGTACTGCTCTGAACTTTCAAACTAGACTTTCTGTAAAGAGCTAGTGCAACGTGGAACTATCTCCTGAAGACCAAGTACCATATGGACAGCAGCGACAACATATACCAGAAGAAACTACTACCAAGCCATGTAGGTCAAGGTACAAAAAGCATCTTCCCTTCAAATTGAACTTAGTACCCATAAAACTGCAGGTTTTCTTTTTCATAGTGTCAAACCAGCCACTGATACATCATGTTCTGTTGTAGTCAGCAAACAGGACAGAGAGGGAAGATAGCCCATCTATCATCCCAAAGCCTATACACATAAAAGACAAACTAATTCTGTACTATCTGAAAGCCTCATTTGAAATGTCAACGAAGAATGAAAATACTATATTGCAAACACTAACATGAGAGATTTAACTCTATATAATGCTGAGTGGGATAATCACTCTGAATTAGCAGACTCCAGTGTGAAAAGAAATGTCACTTCCCTCAATTCTCATTTTATAAATCTGGTTTCTAATCTGCATGTACCACTCTCCCCATATACACATAGAATCATTTTGCAAGTGGTTAATATAAAGTGCTGACATTTTTCTTAAGGAAATAAATGGAACATATTAGAATATTGTTTTACAATGACACATTCATTACAGCAATACTGCTTAAGGGATTTTGAAGGAGTAAAGAAAAAGATTCTAGAGGGGAGTGGGGGAACCAACAGTGTGACTCTTACACTTCCTGCATTCTGGTGGTTAGAACATTGCCACCAAGCATATCAAACCCATGTGTAACATCTGTCTTTTACAGGGTCAGAACAGTGGTTGCTTCAACCAGTGTCACTTGCGTCTCGCACAAATACCAGTGAACATTTTAGCAAGAAACACAGCAAGTTGCACTTGAGGTAAGTATGGCTAGTAAAGGTACCAGTGCTACAGTTCCATAATGAAAAATGTGATGTTACAGTAAAAATTACTGGAGTCTGACAGGGAAGAAACAGGAACAGAGACAGTTGCTCTTTGCCATGCCAGCCTTCATGATCTAAAAGGTACCATTGAACTAATTTGAAATCAGCAGGCCTACAACTTGCACATCACTGTGAAAGGATGCTGAGCCAGACACCAGCACACAGAAATAAGTACTCACTACTTCTTATTTAATAATGGTGTTTTTTTTATGTAGGCCTTCAAGACATATGCCTTTCCAATAAACATCCCTGGAAAAACATCTCTTTAACTTTTCAGGATGGACTTTTCAAGTGATCAGTTGGAAACTGCTGTTCCTGATGTTTGATGCAGTGGTGGGTGGGAGATAGGAGGAGGAAGACACCTTTCAAACTGCTAGGCCTCCTGACATTTGCTTAGCAGACGTTTTCTGACAAATAACAGAAGTATCTGCTGGATTACAGTTAGAACAAAGTTAATCCTGACTCAATTAGCTTCTTGCCTTTTTCCCCATGTGGTCTGCTAGTAGCAGAAAATCGCAAGAAAAAATGAATTAATTTACAGTTATTTTTAGATCTTAAGCTCAACCTTTGAAGTTGCTCACCTTCCTGTATCAAGGTTCTCTTCTTCCCAAATTAGTTTTTCTAAGGAAGTTATTTCAGATGTGACCTAGACAAAACCTGTGACCCAAACCAGAACAGATCATCTTGCCTAGCTTGCATGTCCTATGGAGACAAAATCTGATAACCAAGGACCCACAGAAGTATATCATCTGTCTCTCTAAATATGGATGCTGCAGGTTACAGTCCTCTAGGCACAGAATTCATACATTTTAATTCTTAGCTCTTTATTCAAACCTGCCCAACTATAACCATATTTGGAAAGATGCATTTTCCCATGCAAAACAAGCAACTGTTCAGTAACAGAGGAATGGGGGGGGGACGACTGAAGGGAGGGAACTGTTAGCTGTAGAAAGGCTCATTCCAGTAGTCAAAATGTGTTTTGGTTTGAAGGGGCCAGACTACTTTTTTTATACTTCAATCTTCCTGTTGGGCCAAATTCAAGTGAAATAGAAGTGCTACTGAGTCCAAATTGGATCAAGTTTTACTGCAAAAGAACAATTACTGTGTGGACTCAATGATATTCAGTATTCAGACACACTATTTTACTGCAACCTTTCTCCTAAGTTGAAATCAGCAGGCTCAGGATTTAACAACTGGCCACTACATGTACATTCACAACTATGCAGTTCTTTATGTCTAGCTACTTCAAGCTTGCCTGAGTGTTTCCCTTAAGCACTGCATTTTTGTTTTACAGTTTAAAATGAAAATACTGCATGCTTTATTAGGTTCAGCTATCCTGTAATTACATTTGGGCTCAGAGACCAATGCTGTTTGTCAATGTAAAATGCAGCTCTTCGGCACAAATGTTTTATTTACTACTTGTTTCCCCCTCTACCTCTCTGACACATATCAAATGTTTCAAAAAGCATGATCTTGATGGCAGATCAATGTTAGTATTTAATATCCAAGGTCAGCTCTCCAATGCAAGAAGTGAACTGAGGAAATGTAATTGTTTTAAAGTTGTTGTTTTTTTAATAGTTTAATCACAATCCAATCTATTTAAACTAAAACTCACATTAAAGACAAAAAACTGCACAAAACAAACAAAACCCCAGAAGCTGAAATCTATGCCATCACTTTCCAGATGACAGTGCACTCTAAACCAGCAGTTTAGAAGCATATAAACAAAAAGAGTGTAGGTCTGAAGCAAGGAAAGTTGTAATGACAAGCCTTCTGTAAAAGTCCTTCTGCTAGATACATGCCTAACAAGCTGTAGCTCTACAAAATATAATCCAGTATGAAATAAGCGGTTTAAATTCAAATTTTGTTGTATCATAGGAAGCAACCAAACTGTAATCATTACGAGTGAGCATGATGACCAGACCACACAAAATAGCATTAACCAAAAGGAGTAAGACTAAAGGGTCCCAAAATAACAGCAGTTAGGAAATCCGTGTATTTACTGATCATTACCTCCCTAAAAAAGCTTTAGCTTTCACATGGTCACATTGTGCTCTACTTACTCTCTTGTATGTGCATTATGCTTTGTACCTACACAATGTAGAATCAACCCTCCTTACTCCTGTGATGGTCACGTGCACATCTTCACACAAAAAGTGTGAGTAAAAGTCCTGTAACATGTTGCCCATTGCTACAACTTTGTGATTCATATATTTTTTTTTGCAACAGCTGTATTGCCACACCTTGTTTACTGACTGCTATCACTTGTTTACTTGAGAGCATCCAAATCAATTAGGAACTGTACCAGTACTGCTACTGACTGAATCTTTGTTCTATTATGTATTCTCTGAAAGGATGTAGCAAAATTCTGATACTAACACAAAACTACAATGAAGGAATGTAATATTCTATACTCCCTCATTCTACCATTATCATCTAGGCCCTGCTGATTAGAATGAAGATTCTGAGATTTATCAGAACTTTTCTAAAGTAAGCACATTTCTATTAGTATCCCCTTCAGATTGCTTAGAAACAGGAAGGAAAACCTTAAAATATTTAGACACTACCATTTTACGTAAGTAGGTTATAATTAGATTCACTCAACAATGCACGGATCATACCTTCCTACACATTTGTTCAGCACTTAATAAAACTAGACTTTGATCAAGTAAGACACACAGACTCTGTCCAAAGTAAATCAAGAACAGTGTGGTTTCAACAGAGAAGAGTTTGCTGACACATCATTTGATTTGGTTCCAGCTGTAACACTGACCTGCTTCTATAAGACACTGTAAGGCATGTAAAATTCACTACTACTTGTAAAAGAGAAGACAATCTATCCACTCCACAATGCAGAAACTAGGTTCCTGGTTCCTGATTTTACACTTTAAGGGAGTAGATTGTCTAGGTGGAATTCTGATAGGATTCGAACTCAGGCTTTCTCTTCCCAACATTCATAGAAAGGATAAGCAATTGTGATATTCCCTTCTGGGAAGTAATGAATGCATAAAAAGGAGGAGTCTCCAAGTGACAGAAAAGAGATCTAAGTGCCTGTCCACATGTGAACAAGCATGTGTGTGTAACAACTGCAAGACCCCACAAACTTTACCATGGGAATACTGCAAAGATAAATTAATTAATATTTATAGTACTTCTGTAAAGGTATCTCTTGCTTTCTGAGGTTCTGTTATCAAACATACAGGTGGCTAAATAAATACAAGTAGGAAGTTAAGAAGTTACTACATGACCATTAATGGTCGTGCCTTAAGAAGTAGCCATCCATTTCGGTCACAGCCTTTTCTAGTCCTTCTCATTACTCACACGCATGATCTTCGCTACTCACAGTGAAGCAGACAATTGTATTTATAGGCAATGCTAGGGCAGAATCAAATACAAATACTGAAGAAAACGAAGTAGTATCAGTTAGGATGACTCCAATCCTTAGAAGTATTTTCTCATTTTAAAAATAAATAATGTTCAAGTAACTGCCTTGAATAATAACCCCTTTTGTCTTTATTTAAAAAGAAAAGTAGTAGCTAGAAACACTTCATGAATCAAACTAATCCCAACTCAATATGGTATGCACATTGGTATATCAGATCTTGTTTATCTGAAAAGTTACACTGACAAGTACCTCTCAACAAATCTTGCAATATCTGTTTGAAATCTTCCCCTTTTTGATCCTGTCCTGAAATCAGAAGGAAGTTGCCTCGAGCATTTGGAATTTAGCTGTCAAATCTCCATGAAACACTTAAAAAAAAAAATCATAACAGGTGCTGAAAAAAGTTACATACTGGCCTCATTCACTGCTGAAGGCAACAGAACCTCTATATGTGACTTTTTCTACCCCCAGCTGATAACTATTAATGCTTCACATTCCTTTCTGATGTCAAGCTTTAAGAAATCATTCCTCTCCTAAGGTGTGTTACCACTGGAGGTAATTTATACAGATCAAAACAAACAGCCATCATTCTATGTACAAATGTTTCACTCTTACCACTTGCACCTTTTGTTTTCCTCTTGTTTGCTTTACATTTTTGTTTACACTTGTCACACTGTACATTTATGAGGAAAAGAGTAAGGTGCTTTCCTGCTTTTGGAAATCAATTGTACCCTTCTGATTTGCTTGGAGGGTTGGTCGTGTTTCACCTGCAGTGAGATTAAGACACAAATAAGTCAAATGCTGTTTATTACTACGAAAAGAGAGGAACAAGATAGGAAAGGAGGAATGACAGAATAGGTATAGAAGTGTAAGTGAAGGTATCTTTATAGATTGAAAGAAAAGTTAACACCATGGATGGTGCAACAGTGCCTTGTGGGCCCAGCATTTCCAGTGGGGTGGTGTGAAAAGGTCCTTCTCTATTGTGTGGGGAGGGGGTCCTCCTCCATTGTTCCTGATGACTTTGTGGTAGGAGAGAGTTCCAGAGAGAGTATTCTTCTTTTCTAGCTTCTGATGGTACCATTTTCAAACAGCCTGAGTCCCAAAATCTCCATCCAGTTCCTAGAAACTTCCTGCATATGCATGGCGGGAGTGGTGTCGGTGGGGGTGGGCACAGTCCAGTTTGGTGCAGGTTCAGAGTGCCAAGAGGGCTATTTTGGGGGTCACAACACACAAGACACTTCTCCAAGACTACGACCTAGCACCTTTACACCTGCTCATCAGGCACTGAAAACCACAAGTCCTTTCTCAATCAGTTGCTCAGCCACAACACATCTACCTGCAGTGGTTGGGTACAAAACAGGAAACCTCCCAAACATCGTTTGAGAAGTCCCTTTTTAACTGGTTGCCCAGCCACCTCTGGTGCAAACCAAATGGCCTTCTACACCAATCAGAATATTATGGTATCAACACAATTAAATAATTACAAATATAATGATCTTGACTTAAGAGGTATTTCAATATACCCCTTGGCATAATGATAGAAATTTAAAACCCTTCTAGAATGCAGCATACTTGGCACTTGCTTATTTATCAACTTATTAATTTCTGTTCTGTTTATCAAGTGGAGGAAATCTCAAGAGCTTTTTGGTGTTTTGGGGGAGATGGGGGTAGTTTTATCTGAAGCCACTCTCCTTGTATTAAGGAAAAGACTCCCATTGAATGATAAAGCACTCACTGTTACACTATTACAGGAGATGAATTGCATTAACCCCTGCCCTTCCCATTGTACTTGCTGCCCACTGGAAACAACAACAGAATTACTAAAATCCCACACTCTCTAATGGGATGGTAATAGGATTCAGAGGCCATTAGGGTAAAGACAATCCATATTTTATACTTTAATAAGCCTTTGCTGAAGATGCTGGATCCCTCTTCAAAGCCAACAATTACTGATTTAGTATTAACAAATCCACAACAACTGTCAAGACTGCAGAAAGCATTCAAGATGAAGTCAGTAGAAAAATGAAACCACTTAAACTGAAATAATTTGTTATTTCACAGTGATACTGGTTATTACTGTCATCTCAGATTTCTTTACATCCAAGTGTCCTGGTTACTCAAGTTTGCACACAATTGTCTCAGAGCTCTGCATCGTTTGCTTTAACAGGTGAGCACTGCTCTGCTATTTTCTAAGCATACACCTTGCCACAAAGAAATAAAACAGTGAACACAGAACTACAAGAGACCAATTAAGTCATGAAATCAAGTTCTCCACAATCATAGATAATCACACAGACAAATTATTATGATTACCCATAAATGGTTGTCTACAACACTGTGGATTCAAAGGAACCTGTCGTTCTCCAATAGCATGCCTCCACAGTTTATGTTAAAAGCATACATTTAATGAAAATTTAGAGTTGATACATGCTTCCTCTCCTCCAAAAATAGACAACTTTGAGCTCCACTTCCACATATTCTTTGCTTTGCCACATCTAATACTTAAAGAAAGTTTTCAGTCCACTCAAAGAGCAGTGGGGAAGAAAATCATACTGATTTCTGCAGCAATCAACTCTGTTTAGCTCACTACTAAAAAAGATTCCATACACTACTTTGAAAGATGCCTTCCAGAGTATCTAGGGACATCACAGAGATTTTTGAAGCATAGCTTCCAGGCAAACTAACAGAAATAACTAGAAGCCAAGCAAAAAGGGAAATGATGACCTAAGTAGCTCTAGGACAGGAATTGTCCTGTAAGTATTTGACAATACAAAACACAGGTACAACATGAAGAGAAAAAAAGATATCAAACGCTGCACAAATAGCTTCCTCGAGGAGAAAAATAGAGAATACAAACAATTCATTTCTAAAGACCTGTGTATATGGATACATTTAACAACCTAACTATGCTGTCTATACAACATCACCTGTGTGTCACTTTAACAGCCTGACTACAGAATCAGGCTCTTTTTCTGAGTTTAGGTGGTGTGGTTAGGCAGCAGGTGCAAGCAGCTTCAAAGACCCTACAAGCCATGTCTAGCCACAGTGGTGTAAAGAATCAGAAAGCTACATTAGTACATTTCCCACGCCAGTATGCCTTAAAATGGCCTATGGTAAAGCACAATCATTTACCGAGTTGAGTAGCAACTTGTGTGCTGTGGATACAGGCTACCCAGTGCCACTTTTGAAGAACTATTTTGTATCCTTTTTGGACTAAAGTTGGAAAACACTGGTGGTGAGTATGAGTAAGGTTTATAAGTGTTCTATTTGCTTTTCTGAGGTATCTTACAAGGAAGATGGAAAATATGATCTTAGTAAAAACAGAGAAATAAACCCCATGCTTCCAGCTGTTACTGAAACCAAACATGCCCAGCACATGCCATCATACAATCATCTCTATGAATCAATACAAAACTGAGTTGCTGCTAGCACAACACCATCAGATTAATAAAGCTTATTATTTCTGTGTTGACTACAGCAGATTTAGTTTCCAGTATAATTTTGGTCTAACACTCACTGAAAAAATTAGTTCCATAAATTTAATGAATCAGTTTATCATTCTCCTGCAGAAAGGATAGAAGTATAAGCCAGGGTATCTGTGTTTCAGAACCAGTAAAGCTATGGAAATATCTACTTTTTCACTCAGGTAACTCACACACATTTGGTTCAGAACAGTCTAAATTGATTTTTTTTTTCAATATATACTTTGAAATTCTGCACCCAAACCACAATAATTGTGACTCAGAATAAATGAAAACCTTTGCATACCTTGCTTGCCTGCTCTAATGCAGATATCCTTGAGACTATATCAGTGTTAACTCACACTTCATCTACAAGACACTTTCCTACCTTTCTCAACTATTCTTTAGCACAGAATTATAGCTGTTTTAAATTTTGATGTTAGATCTGTAAAACAGCGCTAGAAATAGAACATTTATTTTCCCTTACAGAATAATGCAGAATTTGAATCAACTCCTTCAGGAATAAAAGCTCTACATCTAGGTAGTTTCCCAGAAAACAAAATTAAGCCATGGAATATTAAAACAAACAAACAAGCAACTCCCCCAAAGCCCAAAACTCCCTACAACACAGCAAACTTGAAGCCTGTAATAAGAAAATATCAAAAAGAGGTTTTAAAAATAAAATAGAACACTCTACCACAAGTGACCAGTTCATTCAAAAGATTTCATTTATAGAAGGTGGTGAAAAAGGATAAAACAATTAATTTGTGAAGGCTGGCCAAGGCTAACTGGGGGAACATGAAAAGCAACGTGTTGCCGGCACTGCAGTCCTGATTTGCTCAGCATTTGACATACGCTGTCTCAAAAGACCACTTGAATTTTTATTTCAGTCATTGGAAAAAAATACTCCCAAAGAAAAGGTAGGCAGGAGATGCAACATAATGAGTTATAATACAATAATCATGGTTTGGATTTCTGTCAAATTTCTTAAAACATAAATGAGCATTTATCAAGAATTTGCCCCAAACAACTAATTTACACTCATTTCCGCAACAAGACAGACATGATTCTCTTTCATTCAGCCCTCTGTTAACTCTGATTAATTACTTCACTTCCAAATTTCATTAGAAACATATTCATCTTTTCTAGGTAGCAACAACTGATACGCTGAATCTCAAAGTCTCCTATTAGAAAACTGAACATCTGCCCATTCCTTACATTCTACTGACCTCTAGAGACTGTATGTATATATGTATAGCACATAAATAATGTATATGTGCATGTACACATCCTACAAAAATGTCACAATAGATTGAGTTTAGAGAAATCTGTATGCAGCACTTGATGTTACAGTTTTTACTCCAATCACAAATTGTTCTTCAAAGCATTTTCTTCCCTGTGTTTTCTAGGCATGAAGAATCCTTGCTAGTTTTCATTTTCCTTTTGCTCTCTGTGCCCTTCCAACCCAGACACACCATAGCCTTCTTTATCTGTTCTGTACAGAATTAAACTGCAAGTATAAACACCAATATAAATATTGAGATAATCCAGGTTTCAATTAAGCATAAACAACTGCCAAGGAGGGAGTGCCACAAAGGAAGCTCCCAGTTATTGTAAAATGCGCATGTAAAACTTAGAATCGACTCTTCTGCCCCCCACTAAATGATAGCATCTTGCAGCAGCTTCCTTGTCTCCATTTTGCTGCCAGGAAGGAAAAAAAAAAAAATAAAGAAAGTACAAAACCCTGTGCCCGTGCTGGGTTTGACATTTAGACTAAACAGAAAGGGCTGAAGGAGTTGAGTTTGTCAACTAACCCAATTCAAAATAGACATTAATCCAATGATAAAGAGAAACGAGAGGAACAGAAATGATTATATTCCTTTATAATAATGTTAGTATAACTGACGTGGTTAGGAGCCATCACTTAGGAATACTGCATGGGCAAGTACAGTAAAAACATGACCACAAAGATATTAGCAAGTGAAATTTCAAAGGCATACTTTCAAACTTAAAATATGGTGTACTAAGTTTCACATCAAAATGCCCAGAAAATAGAGAAAATATACTGCTAATGTTTTATAGAGAAGGGCTACACATAAGATATATCCATAATGACTTTATCCCCTGGCATCACAGACAAAGGTAAGTTTAGGAGAATGATTTGGGAAAAAAAAAATATGTCATGCTACAAACACCTTTAGCAAAACAAGTTTTTCAGTTTTATATTTTGTTTACTTTGAGGACTGGGAAGATAAAGCTTTTTAATGCAGCATTTTACACTGCTATAATCATATTGCACACGGTAACAGAATAAACACTTGATTTGGAATCAGCTATGAGCTACAGGTTGAATTTTCTGAAGTCAATATAAGCCATAGATAGCAACTGAAGTCTATCTTTAAAAAAACTGCATGAATAAAGAGAAAGAACTGCATTAGCTAAATATATTTTACACAGTACAGCTGAAAGGAATTACATCCTCTACTTCAAGTTACTCGAGTTACTTCAGCACAAATGAGGAAAAGACATACATCCACATATTTTCCTTTAGAAATAACTTCCTTAGGATAACTTCATCACCAAATCCTGCATCTTTTCCTTTAAATTATTTTTATTCACCTTATATCAAACTTTAATGAAAGTATCACAGTGATGGAACAAATTACACACCTGCATTTGAAACAAGCTTCCCAAATAAGTCATTAAATTACTGTTATTGGCAGTACATTTTCCTATGTACACATTGTGGCTTTATATTTCAATAACATACTGCAAACACCTAGACATCCATTCCTGCAGTATTCCAATAACATGAGATTAGGGATATATTTTTAAATTTGAAATGGGCTTAAATTAAAATACAGAGAAACTGATTTGTGTATTTGTTTATACCTACATAAGCATGCACAGACAAACCTAATAATGCTATATTGTTGCTACTGAGAAACATGGCACTAGACTCAATTGTGACCAGAATTATTTACCCTGCTCAGACACTCTTGAGCTTCTCATATTGTACTCATAGAGTCCCACTATACAAGTGGGCTTGCTTTTATCTTCATGACTTTGAGAAGTGAGAAATACAAAGATAAAAGTTTATTCCTTAGGGCTATATTGTGTCATAAGCCTTTAAACTGAATTTGCCAATGTTTTCAACAGGGAATTCTCTTTAGAAGCTGATGACATATTACGATCTTTTAAACTAAATTATGTACCATTTCCTTGAACTGACAAGTCTGAAAGTAAACTGAAGTAGGGAAGGTACAAGAACATAGCTCTGGTAATATTATCTAACTGGTAACAGTCAGGCTTCTTTTTCTGAATGACACAACTGTAAAAATGTGAAAGTGCTCATGAGCTTCTGGCCATGCCCAGTTGAGATGCACAATGTTCAAAGCCAGTCGCTAATTGTCTCTGCAGCCCTAGGAACTCCTAAATTAGAGCAGAATACCTTCAAAAAACAACACCTGACTATTTAATAAATATACATAGCACTTATGTTTCCTAAACAGTGTTCATAAAACACAAGATTTCAATTCTTCCAGGTATCAAGTATATCAAGTATGCAAACTGTTTTCTGAAGGGTAAGGAATGACCTTAGTATGTACACAGTTGTAGGCACACCCGAATTCAACAATAAATTAAAGAAGCAGAACAGTACAGAAACACCCTCCTGATGATAGCAAATCTGCACAATAAAAAACCATCACCCTGTCAGATGAAAGAATTTTTGGAGCACACATCTGCAGAAACCCATAATAACTAAACTGAACCTACAATAAACCACCTACAACATAAATGACATGGGAGCTGCCACACATTCTTCTATCTGCGTATTTTTCCCCAATTCTAAGCAAAAGCTGAAATTTTCTTGTGCAGTTAAGTAGCAAAGTAAATAAAGCTACACTAGCATGTATTATAAAGTTCAGTGAAACAGTTGTCATAATTCTGATAACTGAAGTCTCTTCTCCAAAAAGATCTCCGAATAATTAATGTTTTTCAGTTTTTATTTAAGGCATATTAGGTACAAACCAGCTCAGTACAGAGAGATCACATTTCTATTCTGACTAGCCAAAGTTTTGCATATTTATCCTGCTTGTCATGAAAAGCTACAATTTAAAAAAAAAAAAGGCACCACACACATTACTGCTTTGAATTTGAAATCAGTTAGGGTTGATCACCTCCAAAAATAAATATTCCCACAGATAGAGGTCAGTGGTTGCCTGAAATTGCATCAGTTAGCACCTGTATACTAGAATCCTCCACTCCTTTGGGACTGCTTTATTATTTGATCAGATTAATTAATAAAATTGCAGTTTTAGCACAGGACATCATAGTTCACCATTCACACATTTCCTATTAGTTACTTCACAATTTACTGATTTGAGACTTATCACAGGACTCCTCTCAGAATTGAAGTATATAAGAAGATGGTAACTCACAATTGTTCACAGCTAAATAAAAAAAAGAGTAAGAATGTAGAAATATAAAAAATCTCAAATATACAAATTAAGAAAGAGGGTGTGGGCTTTTTTACTTTTAAAATTATGTTATGCCTTGCCTAGCTAAGCTCTTACTGTTCTCAAAAGAAAGCAACTTCAATATACTGGAATTCTAATTTTGAGGTTGCATGCATTTCATTTCTTCATTTTTAATCAAGCATTTGCATTTCATAAACATATTTTTAAAAAGCCCACAAACTTCTAAGGACACTCTTTCAGCCTTTCCTCTAAGAAAACATGCATGTGAAACCATCTTAATACTACTGATAAAACATTGAAAGTGGCAAATTAAGAACATGAAAACCTTGTAAGAGAACAGTTGCCTCTACATGTACCTCATTTTCGCACATACACCTCATTGTATTTTCAGATTGAACAGAACCTTGGCTGATGATGTAAAAAAATTATTCTCATATTACTGCACTACTAACAGCCTGTACAACCATTTGCCTTGAGATTTTTCTTTGGCTTTTGTGATCTCACTGCATTTCTTTTTCTCTATGAAGCAATCTTTACTTTGCTCTCCAGCAACATCTACTGGAATATCAGTAAAATGCTGCTATTGCTATTAATCACCCATTTAACATCTAGCAGGGCAGAGTTAGCAAATGCCAAAAGGAGACAAATTATCTGCAATTCAGACCCTCACTCAGGGCTCAAGCAGATCAAGTTAGCTTGTCTTCAGCCTTCTAGTTTTCTGCCATTTCATAAGGAACAAATTCTTTATGACTAATACATATCAAGAGTCATCTACTATTTACATGTAGATGCACTTTCTTTAAGTCACAAAATATCATTTAAAATACCACATTATATCCAGGGACTTCCATTTTTGTCAGACAAGTTAATTTCAGTTTCATTGCACATGTGCTTAAACAGACCTGAGATGTAAAAAGACCTTGAAAGAATGTATAGAAACATTTTGAAAGGGTAAAGAGAGGTATAGTGGCAATTCCATGCAAAAATAATAAACAAGTTCAGCAAAACTATAGCTAAAATTAAAAATGTCTACTACAGATCAGTGAAATGTTGCAAGTTCTTTTGTTTAAGTCCTCAGACGAAAAAATCCTACCCCTTTATGAGAATGAATAAGCGTAATAACTACCACTGAAGATAAAATAAGAACCTGTGAAGTCCCTCTGCACTGATGGGAGACCAGGCTTCCCTGGGCACTTGATCCTATTCAACTGTGTGGTGGCTTGTCACTGCCTATCTTGTAAAATCAGCTCCTGCAAGTGTACACAGAAAGCACTGCCACTGAATTTTGCCGGGTACAGAGCACTGCGCATTTGTAGGTCTGCAGGCGGGAGTGAGTCATTAGGGCAAACTTGCATAAAGACAAAAGTTCTCAAGTAAACAGATTAATTTCTATCTGCAGTATGCTCATTTGGAGGTCTGCAACACTAAAATGTACCCATCAGCATTTACTCTATGACAGCTTCTAGAGCTAGCTTTTCACAGTTCTGCTCTCAGTCAGTTAATTAGTACTCTACTTTTACAAATAACTCTGATCACTGCAACATTATTTGTTATCTTTGTTATCTTTTAAATCCTCAGTAATGGTCTAACTATCCTTAACTGCATGCTCACTTTCCAATATGACAATGAAATTCAGAACACCACCACTGCTCAGAATCCCTTCCTTCAATTTGGAGTCTTAGTTTGCTCAGAGAGAGCAAATGTAAAATGTAAGTGCAGAAACATAGGGAAGGAAAAAAAAACCCAAAACAAGGCA
Organism: Melanerpes formicivorus; assembly: GCF_026170545.1. Classification (NCBI taxonomy): domain Eukaryota; kingdom Metazoa; phylum Chordata; class Aves; order Piciformes; family Picidae; genus Melanerpes; species Melanerpes formicivorus. The sequence goes on along the minus strand of NW_027142354.1, from coordinate 44,666,678 downwards.
CCAAAGACAGTGAAGACCAAAACCAAAGTCCCAACAGCTACACGTTCCAGTTGTGAATAAAAGGCACTTATCAGCATGTAACATTTTTAAAGTAATTGAAATTATTCTTGCATTTGGAATCTCTATAGAGGCTCAATGCATTTTTGTAGAGCATAAGAGTGCACGTTTCCCAAAACCCACAAACAGTTTCAGCTATAAGATTTCCTATTATCACAAGTCTTAAGATCATAGGCTCTGCCTGATAAATTGGCTTCTCTTAATAACTGTTAAACAGAAAGCCCTTTATTGTAATCCAAGTGCACTTGTGGACAGCACTTTCAGAGTTAACTCCATTTGACAACTGACATAAATCCATTATTCTAATTTGGTGAATGCCTTACTAAATACAGATGCAGTTTATGAGTTTTAGTCACGTATTTCATTCAGGATGCTAGTTAATCTCAATTTACAAAACATAAACATGAAATAGGTTCTACAGTATGTCTAAAAGGGTACAGCTATTCATCTGATGAAATTCCAGGCAAACAGACGAGATTCACCTAGACCTGAACTCAATGCTAGATTTTACCTTACTAAACAAATAATAAATAAGTACAATTAAATTTTAGCTGTAGCAATCAAAATTGCAGAATGCCCATTGTAAGACTCCGAAGCTTTTCTTGTACCGAGATTTATGCACCGAATTTAACCTTAAGCAAAGTCCATCTTTAACAAAAGCTGCTTCTCTGATTTATTTTGATACATACAGAAGGGGGGGGGGGGGGGGGGGGGGGAGCAACCATTCAGTGTGAATACAGCACATTCACAAACCCATTTCCAATTCAATTTATAGCACATACTTTACATGTTAAACAAAAGGAATCTGATACACTACCGATGCTGCCTCTTGCTGCAGTTGCTTGCCTCAGTTACAAAACGCTGAAAATCTACTGCTCTGCCCAAGCCACTCCATAAAACATTCGGAATCAGGCACTTCTTACCTGCCTCAGTTGAAGGCTTCCTTCCCTTGTTAGCAGTATGAAGCATCCTCTAGCCTTCCCAATCCTCACCACCAGCCTCAAATTGCACAGCTAAGTCCTTTTTTTGCAAAAAAAAAAAAAACACCCGCTTATTGAAAGTGATTAGTTTTTGTTGTCCCTTTTAAGTCCGTCCTGCGGGAAAGAGCAGGGGAGCGATGTGACGCCACCTTTTAATCTTTTGCAAGAGTGAAAAGGCAGAAAAGGAGCGCTCGATCAAACTGAGCTTCACACATGACTAAAACTCGCCTGAGAGGCTGCAAGCTCTGGCTAAAGCACCACTAGGCGTAAGTGTAAGAACAGAGAAGAGGGGAGAGTCAATGAAATGTGACAACGTATGTGCATCAAAGAAAAGAAAAGAGGGAGAGAACAATACGAGAGAGATCGAGGCAGCAAGGAGAGAAAGAGAAAGAATGAGAATGTGAGGGAGAATAAGCATGAAGAAAAGATAGGAGAGTTCTGAAGCAAAGAATTTGCAGAATAAAGCCAAAGTGTCTGGCAGCTTCTGTTTTCATCTCAGTGAGCATGACATACTGCCTCTCTCATTTAGCAACACATTCTTGTCTCTTCCAGGTTTGAAAACTGAGATAATCACAATGTGTGCCTGTTTTTGCCTGACTGGCATACTTGTGTGCGGTACACCTGAGATTCCCCACAAACATCTTCTAGAGATGCATTTACATGCAATTAAGTTCATATATTCATTAGGAAAAACACCTCCCCCCACCCCCAAAACCCAGGAGCTGCTAATTTCTATTTCAATTTACAATATACTTTAACTGGCAGATGGAATTCCACTTTTAACTACTAACAAACTGTGACTGATAAACAAATGACTGAACGAATGTTTAATGTTGATAACTGAGTTTTTGCAGCAAAAAAAAATATTAGCATTGATAAATGTGTTTAAAAAAAAAGAGGTATTACTGACACTTAGTCTTCTATTTGTCTTGTTGTTTCTATATGAAGTTGCACTAAATAGTAGTAGTAGAAAAAAAGATGTGATGTAGAACTAAGGTGTTTTTTTAAAGAATTAATCAGACAAATGATCAGATTTCAAATTAATGGGAAAAAAAATATTTTGAGCTAAAAACTAGATTTTTAATTATGAATTCCTACTCTTTTAGGAAAGGTCCACACTAAGCTCTCACACAAGTAGAGTTCACTTTCATGCCAGATGAGGGTGGGGTGTGTGTTGGAGTTGTTTGGTCAGTGGGGTTTTTTCCCTAGCTATATATACCATTTGCAACATTAGGACAGGTCTGTAATTTGATTTGTTTACACCTTTTACCTGTTTAAGGTAAAGGCAAATAAGCTTTTAGCCAAGTGGCCAAAAGGCATGCCACTTCTCAGCAGAATCAAAACAAGTCCACAGTCAGACCTGGCTATGGGGATGCAAGGTTAAGAGGGCAGACAAAATGTAAACAAACCTAGACAAGAACATAGCATTTTTGCCTTTGCTGCAGCATCCTACTTGGGCCTCCCTAAGGATCCTACATCTCAATTCTTTTAGGTAAAAAGAAGGACTATGTCAGTGAAAGGATTCTGGAAGTCTGAATCTAGATCTCAACTGTACAGCATACTTCTGTGCTAGCTTCTGCAAGTCACATAGTGCTACATCCAGGCATCTGTCTCTTCAGGTACCCAGCTAGTTTGAAAAAAATGTTTTAACAGCTCTACACGAATTGGCATCTTCTTTGGTAACAATTCCCAAGTACAGGAAGGAGGCTATGAAGAAGAGTTTATAAATTATTATCACGGAATCAGTGGTGAATTTCAGCTCTGACTACTTAAATATCATATTGTACCACACATTTTACAAGAGCTGATGTTTTTCTACTAATGCTAACCTCCAGAACCTCACCACAAGCTGCCATATTAAGCTCTGGGCAGATGGAATCCAGTTTTAATATTTTTAAAGCAAAACTTGAAAAACAATTCTTTAAGCTTGCAAACTGACCCAGACTGCAGGCCTACTGCTAAATTTGTGATTTCTTCAGTGTTTCACCTCTTATTTTTCATCTCCCTGAAAGGATTGGCAATTCTTAGACAAATACGGTTCCATTAAAATCAGATTCACGCTCATCTTTTTGAGCAAGTGTAATCACTTGAGCTTTGAGTAAAATTTACCACGAGGAGAAAAATATTACAAAGAATATTGGGCTTTTAAACCTCTCTCGATATGGGTATCGATACAGCATTAGCCTGACCTGGCAACAGAGCATTTTGTGTGATGGCTTACACAAAGTATTTCTCCTTACTCTGTTGGTGGAATTGAAGCAGTGTAGCTGCTTTAAAGGCCTCCTGTTTTCTCTTCCAGACATGAAGGAAGTAAACAGCATCTGAAGATTCAGGAGGACAGAAGAAGGAAGAAGAAATAGTAATCCAGAGCATTACTAATGAATACTCTAATGGAAGTATCTAGCTACCTTTTATAAAGGAGAAAAAACAAAAGGAAGTCCCAAGTTCCTATAAGAAGCTTACTCTGCTATGCATTACTTAAAATGAATAACAGTAACAATTAGGGAAGAGACTTTTCCTGGCATTTCCCATCTCATTCTCTATTTTCTCACCCTTCTGGTAAATTGCTGTTCTCATGGAAGACTTGATAAGGAGTTTCCACATATCTTACAATTTTCAAAACACACAAACACATATAAATATATATACTCCTGGAAGTACTTATTTATTCTCACAGGCTTATCTACAAATTCACAAATCAATCAAAACCTTGTGTTTACAGCCAAGGTCAAGAATACACTTGAAAACATGCATGCAGTTTGTTTGTTTGTTTTCATGGAAGACATAAGATTATGTGGCTAAAACTAAGCATGCTTATATACTGACCTTGCGCTTGAACTGCTTAGTGCGAGAGCTCCAAGTAGAGGTGAGTGGGAGTAAAGAGAGAGAGACAGATGACTGGAATCACACCCTACCTTCCCTGACTCTCTGTTCCCTCTCTGCCTGGTCAGATGAAGTGATTGAAATGATGCAAGTGGTGGCAACAAGTTCTTGCCTGGCACAGCAGGCATGTGCCCTGTGTGAGTGCCATGCTGCCCCAGGTGCCCTTGCACAATAGGTATGAGAATCTGCAAGTAGAACTGAACAATAACAAGCACAATGGTTCATCTAGCCTGGTGGTGTCACCAAGGTTCTATCAGTCCGCACTCTGCATCAAAACTGTTTCCATAAAGAAATTAAGGTGGGTCACTGTCATAGGAGACTCCCTTCTGAAGCAAACAGAAGGCCCAGATATGCATACCAGACCCACTCTTTAGGGAAGACAGCTATCTCCCTGGGCCCAGGTAAAAAGTATGAAGAGAGAACTTTCTACCATGGTACAACAGGTAGGCAATAATGAAGTTGCAACAACAAATTTCAGGGCAACCAAGAGAGACTTAGAATGATAGAATCATTAGGGTTGGAAGGGACCTCAAGTTCCATCTAGTTCCAACCCCCCTGCCATGGGCAGAGGCCCCTCACACTAGATCAGCATGCTCAGAGCCACATCCAGCCTGGCTTCAGAGAACTTTGAACAGGAGATAGGAGAGCTCACTGAAAGAACTTTAAACTAGATTTGAAGGGGGAAAGGAATGAGGTTTGCAAGACATGAGCCTGGAGGTGGCAGACCAGCGTTAGAGAGACTGTATTAGTGAAGTCCTGTGCGATACCATCTTGATGGAGGTAGGGGCTGGAGGTCCATGCAGCAGCAGACACAAGGGTATTTGATGTGTTAGAAACCATGAAAGCACCTGAGAATGGTCACGTACGAATTCAGACATCTCCTTCCAAAAAAGTGGTGGGATCAAAAACCCTACTGAAGTGGCTCCAAATTCTCCAGAAGGGATAGACAAAGCAGGACTTGGGTCACAGCAACTCCCTACAATCCTAAGGGCATGGGGAAGCGTGGCTGGAAAGATGCTTAGAAGAAAAGGACCTGGGGGTGCTGGCTGACAGTTGGCCAAACTTGAGTAGGCCAAGAAGGCCACCATCATCCTGGCCTGTCTCAGGAATAGTATGGCCAGATGGAGCAGGACAGGGTCGTCTCCCTGTATGCTGAGGTGACCCCTCAAATATTGGGTTCAGTTTCGGAACTCTCCCTCCAAGAAGGGTATTGAGGTGCTGGGGTGTATCCAGAGAAGGGCAACACACCTGATGAAGGGTCTACAGCATAGGTCTTGTGAGGAGCAGTTGAGGGAACTGAGTTGTTTAGCCTGAAGGAAGATCAGGGGAGACCTCCTCACTCTACAACTGCCTGAAAGGAGGTTGTAGAGAGGTGGTAGTTAATCCCCTCTCCCTAGTAACAAGAGATAGGACAAGAGGACACTGGGGAAGGCTTAGATTGGGTATTAGGAAAAATTTCTTCACTGAAAAGCTTGTCAAGCTCTGAAACAGGCAGCCCAGGGAAGTGAACTAAAAAGTGTTTGGATACTGACCTGCTTGAGTCCTGACAACTCCAGAGAACAAAGCAAGTTATTCTCCTATGGAAGTTACTCTATGATTTGGCCACATTTCCATAAGACAGGCTAGGCCTTTGAGTAACATGAATGCAGAAAGTGTGCTCCCATTTAAGCTTCCTCAAACAGTACTCCAGCTGCACGCAGGAACTACACCATAGAACATAAAGTGACTACACAAGGAAATGTACTAGTAATGTCATTTTATGCAGAGACATAAATAACTTGTTTCCAGCCCATTTTCTTACCCTTTCATCATTACAGAGAAAACAACTAATCAGAGCTTTTCCTCAGTCTTACCTAAGGAAGCCAAGTTTAATCATAGAAAACCTCTTGATTCCTTACTTCTCTATTAGAAACCTGGATCATTCTTCTGCCTGTGTGCAACCACATATTGTATGACTCGGACTTAAAAGTTACATTAATAAGAGAACAGAGAATAACATTCAACAAATTTCATCATTGCATTGTTTTAATGATGCTAAATCCCCCATCCCAACAGCCCCCTGCCCAGAAAACACATCAGCGCTCATCTAGAATGTGGAGTGTCAGGACAGCAAATTATGGAGAAACCAAGTGGCCATTGACTACAGAAGTACTCATGCCTATCAAAGGGACTACTGACCAGAAATACTCATTGATTACACATCCTTTGGAGATAAATTAAAGCCTCTAGTTATGCAAAACAGCTAATGATCACTTTCTCTTACCAATATCCTTCTGTATTTACCATCTAGCAAAGTTACCTTTGTCAATTATCCAGTTGGATGACATGAGTACAGAGCTAATTTTCCCAGCACTGTGGTTTTGTTTCTCCTGTTTCAGACCTTAAGAAAGGCTGTGTCTGAAAGCATCTTTTTTTCAGTTATATCAATCTGTTTAATAAAATATACCATCCTTTCCCCCCCAAACCTTGTTTCAATACCACCTCTGAATCTTTCTCTTACCACACTCTGAAAGTAGAATGGCAAGGTAAGGCCCTTCATTCCCTGCACTGCGATCTGTTCATTGCTCAGAGGAAATACAAGAGTAGCACAAGTAGCACAGAAATAGAGGCAGAGCATACAGTCTTATGTTGTCTATATTTAACTTCCTGGTGCCCAGCTGAAAACAAGAAATGAAATGGGTGTGGTAAAAGATGTGTCACAATCAGACATAATTTTATTGGTGAGAGGCAAGAGTTTAAGACCTTGCCCAAGTATGAGCTACATGTAACATCCTGGCAGGTTGAAGGAAAACATGCAATGCCATTGCTGGCATTAATTATAGAACTACCTAAATACTGCTTTTTAAGCATAACTAATACATGTGATAGCATCATTATAAATTAAAAATTGCTTATGACTTCCATTTGTTCCAAACACAACTTTACTCACTACATGCATGGTTAAGCAAATTTATCTGTGGCTGCTGGTGTTAGACGACAGAAAAAATAGCCAAGCATCGTGCAAAGGCAACAAAAAGAAAACACCAGCAGAAGCTTCTTTAGTAGAAGCAGCTTGCAATTTGGCTCTGACTCATATGGATTTCTTAACAGCTACTGAAAATAATCTTTGATTCTTATCATTGTCAACTCAGGAAGTGATGATAACTAATAACTAAGTTATTTGTGTATATAGTTAATGTTTAGCTTTATCTGTTTCATAAAATAAGTGTTAACAAGTTATAAAAGCAGTCATTTAATAAATTAAATCAGTATTTTTTTAAACTGTGCTTGACAGAACTAAAATAGGAGATAATCAGTCTATCCCCAGTTATTTGGGAATACTGATTTCAAAGTATATGTAATTCCTTCTCCCTTTTTCCTTCTCTCCCCCCCTTCCAAATTTTTACTTGTAAAATCGTAAGAGGAATATGCATTAAAAGGACACATCAGAATTAAAACTTGTGTGGCACCAACTTGCACTACTGGCTGCTTGGTACAATCTTGCTTAGAATTTTTGTTCCAGTGACTGAACACAGTCACAGAAGCTGAGGCATTTAAGACTGTCATCAGTACATCAAACAATAATTCCTTAAGTACCTCCCACAGAAGTGTACATTTTTTATAACATCATTACACTGATTATCCTCATCCGTGCCTAAATAGCAGCCAGTTCATGTGAACCTCCTGTGCCTCAAACTAACATTAGGGATGGAAGGAACAACTTACCTACAAGGTACAGGTTTGCCTGCCATGATTTCTTCCTATAAAATAGGCTGAAAGCTCCTTCACACTGCATAAGATATGTTCTGCTTGCAAAGACAAAGACCAGCTACCAGGAGAGTGCTGTAAGGCTTGTAAAGGATTTTCTTCACTACGAGGTAATTTAAGTTCTCTACATGAAGTAAAAACCTACACTGAGTCAGTTAAGAGTACAGGGCTTCACAGCGTACAATTTATTTTACAGTATTGGGCAACACACTTAAAAACTGAATAAAGCCTAGTTTTACTGCCCAGTCCTCTGAATTAACATGCAGCATTCATGCCTTAAGTATACCCATGAGCATTTAGTACTTCTCTGAGCCACAGCTTTGAAGATGCGTTGGTTTCCTATGCATTAACTTGACCTATATTCAGGCTGACTTCTATTCTGAGATTATTTCTGCTGTGAATTCAATTCCAGATGCCAAATACACTGCTTTGCTATACCTGTGACAGAGATCCCAAAAAGCAGGAGGATGTCAACAGATTAAAAGAACACTGCTGTCTTTCCCTCATAACCATGGCTTATCAAAACTCATGCTTTTTTGTGAGCTGATCTTGGCACAAGTGTATTGCCCTGATAATGTGGAAGCACAGAATGAAATCTAGAAAGCTCCTTAAATTATTTGTTGTTATGCCAGAGTCCAAAGACCTGCTGACTTGCCTGGAGCTGAGCTTGATCTGTGCCATGTGCCAAGGATGCCTAAAATGCTTTCAGATGGGGAAGGCTTGCCTAAAAAGGGAAAATAAGCCTGCAAGAGATGACTAAAAGGTGAAGGGGGGGAATATTACAGAACAAAGTTTCAACACAAAACCAGCCAGCTTTCCATTCCTCATATAAGGCATGTTAAAGGAAATGGAAAGCAGGGACAAATGTCTTCCTTTTTAACACTTGCTCCTGTTTACAAGTGTCCTGATTTGCAATTTTTGCATCAAAACACCAGTTTTCAAGTCTGTAGTACAAAGGTCTTACAGAATTAGGCCCTATTCTACTAGTACCATCTTGACAATTCACTAAATGCTTTAAACTCATGTAATGATCTAGTGGAATAATCATATACCATAATAGGACATGTACAATTCCATATATCTCATGAAACACATTTGTAAAGCCCTCTGAGTCTACCAGGTCAATTGAAAGATCCCTGTAGCATTCCAAAGACTTCCATTTTGGCACATGCATAACAGACTCCTGATGAACTTTTCACCAACAGTTACCACAGTAGCAATGATCCAAAAGGCTGCTCTATAAGCAATGCCATAACAGCAGGATGTAAAAACAGCTGTACAACCCCTACTTGCCGCCTGCGTATGTGCAGAGCTCTACTTACATGAGTCAATAGGGTTTTTATGACACAGTTTTGTGCTGTATCTATACTATGACTCAAGCAAATGAGTATGTAAGAAAAAGGGTGGTACTCTCAAGACAGTCTGGTCTACTTTGTTTACTGCTGTGGTTCAGAATAGAGTAAAATTCCACCAAGAAGGCTTAACATGGTGTATAAAAGCACCCTCAAAGCACTTTCCTTGGCATGCCATCAGCTCTCATCACACACAGGATATTGGTTCTGATGAACCTTTGGTATAAACCAGAACAGCTGTTCCTGTCTTTATCCCTGTCAAACCACTAGCAGAGAACACACAGTGAAGCAAAAGACTGGAAAAAAAGGGTAAATGTAGAGGACTGATTGGAATGTTTAGAACAGCAAGAACTTGAGATGTGATTGACTCTTGAGAACTTTAAGACATAGCACTTTAAGTGAATTCTGAAAAAGTGACAAAAATATTTTAAAAAGCATATGTACATTAAAAAGTTCTATAAAAAGGAAAGATGGCATTACATTAGAAATGATTAAAACATAAAAAGTTATTGAAATGCACATTTCAGCTTTGGTTTTAAGACAACCATTTCACAGCTCTGAAATGCAACCAGATCATATTATAAATAGCAAGATGTAGCTTTTAGGTGTGCTCATTCTCTTAAGCATATCCATAAGTAACTCACTGTATTGTAAAATAAGAAGCAATAATACTTTTTCATTCTTCAATTATTTTATTTTATTTTTTTTTAGAGTATACAGGTTTAGATTCTATGGAAACTCAACCTTAAGACTGTGTTGTTTTTTCCACTCAGCTGACTAAAAGCACTGGTGAACTATTCGGCTGTCATTTGAAATGTTCTTCAACCTTATGAAGTCAGAGTGACATTAGAGCAAAAGCTTTCTAGAAAACAGTTCTGACAAAGTGAAAAAGTAGCTAACGAAAAAAGAAGTGTTAACTATCTTTTAATACTTTTCATCCAACCAGTTTACTACAGCCATCATTTTTTGACATTCTCTCTCTTCATAGTAGCAATAAAAAACTTTACTTATCAGCCAACTCTGGTAGAATCAAAGGAATGGTTTGGGTTAGAAGGGACCTTAGAGATCATCTAGTTCCAACCTCCCCACCAGGGACACCAGGTTGCTCAAGCCTCTCTTTTACAATAATCCAATCCTTATGAAATCTGGAATAAACCAGTACAATTTCAGATGCTGAATACCTTAAAACCTGTCTGGAAGCCACCAGGAATAGATATGAGCTACACTACACAATACCACAGAATCACTGCACACATTTTTTGGAAAGTGCTTGCCTTAATGTACCATACCAAAAGCATGATATTTAAAGGGCCTAATCTTGCAAAAACCCCAAAGAAACTCTCTTATCCATGCTCAAATCATCCAATAACCTCCATTTCCTCTTTCCCTGAACTTTTGGAAATATACTTTCTCTACTGTTGTGGGGGTTTTTGTTTGTGTTTTTTGTCTGTTTGGAGGTGGGTGTGTGTTTGTTGTGGTTTTTGTTCTTTCTGTTTTATATTTTCTTGCCCAAATAACTCTTTTTCTCCATTAAAACTGTGCTTGCTGTGACCTCACTGTGACCTCAGAGGGAAAGCATTTGGATCCCTGATGGTACTTTATATAACCTTACTCTTTAGTCCTGGCAGATTTCTGTTTATTGAGGTTTCAAAGTTACTATAATAATGTAAAGTAATAGTATGCTGTTGTGATTTTTTTTGAGTATAAAGGACACGACTGCAGCCATGCAATTCATAAGTCATAAAGGATGTTCTAAGCATTCTGTTGCACAGCTTCTCTTTCATATCACCTAGGTTTTGTTTGAAATTCAACAGATTTTTTGTTTAACCAAATCCACAGAGTTTTAATTGACGTCAGCTGATAAAGGTTCATGACAATGGAGGGGAGGGGAAGTGTGAATAAAGATATAGTACTGTGAATTTAATTTAAAAACGCTTCTCAGTTTGATCAGAATTAGTCAAACCCAATCTATCATCATAGGAGGTGCCTGGTTCAAAGTCTAAGTAGTTTCTGGTATTCACCAGAATAGAAACGTCTCTTTATGCTCGTCAAGAAATCCTTTAAGAGCATACAAAGTGTTATCAAAATACTTTTGACATTTGCTGATGTTTAAAGCTCACAAGACAAAGTTTACCAAAAAGGTACCAGGAAGAGAATGCTTGTCCAGGATAAGCCACTTCACACTAAAGACACATATGCATTTCTCTGACATACGCTATTGAAATAACATCCACACAAAATCCATTTGCAACCCTGCATTTATGGAGCTAATTGCCACCCTCAGGTAGCTCTAAATGCCATGAAGTGACTTACCCATGTTCAGGTTGCATAAAGCATCGCTGGTGAGACCTAGACTACAGGCTTGGTGATCAGTCTAGCAACACCAGCCCACTGTCAACCTTCCTTCCCCCAGCTGTGGGAGAAAACTGTCTCGAGCCAGAGCTATCACCCGCCTCAATTGCAGGGACACCTGCTCAGGGAATCATCACCCGCCCTGCTCTGCAAGTGCCACCTGTGCTGGCCTGGCAGTACTCTGCTCTGGGGGCAGAACTACACAGAGCTCCATGCCCTAAGGTCTCATTTGGAGTTCAACAAATTCCACAAACACCCAAGTGCTCTGCGATGTCACGCTGAGCAACCATTTCTCACTCAGATGAGTTACACTGATAGACGAAATGCAGTGACCTACCTCTAGAGACAAGTAACAGAATGGATGAATCTGCCAAACTGAAGCTGCTTTAATCAGCTCTCCAGCCGCGCTGAGCCATACCCGACCCTAGGACAGGCCCTCCGCGCTCACCTTCGGCAGGGGCAAAAACATGCAGACGGGGCGGGAGCCCACCGTGCGCTGCTGCTGCTGCTGCTGCCGCCGCCGCGGCTGCCGTCGTTCTCCGCTGCGCTGGGCAGCGTCTGCCGCGCTCCGCAGCCGGCTCGGGACCGGAGCAGCTGCGGGTGGGCGCGCGGAGGGGCGGCGACCTGAGAGGTGACACCTGCAGAGCGCCGCGCGGCGATGGCACTCACCGGACAGCCCGCCCGCACCGCGGGGAAAGCCATGCTGGCACGCGGCAGGTGTCACAGGGTGCTGACGCCCGGGTCTGCACGCACCTGAAGGGGGGTCTAGCGCCGAGGCTCCTGTGCAGCAGTTAGTCAGATGAACTCAAGTTTGGGCACCAGCAAATGCTTGGTGTTGGGCCTGAAAAACAGTGGCAGTGTGTGCACCTCGGAGGGCGGCCCTTCTGAGGAAAGGTCAGGAGAGAGGAGAACAGTGTTTGATACAAACCAGAACTGACAACGTCTGAACGGAGAAAGAGCTCCAGGAAGAAGAAAGCAGAAAGATCCTTCGGACACCAGTTGAGGCTGTGATGTGTGATGAATACCTGAACAGCTCGGCTGGGCTCACTGATCAAAAAGAGATGCCAAAGGGACAACACTAATGGCAGTTCTGTCTCGACACAGCTTTCAGCATGACAAGGCTGATGCTGTGGGTGCCTGAAGGAACAGATCTTTCCTTTTCTTCCAGAGCCAGGTATAGACTATAGGCTCTGCTTTTGCATAAAGACCAGAATTAGCACAACTGATGACAGCTGCTAGTAATGTGAAAAATTAAAGAGCACAGTTTTCACTTAATATTAACAATTTTAAACATAGGAATCCTGTGAATTTTTAACTACATCACTGCTGAATGAAAATAATTTTTTTTTTTGCATGACTCCGATCAAAACTGGAAGGTTTACATTAAGTTGCCATCAAATAAAACCTTATTCAAATTTAGTTTCCTGTTAGCTACTTCATTACAATTTAGCAAGATAAAAATCAAAATAGATGAAGTACAAAAAAAGAAAAAAAGAAAAGAAAAAAGGCAGGAAATTGAACAACAGAGGGAGACAGGGACACACAGAATTGGTACATATTCCAAAGAGCAGTATGCAAACATGGAAATGTTTCTTCTCTAGCTACAAAGACCTCACTCAATATTTGTCTATTTGTTTCTTTAAGCAAAGCAACCACTTCAAATCTTACCTCAGCTAGTTCCCTTACGGCCTCAAAGCACCCTGAACTCACTTCCTTGTTAGTATCTTTGATACTTTCACATGTGCATTTCCCAGGTTCTAAACATGCTACATCCCATGCATTGGCTGCTGCTTAGTCTTTGGTGTAGGGGCTGTAAGGCACAGGAGAGTGCTGTCTGTACCAGTGCAAAGGGACACTGCCATTGCATCACCTACACGTTCCTAGGAAAGGACTGTTATCCTGAGTAGTGAAATTAAAAATTAAAACCAAACCAAAGTGAAACAACTGAACAACCCTTCTTGCAAAAGGCAGAAATGAGCACCCTGTGTGAACTTCCACCTCTCAGTCTGTCCACACGGGTGACAGATGCTGCCTACTCCCACACCAACACTCACCGGGCAGAAAGGGAGGTTGCATCTATTTCATTTATTAAGTGGATAATGACTCCATATGCTGTCCTGCAGCCAAACAACAAGTAAAAATTATAGCGTACAGGCCAAATAACTTCCTTGGAATCTAGACACATAACTATGCATAATTCCCTTCTTAATGGTTATAAACAGGCCAGAGCAATATATAAAAATAACATTCTACACAGAAGCGTGATTATAATCAACTATGTATGACATTTCTGTGCCATTTGGGTTAACTTTCAACAGCATTCTAACACAGCTTTTCATTTTTCAGGTAATACCTTGCTCCAGTAATTTTATTTCAAAGTAGAAAACAACACCTAAGGTCACAATTACTAATAGAGTTATAGAAGTCAGCCCAAAGACAAGAAAAAAATAAAATTCCAATGGGAACTCCCCCCAAAACCACTGGGCTAACACTGACAACTTATTTCTTGTGTGATGACTGGAAAATAGAACGTAAACAGTAATATTTTTGTTGTTCAGACAAGTTACATTAAACTCCTGGGAGTCAGTGTGTGTTAAAGCATGCAAAATCCATGACTGAAAAAGAGCTTTGGAGAACAAATCACATCTCCGATTGTGATTCAGTGCTGGAACTTGGGAAAGACAATTACCTTTGATGTGGTCAATTTTTTTATGTTTATATAATGGTGGCAATGATAACCTCATAGGACTCATTTAAGGGTTTAATAACTAATGTGCATACAAAAATTTCAAGTTGCTAATTATAGAATAGGATAGGATAGGATAGGATAGGATAGGATAGGATAGGATAGGAATTAAGCATGTTGGAAGAGACCTTTGAGATCATCCAACACTATCTAATCAACTAAACCATGGCAGCAAGTGCCCTATCCAGGCTCTTCTTAAACACCTCCAGTGATGGTGACTCCACCACCTCCCTGGGCAGCACATTCCAATGGCCAATCACTCTTTCTGTGAAGAACTTCTTCCTAATTTCCAGCCTTAACCTCCCCTGGTGCAGTTTGAGACTGTGTCCTCTTGTTCTGGTGCTGGTTGCCTGGGAGAAGAGACCAAACCCTACCTGGCTACAACCTCCCTTCAGGTAGTTGTAGACAGCAATAAGGTCACCTCTGAGTCTCCTCTTCTCCAGGCTAAGCAGCTCCAGCTCCCTCAGCCTCTCCTCACAAAGCTTGTGCTCCAAACCCCTCACCAGCTTTGTTGCCCTTCTCTGGACATGTTCCAGCAAGTCAACATCTTTCCCTAAACTATGGCCTAACCAGTGCTGAGTACAGGGGCACAATGATTTCCCTGCTCCTGCTGGCCACACTGTTCCTGATGCAGGCCAGGATGTCCTTGGCCTTCTTGGCCACCTGGGCACACTGCTGGCTCATCAACCAGCCTACTATCAACCAGTACCCCCAGGTCCCTTTCTGCCTGGCCACTCTCCAGCCACTCTGACCCCAGCCTGTAGCGCTGCATGGCGTTGTTGTGGCCAGTGTGCAGAACCCAGAACTTAGGTGTGTTAAATCTCATGCTGTTGGACTCTGCCCATCTGTCCAGCTTGGCCAGGTTCCTCTGCAGAGCTCTCCCACCCTCTAACAGAAAAACACCCGCCCCCAGCTTGGTGTCATCTGCAAACTCACTGATGATGGACTCAATCCCCTCATCCAGATCATCAATAAAGAGCATGGGGTCCAGCACTGATCCCTGGGGGACACCACTAGTGACTGGCTGCCAGCTGCATGTGGCATCATTCACCACCACTCTCTGGGCTCGGCCCTCCAGCCAGTTCCTAACCTAGTGCAGAGTGCTGCTGTCCAAGCCACAAGCTGACAGCTTGGCCAGGAGTTTGCTGTGGGGGATGGTATCAAAGGCCTTGCTGAAGTCCAGGTAGACTACATCCCCAGCCTTCCCCACATCCACCAGGAGGTCACCTGATCATAGAAGGTGATCAGGTTGGTCAGGCAGGACCTGCCCTTCCTCAATCCATGCTGGCTGGGCCTGTTCCCTTGGTCATCCTGTAAGTGCTGTGTGATTGCGCTCAAGATGACCTGTTCCCTAATCTTGCCTGGCACTGAGGTCAGGCTGACAGGCCTGTAATTCCTTGGCTCATCCAACCAGCCCTTCTTGTGGATGGATTATTTAGCTAAGTGTTTGTCTAATACATATGTAAGAAAACAATATTAATGTATTCCCAAATATGATTAGGATGATAATTATTATTAATGCCACATGCACAAGTGCAACTGTTCCTCCCCAGCCAAGGCATGATGTTTGTAGGACATTAGGGGTACCTGACAGCAAAGGCGTAGCACAGCACTCTGAAAGTCGTCATGCACAGAAACTATACTTGAAGAGGAAATACTTGAAAGGAAAATATGCTAGCAAGTACCCTCTGAAATGCCATAAAAAGCCCCATTTAGAGTCAGTCTGAATCATTCAGATTAAGTGAGTTACTATCTCTGCTGTGGGCCAGTAATAGAGCTGGTGAGGTCAAGAATAAAGGAATCCCATCACAGGCAACCACAGAAACAGCATCAGCAGTCCTGAGACAGAGGAAGAAGTGGGGAAGTAGCAGGAGTCCTGATGAGAATAAGGCGGCACAGAGAGAGATCTAGGGAAAGAAATGCCATTGCCAGTTTTCTCAGGTAATGTTTCACCCAGAAAAGACTGGGAGCCATTGCACTTGGTACAGTCCTTGAAATAGATCAAGGCTCTATTCCAGCAAACATGAATACATCAGGGAAGTGAATAATTAAGAAGACTTTGGAAGGCTCTGGGAAAAGAAAAATCCTGTAAACAAGATTGAGCAACAAGTTGTTGAAAGAATCCTTTTGTTCCCAGCACAATGCTCCTGAAATCTGCTTCTTCAGAACAGTATTCATTTAAGAAAGGAAAAAAAAAAAAGAAAAAGAAAGAAAGCCAAGAATCCATTTTAAGGAAAAAAACTCTTTAAAATAACTCCTGACTTTTCCAAGTTTTTGTACCTATGCCTGGAGGTACAGTGCCCACACTTATAAATGCTGGAGGTTCTTGGGTTTTACTGTTTGCATGTTTATTAACAAACTGAAAGAGCATTTCATAACAGGGCCATAACAATTTTGTAGTCAGCAAATAAAATTATTTGCATTGTTTGCCCTTCCAGTGGCTAAAGGTCAACACATCCTTTATGGTCTGCCCTTGTGCTTATGGGCAACCAACCATAAAAAAAACCCAAAACCAAAAAAAGCTCTTAGGTGCAGCTCACTGCTTCAGAACACATGTAATTCCACCTGTAGGTAACAATAAGTATTCAGCTGCAGTTAGGAGTGATATGTTCTCAGTTTCAAGTTGGCAAAAACCCACACCATCCGTTTCCCAGAGGAGTCTCCAGAAAAGCCAGCTATCTGCCTCTGGCCAGCAGTACCTTCTGCAAAGGTGGGAGGAATGTGAAGAGGAAACTAGAGACAGGAAGCTTATGAAAGAAGGGTAACAAAAAGACAGGATGGCAGCAGCAGACCAGGGTAGGAGCATGGGTAAGATGGAGGTTTCAGTGGCCTTCAGTCTTACAGGGACTGACTGGCAGTGCTTGCATCATAAGATATTAGGATCAACGTTCCTGATTAGCTTATGGTTGTGTCAGATCAAAATGAAGTTTCAACATATTAAGGATTTCCCTAACAAACAAAAATAGATTGCTATTAGCATATCAAACAAAAGCACAGGTTTTGTTTTATCAAGTAATGTAGAAAAAAAGCTGTTAATAGCTACACTTCCTGCTCCTAAACTGGACTTTCAGTATAGCCCTGAGGCTATAGCAATTATTGTCACCTTTACTGGAGATTATTGCCAATCTATCTCTGCCTAGAAAATATGCAGCTCATGCTTCAGCTTGTCAGTCTACTGCACCTAAGAATATCAGCTCTTCAAAATTATCATACATTTGAAGCATTTTGTGACTCTAACAAAATAGACACAGGAGCAATAGAAAAGAGGAAAAAGGAAATTCTGCTTTCTGTAATGACAACCAATGGCTTCAGAAATCAAACACTAACACTACATTTTTACTTTCTCTCCCTGAGAAAATCTGCTTCTCTGTCAGTTCTGCCTTGAAATAGAGAGTCAGGAAGGTACACACAAATTTGTGTGCATCTGAAATTCCTCAAGTTACAGAACAAGCACCAAAGTTGTCCCTGCTGACAGAAAATTTCTGACACTATCCAAGTGTTGCCTGTTCTATCAGACCAGGTACATGGACACACATGTACAAACCTGAACTCAATAGCCTCCAAACTGAAGCCCCTGCCTGCATCCTGCCAGCAGACTGTGGGCAAGAGAAAGAAAGTGGTAAAGGAAAATTACTGGGAAGGGGTGCAGGGGGATGGCAAGAACTGCTGCCTGGTAATCTCAGATTTGGGTTGGTTTGGGTTTGTTTGTTCATTATGTGCTAAAATCCTAAAATGCTAAATGCTTTGCTAAAGTGAAGAGGGCTGTAGCAATGTGCACTGGTTTACAATGGGATCTGGAAAGTTTTCATTTTTCTTTCTCTCATACTAGCACCCTTGTTGTTCAGTCCAGAGAAAAGGAGGCTGAGGAGAGACCTTATCATTCTCTACAACTGCCTGAAGGGTGGTTGGAACAAGGAGGCAACCAGCCTCTTCTTCTTGATGACAAGTGACAGGACTAGAGAAACTGGTCACAAGCTGCACCAGGGGAGGTTTAGTCTGGATATTTGGAAATACTTCTTCACTGCAAAGTGTTACCAAGCACTGGAATGATCTGCCTAGGGCAGTGGTGGAGTCACCATTCCAGGAGGTGTTCAAGCAGTGTGTGGACCTGGCACTTAGGGACATGGTTTAGTGTTGACCCTTCCGTGCTGGGTTGAAGGTTGGACTGGATGATCTTGGAGATCTCTTCCAACCAGATATATTCTGTGATTCCATGATTTATTTGGCTGTAACTAAGTCTTTACTGAAGTAAATTATTTTTAAACTCTACTCAACCCCCTAAACTAGTTTCTGCAGCCTGTTATACATGTAACATATTTCTCAAAATAAAAATAAAGTAGCTTAAAAAAAAATAATTAAGATGCCTGTATTCTGGCTGAAGTCAACAGTAAGAAATACAACTTACTGAAAAGCAAATTACAATTAAACATATTCATGGCATACAACATATTAAAATTAGATGACAAATCTAAGATAAAAGTGACATTTAAGTGAATGATTTCCATAGTCTGCATCCCCATATGTTCTCAATGTTCAAATGCTGTCTCTCCGATACTATCACACTGACATTGAAGCCCACAGAGATTCCTTCCGGGGCACTTAAAAGTTTTCTATTAATAACTAACAAAATATAGTGATTTATTGCAATATGTTTATACAGTGCTCTTCCTGCTTTGAAACTAAATCCAAAACTACACCATGAATGAGCAACATAAGATGCTCCCTGACGGGCTCAGTGGTGTGGGTGATATATTTCTTGTCTCCCCAGAGGTGAAGTATGTCACATCTTCAATATTTCCAATCTCACCCGTCTGCAAAGCTACTGACTATTCCCAGAGCAAAATATCTCATATTCACACATGCTTTTTATGTGCTATGGGACTAACAAAAGCAAAGCAAACCAAACCCCCATTTTTCAAGCACACATAAATCAAAACCTAAAAGTCGAAGAAACATACACAAATAAATTCCTCTGAAAGAAATAATTTAAGCAGCTCTAACGTTAGGCTTCTAGTGTGTCTATCTATCAGAAAATACAGTGAGGCAAGCAGTCAATTTGGGTTTCACCGACTTGGGAGGCAGCAGGCCCATTGACTTTAATGAGGCCAGGATTTCACTGCGAATTTAATCTGGGAAAATCACAGCAGTATTCTTATAGGACAGGGCAGGGCAGGGCAGGGCAGTCTGCTACATGATTGAAAGGGACGCACAGAAGCATACTGACTATGTCACCAAGACACACAAGCCATATTTTGAAGGAATGAGAATCCAGCACAATGTAGTGCTACATACTGCATTGAAGGCTTTTTTTTTTTTTTTTGGCTGTAGTCATGATTAGGATTATTACAGGTTTTTATTAAAATTATACATAATTGTAATTGATAATATGTTATTATATCCTCCTTTATGTGAGTGTAATGAATGTCCTTAATTAAGCAAGGAAACAAACTTGTAGGTGAATGCAGGCTTGTGCAGGTTGTGATTTATCACAAAGAAGTATTTATCATCCTATGGACTGTTTCAGGACGAAAAGGCAGGGTAGCATTTTCTATGCTTTTTTTACCAACATTAGAATCATAGAATGCCTTATGTTAGAAGGCACCTTAGAGCTTATCTACTCCAACCTCCCTGCCATGGGCAGGGATGCCTCTCATCCAGCCTGGCTTTGAAAACACCCATGGAGGAAGCATCCACAACCTCCCTGGGCAACCTATTCCAAGAGTCCCACCACGTTCATACTAAAGAACTTCTTCCTAAGATCCAGTCTAAACCTAACTCTCCCTCAACTTAAAACCATCCCCCCTTGTCCTCTTGCTAGACACCCTTACTAAAAGTCCCTCTTCAGCCTTCCTATAGGATTCCTTCAGGTATTGGAAGGCAGCTCTAAGGTTCCCCCCCCCCCCCCCAAGTCTTCTCTTCTATAGGCTGAACAACCCCAGCTCCCTCAGCCTATCCTCTTAGCAGAGGTGTTCCAGCCCTTGGGCCATCTTTGTTGCTTTTTTGTTTGAAACACAAGTTAGAAAAATATCCAACAGGTTAAAAATTCTTGAGTCCTATTTAATTTATGTAAATTTTCAGAAGTAGTCATTTAGGTATTCACATTTTCCAGTAGATCACAGGTAGTCCAGATCAGGGAAAGCTGCAGCATAGGTGCAACTCACTCAGCCATATGCTGCTTTCCTTAAGTAACCCATTATACAAAAAAATAAATATCTTGTGACAGATTGTTTTGACAGCTAAAAAAGATTTAATTTTTTTGAGTACATTTGACTGAAAGGCAAAAATGTTAGATAGATGTTAATTTAGCAGATGTCTAGTTTTGCATCATCAGCCTGAAACAGGCAATTTCCAGCAAGTCTTCTTGCTGTATCACAACATGAAATCGTATGAATTCCATACGGATATGCCTTTCACAAACTTCAAATGAGCCATTCTCATTCAAAGGGAAGTAAAATTGTTGTGAGAAGATGGTACCACCTGGTTGTACTTCTGATCAAGCAAGTAAACACATCCAGGGATAATAAAACTGATACACTATCATTCACATGGCAGTCTGGAACAAAAGAACATTATTTGAGACTATATGTTAAAAGCATTAATTTACATGCGAGGAAGAAATTAGATGGGCTCCTAAACCACATACAGACTCCTGCAAATCTAATTATCATATGGATAGACATGGACATAGGACTTTTTTTTTTTTTCCTTCTCCTGCAGAAAAATTAAATTCTGGTTTTGTATATGTTGTAGAAGAAACTGAACTAACTATCACTTTACTACAGATGCTGTTGCTAGCGCAGTTACCTACAGTTTGGGGAAGCTTTGGGATTCAATCATTATCAAAAAACCCATTTTGATGGTTTCATAGCTTCAGAGAGTTATACTGCATAAAAGGAATTTGCCACAGTGAGATGATTTCCTAAAACCAGTACAACACAGTTGTCTATAACTATTTTGGGTCTCACCAGTGGTAAGTACTGTTCTGTGCATTTTTATTTTGGATTTGCATATAGTATTGTTGTTCCCACTTTACAGAAAAGGCAACAGAAACAAAAAGATTACATTACATGGGAGAGGAGGAACTACTTACTACTGATTTAGAAAAGATCCTAGCTCTCAACCCACCATCTGGAAAATCTGTTCCTGAAATATGTGTGTTCACTAGTGCTGCCTGATCTCTAAATAATGAGGATCAACGATATTTACCTGCTTAACAGGAATACTATGAGATAACTCTACTTCATGAAAGGATACTTAAAAATTACACTCTCTGATTTACATGCTTATATGAATTGCATTTACCTATTCTAGTCATGGTCTACATGTTGTGACAAGCCAATATATTACTGAAATTGAACTCAGACTTAAAATCTGCAGTTTTGAAAATGGAAAACCTGCTTCCTCAGGAACAACATTCAGCTGCTCCAGATTCCTTATAAAGTTTTTCACCTTATACTAAGTAGAAACCTGTTACTTCATAACCCTGATTCAGTTTTAACTCTTAAGGAATTGTTTGGGTTGGATCTTTTTCTCATTTTTTTCTTATGTGTGTCTTTTTTTCTTTTATTTTTTAATTGAGAAATAACATGGCAACACACCTACCAGCTGAATAACATTAATGATAACCCAAAGAATTCTGGGAGACAAAATAATCTAAGATTTTAATGTGTGTTTTTTTTTATGAAAATTGAGTAGAAAAATTCTAAGTAGTCTCTGATTATTCAAAATCAACTATCTCAAGAATCAAATCTGGAAAGCTGAGTTAAAGGAATAAAGTTTCTTCCTCTAGTGAAGCTACACCCCAGAGTGACTTAAAAAAAAGTTTTGAAATTTATGTAGATGCTTTTCCAGAGTCACTTTTTACAACAGAGAAAGATTAAAACCAGGAGGTTATAAGCATAAAAGTAGAAACTACAGTAAATAAAGAATCCAAAAGAAGGTTTTTGCCTACATGTCTTAAATATGTTAAGTCACTATACCAAGCACAAAATAACCTTTTACTTTTTCTTTTCTTTTTGTTTTTCAGTGTGTCTTTGCATCTTTACAATGTGAAGGAGAAAAAATATGAAATTAAATGTGGAGGTTAAGTTTTTTACAAGTAGTAAATCATCATGGGATATTGAGAATCTGTTTCTGATTCACCCTTATGATGTGATCTTGGTTGTTTATATACCCATCTGACCTTGCTAATGAGGCTGTGTGGAAGAACCATCATATGTTTGAGACAGATGCCAAACACCTGCAAAACCAACTATAAGCTGCTGTTTACAAGCTTGGTTCCATCTGCTTAACTTAAGAGAAATCTTCTCACAAATAGTGAAAACCCTTACTAATGAAGGCATTCTTTAGTATTATTCTTGGTTTGATTGGTATAATTATTCATTAATACTGACTATTTTAATTTTGCACATTATTCCACTACATAAAATCAATACAGAGCAATAAATCTTTGTATAAATCTCATCTTGATCACAAAAAGAAATTGGGTTTAAATTAAAACAACCCTGCTTGCTCCTGGACTGACATATACGAAAAGCTGGCATACAGGAGTGGATCAATTGAAGGCATTTCTAGAGATCCTTTGAAGAGAAGATAACAGCAGTGTCTTGGTAACCGTATTACCCATGGGGGGGTTGCTCTTGCATTTTCATTGACATGTCAATTACTTGGAAGGGGAGCAGGAAAAAAGCCTAAGGGTGCTGAGTTATAAATTGGGACACTTGAGTTGACAAAGAGATTAGCTCAGTTTTTGCGGAAGGAAGAAAGACAGAGTTCTATAGAATACCCTCTATCAACTGATTCTTTTTTCACCTCTGAATGTTTTAAGACATTCTGCAAAAGTATGACTAACTTCTTGTCCTGACAAAACTGTCCTACTCTGACAAACATGAGGAATTCAGGAGAACTAAAAGACTCCATCCAAGTTTAAACAAACACAAAACAAAACAAAAAGTATTATTGAACACAAGAAAACTCTCCTGTGTTGATTTTTTTTTTCTGTACATCTACTGAATTTAAACTAAATACACTTATATTAAACCCCAAAAGTTCAAAATGCTAAAATGCATTTTGTATTCTGTTGTGCAGCAATTCCTGACCAATTACAGCCTTAAAAACACGGTAAACCCTGCAAAGCAAGACTGTTTGCCTAAACCCCACTTGAATATTTTAGTGAGGTTTAGAAACTCTCATTTCTAGTACAGATAATACGGTTCTGAGGCCAAGTGACTAGAGAAACAAACTGGCGTTTGGAAAAGCAAGTCATACTCTGAAATTTGCTTCAGGTCATTTGCCTCCTTCTTCCCCAATGTTCTCATCTGTAAATGGAGATAATGACAGTAACCTTTTCTATAGAAACACTTTGCAACTGACTGATTACAAGCTGCATGCAATAGCTAAGTATCATCATCGTAAACAGTAGTTGAAATTAGAAAAGTCACAATATATGGAAAACTTCCATTATGCAAACTGTTTGTGCAGCATTTTGATGATGAAAAAGATGTGCTGATATGCCCCCCTAAGTTCTAAAGAACATCAGCAGACCATACCACTGTAAATCAGTCTATTTCCAATAATGCTGTTAAGCCATGCATGCAACCTTCCCTAAAACACATTCATTTTTCCATTTTCACAGATTGAATGCAGAGAAATATCATCTCCTAAACAGGCTTCATTTTACAGAAGTCTCCTTCTACACTTTCATTTTTCCCCCAACATTTTAATTAAGTCCTCACAGAGTCTTTACAATCTAAGTGCTGCTTTTCACACTTTTATTTTCATCTGTGTGTTTAAAAATTTCAGCGGTACACAGAGACCCACAATTTAGGAGTATGCAGGGGGTTTAGAAAAAGGCTTCAACTAGACACACCACGCAATTTCTGTTCTATTTAGAAGGCAGATTCTGGACAGTATGACAAGTTGATACTGGGCAAATATTGCCTCCTTTGGAGGAAACATTCTGCTGTGGACAGCTGAAAATTGGGTACAAGCCATTTCCACTGAAAGAGAAATCAGTTTAGTGGAGATCACAGATGAATTGCTTTTTTGTCTATCCATCTTAAAGTTACATTTTGAATGACATTATCTTTAAAATTAAACTGATAGCAGACAGTTATTGAAAAATGTTTATGAATATGAATTAGAAGGCGGCTTAATTCAATAGACATTTCCTTTTCAGAAAGTTGAACAAAAATGGTTGCATTATCAAATTCAATAGCCACAAAACAGACTAATTGTCCAGTCCTCCGCATTCTGTTGCATATTTCAACAGTATATGAGCATTGTATTGTTAACATTATTCTCATACATTTCCTACAGTATGGTTATTTTCAAAATCAAGCTCCTTTGTATACTGTTTTAGAGTGAACTTGGAAGTGTTGCCAAATCCAGGAATGACAAATAGCTGGTTTTATTTCCTCCTTCACATTTGTAATTTTGATGCTGACAGAAGCAAAATGCTATACATGGAGCAGTACCTATGTTTCTAGTTAAAATGCTTCCAATCTGCTGTGTGACAAAATTAGAATAGAATGGAATGGAATGGAATGGAATGGAATGGAATGGAATGGAATGGAATGGAATAGACCAGACCTTTGAGATCATTGAGTCCAACCTATCATCCCACACCATCTAATCAACTAAACCATGGCACCAATCACCCTATCAAGTCCCTTCCTAAACACCTCCAGTGATGGTGACTCCACCATCTCCCTGGGCAGCCCATTCCAATGGCAAATAACTCTTTCTATGAAGAACTTCTTCCTAATTTCCAGCCTAAACCTCCCCTGGCACAGCTTGAGACTGTGTCCTCTTGTTCTGGTGCTGGTTGCCTGGGAGAAGAGACCAACCCCCACCTGGCTACAACCTTCCTTCAGGTAGTTGCAGATGGCAATAAAAGGTCTCCCCTGAGCTTCCTCTTCTCCAGGCTAAACAACCCCAGCTCCCTCAGCCTCTCCTCATAGGGCTTGTGCTCTAGACCTCACCATCCTTGTTGCCCTTCTCTGGACAAATTCAAGTGTCTCAATATCCTTCTTAAATTGAGGGACCCAGAACTCTTGTGTCTCATGAATTTACCAGCATCTACAGAATTTTCAAGAGTTTTCTGGAGCTTGCTTTGCTCTTTATCAATACAGCCATTTTCTCACCCCCAATTATTGAAAGTTAATTTTGCTTTTTGTTTTAATTCATAGGGTTCAGAGAAAAATAAAAGTTAGAGTTACTGTACCTTAACAAATGCACCTAAAGTGGCACTACTTCTGCATGCATGAAAGCTCAAAGCCTCAACAACTCCCATGAGCGATTACTCTTCTAACACTAATTAGATATTTGCTAATTAGTGTCTGATGTGTGAAATGAAAAACATTTTGAAGCCGAAATGGATAGGGTCTAGAAAGATAGCAGCACTATCCCAATTCCCTTTTTTCTGTTATCATATTTCATAAATATTAATGAGATCACATGATACTACCCCTTCTCTAAAATTATCGTTCTGAAAGAAGTCTATTGTTTGGTATAATAGGGCTGTGTCAATATTTTGCATTTGGTGTAAAGCACTCAATGGAGGGAAGTGTTTTCTCTCAATGTTAGATGTCACATTTCATGCATCATTTTTGTCCTGCATTAACTGATCCCTCTGTTTAAGAGTTTATCTCTATTGCGCTGAAACTAATAATGCAAACAGTATTGAATAATCCTTTACATTTCTGAATAATCTTGCTAAATGTATCTCATTTCAAATGTATCTGGAACAAAATATAAATGATGAAATTATTTTTTTCTTAAGCAGATGCTGAGAAAGTCGAATTAGCATCTCTGCTTGTCATTTCCAGAAAGGGTTTTGGAATGTTACAATAGTTAAAATGCATTATGTCTCAAAAAGTAACCTAGACATTCATACTACAGATGTTTGAACAATACTGATCTTTGATCATGCATAGAAAATTGTTCCAAACTACCAGAGTGAGTTACCAGCAGCATTTAATGATACAAAACTATTTATCTATCAGAATATTAATATTTATAACCAAGAATGAGTTTCAAAGAAAAAAAAAAAATCATTAACCTCATATGAATAACTTCAGATGAGGAAGTTAATTCCAAAGGAGTACTGAAGTGCTGCTTTAACTCCTCACCTGTAAATACTGGCCGTATCACAAATGATATCTAATCACAGGATTGATACCCAAAATTTAAGTAGCTAAGTATGAATTGACAAAGGTGACATTGAAACATAATAATCACTAGATTATCACTTTCCTCAGGCTGACATTTTGTGATTATAATAATACCAATCAAGATGATTAAAATGATAATAAAAGGCAAGTTCTAAGAAGCAGAATAATACAGACACAGGCAAGGTAATATATGGCAAGTGAAGCTACAGTTTTGCATTACACTTTTTCAATGACATTTCTTCATTTCAGGTAGAACTTAGGCTGTTCATTAGTTCTAAAGGAGTTTCTGAAATAGATACTGACTCTTCTACTAGTGCAATATGTTTTGCATTTTTCATGTATTCCACATTCTTCAACATGTATTTATCCTGAGAAAGTAATTTATACCTCCCATTGTTTTGATACTTCTATCTAACTTTCATAATTGAAACATCACAACATTCTTCACACTGATATTCAGGGCAAATCCTGACTTCACCAAATTTGTTTGCTTAACAATGTAAATGTATCAATGTGCACTACAATAGCTCTGCTTTCTATCCTTAAATACAGTTCCTTCCTTAACAGACACTATGGGTCATCTTCTAGAACCTACTGAAATAGTTTGCCATTTCCAACCCTAAAGACTGTAACAGACAGTGAAAGAGATACAAAGGAAACAATACAGTTCTGC
The DNA here is from genome assembly GCF_026170545.1 of Melanerpes formicivorus. Classification (NCBI taxonomy): domain Eukaryota; kingdom Metazoa; phylum Chordata; class Aves; order Piciformes; family Picidae; genus Melanerpes; species Melanerpes formicivorus. The sequence continues at coordinate 44,639,715 of NW_027142354.1, read as the reverse complement.
TTACACCCAGACAGACAGGTACACTGAGGTGGACAGATGTCTGAGATAGATGACTGCTTTTTCTGTGATTACACAGCTAAGGAAGAACCAGTTGAGACAGATGTGTATGACATGATACAGCACATCTGAATGGTTTTCTTTGGGTTGGTTGTTTTGTTTTTGCATTTTGGTACACCAAACTCAAGAGTTTCCAGGTTCCTATTACATACTCCCTTAAACAGTTATACACATCAAACCTTCCTCAACTTTGCCTTAGGAATCATTCTCCTTCCAAGTCCATGACGGAAATCACTAAAGGCAACTCCACTGAGAAGACCATTGAGTACCTTTGCCAATAAACACAAGGTCTATTAGTTACTTCTAGATTGAAGACTTGTGTGGTTGAGGAAGAGCTGATATTGGCCCTAAGAGCCACGCACAGGTTTAACAAGTTTCAGTGTTCAGGGAACTACAAACTGACACCAAGAATACCTATAATCTGATATTTCACTGCTCTGGATACAATGAGGATATCTGTCCAATGAAAAGCAGAAACTGATTCTGGTTCAGCACACCACTTTCAAGAGTGAAAGGAATCCCTGAGTATTCTGAAGTATTATAAAATAACAGAAAAAAAGTCTGTGCTAGCACATTTGGGATGAAAGTTTTACCAATATTTGTAGAGCTCAGGTAGGTTACGCAGCTGCCTCAATGAGAACTGAAGTCAAAAAAGTGTGAAATCTGAAGTAAGCAGGAATTGCTGTTTCTGGTATAGTGTCCTAAAACGTCTGATCATAAACTCACTGCTAAAATTCACCTATGGTAGTGTCAAAGAAAATCTACATCATCGATATGTAGAATACTAAATATCTGCATCAACCTGTTAAAGATCTATCAGTACTATACAGAATTAACAGAATCTCCAGAAAGGCCAATTTCTTATGGTTCACTTCTCTATCAGGGGATTTTTTTCCTAAAGAATACAGAGAAAGTCAGAGCAGGACAAAAAATCCACCCTTTATTTAAAATAAAAGAAAAAAACTTGAAAGTATTTCTGTTATGACCAAGCATTTATTCATGTAATTGTCTAGAAAAAGAGTAATAGCTTAAGTTTCAAGATAATGAAACTCGCTTTCTATGAAAATGAAATGGTATTATATCGTGTAATAAATGATTGCTCCTGCATTTTCTCAGTAACAACATTTTACTTTCATTGGCAAAGTTTAATTATAGAACTTTTTATCTAAACAAAAAACAGAGAAGAAGAATTTGTCACAAGACTGATTTTATACAGTTGTTAAAAGTGTTTATACAGGAACACATTCTTAGTAGGTATTAAAAGCATTTAATTGCCTTGAATTCATGTAGCTGCAGATCTTTCTACACCTTGCTGCAGGAAACCCAACGACATTTGCATGCTCTCCTAATGTTTCCTGGCACATGGAATCTGCTATCTTTTATCAGATTAATCTAGGTATTTCACACAATTCCATCGTACTTTGGAACTGTTCAAGTTTCTACATTCTCCTCTTTTTTCCCCACAAATATTTGCAAGTGCATGAGCTTTTATTCCAAGAATGAAAGTCTTGCATGACTGAAACTTAATGAGCCAAACATTATGCTGTAATGTTCCTCCTAATGGATGAAATGGGAAGTGTCTTACAGAACAAACAAAAAACCCAACCAAATACAAATTCCCCCAATCCTTGACAAAATTCAGCCAAATCTAAATCCTAAAACACTCCACAAATGACAGATAAGAGCTGGCTGATAAGGTGCGTGGTACTATCATCACCAAATCCCACAGAGCTAATATCCACATGCACTCTTCCACCAGTCCTAAAAGTTAGTAGCAAAAAGGTTCAGGAAATTAAGCAAATGTCTGTGTCCCCATTATGACCACAATTGTTTCTAAGACTGATCTCAACCAGTTTAACTCTCTGGCTCTGTGAAATTCCTATCATACTCGTAGATGTTTCATGGAAGGTCAATAGCAAGAACTGTTCCGGGGAAAGAGAAACTAAATAAAAATCTCATGCATTCATATATTATACACATGAGTGTACAGAGCATAAAAATGTTTAAATATTCCAATTGTAATTCATTAAAAATAGGTATTGATGTCAGGAGTTCAGAAGGTTTATTAAATAGAGTCTTAAAGTACATATAGGACTCACGGTTTTCATATTTATTTTCACTTTTTCTGGTCTTTGGTTATCCTTTTATACACAGTAATATTTGCTAGAGAGAGACTGAACTCCTGGGGAGGAGGAGGGGGTAGCAGTGTACATGGGTCCCATACAACTCAGTGTATAGATGTGCTGCCAGGGTGCCCGGACAAAAGTACAGTTCAGTACTTACTAACAGGAAATGCAATGGCAAAGGAGATGGAGAGCTCAACAGCATGATCCTGCTTGCGAATTTACCCAGCCCAGGAAACCGGGACGTTTAAGTAAACTGTCAGGTAGGTGCTGAACAACTAAAATTACTGTTCTATTACCCCGTGGAACTCGCTGCCACACTAGCACTAAGGTAAAACACCTGAACACTTACACACACCTGGTATGGAAACACCACACGACAACACAATCACAATCATATTACAAAGAATAAAATTGTTGAACTGCAAAAATTCTCAGGCTACCACCAATCCCTTGCTAAGGATTAGATTTTTCCATTTAATAATTAACATATTTATAGTTCTCATATACATACAGGAGTATGTTAAACATCATTATGACATCATTGCTTTCATGCAGTAGAAACAGAAGCTTGACTGGTTGCACCAAACTCCTAACCCAACAGTAAAATTCCCATGGCAATTAGCTGTCAAAGACCTAAACCAGCTGTGTAAGTATGGCTATGATACTAACTACAAATGGTGCAAAGGAGTTGTGTCAGCACTAGGGTTACAAAATACAACCATATTGGCATAATCCTTCACGTAACATGACTGATTTTCATTTTGTAACTTCAACATGCCAGATCTAAAAAGAGCCTCACAGACGATCAATAGCAATTCTCAATGGTGTTTTTGCTATTTCAAACTCTTTTTTTACTGTTTTTATATTCACTACACCCAAAGGATTAGCATGTCTCCTTTCACAAATTATTTCAATTTAAGAAAATATATACATTTACTTCTCATCTCCATATAAATCTGTGAGAAATATTGCATTGTTTTTACTCATAAGAACATTGATGATATCAGCTGTATAAATAAACGTTTGTAGGCAAGACAGAAGCTGTAGATAATCCTATCAGAATCAGACAGCAGAGCTCTTGCTGACTTGTTTAATAGTGTCATGGTGGATGCCAGTAGAAGAGGCGCTGCCAGTACCGATGAAGGTACCAGGCTTTATGCTACCCAACAGCATAGGCTCTGGTGATGCCAACCTTTGTTTGGACTTGTCCTGGCATGCTGAAGCTTTGCTTTGAGCTCTAACTACAAGGGTTTTAATAAGCAAGTAGCTAGTGTTTGATTTGTTTTACTTTTCCTTAGCTTTGTCTGCTTGTGTGAGATAACCATAATTTTAAAGTAATTGTAATGACAGGTGGTTAGCCAAGGCAGCATTTAGTATTTCTGACCCTAGCATGCTGACTGAGTGGCTGCAGCACAAGTATGACTGCAAAGACATGGGCACAGGTGACATGGGGAACCACTCCAGGGGGCAGTTAAAGCAAAACAGGCCTGGAAGGTGAGGAAAGTTGCTTTTCAGAGTAACAAAGCAAACAATGAACAAGTCTACACCACACAAAAGATGCTGCATATGCAGTAAATTCAGAAGTTACACAAAGCTGCAAAGGAGCAAAATGCAAAAGCATGGCAGAACATTAACAGGAGCCTCAAGTGTTCCCTAGAGCGAGGAGCACAAAGAACCCACTGACACCAACATCTTGCTCTTCCCAGCAGAAGAGAAAAATGAACTCCTCACCAGCAGTGTCATACCCTCCTGCCACAGGAGTGACTCACCAAAACCTCTCGCAGTGAAATCCACAGCCAAGGGACCCAGGGGCAATGGAACGTAGCAAAATGTGAGAAAGGAAGGGGCAGAGCCTAGGTAGCATGCACAACATTTTAAATTCTATTATTATTGAGAATTGTATTATGTAATGGCTTTTTTATTGAGATTTTTTCCTGTAACAGCTTTCTCTCCTCTCCATTTCCTTAGTTTTCTGTAATAGCTACATCTGGCCTAACAGTAATTTTTGGTTAGTCTGCTATGATTTCAATTACATTAACAATAAATTCTTGACTTTACATATGGCTGCGATTCTTTTTTTGCCCATAACAAAGACTTGGGTGATAAAAATAAGGAGCTAATGTGCAGATAAGGCTAGAACCACAGTTCTCCAGTGGAACTGTGAGCTTCAACAAAAACAGGAGATACAAACCATCTTATGCTTCTCTAAGAGAAGGCAACAAAAGCAGAGTGCATTCTTTTACTTATTCATGTTCAAAATCCATATAGATTTTGATTTGAAAGGCTAACAGTGTGATTAAAGAACAGAAGGAAAACATATGTCTAAAGAAGCACTGTTAAAAAATACTTTAGAAAAGTGTTTCATTGCATAAACTCCCCCAACTTCAGGAGCTATTTAGCTAGATATTTGTGCAGAACCAACAGGAAAAAATGACTGAGTCACTCCAAATGAGTGCGAATTGGCAGGTCTGCAGAGCTCAGCACTGGCTTTGTTGCCAAATGTCATGCTTCATACAGAAGACTCACGCATCAGGTGTCCATGTCACACTTTTATTTCACTCTGCATAAATCTCACACAGAGATATCTTGACAAGGTTTGTTTTATGCCAACACAAGTACTCCATAAGCATTGCTCTGATGGGAACTGGGAAGACCAAGAGCTGGCAGCTAGATCAGCTTAGGTGCAGTTCTGATTCCTACATCCAATATGGAAGCTACCCAGCAAACTACTGTGCCAGTTGTTGCTGGAGCCTTAGCACTCACCTAGTAACTTCAGTGTGATGTCCTGAGAGCTTCAACAGCCTGAGCAGTCATGGCTATGCTCTGCTGCACTGGCAAATCTAATACACATTGACCTTGGTAATACTTCTGCTTTTCGGCTCTGGAGAAAACTTCTTTGTTTTTTGTCAAATGAAAGATATAATGAAACCTGTCATGTGGCAAGCCACATTCAAACACATCTCAGTATGTCATGTAACTAGCATTTTGTCACAGCACAATATAAGTTGGAAGGGACCTCTAGAGATCATCAGGTCTAACCCCCCTGCCAAAGCAGGATCACCTAGGGTAGTCTGCACAGGAATGCTTCCAGATGGGTTTTGAATGTGTCCAGAGGAGACTCCACAACCTCTCTGGGCAGCCTGTTCCAGTGCTCTGTCACCCTCACTGTAAAGAAGTCTCTCTTCATGTTGAGGTGAAAGCTTCTGTGTTCAAGATTGCACCCATCACTTCTTGTCTTCTTACTGCACACCATCAAAGAGATTGCCCCCCCTCCACTTGACACCCACCCCTCAGATACTGATAGACATTGATCATATTCCCTCTCAGTCTTCTCTTCTCAAGACTAAAACAGCCCCAGGTGTCTCAGTCTCTCTTCACAGGGGAGGTGCTCAAGTCCCCTAATCATCCTTGTAGCTCTCCATTAGGTCCCTGTCTCTCCTGAACTGGGGAGCCCAAAACTGGACACAGTATTACAGGTGTGGTCTCACCAAGGCAGAGTAAAGGGGGAGAATAACCTCCCTAGATCTGCTGGATATGCTTTTCTTGATGCACCTCAGAATACCATTCTTTCTTGGCCACAACGGCACATTGTTGTCCACTAGGAATCCAAGGTCTTTCTCCATGGATATGCTTTCCGGCAGGGCAGATCCTAACCTGTACTGGTGCCTACTGTTATTCCTCCCCAAATGCAAGACCCTGCACTTGTCCTTATTGAACTCCATGTGGTTTGCCTGCACCCAGCTCTCCACTCTGTCCAGATCTTGTTGGAAGGCAGCACAACCTGATAGGTGCCAGCCACCCCCCACCCCCAGTTTTGTATCATCAGCAAACTTGGCTGAGGGGATTGAGTGTACCCTCAGCCATGTTTTTGATAAAGATACTGAACAAAACTGGACCCAATACCAATCTCAGGGGAACACCACTGGCCACAGGCCTCCAAGCTGACTCTGACACTTGATGACAACCCTCTGAACTATGTTGTCAAGCCAGTTTTCAATCCACCTCACTGACCAGCTTTTCTTGAGCTTTTCTATGAGGATACTATGGGAGACAGTATCAAAAGCCTTATTGAAGTCAAGGTATATGACATCCAGTGCTCTTCCCTCATCTACCCATTTGGTCATGGTTTCACAGAAGACTATCAGATAAGCCAGGTAGGATCTCCCCTTGGTAAATTCATGTCAGCTACTCCTGATAACATTCGTTTCTTCCATGTGGTTAGAGATGAGCTCCAGGATGAGCTGCTCCATCATCTTCCCAAGAATGGAGGTGAGACTGACTGGTCTGCAGTTTCCTGGGTCCTCCTTGCCTTTTTTTTGAAGACTGGAGTGACATTTGCTTTCTTCCAGTCATCACACACCTCTCTTGTTCTCCATGACTTGTTGAAGATGATGGAGAGAGGTTCAGCAACAGTATCAGCCACATCTCTCAACACTTATGGATGCACCCTATCAGGGCCCATGGATTTGTGTGTCTTCAGATGGTATAAGAGATGTCTCTAGAGTGGAGTGTCCTCTTCCCTCCAGTTCTGCTCCCTTGCTTCGAGAGACTGAGGTTCCTGAGGGCTGGTTTTAGGAGTAAAGACTGAGGCAAAGAAGGCTTTATTCTATTCAGTGTTTAAAGTTCACTCTTTTCTACAACACTCACATTTAGTTTAATTCTGTCTATATTTTATTCTATTTTGTCACATCTGATTAACCTCTGTTTGAAACTCTTACTTTGCATTAGCACACTGGCTCTCTTCATATCTGTTTTGAAGCTACATGGATAAATCATGTGTTTGGAGCACTGCCTCAGTAATCAAATTGTCTGCTGAGAGTGCAGATTCATGCTGTAATTTTTGCTGCTAGTGAACCCAGTGTAAACAGATCCTGCCCTCCTCCTCCTCTTGCACTCACTCATCTCTGCCCATCCTGCCAGCTCTCCCCCGCTTGGCATGCTCAGCTATTTATGCCGATGGAAGTGGCAGGAGAAGGGAAGACAACTGCAAACATATTAGCAGAGGATCTAATTTAGACTAACTGCTCTATCCTCAAAAAAAGCCCCAAAGCAACCAAACAAAAACCAAACAAAACCCCCACAAAACTCCCAAACCAGATGTCATTTATAAACTGATCTGGAAATTTCACCTGTGCAATTTCACCTGCACAGCTACAGGAACTGTCAGAGGGCAGGAGTAGGAAGCTGAGCAGAAACCAGGCAGGTGCTTCTTAAATCAGCCTTGCTGGAAGAGATCATTAGTGTAGACCTCTGCCTGGAGGGCAGGAAGATGATGGGGGACAACACGCATCTTAGAAGTGAAAGGTCATGATCCTGTACATTTCCCAAAGAAGATAATTATGCGAAAGATTTCTTCCTTTATAGAGAGACAATTTCCACTTTGAGCTCCCTTTCCTTTATACATTTTGTTCAGTACATATCAGAACATCCATCCGTTATTTTATATTGTGTTTGAAGAAATAGCGATGCGCACTGCAGACTGCAGAATTTGTGAAATATTCCGTGGCAGTTTTGCATTTGGATAATTTCCCCCCATGTGTTTTCCATGAATATTACACATTTGTTTTTAAAATAACTATTAGACCTACACACCATGTAGGAAGGAAATATATTCTAAGAATTATCAGAACTTACCATCTCCATAGTCATCTAAGAGAAAGGTTCTTCCCTTTGTAAAGCCCCTGCAGTATCTACCAAGTGATACAGCCCACAGAGCTAAGCTGACACCTGCTTTGCAAGACGCGGGAACCCTGGGCATTAGGAATCTTCAGGTCTTTTACTTTAATGTGATACTGAATCTCCTTTTGCATTTGCTGCCACCCTTGATCCTCCCAGTGCTCTGATGCCACACATGATTTGGCTGCTGTCTTACCAAGAATAGTTCTTGTAATAAAGTGTGCCCTGGAATCACTTCATTCAGAGAAGGAGGTGTCATCCTGGGAGCAGCAGTGTTCAAAAATAATAACATTTAGCAGGAAAAGAAATATTGCTGTGCCTTTATGCTGTCTGACAAAAATTCCCTTGAAGAGTATATGGGGTAAGCAACTATAGCACAATGCTTTTGTATGCACAGATTTCCTTGGAAATTTTTTTCACCAATAGACAGAATGTGAAGTCTGTTTCATATCTCCTCCATTTGCACATTTATTTCCTTATCTTTTCAACTTACCTTTGAAATGCTTTATGACCTCCCTGAGTCTTGCACCAACTCAGACAGCAAACCCTTTTCCCCATTAGAAATGACATGCAATATCCTGCACCTGAAACTTTACTAACCTGAAACAAGGAGAGATAATTTCATTAGAGAGAAATGCAAGCTTCTTCATTAAGTAGAATAATTATTTTTTCCCTTTTAGTGACAATTTCATGATTTTAGTTTCAGCACGTGTTGTCATGTGAAACACAGTGGAAAGCTGGCAGATATACTGGTACATTACTAGAGTTTTGTTTACCATGTGTTGTAAAACCTTCTTAGATAACACCTCTATTTGTCTGGGACACAGCAGGGAGTAAATGAAAATGTTTATTCTGACCCCTCAGCAGAAAGAACTCCCTTAATCCACTCACTGATGAGATAACACTGTAGGATTACAATAATCAACTTGCAGTATGTCCTCTATTAGGGCACTAAAGATATGGCATTTCATATCCACCGGGAAACGTTCTTCCCTTACATAACACTGACAGCCATTCACCCTTTGAGATCACAGTTTTCACCCCATGCTGAGTCCTCAAACTGCTTCTGTATCAAATGGCTAACATTAAGCTAAATACTACAATTCTAAGAGAGCTCAACTAAAAGAAAAATCGTATGTAATGCCCACTATTGATTGAAGTAATGGAATGATAAAGAGACAGAAGTTAACAATATACTTAAGCTTCCAAGCATCCTCATAGGAGTAGAGTTACAATGAACTGCTTGTGAAGGGCTCTTATTTAAATGTAGATACAAATCTCAATCACTTCCTGCCCTAACACATTCGAAAACTGCTAATACTGTGTGTAAAGCGATTGCTATGTGGATTCTACTGCAGTTCAAGTCATGACCATTGCCTAATACTATGCAGGATTTCACCATTTGCTACAAAATTATTGAGTTTTGTAAAAACTCAGATACTGAAACGAGAGGATTCAGATAATTCATTCAAAACTGGATTTTTTTCCATACACTTTTCTAAAGGAAATTTTAAGTGTCAAAAAATACATATCTTGTGCTCATTATTAAATGCTAAATACCACAGTGTTTTGAGCTGCCTTGTGGCCATTGTAAAGAAAACAGGTGTTCTGATAGATTATAAAGTGTGAGTCAGAGGATGTGCAGAACAGAATTTTAATGAGGCTGCGAGCACATAAGTCTGACTAGCCTTTTGAACATGATGCTAAAACACTGAAAGTATTCTTAAAAGAGACAAATAGCAGGCGCACAACTAAAAAATCCTCATTAACGTGCGCTGAGTGAATGTGATCTAGAAAGTCATTAAGTCAGGTTTTGTAAGGTGCTGGTGGAGCTGATTACCGCAAGGGCTGCGGTGGAAGAGTCAGATGCTCCGGACAAACCCCTCGGAGGCGGGGTTGACTGGTTTAAAGGGGGATTTATCATCTTCGCCTTTGGTCCGTCCTACTCCTGCTGCTAACACATGCAAATTTCTTAATGATTTGCTCAGCTATATGACAATCCACTCTGATGTTAGAGCAACAACAGCAGAAACATCTTCACTGAGCATCTACTCCAGCCTCCATTCTCCATTTTCTCCTGTACTAGCAGCAGATGGCACAGAGCCTCTGTGTGGGCATGCTGACGCTAACTCTGAGACCTTCCCAAAACAAGAGCTAAAATAATCCTTATCACATCTGATAACCATTCAAATCACTCCTATCATTGCATTCACACAGAGTCTCTCCAACAGTTTTAAAAGATTATGAACAAAGACATTCTGTGATTGACACTTAGGAATAAAGTAATTTTGAAAACTTAAATAATTCCTGCAAATCTAATATCTCAGGAAACCTTGTTCTGACCAGTAACAAAATTGCTGCCTGAAAATCAAACCTGGGCTATGCTAAAATGAGTACATCTGGGTGGGTGTGAATGAAAGTGGGCTTTCAAACTGACTCCACACCAACTGCCTTCGAGATAGTTTTACTGATGTTGTTAAACCAAAGAAAAGGATGGAAGGGAAAAAAAAAAACACCAAAAAAAACCAAAACAACAAACCACCTCTGGACAGAGTTTAAATGAGCATTGGTTGTGCTCTCTCTGAGCTCAAAGTTAAGCATGAATGGAACAGTAAGGATTGAATTGGATACAAATCTGTGAGCAAAGGATAGACAAAAAAAATATTTTGAGCAAAAATATGACATTCACTTTATATAAATTATCTATGTTAGTGTCATTCCATTAGACTGTTAATTAAGCACACACTTTATTAAGATTATTCTCTCCCCACAAATTTCTGTCAAGCACATACTATCAGTAGCAGTACTGTGTTTCTGCAGCTATCTAGCACATGCTTTCTGAAGCACCCACGTTGTTAAGTGTATGCATTTTTTGCCTCCCACACACTCTTGGACATATGCTGTTTACTTTTTAAACTCCAAAAAGTGAGCATAGAAAATTACTTTTACACAGAGAGGATTTCTTTAGCTCAGCCTTAGAAGCAGCATCCACTTTGGTTTCCGACGTCAGAAGCTAATGAAAAATGACATTGCATTAACAGCAGAGGGAGGGAGCTATTCATTATTGCAAGACCTATATTCAGAAAAGAAAAAAATAAACAAAAAAATCAGGTATAGAAGCCAGAACAGAAACAAAAGTTCATTATAACACCAGTGGACAATCTTTTTGGATGACACTGGAGGCATGACTTGTAACATGGAATAAGGATCCATATCCTTGAATACAAATGCAGAAGAGTCCAGTCAGCTGGGGTGTACTATTTTTCAGTATAGAGGAACAAAGTTTTGACCGTTTTCCTGAAGCAGAGAAAGTAAAATGGCCAAGCAATGGGAATATCTCAGAAAAGGTAAAATGGCCAAGCAATGGGAATATCTCAGAAAAGGAACCGACAACCCATGTGAGAAATTTCAGGAAGCCTGAATAAGAGGAAAGCCTGGGAAAAGCAGGCTGCCAGCCTGCTGCCAGCTTTAGTGCCTTGGCTGGCTGTCACCTTCAAGAGATTTAGAAAGTGTAAAAATCCAGAATGCCAGGAGAAGGTTTCAAATCCAAAATGTCAGAAGTTGCTTAGAAAATGTGGTCAGATGTTATTGGAGAGGGGGGAGTAGCGGGATGGAGGAGGGGAAGGAGCGATACAGACAACTGTGCTCTCCTAGTGTCTTTGTGGCTATATGGATGTATCGAAGAGTGTGTGTGTGTACATTTGTATCTGTGTGAGAACATATATTCTATGTCTGTGAGAGTATGTATCCTATGGATATGTAAATGCCAACTTCAATACAAAATATCCTTTAGCAAGGGAAACCTGGAGTGCCATCTCTCAAGAGCAGAACTCATAAATCACAGAATACTCCCAGGAATGGTTTAATCCTTTCATTAAGCCTTTAACCTTCATACTGTACATTTGGTGTTATTTTCTGTCACAGTTGTTTCAGTTCTGTTGTTCTGCTGGATAGATTTATATATTTTTAGAACAATGTCAAATTAAATTGCTCAATATAAAGATAATCCTAAAAAAACTTTGAGGATGTTTCTTATTCGCTTTCATTCTTCTATTCTATTCTATTCTGCCTGCTATTATAGCAAACAAAACAACAACAACAAACCAACCCTACACCACATAAAAGCCGCCCATACCTCCCCAAAACAAAACACAAAAAACAAAACAAAACCAAAAAACAACTTGGTAAAGCCTAACAAGAACATTCTGAAGCTGAAAAAAGTGTATGAAAGAAAGAAAATGAGTACTTGAAAGAGAATGTACACTGAAATTCTGGGTTGTCTCCTAAGTAAGCAGAGGAAGGGCCTACAACTAAAATGTATGCACCAATGCCTTAGTAGGTACAATTAGAATGAAACTACACCAACTTGTACTGAAGTGCAAGCCCACACATAAAGTACCTCTATTATTATAGCTTAAAGCACACATGTAGGTGGTGTGAAAGGTGACTATGAGTTTCATTTTCCTTGTCCCTGGTCTTTCTTCAAAAGAAAAAAGCCAACACAGCAACTGGAAAAACAAGAACACATCAGGATGAATACTTCTAAATTAATCCACACACCCACCTCTTCCAATCACATTCAAAACAATTCATGATGCAGAAAACCTGTGACCTGAACACACTTGCTGCACTAAAAATACAATTCATATGACCTATTTTCAATTCTCATGAACAATACAACACATACAGTGGGTACATCTGTATCACAAGTATCCAATCTATAAACTGCCAAGCACATTTAGCTGATTCTTTAGCTCCCGATTTTCCCCTTCAGGCAAGTGAAGATCAGTGGTGCCAAGGATATTCATTCAGCCATGAACACAAGATCATCTCTAAGCACTTTACAGAATCTGTCTCTTAAGAAGCTTTTTAATGTATAGTTAGAGATTTGTACACCAAGTGAATACTTGCTAGCTCTTTACAATCTTCTAAAAAAAAAAAAAAGAATGGCCTGTCCTGGAAGAGGCATCAACAAGCCAGCTAAACCTGTTTGAACCACTGCCCTTTCTCCTCCCTCCCCGTTTGCAGGGTCCAAGTTTGAGGTCAGGGAGCCAACAGGCAGGCACCGTTAAGGCTGCCTGGAGGGGGTGGAAGCTGGACCCTGAGCCTCACGTTTCAGAAAGGCAACTGCACATGTTAGAGGCTATGGGAGAAGGCATGTGCAGTTTTGCCTGCCAGACAACATTTTGAACTGATTGGCGGGATGTGAATAGCAAATGTGCCATTTGACTGTTCAGTTTTCAAGAGGGAATGTATAGGGGAAGATTTTAGAGCATCTCTTGCTCTTTTTCTCTCTTATCTCTTGTCTTCTCCCCCTGTTCGATAATGGGATTCAAGGCAGCGACAAGCACCTACTTGCTCCTGTGTTCAGGGCAATTAGCTTCTTTTGTCCTAGCAGCACAGTGTTTAGGTCTCCACCACAGCAGCTGTCTCCCTCTCTCTTCCTCTAATTTTGGATACTACATTTTGGATTATTCCTGCCCTTTCGATTATGAATACAAACTCAGACCATGGCTTCATGCAGCAAAGGTTTTGGTAGTTCACAGCTTGGCAGTTTGTGAGTACCTTATGCTAATGTATCTGGTTATTTCTAAGGTTTATAGCTTGTTTACCTGTTGGTTAGCTCTGTTGTGAACCCAAGGTGATCCGTCTCGCCACCCGGGCAGCATTGCTGTTCGTGTTGCACTTATAAGGAATTTCCAGTTTGTTCCTCTGTATTCCAAGTTGTGATTTTTTTCTAGACTGTTATTCCACTGTTTATTGGCATCCTATTGTGTGCAATTAACCGATCATTGACCAGGCAAATGAACCTAAATCAAACTGGCTTGGAAAAATATTTTTCTATTTAATAAATCATATTAATATCTTATCATATTTCTGGGTTATCAATTTGATCAAAAACTAAATCACAGCCTGAAAGGGTATTTTGGGCATCTCAGCATCAGCTCGTATCTGGAGATTCCTGTGGATACTGGACATTTTCAAGGCGTCTATTTATAAGCACCCAAACCAAAAACATAACCACTAGTACTTCACCTTATTTTTAATAAAATAAAAGAAGCTGCATAGATATTTTTCTATTTCAACCTTTAGTTTTCACTAGTATCTTTTATTTCAAGTTGCAAAATGATTTATGAAAATGGAAATTTTAGAACCTTTCCTTAAATGAATAAACATTTGCTTCCAGACCTCCTTCACCTAACTCCCTGTTCTCTCCAAATCTCTACTAGTACAATCTAGCTAAGTGTGCTGGGTTGAGGCAGCCCCCTTCCCCACTACTGGTAGCAATAAACACTCAGACAAACGGATTGCAAAAGTGATGGAAAGTTTAAATAGAAAACAGTGAACATTTACAGAAAACCAAAAGCACAGTGACAAAGAAAGATCCCAAAACAAACCCAGAGAGATCCCATCCCCACCTGAGGATACATGCAAAAACCCCAGGGCTCCTTCTTCCCCCCCCACTACTAGACTAGTCTCAGCTGGCCAGGTCTGAAACTGCCCATCCCGCCGTGGCCTTGGGCCTATCCAGGCCCAAAGCCAGGAGGCATCTCCCCCAGTTACTGGCTGATGGAGGAGGAAGAGAAGAGGAAGTGCTAGACTCCACACTGGATCATATAGTGGTGCAAAGAATTGTGGTAGGAAATACCACATAATTTCCTGTGTCCACCCCTCTGGGCTGGACTTCTGGACACAGGAAGTAAACATTGCGGGGGGCACCCAGCTCAAACTGCAACACTAAGGTGTGGGGCCACTGCCAGTACGGAAGTCCTAACACCAGCCTAATGGAAAATGGCTACTTGGTTCTTTACAGTAAGGGTGGTGAGACACTGGAACAAGTTGCCCAGGGAGGCTATGGATGTCACCTCCCTGGTTCAAGGCCAGATTGGATGAGGCCTTGAGCAACCTGGTCATGGCAGGGAAGTTGGAACTCAATGGTCTTTAAGGTCCTGTGCAACCCAGATCATGCTGGGATTCTATGATGGCATCTTTACTGATTTCAGAAAAAAAAACAAAAAGGGAAAAAAAGACAGAAAAAAGAAAGACAGAAAAAAGAAAGACAGAAAAAAGAAAGACAGAAAAAAGAAAGACAGAAAAAAGAAAGACAGAAAAAAGAAAGAAAAAAAAAGGAAAGAAAAAAAGAAAGGAAAAAAAGAAAGAAAAAAAAGGAAAGAAAAAAGAAAGAAAAAAAGAAAGAAAAAAAAGAAAGAAAAAAAAGAAAGAAAAAAAGAAAGAAAAAAAAGAAAGAAAAAAAGAAAAAAAAAAGAAAAAAAAAAGAAAGAAGAAAAAAAAGAAAAAAACGAAAGAAAAAAAAAAGAAGGAAAAAAAAAAAAAAGTCACCACTAGTAATGTCCAGGCTTGGAGCAAGTAAATGTTCTAAAGTTTTAGCCTTAGTGTGGCACAGACACCATTCTTAAAGGCATAGCCTAAAACGGTCACAAAGTGACATTTCAAAATAACTCTGTTGTAATCACTGCATATTAATCAGTTGCCTACAGAGAAGAGGTAGGAGAAGTTTGACAACGTTGCTAAAGAAATGCCCATAACTGAAAACTCACCGCCTAAAATTTTAGTTGGAGAACAACGCTTTTCATTATTGTAGGTAAGTTACAGGTTTTTTTTTTTTATGGTAAATACCTAATAATCAGTAGCTGAAAGTTAGCCTGCTAGGTTTGGGAATAAAACATTTCAAATATTTAAATAATAATACCAGTGCAATGGCCCTTTACAATTAAAATGCATGAGGAACAGTTTGCACTCTTCCCTAATTCAGTTCAGAAAGCTCAAATCTTCAAGGAAAATAATGTTACAGCATTTCCATTTCATTCTGTAATGTCTTCCATAGCATGCAAAAGAAGAATCAAAGCAAAAGGACTATATAAATTTTATTTCTAATCTATATTCTTGTTTGTTTGTTTCCAAGTTGATTCCTTGGATATAACCATGCACGAGCCTGTCTATAGATCCTAACTAAACAGAAGTGTTTAAAAATGCCAAAGGAATCAGCAGCTTTTCTTCCCTTCCTCACTATGATAAAAACAAAAAATTGCACAAATACACACCTAGCTTCCAATATCAAATTCAACAGTTGCTGGTCTTGTGAAATACAGAAAGATCATTTTACAATTCATGTCAGAACTGACTGTACTTCCTTCGTTCACATAAAAGAATTTCCTGCTAGCCCTGCTGCAGGAGGGAGCTGTACCCTTCTGCAGGGAAAAAGAAATACCACCCATCTCCCCTTGGACCACAGAGAGGCACGTGACTGCATCACCTGGCCATGTAGGGCTTGTCTAGATTTCAATGAGTTAGAAAAAAGAGGCTAAGAAAAAAGATGTAACAGTGGCTGCAGACTAGTAAACACAGTGACGAATGCAAACTTTGCCCGAAAATGAAGGAACACATACAGTAAGATGTAAAACACCCCCCTCTTATTTTTCACCCAGAGATTTTTTTTTACAAGCAAAAATAACTTTCAGAGGATTTCCATATTTGAAGTACAGCCAAAAAATGGTACTGCAGGAAACAGCTGTAACACTTGCTGCTAGATATATTAATTTTTGTTTCTGAGCATCATTCCAGTGGCACAAATGATATTTCCCACATGCCCTGAGTCTACAAAAATGATGATGGAAGCTTCATAAATTACTGATGCATTGCTTAGACACACTTTATAAAATTAATAAATTCTTCATGAAGCAATGGAACGATGTGAAAGCTTCCAACAGAGATTGTATGTAGATCTTCCTTGGGTAGCTGTTAAAAAGAAAAGCCTCTTTAGAATTGTGATTAAGATGGACCAGCTTCATGATTAGACAGAACACTCACACAGCAAAGAAATTAGGAACAACTTCATTATTTTTCCGCACTCTAAAAAGCATTCACAAAAGAATAATGAAAATAATACTGCAAGAATGTAAAAGGAAGAGGAGAATCAAGAATGCAGTGGGTCAAGTCAGGACTTATGTGTGACTGCTCTGTACAACTAATATCTAGTAAAAATGGGCCTCTCGTTACCTTCTATCCTTTCTCCTGGAAACCTGTCAATTGAGAAAGTAAGTGACTTTGCAGCACATTAATTAGAGCATGCTGTGTATTTAGTGACAACCCCGAGTTCTCACTTGGGTTACAAAAACTCTACAAGGTCTGCAGGGCATACACGAGCATGTGCTCCATCTATTGACTTTGAATGTACAATTTGTCAGCCCTATAAAGCTCAGAAAAGCAGCATGCAGGAAGAAACTCAAAGTAATACATTTTAAATATTACAATGTTTTCAAATTATTTACAGAGAGATCAGCTCTGCCTTTTCTCAATGGATGCTAACATTTAAAAGTTCAGATTTTATTTTCTTCTGCTAAATGTCAGATGCGCCCTACTTCATATTTCCACCAAAATATGCAGGACAAACCTAAACTTGCTGTTCAGATGGCTAACACACCCAAACAAAAAAAAACCTAGCACACGCTTTTCTGGAATGGCTTTAGAAACACGATGCCATTTTCAAACAAAAAATCATGCACCAATCTTTTTCTTATGCCAGGGCAAATGGAACAGTAGCTAAGGTAACTATCCCCAAATAGGCATAAGCTTTATCATGAAATTAACGTTCTTCAGCTTTAATATGTACAATGGACTATGAAGGGACAGTAGAAACACTTGAATAAAATGTATGCTTAATTTCTCACTAGGCTTGAGGCCTGATTATTGAACATCTGGCAACCCTACTGCAAACAATACTTGTATTTGACTACACTTAGTGGAGCTAAGCAAGTCTACTGAAGAATATAAATGCTTTCAGGGTAACAGATTTGTTGACACAGTCTTTTCCTTGAAACTAGCTTCTATTAACATTAGTCAGAAAATCTTAAAAATCAAACTGAAACTTGATGCTATATTCACAAAAGTATCACCTTGCACACGTTACTATCACTCGTGCTGCAACTGTTTTATAACTACGATAGGTTCTGATCTTTTTCTTTGCTGCAATTATTGCCATCATTCCTGCAATGCCATAAACAGGACTTGCACTGACAGCATGAGTTTCTTTCTCAGGTTTCTTGGATGTACAACAGCGGAAGTGAGCTATTTATGGTTCCTTGGTGCCATGAATTCCTGTCATTTCTAGAAACCACTTCTTCTAACTACATATCCAATTCTACCTTAAATGAACAGGTCCACATATGAGAAATTAATTCCTTAAAATATGCAGTGGGTAACAGAGAGGGTTTAGAATATGACTGAGATGATATTTGCAAACATGCCCATAAGTTTGGGATAAGTGCATATTCTGAAATCCTGCTGAAATGAAATTACTTCAGATGATGAGATCTAGAAATGAACCCACTGAGGAAGCAGAGATGCTTATGATTGGGAAAGAAAAAAAAGTTGTTTGAAAGTTTGCAGACTGAAAAAAACATTTAACCTAATAGTTTTAATAAACAAACAAGTACTTCTTAGTTCTACAAGTATTTGGAGTTCATTATTTTTGAACTACTTATTTTGCAGGTAAATAAAGACATTGTTCAAGCCACTACAAATTAAAATCACATGCAGAACATCTGCTTAGTGTATTGAAGTTATTTGGGAGAGTGGCAAATCATAGTTTTCAATTACTGTTGGGGTGCTAAAACTAGAGAAGTTTTCTGCAAGTTCTTTTGATCAGTATTCCGAGTTGACACAAAGTTAAAATGTGGATATCACATATTAATAAAGACATAACTTTCACATGAACCCCATATAAACTGAACCCTGAGTGCAGCCACGTATTATCAACACTTTAAAAAGAAGGAAATCCGTGGTCAAAACACATTTGCAACCATAACATGGATTGGCACTAGCCTCCAGCAAGAGACTAGAAGTGGATTTAATGAATTAGTCAGATTTGGTTTGTTTTGTTCTTAAATGATTCTCCACCAGCCTTAATGCTAAACACCAATGAGCCAAAAGTTTGGTGTCAGCAAAGACACAGCTTTGGGAAAGAAAGGAGACAAGGTGCTCACTCTGTTTAGAATCCCATGTCGTATCTACAAAGCCATATATAGCAGGCAATTTATCCACAGCACAATCATACACAAACAAGGACCTCACAACAGTTCTCAAACTGTACCCTACAAACAAATGACTTCTTCATGCTTACAGTGAAACTACCATGCTGGGCAGCAAGGACAGACAGATTATTTCCTTAGGCAAGTGAAATTAGTGCAACGCTTCCCAGCTGAACAAGGGACTACACTGCCACAGATTGTTAGGGTTACCAGGCTGGTTTATGGCTTTGCTTTGCAGAAGCAGCTCTGTAGGTTTTTTTAATAGTCATGTGCCCCGAGTACTTAAAAACATGTACATCCTTACCAATGTGTAACACGCCCCTGGAGCCAGGGGAACCTGTTCAGTAGTGGTTTATGGAATATGCCAATAGCAAAGCCAGCACCACTCTGCAGCCCTTATATTTAAACAATCAAACAAACAAAACAAAAAATGAAACAAACAAACAAGAAAACCAAAACCAAAATAAAACCCAACCCAAACAAAAAACCCCACCCCAAAACAACCAACACAAAGTATCTAAGAATGGGCTGGCCAGTCCTACTGGGTATAAGATACAGGTGTGTGTCAGAGCTTCCTGCTCCTGTGCTACAGAAAGGCCTGATGTTGACCAATAGGAAGTATCCCAGGTGACTCATTATTTGTATCCATTCAGGACGGTCACATCCAAACTCATAAGAAAACACACAGCACAATTCCATGCAGACTGTCTACTTGCTTGAAGGTTTCAGCACATTACATCCCATGCAACACAGAATTCCTTTTTCCTGCTGCAAATTTTTAAGCCAATAGTACGTTTTGGACACACACACAAAAAGCACAGCCAAAAATGATCATCTTGAACCGCTTGACAGGTTCTTTCCCTTCTGAAATTCTCAGATTGTGACCATTGTTCAAGTCATCCTTTCTAATTAACTGGGTTTAAACCCACAATCAAACAATAGAGGAATGACTTTCAATCATAGGACTCTAGCAAACAGTTTAATTTATATAGATAATTAAAATCACCACCTTACTGTCCTTCCCTTGTGCTTGGTACTGTAGTAGAAATTGTAGATAGTGGAACATTATCACCACTATCTTCACATAGTATTAGAAACTTTTACAAAGATGAGTAGCAATTTTCCTACTTGAAAGCAGTATCAGGCTTCACTACACTGAAATGAAACGAGCAGAGCACAATCCTCACACCTATTACTTATCCCATTTCTTAAAAGATCAAATAATACCTTTTGAAAGGGCTTCTAGCAATGAGCTTGTATTGGTTTAAGCTGACTGACCCCACAAGGAGTGGTGGGAATGGAGCTGCTCCTCCTTCCCCCACCTCAAGTGGCACAAAGCAACCAGTTAAGTCAAAACTAGGAGAGTCCTATGTTTTAAGAACATTATTTATACTATTTAAATTAGTGAGTTTAAATGTAACAAAAACTATAAACATCCTGTGACTGAATGATTAAACATTCCTGCATCTGGGTCGAGGCAATCCCAGGCACAAATACAGGCTGGGCAGTGACTGGCTGGAAAGCAGCCCTGAGGTGAGAGACTTGGGGGTGCTGGTGGACAAGAAGCTCAACATGAGCTCTCAATGTGCTCTTGCAGCCTGCAAAGCCAATCAGATCCTGGGCTGCATCAGGAGAAGTGTGGCTAGCGGGTCGAGGGAGGTGATCCTCCCCCTCTACTCAGCCCTGGTGAGACCCCACCTGGAGTACTGTGTCCAGTTCTGGAGCCCCTATTACAAGAGGGATGTGGAGGTGCTGGAACGTGTCCAGAGAAGGGCCACAAGGATGATCAGAGGGCTGGAGCACCTCTCCTATGAGGACAGACTGAAGGAGTTGGGGCTGTTCAGTCTGCAGAAGAGAAGGCTCCGAGGTGACCTAATTGTGGCCTTCCAGTATCTGAAGGGGGCCTACAGGAAGGCTGGGGAAGGACTTCTCAGGATGTCAGGTAGTGATAGGACTAGGGGGAATGGAATGAAGCTGGAGGTGGGGAGATTCAGGCTAGATGTGAGGAGGAGGTTCTTCACCATGAGAGTGGTGAAACCCTGGAATGGGTTGTCCAGGGAGGTGGTCGAGGCCCTGTCCCTGGGGGTGTTTAAGAGCAGGCTGGATGAGGCTCTGTCCAGCCTGATCTAGTGTGGGGTGTCCCTGCCCATGGCAGGGGGGTTGGAACTAGATGATCCTTGTGGTCCCTTCCAACCCTGAATGAAACTATGAAACAGGTGCAGGCCCAAACTTAAACAAATTTAACTTGGCATTATTTTACCTAATTCACAATCAAGAGCACGTATAACTTTCAAAATGCTAATTAGGCATGTTGAAATAAAACCTTAAAAGGTATTCAAAGAGTAACATTTTGCACGATTTCTGAATTAACCTAAGCCAGCCACTTCCTTCTCCTAAGAACTAAACAAGAATTCAATTAGATGAAACAGTTAAACTGGCAGCTTTGAGAGCAACTCTTCTTTTTGCTTTCAAATATAAACACTTATCTTAATACCAAGCCAGGCACTACTAAAATCCCTTGTATTCAAGGGAATCCTTGACTCTTGTTATATGAAGCAATTCTGGTATCACAAAATCATTTGCTTGATTATTTTTGTTTATTTATTTTCCAAAATAAATTAGTATTTTCCAAAGCACTTCAGATGTGAAAACAGCTTATTTGTGAAATTACAACTAGTTGGTTCAAGCTTCTTCTAATCCTCAGTTGATGTGAAGGGTCAGGTTTATTCTTAGTGATCTGAGCAACCAGTACCAGAAAAACCTGGTCAGAGGGTCCATGTTTAATTCCACAACAACAGCAAGGACTTTCCAAAATGATACACTTTCAGAAACTGCATTCAGATAAAGACTGGGAAACACTGACTGCCCCTATTAATCTGTGATCTCAAAAGGGAAATATTTCTCCATACTCACAAAGCTTTGTGCATGCTTTTACTCTCATGTGTTTGAGTGATGGAAAAATGGTACCTTGAATCTGCAGGTAGAGTCTGTGGATGAAAGGAATCACAGACAATACAATTACCAAAAAATTAGTACATTACCTGTTGTTTCGAATGCTATTGATGCTCACCAGGATGTTTTCTTAAGACCTAGTAACATCAAAACCCGCTGGCTGTACAAAGGATAGACAAAGTGAAAAAGTAAATAACCATCTTCTTTGCTAAGGGATACTCACTTCAGAAGAGCACCCAACATTTGTACATGCAGAAACTAAATAAAAAAGCAGCATAACAAGCAGCCTCCCTGTAACAGGACCCCAAAACGTCCATCACAGCACTTCTGGAGTCACGTTGCTGCTGGATGAAGAAGCACAGTACATGAGAAAAGATAGAGCAAGACACAGCATTGGTCTCCATGCTCTGCTCTGACCTCTTTTTTTTGGCAAAGGGCAAAGGTTTACTTAAGAGGGAAATAGCCATGAAAAGTCAAAGGAGAGAAACTCTGAAAAGTAGCAGCATTAAGAGACCAAGGCAAGGCTAGAAGGAAGCCAAGATAATGAGGGCAGGGATGGAACCAGCTAGAACTGACAGTCAATTAGCTGCAGGGCAGAGAGAGCCCCCTTCAGAACCTCAGAAATACTCCTTCAATGGCAAAAGCTCCTTGGTTTGGACACCTTCTCAGCTGCTCCAGATAAGAAGGGTTTGTCATGCTGCATGACAAATGGAAGCAAGAAGGTATCACCCTGGCCTAGCAATTCTCCCTTCTATGAAGAATCTTTTCACATTAATAGATTATTAACACCAGCTGCTTATTCCCCTCCAGGCCAGGGAAAGGAGCAGCAAGCAGGTGAGGCTGCTCATTGCTCTGCTCCTCATCCCCATGCAGGCACTACTCTTGAACGTGACCTCTAGTACCAATCACTCATGAAGAAAAGCAAAATGCTTACACCACCCAATTTCCCTGTGTGAGCAAACACAGTCACTTCATTTCTGTGAATAAACAAGGGCTTGTTTTTCTCATTTTGCATTGTTTTGTGGTACAGTGGTTTGCTTTTCAATAAGGCTAGATACTAGCATTGTTGCAGCAGGTTAATTATATTCTATTTTAATAAGCATCTTGGTTTAACCTCTGCTTGTATGAGATTAAACTCTCAACCTCATCTCTGCATTGTTTTTTTTCAACAAGGGGAATTGCAGCCTGCCTGTGGTAGTCATGATTTTTACTTTGTGATAGTTTTTCCAATACATCTTAATTTATTATTAACTATATCTGCAAGTGTTCTGCATATAGAATATGCAATGGTCTCAACAACTGACCCAGCCCTCAAAACTTTGGTGTGAGGAATTCACCTTGCACAGACTGATAGTCATAAACCACTGGCTCTGTATAAAGCACGCTGAAGTAGATGGGAGATGATAGCCAGGAGTGCTGAGATCCCATCATTTCTTACAGAAGAGCTTGTAGATAAGTCACCCAGCTCCACTCCTCCCTTCATGATGCTGAAAGTGTGATGAAGGTGCCCATGCTCAGGTTACAGCACTGAGGCACTTCTGCCATGTTGCAGATCTTTGTGTAAATGCAGTCACAGTATCACAGTATAACTAAGGTTGGAAGAGACCTCGAGGATCATTGAGTCCAACCTACAAACACAGACCCCATGACTAGACCATGGCACCAAGTGCCACGTCCAATCTCCTCTTGAATGCCTCCAGGGACGGTGACTCCACCACCTCCCTGGGCAGCACATTCCAATGATCAACAACTCGCTCGGTGACGAACTTTCTCCTCACCTCGAGTCTAAACCTCCCCTGGTGCAGCTTGAGACTGTGTCCCCTTGTTCTGGTGCTGGTTGCCTGGAACAACAGCAACAGCCTCTTCAACCCTTGCTCACCCACTTCACATAGGTCCCCTCTGGGGATGGGAAAGCTGGGGAGAGGGCATGGGCTGCACCATGAAGCCTAGAGGGACAGATAGGTCTCTTGGCTCAGGGCTTCTTCACTCCTCCTTGATTTCAGAAAAGAAAAAGTATCTTGCCCAATATAAACACAGAAAATAATACAAACACAGAAAATAATGCAAACACAGAAAATAAACCAATTGTAAGTAAGGGTTGAGAAATTTACAGATTTCTCTAAATCATCATTCCAGCTACTCTTAGCAGACCAGGCAGGTTTTTTCCTGACAAACAGCTGGTGCCTCCTCGGTTCAGCAGTGTACTCAAGGCAGCCACCAAACTCAGAGGCAGGTATTAATCTGTGTCTCTCTGTATGCATTCCTCAGCCAGACATCAAGCAGGAGATAAGAAAACCTCAACTGCTTTTCCCTCTTGGCTCTTTAACCTTGTATTTTCATATCAGAACTCCAAAGACCCTTCCCAGTGAAAACTACTGGTCAAATGACAAGCACACACAGTCCAACAAAGAGAGCATGTTTTTCTCATGTCATGATTTGCTTAGGATTTGCTGGCCTAGTCATCACCTCCCCCACAGCCATGGGGGGTTGGCTATTGGTGAAACCACAACCACATGAACACAGAAATGACCACAGCACACCCAACTCTGGACTTCAGTACATACTGGGTTTTCAAACCATGCATTGTGAGAAGAAATAAGGAAATGGAATTCAATTAAACAAAACAACCAAGGGGGAAAGGAAAGCCAAAGACAAATTTTTTTCTGACCAAAAGCATGGAGATGGATGAAAAATAACATCTGAGTTTCAACTAGGGCAGGGACAGGGGAGCAGCATTTCAAAGATTTGTTTAACTTCAGTATTTCTATAATCCTATGCTGTACTGGAGCACATTGGAGTAACTGCTGCACACTGGCAAGATGAAAAGAAGTGTTTTCTCTTGCAGGATGCACATGATATTTCCTACTATGGTTTTAAGATAAAGATTCATATTCAGGAAACAAACAAACACAAATCAATGCTGTATGTTTAGATTCTGCATATCTGAGCAGCCGTGATGAATTAATCACAGCAACAATGAACTGCAGGAAAATAATATCAAGGAATGCACTGAACTTCCAAATTTTACGCTGAAGCAAAAGAATCCCCTCAAGTTATACAGTGCCATTACCATAACACTGCTCAGCCCATGCACAGTCAGTTAAATAAGATTAAGTTAGCAACTTTATCAGTAAGTAATAAACATCTTCATGTACAGGCCATGTTTGCTCATTCATGTGCTCTGGAGTTTCGTCAGAAATTATTTCTTCAATTAGCTAGATACAGTGTCTAACGAAGGACCTACTTCTCATTAGGGATTATTTAATCACATGTGGAGATTGGAAGGCATTTTCATCAGCTATTTTTGTGGTCTTGATTAATTTAAGAGATGCTTAAAATGTTTTTCAACTCTATTTACATCTTATAATAATGCCAAAGAGTTTGCTCTATCCCAATCTATTTTCCTGCTCCCATCAAGCACAGGAAACGTGTGAAGGTTGTCAGAGATGCACCAACAGACCTCCATCTACAGCAATCAGTACTCTGAAGCCTGTGACAGGAAAAGGGAAGAAATCAGTCTTCACAAAATTACAGAAAGACAAGCAAGATACAATCTGCTGCACAATTCCACTGTCTATAGCTCCTTTCTTATTTCAAAATCTGCAAACCTCCAATAGTACTACACTTTAGCAGAATTCTGCAACTTAAATCAACACCTTTTAGAAACTAGAATAGTAGCAGTATTTTTAGCTTGTGGATAATTATTACCTTGGTTTCCACCTATGAAAGACTATACAGTATGCAAACTGATACTTTTTCAATCATCTGTCCTGGAATTCATATAGAAGTGCATTACACAACAAAAAGGTCTCATAACATATAGCTTTCACTCTAGACAACACAATGAAGGAGAGATGAACTTTGTAGCTGAAGCACTGAAGTAAAATAAAGCATCAGCAATCACCATATTAACAACAACTTAATCTCTTGAAAATGAGAAGCAGAAATTAAATATGAAAAACTATTCCTGAAAGCTATGGTTACAAGTGACAGACACAAATCGTGTTTATAGTTCTCTTTCTTTATGAGCTGGTATTTTCCCTATCCTGATACTTGAGAGCTGACTATGAAAGCAATGCCAGGGTCAAATTTTTTCTTGCAACTCTTCATCTGTTTTAATTCCCACATGAAATGTAGCAATAGGTCACACCAGCTCTAAGTAAATTAGTATGCTAACTTCTATTAGCAGCACCCTAAATTTGCCTATAGTACAGCACAAGCTGCTGACACTTTCATATGTACAAATAATTGCTTTTAAAGAAAGTATTTCTTAATCAGTACTAAGTTATGGAGTACTAAGTAATTTGTGAGCAGCTAATCTGAGAAGTCTACCACATGGCAGGATTTCCCATCCATTTAAATAAACACAGCTGAAAGGAAAACTATCATGTTCTAAATATTGCTCTTCCCTCTACTATTATTTCCATATATCATCATAAATACTGAATTAGATTTAGCAAATACAGGGACTGGCAAAAATCATTGCTTTTTGGGAGAGAAATCCTTCCTTGAGCTGTCTCATAACCATGTTCCTTTTCTGCCTTACCTCCTAGCTCTGTTCTGTGGCTAATTCAGACCACTGTTTTCTCTGCCAGTCTTCTAAATCCTTTACCTTCACTTTCACTTTCCTCCTATTACCATTCCTGCTTGTCCATATTTTAGCTTTATTTTGGAGATGGGGCAGTGTGTTACAAGATGCATGAAAATGGTAACTGTTAAGAACAACTCTAGAAAATAGTGCTTGCATACCTGATGTTCCATTTCTAACATGCCTGTCTTACATCATTTCAGACCTTAGGCACAAGAGACTGAAGTAAATTCACCAGTGTCAGCGATGTTCCAGGTTCCACACTTCCTCTAAGTAGACAGCAATGTCATTAAGAATAGCACATTTTCTGTGACATTTTTGCTTGAGTCCTTTTTCCCTGAACTGATAACAAGAATAGAAAACAAATTATATGGTTTATACACTTAAGTGATTTGTAATGAATTCATTTCACACCAAGATGTGGTAAGTAACACCATCCAGCATGCAAAGTCAGTATCACAGAGTTTGTGACTCAATGTGAAGAATAACTGTACAAAATAGAGGTAAGATATCTAGGAAAGCTGGCTGAGCTCTCTCAGTGCTTCTCAATGACAGCCCAAACTGATCAGCTTCCATCAGGGTCCTGAGGGGCAAAACCCCAAGGACGTTTTAAGTTACAAAGGCATGGCTGCAAATGGTTAAAGCATCCCGATTCCTCCTGGGCAGTAAAGAATCCACCTAAAAGAGCATGGCCTCAGACAGGCCAGAGGGACTGAGAAAGCCTTTCGGATGGTTGCAGTGGATGGAACATACTTGGTGTACTGAAAAGTAAAAAAACCCTCAAAACTCAACCCCCCAGTCAGCAGTTAGTAAAAGCACTTTTTTTTAAAAAGTACTTTTGAGATCTCCTTTTGAGATTTATTTCTTTGATTTCTTTTGGTAAAGGAAATTAAGTTTCCTTTCAAACTGGAAAAAGAGAGTACAGGGTTAAGTTGCATGCAAATCTATTTTCTTCAGACTTTGTAGAGTCTAAAGAATCAGAAGACACTCCAGAATCCCTAGCAATATGGTTTCCCAGCTCAGACTCTGCAGGCTACAAGAATACCTAGCATTGTTATTTTGTGGGGTGGAATAGCCTTTAAAAGGTAAAATAAGGACACATGACTAGGAATTGCAAAGAAATGTTATTCAAGCTATAGAAAGCTTTATGGTGTAGAAAAAAAAACCCCACAACAGAGAAAGAAATGTACAAAACAAGGAAGGTATCTGCAAGTATAACAAAAATATGAACTAAAGAAATAGAGATCTATCCTCATAAAAAGTATCAGAACTACTGATAAAAAATTTTATTCATCAACATGTTTGAGAATCACCTAGAAGAGTAATTACTTTAGACTACAATTGACAGAACAGAGCAGATCTCACTAGGTACATGCCAATTAGCATATTATAATGGTAATGTAAAAGAACTGAAAAGTTTCCAGTTGATTTGGGTTCTGATTTATTTTATTGTTGATTATTCAATGCTCCTTTTTCTTCCATTCCCATTGACAGAACCAAAATAAAAGAACTACTCACATTATAAAGGTCCTCCAGAGATTACCTGCTCTGGAGTGCTGCTCAGATCAGGTAAAACACAGACTAGAGACCACGGTGCACAGGGCTTCCTGCAGTTACTTCTTAAGGATCTACAGGGATAGATATTTCCCCAGCTTTTTTTGGGAAATCTTTTCCTGAATCTTTTCAATAAAAAAGAAAATACTAACCAAATCTAAAGAGAAAATGGGTTTCATGCCCACAGATTATGAAGAGTTTGAGCAGAAGTTGTGAGGCTTATGCGTGTAGAACTGTCTACATACAGCAAGTAAGGATGTCAATGTATGCAGCCTAGTGACTCCTACCTAAAGAGTTATCTCAGCTCAAGCATTCTGCAGTCAAGACTTTTTAGTGGGAGTTTGTACTATATTTAAGAAGAAAAGTGAGCAAAGAGAATTTTAGGCAAAGAACCCAAGCTCAAAATTTATAGTTTTGCCTTGCCCAGACTGCTCCAGACCCTAGTTACCATGACTGGTAGAAATGGTACATACAGAAAAGGGATACCATGCCTCACACTGATTCAAGACGAATGCCTCAGTGTATTTGTCTGAAAACTGGGCATAATCCCTGGCCTTGTTTGACCAGACTCAGCAAATAAGACATACATCACAAAGCTTTCACGCATACTGTAACAGTAAGAAGGAAGCAACATAAATATTTCATTTGAGGCCTTGGGCAACCAAGTCTAGTTGAGAGGCATCCTGGCCCATGGCAGGGATGTTGGAGTAGGTGTCTCTGAGGTCCCTTCCAACCTAAGCCATTTTATGATTCTATCTCAAATGTGGACACTCGGTAAACACATTTTAGAGATACACACGAGAGAATTGTATGCCTGGTGCCTCTGATACAGGCTGACTATATCATAGCTTGGAATTCTCCAACACTGGCCTGCTTGATTTCTTAACCCTAAACTGCATAACTCATAGGTAGCTTTTGCACCTAGTATAAAACACTTTGATTTTGTAAAGCTTCCTAAGGGAAGTCAAAGCACTTAGAGCCCTTTAGAGGGCTCTAAAACCATCTAGGTTTGTGGGAGGAAATTTTTTAGGGACAGGATGGATACCTTCCCCATAAATGGTAACAGAAATCCTTCTCCTTGTAAGAACATAATTTACTTTGGTGGTTACCTTCAAATGTCAATGAAAAAAAAGAAAGAAAGAAAACAACACAACACACCAAGATTCAGTTTTAAAGCTCACAGTTGTGTTGACTTGTACTTTTGCCAGGTGGTTACCTTTGAATTGCTTTTGAAAATGCACTGCTTGAAGAATTAAGCAAAATTTAATCCTGGTATTACGTTTCTTATTAAAATCCAAGATGGTTCTACACTTGTGGATTACTGCGATTTAGAGAAGTACAGCTACATTGTAGAAGAAGCTTCATGAACTCCTCAGCAGACAAATCCTTACTTCTGAGTATTATACTAGCTCCTGCTCAGGAAATCTTATTACACTGAACCCTCTTTTATTAGAAACTTTATGATTATCAATGTCAGCACAGTTTAAACTGTCTGAATACTTTTCTCACATAAATATATTAGCTGAATTTTACTGTTGCATGCTGTATGGGCTCAGCCTCAAATCCTACTCATAGCAGTTATATTGGCAATGATACAACTGACACATAAGTGGGTATTTTCTTTTAAACTACTGCTCTTCACTCCCCACTCCTCCAGCAGAGCACATGGAGAAATTTTCATTATTAAAATCTTTCTTTTTTTAAACTTCTTTTTCCTGTTCCTTTATCAAGTTACAATACACACAGCAAATTATACTATATAGCAACGCTTCACAAAACTACTAGTAAGACTCAAAAGAAATGGTATATATTTAAAGAATCTCAGAATGACAGAATGCCAGGGGTTGGAAAGGACCTCAAGAGATTACCTAGTCTGCCCTCCCTGCCAAAGCAGGATCACCTAGGGCAAGACACACAGGAATGCATCCAAGTGGATTTTGAAAGTCTCCAGAGAAGGAGACTCCACAACCTCTCTGGGAAGCCTCTTCCACGGCTGTCACTCTCACCGTAAAGAAGTGTCTCCTCGTGTTGAGGTGGAATCTTCTGTGTTCTAGCTTGTACCCATTGTTCCTTGTCCTATCACTGGGCACCATCAAAAAGAGCCTGGCACCTTCATCTTGACATCCACCCCTCAGATATTTACAGAAATTGATAAGATCCCCTCTCAGCTATCTCTTCTCCAGACTAAACAGCCCCAGGTCTCTCAGTCCTTATAAAGGAATGGAATGGAATGGAATGGAATGGAATGGAATGGAATGGAATGGAATGGAATGGAATGGAATGGAATGGAATGGAATGGAATGGAATGGAATGGAATGGAATGGAATTAACCAGGTTGGAAAAGACCTTTGAGATCATCAAGTCCAACCTATCATCCAACACCTTCTAATCAACTAAACCTTGGCACCAAGTGCCTCATCCAGTCTCTTCTTAAACACTCCACCACCTCCCTGGGCAGCCCATTCCAATAGCCAATCTCTCTTTCTGTGAAGCACATCTTCCTAACATTCAGCCTGAACCTCCCTGCTGCAGCTTGAGACTGTGTCCTCTTGTTTTGTTGGTGGTTGCATGAGAGAAGAGACCAACCACCACCTGGCTACAACCTCTCTTCATAGGAGAGATGTTCCCCAGTCATCCTTGTAGTCTCCATTGGACTCTCCCCAGTAGATTCCTGTCTCTCTTGACCTGGGGAGCCTAAAACAGACATAGTATTTCAGGTGTGGTGTCACGAGGGCAGAGTAGGGGGAAAGGACAACCTCCCTAGACCTGCTGGACACACTTTCTTGATGCTGCTGGCCCTCTTAGCCACAAGGGCACATTGCTGTCTCAGTACATCTTGTAACATTCACAATACTTGAGACTGTGTTAGAAGAGAATGATGTATTGAATATCTAACTACATTACTTCATTTTGAACATAGAGATGGTACTAACAAAAGTTTTTACTATAAATATTGAAGAAAATTTTCTCAGTTTTGGAAAAGTGTGTCTTAAGATTCCTTTTAAATATGGTTTATGATAAAAAGTTAACATTTTAGATTTCTCAGACATGAAAATATAACAAAAGTTCTGACAGATGTTGCAATGCCTTTTTGGTAAGAATATTTACTTTGAATAATCATGATTATTTATTACATTCTGTCTGCTCATCCACTTGTAAATTCAGCTAAATTATAAAATCTGTCTCAAAATGACAAACTCAAAATAAAAATGTACTTTTTCATTTGGGAAGAATTCTATGAAATAGCTTGTCTAAAGCATTGATATTCTGACTTTTCTATTTCTGTCTAACACATAACTGAGTCATCAAATCTGATGCAAACAGTTCTAATTTTACCTAGCTTTACAGTCTGCTTAAAGTGCTATAAGAAGATTATTTGTAAAAAGCAGGACCAATCTTCTAACCACCATCATGGGAAGGGAAACAGCTCCTACAGTTGTTCATAACCATCAGCACCCAGTACCAGAACAAGAGGACACAGTCTCCGGCTGCGCCAGGGGAGGTTCAGGTTGGATATTAGGAAGAAGTTCTACACAGAGAGAGTGATTGCCCATTGGAATGGGCTGCCCGAGGAGGTGGTGGAGTCGCCGTCATTGGAGGTGTTCAGGAGGAGACTTGATGGGGTACTTGGTGCCATGGGTTAGCTGTTTGTTTGGGTGGGTTGGATTGGTTGATGGGTTGGACACGATGATCTTGAAGGTCTCTTCCAACCTGGTTTGGTTTATTCTAAATAAAGGTTTATTCTAAATATTTACATTATGGCACTGGGCAGACAGAATCATCCAAGGAGAAGTGTTGTGTAGAAGACCTTGTTTGGAAAAGGAAAGACATAAACTCTTGTTACAGCAACTTGGTTTTATGAAGTGAATTATTAGAATCTCTCTTTGAATTTTTTATATATATGTTATATATATGTTTTAAGTTTCTCAAAGATATTGCCTTGCCTAATGCAAAGAATCACTTTAGGTGAGATTCCCTTGCTTTACTGCAAACCCAGATGTAGTATCATTCTGGTAGCTCAAGGAAATTAAAGATTAGAACTAAAAAGCAAATTTATCTTATTTTAAAAGTCAAAGAGAGTGAAATGCAAAATGTAAACAAAAATCACACACAGAAAAATATCATTAATCACCTAAAAACCTACGTGCTAATCACAAATACCTGAATTTGGTTAATAGTTGGTGGGGTTTTGTGTTGTGGGGGTTTCTCCCCCCTCAAAAAACAAACAAACAAAAAAAAGATATGAAGCACTTCAGGAACATCAACATTCTAAAAAGTAAGGTCATTTGCTCCAGTTGTATGAGCTGCTTTTTCTCTCTGCTCCATTAACAGTACAATTATTTGTGGAAACTAATCATTAACATTGTTATTTGTCACAGCAAGAATCTGAGTCCATTATATTTAAGGTTTTTTTGAAAGCTCCCTGTGATTTTTGACATTTTGGAATGAAATGAGTGAGTGGGAGGGTTAATGTGCATGTGAGCAGCTGTATTAACTTCGCTGAGAGCTTTACAATAGTCAGCAGCGCTGCGCACGAGGTTAGCAAGGAGCACAACTGCGGAGCTGCGCTGCAGGGGGCAGCAGCATCAGTCCACCTGTCCGACTTGAGAAACGAGCTCAAATGCCTCAACCGGCCAAAGGCAATTACATTAAAAAAAAAAAAAAAAAAAAAATTACAGTCTTAAAATTGAAGACAAGCATCTCAAGTTTGCATTAAAGAAAAGGATCCAATCTTCTATCTAAAATCACAGGGCTGCGGGCTTTCCTTTTGTGTTTCTCGTCCTCTGACTAGCCTTTTAACATAGAAAATAGAGCTAGCGCAGGAATTAGGACAAGGAATTAAAGAAAAGTCTTAAGGGTGACAGAAATATCTAGGAGCAGTAAGTTGTTTTTTTTTTATAAAAGCAAAATTAAAAAAACCCACCTTATTGATCAATGCAATACGTGTGCAGTTAAATACAAAAGCAATGGAGCATTTATTAAAATGGTGGTTGCCCAGGTTCATTCCATTTGGTTCCTTAGCCATTAACCCTGTTTAAGAAACCTACAACAGTATTTGTGACAAGAAAAAGTTCACAAAACCATCCTAAGTATATATCTCTGAGAAAAAAACTGGGGGGAAAAAAAAATCACCCTAGGAAACAGCCATCATATTTACAATATAAGGCAAAATCTTCATGTTAAAGACACATTGGAAAGTTGCAAATGACAGCATCTGAAAGCAAAATAACTGTGAAAGTTTTAAGCACAGCCACTGTTTCACTGAAACTAAATTCTGATTTATTTTTCATTATAAATAAAAGTTTGCTTTGAGACATCAAATGTAGTAGATAATTTGTCATGAAAGTGAAAGACTATTTAATGTTTGCACTGCAAAAACAATAGCTACAAGAAAGAATCACTTGTTCACAACCATGAGCTGCTAAATAGAACAGTCTGGGAGATATTTGATAAGAGACTCTCACATGCCTATTTGCCAGAGCCAAAAGCAACACTTGTTACAGTTCTTCTGTCTTCATTTGTATGTGTAATTTATTCAAGAGACAAGTAGGTGATAAATTATCCATAAACTTAATTTTAGAAACAGAGACTAGAAGGGCTTTGCAGATTACCTGCAGGTGATTTGCTACGGTAGTTCTCTGTATATCTGACATGTTATCACATGCACTGCTGGCATGTTTCCTTGATGAACAGCTTCAGTGATGAGCAACTAAAACCGACTGACAACATTAACTCAGGAAAGTAACCTATTTGTGCCACGCTGTTTTATATATGTAGAAAGGGGCTAAATACAGTGAGACTTCGTACACAGCATCAGTTGTAGGTGTCTGCCCAACATATTTTTTGATCATATGCCACCTTCAGAGAACAGTTTCCTTTTGCATCTTGCATCAAGACTGGTCAAATATATGCTGGAAAATCCTACGATAATCAGAGTATGTGTTAAACAAAGCGAGAACTGAAGAACTTGTAGTGATTTATTGTAATGATGCAGTTAGCACTTTGTACCTGAGATCCTGATGCTACACGTGGAATGACACCTCATTCAACTGTCTTCAGTGGGAGACTCAAACCCCTAATGCTGCCGAATATGCTTTAAGCATATCTCAACTTCCTGTGACTCTACCTACGGGCAAGCTGCTAGAAATCACTGCTACTATTGAGTCTCTGATCATCAACCAGATTTTAAACTCCATGACTTTTGTCTGGGTAAAAGCAATGCTCCTACTGAGTTCCTGTAACACCTGCCTTTTATCATTCCTGAACAGTTCAAAAAAGCCCAAACACTATGATGACTTTATTACAAAGATTTTTGTCATAGCTGATGATTTGTATCATCAAAACAGTTTTTTTCTCATAGAATTTATTCAAAACAAGACAATATGCATTGTGAAATCAAAGGAAAACTAAGTTCACTTTAAGAACTAGGGCAATTCAAAGCAGTAGCTTGCTTGTCACTTAGGAATGTGATATTCAATGGTATGCACATTGAAGTACTTGAAAAAAATCTACTGGGTTTTTTTTCCTCCCATTGTTCCCATACTCAGAGGCATACAGAGTCTCACTGACTACAGAAAACCACTCAGAGCTTTGATTTACAGACTTTCCCCTACCATCCCTACCTGGCACTGTTTTTATAATCACACACATCACTGCACTTTAGATTGTTAGTTTCATAAATATTTTCTCTGCCTATGGCACTGATAGATATAATCAAATAGCTCTAATGGATTAGCTTACAAAGCCAGAACTTTCATCACAACATATATGAAGGACTTGTACAAGAAGAGAAATGGACCAACTCCACAGCTGGCACAGAGCTGAAGGCATGGTTTTATTCCTTCACAAAGTCAGAAGTTTTACTGCTGGAGCTTGTATTTCATTCGCTGACTTCTGTGTACACCAAGGAAGTAGATCACAATTAAAAATGCAATTTAAATGAAATAATGTAAATAAACCATTTACCTTTTAACAACATTTCTGTTATTACCTGGTTGTGGGTCATGCATTATGAAGGAGGCTTGACTGGCACTTAGTAAAACCCTGAGTTTGGCGTACACAGCACTGCTGTAACGAATAAAGTTTACACTTGCCCTAACAGCCTGTCTGGTAACTGTTAGTTATGAATAGCAGCATTCAGGTAGGTGGGACATCTTCTGGGAATATGGTCTGAAACTCTTAGTTTTAGTTCTTGAGACTGCTGTATTCACTGGATGGCAATTGAATAAAAATAACGCTCTGGAAGCCTCATGCAGCTGCCTGGAAACACACTGTTCCCACAAGGCTGACAGATTTGGTTAATTGTGAGGAACTCCTTCGCTCATAAAATGAAATGGCTTCATGTCATTTCAACAAGTGTATACCTGGGAACTACAATATGAATTAGTCTTAATTTATCTGCAGTGCTGCCTGCATGCTTTATGAAAAGTATATGTGTATATAGAAACAGGGTAGAAATTAACTTCTGCCTGAGGCTACCACCAAATGTCAATTAAGCTGCCAGAGTTTCAGGGGTTGGTATTCTGTGTCTCTGCCTGGGGGAAGCTTTGTATTCAATTTATTGTTGAATAAGACAACCAGTTTGGCAGCGAAAACAGATTAACAAATTATACAGTAGATTTTTAAAAGGTGAACATAACTTACTGAAAACAAATTTGAGGAAGCTTTCCTACTATTGTTACAACTATTTTTCATTGTGTAAAGCAGGAGGGGGAAAAACCCATCGTCTGTCGGTAAGCAGGATCTAAACCGAGCAATAAAAGTTAAAAATGCACTCTTGGCTTTGTTTTATTATGTCACTATTTTATTAACATATAAATATTGGTGGAAGAAGCTGCTGCCATGCCAGGCCAGAGGATGCAAAAAACAGTAGTGTTCTAAACAAGATACTAATTCACTCTCCGTTAAAAATGTCTCGTTCTTTCTCTTAAACAAACACATACATTATCTCTGAGTCTTTCTCTTTGCAAGGAAATACCATGTACCATTTCAAGCTTTAGAGATGCTCTAATAGCTAGATGCCAATTGGTACCCCAATTCTATCCAAACACAGTCATTCAACCCCAGATTAATTAATTACACTAAAATTCACAGTGCTATTGTAAATAGAAAGGGTAACGAGTTTGGGTTTACCCTCCAGGATGCCTACAGTAGTTATTTCCACAAAAAGCCCCCAAATCTTTGTGATTTGAAGTTCCCCCCCAAACCCTCAACCCCTAGAACTCACACAGTTTCCATGTCAAGCAGAGGGTAACATTTCTATCATGTTTCTAGGCCAGGCTCTCCACTTGCTGATGCTCTTCCTCAGGCTGGAGGTTCCCATTTGAAGCAGCCTGTGCCATTGATTCTGATGACGTAAGATCTAGTTTGTTTACTCATAGCATATATATAATCAAACTCTTCCTCTAAAGTGTAAACTGAGCCATTCAGAGGCAAAATCTCCACATGCAGCCACATGTATGCAGAAAACCTACATCCAGCTAGGTGTTTTCACTCTCCATTTGTGGTTCACTAATATGGCCAGGTGTCAGAAAGGGAATGTAGTCTTTAGTGTTATTTTTATCCCAATTTTGAATAGAATTCTGGTTTCTCTTGTGATCTGAAGAAACTGAGCATTTACAGAAGTTATGACTGCAGGGATAGGAGGACTCCTATTCTCTTATCATGTGATCAATACAGAGCTGTGAGAAGCTGTAAAGAAAACAGCTCTAGAAGTCACCAGGTAAATGGGCATTTTGTATGTTTGGAGAACACAATAAGAACATCTTTCCATAACTGCTGGGGCTCCCAGAAAATCTAAATGTACTGTCTCACACCAGGAACCTGAGGCAGATGATAGTGTGGCTGCTCTGCTGGATTGAGCACGTGTCCCCATATTGCTCATGCGCAGTGAAAGTGTTTTTCATCGGTCTGCCAAAGAGGGCAATGGGGGCAAGGGAGCATTTCCTATACAACAGTGGAGCTTCTTCTGCTCACTCTGAGTAACAGTTTTCCTGCATTTCACTCTCATTACAACAATATCATAATGACTAGAAACCACCATGTAGATGTCACGCAGCTCAGCTGCTTGGAGCTCATGCTTTAACACTTACTCTATGTACTCCAAGTATATTACACAGTGTCTTTACTACTCTGTGTACAGTCAGTTTATGCTTTTCCAGGATCCATTAAAAGTTACCAACATGCTCACCACCAGCTTTCAGTGCTTGGCAACAAATATTGGCTAAAGGGTTCTTAGCTTCAGCTGAACAATTTGCAAAAAGTTTCCAGCTTACAAACACAGAGTACCAGAAATAAAAAGGCTCAAGAGAGTGCTGTGGCAAACAAGATGCACCTCACAGATGGACTAGCTAATCACTCATTTTCTCTCCAGGAGTATTCTTCACCATTTCTTCACCCCTGTGGCTGTACAGTAAAAGTATCCTTTGCTGTACTTCCTCAAGCCATCATTTAGTGAAGTGTGGAAAAAGATTGAAAAAAAATATAAACATTACTGAAAAAGAAGGAAAAAATAATAATTGTGCAGGACCACTAGATTTTCCTTTAGACTATTTTGCTTATCATGGCTATTATAAAATTTTAGTCTCTCTTTGCACAGAGCCTGATGGACTCTTAACTGGTGCAATGCTAAGGGCCTTCCTTCTACAGTTCTGTGACTTGAGCCCTCAGCTGTGGGGCAGAGCTTTCCCCCTGCTCCTACACTGATCTTTCTGTCCTGTTATTCTCATGGTGATGCAGCTTTAAATCCCTACATTGTTATGTAGGGATCCTCACAGCATGAAATCCTCTACTTCTTTCCTCCCCTTTTTCCTACCCCTTGTTTTGTAGCTTCTTGTTCTTTAGAGGAAAACAGTGCTTAAAAATAACAAGGTAAACCATAGTCTTTTAAGTCGGCAAAAAACATGGCCCAATAATAAGCCTGCAGTAAGCCAGATGGTGTGTGCCACCTGCCCATGTCATATCACACCCTGCAACTAGTAAGCATCTTAACCAGGAATGAGCAGAAGGATGGCTGATGTGAATCATACTGTCCGTATGGGACAGGTACATGAAGGGGCACCAGCTGCAGCACTGAGGAAAGCACACATTCAGGAAACACTGCCTTTCCTCAACTGACCACTGGGAAGTTTTCATGTCTTTCTGGTTCTCTCCCCTTTTTCACTACTTACACACTTAGAGTTGACACATGCCATTAGCTATGGTCCCTACAAGTAAAACTGGCAGATGTAAGCCTGTCTCACCATCCTTTCTGCTGTGCTCTGCAGTTATAAACTATGCCAGAGTAAACCTCAAAACAACTCCTGACACCATTAACTTCTGTGGAAGCCAAAGGCAATTTCAACAGGAAACATTAGCAAATCTTTTGGATCACTACGACTTTAAGACAAAGGGGCAAATAGGGATGTAAGGCAAAAGAATCAAGTTCCAAAAGTGAAAAACCCCAAAAAAACAACAACACAAAAACCCAAAACACCACAAAACATACTTTTGATTGTGGCTTTTTTCCCCCTCTAAAATGCTAAATACTCTTCCTCATGGTAGCTTCTGGTTTTTTGTGGGGTTTTTTTTTTGCAATTAGGTACAAGTATACTATTTACCATGGCAGCAGTGCTCAAATCTCATTGAATGGACATCATTACAGCAGACAGAGCTCAGAAAGGTTATTAAAGACTCATCTGAACTACGAAAATGTCAAGCCAAGTGGGAATGGTGAATGGCGATATGAAACTTACTCCAGTTATCTGATATTAATGAGAAGAAACAATGAAGAGTTTTCAACAGAACCAAAGAAAAGTAAGGAAATCAGCAACGAGACGCACTTGTGACCAGAGCAAACAATATATTCAGGTTTATGTATTCCCAGCATCATTAAAATAAGTCCATCTTACCATTAGTCTTGCCTCCAACCCACCAAACCAGCTTTAGCATGCTAGAGGTTTCTAGTTACAACACTGACAAAAAAAACCCCACTATATATATAGGCAAGTAAAAAAAAAAGCAAAAAGCCTTCCTGAAACCAGAGATTTATAATTGCTCTTCTCTCACTAGTAAAATTCCTGTGTCCAGTCACATTTTTCTTCATAAGCTTTTCTTTTCCCCAGGACATGGCTCTCAATTTATTTAATGAAGTTAGAGAAGTCTGACAAGATTTTAGGAAAAAGAAAAAAGTATACCATAATAATACAAATGTGAAAAAGACTGGGCACGTTCAAAATGCCTCTTTTCACTTGTTACATAGCTTTACTCTTTCAGAATGAAAAAGTCCTAATAAGACAGTCAGATAAACATGTGACTAAGATGTAGTTATTACAGTCATTTTGAACTAACATGTTGTAAACTAAATTAACCAAGAATTTTACATTGGGTTTTTTTTGTTGTTGTTGTTGGGCTTTTTTTTTCTTGGGGGGGGGGGGGAAATTGTAGTTTGTTTATTTTGGTGTAGAATATATCATTGTTGTTTTTCAGCTATAGCTTTTACACAGGTAGAAAGCACACCAACTTAAGAGTGCTATGTCTAAAATATATCCTGCCTAACCCCACAGACAGAGCCTTATAAAAAAATGCCACCTGCCCATAGCAGCTCACGTGCATTGCACAGCCTGTGAGCGCTGAGGTTGTGTGAACCACAAAAAAGGTTTTTTTTCAAGACCAACACAAGGAAGAGTATTGGCTATGATCTTTTTTTTTACTTCTTTAGTGTATATCTAAGTGTTGTTTTTCTTTCACATTGTGTTCTACAAAAGATCTTTAGCACCTATTTTGGCAGAGAGCTTAAAATATTACAACAATCAGAAAAGAAGTGTAACAGTGACTGCACAGAAAATTGAAGCTGAGCAACACAGAGGAAAAAGGATCCTCAGTAACCCATGTATGGCTTCTGTTTGTGGTTTTGCTTAGACCTATTTGGTATAAAGTAATACTTAAACTTTGGACTGTTTTTTAAAAAATGAAATATTTTTTTCAAAAGCTGTGCTTACACAATAATCTATCTGCAAGCCCATCAGTAGTCACCCAGACAACCCAAAACCCACAGAGCAGTCAAGACCTGAACTGGAAGACGGGGTTCATGGACATTAAAAATGAAGCATTATTTAAAAAGAATAATTAAAACCTCACACTATAGTTCTCCTACCTTTTTTTCACACTAAAACCGGTATGATAAAGGAATATTAATAAAATCTGACAGATGACCTTCAGAAATTCATAGGTAGGAATCAGTAGATTCCAACAAACATTTCACATTCTTATTTTCTTTGTTCCTATTTAAGACTGTCACATTGATTTGTTGTGTGGGAGGATTCCCATATCACTGTCTTTGATGGGACTGCAGTAAACTTGAGACTGTAGAGCAGATTTCAAACCATAAGCCTGCACAGATTTATTCACTTCTTTCAGCAAAGTCAGTTGGACTAAACTTAAATTTAAAAATTAGAGTTTCTGGAAACCTGAGATGGACCTTACATCACTGTGACATAAACCTTCAACGCAGCGAGACTTTCAAACTCAGGCCTAAAAGTAATGACACCACAGAGAGTACAACTAGTCACAACAAAGTGAGTGGAAGCATGGAAGCAGAAGGGGCATAGGCATTGCACAAGAAGAGAGAGAGGCAGGAATAAACAGCCAGAGTAAAGAAGCAAATAGAACTTGTGCTCCAGGTCTCCTGTAGTCATGGCTGCATAGCTCATAAGGCTCAACATTTGAAAGGCTATGTTGCCTTATGAAGAAATGTTATCTTGATCTATAATTACATCTGGACCATATAAAATAAGCAATTATTTTTTTTATCAATACAGATTAATACCATTTATGTATTTAATATCCAAGAAACTGATCTGTGTGTTTGTAATCTTTGCTCATTTCATTTTGTGAGGCTCCCTATTACTGGTTTATTATAGCCTCATTATATTATTAAACTCAAACGTCAATCTTGGTTTCAGTCCAGACTCCTCTCTGTATTTAGAAATTACCAACAGAAGTAATTTCCAATAGCAATGAATTTGACACTTGCTGGCCAATACAGTGTTTACAGTAGCATTCTGAGACTTCATTCCTTTAGCTAAAAGGATATATTTACTCAAGATTAATTTGCAGTATTGGAAAATGTGGAGCTAGGAAGATCTTTGTATTACCTGTCTTTGTATGTAAATGATAGATACACATACATGCATAGGGAAAACTCTCCAAGCTACCCAGTTTATGCTGCCATTTGTCCCACCTGTGATCAAGACAAGCCACATATTCTACTGGACTCCCATGTGTTTATTAGAAATGGACAGCTCAAGTCCTGTTGGACTCCAGAAGAAAATGTTTCACCATGAAAACAGTCAGGCATTGGAATCATCTCCCAAGGGAAGCAGTGGATTACCCCATACTGGACAGTTTTAAGACTTAGCTTGACAGGGTGCTGTGCCAGCTTATTTGGACTATATTAGTACCTAGAAAGGTTGGATCCTTGAAGTCCCTTCCAACTTGGCATTCTGTGATACTGTGAAATCTCCATCTTTCATGCCATCTAGAAGGTAGAAGCAATTATTTGCTTTCCAGCACAAGTTAAGCTTGTCATATTTCAATTTTTCTGCATAGTTGGGAAAAATCACCTCAGTAGCTATGCCTATCACCATAAAACCCCCAAGCTTAGCTCATTCCTCCAGCAGGCATTTTGTTGTTTTTCTTGTATTACCAAATGCAATTTTAACCAAAACAAATGAGTAAAAAAGTGAAAATTTGCTTTTAGAATTTCAGAAATCAATGAAATAATGGCTTTGTAGACAATCAGCCTGCAGTCAGGAAGACTGTCTAAGAGATCTCTAAGTAAATAACCAGATACACCACTATAAGCTGAAGAAGCATCTAATAATTACCCCAAGCTACCACTGGATTAGGAATTGAAAAAGTATTTTCTATATTAAACCAGGATGATCTAGTCTACCAGGAACAGCTTCCACAATTCTGTCTAATGTCTTGTCAGCATATTTCAAATTCAGAATTCAATTTTTAAAACATTGTATTTTTTTTTTCCCAAAGATTATTCTCATACTGGCTATAAATGATCCCCATCTGTGAATTAAAATAAAGATATGTAGGAAACCATCAAAATGTTCCTTAAAACCAAACATATGTTAAGTGTTCAATATGTCAGGCTCAAGCTAATTTCCCCAGTAGCTGGGCTTCTCCCCATATCATGTTTTTGGCTTGTGTGTTTGTTTTCTTCATTTT
Source organism: Melanerpes formicivorus (assembly GCF_026170545.1). NCBI lineage: Eukaryota > Metazoa > Chordata > Aves > Piciformes > Picidae > Melanerpes > Melanerpes formicivorus. The sequence goes on along the minus strand of NW_027142354.1, from coordinate 44,597,494 downwards.
AACCTGTTACAAAAGTTTAATTAGTTCAATGGGAAAATGTGTAGGATCTGAATAAGCCATTTAATAAGGTTTCTTTTTAAATGCAGATCAGAAAAGTACGTTTTGAGGGTTTTTTTATGTTCCGCTTCCAAAAGAATAAACACCGTACCGATGAAAGGCTCCTAGGAGAAAAAGGATGTTTTAAAGGTTTTTTGGAAGAATACAACTAAGGAAAAAGCTCCAGCTCCTCAACTTGCTCAGCAGTGTTTTGCTGTGTTATGAACTGAACTAATTCCAGATGATAAATTTAGAAAAGAGGGATCTTCATCGTTTTGTGGATCAATCCATAAGTGTGAATCCAGTACCTCAGACATCAATGTGAGGGAAAGGAAAAAAAAGCAGTGGAAAATTTCCCCCCAAAATTTCTAATGAATTAGGGGCAAGAGACAGAGACATTAAGTATGCACTGCCTTTGACTGATTGCAAGCAGCCACCGTTTTCCTTTCCATTTATGCCTCAAGTGGGGGCATCAGGTGGGCCTAAGCAAAAGCCAGCTAAGCTGTCAGCTGGAAGCTTGGACCACTACACTCTTTACTGGGTTAGGAACTGGCTGGAGGGCCGGGCCCAGAGAGTGGTGGTGAATGGTGCCACATCCAGCTGGCGACCAGTCACCAGTGGTGTCCCCCAGGGATCAGTGCTGGGCCTCATCCTCTTTAACATCTTCATTGATGATCTGGATGAGAAGATTGAGTCAGTCATCAGAAAATTTGCAGATGACACCAAGTTAGGGGCAGATGTTAGTCAGTTAGAGGGTAGAAAGGCTCTGCAGAGGGACCTCAACCAACTAGACTGATGGGCAGAGTCCAGTGGGATGGCATTTAACATGTCCAAGTGCCGGGTGCTGCACTTTGGCCACAACAACCCCATGCAGAGCTACAGGCTAGGGTCAGAGGGGCTGGAGAGCTCCCAAACAGAGAGGGACCTGGGTGTGCTGATCGACAGCTGCCTGAACATGAGCCAGCAGTGTGCCCAGGTGGCCAAGAAGGCAAATGGCATCCTGGTCTGTATTAGGAATAGTGTGGCCAGCAGGAGCAGGGAAGTCATTGTGCCCCTGTACTCTGCTTTGGTTAGGCCACACCTTGAGTACTGTGTCCAGTTCTGGGCCCCTCAGTTTAAGAAGGACATTGAGACACTTGAATGTATCCAGAGAAGGGCAACAAGGCTGGGGAGAGGCCTTGAGCACAAGCCCTGTGAGGAGAGGCTGAGGGAGCTGGGATTATTTAGCCTGGGGAAGAGGAGGCTCATGGGTGACCTCATTGCCCTCTACAACTACCTGAAGGGTGGTTGTAGCCAGGAAGGGGTTGGTCTTTTCTCCCAGGCAACCAGCACCAGAACAAGGGGACACAATCTCAAGTTGCACCAGGGGAAGTTTAGACTCAAGGTGAGGAGAAAGTTCTTCACAGAGAGAGTCATTAGTCATTGGAATGGGTTGCCCGGGGAGGTGATGGAGTCACCATCCCTGGAGGTGTTCAAGAGGAGATTGGACGTGGCACTTGGTGCCATGGTCTAGTCATGGGTATGTGGTGACAGGTTGGACTCGATGATCCTCGAGGTCTCTTCAAACCTTGGCGATATTGTGATACTGTGAAAAGTGATAGATTCTAAGGGACAATTAATTTATCCAATTGTCAGGCTTAGAACAAGAAATTGAAGTGCAGACTTCTCCAATTTCTCTGTTAGTTTTTCCTGGTTTTCTAAATCATGTAACAATGTCTTTATTAATATTATTGGTGCATACAGTTACCAAAAGCAGACGAAGGCTGTGGAAGACTTCTCTGGGGCTGCGGGCATATGGACGAGTGGAGTTTCCCAGCACAGTGGGCAAGGGGCTGTAACATAGATCACATGAGTGTTGACAGTTGTTCACAGAGAGCTCTGAACAACTAACTCACCAATGACTAAAACTCCCCGCAACTGGGTTACTCAGATGGAAGTTTTTGTGCTTCTAAGTTCCTCAGCCTGCCCTGAATAGGTTTCTTATTAAAAAAATAACAATCAGTTAAAGCTGATTCAGTCCATTATTTTTAGTCAGCTACCTTTAGAGGCCAGTGGATAACAACAGAATGGAAAATTCCTTTCCTTCTGCAGCTCTGCAGGTGCACTTGCATCATGAAGGAGCTTCTGAATAAAGCAAATTGTACATATTACTACTGTCTTCAAAACAGCTTATGAACTTTTAGTCCATTGTGAACACAGTTCCCTGTATTAGAAGGGAGCCTATGCCCTTAACTCTGTGAACTCTTTCCTTTATAGTACCCAACATGAGAACTTTTTCAGGAACAGGAAAGCCTGAACTCTAATGAGATCCTCTCTGACAATTGTAGAATAAAACCTTCTATTATGTGTACTACAGAGATTGAAAACACTTTTGCTATACCTCTCATTTTTCTTTATGATCCTCTCAGTCCCTTAACTAGAGTACAATGTCCCTGAGTAGATTTTCTATCATGCTTTTTGAGATGCAGTAAACAGCAGATTGCAGAACCTAATTGCTTAAGGAAAGATAACTTCATGGAGTGACAGACTATTGTGAACTAGATTAAACAAAGCAATATATTAATGCCTGCAGTAATAAATATAGAAATATGGACAAAGTGACACTTCATATTCTTGCTTAGAAAATCAACCAATTAAGTGACTAAAGAGCAAACAATAAAAATGCATTCTGGAGTATCCAACATTAAGCAGGTTTTCTGTTGTGTAGCAAATATCTGAAGGTTAAACTTATTCCAGAAGATAGGATCTAAGTATCCAAGTCTCTGTGTATATGGAGTGAGAGAGTAAAAGAAGCAAAGCACAACAATATGATGCAAGATGTAGCATTTTGACTGTATATTCTCTGCAATCCTGCACAATAAATGGAAGTGTAAGGTACAGGGGCTTAAACTTGGGAGCCTGCCTATGGAGCGCAGAGCACTTGTGTTCAGAGTTTGAATTCCTTAAAGCTCCATTAAAGCTAAATAGGAGGTAATATTTCCATTCCCAAATAAACCGAATATCAGCTGTTGCTATTTAAGAACAACTGATCTTAAAGTTCAGAGATGGTAGCCTTGATAAACACATAAACATTATGTTCAAGAGAAGAACAAGGCAGAGTGCAAGCTTGTGCACAATTCATATAAATGAATTGTGGCCAGAAATTAAGGCTAAATTTGAACAAGACAATGCCAGTGTTGGCAGGGAGGGTGTTGTTGCTTGGTTTATTGTCCATTTGGTTTTTTTTCCCCCCAAGAGGTAGAGCTGCTGAAGTATGTATTTCAGTTGTGGGTCATATACTACCACTTACTCTTCACGACCATATAACCTCTATCACTGTTTAGATAGAGCTATCTGGCCAAGCAACATGAAGCCTCATTCGACCCAATTTCTGCTCTAAGTGGAGCGCAAGTACCATTACTGGTCTGTTATCAAATGCTCACAGCTCTTTATTTGGATAGTGTTAGCAATGTTCAAAGTTAAGATGAAGTAATCTTACCTACTGACAAAGGTGAACTGCAGATTTAGTTACAAAATCATAGAGAACTACTACAGGTTTATGGATGGAACCAGCACATCAACCCTCCTTTGGCAAATGGTATTTGAAGCCCCTGAGCTACGTCCAACAACAACAATGTTGTGCAGATATATAGCACACTCCACTAAAGACACGGAACAGATTTACACACAGATGTCTTACAGCTCAAAGCATTCTTGTGGTTAGCAGACATCACTGCTACTACTAGTAGATGTCACTGCTACTACTGTCATCCTACACTTCAGGAAAGGGAAAAAATGAAATAAAAAGACTGAAAAATATTCCCAGTATCACAAAACAAGGAACAGAACTCAGGTATTCGTCATCCTTGGGCATCATCATCGCTCACAACAGCACCCTGTAAGACAATGCTTCCAGCTACCCTTCACTACTGCATACATGACTGCAAAATGCTTTTTTTTTTTCCAAAAGAGAACATTCTGGTTTCAACACAATATTCCAATTTTATATTATTGGAACTATATCTCAAAATAATTGAGGCTTCAAAAAGCCTAGCTTAGACTGTGTCTATGGCATTGCATGCTCTGCATGAAGATCTCCAGAACTGCAAAAGAATCCACTATTAGTTTTTTAATTTTTCGGGTTTGGGGTTCTTTAGGTATTACACATGCTCATTATGTGCTTTCATCACACCTGACCTTGACAGCTTAAGCACCTGAATACAAAACCACAGCATAGCTGAGGTATATTCTCTCAAAATGCTCCTCTAAACAATCACAGTAATTTCTTTTCCTTCATAAATATTTCACTTCTCCTAAATTTTTAGTTGATTGTGGTGTTTGTTGTTGTTTGATTGGTTGTTTTGTTTTATTTGTTTGTCTGTAGGGAAAGCCATTTGATAAAAAAAAAAACCTCATGCCCCATACAGTATATCCTAAAAGTACATTGTAGTGACTGTGTTAAATAATGGCTACAGGCCAACAGGAAAAGGCTTGCCTGGCAGTTTAATTGACAGAGTATCTGAAGTGCCCTTGAAAATTATTTAAAAGTTTATTACAGTCCTGGAGGTCAAGAATGAAAGGCTTCCAACAGAAGTTCTGCTGAGGTCCTTCTCTGAACCAGATGCAAAAACTTTGATGTTCCTATTAATTCAAAAATTTAACTTAACACACAGACACCTTCAAAAACTCTTTGGAAAAATCTGCAGACATGCATATACTGTAGAGCTCAATAATGCTGGAATCCCTGACTGGAACAGAAATCTGTGCTGAAGCACAATTACCTTAAACAAAGTAATCTACAAGATGCCACAAGCTATGGGACAATAGGCTTCAAGGGTCACTAATTTAATATTTGAGTTGTAAAGAAGTGAAATGTGTTGAAAACAAGTATATAGCAACACAAGTATTTTCAATATTTATGGAATACCTCACAACATACTTAGAGCATTCCCTTCTGTGAGAGTCTAATAAGTTTGTCTCTCTCTATGTGAGTCAACAAAGATAAAGTGATAGCAGAGCCACTGGAAAGAAGGTGGAAAGAATCCTGTCCACCAATCCTGGATGCAAATCAGCTTGTGATTGCATCGTGATAACACGGGAGTACAACAATGGACCCAAAGACCCAGCCATCACGCTTTCTGGGCAGGGTGGTTTCCGCCCATCAAGTACCTTGGGCAGGGTGATACGATGGTTTCCACCACCTGTGTAAAGGAATGTGGGAGGACTTGTCTGGATGGAGATGGGGTAGACGGAGATTCCCCCCTCGCCTCCATCCAAAAATCTTGCCCACATACACAGCAATACACAGAAAGATTTCCGGGGGAACAGATACCTGGATTATTTCCTTGCCTCTGGAATACCTGACATACCAACACCTGCCTGAGGACTAAAAAACTGTATAAAAGACTTGAGCAACTACTGGTTTGGAGAGAGAAACAGAGGAGAGAAACAGAGGAGAAAAACGGAGATGAAGGAAAACACAGGAGACGAGCCAGGCCGCTGAGAAGAGAAAGCCGGGACGATGCTGCTCCGGAGAAAAGAAGCTGCCTGGAGGACCACAGCTCCAGCCAAATCCTCAGCACCCCTTCTCTACAGACCCAGGCTGCCCAGAGGAGCCTCAGCACTGTTCCTGTATCAACCCAACACCTCCCAGAGGACCACAGCTGTTCTCCAGCAAAAGCCTCACCACGGTTTCTCTACAAACCCAACATCTCCTGCAGCACCTTTCCTCCACAGACTCAAACTGTCTTGGGGGGGATGAGGGGTGTGGTAATATAATTCCTTTCCTCTTCTCTTCCTCTTCTATCTCTCGTCTCTCTCTCCCTCTTTATTTTCTCCCTCTTCCTTTCTTATGTCCACTTTATAATTCCTTTCCTCTTCTCTTCCTCTTCTCTCTCTCCCTCTTTATTTTCTCCCTCTTCCTTTCTTATGTCCACTTTATGTAATAAATAGTCTAGCTGTTGATACTTTGGCCTCGTTTGTGCCTTTAATTTCACAACACGGGAATATTTAAAAGAACTGTGTCTCCGGACCGAGACATCTAATGTCTCCGGACCGTGACACCTTCTCATGAACATTGTCACTGTCATGAATTTTGGAAGATAATACCTGCTAAATAAATAGCAGTTGCTGTACTTACTAATAAAGTTTGAAAAAATTATGATACCTGCAAGAAAAGTATGCTATCTACACTGGCACTGCCTCCATCAGAAATCTTCACAGTATCACAGTATCACAGTATCACTTAGGTTGGAAAGGACCCCGAGGATCATCGAGTCCAACTTATCAACACAGACCCCATGCCTAGACCATGGCACCAAGTGCCACATCCAATCTCCCCTTGAACGCCTCCAGGGTCGATGACTCAACCACCTCCCTGGGCAACCTGTTCCAATAACGAATGACTCGCTCGGTGAAGAACTTCCTCCTCACCTCGAGTCTAAACATCCCCTGGCGCAGCTTGAGACTGTGTCCCCTTGTTCTGGTGCTGGTTGCCTGGGAGAAGAGGCCAACCCCTTCCTGGCTACAACCACCTTTCAGGTAGTTGTAGAGGGCAATGAGGTCACCCCTGAGCCTCCCCTTCTCCAGGCTAAACAATCCCAGCTCCCTCAGCCTCTCCTCATAGGGCTTGTGTTCAAGGCCTCTCACCAGCCTTGTTGCCCTGTATCTTGGGATACAGATTGCACTTTAGAAGAGTTCTTGTGTAGATATTTGTGTAAAAAATAAAAAAATGTCTTCATACCCAATAGAAAATCTAAATTTTCATTCTGCCAAAGGACAGAGAATACACATACACATAATTATCATCCTGGCAGGCTGACAAAAGAGGTTAACTGACAGGTACAATAGCTTCACCTTAACCCAGGTGTCAGGAAACATGTCATTATTGATATTCAAAGCCAGAACTGAACAGTTAAGTGAGTCAGAAAGCTGAATAGACAGGTATTTAAAATATCATGTATATGAGAGTGAATTCACAGCTCACCTTTTCTTAGGAAAAAAAGAAGTCTTTTTTGATTTGTTTTTATTTTAGAACTTACAGCTTCAGATGATTCTGCAATATCCACTTGTGGTTTAAAATAAACTGACCAGCTTTTCTCAGTGTCTTCTACATTAAATCAACAGAACTATCAAAGTGTTACGAAAATATGAGCTCAGAAGCTGGCCTAACTGCTCTGACTGTTACATAGGAATACAAGCTCCAACTCAATCAAACATGAAGTGCAATTTAAATCTGTTAATGATGCTGGTCAGAAAACACACATGGTGAAAACCAAACAGGCATGCCACACATGTTTGATTTTCAAGAATACAGAGCATTTGACTCATGTTAATTACGAAAACATAGGATAAATCTTTCAAGGTAAATGAAGGACAACACATGCAAACTGCTTTTAATCATCCCTCCTCTTCCACAAACATATCAGGTGTTCTCAAAAGGACTTACGAGCTGCCAAAACGAGGCTCATCCACATACTACTTTCAGAGCACAGATTTTTATGTCTACATGAAACCCCAAAAAGATGCTATATTAACATTAGATATGAGAACTGTGCGGAATGCAACTACAGAGGACCACTGAATGGATTTCAGTACTCTCTCTCACACACAACATCCATACTGATTCGTTTATTAAAGTTAACTAGGTTTTCATATTCCCAGCAAAAGTAGTTATAAACATTTTAGGAGAATTTACTTTGAAAGAATTTAGTCTCTTGCTAATACCAGTGAAAAGAATACGAATGATGAAAGGATATCCAGCCTGCATCTGAAAACAGCTATTGGTTGTAAACTCCACATACTGAAATTATTAGACAAATTAGGGTCTTCAAGGCACATTAAGAATCTTTCTTCACTTTCCTTAGAACAGATTTATAAATCTGGTCTCCTCAATGGCGGTGAATAATTTACAGTTCCCCACCTCTAACTTGATAATGACAAAGAGTCACTTTTAACTCTTTGACACTGGAGAATATATAATGTGGAATTAGAATGTAATATAAAAGCAGGCCAGATCACCCTATTAATAATTTTGTGAACTTGGCTAAAAAAAACCCAAAAAACCACTATTAAGAAAATTGGTCATTCAAATGAATCATTACATTTCAGCAAATGTTAGCTTTGGTGTTCCTCATTGAAGAGGAATTCCTACTTCTATCAGAAGTATTTGCCCAGAGTTGCCTTCTTTCCTAAAACAACAGACCTCAGTTACCCCCCCAAAGAAATTTGTTCTCACAGACTTAGATAACAAGATAATTTGAACCCAGAAAACTCTCAAGTGTTCTCCTAAAAGAAACCAACAAAACAACGCTAAAATTCTCTTCCACTTTGTGCCCACTTTTGTAGCTAGTTTTCTATCTTTATTACAACCACATGTAAAACTTTACAGAAAGGCAAGAATGCAATAGCAGCAAGTTAATTGTAGTTAGTACTTGAGTAGCAAGAGAACTCAAAAAATGGATTAAAATGATGAATCATGATGCTTCATCTCTTGGTAATGACACAGAAGGATTCCTACTGTTAAGATCCTGAAATTCATTGCAATCTTCACTATAATTCATAACCTAGTTCAATTTGAATTCTTAACAAAAGAGATAAAAAGGTCAATCTACCAGACACTGGTAGACAAAGCTATATAAAAAGACACTGCCTGAACTGACATTGAATATTCTATTTCAAGCACCCATCCTTGACAAGCAAGCTAGAATTAATACAAGATTTACTTTTTGTGCGTCAAGCCCTTGAGTTTGATCTGTGTAGCTGCACAAACTTCCCTCTGTTGTTTGAAGCATCATTTCAGACTGTTCAGTATAAAAATACATAAAACATGCTCAGAAGATAACAGTCATTCCCTTCTGTCACAGAGCCGGTCTGAACCAAGGATAGAGAGGACAGTCTGAGCAGCAGTACCCTCAGCTGGAGTTCAAGACTCCGAGCTTTATTTCCCAGCTCAATGACAACCTTCTGGAGACTTGGACAAATCTCCCATTCTGCTGCTCTCCCCAGCCTATGATGCAAGTGTTCATAATAATAGCACCAAAATGATACTACAGAAAAAAAAAATACATTAATTAATTTTGATGCTATTCAATTACTCTACAATGGGGGCTATCACTCAATGTACAGGCACTTCTTTCCTGCATCATTGTAGCAGAAGAAAAGTACACAGTGTGAGTTCAAATAAAGGCTTAAAAAAATCTAACCTAAAGCAAAAAAAGATCACACTGCCTAGTCTAAGCAAATCTAGACTTTATCTTTTCTCAAATACATGGATATAGCAAAGATTCACAGAATCCTACAGATTGGAAAAGAACTTCAGAGGTCATCTAATCCAACCTGCTGCTCAAAGCAACTCCAAATACAGCAGGTTGCTCAGAACACTATCCAGTGAAGTTTCTTCAAAGATAGATAATGAGGTACCTCTCTGGGCACTGTCATGATAAAAACCTTTTCCTTGTATTGAACTGCAATTTCCCATGTTGCAGTTTGCATCTATTATCTCTTGCTCTATGACTTTATACCTCTAAGAAGACGCTTATCCCTCTCACTCCTCCATTAGGTAGATGTGAACAGAAATAAGGCCTTCTTAACAGACTCTTCTCTAATGTCATGTCCTCCAGACTTGCACTAAATGCCATGGTTTAGGTGGGTTGGATTGGTTGATAGGTTGGACACGATGATCTTGAAGGTCTCTTCCAACCTATTCTATTCTATTCTATTCTATTCTATTCTATTCTATTCTATTCTATTCTATTCTATTCTATTCTATTCTATTCTATTCTATTCTATTCTATTCTATTCTATTCTATTCTATTCTCTTCTCTTCTATTCTATCCTATTCTATTCTATCCTATTCTATTCTATTTGCAGCTACTGTGTGCACATCTCCCTTGGTTATAGACAGCATCTCAGTTACATGAATAGTGATCAGATCTATGAGACTTCCCCAGTCTGTCCATTGTCTTCTGCCCTAAACAGAATCTGACCAAAGTTAGAGCTGCAGCTGAATGACTCCAGCACTGAATCCCAGCAATTGCTCCAAGGCCAGCTAACAAAAGGATTATGCATCTTTAAAACAGGTAGCTGTTTCTAAGTTACTAAGTAACTAAGTATCTCCTTCATGTGTCAGACTTGTCACAGCCACCTATCAGGTAAGTCATTGGCTGATGTACTCTCAAATATCCACTAGTTATGATAGGAACTCAACGTGATCTAAAAAGGTATTATCTTTTTAAAAGAAAAAAAAAAAATGCAGAAATTGGCAGAACATGGAACAACTCCTGCAACAGTTCCTGTACTATACCACCTGATAACAGGGCAGAAAAAAAGGCTCTAAGCCATTCTTTGATCCGCTTGTGTAACACAGGAGTATCACTCAAGAAATACCTCGTGGGACAGAGATAAACAACAAGGTAACACAACTGTTGTATTGTGTCCAGCTTTGTACATATCACTGATCATCTCTCTCTTGAAAAACGTTACCAGCTTCTGAAATCCAGCTTCTTCTCCTTCCTCTTCCTCATTAATTGAAAGCTGGGACATTGGACCAGTAGTAGCAAACATACTCTTGACATGTAAGAGAGAGAAAGGAGAAAGGAGAGCAATATCTCCTTAAAGGGCTCAAAGAATAGCAACCTAATAATCACATAACTGACTAAGGGCATTGAACTAAAACCCACTACCTAGAAATTGGAAATTTGTAATGCCTGTCAATTTGTAACAGAAAATCTTGTCATCTTTGTATGATGTGAAGAGACATCACATGCATGTATGAGATGAGCAACAGTACTAATAAGCAACCTTTTATGAATGATAAGCCCAGGAACTTAAAGACTACAACTAGCTAATAATGTGAATGATTTAAAACACGGACTTTTTCTTTGCTATCTGAATAGCCACTACTTCCTATAAAAGGGTATATTTCATTTTGGTTTAGATTTTTTTAGGGGGTTCTTTGGTACATTCTATATTAGAAATGCTTTGGCTCATTGCTGCCTAAGTTAGGTAAGAAAAGGAGATAGTAATCAGATAAAGATCTAGCCCTCACATTTTTAACAGCCTAAAATGTTCAGAGATGTCAGATATTTTTACACAGACTATTCTCTCTTGTATATTGCAACTGAGAGAGCATGAGAGCCAACGACCATTTAAACCATTAGAGCAACATTTTCTACTCACCTAACCGTCTTTGGAGCCTCAAGTTTCATTGATTTTCCACGGGACTTATCTTCCTCAGTCACTCCAGGGCTTTTGAAGACGTCATCACTAAGCAGTAATCTAATATTTTTGTTTGTTTGTTTGTTATCAATTGCTACCAGCCCTGACTAGTCAAAGTCAAAACCATTCCACTTCCTGGCTTAAAATAAATACCTGAAACTAAACCACACAACAAAAGTTTGATTCACTACAAACACTATTGACAAAAGACCACAAAAACCCACCTTGGGAACCAGATGGGTGTTGCTCAGTGAAGAGAAACGGATTAAAATACTCAAGTGAATCCACATTAGTCATCCAGCCTGTGAACAACACACAAAGCTCCATTTTGCCTTACTTATTTTTTTATTAAATAAACTACTATCTTCAAGGAATAAGGTGGTTCAGGACAATTAAGCTGCCATCTCAGATAGGCTAAGTTGGCACAAAATTTCAGTCATGCAGCTAGATCTGATCTATTCTGAACTGTTTCAGTCTGATGAACCATGTGTAGTATGAAAATGAGTAAAAAAATCTCCCTCCTATGCTGCTAAAAATACCAGTAGCAGGTTAGATAGAAGCATTTAAGCCACACAAAGGAACAAAAGAGGAGACACTCAATGAAACCTGCTTTCCTCTGTTTCTTGTGTTTTAAGGAAAATTCATAAATTCTTTATGTACATCTCAGACATTAGAAGGCAACATTACTGCAAGATGTTCTCTGCATTTGAATAAAACCAGCAGAAAAATGTGACTGAGAACTCGATAGAATCAGTAAGATACAGAAATGAGGATAAATTCTAGAACTTTTCAATACTCATCTCTAATTTTCATCTCTATAAATTGCAGACTAGCTCCCTGCTTGGGTGGGTTGGTAATATTTCTCCCTTGGGTTATTATACACTCAATGCTTCTGAGGCCAGCCATGCCCCAGCTATACCTCCTTTCTCATTACTGTCCCACTTTTAGGAAGCAGGAGGCATTCAGTATATACCAGCACCATGTTCACCAAAAATTTGGAAGGATTTTTTTTTCTTGGAGGACTTTTCAGGTCAGTCTACGCTTCTGCATTTTGTGAAATAAAAACAAAATAAGATTTTTTGGTGCATTTTGGCTTTGGGTATTTTTGACAATCTTGGAAAACAAACCCAGGACTGCATTTTTTAAAAATGGATTTGAATTAATCTGTCTGCAGGACAGAATTAATTTCAGTGATTGTTCAGATAATATACAGTGACTGAGCATTATGTTTAAGGTCATTGTGCCCCCAGAAAGGAAGAAGTGCATGACTACACAGCATAAATGTTAAAATTTCTCAGAGACCTCCAGCTGCAAGATAAGCTTATATCCCTTGTCTTTCTGCAACAGGTTGCCCTATTGTAGGTCACTATAAGGGGATAAGAAGGTAATTACCCTGCATCCTTCTTACCCACTTAGTAATAATTTCTTCCCTGTATCCCCTTTCTGCACACCAGCATGTCTAGTAACAGACAAATACTGCTTCTGGAGAATGCTGAATATTGCTCCTACCTGTTTTAGGGAAACATAACCACAGCATCATGAGGAACATTATGAGGAATTTTAATAGGTGCTTTAAGACCATCACATCTAGCCAGTTTCATAGTTTCATTCAGGGTTGGAAGGGACCACAAGGATCATCTAGTTCCAACCCCCCTGCCATGGGCAGGGACACCCCACACTAGATCAGGCTGGACAGAGCCTCATCCAGCCTGCTCTTAAACACCCCCAGGGACGGGGCCTCGACCACCTCCCTGGACAACCCATTCCAGGGTTTCACCACTCTCATGGTGAAGAACCTCCTCCTCACATCTAGCCTGAATCTCCCCACCTCCAGCTTCATTCCATTCCCCCTAGCCCTATCACTACCTGAGATCCTGAGAAGTCCTTCCCCAGCCTTCCTGTAGGCCCCCTTCAGATACTGGAAGGCCACAATTAGGTCACCTCGGAGCCTTCTCTTCTCCAAACTGAACAGCCCCAACTCCTTCAGTCTGTCCTCATAGGAGAGGTGCTCCAGCCCTCTGATCATCCTTGTGGCCCTGCTCTGGACACGTTCCAGCACCTCCACATCCCTCTTGTAATAGGGGCTCCAGAACTGGACACAGTACTCCAGGTGGGGTCTCACCAGGGCTGAGTAGAGGGGGAGGATCACCTCCCTCGACCTGCTAGCCACAATTCTCCTGATGCAGCCCAGGATCTGATTGGCTTTGCAGGCTGCAAGTGCACATTGAGAGCTCATGTTGAGCTTTTTGTCCACCAGCACCCCCAAGTCTCTCTCCTCAGGGCTACTTTCCAGCCAGTCACTGCCCAGCCTGGATTTGTGCCTGGGATTGCCTCGACCCAGATGCAGGACCCTGCACTTGCTCTTATTGAACTTCATGAGGTTGGCTTGTGCCCACCTCTCCAGCCTGTCAAGGTCCCTCTGGATGGCCTCCCTTCCCTCCAGCGTGTCTGCTGCACCACACAGCTTGGTGTCATCAGCAAACTTGCTGAGGGTGCACTCAATGCCACTGTCCATGTCACTGACAAAGATGTTGAATAAGACAGATCCCAGGACTGATCCCTGAGGGACTCCGCTTGTCACTGGCCTCCACTGGGAAATGGAGCCATTGACAGCCACTCAGTTCAGCTATGAGATGAACTGAAGAGAGTGTCCATTTGACATTTACACAGAGGCTTCTTCTTTGATAAGTTTGTCTCAGAAAATCATGCATTTAGAATCGCTCTTTAAATTGTTTTTTTGTGAGAAAGCTGTTTGATTTGTATTTCAAGATGATGAGGCCCAAAACCAACTGCCAGTTGCGAGTTGATTTTTGGAGCTTCCTTTCAGCTGCGCTAGCTCCTGTTTATTAAATTTAAGATATGTATTTTTTATTTCTCAACAGTACTTTGTAGTTTTTTCCATTACTGGCAATTAATTTGATCAGTGAAGGAAAAAAAGAACACTTTCATGTATTGCTATGTTTTTTAATTCTCTGCTGATGTGTGATTAAGTATTCTCTTTCACACAGAACAAAGAGACTTGTTTCTCTGTTATTTTCTTCTCTTTTGTTTTAGGAAGTACAGATGAATCCATTTTATCTCAATGTGATATTTCTAGTAAAAATTACACTGATTATTTATTTTATAAAGTTTTTTTAAAAATGTCACTTTTCCCCCCAGAGTTACAGATAAGCTGAGAATTCAGTATTTTATGTAGAACTTTTTTTTTTGTTTCCTGAATGATAAATGCTGTTAAAGGAAGCTTACTGTAGAAAGTATAGACATAAGTTTGATATGAAGATTTTAGTGTTAAATCCAAAAGTCCTTCATATTCCATGAGGACCTGCCAGGCAGTTCACCTTACATTTTTTGACTCTCAATCTCTTCCAGAAGTCAGAACTACTTTACAGAAAGGAAGGAACCACAGCATCAAATGGCTTGTTTTATGTTAAACACAGAAGAACAAGGGGAAAAAAAGCAGTTTGTGTGGTCCAAATTAGCAAAGATGAACCAGATTTCTCATCCTGATCCCACATTTCAAGACATGAAAATTCACCTAAAATTGAATTTAAGAGTACTTTAAAATGATGGATGTCCATTTAAGAACCAGGCTGAATAAACTTAAGGAATGAATTCTCATTATTTGAATTCAAGCAACTGAAAAATAATTGTAACTGAAGAACTGAAAAGAAGAAACCAATACTGGAAATAATTAGGTTGGGTGATGGTCTGATCTTACCAAAAAGAAAAATAAAATGATAAAGGCAACATTATTGCAGAGAAGGCAGGCTGTTGCAAGGTTAGTCAAAGAGAAATCAGATATTGAAAAGATTAGATTATTTTTTGTCAGCATCAACATTTATAATGGACTGAATCCCCAGGCTCTTATGCATCCAGGTATCACAGTCTCAAGCTGCGCCAGGGGAAGTTTAGGCTCAAGGTGAAGAGAAAGTTCTTCACTGAGAGAGTCATTAGTCATTGGAACGGGCTGCCCGGGGAGGTGGTGGAGTCACCATCCCTGGAGGCATTCAAGAGGAGATTGGACGTGGCACTTGGTGCCATGGTCTAGTCAAGGGTCTGTGGTGATAGGTTGGACTCAATGATCCTCGAGGTCTCTTCCAACCTTGGCGAAACTGTGATACTGTGATACTGTATTTATGGTATTTACTCCTGTTTGCAGGGAGGAAAGGAGTATTTTAAAGAACAAAGACTTTCTGGGAGCAAAGAAGAACAACTTTCTACAGAGTTAAGATGCATATTGGTCAAAAAGGTCTAGCTGAAAAACATAACAAACAGCTATGCTAGGCAGACTGGTAAACCACCCAGGAGGAGAAGACAATCTAGTGCAAGAGTAGTAATAGAATGTATGTTGAGAAGGGCTTTGGAAATACTGGAAAAAAAAGATCATGGTTTTAAGAAAGCAAAGAGTTGGTGAACTTTTGATAGGTAGAGAAAATGAACTTAGGGAGGGGTTTTTTGAAGAAAAATGTTGTTATGCAGTTTTTAGCTATGATAACAAAGCATTTCCAGCTCTTTTAAAAAATCAGTATGAAATTAAAGGGCATAAATCTCTACTTCCTGCACAAGACAAAGGCAACATCAGACTAGATATAGGAAATAGCTTTCTCCCAACCTGTTTGCAGTGCCTCCAAGTTGCACATGAAGTGGCAAGATTTTACTGTTAAGTCTTTTTTGTCATTGTTTCCTACAAAGTCCTTTTTTGTTTGTTCCCATAAAATCCTTAAAAGACGCAATCCCTATGAAGGTGGCAATTAAACAAAAGCACCTCTATGCGACTGACAAAGAGTGTTCGATGAAACAGAATCTAATACAATTTTTTTTAAAAGCAAATGTGTATCACAGGAATTTAATAAGCATCAATGCACCTTATTGTATAAAGCAAAATGGTGTAAAATGCTAATACAGGTAGGCAGGGAGGGAATTAACACTTCAACATTTTTTATTCATTTGCTCCAACTGTACAAAGAAAATAAGCTTTATGTAAAGCAAAACCTAGCAACCTACACATCAAGGCATACCTTCTGCTTACATCTGCATACCTACAATTACATTAGATGGTCTCATTTTAAGAAAAATACTAAATACTCAACATTTCCTACTTTGCTTAATCATTGCAACAATAATTCAGTTCAGTTGCAATTGGAAACCTGACTATATTATTCTTCCATTTTAATAAGCCTTACAAATGGAAATCTATTATGCCTAAACAGCCTGTATTAAAAAAAGGGGGAAAAAAGGAAAAAAAAGGAGAAAAATCAGAGGCTATTAGAAAGCATTCCTTCTTTTAAAAGTGTGCTCAAAGGCTTTAGAAAACATTTAATGGTGATTCATTCTCTTTCCATTCGACAGCCATTGGCTCTGAACTAGAAATGAATCTCTATAGAAGAGGTCTCTAGGATGGGTCTGCATACTCTGAATGCCACGATGTCCCTCTTTGTTGGGCATCCTAGGACAGATGGCTCTGCAAACAGCCTCTTTCATAAAGTGTATATCAATGCCAAAAAATCAGTTGCTATGCAACTTCAGTATCCCTTCACACCAACAGAAGTAGGTGATGTAAAAGCTTGAAAAAGCTAGTTGTTTAGGGTAAAGAGCCTGCAAAGACGGTACGATTCCAGGTTTTCCCATAGGTCATTGTCAAAGTAATCTGCAGTAGCTGAAATGGAACACCATGGCAACTTGCCTGCTGACCTGAACTAAGGTGAACCTGAACCCTGTGTGTCAGCTGGCAGTCTGGCAAGCAAGCAGCAAGGAATCCTGAAACAAGTGGACAGTGGATCTCCACGTGCTAAAACAATGATTATTTCATTTCTCAAAGGGGCAGTGGACAGTAAGACATCTTCAGCAAGAGCAATAGAGACTACAGTACTCTATAAATGAACACAAGTGTTTGCCTCTCTCCTTTTGTGGAGTGGTGAAGAGATGACACTGCTGGAGGTGTAAATTATTTAACTGCTAAGTAATTATATGAAGAGGGGACTACGACCTTTATTTTGCTAACTGTCTATTAGAAGAGCTTCTCTAATTTTGACTGGGTCAAATTAGACAATTTCCAGAAATAGTTCTTGACCTTCAGCACATAAACCTCGAAGGCAACTATTGCACACCAAATAATTAGCTAAGTGATATATTACTGGATCATACTATAGCGTCCTTTAACAAGATGACATTCTACATATGCAGGCTCTGAACTCCTATTTTCCAAGTCTGAGTTCTGCACAGATAAAAGTGAACATTAATAAGGGAACAGAAACCAGAGGCTCAAGTATCTGAACCATGAAGAGGAGAATCATTTAAATTGCTTCAATCTTTTGTTTCTGGCACCACGCCGTCTAGTCATATAAAACTGTAATTGAAACCATGCGGTGTGTGTAGTGGGTTCATTACTGGCTCTGACTGAGTTGTCTCATGTGCTAACCATGTACTGATTTTTTGCATCCTTAGGGTCAAGAATGCTTCACCTATGCATTTGTTACCACATACAGGTTCTTACTCCTTCTAGGAAATTAAAACTATCTAGTATTTAAGAGCCACAGATTGATTTCTGAGTCCAACCCCTATGTGATACTGAATGGCATGTTCAAGGATATGTAAAATAAATCATCTGTGAAGATACTGTATTCATAGACTTCAAATTTAACAACTATTTAAATAATTGATTCACAAGGCTTTACTATAATATATATACTTGGGTATGATAAACACTCCATTTACTGCAAATCATTATTTGCTGAGTAATAGCTTTCCAGGGCTCAAAAGAATGCATGCATTTTAGAATCAAGTACCTTGCTTACAAATAATTAATATATGATTTTAGTATAAAGTTTAAGTTTAATTACATGTGGAGAAGACACCAAGTATCTCCTCTAATACACCCTATAATGAAACCCGTATATTTTACACAATATATAAAATTAAAGTCTGATAATGATACTTTTGTAGAATTTAACACAATTGTAACTATTTCGTTAGACTTTACTCCTTAGATTAGAACTGTCAGAGAATTAAACTTTCCTTCAGAAAATGCAGGTCAAAAGTCTATCAACATCCAAAATATTCCTTGTCCTCTAAAGTAATGCACTGCCAAATAAGCTGAAGCACTAGGAAAATACAAAGATACATGTGACTGCAGGGTGAGAAAGCTGTAAATGTTGACCTGAGAACAGTGAGAGATTTTCAGAACAAGCACTATACTTTGGGGCTCAAATCTTGACTTGTTTTAGAAGCATGAACAACAAAAATATTTCACACAATTGGTGTATTTACTACTACTCTTGGACATGCATTGCAACTTATTTGACTGCTCCTATTCCATCTTGAGGTCACCTTTCTTCTTTGGAACACTGTTAGCCACTTCATCAGCCTATGAAACCATAAGCACTTAACTTTTACATTCCAAGCTCTAATAATCCATGGCTGCCCTGGGAATTCATGGAGGGAATAAGTTAAGCACTTCAACTTAGGAAAAAATATTATTAACATGAGATAATTCAGCTTGTACTTATTTGTGAATACAAACATGGCCTGTGCAGGCTGTGAAACAACTTTCTTTAGCTATAAATGGAAGTAACTGCAATTCTTAAATAAAAATGTATTGTTCTTTCACACCACCCAGGAGCTGATAATATTTATGTCTGTATATGCTTCACTAAGGAACTTCTTTGACAAAGAAGAAAATCTGAGCATAGCTGGTTTGCTATTTATCCATACAAGTATTGTCATAACAAGACAGGACTACTTTAAAACTAAGATGGTGGTTTTAAAGAAAGTAGCCCTTTTATTTACACTAAATAAAAGCTAAGCTATAGCACATGATTAGTGTAACATTTTAAAAGATTCTGTGCAAACAGTCAGCAACTTGTAGATTTCCTCAGCGTGATCCATTTCCTTCTGTAGCTTAGCAACATTAAGACTATAACAAACAAAAATTAATTGTGCCAATGCTAATTTCCATATGTGATGCTCATCCAAGTGCACTGGCACCATTTACATTTTAACCTGCAATGTGCCTACATTGCATGCATACAATAAGAAATTATTACAATGCAGCTCAGGGAACCATAATGGTGTTGTGTTGCATGTAAGCAGGAACTGCACTCTATCAGTAATGCTGACTGTCAGTGGGAGCCAGTGCAGCTGAAGCAGATGTTTCATGTTGATAAACAGAGACTGGAGATTTCTAAGCCACTTTTTCTTTTTTCTTTACTACCTCTACCATACTTGGCAACACCTGATCTAGCACGTTTGCCATGTGCAGCCACTCTGCTTAGACTTGTTCATCTTTCCATAATTCCAAATTAGCCATGATAAATTACAAACCCCCTCTTTCAAAGCTCCACATTCCTTTGGCTATCAGATAGGGGCATTTAACTTTCTTTTGGTTATCCTTTCTTCAGAATTTAAAAGGGAAGGATTCAGCCTACATCAACACCATTTATCAGCACAGCTATAAAACAATGCACAATGGGTATCTCCAATCTAAGGCACACATTATTTTATTGGAAAAACAAGTGAATTACCAAATGCAAAATTCAGTACAATGCTTCAAAATTATACTCTGCCATGCTCACCATATTTCTTAAATCCACCACAGCATGAATAGTCATAGCTAAAGATAACTAAGGTAACTGAAACCATGTTCTGCAACTAAGCAAAACAGGTAGGTTGGTACAAAAGCTACCCTAAATTCATGCAATAGTTTATATGGGATGAGACTTCTGTGGCTCAACTAGTCCAAATCCCAAGTTCAAAGCAGATCCAGTAAGACCTGACCAATCAGGACACTGCCCAACTAAGTTCTGAATATTTTCAAACATGAAGTCCTGATGTCCTCTCTGGGACCCTTATTTCAGGGTTTGACCATATTGAACAAAACTGATCCTGCATTAACTGAAATGTCTTGTCTTTCAACCTGTGTCTGTTGCACCTTATCCCATAGCTGTGCATCTTGAAGAACAGGATGGCTTCATTTTCTCAATAACATTCTGCTGGACAGCTGTGGACAGCAATACCTGCCCCAGAGACATGGAAAGGGTATTCTTGTAAGCCCTGGGTTTACTTGCCTGGTCATTTGAGAGCAGGTGTAGGAGAAGGGTTATTTTTGGATAGCTTTGGAACAGCTATGTTTGATCTCTGACGTAGAAAAGAATGCAAACATCTTGTAACCGAAGGGAGAAACTTGGCAGAATTTGGTTGGATGTGTTAGAGTATTGTTTTGTTATTTTAACCTATTGTATGCCTTAATTACATGCATGTCAGTAGAAAATAACCAATTAAATGTGACAAATGTGCCTTCTGATAGAGTATATAAATTCGCTGCGTAACATAATCAACATCTTTGCCTACTAGCATCTTGGCCTGGAAGCTGTGCTCCTGGGTGATCGAACACCTACACCCGTATTACAACAAGCAGGTGTGGAGAGAAAAAGGTTAATCACTTATCTACTACCATTCCTGAAGAAATAAAGCACTGTACACTGAAATGGTCTCAGAGCCTGTCTGTGGAGTCCCTTCTTCAAAGCAGTAACTTTCCCTGCTGCCCTTATGGCATGACCTTGGACACCCACACAAGTTACAGATGTCTTGGGTAGTGTAGTTCAACACTTCTCTTTTTTTTCTGACCATTCTTTAGATTTGGGAATAAACTCCTCTTTGTAGGTGACATCTCAAACATCAACCGAAAGGACAATTTTTTTTCAAGTATCTCTGCAGTTTTCCTCTCTTTCCCCTCAAGGAAAGGTCATGTTAGCTATACATTCCAAACTTCTGGACATAACTGAACTATGCAGGGTTTTAGGAGCCGTGTATCAGCCTGAATGTCAAGGGAAGACAACCTTCCACCTTACAAATTAGTTTATAAATTAGGTAACAGTTTACCAACAGAGGACAACGTTGGGATGCATTCTGGAAGATGTGAACACAACACTCAACCTCGATTCAATCTGAGTTACGATTTATGACAATGAACATAAGTCTAACAAGAAGACAAATTATACCTTCCTCAGTGGTTAAAATATTTGGAGTAGAAAAAAATAATAATGACAAAAAAAAATAATAATGACTCTGGAATTTATTGTCCTTTACAAGTTCTATAGTATTAGTTGCAATCAAATCTCTACTAATTAAATGTAAATTAGGCTAGAGGAATCAATGTACATAGAGGAAGTAAAACAATGGCAGAATGTAGCTTACAAAATATAGTGAAAATAGCTTGCTAAAATGTAAGGACTTCCAAATACTGTGAGGCTTTTCAAGATATTTTGTTATCACTAGGGCTCCTAGCTTTGCAGAGTCAGAAAATATTTAATGTTTAGCAAAATTCAGTTGCAGAGGAATGTTAATATGTAAAAGATTATTTTAAGAAGCACAAATTATTTCATTAATTGAATTACTAGCATAAAAATGACAGAATTTAGAGAACATCAGGGACACATTTTTAACACTAAGCCAAGCATTAGAAAAAAAAATTATTCCACAAGCCTTTCTCTAATCACAGCATCAACACTGCCAGAATCTTCAAGAGTAATGCAGGTAAAATGTGGCTGTTGTGTTAAATTTCCAGAGGTTTTCATCACCGTCACTGTAACTGTGCCGCCTTTTCCCAGTCACTGATCACAGTAATCTCTGCCCACCTTCAAATGGCACCGAGTAAAGACTAGTTATTCTAAAATTCTGCCTTATGAGCTCCCATACTATGAGGTTAGCTGTGAAGATCTCTGTGCAGATCTCCTTCTCTTCCACTGTCTGATCCACTACCTCAGAGGAGATGCCACACCAAGAAGCAAGTCAGGGATTCTGATGCTTCAAGGGCTCACTGGGTGTGAGGGCTCACTGCCAACAGGTCAGTTGAGCTGTCACTAGGGAAAGACTGGGAGCCGAGTGCCTGTGTGCAGAGGAGTTAAAAAGGGGCTCTGCTGGTTTTGTCCCACTGACGAGCTGGGTAAAATAAGGCAGAGCTTACATAGGGAAGATGAGCTACTCATATAGATCCAAACTGCTTTGGAGGCAATGTTTTAGGGAGATAGTCCATTTGTGCTGTGCACAAAAGACAGAAGCTGCTCTGGAGTAATGGTACTGGACAAGAGACAGCCCTCCGACAGGGCTATTTCTGGGAAAAGGGACAATGCACAACAAATGATTTATTCAAGCAAGTCACTGCGCATGAACAATTAAAGTATGGGAAGGAACAGGGTAAAATACTCTGAAGCACCTACAGGACTTGGCAATCTTCATTTTGGAAACAGATCAATTTTAGTGGGAGTCTAAAATTCTTGTCTGCATCTGATGCTATGTAAAAATCTCACTTAAGTCCTGTGAAAATTCTACCTTGGTGTAAACCATTAAATCTGAACCAGAAGGTGGGTTTGATTACATCTTCTGGTACAGTATATTTAAATATATTTTTATCTTACTAAGAGAGTAACAAAAAGAATGCAATGGGATTTCTTAATCCTTGAATTATAAACTGTAGCATCATTGAGACACTCGTTAGCCACTGATAAAGGCTTCTGTGCATATTATTTTATTATTTGTATTTTAGATTAAAAATCAAACCAGCATCTAGCAATGATAAACACCATGAACCTGGCACTGCCTGTCAGACCTGTGCCTGCAGGTATAAATTGGTATTTTCCAGTTACTTTATAATCATGAATAAAAATAAATACCTTTCCATCTGTATGCAAATTTAAATACCATGAAGATTCTAAACTTGGTGTGTGCATATATACACATATATATACACATATATATATAAAGCTTCTAATTTCCTTTTGTGCCTTTTCACCCATTCAACCTTTGTGGTATTTATGACTGGTCAAATGTTTACATTTGTTTGAATTAACTAATGGCTTAGGGTTTTGTGAAGGTCATCATGCTGGTTTACACACATGGCTGAATTACTCATCTCCAGAGCTAAAAACATCAGATATTAAATTTTGAGTTAAGCATCCTTTCTAGCAGGGACTGCAAATCACCCTCTGCAACAATGCCCTCCTTCAACCTTGACAATGCCCTAAATGTCAGACACTACCACCCAGCCATCAAATCCCTGCAGCCTTCTGAAGGTCACTGCTCTCACATCCTCCAGTCTGAGCTCAGACATTCAGCACAGCCTTCTGGCTGAGGAAACCCCTGTTCCCACCAGCATCCTTTGGTAAGCTGGGCTACATCTGCAGCCCTTCAGCACAGCCACAGTTACTCCTGACTCCCTTTTTATGGAATGAGGAACTCGGTGAAGAAAGGAGCCTGCAAAACATACTAATCCAACAGGTCCTATGTTCTGCATCCACTGTGGAGCATCTAGTCCTACTCTCAAAGAATAAGAAAAAGACCCTGAGCATCCATTCAAACCCACAAGTATTTTTAGAACTGCAGGACAGATCTGACATCTGAAATGCTCTCTTACTGTCACAAAATAGTACATATGTCTTAACTATGTAATACTCAGTAATGGTAGCTTCTGCCATCCCCCCTGTTTTTCCTCTTTGCTACAGCTATTGCTCCCACAGCACACTGCCAAAAACACAAGAGATGAAAGAATGAGAAGGAAAGAGAAAGAGCAGCAAAAACTTAAACTTAGCCAAACTTGCTTGGCTTACACACTTGCAAGAGGAAGCAGTCTTCTCCCATAACTACACTTGACTGCAACCCATCACAGAAGGAAAACACAACAGGCAAAGAAACTGCAGCTGTTACTGGAAAAGATGTACGAAGAGATGCTGCCAAACTTATTTCCAAAAGTATCACAAACCTGAACATCCCAGGAACACTGAGACTCTGCAGTATGGCTGTGTGTAAAGAGAATAAGCAAAGCCATCAGAAATGTTTATCTGCCTGTATGACATAAAGGAAAGTGTAGATATTCCCTCATTGACAAAAACTAAACAAACAACTAAACACAGCTTTCTAAGAACCACTGTGAGGCCAACGGAAGAAGAAGAAACAGACCTAGGAACCTTGTAGGGTGCTGGAAGTTATGCCAACCTTTTATTTCAGAGCTCCCAATGTATCATTTAGGTGTAATGGATTAAATGTATAATGGAAATGCAGAGTCATATTAATGGAGGCAAAAGCAACAAAAAATGCAAATGTATAGACTGTAGAAAGTAATGCTACTTGAATTGCTAATAATTTAATTACACTTAATAAAAATTAAACAGAAGTTTCTCACAGCATGAGGTTGCCAACGTACTGTGGGCAGAAGCAGACACATTACACAGAACTGAAGAGTTTGAACAATTTCCTGCGTAACTGTATAAAAAGTTTAATAACTTTGTGCTCACAACGAGAAGTTCTAACCTTTCACATCTTATCCAGATGCAAGAACATTTTGTTGAATACAGTCACCCAGAATGACAGCACTTAAAGATGTAAAACACTGCTGTTCACCACAGCCCAGCATTAAATCTGAACCTTTCAATCATGACTATTTAGCTCTCAACTTTGTTAGTCGCCTCATATAGCTTCTTAGCAGGTTCAGCGAGCTGATGTTGGTAACAATAACCCATCTATCTGTGCACAGAAACCTATTGAAGTGAGTACAGCTCTGAGGCAGGGTGATAGGTTCAATCACTTACGGACAAAAAAGAACAAATTTTAAGTCACATTGCTCTCCTTTCCCTCTCCTAAAGTAAGGAAGTTGAGGAGTTATTTTACCTGTACCAGAAGCACTCTAAACACCCACTAACACTAACAGTGTGTCCTGAAGTCTGAGCAGCTGCAGAAACAAATTATATTCACATTATACTGAATTCTCAAGGAACAAACAACATTCATTTTGTGTCATTATTAACCTAACAGACCATAAAATGCAAATAATCTAAAGTATGATTCAATTAATGTTTTAACAACTACAGCTATTCTTAATAAACAGAGGAAGGGGAAAAAAAAGACAGAAAAGAATAGCTCAGTTCCATTTTGATGAACTTACTTCTTTTCAGTAAAGTAGAATCATAGAACGGTTTGTGTTGGAAGGGACCTCCAAAACTCATCGAGTCCCATTTCCCCACAGTAAGCAGTGACATCCTCCACTAGATCAGGTTGCTCAGAGCCTTGTTGAGCCTGACTTTGAATATCTCCAGGGATGGAACCTCAACTACCTCCCTGGGCAACCTGTTGCAGTGTTTCACCACTCTCATGGTGCAGAACTTGTCACTAACATCTAACCTAAATCTCCTCTTCTCTACTTTCAAACCATTGCCCCCTGTCCTATCACTACAGGCTTTTGGAAACAGTCTCTCTGCAGACTTCTTGTAAGTTTGTGAAAGCAATGAGGATGCATTTGCTCAAGGAAAGTTTGAAGAAGCAAAGACATGTACTTTAAGTAGACAGGATCATTAACCAGCCTTACCAAACCTGCAGAATTTCACCTCAATCCAGTTTATCATATTTCTTATTAAGATCAATCCCCATGAATATTGAGATGCATTATGTTTTTATTGCTCAGATCAAGAGAAGGTTTCCAGTTTCTGGATAACCAGCTGTGTGGTCTGGAGACTAATTCTCACCTTTTTGACATCATAGGTTTTACTGCTTTGGAAGATACAATGGGTAAGTTAGTTTCAACTTTGTTAACTGATACAACTGGCCTGAAGTTGGCAGGTATGCATTGGTGTGGATGTATTACCTAGGTACATATGTATATACATTCTCTTTTCTCTCTTTCTTCCCCAAAAAAATTGGAAATTCCATAAATAATCCAAGAAATAAAATAAGATTTACAGTTGCTATGTAATGAATTAGTTGCATGTAGACTAGTGATTGCAGCAACACAGTTTGTTCTGCTGAGTGAGGAATAATAAAACCTAGGGACCAGCATTTGCTGAAATATTTCAGCTTTATCACTCAGGAGGGTGACACACTAACTGATGATACACCAATTCCAGAACATTTCAGTTTATGGAAGTCAATTTAAAAGTCTGAAATATCCAAAACTTTTTCTAGATTTGAGAAAATCAAACTTTGCTTTGCTTTCAAAAGATTTGGTTTTGATACCAGCAAAAAGTAATATGGTAAATAGATGGGAAAATATGGACTATTTTAAGTGCTGCAGCTTCTAGATGTGGAAATTTCTATCTCTGGTTGGAAGGCATGAGCCATGGGCTAAGAAGGGAACAATATTTCACAAGCAAGAAAAGAAAGTCATTGCAAATAGACTGGCATTTCTCACTGCACCTATGTTATCCTATACTTCTAAAATTAATTGAATCCAATTGCCTAGGTTTCTATGTGAGAAAAGAAAACAAAAGAACAAAAGGGGGAGAAAAAAGGCAAAAAGCTAGCAGGGGAGTTGAAATGAAGCGCTAATATTTAATTGATATTAAAACTAAGTTGGGAGCAAATCAATACCCAATAGATTAATTTTGGTGGTGAACTATTCAAGTTATTAATGGATTTCTCTCCTCTAACAAACTAATGTCTTGCTGCTGTAGAGAATTTCTAAAGTTTTGTTTAAAAGTTCAATTAACCCTTTGATGAATGGAACAGTAATTTGTCGTACTGCTGTGACAAGCAAAGGTGTTTCAAGCAACACACACACCAGATCTATTAAAAAAATTATAAAGAACTTTCCTTCTAGTTTTATATTGTGAATCAATAATTTTCCCTGCCATTTTGCCTGATGTTGCATTAATGGTGCTGATCAGGTGTCAATAACTTCAACTACAGTGAATTAATACCCCTCAGACCCTTCTCAGCACAAACTCCATTCACTCCCTCTTGATCTGCTTGCTTTGTGTAAATAATTCCATTGACACACAGCACAATTTGTGTGGCTAGAACAGATCTCTAGGAATCCAGACTGCTTTCCTGATCTAGAAACTACACAAACAATTGCTGTTCTCCAAAATCCAGATACAACTAGTGTTATCTACAGCATAAGATAACATTTCATGCAACCACTGATCAGTACTGTCTGCATAATTATTGCTCAAACCTTGGGAGCTTCACCAAATTTTGTATTCAGCATAGGCACTTTATCCTGTTCCTCTGCATTTTTGTTATGATAATTCTAAATTGACAACATTATTCTTCATGACAGAAATAGCTCATATTACATGAATATTAACACTGCAATAAAATATCTGCAATTTTGACAAGATAAACTCCAAAATTTTAAAAGCTATTAAAATAAACTCAAGTAACTTTTTTTTTTTTTTTCCTTTTCTTAAACTACATAGTACAAAGTTGCCAATGTATTGTAAGTTGTTCCTTTTTCCACATCCTAAACATTACAACCCTTCCATGTTGGGTTTGGTTGCGTGTGAAAATCATTGTGAGACTTAAAAGAATCAGAGAGAGAAGAATGTTTGTCACATATAAAAAGCGGCACCAATAATTATTCAATTAATTTAGAAATCGGCCCCAGCAGTGAAGTATATGAGATTCCTGCTGATGTTGGTCATCTGAGAAATGATGATTTATTTCTCTTCAGTGCATGCTTACTTATTTGGATACAATTTTCCATTACGAAATCAAAACAAAATAAGAAGCCCAAATATTTGCATGGTTTCTTCAGACAGACTGAGAAATAAATTCAATACTAATAAGTATGCTTAGCACAGCTGATTTAGTCCATGTCCATGAAGTGTAAAACAGGCAAACTCCCCAATGTAGTTGTTAACTTTACATATACTTTTTTTTTCATGTGTTAATCAATAAGTGGAATTCTACGCAAAATTAGAAGCAGACCCTGCAATATTAATTTCTTAAGGATATTCTTAATGATTTCTGTTACTTGCCATAAATCCCAATCACAATTTCATTCAGGTGAATGCTGCTACTTTTGATTTATAGCAAGGCAATGAGGTTTCATATATGAAAGTTTAAATCACCTGTGATGGCTGAACAGGAAAAGGGAAAAAAAGGTAACCTTTCAGATCCAGCCTTTTAGTTTGCCCCTTCAACTATATACATGTTTGACAGCTGAGTCTGAAAATATGCATAAAAAGTAGCCAGGTAACACAGCAATACAGGATGTAAGAATATGCAGCACTACATCCCACAGACTCATCATAAGCAAGACTGGAGACTGGATTACTCAAAAGAGCAGCAGAATGTCCCCAAAAGGTACCACACATCTTTGAACCAACAAAAACAAAGTAAATTTGCAGGACAATAGAGAAGCAATGAGAAGCTGTATTGGTTTTAGTCTGTAATACTATTTCTATAATTTGATGTGGTTAACCTACATGGTATTAAAATAACCTTAACTTATTTACCTTTGAAGCTGATCTGCCTGTTCTTCACTTCGCTTTATGGAAAAAAAATAAATCCAAAAGCATTACCTTAATGGCAATGCTTGGATTAAAGAGGGTCTTAAAAATCAAACAATATCTTGTCTGTAAATGTGACTCAATATTCCCAAAGTTGGTAGAATTACCACTTCTAAAAATGTACAGTAATGCCAGATGCTGCAGCCAGTTGTTGTTGACTACTAAAAGAGAAAAAAAAAAAGTAAATTTGAGCACAACCTGACAGTGTGATGCTCTATTACAACTCTCATGTTTCTTGTAGAATTCCAGCTGGGAAATTATAACTGGAAGACATCTGTCCTTGTATCTTATGTTCCAAAAAATCTGGAAATGACAAGCTTTTTATGGGACTAGTGAAAGCTTTTTGTTGAAAATATAATTTCTGAGATAATCAATTATCTATCCAATTAGATAGCTTTTTGAATAAATTTATCTTTTCAGATAAAGGAATGACAAGTCCTCAGCCTCCCACTAATATCCTACGAATATCCTAATCAGCTTCCTACAGTCACACATGCTCTGTGAAGCAAAAGCGTGATTGGGTCTCCTTGTAATTGTGAGACTAACTTCATCTAATAGCTCTTGCTAAGTAATAAGCTTACCAGATATCATAAGAAAATTATGGCACCAAGTTGAATGCATACTTTGTACTGCTCCTGAATGAATATGAATGCCTGTTTAACTTTACTCAGCACTTGATCCTGATTCCATTCAGCTCACAGAAGAAAAACAGTCCTTGATATTAATGCAGCAGAATCAAGTCAGTATGCACGTAACCCACTCAATTTCTGCAGAATATTCAGTTAAGAATATTTAACTCTGGTTAAATAGATGCCTATGCACTTGTAAAAATGGATTTAAATATTGGAAATTCAAGAGCCAAATATTACATGGTGAATGATCACTTCCGTTGGATCCCAGCTATCCTACAACTGTTGGCAAGCTTGAGTCAAGAATATCAGACCACTCTACTTAGTGAAGTGTCTAGGACCTTTCCCTGCAATCACCCCACTTCAGAGAGTGGCCAGACTCTGCACAATGCGAGGGAACACAAGACAGGATAAATAAAGCACTTTATGAGAGCTAGTGACTTCTAGATAATCTCCAGCCATTCCTTCCGACCTAAAATGTTCAGTGCTTTGCTAACACAGATTTGAGCACAGGACATCAGTTTTGTCTTTTCAAAGGTAAATAAAAATGTGAACAATCAGGAATGGACTAATCCCGCTCACAGCTGTATCACAGGTTGCCTACCTTTTCCCTTCCTCAGTTAAAACTGTTTACATACTTAGGAGAAACTCCTAAGTTAAAAGGCTTTTGATGATCATTTTAGCTTTAAACAGAAAGTAGCTTTTCTTCTACATGAGTCCCTTCAAAACCTCCTAGACATTTTTACTGAATAGAAATCTTGCTAAACACCCCAGTCAGGTGTTGAGATACTTGTACTCCATCAGTAATTTCACTTTCAACGGTCGAACAGCAAAGTCAACCAATTGCTACTTTGTTCCTCTTCCTCAAAACAGATGAGAAAAATATTGCAGTGGTAAGCACAAAGAAGCAGCATTTGAATTTTAACTGGAACTAGTAAGGTCAAAAAGATCTGTGCTTACGCAGCCAAGTCTAGCAACATGGGGTATGAAGTGACATTGGGTGAGTATTCCAAGAGTTAATGAATACCAAGGGGGACACAAATAAATTTATGTTGATATTTTGATGGAGAGTTTGAAAGAGATTAGGTTCATAGCACGCTCCTGAGGGAACCATGACAAAGATAAGAAGGATAAGCTATGAGACTTCATTTCTGAGAATTACTTAAAAAATAAATAAATAAGCAGCCACAAAAGTTTTGATGACTGGTGTACAGAGACTTCTACCTGCACTGCAACCCTTGGGGAACAGTTCAGAAAGACAGACCAAGAAATAATGGATTTCCAAGCAAAAATAAGATACACTGAAAACAAATGAATAGAAAATGCAAAGGGGTGGTAGAAATGAAGCCAAGATATTCCAGTGAACTACAGAAACCCAGAAATTTGTAAGTAACACATTTAAACCACCACAAAGATAGATTCATTGAGGTCTTTTTCCTATCTAAATGTCATAGTTCTATTTTTAGGCACCTGGTATTTAGCACAAAATATGACCTGTACTAATTGATATTCCAATACTCTATTCAATTTGTAAACGCTATATAAAGGAAAAGACAAGACAAATGCGTTATAGACATTAAGACAACAGCATCAGCAAGGACAGTGATGAAACCTGGAAGGGTTTAGTTTACATCCTCTCAGCTAGCATACTGCACACATCAGTCCCTCACTGTCTGTTTCACTAATTTGCATGAGCACTATAATTGACAGCTTGTTAACAGTTTATTAGGAACTCTGAAACCCTCCAACAAAAACCACACACAAAACAATAGAGTGGACAGGGACTCCAGTCAGAAATTCAATTATAAAAATCCCAGTTGAAACCTGCAGGTCAAAACCTGCATCTTGATTGCATAAGAAATAATTATAATTGGGGTGGGACTAGAAAATTAGCAGATAAAGGAGTAAGAATATGAGCACAGCCACACCAGGTTAGACAAGTGATCCATCCAGCGTAGTTTCCTGTCTCCAACAGCAGGAAGCACAATGATAGCTTCCACAGTCTCTCTCAAGCACAAGCAATATGTAGACCTGGGAGCAGCTAAGCCAGGAGCGGTGTTTCATGTTTAATAGCCAGGGATGGATTTTATTCTAATATGAATCTCTCTAAATGCATTTTGAACCTTTGTAAAAGTTTGAGCACAATAAAATGGTTTAAAATATATCACTGTTGCAAAATTTTCTGTAGACAGTATCCTAATGTTGATATTTTTTGGGGGGGGAGGGGGGGGAAAATAAATTATTATGGAACCTGCAACTCTATTTTTTTTTTCTGAATTTCTAAATATCCTGTAGTTACAACACGGCCTTACTGCTGCCTACAAAGGAAAATGTCTATTAGCATGAATTGCAACATATCACATGAAAGACAATAACAGCATCATAGCACACAGAGAGAGCTATTTGTATTTTCTGGTGCAGGAGTACAGAACTACTGAATGTTGTCCTTACTTATCTTAGGATGAAAGCCTTATTATAAGCTCATTTCAGCTGAGCAAATCTCTCTGGGCTCCCTGCTGAGCAAGGCATTTAAACTTTAAAGCTAAAGGCATTCATTTTCTTTTGCTGACAGTGAAAACCTTACTGCACAAGCTCCACGATGCACATGGAAGCTTTTAGATCGCTCGGTGGCAGAATGCATTAAGGCATTTAGCTGCTTACTGCGTTGCTCTGCAGTGAACGGACATCAAAGGCATTCATTTCCACGAGTAGCAAGAGTGGACTCTTCAGTGCAACCATCGTTATCCTGCTCAGGTTTAAGTGCTCTTTAGATTCCAAATAGAGAATATGGTGATAAAATATTCTGGGCAATATTTTTCAGATCATTCTGACTTGCCATTATTTCTGAGGAGTATTTAGCATAGTGGTGCAGGCAATGGAGAGCTGAGAGGTTCTTCCCTGGGTCGAGGTACAAATTATCCATCAATATGGAAAAGACGCTTGTTAAAGAACCACAGCTTTATACTTTTTACTGTCCAAGTTCCCACCAGCTTTGACCAACAAAACCTTTTTTTTTTGTTTTCTTTTTAAACAAAATAACATTTTTCTTATTCCAGCTGGTGATCACTGTCTATGAAAAGTTGCTGCCAGACACAAACATTCACAAGTCCTTCTGCATCCTACAAAAGGCACCAAGTACTTTTATATACAAATTTATGAGCAAGGCCTTAAATGCTTATCTTCTTTTGTATTGGGTGACTCAGAGATCAGAACCAAAGTTTAATCGCTCCAGTTCACCCAAGTGTAACATCTCTGCAGATCAAACAGCCAAATCATAGAAGCCCCCTGCCACATACAGCAAGGCAAATAAAACAGAAAATCATTTGCTCTTGCGTATCTCTTCAGTTTTTCTTAGCTGAAATGTCGGATCTAGTCCTACACTCACTAATACTGAAATCAACAAAAGTTTGCTTTATTTCACAAAGGTGGTTTCTGTTCATCTGTTTTCAGAAGAAACTTCTACTGTAATACCAAAAAAAAAATAAAAAATTAAGTAGTGATGCCACAAATATGGCAGAAGGAACAAGTGAAATTAAATATTATGTTGTCAGTTATAATTTATGTGTGAGGGGTTTTTTGCTGTTTATTTGGTTAGGCTTTTTTTTTTTTTTAACACATTCACAATTTACTGTTGCAAATAAGCATGCAAGTAATTTAATACTAATTGTTATCAGTACATAGATCAGGGAGATTAGGAAATTGCTGTGTGACTGTAGCGTTCATTACCTAGACTGCACGCAGGTAGCACTACAGAGTTCACAATGCTGCAGGAATAAAGCATAAAACCAAGCCAAAATTTCATTGAAACACAGACTGATTGGCATCTGAAGAGCTAAATAGATGCAGTAATTACAGAAACACTGGCTTACCAGACTGTATTTTTTAATATATCTGTGACAAAGGCAAAACACAAAACAGAAACAAAACACAGCAGCAACCATTATTAAGTCACAACTTCAAGGAAGATTTTGTCCAGGTCAGTCCTAAAAAAGGTACACATCCTTAAGAATTCACTTTGTTGGTTGGCAAATATTTACTCTACAAAAACACGTACATATGTGACTAACCTTTAGGTGTATGAGTATTTGAGCTATTTCAGAAGTCAAATCTGCTGGAGTAGACATGAGGACAAAAACAGTTTGGATATCAAAGCACCACACAGCAAACAGGGAAGTCTCAAGAATGTACCTATGTATCAGAAAGAACCCAGGAAGGATCAAAATTTATGTAGTGGTTACCTACAACTCATCATATAGCCAGTAAAAATATAACAAAGTATTTCATGCTCTTCCTTTTCTGTACAACTGCTTTAACTGGCATGACCAACATTAACAAAAATTACTTAACATTCCACTTTCATAAAGCTCAGTAAGAATTTTTGTCTGATGTTAAGACTATATATCCATGGTACTACCAAAACACAATTTATTAGACTCACACAGAGAATGAGTCAGCTCTAGAATCTGCCCTCCTTCT
The DNA here is from genome assembly GCF_026170545.1 of Melanerpes formicivorus. NCBI lineage: Eukaryota > Metazoa > Chordata > Aves > Piciformes > Picidae > Melanerpes > Melanerpes formicivorus. Next base: position 44,563,884 of record NW_027142354.1, on the reverse strand, counting down.
GTATAGTCTGCTTGCATTTATATCCAGGCTCTGCCTGTTTCTACTTTGAAAATATGTGTAGAATTGCCTTAATGATTAGAAATCTGACAGACAGAGCCAACCCACAATATGGTAAATGGTAAAGTGGCAAGATTTAAATTTAAATTCCAAGTGTCCAGCAGCAAAGAACTGCAAGCTAAAAAGAGTGGGAATTGCTACAACGTTGGCTGGGAGTCAGTTCATACATGCTGATTGCCTACTCTAACTACCACTGATTCTGATGGTGTTTGGCAATCTTTATTTTACTTTTATTTGAATAAAGGAAAAATAAGGCATTTTAAACAGCCTCGTATCAGTTGTAAGAATAAAAACCAGCTGTATTTACTGTCCTACTAAAAAGGCCCTGCTGCTGTACCAACATTTGTGGTGCTCTGTAACTACTGAAATTTTGATACAAGATTGCATTCACTTTTATCTTACCCTAAGCCATACTATTTTCTACAACTGTAAACGAGCGGCACTATCATATACTATGCACTATCACATCATAATCTATTTAAAAGAACTGGCATAGCTACAATAGAAGCCATCCTTTTCTGTATCTTGTTCTTTGCAAATCACCCAAATGCTTGCACTTGAAGAGAGCCTTTGATTTCTTTTCATGTTGGCACTGTAAATCCCCTCTTGTTCAATACACACATATCCCTCAACTTCTGTCAAAAGCAGGAACAAATTTCCTAACCAAAACTGAAAAGTCCTTGGCTTTTCAAATGACTATAAATTGCATGGCTAAGTGCATATGGCCACAGGGCTGTCACAGTTACTTTTCTTGACAATTCATCATAGCATACTAATTCTGTAATATCATTACTGTGTCTCTTCTCACTGTACTGATCCAGCCAGTTAATTTAATCAACTAATAATAGATTCAGAAATGGATGCAAAGGGCCCTAGCACTTCAAATTATATTACTAGAGATGCACAGCAGTGAAAGAAGCATATTCTGTATTTGTCATTATATATAGCCCCAGTGAGTTATATTCTTCTAGTAAATTGGACATTTTCCTTTAAAAGGAAAAGAGAAAAAATATTTGTAGATGTTTAGAAAAGATGAAAAATTCAGTTTATTTCATACTAAGCATGACTTAGTGTCATGACATTGTACTGATCATAATTACTGCAAGTGAGTTTTAAGGCAAAAAAGCACTGCAGGAAAGAGATACATAGCTGTAGTGGAAACTAAAGGTGTAAGATTAACTGCAAAGTGAACCATTCGAAAATGGACAATTAATTTTATTAAGTTTTAATCTTCTCTGAAAATGTCAATGATGATTAAAAACATTATTCTCTAACATCTCAGCCCATTTTGCTTGTCATAATGATGAATACTTAAACTTTGCATAATATAAAAAAAACCCAAAACCAACAAAAAACCCTCCCCCAAAAAACACCGAATATGTACACAAAACTGAAATGCAGACTGCATCCAATTTTTGCTGCTGAAACTGACAATCCAAGCAGCACTCTGTGGAACTTCTGGGTATGCAACACTCTGATCTGATCTGATATTTGCTTACTCCAGCTGCAAAATCTACACAATCTGAGTGGCACATCCTGCAAGATGCCACAGAGCTAATGCAGAGGCAGGCACACTTCATACTCCATGTGGCAATTCAGAGATACATAGATACTTCTCCATGTATGCAGGTGTATCTAGCACACATACATGTATGTTCAAAGCAGCTGCATCTTTCATCACTCACCTGGTTTTGCTTTGCTGTTCTCACAAGGTGAGGAGCAAAGCTCTAACCCAGGACCACATGGAGAGCAGCATTACCTGCAGGGGTGGCTGTTCCCCTGGTAGTGACCAGGGACTGCTCTCACCTGAAGCCATGGACTGAGCTGTTTCAAGTCCTGTTTGCACTGTTGGAGTGTTGAAAAGGACAAGGATGCTACTCTGGATATGGTGTACTGTAAGGAAATCACACTCAACAGACTTGATTTAAACCCCCACATAGAATTTTCTACTTAAGATTAAACCTAGATGAATTGCCAATGTCAATCCAATTAATCTTTTGGGGAGCTCAGACTAAAGTCAATGAATCTCTTCACTTGCTGAGGCATTTTGTGTATTGGGGCCTAAAACAAGGCAAAAGTGTGTTTCCTGATGTAAACAGTTAATTTTGGCAAATCTCAGTGAGCAAGGGTGATAGAGATTTATAGACTTACTCTCTGGCCATGATTCAGGAAAGCAAATGTTTAACATTTTAAAAGCGATTAGAGACCTCCAAACCGCAATGAATCTTCTGTACCTGCCAGAGCACTTTCTCTGAAACGAGGCTGCCTGAATTCAGACTTATATTAAGGCCAGACTAAATACATATTTCTTAACACACATTATGCAGAGATCACCCTGTACTCTCTCTTTAAGGTGGCCAACATCACTTGTTACTAAGCATGATTCAAGTTATGCCTCCCTAGTCTAAAAGCAAGGCATCTGCTTGAGTACCATAATCTAACAAAACAAATAATTTTCCTTTCATCAATATACAACAGCTTTGTTCATTACTGGGAAACGTTAGGTGGTGAAGTATTGAGTGCTATGCATTTTACACTTAAATCAATGCACTGTCTTGCAGTTATGCCACCTAATGTGTTTTTAAGCCATGCGCTACAGAAATCAATGTGGTTCTTATTTGATATTCAGTGTTAAGTTCAGCCTCATAAATTTAGAATTGCACTCTGTTATTTTGATGGTTATGTATTAACCATGTCCTGTAAGTTTTATGATTTTATATTGAGGCATGCAGTAAATCATGCCAGTTATACACAAATGGCATAGGGTGGCTTTATTTTTACTGTCCATTCTGGAAGAGAAAGAAAAAGATGATTCATGTGACCTATCGGGAAGAAAAAATACAGTATATCAGATAAATTTCAGAAGGTGTATCAGTAACAAAATGAGGCTCCATAAAATTTAACTGAGTCTTTTCTGGGACAAACTGATTTGCAGCAGATAAATGTGTTTGATATACTTCATCTTACCAATATTTCACACTGGAAGAGGCACACAACAGTTGATCATTCTTTGTAACGCATCTAGCAGGTGCTCTGCTGTTGTCTAAAAATCAAATGCTACACTCTATTTTTTTTCTTAAAAATTGAAATTGATATACAGAATAAAACCCAAGCCCTTTTGCAGAACCTTCTAAGATGTTTTAGTAATGGAAAAAACTTTTCCATTTTTATATTTTTTCCGTGCACCTAGAAACTTTCTCTTGTACAAGAAGCCAGACACTCTGTTCTCCACAAGGTAAAAGGGTATCACAGTATCACCAAGGTTGGAAGAGACCTCAAAGAACATCAAGTCCAACCTGTCACCACAGACCTCATGACAAGACCATGGCACCAAGTGCCACGTCCAATCCCCTCTTGAACCCCTTCAGGGATAGTGACTGCACCACTTCCCTGGGCAGCCCATTCCAGTGATGAATGACTCTCTCAGTGAAGAACTTTCTCCTCACCTCAAGCCTAAACTTCTCCTGGTGCAGCTTGAGACTGTGTCCTCTCGTTCTGGTGCTGGTTGCCTGAGAGAAGAGACCAACTCCCTCCTGGCTACAAACCCCCTTCAGGTAGTTGTAGACAGCAACGAGGTGTTGCCTGAGTCTCGTCTTCTCCAGGCTAAACAATCCCAGCTCCCTCAGCCTCTCCTCATAGGGCTTGTGCTCAAGGCCTCTCCCCAGCCTCGTTGCCCTTCTCTGGACACGTTCAAGTGTCTCGAAATCCTTCTTAAACTGAGGGGCCCAGAACTGGACACAGTACTCAAGGTGTGGCCTAACCAATGCAGAGTACAGGGGCACAATGACTTCCCTGCACCTGCTGGCCACACTATTCCTAATACAGGCCAGGATGCCATTGGCCTTCTTGGCCACCTGGGCACACTGCTGGCTCATGTTTAGGCGGCTGTTTGCAGTTTAATTCCTTGCCATGAAACAAACCATAGGTTCCCAGACCACATAAAAATATAAAGACTTTTTGCTAGCTTCATTAAGTAGGGCTTCTCTTCAACATTTAGATAGTTTGGGTTTGTTTTTTTCATACCATAGTAATGTCACTCCTTATTCAGTTTATTTCAAAATAATTTTCATCTGTAATTAATTTAAGAATTGGTTTTCCCCTCATCACTGTGATGGTTTTGTCTGGGATGGAGTTAATTTTGCTCATAACACATCATATGATGCTGTGTTCTAGATCTGTGGCCTAAACAATGTTGATAACCCAGGGATGTTTTAGAGATTGCTGAGCAGCACTTATAGAGTCAAGGCCTTTTCTGCTCCAGTGAGCAGCAGGCTGGGGGAGAATACGAGGCTGGGAGGGGACACAGCTAGGACAGCTGACCCAAACTGACCAAAGGGGATATTCCATACCATATGACATCATGCTCAGCTGGGGGAAGAAGAACAAAGGATGAGATGTTTGCAGTTATGGCATTTGTCTTCCCAAGTCCCAGTTAGGCATGATGGAGTCCTGTGTTCCTGGAGATGGCTGAACACCCACCTGCCTGTCGATGGGAAGTGAGGAACAATGTTCTCCTTTTGATTTGCTTGTGCATGCAGCTTTTGCTTTACCTGTTAAACTGTCTTTAAGTCAGTCCATAAGTTTCCTCACATGTCCCCTTCTGACTCTCTTCCCATCCCATCTGAGGGCAAGAAGTGAGTGGCTCATTCCCCAGACAGGTACAAAAGAGCCCATCATACCACTGAAATGACCAGCACCACCAGATTTTCCCAGTCTGGCAAATCTCCAAAATGATGAGCCAGCAGTGAGAATGTGTAATGCTCTTAGTAACAGAGGACACCACTGTCACACCAGACTTCATCTATTGTCTTCTGCTTCCTCAGGTGAAATCCTAAAACTAAGATCCTCTTTAATTTTCTAAGAGATGTTAAAAGTGAGAAGACCATTTCAGGGTGTGCAGCACTGGAATCTTTCTAATGTCATCATAGCTAAAAAACTAAATGGATAAGAATCACAGGACATATTTTGTGTTTCACCTGATAGGCATTCAAATCACAGAAAACAATCTGACAGCACCTACAGTGAAATACAGACATAGGAAGTTCCATGTAAACATGAGGGGAAAAAAAAAAATCACTGTGAGGGTGACCAAATGCTGGAGCAGGCTGCACAGAGAGGTTGTGAATTCTCCCTCTCTGGAAATCTTCAAGACCTGACTGGATGCATTCCAGTGATGGGTATAGGTGATCCTGCTCTGGCAGGGGGGTTGGACTAGATGATCTTTGGAGGTCCCTTCTAGCCCATAACATTCTGTGATTCTGTTAAGGTCCTCCCAGAGTCTTCTTTTCTCTAGGCTGAACAACCCCAGCTCCTTCAGCCTATCCTCATAGCAGAGGTGTTCCACCCCTTGGATCATCTTTGTGGCCCTCCTGTGGACTCACTCCAACAGCTCTGTGCACTTCTTATGATAGGAACACCAGAACTCAACACAGTATTCAAGGTGGAGTCTCAGAAGAGCAGAGTAAAGGGGTAAAATCACCTCTCTTCACCTGCTGGCCACACTCCTCTTGACGCAGCCTAGGATGTGATTTGCCTTTTTGGCTGCATATTTTGGAGGACCACAGGTCCTTCTTTTCCTTTAGAACAGCCATCAAAGATTATCAAGAGCACTGCACACAGAGAGAAACAAAAATAACAATTGCAAGGAAATTACAAATGACTGGTAAGAAACATCATCATGCTCAAATTAGCTGTTGTACAGTGGAACTTCTATTCTTTTACAAAATTTTACACAACATCATGCTGGCATGCAAAATTCATGCTCTTATCTTCCAGTTTTTTACTATAATCCTGAGTCCTGATTTTCTTTACACAAACTACATACAGATTTACATTTTAACAGTGGCCAGTGGGAAATATTTATAGTTAAAGAGAAGGGAAAAAGAGAGAAGTGTTGCAAAGGCTGGATGTTAGGAAGAAGTTCTATACAGAGAGAGTGATTGCCCATTGGAATGGGCTGCCTGGGGAGGTGGTGGAGTCACCATCATTGGAGGTGTTCAGGAGGAGACTTGATGGGGTGCTTGGTGCCATGGTTTAGTTCTTTAGGTGGGTTGGATTGGTTGATGGGTTGGATGCGATGATCTTGAAGGTGTCTTCCAACCTGGTCTGGTCTATTCTATTCTATTCTATATTACATAATTATTATCTTATTTTAAATGAGCAAAGTTATTATTCAATGTATCTGGTAAGTAGAACAAGTTTACTGCCACAGTAATTTATGGAAAGGGTTCTCAAAAACTGAAACTTGTTGGTTTACTAAAGCCCACAGCTTCATGAGAACTGTGACAACTTTCCTTTGAAGGAACACTTCATTTTATATTAACAGCTCAGGTCAGCATCCAGATAAAAGTAATTTCATAGAGACACACAAATGAGAGAGAGGGCAAGAAAGGGAAGAGACCATAAGATGGAAACATAACTTTACTAAAAACATTAACCTACAAGGTCCATTTCTCTCAGATTCTTTCAGAAAAAAAAGTTTCCAGATAGGTTTCATTGACACACCAACAGCCCATGTTTTAATGACCCAAGCAGAGATTAAAAGGCAGCAAACTCTTATAGGATTAAACCCCCCACAACTAATTATACAGTATGTTTCCAATTTTATTACACTGGCAGGGGAAAAAGCCCCAAACAAATGTCCAAAACAAAAGAGCAGCAACAACAAAAATTCCCTTTCTGAACAACAAACTTTGCTGAGTAATTTAGCCCTTGGCAAACCATGAAAACAAGCTCTCCAAGAAAGGGTAGATACAGAACAGATCAACACAGTGACTTTCATGGAGCAAGGGAATACAGGTCAGACTACCTAGAAAAGTCAAGAGGAATGACCCCTCCGCACTCTAGATCGTACCTGCCCAGCAGCTGGCAACAAGGACCAGCTTTTAAGGAAACATCCGGTGACAGAGACTATGCATCCAGTAAGGAGAGGTAAGAAAAATGCAATCAAAAAACGTGGTTGGTTGACAGAATGGGAGAGCTGCAAGATGCTCAAGAAACCTCATTACATTTTATCATTTTCTCCGAAGAAGGAAAGCAAAACCCCCTTCTGCTACCACCAGACTCTTCACACTATTTCTGTGCTTCAGTAGTAGTACCACTGTGCAAAGGAGCCTTGGCTTAAACCAGTATCCTTGCACCTACAATGAGACATTTTCTCAGCACTTCATTTATATGCCCAAGGTCATTAAAACTTGCTTCTACTACACGTACGACTGCATTACATGCATCTTTCTAATCTCTGCTTCTCACTGGGAGAGCACTGTGCTTTAAAATCTGCAGTGTATTTTTTTTTGAAATGTTCTTCCTGCCTACCAAGGGAAAAGATTTTCCAGCAGCCATTAGCTACAGCCATTTTCACATCTCATTTTAACAAGCTATAAAAGCGGAACAACATGCCAATTACATGAAATAAATAAAATGAGTGGGTACAAGATGGCTAAGAAAGCCTCTTGCACTGCATATATTTGTTGGAGAGTGTATTAGGGTTTCGCTAATGCATTTATAATCCTGCAGAATAGTCTGGCACATCTGCATCTTCAGTACAACAGAATGGCAAAGATGATACAATCCTCAGAGAATTTCTATTTGAAATAATTTTAGATCTGTTTTATGTATACCAAGGAAGCTGTCAGTCAATCTGATCTTCAAACATGCTGAACTCCACAGAGGCAACTCCAGTAAACTGCAAACTGTTCACCTAAACGCATTTGTTTTAGCAAACGTGAAAACTAGCAGCTGCATTTGGCTAATAATACACTGCATGTTTGGAACGCTGTTAAATACCTTAATTGTGTAATAGAGAATACGGCAGTTAATTTACACAAAAGGACACAGAGGTGAATCTTATGTCTACATCTCAGAGCAAAATAAGTAAATTCACTGAACATATGGCTTATTAAATTTAATAGTTCCTTTCCAAGATGATTCTGATTGCCATGTTTTGAAAGATAGGATTTAGGAAAAAAAAAATCTTTTGGATATTTGCCGTTAAGCAGAGATGCCATCTGTCTCCTCCAACAGAAAGAAACTCAAGACTTTGATTACTATTTTCCAAACCACAGTTTAGGATAATGTCTTTCTAGTCCACTGATTAACTAGAACTGACATCACATCCCGGACCGGTTTATTCTTCTTCTTCAATGAACTACTCGCATGCACACATGTACTACATGATATGCAAGAAGAGAACCATAAGCAAGCACCACCACCTCTTGCATCACTTCCAAGCACTGCTGGTGACACTGTGTTATTCAAATAGGCATCTTGTATTTTCACTCAAGTTTTAAGGAGACAGATGTCTAAAGCATAACACTCTAAACCGGACCTAGAATTTCTGTCACAAAATACTCACATTAAAAAAGGAAGTCACTTACAAATGTAATTGTAGAAATGTATCACAAATAAGATGATGGACTGAGCTGGTGACTCAAAGTCTGTATATTGAGGGGGAAAGTGTAAGACTGACAGTATGCCAAATTCTAGTAATTTGCATATTTTTTTTTACTTCAAATTCTCAAAAATCCAACTCATTTCTCCTGTCTAGTTATTTTATAGGAAAATCTTTTTTGCTAGTAGCCTTGGAGCCAACACAAGCAGGAACTCACCTGTGTCTGGATGAAACCGATCCTCTCATTCCCCCTGACAAACGTATAGATTATGTGTCTACTTCTTAAGCCACCAAGTGTCTCTTTCAAATCCAGCATGAAGTGGAAGAGAAGCCCAGGAGCAGCAATCAATGGGAAATTGGCCCCTGATCAGTCATCAGGCCCAATAAGGTAACACAGCCATTGCTACAGCAGAAGCATGGGATGGTTTGGCCCTGGCTTTGAAGGTGAATATCACTGTTCATTTAAATCACATGAAGCTTCAATTGGGACCCTGGGGCATGTTATGTCTAACACTATTACAGCACTGAACAAAAAGAAATCCTATGTATAGTCAAAAGCATGGTGGAAAAGCTCAAGTGGCAAAACCTCAAAAATAAACCCCTGGTTTCCGGACAGATCTTCCATAAAAAACTCTTGTACAAATTTATCAGAATTCACTTACTGAACTTTATGTTTCAACAGCACAAGAAAAAAAAGATGTGTAAAAAACACTGTCAGTGAAATTTCAATTCATCAGAATTCAGAAACTCTTTAGAAGATGCATCCAGTATTTGAAGACCATCAGTATACACGAATAATTTCATCAGATTTGCATCCATTTCCCAGGATGATGAATTAGTTTTTTTCTGAGCACAAACGAACAGAGCACTGACTATGCATTAGTACACCAACACTCTGTGGTTATTATAGGTTCCATATATATCATCATCGCATTTTTGTTGCCTTGCCATAAAGTCACATGCATGCAGCACAGAACCTTCCTTCATTAGTATTGATAAATCATGATAATAAAGTTACTCTCTGAGTATTTCTAAAAATCCCTCTTAAAACACTATTACCATTATTTATATGAACTTAAATGAACTTACAGAACCAAGCCTTTTCTTTCTAATTACTGTAAATTTCCTTTGAATGTTATGATGTACCAAGCTTTATTATAACATATTGTGCTTACATAAGCATCATAACAGCTCACAGAGTTGTGGAATTTACCTTGCCTTCTATAAGTAAGTATAATAGATCTTGAAAAATTAGCTAAATTGCAATGGAGACTATAAATTTAATTACAGTGTATCTTTCCTTTTGGGCAGATAGGCAGGTAAGGCCTATCTACAGAAAGCTACAATAGCAACTCTCCTTTCCTGCTGCTAGCTTTTGTTGCAGCTGATCCGTGAGAATGGGGTTCACTACATTTCTGTTCTGATGCAAACATTTTTACATAGCCAAATGATAAATTCCATTCATATATGCATTTTAAGCACGAGCGAGTAATGTATGGAGAGCAGCCAGGCAGAGAGGGACCTGGGGGTGCTGGTTGATGGTAGGCTGAACATAAGTTTGCAGTGTGCCCAGGCATCCTGGCCTGCATTAAGAACAGTGTGGCCAGCAGGAGCAGGGAGGTCATTCTGCCCCTGTACACTGCACTGGTTAGGCCACACCTCGAGTCCTGTGTCCAGTTCTGGGCCCTTCAGTTTAGGAAGGATGTTGACTTGCTGGAACGAGTCCAGAGAAGGGCAACAAAGTTGGTGAGGGGCTTGGAACACATGCCCTATGAGGAGAGGCTGAGGGAGCTGGGGCTGCTTAGCCTGGAGAAGAGGAGATTCAGGGGTGACCTTATTGCTGTCTACGACTACCTGAAGGGGGGTTGTAGACAGGCAGAGGTTGGTCTCTTCTCCCAGGCAGCCAGCACCAGAACAAGAGGACACAGTCTCAGGCTGCGCCAGGGGAAGTTCAGGCTGGAGGTCAGGAGGAAGTTTTACACAGAGAGAGTGATTGCCCACTGGAATGGGCTGCCCGGGGAGGTAGTGGAATCACCATTGCTGGAGGTGTTCAGGAGGAGACTTGACAGGGTGCTTGGTTTCATAGTTTAGTTGGTTGGGTGGTGTTGGATGATAGGTTGGACGGGATGATCTTGAAGGTCTCTTCCAACCTGATCTATTCTATTCTATTCTATTCTATTCTATTCTATTCTATTCTATTCTATTCTATTCTATTCTATTCTATTCTATTCATGTATGGTATGGTATACTCATGTATGTACTGATGTATGTAGGAAAAATGAGACAGAAAGTATTAGTTATAGTAGGAGTTTTGGTCCAGGATCTGCCTTTGGATAGGCATGTCTTATTGCTGTGAAAGTCATGTGGGCTTTTATCATACAGGTATTATAGCCAACAGACTGGACTTTCTAATGATGAAAAAATTCTGCTGTCATACATACACAGTTTCTATCCACACTAATATATGTTAACTAATTACTTTCAGTTTTAGGAATCACTTTTTTTTTTTTTTTTTCTTTTTTCATTCCTTTCTCTTTTTCCTCTCCTTTCTCCTTAAAGATTTAACAAGAAGGTATGATTTTATTCATGCTGCTTGATATAAAGCTTGTACTGCACTGGAAGCCTTGAGTGACACCAAAAGTTAATGCTGGGCTTGAACAGTCATTGCATTACCCCTGATTATTCCATGTCAGAGCAATCTGGCATCTCTGTACATGCAATAAAACACATGATAAAATAAAGTGTTTGAGCTCATATGAATGATTTGTCTCCTCACACTTACCCTGACACAGCTCAGGGTTCTAACAAGAGCCTACACTGCAGTACTTGTCTGGTGGTTTATAACAAACTTCTGAAAGTATCTCTTTAGGTCTATGTCTAAACTAATTTCAAAGTCACTGTCTACATTCTCTTCTCTCCCCTTGTACAAGTTTGTGCATCTTTATAATACCTTCTGATTAATTTATCACATAGTAAAGGTTTAAAAAAATCATTATCCTTTTGATCTAAAAATCCTTATATTTCATCTTTAATATGTTCTTTTGAGAGGATCTTTCTGGAGAAGTTGCCATGTATGTTCTACTCCTCAGAGATATAACAGCAGAGCTCAGGTAAGAATTTAAGAATTCCAATTCACATTGAAAATTGTTTGAAAAGTTTTTGTTTGTTTAAAAATCTCATTTCTTTGATGTTTAGAAAAATGAGAGCACTACTGCAATACATATGGCACAAGAAGACAAACAAAAAGGAAATACGTAAAACCAATATTTGAAAGAGTGTCAAAATTTATCACTGCAGAAGTGCTTTGAACCATTTCTAACACACAGTTATTTCGTGAACTAGACTCAAATAAGGAGGGACAAAAGTAAAGAAAAGAAAAATATTGATTTCTTCAGACTGTTTTCTGAGATGATCATTATTTCTGTAAGATGATCTGTTCCTCCAGGTTTTTTTAAGCCATACAGAGAATTCATCATATGTAGGGGAAAAAAACATCCCACTAAGCCTCACTTTGCACATTTCCTCGGTAATATTCTGCTTTATAGAGAGTGCTTTTAAGCCACCATGTGTCAAACAAAACTAGGAGATTATCTGGAACCATATTAAAGTCTTAAACTCAAGGCACTATGTTATATTAAAAAGAAAATGCATAAAGTGGGAATAAATGGGCTTGCAGACAAAGACTAACAAATGCCATAATATTTCCACCAAGACTGAAAGTGATGGAAGAAAAATATGGTGGGGAAAAAAAAAAAAAGAAAACCAACCCAACCAACCAGTAAGAAAAATGAAATACCTAAACAAAAAAAGGATTAATATAAATTACTAGGGGATTAACCACAGCCCCAGGAAGTGTACAGATACCTGGTCTATCTCCTTACGCTTCACCATCTACCATTATTTCCTAGAACAGACTAGACTAGACTAGAATAGAACAGGACCAGATTGGAAGAGACCTTTGAGATCGAGTCCAGCCTATCATCCAACACTATCTAATCAACTAAACCATGACACCAAGCACAATGATGCTGAGAAGTCCTCAGAATTACGTTCAAACTCCCTTCCCCCAACAGCGACTTTGACATTAAAGTGCTGCAGCACTGATTGCTCCTGGAATGCTTTCTCATGATCTCTAGCAAAACAGCTGGACTGAAGATGAGATAGAAAACACTGATTATTTATGTCTGCCTGCTGTGGTTATAGGTCAGGCTTCTAACATTTATCATAGGTCTCTGATTTATCCTTTTGTCAAAGAAACAAACCAAAAAAGGTGCCACACAAAATATCATAATTGTAATCTCACCAGGCTGCCTTCATCTGTCCTGATATCTATGGCAGCAAAATGTAATTATTTAATTCAAACTATCACAAAATATGAAATTGTAAGAGAATTCTACTTCTAAATTAATAGAAATGCTCATCTAAAAAGATCAGATGGCATTCTGTCACCTAAGAGAGCCTATACAGTGCTTCATTATGTATAGAATGTCCTTACTTGTGGGTAAAGACATCAAGTCCACAAATGGAGTCCACAGGAAGAGGAGAATGAGTCACGATCAAGACAGAGGACAGGCTTGGAGTATGATCCTATTTCAAAATTTAGGACTGAACTGAATATGGGAACCCATCTTTGGATACTCTTTGCAAAGCAAAATTATAAATCATACAAGAAAGTACCTTCAAGAATAAAATGTGGCTAAGTATCACAATAGAAGTGGTCTTAAAGCATGTAGCAATTATCCTGGAAATTAGAGCTGTAAAATTATCTAGATGATCAAGACTCAAGGAGATATATTGACAGGTCTGGGCAGATAAGATTGATTATTTCCACTATTACTAAAATGAGAAAGATAAAACTCCAAATATTTGTTTCTCATTCACAAACACAAATAGAAGTATTCAAGTCCTTGCAGGATTGTAGCATTCACTGCCATATTAACACTTCAAGGCCAACAGCTTAGAAGGTTTGCTGTAGTAAAAGAGGTTACTGAAGTGAACATCAGTATTTACATACAGATGAAACACATTTTCTCTGCATCACCTCAGCATCCACCCATAGTTTGTAAAAACCTTTTGGAAGGAAGATTACTGCTTCCTTGGAGAGGTATGTTGTATCATTACCTTTCCTAAAACGAAGCATTTGATGAGTTCTCTGCACCTCTACACCTCATGTTCCACTACATGTCCTCACACACTCATCTTTTCATACTGCAGATGACAGCCTCAGCCTTTAACTGATTCTTCCTACCCCACACCTTTTTTCCCATGCATTGTACAAATCTGTTCAGTACAAGTGTTAGGGATGATGTGTTTTACTTAGCAAAAATAAGTTTGAAAAGGGAAAACAAAACAAAAAGCTACAAAACACAAACTCCACTCTGTTAAGCAATTATATCCATTCTCTTGTTTTGAACACTGTAATATAGCTTAAAGCCATGGCTTTATGTGGGAGGTACAAAACCAGCATAAAACTTCGTAAAAATAATTTTCCTCTTTTGAAAGAAAACTGAAAAGAGGAGCAATTTCACTGAAATTCATCTTATTTCAAGTTTACTACACAGAAGTGTTTTATGGAAAACTGATAAAACTAATTTCTTATTTAGTATCACTCCAGGATTTAAAAACAAAACAAAATAGCAAACCAAACCAAACAAAACCACAAACCAAACCAAGCAACCCACAAAAAACCACAACAAAACAAAACATCCCCCGTCGCCTGGAATCATTATTATTCATTCTTACAGCTCAAAATCCGAAGAAAGAGAAGCTATATTCTCACTCTTGAACGCCAATTTGATGTTGAGAAAAGTCCCTTAACCATTTGTGTGAAAAAAACCCCAACTGCTACCTTTCAGCATTTCTGAATGACAGTCATGGCTGTAAGCAAACAAATGATGCTCACATATTGTGCCTTGCCTACAGGCATGTTGTTATAATTCAGTGATATTATGCCTTCTTACAAGATGGTATCTCAGTTTCAATAGCACAAACATGGCAAGGAAGTATCAGTTTCCATAGGTGTCTTGAACTTCCTGACAAATACAATTTCATCAGCTGAATGGTCTTCCTCTCTAGATCATCCACACACTACTGGAAACGCTCAGAATGACTTGAACATCCAGCAGCTTCTGAGGTACTTTTAACAACTTCAGAAATCACAAAAGCCATCCTTTCCACTGAATTGCTGCTCAGCTATAAAATCTGTCCCAGAAAGGTGTTATTTGAAGGTCCTCAACAACACCAGTATGGTTCTCAAGTCAAAATGCGAAAGCTTACCAAAATTTCCTCTTCCATCTTAGTCTCTGAGAAAAGAAGTTTGAAATTTTTATTTCATTTAACTGGATAACTGCATTGTGTACTTGGGAGCACAGAGAAAATATCACAGTATAGAACATGTAAGTAGGAGTTCATATTGCATCTAAATACAGTCCGACATGCTCTGAATAAATTGTACCTGAGAAACACTGAATGAATAAACTAAGTTTCTTAAGAGCCCAGCTTGTGTCATTCTCTCTCTCATCATGTGACCACAGATGGGTAATTACTGTGCAACCAGAAATCTAGGTGGACAGATAGGACTTACAAGTCTAAGGCTCTTACACATTTTTTATATTAGGAAAGGGATCTTGAACTGGATGTCTTGGAGAGCAAGCACAGAGCATACTAACAGCCTTTTTTGTAGTAACTGTACCTCTCCCTGCCAGTTGTTTCACAAATAGAATAGAAATAGAATAGAATAAATCAGGTTGGAAGAGACCTTCAAGATCATCCCGTCCAACCTATCATCCAACACCACCCAACCAACTAAACTATGAAACCAAGCACCCTGTCAAGTCTCCTCCTGAACACCTCCAGCAATGGTGATTCCACCACCTCCCTGGGCAGCCCATTCCAGTGGGCAATCACTCTGTCTGTGTAAAACTTCCTCCTGACCTCCAGCCTGAACTTCCCCTGGCGCAGCCTGAGACTGTGTCCTCTTGTTCTGGTGCTGGATGCCTGGGAGAAGAGACCAACCTCTGCCTGTCTACAACCCCCCTTCAGGTAGTCATAGACAGCAATAAGGCCACCCCTGAGTCTACTCTTCTCCAGGCTAAGCAGCCCCAGCTCCCTCAGCCTCTCCTCATAGGGCTTGGATTTGCTTCCTCTTCCGACACCAGCATTATTCTGCTGTACAGTACTAAGTATCTAAAAAATTGAGGTGATTTTCTCTGTAAGAAATGAGTGATGTAGAGTTTGTAGCATCTACAGTGTGAGTAGGGTTAGTTGAATGTTTTTACATAACAAATCCAAGTGGGTAACAAGGTTTCGGGTGTTTTGGTTTTTTAGTATTTGGTTGCTCCAAATACTAAACAGCTTGATTTCCTGAAAGCAACAGCACTTGAAGAATTGAATCTACACACAGCTCTGTTGCCAGCTGTGCAAATTATTCTCCAGAAGGCTGCTTTTTCTTGCCATGGCTTCACAGAAATAAAGGAAAAGATACCATTTAGAAGTAGTACCTCTTCCAAAATTCAGTGGGCTTTAGCACGAGAATGTGGAAGATCACAGCAATGGCACCCTCTGGTGACAAACAGTAACACGCTATAATGAGATATATTATTCAGCCTGAAAAAAACATTTAAAGCTACTGCTTCTTGTAAGCCTATTACACAGAAGGAATTCCTACAGTAAGTTGCAAATGTAGGGGGTTAGTTTTAAGAACAATGATAATTAGTCCTCAATAGCAAGGAAGTTCTTCAACGTAACTTCTATCTCTCCAGTACCATCCTATCTTCTTTTTATGGCCTCTAGCTTAATCTGATGTTCTTAAACCATTCGAAAATAAACGGTCCTCTTTTTATCATAGTATTTCATGTTCACATATGGTTGAGGTTTCATCATGGCCTCTGTAATACTACCAACAGCTTTTGAGATGTTGAAGAATATTGATGAGCGGTGCATGAGTCAAAGACTGAACAGGTGAGTGTTTTGGAAGGGGACAAACAGGTTCTCACAAGAAATCTTTTACTTGATCTGAGAGGTAGAACTTCAGCCTTTATGAAGCCTTGCCAGTCATCCCCGTAGCTTTTCAAAGCAAGAATGTCAGATGGTCACCAATTTCAAAAGAAAAACTGAAAAAAAACCAAAACAAAACTATTTCCCTTATCAATGTTGAGGAAGAAGAATGTGATAGACTGTGTAAAACCTTAAATTAAGCATAAAGCTGTCTTTAATCCATGTGAAATACACTGAAATTAGAAGTAAAGAATGTATCTGGTTTCCAACAATTCACAAGAAAACCTTTATGCGTTAAAAAGTAAAACTTGGGCTCATGAATTTGATACCTTCTCTGATCTAAGGAATGGAACTTAGGGCAGAAGTTTATAATATGTTTACAATATGTTTACTTAAGAACTAAATTACAAAAAAAAGCTTTTTAGTGAAAGAGGAAAGCAATAATAGTCATGAAATTCAGTAATAGTGGGATTGGTTAGTTTTCAGCAAGTTCTGTTCACTCTAACACAGACATATTAAAACACTGGCAGTTAAAGGTGTAGTTTCCTATCCATTTTCTAACTGAAGATGACATCTCTTCTCCCTGAATAAAATGTTACTTTTCAACATCGTGCTAACACTCAATTCAAGTACACAGTCTTGGATGAGCTGCTAGATTAATTGAAAAAGAACAGAATGCAAAGTGTATAAAAGAGAATACTTAGAAACAGTACTAATATTGAAACAACCACACGTGCAGTTCTATGTGTATACGGCAACTACACATTCACTGTACTACCAAACAGAGGTCACTGGTCACACTTGGGCCATGCTTCATAAATGAAAGGTTAACTAGAAAAAACAGTATGTACCTTGACCTAATGATGGAATTATAGAATCACTAAGGCTGAAAAAGACCTTTAAGATCATCTAGTCCAACCATAACTCAACTCTCATGACCACTAAACCATGTCCTGAAGCGCCACATCTACAGCTTCTTTAGTACCTCCAGCGATGGTGACTCCACCACCTCCCTGGGCAGCCTATTCCAATGCCTCACCATTCTCTCAGAAAAGAATTTTTTACTAATTTCCAACTTAAATGTTCCCTGGCACAACTTAAGCCCATTATCTCATCCTATTGCTGGTTACTTGGGAGAAGAGACCAACACCAGTCTCACTCCAACCTCCTTTCAGGTAGCTGTAGAAAGCAGTAAGATCTCC
Organism: Melanerpes formicivorus; assembly: GCF_026170545.1. Taxonomy (NCBI): domain Eukaryota; kingdom Metazoa; phylum Chordata; class Aves; order Piciformes; family Picidae; genus Melanerpes; species Melanerpes formicivorus. The sequence goes on along the minus strand of NW_027142354.1, from coordinate 44,546,241 downwards.
ACTCAGCCTTCTCTTCTCCCTCAGCCACTCCTTCTCAGACACCCTCCAAAACCCTCACCAGCCTTGTTGGCCTCCAGATACACTCCAGCACCTCAATTTCTTTCCTATACTGTGGCACCCAGAACTGAACCCAGTACTCAGCTGTGGCCTCACGAGGGCCCAGTATGGAGTTACAATCATTTCCACACTCCTGCTGGACACACTGGTTTTGATACATGTCAGGATGCCATTGGCCTTGCAAGGTTTTGTAATTAGTAAGATTCCTAATATTGGGATATGCTACATGAACAAATGTGCCTTGACAAATTTAGAGAAGGCTTTTGATAAAATTTCCCACTCTTTTGAAACAGAAGACAGAAAATAAATTCAGTGTGTGGTTTCCTGTGACGTGTACTCCAGGTTACAAGGGCAATTTAAAATAGGCTGTTTTGTTTTTTTCATGTCACCATGATACATTTAATTAAACACCATATACAGGCAAACCTTCCTGCAAAGGTTTCATCGCTCATCAGCCACTCACAATACATTTATTACCAAGTGGGATACACTTTATCAGGTACAGAACAGAGAGGGACCTGTGGGGGCTGATCGACAGCTGTCTGAATATGAGCCAGCAGTGTGCCCAGGTGGCCAAGAGGGCCAATGGCATCCTGGCCTGCATTAGGAATAGTGTGGCCAGCAGGAGCAGGGAAGTCATTGTGCCCCTGTACTCTGCTTTGGTTAGGCCGCACCTTGAGTACTGTGTCCAGTTCTGGGCCCCTCAGTTTAAGAAGGACATCGAGACACTTGAACGTGTCCAGAGAAGGGCAACAAGGCTGGGGAGAGGCCTTGAGCACAGCCCTGTGAGGAGAGGCTGAGGGAGCTGGGATTGTTTAGCCTGGAGAAGAGGGGGCTCAGGGGTGACCTCATTGCCCTCTACAACTACCCGAAAGGTGGTTGTAGCCGGGAAGGGGTTGGTCTCTTCTCCCAGGCAACCAGCACCAGAACAAGGGGATACAGTCTCAAGCTGTGTCTTCACCCAGCAATGTTTAGACTCGAGGTGAGGAGGAAGTTCTTCACAGAGCGAGTCATTCGTCATTGGAATGGGTTGCCCAGGGAGGTGGTTTAGTCACCGTCCCTGGAGGCCTTCAAGAGGAGATTGGACGTGGCACTTGGTGCCATGGTCTAGTCATGGGGTCTGTGTTGATAGGTTGGACTCGATGATCCTCGAGGTCCTTTCCAACCTAAGTTATACTGTGATACTGTACGCATCTCTGCTATAGAAAAGTGTGAATAGGCATTATTCTAACTCAGCTACACTTTGAACCGAAGTGCTGCTGCTTGCTTCCCTAAGTGACCTATATCATCTAAGTTTGCTTTACTAAAACTAATAATCGACAACCTGAAAGATGTACCATAATGGAGTTCTTGTTAGGCATAGTGTCATCATTTCCTTCTAGTAGATGGAAAGGCTCATAATTAAAATATTAATTGAAAAAATCCCATGGACATTTTGAGATTTTTTTTTAAAAAAAAAAAAAAAAAGCTCTCCATGTTATGACCTTCACACAATGATGTAGATACAGCTGCATGCAAAAGCTCCTTCCCAGTGAATTCAGGAAAAAGGAAGATCACAGCAAGCCTCAGCAGTTTATGAAACCAGCTGCTGCAGCATTTTCCAAGTAGCCTTCATTTACCGGTCTCTATTTCTGTTTTCCTCAGTTTCCTGGCTGAAGACTGGATTCCATTTCCCAGGTCTCAGTTTCTGCTTGCCTTGGTTCATACAGTTACCCAAGAAAGTCACTTTGAATGAGAGACTACAAAATGGGGTACAGCTTCAGTCAGATCCTTGGATGCTGTATGAACCAAAGCCACAGCTGTCAAGGCTCAGTAACCTAAAAAGAGCTGTCACTTTTGCCACATCTTCCTCACTCTCCAGAATATCACCAAAACCTGTGTTCCAGATAGCATTTACTTAGCTCTTTCCATGTACCTGTATTTTAGTACTAATTTCACTGCATCAGCCTGCTGACCTACACCATTACTGGGTTGTACTAATTTTGTAAAAAATGTTTAAGATTTTATATATTGTCGTTTCAGAATCTTGTCTTCCACAAGGCTTTAAAGTGTACTAGTACTACACACCCATTTTCTGTGCTTAACCCCATCCTCTAGCCTCCTTCTGCACTGAATGCCTAAGCCATTTCCCGGGACAAAATTGTAGTTGATGTCTGGTTAAGTCTTCAAAAGTCATTCGTGCTAGTCAATTCCCTCATTAGGAAACCACTTCCTATCAGAAGTGCCCTCAGGTTTTGAAAGCACATCAAAATTGGATCCACTTAAGCAACCAAGCTTTGATAGAGTGCTTAATGACTTTCTAAATTTGCCATTTACAAAGTGCTTTACAAGCCTTCCTAAAGAAGAGATGAAGTATGCCTGTGCACAAGCTAACCTTCCTAGCACTCCTTCTTAAGAAGTCTAGTTGATGGTATGACGTATGCAATTCCATTTTCTGAGTATATGACATTTTATTTCAATCTCTTCATTTCCTTGGGACCATCTGGATGCTTTCTCAGCTAGGAACAGATTGTACAACTGTGGCAGCTCTTCCTTGCTTCATATCTGTCCCTCCTGCTGTTTCCAAGCTACCTGGGTGGATCTGGAGCGAAATGGGTGCAGTGTTCCCAGACAGCACCAACAGCCCTAGCAGAACTCCACTATGCACTACACAGTAGTCTGCAGCCACCCACCTTCTTGTTCCTAACACAGACACTGTATCAAAATCGTAAGGCTATACTATCTTTCCCTCCAGTTAAACATTACATAGATTTGCTCTACCTGTATCAGCACTGTTTAAAATTCCCATTTAAACAAGGGAAGTATTTTCCATAGGCAAAAGTGAACATTTCTTACTGGGAATATTTAAGAAGAAAGCCTAACCACCCAGTCTTATAACCTGAACAGAATTCTGTCACCAGAAATGTTAGAACCTACTTTAAATTGCCTTACCACTCAGAGACACTAGCATGCGTGTAACAAAACCAAATTCTTGTCATGTGTAGAATCACAGCATCACCATAACCTTTTCTGCAACTATGAAGTGTGAAATAGAAAGATGAATAAAAATTAAAGTAATAAAATATTGAGAACAACATGTCAAAACTACAGCAGTGAAAATAAGAACATAAAACACCTCAGCTGTCATCTGTCTGGTGCTTCTTTGTAAGCACCTCTGATGCACTAATACCTTTTCTACTGCAAATCGAAGCCTGTTATTCAACGACATCCCAGGAAAAGGCCAGATTACATTGCTCATAAAATTCTCTATGCATTTGAGAAATTACTATATGAAATCAACAACAAAACCTTCATCACAGAGAAAAAAAGACGACAAAATATAACTTCCTTATTGTTTTCAAGACATTCAACCACATTACAACAGAGATACAGTTTTTTCATACTTTATCTTACAATTGTCCTGACTTTATTTTACTGCATGGCAATCTAAATTTTTTTGTAATAAGTGATATGCACACATGGTATTGTCTGGTATTCGTACTTTTAATTGCTACAATAAGAACCATCACCAAAGTAAAGCAGGAAAAATAATATAACTTATTGTGACCAATATATCTAGCATAGCAAATATTGATGGATATTGAATCTGTTAAGCATCGTACAACACCTTTCCATGTGGGCTGAATCTTCAAACCTGATGCTGCAGACAGGCTGGCTCCAGTGAAGTAGGAAAGAACTTCTCCAGGAGGATAAGGAGATGAAGTGAGGAAAAGACACACATGAATTACTACAGTACAACCTTGAACAATTTCCCTTGTTTTGTTGAAGTTTGAGATAGCTTTATTTTATCCCCACTTATTTTTGTCTTGATGTTCAATCCAAAATCACTGCTAGTAAGATAAAAGCATTCCTTGGTCATCTCTTTTTTTTTGGTCTGACATTACTTTAATGATTTGGTTTCAGCCCCAGAAGTTCTCCTCCCTCCCAAGACACACTGTTCTTTCTTTTCTGACACACAAATGTAAAACAGAAACATATCAAGTGTTTGATATTATAGTATCAGAGTAGAAATTTCATGATAAAGATTTTATGCTATGACCCATTCTACCAGTGATATTATGCATTATACACAATAACAGTACTAATATAAGAAGTGTCAATGTAAAAGCCTTCTACAGGAAAAAAAAAAGTCACTACTACTATTTCAGATGTCTTCTCTCTTAGGAGAATTAACACCATCTAGATTGACACCGAACTTAAAGACGTCCTTGTGGATTCTCTTTGGGTCTAGTAGTTCATTAGTTCTGTTCTGTAAACCCAAAGCAGATCTGAGTAATATTTCAGAGTGCTGAAATCGCAGAATGGTAGAAACAGTTCTATGATTTATATGGCTCTATGATTTCAGCACTCTGAAATATTGCTGAGATTTGCTTTGAGCTGACATGCTACTTTTGCTTTCTCTTTTCTTCTACCTAGCATTATGCTTTCTCTTTATTGCTGGTTTGTTCGGCTTTTCACTTTCATCTGCCTAATGCTGGTTGAATTTAATCACCTCCCTAACAGGCCCTAACTGGTCATTCAATAACAGTGAAGCCAGGAAAAAAGAAGATTGAAGAGCCATTGGAATTGCATTCTCTACAACAATCCTCCTTAATTATGACTGTTCTGTTTGCATGGATTTTAAAAGTGAAAATTTCTTTACTTTAAAACATGTTTTTTGTTTTTGAGAAGAACATAAGTTTAATCTCAAACTGAAAAACCCAAACACCCAAACCAACAAGCAAAAAACCAAAACCAACAACAAACCAACACAAAACACACACCACCCCCTACAAGAAAACCAAAAAACACCACCAACAAAAAAAACCCCAACAAACCACAACCACCACAAAAAACACCCAACAAACCACACAACAAAAACCAAAGTACCTCCAACCAGTATCCTTTACAAAAAGATATTAAAATGTGCTTCAAGGTCACTACCTAAACACAATCAGCTCCTAGGCTTTACTCTGCAAATAGGAATATTGTAGGCTTAGGAAAGAACACATGACAACTGATGGCAAGCACTACCTTCAAAAAGCCTTCCATGATGTTTGGAATAAATAGTTACAAGATTCAATAAAAGGAAAGGAAAAATAAGCATTCAGGAACTCTGGTATATGCCCTATACTCTGTACCTGTGGGTCCCTCCAAAGAATTCTATCTACAAAGCTGGAACATGAAATCAGGGGAGCAATGAATTTTGTATTTCTATCACAACAAAAGTAATTTACTTAAATCTTACAACTCAATACATTATGATGAATAATGAGGTGGTTACAGACACTGCCATGTCTAAAGACGAGATGCCCAGATGCAGACAGTAGCAGAAACTGAGAGTTACAAGGACGTAGAACCTTATCAATCATGTGAAAATCGAAGTGTTGTTTTTCAAAGTAGGTCATCAGAAAGGTGTTTATTTAGGAAGAATTTTATTTACCAAGTAAAACACTATATTTAATTGAGTTTGCATTACTTCACCCATAAGCATTTCAAACTTATTAATATTTTGAGGCTCACAGAATTCTAATTCATGGTAAAATTAAGATACCAAATCTAGAAGTGCAGAAAATGGTCATAGGCTTTGTGACTGGATTTTTATGTGAACAAAACCATATTGTTAGTGCAGCTTTTAGAAATGAAATCTTTTTCATGCTACTTAGAGATGTACGAAAATTAACACAATAGATTTAATGTTATAAGAAAAGGGAGAAGTTTGGTTTGTAGTTGGGTTTTTATTAAGTGTGATGATGTAAATTGTGCTAGTATCTCACCATTAAAAAAGATACAAAACAAATAATAAGAACAAAAAAAAAAAAACCTTTTGGATTTTAACTACTCTTTTGTAACACAACATTTGAACCGTATCAGGGGAAAAAGCTGCACTGGTATTTTAAATAAATTCTGTAGTCTATGCATCATGAGTTCTTTCTAACACTGCTAGGCATAAATGGATTAAAATCACATACCAAGAAATGTCCAGTATTATGCTGGTATCCTGCAAATCTGAACCCATATCAGAGAGCGAATTTCTCTTGAAGTATAGATCCTTGTTACTTCCTCTTCAAGATGAATACCTAGCAGGCTATTGATCTGCTTCTGAAGGACAGTGTTTATTATGTAGGAAACCACTGCTGGGCACAAGCATGAGAAATTAATGATGGTTTTGTAAGTGTCCACACTGTGGTGCTGAACCAGTGGGGCAACTGTCAATCTATATGATAATGCATCCCAAAACTTCATAAAATCAGTGATGTGAAGCAGCATTGATTTTTCAGCTAACCAGGATATGTGAGAGAGTAAGACTAAAAAGTTTCGTGAAGCTAACACCTCTGTGTATATAACAGCTGCTTCATACTTGCCTGACTTTTTTTTTTAAACAACCAAACACATAGAAACTCTAATCACAAAAACCTTTCAAAGTTAAAATGAATTCCACATACTGGTTTGTATCTTGCATGCTCTTTGATCCTGTCCTTCTTTCTCTTAATAGCAACACTGTTAGAAAAATTACCTATTCAAAACGGATTCACTGCACTGTATTTCCAATTACTTAATTCAGGTATTATAAGGAGGAAAATGCAAGTAAACACAAGCAAATTCGTTCTTTTATCAATGTCTGCAATAGTATGTATGGAAGTAGGTGCTGAGATTAAATTTTCTCAGACATAAGGTGTGGCACGGTGCTTCCAATGAAACAGAGCAATCTCCTTCACAGAAGTGAATGCATGCTATACAAATGAATCCCTATTGTTCCATAATGCCAGAAATTCATTAGTTAGGCTTTTATCTGAAATTATGCACAGTAGCCACAGTAGTCAATAGAAGTTGTCATATTTTCTGTGAATAGTATTGGGGGAGGGGGGGAGGGGAAAAATCAATTAATCAATCACTGATTCTTTTTAAAATACTGGCTTCCTTGTATACACCATTATTAGCAAATACACTCTTCCTCTTTAGAAATGTATCCTGCTGTGCCTACAGAGAGGAGATATTACCTGAAGATTCAATTTAAATCAAAAAGAAAAGACTGCTGTTACAAACAAAATCAGCTGTACTTTTCTGAACTTTATTACTATCAGTATGAAAATTGTAATTCAGTTATGCCTTCTTTGCTTTGACAAGCAGTTGCTTGTGTTTCTAGTGCCTGGCACATGGGTTTTGTTGAAACAAATACTGCTGTCAGTAAGTATTAGGTGGAGCCTAAATTAAACATCCGTAAAATATCCTCTTCTGAGAAGCACCTAACATGTTCCAGATTAAATTTCATTACAAGTACTATGCCTAGCAAAGAACTGGATTCATTAGCTGGTATCAGCTGTCTGAATAGTTGCTCTGTGAGTGTAAAGGTAGGGAGATTCCTCTTTACCTTCTCAGAACGGCAAGTACCAAAACCCTTAGTTCATATTTGAACTAAGATGAATTTGCACCTTCAGTTCTTCACAGGACGAAGGACAAACTCCTGCAAACCCATTTTTACTACTTTTCTGCTTTAGTTTAATTAAAAAATATGTGAGCATTGAAAATTCCCCAAGTAAAAGTCTGTAATGATAGATGTGAAAAGCACAAGCTGGGGTTACCCACATTTTCAAGGAGAGCTGGCTCTGTGCAATTTACTCTGAGGATCAGCCAACAACTCAGTGTCTGTCACCAATGATTGTTGTACACTCTAAATTCTCATTTCTATGAACATAAACTACACTAATGAGAAGTGCTCTGCTTCAGTCTGATGCGCAGGATTGTATTCTAAAAGTCCCCCAATACTTACCAATAACCAAACAGCAAATTAATTGCATTTTTAAACTACTTCAAATACATGAAAAAGCACACAGAATTAAACCTGATTGTTACAAATTAGCACCATTGTCACAGCTACAAGCATACTGTAGATTATTAATATTATGTCAAGCTGTGTGTAAAAAATCACAGATGAGAAATGAGTTCTCTTACAAAATTCCTTTCTGGCTCTCCTCATTAAGTTTAATTTAATGTACTCTAAGCACAAACTTCACTGAAAGATTACGGTGTGGAAAGTAAATTGTAAAAGAAACTCCAATATATATCAGATTCTATGGTACAGATGTAATAGAGTTTCCCAATATTGATGCTAAAATTAAACCAACATTCAAAAGCAGCTTTAGTCAAACTGAGAAACAAAAGTGAAAAATTCGCCCTGCAAAGAGTGAGTTTATCTTTAAATGCGATCACATTCTCCGACACGTGCATTAAGAATAAACTGAGAAAAAGGCCTACCATTTTCTTCATCTGACTTATTTTCGTTGTCAGAGTCGGTAAGTGTGAGAGCTGAGTTTTCACGACTTGACAGACCGGAACTTCGCCTGGATTTGATCCCTCTTCCCCACAGCCTGATGGCATGCTCCGGAGACATTCCTCCCTCCGTGTCCGAGTCAGCGTCAGAGCCGGTGCTCAAGGAATAGCCTTGATGCAGTATTCCTATATCTGAGCAGTAGCCACTTCGATGGGGAGAGGGCTCACAGATTCCTAGTTCTGCAAGGGTGAAGTTTGTTCCTAAAAGGATAATTGAAAAAAAACATAAAGTTAAATCATATAAAAACTAGGGGATTTATTTTAAGTTTGCAAACTGACCTTCTACATTACTTTTGACTATATACCAAGCCTTTGTAGTGAATTATACACAGAGATCTCCGGTGCTCAGATCCAGCGAGACTTAACTAAAACACAGTGAATGTAGTTTAAATGCATTAAATACACAAAAGAGAGCAAAGACACAATGAATTAATCACTTTGGTAAGTGATTAATATAAAACTCCTGACAAATGCTAATGACACAACATGCTTTATTAGGTATCTAACCTTAAATCTGTAGGAACAGAGCACAGGCTTTGAAACAGAGCCCTTGATTACTTGAAAAGAGGAATTTTCTCATTATGAAGTTGATTTTTCTCATACACAAGTTTTTCATAGAGATAGGATTGTTAATTTAAATTGTATTATAATTTCTTATTTCACAGAAACTAAACAATTATTTGGGAAAACAGATTTTAAAGGTCAGGATCACTTGAAGGAATGATAACTTATCAGTGATGCAATGGAAAATCTTGTCATCAGCTTTGCACTTTCACACTTGGTGGGATTGGTAGTTCAATATCTGCTATAGAAATCCAGACAGATTCCAGCATCACTGTAATTGTTTTCTATCTTTTTTCACTGTATTGAAGAAGAAAGTGCATCAACACCAAAATCAGGAGGTTATTTGGTTTAAAGGTGATACTTTCAGGATCAATGTCAAAACATGTGACCTTTAGCAGTGAGTAACAACTCCATGGACAAAGTCTCATACATTTTTAAAGCACATGGAGTTCCCCAGGGATATCAGAAACTACAGACATGCTGGCTGATATCTGTTTAGGTATTTCTTTTCTACAGTAATGAACATAGGTAAAAAAATCTCAGGAACTATTCATTGGTCTCTAAGGCTTTCAAAGGTTTTTGAAAAACAAAATCATTTTAGCTTCACTACATTGCGTTAAAAATGAAGAACAAAGACTAAAGCTGCTGGAAGTGTAACTGCTAATTATTTAATTAATTTCTTAAATCATAGGGAAGTTAGATGTGTGGTCTGTGCTTCTAATATGGCTGGTTTAGTTTGTCCAAAAACAATTTCTCTTTTCTCTCCTTCCTCTATGCCTTTATCAGAATGAAGATGTACAGTGGAAGTTCATGCCCTAAATAAAAAACCCAACTAAGTGTCTTGTATTAATAAAGACATTATCCAGATGTTTGGGGTTTTTTTTATCTATTACAACTTCTTTCAAAATACAAATACTAAATATACCTCTCCAGCTGTTAAGTGGTATTTGGATATGGGATATGTGCATACATCTATAGAAAGTAAACCCAGGCCTTACTTAAAATTTATTCTTAGAGCTCGTCAATTAATGTATGGTGATCAATTTCTTATCAAAGACCGAGCTGTGTCTTCACCCAGCAATGTTTAGACTCGAGGTGAGGAGAAGTTCTTCACCGAGCGAGTAATTCGTCATTGGAACGGGTTGCCCAGGGAGGTGGTCGAGTCATCGACCCTGGAGGCGTTCAAGAGGAGATTGGACGTGGCACTTGGTGCCATGGTCTAGTCATGGGGTCTGTGTTGATAGGTTGGACTCGATGATCCTCGAGGTCCTTTCCAACCTAAGTGATACTGTGATACTGTGATAGACAGCAACATTAAACAGGACGAGAGGGAAGAGATGTGCTCTCTTTTCACCCCTAGGTTAACCAGTAAACGAGCTGGCAGCAAGGCAATGGCCAACAACACCAAGTACAAAAGTACCCTCTACTGCATGCTTCAAAAGAAATGAAGCACTTAGTGGCAATGTTTAAGAAGGCTGACAAAAGACAGCTTTCATCAACACCAAATTAGCCCAACCCCTCTGAGTTAAGAGTATATTTTAACTTGCCTTCTAATATTTATTCTGAAAAATAATCAGAAATTTTCTGATTTCGTCAAAGGCAGTGAACAGTCCCAAACATTAGCTCCTCAGGTACACTTCAGTCCAGCAATTTTTTGCCCCTTCACCCCCCTTTTTTTCAATAAATAATAGCTCTATAGTCACAGATGAAACAAAGTGACTTTTAAAAAAAGGGTAAATCTAAATCATGTGAAATTGCAGTAGAAGATACTTAACAAAACCAGCATGATAGATGTATTTTGGTTTAGCCATATGAAGAAACTAACCTTAAAGTCATTGAACACAAAAAAAAAAAAAAAAAAAAAAAAAAAAAAAAAAGAAAAAGAGGGAATAGGGAAAAAAAAAAAGAGGGTCAAAATTAAGGCAAAAGATGTGTACAAAAATCACAGAACGTTACATGTTGGAAGAGTCCAGCACAGAGCCACAAAGATGTTGAAGGGAATGGAACATCTCCCTTACAAGGAAAGGAAAGGCTGAGGCAGTTGGGTCTCTATAGCTTGGAGGAGACTGAGGGGTGACCATTGGTTCATGTTCATAAAAACGTGAAGGGTGTCAAGAGGATGGAGCTAGACTCTGCTCAGTGATGTCCTCTGACAGGGCAAAGGGTAATGGGTGCAGGCTGGAGCATAGGAGGTTCCACAGGAGCATAAGGAAAAAAAAATTTCACTGTGAAGTTGACAGAGCCGTGGAACAGGTTGCCCAGGGAGGTTGTGGAGTCTCCTCTCTAGAGACATTCAAAACCCTCCTGGATGCATTCCTGTGCAAGCTGCCCTAGGTGCCCCTGCTCTGGCAAGGGTGTTGGGCTGGATATTCTTTCAAGACCCCAAACTGAAGCCTACTGTCTCCATGCTTTCTGAGCTACGCAGGCAGAGTGCATACTGATATTAGATACATATTAAAAATACTGAAGTCATCATGGAAGTGAGGTTTTTCAAAGGTTTTTTGTTAGCTGGTGGCACAAATGCCTACAAATACACAGCAATTATGACTATATTAGCTTAATTAGGCAGGTTTACATACATGGTAAAACATTTTAATGATATTCTGTGGATTTTAACAGCCATTACAAGCCCACATGATTTCACTCTGATTAGCATCCTGTATTGACATCAAAATCTGACTATAACATGTGATGAGAAAAGAAATCTTCAGAGAAATTCTTCTTTGATTTGACCAAGGAAAGCAGTAAAGGCACTGGTAATGGAAGGAAAATAGAGTATTCACAAAAATCATTCATCCATTTGAGTTAAATTATCTGGGAGACTGGTATCTCACATAAACATGGAGAAAAAGATTTGAAAACTGACCAAATTAAAAATAAATAAATTGAGAAGTTGATCAGATCAACTCAAGGATGCAAAGAAAATCAGTCTCTGAACCTCCAGGATAGGATTTTCTATGCTCCTTCTCACAAATCTCCTTACAGTCTTACAACAGACAATCTCAAGCATCCTGGTGAGAGACATGAAATATTCCAGAGATTTCCTTTCCAGAACAAACATGTTTTACTTTAACAGATTATGGATTAGTTTCTTTTATTAATTTTCAGTGTTTGCTTCTGCAAAGTATTACTGCCTTTTACTAAAAATTCAATTGCAAAGTAGAACTGAAATGTGCAGGCAGAATCCACTCTTGCACATTTCCTTCCAGGTTCTTGTACCATCTTGTAACATTGCTGGTGATACTAAATGAAAAGAGATAAGTAACAGCAGATCCTTTTTGGTACAAAAGAAAGAAACTGCTTTCTCCTGAAGAATACACCAGAGAAGAAGGAGGAAGAAAAAAAGGACACAGGGTGGGGGATTTTTGCTTTTTCACATGCAACAGAATTTACAGGCCTCCATCCCCAGTCCCTTCATCCCCACCTGAAAAATCCATTGTCATTGAAGAAAAGCACTTACTACCAGCTGTTCACTTAAAGTGCTTGCAATCTCTCATACAAAACTAGACTAAAGTATAATAGAATGTTAAGTTCTTGATCATCACTGTCTATAATCTACACACTGTGAATGGACTCTCAGTAAAGTAGAAAAGGTATCTTCCTTCTCGTTGCTACGTTACTTCTATGAATTTTGAAGTACTTTTCCCATTACATAAATTTACTACCGAAGTTACTTAGTATACAAATACTTACTAAAAGTGTGTTTAATTCAGCAGTGTACAATTCTACTCAATATATCATCTAAGAGCAGAAAGCATTCCCACCTAAGCAAAGGTTATTCTCGCCTGACCTCTAGGCAGCAGTCTCATTTGGGTAATTGCATGCTGCAGGAGTTGCCCGTCTGACTAATCTAATCCAGCTGTGATAGCTAAAAGATGCCTCAGAGGAAGATACCTGAGACCAGCAATGCAACAGGTATGATAAATTTGCCTTCAACACTGGATCAGCAGGCCAAAAGTGGACTAGGTCTAAAATCAAAAGGATAAATACCTCTTACCTTCTTTGCTACTATAATTGATTGTAAGGATATCAAGAGCACATCTATTTAAGACATTCCATCCTTTCTCAAGTTTTTTGGTGTTTTTTTTTTTTAATGTTCCTAGCCATAATGATTTTTGCTGGCACAAGCACCACTATTTAGCTCCAATCTGTGGCATATGAAGAGGTCATGCTTTTTAACAAATTCCTCAATTCTTTATGCATTAATTTATTATAATGACAGGGAGAACAGATTATTCTAATCTCATTAGTTTACCATACACATTTTTAACATTCACCCTTTCTATTTGTCTTCCTTATCTGATAAACAACTACCATCTTTTTAGTCCTCTCCTGTATTTCACCTGTTTGAATACTATTCTTTTTCCATGGTTAAAGATTCTGTTCTACAAAGCGTTTGACAATTTTGTTCCTAACTCTATACAATCAGATGCTCCAAACTGAGGCTCCAACAGTTTGCCACAGTTTACTATTTTTGAAAAAAATGACATTAATGTAAGCCCTTTCTTTTCTCAATGTCTCCTTCCCTCTCCCCTTTGATGCATCATTAGACAACATATTGCACCTCTCTAATGGTTTAAATATACCTAAATCAGAAGTACCTTTCTGTGCAATATGCAGGAATTTTAACTATGTAATCACAATAAGCAGCCTCTGTGGCAAACTTAATATTAACATGAAATATGCTTGGAGGATTCTCTCATTTAAGATCACTAATATTACAATGACTGTAATGTTCCATTTCTGAAAAGAGCACAAATTCAAGAAGAAAAGCATAAGGAAAAGACAAGCTACCCTTTCACTGTGATTCCTTCAAGCAGAGTGAACATCCCATGGTTTGGCAGGTAAGAAAGAGAAGACAGTAGCCACTCTAGCCATAAGACTCACCAACCTAGGACAGGCGTCCCAGATGGCTTTTGCTCCCTTTTGTAATGTTCACAAACATTCTTGCATGAACTCCTAACTCTAGCCATTTTCCCCTTTATAAGCAGCTGTGTAAGCTCCAAAATAACAAACTTTCCTCTGATGAAACACTAAAAATACTGGGTATCTTAGAAATTAGAAAAGACCACCAATGAACAAGCTTTATCTTCTTCCAAGCTTTAAAATCTGTAGCTTTAGTTAACAACGGCAGGGCCTCCTACAGATTTCTGCTGTTGCCTACTAAAAAGATTTGCAGGTGACACATTTCATTTAAGATTATTAAATCCCAGGTATTGGTAGTCAGGAAAGCTATATAAGTAAGCAAAAGTGAACTTTAACTGTTTAATGATGATAAATCTTACTTCATAGAGCACAGATGTGATGTGTTTTAGCAATGTTAGTGAGAAGTATGAGAACACCACAGTAGTCTTGATGCTCACCTCTGATGCGCTGTCATCCAGCTAACAGGTGGGTACATTCATACACACTCCACTCCAGTAATACTTACTATGACTTAGAATATCCACAAACCTCATGAGATTTCATTACAAACACTAACACAGCAGTATGCAGACAGCAATTTTTAAAATACAACAGAAGCACAATGGTTTTCTTCAAAGTGAAGCTCTTGGTCCGTTCTGTAGCAAACTGACTAGAAGCAGCAAATGGAAATCCATACACACATTACAACACATGCTTTGAATGCAAAATGTATTAGCTAGCTTCCCTCATCAATGACAGCAAAATCCTTTAATTGTTTGTTTTTTTTTTTTCTAATCCTCTTTCTGCCTTGCTTCTTTCTGACTTAGAGATCTCCAAGCCTAATACTAGAATACAGATGTTTCTGGTTTTGACAGTAAATCTGTTGACAGTACTAATACAGTAGGTTCATCTCCACTTAAAAAAATAAGGTTTCTAAAAGCAGGCATCTAAAGAGATTTCATTCTAACCAACAATATTGTATAATCTTCAATTATGTGACCAGATTCTGTTTTTTCACTACAATTTCCTCCTTCAGTGAAGAGCCTGTGGAACTGCTCTCTCATTTTTGACACACCAAATAGAGAATACAGTATTTTTAATTATTTCATACACATTTTCTAAGGCTGTGCTGAATGTAGTCTCTGAGAACATCCCAAACACTTCTTTATTTATATTCACCTTTTTGCAAGGTGAGCTTTGACCACCCCTATTTTATAGCTTTTAACTATGGAAGGAGAGAATAGGACAGCCTCTTTCCAGAGCACACACTAATTTTGGCAGAACAAGTACCATCTGAAAAACTGTATTTCTAGCATAACCTTAACTTCCTCTAAATGACATGCTGGTTTAGGGCAAAGTATGCATTTATCATTTTCTCCTCAAATGATGATTTTGATTAAGGACAAAATCAGATTTGGGAGGACGAGAGGATGAAGGTTAAGTGGCAAACATGGTTATTATTTATTATCTACCCAACACACCCCAGGTTAAATGTAATTCTTCAGGCTAACATTTTACTTTCTTAGGCAGTCTTTCATTTATTGTAACCTTTCCAACTCTTCCAAGCTCCAGGCAATGGGAAAGGGAAAATGGTTTCATTTATTTCAAAGGGATGCACTATTGCTACTGACCTGTCCATTCTGAAACCTGTGCAGTTCTGATCTCCTCTGCTGCTTTGTCCCTCTGTGTTCTGACCAGGTGCATTTCTTCTTCTCCTCACTGATTTAAGTGCCCACCGAAAGCAAATTCAGGGCTCAGTTCTCTTGCCTACTCCACAAGCCAATGCTGGGCAACAGTGCAGAAAGAACTGCTATGGGGAAGTCCTGCTCAGACATGACCCTGCATGTTGCCAGCTGCTCCTCAGAACAGGTGCAGGCTTTCATTGGTTCTGCAATCCTGCTGCAGTCTCTTTACTACATTTCAGAAGAGATACATAGATAGATAGCAGGGAGAGATCTCCCAAACTTGGCATCTCAGATTCAATGGATAGAGATACTTTAGTTACAATGGTCATCTGATGTTTTCACCGCATGCAAAATAATGTATTTTCTCTGGCATCATTCTCTGAACCAATTCCCATCGATTTCCAAACAAATCAACACAAAGTAGATAGAATTCATACAGTATCACAGTATCACCAAGGTTGGAAGAGACCTCAAAGATCATTGAGTCCAACCTGTCACCACAGACCTCAAGACTAGACCATGGCATGCCAAAGTTCACCTAGAGTGGTTCAATCTATCAAAGTTTTGTATGCAGAATCACATATTTGTTTTGATTGGAAAAGAATTCTAAGATCACAGAGTCCAACCATCAACCTGACACCCCCACGGCCATTAAATGATGGCACAAAGTGCCATGTCCACATGTTTCTTGAACATTTCCAGGGATGGTGACTCCACCACCTCCCTGGGCAGCCTGTTCCAATGTCTGATAACCCTTTCAGCAAAGAAATTTTTCCTAATAGCCAATCTAAACCTCCCCTGGCACAATTTAAGGCTGTTTCCTCTTGCCCTATCACTTGATACTAGAGAGAAGAGACCAACATCTACCTCACTCCAACCTCCTTTTGGGTAGTTGTAGAGGGCAATGAAGTCTCCCCTCCACCTCCTCTTCTCCAGACTGAACAACACCAGCTCCCTCAGCTTCTCCTCATAAGACTTGTTCTCCAGACCCTTTAGCAGCTTCATTGCTTTTCTCTAATACATTCCAGCAAAACAGCTGTACAGCTATATGTGACATTAACATGCAAAGAACTTCCTTTCTCAAAGCAAATTGAAACTCCACAAGGTTTTATGAGCAAAACATACACAATGCACGCCTGAATCTGCATAAGTATATCCCACGTTTATAATGGTTTGCTGGGCAACCTCCTGCCCAAGGGAAAAACGTCTGCTATTCTCAGGGCTACTTTGTGTCCAATGAGACAAGTATAACCAGTAAAAGCTAGAACACCTCTAACCTGATTTTCTTCAATTTTTGTTCAAATGACATGAAAACATGAGACATGTTTTATATCTAAAACTACAACAATACACTTTTTCCCCTATGTGAGTGAGACTGGAAATGCTTCTGCAGATACCACAGTGGACATCTTAGCATTTTGAAAGTGTTTGTGTTAATATTATTCATGCCAAAATGCATGCACGATAGTACAGCTAACAACCAGGCAGTTATGGAAACTAGCAGAAACTAACTTTCATATATTAAAAAGACTGACAGTGACAGCCACAAATTCTGTTCTGTCCTTCTGTGAAGTGTAGATAGCAACACCATGCATTTTTGGGATAAAACCTGCACCAGCTATGTACACTCCAACAAGAATGTGGCTATTAATGACTACATTTCAGTTTCTAATATTTTTTTCTTTTGGAGGTAGAAGAGAAAGAGCAGAACATAAGGCAATGTTGCAAGTAATATGGTTCTTGCTGTAAACTTCCCATCTCCAGTCCAAACACTGTGGTTTATGGATAAGGTTTAGGTTTGTGGGTTTTTTAAGGATGGAAACTTATGAAAAGGAGTTAAGAGTGAATGTTTTCTAGTCCAAAATGACTCAAACTGTGGAAAAGTATTTTTATATGCCTATTTATCGTTCAGAGATTGTGAGTTTCTAAATAAAATTCACCAAAGACACACAAATAAAAGATTTAAAATACATTGCATTTGCATAAACAAAGCAATAGCTACCATAGAAGAACACAGAAAAAAATACTTTTTAAATTGTTGGGGGTTTTTGTGTGTTAAACAACCTGCTCAACACCTGGTACTATCTCCTGCCACACTAGCACAGTATCTTCCTATGAAGGAATACCAACTACAACACCATGGAACATGTAAACTTTGAAAAGAAGTCAGTTTTCAAGACAATATAATGAGAGAATGAAGTGCCATCCCAAAAGACAAGAGCTAGCATTTAGTACCTTTACTTACTGTCCGTGCCTGAAATGCACACTTAAGCTCATTTGGCACAAACACCCACAGAATCTAAATCTGCATTTACACCACTAAAATATTCTTTGAGTCTTTTGCATTCTAGTTTAAGATCATCAAGATGTTGGTCCTCTGATCTAGAAGCATTCTAGTTATGCCAGACAGGGACAGTGAATTATCTTCATCTACAGGAAAAAAGAATAATCCAACATCTCAGTTGACCTTAAATATATAGATACAAGTACTTTCAGGTAAAATCACTGCAGAGCTACTAATCTGCTCATACACAAACCTGAGTTCAATTATTAAAAAAGATTGATAAGAAAATCTGTAGGAAACTAGCAGGGGATAAATTAGTTGGTGATAATTTACTGAATCACAAAAAGTCTTTTCTTATTTTCATATGATGAAATCAAGATTTTAAAAACAGTGAAAAATGAGCCAGTGTTCCAGACTTGATAAATAAACAGTGCTCTCAAGAAAGAGTAGAAGTCACAGTAAGAAGCTTTCATACTTTTGTTATTGTTTAATTGGGAACTCCTGAAAAAAACAAACAAACCTGAATCAGCTCTCAGCACAGACAAAAGCTTATTTGTTTTCTTTTATACCTTGCTTCACAAGTTAGAAACATGGATATTCTACATTTTACGAAGGTCCCCAGGCACACACAAAGCTGTCAGCTGTTAAGTCACAAGGTGCTTCCTCACTGTAAACATCATGTCGCTGTGGT
Source organism: Melanerpes formicivorus (assembly GCF_026170545.1). NCBI lineage: Eukaryota > Metazoa > Chordata > Aves > Piciformes > Picidae > Melanerpes > Melanerpes formicivorus. The sequence goes on along the minus strand of NW_027142354.1, from coordinate 44,527,745 downwards.
GTGTTGAAGTTTCCCCCAGAAATAATGGTAATGTAAACTGCATCCTGCACAGCAGAATAAAAGAAATTTAAACTGCTCAGAACTTCTGTATTTACAGTCTGAAAGATGTTGCTCCTAACAGGTTTTAGAAATGCCAGAGTTTCCAGCCTTTAACTCTGCATTTCTAATCCTGCTAGAACAATCAGTAGATCAATATGAATGACTCTGAGCACTGGAGAAGGCATTAATATAAAATGGAAAGAAGAGTTTCCTCCAAAACTCAGTCATTTCAATCAAGCACTATATGGGTTAAAACAAAAAAAAAAGGGCAAAACTCTAGACCAAACTGAGAATAATGAAATTGAAATCACTTGAGAACAACAATTTTGAAGAAAAAGGTATATATCATAATCAGCTAGCAAGGCTGAGCAACTGTGGTCTGAAGTGGGTACTGAGATGGATGTGAAATGGGTGACGAAAAATTGCGGTAAATAGGACAGAGTCTACTTGAAGGTCTGTATCTATTGGAGTACCTCAGAGGTTGGTACTGGGACCAATGCTGTTCAATATATTCATCAACAGCCTGGAGGAGAGAACATGGGGCACTGACAGAAGATTTGCTGATGACACCAAACTGGAAGGAGTGGCTGACAACCCCTCAGGCTGCTGCCATTCAGCTAGACCTGGACAGGCTGCAGAGTTGAGCAGGGAGAAACTGAATTAAATCCAAATAGGGACAAGTGTAGAGTCTTGCATCTGGGAATGAACAACCCCATGAACTGGTACAGGCTGAGGACTGACATGCTGGAGCAGCATCAAGTATACCCAGGTATCATCAATGAGGGAAACTGGATTGAGTTATTAATTAATCCTCACATTAATTCACACCTTTTTTCAACCAACCATTGTAGGGTAGTTCAGGTATTTCCATTTTGGTTAGATGGGAGTCATAGGCAGTTTTCACCCTAAAATAAAGGCAGTACTGAGCAGCTACAGACAGCACTTGAAGACCAGAGATGGAAATAAATCCCCTGCTTGCAAAATACAATGGATGAGAGAGCTTGCCCATTCTGCTCCCAGCCTCTGTCCCATTAGGTGAATGCTGGCAGAACCGCTCTGACTGTGTGGTACAGCTCTTGCCTGTGGCCTTTCAGTCACTGTCTTATCTAAACAAACTCTTTTCTTAATTATCGGCATGATAGAGCACATGAGCTAAGCCAGTAGCTACTGTGAGAGGCTCTGGATACTTCACAGATTTAACCATCACTTTCATACTGACAAACATCTGATTCAGCTAAATATATTAAAACTTGCAAGCACATCTTTTTAAATTTCAAATTTGTGGTTCTCAAAGGCATTTGGTTCCTCTACTTTCTTCTTAGTCATCTCTTCAGCAGCTTCAGGACAGGAAACAGGCATACACATTGGAAAACTACCTTTGATTTAAGCTCTCCTACAACTTTTTTTGGTCAGGGAAACAACACAGCCTGCATTTCATATCCTTTTAAAAAAATATAAGATTTTTTTTTAAATTTTAAACTGGGAATTTGGTAAACAATGTGCATGGAGGTATAACCAAGAAGAAAGCCATTTAACTCTTCAATGGGAAATCCAAAAGAAAGAAACCTCAACCCAAAATAGTGAACAACCCATAAGTTCCCAAGGATTTCTGATCTGGAAAGTCAAGAGAGAAATCTACAGCTAGATAATCAGACATGTACAGCACTGGTCGGCTGTGTTTCTCTAAGTCATTTTAGGGATAACTGGAAGAAGTCCAGGAAGAAGTCCAAGCCTGGGGACTCACAAATCAAGCTGTTCAGAGTCAAATATGCTCTCCGTAGCTGGGCAAGATAGACTACTTTTTTTTAAAAGCAGAAAGGATCTGCACAAAATCATAAAATGGTGTGAAAGATGGCCTGGTGAAAATCAAGCACTGAACTAATCATATTCCTGTTGAGTCTTTTAAAAATTACTGGCTATTCAGAATACCTTTGAAAAGGAGACATAAAGTAGAGTTGCTTTGAAAATTAAATGCAAGACGAAGTGCATGGACAGCATGTAGCACACACCCTTAGGAACTACTCACCCAAATAAATATTGTGCACTGACCACACAGGTAGCAAAATTTCCCAAGGTGGTTTTGAGTGCTGCAGCTGGAGCCCTTTGTTAGCCTGGCAGTCTCTATGTCCTCCATCTCATAGGACTGGCTTGACCAGTCACATCTAGCCGGAATTAGCAAAGCCTGACTTCAGATGGATGGTAGCAATCTGTGCCCATGGAACTGAATCAATGGTCATCAGACACGTGCTCTCTTCTAGTTAACCCCTTAGAGACATATTTAAATGAGAAAAACACTGCCATTTTGTTGGACTTGATGATCCTCGAGGTCTCTTCCAACCTTGGTGATACTGTGATACTGTAAATTTTTGGCGTTTTTACCTTTGACCTATTTAACCACACTTGCCTCTTCAGAGCTCCACTGCAGGAACAGCACACAGCAAATGGGAAATACTGACAAAAATGTGTTTCCATTGCAGCATAATGCCACTGCTATTCTTTTATCAGCTTTTAACACTTCTGTTATCAGCAAATTGCCCTTTTTGGTGGGGGAGAAAGAACCTTACAGAAGCTTGCTTTAAAGAATGCCTCAAGCCTTCAAAATTAACAGTGAGAATCTTGTGGTCACTGTATACGCCTGTCTTAAGAGCAGATGTGGCACTGTATAGTTTTAGTATTAAGTACTGTGAAACTTCCTTTCAAGCAAAGAATTATTTATCTACTTAACACAGAACATAACCAACTTTTGTAAGTTTCATATATTACATTTATTTCGAAATGCTTGGCACTATTAATCCTTTTTATATTGTTAATATAAAGCTTCTGCTTCAAACCCTCAAAAACTCAGAAAGTTTATTTTTTTCCTCTCTTTTTTGCATTGCATGCACTGATGAACCAGCCTGCTCAGCAAGCATTTAACAGATTAGACACTTGAACATGGTTTCAGGCAATGCTCTCTCATGTTTCTGCGTATTGCCTGATAAACACTTCAAAGTAAACCGCTCATAAATATGAAATGAAAAGCCGAGAAGTCGTTATGCACAGCTTTGAGATACAAATCTCTTTATTCCCCTCTGAAGTGGAGTTTGATTGACATAATGAGTCATAGATCCTGTCCAGGGACACACTGCCTTATCCCCTTTTCCTCAGGAGACATGGAGTCTTTAAAGAAATCCACTTCAGAACTTTGTGATAGACAGCTACAGAAAAGTTGAATGCTACACAAATTCATTATTTCATATTAATACCTACTTTAACAACTGTGGCATATATCAAAGACTGATACCAAAGCCACAAACAGACCCCAGCATCTAAACCTTTTTAAGGAGGCCAAAGCCAAGATGTACGTTGTATTTGAGCTATCACTGGCATGGCAAGGTAGGCCTTGGGTTGCAAACAAAGGAAGACTCAGAGCTAGAAAGGGCACTGGCTGAACTGGGGTACTGTGCCCTGCTGCTGTAGGCAGGTATCTACATACCCACATTGACCCTTTGCCAGCTTGGGGAGCAAGAGCTGCATTCTCACCCATTCAGGAACAGACATGACTACCAGAGCTTCAAGAAGAGACAGGTGAACCTTTTTGGCTTGGGCTAGTTCACTACCAAGCCACCTATGTTCCCTCTGATGTTTGCACAAACAGCTCCTGACTGCAAAGCTGCATCTCATACATTTGCTGCACAGACCCCTCAACTGCCTGGCTCTACCTGCTAGACATGTCTCACCTTGAGGGGAGAGGGAAAAGAGGGTGGCCAGGTGATGCTATCATCCTGAGGAAGTGCACATTGCTACAACCCTCATTAGGAGGCATATTGCTCAGGTACAGACCCCCAAATGTAATTTCCTGTACTTCACAGGCCTCTGCTATAAAGATTAAGACTTTAATGTGAGATGGAACAGTTAAAAATAATCTAGCCTGTAAAACATCTGAAATCCTAACTTAGGTATTGCTGTTACTAAAAGCTACCCATATGAAAATGACAAAAACTATGAGACATGTAATTGCTGGCTACTGCTATTCCATCAAGCTTTAAGCCAGCACAAACTACTAATCAGTAGCACCATAAACAAAATTATGATGTAATAAATTGCTACCTTAAAATGTTATATTCTCAACCTGCACTTGTAGTATTTGTGGAGGTTTACAGAATGAATCTAGCAAATATCTGCCTGAGATGCAACTTCTAGCACTTTAATTGCTGGCCACACAGAATGCTTTACATTATACATTGTTACTGGCTCTTACTAGTCTCTACTCCCCATATGAATTAACTATATGAAGTATCCAAGATCTATCACTCAAAGCTTTGCTTTCTTTTGTAGTGCTACTACTAACATTAGATGTGAGCCATACACATCATTTATACAGTCATACATACAACATTAAGATTAAGAAGCAACAGTTGACAAAAAAGCTTAATTTGTGGTGTCCAAAATGCACTCCAAAGTACTTTTCTTTTGCCACTAAAAACAAAGGCTAGTTATCTATAAAAAAGCATCCAGTGAAACAATGAAATGGTGAGAAGACTAATGAATTCATATTACATGTAAATAATGAAACACTCAAGCCTAGTTTTGCAGCAAAAGGCTGAAAGGAAGATTTAGAAGCTTATGATGATGAAAAAGCCACAATGTAGTATCGTCATCCATTTACAAAGAACACTGCCGCCTCTTCTCAGTCCTCAGTGACTAACTCAGGCATTATTTTTCCCTCTGACACATTTATTGTCAAAAACTTTTACTGTTGTTACTTATTGTTTGTGAACTGTAAACACATTTTGACCCTGCCTCATATATTGTTAGTGCTCTTCTTTCTCTACTGCATGTGATCATTCACATTTTAGGAGACATTAGTCTGCACTGGCTTTTCTAATCACTAATAAGCAACAGATATTTGCATTGAAATTCAATACATGAGCTGCAACAAATACTGAGCAATAGCAGGAAGTGCTGAGAAAGAAAAAACCCAAATCAAAGCTTATGACTATAAACAGATATTCTCTAATTCTGTAATTTTTATCATAGATTGCAATTCCTATGTAAATTAAAAATGTCTGGCCCAAATTGCAACCATTTGCAACTATTTGTAACATTTGTGAGGAATTATTCTCATACACACAACTGAGAAATTGTGGGCGTGCATCTCAGCATGGATCTGAAAAAACTGTCATGCACAAGTATTAATTTTAACATACATATTATTCCAGTGTACTGTTGGTAGTTTGCCACATTGAAAAGCAAATGAGACATCTGAAATGTTCTGGTTTACTAAAAGTCTCCACAACATCTTCTGCAGCACTTACAATTCCTGTGTAATTTAATTAATACCAGACATGAGTAAAATTAGATACTTCAAAAAAAAGAACTAGACCCTAAAATACATAATCCTCTTTGATGATAACTGATAGAATTAAAGTGTATTTCTAGAAACTAATGTTATTTCAAGAGATTACACCTCTGTCTACCTCTTGCTTTCATTGTGAGATGTGAGATATCATGATAGGGCTTGAAGCAACATTAGGTATTCTGATGAGGTCCAAGGAACACAGCTGTCAGTCATATGCATGGCTCTGTCAGTCACTTCAGCACACTGAAAGCAAGTTGTCTTCAGGACAAGTGCTCCTTGGAGATCTGCAGTTGCTGCTTGACCTACAGCTGAAAAGCAAGTGCTTCACTCACTAGATCTATTAGCCCTTTGACTTCATTCATTCACTAGCTAACATTAAACACACTGCTAAAGAGAGTAATTAATTTAATTTCTTTAGACAGTGCTAAATTTCTGAAACCTCTTGTATGCCTATCCACAGGGGCTCCAAAACACTCATATAATTAGCTCATATAATATATATAGTTCAAAAACATAGAATCATAGAGTTAAAAATATTCCTACAATTAAGGAGTTGCAGTTAGAAATCTGGTAAGGGCCACGAAAATTTTCAATTTCTTCCTTTAGAATAAACCTTTAGAATAAACCAAACCAGGTTGGAAGAGACCTTCAAGATCATCGTGTCCAACCCATCAACCAATCCAACCCACCCAAACAGCTAACCCATGGCACCAAGCACCCTGTCAAGTCTCCTTCTGAACACCTTCAATGACGGCGACTCCACCACCTCCCCGGGCAGCCCATTCCAATGGGCAATCACTCTCTCCGTGTAAAACTTCCTCCTGACCTCCAGCCTGAACTTCCCCTGGCGCAGCCTGAGACTGTGTCCTCTTGTTCTGGTGCTGGCTGCCTGGGAGAAGAGACCATCATCAGCCTGTCTACAACCTCCCTTCAGGTAGTTGTAGAGAGTGATAAGGTCACCCCTAAGTCTCCTCTTCTCCAGGCTAAGCAGCCCCAGCTCCCTCAGCCTCTCCTCATAGGGTTTGTGTTCCAAACCCCTCACCAACTTTGTTGCTCTTCTCTGGACTCGTTCCAGCAAGTCAACATCCTTCCTAAACTGAGGGGCCCAGAACTGGACACAGTACTCGAGGTGTGGCCTAACCAGTGCAGTGTACAGGGGCAGAATGACCTCCCTGCTCCTGCTGGCCACAGTGTTCTTGATGCAGGCCAGGATGCCATTGGCCCTCTTGGCTGCCTGGGCACACTGCAGGCTCATGTTAAGCCTACCATCAACCAGCACCCCCAGGTCCCTCTCTGCCTGGCTGCTCTCTAGCCACTCTGACCCCAGCCTGTAGCTGGGGTCTTCCTTGCACTCTTCCTGCACTCTTCCTTGCAAGAATACCCTTTCCTTACTGCACCATGGTATCATTTAACGTAGACACTAAACTAACTACCATCTCTATCTAGTCCTTTTTAGTTATCTTTGCACTGCAAGCCTGGTTAGCCACTCATCTTTCCATTCCTTGTGTGTCCTTTGCAGGTTCGACATCAATGCAGCAGCTTAAACAATAGCTTGCTGTTGTTCTAAAGGAACAAGACATCCATTAAAAACTGGAGGAGGCAGTTTAAAATAGGATAAAAACCCAGAAGACTTATGCAAGTACTGTAGAATGCAAGCCTTTCCCCCTACTACAGGAAAAAACCAACAAATATTTCAAATTACACAAGATATCAATACATAACAAGGAGTCTGGAAAGCATTCTGGCATCAATATCTGGGAATGTGACCTGACAGTCCATTGCTTTGACATAAAAAATGCCATCTTTTTCTTCCATATTTAAGACATATTATATCTTGGCATCTTCTAACCCAAGTATGGCACTGTGATTAAAGTACTAGACAATGCAAGTGTCCAACCTAGAAGAGGAAATACCCTTCCAATCACATTGCTTTTCATTGGTGGTTTTTCTTTTTTCTTTTCCTCATTTGCACCCATATAGAGAATATATAAAGTCAGTTTTGATTCTATCTAGTAAGTTTTGTAAATGAAGCTTATGTTAACCAAACAAGCTCCAGATAGCTGGACATAATAGGGGAAATGAATCTACAACAAATTGTGGAAAGAAAAGAAAGTATACTTTTACATGTGTAATAGTCTGCGCTAGTAGTCTGCGCTAGGCTGACATACTGGAATAATGAGAAAGAGGCTGTGTCAGCTAGTCACTTATCCGCCCTGCTTAAGCTTCACCAGTTTTCAAAACACAACACCCAACAAAACCCATACACAAGAATACCACAAAACCTCAAAGAAGTCTCTAAAATGTGCAAAAAGCATCACTTCCAAGCTGCTGGTAATGCAGAGATTCATTTTCAGTGCACACAGAATAGCTGCAGCTCAGTACAGAGAATGGAGCAAAAATATTTTCAGCCTGAGCATATGTTTATATTTACAACAAATTCTCATTTATGCAAAAAAAATTCAATAAGCTAAAAAAATCTGATAAATAGTTGAAAATTCATCACTCTTGTAACTTAGACCTTATTTGAAAGCTGGCAACCAATTGGAAGAATACATTTGTGAAGTCAAACCAAACAAGTTAAAATATATATGTAAATACATACACTTCTCTGGTTGATATTTTCAGCAGTGACATGTATATATTCTGGTACCCTCAACCCAGGAAATAATTACTTTGGGATGAAAAAAGTTTGCTTGGATGACCTGCAGCACACAGCTGTCTCTGCAATGGCCAGCAATAGCCTGAGCTCAGCATAACTTGAAGGACGCCTTCCAAAAGACTGCATTTCAAGTGATGGAAAGCACGATCCTTCCTACACAGTATGCACTGCACTATGCACTTAGTCCTTTGAGAGCTCTCAGGATGAAAAGACTATAGTTATTACTACCATCATTATTATTAATGAAAAATACACATGTAAAATTAGGTTTCAAACACAATGTTTTATAGCCCCTATTTGTCTCTGTGGACATTCACCATAATGGCTCTAACAGACCTTTAACACTCACTGACTAATTAATCTTTACACTCAGGGCCCAGCACTGAGTTTTATTCAGTGAGGAGCAGAAAATAGCATCTGTGAATTGGGCTTGCAAGGTCCACTGCATGAATAAATTGACAGGCTACAGGAAAAGTCAGTATTAAAGAGCTCCTCTCCTCCCCTCAGTACTCCTGGAGCAGCCTTTGCCAGTCACTGAAGCTTCCCCTTGCAAACTTCTTACATACAATTTATTTTTATTTCCTAAAGTGACTCCTTTCAACCTTACAGAGACTCAATCTTCCAAAGACATTGACACAGATAGAAAAAATATTACAGGGACTAGGCATCACTTTAAAATATAACTGCATTTCCAACACAACCAAAGCATGCACCAGCACATTCAGCTTTCCTAGGGAGAGCACAAACCAACCATACAAATTATCAACCATACAAATTAATAGACCTCAGCAATTCGTCAGAAAAACCTTTAGGCTCCCATTTCAAACTCAAACATGTTCTAAATATGGAAAAGCACAGGGAAAACATGCTGCAAAAAGAAAGCACAGAGAGAAAATGCACCATGCAATTTCTTAATAGAATAATTAAAAAGAACAAGCATATAGGGGTAAATTGCCCTCATCTCATTTTCATGATTCAGTTATAGTCAATATAGATTACCTGGACTCTTGCCTTACTTCAGCTATAAAGCCAGGCAACCAGAACACCATAGGTAAAAAAAATTAAAGTGTTATGAGTTTACTAGTCAAGCTTCAGTGGTAGAGGTTTCACCAATGTGAAATTATTTGGATTCTAGGAGTTTTTTCTAGTAGAACTATAGGTAATACTATGGAATTCAAGAGCGTGATAGCTGCTTTGTTTCATTAAGCTGACCTCAAGAATGGCTTTCTTATTTTTAAGTTAAATTCCGTTTGGAAATAACCCTTGTGACTGCAGTACAATAAGCAACAGTGCTGACAGCACAGCATTCATTTTGAGTGTCAAAAATTAACCCCAATAGACTGTTGACTTACCAAGGCAGACCATGAATTAGTTCTATTCCTTATAGTAATGCACATATTTCTCTGTATGCCTACAGAGACTATATCTGTCAGATTAGATCTTTTGCCTTTGGAGTTGTTACCCACTTGTTTGGTGAGTCCAGTTTGCATGGTAAAGAGCTATTAATTCATGTGCAGTAGAATTGAAATCTGCAAGTAAAGACATGTCTACTCCTACAATTCTGTCTACTGCCCTTACTTCCCATGTTCTTTCTCTCTTACTGGAGCACATTTTCAGTTTCCCTCCATAAATTCCACAAAAACCTGCCTATCAATGAACCATATTCTACTTTCAAGCCACCTCTAACTGATTGATGAGGCTTAGAAGGGGAAAGGGAGGTGAAACAGCTAGGAAACAAAATTCTCATTTGCCATTGCTTGATCTATTCCAGCTTATAGTTTTATCTCCCCAAACGTTTTTCCATTATGAAAAAAATGGAGGCTAGTATTGGTCTATGCATCAATATCTACATAACATTAGACCGCAAAATATCATGGGAGTTTACAGGGACTTAGCAATGTGAATTACACTCATACAAAACCAAAACAAAATCTAAAGTAATTTCTATTGCCATTTACCTGCCATTTTCTCAAGTTGGGGAGGAACATTACCAAGCACTTTGTAAACCTGTCCACCTGCTTTAGAATGAAAATAAACCTCGGCATACAAAAACAACAACGACAACAAATCAAACCCATACCTAGTCCATTAGGTTAGTTTTTACTCAGATTAACTACGCATTTTGCAGTTATCAGATGGTAATTCATATTTTCTTCCTTTCACAATATAAATGGGTGGATAAAGAAAGTCCTGTTCTCCATGGACAGATGAGGGTTGCCACCACACACACAATCTATACATTTCTGTTTAGAACTGCCAATATTAAAGCTACATCATGCTTTGCAAATATACTGAAACATCATATAGAGGACTCATACCGTTACCCACCATGTTACAAATAGGAAAAGAGAGCTCTTAAACCAGCATCTGCTTGAATACTTAGAAATATTATTGGCCAAGTACAACAGCAACAACTCAAACCCTGCATTTTAACTTTCTAGTTTAAGTCAAGTCTGGCTAGATAATTCTCTAAAAGTAGTCTTTATTTTTGACAGCAAGATGTACCCAGAAGTTCAAAAACACAGAAACTCACCATGTTTCAGAATTTTAATGAATGCAATGCATTACTTAGAAGGATAGAATAATCTGAATAAGGCAGTCTGGAAGCCTTAGCTTCTTCATTTTTTTGATAAATGCTAAATATTGCACATGACTGCAAACTATATTGGCACAAGCAATATAAGTTGTTATCAGCAACGGTACTGCAAAGAATCAAGTGACCACAACAACATACTCAAAATCCAATTTTCCTTCTGAACATCAAACACAAAAGCACTCATTTGCTAGAATAACAAAAATCCCTCAGGTTTAGACCAAGAAAGTGACTGAAATACTTGTGCTTTCAAATGTGAGAGGTGACATCCATGCCATGCTAAGCATTGTCTTTTTTCTTGTGATGCAAGGACATCCATACTCAGAGTTCAGGGGCTGCATTTTGTCTGCTGGGTCTTCCCAATGGAAAACTGATTCTTTATTAGATATCCTCACACCACAGGGCACTAATAAATAAGAAAGTATTACAAAAATGGAGACTGTGGTCAATTCTAATTTAGAGTATCACTCTGACAAGCAGCAAAAAAAACCCTATCTCTCAAAAAGATCCTGCAAAGTGAATACTGGGTTTATCCATCGAGGTGAAATTAGTCTTAAATTAAGTATTTGCGTTTTTTGAGGAGTCAACACAGTGAAAAAATGAACTTTGATTCACGATGCATGACATGGTTAACACTGACTTCTGAGACCTTATTCCCACTTACCAGTCAGAATGAGACAACTTCTAAAAATTTTGGCAAATTCAGCTCTTTTTTCTCTTCTTCTGTAGCAGAAGGCTGTTTTCATACATCTTTAACCATATATGATGACAGTTGTGTTAGAATGAGTTAATCGGTACAGCTCTGAGTATTATATCTTTTCTGGATTACATCAGTCTGTTAGACATGCTATGTTATAGAACTTTTCCTTTTGCTGTATAGTTAATTTTGCTTTGCTTGCTTCTATGTATGCAAAGAATGTTAGAAAGGTCGATCACTATAGAAAAAGGGGGAGAAGTAGGAGAAGGCTGTTTTCGGTTAGCTTTGGAAGGCTATGTGGAATATTTGTCTTCGTTCAAATTAGAGAAGGTAATGTTTAGTCTTCGACTCAGAAAAGAATGCAAACATCTTGCAACTGAAGGAGAGAAATTAGGCAGAATTTGGTTGGATGTGTTAAAATATTGTTTTGTTATTTTAGCCTATTGTATGCCTTAATTACACGCGTGGCAGTAGAAAATAACCAATGAAGATGTGACACATGTGCCTCCTGATAGATTATATAACTTTTCTGTACAATGTAATAAACTTCTTTGCCTGCTCACATCTTGTCCTGGAAGCTGTGCTTGGGGTGAATTGAACATCTATACCACAACATTCTTCCTTTAATTTTTACCTTCAATATTACCATTCATCTCTAAGGTGTGATAGTCTTCACTCAGCCTCCACTATTGTCTCTCTTGAAGCCTACCTTTCCTCTTTCTTTGACTATCTTTTGTTCTCCTCAGTCCAGCAGCATCAGGCATCTTTATTAAAAAACCTGATGTGAATAAAGCTGTCAAACTGCTTGAGCATGAGCATAACTTAATAAAGCCTAGTAAAACCATGTCTTTGACTTCATCTTCATATTTTTCAATTCTATTTTGTAACAACACATAAAGTACCCTAAGCTTTATTTTTCTAAATGCTTATTACATTTCTGTAATGGATAAAGGCAGCAAGTATTTGCCAGAAACACCAGAAAATTGGAGAAGGCAAGACACATGGAATTAGCTCAAGTGAAATTGTCTCTTGTTAGGGATCGTTTGAAGTTTCACTGATCAGAGAATCAAAGTAACTAATCAGAATCAAAATAATTTTTGATTAATTAAGAGTATAGGCTAAACAGTCAATAGATAAGTGAGGCAAAAAAAGCACAGTGTAAATATTAAGTAATACAAATAAAAATGTATTACTAATTTAAGTGCAAATACTTTTTTTGCTCCTTTTTCTGCTCACAATGTTATTCATGCCACTAAGCAACTCATTTAATCTTTTTTTTTCACACACTTTGTTTGTAAAATGGGAATGAACCAACATAATTTATTGCACTACTGTAACACGTGAGTTAGAGCAAGACCAAAAAATAACAACATCCAACCATCTCATAATTATTTCAATAGGATTTGGTAGATCAGAGTGACATACATAATCTAAGCTTCTGTTCCCTTCGGGAAAAAGCCTATGAATTAGTTAAAATGTATACATTTTTCACTTCTAAGCATTCAGCTGAGTCTTTGTCTTCTTCTATGCTATATTGCTTTCAGCTCCATAAAAGATGAAGTAGATGCATTTCAAGCTGTTTTCCTTAGACTTTCAATCTTGAGTAACTCTTCTCATTTACCACCTTTCACTATGGATTAACATGCACATCAAGATAACACCATTTAGAGGCCTGTTAAAAGAATTCCACTAAGGTGCCCTGGATTATCTACTGCTTAATAAAAGCAGTACTGAATAATTTTATCATTCAGAATAATAGGTTTGCCTTTCTCTTTTCCAATCAAAGAACTGAAAGTAAAATTTATATTCTAAGTAAATAAATGCTTATTGTTAAAAAGTACCATCCTATTTACTTTCTAAAGAGAAAAAACAAACACACAATTATAGAAATAAAGTTATGATATGAATGCATTTTGTTGCTTTATAAGGCCATACTTTGAGAACCTGTAAATGAAAAATTCCTCTTAGCATGTAAAAATCCTAATTCAGATAAAAACAAACATTCTCTGCATCTTACAGTTCCATTATTAATAACTTCAATTAAAAAGTTTGCATACTACCTAGGACAATAATATACTACATTTGTCTAGAACGACTGAAACCAAGCTTAGCACATGACTGCCCTGCTGACATGAAATTTCACTTCCTATGAGCAAAGTGACAGTTGCTCTACACTCAGTTGCCCAGCACAGGAGAACTATAAAGCGAAGAGAACATTTAAATACAAGACAAACAGCAGTGGCCAAGCAGTCACAAAACCCTAAGCAAGCATTAATGATGGAATAATGAAAACTATACAAATTAAAATGGCTGCTTTTTAAAGTTAACTCTGATATACCACATCTGATTATTAAAGGTTATAAAAAGAAGAAAATATATAAAATATATATATATATATATATATATATGAAAGGCAGCAGTTTAGCTACAGGCCCTGCAGCAGCAGGGTACCTCAAGCTCTGAATTTTCACTGAGTTCAGTCACAAAAATGTAAAATATGGACTGTGGGGGAAAAAAATTTAGGCAGGGAAAGATGACATGGGCAGTGACTGGCTGGAAAGCAGCCCTGAGGAGAGAGACTTGGGGGTGCTGGTGGACAAAAAGCTCAACATGAGCTCTCAATGTGCACTTGCAGCCCGCAAAGCCAATCAGATCCTGGGCTGCTTCAAAAGAAATGTGGCCAGCAGGTCAAGAGAGGTGATTCTTCCCCTCTACTCAGCCCTGGTGAGACCCCACCTGGAGTACTGCCTCCAGTTCTGGAGCCCCTATGACAAGAGGGATATGGAGGTGCTGGAACGTGTCCAGAGGAGGGCCACAAGGATAATCAGAGGGCTGAAGCACCTCTCCTATGAGGACAGACTGAAGGAGTTGGGGCTGTTCAGTTTGGAGAAGAGAAGGCTCCGAGGTGACCTAATTGTGGCCTTCCAGTATCTGAAGGGGGCCTACAGGAGGGCTGGGGAGGGACTTCTCAGGATCTCAGGTAGTAATAGGACTAGGGGGAATGGAATGAAGCTGGAGGTGGGGAGATTCAGGCTGATGTGAGGAGGAAGTTCTTCACCATGGGAGTGGTGAAGCCCTGGAATGGGTTGTCCAGGGAGGTGGTTGGGGTGCTGTCCCTGGAGGTGTTTAAGCCCAGGCTGGACGAGGCTCTGGCCAGCCTGATCTAGTGTGGGGTGTCTCTGCCCATGGCAGGGGGGTTGGAACTAGATGATCCTTGTGGTCCCTTCCAACCCTGACTGATACTATGATACTGTGACAAAAACAACTCCAAATCTGTGTAAGTCACTTGTTGAGCTCAGCATTACCCAAGAAGAGCACCTAATAATTACCCATATACTGACACTGCCTCAAACTCAGGTACCTCAACATTTTTTTTCATTCTTAGTGCTGTATTAATTTAGATCTACAACAGAAGTTCTCCAGAAAATATCCTTAAACATGTACTTCATAAATTACATTTTTTGGGGGGATAAAAACCCAAATTTGTCCACTAACCCACACAATTCTCCACTCCCAACAGTGCTCTCGTAGGCAACATGAAAATTAATTTTACCACTATATGTAAATTCACACTGAATTTTAAACACAATTGGAAATTAAGCCAATAAATACAAACTTCAAACTCTGTCAAGTATGCAAGGTGATATGGAAAACCTTATCCTGCCAAAGAACAACATGCTTCTAGGTCATGAATTGAATTAAAAGAGACTGGACCTTTGAGAAAATATTGATGCAAAATTATAGAATAGAATAGACCAGACCAGGTTGGAAGAGACCTTCAAGATCATTGTGTCCAACCTATCATCCAACCCACATAATCAACTAAACCATGCAACCAAGCACCCTATCAAGTCTCCTCCTGAACACCTTCCAATGATGGTGACTCCACCACCTCCCCGGGCAGCCCATTCCAATGGGCAATCACTCTCTCTGTGTAGAACTTCTTCCTAACATCCAGCCTAAATCTCCCCTGGCGCAGCTTGAGACTGTGTCCTCTCATTCTGGTGCTGGTTGCCTGGGAGAAGAGACCAGCCTCCACCTGGCTACAACCTCCCTTCAGGTAGTTGTAGACAGCAATAAGGTCACCCCTGAGTCTCCTCCTCTCCAGGCTAAGCAACCCCAGCTCCCTCAGCCTCTCCTCATAGGGCTTGTGTTCCAAACCCCTCACCAACTTTGTTGCCCTACTCTGCACACGTTCCAGCATTATATACAGCATTTTGAGTGTTCATTGTTTTGTGATCTATTGCTTTATGTATGGTTTTTTTTTCCTCAGTCTCCAACTTACTTTTTGATCCAAATTGCTTTTAAAAGTCTTACTGTGATTTGTTCTGGAAACTCCTCAAATAATATAAATACCATGGCGTTTTCACCTCTCAGGAGGATGTACCGAAACTTCATCTGGCTACAAAACCAACAAACTTGTTTTCAAACTGATGTTGTCCCAGTGGGCAACTTTAGATCTACTTGTCCATTCAGACCATATTGATGCATTAGCATTTCAGCATGCCACTTATGAGCCTTGCACTCTTAGTTATGGCTATGCAACAAAAATAAACACACAGTGACTTTGGAAGGTGGAATCATCACACCTACTTCAAACTGTTGTAACAGTTAAATTCCTCAATATTCTATATTGCTGCTTAACAAAAACTGGAAAAATCACATTGCTAGGAAAACATTTGATTCTGCTCGAAGTTCAACATTCCTCCTATATTCTCAATAATCTAAATAAGGAAAGCTTTTTTACTCAGCTCTACTTAGGTGGAACAGCTTTCCAGGCTGCCTGTCCCACAGCCCACACCAAGGCACCCTGCCATTCACACCTGCAAAACTGGTCTCAACATGCCACTGCACACGCTGTGGATTCCGGTCAATCCATTGGCATCCCTCCTCATCCAGAAAACGCTTTCTCTAGCTATTATCTGTTAGAGCACTCTTTCACTTTTAGGCCTGCCATGGTAAAAACCATGTTTTATTCTGACAATTGTATGTGTAACATAAGGTTATTTTGAAATCTTGCGCATTAGGAATTCCATATAGATATGGACATGACCATTGCTGCATTTCAGAGCAAGACAGTTGCACCACTTCAGCCAGTCTGTGGGTTTGAAACATTAAACAACAACATGGCAATATGAATTTAACAGGCTTTTTCCCCTCAAGCCTTGATTTATACTTGTCCTTTAAGAAGTATCTAGGCTACACCACTGACCCCAGGAATTACTAAAAAGGCTCTGTGCCAGGAGAAAATTTCTTGAGGTTTTAGGAAAGGCATTTTGCACTATTTTTACCAAATTAATACAAAAAGCCAAATGGCAATTTAAGAGAGCTGGCAGTAAGATTATTTGGAAAAGCTCATGATCTTTTTTTAAATTAAACTCACAAGCTGAAGAAGAAAGGATGGAATGCTAAATGCAGTTCAGTCACATCACTTTCAGATAAATAAAGCCAACCACATATATTTCAGCCATCTTTAAGCATCAGCTGTACCATATGCACTAAGCAACAACAGCAAAGAAAAAAATTACTAGTATGAACATCCATTACATTTGCTGCCACCACTGCTCATTACTTCTTGGGGGCTTGGTCAATGTAAACCTTGAGGAACACAGCTTCCCTTTCCATCGTTCTGACATTGTCAGACAATGCCTCCCAGGTTGTAGAACACACAAACTGTTTTCCTGGCTTCCATTTCCCAAAATGCAAACACACTGCAGATATTGGAAGAAGAGGACCCAACAGGAGTGTGAAGGTAAGCAAGGTTAAAGCAGGAACTGCCTGTGGTACTGAAAGTACATGGAAGCTGATGAGCTTTAGGATACTGCCTCCATCTACAGCCATGCCATTGGCTCCCCACAGATCTCTTTTGATGCTGTCCACAGCAATTCAACTATGGAGGCAAGAAACAAAACCCAGTCTGCTAACATCCCTAGCAGATGATGCTCCCAAGCTGCACAAAGCAATGTCAATTGATACTATCCTACACATGCTTTTCCTTTTACCTTCTCTTCAAGGCCATTTTGCAAAGCCATATTTACAGTTCTCACCATGGCTGGGATGGCCATTTTATTGCTAAGACCTTCCAGATAGGAGCTAGCTTCAAAACTTCTGCTCGTGCTTTCTTTTCTTGCTGCTTCTATCCAGAGTTATCACCCTAAAGCCCATACGGATACGTTCTTTATCCCTCTTCCAGCATTACACCTGCCTAGCCATATAAACCTCCTTTGTCTTATCCATATCAATCCTCACATCATAAAATTTACTTGGTCTTTTCAACACTGAAGGTACTGCCACTTCTCTCAGCTTCATTAGAATTTTGTTTTTCCTGGGATTTATTTACCAGTATCATTCTGCACAGGTTAGGAGCCGTTAAGAAAGGACAATCAATGTGACAAAACCATGTAATTTATTGGTGAATGCAGAGAAAAAAAAGAAAAAAACCAACAAATGTATTCAAAATACTTTTCCAAAAATCTAAAGGTACTTGCAAAGAATTCCTTGAGAGAAAAAAAGAACTAGAAAATTTGTCAGACACACTCTACCACCTGCATATCCAAAAATATCTAAATTTCAGCAGAAATATAGAGCTTCACGCATAACAGTCTCCTTGACAGTAAGACAAGAAGCCACTTTCCACAAGTGCCCTCTCTCCCCTCATCTGCATTTCAGATTTTGCTGTATGTTAATTGACAACCTTGTGTCATCAGAAATTTAAGATAGTCCATGCAGAGATGTTTTTAAGTAGAACAGGAGGAAGTTAAAAGATGAGGTTACACAGTTTGTCCTCCTACGCAACAGGGTCTACTTATTACTTCAGCTGCTCCAACAGCTAACAGATTTCCTTTGGTTTTGGGGGGAGGTTTACAGCTGCCAAAGATCACATGCAGAATTAAACCACAATACTCTCTTCTCATAGGTACTGACAACAGAAAAATACCATTTTATTAAAAGTCTATAGGAAGGTAAAGTTTATGCAGAGATTTATCTCAGCTTCACCCTCTTTCTTGAAAGCTGAAGTGATAAAGGTCTTTCAGATATGTCACAGAATACCTTTGGTTGGAGTGGACCTTCAAGATTATGTAGTCCAACCTTTCACCAAGCATTGTACACTCACCACTAAGCCATGTCATTAACCACCAGATCCACACATCATTTAAACACCTTCTGGGATGGTGACTCCACCACCAAGTGCAAGGTACCACACCTGCATTAGGACAATCACAAGCACAAATATAGGCTGGGCAAGGAGTGATTTGAGAGCTCTGTCTCTTAGTTGACGAAAAGCTCACCAAGAGCCAACAATGGCCACTGGCAGCCCAGAAGGCAACCATGTCCTGGGCTGCATCAAAAACAGTGTGAGCTGTTTTGGTGAGACCCCACCTGGAGACCCCCAATGCATCCAGCTCTGGTGGCACCAGCATAAAAGGGACATGGAACTGCTGGAACGGGTCCAGAGGAGGGCCATAAAGGTGATCAGAGGGCTGGAGAACCTACAACACAAAAGTAGTGATGCTGGGCTAATAACATGTTCTTAGAACAGCACTCAAAATCACTACATGTTAGGGCAATTACAATTTTCAGGAAAACAAATTTGAATCCAAATTAAATTCCTATTCTCCCAATCCACTGTTCCATAGCTGAGCAAATTCATACTTTAGATTTGATAACTGAATCAGTACCATTAAACCATATTGGTATATTTTACAACACAGTATTACAACTGTGAAAATCACCTCTTAATTTTGGGTTTCTTTAATTGCCAAGTAATTTTGTTTATACTAAGTTGCTTCTACGCGCACATACTCCATCTTGTTCTACAGTAACCATCATGTTTTGGAATGCCAAAGTTTCTGTTTTATAAGTATCACATCTGCATGGTAAGAAGATAAGATTGCCACACTTGTGAATTATTTTTCTGTTTGGTACACATTTTCTTAAACAGGATTTTAAGATCCTCAGCAGTAAACCAGATACTAGATATAAACTGGATTAATCCTATCCCGTTACATTTTTGCAAGCTATAGAAATAATGAGTAAACACACAGATAACAGAAAATTCACTCTAAACCAATACTTCAGAGGACTTTTATTAACAGGGACTGTTCTGCCTACTGCAGTGATGTCCAGAAAGCAAATGCCACACAGAAAGTCCCCTGTGTGGGATAGATATACTCGGATCAAGGTAAAACATTGTTACGCTGTCAAAAACTGAAGGAAGAAGATGAATTTAAGAGACTGAATTGAAGATGAAGGAGTCTGTCATGCAATAACAGCTTATAAGAGTTACAAAGCCGACATATAAACACAAAAAGCAAAGCTGACATATTTGATAACCACAAAGCCTGCTTATTCCAAATACACTCTCAATTACAGTCATTCTGGATTACACAAAATGAAAAAACGAGTTCAGGGAACTGCAGCATTACAGCACTCATCTCAGTTTCGATGCTGTCAACCTCTTAAAGCTTCCCTACATGCAACAGAGTCTAGACAACCACCCACCTGGGCAAACCCTCGTGGGAAGAGAAGGCAGTTTCCCAGCTTGCAACCGTGCAACACACATCCCACCCCTGCACTGATACCCAGGGCACTGCAAGGACAGGGAGAACACGTCACAGCAGCTTCTTGTGGTTTGAAGCTGACCATCATCACAGCAGTTACACGTTTTTCTTAAGGATCAATTCTACAGCTCAAGCTAAGCCTTACTTGTGCAATAGCCTCTCAAAAGCAAACAGATGTGGGTAGTGGGCATTCAAAAAGATCTTAATACATTAAGCCAGATCCTCACCTTTGCCACTGTGTTGCAATTAGCCCAAAAGAGCCAAGGCACAGTAACCAATGCTTCACTACAGTTTGTTAACAGTAAAAAATAAGCACAAAGGTTCATTTTACTTAAGAAATGGTAAAGAACCCGGCAAACACAGATGAGAGATTGTTGCACTGAATCAACAAGAGAGACTCACATAACTCAAGTACTGAGGACATCTAAACCCACAATCTGTTGTGTACACAGTGATTCCAGAGAGCAAATAACATTTCATTTTTCTCTGCTGTGTTCCAGTTGAATCATTCACATTCGAATACAAGTACAGGATTGTAGTCCTCTATCAATACTAGATAATATACATTTCCAAGTTCCTCAAATTTAATGTTCTTTCTTCTAATGAGACTGCTGTTACATCTGTAGGCAGTCTTATAAACCACTTTAACCTTATTTTAATTTTTCATTATGAAAATTGTAACTGTTCATTAACTTTGGAAGACACAGCATTATAGCTGTGATATATCTTTCCTCATATTATTAAGAACCTACTTTACGAATTCAGTGCTTGAAGCAGACATTGGGAATAATGTCTTATACACTTCAGTTTTGTGTTTGTAAGAATTTAAACACACACTTAGTTGACAATCCTTACAAAATCAATATTTACCATCTTGATTTTAAAATTACTGACAAAACAGAATTGCATCAAAGTTAGCAGAACTATTAAAATCTCAAAGCCCTCAAAGAAGCAGCTTTCTGACTAATAGTAACCTCCCCACCTCTTAAGCCATGTGGTAAGATTATATTTAAGGAGGAATGTCATCCAGATGATCACTTTTTGTGCATTAAACTTTTAGCATATTGTCAGTATTTTTAAAAAAGGTAATGGTTTCCCACAGAGATTAAGCACTATTTTAGCTTTGCTTCAATACTCTTCAAATGCCCATCTTAAGGACAGAAAAACTCCAAGACACAATTGGATATCGCTATAAAATCAAATGGAATATCACTTATAAAAAGTTTTTGTGGTTCTGTAACCACATAATTTGAAAGACTACTATTATGACAGCTAATACGTTGCCTTAAACTGCCATCTTTAAAACACAGCATTCTACTTGAAGTAATCAAAAAAAGGTACAATACTCTGCTAGACCAATTATTCCATGATGGGCATACTTAAACTGAATTGATTTTGATGTATTTGAGAAGGCCAA
This sequence comes from Melanerpes formicivorus, assembly GCF_026170545.1. Classification (NCBI taxonomy): domain Eukaryota; kingdom Metazoa; phylum Chordata; class Aves; order Piciformes; family Picidae; genus Melanerpes; species Melanerpes formicivorus. Next base: position 44,506,438 of record NW_027142354.1, on the reverse strand, counting down.
GTTTTGCTGAGCTAAGTCATCCTGCAATCGAGCACTTACTGTTTAGTACATGTGAAATGTAAACTTGTTTCCAGCCAGCAGATAATTTTCACTTTTTCACATGGAATACAGGAAAAAATTACTACTGATATTGAACATGTTTAATTTTTCTTAATATTAGACATTTCTTTACATTTTACAACTGCCAGTGGAACTACCAAACTAAAAACTTTCACTTGTAGCTCTCAGTATAATCCCCACCATACATGAAGCTTTCCATGAGGTTTATGAATACATGGAAAAGGTGAGCTAAGATAAGAAAGACAGTGACAGCAACTACCAAGATTCAGAACTTAAGAGTGGATAAATCAGCTGATCAAGAAAGAAGGATTCTGACAGTGACATGCACACAGCTGAAAGACATTTACAATATTGGGAGTGTCAAAGCATACCCAGAATGACATCTTGGATAAAGGAATCAGTGTAAGGAGTAGAACAAGATGGATATTGGCACAATCTTCCAAGCAAAACTTGTATTAATCTGAAGAAGCATATTGTGTGACAATAAACATAAGACCAAGGCTTGACCTTCAAAATTACACTGGACAAATGACACTATACTAACAATCGAGTTGTTCTTCTCTTGTAGTCTATTTCAACAAGTACTGTACTTTGTGGAAGCAACAATTGTGGAAACATTTGATTGCTGTAAGGAAAGCAGAGCTAGCCAGCATCATCAAACACAATGGCAGTTACACAGCCCAGAGAACAGAATCATAAGGAAGACAACAAGCACAGAAGTGTTATGTCAAGAACACTTCAAGTGTCAAATCCTGTTTGTAGCACCCAGGTTTTGACCAAAGTTTAGAAAATAGCCTAGTAGGCCTTCTATAACATTTCTCTCCTTTCCTCTCTCCTTTCTCTGGTCCTGCTTGAAATCAGCTACAACAAAATCTCAACTTTTCTCTGCATTAAGAACAGAGAACTTTTTTTTTAACTTTTCCTGTATAAGCTTTTCGTGCCCATTTTAACATGGTTCTATCACACACACACGCAAACATCTGCAACCCATTCTACACAGGGTATAAGAAACAGCATTCCTCAGAGAGGCTTTTCTACAGACAGTTTTAAAAGGTACCTTTTCATTTGGATTTCAAGAGGAAGTATGGACTGCCACCAGCAGAGGAGTAGGAATCACAAAAAGCTATAACCCAAATATTCCAAGGAAATGTAAGCAAGTAATTACAAATAAAACCACTTATATTCCTGCAGCTTGTTTGGCAACAGCATTATACCATAAGGAAAGCTGCTACAATTCATAACAGCATCTTGTAATAAAACAGCTTTATGCATCCCTCTCAAACTGTTCAGTGCTCAAATCTCATCAGATGGCTGAGTAAGCATTACACTTTGGGACAGTAAATCTCTGTTTCCAATATGCTCTGCATTCACAGACATGTACTTTTACATTCACTGTAAGACACTTCCAGCTAAGCACTTGTATTAAAAAATTGCAATATACAAAAATATCTCCATGCTATTTTGTCTCGTCAGCTATCCAGCCTAGAAAAATTTAGGAACCTTAAAGGACCAGTAGTCCAACAGGAACAGCTACCAGAAAAATCTCACCTGAAATTTGGATTTACTGACATGAAAGTAATGTGAAAGACCTGTCTTTATACATGTCACTGTCCCTTCAACGTGTTTTTATCCACATCACTGAGGCAAATACGCCATTGCTATGGTACTTTTTCCTTCATTTGGGTTTGGAAATGAGCAACAAATAGTAATTCATGACAGAAGATGCTACTATGCATGCAGATGCTTGAAGAGCTCTACCTAGCTAGACAGAACCCATGGAAAAGACACTGAGTGAACTATAAAGAAAAAAAAAGTTGGGTATTATGGGCATTCCAATAAAACAGAAAAGGGCATCACTAGACCTAATGGCTAACAACAATGGCTAACTCAGTTTCCAAAATCCAAGGAGAAGCTGGCATCTGCTTTTAAGATGGAGGCTGACCTCCTACAGATGCTGCCTATCAGTGGAAACGATGGATTTTCTGCCTGTTGATGTTTTCAAGACTCCAGAATGTGCTGTATTCAAGGACAGATTATTGGAATCAATGGAGAAATAATATGATGAATGTTAATGAGCAACTGGGTAGAAGGCCAAACAAGATAACTGGTAGTCTTTCTGACCTTAAACTCTGAATGCAGAGAGAAATAATAAAACCCAAGAAGAACAAACAAAAAAGTGCTGGACCCTGCTTATCCAATTATACTTGCTTCTTGTTTTCTTTTCTACTAATTTGGATTCCCATTTATAGGCTTTAGCTGAATTTTCATCAGGACTTTGACTCAACTCCAATTCATCCATGATTCTCTAAGGAAGATAATGAGGTTTGGGTGGTGGTTTGGTTTATTTGTTTGTTTCAAAGTCTCCTTATGTTCTTCTTATTAAGTAAACTGTGCATTTGAGTCCAATCACAATATTTGAAAAGCTTCTCAAAATCACATAATCCATTGAGGTATTAGGAGAACAAACAGGAGCAGGAAAACAAATATAAACATAGTCATAATCACCACAGACCAACCAGCTGTCCATTGAGCCTAGAATTTAGCCCCCAACAACAGTAAGGTAATTCAAAAGAACATGGGCGGGGGTCAGGGTGGAGCAGGAAGGTGTAAAAGACAATTAGAGAAAAAACACCTAAAACTTGTTCCCCATGCATTTAAGCTGAAACCTGAGTGTACATTGGAGCAGTGCATACACTCCACTGTTTAAGCCATCTTCCACACAGTCAAAAAATATACAAATGTCCAATCCATTCCTTATTTTCCCAAAGATGGGATTGGTTTCTTGTTCTTGCTGTGTTGTTTTTCTGTGGTTGTGTTTGTTTGATTGTTGGTTTTGTTTAGTCTCATTTGGATTTTGTATTGTGTTGCTGTTGTTCTTATAGTTTTAGAGTCCTCTTTTTTTCTTCAAGGAATCTATTCAGTATATTCGGAGAAAAGATGCAGTATTTAATACCCAAAAGATGTGAGTAGTATAGCATAGTAGCACAATATCACGTGAAAGAAAACCAAGTGTATTATACTTCCCAAGTGCCCCTCTCTGAGAATTCCACTGCAATAACTTGATTTTCTATTTGAAGTTAATAAAAATCCTGGACAACCTTAAGGGACATTATAAAGGATTTATTATAATCATTGTCACTAGCTTTTTCAAACTCCTGTTAACATGCCTCTAGTGTTAAACATGATACAAAAAGTGCATGTTTTTAAGTAAAAAAAGACTAATAAAATGGAATATGAGCTGACATCCAGAAAGGTATTGGGTGTTGCTCTTTAGTGAAATTATCTTGCCATACAAGAAGAGATGCTGTGACACATACAAGGAATTCAGCCATGATAATAAAAAAAAACCCTAAGTATTTCAGAAGGCTGTTTGGTCTGGTTTCACTTTGATTATATTTTTTAGACTTATTTTTGGTAACTTCAGTCATATACTCTAGCTGTTCTAACATTCCACAGCAGAGATTTACTGCTAAACTAGATGTGACCTGAGAATGAGAAAGCAGTCAACTCACTGTAACTATTGGCTAATAAATTTTGCATCAGCTGAAGCCTGGCATTTGGCTCAGGGAGAAGCACAAAACCCATGAGCTATGAATGCCAAGTGAAGAACTCTGGAATAGCAAGGTTTGCAAACACCCATTCAAAACCCTGTTTAAAACTCTAACAACTTAGCAGAGTGCTCTTCTAGGCCCAATTTGTCTACAAGGTATACTCAAAGCAAAATTGCCCCTCAAAAGCAGCCTCTTTAAAGAAAGGGTTTCCAAAATCCTTAGGTTTTGTCTTAAAGTACATTTACCTTCACCATGCTGTACCAGCAGAGGAATCACAATGAAGTTATTTTCTTGGGGCTAAGGGGGGAGAAGATTGATAATTAGTTCTCTTTGTTGGAAAAATGCATTGCATGGAGAGAAACTCAAGTACTACCATAAGACTGTAAAATATTCCAAATATACAGAGGTGTCAGCACTATTGTTAAGCTTTTGAAATATCCTAGTTGAAAGTACAAAAAATTCTAATTATTTGAAAATAGAGCATTAAATAAATCTTGTAAATGTAGCAATGCTTTCTCAGGTCCACATAAAGACTGCCTGTTTCAGATCTTACAAGTATCCAGTACAGGTAAAACCAAAGACAAATTAATTAGCTCAGTTATGTACTGGACCTGTCATTTTAGTCAATCTGAACACCTGTTCTGAAGACGATTGGAAAATAAGTTCAACAGAAAAAACCTAAACCTATTCTGTGTGTCTATTGTGCAGGTATTATTACTGATATGTTAAAAGCAGAGTATAAAAGGGGAATTCTGTTACTCAGAAAAATTGCAGGTAAATATTGTAGGAAAAGCACAGTAGAAGTAATGTCAGACTAAGGTGCTTCAGGTCCTATCCAGGCATGTCACCTTCACTGTCTTCCAAACATCATTCTAGAAAGCAGCATTTAGGCAAAGAGGAACCTTCTTTGGTAGGTACATTTGTCAACAATTACCCCCCCCCCCCCCCCCCCCCCCCCCCCTTATTTTAAAACATGCAAATGATGATAAAGTTTTTAAGTTGTACTCTGGGAGCTAAACTTTAACGTACATTGATTGTTTCTTTCAAATGCTTTATTCACACTAGCTTAGAGAGGGATTTATACTTTGGAGATGTGATTTTTTTGATGAGGAATGAGACAAGTAAGTCAGAACAGGACAATGAAATTCTAAGAAAACCAGGAAGATTTGTTTCAGAGTTCTGAGCTTTGACTCTAGTTTTTGTTACTAGCATTTCACTGTTGAACTGTCATAAACAAAAAGGTACAAATTGGTCTCACACTCAACAGATTTTCAAAACAGACAACTGTTAGACCAGGCAGCAGCTAAAAACGACTGCTTTGAGCAGTTCCACTGCCATGGTTAAACCAAATGCTTTTTCAGTAAGTCAAATGCATGCAGCTTTAGTAGCAGAAAGGACAAAATATTGAAGGAAATATCTAAAATTGCTTAAAAAAAAAAAAAAAAAAGTATGCCAAGCTGTTATAGAAGAATAAAAAATTCTCTAAAGACTATTTATTTTAAGCATGTTTATTTCCTACAGAATTTAATCCCATCAAAACATCCACTCAAATTTGGAATAAATTTACATGTATAAATTCCTAGATGTCTGCAGCTGGAAACCACATGCATAGGATGTAATGAACAGTATTTCCTCCTGTATCAACCACCTTTTTATCCATATAGTATTAATGTAGAAATTGAGAATGCGGACCAAGTCCTAATCTGATCTCCTTACTGCATTGTCTCAAGTTTCATGTTAGCAGAGGAACTGAACAATTGGAAATATAATGAGCTGCCAAACAATCATCTTACAGACTTATTTTCTAAAGAAATTTGCTTTGTAAACTTAACAAAAGCCATACCACTTGCAAAAAACCTCACTATTGGCTCTCTAAAATAAACCTTATTCATCTAGACATAACAATACAGAGTAGCAGGGGATGGGGGTGTAATGGATAAAATAATAATAATAAACAAACAAACAAAAAACAACCAGAATGAAATCTGAGCATTACAATTCAGTTACCAACAATTTGCACTCCCCCTCATAAAGAGGGCAGACAGGAACACATTAAGAGCAGGAGGAGGATAAACAGTTGTCAAATCAGTAATCAAGAGAAAAAGAACACCCTCATGAAATGCTGAATAATGACCTGGAAACTAAAATGAGGCACTTGAGCTGAAGCATCAATCATCCAGATAGGGAAAAGTAATATTTAGATGACTCCTGTACACAAAGACTGAACAAACCACAATGAAAGTGGCTCTGGGAACTTGCATGATTTAGTTTAGTTTGAAGCGTTACCTTTAGGCAAATAAATACCTATAAGCAAAGAAAGACACTACATGAATAGGCATTACCTCAGAAAATAGGCAAATCAGGATCAGGAATTAATTAGCAATGCTAATTAATAGATGTTTTGATTTAAAGGTGAAGACAGACACTGTCTACTGGCGCAATGCTTTAAAGGAGTTGCATGACATGATATCAAGTCTAAAAAATTACCTTTTATTGAATGATCTCCACAGAGAGGTGTGATAACTTAGCATCTCCTGACTCACAATATTATGAAAGTTTAGCACAGAACTGTCATACAACATTAACAAGCACATGTAGAAAACAGCAGAGTTTCAACAAGTAAAGATTGCTAGAAAATTTACCTTTCATCAACAGGCACAGAGGGCTATACATTTATGCCTCAAAACTGCTTGATGTGAACCATATCTGGTTCTTCAACTGAAACCAAATCAAGTAATTTATTTTTAAAATCATATCTAATTGTTGACTGAGTGAGAATTTAAGCAAGTGGCTGTTCAGTCAAGTGTCCTTATTTTGGCTTGGACAGAGTTAATGTCCTTCCTCATAGCTGGTACAGTTAGTTCTATGGTTAGGATTTAGTGTGATGATAGCACTGATAGCACGCGTCTGTTTCAGTTGTTGCTAAGTAGCGTTTAGCCTAAGTTAAGGATTTTCTGTTTCCCATGCTCTGCCATCAAGGAGGTGCTCAAGAGGCTAGAAGCATGGCCAGGAGAGCTGACCCAAACTAGCCAAAGGGATATTCCATACCATAGGACACCATGCTTAGTATAGAAACTGGAGGGACCTCGCTGGGGAGTGATGCAAACTGCTGTAGAAGCATTGTTCTCATTACTATTATGATATTTTATTTTGGCTGTTATTATTGTTATTATTTTACGCCATTTTAGTTATTAAGCTGTTCTTATCTCAACCCATAAGTTTTGCTTTTTTTTCCCTTGACTCTCTTCTTTATCCCAGTGGGAGTCGGGAGGAGTGAGCAAGTGGCTGTGTGGTGCTTTGTTGCTGGCTGGGGTTAAACCATGACATGAAGTCAATCAGCTGATTAAACACTATTACCATGAAGCAATGCACACTAATGGTTTCAACACACAGACTTAATGTTTACTGAGACAAGCAAATACGTGAATGAGAGTAAAACTATGCATGTGTACATGGCAAAGTTATCATCATAGTTTTTTTTAACAAAAAACATTTGGATTGCTCATTCACAGAATATAGAATGTTAGGGGTTGGAAGGGACCTTGAAAGATGACCTAGTCCAAACACCCTACCAGAGCAGGATCACCTATACCAGACCACACAGGAATGCATCCAGGTGGGTTTTGAATATCTCCAGAGATGGAGAATTCACAAGCCCCCCCTGGGCAGCCTGTTCCATCACCCATTCTTTAATTCATTGGACAAAACAGGTACTGGAAGCAAAGAATGTTTTATAAAAGAAGAGATTTCATCACCTTGTTTCCATGATCACACAGGCAAGTTATTTCCAATATTAGTTCTAGGATCTCAATGCTGTGATAATGCACTAGATAAAAAAGCAATTACATGGGTTTCCTCCTACCAGTTTTTATGAGGTAAGGGCAAGCAGTGACAAAATGAAGCCAGAGGAAATAGTATCCCCATTCCCACCTTTCAGTTACACAGCAGTTGAGAATAGGAAAGGAATTCCAATGCACCTGATGAATATACATATGTGGGTTTACCATAAGAGTACTTCAGTATATGCCATTAGTATTTATAAAATGAACCTAGGAGATGGAACACAAAGAAATATGCTTTCATTAAAAAGTAAGTTGAAAAAAAGCTTTCATTCAAGCTCCATATCTACTGATCTACCTTAATGAGAAATGGGGATTGTCTACCAAAGATTATGGATAAATAAACCAGCTGTGGCTTTAAACATACCTTGTCTTGGAAACTCATCAGACTCCCTGTGAACCAGGTCCGAAACTCGGTTTCCATAGTGCATCCTAGTGTCATGATCATATGCCTTCAGTGTCTCACTTGAGCTGTAAGACTTCTGAGTTGGTACTCTGCAGTCTTCACTGTCCAGCGAAGAACTTGTATAGCGACATTCCTTCCCACACCGGCCCCTTGTCAGAGAACGATGCCTTCTATCTTTTATATCCATTACTCTGAGCTAGGCAGGACGTTTTTGGACAAGTCACTCTTATATCTGGGGTCAGTCTCACCTAGAAACAGGAAAGGTTAAGAAAAGAATGAGCAATGTTGCTGCCACGTTTTGCTTTATTCTACTCCCTCCGACTCTTAAAAAACAATGTGGCACAGATTGAGGAGAAAAAGAAGACCCACATGATGCACCCTTAGAAATTCAAATAATTAACCTGAATGGCTGGGCACAGGGGAACCAAATGTTGTAAGAGCATTGCATTCTATCTAAATTACCATCTCATTGAAGAGTGTAAAAACAAAAATAATGATGAAACAAAAACTTATCTTTTGATTTTTGAATAAGCACTGATAACAACACGGAACTGACAGCATAATATTTGTTCCTGTTATACAACATTACATGAAAAGCAGATTCAAACCAGCTTTAATGATTTCCGTTCTTCCTGCAGTGTGCAATTAAGAATGAAGCATGCAGGAGTGTTGCATAGAGATGATTCCTATTCAGCATTAACATAGCTCAAACTTGTACATTATCCTTTAACAAGGAGTTCACAAGTTGCAGCAACTGATTTTATTGCCTCTGGATAACATAATCCAAGTCTCCACTCTCAACAAAAAGTTGAACCAGCTATCTCCATAGGTCCTTTCCATCCTTGACATTTCTGCATTTTTATGATTCTCTACACAATCTTAGCGAATTGGCTGCTCTTGTGCATCAAGTGCCATGACTAGATCCCTCCAGATGACCAGTTTATCCATCTCAGGAGTTGGAATTCTTTAAAACTGTGTAAATATCTTGCTCACTGGACCAGAAAGAGGCAGATTCATACAGTCTTCTTAATTAGAACGCTCTTACTCTGGCACATATACTTTAATATATGCACAGTTATCATGCATAAGCTGCAAAACGAAAGATACTGTATAAAGCAAGAAAGACACTAAGTATGAACACCCTAACCACTGGGGTACTAATTATTTTGAGCTGGTATTTGTAGGCGAGTCTTTCTCTCATGGCTTCTTATGCCCAGGTCTGTACTAGACCTGAGAAATCCTCATGACAAAACCTTTTGCTGGAAATGAAATCTTCCCACATAAAAATTAGATTTGCTAACAAGCAAAAATTGGAAAAAAGACTGTTCTTCTATACATGGCTAAGGAGGTGAAAAACCAATTTTGACAAATTTGGATGGGACATTTGAAGATGTTTTCTTTCCCGCTGTCCCCTCTCAGTTCAGGTGTCTATGCAAAAGCCCACTCAGAAGAACAGGAATGGTGCCTGCACACCATCTACACTCAGGCCGAGGCCAAAGTCTTTACTTAAAACTACCAAAGCAATTAAGGACTATGAATCCTTCAGACACTTATGCCAGCAATAAACTCCAGTGAAAGCTGACACAACCAGAGAAGTCAGTCATGTCTTTCATTGTTGTAGGTTGCACCTGAAGGAGAAGAGGCCATAAACACTGGCATAAGTATTGCCTAAATCATTGGGTTTTGCCTGAAATAGATTATGTCCTTAACAGAGAATAGATGCACTTGGCCAGAGGAGCTAGTGAACTTGAGAAAAGGTTTCCTGGCTTCACATTAGACTTGTGGATTTGGGCTTTTAGTTTTCTTTCCCCTTTCTTTCTGTATTTTAAAGAAGAAAGTTAGGTAACCAGTAGAAACAGCAGCTTTAAGCCACCCACAGGTACTCCACAATCTGTTGAGTGATAAAAAAGTGTAAACATGCTTATTTTTTTCTCCTTTTTTCCCTATTTTTAATTATGATGGTACATTTCAGTGGCTAAAAAAACCACAACCCACAAAACAATGCACACAGAAAAATCAAAATCAGAAGACATTCAGCACTTAAAACTGGCAGGGTTAGTTTTAGAATTTTAAAGAGAAAGGAAGACTATGTACACATTCCTGTTTTGCACCTCACTGAACACCTGGTATATCTTAATTATCCTGCTCAATTCCTTAGCCCTGTAATATTTCTTAAGCTGTACAACACATTAACTGTAAAGCACATTGACACTGATGGCACAGTTGGTTGAAGTTTGAGGAGATAGACGATAGTTTAGATTAACAATACCTGGCCTCTTTGATCCCAGTTCAATCCTATCTCATCAAATTCAAATACTAATATATCACAATTATAAAACAACTAAACAGATATACACAGTAAAGTATTGAGCAAAACCTGCCAATTACTCTCTGGATGTCTTCACACTCCTGTTCAATACAAAAGCCTATTATTCTATATGAAGGTATTGTCTGTCAGTTCAGAAAAACAAACAGCTTTTTGTTTTTATGACTGCCAAACGTTAAGCTGGTTGCCTTGATTTCTATTGTTTCTGCAAGAATATTTAATTCCTTGTTACTATGGTTAAAAGAAGGATTTACTATGACTCAGATAAAGCTTCTGAGTATTTCCATGATATTTGTGTCTTTAAAGCATCTTCTCAGGCAGACAAGATTCTTCTAAATTCCTCCCTCAATAAACATGGGGGGTGTAGAGTTTTATGCAGTCACCCTACAAATACTGAAATAAAAGGAAACAGCAAACCAACATTCTACTATTGATAATGCCAAGACATACTCCTAAGTCATGCTCATGTGCAGAATGCAAGACTCAACATCTGCCCTGTCAACACCATGCAAGTCCAATAGACTATCACAGCAAATAGATCTAGAAATAGGAACAGTAGGTCCCAGAAGGTTTACTTCAATCTTTTGTAAGGAAAACCTTGTTAAATAAATCAGATGTCATAACAATTTGGTGAATAAATTGATCTTCATAACACTAAGCTGTTCAAAAATGTCTTTAACTTCACTAAATTTTAAGAAATGCTTGAAACATTCTGGATAATTTGGAAAACATTCTTACTGGTGCTTTCACTCAATGACATGTGCATATTTACTGCAGTACTTTAACTTGTTTTTCCTGATTTTCCTAGTACTTTTTTTTTCTGATTTTCCTATTAATATTAAACATCCGCCTAAATGCAAAAAAAACCCATTCTCATAGGTTCTGCTCTTATCCTCATCTCCGCTTTTTTTTGAGCATTTCTAGGAACAAAACGGGCAATAAGCAGTTCCACAGCATCCTCAACAACCTGCTCTTAAAATGCAGACATACCATGCTACACAGTTTAAAATATGACCAAACTAAGTTGTAACACACTCTTAGAAAACTTGTTTCACATTTTTCTCATACTAAAATAGATGAAATACTATTTCAATTCAATGCTAACTGCCTTCCCTCTTAGGTAGTCAAATCTTTATGTAATGTATTCCTGGAAAGGTGAAATGTGGTAACTTTGGTTAAGCAAGAAAAATGGTGAGATTCAATTTGAGTTCAAAATTCCTTATACTCTCTGACTTGCCTGTCTCAAGGGCACTCTATAAATGGTTTATTTTGAGTAATCGACCTAAACAGTAGCTGATTTAATAATGTCTTTTGTTTCACAGGATTTCACTAAGACTGCTCATATTGACCAACTTACACTACAGAGTATTACAACCACTAACAACTGATTTCATCTGTTTTTCATTATTTCAATTATCCATGAAGCACTAATAGTTTCCCATCTCACTTTCTGAATAAGATCTTTATGACCTGTAAAAGTGTTGATAGAGTTTCAAAGGTGTATAGGCTCAGCTGATCCAGGTCTAACACAGAGAGTGAATCTAAAGCAATAAATAGGATACATTTGCTGATGACATAGACACACATGGCATGTACACTGAGTTCCATGAGTCTAATGAAGTTTGGACGCACTCTTCACTCAGCAGATAAATTCTTATGTTCATGTTCAGCAGCCATTTTATCTGATCACTACAACAGTGCTGACAAGATTGTAAGTGCTAACTGTGGGGTGGTCCAAGGGCATTAAATCACTGTATGTCCTAAAGACAGATGGGAGGGAGAAGGGAGAGATAGAAGAAGAGAGAGAGGGGAGAAAGAAGAAAAAGCTGGGGAACTGAAAAGTGAAAACCTTTTTTTTTTTTAGGATTTAAAAAAATTATGACACTTTTTGTTAGCAAATTCAAATCAATAGGAGGTTTGGAGGGAGGACTCAAGAAGAATTCTAATGGCTAAGTTGATTTTTACACTGATATTACTTAAGTTGTGTGCTTGTTTCTTGCATTTCTAATGATCCCTTACACTCTCTTACAGCCTACATAGCCATTAGATCTGCCCCTCTCAACAGACAGAATGCAGTGATCACTTGGAATTTCCAGAGAAAATAAAGTACTTCACATTTGCTTTGTGCCCCTAAATATCCTAGCACAACTACCTCAAAACATTACAACAGTGCATACAATATTAGAAACAGTCTTTAAAGAAAAAGGCTAATAAAAACCAGGAGTACACTATGTACCAGGCCATTCATTAAAAAGCAAATCTACTAAAAGCCTGTACTTCTTTTCATCATCAACAATTGGAAATAAGCTTGTGATTTAGAGATTCAAATGCTGTTCATTACTTTATGCAAAGACTATTTTTGAAATGAGAAAATTCAATATTTCAGCTGTATCAGAGTATACATTTTCAGGGAATAAGTAAGAAGGTTATTTAACTACTGTATTTTTGGATGATTTTAATATTAGTGAAAAAGTACATCTCTACTTCTGGATCACCTCCGCTTTTTAAATAAAATCTTGCAGTTTTAATAAATTGCACTTTTAAATGAAACACTATCACAGTATACACACAGTGTTAGATGAAATAATGTTGATGACAAGTATGCTGGTTTTGATCTGGGACAAAAAATTATAGAATCATAGAATCACTAAGGTTGGGAAAAAACACCTTTAATATCATTGAGTCCAACCATAATCCAACCTCCATAAGCACTAAACCATATCTTGAATCACCACATCTACAGCTTCTTGAACACCCCCAGGGATGGCAACTCCACCACCTCCCTGGGGAGCCTCTTCCAACATCTCACAACTCTCTCAGTAAAGAATTTTTTCCTAACATCCAATCTAAATGTCCCCTGGCACAACCTGAATTCATTTCCTCTCATCCCTTTTCTAGTTACTTGGGAGAAGAGACCAATACCAGCCTCACTCCAGCCGCCTTTCAGGAAGTTGTGAAGTTCAGCAAGATCTACCCTCAGCCTCCTCTTTTCCAGATTAAACAACCCCAGTTGCTCCTCATACACCATGGCCTCCATAATCCCTCATCAGCCTCGTTGCTCTTCTAAATTTGGACAGTCTGTTTGGTGTATTAAAGCAACCTCATTTCACACTGAAAAAGCTTTGGCTTTTGTGTGTTCTTTTGTCTTTTTTTCTCTCCATATCCTGAATTTTCCTTTTAGCTCCTCTGCATATTGAACTGAAAAATAGACGTATTTATTATGGCATGTGAAATAGCTATTTCAGAACAGTTTTGATGACTGATTCAAGTTTAAGTACTAGAAGATACACAGTGCTTATAGGCATTCTGTGCTGTGCTTTATTGCAGGGAAAACCAGCTTTTCCCTCCTTTTCTTGTTTTTTAATTTCCTTTCAGTAAATAAAAGGAAGTATGTTCAGACTAAGGGCAGTCAAAATTCTAAACACAACAACAAAATCAAACACTGTGCCAAATATTTATATCACATATGTATTTTTATCTACTTAAACATACATATTTTCATTTCAAGACTATCTTCTGAGATTTCTGTACTCCAGGAACTCCGTACAAATCCCAGAACTGTTTAAATCTATTATGAAAATAACATCCCATTAAGAAAATAACATGCCATCGAGAAATGATGAAAAGCCCAGGAGCTAGGGGACAGCTTTCTAACAGTCTTAGTCTCACATCATTCACTTACTGCTGAGGATTAACCCCTTATTCTCCTCTGAGTGTTGGGCAGTGAAGGCTGATACATGTGAGACCAGCCTCTTCTCTGTACTAGCAGGCTTCAGAATCATAGCTGACCAGTTGATACTGAGTTTCTTAAACGCACTTTGTGTCAGCTGAAAAAGCTGATAGACAAACTCAGACACAAATTCCTAAACATTATCAAAGGTGTCTTCTGTTTTGTGAACCTCATGAGCTGGGGATTACTAGCGAATTGGAAACTGTACCAGGAAAATTTTCACAAGATGGAACAGCACCTTGTTTGTTGTTTTTAGCTGAGAGGCTTATACTGCAACCTTTTTACTACATTATGAGGAGTCTGAGGCATCCTAGAATTTAAAATGTTTCTGAAAGTACTTTTATGGAAGCTGTTGAGATTTGAGGTCATCCATTTTGTGTGCCTTAACATGATGTTCTGTTTTCTTCTGTTTACATTTTCATTTTTCCTTTTGTTTTTTTCTTAGCTTACCCTGAACCTTTAAAACAAAGGATCACTTTGGAAAGTTTTTACTTCTGATCAAATCTCTCTATTTAGAAAGGCAGAGAACTCTCAAAGAGGAAGGTTAATAGTTTACGCCAACAAAAGGACTCTTTTTTCCCTTTTTTTTCCCTTTCATTTTTTTTCCATGTGAAAGTTGACAGTATTAAATTGAAGTGAGAGAGATTCTGTGGAAGCTTTTAAAGAAAGAAGGGGAATATTTCTTGGACAGAATGAGAGCAAATGATGTAAATTTAGAGTCAATAGCAGGTGGTGTTCTTGACAGATATGATAAATACCTAAACTCATACGTGTCTGCATGATTACTACATTGGTGAGTTCTGAGAATAGTCTTGTAGAGGTTTGAAAAGCACTGGGAAACCTCTTTCGCTGCTGATCCTATAGTAGCATCCTCTGATGAGGTGTATATAGGAGCTCTGCTTGAACTCAGATTCTATCAAAGTTTCCATTTAAGAGTCTATTAAGGGTAAACAAGAACTGAATGGTGCATTCCTAAAGGTTTTTTTCTGGCTGATCTTTTACCCAGTGGTACGGCTTCTGCTATTGCCAGCAAGAATGAAAGTGCCCAACAGATGTAGAATTAAAGAATGTTTGAACATAAGAATTGGGAAGGAACTGTCTTAAAATTCTTGGCATTGGACCTACTTGAGTGCAAGAACCATACAAGTCCTTTCATGTCAGTTACATTTCTCCTACTTTATAGCACAAGCATAAGTTTAAAATGGAAACTCCTGAGTGTAGTATGGCAGCACAGTGCCCAGGAGTTCTCTGAGACGGCTGATGGATTAGCCTGGGTGTGAGAGAAGAAGTCTGAATTCAAATTCATACCTGAAACTAGGAGGATAAATACAGGTTTTTGAGAAAATGAGAAGACAGAGGAGCCTTACAAGAGGACAGAACACTGGAAAATGCTTATTAAAAACATAAACTAGTGACTAAGTGTCCCTGAATGAAAAAACAAACAAACAAACAAACAAAAAACCTGCGAGAATGTCTAGAGCACCATTTGTGCTCCAACCAGATTGCTGCCTAGGCTCCATTGCTAGTAAGGCTAAAAATCCCATTAACTTCAATGAAAGACAGCATTCTACCCCAGGATTAGGAAGAAAAAAAGACCCTCACCAACGGTCAGTTCAATAAAGGAAGTTGTCATTCATTGCATGGACACTTAGATCTACCTCACTTCTATAAATGTTGATCAATTTGATCAAAGACCTAATAAAAAGTATTTAAGCAGTTATTTCCTGATTCTAAAGTATTCTCTAGCATTAGGAAACTCTTCTACAGAATCGTTAAAGCATGCTTAACAGCATTGTATTAATTATGCAATGATAAATTGTTCCACCTGTAAAAATTGATAGCATTTTAGTAGTAGATAATAGTATTGTTTGTTCCTTCTAGACAATAGAATAGTAATACTGCTCTTTAAGCAATTACTCTTAGCAAACTCAGTCTTTTGAAGTGGCCAGTTCATATCTGATCTTTAAATCCCTTTTGTGAGCTTGTTCAGCTATACTAATTTCAAGTCATTATATTAATTGAGAAGTTGGCTTGTGTTGTTCTATGGTGATTTGATTTGTTTCTTTTATCTGACTCCATAGAATGATACACATATGTAGATCACAGTTATACTTGTGAGCAGGAAAGCAAGAACTGGAACATGGGTTCCCAGTGTTCAGCAGACTCATTGTGTGATTCCAAGGGCGATGCTGAGCCTTTTGGTGTTTAACTTTTTCTGCAAAGTAGAGGCAATATGAATTTAGCTCTCATGGCTTTCCTGAAGCCAAATAAGTATATGTAAAGGAAAAACACCCTCCAAAAGGAAAATCTTGAAAATTTCCCACAACGGAGATAATCCAGGATAGACAAAAATTTTTACTGTTACTTTCTTTACTTCTCCTTCACACTCTTTCTACTCTTTTACCTCTGTGCATCTAGGAAGAAAAGCAGCTATCATTTCAGCTTCACTTCTATAACTCGTAGTGTTCTGCTCAGTAGTTTTTTTGGGCTGGTTTATAAGCCCTTCTCTGAAAAAGTAGTTAAAATCTTTATATGTGTCACATGTTTTTACAAAACATGGCCATCTTTCTGAGTCAGTGTGATGCAGTCTTCTAATTGCTGCTGTAACATCTGCAATGGGAATCAACATGATACTTGCCATATCTTTTGATGACCAGCTGTGGAAATATTTAGGATGCAGGTAATATGTGAGTGAGTTTAAAATAGCTTTTCAAGAAATAACATACAAATATGGCATGTGATCTAATCAAGGCACTAAATCAGTTTTGTCTGATGGAGCCTTAAAGGCCACTGTTTTTTTCCCTGCTCTGGCAACTGTCACGTGTTTGTGAAGCCTGCTATTTTTCATGTTGCTCTCAGTGGGTGAAAAGTATGCAGTTTGCAGCAGATGAAATGAAAATGAAGAATTGGTCGGTTCATATGTGCCACACCCTGCCTCAGACACTAGCTTAGCTATCATGAAAATTTTCCTGGTACAGTTTCCAATTTGCTGGTGATCCCCAGCTCATGAGGTTCACAAAACAGAAGACACATTTGATAATGTTTAGGAATTTGTATCTGAGTTTGTCTATCAGCTTTCTCAGCTGACACAAAGTGTGTTTAAGAAATTCAGTATCAACTGGTCAGCTGTGATTCTGAAGCCTGCTAGTACAGAGAAGAGGCTGTGCTCACATATATCAGCCTTCACTGCCCAACACTCAGAGGAGAATAAGGGGTTAATCCTTAGCAGTAAGTGAATGATGTGAGACTAAGACTGTTAGAAAGCTGTCCCCTAGCTCCTGGGCTTTTCATCATTTCTCGATGGCATGTTATTTTCTTAATGGGATGTTATTTTCATAATAGATTTAAACAGTTCTGGGATTTGTAAGGAGTTCCTGGAGTACAGAAATCTCAGAAGATAGTCTTGAAATGAAAATATGTATGTTTAAGTAGATAAAAATACATATGTGATATAAATATTTGGCACAGTGTTTGATTTTGTTGTTGTGTTTAGAATTTTGACTGCCCTTAGTCTGAACATACTTCCTTTTATTTACTGAAAGGAAATTAAAAAACAAGAAAAGGAGGGAAAAGCTGTTTTTCCCTGCAATAAAGCACAGCACAGAATGCCTATAAGCACTGTGTATCTTCTAGTACTTAAACTTGAATCAGTCATCAAAACTGTTCTGAAATAGCTATTTCACATGCCATAATAAATACATCTATTTTTCAGTTCAATATGCAGAGGAGCTAAAAGGAAAATTCAGGATATGGAGAGAAAAAAAGACAAAAGAACACAAAAAAGCCAAAGCTTTTTCAGTGTGAAATGAGGTTGCTTTAATACACCAAACAGACTGTCCAAATTTAGAAGAGCAATGAGGCTGATGAGGGATTATGGAGGCCATGGTGTATGAGGAGCAACTGAGGCAACTGGGGTTGTTTAATCTGGAAAAGAGGAGGCTGAGGGTAGATCTTGCTGAACTTCACAACTTCCTGAAAGGAGGCTGGAGTGAGGCTGGTATTGGTCTCTTCTCCCAAGTAACTAGAAAAGGGATGAGAGGAAATGAATTCAACTTGTGCCAGGGGACGTTTAGATTGGATGTTAGGAAAAAATTCTTTACTGAGAGAGTTGTGAGATGTTGGAAGAGGCTGCCCAGGGAGGCAATGATATTAAAGGTGTTTTTTTCCAGCCTTAGTGATTCTATGATTCTATAATTTTTATTCCAGATGCAGGAAAATTAATTGCTAACTGGGAAAACTAACATAGCTATTACAGAACATGACCAGCAGTAACTCAGAACCTCTGAAGTGAATTTCCAGTGTATTAAGGAACACAGACACAGCGTCCATGGAGCAAGAGGTTGGCAGGGAGAGAACTGCCTTAACTTGATTAATGTAAATCTTTTTAAGAAGCTTGGGCAGGAAAAATGGGCTTCTAGGAAACAAACCAGGCCAAGACTACAAGAACCTGCAAATATCTCGTAATATTTTACAGTCACTCTGCAGACATGACTACAATTCTCTGTTCTATCTCCAAATCATGAAGAAAAAGGCCTCATCATTGTGGAGGAAAATCAGCCTAGAGAAAAGGTCACATACTTCAAGACAGTATGTAGTAATTTAGGATAGTATAGGCAATCCAATATGTACTCTCACACTGCAACTACCTTCTGCAGACTTCTAGGACAGCATCATTTTGCTTACTGTCCTTTCTCTGTGGATATGGCCAAAGAAAGTCAGGTATTTGATGGTGGATAAGAGGTTTCATCTGTGTCACTCAGCAGCCACTGCTTAGGTAGCTGAGCTGTCAGAGGCAAGTCCATCCAGGCTCCTCAGCTGCCACTATTCTCAATCCTGCATATGATATTCATCCAACACTAGCAGGAGATTCCTGAAGGCACCTGGAGACAGCACGGTCTTAAACTGTACCAGCACAGAAGATGGAAGCTCACAAGAAGATATTCTCAGCTACTTAGCTACTGCATGAGAAATACATAGAGCTATCTCCTGTTCACAATGTGTGGCAAGAACAGCAACAGGGATGTAAACACTTAAAAAACAGTCTTGGAACTGCAAGGAATCTTTACAAAATCCATTTTGTCCTTTCTTTCCATTGCCATTTCACAAAAAGAACAGTAACTAAGCTGCAATGTCTAATTTCTTCTTGACTAAGCTCTATGCATTCAAGCCAGCCCCCACAATTTTGCCATCTGGTGCCTAGATTGCTGTGTAGCCAGAACAGAGGTGTCCACATTCTTCAACTGCCATGGTCAAACTTTCCAGGCAAAAGCATCAGTACTTTTTGATATGGACAGAGATCAAACCTACAGGAAGCTGGCAAGGAAGATTTAAAACAAATTTAAACCAAACATTGCTTTACCTGCCACATTCAACTGCACCATTGACCCTTGCAAAATATAATTTGTAACTTCAATGAGGATATTTGATTTAAACTAAGCATCTATTGTATCTGTATTGCACAGACATCCTATTTTTACATATACAGTATACAGAATTTAAAGTATTTTTAAAGTGTTGTTAAAATTATTTATCCTCTAAAGATACTGCAATTGATAAAGTTTATAGGTTTGCTTTCAGAGAAGTAACTACAGAACTACAGCTCTAACAATTAGTTGATTCTTCAACTAAGGACAAGATGTTATTTAGAGAGAGCAAAAAGAAATAACACAGCTGAACAAAAATTGCATTGTGATACTATAATTCTCTACAGTAATAACCAACAATCCTTAAAATGCACTTTGTTCCAACACTGTATTTTCTACCTGGGTAAGTGATTTCTTCCTACTATTAATTTTAGCAGTACTTTACAGATGGCAACACTATTGCACCGAGTTCTCCCCCCATCTCCCAACACAACAGAGATGTCCGTGAATTGGCATGAGTCCAGGGAAGGATGCCAATGTCTCAAGAAACTGGAGCACGTAATCTGAACTGGGCTTGTTTAACCTGATGAAGCGATGGCTAAGCAGAACCTAGCAGTAGCTTCCCTGCACTAAAAAGACTACAGAGAGGAGGAAGCCAAGGTCCTAATAATGGAAACCACAAACAGTGAGGTTCTCTGGTATTCAAAGCCTCCCTCAGCTTCAGTAGGTTGTTGTGCCTTAGAGGCAGTGTGCACACCTCTAAGTAGGTGTTGTGCCTTAGAGGAAAAACAGTCTCCTATCTCTCTACTTCTCAGAGCAGGAAGGACACTGAAAACAAATACTATAAATGCTTTATTATCCTGAACTGAAATCAATAAACTATAAACAGTTTTAACCTAATTTACCAGGAAACAGAACTGGAAAGATATCTGACATCTTTTCATACACATTAAGAGCCATCAGATTGTAAGTTTTGGTCAATAACAAGACACCAAACGACCTACAGGTGAATGACCCCTATACCATTATCACTTCAATCAGTTGTTCAAGTTACTTCAGTAATTTCTACCTTGCATGAAATCCTCTATGAATTATTAAAACAAAAAAAGCAAAAGGTAAAGGACAGAAGAGCAATCTCATCCTTGATGCCATTTGCAGTGGTATGTACACGTTACTCTTCAAAAGTAAATTGGGCACAAGCGGTGGTTGAGGCTGGGGCTGCCAACTAACTCCCACAGATACCAGACCTCTGAGCTCAGTCCATGGCCATGTAATATAGTAGCACTCAGGTATTGACAAAAGAACTCCAGATAACTCAGAAGTAAATGCCTTCTTACAAACCTGGGACCTCTCACACTCTCCAGAACCAGAGTATCCTACCCAAAAAGAAAGACCAGATTAAAAAGTATGTGTTTTAGTATTTTGTAAGTGGCACAAAACAGAGTGACATCTCTTAGAGCACTACTGTAAAGATGCCATGGAGACAGAAGTGATTGATTCTAGACAGCCCTAGTTCTGCCTTTCCAGTAGCACAGAATACCAGGTGGCACAGAAGACTATATCTGAATATCATATATTAGGCAGCAAGAATACCTTCTGCATTAGTAATTGTCTCTAGGAAAAGCTGCTCTCTGAACCATACAGCCAGCTTTCTGTGGACAAGAGTGTTGTACATATACAATCATCTAGAATTTAAAAGAGGAAGAGGAAAGTATTTGCTCTATCGTATGCAATTGGATGAAAAGGCAAACAAAACAAGAATCTGTGTATTAACCACCAAACTGGTTTCAATTCTAATACCATTAATGATACCATCATTTATTATTATTATTTCAGCTACCAGGAACGCAAAGGTTTTCCATTTAGGTCACTAGGCTAACCCCTGTTTCATCCCCATTTCCTAAAGGGCAAGCTAAAAGAATGACAACCACCAGACTGAGCAAGCATGCTAAGAGTTAACAACAGAGGAGCAACAGAAAATGAGCCTCAGCAATTTAAAAAGACTGTCTGAGTCCACAATTCTGACTGAAAATTAAGTTTTAGTCAAGATCTGATGTGCAAACACAACTTCTACACTTCCTTGCTTGATTTTTTGCATAAGGTATTGATCCAAATAAATAAACGAGATACTTAGTTACTTCAGCTGTAAGTCCCATTCCTCATTGTTATAAAAATATCATCAAGGACAAAGCAGCCTGCATGAACCCTTGTTCCTTCAGTTCATTTTTTTAGCAATTATTCAATTTCACTGTCAAGCTACAAGTCTAGTCTCAACTCCATTTTTATTTTTTTTTTTAAGTAGTGTAATAGCATGGTCACAAACTCAAATACATATATATGTGTGTATATATATATATATATATATATAGAGAGAGAGAGAGAGAGAGAGAGAGAGAGAGAGAGAGAGAGAGAGAGAGAGAGATAAAACCAGCACCAGAACAAGAGGGGACAGTCTCAAGTTGCATCAGGGTAGGTTTAGGCTAGATGTTAGGAAAAAGTTCTTCATAGAAAGAATGATTGGAATGGGCTGCCCAGGTTGGTGGTGGAGTCACCATCACTGGAGGTGTTTGGGAAGAGACTGGATGGGGCGCTTGGTGCCATGGTTTAGTTGATTAGATAGTGTTGGAGTAGAGGTTGGAATCAATGATCTTGAAGGTCTTTTCCAACCTGGTTAATTCTATTCTATTTTGTATATACATATATATGTGTGTATATATATATATATATATATATAGAAGGGACGACAACAACAACCCTCCCACAACCTTAAGAATAGCTTGCAGAGCTGTCTGCAGTTTAGAACTGGTGGTTACATTTATATATTACAAGACCTGGAGAAGAGAGATTCCTTAACACAGAAATCTCTAAGCCTAAGACCTAGGTAAGTCCCCCAAAGAAAAACCTGTAGCAATCTGCCACTGAATTTATGTAGGTAGAATAACTTTTGTTTGAAAATAGCAATTCTTATGCATAAAATAAATGTAGTTACCTTATTTCCTATAAATATCTTCCAGGGTGACTCTATACTTTCAGAATACTTTCAGCACCAGAACAAGGGGACACGGTCTCAAGCTGCGCCAGGGGAGGTTTAGACTCGAAGTGAGGAGGAAATTCTTCACCAAGCGAGTCATTCATCATTGGAATGGATTGCCCAGGGAGGTGGTTGAGTCATCGTCCCTGGAGGTGTTCAAGAGGAGACTGGACATGGCACTTGGTGCCATGGTCTAGTCATGGGGTCTGTGTTGATGGGTTGGACTCGATGATCCTCGAGGTCCTTTCCAACCTAAGTTATACTGTGATACTGTGAATATCTTGACAGAATCCCTCAGTCTTCCAGTTGGATTTTCAGAACTAATATAGTTCTTAGTAATTCTGGCCTGAACAAGCAAATTTCCCCCTCTGTTTTGCAGAGGTGAAAGAATGTCACTTAGCCATCTAAAATGTTTCGATATTCAGTATTGCAAAAAACTTCCATGAGGCCACTGGAATAATTTCCAATAATCAAGGCTAGAGAATTAGGAACTGTTCCATTTAGAAATTGAGTTTTGAGTGATAAGAAGGAAATACAAATTGCTCCATGTTTCCAGGACTCCATTTAGACTGCACTAATATTAATTTTTAAAAAAGTACCCCACCAGACAGATGGGCACATCGGTGCTTCAAATGGCTCTGATCTTAAAGCTATAATGCAACAGGAAATTTTGACATAGCAGGTAATTAGATTCTTTAAAATAAAGAATAGAAATGCTTTTCAATGTTATTTCTTTATATAGGGAGACTCATCCATACTTCCCAAGAATTCCAAATATCAGGTAAGTCTATGGATAAGTCTACTTATCTGTGCAGAACTTGGCTAATCCTCACTTTGCGAGGTAAAATAATTTATCAGGAAATTTGAAACCATCTCCAATGAGTACAGCATGGGACAACAGCACAGATTTGCAGAATTCAGCTATTCCTCATGCGCATTTCAAAAATGACTGAAAATTAATGAGTTTCTACTGTGTGTATTTATATACAACTCTTTGAAGTAATCATTACTAGCCAGTAAAAGTCACTTGGAAAAACAGGTTCATAAAACAAAATACACTAATACACTCTCCTTGTAGCTGCAGTATCATTCAGTAATCTCTCTAATTATTGTCCTGTATTCAAGCTGCACCAACAGCCCAAACTCCATATCTGACAAGTAAATGCTGACCACAATCATGAATTTTTAAGTATGCTGAACATGCCTTAAAAAAAGTGAAGTCTAAAGCCTTTTTTCTCCCTGGAAGGTAAGTTTCTCTACCAAGACTCAATTCCCTTTCGTCCCAAAATAAATAAGATTTCATGCACAATTAAGTTTATCTGCCTCAGATCGATGAAAGCATTAAAATCTGTCTTCAAAAACACCAACATACATATAGTTAACCAATCTGATTATTACTGCAAGCCTTGTAGGAACACAGATGTGCTGAATATGAAATTTGCTGGTTGAAAGGTACTTTGGATGGTTTTTAGGTATTACTAGAACGTTTTCAAAACATGTGCAGCCACTTACCAAAAGTATTCAGGTGCATCAGCCAGTCTGCAAAGCAGAGATTCTTCATGGCATTAGTTTTGTAATGTCTTTTCAGGAAATTGCAAAGAATATATGGTTCACATACTTTAAACTGAATTCACTTCTAATTCAGTGTTTGACAGAGCTAATTCTTAGTTGTTTCTAAAGAGCCTACAAAAGGAAAATATTTCTTATTCAACAAACATTTAACTAAAACTATGTTTTGCTTTGTTTTCACACTAAGGATTGAATTTGACACTATAATAGAGAAAAGCAGCCTGTGCTAGTTAATGTGATTTTCATTTCTGTAGTCACAATTCTCCTTGTCTTGTATTAGAATTAATTTAATGAGACCTAGTGTTTGGAATGTGGCATTTATGCTTATACAAGAGGCCTTCTTCCAAAAAATTCTGTCCCACCATCCAAGCAATCCAAAGAACTGCCTCCTTGGGAAGCCTATTCCAGTGCATTATCATCCTCATACTGAAGATCTCCTTCCTAATATCCAGTCTAAAACTACTCTCCCTCAGATCAAAACCATTACCTCTTGTCCTGTCTCTAGACACCCTTTTCATGCAGGAAAACAATTAGGGAGGCAAAAGCCCATGTAGAGCTTAGACTGGCCACTGCTGTGAAAGACAACAAAAAACCCTTCTACAAAGATATTAATAGCAAGAGGAGGGGCAAGGACAATTTCCACTCCTTGGTGGACACGAAGGGGAACATAGTAACAAACGACAAGGAAAAGGTAGAGGTACTTAACACCTTCTTTGCCTCGGTTTTTAATAGCAGTATAGGTTGTCTGCAGGACAACTGGCCTCCTGAGCTGGCAGATGGAGTGAGGAACAGTATAGTTCCTCATCCAGGAGGAAGTAGAGACCTGCTTAGCTGCTCCCACAAGTCCATGGGACTGTATGGGATCCATCCTAGGGTGCTGAGAGAGCTGGCAGGTGAGCTGGCCAAGCCGTTCTCCATCAGTTTTCAGTGGTCCTGGCTCACTGGAGAGGTCCCAGATGACTGGAAGCTGGCCAATGTGATGCCCATCCACAAAAATGGCTAGTTGGATGAGCCAGGGATGAGCCCCACAGTTGGTATCTCCCAGTAAGTACCTGAGGAGGCACAGAACTGTTTCTGACAAGGGGTCCATCCCACCCAGCATGCTGGTTGCAGCTGTGGCAGTAACTAGAAATCCAGGGAAAAGGAAGGAGGATATGGGTCTAGTACATCCAAACTCAGGATCTTTTTGGCTCCGGATTTGCTCCAAGTCACGTAAATTAAGTCAGACTTGAAGTACTTTTCAACCTCTTCTGCCACTTAAGTCAATTTTTTGCAGCCACAGTATATACCGGCATGGAGGCTCACAAGCCCAGGCCACCTGCTATATGAAGAACCACTTTGTTTTGTTTATTTTTACTCAAACTGGAACCCACACTGGGTCATGTGTAGACTGAAAATGTGTGAAATGGACGAGGGCTTTTGTTTTTAATAGAAAGCCTAAAAAAAAAACCAAACAAAAAAACCACAAAAAAAAAAACCCTGAGAAGTCTTACATAATCTGGGAGGTTTGGAAAAATGACCTTCAAAGATCACTTCTAAACTCAAGCACTCTGTGATTCTGTGTATTTTATCCCCGGAATCGTATGTTCTTTTAAAAGAAGACCATCATGAAGAACTGTCAGCAATTCCCTGAAGATGAAGAGGAAATAAAATGTAAGATTTGGACTCAGAATTTGTAGTGCATCATTACAGAACTTGTAATTAGTTGCTTAAGGTACTTGCAAGAAGAAAAGCACCAACATAGAAGCAACCTAGTGAATATTCACATACAAGCTTTAGCTTAGTTTTCTTTTGAACCCAAAGGGTTTGCACCTTATTTCCCCTTACACGTGACGTACACAAACATTCAAATGCAGAACATTCTTTTTACATTATGGCACACAGGAAGATGGGAGAATAAATTCTATGGAGAGGACAGCCTGAGTGGAAAACTAAAAAGTTGTTTATAATGGACTAATAAAACAGCATCTATCTTGGTCACTTCTGTATCTGTGCATGTCATGCATTTGGACTCGTATATTTTATAAGCAAAGATTCCAGATAGTTTCAGTAAAAACCCTTCAAGGCTGGTATTATTTGATGGACTTTTAATCTGAATAGATAGAAAATATGATAGAAAATACTCTCTTCAGATTATTTTCAGAATCTATGGGAGGCTTTAAAACCTCCTAGAGACCTCCAAAGGCAGAGTTTTTCAGATTTACACCTGACTGAGATGGAAAGGTCTGTGTACATCAAATATTAAAACCAAGCTCACTATAAATAACCTCTAACTGAAGCACAGCCCCTGTGACAACCAACATTTTTTTTTTTTTTCTCTCATTTTTGCCCCTTGACATTGCAGTGTGAAAACAGTAAAAGATGGAATATGTATCTATAGAATGACCTAAAATTTTCCAGTTCTCCTGAAGTTACTAGTGGAGGAAATGTACAGGGGTGTGTACGGTCTTTACTTTCACATTCCAGTTTCTTTATTGTATAAACAAATGAAACTGCCCAGAAAACCATGTTAACTACAGCATCACAGTATAACTTAGGTTGGAAAGGACCTCGAGGATCATCGAGTCCAACCTATCAACACAGACCCCATGACTAGACCATGGCACCAAGTGCCACGTCCAATCTCCTCTTGAACGCCCCCAGGGACGGTGACTCAACCACCTCCCTGGGCAACTAGTTCCAATGACAAATGACTCGCTCAGTGAAGAACTTCCTCCTCACCTCGAGTCAACTTCCCCTGGCGCAGCTTGAGACTGTGTCCCCTTGTTCTGGTGCTGGTTGCCCAGGAGAAGAGACCAACCCCTTCCCGGCCACAACCACCCCTCAGGTAGTTGTAGACAGCAATGAGGTCACCCCTGAGCCTCCTCTTCTCCAGGCTAAACAATCCCAGCTCCCTCAGCCTCTCCTCATAGGGCTTGTGTTCAAGGCTTCTCCCCAGCCTTGTTGCCCTTCTCTGGACACGTTCAAGTGTTTCGATGTCCTTCTTAAACTGAGGGGCCCAGAACTGGACACAGTACTCAAGGTGCGGCCTAATATAATATAATACCACTACATCATTGGTAATAAGATACCTGACCACCACTTGGCATTTGCTTCATGTTAGCAGACATTTTCTTGAGTAGCTGTGCTTGAATAGGTTATAAAGAATAAAAGGAACCGCTGTTTAGCTGTGGTTTAAAAACCCCGAATAATTTCCATAATTTGTGACAGTTGACAGATTTGGATAGTATCTCACATTGATTTTTATGTTTCCAGACGACAATCATTACACTATTATCTGCAGTTTGAGCAGTGGAACCTAACCTCCCAATTAGGATGAAAAACTTCTCTAGTTGCAACCCCAGTAAGTCAAAACAAGTCAATAATTTTAATAAGAATTAATTTTGAAAACTCTACAAGGTTGTATTGGAAGTTATTCTGGCCTGTCTATCGATTAACACTTGGTATTACATTCTGTAAAGGACTCATTAAATACAGCATCAATCTAAACGTAGTATTTTGGTATTTCTTTTATTATTTTTTCCCTTTTATTTTTTTCCCCCCTTACTGTAATGTGAAACAAAAGGCACTTCAAGATTATTAAGGTAAAGCAGCTTTTTGATCGAATGTGTTAACTTCACACCACATTTGCGACTAATACGAGGGAAGACTTCTCACTGCTATACTAAAAGGACTGAAGAAAGCTTGCACATCCTTTGGATGTCAGCATGAAGTTTCTCAACAAATCTCACAGATTTCCACAAACAAAATATCTAGTTGTTGCCACATACAGAATCAGTCATGTACTGGATACTGTGAACCTGGGGTACGTGCACTAAAATCCCGAGAAGACTTCTTCATTTTCTATTTTCTGCTTTATTTTGGAAAGACATCGCTAATTGAAAATACATCATTTTATTTTGAGAGCTGTGGAAATAGTAGAATAGCATAGAATAGCACTAGAATAGACTAGACTAGACTAAACCAGGTTGGAAAAGACCTTCGAGATCATCGTCTGACCCAACGCTATCTAATCAACTAAACCATGGCACCAAATGCCCCATCCAGGCTCTTCTTAAACAGCTCCAGTGACAGTGACTCCACCATCTCCCTGGGCAGCCCATTCCAATGTCAAATCACTCTTTCTGTGAAGAACTTCTTCCTAACATCCAGCCTAAACCTCTCCTGGTACAGCTTGAGACTGTTTTCTTGTTTTGGTCCTGGTTGCCTGGGAGAAGAGACCAAACCCCACCTGGCTACAACCTCCCTTCAGGTAGTTGTAGACAGCAATAAGGTCTGCCCTGAGCCTCCTGTTCTCCAGGCTAAGTAAACCCAGCTCCCTCAGCCTTTCCTCACAGGGCTTGTGCTCCAAACCCCTCTCCAGCTTTGTTGTTCTTCTCTGGACTTGTTCCAACAACTCAACATCTTTCCTAAACTGAGTAATATTTATAAACATGGCATCTACCAAAACAAGCTTGGGAACCATCAGTATTAGCTATAATATTGAATCTGTTTAACAAAAAAAGCATTTACTACTCCTGTTTCCATTTGTCTGAATTGAAAAGCTTTCCACATTAATATTTGAGGTTTCTCATGTAAAAAATGTCTTTTTCCAGCATAGACATTTATACTTACACAGCTCCTAACAAGGTGCAAGAGAAAAATAAATGCAAATGAAAGCCTCAGAGTGATGCAGCTGTAGATCTACAAACACACATACAAATCTGGGAGCTGATGCTAGGTGGCAGTACTGTGTAATTAAACACCAAAGATTCCTTCCCTCCATCTAATTCACTTCGGGCATTTTTCAAAACCACCAACTCGAACGTTTTGAATAATAATTTAAACAACAAAGTGTTCCATTTTCCCCCCTTTAGTTTTGCCTCTTGAGCACTATATTCCTTATATATAAAAGGTCTCAAAATGAAATTTCCTATCCATAAA
This sequence comes from Melanerpes formicivorus, assembly GCF_026170545.1. NCBI lineage: Eukaryota > Metazoa > Chordata > Aves > Piciformes > Picidae > Melanerpes > Melanerpes formicivorus. Next base: position 44,477,640 of record NW_027142354.1, on the reverse strand, counting down.
CCTGTGTTCTAGCATAGCAGCATTATATGAAACAGCTGCTCACAAAACAAAAGCCAGACTTTGTTTCCACCCGTTTTTTTTTTTTTTGTGTGTGTTACACAATGTCTAACTTCTGTGTAGTTTCTGACCTTGCTTTTCTTTGCATCTCAGAATTACCTACTGTTTGAGGGATGTACTTCAAAATACTGTTTTAGTCTCAAGTTGCATTTGATTGAAGAGCTCACTTCTAATCATTTGATCCCTTTAAATGCTACTGCCTTTAACAAGTTACATGTTCACCACAGAGTAGTTACAAGTACTTTTAGCCATCACAGATGATCAAGAGTTAGCATATTTTTCTATACTGACTTTTGGGGATGTGTCTCACAATGTTTATTTTGAGAAGGACAACCTATTCAGTTCACACAATCACCTCAATTACAATTCAAGAAGGCTTTCCCAAGCCAGGTAACACAGCCTGTTCAGAAAGCACCAACGACAGAAAGCTGCTGGTAAATGTTTCAGCACTGTTACAACCCCACTAATCACAGTAACAGACAATGCCAGTTAAATGCAGCTTATTCAACAGTGAGTACTGCTAATATATTATGCAGTGTATGTAAATAATACAGTGAGGATTTCTTCCTCATTTAAACACACATCCAAATGGGGATACAGAGGAGCTCTTCCTGTAATATTAATACAAGAACAACATATTTGTTTTTACTGTGAAACAGACTGTTAAGGACCAGAGAATCACTGATTATGTACGAAGAAGTATCAAAGCTCTCTTCCCAGATTTTACTAATGATACACATACATTTACTGCATTCATTACACAGTATTAACTGAGATGTACAGAGTCCCAACTCAATATAAAAGTAGAGTAGTCAATTAACAGGCCTCAAAATAACAGCACTGAGACTTACAGATGAAAGCCAAGGACACGTGGCTGCTCCCTTGCTAACTGAAGTAAACTTATCCAAAAGTTCTGGAGTTCAGTTACAAACACATCTGATCTCATTGCTTCCATTGCCAACTCACATATTTACCTTGTGTAACTGACCTTACCATTATTCCTCACACATTAATTTTATCTTTCTTTCCAGTTTTGACCATTGCCTTATGTTATATTATTTGAAAAACCTGTTTATTGCAAGGTTTTCTAGTGTGGAATGTGAACACTCTGGTGTCCAAACATATCATAGAACAGCTTAAATTGGAAGGAACCTCAGACATCATCATCCCCAATCTCCCCACCATGGGCAAGGATGCCTCTCAATTAGACTCAGCTGCTCAAGGCCTCTTCCAATCTGGCCTTTAATGCCTCCAGGGAGTAGGCATCCACAACCTGCCTGGGCAGCCTGTTCCAGCACCTTACCATCATCATACTGAAGAACTTCCGTCTAAGATCCAGTCTAAACACATTCCCTCAGCTTAAAAACATTTCTCCTTGTCCTATTGCTGCCTTCTGAAAAGTCCCTCTCCAGCCTTCATGTAGGGTTCCTTCAGGTATTGGAAGGCACCTCTAAGGTCTCCTCAGAGTTTTCTCTTGTGTAGGCTGAACAACCCCAGCTCCACCAACCTATCCTCATAGCAGAGGTGTTCCAGCCCTGGAATCATCTCTGTGCCCCTCCTCTGGACTCACTCCAACAGCTCTTTCTAATTCTACAACACAGAGTAAAAAAATATAATCGTGTCACTGGAACACAGCAGTCCTTACCATGACACTGCCTGTCTGTAACAACATTATAGTCTGCAGAAATAGTAACAGAGAGGGTGGTTTCATTTTGCTGTATCATATTAACACTTACATATAAAATGCTTATTTTATGCAACTGTGGTAACGCTAACTTTATTGCATGCCCAATATTCTTCTAAGGAACAGGAGGAAAGTTACTAATGGACAAAACCCACCAACAACAGAAACTTTGAAAAAAACGGAAGTTTGTAAACACTCCACATCTGCTGAAGAGCTGAGTCAGTCCTGTAATGTCTGGTGTTGTGCCACCCTGCTGAATGAATACTTGAGGAATTAAACTACAGCTGTGAACGTTTTCCTCAAAAAACTCTTTTCCTCTCACTAGTCAAACAGTAATTGTGGCCCCTGTGGCCCTGCAAAGACGGAGGATCTTCATCATTACAATCTAGTATCTCAATCTAAACAATCTTAGAAAGAAATTAACTCAGCTGAGGGATGCTGAGCTTTCTAACTCCTAGGCAAGTAAAACCAGCACCATTTTATTCCTCCCTTTTAGTAGCTTTCTAGAGCTTTCCCACTGAATCAAAATCACTTATTTATTTTTGAGTAAAAGGTTAAACCCTTTCTGGAAATGACAAGCCAATGTACTGTGGTTATTTTCCACAATGCAACAGTTTATAATTGACTGCTTATGTAGTAATTGCTCTATTTATAGTGATTATTTGCATGAGAGAAGTGATTGACATCACCTGCTATTAATGACAGAGAGGGTTTATTTCACATTTATGACCTAAAGCTCTTATATAAATGATTTTCCCTTCCTAAGATGCTGATATTCTACAGTCTTAGGAACACAGCTATGAAATGAAATGTCAACCTAATCTGTTGTATATTAAGTATCTAATAAATAGCACTCTCTTTTCCCCAAAAAATTACTCTTCTAATCCTCTCTTTTTGTAAATTTCCTAAATAAAACTCTCCCTACTAACGCAGCACAGCAACACTTGGCAGCATGGATCTATGTCTGTAATGCTGTTTGCCCTCCAAGTATTCCAGCACAAAATGTATTATATAGTGTTTAATTCTGTATTTATATTTCTTTTCCATGCCTGTGTTCTAGAACTGTAGCTTATAGCTGTTTATACTTTGAATGGTAACATAAAGACACAATATACAGAAATTGCTCAAAATATTGCATGTCTTGTACTAATTCAATCATTTTTTAAAAGATGAGAGTTTGAATATGATTATAATTGATCCCTGAAATCACCTTCTTTGTACTACAGCCTGAGTCTGTAAATGAAAGGAAATGCTCTTTTCCATTATACACCCTTGTTCTTCCATACCACAAAAAAACCCAGTTACATTATTGTTAAATAAATTATGTCCAAGCTATCAATCAATCAAAGACAACTGAAAACAGGAATCTCTGCACCTGTGTGGCACTATCTTCTTATAACCATCACAAGTACAAACTATGCATTTTGGGAGGTAATACTGGGATGTTACAGGAGGGATTGATAAGAAGAATTGTACAAAGCTTAACATCTTAATTCAAGGCTTAGCCTCACATTTTACAAGCTACTTAGGAAGTACTAACACCTCTGTTGCTCACAGCAAACCTTTGAAATCTATCAAGGAGATAGCCTAAGGGTTAAAGAAAACATGCCTTTTCCCCTTGTGAGAGTTGATTTAGTTTCAGCAGAGCTCTAGCACAGAATTTTGCTTCTCCCTCTCCACCCCTTTCCCTTGGCTGCACACAGAAGATGTCAGTACAATAGGAATAATGACAATTTAGCATGAATTTTCTTGAGATGGGTTCCCTCTGTGCCACTCTAGCTAAGACCCTGTGAACGCAGAGGGGGTACAAAGAGACAGATGGAGGGAGTAGGAAAAAGCTTCCCACAGAGCTGCCGCCTTCTCTACATTTAAAATGTAAGAACTCAACTCACAGTTTTGCACTGGCAGCTGCACCAGATGTTCTCTCTCTTCCTACTCCATTCAAGGCACAAAGCAGCACTTTCCGGACTGCGATGAGGCAACTGAGACCTAGAGGGACCCCTCCAGATAGCTCCTGAACTTGGCATCTACACCATTCTTGCTGTCCAGCTCACACACATACCTTCCATGCCAACTATTCTAAGTCCAGCTCAACTGCAAAGAACATTCAGGTTTCAATTTATGATGGGAACTCTGGGATGCATCTCATCAGGTCCCATAATGAAGGGGGGTGTGTGGTGTGTGTGTGTGTGTATGTGTTCAGATTCCTGAGGTAGCCACAAACCTTGACTTCACCTACAGTGGGAGGGTCTTTGTCACCCTGGTCCCCATCTTATGGTTCTTCAAGTTGGAAGGTGTGATGAGAGGCTGCTAGTGAAGACTGAGCTGAAAACAGTTTTGAGAACCTCAGCCGCCTTCTCATCTACTGTTACTAGCTTGCTACTCTTGCTCTTTGGGGAGTTGAGGGGATGTATATTTTCTTCAACTTTCCTATTTTGGTTGACACACCTGCAGAAGCCCTTCTTGTTATTCTTTGCAGCCCTCACAAAGTTCAGCTCCAGCTGTGCCCTGGCCTTCCTGACCTCATCCCTGAACAACTGGGCACCATCCCTATATTCTTCCCAAGTCCCTGTTTGAACTGCTTGTGCAGCTCCTTCTTGCCTTTCTGTCTGACCTGCAGGTCTTGACAGTCATGCTGCTCTCTCCCTTTCCTTGCCTGTTTACACTTTCAATCCTAATGTAGCAATACAACTCTAGTTTTTTTGCTGTGCTTTTAAACATACTGGCAGCATCTTTTGAGACTACACCAGAATATTAAAAAGTCCCTAGTTAGTTGACATTTATTTTTGAAAAAAACATAAGAATAATGATTAGGTATAAAGCAGAACATCTGAAGAAGTGCTTTAACAAATTGAATATAGATCACAAAACTAAGCCAACTACTAATTCTGTAAAACGAAAAGCCGACAAAAGAATTGCTAAATCATGTTTGGGAGTATTGGCAAGCTATGAAGAAAAGCCTTTGCTCTCCTCTCTCTCCACACATTTTTATTTTTATTTCTAGAGGCAATTTTCGTCTGTTACTCTGTATGGAACCAACATCCATTATATGAAAAGACAGCATCTTAATCAACATGACTTCTTATATGGGTCTATTTAATAAAAATTCATTGTTGTAATCTAGTAAGTGTAATATTCATGAAAACTAAATGGTGTTTCTTTATTATTCAGTTCTTGATGCGTCTCTGTGGTTCTCTTAAAGCTGCATATGCTTAGTAAAGCCAAAACCCAACAAAAAAACCAAACACCCAACCACTAAAAAAAGCCTCAATGGCATTTTCTGATGCAACAAACAATGGTTAGACCAAAACCCATGGGTAGGCTCTGCTGCTATGTGACTTCCACACCACTTCTAAAACACTTCAGATACAAAGCCTACATTCATGTACCTAGGATGTTTAACAGGCATATTACTGTTTAATAAAAATCAATGTACCTTTTAGTAAGCAAGCAAGCTGATGTCATATGTTGTAAGGATAAACTTTACCTGACAAAGTTTGAAAGGACATTTCACTGAATACGTATGTTCTGAAGAGAACTAATGAAAATGGAAGTAAGCAAGGACAAAGTAGCTCCTGATATTGAATGAGGACATTTCTTTTCTTACATTACACTTCTAAACATGCAGTGATGTCTCAGTTCAGCCAGTAGGACTCCTGCCTCACTGCACAAATCAGAGCACAGAACAATAGACACGAGGTGTGCTACTGCAGCACACACTCGTTTCCTGAAAATGCCCCTTTTTACTAAATAAATACCGAGTGCTTGCAGCAGCTAAGAAAAGACTGGAAATGCAATCAAATTTTTGCCTAGAAAAACGTAAAACTTCACCTGTAATGACACCCACTGAAACAAAGAATTGGCTCTGTGAGTGGGACCTCTCCGTTTCTCCTTTCATGTCGTCTTCTCATTCAGATCAACACCTTCATATGGTAGGAGAAGCATGATTTCTTTAATCTCCCATCTGAACTCTGTTCTTCAGATAAAACCAATTTCTTGGACTTCTTCCAGAATACAATCCTACAGATCTCCTAACGCTACTCAGGCTCTCAGCCCTACTGCTTGCAAATGCATTGAAGCAACAGACCAAACTCTAATTTGCACCTTTAAGAGCTTCCCAATTGGAAGTCTGTGTCCAGCAGAGTATCTGAGCAACTCAAAGAACAATTTTCCTAACAAATTTACTTATTCAAACAATCAAAACCATAAAAGATTGCTTTCATTCCTACCAATAGCTCCCAGCAACTATTTAAAGTTAACTGTCTCAGAAATGTGCCATATAGCCTGATGCTCAGACTCTGCATGCCCTCATTACTAGGCCATGCTCTCCATTTATGAAAAAGTTCGTTGCTGCTTAACAAATTTATTGTTACCTCATGCCCTCGACCTTTGTGTACAAAGTGTGTGACACTGCGACACAGAGGAGAAAAGAAGAAACAACTAATTAGTAATCCAGTTGTGGTCCTAGATAATATCTTGAAACTATTTATCCTGAGACATTTTATCTCTGGATGCTGTTTTATTCATTCAGAAACTAAAAGGTGAAAGCAATTTTATTACTAAGCAAAGTCCCCAAAACACACTTGATAAAAACAGAAGCGCAGGCCTCTCCCCAGTCTGTCATAACAACTACTGCAAAAAAAGGCCAGGGTCTCCAGACCCTGCTCTGCAGGGAACTGCCATGCTTCGTGGCTGACAGACATGTCTCAGACCTTTTCAGCTGCCTCCTTCACTAACTGCACTAAGCTGGGAAGGTAGCTGTGTTGCAGTTGTAATCATCTAAGGATACAAGCAAGACAAGGAACAATAATGGCTGTCATTAGACCAAACTGTAGGTTAAAATACACAACCCAACATACAGCAAACAAGGTGTGATTTCTAACAGATTTCTCATTTCTCTTGAAACTAAGAATCTGTCGCTGAATTTTCATCTCCGTGTCCCACACAATAATGTGTAATGCTCTTTCACTTCCTATTATCAACCTAGAAGAATGTGTGTTTTCTTTCATACACAGGCCAAACCCTGACATTTATAAACATGAAGTATTGAGAACTCCTCAAAATCCAATAAAAAAAGCACATGTGCCCCTCAAGACACATTGCTAGCAGTCAAACTTGTGTGGTCACTGACAGCAGCACTGTGACAGAGTAATAACTACAGTGTATGACTACATACATTATCCACACCAAAGTAATAATATCAATTATAGTCAAAAGTCATGAAGCTCAACTAAATGCCAGATCAAGATGACTCAAGTGCCATTTTACAGTCTAATATTAACAAGGCAATATTTCATAAAAGGAGTAGGATATATACACTAATATCATGTTTACTTCCTGTGGAGATACTAGCCACAGCACTCTTAATTTTATGTTAAGATAATAGTTGAAGGGTGTTGACAGTTTTAACCTACATCTTTTTATTCAGAAAGACTTCTAATCCCAAATCTTGGCTCTTTGTTTTAAATCAGGGTTGTATTGATTAACTGTGAGACTGAGCGTATCTCAGCAGTGGCCGAGTTGGGTATCCACTATGGAATTAGGACAGTTAAACACTGGAATCGATCCTCTCATTGCAGAGCCATGGATGCTGTGGCAAGCAGTTTCTCTAAGCTATTAATTTTATTATTAGCACACCTGGAGACATTGTTTCCCTGAGGGAAAAGCAATTCAATTGTGTGTGCTGCTACGACTAGTGGCAGAAGATCAATGAGACAGCTGGGACCACAAGCTTTCTCTTGGAGCGCAGGGTGGGTATGACAAAGTAGCTTGTAAAACACTGACGATACAAAGCAATATTACTTTATGTTTTATGCATCTCATTGAAAGCACAGAGAGAGTTTACAGCTTCCAGACTCTGGCACTTTTAAGCCTCTTTTGGAGTAGCTCACTGATCTCAGTCTTTTGAAGATACCTTCCCTATGTCATCTGGCATCAATTGATGACCATCCCTTCCCAGACCACTTTCTCCTTTCATCATTTCACTGTGCCTCCAAGGCAGCAATATGCAACCTTCCCTTAAAAGTCAACAGGGATATTTGGATTGAAATCCACTACAGGATAGAATACTGGGGACTGTGTCAAATGCTTTAGAGAAGTCCAGATAGATGCCATCTGTTGGTCTTCACTTGTCCACTGATGTAGTCACTCCATTGCAGAAAGCCACTAGGTTGTCAGGCAGTACTTGCCTTTAGTGAAGCCATGCTGGCTGTCTTGAATCACCTCCACATCCTACATGTGCTTCTGCACAGCTTCTAGGAGGATCTGTTCTATGATCTTCCCAGGCACAGAGGTGAGGCTGACAGGTCAGTAGTTCTGGGGTCTTCTTTTCTGCTGTTCCAGTCACCAGGGACTTCACCTGATGGCCATAGCTTTCCAAATATCATGGAGCATGGTTTTGTGACTACATCGGCCAATTCCTTCAGGACTTTCACTCCACAGGCATCGAAACTCCAGTTAAAATAAAATCAACATTCTATTCTGATTATGCATCCTGAATGAGGATTTGATCTCTGCTGCGCAATCCAGACACATACCGGAAACAAAAAAAAACTCCCTCAAACAAGTAACTTAGTTTTGAAGTTCCACTCCACCCCATCTTTTTTTCCATCTCCTATTTAGTATTTGACCCAGTGTAATCTAAGAGGACATAGGTACAACTACTGAGTCTCTTCTTGTCTGCCTGTTTGGTTTGGGTTTTGCACATTTGACTGGCAGCTAGTCACCAGCAATCACCTATTAAACACTTTCTGACATGTTCTGGGGCCTTTTTCAACACGAGGCTAAATGTCTGCCTCTACATACTTCACAAGAGAAGGGGAAGCATATCTCTTACCTTTAAAATTTATATTGTATAGCCATCTTGTTTATAGAAGTGATTTTTTGTTTGTTTAAAAAAAGAGGGAAATGCTCACTCAGCATTCATCATTGTGCTTTTCTGCAGCAAAATGCTTCCTAACAAAAATTATCATCACAGTAATCTGATACAGGCTAAAGCTCTAAACAGTGCATTTCAGATGGTGATACACCACAATTTGGTTCCAATTATCACAAGGCAGAAGAGTACAAGGAACAGTATAAAAAACAACCCAACAAACAAAAGCCTACAGTAAGAAAATCACCAAATGAATCCTTCTATCTGCATACCTCCTACCACAAGCTTTATAAAAAGCACTAAGTATTTTATAGACCCTAATGAAATTTAAAGGTAGGTTTAAAAGAACTTGAGAAAAACTTCTGAGAATTACAGATGCCACACAGCCTGAAAAACAAGCAAGGCTCAGCTATCACCTTCCAGACTGCATGATCACTGACACTCCTTTCTAGGTGGCTATCAGTCATTATTATAGCTAATATTTTACTAATTCCAAGTGTGACTATGTATGATTGAAGATAAATCAAGCCCCTGGACCAAGCCTGAATGAACACATGACCTGTTAGTAGTGTGGAATGGAGGACTTGAGTAATTGCAATCAAACCAACCCAAACACAACAGCTACTTTATAATCATGCCAGTAAAGGTATGTGGGGGGTATGTTTAGTTTGCCATGGGGCTTATGAACTACCCTTTGAGCAGGTAAGCAATAGGAGAACAAAATATAAAAATAACAAAAGTAGCAAGCATCTCAAAGACCAACAGATGAGCAGAAAGTGCATCTGCTGACTGGTTGTTTTCAGCTTGAAGACGTACCCCCCACTTAGTTCCCAAGAGCCTCATCAAAATTGCTTTTCACTCTGAAACACATTTTTGTGCAGCTTCTCTGAGCACACTAGAAAGGCTGTGTATTATGACAAGGAGAGCAAGGGGTTTCAAATACAGAAAACAGATTTACACTGTCTGTGCCCTCTGATCTGTAAGTCCCTGTTACACAAGTCAGCTTGATTTTGCCAGAGGAAAAAAGGCACACTTACTCCTCTGGAGGGTATTCCAGAGGTAGGTTTTTTCCTCCCTCTTAGCACCTAGAAAAATGTAAAGATATAGCCTATCTAAAGCCTACAGCCTTTTCTGCTGTCTACCCATACTTTTTTAACTAAACACAACATGCAGTAATTAATCAAATGGAACAGTGCTACCACTGTAGGATATGGTCAAAAAGGACCTTAGACTTGGGGGAAAAAAATGTTGTGGTCAGTTTGCTGTGGAGAACAGCTTTGCTATCAGTCAGTATTACTAGGTAACAGAGTTAGCACCCTGAAGACAATAGCAAGGAAATAAGAAACATAGAAGGAGGAATGATTTAGTATCCAGGAAAATAAGCAGAAGACAGGGATGGTCTGCAGCTCCATGCTAATGCAACTGCACTAACCTTTAATGCCACACATGGTCCATGAAGTTTTGCAGTTGAGCCATATTCAAACACTTCTTGGTCCATCCATTCGCAGTCCAAAAACCTAGCTACAGTCCTACAGGTTGACAATCAAGACCGCTCCATCCAACATAACTTCCATTTCAGGTTTTGATGAGGAAACATTGATTGCAAGCACGATGAAATGCCCATATTTTAATGATTATTTAATATGTTTTAAATTAACCTATCATTACTGGCACTTCTGTGCTAAAATCATTCTGTCAGCCTACTTTGTGCCTAATTTGCGCAATCAAGACATGAAAAGATTTGGGATTCACTACTCTGATGGTGACAAAAGCAAGCCATAACCTTTATCCTTCAATTTCCAGTATTTCTAGAAGTGAAATAAAATAACCTTTGTCATTGACTGTATGCACACATAAAGATTTGAAGTGGGGAGGAGATCTAGCCAAGCCTCCTAGTTACGTGGGCTCTGAGATCTCTGCCTCAGGGAAAAACTATGGAATGCTGGAATGCTTTCATTTCAGTAGATTTGAGACTACACTGTTCTATAGTCAAATAAAACCACTAAACTTCAGCAGTATAGTCAATATAATCTCCTATACAGGACAAACAAATCAAGTGTTAGGGACTTAACAAATTTCATTTGCTAACAGAAACAAAGTTCTGAGTTTAGAGTTGTTCTCCCTGTACTATCTGAGCGACGCTTTTCACAGAGAGAACATTAAGAGCAGAAATCGCTAACATAGACTACATGTGCACAGCAAAGTATGCAACTCAAAGCAATGCAAACATTGCAAGAATACTAACATCATTAGCACAGAACATTGGTAATCTAATGAGATTACCTATTTATAGACAATAGACACTGTCATATTATTATGCATTTAACCACAAGTCTGCCTACACACTGTATACCAATGATGATGAATTTTCTGTACAGCAGAACCATGAGCAGGTTTGGAGTACAAGCAGGAGCACAATAGAGATCACCAACTGGATTTGACACATGCAGCCAGAACATACACATTACCACAAGAGAATAATTGCGAGCAAGGCAAAACAGAAGCCCAATTTCCAGAGACTCAAGCTTAATGAGTAATCAGCTCCCACTGATGTGTTCTTCCAACCTGTTTATAACCAATATATTCCTTACTGAAAACAAGAGTAAAAAATACAGTCTTAAAAGAAATAGATCTCAATATATTTCCTTTAATGTATGTGAAGAGAAGGCGTTATAACATCTCACATGAGTCATTCTGCCCCTGTACACTGCACTGGTTAGGCCACACCTCGAGTACTGTGTCCAGTTCTGGGCCCCTCAGTTTAGGGAGGATGTTGACTTGCTGGAATGAGTCCAGAGAAGGGCAACGAAGTTGGTGAGGGGCTTGGAACACAAGCCCTATGAGGAGAGGCTGAGGGAGCTGGGGCTGCTTAGCCTGGAGAAGAGGAGACTCAGGGGTGACCTTATTGTTCTCTACAACTACCTGAAGGGGGGTTATAAACAGGCAGAGGTTGGTCTCTTCTCCCAGGCAGCCAGCACCAGAACAAGAAGACACAGTCTCAGGCTGCACCAGGGGAGGTTCAGGCTGGAAGTCAGGAGGAAGTCTTACACAGAGAGAGTGATTGCCCATTGGAATGGGCTGCATGGGGAGGTGGTGGAATCGCCATCGCTGGAGGTGTTCAGGAGGAGACTTGACAGGGTGCTTGGTTGCATGGGTTAGTTGATTAGGTGGTGTTGGATGATAGGTTGGACGTGATGATCTTGAAGGTCTCATCCAACCTGGTCTGGTCTAGTCTAGTCTAGCCTAGTCTAAAACATGCTCTAAATCCAAACATGGAACAAATGTGGAAGCATCAACACATGGTATCTAGTCACTCAAACATGGTTTGAAGGCAGGAGAAATGCAATTACTCTGCTGTGTTTCACAGAACTCACTTCTCAGGGTGCCCAGAAAACTTTTCTGCTCTGTTTTCTAGCCCACCGATTCTGCCAGCTGTACACTCCTGTGAATACACTCAGGAAGGCCTGCCATTGGTCTCACTTTTCTTCTCTTAACAAGTTGGTTCCAAGATTTTCACAAATTTGTTTAGCTATTCAATTCCTATATAATTTTAAAGTGACAGCTAGCCAAGCTAGCTTTTTTGTGCCTAGGGATGCAATCACATAAACATTAACATATTTCTTGAAATTTAAATCAATTAATAGTCTCAACTGAGTTAGCAGAACTACTCTTGGTCTTAAACATGTGGTCAATTATATCCTGAATTGGACATTAAATTCAATTTATTTTAACTAATAAAAAAAGTCTTTGAATTGCTTTGTACTGGAAATACTGGAATTATTCTTACTTTGTAACACTGCTGTTTCTCATCTTCATGCATTTACATGATGAAAAAACAGTGAGGACTTTATTATTATGTTTTGGAGGGAATTTTCACTTTAAATGCAGCTTACCGTAAACATCCAATGTATCTCCCTGATTTTACAGGCGCTGGCAATTCATATGTGAATATCTACAACAAATTCCTAAAATTAGGGAATGCAATATGATTTCAACTTGTACACGGCAAATGAGCTGGACTGTAGCTTAACTAAGATTGTTTTACCAAGCAAGGAAACTCTGGATATAGTTTAGAATTTTAAATGAGAGAAATAATTTGTTCTTGCAACAGGCAATTGGACAAAAATATATCAGGGGACAGTTATTAAAAACCAATCAATCAATAATATATTAAATAAAATAGTCTCGTTTTGGACAGAGTACCTAAAAAGCTACGTGCAAGCATTTTCATTTGCCTGTCTGTAGACAACATGATTTACATCAGTGGTATTAGTGCAGTTCTTGGAAGCACAGAACCAAACCTCCTTTACTAAATTTAAAGCTTTCTGAGTTGCAGACAAACCTGGCACAGCTAGTCATGGCTGTCATGAATGGATGCCTGAGCAAAACATATTTTCACTTATTTACATATCCAACAGCTCCCTCAATCTTACACTGTATTTGCTTTTTTGCTTATCAAATAGAAAAGGGAATGTCTAAGAAAATATTTTTTTCTGACAATGAATCAGTTTTAAATCCAACAAAATATGTTGGATTTATATAGGCACAATGTCTGAGCTGAACCTATGAGAGGAAACACCAATTCTCCTTGGAGATCCATCATGATTAATGCCTAACTGGGCAAAGGCTTGGGGGCATATTTTTCATGCCTCTGAAAAGGAAAATTCCCACTGTACTTAGGGAGACCCAATTGATGGTTTTGCTAGTTTCCATCTTTGAGATGCATACCAGGTAGCCAGGTGGCTGTATAATAAAAGTGCAGGAATTACTTCTCACTTTTACTAGTGAACTGGCTCAGAACCTGTCATGGTACGTAGTGTTCACCCATGCCAAGGAGCCAAACTACTGCATTCTCCCATTTGTCTGAAACATTAAATTAAGAATAAAATTAAAAGGCAATTCACACTTCAATGCAAAAAGAGGAATGAAAGTTGACATCCATATAAAGGCATGCAAATCCTTTACAGATTTCACTCCATTTGTACTAATATAAAGACATTTGCTGGATTTCTGTTTGATTCCCATCAATTGTAAAATGCTGGAGAAAAACCAAGGGAAAGGAAACAAGCTGTTATTCTATGTGGTATTCTTTTCAAATAAACCATTTATCATCCTACTGGACTGTATCAACAGGCTGAGGGAGCTGGAGCTGCTCAGCTTAGAGAAGAGAAGGCTCTGGGAGACCTAATAGCAGCCTTCAAGTACCTGAAGGGGGCCTACCAGAAGGCTGCAGCAGGACTGTTTACAAAGGCCTGGAGTGATAGGATGAGGGCCAATGGTTTGAAATTAGAGAAGAGGAGACTTCAACTGGATGTTAGGCACAAGTTCTTTATCATGAGGATGGTGGGAACACTGGAACAGGTTGCCTAGGGAGGTAGTTGAAGCCCCATCGCTGGGGACATTCAAGGTCAGGCTCAACAAAGCTCTGAGCAACCTGATCCAGTGGAAGATGTCCCTACTTACCACAGGGGAATTGGACTAGATGACCTTTGGAGGTGTTTTCCAACCCAAACAATTCTATGATTCCATACCAACATAAGGTAGTCATTACAACATACCAATGAGACAAAAAAGAGTGTAAGCCACATCACAAAACTGGTGAATACTTGAGTTACCACTAAAAAGCAAAGTACTGAAAAAACACAGACTTTTTTTAATTTTTGCATTCTCTAATAGGGCTTAAAAATCCTTGGGGTTGAATAAGTTGTTTTCAGACTGTTATCTGTCCCAGTAAGACTAAGAGATGTATGTATGCGTTGACCTCGCAAAGACTTGGACGAAACTCTGCTGACATGTAGTTCCCTTAAATGGCACTCCTTATCATTCACAGTACAAAACCCCTTGTACTACCTTGATCAGGGGAAGACAAAATATGAGTAGGGTTATTATGTATACATCTTTTCTTCCACTTGGCAACTGCAGTATATGAGTAATTGCAAATGAACTTTAAAACTTCACTGCATTAAAAACCCCACACATATTTCTATACCTCTCCTAATAGTACAGATTTATTTTTCGCCTGTTTTACTGTGTTATTAAAGTACAAAGAGATGGGGAGAACAATAACATATTGAAGAACCTAGATGTTCTACAAACTGTATGTTTGTAAGCATGCCTCTTAAGAGTAAAGGAAAAAGATTATGAAGGAAATACATTAAATTTTGCTAACATGTGAAACAACAACTTAGATTCCTATGAGTACTGCAAAATTACTACTATTAACAACAAATACCCATACATAATTTTTACTTATCTCTGTTTTTCCTTCCTGGTTCTATAGTGTATTCTCACTGGATTTTGAAGCACACTTTAATGCTCCAGAAATACATCTTAGAGGAAAGGGCTTAGAAATGTAATTTCTACTGAAACGTTGTAAGTGCTGCACTGAATGACAAGCTGAGTATGCATAATTCAGAGGCTAGAACTAGTTCAAACTAAAGAGTACTTGGATGGATGTAGGAAATAGCCACCATAAGAAAAATTAGGATATTATTGTTATTTTTTTAAACAAGATCATGGGGGTAAGAAAAAAAAGGATAAACATCTCACTAATGAAAAGGAACACTCAAACTAAGTGAATTCTGGTGTCAGCATGCTGCATGAACAGTCTGATATAGCCTGTACTCCATGGAGATATAAGGTAGTTTGTCCATAAGTGACAAAATACTTGACGCAGTCTAAGAACATGATTAGTCACTCCCTGAAGAACAGATGACTTGTGAAAACCACCAGACTTACTCTGCAATAACCTGATAATGTGCCCATGTCAGAAAAGCTCACCATGGGCATGAAATGTAAGGAGAAACTTAACACACATGGCTCTTTCCTTTGATTGCATACATAATGAAAGGCAGTTATTCCACTCCCTTGGTCCTGAACACAAGGACTCTGTTCTTCCATCATCTCACTGTATGTTGCTTCTGGTATTTCATATAGTTCTAACTTATCTGATGATAAGAAAAAACCGGAATAAACTGCAATCAAGATAGTTGTATTCCCCTGGTCCCTGGCAGATGGGAGGCTAAGTCTCCATGTCTTAAATATGTCTCAATATGTGAAGAGAACACTTACACAATGAACGCTGCTGAAATCCTTCAACACTTGATAAAATGTGAACAAATAAGTGTAGATTGCTTGCTGAGCATTAGGACTTTCCATATCCAGCTAACTGCCACCAACCAAGGAGTTGGAAGGAGGTAAAAAGATGCTTTATTCCAAGAACCGAAAACATTCTTCTGTGAGGTTACAGCAAGACACCAAGATTTGCTGCTAAATCCTCAATCTCCTCCCCAAAGAGTGCCTACATGCCCTCCATGTCTTGGTTAGGTATTGCTGGGTCTGAGCCCTATGCTATGCTAAATGACAACAAACACAGAAAAAATTGCTGCTTGAGAGAAATATATATATATATGAACAAATACATCTTTAAGCTCTACAGATATAGAATTTATACAGATGCCCTTAAGCAAGGAGTATAGACAGTTACAACCTGCACATAGTTCTAGTGCTCAAGGGTTTGGCACTGTAGGCAGACCTAGAGAGAATGCAGGATATGGAAGTGAACTTGACCAGAAAACAGATGTCTTCTAGAGTTACAAGGACCCTTCCATCACGCATTTTACATGCTACAAACTGGAAGGGTGCATGTGGAGAGTAATACTGAATTAGAATATTTAGAATAAACCTTTATTTAGAATAAACCAAACCAGGTTGGAAGAGACCTTCAAGATCATCGCGTCCAACCCATCAACCAATCCAACCCACTTAAACAACTAACCCATGGCACCAAGCACCCCATCAAGTCTCCTCCTGAAAACCTCCAATGACAGGGACTCCACCACCTCCTCGGGCAGCCCATTCCAATGGGCAATCACTCTCTCTGTATAGAACTTCTCCCTAACATCCAACCTGAACCTCTCCTGGCGCAGCCTGAGACTGTGTCCTCTTGTTCTGATACTGGCTGCCTGGGAGAAGAGACCATCACCTGCCTGTCTACAATCTCCCTTCAGGTAGTTGTACAGAGTGATAAGGTCACTCCTGAGTCTCCTCTTCTCCAGGCTAAGCAGCCCCAGCTCCCTCAGTCTTTCCTCATAGGGCTTGTGTTCCAAACCCCTCACCAACTTCGTTGCCCTTCTCTGGACTCGTTCCAGCAAGTCAACATCCTTCCTAGACTGGTTCTGCATCAATCCTACTACAGTGTTAGGATGGCTTAACACCAACCTGGGTGTTTGGCTTGAAATTATGAGCTAGTAATGAACACGGCACATACATTTTTTACAATATATGAGCAAGTTTATGCATGATAAAGCTTTAACACAGTATTTTACACTTAATAATGCCTATAACTTTTTCTCTATATTACTTCATTAAGGTACAAACACACAGTTATAGAACTTTTCCTATTGATGAAAAGCAGACATGCTTAGGAAACAAGTCAGCAGCTGTTTAATAACTCGAAGCATTATTGTACTGTAGTTAAGAACAAAAAGCAAAGAATTAAACTGCTAAGGAATTTAGACCCAATCTAATTTCACAAGTTGGAATTTATCCAAGACACTGCATTTAACACCTTTACTCCTGTGAACAGTGAGCAAGCTCTATAATGACCACAAATGGTCAAGACCTCAGTTTTAGATCTCACCTGATAGACAGGCTAATGAGATTTCCACCACTAGTAGGCTTTGCTCAGATTGACAGCCACTATTCCATAGTATTTCCACATTTCCAATCCCTTAAGGACTGAAATAGCAAAGCTGTGCAAAAATGATAATAGGGAACATTTTTTTTTTAATCCTCCAAATCTCAAAAGCAGTTTGACTCAGGGTGAGGATGTGCTTCAAGTGTACATATGCATCAGTTCTTTTACCTTACATGTATTTTGCAATCTTTGACATCCAAACATGTACACACACTTCTCTGAAAGTCATCACACCAGAAACCCCAGAATATTATTTCAATATATCATGACTACAGAATATCTTCTACAGCAATTTAAAGGATTATTACTGTAACCATGCCTTTCATATAGAAAAGCATAATACATAAACAGCAGACTGTAATGTCTCAAAAGGATGTGCCTTGTGCTAGCTATAAATAATTCAGATGGAAAAACACCAAACTGAAATTAACCAGAGTGTCAGAGCTGAATAATTATTCAGAATGCTTCTCTGAAACACAAGCATGCCATTCATCCTGTGAGTGCCAGATCTCAATTTAACAGATAATCATTAATACTTTTGTACATTATAAGTATTAATGATCAGTAAAGTCCTAAACCCTAAACATAGCTCCATGTAAACCACACCACTTCTTAAATACACAGCTGAAGCACTGTCAGTGGCTATGCAACAACTGCTGCAGAGAAGTGCTTAACTTGTAGAACACAGGCTGCCTTCCATCTGTTGGAATTATTCATCTTAGACCATGATCTTGACTTGGAAAGCTTTTATTCAGGACAGAGAGAAATTCAGAAGTACAGAATAATGGACTGTCACTAGTATTTGCCCATTCTCAAGTGACATCTTCCGCCATAGCATCTCCTCTACAAATTTGGCATGGGATGACAATGAGCCTCTGGGAAACAATGTGCCTGTGAATGAGGTGGATAAAATTCTGGTGTCAGCTAATTAACTCCCAACTACTGTCTTTCACAAAGCAACTGAAATGTGCAGTATATTCTGCATGCACAAATACCATACACCAAGCACTCAAGCACTTCAAGGTGGAATAACTTCCAGCCATGGATTAGCAAAACAACTCTTGGGTGTCTCTCCTTTAACACTATTTTAAAAAATAACATTTTGGTACAAAGCTTCTAAGAGATCTAGAACAGTATCACATATTACTGTTCATTATCAAATACATACCAAATTACAGAGCAAAATTTTATACCTGAAACTTGTTTTCCTGTAGATGAGCAACTGTACTATATTGTGACTGTGCCACATTCTGTGCCTGTTTTAAATGCAGTGGCATTGACTCAATGTTTTTTGTTAAATTTACCACAAAATGGCTTTTTATCCAAAGATAATGGCTTTTTATCCAAAGGCTCAATATAGATTTGTAACTCTGAAAAGCATCCAGGATTTTCATTTGTTTCTACTTTTCAGGCAAAGTCCTACTAACTGCTTTACTCACAGCTTTTCAATTTACCAGTAACAAAAGCAACAACTGTTCCAGTTGAAATTTACCTACCCAAATGTCCTATCCCCCTTCTCCCCCCTCTCTAAACGGTCTCCATAAACATTTCACTGGTAAATAAACAAAATTATTTATAAACACTTATGAAAATAAGCACATTCGCAGTAACATTCTTCAGGTAAGTACCCGCACCTGCTAGCAGTCTGCTTTGATTTTGTTATAAGCCACACACTACAAAGTTTCCACTATCTAAATTAGCAAGAAACTTATCTGTGAACTACATTTGACATAGGAAGGTGGTATTTTTTCAGTCCACCCTTTTAGGCCTGCGTTCATCCTCATTTTTCAATTAATTATACTAGAAATTATCAGACCTACAATCTAGAACATAAAAAACAAAAAAAGAGCTTTATTGAGGTGCACATTGTCTTTAATTAAACACAAATAAAATATGCTTAAGATTACTATTTTCCTACTATACAACAACAGTAAGAGCTAGCTAGAAGCTTTTGTGCTGATTTAATAATCATGTTGTTAACACCAGAGAATAAGAATCTTTCAAACAGCGAAGCACTTCTCTCTGTTGCTTTAATGTTGTGTTGAAATTACTAACAGAAGTAATGAGTTCTGCTCGAATTTATCAGATCCTCCATGGCACACATTGTATTTTCTAACTCTGTGAATTCCAGTCATGTGGCACATGCATACTAGAGAACTTTTCTAATCTATTCACTGTCAAAATAATGGGAAAAAAAATACGATTACCTGGGTTTTGCGCTCAAAATTGATTTTTATAACAACTCATTTAATCTTGAATATTTTATTTCTAAAACTACACCTATACCATGTGAAACAAGAACAGAGTACGGTGTTAAGTCTGACTTCAATGACAGTCAATTACCTGTTTGCAGACCTATTGCTTTGCTAGTGAACAATAATCTATGTAAACAATGTATTCAGTGGATCACTGCACTACAATCAATGTGCTTCACCATTTTCATTATATCTAAAATTGAATACAAGGGATTTCAAAGTCTATTCATGTTATTCATTATAAAAACTTATAGGCAGCAGAATCTAAGACTGAATCATACTGAAAAGCAGAGTAGGAGAGTGGTGTTTGGAATACTGTTCTTGAGAGGTGTTTCCTATTACCCCTGCCTAAAGCATTTCAACTGACTGCTGCATTTCTCATCTGGACAAACCAACTATGGGGCAAGAAGCCTTAATCACAAGACATAAGACTTACTGAAGTGATCAGAATTTTATTTTGAACCCTGTTATTTTCCCAGCAGTCTTTTTATTCTTGCTTCCACATCATAAATACGGAAAATCCACAACTTCCTAAAAATACAGATCCTACCACGCTTTTTTGCCTATTCGCTAGCACAACAATACTACCACAAGCGGTTATGAGCAAGTGAAGAAAGAGAGATTGGTAATTAGAATATGGGATTTGGTGGGGGTTTTTGTTTGTTTTGAAAGGGTGTTTTTCTTTACGTTGATACTGTTGGTTTTGGCAGGGTTTGGTGCTTGGGTTTTCTTTTAATTTGTTTTTCTAAACTGTCATTCTTTGCAAGTCGGTCACTGAAATATCATAGAATCGTAGAATCAATAAGGTTGGAAAAGACCTCAGAGATCTTTAAGATAAACACAAGTTTATCTTAAGGCAAAAGATGCTTAGGCCTGGCTGAGCAGTCAAGGCACAGCTGTAGAAGCGGTCCTTCGATACGCATAAAGGCTTGCAAAGTGGCATACAAGCTAAAGCTGCAAAGCCTATGCATTTCATTAAAGAACAAATGTACTTTGGTTTTAGAGATAAGGCACTTGGGCTGTAGGGAGAGGACATAACAAACATTATTAGCACCTGAACAAAGTATGTGTTTTTCTGACCTGAACTCTTCTCTCTGATCTGAAGATGATGTGCTGTTCAGTAAGGCACAGACTAACAGGTACCAGCATCCAGACAGATCCACAGCACTTGATGTTTTTCTAGTGATTTTCTACATTGAAATTAAGATCTTCTTTATTAATATATTCTCAATACATACAGGCAACATTTGAGGCAAGAATCTGCACTACTACACTGAAAACCCTTCTGCATTCTTTGGAAGCTGAAGTACTAACACTCTAAGTAGGCACAAGTGAAAAATGTTATAAGCATCTCTTGCAACTGCTGCAGCAATGCAATTATGTATGGCAGAGAAGTGGGAATAACACAAGTGTTTATGAAAAGGTGTCTGATGGTCTTTTGTTATGTTATGCAAGCCTTCACTCCAATAATACAAACAATAAAACAATGACTAAGTCATTACTGTGTATCACAGAAAATGGGGAGCAACGGGAATTTGAACTCTCTAGAACAGCTGTTTGGTCAAAATTGAAATTCCTTTTTCTTAAAGTCATGCTTTTCTTTAAAGTCAAGTTGGAGTTGGCTCCATCACTTGCATGCATAGATACAGCATCAAAAAAAAATATTTCTCCAGGAAATGCAAGCTTCTACTCTGTGGATTTTTTATCATGTATATACTAAAATGCCGACAATATGTCAAGCCCAAGAAACATCCTTTTATCCTATTTTAAAGCCAGTATTCAACTTAAATGGTAAGGCATATCACTTGATCTTGTTTTGTAAAGGTTGTACTTGCTACAGGCTTAACACAACTGTGGGAGAGGGTATGGAAAGGATCGATAAAGTAGTATTACCCTTTGTGATAGTGAATCTCTGCAGGACATTTCAGCTTAACTCTCTTGCCTGCACTTACACTTCACACTTTCCCACTGGGAGAAAGAGCTAAAACATAGTAATGGACTAACAAGACAAGAAGAGGTGTGTAAAAATTCCCCTCTAGCCCTACAGTTGCTACCTTTCTCTAAGTGCCACAAAATAAAAAATATTTTGAAAATTTTTTAAAAATCCCACCAAAAAAATCTCTGTTACAGGGTTTGTTCATTAACACAAAATATACTCTCTAGCCCTGCTGAACACAGGCCCTGGCTTCATCACACAGTGTAGATGCACGGGGTTATAATTTCAGATTTAGCAGCATAACTTAAAAAATAAAATAGAATAGAATTAACTAGGTTGGAGAAGACCTTTGAGATCATCAAGTCAAAAAATGCAGTGCCAGAGAGATGTGATATTACTAATAACAATTCAGGTTACCACTGTGAAACTTCCTGAATGGCAACTTCCTTTGGTTTTACAGAAGCATAGAACATGAAAGAGCTCCTGTTTCAGCACAAACTGGGCTGTTAAAAATCATATGCGAGTGATTTTAGTGAGGCCAGTAGGCTGTATTGATGACAAGTTCTCTATAGGAGAATCTGACTTGTAAAAGGGTTCTTGCTGTCTGAAAAAAGATCTGAAGAGACAGGGGTATTTTGGGCACAAAGCAAAGTAAACAGCTTCAATTATAAGTGGTAGCATGGAAAAAGTCACAGGCACTTAAGTGGGTCAGACATAAGATGAAGACTGGAAGAAGAAAAGAGGAGGATGCTAAAAACAAAGTTTTAAATACAGTTTAGATGAAAGAAATTAGGACAAGTGTTTTAGACTTGAGTCAGACATGAAGGGTCTTACAGGTAGAGAATGCAAAGGTGGAGATGACATAGCTGGTACAGCAGCAAGAGAACCTCCTTTAAATACACATACAGATTGCTACAGAATCCCATTGTAAATGACTAAAATATCCTGGTACAAAGCCTAACACCAGAGCCAGGAGGCAGTTGTGTAATAGCACTTTGCCAAATGTGCTAAAAATATAAATGCACACATACAGAAACAAAATCAGCCACCAAAATCTTTGTGCCCTTTAAAACTTCAGCACTCAGGAAGAGATTACAATAAGCCACTTGTACAGTGTGTCCTTGAAGAGTGGCACATTATGTGTGTCCTATATTCCTATTCAGATGTTTCAAGTTTGAGATAAGAAACTTCTCCTGAGTTTTTCTGAAATGGTGCAAACTAATAAAGAATTAAATGTAAGAGGGAGGTAGGTATGAAATTGAAAGCAGAAGAGTTAAAAAATAGGTGATAACAGCAGGTGGAAAAAGTAAATGGAGACAGAGACAAATGCCAAAGCTATTTGTGTGAAAGGAGGCATGGAAATAATACTGATTAACTCTAGAAGCCTTAAACCCACTGAGTTTGGTCAGAAAGCTATCATGTCTGAGGTTGGTTGAATCAGGCTATGCCCTCCCTCTAACAGAACTGAGAGCACCTACAGAAACCCAAATGAACGCTGTGAGCAGAGGCAAGGTCGTGGCTGTGGCAAAAGAAGAGTGCCCTCCTTGCCCACCTTGCCTCCCCACGAGCCTCTGAGCAGTAGATCTGAGGCCCTGCTGGAAGGTGGCCAGTCTGATGGGGTTGTAGATGATAGGCAACCTACAGCAGAGGTCTTACCATACTCAGCCATAGGACAACCTCTATCACAAGGAACAGAAGAATTGTCATTATTGGAGACTCACTTCCAAAGGGAACAGAGGGCCCAATATGCCAGGTTGACCCTCATCATAGGGAAGTCTGTAGTCTTCCTGGAGCCCAAATCAGGGATGCCACCAGGAAACTCCCCAGAGTCTGATGTAGTCATTAGACTAATCTCCACTACTGATCTCCCAGACAGTTGGGGAGGAAGCTGCATCTCTTAGTCTGAGGGGAATGAAGAGAAACTTCAAGGCCCTGGGATGGTTGGTGAAAGCATCTGGGGCACAAGTTCTTTTCTCTTCCCTCCCTCCAGATGCAGGCAATGACATGGGATGGAATAGTAGGATCCACTTCATATTATTATAAAATGTAATAATAGCAATGAAAAGGAATATAACAGAAATAAAAAGAGAAATAAAATGCCAAAAAAAGCCAAATTATGCACAATGCAAGTTGTTCATTCCCCACAGCCAGCTTTGCCCAGATTCTATAATGAGTACATACATCCTCTGATATGGAATATCCCTTTAGCTAGTTTGGGTCAGCTCTCCTGGCCATGCTCCTTAACCACAACTAAAACATCAGCATGATATTATTGCTTACATTTTACTTAATAAACCACTCCTATTTCAACCCAGGAGTTTCCACAATTCTCCTCCACATCCCACCTGCAGAGAGAAGAAGTGAGAGAGTGGTTGCATGTTGCTTAGTTTCGGGCTGAGGTTAAACCATGACAACTAGTAAAAGCTCTGCTCAGTCTGTCTTGTTACAAGGACAGAACCAGATAAAGTAACAAAGTTGCCTAAAAACATGATGACAGAAATAATCAGACTCCAGAATTAATCTCAAGTTCTTCTTATGCTAAACAATGCAGAAATATATATAAAATTATGCATATTGTTGTGAGCATATATATACCTCATGTATATATCTTCATGTAATAGATATTTATATAAATACAGATGTTTATAAACCAGGGTAAATAAATATGTATCATTTCTACCTTTACTTGAAAAAAAGTGATTCTAATAAAATCATCACTTCATAATCACTGGAGATTTAAATGAATAATTTCTAATAAACCCAGGTTGATGAAATTTCAGGAAAAAAAGTGGTTAAAATTCATCTTTGCTTTTCAATGCAAAATTAGATTCCACTTTATCAGAAAACTTTCAAATGCAATATTATTTTGTGTTACATATACAGCCTGCAACTTACCTAGGGCACTATTTATCATTCAGACAACTTAAGTACAACAGAAAAAAATCACCTTGAGACAAATGAGAAATTCTCTCTTGGGAAACCCAAAACTGTATTAATATGATAAGCAGTAGGGCTTCATTTTTCCTCCATTAACTCCAACAGACATTTCTGATACAGCCAAGTCAATTTTTGTTTTTAGTTAAAAACAAAACAAACAACAACAACTACTACTACAAAAAACCTACAACCCTCCAAGGTTCAAATATCCTTATGGTCATATAAATCGTTTTTGGCTTAACCAACTTTATTCACTGCTACAGAAGTATTCAAATCAGCCGAAAAATTCAATGCCCACAAGGAACAAAATGCTTAGATCATCTAATCTATTTTGGAAATGAAGAATTTATGTCAGGTATTTAGTAACTGAGAAGCTGGTCCTTGAAATTCAGCTGAGTAATATTTCATTAGATTTCATCAATCCCACTGGAACAAAGAAAATTTTGGGGAAACACTCAGTGTCCCTTATGTAGCTGAGACAAATAAACTGGAAAATCCTACACAATTATTGCTGTCCTCTTTCTGTTAATATTTCCTGAATATATTGCTCAGTATCTACTAAAGCTATTTTCAAACTCCTGAAAAATGCAGAGCAGCCATTTCGATTTCTCTATCTGCAGCTCAGTTATGTTGTCCACAGCTTTACATGCTTTACAACTGTGTGCACAATTCCTGCTCTGCCCAATCTCCTCTTAAAAAAAACAGGAGAAAGATCTACCCCTGCCCAAGCAAGATGTTTAACAGCCTAAGATTATTAACACTGAGCAGTTTGTAGGAAAACAGTCTGTTTCATGCATTCAGGGGTTCTTGAAGCAGATGAGCACTCACAGCATCCACCAGTGTGCTAGAGACAGTTTTAAAAAGACTTTAACTGAGGGTTCTTTAAGCTAAGATGTTTCTCAGTTAAGATTCTGGAAATAGTTAACATTTCACTGAAAGAAATTCTCAAAATCTACAGTCAAAGAACAAACAAACACAAAACTTCACCACAAAACCCAAATTATCTTTTCAAGCAACCAGTTTACACTGGTTTTAAGAGAACTCTCTAGCTTTGACATAACCTAGCATCCATGCAAATGTGTTTTATGCTGTGGAATCTAGCATACCAAGCATCTAAGCCTGATTAAATGTTCTATGCTTAGAGTTTAAGGTGGCTTTATATTTAGTTTAAAATAAAACCCTTCATCATCTTAAGAGATCATCAAGTAGGCCTTGAACATACAGACATTATGCAAATGCTGGTTAACAGATAGGTCTGTACTATACACAGCTGCTTTCAAAATTTACTGACTCATACTTGAAAAAACAGAGTAATTTCAATTCAAAAGAAAAATTCTTTGGTAGACTAAGATCCCATCAGCAAGAGTGTGATTTTCACAGGATGCTGCTATGATGAGGACCAGTGCTTACTCATTTAGCACCAGCTAACCTCACGTCTCTGCCTAACTGAAGTGAACAGGAAATTTGGAGTCAGAAGTCTACGGCTGCTGCTACAGCCCACAAACAAATAAAACATAAAGCAACATTTTTGGAATGTTATTAATTTGGAACAGCTGCTACTTCTTGAACAATTAGTGACCAATCAGGGCTGCATCAAGAGAAGTGTGGCCAGCAGGTTGAGGGTGGTGATGCTCTCCCTCTACACCACTCCGTTGAGATCCAACCTGGAGTACTGCATCCAGTTCTGGAACCCCTATTACATGAAAGATATAGATGCGCTGGAGCATGTCCAGTAAAGGGCCACAAGGATGATCACGGGGCTGGAGCACCTCTGCCATGGAGACAGACCGAGAGAGTCGGGGTTATTCAGTCTGGAGAAGAGAAGGCTCTGAGGAGACCTTATTGTGGCTTTCCAGTATCTGAAGAGGGCCTACAAGAAAGCTGGTGAGGGACTTTTTTGGGGTGTCAGGTAGTGACAGGACTAGGGAGAACGGAGCAAAACTAAAAACGGGTAGAATCAGATTGGATGTTAAGAGTCATAAAAAGCTTCCCTCCCTTCCCCCAAATCTGGACTTGAGGAGAGGCTGAGGGACCTGATCAGCCTGGAGGGGAGGAGGCTCAGGGGAGACCTTATTGCTGTCTACAACTACCTGAAGGGAAGTTGTAGCCAGGTGGAGGTTGGTCTCTTCTCCTGGGCAACCAGCAACAGAACAACAGGACACAGTCTCAAGATGTGCAGGGGGAAGTTTAGGCTTAATCATAGAAAGAAGCTCTTCACAGAAAGAGAGATTGGCCATTGGAATATGCTGCCCAGGGAGATGGTGGGGTTGACATCCCTGGAGGTGTTTAAGAAGAGACTGGATGAGGCACTTAGTGCCATGGTCTAGTTGATTAAACAGGGTTGGGTGATTGGTTGGACTTAATGATCTTGGAGGTCTCTTCCAACCTGGTTGATTCTGTGATTCTGTGAAGAAGTTCCTCACCATGACGGTGGTGAGACACTGGAACAGGTTGCCCAGGGAGATGGTAGAAATCCCATCCCTGGAAGTTTTTAAGGCCAGGATGGATGTGGCTCTGAGCAACCTGCTGTAGTGTAAGGTGTCCTGGCCCATGACAAGGGGGTTGGAACTGGATGATCTTTGAGGTTCCTTCCAACCCTGACAATTCTATGATTCTGTAAGACCAAGTTATTAGAAGTACCTTAGATGAAAGCTAAAGAAAAATGCAACACAAAGTTTGAAAAGCCTGTGTGTTCCTCTGCTTTTCCACCTTTTCCTGGTTCCAAAAGATTCTAGTTCTCAAGGACTTTTCCAGTGTTAACAATTCTGTAATAGTTAATGTTCATAAACAGTCAGGAAATACAGAATGTATTCTAAGGCAAGTTAAGTATATTACTGGTCTTCACATGGCAAGCATATCCAAAACACTGGGTTACAGGGCATTTCCAAGGAAAAAGATCATCACCTTCAACATATCTATGACTTTCTTGTAAGCTAATTCCTGCTTGTGATTCATAATTTCTCTGAATAAAATACTAAAACATACCAAATAATAAAAAGAACAATATCAGGATATTCATTACTTGCTAACAAGCATAGCAGGATGGACAGAAGCAATTTAACTCTGCCCTGCTGAGTGACTTTGGCTGTCCATCTACATTGAATGAACCTAATTAGCTGCTATCAAAAATGCTACAGATTGAGCAATGGGAAAAATGTATGAAACAAAATCAATCAGCATGAGACACCTTCGGTTCCATTTACTAAATATTAAGTGCATTATTTTGTCCCAAATTAATTAAGAGCTGGTGAAGACCTTATTTTACAGCATTCTCCTCAAACTCAGAATGGAAGAACGATTGTTTCTGAGTACTCAAGTGAATCCATCCATTCCAAATTCTACCAGGGTACACCATATCATAGCACATTTCAACTAGCATTTGTAACACAGTGTTCAACCACAGAAAACTATAATAAAATAACTGATGGTCTGTTTTAGACAAATACAATTAGAGACAAAAATTCCTGCTGACTTTATTTCATAGATATATATACACACACAAAGCCTCATTGATTAATGCGCTCGTTCTATCAACATGAGCATGCTACGTGCAGTAAGATGATCTGTTCAGCATACATTTCTTTTTTTCTCTCTTCAGCCTCTACCCAGACAGTAACTGACATTTTTACCTGGTCCGCACAACAGCATTTTGACCTTGCTTTTAGAGGTTCTTTAGCATAAAACAATCTTTGTGGTTAGCACCTGCAATTTATGCTGAATTATGGGTACTTTACAGTAAGGAAATAACAAAAGCATAGCCAAATGTTGAGAATAGCTCAGTGCTTTCCCCACAAGTCTTCTAAAGAACTAGCCAATTACCCTGCAATTGGCACAAGTGACTGAAAAAAAACCTCCTCATTTCTAGCATTTGTAAATTTATTTGCAAGTAGCTCATCAAAATGAAATGTATACTTATTAGACACAAAGGCATGTTTAAATCACATTAAAGGGATAATTCTATGATACTTGTAATTATTTTCAAAAATGATTTTTCTATGCTATTTGTAGTAATCCTCTGCAAGCTTCAAACTTACTTTACTAAACTGTTTTCTTGCAGTGTATATGAATGCTGGTTTGCTCTAATAGGATTGCTCATGAGCACCAGGCTTCTGGCATTGATCTTCGTAACAGAAAAAGGAACACTGAAACGTTTGCTGCTGGGGGTGAAAGAATGCACAGAAAGGACTACATGACATTTTAGGAAGTATTTACAGAAAGGAAGCAGATGAAAATTGTGACTAAATCAAAGATGGTTGCTGCTTCACACACACCCCCCTCAGTCATGACAAACTGTTAAACATTATTAACATTAAAGAGTTTTATCTAATAATAAATCACTAAGAACTGGTATTAGGTACCAAGACAGTAACACTCTACTGGTTTAAGCTGACTGGCCATAATAGCAGGGATGGGGCTACCAGGTCCACCCATGGCACATAGCAACAGAGCAAGCCAGATTGTATATTCTACACCATGCTGATTTCATGGTCACTGTATGACAGGAAAGGGGTTGGCCAGGGCTTATGGGATTTGCAATATATTCTATAGCTTGTAAATCTTCCTGTTCTATGGGTTTTGTGTTTCTTCCTCAGTTTCTGGGCTCGACTTCAGCCCTTTTCTTCTGGTTTCGGTTTGCATCCAGACCCTCTGTCTGGATATTCTGCAGTGGTAGTGAGCGTTGAGTTCTGCCAGTCTGCTGTTTTCTTTTGTGTCCCCTGCAACAGAGTAGTAAATTGTCCTTATCTCAACTAACATCTTTTCCTTCCAGGCCCTATTTTCCTTCTTGACAGTGTGGTGGGAGGGAGGGGAACCTGTGAGCCCAGGCTGTGCTAACCCCGGCCACATTCATGACTGTTTTTAAGCATTACTTGAAAGGTTATTCACAATTCTTGTCACTGGATTATCCAAGTCTTTCATATATGTATTTATAGTCACACAGACTATAAATACCATTTTTCCTCCTCTTCCTTAATCTGAGAAGCCTTTGTTTTTTGGGGGGTGTTTGGTTTTTGTTTCTGTATCAGTTGACAAATACAGAAATTTGTGGCAGAAAACTTCCTGGATAGCACCATTTCTATGAGCCTGCATCATTATTATTATTTCAATTATGAGGTTATTATACTTTTAGACAGAATGTTCCTTATTCTCCAACAAATGTATTTGGGGCTGAAAGCACTTTTAAAAGGCATGCAAATGAGGAATAAAGAAAAGGGGGAAAAAGGAAGAAGAATTAACACTTAAGCTACAGCATGAAATAAATTGCTCTGTCCTTCAAAAAGAAAATCACATCTAAATGTCAGGAAACAAACAATTTAGTGAAGGACCACATTTGAATATTCTCCTTCAGTCTCATGAAAGCTTCCAATATTTTTTTTTTTGGTGAAAACTCAGCTTTACTTTTCCTCATTACCAACACATACCTCACAGGTACTAGAGGTTTTAAAACTTGGGGTGTTTAATCACATGATAGCAAATTTCAAGCTGTAATATTCAAGACAAAAACCAACCCTGTGTCTGGATATGCTGCAGCCCCTCAGTACTCACCATCATCTCCATCTCCTTGTTCTCATCTCTGTCATCACCCAGAGAATTAACATCTCTTTCTGATTAAGGGTACCTTTCATAAGGCTACACACAGCAAAACTGTCCTGAGCACCAATTCAGACTGCACATCAATCTAAACCCTTAAAGTAAGCTTTATGTTGTGTTCCCCAGAAAGTGGTGAATTTGCATTGCTCTTCTAGAGCAAGCTGCTCCAAACCTCCTCATTCAAAAAGCCTTGTGTTTGAAAATCTGCACGTGAACTGTGGAAATATTGCTTCCACAGCTCCTGTGTCCAGGAAAGTGTGGATTCTAGCCCTCATGCAACAGGCTTAATTTTGAATGTGTTTTTCTGTCCTCCTGCATTCAGTTACTCCTGTGTTTATTTTTCTATCACATGAGAAAAATAATGGGATGATGTTTTATGGACAAGTACAGAATAACTGTAATCAAGATTCCAAGCTGCGACATGGCTGAAGCAACTCCTGATTGCTGTGGTTTCATACACATAAACCATCTGAATTTATTTCTGGTCTATTGTTTGTGAATCAATGGTGCCTGTCTCACTCATATAACAAAACCTCAAAACATGGAGAAGCAGCCACAGTAAGAAGGCCATGTTTCACATGACCTAACATAGCCACTGGGGCTAGCATGGAAGATTTTACTCCTGCCACAACAAACTGTCAGTTTATCACATTGAGGTAATAACTTCACACATAACAAAACATTTCTGCAATGTTAACCCCATGGACATTTGCTGCAAGGACTTTGACAGAGGCGGGGAAAGCATGCTGAGGAAAAAATGGTAAGTTGACTCATGCAGAGTCAAAGCATTGTGAAGAGCAACAGATGACACAGGGCCCACCCTAAAAGTGAGTGCTATGTGACAAGTAACTGTGCAAGAACTTATGGAGAAAATGGCACAGCATCACCACTAGCTTTACACTGTTTGAATCATGGAGGAATTACAATGCTCCCTAATAGCCCACCTTAATCAAAGGTGGAACGATAAATACTAACTCTACAAATCTCTTCTAATTCCTCATCCAAACACTGATTACTTGAGATCTGCACACAGAAGTGTAAATTAAATCTTTCTTCCAAGTCATAGCAGCTAGATAAATTATGGAAAGCTACATAAAACTGACCTTCAGCTACCACTTTCTGATAACACAGAGGAGTTTCTCACCTTTCCATTTATCATATGTCTCATAATTTTCTGCAACAAGATTTCCCTATATTTAGAAGCCAATCACAGTGCCAGCAGCTGCAAGATTTGCCTTCCAAGCAATCAAGGGTTGGAAAAATGTAAGTCAAGAGATCCAGTGAGGCAGAAATTTGTGATGAGACTTTAGAATAAGCAATTAGGAATCTATATTCCTAACAGGTAAAGCTGTGACTCTTCAAAGCACAACACTTTGAGGCACATTTCTCACACTGGGTGTTCTCAGGCTACATTTCAGAGTAAATTTGGACAAGTGGCATGAACCTACAGGACTGTCAAAAGCTGCCAGGCCAATGAAAAGTATGTAATCACTATGAACTACAGAAATAATTATCACAGCAAGATGCAGGAGAAACATGAAGCCGTTCTGAAGCACTGTACTGCAGCCTTAAAGTACACCCATCTGGATCCAGGGTGATTGGTGCAGCAGTGTTTGGCCACAGGATTTCCAAACACTGTATTTTGAAGAACTTGAATTTTACGATGCACATGATGCAGAAAGCAGTGACTAAAAGAAGATGAAGTAATGTTTAGCCAGTATGCCTACATCATCTCATGTTATTCCTCAAAATGAACCATGGTACAACAGAAACTATTTCCTCACAAAACAGAACTCAGAACAGAACATGAATTCAGAATTACCCCATCAGAATTGCATTTAAATCAGCGAAGGGCTGAGGCCAAATAAGCAGGCTACATCTGTTGAAGGATAGAATATTTCCTTTATTTATAAATAAATTTATTTATAAATATATTTATTTATAAATATATTATAAATTATATTAATAACCTTTTATTAATATGAAAATTGCCAAAATGTATCAAAAGGGTCAGTGTACGGTTAGAATATATTTACAATGGGAATGTACAGTATTTGGGCAACTTTAACAATCTAACTATTTTATGCAAACTGGGAGGAATATAACAGAAAGAGAATTCTCCAGGAGCGAAATGGTGCTCAACCATGGTGGGGCGGGGAAAGGCTCGACAGGAACTGTTATGCCAAAGGGGTGGTGAATTAACTATTCACAACTTGTTGTAACCAAGTAGGGAGTGCTGCTGATGTGTGCTGAGGCATTGGAGCATTCATGTGCCAGATACTGCAGGTTGACGGCAGGAATGCCATGCAGTCGTTGATGGCTGGTCTGCCTTCAGCAGATGGCAGGCTGTTAACAATGCTATCACAATGGGTGCTTGCTTTGTCCTGGGGAAACTGAGGCACAGCAAAATCCTGGTCACAAGGGGAAGCAGGCTTGGCTCCAAATCCTAAGCACATGGCTTCTCTTGTAGCTTGTGGTGTGTAGGCTCATGGCTATATCCCAGGCTCTGGACCAGACAACTCAAGGCTACGCAACTTGAGGCAACCTCATGCCAGACAAGGTCCGAGCAGGTTCAAGCAGACAACACTTGAGCAAGGAAAGAGCAAGGCTTAAGCAAGGCACAGGCGACTAGAAATTAGTCTGTATATAAATCTTGCCCCAGATTGATTGGGCCAATGAAGCAACTGAAACCAGCACATAACTACCCAATAAGAAGGGGTTCTGCCAGGCTGTGGCCAGAGCATGCTGTCTCACCATAGATACGGGGTTGTTTACCAGACGTGCATGGTCCTTTCCCCTTTGTTCCTTTTCCTGCTTTACCCTGGCTTTCTACAGGAAGAAGCGGGGAGAGGGGAACCACATCTAGACACCTTATAGTCTGTCTGTATTTGTGCTGGGGCCATTTGGCCCTACCATGACAACAACATAGTAGTCAAATTAAAGATTCTTATTGACACTGTTTTGTGTCAATAATTGTTATTGACATGTTATTGACACTGTCTTAACAGTGCATATGCACTTATCTTGTGTGGGGTTTTTTTTTCCGTTGACAGCACAATATAAACCAAAAGCATGCCTATCTCTTGTTCTTCTTATAGCACACTAAGCATTTTAGCTGTACCAGTAGCAAGATAAAACTTACAGATTCAAAGCCTTAAGATACACCAAATCTTTCTCAAAGAGATGCAGTCATGTTAGTGAGAAGATATATCTTCTGATTTATTGAAATTATGATTCTCAGAGTTCTTCTGTTAAATATAAGTAGGAAAAAAAGTAACAAAACCTTGCAATGTATTTCAGAAAAATGTCTTTGAACTCTCAAACGACATAGGAGTTTGCTTTGCATCTGCTACCACTTAGCTTCCAATCACCCTTTTGATATTATCTGTATCTATTTTACATGGAATAAAATCCAAACTTACTTAAAGGGTTAGAAAAGTTGCTTTCTACTGATTTGGGGCTACACTGAAAGTAAGTTTTCACATTGTGGTCAGAAATGCAGAATCTCTTCCACAGTCAGAAAGATCTACCCAAAAATTAGCAACAGTTTTTCAGTAGAAACACCTATTCTATATGCTCTTTATAGCTTCTCACATGCAAATTTCAGATTGTGAACTAGAAAGATCAAACTTCTCTAGAAAATGTAAAGCAGTAATATTTCACCATAATGCTTTTAATACTACTAGACACATAAGCAAAGTTCTATCAAGGACATAAAAGCAACGTTCCCTCAATAATAAAGGATAAAGTGCTGAAAGGAAACAAAACAGAATGAACAAGCAAGCAAAAAACCCCAAACAAACACCCCAAAACCAAAGCCCTCCAAAAAAAACCAGCAAACCAAAACAACCAA
Organism: Melanerpes formicivorus; assembly: GCF_026170545.1. NCBI lineage: Eukaryota > Metazoa > Chordata > Aves > Piciformes > Picidae > Melanerpes > Melanerpes formicivorus. The sequence goes on along the minus strand of NW_027142354.1, from coordinate 44,443,757 downwards.
AGGAAAAAAACAAACCAACAAGACACAAAAAGAATGGATAATTTCCTACTTAAAAATACCAGTTAAGGCCATAACTACCAACAGCATGAAAAGATGTAAATCTGTAATCAAGCCTGAAAAAGGTTTTAATACTCTCATAGCACCTCTCCCACAGCCAAAGAATGGAAATCCTCAGCTCATCAACAAATCCCCACAACCAGTTGCTGTGGACAATTGATGAAGGTTATTGTTATTTAATTAAATGGGAACTATGATCATAACCATCTTCTACCTCTACAAAAACCCCCATTTTTTTGCAGCTCTACTGCTGTAGTCAAATTGTAGATCCTGTTTTCATCCAGCAATAAAAATATATCCTACTTTTAAAACATATGACAGGTGCTAAAGGAATATGGGATTCACTAGTTCTTCCAACTTCAGTAACATACCTTTCCATAAGAAACACAAGATTTACCAACTATGCTATTTCAGAGATAAAACCCTGAATCTTGCTCAGTAACTTCAAAACACACAGCTCAGTGTGGAACTCCACTTTTGCAGGAAGGAACCAGAACATTCTGTGATTCTTGTTTTTTGACATGTTTATTGTTCTTCCATACACAAGGAGAACAAAAGCAGCAGCATGCCATATTTATTCAATGAAAGTTGAGCCACAGGGGTTATGGCACATTCCTTCTCCAACATCATCCAAATTATCTCAGTGCCCAACTTTTAAGAGGCTGCAATACTCCTCCATCATTTGAGAATATTGGTTGGTTTATGCATCATTTTAACAGCATGAAGGCAGACTGAGATCATCTCCCTGTTACAGGAAGCTGGAGACAAGCAGCAGCCCTGGTGAATCCTTTTCATACAGTCTTCTTACTCTTCTCAATACCCTTAAAGGGGCACAACCATATTAGTCAGTCCTCATTCAGAAGATAGAGTGAGGAGTTCTCAGGATTGAAACTTTGTTGTGCTTATCTTAGTCTGTACAATAGATAGATAGGTATTTGGAAAGCTCCAAAATAAGGTAATTCTCTCTATTAAAATAGAGAACCAAGGTTCCCTATAATCAGCTCAGAAATAACCTTTGCAGGTATGAGACCTGAGTGCATTTGACTGCAATGTTCCAGAAAGAATGCAGAAAATTGCCTTGAACAGTACCATGACAAATTATTACTACCAGGATTGGATGACTATGAACACAGTATGTGTGCAAATATTCACATACACAGATAGTTTTTTCACTAAACAAGACAATATTAGGACACAATGGAGCAGTGACTGATGAAATAAAGATGATAAATTAATTGCTAATGAGAAATCTCCTGGCCCTTAAAAAAATTAATTTATTTCAATATAAGATGTTAGTTGCCTTCCAATACCTGATGGGATCCTATAGGAAGGCTGGAGAGGGACTTTTCATAAGGGCATCCAGTGATAGGTCAAGGGGGGAAGGTTTAAAGCTGAGGGAGAGTAGATTTAGACTGGATCATAGCAGTAAGTTCTCCAGTAAAAGGATGGTGAAGCTCTGCAATAGGTTGCCCAGGGAAGTTGTGGATGCCTCCTCCCTGGAGGTGTTCAAGGCCAGGCTTAATGAAGTTTTGGGCACCTGAGCCTAGTTGAGAGGTGGTAGGGAGGTTGAAGCAGATGATCTCCAAGGTCCCTTCCAACCTAAGCCATTCTATGATTCCTAACAAGATGTTAGCTCTTCCCAGAAATCTAATTCTTTAAAGCAGGATTTCTTTTTTTCTTTAAAATAATTTCAATTCAAAAGAATGCACCAAATCATCCCTTTCAAAGAAAAAAACAACCTATGTTCAAGTGTGAGGCCACTGAAGCTCAGCTGGAGTTTCATCTTCATATTTGTAGGAAATTTGGGTATTTTGGATATTTGTAGTAAAACCCTTCAATTTTGTTTTCATTTGGACTTCAAGTAAAGCAGACTTAAAATACAGCACCAGAAGGGCTATTTCTATCAGACAAGCAATATCTACACTTCATCCAGTGTCCCAACAGCAAGCACAATAGAGGTTATTCTCCTAGTTATTAGTGCTTTAAAGAAAAAGAAATGCTCATTTTCCTTTGGATATGCAATATTGCTCTTTAAGCTCTGACAAACACAGCAGCCTATGCAGTGGATGGCTGGAGATTTCACCAGAGAGCTGTCTAGTGCAAGTTTGGCAAATGAGTGAATGGCAGGGAGAGCAGCCACAGCTGGCTGAGCCAAATAGCCCCATTCTGCTCCACCACACCCCAGGAACCAGACCAGGTGGTGCAACATTCATGTTGCAGAGTGCCTGAAATTGGGACACCAATGGCCTGGAGAGACAAGTGAGAATAGCAAGTCAGTTTCAGGTGTTGCCTCAGGGAAAAACAAATAAGAGTATCAGAAATGAAGACTAGCAATTTAGAGACTAAGCCTCCAATAACATTTTGATTTTTTGGTAGATCTTCGTATTTTAAAAGCACAGATTAATTCAGGTGATTCTGAAATCTACAGCTGTATGTTAAAGATTTACTTTTTTATCCAAGTGAGAGATCGGGCCCAACATAGAAACTGAGGCATAATGCATCACCAAACTGAGACTAAAGGGTGCCACCAATAGATAATGTTGAGTAAACTGCAAGGACTTTGACCCCTCATGCCATCCAAACATTCCCACTGCCTGGGCACAGGCTCCTATCCTGTGTTTTGTGACAGAAATCAATAATAGTGGCATTCAGAGAGTGAAATTACAGTAGGCAGCTCATTACCCAAAGATATTCTATTTGTAGGCAAGCAAACTGGCAACCTGAGCGTCTCTCAATAGTCCTCAAGATTGGAAGAGATGCAATAAAAAGTTCATAATAAAAACACCCAGAAGAAGAACCAATATACTGACTGGCTTTGGATTCAGGCTAAAAGCCAGGCTAAGTACCTTTCACTTTATCTCAAAATAACAGAGATGTTCTTTGGTTTTTGGGTCGTGAGGTAAAACAAGCTTCAAAAGTCATGTTCAAACAACCACAGATATTCAGAGCAACTGCCCCAGGTAAATTTTTAATGCTAGCAGCGGCCACCATTGGCAGGGAGGAAGCATGTCACTATATGAGAGTGACTAGCACTGTGAGAAAGTGTGGGATCCTCTTCCTGGCCCACTTGAAAGGGATGTCAGTATGCTCTTCAGATTGTGACAGACAGTAGCATTAAAGGCTTGGCAGGATGCGCCTGAGGGCTTCTACTTGATCTTTCTTTTAAAGAAGTGCCAGTAAGCTCAGAAGCATGGAAGAAAGCAGGCATTACAAAATATGTATCCTTACTGGAATTCTTTTCCAATCTAGGAACAAATACAGTTGGGAGACTTTCAGAAAAGTTAGGTTAATTTGTGGTGTGACAAGCAGTGTAGCAGTATACGTAATCAAAAGGAATCAAGTCAGGTCCCCAGAGGGGCACATAGTCAGTGAAGACATTGTGCTTCCCTGGCCATTATATAACGCTCCAAGGTTTGTGCTGTGCATATTCCTCTCGGGAAAAACAGCAAAGTGGATTATCTATTCTGCTCTCAGAGATGAGAGTTAGAAATCTGGCACTCATGGGTGCCTGCAAGTCCATGATGATGCATGTCCAGCACTGGAGATTGAGAACCTAGTGTCTTCCTGTAAAGTAGAAGGTTTCATCAACAAAAAGAAGTATTACTCTGAATGGAGAACTTCATGTCATTTTGCATCTGCAACTGGTGCAAATGACTGATGAGAAGGATGAGGGTGAATTCTTTTACATGTAGCTCCTAGAAGCTACTTTATTTTATGTAGTCTTCTTGACTTCCTGCTTGAATCCTCCTGGGCAAGGGCATTTGTCTCAACATGTTTGCAAATTAAATTAAGTTCAGGATTGGTTTGGTTTGGTCACTTAGTAAAATCTAACCAAAAGGACTACTTAAAGGCCAACCCTGACCTAGTTGGGGGGGGGGGGAAGTATAGAAGACTTAGCTTCCTGAGACCAAATGAAATAGCTTGATGAAATAGCTCTATACAAATGAACCTAGTGATATCAAAACAAAATCAAACACAATTGTAAAGTCATACAAATTGTTCTGTATGCCAATGGCATGGTATTTAAACAACAGTATTGAACAATACATTCATTCACAGTTGTCTTTGTGTCTGCTAACCAAGTAGCAGATCCATTACGTGGCTGGCTTCAATGGCAGGTACTGACTGAATACTGCCTCTCGGACATGTCATACTCAGTGACAGCTTAACATCTAATTGCAACAGCCTCAGCACAATCAATTACATCTATGTCCAGAGCTCAGCAAGAAGTGATGCTAAGCAGACCGGACAAATCTCATACAGGGTAAAATACGAACCCATAGGAGCAACTACCCAACAACACAGGTTTTGGTGGACAGAAGAGTACAGAATTCTTTAGGCACTACTTGTCTCCTTTCTTCTGTCTATTCAGCTTGGACTGATTGGTTCTGACATTGCTCAAAATACAGATTATACGGCTGAAACATCAAACTCACAAGTACAATATCATTTACACTCTAAATTATTGTATTTTTTTAAAGTATGACCTGCCTTTACACCAATAAACTCTCTGATGTATAAGCTTCCTTTAAACTGCTCTTGGCTTGGAACCCTAGGCTATGGCCAAGTAAATCCTCCTGTGAATACAGAATTGGTATTTACAGTCTTCATTCTCTCCCTACTTAGCTCTGCCTGGAAGCCTTAGGAAACATAAGAAAGTGTGAAATACCTTGATTTAGACAGACTTTCAAAATATTCAACTTTAAAACCAATATACAGTGTTTAAGATTATTTCCTTTGTTATGACACATGAGAAATGAACCACTACCAACCTGCAAACCATTACACACAAAATGAATGTCCCTTTCAACATCATGGCAGGGAGCCTAATCCAGCTATCTGTACTGCTGAAGAAAGACCATAATTGCATATAATAAAGGTGTAGGAAGCCCATGAACAAAAAATCATTAGTTTTAGTTTTACTAAAATGCCTGCACTGTTCATATTTCAGCCAATGAAGAACTTGGATGTAGATGCCTCAATGCAAGGTTTTTCTACTGGCAATATCAGTGTAGGGAAAGTCAATACTTGGGCAATCACGTCCCTTCACAAATTCTCACAAAATAAATGAGCTCCATTTTGCTCCTTTAACTATGACAATGACTGCATCCTTCTCTGTTTTCATTAATATTTACTCATAGATCATCAGGCCGCTGAAAATCATGTACACGTGTTACATCTAATTGCTGCCAGTCTTCATATCAAATTCTATTCAGCATATGAACAACAGCTAGCTCACAAAGGGAGAAAACTTAAGACCATATTGCAGGGATACGCAGAATATAAGCAAATCCATCGGGTTTAACACACCTACTTGAATACTTCTTAAATTCAGGATAGAGCTATACCAAAGGCCACAGTGTTTCACAAATCATTGAAATACTTGAGCCAAAGCTAATCACAAATGAAAGAACCACTTATATTATTTTATATCCTTGTGCACTTGACCACTCAGGGTAAAAACACAAGCCTGAAAAAGGAAAGAGTCAAATTACCATCAATCTGCTAAGAGCTCTGATATAAAGCTTACAAACGTTAGAGATTGTTTGTCTCAAAAACCCCCAAACACACCCAAAGACAAAGCACATAAAAATGCAATGTGCTCTTTAAAGGCTACGCCATAAGAATTGGGACTGCCTCATTTTGTAGGTGTTTTTTTAAACGGCATTGTAAGTGTTCCTTCACAGAGTGACTTAATGACATTTGATTTTGATAATTTGTTCAATTTGGCTTGATTACAAGTCTGTTACTTTGACATTATCTACTTAGAAGGTACTGAACTAGTACTCAAATATTTCACACTAGAGTGGCAAATCACTTAACTGACAGACCTTGACCAAAACCATAATAAAATCATTATATAGGTAGGTGTTCTTATGAAAACAACCATGTGAGATATCATTCCTGGTCAAGAGATCACGGAGGTCAGCCTCCACACCTGAATAGTCCCCACAGCAGCTGGGCAGAGCAGCAGTGCTCAGTGAACAGTCTTTTTTTACCCTAAAGCCAGGAGACATGTGGGGAGCAGAGCAAACCCCCTCACCAAGCTGGAATAATCATGGTGAGCAGAGCAACCCTGGGCCACAGGACAGGGAACTGTTTGAAAGTGTGCAGCACAGAGCCACAAACATGCTGAAGGGAGTGGAACATTTTCCTTATGAGGAAAGGCTGAGGAAGCTGGATCTCTTTAGCTTGGAGAAGAGGAGACTGAGGGGTGACCTTACGTTCATGTTTATAAAGATATGAGGGGTGAATATTGAGAGGACTGAGCCAGGCTCTTCTCAGTGATGTCCAATGATAGGGGCAACAGGTGCAAGCTGGAGCACAGGAGGTTCTATGGGAAGATAAAGAAAAACTTTTTCACTGTGAGGGTGACAGAGCCCTGGAACAGGCTACTCAGAGAGGTTGTTGAGTCTCCTTCTCTGGAGACATTCAAAACCTGCGTGGATGCATTCCAGTCTGACCGACTCTAAGTGATTCTGCTCTGGCAGGGGTGTTGGACTAGATGATCTTTTGAGGTCTCTTCCAACCCCTAACATTCTGTGAGAGTTATCAGCTCTGTGAGTCTCCCCGTATTCACAGATCTAAGTTAATCAATGAGATATGATGCAGCTCTGTAACAAGGGCAGATTCCATTCATCTTTCAAAAAAACCCAACTATCCAAACAAAGAAACTTTTGCTGAGTAAGGAGGACTAAATTCATGCAAAGACTAAGCACCTATTTTAAATACCAGACTGAAATAAACCATGTGAGGTACAAAGACAGATGCTGACACTGTATGAGATGTAAAGAAAAAGCACAGGTATAAAAGATGCTGAGGAAGTCCATTACACTCTCAGCGTACCAAAGCACTGCTGTAACAAGTCGAAAGCATAAAAAATCTCAAGAACAACATAGGATTACCTTAGGTTTTTCTTTTATCTACTGATATTATATTTAAAATGTTACTATTTCTGTTAAAAAGGATATCTTTAATAGGATAGCTACATTACAACTGAATTCTCCGCAACACAGGAGATATATATATGAATTACAGTGAGGTGTGATTTCTGTCTTTGAAACTTAGCACACTCATGTAGGCACCTTTTTGTTCTCTCCCCCCACCCCCCCCCCCCCCCCGAAAGAAAGCCTTAAGAGAAGCAGATTGTTAAACATAAATGGTACTGAACATTTTATAATCACAGATTTCCCTATGATGATAATCACATTAGAATTGATTCTTCTTCTCCAGTTAAGAAAAATCAGGCTTTTCCTTTGAAATGCTCCAACCATAAACAAAGGAAAAAAATAAAACCCAAAATCCAATGATTGTAGTCCTGCAAAAGAGGCTTCATTCCAGGGCTGCTGTCGAAAAGGGAGCATTTATACCACAACATCATCAAAAGGAAACACACACTGCATGAAGAGGATGTAGCCCAGTATTGACACTCTGTTTTGTTTCATTTTCATTAAAACTGTTGGTGCACACAGTTCTGACACCTCAGACTTACTCCAGGTCTGCAAATGACTTTGTGCAGGTTCTGAACTGGCTGTGCATGTCAGCAGGCTACAGGATGCCAGCTTTGGGCAATCATCACTTGAGATGCAGCACTACCATATGACTGAAATCACCACAGAAAGGATGCATTAGAAGAGTCACCCAAAAGAAATTTGTACAAGGAAAAAGTGAGAATGTCCAGGGGAGTTCTGATATGTTTTCCATTTTCCATCAATGGGGAAAACAATGCCAGTCTCTCCTCAAGTTTACAGGATTATCTGTCCTATAGCCTAGCAGAATTAATTTAACATTAGGACATTCACTCTTGTCAAATTTGGAAATCAGTCTAAAGTTTAAAACTGAGCAAGGACAGGAAGGGAGAGGCAGAAGCAGAGAAAACAGGGATAGATTGACGGCATTACTGCAGTAAGACCCAAGGATAAATATCGTTAATGAAATAAACATCCTTCACTCTCTGCTGTCAAAAGCTCCCCAGCTACAAAGCTGAACAAAAGGATTGTGAAATTTTCCTAGTTAGATGGAGAAATTACATTCTTTTCAAGCCAATGTCAGTTCTGCCTGTTTAACTAGTTATCATTATTTTCAGGAATTCTAGTATATTGGCTTCCCCCAGAGCCAGCTAACCTACCCATGCTGCTTTCTACCACATTCATAAAATATTGTTTGGAATTTTTTTTTAAATGTCTGCTGTTGCAGTTCTGGAAGATATGTCATTTTATCTGTGGCACAAACTTTCTGACCGCAGGTTCCAAAAAGTCATGTTCCAACAGGACATTCCATTCCAAATGTAAAAACCAAATACCGGCCCCCCACACCTCCTACTTATTCTCAGCAGTCCATTCTGCTATGTCATCACTACCCTAACATTTTTCTGCTTCTGTGTAATCCCCTTTATTACATGCTCTGAAAGCTATACATTTGAAACAAATAAAGGAAGAACATCTAGGACATCAAGGTCACTTATGCAGTGAAAAGTCCTGCTATGAGAAGGGACTACTGCTTTGAGAATGCTGCTGTGAAGGGATGACCTTATAGATGATAAATGCTGCTTTTCTTTACTGTGCATGTCACTGATTAATCCTTTGATCTGATCTGATGGTTCCAGAGAGTGCTAACAGGAGCTAAGTTCTAATAGCAATAGGAACTGATTGGTTCAAGAGATGTCATTATCCCTGCTAAAATGCATCGATAAAAGAAAATAATTTCAGACCAAGAGCTGACGGAAGTAACCGAGAGATCACCATAATTTTTCCTTCATTCATAGAATTCCCAGTGATGTGCATATCTGAGCAAATCTTTCATCAGGTGGCTTGCTTCCCTTAGCTAAGAACATCTTCTCTTGCCTGAGCATTTCTGTTCAAATTCACATGTGTGGTTTACCACTCAGGTAAGCACAATTTGTTTTACGATAACACCCTTCTTGTCCACTTTCATGGCTCAGTTCAAGAAGTGGTGCCAAAACCCACTCCTGTAGTGGTCTAACCATAGAAATAAATAAAATTCACTAGTTCTTTCCTGCCATTGTGCAGCAGGAAGACTGATATAGTTGCTATCACAGAAGCACAGTGGGCACAATTGGAGTGCTGTAATGGATGGCTTTAAACTCTCCAGCAGGGTCAGAAAGGAGAGGTGGTGGGGAAGTCATCAAAGCACTTTCTATCATTTACCATCACTGCTGGCTAAGTGAGGAGGTTCCAGTTCACTGGGATTTAGCAAATGTGACACCTATGTACAAGAAGGTCCAAAAGGAGGATCTGGGGAATTACAGTCCTATCAGTCTGCTTTATGGATCAGAGTTAGAACTGTTGAAATGAGTCTCCATAAATGTATTGTAAACTCTCACACTTGCAGAAATAACCCCCTAAAAATAGTAAAACTCCAAATTATAAAATTCTGTGACATAAAAATTTTCAGCTACTTTGCCACCAGAGCACATTTTCATGATAACAAATAATTTTTCAGTATACTATGTTTAAATGTTTGTTTATATTGCATATTCTTTTCGTTCAAGTTGTGTTTTAACATAGGGAGAATAAAGCAATTAGTGCTCTCTACAACTACCTGAAGGGAGGCTGTAGACGGGCGGATGTTGGTCTCTTCTCCCAGGCAGCCAGTACCAGAACAGGAGGACACAGTCTCAGGCTGCGCCAGGGGAGGTTTAGGTTGGATGTTAGGAAGAAGTTCTATACAGAGAGAGTGATTGCCCATTGGAATGGGCTGCCTGGGGAGGTGGTGGAGTCGCCGTCATTGGAGGTTTTCAGGAGGAGACTTGATGGGGTGCTTGGTGCCATGGGTTAGTCGTTTAGGTGGGTTGGATTGGTTGATGGGTTGGATGCGATGATCTTGAAGGTCTCTTCCAACCTGGTTTATTCAATGTAATTCTATGTATACTATTACCTCCATGCTATTTCATCTTTCTACTATGAACATAAGATTGCAGCTTAACTAGTTTGTTTTTTGGACACTTTACCTCCAACGGCCACTATAATAACAGTGTTAGCTGTATCACAGTGATAGTTCTTAATTACATTAAGCCCTTGTGGTGTACCCCTAAAAGAATCACTCAAAGTTCTCATTATTCCAAGGCAACAGTCACATAAAACTGTAGTGATAACACGCTAACTAGTCTATCTTAGAAAAGCATAGTTTAGCTTTCATTCATTTTGGAAATGTAAAAAGCCTTTAATTCAAGCAAGGAGAATTTATGTTGGCAGAAAAAAAAAAAAAAAAAGAAAGGAAAAAAATATCACCCCCATGGGATCATCATAATTAGAACTGCCATTCTTTTCCATTTTGCCATTTCTGCACAAATTCTGATCCGTAGTCCTAAAGTCATGCAACAGAGTACTTTGTTTTTATAGTAGTTCAAATTACATTTGGGCTAACTTGAACCTTCTTCAAAACTGTTTTCATTAAAAATAAAATTCAAATCTAAGAAACAGAAACTTGGTGTGATAGACAATTTTGTGGACATTTCTAGAATGCATCTTCAGTAGCTGGTAATAATTAACATGATCAATAGAAAGTCCCTTAGTAAATTGAGTAGGACGATTATCACAATTATTAGAAGCCACAAATATATTTTCCCCATACTAAGGGACAAACCCTCATAGTTCAGTCCTTCACTAACGTATTTCTGATGTTTTGCCTTCAAATTGTGCAAATAAAGTACATTTTCAATTGACCAGGAGAGCAGATTACCAAATTACAAGCATATATTAGACAACTGCAAAAAGCAGTAAGTTCTGTGCTCTTTTCTTCCGCCTTCCATCAGTTGTCTTGGAAGCACATCAAGAACAATACAGGTGAAAGAAAATAGTCCATGAATTCAGTCTGCTGTGGGCTTTTTTTTATTACCTTTTCCTCATGCACAGTGGTAGCTATGCAAGAACTTAGCTAGAAGTGGAAATAACAAACACATTGTTAAATGTGTTACGCCTATTAATTATTTGCAAGTCCCAAGTATGCGATGTGAGAAAAACAAATGAAAACACAACTAAAAAAAATCACAGATCCCATATGCTTAAAATTCCCAAGGAATTCAGGAATGGCATAAGGCCTTTATAGAGCTCATTGAAAATAATTAGGTTGTAAGAACAATGTAGTGCACGTGCAAACAAAGGATAATGCCATGTTTTCCTAGTTTCAGTAATTTCTCTCCTTTTCCTCGATTGTATGTGCTAGACATAATGCTTATAGTCTGAAAAAACAACTAGAAAATTGTACCTTTTATCATCTTTTACTGTTTCCTAGGCATTCCATATTGCATTTGTTTACCAATGCAACTCTCATACCATACTCATACAACTCTAGCACTCCTTTTGTCCTCTCCTGCATCATTAGAGGATATTTAACAATATCAACTACTAATTTCCTTGTCAGGTTTAAATTAGAACAGTTATTACCTGATCAATCAATTACTCATTCACATCAATAACTATTACATGTTATCTCCTGCTTTCAAGAGTTCAAGTTATCTTCTCTTCTACTACACAGGACAGCAATTGATTCATTTTATCAAAGGCCATCTTTCAGATATATTCACAAATGTCTTGTTTTAGCTGATGGTTTGTCATCTGCAGCCACGAAAATAATTAACTATATGACATTTGATTTTGAGATGGTAAAATTTCTTTGTAACACAGAGGTGCAATCTGAGATGCTCCACCTGAACATATCTTTACTTGGTCCATGTAGCGAGTAAAAATTAATACATACTAACATATTAACATAAAATTGATATAATGAGCAACCTCATGTTAGCCAAATTAATTATTTACATTCCTGTGTATTGAAGTTTTTCCCTTCTGCTAATCCATTTATTTTCTGGTTGTTTAATTTTTTCTGTAAGCTCTGTGGCTTAATTTTAAGGTTACACTGTAGTCTTTCTGCAGTTGTACTTACATTTTCAGAAACTCACTGGAAAGGATTGGGTCCTTTTTCCAGGTGATGTATTAACTCCTAAAATGAAGGCCTGCTTATGACTCCATTCAAGAAAAGCATTCACTAATGTTCACTTGAAGTAATTTGTCAAAACACATTTGCATAAAGTTATTTTATTCTGATAAACTGTACACGTAGGTTTTGAATCCTCTTTAGACAGCTGCTTTTGTTCAACTTATCAATACTTCAATTCTCATTAGAGCTTAATTTTAAAATCTTTTTGTTTTCCTATATTTTGTTTCTCTGCAAAAAAAATTCAGTGAACATTTCTTATGGCTTTCCCTTGCAGTTTATTCTTTACATGTTTCAGATGACAACTGCAGTTGCCCTTTCCAAGAACTCTATCCTCACAGATCCATCAAGGTTCATTTGATTTCCACAAAAATTTTACATTTTCTCAACTTTTAAGCACTCATTTTACATCAATAGTATTTACACAAAAGTAACAAATCCAATTGCCTCAGAATTTCAGCAGTGACTTACTAAGAAAACTATGAAATAATATAACTCCAATGTAGTCAGAACCCCATGACTGACAGAGAGTTAAATTTTCAATCTCTCTTATTTCATTTTTCTATAATACTTGGGTTTGACAGCTCTTTCTCAATAAGCTCTGACAATTCATGTTGAGAAATAAGGAAGTCTGGGAAATTCCCATACATTTTGCTGTGAAACACAACTCTCTTGGCCCTCTTCCTACACATACACAGTCAAGAACGGAAAAAAACCCCAACAAAACAGCTATTTGAAGAAGCAGCCATGTAAGTACATCGCAGAACAATTTTTTGCAGAGCTGCAGCAACTGAAGCATGACACGTACAATACAGAAACAGAGAATTTCAAAGGCAAGTATTAGGACTGTGCTGGTTTGATGGCATGTAACTCCTGCATCCACAATGGATACTGGAAAGATGTTCAGACAGAACAGCAAAACAAAGCACTAAGCTTCATCACTTGAAGGACCACTGGTCCCTGACAACTTTTACAATAAAAAAAAGTCACAGTCACAGGAAAGAAGTAGTTCATACCAACAATTACAGCAGAAGGTGCTTTCCATATTGTGCAATTACTTGATCATTACTGCGGAGCAAGTATGAGTGTCTACTGCAAAAGCAACTTGTCCGTATCAAAACAGTTACCATCCAAAGGAGATGCAAAATCATCATAGTAAAAAGCTGAGATTAAAAGAGCTGACTACAGGCTTTAGGAACAAGCAATACAATAAAGAACAGAGAAACACTATTCAAAACTAAAAGTGACAGAACTGTTTAACTGACAGAAATGACTCTGGCATTTAAGGTAATGAAAAATGCACCAAAAAGAATCAGAAGTATGCACACAGTATCTTTTGATGCCAAAATCCTGGGAGGACCCTATCCAGATTATTAAGAACAGACTTCTATGCTAACTTAAAAATTTGATACAAGTGTATCAAGAAATTATATTACTCTTACAGTGACAAAACCAAATTCAGTAACTGACTACTTGTTAATTGAAAATAAAGAACTTTTGCTAATCCTTAAGTGGCAGCTCTAAGAAACACCCTCACTTGGTCAACAACCATAGATTTTCCCCTAAATACCTGAAAAATCCAAGTTACTTTTTTATACACAAAATACTGTCTCATGCCTTGCTGGTAACTAGGAACATTCGAATCTCATTCTTTTCCCATCAGGTAATCTCTGTAAGTGCCATAAATGACAAGAAACACATAATTAAGAAAGTGTTTTATATTATAATTCTATGAACATGAATAAAATAATAATTAATTCCAAAAACTTCCATATAGAAACATGGGGTGAGGAAACTGTGGGAATTACCTTTGCCCTTAAAACTTGTGTAAATTTAATTCAAGTTTGCATCGAAGAGAAATACAAGCCAAACACAGGTGTCTAATTCCATCACTCCAGTCCTCACCTCAGCCTAAATTGCATTACCAGTTTACCACATCCTAAACAGTCTATTAAGATGACAGGTCAACCATAAATGTGAAATGACATGCAAACCTGAACTGCAGAGAGAATGGCGACAGTGCATTTGAACTGAGACTGAATCAAAACAGTAGTCTCTCTCCTTCATCATCAAATGCAAGATCCAAGATGTGTAAGTTTCTCCTCTTCCTAGCTAGAAGTGACAAGAAAAGATTTTGCACTGGATGACGATGGATTATGAGAGCACATGGCACAATGCAGGAGGCTGAGACTAAACACCTAATCCTCCTTGCTTTTCACTCTCTCTTAGCAAAGACAATCAAGACTACCAATTCTTCATAGCACAGTTCATGGACTTGTTATCAATGTTCAACAAAAGATACAGCTAATTATCACTGATAAATAGGCTGGTTGATTTCCTTCCTCCTTTCCTTGATCTATCTGCAAGAAACTTGCTACAGGCAATTAACTGAAAGACTTGAGACAGCCACTAACACAGAACACCATCAGACAAAACATAAAGGCAAAATCATTGGTTTATATGACTTTAGTCAGCTGCTAAAACCCACCAAAGTAGTGTGTATAAATCTGCTTTAATATTCACCATTTCAAGATTTCAGAAATGTATTACAAAACAGGGATGCAAGGTATGTGTGTGCATCTTTCCGTATGTAAGGCCAACTGAGCTATGCACCCAGCTGAATGTGCATTATTTCCTCTCTCTCTGTGAAACAAACAGGATGCTCAAATGGCAAGTATGCAATGTAACCTGGGGAAAATTCCAGCATTTTCTATATACTCTCAACACTCAGACTGAAGTATCATTCATTTTCATCTCCCAATTATTAGGCTTCCTTAAAACTAATTAACTCTAATCAATGTCAGTATATGGAGAAAGAATTTGATAATTTATTTCTTCATCTCAGTACAAATATATAGCACAGCCTACAAGAACACACTTCAGAGACTGGATAAAGAATTATCTACAGTTACACTACAACCTCATCAAATTTTATCAGGTCTGCACACATTTTCACTTAGATTTCCCAGTATTTGTATTAACTTTTAAAGAAAACAATCATTTTAAGAGAGGAGTTTTCTAGTACAATGCCTAGCAGTAAGACATGTAAACTGCAAAAACCCAATACATTTTTTTAAAAACTCTACTCTAGTTTTCTGCAGGGGGGTTGGATGAGATAACCTTTGGAGCTCCCTTCCAACCCAAACCATTCCATGATTCCATGAAACCTTATGTGGTTGATTTCTCAACAAAATCTATTAATCCTGTGAGCGATGGAACTAATGACATTCAGTTGCTGGTAAGATCATGCAAGACATTTCTGTGTGGCTGATTGACTTTGGTGCCTTACAAAGGTGCATTCACTGAGGAACTTTGAAATCTGTTCTTTCTCCTGAGACCTCCTCATAACCTCCTCATAAAAGTTCTCAATCATCTAGCAGGAAATAACTTATCTCAGAGATCTCTTGGCCTTTAATCAAAGTCAGTGGACATGGGGAAAACATTCAAAATGTAGGCTGAAGAAGTTGACAGAGATGCAGAAGGCATCATCTCATAAGCCTTGTTAACATACACAGAAGCTAAGAATGCTTCCAGAGCAACTCTTCAGTCCTAATCTCTGTCCCCATCTCTCAAACTCCCACATAACAACACAAATCAGGTGATTTAAACCCTAGCATATTAAGCAGTAAGTACACCTGTCCTCAAACCACTTGAGGAGTAGCTTTTTGAAGTTACCAGGTTTTGAGAACTGAATGTAATACACTCAATAGAATAAAAAGGAGCATAACTACGACTTGTGCACATACTTCTAGTGGCTCCATGAACAAGAATGAGCCTACTTTGCACATTCTTGAAGAACTTTCGTAAGGCAAAGTCTAACAGTTGGGCTTTTGTCAGTGTGATGGTTCAGCAATGCAGCTGAGCAATGGGCTGCAGTAGCTAATTTAGACTATTTCTACTATTACACTCTTTTCATCCAGTTTTAGTTCTTTTTTTTATTACACAGAAAGAACATTCTTCAGTAACTTTAAAAGACTTAGCTATTTTCTGTGTGTTTTACAAGAACCAAACTAGCGTTCTATGTTCTAAAGGTATTACTTGCATATTAATCAGTAGTTACTCATTTTTACAGTACCTTCTTTCTTCTCACATTCACTCCTGCTCATTATTGCAGCAGTTCCCTACATGTATGACAGGCTGAGTTCTGCCAGTGAAGTAGCTCTAATTCTTTAACTTCTCATGCCTGATTTTTAGTTCTTAAACATCCTCCTTCCTTTGACTATTGGCCCTAAACAGAAATGAGCTAGAAAGAAGATGTGTGACTGACCCCCCCATTGACATTTCCTTTCGAAAAGCATAAGCCACTCCATGAATAACCTGGATTCAGATCCATAGCAAGATGTAAATGTGAAAGTGCAGCATCACTTTGCATAAGGGCAACGGCAAGAAGTTTGTGTTCAAAGTCCACACAGGCACATACAATAGTAAGAGACAGATATTCAACCTATATCAAAAGAAGTATCTTCAATAAAAGCAGCTACATGACAGGATCAACCAAGAATTTAAGCAATGAAAAGAAGCTGTAATAAATAGGCCACTTCTACACTTCAGCTCTGCAACACCTGGTATGCTAACAAGCTGAAGCAAAATGAATGGACTGATGCTCAATAGCTGCATATTCTAAAACCAACTGTAATTTTTAAATTGGTATTTCATTACTTGTGCTATATACAATTATGCAATTAAAATATCACATAGTCAAAAACATAATTTAAAGGTCCATTACATAGTCTCTTCTACAGCAACTATTAATCTTCAGACAGTTCCGATAAAGATTCACTGCATTAAATCACATGAGGAAAGATGGAGTAATCCTGATTTACATTAAAATAGAGAAAAATGCAACAGCTCTGACATTTACCCAAGAAATCCTCAGGTGCTTGGGCTCATCTCTCATTTCAGTGATGAAGTTGTTCAGCGAAAAACAGCTACTATACATCATATATAGATTAGTGTGCTTCTTGCCAAGTGGGCTCTCTGTCAAATATTTCTGATGTCCCAAGCTTATAGGTATTTTATAATGTATGATTATTGTTTTAGCTCAGAAATATGTCAGAGAAAGGGACAAGAGGAATAATATTCTCCAAATTAAGGTAAAAATATCTGAATGAGTATCAGATCAATCATTTCAGTCAGGTTGACACACTTCATACAAATAATGAGAACAGAAGCATATTGGTCTGAAAGTAAAGGGAAGGAGGGACACGCCTCCTAAACACTACACAATGTTCAGATAATAATAATAGTCCAGTTTGCCCAGTTTTACATATAGACACAGAGCTTCTAATTTATTATACATGCAAGAACATTTTCAAACAAAAGCAATTTCTACTGTGTTACACATGTGGATTGGTTTAAACTGACGGGCCCCACCTGAAGGGATGAGGGACAGGGGGAGATGGCTATCCCCCGTGTAGGGGGGATGGGAGGGGTTGTGAAAGTGGGCTGTGTTAACTCAGGACAACATAATAAATATAAATATATTTCTATTCATGCAGTTGCTCCTGAAACAACAGAAATGTCTACAGAAGGTGAAGGAAGCAGACCTGCAATGTGCTTTTCACTTGCAGCAAAACAGATTTAATTTCTATCGAACCAAATAAATTAACTTTTAACAGACCTCAACTTTTCTTTGAATTTAAAAGTAAATCCATTCTCATTCAAAACATTCTAGTGCAAACAACTTTTGAGTTCTCAGGTTCTTCTGCTGAACTAAAGCTTTTACGCTCTTGAGACTTTTTTAAGACTCTTGCAATCAGGAAAGTAAGCAATGACAAGAATTATCTTGACAAGTACTTCTGAATAAAGACAACCTTCAATCACTCTAATTTAGGACAGACTTCACCCAAGTTAGAGACTTTTACTTTGCTTTCAACCTTTGCTTCTGCACTCTCAAATTATAACTGAACAATTTGCATTTATCTATCACTAGAACTAGAGCATCTTAGAGTGATACAAAACCAGTCTCAAAGTAACTTTTCTTCTTTATGTGAAAATTTGGAGTCCTCATACATGATTTTAATTTTAACAAACCAAGGAAACGAATCCTTTCTTTTTTTTTAACATTATGTTACAAAACTGAATTCCAGAGCCTGAACTACAAACTTCCAACATTCATGGATGCTCAAAAAATCAGCAGGAGCGTTGCTTGACTACTTTTACAAAGAGCAGCTACATAAGGGCTAAAGTAGCCTTGAATGGAAACCCTGAAAAAGGAAAAACAAACAAACCAACCAACCCCCTGTATCTTCTAACAGAAGTACAATAATGCAAAATCCCTTAATTAACTAGAAATTGAAGAACTATTCGTCAGCTTAGATATACCCCCTCCTCATCCTGCAAATTCTTTCACAGGTAAGAATCTGCTACGGTTCCACAAAATGCAGGGAAATACCTACCTGAAGGCCTATAGTTCCCATGTGGATATGGGTAATGCTAACTATACAGAATGAGAACTTGGACAAGTGCTGATGTTTACATCCATTGGCCAAACAGTTACATATTTTGCTTTAGTACAGAGAGCAGTTCATGGGAACTGTGAGCCACAGGAAAACTAAATACACCTAAGTCACAAGAACAGTAGCTGAATTACAATCTGAATTGCAAACTATAGGGGCATTATTTTATAGGCAGAGTTAGTAAGAGAAGTGAGGCTCTCACAGCTCCAACAGTGTTTGTCTGTGGCTTATAATTTCAGCTACACTAATACCAGTTTAAGGTACCCTTATATCTAACTTCAAATTAAATTTATTTTATCTATATATAATAAAGTACGGTTGATATACAGTGTCTGACAAAAAAAATACTTTATCTACAGATTCTGATAGACAGCAAATCAAAATAATTCAAGCAACAAAATGCACTTTGTGGAAGTAGCTTATTTCACTGTGTAGGCTAAATGTGTTTTGAGAAAGGATTACATTTTGCTTGGCAATTTATTTTATTGACAAAGCGTATTTCATCAGATATCGCTTCGCATTTTGTAGACAAATGCGTGTTGTCGAATACCCTATTTTCCTTTGGTGGATGAAAAGTATTTTTACACAGCTTTTAAACTTCTCTGGAGTGCACAATGGATTCCACACAACGGATTCCACACAACAGTACGTTCCACAGAGAAGGCGTTTGCATGATACACTCATTAACAATATCATGACTTGAGTTTTAAAGATTGTACCTGGAATATATCACTTTAAAAAACGCTTTTAGTATTGAGATGTGTGTGACTGATCTGTGCCTGTTACTATAATGAAGAATCATTAGTACAGTTAAAAAAAAAATAAAAATAAAAATCAGTATCTAAGTTTATGTTTGAAATTATGCAGCCAAGTCTAGTTGAGAGGCATGCAAGGAGGTAGGAGTAGATGACCTCTAAGATTCTTTGCAACCTAAGCCGCTCTATGATTATCACAGTAGTACAATGTCGGTTTATGAGACAAAGAACCTGTTCTAGCATGGTCACAAAAACTAGAAATTACTAATTCAACTAACAAACAAGAAAAACCCATCATCAAAAAAAACCAACCCAACCACCAAACACCCCAAACCCTTCCCAGGCCCACCAAAACAAAGCGTAGATGAAAGTCCTTGAAAAATGGCAATTAATGAATTATATTTACATACTTTTCATGGAGTTGTGAAAAAGATTCTGAATACTCAATCCAGTTGAAGTACATGTTTTAACTATATTGCAACGCTTACTTCAAAAATACTGAATTTAAATGTGTATTTTCTCCTGTTACAACCTGTAGTAATTTCAAGATAAAACAGGGTTCAACCTGAAACATGAAAATTGTGTCTTATTCGTATTAGCATTAAATTGACTGGGACTCATTCTTTGAGTATCAAGGAAGTATCCTTCATGAGAAGTCTATCTTTAGAAATAACTGGCAGACAGACATCACAAAGAGCTGCAGAATTATCAGCTATTACCTTTAGGGGTAATTTACCAAGAAGGTTAAAAAGGCACCCATTTGCTGTGGAAGCATTTGAAGAGTTATATCCATTAACCACATGTGGGAGCACTGCTCCTGAGAGTGCAGTCTCTGTCAAGCACCCAGTGTCACTTTTTCACCCCACTTTAACGATTAAAGAATTACCTATTTTCTTCTAAGCACTTCCTCCCTAAGCAAGTGCACAAACCCACGAACAGCAACAGATAGCCTGCATATGAAATCTAAACACACATACAGCATGAAAGAAAATGTGCAGTTTACTCTGAAATACTCTATAAGAATCATCTACATCTATTTAGAGCACAGCAAGGGTTAATCAATGATTTTCCAAAATCCAGGAAACAACGAGACAGAGCCAAGGGAAATTTCGCCTTTCAGTGAAGAGTAAAGTGGGAAGAAGCAATATCAAAAAAATCTCTTTCATATTTGAAATGGCAAAATGGTCAGCAGAGGACACAGATAACTGAAGTTTCTGCTCCTCTTACCTCAAACCAACTTAACTCTTTTGCACTTTGTGGTTACAAACTTTCAGGCACTCCTACAGAAGTAGGACACAGTCTTTCCGATTTGCAGCTTAAAAGAAAGAATTTACACCATCTCCTACTTGCAAGAACAGACCTCAAATTCCAGCAATCCAACAAGAAGGGAATCAGAAGCTAACCTAATGAATGTATATACAAGCTCACATGAAACATTACCACAGAGTTCATACACCTGTTCTAATCCCATTTAGAGAAGTTGACACTGACAGCAAGATTTCAACTCTTTTATAGATACTCTTCTTTTATAAGTTCAATATTTATTTCACCTGCATAAACTGAATAAACTCAATCCTTAACAGCAATAACCATTTACTTACTACAGAAGCCAACACCAGGCAGAAGACTCTGCCTACAAAGAAGCAGACATCCCTTGTGGCAGCCTGTGATGTCACCCTGCCCACACAGCAAGACACCAGGTTTAGTACTTAAGTAGGGCTCTTCCCTTCAACAGCAGTACCTGTCATTTTTTTAATGCTATCCCTGACCACAGCTGATAAAAGCCTTCCCTTCTGCAATCCTACTGTAGCTACCTTTCTTCCTCTCTTACCCACAAGTTACAGTAGGCTAAATAGACAATGGTGCTCATCTTCACTAAAACTCACTCTCCCCTCTCAGTCTTCCCAAAACCATCTTTGTTCACCCACAAACAGAAAGCCCCACTTTCATCATAAAATGGATGCAAAAAAATATGCACTTACTGAGGAATTAGTAATGGTTTAATGTTTGCATTTTGTGCTACTCTGCAAATCTACCTTGATTGCAGCTGAACCTCACTATGGTTTTAGCGAAGTCTAAGGGGGACTATGGCCTGTTACCTAAAACTCCCAGGAAACAGCATTTGGGCAGCCTGCCCATCTCTCTGATCTACTGGCAAGTTTTAAAAGGATTACAGCCATAGTTTACTGCTCACTGCTCCACCCAGCTCATCAGATCTTCTATGGAGGAAGTTTTCAGCATTCTTGGCCTTCACACACGCTTCAGATGGTTCTTTGCTAAAGCTTCACAAAACCATTTTTGCCATCTACATGTGCCAGAAGCACACTTATACAGAACTATTATTTTCAGGTTTAGAGAAAGACAAAAAAAAAAGCATCATGAAGAGTACAAACATGATTAAAGGTTGTACCGTAATAGTGATTATCCTTACTTTTTCTTTCTCCAATTCAAAGTTGTGCTCCTCCCTGGAGTAAAAGGCAACACAAACAATTTATTTTCTTTTGGCTGCTATGCAAGTCAGAGAGGATTACAAGCAATAACAGAATATGCCCTCCCACCCACCATCCCCACCCCCCAAAAATAAGCCAACTGAAACACAGAAGCAGACACACGCTGCAGAAACTTCCAAGAAAATCTGCTACGTGTCTTCAGTGTGCAGGTACACTGAAAGAAGAATTCGAAACTGTCATGTGTAAAGTGACTGTCATTTCTATTCATTTCACTGTAGAAGATAATATAATTGGCAAAACACTAGTAGCCTTTCACTAAATCCTCACCATTGCAGATTATCTTCTCATGATTGGCATGTTTGCAGGTAGATTTCCAAAATACACTCATGATCTTTCCAGGGTTAGGGTGGCCATCATGTACAGAAAAGCCTTTTATCGGTCTGACTTCACCGCAAGACTGTTACTGATCTTCATGTGATGAGCTGAGTTGGTGAATATTTTCAAGAAACAAGTTTCATAGTTTGCCCTAATATTCATGCAGCTTCATCCATGTGCAGCTAGGTGGGGAATAAAGAGGAATTTAGGAATAAAAGGCAGCACCATGAACTGTTGCTGTGCACCCACCACCAAGAACACACTGACCACACAAGATGCTACTGGCACCTAGAGTGAGGAGACTTTTCTTACCTCTGATCTCATTTCACTTTTCACTTTGGTCTTCTCTCTCAGCCTCTCATACTCTCGGTCTCTCTCTCTGGCATGTACTAGGTAATCACCTGCTCTGCCTTAAGAACCACTGTATGATCCAAGTAATCTGCACTAACTTGTAATCAATACATTGCAAATCATTCAGCCATTTGCCTTACTCAGTCCTTAGGTATCCCTAAAGAGCCTACAGCAAACCCCTCCTCTGAGGTCGGGTTGTGACAATTTGCAAGGGCATGTATATTTAATCATCTGTCTTCAAGGCAAAACCCTCACCGACTTGAAGTTGCAAATTAATACAACATTCAGTGCAACAACAATCCACATATTGATACTAAGTATCTCTTAAATAAACCCGACATAGCCAAGCTCACTCCTGTTTCTGTCATACAGAAAATCATACAAGCAATGTGCTGTAAGAGCTCTCCTAACCAGCACAGGTTAGTCAGGTAGTCATATTTCAATTAAAGGAAACAGCCAACTGTTGCATGTCCTATTATCATACTAAAACATCTTGGCAACAATTCATAGCTACCCAATTCATAGAAATTGCTTTCATTATTTTTGAAGCAGCTACTTTCTTTGACCATAATGACTAAGAGAAAAGAAACAGATGTTTCTGTTGCTAAGGAGACTGATAAAAATGAGATAAAGCAAATATTCAGAATACTTTTCTTTTTTTTTTAAAAAAAAAAAAAAAAGAAAATTCCTTTCACTTGGATTTAGCTACTTGCTTTGTAACCAGCAGTACAGACAGCTATATAACAAAACACCAGTGCTAATTCTCCTCCACTGCAAGATATTCTGCATATTTATTCTCAGACAACACAGGACAACAAACAAGGGTGTCTCAACACATACACCAGCATCTCTGATTCTTGAGTAGCTGCAGATGCTCATTGACAAAAGCGAGTATCTGCATTAGCAGCTCCATTTCCTCTACAGTGAGGGAAACTTCAACTGCTTCTGAGATGAACCACATCAGTCATGACAAAGCTAATATTAAACAAAAAAAAAAAAAAAAGAAGAAGAAGAAGATGCAATTTTGTAAACTAAAAAAACATCTAAACCAGTAGGCAGATTGTTTTAATGTACCTCACGTTCTACAAGCACGGACCAGACTGCCAGGGGGGATAAACGCTAGGTCAGTAAAAGCCTGTATGAAAAAAAGCTGCTTCTGCTGCACATGTTCCAAATGATAAGGTTATATCCATCTGCCATTAACACAGGTGAGCAGGTGCTAGGTTGAAAAAAAAAATTAAAAAAAAATTAAAAATCCAGCTATATTGAGTTTATCAAACCAAAAGTATAATTTTAAATTGGCCTGCTGAAACCTGCATTTTTAAAGTTAGGTATATTTGGGTTTTCTATAGTGGGTCATGCAAGACAATAGCAGTCATTACTGGTTTTCCACTTCAGGTCACTGCAGACTTACTACCATTGTGAAAAATGTTTATGTAAATGACAAATTTATCACTGACTGCGCCTTGTATAAGGCAGAGGGAGACTGAAGAATAAATAACAGGTTGAAAACAACTGGCAAACCACAACCCTCCCTGCACACAACTTCAAATTTAAAAGAAGAATAAAAGTGTAAACCAAACATTATTTATGCTGTGAATCATCTTGCTTCATATACCTACTGGAATTGCAACACTGCTACACTGCAGCATAATCTTGTCACTCTCCAATGCCCTACTGACATGTTTTTCTACTGCATTATTAGCACCTTTGGAGGACTCCCTATTACTCAAAACTGATTTATTCTTGCAAGGTATCTTGCTCATTCTAATATCGCCTTCCCTGCAGTCAAAAGCAGCAATCTCCAGGATGACATCTGAGCCTGCTTTCAGGCTTATTGTAACTGATTCATGTCCCAACTTCAGAGGCAAATATATATAGCTGTCAGGTGGAGTACTTACGGTGGTAGCTCTTTGTGATACCAAAATGTTTGTGAGTGCGGAACATTTTGGGTTCTCACTGTGATGGCAGATTAGCTCTATCTACTATTTTCTATCTCTAAAAGATGACTTTTTAAGACCCTATACAGGTAGATATAGCTTGTTGACTAGCAGTTAACTTGTGATTTGATCTGAGACTGATTCAGAACTAGAGCATATTTTATAATAGGCAAAGATTAATGAACAAGTTTGTACTTGCTACTTCTCTAAATACAAATAGCACAATGAAAAGTGAAGGGGAAACCTGCAGGAAAAGGTCTACCTGCGCAAGAGTCTTTTTCTTAACGATTTCTTTTCTTTACATACACAAAAATAAGCTGTTCTTGAGGGCAAAGAAACTGACCTGCACCAGAATGTCTGGAAGTGAAATGCAGCTTCAACCACTCATTCCTCACGTGTTCTCTATTCCACCAAAAACATTTATCAAACACCTACACAGTCACAGTACCTCAAACTCCAGTCACAAAGTAATTACTAACAGAGGGCTCCTTCCAAGAAGGATGCTGACTGCAAACCTTTTCCTTTTCATGAAGTAGTTCTGAAATAGTTCAGCTCAGGATTCATCATCAAACATGAAGGGCTACATCAGTCTTGGGCACATGTAATTTCTTCTGAAATCACACCAAGTTTCCAGTAAAACTTCAGAATCAGTTCCACAAAGATCTAAAATTGCCAGTTCAGAGTTTTCAGCACAGAAAAGAATGGATAAAATATAAATAAATAATAGATTACCAAGCGCACCACAGATGGGATTTTATGTTTTCCTTCCTGTCAAATATCCATATTCAGTACTTGTAGCAGGTTACATGGCAGTCTTTCATAGACAGTCATCTGTGATGAGCTGTAACTCTTTTCTTAGGGTTCGCCATCTCAGTGTTTCTAGTAAAGATCTGTCTCTTTCAACCTCACCTTGAGAAGCAATCAGATGGTGAGCCTAAAATTTCCTTCAAGTTTGCATTCTAGGTCAGCCTACAGCATTCTTCCCCCAACCCTTCCACCCACAGTCCCGTACTCTCATAGAAGCACAAAGAAGAGCTCTCTTCTTAAAACTACAACATGTAGTTAGAAAAAAAGTCCAAGATCAAAAAAAGTGTTCACTTCAGGGTTTTTTGTTTGATTTTGGCTGGTTGGTTTATTTGTGTGTGTGTCTCTGTGTATGTGTTTTATCCACAAAGACATTTTATACAAAGCCCCATTATTTACTGAAGTATATTTAAAAATATACAAATTATACAGTTTCACAGCACAGAATGGCAATTGTTTTTATTACAATTTGTACCTAACTCCAAGAGAATCTTTATAAATTACTGAATACTATCATATCTGCTCATCATCACTCACCTTTGCATGCTACATAGTAATCAGTCAAAATTCCAGGATTTCAAACATCTAGTTATGTTGGCCAGCACATTCTGTGATAATTCTGTGGTATTATACAGCTAGTTTTCTCATTATAGCCACTCAGTCATAACTACAGTCCACTAAAAATATTTTAAGACACAGTCATCTTTCCTTTCCCCCCCACCCCATAAATCATCCTAGACTTAGCGTTCTGCATGGAAGACTCCCATCTTCCATATATCTGACAGAGGCCTCAATTTATTCAAAAGAAGATTCCATTTCTCATATATTCATACAGGACTTGAGAAATGACAGTTCTTCAGGTGTCTCCCAATACAAAATCTTGTGTCTTAAGAAATGCTGCTAAATAAATGTCTCTCCTAACGAGTACTTTGCAATACTAAGGCCAACGTGTGGGCATATGTCCTGGTAAATTTAAAGCTACCCCTAAAATTTAATGGCTTAAACTCCATTGATGTTCTAGTAGCCTCCACTGAAAAAAAAAAACAAGGACAGAAATGTAAAGAAGGACTACCTCTTCTTCCTCAGAATATGTTGGAGTAAAGGTAATGGGCAACAGACATAATTTGCCAAAACGTGGGTACTGATTCTAATTCTATAATCATCATTCATATTGTAATGATGCACTTTAATCAAATCTATATCCTTGCTCTTTCATAAGGTTGAGCTATTGCTGATAATTCCAGGAAGCATATGTTTTAGTGCATTCATTTAAAATAAAATAATCAGAACAATTCTGTGATGCATTGTTTCTTATCCGGCATGCAGATTTTAGGTGAGCGGTGAGGAATGGCAGAACAACACCGCAGCAATTCTGATTTATTGGTTAGTTTATAATTTAGAGTAATTTACTCTAAGTAAGTTTTATGCTTACACAAGATGGTACTCTGCCTTTGCTGCCAAAACAGTTATGCAGGAGGGAGGGAGAAAAAAAAAAATCAATAGCAGAAGTTACATTGGTGTAGTGCTTCCATTTCTGAGTGCAAATATTTTATTTATCAAGTTCTGAGTGTGAGTTTGCTGCTTAGGAAATAAAAGCCACGCTATTCAAAAACAAGTGTGCAAAAATCACTGGAAAGGAAATAATTTGCTGTAGGGAAGGATAAGAGCATGCTTAAAAATGAAATTGTTTCCAAGACTACTTTTTTAGAGAATATAGACTTTTTCTTCACATCTATTGACTGCTCTTTCAGCAAAACAATAAAAGATACAAAGTAAGTTTACACAATCTCATGGAAGAGAATCCATTCAGTGGAAATGAACTTTGGGCATTTGCAGGAGGGTTGGGTTTTGGTGGCTGCATTTTACATCAGGATTTTTGGCAGAATTGCCACAGGATGGGATGGAGGTGAGACTGTGAGCACAGAACTACACTAGAAAAGGGACAGAAGCCAGATAATTAAACTGCTATGAAAAACTTGTAAGCACAAGTAATTACTGTTAACCCTCACTGAACGCAACTCTCAGGAGCTTATTAGAGGACACAAAAGTGTGTGCAACTGGCAGAACCTGCCCTGGAATCTAGCAGAAATTAAGACAACAAGAAGTATAGGCTCAAAACCAGATTATTAGTGTTGGTGATAGGTGCTGCCATTTGGAAAACTGATGAACATTTTTCTATAATTTTGTACACTTTTGTTCTCTTGGAATATCATTGGAAACTAGCAAATCAAACATGGTGGAGAGGCATTTAAGCCTTGTTATAAACAGAGGACTGCTGCAGCAATGTCCTATAAGTAGTTTTGATTATTCATACAGAAGGTTTTCAAACAGAGTGGTACCCCTAAAGGTGCAAAAAGATTTGCATCCTCCAGACCCAGGACTCCGAAGAGAACTGAAGATGGCACTGATTGAGAGGCTGTTTTCTTCCCACTCCCACAGAAGAAAGGAATTTACAGTCAAGATGCATAAATCTAAGAAAATTATTTCTCCCTCGAGGATAAGTCCAGGAGGGTTTTGTTCAAGAACCTAAACTTGTTCTTTCTTTAAGGTAGTTTCTAAAGGCTTTGATCCACCATGATAGAATGACAGGAGACTTTGTTGAAAAGAAAACAAATAAAACCACAAGAAAAAAAGCAAACCTAACAAATATACTGAAACACAGAAGTCATAGCAATGGCCTCTGAATGTGGACATTTGAGAAGGACACAATGGAGGAAAATGAATCACAGAATTTGTTTGGGAACTGATGGTGAGTCTTTGTCAGTTGCATAAAGAAGAACAAATGAAAAGGCAGAAATGGGCAGTGTTCAGAGGCTGGGCAAACAACACAAAAAGGAAGTAAATGAGAAGTTACCAGCACTAATTATCACACCAACAAATCCACAGGAACAGAAATTTAATGAGGAATATAAAGATTGAGATAGTACTGGTTCACCACTGCAAGCTCAACAGCAGAGCCTACAGCATGCTAAAAACAAGTCACCAGTGCTAGGGACAGAAACCCAGACAAATTCCCAACCCTAAACCCACAGGTAAGGAAAATTCATTGTGACATTGAAAGATAGAACATCTCCCAGAATCCCAAAGCCTCCAATATAAAACTCCAAATCAGATGTGTGCTGTGTGTGACCTTTTTTGTGGTTATTGTGTTGTTCCCTTGCCTCCTGGGTGTCTGTTAAGACTCCTGTCTAAGCTGGACAAATTAGTGGAAATCCTCTCAAGCAACTACTTCTCTGTGAAGGAAGGCTCCGCTCCTCACTAACACCACAGTATCAAGGTCTCTTGTCCCAGCGTGTGTTTTGACTCATAGCAAACTGCCACAGCCACACAATGGGGAGCAGTAGGAAGGATTTGTTTGTTTTTTTTTTTCCTCCCTGTACTTGAAAATCCTTCCTGGCCTCAGTATTTTTTTTTAGAGCAGTGCAAAAAAGGAAATTCCGGTTCTAGGCACCACTGTGAAAAGTTTAAATGGGCACATTTGCAGAGAATCAAGAATGTGATTTCACATTTGGCTTTGCTTCTGACTTGCTGTCTGACCTTGGGAGATCACTTGGTGTTATTCAGGTTCTTTTGTAAAAAAAACAGGCAGTAAAACCAAACAAACCAAGACTACCTTAGGGGGTTTTGAGATTGAGTTATCAGTTGCTTTGAAATTTTCACTGAGGACCTAACTTCTGCAACCTTTTCCTGACAAACTGCAGTTGAGACACAGAGCTAAAGTGAGAGCTTCTGCACCAGTATCTTTTATCACTTAATGTTTGCTCTCCAGGAATTTGGTATGAGAAGTACTTGCCCATCTGAACTTTTGAATTAGAGTTTACAGATGCATTTGTAATAGTAAAATCTATTTTCAAGATTCACTTATTGCATTTTTCCAACACCTGATCTTTTTTTTTTTAATTTTTTTAAATGGGAATTGATCAAGTAAAGGTTCTATTTCCTTTACTCTTGATCCACTCTGAAGCAAGACAGCCTCCTTCCACTGGTGCACACACTGGGGTGAGTGTATCACTGGATGTAATTATGTGAAATCCCAGGGTCTACACACAACATTATTTACATTATGGGATGTCTTCTGAGCATTGAGAGAAACCACAAAAGTGCAGATAATTTGAAAGGCTCTTCCCTTCATCTTTTCTTTGTACAGCATATATTACAGGATATGCAGATTTACAATCTGCGACCATGGACAAGAAGGCCAAAGGTATTCTGTACAGCAGGTCAAGGGATCTTCTCTTCCCCTTCTACTCTGCTGCCCAGAGCAGTCTCCTTCTCTGAGAACTTTCAAAATCCACTTAGATGTGTTGCTGTGAAACTTGATCTAGGCATACCTGTATTAACAGGGGCTTGGACTAGATGATCTCCAGATGTCCATTCCAACCCCTACCATTCTGTGATTCTAAGATCTACAACTTTATGATACACAGCCATTCACACTGGCGACATAGTTTTCGCTCTGTTAAGAACCTGAATAAAAAGCCCACTTGAGCAAAGGAAAACTTTCTCTTGATGCCAGGGGCAGTAAATTCCTGACTTCCTTATTTGATCCTGAATTTGCCAGAATGGGCAACTCCAGCAAAGGAAAATTCAGGTAGTTAGAAAAAAGGCATATTTCTTTCAGTGAAGCATTCTGAAGTAATTCAGCAGAGCTGGAAAAGCCTGGAGTAGATTCACTGAAGAAAAGTGCTGAGAAAAATTGCTTTCCTCTACAAAAACACTTTCCTGCAGAGATCTTTTTAGACATTTTTCAAGCATAGATGAAGCACTTCGGTTGACAGTATAAATACATCTCAGAGCAAAACAAGATACAAAACTGAAGTTGTGACTACTCACTGAAAGTGGAGGTCAGCAATGCTCTATTTTGTAGTCGTTATGGGTTGTGTCTTTAGCTCATCAGGTGAGAGAGAATTCTTAATACTCAGGGCAATGAAAAGGAAGAAGGATCTGTCAGGAAGGAAAAAAAGTATAACTTTCAGGAAAAAAAGTAACTGTAAAATACTAGTAGGCAAAGACTTTAAAAGTATTTCAGTAACACAATCTACCCAATCTAGGATGAAAAAGCAATATTCTAAATGCATCTTTCCTCATACCTCTCATTTTCCCTCCTCCCTGCATCAAAAGTAGAAAACCGAGCAATGAGACCGCTTTGTCACTTAATTTTTACACTACTAAAATTAGCAGAGATGTCCTCTCTACTCAGTTCCCAAAGACAGACATGGCATTCTTGGATAGAATTCCTCAAATTGTTTTGATGAAGACATTTGCTCCTCCAGGTGTCTTCATTGTGAAAAGTTTATTTTCAAGTACTCTCAGATGTCACCACTTCACAGACCACCTGTTGCTTCCTCTGACAATTTTTCTTCTCTTTCTCACTGTGCCATACTTTATACTACCTGTTGGTTCCCACATTTTCTTCACAATTTTCACTATCCTCTAAAGTAGGTTTGGAAAGGAAAAATGACCTTACATGTCCACAGTCTCACCAACTGATTTATTCTTCATCTGGTCAATTAAGTGATCTAGACAGAGCCATAACTACTTGTTAAGATGAGTTGCAAAAAAAAAACCCCAAGTTTCACCTTGCATTATGAAACTGAAAAATAAGAAAAAGCAGTCAAGAAGTGATTGGTCATGCTGCCAAAGAAATTCACACAGCTGATAGCCACCTACTCAAAAAAATACAAAACCACCACAGGCTGGAGGTGGAACAGCCAAGCAAACCATCAACACGAGAGCCAAACGTTTCATAAATGCATATAAAACCCCTATAAGGACAATCTAATGTCTTCCATTTTCAAACAAAATCAAAAATGAAACTTTTAAGCAATTTTCCTTTAACATTGAGAGTATTTAATTCTGCCAGCTTTATCTATTGCTTTTAGTGAACTTAAATTAATGGTACTTATTTCTGGTCAAAAAAGAAGCTTGATGTACTAGCGCTACTTAACTGCTGAGGTCTGTCTCCCTAGAAATGAATAGACGCAATTGTATTTCAGGCCAACAGCTTTCTATATAGCATCAATTATTTAAATAAGACAAAGAATTCAATACACACTGTACATTTGCATGATGTAAAATCTTTAAGGCCAGAATCATGGCATGAGATCTTCTAAGAATATGAATCAACGTGAAAAAAAACCAGCACTTATAATTCACAAATATGAAAGCTGAAACACAGATAACCTCACTAATTAGGGGTTGGAATGTAGTCTTTTCTTTCATGATCTCCTTATTTTCACTATTACACTTACTGTCTTTTGTGCAACCCTATCAACCTATGAATCAATGCAAATTAAATGTTGATTACATACCTCCTGCTTTGGCAATTCTGTGCCATTTACTCTCTTTGCTCAAAGTTGCCAATTCTTTTTTACCTTCCCTGTTTGCATATCACTATTTCAGGAATTGCTGAATTTGGAACAGAAATATTGGTAAAGGAAGCATTGGGTTACACTGAAATACCAATGCTTATAATGTACCCCAAAACAATAACAGTAAGCAATTTGTGGGAGCCAAAGTCTGCCTCCAGTCAGATTCATGCAGACAGTGGTAACCAGATGTATAGGATCATCTTTTAATCCTCCAGGAAGATCATCTCATGCAGATTCTTAAAACATGATCATGGGGAGCTCTTGAATACCAAAGACATGTGGCAACTGTTAGCTAAAGCTGGAAGTATTTCAACTTCAAAAGGTAAACTAACTGGAACAGACAGCACTCCTCCTCAGCCCTTTATGCACCGCACTGCCAAGAAGCCACTGCTGGGAGACTCACCATGCACACCACCTCTTTTTGACTCTTGTGCTGCTGTTAGTAGGTCTTCTTATGTAGCAATTAGTAGGGAAGATATAGAAGATGATGAAAAAATTACTTTGAAAGCCTTAAGTAAACATTGAGTTTTACAGATACAGTGGAGGTTTAAAAGTATTTAATTTTCTTTCTCCTTTGACACTGTGAAAAATACTGTAGTGCTACAATTAACTGCCTTCAGTCTCTCTTTGGCCTGTTTTACTGTAAGAGAGCCAAGAAGGATGAACGAGTCTAGCTATAATTGAATAAAATATATATAAAAAAACCAAACAACCCAACCTAAATACATGTAGCAAATTAATTAGCAAAAATAAAAACAAGCTTCATGTTTCATTATAGGGCTTTCCAGTAAGGCATGTGTTGCCAAGGGTAGCTCAAAATGCAATCTGAGACATTCAAATGTCTCTCTAAATTCTAACGAGTGATTTTTCACTTTGATGTTCAGTTCTCCAAGAGCACAGGTGAAAAACTTTTATAGACATCTACTAACATAAATGAATAAGCAAAATGAAGCAAGAAGCACAACCAGACCAGGTGGAGTCGTTCCTTTCAGACTTCTCTTACAATAAATAATACCAGATTCCTCAAAAAGAACTTCAGCAGATCCTACCCAACTGTGCAGAAAACCTGAGTAAAATCTTTTTCAGAGAAGTCATATCCCATTACTGGCCTGTCACTGACTCCCAGCATTTCTGTAGACTCTGGCTCTCTTCTAATTTATTAACATCTAATGAGAAGAGATGATTATTTCCTAAGCAGCAGGAGGAACAGGGCACTACCTTTCTCGTACCTGGAAAAGCAGCTTTGCTCCACAGCCATACTGCAAGTTTAGATAAAACTGTCATCAAACAGTCAATTCATCAGGGGAGATTAATAAGAAATCATCTGCACTGAAAATAAAGTCAAAAAGTGTCATTTTGCCAGCTTCATTGTTGGTAATTGCAGCAGGTGCCCAAGCGCTGGCAGAGGCTGCAGGGTGGGCTGTGTGAGGAGAGGCCGAATCTGCCTGGTGCCAGGCACAGCCAGTTCCAGCCAGTTCCAACCAGTTCCGGCCAGCTCGACAACAGCCTCATCACCACAGTTTGCTTATTTTCAGAACTTTTCTCAACCTCAGTGAAGATGAGGTACATGGAAAGATCTGTAACTCCAGTTACAAATACTCAACACACTCAGGCCACAGCCTATGCTGCTGCTTCACTTTCAGCTACTATCAGCAGTGCCAGTAACCACAGTAACAGCGCCCCTAACCAGAGCACAAAGGGAGTTAATTACACATAAAGAAAAGTCATAAATTACTTTGAGAGCCACTGAAGTAACTGATTAAAAAATCCATACATTTACTATATGCTGCACAACCTGGTCCTTATAGAGCACCCTGCCAGAACTGTCGAGATGTGACCTACAAGCAGTCATATGCTTACAAACTTTGAGCGACGATTTGGCACACTCCACACTGTTGCATGCCTTGCCCTTGTTAATGATTAATTAATGAGCTGTGTTTCTTAGCTGAAGGTTATAGATTACACATGCAGTAATGACAGAAATGGAGTATCACAGCTGCAAGCACATAAAAGCCAGGGAACTGCAAAATCTACGTAACAGACAATTTGTATTTGGACTTGGCTGGCACATACTTTATGTTGCACTCTACTATTAATTAATTTTTTTTTCTTTATTACTAGATCATTTAGTGGAAGGCAATCACTCTCTGTTTTCCTGCTCATTTTTGAAACTGCTGGCCCCTGGCATGGCCACACTGGCATGCCCAGTGCCATGCGGCCCTAACCACACCGCACCCGAGAGGCCACTATTTCCATTTAATTGGCTAGGATCTTGGCACTGGAAGATAGGAAAAATAATACTGGGTGCCCAGTTTTCATACCACTTAGCATTATACAACACTTTGCACACTTCAGGTTCTGTGTGTCTTCAGCTGTAAGTTAAAAATTATAAACATTTTTATTACTTAAGGTAACCATTAAATAAGGAACAAGTAAGCATTTAAGGACTCAAAACATGTCAGGTAATGCAATAAATAACATCTTTCAATAATTTGGAGAGAGAAAAACAAGCCAGTTGTGAAGAACTCATTCATTTCTTGAAAGAAAAAAAAAAGGGAGGGTGGTTAGAAGGAGAAAGCAAAGAGTCAAGGAAGTCACTCTGGTGTTGTACGAGAGGACAGTGAGAAACACGTTGTAGGCTATGCCCACCATGGCCTGTGACTCAGTAAAGCCTCAATTCTCCATGACCAACAAGAAAAATCACTGTCTCTTAATATTTAGTTTTGGTTTAGTTTTTCTGTTTGAAGCAGCTCAACTAAGCAAAACACTCATCAGTGTCACTGTAGAGTACAGACTGCAGCATAAACCTGAGCAATTACTAAAATGTGCAGTGCTGGTATATCTACATGCAGACATAAACACCACACTGAGCAGTGTGACTCAACTGAGTCCAAGGGATTGAGTGAAATGATACAGACAAACAAACAAATAGATAAGAACCAGAGCAAATGAATCAGGAGCTTCACTTGTAAGCATGAAAGTAAATATAAGACTGTATTTACCATTACTTTGCACTGAGAGTTTCCAATTACAAAGGATAAAATCAAGTGAAGAAAAGAATAAAACATACAGTGAAAATGCCAGAAAATGAACTTTCAGAACTACTGCATAAGTTCAAAGATTGGCATCATAGTAACCAGATTCAAACAGGAGTAGACAGTTATTTAGGTGAAGCCACAAACATCAGGGGAGAGGGAGTGGAAGAGGTGGATAATCCCATTAGGCTGGACACAGCTCACCTAAGGATGAAAGGAACTGCGGCTACCTGAAAGTGAAGGAAACATCAGCAGGGGAGGGACAAGACCCGTTTCTGTCAGCCTTTTAGTGCTGCTAGGAGCAGCAGCTGGCTCACATTTATGGCTGGTCAACACCTGAAAAGATCTGCAGCCTTGCTAACACACCCTGCAAATAAAGGCCTCGTCTTTACCAGCCACTAATAGAGAGACACTCAAATCAGCTTCAAGCATTGAGAAACATCCTTGTGGTGCACTAAAGGAAAGTGCAACTATTCACAGCACGATCACCAGGCACTACTCGAAGTACAAGTATAATTTGCTCTGGATGTATATTAAGAACTTAGCATTCCAATAAACAAAGAACAGTATTTTATGAAAAATCAATAGTAATTGCAATTCCACAGTGTCTTTGGATAAGTTATTATTTACATGCCTACTGAGCTACCCTACATATTGTCTCTTTAAAAGGGATGAATAAAGTAACTCCAGAAGAGTCTCTCAGAGACATAAGTGTGTGAATAAATAAATATATATATATAATTTTTTTCAGAGGGGTACTCACATACACCTCTCTACATATGAAAAGCAGCTAATCTGAGTTGCTAAAGGCATGTGCACTTGAAAGACAGGATAAGAATGCCTCTGTTACCTCATCTCACACAGGTATACATTCCTATAAACTGTCTAGACCACAACAAAAATACCATGATTCACAGCTCTTTACATTAAATGGTCTAAGTCCCTATGGGCTTTGGTCAGATCGGAAGAGAATAAGCAATATGGTAGTGATCATTTTCCCCTCACCTGCCTGGGTGCTCAGGAGGAAAACATCCCCTCCCAAAACCACAGGGCACATCAGTCTCCTCGTCCCACCCTGTGTACAGCACTGAAAACAGCAATACAGCAAACAGTGGGCCCTGCACTTAACGAATTCCGCTTTGACAAAATCATACCACTCAGAGGAAAGGACACCACAGAGAAAGCTGCCAGGTATGTTATCCCGACCTCCCTGTCTCTTTCCATACAAAAATGAGAGGACATCAAATAGAACTAGCAGCAGTCTGGTTCAAAACATTGTGTTTTTTTCTTCCTGCCCCCTCCTTAGAAAAGGTGATTTTTTACAAAGCAAATGCACATTTGCTGGGGAGGCCACAGGTTTACATGGATCTAAGCAAAGACAAGAAAGATCCACAGAAGAGAACCCCACTGAGATTTCCCATGCAGCTGAGACCACATCCAGCTCAGGAAGTCCAGGGACCAAAAGGGCTGAAAGCCTGGGAAAGAGTAAGTGGCATTTCAATTATGATTGCCTCTTTTACTGTCCCCAGGTATCCACTTACAGCCATCGATCTGAACCAGTATGGCCTAGATTCTATTTCTTGTTCCTTCTAGCATCTCTTTACCTCTGGCCAGAGATAGAAAATAATTATTTGGCTTGATACCCACCAGCTCATCTTGATAATGTCTTTTGCACTGGCAAATACAAAGTTATATTTACACTGTTCCCCAGATTATTAATCCAATCACAGAATACTAAATCAGTGCATCAAACTCTATGTATTAACTTACATATTTTGCCCCATAGGATGGTATGACTAAGAAACACAGAATCAAGTCACAGAACTTAAAAAACAGGCATTATGAGATTCTAACCCCCTTCAGCAAACAGAAGATTCAAAACCCCACACAGTTCCTTTCTGTCCTTTCATGATTTCAGTAGATCCTCTTTCTTTAATTATGGATAATAGCCACTCTGGTTTACTAAATGGCACAAAAAACACACACTGCCAAGAAGGGTTTCACCTGTAAATACCTTCTCTGCTGTATACAGTATTAGTTATCCATGAGCAGCAAGGGCTGTGGGAGAGCAATGTAGCACCTTGGTGCTGATACATTGCTGCTAATGAGCATAAACCGCTTTGCATTGAGCAGTATTGTTAGGAAGTGTGAAAAGCTGGAAGGAATATTTCACTCCTCTATATTTATCCATATTGAAAATAGCTAAATATGGCCTTGATACCCTCCTGAAGTGTGAGTTGCTTTATAGCAAAACTGCTGTAATGAAATTTTCCCATCTCTAAGTGTAGCACTGCTCTAATGAAACAGTGACATAAAACCACATGGTTGGTTAATTTGTGACACAAAATGAAAGGACAGCTGAGTGGCAAGCCAGAACTGTCATTTGAAATGAGGGCATATGACAGGAGTAATGTGATTCAAAATTCAGATTTATATTGGGCCTCATTAAGCACTTTAGAGAAATTCATACATCTTTTGATTTGGTCCTTTTTTTTAAAACCTAATTACCTTTACAGAATGATGTACATAAATACATAAAAATACAGTACTTCTAAATCATACACTGTTTTAATATTACATTTCTTCAACTCCTCTCATTTCTCAGCTATGAAAGAGGAAAAGGCAAGAGCCATCACATTTCATTAAAAAGCCACAAACAACAAAACAATAATAAAAAAATGTGGCATATGTACTGGATGTTGCTTCCAAAATAATTGCAAAGTAAGCAGCACCAAATATTCAGACAATTCAGAAGCAGGTTACCGGTTGCCTTTTAGGTAAGAGTTATATTTATCACAGGACTGAAGGCAATTTACATTTGGAAACTGTAATTTAAATACAGATTTGCTTTTTTAATGAATGTCCTGTTTATTATTTCTAGCCCTTGCCTCTCTCAATACCTGTCAACTCTTTAGTTTAGGGCTTAAGCAAAGACCTTGACACAATGCAGCAACATAGCTTGTATATCTGGAAATGCTTATGCCTTATCACTAGTCCCTCATTAACAGAAATAATTTGATTTGGTCATTAGCTCCTGAAGAGCCACGTGTACATTCTTTGCCAGCACAAGATTCAGTGACTGTGGTTTATTCATTCGCAGAAGATGTCTGCTCAGTCTATTTACATGGTAATCATTACAGTCGAAACATTTTTTTATATATATTTACTAAAACAAACAAAAAAAAAACCTACAAAACAAAAAAATTGTTTGGTTCATTGTGGTTTTGTGGTGGGTTTTTTTTTTTTCACACACCCTTGTGAAAGCAATGCATAGAGAAAGCAACTTTGTGTTCACCAGGAGATACGGTGCTGTGAAGCTAAGCAAAAAGCCGTCTTGCCAGGCACAGTATAGTTATTGTGCTCCCAGATATTTCTCTTGCAATGCTCTGCACTGAGCAAATGGGCCAATTTCCAAACTGGTAGACATTTTCATTACATACCCATCGATAAATACACTGTACATGCTTTCAATTTTGCAAAGCACAGAAAAGACTCAATGCAACAAATGAGCTTAAAGGCCTCAACTGAGAGTACTGGTATTCAGATTCCAAG
Organism: Melanerpes formicivorus; assembly: GCF_026170545.1. Lineage (NCBI taxonomy): Eukaryota > Metazoa > Chordata > Aves > Piciformes > Picidae > Melanerpes > Melanerpes formicivorus. The sequence goes on along the minus strand of NW_027142354.1, from coordinate 44,405,654 downwards.
TACTGGATAGCACCAAAGCGAGCATAAACACACTTAGAAAGGATTCTCAGGTATTAAGAGCTAAGGCAGTGTGAAGTTCTACATAGCCACTGATAGAAGTAGAACTTCAAATGGACACTGATTGCTCCTAGCTTTACTAACTTAACAGTAATTGGTAAGAGGTTTGAACGATTTCCCCTTTACAATGAAAACAGTAACTTCAAGTATCCACACACACATTGGCAGGACAACTTTTAGGTGGCAAATCTCTGGAAAACATAACTAGCATTTAAATTTCAGAGAACACAATTTCAAATGACCTTCTGAATGATCCGTGTTGTAAAAAGGAACACCAGGAGTTGCACCTAGGCATTCAGTAATCCCAAATAAATATTGCTGATGTAAAACCCCATGAAGTACAAAACCTTATAAAGACAATGGCTAATCATTTGCAATATGACACCAAAAAAAAAAAAAAGAAAAAAAAGCTGCAAGGTACCTTCTGTAGCTATGACTCACAAATTCTGTCTGAGTGCCTGCTGGGTTTAAGTTGCTAAAATATTTTCTACATTATCATGCTGCTTGCAAAGAATCCTCAAGAAACCATCTTGAGGACAGACTGTCACCCAACTTCTATTCTCACACAGTAATGCTGAGCATCCCAGCTTTTTATACATTTTCCTGGCGTAAAGGAAAGAAATGTTCACATGTGGGCTATTATTCAGAACTTTTCTTACCCAAGTAAGAATCTTTATTCTGCGACATTTACTGCTAAATACTATGGTGGCTGAATTCTGGTGCTGGTTGCCTGGGAGTTTGAGTACTGTGTCCAGTTCTGGGCCCCTCAGTTTAAGAAGGACATTGAAACACTTGAACGTGTCCAGAGAAGGGCAACAAGGCTGGGGAGAGGCCTTGAACACAAGCCCTATGAGGAGAGGCTGAGGGAGCTGGGATTGTTTAGCCTGGAGAAGAGGAGGCTCAGGGGTGACCTCATTGCCCTCTACAACTACCTGAAGGGTGGTTGTAGCCAGGAAGGGGTTGGCCTCTTCTCCCAGGCAACCAACACCAGAACAAGAGGACACAGTCTCAAGCTGCGCCAGGAGAGGTTTAGACTCGAGGTGAGGAGGAAGTTCTTCACCGAGTGAGTCATTCGTCATTGGAACGGGTTGCCCAGGGAGGTGGTTATCGACCCTGGAGGCGTTCAAGGGGAGATTGGATGTGGCACTTGGTGCCATGGTCTAGTCATGGGGTCTGTGTTGATAGGTTGGACTCGATGATCCTCGAGGTCCTTTCCAACCTAAGTGATACTGTGATACTGTATTCAGGACACATTCGTGCATCACACACACTTGTGTGGATTGCGACATGACAAGAGGCTGAGAGCTGGGACTGCTCAGCCTGAAGCAGCGAAGGCTCGGGGGAGATCTCACCGGTATGCGCATATCTCTGAAGGCAAGGTGTAACTGAGAAGAGCCTACTAACAGGAACGGAAGAAAGAGACACAAACTGAGGTACAGGACATCCTAGTTAAATGCTGCTGCCTAGCACAGGTGGTCAAACACTGGAATAGGCTGCTCAGAGAGGCTGTGGTGTCAGCAGCAGTGGAGATATCAAACATTCAACTTAAGACAGTTCTTAGCAACCTGCTCTATTTGACCTGGCTTAAGCAGGGAGTCCAGAGGGACTGGGAAAGTAGGAGGAACTGGTACGACTCCCGAAGTTCCTTTCAGCCTCATATATTGCATTATTATTTACATTTCGGTATCTTTTATATGCTGTAATAACATAATCTGCCATTTTTCTTTTTGGGAAGCTAAAGATTTTTTGTATTCATTCTCCTCTTCTTGGTATGTTAAAGGCAACCATTTCATACTGTCCTCAAGCACATGATCTAGGAGGCTGTTAATGAAAGTTGCATATATGCCCTTGAAAACAGTAAGGGGCTAAGCACTCCTTTCCTGAGTTGTGCTTGCTTTCTATCCATTCAATAACATCACTTCAAGGGTGGTAACCACTGCACTTGATTTGAGAAACAAGAAAGCAACATAGGAAAAGAGCAACAGTTTACCAAAACCAAACTGAAATTAGTCTAACAAAAACCAATCACTGGAAAAGGAAGAGGGAATAAAGACACACTTTTAATATCTATTGATCCATTTCTATGAAACTTAACAGAAGCCAGTGTTCCTGAAGACCTTAAATTCCCTTGAGCGCCAAGAAAATCTGTCAGATAGTAAAACAAGAGATTTGAATTATCATCACCTCTGAGAAGAGAAATCTGAGGCTAATAACTGTTTGCTAGCAGACCAGCTGCAACTCAGCACCTGAGTCACCCAGGGCCAGGCAGAAGCACTGCTGTTGGCTACAGAAGGCAGGAGGAAACTGCAGAAGGTATTGAGGGAAGATTTAAAGAATGGAGAAACATGGTAACTGGCATTATTGCAGGGGAAAAAAGACAAGAGGAAGATCATAGTAAATACGGGCAGACAGCAAGTAATAATTCTTCTGGTGATGGTTGCTGACATCAGGGATGAATGGCAAAAATCTGCAGGCAGTGAAGCTTCATTAGTCCCACTAATCACAGACCAATTTGTTTACAGGAAAGTGTTTTAGTTTGTTTGTTGTTTGCCTTACAAGGATGAACAGGTGTCTTAATATATTCTGTATGTGGAGTAACAGAGGAACAGCCAATACTGAGAGCACTCTGTTCAGGTTCAATTTATAAATGGAAAAGTGATTCTGCATTCAACAGGAAGGATAAAAACAGTATCCTGCTGTTCACAGTGGGAGACAGAATTTAAATATCCTGTAATATAATTTGGTACATCACCACATGTCAGGCTTGACTTTCCTAATTTACACCAATAAGTTCTCACACATGAATAAATCTTTTCAGTTCAAGGCAGTAACTTCTGATTTACACCAGGGCAAACAGAAGAGCATGAGGCCCTTCTTATATTAATAACATTTGTCATCTGCTGTTAAACACATTAATGGCAGATATAATCATATGTTAGCATCGTGTTACATGATAACAATATCGGCACAGGACTGAAAGGGGAGATAGATTACTATTTCCAGTGAAGTCATTTACACCATCATTCACAAAAATCAATTAACAGGTGGCAGTGTTCTCCAATTTCAGTTGCTTTCTAATTAAAAGAATAAATCAAATCACAACTAAAAAGAAGTCAGAAGCATTCACTTTGGGGAAAATGTTTGTAAAAGACGGCTTTAACTTACACTATTACATTTAATTTTAGATAATAAAAGGTCACAACAAAGGTATAATTTCTTTCAGTAAATTCACACCTTAGTACAGGGGAACACGTTTTCTCCTTCAGTTCCCCAATTCTTCCATGGTACAGTGGTGATTTGACACAGATTTGTAGAAGACAATGCCAACAAATCACCAATCACAATGCAAATACTCTGGACTACATGATTCTCGTGAAGATTCTCTTCTCACACAGCCCATTTAAACCTATTTAGAGGACTGCCTTCAGCACCCCCCTTGACTTTCAAGCCGAAGGGCCCTCTGCTGGCCACGATTGCAGGTGTCTTGCCTCACATATTTCATAGGTAATGGGTTTTAAACCTGAAACGTCGTTGGAAGAGGGCATACAGACTGCTGCAAAGGCAAATAATTGAATTGTTGAAAATTAGTTCCTTTTTTGCACCAGGATAATCTGAATTAAGGAAAATTATAAAGGGGGTTTAAACTTTGCACCATAAAATTGAAACTTTGTTGGCATCGCACTGTTGTTTTACTTCTGTGGCTAGATGACAGGCAGAGAAATAAACAAGAAAAAAATGAAGCAGTAGCAATGCTAAGGAACACCAAGAGAGCAAGCAGCTACAAACACAAACTAGAAGATAAAATGTATAGGAACAAAGCAGAAGAGACTCAGCATGGAGATCCAAGAGAGAGCAAACAAAATCCAACCATGAAGTAAACCATTAGGCAGCTACGTCCTTCCTCTTCTCCATACTGCAAAGTGTAGTTACTAAAGGCTTTGTGCTGCTTCAGGCAGTCACATCACTCAGAAGGAGAGAGACAGAAGGACTGAAAACAAATACACTGGGAAAAAGATGTTAAACCTGATCTGCAACCTGAAAGTATACCTTGGATCAGTAGATCAGGCACAGAGAATGAAAGCAACCGCAAATAGAGGTCCAGAACACAACTAGGAGAAAAGGAAGTTAGGTATCATTTGAAGGGAGGAAAAAAATAGTTTAAAAGACTTTGTGTTTAGCCAAATTAGATTTCAGCCCTGAACTTAACTAGGATGATGAAGTCACCCTTTATTTCTCCTTCTGAACCTCCTCTGAATCTACAGATATCTATACACTCCATAGCTGCTTCCTTTGATTGCCTTAAGCACTGTGGCAATCTAGCTCTTCAGAAGCTCAGCAAGGGTAACAGGAGACCTGTCTATCTTTGAGGAAAGAGAACAGCTTCAGACAAAGGATATTACCTATGGGAAGTGCCAATAAACTCCTGAGAGATACCTACCTGGCCCTAAGAAACAATAAATTACTTGCAAGCTGCTCCATCTTTTCTTGCTCTTACTTCACCATGGAAATCCTTCATGAAGAAAACAATGTAGGGAACCCTTGTTTTCTTGCTCTTAAAGGTTATGAGCAACAAATGTGCATTCTTTTAGGGCAGGGTGTTTCTCTAGTAGAAACAAAAATAGGACTGAGGCGGTAAGAAGGATCAGTAATGCTAAGAACCACAATTAAAACCTAAAATTGATCTCAGGCTGCCCCTATACATCTTTTGTTATCCTTACCATAAGCATTAGTTCCTCTATCATAAAACAAATATCATCCTTCAAAGGGCAGGTGAAGAAATCTGCTTATATGTTTCCTAACTGAAGGAACTGATAAAGGACACCAAGTATTAAGATGCATCCAGATCATTAAGTCTTTGTCTACAAAGACTTTTCATCATTACCAGTTACTTTTCTCTGCTACAAAACATTTTCTTCTGTTCACATTTAACTTAAAACTCAAGCTCTAGAAAACTTCCAGTGTTTTGCTAAAAAAATGTTTTTACCAAAGCAGTTTTAGGATTATTAGGATGACTCTTCTACTGTATTATATGAACTTTAATGTCATCAGTAAAGGTGGGGGGAGGCAGGGGGTGGTGGACAGCCAAGCTGAGTAAGTTCCGCCAAAATACAGACACTGGCTTTCAATCACGTGCCAATAGTTCCAAGCTTTCTGGAACAGAATCTTGCCACACATCCGTGATGCTTCCATCCAGTAAATTCTTTTTTTAAAATGTAGCCCATTTCACAGCCATAAAGCAAGGTCAATTTCACACTTCTACATTACTTAAACAACCTTGAAATAATGACAAGATGAAGAGGTACCCTTCATTTTTCTGTGCAGTCTAGACATATACATATCCAAAACACTGCTTTTAGTTCTGCTGTTGTAGCAATAGGTGGCACTGTCAAGTATCAATTTCAGAAGTATCTATTTTGCACCACATTGTCCTATATTCAAGTGAACATCTGTAGGGAACTGTGGTGAATGTTATTTTCCTTCCTGCTTTCCTTAAGCAGAACAGAAAACACATCTTACAGTTGTTTTGCTTTCTGTTTTAAACTGTAACAATGCTCAAATACAGCTTTACAACAGTGAGAAACTCAGGAGAAATCTGTTGTTATTACTCTGAAAAGTATGCTACTTTAGACAAGTGACAAGCAGATAAACACACCACATGCTCTGGCAAGCTGCATTATAATATATTAAAAAAAAATTAAACCCACACTTTTAAAATAGGTATTCTTTCAGCTCTATCAGCTACTTTCTTGTGACCTATTTTTTTCCTTCACTTTCCATGTTTTTTCATATTTGTAGATAATATACATGGTTGGCAAGCAACACATCTTAGCTTTCAAAATAAGCACTTTGCTACTCTCCTCCTTCAGCTTCTGACCTCCTTGCTCTTTCTTCTAAACTCACCAGTTTCATTCCCTGTGCAACATCCACCCTTACATGCTGCCCTCTTCCCTTCTCCCACTAGTGGTATGTTGGCTCCGCAGTACTGAGTTTAAAAGATGCTCAACAGCTGCAACACAGAATCAGAATCCTGAGCCCAGTATTTATGAGGCTGCTCATGTACATAATAAAGTTTTTGAGATTTGCCACTTCTCCTGTCTAGTTTTTGAAGATCCAACTCCAATATAGCATGCTTCTCACCTAAGGGATATTCCTCATAGGAGAGGACTGTATAATTGTCTTGGATTTTAATTTCTTTGGTTTCAAAGTAAAATGCATTGAAAGCTCAGAAAAAACTTCCGTTTGTCTCAAAGCAAGGAAAGAATCAAACACAAAAGTCTTTTCTTATGTCTTTTGATTATGATGGCAAAAGCACTAATCACAGAATCAGAGAATGCCAGGTTGGAAGGGACACCAAGGATCATCTGAAACAACTATTGTAGGTGATAGTGCAGTTAAAATGAGATGGCCCTGTGAAGCTGAGTCTTAGAACTGTCTGATGGATGGGAATCCATTGCTTCCCCTGGGAGATGATTCCAGTCTCTAACCGTTCTCATTGCGGAAGATGTTCTTTTGGACTTCAATAGGAACTTGTCGCCATCACCCCTTGTCTTTTCCATGGGACTCCTTGTAAAAAGGGAGTCTCCACCCTCCTAGTAACCACCCTTTATGTACTGGTCCATGGTAATAAGGTCTCCCCCAAGCCTTCTCAAGGCTGAACAAACCCAGTTCAGTAAATCAGTCTTAAAATGACTACATGCCATTAACAACCTTTTACTCTTTCTCCACAGACCAGCTCCATCCCTGCAACTTCACAGCACTTTCTAATGCAAAGCATGCCCAGACTCCACTGACAGTGCACTGACACGACATGCTTCACTTTCCATTGTCCACTGTCCTTAGCCGTTCATTATCTTCACTGCTGTTCCTACAGAATAATGACACACTTGGCCTCTGCCTGTGACTAACACGTTTTGCTACAGGGCTTCTTTTAATTGAAACACATAGCATATACTTTCCATCTGGGAGCAACAAGCAAACATTTAGTAGAAAACTTATTTGCTTCCCCAATTGGCAGAAGGCAAAAGTATGTTTTTAAGTAGGGGGTATGTGGCTAAAATAAAACAGCACCTCCACTGGCTGTAAACAAACCCAGAGATTCTCACAGTGGTCTGAGAAACATTGACTACAAGTTTCTGCTGTGCTGAGAAATGCTTTCTACCAAGAAAATTCTTAAATATAAACAGTTTCAATCATAATTAAACACATATGAAATTGCTAGGAAGTTTTCTCACCTTCCAAAATATAAAAAAAACCCAACCCACAAACAATAAAACAACCACCACCAAACAGAAACCAAACAAACACTCTATAACTTGGTACCCATGTGATGATTTCAATTCTAAATAACCAGAATGGTTTAACTATAGAATGATTTAGAGTAGAGCTTAGCCAAAACCCAACAATCAGCTCATAACTACAGCAGATGTTCCCCCAGCTGAAGCCACTCAGTTTAATTCTCTTACTCAGTCACAAGAAATCAGACATCTAAGACTCAGGAACTGTCATATTTAGGTTCTCAGTAATAAGGAATTACTACTAGAAAAGTTATGGGGCATGAAACTGTCACATATTTAAATGAGATGATAGCTTTGAAGAAAAATAATAATAATTTCCCCAAAAGAGGGTAGCAGATTTTGTTTTAAAGGCATCATTAGAAAAAGTCTGACCTGCAGAAATAATCAGTTCTGATCAAAGGAAATAATCAGCTGAACAAAGAAAAGCAGAGACTCCAGCCATCTCACTGGCTGGCTAACAGAGTAGCAGCATCCAAGGTGTGCAGCAAAGAACCCAAACAACCCCATAAGATAACTTGATGCACAGGGGAGAGATTCTTATTTTTAATTAAGATAAAATTACTGAACTTCTGACATTAATCACATCAAAATTTTGATTCAATGAGTTCTTAGTTACATCACCTGTATGCCAGCAATAAATCCCACTAATAAATACATTTATATTACAGCTGCAGTTCATATTTTCACAGTACCATCCTTTGTATGTTTAATCTGTGTCTTTGTAGCATAATCTAACACCTTCTGGTTGCCCTGGCCTCAGACCTACCTCAAGACTGCTTCATTTGGTGCCAGAAGTAAATTAACCTTGGCATAGGCATATAAACACAGGAAACCTGTTACAGCAGCGTCCAGTCTGCATCTACTTAAAGGACTCAGATGACTGGCACTCAGTCTGCAAGCTGGTGGTGCTCACCTGCAGTAGGTGGAACTGATCGATGGTCAGGAGGTAACACCCATGAACATGATTCTGACTCATGAAAAGAGAAAGACTGGTCTCGATCTACAGAAGATGGCTATGCCAAGCAGTGAAGCCTACAGCAGAGCAATGACGTTGACCTTGGCTCCAGCTCTCTTCAAGGGTTTTCTAGCCTGGACATTCCAAACCCATAATAGACAACAAGGTCTAATACAGCTCAGGCTTACTTGACTAATATTTGTAACTACTAACCAATAACAATAACCAAGCTACTAACTTCACTATTACTGGATAGAGTGCCTGGCAGTTGTACATAAACACACACTTGTTTGAAGTCTGGAAATGTCTTTGGTGTCTGAGTCTCTCAGAAATCTCCCATCACAGTGACTCCCCAGTCTCCTAATAACAACAGCTTCAACATCTGCTATGCCACTGATTCACAGTGTTGTGAGTACACACTGAGAAAGCCGTGTCTCAAAGTAGTGTCCTCTCCTTTATTACAAGGAATACAGTAGGCTAGGATTGAAAAGGCAGGTTCATGTTACTGGACAGACCAACAGGTGTGCTCTATATATAATTATTTTTAAATTGTCACCTGGATTTCTGTGCAAGAGGAGCACATACACCATTACAAGTCCTAAATGATTACATTTCTTTACATGTAGAAACCAAAGTCTGACTGCTAAGGGCAGTAAATATTACATTGATCATTGCTGCAAAGCCAGCAAAGGCAGGTATCTCCTCAAAAAGCCCTAAACTGCAAATACATAGATTACCTTCACCAAGCAATTAAATTTTATTTTTAAAAGTTTGGGCTATTCCAGTAAGTTTTAAAAAACAAGAGTAAGTAGACTGCATAAGTAACACTCTTTTAGAGGACTTCTGAAAATAAGCTACTAGTAAATCTTCCTTGCATGTGGAACAGTATTAAATTTCAGTTCTGCCTCTAGCATAATTAAGTATCCACAATAGCATAAAACCTTCATTAAATTATGGTGTTTGGAGTGAAATGTAAATTTGTCTTCAGATATGAGGTGGATATTTCAAGCCCTCTGCAGCCTGAATATCATTATGGAATGTGGAAGGGGGGAAAGCCACAGAAGAAAAAAAGAGTTATTGAGCACTCCTCTGGGTACTGCATAATCATGAAAGATAACAGTTGAATGTCCATGTCTCTGCCACCTCCCCCCATGGGAGAAAATTAAATAATAATTTTTAAAAAGAACCAAAAAAGCAAGCTAAAGATACTTGCTAAGTGCAACCTCACTGGAAACTGTAAATACTTTATTAATTCTTATGACATTCACATGGAAGTTATTTTTTTTCCCCCCATCAACAACCACCTTCATCATGGGCAACAAAAGCAAAAGAAAAAAGCTCTCTCCAAAATAAAATAAAAAAAGAACACAGACTCAATTAGGTACCCACTCAAAATCTATTACACTTGGGTCACTCTTTGCAAAAACATAGAATCATAGAATCAATAAGGTTGGAAAAGACCTCAGAGATCATCGAGTCGAACCTACCACCCAACACCTCGTCACTAACTAAACCATGGCTTCAAGTACCACATCCAATCCTCTTTTGAACACCTCCAGGGACAGTGACTCCACCACCTCCCTGGGCAGCACATTCCATTGGCCAATAACTCCTTTTATGAAGAACTTTCTCCTCACCTCAAGCTTAAACCTCCCCTGGCACAGCTTGAGACTCTGTCTTCTTGTTCTGGTGCTGGTTGCTTGGGAGAAGAGACGAACCCCCACCTGTTTACAACCTCCTTTCAGGTAGTTGTAAAGAGCAATAAGGTCTCCCATGAGCCTCCTCTTCTCCAGGCTAAACACCCCCAGCTCCCTCAGTCTCTCCTCCTAGGGCTTGTGCTCAAGACCTCTCACCAGCCTTGTTGCCCTTCTCTGGAGGCGTCCAGAACTGGACACAGCACTCAAGGTGTGGCCTAATCAGTGTTGAGTACAGGGGCAGAATGACTTCCCTGCTCCTGCTGGCCACACTATTTCTGATGCAGGCCAGGATGCCATTGGCCTTCTTGGCCACCTGGGCACACTGCTGGCTCATGTTCAGCCAGCTGTCAACAACATGGTCTGGCTACTAAAGGAGTGAAGCACAACTCTGCCTGCATTTCACCAACTGAAACAATTTCCATCATCTCCTTTACCCAGTTACCATGGAGGACATCTGCTGCCCCTATGAAGATCCTTCTCATCTGTTCATGGTGTCTTCACAAGCTTCTACATCCTCAGAGACCCTTCTGATGCATGGATTTACTTAACACTGGATGGTCATTTTGGCCAGCATGTGCCCTTGTCTGAAGGCATCACTACTGCATCAGGTCATACAGTCTTAGAGCAAGAAGTAACGTGTCAAACCAAAATATTCAACTTTTTGTATACAATACAAATTTCCCAACATGAACAACTTGTGGTCACAGTTGGGACCTGCTTAAGTATTTCTTATGCATGAGAGTGACACCACATAAAGCAACAGGAAACTCAAAACACAGTATCTGATGAATGACCAAACAAGAATACATTTTTGGTAATAATCAGTCAAAACTAATCACAACAAATATTAAAATCTTGATCTATACTTCAAATACAGTAATAAAGATGACACCAGATCAAGTTTATACCAGAATTGTCCTTACTCCTGGATTACATTCAAAACCCTTTTCATTTGTGTGTATACTTTCTGACTGTGCAGAAATCATCTGACATTAACAGGCGGGGCTTTTGGGAAGGCCAAGTACAGAAAGGAGGCATTGAAAATGGCATTTTAAGCATATATTTGGGGAGGGGGAAAAAGGGGGGGGGGGGGGGGGAAGAGCACAACAGAAAAGAGAAAGCCTTGTACAATGTCACTTCCTATTTTTTTTCATCTTTTAAGCATTATACAAATTAACTTATCTGCAGAACTATGAGACACTAAACTCATTTGTCAATAATCCAATTTTTTCAAAACATTAGGATTGAACAAAGTACATCTGGAGCGGGGAACTCAGTATGCTCTTGATACAACAAAACATTGTCTCGTTAAACATTTCTGTCTAGCTATATGTTACAGAAAACACATGTATAAATGTAGTAACAATAGCAGTGAATTCATTTTAAGAAAAAACAGAACAACAAATGCCACAACAAAAAACACCACAACAAAATCAAACCAAACAACACAGGAAACCTAGAACTGCCACAGAAGTTGTAAAAAAAAACTTGGCAAATTAGCATGACTTCTGCCACACATCACTCTCTCCTTTCCTCAAAATATGCAGAATTGTAACTCAAGTCTCAAATTCTCATTCAGTTTTAATGGCCAGAAACTGACTTCAGCTGTTTTTCCATTTTATAAAATTTTTTCATTACCATTTCTATTTAGAATTTTCTCCTACAGCATGCTAGTAATTCTGAATACCCAGAGGTGGGATAATCAAATATCTCACTTCAGAAAGCCTAAAATAAACATTATTGTAAAACAATTACTGTCAGTTTAGGAACTCAAATCCATATATTATAGGAGCTTAGAAAGATAAGAACATCTATGATCCTACCTTATCACTTCAGCTCCTTACAATGTAAGTTAGAACACAATTAAATAGTTTCCCATTTTGTCTACACATCGCGCTGTGTTTGAAGCCTTAAAAGATGATTTACAATTCAGAGTATCAATCTTCATCTACTGAAATCAAGAAAGTATGTACATTAAAAATAGGCTTGTGCTTTTAAGTTGGAATAATAATTACTTTTCTGTATTTATCTCCCAGTGTTGCTGCAGCCAAATCAGAAAAGCAGCAAACGTTCAAGCACTCATTTACAGGCATTCTCTTTATAATGAGAACAACAATGAAAGCTATTAGATGGTACATAGCTGAAGGAAAAAGCTTTTCCTTTAGGTCAAATATATCAGTACTAGATTGTAATAATCTAAATAGAAAGATTACTCCTTTCAAAGTCTTTAATTCTTGACATCTATAGTTCTAATCCTCAAGTAATTGTTGAAGTCCAGTTTAATGTTTGTGTTACACTGTTTACATTTTGGTGTCAAGACTTTTTTTCCCCCAATGCTAAACTACTCATGCTTCACTTTCATAATTTATGTCATTTCAGAAGCCCTTAATTTAATTAAAACCTTGTCAAACTAAGCAGGTTTGACTTCATTTTCTAGATGCAAAGGAAAAGAAGCACATTACTTTGATATTTTGTTTGAACAGCTCATTTAAAAATTTATTATAGGTTACTATCAGACCGAGAATAATAAAGATATATTTTTAATTACTTTTGCTCTGAAGAACAGGCTAATACATATTCCATCAATATTATGATCCCCTTGGATGGAGAGAAGCTAAATGCTAACCCAAACAGATTTTAAAGCTATAATTACTTGATAAACAAGGGAATCATACTAAATAATTCTACATTGAGTTCTTATTAAATTAAACTCAAAGAAGTTTTAAAGATCCTCTGTATTGTATTTTTCTCTTTTGCTCCTGTTTGCTGCAGTGTCATTGAGCATATCATTATCCGAGTGACATTGCTCTCGAAACATGTTTTACACAAAGCAGGCAGACTTTGTGCAGAGCTCCACTGCCTTGCTTCTCTCCCTGGTGATGAAGTATAGATAAAGATACAATGCCACTTCACGTACACCATATTAAACAGCAAAACCTTGCTTTGATGATGCAGTGCCCAAATGAAAAGCAACAAACCAGGAGGTCACTCAAGCAAGGTCATGCAGGAAGATTATTTCTAATCTGCTTTTAAAATATTATTAGGGCTTTTTCCTATGATGTCTATAGAAAGGCTCTCTGGTTGGCTGAATAATACTGCTATCTGTGACATAAAAACAAACCAAAACCAGCAAGCAAGCAAGCAAACAAAAGAAAAAAATATTTTTGCCCAATTCAGCCATCAAAAAACCCCTTCTCTTTAACACAGACTGATGACCTCCTCTGAAATTCAGTATTTCAGCATTAGGAAAAAAGGATCTCCTTAAAAGACCAGGCTACAACAGAGCACTGCATATGCAACACAGCCAAGTTTCTCAGAACAGTCTTTCAAAGAAAGACATAGGCTGTAAAGACTAATAATTTCACTAGAACACTTAAGCTTTGCTCTTCTGAGCATTTCTCCCCAACCTGAATGCACATCAATAGGGAGCTTTGCTAAATCTGCAGGCATTACTGTTAAAGGTCTTGGTATGTCATGCTCCTGTTTCACAGTGAAATCACCTGCTACAATCATAGTTTCCCAGAGGCAGCATTTATCACCCTGCATTGGCAAGAATTTTCCAAGTTCTAAGAAATGCAAACATTCATTTGTTCTGAACACACAGGAACATGCACAATTAAGGGTTGCACTTTTTGGACCTGACCCAAAACTTCCCCGGGTGATTAAAACCTTCTCCAACAAGTTCACTGGACTTAAACAGACATCAACATTACCCGGGAACTTGGCCTGAGAAAAGCATGAGCACTGCTGGCCTTATCATGGGGCAGTACAGGATCTTACTCCTCCAAACACTTTACTTAACAGGGTAAAAACTGGTAATGCTGCTTTTTAAGCTGCTACAAATTTATGCAATTGTAGAATGATGTTACAATTCTGTATTCTGTTACAGAGTTTTAATCTTTAATTAGACTGGAGCATAGCAAGGATGAATCACACCTTATTAAAAAAACTAAATTAAAAAAGAGTCAAACCTTGCCATTAAGCTCCTTGTGCATGCTTAGCACACAGAACATCTTGTACCAAAAAAAAAATAAAATAAAAAAGAAAGAAGAAAAACAAACCAAAAAAACCCATCAGTAGACATTGGTTTAATCCTTTAAGCAGTGCTGAAAACACTTGGACTATGTCAAAGAAATTTGAAATCCTGATTTTAACTGAATTTGCTTGCCTAGCCCAATACCACCAGCAAAACCTGTCACATGGTCTCCTACAACCTCAGGGCCAAATCCTGACACAGACTCTGACTCAGGCCATCATTGCAGATGTGGTGAAATCTTTTCTCAAGTCATTAACTGCCTTTGGCAAATTTTCCTGCAGTTACAAAGCCTCTCCTTGCTGCATTAGCCCAGCTGAAACACATCTAAGTGCAGCTGTGCTTCTCCTGCCCTTCTTTGACATACCTCCTGCAGAACATGGTATCAACCTCTTAAAGGCCAAATTCCATCAAAGTCATCAGGCAGCTCCTGATTTACCTCTAGCAGGCATTTGATCAAAATGAAGATTTGTGTATTTTCCCAAGCTTAGCTCACCACAGACAGAGACTTTTAGCAGCAACCACCATCAATAATACATTTTTTCCAAACCTGAAGGAACTGGCTTCTCCCAGCTTAGAGGCAGTTGCAGCTAAAACTCCCTTGTGTCTCAAAATAGTAAGACCATGCCCTGAGAATATGCAACTAACAATAAGGTACTGCTTCAAGGAAAAACCAAATCAATAACCTCCACTACGAATCAGTTAAGGGTTAAACAAAAGCTTCAGGTAGTCCTTGTAAGCATTAAGTAAAGAAGTACTGAGAATCTAAGGAATTTTTCCTTTTGAAAATCTCACAGTTTGACCTTCTATTTGACAACAGAAGGGACAGGCTGACCAAAGTAGCAAAGGCATAGTCTAGCTAGACAAGTGAAGAGTAAAGGGAGAAAGCTATTTTTAGAGTACTCCATCTCAGAATACTCTTAAGGGATCACAGTCAAAATACAAGAATGCAGTGTCGAGATCTGTAGGGATGTGTGCCGGATTCAGTGCAACAAACATCTTGATTGAGAAGCTGCAGCAAGGGGTTGGGCCAAAGGATATCCCAAATTCCCTACCAAACTAAATTATTCTATCATTTTCAGACTAAAATCTGGAGTGTTTAAATCTAGAAACAACATGAGGATGAGAAAGCAATGTGCTACCGGACAGGTTGCAAATTAAAATTCAGTTTGACATATGGGCAAAATGTTTCAGGGAAAAAAAAGCATTCACGACAGTGAGGGAAAGGGCAAGATTTTTCCTTTATGCAGTATTCAACTGCACACAAAGAGATGAGATACAAGTAGTTCTGCAGTTAAAAACAAGAAAAACCAAAAAAGCTGTTGGTTGTGGCAGATCACGAGCTGCACATGAATCAACATCATTCTGTTCCTTGCTCTAAGTATACATCATGTTTGTATTTATATATGGCTGTATAAACAAGAAAACAGACTCAAATAATCCTTGCAACTCTGCTCGGTCACAGTTCTGCACATAGTTTGTGGCACTGTGCTTCAAGAATAAGGAAGGTCCAGAAGAGTGCCACAAGGATAATCAGAGAAAACATGACCTACTTAAAACCAGACTGAAAAAAACACTAGATGGTTTAGTGTAAAGTGGAGTTGACACAGTAGAGGAGGGGAATAGGACAAGACAACACACTTTCCAACTGTGTATAATGTGAAAGAAAAAGGAAAGGAAGAGACTACTATCATATGGTCATTAAGCTCACAGCAGTAAGAAATTTAACTGCACTACCCAAACTAGGTTCAGATTATGAAATACTTTTAAATTATAAAGACAGAGAATGGGTTGGGCAGGCAGGCCAGATTTAGGTAGGAGGGACAGACTCACCATCATTCAAAGACTTTAAAAATGGTTCAGCCAAATACCTGATAAGAATGACATTAAAGAGACTGTATCTTGTCCTCAGGCGAGAAACTAACCAGAGTCCCTCTTAAAGTCATCTCCAGTCCTATTTTTATATGATCCTATCACTTCTGCTTGGCTGGAGGTTGAAATGTTATCTAACATTGCACGACTCTCTTATAACTGCAAGCATTATTTGGTTTTGCTTGCAACTCACTGCCCTTAGAATCCTTACCTCCAACAGTGGGTCTCATGCCTTTGGTGTCACTCAAGCATGACCTGAATCCTAACAAACCAGTGGCAGTCCACATGCAGAGAGAGGTTAATGGGTAAAGTCCAATCCAAAGCCCACTAACACCACATCCTAAAACTCAGAGAAATGTGCTGGCTGGTAAAATACATTATTGCACATTTTGGATCAGCTCTGATCTAGAGAATAGCCAAATGCTCATGTTCAGCAGGAGGATTTTATACCATCTCCAAGTGTGGTACGGGCATACACATGGCAGGAGGTTCAAATGTTTATCACATTTCTCTGTTGTGAAGGGAATCCTGTGGAGACTGAATCTTTTATAGTATTTTTGAAAAACCGCCTTGTTTCCTTTAATTCCTGCAATGATTTGTATTAAACTGGTGAAGGCTTTGGCAAGATGAGTCTCAGATCAAATCAGTTCAGTTACAAGCACAACTAGTAAAGAATTCAGTCTACTCCAATGTATTTGACCACCTCACGTGAGGTCTGGTCCACCACACAAATCAGATTATTCCATCAGAAAGTCCTTAGGTTAAAAGAAGCTACTATAGCAATAAAAACTTATTGTTTCCTACTGACTGTAAGTATTTAGCTTTATTCAGTGGGAAAATATATTATTTATTAATTCTTTTCAAAATCATTATAACTTTAACTCGATAGCAGCAATCCTAAGATTCAAGTTCACTTCCTCACACCCTTGATGCAGGGACGTGAAGGCAGCTGTGCACCAGCACACAGCTATATTCTCTTCAACATTCAACTGCATGCCTTTGCAACAGCAAATACAACAGCACTGGGTGTGAATCACTGGTTGGTTTGTTTCTGCTTTATTTCTGGTTTTCAAGTACTCAGGAGTGAAATACTGTGCTCAGCCTTTCAAGAATTATGTAAGATCTGAAATTAGAGACAAGCCACTTGGAACTAGTGCTGCAGCAGTACAGCCCTCCTATGTAAGTTCATTTGCTCTCTTAATCTGTGGTCTCATCCTCAGCACTTGTGCTGTGTGTTTTATTTTCAGATGGTCAGGTGTACTTGACCTTCAAATTTGGGCACAAATTCTACAAATTTCTCAGACTATGCTCCAAACACCTCAATGTTACTTTATGATCTCAACTGGAACACCATTAAAAACACTCTTCTCAAAACCCTAATTCCCAGTGCCCTATTTCCAAGATTTTGTATCTTTTTGCCCCAACTCATACAGAAGAACCAAGAATACACTTCTGGCCTCTCCCACCCAATTCTACAGCTTCATCCTACAGTTGGTGCTTTGCTGTTACCAGCTTCTATGTCCCAAGTCCCCTTACCTTAAAGAAAAACTCACATTTTTTAGCCATCAGGGTTACTACTGACAGGCCTCACATCACAGACTACACAGTGAGTCAGCAGAATAAGCATATGCCTGAACCTGAATCCAGACAGAAGATCTGTGCAGCCCTATTCCATGAAAGCAGAAAATTCCAGCTTGGCTCTGCTTTTTCATGCCTGTATTACAATCTCACACTCTGCAACTCCAATTTTCCTGAGGGGATTTATTTTTTTGCTGTTCTTCTGAACATAATACTAATCTCATCATGTATTTGTCATGTCACTCTTAGGGCTTCCAACACTTTTTTGTGCATCCATGCTTTCTATAGAAAACAAAGCACCTCTTATTACCGTACACTTAAAGGCTACTGAGGTGATGATCTCTGCAATATTCCACCTGTGCTTTCAGTAGTAGGATACCCTCTTTCTGCTAACAGTCTTGCAATACGTAAACACCATTTTGTTTTGCATAGCAGCTCAATTCACGACATTTAATGGAATGTTTCCCATACCAACAATTAAAATGAACTTCCTAAAAAATAGAACACATCCGTCCCCACCCTGCCTCTCCCTCCTTCCACAAACACCCCTGTCACACTCAGATACTCTCTGAAGAGCTGCTTTGTAGCTAAACTCTTTTTTGGAAGTTGATTTGAAAGCACACTGCAATTTAACTTAAAAAAGAAATTAAAATTATGGCAGGGCTGGAAAACAGAAATCCAGGCCACACTTCAAAAAAATCCCACAGCAAAACAAAACAAGCAGAAAGGTGAATGCAACAGCTTTTATTTTTGCTTTATTCAACGACTACAAAAAAGAACTCAAGCCTGAGATGAAATGATTTTATCTTTGTATCTAAAAATACAACTCCTACTTTAACAGAAAACTTTTTCTACTGTATTTAATGGTAACAGGAGCATTAGCAGTTTAGCAGTTTAAAGAAAGACAAGACAGACACTCAAACTCTCTAAAAATTCTAAAGAATATTTCCCCTTAACCTACATCCAAGTCTGAATCATCCTTGAAATATTTCACCAACTACAGGAGAGAAGGCAATCTCTTAGGCTAGGGCACTTAAGCTGGCAGCTTCTTATTAGGGGGCTTGTTAGGAATGCCTCCCAGTACTAAGAATTAAGGAGCAACAGGGTTTTTATCCTTACCTAGTTGAGAGCTGTCCCTGCCCATGGCAGGGAGATTGAAGTAGATGATCTATAAGGTCCCTTCCAGCCTAAGCCATTCTATGACAATAAAATGAGAATCACAAGCCTGAAGGACACTAGGAAAAGTAACTGGAAAGGAGTTGAAAGGCTACAGACCCTGCCTGTGTATTCCTCAGAAGGCATTTCTACATTTGCAAAGATGGTGAGCATTGTGGAGGTTATTCACTTGCCTGGGACTTGTCAGTCCTTCAGCAATGCTGCTGAGTCCCAAACTCCATGAGGGCTCCTTACAAGAACTGGTGCACAGAAAGTGCATGGTAGAGATAAAATACTGAAAGAGCAAGGACCATGGAGCAAAACATGTTAGGAAAGAGTCTCCACACTTCCAGCATTGCCACAACAGAATTTTAGCCCCTGTGGACATTAATCGCTTCTTTAATAACATAAACATAACAACACAGCACTGTGTCACCCTACTTATAAGTTCACAGGTAATTAGTATAAGCCTGGCAACAGGTGTTCAGGTTTCAACTCTCAATCTGCTCTTAAAATATGTTAAAATACATATTCCTACTTTCCAAGCATTGAAAGAAGCTCCCTCCCTATGCCAAAAATAAGCTTCATTCTTAGGCCTAAAAGTCTTCTTACCATAAATCACAAAAGCAGTATGAAAAACATATCTCATTCTGGGAAGCCTTTAATTGCTATATGCATTTTGCCTCAGTCTTGAAAGCAAAACCAAAGAAAATCCCAAACAATCTATACTGGCATGTTATTGTGCCAGAAAAATTGACAATTTAATTTGTCTAAATTTAGCATATGGGAAGCAGCACGTTTCAGTGGAGCCTAAAAATATAGTTTCAACCTCAAATTAAAGAAACAAGCGATTTCCCCTAAGAAGCACAACTGCTTCTCCAGAGAAGTCTCTCAAATGATTTTGCAAGTCAACTTAGTACTTCTCATAGATACAGGTCAAGGGGCAACCCTATTTCATAAGGGCTGACCTCCTGTACATCAGCATGCTTTGGCATTTCATTTGATTACTTCTGGTTTAGAATAAACCAAACCAGGTTGGAAGAGACCTTCAAGATCATCGTGTCCAACCCATCAACCAATCCAACCCACCTAAACAACTAACCCATGGCACCAAGCACCCCATCAAGTCTCCTCCTGAAAACCTCCAATGACGGCGACTCCACCACCTCCTTGGGCAGCCCATTCCAATGGGCAATCACTCTCTGTATAGAACTTCTTCCTAACATCCAACCTAAACTTCCCCTGGTGCAGCCTGAGACTTTGTCCTCTTGTTCTGGTACTGGCTGCCTGGGAGAAGAGACCATCACCCACCTGTCTACAACCTCCCTTCAGATAGTTGTAGAGAGTGATAAGGTCACCCCTGAGTCTCTCCTCTTCTCCAGGCTAAGCCCAATAATCTATGCTGAACTAGGACAGAACTTCTAATCTTAATATAAAGGTTCAGAGATGGATAATTCACCATTTCCTTTGGTACTTGATCCTAATGCTTACAGATCAGTCCATTACTCTGTCTGTCTCATAGGTAAGGATTATTTGAGTTCTCTCTGGTATTCACAGAACAGTAGCGCTGACTTGTCAGTTTGAGATCTTAAGTTTCTCATTATTCCATTTCTTATTAACTTCACTTAATATGCTTTTTACTTCTTAAGTGTAAAGCTTAGCATCAGACTGAATTGGAATCTATTATGTTTGAATGAAGGCAGGATCAGTATAGATAATCCTGTATTACTCCCTGCCTTCATTATTTACCATTTTGGTAATCTTTGTGTCATTTGCAAATTTTATCACAGTTCCATGTGCTCCAGATCAATGATGAAACTGTTAAATGGTGTCAAGCACAGTGCTGATCCCTATGAAGCTGCACTCTATTATTATGACTCATTTTTTAGGTTTGTCAGTTGGCCAGTTCGTAATCCTTTTAACTTGTGCTGCACTGATACAGAGCAGTGCTATTTCTCAAACCGGAATGTCATGAAATGCAAGGACCTGTCTTTCTAAATGGCCTGTTACAGCTATACCTTCACCTTTATCAGCCAAACCTCTGAACTTCTTTAAATATTGAAATTAAGCTTGCTCAGATTTATTTCCTGTAAAGCTACACATACCAAAAATTGCCTCCCTATTGCTGATTTCTTTGTAAATCAGACTTTGGAAAGACTTTAAAATCCTTCCCAGGACTGGGGATGTTCTATCCATAGTTATTCCAAATCTCTCCATGTTCATCTCCAGAACAGAAGATTCCTGAACACAAACAGACATGTGATCTTGCCATTAACCATTCTTATCATGTCCTCCCCTGAGCAGAAATAGATATGGCAAGAATAGTTCGTGGTGCAAGTGCTGATGAATTAATACAGTTAATGCCATTGTGGTTTTGGTACAATATTAGGATACACAAAAATGCCTTTCATTGTATGCCTACTGTAAACAAAACAGGTTTTCCTTGCCCTTCTGATTAAATTTTCTGGATTTCATACAGAGACAGCTATAGGATTTCAGTATCTTTAAAAAGGAGAGTGTGGTAACCCAGCAATAAAATCTGTGAGAATCTGAACTTCAGATGTTGAATAACATCCAAATACTGCCCTTTAGTATAATTTTTCATTCACTCATTTTGTGCCACTGTATTTCACTCTATACTGCTGTGACAATCCCAATGAAGAATTTGCCAAAGCAAACACCTGAAATTGTGCAAAAGTCAAGAATAAAAGATAAAGCAGGAACATGTTCAGAGAAAGGCCACAAACGAAATACATTGCCTACGGGTATTGGCCATCCAAAGCGTCGTGCATGTGCCAAAACTCCAGCAAAGTGTCTCAAGTAACATTCCACCTAAAACTAAAAACTATAAATAGAAGCACACTTAGCTCTGTTCCCTGTCTTAAACTGTAGGTAGTAGCCAAGGTTAGCAGTAGAGATCCTGATGACAGTACTTGGCTATTCACACCCTCAATCTACAAATCAAACTGCTCTGTGACAGAGCTAAGGCTGTTGTCTTTCTACCTCGCCCAAAAAAACCATACATGCCTCCAGCTCAACAAGGGAACAGCACAAAAAGCTTTCAGTGAAAACATTAACAAGAAAAGGAAAAGAAAAAAAAATACCATGACACTATCCATATTTGATTAATTTGATTCTAATAGTTACAAACAAATTTTCATTACCCCCTGTTGTTGAATTTTTAAACAAAGACCCCCAAAACATGCCATCCCTTTTAATGCTGCTTAGCACCTTCCTCCCCTGTAATCAACCCTACAGTAGACTGTGACTCAATGTGAGTGAAGGCATCAGACTGAGCTGTATGTAATTACCCATTTGATCCTATTAAGACACTGAATTCTAAGATTATGAGGCTGAGGACTGTGTATTGGTATGCTGCCATATACACAGGTACCCCAGCAACTTCACCCTGGAAAGCTACCTACAGTTAGTAGTTCAGCTCTAAAACAAAGGTACTTATTACTCAATACATTACAGTAATAGAACTGTTATGCATAATTCATTGCTTTTAACAAGGTTAATGTAGAGAACAATACAAAGGAAAACTCTAGGAGTGTAAAATATCCACATATAAAATGTATTTTTAATGTCACTAATGAACACATTAGCACAGAGGTATTAATTCACTAGAAAGATGTAAAATATACATATGTGAGCCAAATCTACTTTTGAGGAGTTTCAAGAATTTGATTTTTCATTGCTGAATATCTTAAATGTCTACATAACCATTTATGATGAAATTTATAACAGCATAACTGATGTGAAAATACTGAGAAAAATATTCAGCACTGCAGAAGTGTACAATACATTGTCAGAGCAGAATTCGGCACATTGTGTTAGCAGCAATAGTAAGATACTTCATTTGCAATCCCAAAGAAATCTAGTGACTTAACTCATCAGGAAAAAACCTTCATTCTGAAAAATGTACACACATGCTCCCACAGTATTCAGATAAAGAGCCCTTTCAATCATTTTATGCTCATTTATATAATTTGTTTCTTTGCTACCTGACACATACAGCCTTCAACTATTAACATGAATTGCAGAATTATTAATCAATAATCTACACTTAATTTTGAGATTTGTTTCTGTTAACTTCAATATACTTGTGTGAATACAGTATTAGAGACATGTAGCTCAGTCATCTAAGAAACAGAAATCATTCTACACCAAGTCTCCAAAACCTGACTGAGTTCCATCCTCCTTTGCAAAGGACAGCCAACTCTGTCACTAAGGGGAAGGAAAGAGCTTGCAGACTCTGAGCCATATGTGCTCTTGATCAAAGGAAAGTACAGAGATGAAGGCATTCAGTTGCCACCAGTTGAAAGTTTTATTAAGAATTACACCTCCACAGCTAAAGAAACACACAAAGAGCAAGCTAGGAGGTAGCTGAGATCCTAACTGTTTCTATTCAAGCCAAAGCTACTCAAACATCTTCTTCCTCTAGATAACCTAAATTTTCTAGATAACCTAAATTGAAAAAGTACCCTCCTCCAGTTGTTCCTTGTAATGGTGAACAATGAATTATGAACAATCAACCCTGGATTTTAATTTTTAATTAAAAATCAAACTGTCTTGGCAACTCTGAATAACAAACAACATCCTTAACAACTCTTCCCTCAGAATCCAGCACTACTGCTCTCCTGGGTACCACACAGCAACTAAAGCCTTTTGCATTGGTCTGTAAGAAAAACAATTCCATGGAGGCAGGTAGGAATGATGGGGGTCAGTGTTTGAATCGTGGGGGTAAAGGTCAGTCTTGATTCCAACTGTAATTAAACACTGCAATTACACAAAAGAGAAAAGTAAAAATTCATAGTAGTGTGAAGTGAATCAAATATCAACTTCAAATTACATTTTTTGCTTCATTTAGAGATCACCTCATACCTTTTATTATTACCTGGGAAATGGCATTTGAAGTCAAAAAGCAAAAAATTGTAATTATGAAATTATTATTTTCTATTAGCCCTAGGAATAATATTAACAATGCCATTCTTTTCTCTGAAAGCACTGTCCAAACTAGTGCACAAGGATATCTGAATGGAGGAAGGGAGAGTACAAATATGCTTTGCCTTAAAAATCATCCTTGAGGCATCTTGCATTTCAGTGGCAAGAATCAAATTCCATAGGTCATTGGCATATAGTGGCAAGGGTCCATTTGTAAGGATTTTTGTGAATGTTGTTGTCCTTTGTGTATAATTCTTAGTTATACACAGTGTCACCAGCAGCACTGAGTGCAGCAGAATAGAATAGACTAGAATAGACTAGACTAGACTAGAATAAACTAAACCAGGTTGGAAAAGACTTTTGAGATCATCATGTCCAACATGTCATCCAACACCACCTAATCAACTAAACCATGCAACCAAGCACCCTATCAAGTCTCCTCCTAAACACCTCCAATGACGGTGACTCCACCACCTCCCCAGGCAGCCCATTCCAATGGGCAATCACTCTCTCTGTGTAGAACTTCTTCCTAACTTCCAGCCTAAAGTGGACCAAATTGCTTCATATCATATATTAACATTCATATATCAAGCCCCAAACCCTTGATTGTGAGAGAACCATTCTAGAAAGCTGCAATGACAGCCTACATTAGATGACAACACACCATCAGATGGCAAACCCAGTGCTTGCAATATTAAACTACTTCTAAAGCACACACAATAAGGAAGATCATCATCAAGTTGGCATGATAAAGGTCTATTCTTCTCCTAAAGTTAACAAAAACAACTTCTCAGAAAAACAGTAGTTAAGAAAATGTTTAAAAACTTGTTCTACAGCTATACTTTCTTCACATGACAGCCATCAACAAGGTTACAGAGAAGTACACACACAATTTGATAGCAAACACTTCCTTCTAGTTGACTTCAATTGATTTCCAGTATTTCATATTTCCAATGTGTTTATCCCTACTCGTTTCCAGAGGGACTTTGAACTGTGCCATTGAATCTGTGACACTACTGAATACATCATAATACTACTCGTTTATTAACAGCTTGAGGAAAGTGTTGAAATAGAAAATGAGAACTTCTATTTTCACGGCTTACTGCACTGGGCTAACCTAGCTGTATACTTCTATACCTTTGTGCTGTTACAGAGCTGTTTCAGCAAAGAATGTTTAAAATAAATATTAAAAGATCAAAAAGATGTAAATAAACTAACTTTAAGATAGAGTTTTCAGTTTAGTTAGTAGAATGATTAAGAGAGAACAAGACATATTATCACCAACATTTAAATACAAATATGTGAGTATCAGCTAATGTGGATGCCTGCCAACATTTAGTGAAAGAATATCCAAATAGTCCAGCATGACACTCTAGTATATATATGCAGCCTTTGCAAAAACAAAGTCAGGAAGCTAAGGAGGTGAGGAGTACCTTGGTAGAATTTAAATGCTTTGATCTGACAACTAGGCTTAAATTCTGGAAACTGCAACAGGATTTATGACCCATATAAGAGTTCAGCTCCCTTTGTACCAAGAATAATATTCATTTCTGTATTAGTGAAACAGCAGCACAGTACAACTGACAAGCATAAAATTATGCAGAAATTATTACTGAGAGCTAAAAGAGGGAAGAAACCAAGAAAAAGAAAGCATTATGTATTACCCCAAATGAGTCTACCATGTAGAACAATGCAGTCTGTAAATGACAGCTTCTCTCAAAATCCATCGCTTCCTTATGGTGGATGGCTAAACAGCCACAACAGGCATTTGTCTGACACCAGAAATGCAGGAAATAACGCCAGCAGTGTTTGCCTATAGTGCAGTGTAGCTAATACTAACTTGGAAACATCTAAATCTGCTGTTAGTTGCTCTGAAGCACATCAGCACAGCATCCTTCTCAAAGAAATAACAGAAAGTAATCCTGATAGAGCTCCATACTGCCCCACCACTGCTTCCCCAACTACAGCTAGCAGTCACAGTCATCTCCAGCATCCATAGCTGCAGAAGAAGTGGGGTTTAGCTCTGGTTCTATCAGTCCAGAGCACCTGGAAACAGCCACCTCAGAGCAGCCACAGTCCAAGCCCAAGGAACATGGCTCATATACAATGCTATATATACATACACAATGCCCCAAGGATCACTGCTGGGCTCCATGCTCTTTAACATCTTTATTGATGATCTGGATGAGGGCATGGAGTCCATCATCAGTAAATTTGCGGACAACACCAAGCTGGGGGCAGGAGTTGATCTGCTAGAGGGTAGAGAGGCTTTGCAGAGGGACCTCGACAGGCTGGACAGATGGGCAGAGTCCAAGGGCAGGAGATTGAACAGATCCAAGTGCCGGATTCTGCACATTGGCCACAACAACCCCATGCAGTGCTACAGGCTGGGGTCAGAGTGGCCGGAGAGCGGCCAGGTAGAGAGGGACCTGGGGGTACTGGTTGATGGTAGGATGAACATGAGCCTGCAGTGTGCCCAGGCAGCCAAGAGGGCCAATGACATCCTGGCCTGCATCAGGAACAGTGTGGCCAGCAGGAGCAGGGAGCTCATTCTGCCCCTGTTAGGTCACACCTCGAGTACTATGCCCAGTTCTGGGCCCCTCAGTTTAGGAAGGAGGTTGACTTGCTGGAACGAGTCCAGAGAAGAGCAACAAAGTTGGTGAGGGGCTTGGAACACAAGCCCTATGAGGAGAGGCTGAGGAAGCTGGGGTTGCTTAGCCTGGAGAGGAGACTCAGGGCTGACCTTATTGCTCTCTACAACTACTTGAAGGGAGGTTGTAGACAGGCAGAGGTTGGTCTCTTCTCCCAGGCAACCAGCACCAGAACAAGAGGACACAGTCTCAGGCTGCACCAGGGGAGGTTTAGGTTGGATGTTAGGAAGAAGTTCTATACAGAGAGAGTGATTGCCCATTGGAATGGGCTGCCCAAGGAGGTGGTGGAGTCACCATCATTGGAGGTGTTCAGGAGGAGACTTGATGGGGTGCTTGGTGCCATGGTTTACTTGTTGAGGTGGGTTGGATTGCTTGAACGCAATGATCTTGAAGGTCTCTTCCAACCTGGTCTGGTCTATTCTATTCTATTCTATTCTACCAAGACTAAGAAAGTCAGGTGGGATTGACTGGCAAATCCTTGACAATTTTATATCTCAAGCTTGTACTTCCGCAGCACAATTTTTCAAAAAGCTTATTAATACTCATGAAGCACAGATGGATTTTAGATGACCAGAAGCATATTCCTGACACTATCTATTCACTAGATCTGCCAATCACCAAATAAAAAGCCTTTTTCAAGAACAAAACTCCAGCTTTCCAAAGCTAAGCTATTTTGCAGCCTGCCCTTTTAGTCACTGAGCAGTCTGGCTGTTCTACAAAGTGCAAGATCCTTAAAAGCTGGGCCTCCACACAAAGACCAGAACTGTGAGCAGGATTGCTCTCTTGTATCTGTGTGCCCTTGAAAATTGAGTCAGTTCCCATCTGCCCAGCAGCCCCAAGGTGAGCATAGCAGGGATAAGAACTAAATAAAATGTCACAGGCAAGACAGACATTACAAATAGCAGTACAGCGTCAGCAGGGAAGCACAGTGCATATGGATTTCAGGTGCACTTCAGTGTCATGTAGTGGTCTTACAGGGGTAAATTGAGCATCTAACTGTGGCTTACACAGTCCTCTCTGCTTTAATAAAAATGGAAAAGTGAATATAGAATTTTAGCCTGACTATGCTGAAGTTCCGTTCTACAACAATAGCTTTAAAACATCGATGTACTCACACTTTCTTTTGAAATTATTTCAGACACCTAAACAGAAAATTAAGCATTTGGACACAGTGATTGTGGAGCACCTCACACAAACCAGAAGGTGAAAATGCTTTTGTCTTTTACAGTTACAGTAACAGATAACAGTTCATTTATTGAGGCCCATTTATTTAACATTCTAATAATACTATGCATTAATGCTGTTCTTCACGTCAAACAGTTTATGATGTGTAAGCCAGAAGGTCCTAGGACAAAAAAAAAGAGAAATCATGTAAAGAAAGAATAAAAGTAAAGCAACTTCTTACTAGTCAATTTTATCTCCTGAGTTTTGTTATGCCTGGCAGATGATGGGTTTCTTCTTCTTCACACCAGAAAATCCTATTACAGGAATTTCTCCAGTGCCCCCATAATTTCTTCTCCTTAACATCTCCCCCACTGCATATCTAAAAGTTAACATAGAGTGAAATAGAAAACGTGGTGTCCGTCGTATAAACCTCCCATCCTGTTATACTCGTACAGCAGAAACCAGAAAGAAGACCTGGAGATCAGTGGAGTGGAATGGAATGGAGTGATGCTTTCATTGGCTAGGTGGAAAATATCAAGATCTGTCTTGTTTTTTCAAAAATGCTTTTCACCATCTGTGCTCATGGCAATTTCATTCTGGGCCAACAAATGGCCTTTTTTAGAATAGAACAGAATAGAATAGAATAGAATAAACCAGGTTGGAAGAGACCTTCAAGATCATCGCATCCAACCTATCATCCAACACCACCTAATCAACTAACCCATGCAACCAAGCACCCTGTCAAGTCTCCCCCTGAACACCTCCAGTGACGGCGACTCCACCACCTCCCCGGGCAGCCCATTCCAATGGGCAATCACTCTCTCTGTGTAAAACTTCCTCCTGACCTCCAGCCTGAACTTCCCCTGGCGCAGCCTGAGACTGTGTCCTCTTGTTCTGGTGCTGGTTGCCTGGGAGAAGAGACCAACCTCTGCCTGTTTACAACCCCCCTTCAGGTAGTTGTAGAGAGCAATAAGGTCACCCCTGAGTCTCCTCCTCTCCAGGCTAAGCAGCCCCAGCTCCCTCAGTCTCTCCTCATAGGGCTTGTGTTCCAAGCCCCTCACTAACTTCGTTGCCCTTCTCTGGACTCGTTCCAGCAAGTCAACATCCTTCCTAAACTGAGGGGCCCAGAACTGGACACAGGACTCGAGGTGTGGCCTAACCAGTGCAGTGTACAGGGGCAGAATGACCTCCCTGCTCCTGCTGGCCACACTGTTCTTAATGCAGGCCAGGATGCCATTGGCCCTCCTGGCCACCTGGGCACACTGCAGGCTCATGTTCATCCTACCATCAACCAGCACCCCCAGGTCTCTCTCTGTCTGGCTGCTCTCCAGCCACTCTGACCCCAGCCTGTAGCACTGCATGGGGTTGTTGTGGCCAATGTGCAGAACCCGGCACTTGGATGTGTTCAGTCTCATGCCGTTGGACTCTGCCCATCTGTCCAGCCTGTGTTGATAAAGCAGACTTAAGAACAGACACTTCTTACGAAACCATCACCTTTGTTATATGTTAAATCAGTATAGATGGGTGTTACAGAAGTGAAACATCAAACATTTTCCAAAGATATGTGGATGACCACACTGGGACACAAGTGTGCAGAAAGCATTGTATATTTTCTGCTCCCAAACCCTTTTTACAAGAAAGGTGATATCTGCAGATACACTCACAAAGAGAAATACAGATGTACCAGTTCAGCGGAGAGGAGGAAATCATAATGTCATTTGTCACATCTCTGAGGTAAAAGGGAATCTTTTTCTCAAAAAAGCAAAGTTAGACTCTACCTACAACTACCTTCAACATTTATCTACTTTGCAGTCAGCAGCATTGTTTTTAGCAAATGCATTTTGCTCTATACTTATTGCTTCATTTTGCAGTTTTCTAATAACGGGAATCGTCATAATTTCCATTTTCAGGAAGTACCAAATAAACCTCCCATTGCTGTGCCACTCTCCATCACTGGTTTATAGCCTGTATAACCCAAAATAACTTTCTATTAGTAGAAAAACTGTACTAAATCCTCACCCAGAAAAATTTAAAACTAATCTCGTATTTCCAAACTATGTATATGAAGCATTCTTTTTATTTTTACATGCAGACCTAAGCTCAGAGCATTCTCTCTCTAGTAAGAAGAGAGATTATCACTATCACTTAAATCACACCACAAGAAATAGTGTTGCAATTCTGCTTAGGTGCTAGTGATTTTATCAGCTCCTACAGGAAAATTCAAGGGTGGAGTTTGGCAAGCTTTAAAATAAAGGATTTTACGCTTAAATCTTAGTATAAAGCTTACAGACTTGATTTAGTGTTGATTAATAGAAGCAAGAATGCTTCAACTCTCAACTAAGCCACAGCTAAAAGGCAGATGAGAAGATACAGTTATGTTTATGTTACAGAAATTCAAGCATTTTTGCCCAATGGATAGCTATCAAACATCTTGTTTTAGTTTATGCATTACCTACAGGAAATACTTATGTGCAAGTGAACAAACAATATACAACCGGAAGGAACACAAGTTGAAGGATAAAATGTTACATCTCTGTAACAAATGATTGTGTAGCACTATCTATCTCCCAGTAGTTTCATGTCATTAACATCACCTCTTTTTCATCAGAGTATGAATTTTCATGATGAAAGTCTTTATGTAACGCTAATCTTTCTATCATGACCTGAGGGAATATACTGTAATAATACTAGAAATCTTCATTTGTTTCTTCATTCACTAATTCAAAGATGATGTCTTGGTTTAAACAGAGCTAAATAACAACAATAATAAAAAAATACTAATGGGCATTATGCCATGCCTTTTCAGCTGCCCCTACAGAGACCAAGAGCACAATTTTTTTATTGTAAGAAGCAATCACCCTCTGACACAGGTTATGGCAGTATTATCATCATTCACTGTTATCCTGAAGTCACACCATCATGGAGCAGTAAGTCAATGGGAGCCCCATCACTGAGGGCATGCTTCCTTCTAAATGCTGGACAGCTAGTAAAAGGCTCAAGAGGCAACAGAAGAGCTCTTGTACTAGAAACATTAGATAAAGAATCTGGAATCTGGCTACAAGATGTTAAATAATTGCAACCATGACAAGGACATATTTTCAACTCTTTACAATTCAATTCTTGCCATGTAAGCATGCTTTCTCCAATTGCCTTCAAATGAAAAAGCAGAAAATTCAAAAGCACACAGACAGATCACTTGAAGAGTTCGGGCAAAGAACATGGCTGCTGCTTGAGGACCTTTCACAGAATCATTCAGATTGGAAAAGACCTCTGAGAACACCAGGTCCAATCATTAACCCTACTCTACCAAGTTCACCATATGTTGCTAAGCACCACATCTAAAGGACCTTTAAACACATCCAGAAGTGATGACTCAGCCACCTCCCTGGGCAGCCTGTTCCAATGCTTGACCACTCTTTCAGTGAAAAATATTTTCCTAATGCCTAGCCTAAACCTACAGTGGTGCAGCTTAAGGCTGTCCCCTCTTGTTCTACCATCTGTGAGAAGACACCAGCATCTACCTCTTTATATTGTCCTTTCAGGTAATTATAAAGAGTGATAAGGTCTCCTCTCAGCCTCCTCTTCATCAAACTAAACCATCCTAGTTCCCTTAGCCACTATTCATCAGACTCATTCTCTAGGTCCTTCACCAGCTTAGCTGCTCTTTGCACCCACTTCAGCTCTTAAATGTCCTTGTGTACTGAGGTTCTAACCAAACACTATACTCGAGGTGTAGCCTCACCAATGCCGAGTGAATGGGAACAGTCATTGCCCTACACTATTTCTGAGACTCCAGGATGCCATTGTCTTTCTTTGCCACCTGGGCACACTGCTGGCTCATATTAAAGGGATAAGGAATATGAATCCCCCTCCCAACTCTTGATAAAATGGGGGGAGAAAGACCATCAACATTTCTGAGCGGTCGAGATGAAGATGTCGGAAAGCAACAATGGTAGTATTGGGGGAAAAGATCCAAAGCCAGATCAAGGTAATTTGTGGACTTTTCTGCTAATGACAGGCAGGGGTTGGGAAACACAGCTGCCGGCAACACCCAGCAGCATGAGTGGCTGACGCGGCAGTGAGGGGGCTGCGCTGGGATGCAGTGCGGTTGTTTTGACACGTGGGGTGACACTTGGCACAGTAATGTCGTGTGAGAAGGAAGAGCTAGATCTCAGCTACATAGGTCAGACAGTCGCTCCTGACTGACACCTGGGGCAGCACGGGGAGCGTTCAACGGAGAGCGAAGGGGGTGCGCACTGACCACCCCGGTGAGGACTAATGCCTCTACCTAGACTGAGCTGCCGAAGGTAGCAGACACTGAGCTGCAGCAGTGCCTCTCTTGGGGTGGAGATGGGGGCAAGCTTGCCTGTGAAAGGTGTGCTCAGGTAGAGGACCTCCTGCAGCAGGTGGCTGAGCTGCAGGAGACAACCAGAAGGTTGTGAAGTATAAAGGAAGCAGAAATGGCGACAAACAACATGATACAAGTGCCATCTACACTGAACCCACGGCCTGTGGCCAAACAGCCCCAAACTCCCCCACCAGAATAGCCAGAAACAGGGAATGCCAGCAAGGGTGGGGAGTTGCAAACTGCAAGAGCTACAACTAGCAGGAGGAAGAAATTCCATTAAAGTCCAAGGTGACCCTGCAGAATCAATTCATGGCTCTGCAGACAGGAGGACAAGAAGCCTGCATCCGGTAGGTCCACAGACACAATCAAGATGGCCAGATCAGCTCCCTGTTGTATAACTACTGTAGCAACAAAGAAGCAATGGGTGATAGAAGCATCCATTTGCTGTCCCAAACAAGAAGCCAGAAGGGTGTGCTGCTTACTGGGGGCTTGCTCAGGGATGCAAGGGAGAAGTCGCCTGACCTCCTATGTCCCATTCTTGTCCACTGCTGGTGTTTCATGTGGGCAGCAATGACACAGAGCATCAAGGGGGACTACAAGGCACTGGGAGCAGCAGTGAAGGACTTGGGAGCACATGCTCTCTTCTCATCAATCCGCCCAGTAAAGGGGAAGGGGTTTGAAAGGGCTACTAGACTAGGGAAAGTCAATAAGTGGTTGAGGGCTTTCGCTATCTAAACTGTCCTCCTTGCTGAGTGTTAACTTAGGCTCCGCAAGGATCTGTTAACCACACCTGCTAGCTCTCCTGCACTTTGTAGAGTCTGATATTCCTCAACAGCAAGTCAGTTTGGTCCTCAAAAGATCTGTACTTGTAAGGGTTAAAAGAATTTTAAAGATTTTAAGTCATATTTTCCATTGGCTAATCATTACTCAGCTTGAACTCCTGATGGTGAACTCCTTGACACTAATGAGCCTACATCTGTTCCTCTAATTCAAAATTACTTTGCTCTATGAGCTACTTTTATTAGCAGACCAATGACCATAATGAATTTTTGACAACGGACAGTTATTGAGCACAAATCAACTTAAGCAATTCTTCCATCAAGTTTAACTGTATTGTGTTAGAGGAAGTAATTGATTGCTGCTGTAAACTTGTGCCTCCCAGGCAAGCTGATTTCTTCTCATGAACAATACAAGTAACCAAAAGGCAAGCAAACAGAACCCCCAGATGTTGCTTATGGACAGCCAAGCCTATCTGGTATCAAGTAAGCAGACTAAAATTTCTGTCTCAGTGAAAGTCAGGAGGTTAGATTATAAAGCACAAACTAAATGAAACATAAATATTCAAGCAACCCTGAACTACCTAATCTATATGACCTACAGATGTAAAGATATTAATTGGTCCCATGTCCTGTGAGTTGTACTTAATTCTACAAGTAAAAATGCATACGGAAGTCCACGTGTTGCTTTTTCCCCAGAAATATTGCCGTTATTTGGCAGCTGGAGATAGAGTATCCATTTCTCCCCCTATGCACAGCTTTTAACAGCAGCAGTACTCCTATGAACAAGATGGAGAGACTGGAGCAAAACATCCTGTGCTTCAATATATTCTGTCAGGAGTTGAGAAAGCTGCTTAACTTCATGATCACTGACAAAGCTTGAAAACTGACGCCTTCTCTCTGTTCTGTTCAAGTGACCACAAATGAAGCAGTAACACCCTGTTTCTATCAGCTTCGAGTAGGCTTTAACCACTGAAGTTTGCAGATACACTTCTTTTATATACTTAGCAGCAAATACAGTAACAAATAGGTATAGGAAAAAGCAAGCTGTATGTCTTCTAGTATATGAAATATGGTATTTCCAAAGGTAAGGAAAAAAAACCAACTCTAAATTTACCTGCATTTTTTTATCTCAAAATAAAACCATCTCCTTCCTCATCTTAATAACTTTAGACTCCCCTTTACACCCCAGCTGTAAAGCACAGGATGGCAATGACACTTCAAGGTACACAGACAAAGTCAGAAGCAGAACAGTAGGTGAAATTTATGGGTCAGATATGTCAAAAATACCTTATGAAAACCCATTTCCTCTTACTAATAGTCTCTGAAAGCTCACAGGCATTGTCAGATCTTTTCTCAATTCAAGCCCCAGTGCTGATCTGGATATTTATTTACATATACATACATATATATTGCATGCTATATGTGCAGATGCTGAAATATATTAATGTAAAATGCAGCCTCCAAGACATAGATACTGCTGATGTCTGACACTTGACAAGGTCTAAAACAGATGGAAGAAGGGATTCCAACATTTATTTCAAAGGCATTTCACAAGATGCCTGAATTTAAAAATTCATCCCTAATCCCAAATAGGCAGCTGACAGTTATTTCTTGTGTAATGTATTTCAGAAATAACCTAACACGATCACAGCATCTCCAAACCTAACATTCTCATTAAGAAGTGAGCAGGTGGGTTTCAGAGTACATGAAAGCATCACGCTCCTAGTAGAGGTAACCTTCTTTGTCCTCATTAGGATGAGTGATGACAGCAGTGGGGAAAAAAAAAAAGAAAAAGGCAGTATTTTCCTTTTCTTTTTCCCTCCTTTTCCCACTATAGTAACAATAACCAGCAGAGAAGTTTCTTTGCAGCAGATTAATAGATCCACACTGGTTTCATGGTTTAGTTTATTAGACAAGAAGTATCCCAGCTATTTCTATCTTGTGTTTGACTCAAGATGACATAAAAAGAAAATGCTGCTTGCTATTGCAGCATTTGATCCAAAATTCTCCTTTCATCTTGTTCTTACAACTTTGCATTTTGTTTTTCTTTCTATCATTTTTTCCAACAGACTTCAGGATACAAATCAAACAGCACACCGTCAGAAGGGCAAGATTAATAGTACACACCAACAATCCTATGGCAAGACACAGCAACTAAAGTTAGGAAAGACCATCCTTGTGTAAAATCAGCAGGACAAGTAATTCAAAGTCAAAGAAAATCAGAAAAAAAAAATATGGCAATTAAACCAAAACCACCTAGAATTTATACTAGATAATTTAAACCTTTTCCATGACAACTCATGTTATCAGAAGTAAATGCATTTACTCTGGAGGTCCCTTCCAACCGCTAAAGTACTGTGATACACAACAAATCTGCCCTACATGTATTTCCATCTTTCTACATCAACCATTACATATAGCTTCACTAACACTCCTACATTCCCAGGGAATGTAGAAACTGGAAGGCATGTGCCCCTTGGGCCACCGTCAGGCTTACTGGGTCATCCTACTCTGTTGGAAAACATCCCAGAATATTATCTAAAACACTGCACAAGGAGAAAGGAAAAAAACTCCATGTTATTTCACAGGTTGAAATAAAACAAGTCGTACTTCCTAATCGCACTTGAACTTTTTCCTACATGGATCAGTTCCCTGCACCACTCTTCTGCCTGTTCTTCAGTCCTCACACAAGCAACGGAGGAGACAAAATTTGGGTAGCATCCCAGGTCTTCTCACTAACAACACCGCCACAGACTACTGGCTGCAGCAAATTCTGCTGATTTGGAAGCAGTAACAAATGCAAGAACAGGGAGAACTTTCAGATTGCTTCAGTGTCAGAAACCAGGGGGAGTCATGGCTCATACTTTGTGTCCCAAGGGAGAAAAATCAAGGTTTTCTCTGTTTTGTTCCAGACACAAGTACAGCAAGGGAAAGAAGAGGAAGAGCATAGAAGAGCTGATTCAGTCTTGCAAATGGTCCATTTCAGAACAGAGAGGAGCAGCCCATTGCATTTCCAGTCATTATCTAATTCAGTTTTCCCCCTAGCTGGTGTTCTTCAAGCAGCAGGCCAAAAGTCCATGTAAGAACATATGTGGTGATGCAAAACTTGCAGAAATAAAGGATAACCAGAACCAAAAGAAGTGAGTCCCAAAATCAGCAAGCACCCATCTATCTTTGCAACCGATACGTACAGTTAAAACTTTGTTTGGTTCCAAGGTTCACAAATAACATTGTACCTTCAAGAGCTCAAAAGGCAAGAAAACCACTTCTCTAACATGGCAATAAGAAGAGGTCTAAGATATGCCCTAAAGAAGGAAGCTGTAGGCTCTATCACAGTGAAAGAGAACAAAAATCATTCAAAAACTTGGAAAAAACAGTAGAAATTAAATATTCTGCAGTGCATCATAACAAAGGGGGGGGGGGGGAAGGGGGGGTTGAAGTTTCTTAAGGCTGAAATACTGGTTTTGTTTAAAAATCCTCATACAACTTTTTTCAGTTTTGAAAACCAGACATATTCTGGGCATATGAAACCAAAACAGGTATTAGCTTTAATTCCTGCTAATATAGAATGCTAAGGAGGTTGCTCGAAATTAATTTTAAAATATTAATTAAATTCAGTCACAGGACCATAAAATTAAGCAATCTAATATATCAACACTTGAAAAATACACTTGAACATCCTTCCCTAGTGAGTAGTGTAAATTGTCAGTGAACAGTCTAAACTATCAGCTTCTGTAAAATTCTAACACCAACACCTCTATCCACAGAGTTTCAATGATAGCACTTAGTTAACAGCTCAGCTTTGCCTTCCTCAGTCTGTGGGCAGTTCCAGCAGTTCTGTAGCTGGGGATGCTGATGAACACTAGAATGAACTAACTGGCAAAGACTAGTTTCATAGGTCTTGTTCAGAAACATGTGGGAGGTTTTATGATTTATTTTTCATGCTGCAGCTACAGCTTCAGAAAGTCATAGGGTTGGACTCGAAATTTTCCTTGAGAGAAACAGAGAGTATGAGTAACAGAACAGCCTATCCATCTTTTCTTGCCCTCACCTATAGACAGGAGACTTTGAAGGAGAGGGTAACAACAGAACAGTAGTTCTGCATCCTCACAGTTCTTGAGATAAAGTAGGAAAGGGCATTGTGCTTTCCTTGAACCATCACATTTTTTGAACACCTACCTGCCTGAAGCAGGTATAAAAGTCGAACTCTCGCTTTACAGACAGTACAAGAGATGTCCAAGGGTGTGGCATGGTAGAAATACCATGGTGTGCTCTCTTCTGATGGGAGAGTGGGTGAAATTCTTTATAAAGTATTGCTTCTGAACTTACCTGCCATCTATTTTCACTCTTTTTCTCTCTCATCCATTTTTGACTGGCTATGTCAATTTTCTATCCCAGTAAATAAGAGCACCTCATACATTATGCACTTACTGCAATTTAGGGTTTAACTAGTATCATTTCAGGTCCTGAAAACCCAATCTCAGTAACCTTTCCTTTTCTGTTTACCGCATTATACAAAGTCCAAAACACTGAAGCTTCAAGTTCAAGGTTGCAGCCCATCTTTAATCTTCTATTAAGATTAGAGGAGAGCAGTTCTGAAACATTATGGTCCTGTAATTATGAAAAATTAGTAATGATTAGCATAGTCATATTTTACAAACAAGACAGTGCTCTTCCTTCGGCAAGCACAATCAATAGCGCTTTTGTAATATTTGGTTTGCTAAATCACTGGAGTGGAGGGACTTGATGATTCCCTTTTAAACTGATTTTGACTGTTTCGCAGCTGTCTGGTTCTCTACATTTATCATGACACACAAAGGTAAATTAAAAATTCTAAACCATCACCCCAGGGCAAAGCTTGATGGAAAAGTGTGGAACAAGACTCTTTAAACCCAGTAACAAAATATATCCCAACATCATAGGGAAAACACCCTGTAATTTTTCTGTGTGCATTTACCACCCTTGCTCTTTTTAGTAGATGGAAGTTTCATGCAATCTAAGCACAACACACAACTCAAATGAGTGTCTCACACTATTCTTTTTTTGAATAGTCTAATTCAGTTGATCACAGCAATGGAATCTCATATTCATGACGGCATGTGTTTAGGCACAGAGGTTAGATGTCACATCTGTGATTGATACTGTTTGTTTTGTGCTCTGCTTTTCAATAACTCTTCACTTTAAGCAGCATTTTGCTTCTGAACAGGAGTGGGTGTAAGGACACTCAGCATAATGGAATGGGCCAGGTTTAATTCCCTTAATCACTTGGTCAGGGCAACAGAATTAACTGTCCACATCTGTTCCCTCCAAGCACACATGCTTAGTTCTCCCTCTTATGCAATAAAGGAGTGTGGGGTCATGATGCCACATCTAGCCTACCTTTTCCTCCAAAACTGCATCCACAGAGAAAACCCACAGACTGATTTGGGATCAACAGAAACTGATTTTCAACCAAAAAATACTTGTAATGTGACAAAAGCAGGTCAATCTCAAACCTTAAGAATCCTTTTTTACACAGTATGCTATAGACAGAACCCTTGTGCCACTTGTAAACAGCCAAGCAAAAACCCACACTAAAACCCTGACAAAAAATAGCTGCTTACTAAAGGTGGTCTTGCTAGACCTCTGACCTCAGTTAGGGTGAACTGTTCAAATAGGTTCATAATAATCAATTTAATCACAATGGTAAAGATCACATTTGACGTTATTAATCACACTGACAGAGCACTCTGGATAGCTGCTTAACAAAATCCAGGGAGGGTCAGATTCAAATGAAAAGTTTCAAAGGCCATTTGAAATGGCAATTAAATCAGACCCACTGGTTTGTGCTTCTGGCTTGCCTCTCAAACCTTGTATTTCTGTACTTCTGAAAGCAAGATGACAGAGGCCAATTGCTCCAAGCCGCTGGTGTCCACAAAATGGTGATTACCATGATACTCAGTCTCAGTCTGGAAACAGTAATGAGCCACTTCCACTCACCTACTTTTGACATCTGTTCCAACTATGCTTGTTTAAGGATAAACAGACACAGAAATATTAAGTCCAGGAAAAAAAAACAAACAACAGAGTTCACGCTGGGGAGCAAACACTGAATCACCAAAAGGGGAAGGGAGGAGTCACCAACTACCAGGTATGTACAAGGAACAAAACAGAGTAGCAGAAAGGGATCTTCAAGAAAGTGACAAAACCCATTAATTTATAGGAACAGCTGCACTATTTTGTGGTATAAGAAATAAACTAGTTTTGGAAAGAAAGCAAGCAGCTTTCTCCTTTAAGGCCAAGGACTTCGCAACAGGATTGGCAGTAAATGCTACATTTCACCAAGAAGCTGTTCTGTGCAACAGACATCTTAAGACATACTGGATGCAAAAGGAGAAGCTGCCAGGTCAGCTGACAGTGAGAAGGTAAGGGAAAACTTCCCAAATTTATTTCATTAAAACCTGATTAAGGTGTTGGGTTTTTTTCCCTGACTTACACCCTTTGCAGCAACATTTGTGTTGTTTAGTTTGGATGCTGTGACTACTCTCAGCTGGCATTTTGTCCTTTGGCTGACCAGATCTAAGGGTGATTTCAAGATAGCAGGTTAAACACAAAATAATCCCCTCTCCAGACTGTGACAGTCTCTGAAATGAGACAGGAGGTAAGACATCTATTAACTCCCTACTATATGATATTCCACAGGGTAACCCACAAAATTGGAGGCTGAATCTGTCTGTGCAGGAGCCCTGTGGCCCAGGGAACAAGAGAGCAGCCAGAGCAGGGGTGAAGCACCACAGCTCTGGGGCATGAAGCAAGGTAGCAGAGAGCACACCTGAGCTCCAAACTGCCATAGGAGTTTGTCACATCGGTGGTGAAAGCGCAGTGTCCTCCTGGTAACCACTACCAGTTTCTACATATGCAGAACTCAAGACAACAGCACTTCAGACCTATCTATGGACTTCTGATTTTATCATTATGGTAAATAATAAAGGAGTGCAAATGAGGATGATAATATCACTTGTCTTACATGCCGAAGGTCAGAGAGCATGGATTACTTATTCTCCTATGTAGACTAGGGCTCACTCTGTGATGGGGAAGAGTAGACTACAAAGGACACTATTTCCTCTCCCCCAGTTAAGTAGAGACACGTGGTGCTGTGATTCTGCCTGTCTCATCCATGAGCCCACTAACAGCCAAGGAACGCGTAGGAGAAAATAATCAACTACTGTCTGGAGATAAAAAACATATTATTTCTCCAGGGAGCAAGTGCGGGAACCAGGATGCAACAGCTGTTTTCAGTCACACTGTTTTTGCTTGGGACTGCTCCCACTGTGTAATGCTGCCTTACTACAGCTTGAAAAGAAAAGGCCATATTTATAAATAGAGATAAAGAGTTGTGACTGTGTGCATGTGCGCAGCTGGTTGCAATGCAAAAGTAAGGAGAAAACACCCTTCCCAGATACATTAACGCAGAAACAAAGAGAAAATACCCTTCCTACACACATTTATTTTAAAGTGTATGCTAGCATAATTTTATTTCAGACAACTGGTTACTCCATTTTTGGATTGTGTCCTTACTGCACTTAGCAGTATGGAAACAAAAAGTAACTCACAGGGCAAACAAACATTCATTTGAATTTTTAAACAGCCTGGCAATTTCCTGTCTCCATTTCCTATTACAATGTAAAGCAT
The DNA here is from genome assembly GCF_026170545.1 of Melanerpes formicivorus. Taxonomy (NCBI): domain Eukaryota; kingdom Metazoa; phylum Chordata; class Aves; order Piciformes; family Picidae; genus Melanerpes; species Melanerpes formicivorus. The sequence goes on along the minus strand of NW_027142354.1, from coordinate 44,365,452 downwards.
GTTAAATGGAAAAATGTGGTGTGAATGCAAAGCCTCTATATGTGAAAACGTACGGAAAGAGCAGTGAACTACAGAGCAAAGCTTAAAACTAGTTTTCTACCAACACAGAAAAATCCTTGTTACCAAAAAATAAACACACCAGGTGTAGGTAATGAGACAAATTCTCTGTTCTGTATGTTTCTGTAAATTGATCTAGAATTCATCCAGTGAACGCTTAAAGACAGTGCTGGAAACACTTTTTTCATAACTTAAACTTCTAGAACTAGTTGCTACAATAATGTGATGTGCACCTAAACAATGATTCATTTAATAGCATTCAGTCATCACATAATTACATGCACTGTATACAGCAAACATTTAACAATACAGATAAGCCAATTTAGGACAATATGCTCATCCACTAAGCTATTACAGCTTGGAATGATGTTCTTATCCACTTTGAAGTCCAACTTACCATTATTTGTTTAACACTAATAGTGTTCTGAATAAATAAAGTCAACAAATTGAAATGCTATAGTTAATTGTAATTAATGTGGCTGTGCATAAAATCCTACTATCATAAAGAGTAAGATGGCAAAGAAGATAGCTTTGCACTTTGCTAATGAAGTTTGAATTCTTCCACTACAAAACTACTTACCACTACCATCTTCACCCAAATAAAAAATGATCAGATAAAAGTTAACAAAGTGGAGCCTACATTTCATAGAAAACATACCCTTACTGTTATTACTGACTTCATAGGAAGGGCATCTGCATTGTTTGCCTTTCCACATAGGTGTGTACAGACACATACACACATATATATATGTAGGAAAGGCAACACATCTTCTCCAGAAGCCTCATTTATACGGTTTCTAACTGCAGTTTTTGTTGTCTTTTCCCAAGTCTGTGTTCTACTTCTTTCTCTCACATTTCTATATTCAACTCAAATCTGAAAGGGAAAAACAAATCAAAACAACCCACAACAAAACAAAATCAAAGCCAAATAATACAAAGGATTTTCATCTTTATCTATCTGCCTGTATCTCTTGGTTATATAATCACAGCTGTAATCTCTAGTAAATGCAGACTCAATCAAATAGCACAATAATGCTGGGGAAGATGTCTCAAAGCTGTGATGTGTTGTGCAATCTAAACTGACTGCTAAAGCTTCAAAAAGTTTCCTTCAAATGACCAGATGGAAATGCAACCCCTCAAATCTTCTACAACAGTGAGTGTAGCAGGACCCTGAAACATCCGTTTGTCCATCATCTGTCTTGTAAATATTGGGAAGAAAATCTGAAAGAGGGACACCTCCTCAAACATTTCTCCTAAGTCATGCATAAGAGACTGTACCAAAACATATCCTTTTTGAACAAATAACAGGTATTTGTTTGTTTTCTCTTTCGTGATTCAGAAAACCTTTATCTTTTCTAAAATTAAACTGTGAAGTTTCTTCTCTATGGTGAGAGCACTGCCTTCCTGAACACAATGCTATCATCTGCTGACATGCTCAGGTCAAGAAAGATTTTAAAAATCAATTTATCCCATATAATATGAAAACTATGATCAGGATGGGTGATTTTACCCTGTTCTCAAAGCTGTAACTTAACGGACTTGAAGCAGAACTGTTCCTCCCAAGTTATACTAGGAGATGTTCCTACCCACAGAACTATATGGCAGAAATCTGCCAGAGTCCTGAGTGTGCAATACTACACAACCTAGAACAGAATGGCAAATCCTGCCATCATCTGCTTTGTTTCTTCGTGCTATTAAGGAGCTGAAGAGAATGAATTGTTACCATTAAAGAGAGAAATAAAATGTTGTTGTACATAATAAAATGACTTAAAAACACTGAGGCATTGATACTGTATGAATGCAAGTCACATAAGCAAAGACATCTTCCAGTTAATGGTGATCTCTGTGGATGAAGTCAGAAGCAACATATACCACATGGAGTAATGGAGCTCCACAAAGCACAGGCTATAAAAGAAAACACTTTAACATAGTGTTCACAGTTCCTAGCTATCAAAGGGGTACAAGCTGCCAAGAAGTGGTCCAGATGCAGCCTTACTTCTTTTAAATCAACAGACTGGTTAGAAGTGCAATACACCAATACACTGGTAACGCTGCAAAAAAAGAAAAACAATGTAAGAGAAACGACTGAGAACAACAGAGAATTTACAAGAAGGGAGTAGATCCAGCCCTTACTGTTCATACACAAACAAGAAAGTCCGATCTTGTAGAGTTTTATGTAATACTGCATTTAATCCATTTTCCCTGAGTCTGAGGCAGAGCTATTTGCCATCTATTTAAATGTAACACCAGGTGTTTGAACATCACTTGCTAAGCATTCTGAAGACTCCACATTAGGCTGCTCATTTCTATTCAGCAGGGCAGGAATCAAAGCTGACTTAAAAATCCAATATAGCCATCATGGCTTTCTCTCTCTCTCTTTTTTTTTTTTTTAAGTATTATGAAATATAGTATCTTTGAGGATATATTTTATGTGAACTGTAAAAGAATGAAAGAAATCTGTAGCACTTGTAGTCTGAATCACACAGAGAATTGTTATGTCTTGTAACTTCTTCTTCCTGAACTACTTCACCTTTAACAAAGGTGATAAACCACCCACCTTTGATGACCACACTCCTCTGAAATGCTATGCTACTATGCAAATTTAAGGTGATATTTGCAAGTGACTGGGATAAAGAAATACCTCGTTTTATTCAGATCTATCAGAAGAGTTAGGTGCAGGCAAGATTAGATTTTTTAAGTCCGTTTATGCTATTTGCCACATTTACCACACCCTTTGTGAGAGAGAAACCATGGCCAACAGGAAACTTGCATCTTCAGTTGTGGAAGGGTAACAGAGTACACCCATCTAGGCTTCAACATTTCATTTCTGAGAACATAAATAAAAAGCCCATTGCCATAGAATATGGAAGTGAGAATCGTGAAATAAATCCTGCTGCACCATTCCTGACAGCTTAGAAAAGCCCAGAATTTGAAGTGCCAGAAGACTGAGATCAAATATGAAAACTCAAACTCTTCAGAAAAGGCCTGTGACAACACTTAGGTTCAGAAAGTTTGTCCACAATACTTTATACATCTAATTTGGAGATGCAGAGGCATATCCATCCATTCCTAGCCATCACACATTCTTTCTCCTCACTGCTGTCAAAGACAAGGTACTCCCACCCAAGGTACTCCCACCCAGACAAATAAATATGTCTGAAGCAGAAAGACCATCATGTTTCCTCATGTTCTGTCAGCTTGTCACAGATTACAAAGTGAAAAATCTTTTCTCAGGTATTAGACACCCACTATAATTTCTCAAACAGGGTGCCATGCCAATAAAAGGATGACGGACAGTAATACTGCATCAAGCGAGAGGCCAAAACAACTCACCCCAGTAACAAAATCTAAGAATTCCTACCTTTCTGAATCAGTGTAATTCATTCACTTAGATGTCACATCAGAGCCCCATTAGAGGAATGAACCCCAGCTGCAGCACAGCAGCCATTTCTCTTATGACAGGCCTGTCTTACAAAGGCAACAGATACCAAAACAAAGTGAATCCTGCTGTTGCACAGAACTGACTCAAGCAACTCTGCCAACACCCATGCCTGGCTCAGGCTGCACCAGCAAAAGGTAAGTATTAGATGATGACATCATGCTATGCAATTGGTTTTGACATGCCTTGGTCATTAGGAAGCTGTGTGAACTGCTTAACAGACAAAACAATTTCTGTGATTTTCTGCATCACAGAGAAGAAAAATTATATAGTTCAGGATGACAACCAGTTCAGAGGCATCAGGACCATTAACTCTGCCCTCTAAGCTGCCCTCTTGACACTCTGCATGGCCGCAAGCTAGCATCAGCTATGAATTTGTATCCTTCAGTGCAGCAGCTGAACAATAAACAAATTTCCTTCACATCATCTTACCTCAGAAAGCTCCATATGCACTGCATTGCACGTATTTACAACACAACAGCTCTTCCTTCTCAAACGAGGTGCTAGATAACTTTATTACATTTTTCCCACAAGATAATCAAGGATTTAACAGTCGTTGCACAGAAAGAATCGCTAGGCTGAAGATGTATAAGAAACCTGTTAGGATAGGTTTTGCCCCAAAAATGCATATTGTAAAAGTGTAACAGAGAAGCAAATTAAAGAGACAAATGGTTTAGAAAATGCAAAAATAAATTAAGAACGCTTTAAAAGGTTGGGGTATTTTACATTCTCTGGCACAGTAAATTTAAGACTTGCAGACTGCATATATTTATATGCCTAGTTTTTTTGGAGCAATTAAATGCAACCTAATGAGGTACACACAGATATATTTTTTCCACAGCAGTTCTAAACTGCTTTATTTTTAATTTTAAACCACTGAATATTAAAATTATATTATGCATGTGTAGTACAATCCAGCGCTATATTGCACTTTGTACTATAATGTGTTTTGGTTTGGAGTTTCATAATAATAACCCATAACTCTCTTCTGAAAAAAAAATTTCTTTTCAGTCTGTCAGAGATCAGCCATTGGAAGCCTTTTAGTACCCAACAAAGATTTAGAGTCAGTATCTGTATTTCTTTCCAATTTTTACATGCAGATCTTACACTGGGAAACAATATTTTGGTATGAGAAAGCTCAACAGATAGTACAGGAATTATTTAATTCAATGGTATTATTGTTAAATGCCTCCTCTTAAGAATTCATTTCAGACTTCATGGAACCAGTAATCAGAAACTTAACTTCCCACATTTAATTTTCTGAAGGAAATGCTATGTATACATGCATATCCTCCCACTTTTCTCAACACAGGAACAAACTAATAGCCTACATGGTGTAGTGCTTTCTCCAGTATAGATTCTGAGCAGCTAGAAATTTATGTGAGATTGTTTGCCAAGTCTTAACTCGAAGTATACTTTTGTAGTATTACCATCACTTTAAACTATTGACTCATAGGAAAAGACAGCTGCATTATTTTTCTTTCAATACTCATAGATCTGAGACTTTTTGGTTGTTGCTTACTTTCTATTTCTTAGAAAAATAATCACAGCTATCTAATGCTTCATAGATTAATGTTTTGTAGCTAATCTAACTAGGTCAAAATAACAATCACTATACTGCAAAAGGAAAAACAAGACAAAAAGTACTTTGTGAGTAGCTAATGGAAATTCACTTACTACAGAAATATCACTGGCTGATGACAAAACAGATGAATGATTCAGAAATACAAATGTGAAAAAAAAATGTTCTACAAAAAGAATACACATTTGATTTTAGACACAATTTAGAAATGTGTTTACAAGATGTTCTAAGACACAACACATTCCTTCCAATGCCCTTGCAAAAGTCCTCTAGCCCGTAACACGGAAAGCCTTATCCGCTAACCCAGAACACCACAGCCACCACTGTGCCCTGCAGAATATCAGTGCTGCAAGAGCTAAGGATGCCACAAACAAAAACCCTACTAACTCAGAAAATTTAACTTAAAACTAAAACATCACTGAGCTACTGATTTAGTCATCTACAGCAAAGACATATAGCAGAAAGCATTTACTGGTTTCACAGTGACACGTTTGTTTGCATCAGGCCACCAGGCTGGCTGTGATGGTTATTCAAGCACTAAGCAAAACAGCAAATGAGACTTTGCACTGTCCTTTCTAACTGTCAGGCTCAACAATGACATCTCACCTAAAATGTCTGAAAGCTGAACTGGGCTTTGACATCACACATCAATTGTCTTCTTCATGAGCTTAGCAGACTAGGTCTGCTCTTCCAGCTAATTCACTGAAATATCTGTAAGGATCACAGCTCTGTCACCAGGGGTGGAAAAGCCTTCATAACAAAACCTCAAAAAATTATTGCCAAGTTTGAGGGATTTTTAAAACTAACGATTCAGTAGCCACTTGCCATTTGCCCTTCATTAGAATTTTTTTCATTATCGTGTTGCAAAAATCTATTACATTACTGACTGAAGCTATTAATCACTAAAAAGCCACTACCATGTTCCCCAAACTGGGGAATCATCATTACCATTAATTTCAAAAGATAGCATTAAAAGAGACAATATTCAATATTTTACTTGCTAATTCCACTGTAATTTATATTACAAATGCATGCAGGGAGGTTATGCCAGCCTAGATGATTGGTCATTTTTTCTGAGCCATTTTGTTTCTAGGGAAAGCCTCAATAGTATCTAGGGCATCTGGGGATAGCTCCATGGAATTCAGAGTTCAAGGAGCCGTTCCGCAGTGCTGATACAGTGGCAGCCGCAGAGGGCACCTATTTCCGCATTTTAAAAGATCAGTACTGATGCAATACAGGGAAACAAGGAGAGAGGCAGGGCATTCCTTCACAAAGCTATTATAGCTTAAATCTTTCATCTCATTCTATTTCATGTGTGTTCTAGGGACTACCGTGAGGACTTTGCTCCTATTATCCTTTCCTCGCAGATTTTCTGTATCATCTAAAGCATGATCTCTTTTTGGGTGCTTTTCTCTTTCATGACAGGTTCATTCACTAAATATGGACACTTTCATTTTCTTTACACCATATTTGTTGCAGTCTCATTAGATGCAAAATTTCAACTATAGAGTTAGGAGGTTGTTAACAGCACTCACAGAACAGTTCAGCTCATCATCTGTCTTACTCATGATCTTAGCCTCTTTCTATACATTAAGAGCTTGCTTAGACAGGAAGTCTCAAAAGGGGAAAACAGTTTAACAAAATACAAACCAATGTCTCCACCTTGTAGTCACAAGGATTTTTGCACCCAAGTTGCAAACCCATGTACGCTCATGCACAGCCATATATACACATACCTATTTAATCTCAGATACCACTGACTGCCAAAAACCATTTTCAAATTATCCAAGTTTTCAGTTGTCCTGTTTCAAAAGTCCAGCTCAGGAGCTTGAAATATACATTACATTTTAAAGAAACATACCTTGAAAAAGTTGGAGGGTTTTTAGTAGACATCTGTTTAGATCCGGCTATTTCTATTCTAAAGTGCAAGTCCAGCACACAGCAGAAAAATACAGCTGGCAGGTATGTCCACTGCAAAGCTGTCTGATTTGTCCCCTAACTGCAAGACACTATCGCTGGTAATGCAATCAGGCGAGATGGATGGTTGTCTACTCTGTGCTGTCATAGCTTTAACAGTGAGGATTTCACAGCCCCTGCAGATACACTATTTCAATGTTTTATTATTGTTATCATTTGAAAGAGGATTTGGGCTTTCAATGTAGTTTGTTTGCCCTGATTTCTAACCTCAATCTCTCTTGGTGAAAACAATTCAACCTTCCGGGAAGTCCTAAGTGAGAGCAGGGTTGTGCAAAGGGTACCTGAAGTGAAGCACAGTCAAGACCATACAAAAGAACAAATAATCTTTCTAGGCTGGAATTCCTGGGAAAACCAAGAAGATGAAAAGGTCTGAGAAGTCAAAACTAGACCAGAAGGCTGAAACTGTCCTTGTAGGTGTGTCCCAGGAGTTAAAGCAGCTCGGCCCTTGTATTCCAAAATGTCAGCTTTTAGTCAACACACATCTTCAAAGATGACAAGGAAATGGGAAACAAGATGACAGCTGGATTTCAGTGTTTCCACCCACTTTCCATTCAGGAGTGCAGATGCAGTCATGGTCACCAGTGAGGTGCATCTGCCCTGCTCACCAGAAGATTTCAATCTTGTAAAAGTTTGAAGAGAAGGGCCATACTGGGCACTCATTCTACTGAACCTGAGCCTCAGTAATTGAAAGAAGAGTACAGTTCCATGCTGTGCTAAAATCAATCAGTAAATAAGCCACCTAGCTACCATATATTTCCAATAATACAAAGCCATTTTCGTTTTCTCTTGTCCATGTTCAGACTAATCACAAAAGGAGAAGATAGCTTCTATAATAAAGCTGTTTATCTGAAATTAACAATTTGATTAGTTTTTCTTTCCCTCCTATGCTACTGGAACCTCTTGCAACTTCTATCATCTTCCAAAATACTTTTCCCAACTGAAACATTTGCAATTAAAAAAACCAAAACTGTGACGCCAAAAGGTGCACAAGTAGCAAGCCTAAAGACATGCATCTTTATAGGCAGTAAATCCACCTCCCAAATGAATCTTCTATAGCAAGTCTGGAAGGCAAGTTTAGATTGTATGAGTGGGTGAAGTGATCAACAGAATTTTGTCTGCTCTTCAGAGGCAACAGATCCATACCCTTACCTGTGGGACTGCAACAGCTCTTTTTCTAACTGGAAAATAAACCTATTATTCAGTGCATTAGTTTAGCCTGCACCACTGCTTCTGTACTAAAGAAAGGATTGTTTTCCAAAATACAAAAAGCTATTATAGATTTACTATGTGAGCAAACCAATACGTTGAATAGCTGCTAAGTAGGGAAGATGAATAATAGCACGATGGACTCCTGAAGTAATCCAAGTGGAAATAAACACTCATTTGTAACATTCAGCATTTAGCTATAATCTACTAGTAATAGACACAAGTAAAGATTTCACATGCAACAGAAGAAATGGTACCAAGTACTTGTACAGTATCCAGCAATAAGGTAATCAGTCAACTACGAACACTAAAACTGTCTCTATAAAATCTTCCCCCATCAAGGTCATTCTTGAAGGAAGCAGGGTAGGGAAGGGGAAGGGAGGAAGGAAGGGGGAAGGGACAAAAAGTATCACCATCCAATCAAAGCGATTCTTCTAAGGGTTATGGCATAAATGTGAAGAACTCACCACCCACCAACCTGCCACAGAAAGCATTATTCTAAAACTCTCAATGATATGCATACTGTGGCTTCTGACACTGACAGACCTCTTCCTAATAAATCTGGGGAATTATACTCCAAATATTCATGAACTGACTGAACCAAGTCAAATAACCCTTGGTCATGGAGCTTATGTCTTGCAGCTTAAAATACAGCCATGCAAAGTTAATTTTAGAGCAGATAAGTGAAGTCAGAAGGAAGACAGCAAGAAAGATTTTAATCCACATTTTTGCTAGCTCACCACCTGGACCCAGGAAGCAGCACACTAGGCATAGTTCTTCCAGCCTGCCATGCCTTTCAATATTATTTTGTGCAAACCAGGTAGGACTCTGATAGAGTAACACATAGCTGCTCTTGAACTAACAGGAGAATGCCTAGTTTTACTTTTCTTCACACTGACTAAATAAAGAGCAATCTTAAACCAAGTATGGAGTATTCTTCTTTAACCTGGCATTATTTGTGTAATGTGTGGTGCCAGACCATTTTTTTTCCCCTTGCATATGCTAGGTTTGATACATAGCCACCACAACCATGGTGAAGCATCCATTAACTTTATCTGCCACAAATTCAAGCTCATGTATATGCTTGCTGCTGCTTATTTGGAAAACAAAACTTGCTAGCTATAAATTATAGGTTCATCTATCCCAATATTATGGCTTCCTAAGGACTACACAGTATTTCATTACCAAAATTAAAGTGACATCCAAACGTCTTTTAAGTGTCCTTCTTCCAACAGCATCAATTAAAATTCATTGCAAAGGGACAACAGTGGGAAAGCCACTTTCTAGTGGAGCTTGACTTAAGGAAGTGATCCTTTCTTACACATACTCCTCTGAACAACAGTGGGACAGCAGTAACTGTTCGCAGGATCAGACTCTAATAGTCAAACATAGCTAATTCAGGATTGACTGAGTTACACCTAAGTATTGTTATGTTGCAAATTTAAAGATACCTCTACTCCACAATGCACAGGGATTAATTATTTGGTTTCATGGAAGATGTCTAAAGATTTTTCAATACCCAGCAGGTTTCAACCTTACTAGGACTAACCTACAGGACTTATAACACATCCTTCTAGGGACCAGGTAATTGTCAATAGCACGAGACTCTTTGGTATCCGGGACTAGATGGAAAACCTTTGGCAAAGAGGTAGCAGAAGGCAGCAATCACAGCAGCTTTTCAAAAGATCTAAACCCCATACCTCATACCACTTCTTGTCTGTAAGAGCAAGGGAATGGAAAAGTATTGTGGCTTTCCTCTTTACGTGGCATCACCAAGGAAGAAGGCAATGACCACCTGTGCTGGAAGTCTCAAGAGAATCTGAATTCTGACTTTCTCCAAGTAGACTGCAGAGACAGAATGAAACAGCTCTCCTGTGCAAAGAGGAAAGGCCACCCAGAAGCTGGAATGCAACTAATTGGAGTGCAATTAAATCTTAATCTTGCAACACACACTAAGTTAAAGGCCTACAGAACTGGTAACATATAATTCCTATACCTGGAGCTAAAACAAGTTATTGGCAAACAGTGACAGGCACTGAGGAAACTCACAAGCTGCTCTGTAAAAGAGCAATCTATTAAGGACTTATATTTTGGATGGTTTGAGAAATACAGGGTGGGGAATGATTACTGCTCCTTTAAAGGAATAGTGCAGGAAAAAGAAAGGCAATTTAAGCCTGGAGGTAGCTGATACAGAGTACCAGCTGAACTATAAGAACCTACAGAGGCCCCTGGGATTGCTGGAGAGGTGGAAAAGAGTTTCAGTTAGGTAATTAGAGCTTCAATAGAAGAATAAATACTTCACAGGCAATCCACAGGTTCTTCTCACCTCTCACCACTTCTCTTCAGTGGTGACAGCTGCTTGTGAAAGGTCTCTCTCATTCAACTCATTAGTTAGTAATCCTCACTGGTAATACAACAAGGCATACAGTACCACAGGAGCTGCCAGCCCTTCCCGCTACTGCTCCAAGACAGAACACAGGGCTCGAGGTCTCACAGGCACTCATCCTAGTAACAGTGATGGAGCAAAAGGCCATGACTACACTTCTGAAAGAGCAAAGACACACCCCAGGGCAAGCAAAGGAATATTCCAGTTATTTTTCCTGCATTATTCTCCTGCTACTCCTGTTTCATGTGTCAGAGAGAAAGAGACTGACTGCTGTTTGTAACCAGACTCCTGAAGCAGGAGATAGAACCTTAGTAGGGAATGGCTCCAAAGAAGTAGAAGGAAGAGAGCAAACAGCAATCCACTGAGGATTCACTATTTCATGGAATCATAGAATTGTTTTGGTTGGAAAAGACCTCTAAGATCATCAAGTCCAATCACAGATCTAATACCACCATAGCCATTAAACCTTATCCTGAAGTACTATGTCCACACATTTCTTGAACACCTCCGTTCTACCACCTCCCTGGACAGTCTGTTCCGGTGCCTGACTACTCTTGCAGGAAAGAAATTTTTCCTAATACCCAACCTAAACCTCTTCTTAAAGTGAGGGGTTCAAAATTGAACCCAGTATTCAAGATGTGACCTCAGCAGTACTGAATACAGGGACACAATCACTTCCTTGCTCCTGCTGGTCACACAACTCCTGATACAGGCCAGGACGCTGTGGGCCTTGGCCGCCTGGGCATACTGCTGGCTCATGTTCAGGTGGCTGTCGACCAACACCCCCAAGTCTTTTTCTACTAGGCAGCTTTCCAGCCACTCTTCCCCAAGCCTGTAGTGTTGCATGGGGCTGTTGTGACCCTAGTGCAGCACCCAGCACTTGGCTTTGTTAAACCTTGTACAGTTGACCTCAGCCCATTGATCCAGCCTGTCCAGATCTCTCTGAAGTGCTTTTCTACCCTCAAGGAGATCAACACTCCCACATAATTTAGTGTTGTTTGCAGACTTACTGAAGGTGCACTCAATTCCCTCATCCAGATCATTGATGAAGATATTAAAGAGAACTGGCCCAAATACTGAGCCATAGGGAACACCATTTGTGACTGGCCACCAACTAGATTTAATTCCATTCCCCACCACTCTGAGTCCAGCCATCCAGCCTGTTCTTAACCCAGCAAATCATCCAGCTATCCAAACCATGAGCAGCCAGTTTCTCCAGGAGGATGCTGTGAGAAATTATGTCAAAAGCTTTACTAAAGGCCAGATAAACAACATCCACAGCCTTGTCTTCATCCACTAAGAGGGTCATCTTGTAGAAGATCAGGTTCTTTAAGCAGGACCTGACCTTCATGAAGCCATGGTGTCTGAGCTTCATCATCTGATTGCCCTGCACATGCTGCATAATGGTACTGGAGATAAACTGCTGCATGACCTTCCCCAGCACCAAGATCAGACTGACAGGCTTGTGGTTTCCTGGGTCCTCCTCCCATCTCTTCTTGTAGATGGGAATCAAGTTTGCCAAGCTCCGGTCAGCTGGGACCTTCCCACTTAGCCAGGACTGCTGGTCAAAGAGGGAGAGTGCCTCAGTATCCTCAGATGTTTGCCATCTGGCCTCTTGGACTTAAGTACATGTAGGTGCAGTAGGTAATTAACCATCTTCTCTTGGACTATGGGGGCTTCATTCTGCTCCCCATGCCTATCTTCCAGCTCAAGAGGCTGAGTATCCAGTGAACAATGGGTATTAATATTCAAGACTAAGACTAAGGCAAAGAAGACATTGAGAACCTTGGATTTTTCCTCATCCTTGACCACTATGTTCTCCCATGAATCCAACAAGGAACAGAGATTTTCCTAAGTCCTCCTTTTGCTGTTATTTGTTCTCTTTAACATGTAAAGATAAATTAATTTCCAGTTGGGCTTTGGCCCTTCTAATTTTCTCCCTGAGTAATCTCATGACAATCTTGTAGTCTTCCTGAGTGGCCCGCTCCTTCCAACGACCACAGACTCTACTTTTCTCCAGGCCCTTTCTTCCCTGCAACTCACCTTTAGGCATACGGGGACCTTTAAGAGTTCCCTCTTGAGCAGTGTCCAGCCTTCCATGACTTCTTGGCCCCTCAGGACTGCCTACCCAGGGACTCTGTCCACCAGTCTCCAAAACAAGCCAAAGTCTGCCTGCCAGAAGTTTCACCTGTTTTCTATAACAGTAAGATCAGTTACTAATAGAAAGCATGTTGGTTATCAATGTCATGACGTGAAAGAGACTACTCCTCTCCTTGCCCTGCAACAATAAAACAAAGTACCATGAAGTTATTTCCACCTTCCAGAAGCCTTGCTTCAGAAAGATGACTGAGATAACTGTTTGATTCCCTACAAAAATGCTGCAGCAAATTCTGCACAGTGAGTCACTTAGGCATTGGCCCTGAGCACTGACACTGATTATCTGAAAAGATTTGTTCTGTGCAGCTCCACTCTCATGCTATCTCTCAAGCTCAAGTAGGTTCCACAGAAGAAAGAAGGCAACAATATTCTGGATTTAAGTCAGCATCTAAGGCAACAATGTTCTGGATTTAAGTCAGCATCTAAGGCAACAATGTTCTGGATTTAAGTCAGCATCTAAGGCAACAATGTTCTGGATTTAAGTCAGCATCTCTTGGGAAGTAGGAAAGCTGAAAATACAGACAGGCATATAACTTATTCTTTATTCCATAGGTGGGGCCATTAGTGTCAGCTAAGATTTGCACTGGAATACCACATACTTCAGTACTGGTTAATAAAGCTGTGACCTCCACATTTAGCACTGCACTTTTTTTCTCAGATTGCTCTTGTGCCCCCAAGTAGCTGGAGAGAAAAGGAAAAAAGGGCTTATCTCCTTTTGTGGCCAATGCTATACACTCTGTTACCATACATTGCTTTTCAGACTATTAATTATCAACTTGATGGTTTGTTTCTCATAAATCTTCCCTGGAAAGACTTAAATATGAAATGTACACATCAAATGTACACTTATGTTAGGTGCCTTAACTGAAATGCCTAGATGCAGGTTTTAGTCTCAAAAGATTTTCTGCAGTCACAGATGCAGGATAAAGTGAAGAGGGATGTTAAGAATTGAAAAACACTTCCCTATCCTTTTATGGGCTCATGGTTTTGTGGATGTTCACTTTGGTATGTTCTCATGCAAAGCCAGTGCACCAGCCATAGCTCTCTCACTCAAAAAACACAGAAAATTATAAAAGCACTTTCTCTGTGTCAAAACTATGTAGAGAAAAGGTAAGAAAATGTCTTAAGAGAAAGGTCTGTGTTACAGACTTTATTCCTGGCAGCTTCTGAAGACCATGGCTTTCTCAATGTCCCTAGGCACTAAACCAAAACCAAAGGCACCAAGAACCTGGCACATACACCCCCGCAAACATGTAATCTATGCAACTATGAACTAAGATGGAAATTTAATTTCTTTAATTGCCAATTATTCAGCAATAGTAAAAGCAGGTATCTACACAGTGACAACAGAACTAGCCAAACAGCATGCATTGATCAGTGTTTTTAATGACATTTGGGGTTTTTTTTAATATTTAAGTGTATTATGTTGCATATTACTTGTTTTAATTTGGTTGAGAGAATTCATTTAATATTTCAAGTATGAAACAGGTAACATTATTCCCTAGAGAATACTTACTTCTATGCTATGAGAGGTGAAGTTTTTACCTTTGCCACTTTATTTCCATTGGTCTTAAGGCAACATGTCATTTCTCCAGAATCTGATTTGAACACAGTATTTCATATAACATTAGAAAGATCACGGTAATAAGTAAAGTGAACGTAATTTTCAAGATCAAAAATCTTGTCTCTAGTGTCACTGTTCTATCTCAGCATCAAGTACTTCACCTTTCTAAATCATAGAATCAACCAGGTTGGAAAAGACGTCAGAGTCCAACCTATCACCTAATACCTAACACGTGATGACTAACTAAACCATGGCTTCGAGTGCCACATCCAATCCTTCTTTTGAACAGGGACTCCACCACCTCCCTGGGCAGCCCATTCCAATGCCCAATTACTATTTCTCCTCACCTTGAGTCTAAACTTCCCCTGGCACAGCTTAAGACTGTGTCCTCTTGTTCTGGTGCTGGTTGCCTGGGAGAAGAGACCAACCTCCACCTGTCTACAACCTCCTTTCAGTAGAGAGCAGTAAGGTCTCCCCTGAGCCTCCTCCAGGCTAAACAACCCCAGCTCCCTCAGCCTCTCCTCATAGGGCTTGTGCTCCAGACCTCTCACCAGCCTTGTTGCCCTTCTCTGGACATGTTCAAGTATCTCAGTGTCCAATAGTCAACTACTTTGTTTGTTTATTTAAAATAGGTTCTTACCAATTTTTTTAGTATGCAGTACAATACTGGAGCTGTCAACAGCTGTGTTTCAAAGAGATTAGAAAAGCCACTAGGCAATCTATACTTGCAAAAAGATTTGGGAAAATCTGTTACTTCCATTTAATAGGACTTTCTAGGGTTTACTGTTTTATGTGTATTTACACATGAGCCCTATACTACTCTGTAATAGTGGCTTCAGAGCAGAATGTGTTTCCACTTACCATTTATCCGCACCTCTAAACTTACATCATCCACAACACAGTTTACATGTAGCACTCTACAGAGCCATTCAAAACCACAACAGAACCAACACTCCCAGCCTCATTAGCTTAGGAAAAGTGACTTTCCTAAGCATTTTTCTCCTCTTAAATAAAATAATGAAACATAAAATAGATCTTTTATGATCAGTCTAAAGAAAACACACATAAAACTCCTCAGGAGGCATCTCGATTCTTACATAGCTAACCACAGAAGTACACACATGGAGACAAGCTGTTTGCTCTTGTACATATGCAGAATGAGGTAAAACAATGACTTGCAAGGTTTAAGGTGCTGTGCTAAATTTTGGCAGACCTGAGCTCATATCCACACTAAAAGCTGCTCTGAATCTCTCAGGCTGTGCTTCAAAAAATTTGCCCTACCTGTACTCACAAAAGCCTTACATGAATAAGGATGAGCAAGAGAAGACCAATATGTTTCTGTCACTTCCACTGCTTCCCTCAAACAGCCCATCAGCATGAAACCATAAGTTTTTCTGCTTACTGTGCCTGCTCTGCATGCACAGCCATGGTACAGGGCTTCAAATGCTGTCTCTTCACATACTTTACGCAGAAACTTCCAGAAGGACTGTATATAGAAGTTATTTCCATACAGTGTTTCACTGATATATTAATTAACAATTTTGATAGACTCACATGCCCCTCAGAATGGTCTCTGGTGCTTCCCTTGCCTGTGTTGGCTGAAAAAAACAGATAAATCTGGAGAACTGAGAGCAACCGAAAGCTTTTAAAGTTCCTAATGAAGACATAAACGGTGTGCTCCAAACTGCCATCAAAATCCTTCAAGAGCAGCTACTCATACGTTTTATACAATTCTAACACACATCTGTAGTTCTGGAGGATTACGGTTAGTGTTCAGCCTAAATGTACATACTTCTATGCCAAAGAAGTCCCTTAAAAACAAAACTACAATGAAGACTATTACTCAAACAGGGTGATACCTTGTTCTTAATTTCCCCACACTACTTGACAAATGAAAAATCCCCAAAGTCAAAGCCAGCTCCCCACCTCATTGCAACTTCACTTTCCATTTATTAAACAAAAATATTTTCTATGAAACCTGCTTCTGAGTTAAAGAAAGAAGCATGACTTAAGATCAGGCGTTTCTTTAACTATGACCCCAGAACCTGTCTGAACGCTGCCACTGGTGTATGCGTCACATATCCACTTGCAACCTGCTCAGCTAAACATGAGTTCATAATGCACACTTGTGCAGCTTCTTGCGGAAAAACTTGTAATTACATCCCTGTTTGGATCACTACTATGTTATTAACATTCAGCAATAAACATAAAAGTAGAGAATTTATTACTATTCGATACTGAATGTCAATCAATTCCACCAAAAAGAATCTATTAAATAAATACATAAATGGAGAGTATCTAAGCTTAGTGCACTTTCTGCTTATATCTGATCGTAGTGAATTAGTCAGGAAGGTGGATTTAAAACAATGGGTTTGAACTTCAACAGAGTTATGAGATCCAAATGCACACCAAAATTTGTGAGATAAAGTTCAGCTACCAGAGAATGCCCCAAATTACCTCTTAAATCCATACACAGATTAGCTGAGACTGTACTGCAGAAAACACTTACATGTTGCTGTAGCCACTCGGCTAAGTGACTGAATAAGGATCAGGACAAGGAGCTCTTTGAGGCTAGAGAGACAACCAGGACACAGATTTGATCCAATCTGTCATTGTAACAGCCTGATGCAGACAGAGTCATCTCATACTCTACCTCCTACACAAACAAAAAGCAAAGAGCAGCTGTTTTGTGCAGTAAGGTATTAGAAAGATGAGATACTATCAGTTGGTATGAAGGCTCTGGGATGTGATACCTCAGGTCAGAAAGTGTGGCCTAGTTCTGCATATGTTTGTATCAGCAAAAATATCTTGTCTATTGTAGGCCAGTAAGTATTATATAAAATTATTCTTCCTGATATTCTTCTTTCCATGTAAAATTTTAAATAAAGTATAGTTAAAAAGAAAAGAAAAATTATCCTGGAGAACACTTGCCATTTCTATGAAATTCTAACCTTCTGAAAAACCAAACTGGGACTGAAACACCTTATCTTAATCACTTGAGTAGAAATTAATTTAATTTCTATTCTAAGGTTGCACTTCCTGTTGTGGACCTGGGGCAGGGGAGGACAAACCCTTTAGAACTATACATTTACATAAAAGAATATTAATATTTTTTGTCTCATCTGTAAGCATGGGCTCCAGAGGTGCTACTCCTACATGCGCCCTTTGCTAAACACGTTAAGGACTGAGAGATTAAATTCACAATAAACTGCAAACAAACACAAACCAGCTTTTCAAACATCCGTATATTGACTTGAGTGGTCTAACAGTGGCTTGAGCTTTGTCTCCATCTAATTCGACCTTCAGCTTAGTTTAACCTCTCAGACAAGAAAGTCTAGACATTGACCTTGACTGAACTGAACAAATATTTTCCCTTTTCTGTGTTGTTCTAAATAATTCTAAGCACAAGATCACTACAACAGCTTACACCATTATTTATTCTAACAGTAATACTGTTCACAATAAATCTTCTTTGCCTGCAAAATCCAAAATGACAGTCTTTGACAGGAAAATGTCAAAGCCATGACCAAAATATATCACAAGGTGATACATGTGTATATACACACACTGCTGGTTTACCCAGAAATAAAAAAGGGTCTTTAAAGGGCAAAGTAATTTAACTATTAGCCCCCTCAAATCAATGCTTCTGTCAATCTCTGTAACCTAACAAGGAAAAGTGCCTCCTGTATTTTCTTATGCAGCTCTGTGATTTTTATTACAAAATACTAAAAATTAAAATACAGTCCAATTTAATTAGAGGAAACCACCACTAGCGGTACTCATGTGTTAATTTTCCCCAAGCTACATAAACAGCTGAAATCTGATGACACAGAAACAAGATTCTTTTATTTTTATTATCTACATAAAAAATAAGTATGTAGAAAATTATCACAGAAGCACTGTCTTAGCAGGACATGTTTAAAAGGAAGCAGAATAAAAATTCAAACATCTAGATCAAAACTTTTTTTTTTCTTTTTGTAGGAAAAAATATGATGAATCTCTATGAATAATTGGGGAGAATTTGCTTCTGTGAGTCAGCTAGAAAAGTTTTCCTCTCAAAATGAATTAAAGTTCAGACCTCGCAGATGGCATTCTGAGTACCAAACAAGCTACACCAATGTAGTATATGAAATGAATAGTTTTTATTACTCAGTGACTAGAAACCTCAGCACATGGGCCAAGCTAATTAATTGTCAACCTGGTTACTGATTTGCCAGTGCACAAAAGAATGATGCCCAAACACAATCACACTTTATACATATTTTAAACCTTGACAATGCCACCTATCTCGAGCTTGTCAGCCCCCTGTAAAAATCCACTTTATCTAGCACTTACATAAGCCCCTTAGAAAAGCACCTGTCATCTTTTTGCAAGGTGGAGATTCACCAGGTTCTCAAATCAGTATAATTTGAATGATAATACAGATGTCTTGAACAAAGAACCACCTTTCTCTAAATTCTGCTGAAGTTTGAAAGAAAACTTTGAGGCTGTGCAACCAAGGTTGACTACTAACATGTACAGAGTAACTGTACTAACAGGTAAAAGCACTTTTCCATTAACTCTTCATTTAACACAGACTACATTTTTAAACACATCACATTTCAAACAGCATTAATACAGTGCTCTGAGAGGACATTAGACAACTAAAAATACTTATTGACAACTTGCATTCAGTTCTGTTTCAGCGAAACTTCATTTTCTTAAATTAGTGCAATACTACTACTTCTAGACTTGACTTCTTTAGAGAACATATGCATTTTGAATTTCTTTGTCCTTATATAATCCTTTACCTATACAACTAAAGATTATAAACAAAGTCTCCTTTAACTCTGTTCTGGCATTTCAACTGTAATGCCTGTTTTCACTATGTAATACATGGTTTGGTACCTTTCAAGTACAAGTCAAAGATTATATATATAATAATATAAATATTTATGTGCACACATACACACAGAGACAGACAATACTTGCCATTACATTTTGAGCCTTGTAAGAAGACAGAACACTTAAACATGGAAACAATAAAAAAAAAAGGGGGGGGGGGGGGCGCACAAAAAGCACGTTACAAGTATCAAGTCATCTGAAATTGCTACAGAAGATAAATGCTTACACTAGAATTTACAAACATCCTAACAAGAAGTGTTGAAAAAGGAGTCTGGTTCAGAGATAAAGATTTAAGAGCTCAATTCACATGCATTAAGCTGCCTTATTTCAATTTCAGTTTGAACGTACGCAAAAAGCAGAATAGTATCTTGTCAAACTGCCACTCCATACAAGGTCTAGCAGGGACTTGGTCTGGTGTTAGCACACGTTGGTACATTGTCTCAGCAAGGTACGCGATACATGCCGGCAGTCTCTTCCTCCACAGCTATGAATTTATTATTAAGTGCAATTCTGAAACACCTCAATTGCAGGGCTGCACCATGAAACACTAAAGCTCTTCTACATTTATTACCTTTCCAAACAACACCATATAGCTGTCCTTTTACTGCTTCGTGCAAATCTACAGCAATGAGGCAAAGGAACCTTTTTTTTTTTTTTCCTTTTAATTCCCTTTCGGAATACAAATGCCTGCCTTCTCTTATCGCTCCCTGCTCCTAACCAAGGCGCACTGTGGACAATAGTTTCTGAATCAGCGATACCTTCCCATGCCGTTTGCAAAAACGGGGGGTGAGGGGGGAAGGGGAGGGCAAGAGACGTCGTACTTCAATGCCAGAAAAAAAATGTTTAAAAGAAACGAGAGAAACATAAAATAATGAAGCAGCTAAAAAAAAAACCACCAAACACAACGTTAAAACACCGCGAAAATAAAAGAAGTACCAGCGATTAGGGATGAGAACGGGCAGAAAAGCAGCAGCACTTATTGCAGAGGCACAGAGAATCCTTCGTTGGAACTCATGCAACTAATGACCTCTCCAACTGCTGAAATATACGGCTTCAGGAAAGAAAACACTTACTGCCTGGTTTTAAAGCACACACCAGAAGTTGTCAACTCCGCTAACGCAATTGCAGAAAAGGCGAGGGGAGGGGGAGAGGGGGGCGCGAGAGGGGGTGGGGGGTGGTAGAAAGGAGGGGAGCGACAGAGACAGAAATGCTGCAGCTTTAGGCGCTATTGCCGAATAGAGAGCAGTAAGGAGAGCCCTGAGCATGTAGGCAAGTAAGAAGTGAAGAGCATTTACCAGCAGCAGCAGGTTGAGCAGCCCGAGAGCCTCACACCGTCTCTGGGAGATAACTTAGCACCGGTGCGGATTCCTTCACTGAGCAGGGACACCCCTCTCCTCTCCTCTCCTTTCCTTTCCCTTCCTTTGCTTTGCTCTGCTCTCCCTTTCCGTCCCGTCCCTCCCCCGAGGAGCGGAGCAGCGGGAACAGCAGCAGCCTCCCACCGCCCCCAGGGAGCGGCGCGGTGCGACGAGCAGCGGAACGGCCGCGGCGGGCGGGAGCTAGGCGGCAGGCGGGAGCGAGGCGACTGAAGACGGGCGGGAGCGCGGGCCCCGGCAGCCGCCCGCGCCAGCCGCGTTCTGGCCGCAGCCCCGCCGGCACCCGGCTGCACGCGCCGTGGCCGGCCGCGCCAGCCAATCCCGGCGCTCGGCACCCGGCTGCGCGCGCTCGGGGCCCCTGCGCGCTGCCGGGGTCGGCGCGGCTCTGAGGGCGGCAGCGGCAGCACTTCGCCAGTGCCCCGGTTTGCCCTGGCAGCCCACGAGCAGCGCCTCCGTGAGCCCCGGCAGCCCTTCCACCGTGGCGCCGCGGGCTCGGGTTCGCGATCTCCCGCAGCGCTGCCCGGGTGTCCTTGTTGCCTTGACCGTCACTGCGCATAGCGCGCGTCAGTGCTCCGCGCCCGGCCCCCTGCGGAGCGGAGCGGCTGCCCCAGCCGAGAGCTGCCGCAGAGGCGCAGGACCAGGGGAGGCCCCTCACCTCCGCTGGGTAAACTAGGCTCACGGCACTGACTGTGGACATGGGCAGGAGCCTGGCAGAGGAAGCTGGCGTCAGGACACCTGTCCCTTCGCCCCAGCGTGGAGCTGAGGACTAGGAGGGGAAGGACAGAGGCTACCCTCGTGGAGGGCCGCAGCTTCTGCCGGCCTTTTCCCGCTGGAGCCATGAGGAGGCGGCGGCAGAGCCGCCGTGAGGAGGCAGCGGGAGGCGCCGGGTGCCTGGTCCCACTGCCAGTCCCGCGCCTCCTGCCGCGCCGCCAGCCCAGCGTGCGGGCTACTGCTGCGAGCGGCCGGGCCCTGCGCGGCGAGCGGGCAAGGGCAACTGACAGCAACAAAGCATCCACAAAACCTCACCAAGGGAAAAACTTAGAAAATTGCTTCCGCCTTCTTGCCACAACTTAGAAACGTTTCTACAAACTGTTTTACACTTCTTCGAAACAGAATCACTTTACTTTTCATATTCTTCTTCATGACCTGGCTGTGGGTCAGCCTCAGACGGCACATTCTCTATAACGTTACTTCCAAATATTGTGCAGAATACTTATCCCTTCTGCAAAATATGATTAAATGTTGACTTAAATATTTAAGTTTTCCCTTTTGCCTACACATCTATGGAAGCACCTCAAAGAAAAGGAGCACTACAGCAGAGTAGATCAGGAAATAAGAGAATGGTGAACTGCTAGAGACAAGCTGTCAACTCATAAAACTATAGATTCATGGCAAGGCCAAGAGGAAAGTATAGCAACTTATACTCACCAGGATATACAGGAAGAACAGTGGTAATAAGAGCTTTGAGTAAGGCACGGTAACAGGGCTAACAATGCTGCCCAAATGTAACAATATTCATGTCTGTATTCCATAAAATAGGAAATCTGTATGGATAAATAAACTAAAGCATTCTGGATTACCTGTAGCTGGGAGATGTGTACTGTAAATGTCTGATTACGGACAAACTACAGCAGAGTTAATTTTCCAACTGCAACTGTAGTTTTGTAACTGTCAACAAAGAGCAGGAGTTTTAAGGGGCAATCCAGATATCAGCAGGGAAGTATCTCTCAGCTTTTCAAGGTTAATTGAGAAGAGGGGAGAGCTGAGCATACTACTAGAACTTGGTAAATTGCATGTAATGCTGTAGCTTGAGGACTGCATCTATTCACAGGGGTAAAGAAGATCTATGTAGCCACTTTTCCCTGCCCTCATCTTTTTTCTGTGGCATTTCACAAACTTCAAGATGCATTCTTGTCTCAAATGATATGGTCAAAATTTTAATGTAATATGCATAGTGATGTCTTGATTCTGTAGTGAGACTTCTGTAGAGATGCTATGATAACTGCTTTACTGGAAATAATTTCTGTGCTTGAAAATAAAGTAGACTGCAAAAATGGATGTTAGATATGTATGAAAAAAATTGTTGCAGTTAAGTAGTGACTTGTCCGTATTAGGAAGAAAGACTGAAAATTACACTCAGATGGAAAACAAATCTCATCAAACTGCATTTTGATGCAATGCAAGTTTCAGTGGAAAAGGTCTATAATAGCAGTCCATAAAGCAGGTGGCTTGATGCTTATGATGGTTAAACAGAAATTAGCAAAAACCAGAATATGTTTAGCCTGTACAGTCTTCAGCTCTCTGGAGTATTTCTAGCAGTGACACACAGACTACTACAAAGTTACTTAATATACCAGTGATTTGAGAGAGAATAAGCAAATGGCTCATTAAATACCATGCAACAAATATTTGTTGATGGTCAATTATGATGGATACAGGTTAATGGCACAGACCAACCCAGACACCTTGGTAAGAGGGCCTCATCTGTTCAACAGAATGGGTGAAGTCAAGGTCAGGTATTCAGTGAAAAAGAACACAGGTTACCTTTCAGGTTAGGGGATTGTTTCTGGAAGGCAGTTTACAGAAAAGAGTATGTCCTGGTGAATGACTGAATGTATGCTTCCACTGGCAGAGGACACCTCGAGTACTGTGTCCAGTTCTGGGCCCCTCAGTTTAGGAAGGATGTTGACTTGCTGGAGCATGTCCAGAGAAGGGCAACAAAGTTGGTGAGGGGCTTGGAACACAAGCCCTATGAGGAGAGGCTGAGGGAGCTGGGGCTGCTTAGCCTGGAGAAGAGGAGACTCAGGGGTGACCTTATTGCTCTCTACAACTACCTGAAGGGGGGTTGTAGACAGGCAGAGGTTGGTCTCTTCTCCCAGGCAGCCAGCACCAGAACAAGAGGACACAGTCTCAGGCTGCACCAGGGGAGGTTCAAGCTGGAGGTCAGGAGGAAGTTTTACACAGAGAGAGTGATTGCCCACTGGAATGGGCTGCCCGGGGAGATGGTGGAATCGCCATCGCTGGAGGTGTTCAGGAGGAGACTTGACAGGGTGCTTGGTTGCATGGGTTAGTTGATTAGGTGGTGTTGGGTGATAGGTTGGATGCGATGATCTTGAAGGTCTCTTCCAACCTGGTTTATTCTATTCTAAAGATGATAGGTGTGAGTGGATGGGTATCAGAGAGACTAACAGCCAAAATAAACAGAAGTTAGATGTCTAGGCATTGTCACTAAGATCAGTGTGAGAATACTGACTTTGTGTCCACACTATATAAAAATTAGAATATCTGAGAGACAATTAATGTTTTAGAAGGATAACCATGTCTTCTCCCTAAAGTAAGAGTCATAACAGAAGACAAGGAACCATGCTCTCCCTTCCTTTTGTACTCAATTTAAATCGATCTTGGATTCTTTTAGGTGTGGTATTACAGCTTTGACGAGAGTTTTGTTCCCATCCCTTTCATCTGGTGGTAAGGGTGTTCTCCTGGGAATAGGAGACATGAGGCAGAATATGCATGAGGCTGCAGAGAATAAACTAAATACCTGATTTTTTGGGTTAGACTTCTTTAACTACTGATTAGTAAGTAAATGGTGACCACAGGAGGCTACTTCTCTAGCATATTTCAAATCCTTTAGCTCTGTTTATTTCTTTGGGGGAAAGAATGGAAGTGGCTGTCTTCAAGAACAAATTGCAAGCAGTGATGTCCAAGTGAATATAAGTGCATTTCTTCAGATTTTAGTGACTGAGGAATGGGACTGCAGATGTATCACTGCCCTATTTCCTCCTGGCTATGTTAGTTACTGCTCCTTGCCTGAGATGCTTTAAAGGTAGGGCCGTGATGCACAGCCTAGAACCTGTGGTCCCTAGTATCTTTGGAGTTTCTCTTAGTATCACCTTCTCAGTTACAGCACCTGCTGACATAGGAACGCCTTGTCCACTTTCAGAAGAGCTATGGTTCTCTTTCCCACATTTATTTGAAAAACTGATCTTCAGTGTGATTTGAAAGGAGAGGAAAAGAGGAGACAACACAAAAGGTTTGCAGTTTTCTGGAGAAAAGCTAGATGCTTGTCCCTTTGCCTTTTAAGCCTTTGAATTTTATAACCTGGAACTGTTGGTTTTCCCATGTGTCTTTCTATATCATCACTCCTTTATTAGTATGTTGTTGCTCCACCACACGCATTGCTATAACTTGATCAAAACTGGCCTAATTAAAGATGATTTCTGGAAGCTGATGCTCTGTAAATGCATTGTACAATGAAGGTGAAATTTTAATACTGCAACTAATTAATGACTGAAGCATTTTACCTATGGAATGCAAATACTGTATGGCTTGGAGTCTTTAAATAGAACTGGCAATGTTTCTGAATGTTTCTCAAACACAAGTTATGGGATTGATGAAGTGGTTACTTGGGTGAAGTTCAGGTGATGTTTACTGGCTGCCATTACACAAGGGGTCACACCAGATGATGGGCATAGTTTTTGCAACTGGGTAAGCTGTAAATCATGATATGCAATGATCCACTCTAACTATGCAGGACTCAACTCTTCAGAACAGAGAGCTTATCTTACTGAGAAATGTCTCTTAAATGCTTTAACACATTCTAAAGAGGATTATTTTAATTAATTGGGACAATTTCCCCCATTATACGTACTGGAATATGATTAGCTGCACCTCATTTAGATGCCCTATTTTCATTCTTAATCCTATGCTGCAATTGCAGACACACAGCCTCCAAACACTAGTCCGGATTATAAAAAAAAGTAGGAAAAAAAACCCATGCATGGAAGCATCTGTTCCAAGGAACAGCAACCACACAATGGAACAGAAGTATCATGCACTGAGCTACCAACAAAGAGGGAGCAGCAGGATCAAGACTTTTAACACTTTGCAATTATCATCTTTGGTAATTCAGTAAACATGGTGCAGGTTTGACCTCTTAAATATTGCCTGAAGCTGCATGTAATTTGTCAAAGAAAAAGAGAAAGGTGTTGAGATTGTATGAGTATTTTCAGGTAGTCCCTTCAGCAATTATTTTTTCTTCTACAGCCAGCCCTTCTACCTTGTAAGAATTACAGCCTGTCTTTGAAATGGCTCAAGTGGAAGTACTGAGCAGGTAGAAAGCTACTTGCTATATGCTTGAATGGCTCCGAACAATTCAAAGCCATCAACAAGTTTGCAGTTCCAGGAGAAGAAGTGGGGGGGAAGGTGGAGGTGGGGGGGGGAAGATGGAAAGTCTTTGTGGGTAATACCTGCTCAGTGGAAAGTAAAGAAAATGTGAAGAATTTTATAGGCAACAAAGCACTGTTGTGCTGAAAGAGGGATCATTTTTCTATAGAGAAATTCCCGTCCAACAAGGAGCTTGTTTGGTGTGCACAGCCATCCCCAATGAAACCCCCACCCCATGCACAATTCAGCAGAATACCTGTTGTCTGCTATGGTGCATGTCTACAGTATGTTCTACATATGTGAAACTCTAGACTAACACACCTAAGCCCCTTTTCCCTACACATCACAAATAATCCAAAGGAATTATGAAGAATCTGGCTGCCAACTTGAGCTAGCATCTGTAAGAAAATGATGAGCCTTTGCTCATCTGGCAGATCAAGAGGGAGAATTCATTGAGCTCTGAAAAGAATTGTCTACATTCAAATTGTCCAGCTCACAGGAAACAATGCTTGGTGGTCACTCATGAAGAGTTTGTGAGATGCACTGTTTCCACTGCAGTTACTGTGCTAAGAGTGCTGACATGATAATCCTAACCCCCTAATACAAATGTTAAATTAAATACACCAACATCAGCACAATTCTTACTCATGTGAATCAGGATGTGGGTGTCTTACCTTCTTCTGCCCCATCCAGTTACTAGAGTCATGTCTGTTTCTAATGCATGTTTTAGATTCCAGTTCCCCAGCACTGAAGCCTGTACTCTCGTTACTGTTGTAACAGAAACGGAAGATAGAGTTGCTAACTAGTCTTCAGTTTGGTTTTGCAAGCTACTGACTACTACTGAGTGCAACTGCAAGCTATAACAGTGTTAATTTTCTTAGCCATTTTAATGACTCTGACACCAGAGGATAAACAGTTGCACTTGTCTTCCTGCAGCAATTACTGAGAAGTTACACTGTATCACATTAAAGAAAAAGTACATGTTTTATGTAGTTGTCTGCATATAGAAACACCTTTGCATGTTTGGTCTGGGAGGAAATGCTACAAGGTGCTTATTTTCAAAACTGTGGAAGTCAGGGACCATTCCCGTTAGTAGCAATGATTTCACTGACTAAGTGAACTAAGGATAAAAACAACATTTACTTCTGCTATCAGAAATACTTTTCCCCAGCCCTCTGTGATGTGGTATTGGTATGGACGGGGTATACCACAGCTGCACACTCTGAACAACAGTAAATGAAACTAAGTTTAGACCATGGCAACAACTCACAGACAGTTCTAGTATCTAGTCAAGGTAAAAAGTCAGTTTAACTGGTTTAGCCACAAGATATGGTCAAATAATATATCCAGAATTATACACAGAGAAGGGGGGAGGGGAGGGGGAAGAAAAAAGAAACTATCAAAGTGTGAAGATTGCAGTAGAAAATTTGCATAATAGTGAAATTTGTCAGTCAGTACAAGATTTAAAATCTGACTCCAGACCAGTATTAGGTTAGCAGTATGCTTAAGCAATAGGCATGTAAACAGATGCAGATATATCATCTACTGGAAGGTGTGAGCGAAAATACAGCCAATGACTGGGGAAAGAGTAATGAAGATCAAAAACCCGTCAAAATAAAAGTGTCTAGTATACAAAATAGGACATGCAATTTGTGACATTTTCTTTCTAGCTGATACGCTTCTATCCCTACATAAAATGCCCTTGCAAACTTTACTAACAGCACTTGTGCCTTTTATAAATAAGCCCACTCTGGGGACTGGGGGAGGAATTAGTTACCTCAATGAATCTGTTACTTAAAAATAAGATATATCAGTGGATATTTTAACTTTCATAGGGTCACTTGGCATTAGAATATATAGTAGAACAATATTTTGTTTTAATTTTGAGAAATATGAAATAATAATAGAACAAGATAAATTTCACTCAGTTGGAGTAACATTTTCCCAACATCTAGCCTAAATTCTGTGGTTTTGCACAGCGTTTTCACCAAAGTAATGAAATAATAGAGACTATGTAATTGGTGTTATTTTAAGTAAGCTATTAGTTAAACAATTTTAATCTGCATTTGCTTAACTACAATTTAATTCCATCTTTCCTGACTCATTTTTATGCTATAGTCCTTCTTCTTCCCCCTTTTAATGCAAAATATTTTCCTTGAAATAAAGTTCTACACAATCACACAAAAGCATTCACTTCCTTCATTTATCTTCTAACAAAATCCAACTACTTCATCCAGGATCAGGGCCCCATCTTTGCTACTGCCTAAATAAGACAGCCCAGTCCTGCCAAGGTCATGGTTTAAATACCTATGTCCTGAATATTGTATGAAAGAGGGATGATCAGCTCAGCTGTTACCAGTTACTTTGTGTGAGGAAAGGTGCAAGATACAGAAGTTTTCATGCCTGATCTCCTTCCATTATCTGTTGTGCTAAACTGCAGTGAGCAGTCCACAAGAAGCCCCATATTTAATGGATTGGCTGTAACAGCACTGGGCAATAGATTTATAAAGTGATAGGGTATACACAGTTTATTTGCGGTAAATATGTATAATGCAAAGAAACATGTTCATTTATCACTCCTGCCAGTAAGAACTCCTGCAGTGCAAAGAGAAATGAAGACAGCCACAGAAGAATGGGAAGTTAAAGCTGGAATTATATGTGCAAGGATGAATAATCTAGAATGCCTAGGAAAATAACATGCTATAGCAGTCTCTACCAAAATACCTACATTCAATAATATGTTCTTTTAAGCTGCAGATAAATAGGAAAGATGACAACAAAACATTGTTAACTGTAAGGTTTACTATATCTCCATGTTTTATAAAGTTGGAATTTAAAGAGGGGTTTGGAACACAAGCCCTATGAGGAAAGACTGAGGGAGCTGGGATTGCTTAGCCTGGAGAGGAGGAGACTCAGGGGTGACCTTATTACTCTCTACAACTACCTGAAGGAAGGTTGTAGACAGGCGGATGTTGTTCTCTTCTCCCAGGCAGCCAGTACCAGAACAAAATGACACAGTCTCAGGCTGCGCCAGGGGAGGTTCAGGTTGGATGTCAGGAAGAAGTTCTATACAGAGAGAGTGATTGCCCATTGGAATGGGCTGCCTGGGGAGGTGGTGGAGTCACCATCGTTGGAGGAGACTTGATGGGGTGCTTGGTGCCATGGGTTAGTGGTTTAGGTGAGTTGTATTGGTTGATGGGTTGGACGCAATGATCTTGAAGGTCTCTTCCAACCTGGTTTATTCTATGTGATTCTATGTGGTAGGAGAAGGCAAGCAACCCAAGGGAAAATGAGAATATACAGTCAGCTAACTTAGTTGAATGGCTGTTTTCTGTTGGTTTCTTACTTAAATATTTCAGTTAAAAATAAAAAAATAAGTAATGTTTACTATAAAAATTCTATCAAACTAGTGAAATACAATTTCCTTCTAGTTTTAATGTCACTGCATTTTTATTCTTCAGTATTTTCAAACAATTGTTTACTCTGCCATGCTCATTAAAGACATATTTTCTTTGTATTCAAAGGATCTTGTAATTGCTGGTTAACACACTGCTACACCAGGACTTATTAAGCAAATTATTCTGTCATTTCCATTCTCTTCCAAAGACACAGAGATATACTTAAGTTATTTAAAATAATTTCTTGCTGCTCTCATATTATTCGGTGTGAAACAGGAGAATTGCAGAACATTCACACTGAAACTGTGAATGGCAGAACTTTTCACACTGAAACTGACATTTGTGAAACTGTATTTATATGTTCTCTGCATTCTCCTGTCCTATTAGTGTTAGAAAAGTTTGGAGGATACTTTGTACTTCTCATTTCATAAGCTATTCCCAGGCTAATTTCTGATCCCAAGAAAAAAAAGTGTAAGCTGAGACTGTCAAATCCTCAGTGCCAGTGCATAAATGGGATATAAAGGTACCTCAAAAAGAGAACTTGAAGTTCTCCCACTGCTTTCTTAGAAATGTGAAACTCTGCTTACTAATACTTTCTAATTAGCACTATTGAAATAGTAAATGAAAAAGAAACATATTCAGTAGAAAGATTATGTACAAAATAAAACAAAAATACAAAATATCTTTACCATTGCTAGTAAGATTCTAAAAATGGACTTTGCTCATCACTGAGTTCATCATACAAAATTTATCATAAGCATGCTGCAGTCTCTCAGGTTTGATAACCTGCTACACTTACAGAAGAAGTGAAAACTGATTTTTGCTGCATTCCAAATAAAGATTACTGTAACATAATTAAGAATATATTCCTGTCATGGAAGAAGACAGAATTTGCCTTTTTTCAGTAATTTGTTCATATTCAACTCAACACTTTTCTAACAACAGGCCATAAAAACACTTGGTGTCTGTCCATGATACCAAGCATTACTACCGGCATAATGAAGCTTTGCTTCTCAATTAATCACCTTGACTGCCAGCAAATAGTATATTTATCTTAATTATCTTCCTACGTGTAAGTCTCTCCTTTATGCTGTACAGCAGAACCTGATATGACATCTGGCTACAGAATGGACAGAAATTCAGCCAAAACATCAGTGGAGGCACAAGCTGTCCATCATGTCAGCTCCTCAAAAGGTGATCCTAAAGAGCATACCTGAATTGAGACACTGCTTTGTCATTTGTGCATCTGCACAACTGGCAGGAAAACAGCAAACAAGAACATACAGAGTAAGCTAGAGCACGCCCATTCTGTCAAGGAGCTCTGTGTCTTTAACTGTAACTTTATGCTACAGCCATATAAAACATGAGTACCTCCAAGAGTATGGCTTCGTGCTTTCAGCTTTGTCATAGATTTTAATTAAAGACAAACAGAATTACGGACAGCACAAATTATTTTTCTCAAGTGAGAAACAAAAGGGAGGATGCCTGGCTAATTTATTTGCTTTTGTTTGCATCTCCTTTTCCACGATTATTTTAACAAATGAGTTTACCAGCAGGAATGCTTGGTAAAATAATGATGCAAATATTGTTAAATATTGTGATTATTCACAGCAGAACCTATAAGTTATGTTTCTGCAATTCAAAAAGAGAAATGTGTTGCACGACCTACAAACCCATTCAAAAAAAATAAATAAATAAAAAAGCTTGAATATTCAAAAAGCTCTGAATGAATTACAGCCAAAAATTATGCACAGATATTATTCAGCAAACAGTTTGAACATATACATCAGAAAACTGGTTTGTTTGGAAAACTTGCAAACACAAAATGGAGCAAAGAAATTATTCATTATGAATTATTTGCACAGCATCTGTCTTACTTTCTCATGTTAATTGCCTCTGCTAAACCACATTTTCTCCCCCTCAATATGTAAATTTAAGTGATTTTGCATATTCTCTGAATACCCAGTAAATGCAAGTTTCATTACCTTACCGCTTATGTCTTTTTTTGTCAGTATAATTACACTAGAGTTTATATAATTTTGAAATTTGACCTACCAGCTTTCTGTAGATTGCAACCTCTTCCACCAGATTTGGAGTGTCGCCTAGTATCAAAAAAAAAAAAAAAAAAAAAGAAAAGAAAAGAAAAATAAAATTAAGAACAGTTAAAAGCATGCACATTGACTGCCGTTGTGAAAGATCTTGTAAGGTATGTGTTAATTCCCCCTGTATTGATACCTATTGAAAAGCTCAGGTTTGATTTTAATCACAGTTCTTTCAAGGACATGACCCACACCTTGATGCGAATTAACACAGAATTTTATTGGCTTTTGAGAGCCTGTGCAAGACTTTCCTCTATAGTAATCCCTGTATCCTTTTGTGCTCCCTAGGAGGTACCACTCCAGTTGTATATAATTATTCTTTCTACAAATACAAGCTTAATCATCAGGTAGTTTGGTTTCCTCTTAAAATATGCCTTGTTTCCACTGAATTGTCTGACTTTTTGATTCTTTGACCATGAGAAGAAAATGTGCACATTATATCATACCTTTTCTTTGCCATAGCCTCATACCACCAATAGAAATAAGCGTCTTGTCAAAAACTGCGCTGATCTTAGAAACTAAATGCAAGTTTAATCTTTAAGGCCTGTTAAGAGAAATGCTATCCCCAGCCAACTGTGTCCCACTGGGTCACTGAGAATGTCACCTAAGTGAAGCCTCAGGATGTGTTCGTTATCAGCATATATACTTAATTAAAAAGACAGATCTGCAGAAAGCACTCTTGTTATACCGCTATATTTAGAAGCCAAGTACTTTGAGTAGCACAAAGATACACTTTCCTAATGGCATAAAACCTTCAGTTCAGAATTCTGTCTTCGATGTACCACAAAATATATAATCCCTGAAATTATTTGTTGGTTGGGTTTTTTTTTCCCATTTTATACCGAGGTTACAAAACAATGTGTTAACGTGGGTAGCACAACTGGGTAAAAGCACATTCATTCATTCATTTACTTCTGCGGTGGGCAGAAACCTGGCTTAATGCTTACAGAGAGTGTTTTGCAATAGCCATTAGTACATTGCCAAGGCACAGTAGGTAGATGTTATTGCCTGTGCATCTCTACTGAAAACTCAGATGTTCTAAAATCTTAATGATTACAACAGGGGGAAAGGAATCATGGTGCAGTTTTATGGTATTTTGCATCTATACAAAATTTAATTGACTCTGCAGGTATTGGTTCTGCCTTAAGGAGTTCCCTTGGGCGTCACAAAAATCTCAGTATTTTTGCTTCCGATCCATCCACCCGTCTGTTCTGTAAGGCACCAGGCCTTACAGAAGTCAGATGACTCCTGAAATGAATGGCACTGATAAAATTTTGGGCCTTATCTTCAGCAACTAATTTTTTCATGACTGTTTTTGTAATATACCTTTAGGCTACAAAACACATCTATAGGTTTTTCCTCTCTCCAGGATGTGTTGTCCTGTATGCTTTAACAGTTCAGTGAGCTGAGCTGATTCAAATGAGCCTTGAAATGTTAAATACAACTTGTAATATCAAAGGTTCTCATATCAAATAATTTTCTTCCTGTGGATTCTATGGAGATTAAGGACTCATGCAGGGACTAAAATGTCCAATACTCACATCAGATATCTCAGAATTGGCTGTATCATTATCTGTTCATTGAAGGAATGGCTCCTGCATTTCTTTATTTGTAAACCAGGTGCAAGGGACATAGTATTAGGTCCACAGGGGACTGAGTGAAAGCTAAATATTGAGTAATTGTGTGACAGAAATCTTCGTATACAGCCCAGAGGTGATGTTTTCTTTGCAGCTGCTGTAGAAATTAATTTTGGGGTCAGAAAATAAACTAAGTGCTGCACTTAGTTTTTCCTCCAGTCTGGTTATCTCAAAGCCCAGAGAAAGAAGTTGTCTCTTTGTTGTTGTTTTTCTGGTTTTGCTTTCCTATCTTGCAGCAGTGTCTGTTTATATCTTGCTTACCTTTCTTTACTTCTGAGCTGAATTAAGATGAAGTATGGTTTGACTCGTCCGAATACCAGTCCCCAAAACATTCCTGTATTTTCTGAATTTTGAAGAAAAGGAACTATCAAGAAATTACCTGCTGCTTTCCCACCCTTCACTTTGCTGATGTGGAAGGGATACTTGGAGAAGAGTCCTTTTTGATTTTTATGTCATGTATCTGGTCTGTTTATCAATACAGCCCTTGTGTGCTTGTTATCACATACAGGACAACCATACCCATGTTGACAGGCTGAACTGGATCTACAGTCCTAGTTCTGGCACATTTTTCTGTGCTATAATTAACTTTAATTTTCTTATCATAAAGCAGGAATACAACTTCTCTCTATGAACTTCATGATACTCTTATTAAAAAAAAATACTTTGAAAAGTAATTAGTAAGCAAATCAGTGTGGGGAAAAAAAAAAAAAGGGAGTTGTTTTCCAGGACTGGCATTTTAATTGTAAATGCAGTCACACGGAATCAAATGTTTCTAAAGATGCTATTTGAATAACTCTGAGAATGACAACAGTTAAAAGGATATATTAGGATACAGACAATAACCCCACATTTGTTTCAGAACTGTTGTTTAAGGGGAAAATGCAGGGCCTTGATGCCACTGTGGAACAACTCTTAGCTGCATAATGAAAATCACTGTGTACAGAAATGAGACGGGAGTATTTTAATGGAAAGCATATTGTCATTTTCCTTACATTAGAAGTCAAAGGCAATTAAAACATAATTTAATTAGAGAATATCTTATCAGCTGTAAAAAGTAAAATTGATTAATATGCAGTGTAGGGATAACTTGGCCATTGCTACATGTAAAGTGATGGTGAGGCTGACAAATTAGTCACTTGGGGTTTTTTATTTGATAATTTTATGTGTTTTTATATTTTCCTTCACCACTGAAAGCATTTTAATTAACTAATGTTTGATTGCTCATTGTTTGTAAATGGAAAACTTTCTAAATATATTGTGATCTGAAGAGCTGCTGGAAATCAGATTAAGCATCTAGCATGATAATATCCTGCTCTTTCATTACTAGAAGTATTTTTCAGATACTAGAAAGAATTTTTCTTATGATTCTTTCTGTTTGTATTACTGTTCAACAAGATGTTTTAGTCTCCAGCTTGAGCATCACATGTAGCTGCAAACAGGTCAGCATAGCTGACAGCAGCTACAAATCCATGAGCAATCTCCTCATTTGGAAGAATCCATGTCAATCACCCAAGGGCTGAATTTGGCCATGCAAGGAATACCCAATCAGTAGTGAACGCTGACAAAACAGCATTCTGTTTTTTAAAATTCACAAGGAAAGGGGTAGCAGAAAAAATAATTTAAAACTCACTCTTACATCCATTAAACCAGTCATTACTTCAGTACAAATTTGAAAGGCAGCTTGATTCCTTATAAATATTAACAAAATATATAGGTATCTGTTCTCTTCTGTTTGTTCTGTTCTTTACAAGTGCAAGAGTTGATGACGTGGGTTCAGCATTTTTTGTCTATTCCTTTTATTTTGTACTAATACTGCTCTGCTAGTGACAAAATTTCAGCAGAAAATATCTACATGGATTTCACCTTAATGCATTACCTCCCTCAGAATGAGCACTTCTACAAGGAAATCCTACAGCGTTCTCCAAGGACTGGTAAATAAATTAATTAATAAGTAATTTACATTAAATTGGTCGGCAACACTTGAATACAAAACAGATGCCAGTGCTTCAGTAGTAGGACACCTGAATTTTGTTTATAATCCCTCTATTAACAGGACTTCTACAGCACTTGCATAGATTGACTGGATAGAGAAAAATCTTTTGTTTGACTAAAACTTCAGGTGTTGTATTAAAGCAAAAACAATCAAACAAACCAACCCCCAGACCAGCAGTATGTTGCAAGAGATTCCTAAGTGCACTGTTAGGAATGTATAATAACTAATAACTAGTCTGGTCCAGCTGAAGACCCCCTTGCTCACTGCAGAGGGGTGGACTAGGTGACCTTTAAAGGTCTCTTCCACCCCAAACCATTCTATGACTCTATGAACTAAGACCAGAGAATTATTTACAAGTTTGTGAACAAAACCACTGAGAAAGCCTCGAGCTGTATCCAAATGAGATGGCTCATGAAAAACAGTGCAGTTATTAGGTCAAAAGCTTAAAGAGATAAAACATCGATTTGTTATTTCACCAATTAAAAGTAATCGGCAAGCAGTAGTTACACAGCCTAATCAAGTGTCTCTCACTTTTGCTGCTCATTATAAAATCTCTGTACTTCAGACACTTTGTACTGTGAATTTTTAATAAAAATAACTGAAAGTACTAGGGGTGCCACAAAAGGGTATGATCACCTTTAAATAAGTAACAAAACAAAATCTTGGAAGCAATGGCGGGCATGAGAAGTGTTCAGAAACCATTAGCTCCCCTCCAATTAAATTTTACAAGACAGTTAAATCTCACATACTAATCTATGAAGATGAAACTGTCTGTGCATAAAGTTATCATTGCTTTCCTTCCTGCTGTTGAAAACATCATACAGCTGTTGAATGATGGTAAAAAGAGTCTAACAAAAGTGCTAGTTCATGGACTTGGTTTCATGCTTTCAGTATATTTCATATAGCTGGGCCTGGGTGATGTCGGAATGTGGTCAGAAACAGTCAGGGTTATTCACAACATTGGACTTGGACTGAAGTATCTGCGGAAATATGAACTATACTGTGAGGAAGAGAATAAGGCTCCTAATTTAAATGACCCAACTGTATTTTTGAGTCTTCATTATGTTTACAGGGAGTCCTCTTAGAGCTCTAAGACAACCAGTGAGATAAAAGCCTCTTCTTTTCAGTTAAAGTGAGATCTACAAGAAGAATATCTATTATTTGTGCCTTTTTTTGTTTTTGAGGAAGTTTTTATGTTTGTTTGGGGTTTTGTCTATTTTTTTTTAACAGGGAATATAAGAAAGATATTGAGGAACATCCTGAAATAATCAAATCATAGAAACATAGAATGACTTAGGTTGGAAGGGACCTTAATGATCACAGGATCATAGAATCAGTCAGGGTTGGAAGGGCCACAAGGATCATCTACTCAAACCTCCCCACCGTGGCAGGGTCACCTCTCAACTAGACTCGGTTGCTCAAGGCCTCACCCAGCCTGGCCTTCAACACCGAGCATCCACAGTCTCCCTGGGCTACTTGTTCCAGACCACTCTTGTACTGAAGAACTTCTTCCTAAGGTCCAGTCTAAATCTAATCTCCCTCAGCTTCAAACTGTTCCCCCCCTGTCCTGTTGCTCGACACCCTTATGAAAAGCTTCTCTTCAGCCTTCCTGTAGGATCCCTTTAGGTATTGGAAGGCAGCTCTAAGGTCCTCCCACAGTCTTCTCTTTAGGTGGAACAACCGCAGCTCCCTCAGCCTATCCTCATAACAGAGGTGTTCCAGCCTTTGGAAATACTACAGAATTCTGCAGGACTACATTATAAATTGATGATTCAAAATAATTTTTGTTTAGCCTTAAAATTCCCATGGAAAAAAATTAAGAATAATCTATGATGTAAAGCCATATCTTTAAATATCTATTGAAAAAAATAGCTGAATACAAACAGACAATAAATTCCAGGGTTGTAAATCTTTAACAGCCTAGAGGAGATGGATGATTTAAACACAGTACTGTTATTTCAGCAAGCCAATTTACATCTGGGAGGCTGAAGAGTGCTGGTAATGTCCACCTTGGGAGCAACAGCCACACCATTCAAATGCATGTTTTTCCAAGTCTCACTTTCCTGCTTAAAAATACTTCTCTAATCATCTGTGCTACCATATTAGCAGGAAGGTATCAGATACTGTTTGTCATGAATCATATAGGATTAAATAAAAATAAAAATGCGAAGGGGGATCTGGATGGTGTTAGATTGCATTTTTAGTACACACTGTTTCTTTCAAAAATGGCAGAAGTATTAGGGTTTTTTTACTAATGTAACCAGTCTCTTAAAAAATTGTTCAAGCTTCCTAATGATAAGCTGCAAATGAGAAACTAGGACAGGCAATAGTATATTTTTGATGCATATTTCACTCAAAGGAATCCCAAAGCCCAACACAAACAGTACCGATCATGCAAAACTGTACACTCTAGAATAATCACTGCCATTTAAAGTAACAGCACCACATTCTCAGTGATAAGTTTCTAATATAGTAAAAGGAATCCTCAAAAGTTCTTATAAGTGATAGTAGTCCTGATAAAAATGGTAATGGATTTTTGGCCAAGAAACTCAATATAAAGGCAAATATAGAAGAGATGTGTTAGTCAAACATAAGTTATTGGACTGAGTACAGAGCAAATGGATGAAATTATACGACATGCTATAGAGAAGGTCAGGTTACACAATCTAATGATCCCCTTTGGCCTTAAAGCCTGTGATTCTATGAAACCCTCCTCCTGCTGGAAGTCTGTAATTCATGTACTACTACTGATTTATTTATAAGAGACCATACACAGTAATAATACCTGTGCATGATTATCCACGGTATTTGTCCATGAATTATGTCAGCAAAAATGTGTTTAAGTAGAAGTATGACTTGCATATTTTCAATTTCATGCTGAGATCAAGGCCTAAGGAGGAGAACAGGTATATTAGTCCCCTAAAGGAAAAGCATAAAGTGATGGGTTTTTTTTGTTTTGTTTCGCTTACTGTTTCACATTCTTGTTATTATCAGTGCATCTTCTCTGTAACCACAGAAAGCTGGAACAGAAGAGTTCCAGGTACTGCCCCTGTAACACAGAACCACAGTATGTAAGGGGTTAGAACGGACCTTGAAAGGTCATCCAAATCTAACCCCCTTGCCAGAGCAGAATCACCTAGAGCAGGTCACACAGGAACGCATCTAGGTGGGTTTTGAATGGTGCCAGAGAAGGAGACTCCACAACCTCTCTGGGCAGCCTGTGCTCCATGATCCTTGCAGTGAAAAAGTTTCTCCTTATGTAATATCCCAAAAAGTGTTTTCTCCAGAGACTTGCACCAAATACTGTGACTACTCTATGTGTTAAAATTCGTATCATACCTTTCCCTAGAGATGCATTGGTGATACCACTGGGAATTTTGGTAAGAAAAAGGCTATTAATGTGTTGCCTTCTAATGATTTACAGATGATCTCCATGCAAATCAAACATATTTTTAAAAGAAATCAATGTAAAACAGCATGACCACAACTCAGAGCTCACAAATTTCTGGTTCTGATTCCTGATTCTGTCAAATGGACATTTATTTTGTACTTCATGAAATGATGCAGCTGGCTTTTTGTTTTCAAGCATCATTAAGAAAACATGAAACGTAGTAAATTACTGTAGAAATACAGTAGAGCACTAACGAGAAAGTATTACAGCCTAGGAGAGCCCAGTGTTCTACACTTGTGCATCTCATTTTGTAGGGACATAGGGTGTCTAAAGAAATCTCTGTGTCACAAACTTGTAATACAAAGTTTTCATTTCAGGTAAGAACAAAATGCAATGAAAAAATCCATCAGAATATATAGAAGGGAAAACTCTTGCATTTATCCTATGTATATCCTTCTGCTTTTACAAGTATTTTGGGTGTTAGTTTTTAACAGCTTTTTCTCACTATCAAATTTTCAAAATAAAATCCTGAAAGACACCTGAAGCTATTCACCAGTACAGAGTTGTTATTCATAAAACATTTCCTACTTTTTACTATAATTAATGCCAGTATAATGATATTTGGTAATTAATTCCTTCCTTCCTTCCCAATTCCTTCCTTCCTTCTTCCCTCCCTCTCTCCTTCCCTCCCTTCATCACAACAGGGTAATGATACTGAATTGTAATATTTATGTTCCTTTCTGAAATCCTACCAGATATTTCTGCTTCTCAGAGATAATGTGTAAATGAAAGGATAGAATGCAGTGCTGAACAGTGTACCAACTGTAGGAATAAACTAAGATGAGGTACTGCAATCCTACTGAATCAGGTAGAGTATGCAGACCCAGTCCTGCTCTCATGTACATGTGAACCATTCAAAGATAGCCATGTAATGACCCTGAACTCCACCCTTGCAGTACCTCTGTTACAGGTTTCCAAAGATGCTACCAAGAATCTTGATCTTGGCTTGGATTACCACTTCCTTCCATCACTTCTAACTGTGGCTTTATATTTCATAGTGTGAAGATCTGAAAGCACAGGTGTCCTGGACGAGGCATTAACAACACAGATAAATCTGTTCTGAGCCATTGCCCATTTCTCCTCCCTCTCTGTTGCAGGGTCTGGATTGAGGTCAAGGAGCCTAACAGGCAGGTGCCATTAATGCTGCCTGGAGGGGGGTGGAAGCTGAACCTGATCCCCAAACCTCACGTTTCAGAGAGGCGACTGCACATGTCAGATGCCATGACAGAAGGCACGTGCAGTTCACTCGCCACATAAACATTTTGAATTGATTGGCGGGATTTGAATGACTAATGTGCCATTGGGCTGTTCCATTTTCAAA
Source organism: Melanerpes formicivorus (assembly GCF_026170545.1). NCBI lineage: Eukaryota > Metazoa > Chordata > Aves > Piciformes > Picidae > Melanerpes > Melanerpes formicivorus. The sequence goes on along the minus strand of NW_027142354.1, from coordinate 44,325,762 downwards.
AAGGGAATTTATAGGGGAAGGCCTCCTATACTTTTTGCTCGTTACGCTCATCCCTCGCATGCTCGTTACTCTCTTACCTCTCTCCCCCATTCGTTAATGGGATTCAAGGCGGGGATAAGCACCCTCCTTTCTCCTTTCTTCAGGGCAGTTAGCTTCTTTTGTTTTAATGGCACCGTGCTCGAGTTAGGCCTCCACTATAGCAGTATGCTCTCTCATTTCCTCTAAATTTGTGGATACTGTCCGTTGGACTATAACTACAAACTCAAAATATCTCTTCATCCAGCAAAGGTTTTGGTAGTTAGCAGCTCGGTGGTTTGTGAGTAAATTACACTATGTAACCTGGTTGTTTCTGAGGTTTATAGCTTGTTACCTCTTGGTTAACTCCGTTGTGAACTCGAGGTGATTTGTCTATGCCACTCGAGGCAGTATTGCTGTTTGGTTTTGCGTGCATAGGGAGATTCCAGTTTGTTCTTCAGTATTCCAAGTTCTAATTGTCCTAGACTGTTATTCTACTGTTAGCCTGTATAATCAACCTATCATCGACCGGGCAAACGAACATGAATAAAATTGGATTGGGAAAACAATTTTTGATATTTCATAAATAGTATTAATATTTTATCATATTTCCAGCCAATACATTTATATAACTAAAACAACAGGAGACTAACTCGAGGGAGGGGCATACATGCAAAGAAAGCCTGATACCCGGAGGCATGCTTCTCCAATGGACTGCTCACATCCTGTGACCCTTTGTGGTTTATGTGTGTTGTTTCCTGTTGAAGTCTAGTGCCAAGAGGAATTTCATTCCAGATCTTTCTGGGAATGATATTCCAGAAGCAGTAGATACTTCACTGAATCTCATACTAATAAGCTATGATACTAAATACAGCACCAAAAATCTTAATCAAAGTTAATGGTATCAACAAGAAGCAATGTAGCTAATAAAGATTAGCTGCTCAACAAAAGTTTTCTATGAGTAATTATATTATAGAACAGTAATTTAGTTTCTCTCAATCTGTAACTTCAAATATCTATACTAATTAGTTGCCAATCTACATCATAATAAATGAGATAATGAAATAAAGATGTTTTAAATATCCCTTTCTATTACATGTATGTTTTGCAGAAAGTTAATACACAAGATGATTCTGATATTTTTTCAATGATATATTAGCATATCAGTATGCCAATTAATACATTTTTCACAAGAACTATGTTCAACTGCTAAATCCACAGGAATCTGGACACAAAACAAAATATTGTATGTTAGATGAAGGCTGGCATGGGTTAAGCTTATCGTGAACACAGAGACATCACACCTTTCTCCATCACATTTGCACCTGCTCATGTGGTACACACTTCTGCTTTGATGGAAAATTCCTTTGGGTCTTCTTGGTGTAAAGCTGTTGGTGCTTGCAGCAAAATTTGGAGAGCTAGTAGTGAGCAGAGAACGTTTTCATTTGGCTGTTAAGCCAGAGAAATACCAACAGCATTTTTCACAGTTCATGAAAGGGACTATCACTTCTGTTAGCTTTGTTCAATTTGGGAACAAGACATATGAGCCTTTTGAGTTTTATGAATTTGTTTGAAAAATAATATTTATTTATCTGATTTTTTTTCTCCCTTTTTAAAAAGAAAACTACAGTTTTTAGATTCTGAATTTATACAAAAGGATTCTGCAGTATTCCCTTTGTAAGCTGAAGAAACTCTTGAGAAGCATTGCACAAAGCGAGGGAGTATTATTTATTTTTCTGAACGCAGTGATGGCAGTCAAAGCATGAGCAGCATAGCTTGTTGTATATATCAACCTTGCATGTTTTCCTGTCAGCTTTGCAGTTTGTCATCCACAGCTTAGCCTCCAAATGGCATGAACTTTGAGGACAGCATGCTGAAATGAAAGACTTGCTGCCTTCCTCCTACAGAGCAGAAACAAGACCACCAAGGAAAAGCAGAATATCTGTTTATTCCACTATACATAGCTTAATTTGTGGAAAAATATTTCATTATTAGCAGAAAAATAATACCATTCTATTAATGGTAGTGTAATTTGTTGCTACTATTTAGAGTGAATCTGTGAGGGAACTAGCTAGCATAACAAACAAAATCATAAAAGAAAACACTAAATGCAAAATCTGATATACAAAAGCAAAGACTGAGTTGGAGCAGCTGCAGTGGCTTATTATAAATACTTCTCAGCATTGTTCAGCTTGGTCAGTATTTGCCAGCTGGAGTGCAGTTGTTCTGAGAGGGAGGTGAGATATCCCTCCTCTCCATGTGGTGAAACAACGCAGCTAAGTGAGCAGAAATGCACAAAATAGTATGGTATTTTGTTCCTAAAATGATTCCCAGAGACAGAAATGTATTAGACTATTTTATGGCAGTATTGCCAGATTTATGACTGGCCAGTCTGGAGCACACTGATAAAGTTTAGTCTTTTATCATTGGAACCTTTTGATAACATTATCAGTTGTTGGGGTGTTTTTTTTCCCCTCTTAAGAGTGATGACTCTGGGTGATCTCCCTTCAGATGTGTGGTCACTGTATTATCTGGGCAGAACCTGCAGAATTTTCTCCCAGTTCTGCCAGGGGATTGAACAAGTTGGGAGCTGTGTCCCCATGTATGACAAGAAGCTTCCCATTACATCACATTCACAATTTACCTTGACAAGTTATCGTGGAGAACATTGGTGTGCAAGGCGATATAAATTAATAACATATGAATTTAAAAAGGAGTCCCAAACATCCACTGATAATTAAGTGCAAGAGGGCTTTTTCATTAATTAAAACTGGCATACACTGAGTTTATTAGACTGAAGGCATACAGCACAGTGGTCATTAGGTTATAATCAGTTTAAATATGCTAAAAACACAGCATGAGACTAAATTCAGACAGACTTGCTGGTCAAACAGCACTACTCAAACTGTTTTATCTGAGGTTTGATCTAAACCCCATGAGAGTCTGGCTATTGCATTCAGTGGGCACAGAGTTCAACCCTTGATGAAACTGAACACTTATCCTTGTATAATTCAATTACTTATGTCACTTGCTGAATATATTACTTCTTAGATAATTCTTTACATGTAACCACCAATACATAGAACATCCTAAACTCTCAAACCAGTTACTTTTGTTGTTTTCCTTTTCAACTCCTTCAATTCTTATTATTGCCTCCTGCTTCTGCTACCACTAGCATCAGCAAAAAATTGTTTTCTGTAACAAGACATATTTATAATACAATTGTGAAAGGCATTCACGTGCTTTTAGTTACAGTACATCACATCTCTTCTGTTCATTGGAGAAAATTATATGTAAGCAGCAGGTATTTTATTAAATTACAGCTGCAGTGTGGCCATATTTTACTGTGAATTGCAGGTACCCAACATAGTCATGCATGGCCATGTACAGGTGTCATCAGCTTTTTTTATTATGTTTGTCTGTACCTGGTGAATTTGACCATCATCACATGACAATCACACAGAATGACTGAGGTTGGCAGGGATCTCCAGAGCTCATCATTTCCAAGTTCCCTGCCCAAACATAGCAACCTAGAGCAGCTTGTCCAGGACCATGACCACGGATAGATAGAGACATGGATAGAGACTCTACAACCTGTCTAGGCAGCCTGCTTCAGTGCTCAGTCAGTCTCACAGTAAAGCATTTCTTGATGTTATGACAAAGCTAAGCCTTGCATGCTTTAGTTTGTGTCTATTGGCTCAGGGCAACACTGAAAAGAGTCTGACTCCATTTTCTTTCCACCCTCTCTTCAGCAATTCTCTTTGCTAGGCTGAACAGGCTGAACAGCCCTGGCTCTCTCAGCCTTTCCTCAGTTGTGAGATGCTCCAGTCCATCATCTTAGTGGCCAACTTTGCTGGACTCTTTTCTATAGCTCTCTTTTATACTAGAGAGTCCAGAACCAGACACAGTGATCCAGATACTGCAAGGATCCAGTCTGGGAAACATTTATTCATATTAGTACATAAACTAAAGCATAATGTAAAAGAATTATGAGCACATACAGTTTTAAAAAATAAACAGAAGTGAAATTTCTGCACACAAACATCACTAAATGAAGGGAAGGAGATTTCATGTTTGCAACTGAGTGGATGATTACAGGGAACTTTTTGCACTCCCCAAATAACAGTATAGTAAGCATGTCTGCTGTAGAGAGGATGAAAATGGCAAATCATCCATTAATAAGTATCTATTTTCCTTGACAAATGCCTAATTATTCAGCAGAGTAATTTAATGTTCCGTAGTAAGCTAAGAGGAACATGGATTAAAATACCCACACATCAATGGGCCCTGTTCAGTATTCCCTCCTCACTTCCACCCCAACATTCACAAACCTCGGCAGGGAATTTTCCTGAGGAGATCAGCTAATAATGTATTGTGCCCTGCAAATGAGCCCTTAAATCTCTACAGTTGATTTTTGTCTGCCAAATCACAAAATTGTCTTTCTCTCCTTCTTCTGTTAAGAATCTTCTGCCCACGTGCTCAACCTCTCCATATATACCAAGACGCAGCTACAGTTATTAAATCCAAAGAAAGAAAATATCACAGTTTAAGGCAAAGCAAAACTTTAGCCTTTAATAAAGAGACTCAAATAAAGCCAATAAGAAGTGCTTATATTTCAGGAGAAATAGAAGACTGAAATTTAGAGGACTGTGGAAACACTTGAAAAATAATTAGTCACAGCCATAATGCAACCAGTAAGACACGCTTCCAGACTACCAACCAGGAAGCAGCTTGTGAAGCAAAAAGCGAATATACTGGACCAAGAGGAATAGAAAGGAATCACTATATAAGAAAAATGGCATTGCAGACTAGTTCAAAGATGGGTCTGTAGAAGTCTGACCCAAAAATACCTGAAAAAAACACATACTTCCAGAGATAATGGTCCCAACCTGTTGCTTGATGCCAACAGCGTGGAACAGGACGAAATCAACTAAAGGAACCAGGGTCAAATTACAGTATTATTTTCATGAAAATACAGGTGAGGAAGACTTAGCCACACTAGAAGATATTAGTAGAAACCTGGTATTTGCAGTACCCTACTTGGAGTTGAATAGTAGTGAACTTATAAGGTAAGCAGCTGAACTATCAAGGTTTACTATTTAGAAGAAGAGGGCAAAAATGTAGCTGTCTTTAAAAGTAAGACAAACAAAGCCTGCATCCTTAACAGATAACTGAAGGACAGTATATTCATTGAACACCAAAATAAGTGCATGGGTTCAAACATCTTTCATCTCCAATTTGCTGTATGAAATGAAGAAGCATTCATTGGGAACATGCAGAGATCACATTCCACATACTCTAGCACATTAAATGTCAGTGGAATTAGCTATGAATATGACCCAGGAAAAAATAGTATATGCTTAAAATTACATAATACCTACATTTATGTATTTTTTTAAATGAAGTTTTTGGTTTTGTTGTTTGGTGGGTTGTTTGTTTGTTTGTTTGTTTTTGGGGGAGGTAGAGTTTTGTATTGTTTTTTGTTTGCTTGTTTGTTTGCTGCCTAATGTCAAATTCTGCTTCAGCCCTGTAGATACTGGATCCCAGTGACTATAGGATTTTGACCATGACTAGGCTTAGTAGGCAATACCTCTCATAACATGCAACAAGGAGAAGAGAGGGCTATTAAGAGCCACACTTTTCTCTTAAGCCATTTTCTGGTTTCAGGCAGTATTTTGTGTGTGTCCACGTCAATGTTTTTATGTGTTTATGCCTATCTGAACACAGCAACACCACCATTCAGTTACACAGTTTCTTCCAGCCAGGAATCTGAAAGTACTCCATGTGCTTTAATTTAGCCTCACATCTACAGAAGTATGTGCAGTAGTGCTTTCTGCCTTAAGGCTAGGTTCAGTAAAGGATCTTCACACCTAATTTGTGAGGATTTCACTGGACAGGAGGGTAGAGGTTGCACTTGGGCCAGGCATGGGCTGTCTCTCCCGCACACAGCTAAGGTAATAGCACTGGCCAGAGACTGCTCCCACACAGCCTGGTATAGACATAAGAAAATCTAGCTTATGCCATTCCAGATCCTGCCCCATTTACTGTACTATACAAACTCCTATACCCATGTAGTGCATTTCTATCCAATAACCATTCTGCATAAATAACCCTTTAAAATAAACAGTGCAGAGATAGAAAAGCTGAAGAGAATGGTTTCCTGCGCTAGGCTCTGTGCTACATCTTGTACCCTTTCTCACCATCAGAATAAAGCTCAAATTCCCTTCTGCATCACATCAGAACTTCAGCTGGAGTGTGTGATAAATATGAGAGGGAAATACCCTGTTAAAACAGAGCATGAACTCAGGCCTTCCATTTCGTGGGAGAGAAGCCCTTCAGATAGCAATTACAGCAACAGTACTGTTTATAGTCATGCTAGTCTACAGCTACAAGCAAAGTTTGAAGGAAAAGTTATTTTTTGAAGGCTAACTGATTCAATGAGCCAAACCTCCATCTTTTTACAAATCTGGAGTTTTTTTGGTAGGCAGGATGAGCATTTGTGCTGCTACCACTGCCTTCCACTGGGCTATGAAAGGATATGGAAGTCTACCACATCACCCTTCAAGGACAGAGCTAGGAAGAGGGAGAGAGAAACCCCAAATCATCATTCCTTTTCCCCTTCCAAATGATGATACGTCATCATCTCTAATCACCTCCAGACCAGTAATGAGCATGCATTGAGCCCACTCATGCCGACAGTATTAAGCATCACACAGCAAGGTTGTATGAAGTAGATGGATTGATCTATGGCAAGATTCAAGATTCCACATCAATGCTCAAGCATTTTTTCAAAAGTTGCAAGGATTTTTTGTTTGTTTGAGGCAAGGGTAATTCAAATATAATTGCTAAACATCAGGGCATGCCATCGTAACAAAAGCAGTGATTTCAAACCTGGGGAAATGTAGTGCTCTCCAAGGCGTTCTCTTGAGCCTGTGTAAGGGGTGACACAATACGCTTTCATTTAGCTAAAACTTGCCAGTGTGAGAGTTAGGAAGATGAGTCTGCAAGGGGAGAGTCTCCCACTGCTCAGTGTAGCCCAGGAGAGCTCAGCAGCTGTCAACAGGACTGTGGAGAATACACATGAGCTCACATGCTGCAGGTAGCTTAGCATTCAAGCACTGCTATACCTTGTGCAGTTTGCTCTTGCCGCTCAGACCTAAGCAGGTATCCAGATGCAGAACCCACACACCAAAAAGGGAGAGAAGGGTAAGATCAACTGTCACCTGCAAAGTTCGGCATAATTTGAGCATGGGTTTTCAGGAAAGCAGTTTTCAATTTATATTCCTACACTTTAAAGTTCATTACTGCATTTGGGTCTTATGCCCTAGTTTTTGTTATGAACAATAATGTATTGCTTAACCAGTCTCTTTTGCAAGCAGTAACTTGTCTATTATGCAAACTTCAGGCCCCCTTACTGCCAGTAATATCTGTTTTAGGGGAATGACAAAATGCTTACTTGTAATAACAAAAGAAGTGGTACAATATATGCTTAGCTTAATAACTGAAAAATATCTTTAATTAAAATTGCTTTCCATTCAGGGGCTAGAATTTTAGTTAACCAACTGCCCTATGATAGCTACCACCTAGAGTTTTCATTTTCCCAGTACACAGCTGCAGAAAAGATTTTATTCTGGTGAAAGAAGAGCTGTACAATAGCAAAGACAAAGCTCACTTAAACTAACAATGGAGCCATGGCAAAAGTCACAACCTTCTGCTGTCTTAGGGGAAGCACACTTTCTGAATATAATCTCTCTGATTATGCCTAGTATGCAAAATGCAGTTTTATATCTGCAGCTCAAACAGATTTCAGTATTACCAGTGAATACTAATCACCGATGCAAAACCCGTACATCTCCCCCAAGGCATTTCAAAAATCTTGATTATTTAATCAGTGCTCTTGATTTATAAGGCGAGCTGGTTGATGACTACCAAAATGTGACACATTGGACACTATCCAGATGGAACGCCAGTTTTCATTTGAGGTTAAAGAGGTAGAACTCTACAAGAGAGGTTTTCCAGTATCCTGGACTAGAGCTGGAGTTATATCAGATGATAAATAAAACCTGGCAGTTTGGCTTGCACATAATATTAAAACAGAAACTTCACTGAACTGTCAGTTGTAAAATGAAGTAATCAACTTTCTTTTTGCTTATTCGCTTTTTCCCCTGTGAACTTCTTATTTATTTCACGTTTTTCATCTTAATGTCCTCTTATCTTTTTAAATAGCACTACTTTCCTTTCCTTTTTTACAAATATATAAGCGGTGAGTGCTGCCTTTTCATAAACACTAATTTCTCAGCCAGCTGGATGCAATATTTGAAAAGTTCAGGTTTTTCTACCATAACTACAGAAATATATATGTATTTGAAAAGAATTTTGCATCTACATCTTTATATATCAACATATGCTCATGGAATTGTCAAAATTTGATTAAGATGCAGATGCATAAGTTACATTCATTTTTTCAACAGATTTTATGACCTAAATTGCTTGGGCTTTCACAGTCTCATCTCCATCTTATTTTTCAGCAATGATATCCTATTAAAGGTTTCCATGTAAAATTTTCCAACAGCTTTTCTATTAAGACTTTAAGGCACAGAATGACTTAAAATTCAAATAGTAAAGAATTAAGTTCATGTTTAGACACCTAATTTTAAGCCCAGTCCCTAGAAGTTAGCAGTCTGATTGGACTTGATGATCTTAGAGGTCTTTTCCTACCAAACCCATTTTATGATTCTATATCTACATGGATACAGGAGGATACGTTGCAAACTAATCTTGAAAGTATGGTCCTTGCTCAAAGCAGTGACTGGTATTTCATATTCAAAGCAAAGCTACAATGACAGAGAATTATTTTACCAAATCAGCCCTTGGTCCATGTTTATGCTGCAAGTGGGCAGCACAAGCTGAGCACCTGGAGGCACCCAGAGCTAGCAGCAGTTCCCCTAAACTAGGGCTCCTTGCTGCATGCTGGGGGAGCCAGCCTGTGCTCTGCAGCAGCCTGTGATGCTGTGCCTTCAGCATTATTTATAGCCATCAGTAATACAGCTAATATATCAACACAGATAAGCACAGCTCTGTGGCAAGTGGGGCAGCCTATCATTCCAACAGAAGTGAACATGTCCCAGCAGATAAGGAGAACCCCTGCAAACACAGAAGTGATTTGAAGGTTAAGAGGCACCCTAGAAGGCTGACCTGGAGGCTAAAAGCATCCACTCAAACCTTCTAAAACCAAAATGACTAAAATTATAATCAAAATATAGGAACTTACTGGAAAGTTTCATAATAAATCAGCATCAAAAATATGGAATGCTGTCACACCAACATACCGTGAAGATAAAGCCGCACCAGAAAAAATGACTAAGTAAAAGACTTGCCATCAACCATCCTGTGCAGTGGGTAAGAAGCTTCCCAGGGAGCTGAGGGTCACAGAGGGGCCTGTTGTCATGGAAATAGCCCTGCTTGGTGGCAGTGCAGCAGAGAACAGGAACTGACCTCACAGCACTGGGCAGAGGAGCAGGGGTGAAGGCTCCCATGTGCTCCCACCCTGGGTTTGGGAAGTTGCAGCTTGGCTGCCATCAGCATGGTTGTGCAGGCGAGTGCCCATGCAGCATCCAGCCTAGGTCGGTGGTGACAGGGCCTGCCCCCTCATCTCTCCACTGCAGGTACTTTTCGTGGCATGATTTCCCACACCTATGCAGCCAGTGATCCAGTCTGCACTGGAGTCTACAGGACTTGGCTCAGGCTCTGAGGGTGCATCAAAGAGAAAGCAGCAGGGCTGCACAGAGAGGAGAAGCTCAACTTTATCTTGCTTGGGTACAAGCAGCAGCTCCGGCTGGAGCAACATGAAGAGCAGCATGTGCTGATTTAGTACACGTGGCAGCCTTGCTGATTGCAGCATGCTCCAACCACCTCTTGTCTGGCTCCTTTGTTATGATTCCTCCTCAGTACCCGTGTGACTAATACTCATAAAACATTGTTTTCATTCCTCCTTTTAAAAAGTTTGCTAGAAATGTCAGTAGTCTGTACTGCATGGCACAGCAGAAGGGAGCACAGAGTATGCACTGACTGGAGCCCCCAGGTGCCCTTGCCAACTGCACCCTCCTGATGCAAATGGAGCCACATCAGCTGGGCACCAGGCAGGCATCCCATACCCCAAACTGCTCCCAAAACTCTAAGAAGTGATAGTGTCACCTCCACAGAGCCCTTGTATCTAGGTTTTGGCAAGACTGCAGATTGGTACTCTGCAGATTGGTACAAAGCCAAAACATATTAATAACTGCAAGAGTTCACATATGAAATCTGTGTTGTTTGGGCTTCTGCCCTTAAACATTATATTCCTGTATCTTTCTCTGTACATTTAGATTGATTTCATCTGAAGCTTTTGAAGGAGTATCTTATTTGACTGGACTTGTGGGTAAAGCAGTCATGTGCAGTTCAAATAGATGAATTATTCCATTTTCTGTCAAGAAGCCAAAAATCTGCTTGAAACACAGATGGCTATTTCCTGGTCATCATCTAGCTCCTCATCTGATCTCACCATTTCAGCTTCATGTTTTCTAATAGTTTTCACACAGCTTTTGCACCTTCCTCTTTAAGAGTGAGCAGACTACAAACTGCAAAGTGAGGATGTTTTGATTGTATATGAGGCTGTCTTACTGAAAACTGCACCACTGGATAACATGCTGGGTGATTGCCTCAGGCTCTGGTAACAACGTCATATATATCACAGTTACCACTGGGCTTTCTGCCATGAATACAGCATGACAAAAATACCTTGTAGAGATTACATCCCCATGTCCCAGTCTTGCAAGGCAAGCAAGCAAAAATGCTGGAGTCAGAATTTACCTAGCAAGGAAAAGAAGGATCTGCTCCCCTGCAGGTTAGAGATTGCACTGCAGGGGAGAGTGCTGGGCAAACAAACACCCTGGAAGAGATGGGAACTGGAACTTCTGTTTACACCTTGCAAATGACACCATTGCCCACCTTGTCTTGTCCTTCCCCCAAGTCCTGCCTAGTTTCCCCAGAGGTAACCATGTCAAAAAGCCATGTGACTTCATAAAAGGCTCCACAGGTTTCAGACCTAGAAAAGGGAGTCAAGATTATTCTACTGCTACCACGCCTTTCTGTCTCTGCTGGTTACATTGAGGCAGAACTTTGATTCTCCTTCTCTGGGTATAGCTAAGCAAAGTTAAAGCCAGTTCTCTAGATGCATTTGAACCATTAAGGACTTCCTGAGCAATTAAGCCATCAGGACACTGACTCCTGTCACTGTCTTCATGTCCTGGCATAGACACATATTGTGCAATCATAATTTTAATCTTAGCTATGGCCTTAGTTTTTCTACTTTCCACTTCATTCCTATACGTATGTCTCTACCCTCTCAAACTATTTAATTATTTTTTATGAATTGTTTCAATAAAATGAAACCAAAACAGTCTTGGCAAAGCACCTCATAATGATCATCTTGTGGGTGGGGCCTGTGTTTAACAGAACATTGTGCAACACGAACAAGAAAATTATCTGGATAATTTCACGTGCCTGACACAACCAGTAGGATATAGACAGGGTAGGTCAGGACAGAGAGCTAACATGTTTAAGGAAAATGTTTGGACTGATTTTAATGTGTGGGTAAGTGTGCATGAAAGCTGAACACATTATTATTCTCAACCGCCATTTAAAAAGTGACCGTGAAAAAATCTGTCTATGTTCAAAGAAGAATTTTTCTGTTTCTTCACTGTAACCCTATACTGCTGTACCAAGAACATAATAGGTGCAGCCTAGTTGATGGTGCAACTGCAGGAGGAAAGATCATACAGACTCCTTCAGAGAAAAGGCTTTAAATCAATGTTCTGCATTTGTGACTCTTTGAAACAAGAAGTAGAAAGCAATGTCCTGAGATTACCTTGAAAAATTCTGCTTCGCACAAATTACTAACAGTAACATCAATACAGACAAAAGCTGTACCCAAAACATTACACATTACTGTAGAATTAGTGGTGGAAACAATACTAAATTCCTGTTTTCACCAGTTAGGTTGATTCTAGTCTGTCCCCTACACATGTGTATACTATTTGTATACAAGCAGTAGAAAAACAAATTACTCCTTTCCAGAATTTGTGTATGTACCATACAACAGTAAAAATAGAAAGTTGCAATCACTTGACTTCATTACTGATAAACCTGTAATTTTGTCGGACTACAAAAGGGCACTAACAGCTCAGTCACCACAATATCTGTATTAAATGTAGGGAGAGATATCTATCTGCTTCCAGACAGATTATTCTGATTTGCAAGGGCAGAGAACTGGGAGATTTTATTCATTCCATGTACACACACCTTTGTCAGAACTAATAACCTAATTCAAAGGCAAGAAGTTTCATAGTACTTAACTAAGTGGCCTCTTAACATGTCATGCTGATTGAATTCATACGATCTTATATATTTGGATGTCAAAAGACGTTTATTTGTCTTAATTAGAAACACAGATTCAGTGCAACTTGCCCAGAAAATAAATTCATATACATTACCTCTGAGCAATGAGAAACAGCACTGCTTGAACAAGGCTATTTAAATCTCTGTGGTTGGCAATGTTCTTCAGTGAATTTGTTTACAAAATGGAAAGAATGAGATGCTGTCAAAGAATGAAAAATAAAAGCTAGATTTCTTGGGAAGGAGACATCCCTCTTTCTCTATTTGCAAATGCTGACGAGCAGGGTTTAAGGAGGGCTAATGTCATCCATTCATCTTAATTAAAGAGTTAATTGCTCATGTATCTTGATTTGGTTAGTTGATCTTGGTATCATGGAAAGCATTTGCTTGTGTGTGTTTTATTGACCACTATAATGACATCATCAGCAAGACTCAGGATTTACTCACGCCTCCTACATAATAAAACTTCCAGAGGGAAGGAGTTCTTTAGCATGGTGCAGAATACTGAGAGGTCTGTTCAGACCCTGTTCAGAAACTGTTAAAATGTCTCAGTTCAGCCATCATTGAAATACTACTTGAAAGTCTAGATAAATAAAAAGTAATTACAAAGACCAGTTCTCAGCAAATGCATATGTGGAAATAGCATAAAACATGTAAATCCAAATAAAAAAATCAAATAAAACCCCACAAATCAAATATAACTAAGAGACTTAATACTATTCAGTTTTCCACATCTGTAATAACAGTCAAATAAGCAGTGACATATAAACAAAGAGGGGAGAATGACAGCATGCTCTGTGGATTACAGACCATATTGGTCATATGTCTTACAACATAGAGGGGAAACTCAGATCCAAAGAAAGACCAGCTGACTAACTAGGAAATCTGTGAGGTTTTTCTGTATAATGCCTTTTACCATTTACTGCAGCTCCTGATGTTATTCCTTACAGATTATTCACAGCAATGAAATCCAATTTTATGTAAAATGGACAGCAGTAGTGCTTTTTGATTAATCAGCTTTGCAGTACTTAGAAATAAAAGAATGCATTACAAAACATAATACATGATATTCACTTATCCCAGTAAGGAGTCTTCAGAACTTATCTATTTATGTCATGCCTCTTTCACGGGATCAATTTGGGCTGCTAGTAGGACACATAACTTACCTAAAGTGTTGAACTGGCTTTTAAGAAGCTCTGTGACCAAACGGAAGTGATCCTAACAGCCTCACATGCCATGAGCACCTCCTTGGTTTGGTAACAGTCACGGGGCAGCTGCTCTGACTGTGCTGAAATACCAAGAAGGCACTAAGAATAACGCAATAGGGTGCTACAGCTCACCTAGGTTTATGAACGTCATGGAAGACTTCACTTCGCGTTCTCTTTACGCAGCTTAAGCTTCTCAGCTGACTGGTTCAGAGGCCAGTACTGACTGCTCTGCTTTTTCTGACAGACAGGACATTTGGGGTTCACCCCTTAGCAAGTTTCCATGGTTTCTCAGAAAACTTTCTCTAAAAAATATTTTTTTAAAAAAATCAAATAACCTCCATATGATACAAATACAAAACTACTTTGTCCTTCTCATAAAAGCAGCAGGCAAGTCCAGGACATACAAAGGAGTACAGTGCAGTGGATCCATGTTATACCCAGACCAAAGTAGCCAGCCCCAGAACCAATCTGCCTGTGACAGCTTGATGATGCCTCCAAACCTATTAGCACTGCTGAGAAGCAATGTGTGTGAACACGGAAACAGGACAATACGTCAGATGTTGCTCTCCTTTTAGGTCTCTCATATGATGCCATGTGGGTCAGGAATATGTCTTCAGCCAGATCACACATCTCTACAATTATGTAACTGTGCAATGTGTAAAGGCAAGAGCATGGGAAAGCCGGAGAATTGTTAGCTATCAACTGCAGAACCACCTGGCTGGGTAACGTTTAACAAGTTGCTTCAGCTCGGTCTGTCCCAGTTCACCCCCAAATCACCTGTATCTCTCTTGAGAGAGACTTTGATTCATGGAAATGTGCTGAGAGTTAAGCAGCATCATTGTTTCTGAATAGTTCACTACTGAAAAAGGCAGCATGGTTAATGTTTACAAGCAGAGAAGAAGATAACAACAGAGGTTGGATGGGACCTCAGAAAGTCCTCTCTCCCAATCCTGAGCTCAACACAGTGTTTTTCCTGACTTGAAAAAGACAAGGATCAAGACTCCACAACCTCTCTGGGCAACCTGCTCCAGTGCTGGATGGACCTCAGGGCAAGGACTATTTATGTGAAGGAATGTCTATGGCTATGTAGAAGGTGGCGACGATAGCAGAGTTTCCCAATACTTTACAAGGGTGACAAGAATTTCTGTTCCATTTGGGCCTCTGGGCAACAGTGTTAGCTTATACAATGTGTTCTATACCCAAGTTGAGGCACAGTGGCACTCAGACAGAGCAGCACATAGGCAGCTATAGCCCCAGCTGGAATCTCACCCTGTCTTGTAGTCACCCACACCTATTTGGTTAATTCATAGATCCCTGCACTGCACTCTTCTGACTGACCCCCCATCTACAGGGTAAGGTAGGAACAAGAGCACTGTTCAGACCACAGCTGAGCCTTCAAACCACACCAGTGTTTGCTCTTTCAAGATCTTAAACATACAAGTCAGTGACCCTGGAAATAGTTTTAAGCAAGTGCAACTTTTTCATTAATTTTGAATCTGTTCTGTTATCTCCAGTTTCTTTTGTTTTCTCATGCCTCTACTTACACTACAAAATCATTTCTCAAACACTTAAGGGAAAAAACTAAAACCATTCTTGGATATAGAAGGTGGACAAGGAGCAGTGACTGTCACTTTCAAAAGCTACTTTACATATCATTAAACTAGAATGTGAGTAAAGAGAGAGGAGTAACATTTTGTTGTTCAATGGAAATGCTTTGGAAAATGCTGAAATAAAATCTCTAGTGGCTCGTGAACTATTTAGTTCAGTTGTTTAGCAACACCTTTTGATTTGTAAAGCTTCCAAGATCCCTTAAAATAACCTAAAGAGAGAGAAAGTTGCCAAAGTTTCCTCTAGCTAAAACCACCTGCTGTAGCTTGACTAGAAAGTGAAAGTTCATAAGCACAAACTTCTTTGGAGATAACACATTTTGAATTGCTCTACAGTAATTTTGGTACACTACATCAGGCAAAGGCTAGTGCAACTTCTTACAGCATTACTTGCTTGCTAATAAACGTGCATGAAGCAGAACGGCGCGTACAAGGGAGAACACTCTGCCTGTGCCTAGTAACATAAACAGGTCTGATACTGTCAGTTAAAGAACTGAGGAATTAAACAACTCAAAAGACTGATGTAAAGGATTAGACATGCTAAACAGAGATGGAGAAAAGAGGCCGATAAGAAATGGAATAACATTCAAAAGCGAAGCAATAGACCCACAATGTTTTGTGAATGGAAATAAACATAGATGTGGGAAGATGCTTCATTGACGTAAGAGTTGTAACAAAGCTGTGAATATCATGATAAGCAAAAATTGGGTTTGAAGAAAAAAAACAGCAAGCTGTTTAGCTCTTCAAAGACTAGAAAAGTTCTAATAGATAGAAATGAATTAAAAACAAAACCACAACAAAATCCAAAAAACCCTCAACAAAACAAAACCCAAAACACAACAGAAAAGAAGAGAGACCAAAAAAATGACATACTAAGGCTAAGATCAACTTACAGTGTCCTGGTATTACTCTGTTAACCCTTTGGTGCCAAAACTGTGAAACCAGTTTAGTGATTAAAAAGAATCGGTATTTCAACATCACAGCAGTCAGCTGTCTCAAGTCAGCTTTACAGTTCCCTTCCAAAGCCTGCTTCTTCAACCCTCCATCCTGTGTTTCACCCCACTATGTATCTCAAAAGCACACCTGCAGCTTGCTTCTTGGCTGGAAGGCACAACAGCTACCTTGCCCAGCTCTTCATGTTGCTCCCATGCCTGCATACGGAATGCACAATTGTCTTGTCAGAAAGAAGCCACACAAATCAATGTGCCCTGGGTGGGAAGCCCATTTGATGTTGTATATCTAGTCACAGAGAATAGGATTCAAAAGAGGGACACAGAATGTGTAATTAAATGTCCTACTGGTTCTATGGTAGAAGATGCTGATATTACAAGAGATAGTTGTTTACTAAATTCAAAAACAGCCACAAAAATGACTTCTGGCTTTAGCAGAACAGAACTAGCCTTTAAAGAACTAAAAAATGTAGTGATTTTCTCCCTGCAAATTGTAGAATACATTTGAATCCCGACAAGGTATATATAACACCATTAATCTGCAGTAAGATTGGATGGTAGGCAGAAATTGAGTTTAAATGATGCTGGGGAAGCTGAAAACTAAGTGGCTGCCACGCAGAAAACTATGCATAGAAAAAGAGACTTAAGAAAAAATTCAAAGTTTAACACATGTACAGTGCAAGACAAAATCAAAATAAAACTTCTGCAGAATTTGCTTTCTAATGTCTTTGCACATGAGTTTCTTCTCTTTGGCTGACTGGTTTCCCAAAATCTCATCCTGAAAGCTTACACCACATCTAAGAAAATGAATTGCACACTTCCAAACAGCTCTTTCAATCGCCCCCCCCGCCCCCTCCCCCTTTCAAGTGATTTTTGTAGACACTGGCAAAGTCTGTATCACGTTGGTTTGGTATTTAGTATGCTGTGAAAACCAAATTTTGTTTACGGCAGGGCCAGATTTTCTAAGATTTTATTTTAGATAGTCATTCCACCCCCCCAAAGATCCTTTATGTGTAATCTCTAATGACATTACAACCTTCTCTAGTTGCCCTCAAGACCAAGCTGATTTGCAGCAGCAAATATTTGGCATCTTAGTTTGCAATCTTAGAAAAAATATGGGAATAGAAAATGTCCTATCAGAAAAAAAAAAGCTTTTGAATCTGCTGTTTCTGTGGTGATGTCATAGAAATTGGTATGTCTGAATTGAGAGTGTACCTGCTTTGTGACTAATTGTTGTGTCAACACCTAGAGGTACCTGCCCTTGCAGTTAGCACTGTGGTTGGCCAAATGTCTCCCCACTGCAAATACAGAATGGCAATAAACAGAGAGATTGGCCTACTGCGTGTTTGGATCCGCAACACGAATCTTAAAACTGCAAATCCTAACCGAGCCAGTTTTTTATTATGTGCTGCTGATAAGCTAGAAGAGACCTCTCTCTCTTTTTTTTCTGATACACTGTGATTAGTGCCACCCATCTCTCAAAAATAAGAGATCCTTACTCAAAGTCATCATCATATTGATGAATCCTAACAAAACCGAACGTATGCAAATTTCTGTATTTATGGCTGTAAATGCTGAGGTTGACTCAGGCAGGATTTTCTTTGTCACTGGAGCCCAGGGTGCTATATTTTATGTCATTTAATTTGATAATCCTTTATTTATTTTTTTTTCCCTCTCTTACCTAATTTTATGGTCATGTGAATGAAAAGAGAAACACAACTATAAGCTGAGTTAGGGAGATGGCAGAGGGCGATGTCACTGCTCTACAAGGATGCAGAGAATATCAGAATATCTATCAAATCTAACATTTAATAGTTTGACTTCTTAAAAACATAAACAATTAATTTGACCACCCATTCCCTTTTGGGGCATTCAATTGTGTTATTTTCAGTTGATTAAAATCTTCTGGAAAGTAACTGAATCTAAGGACTGTGTGTGTGGCTTTTCTGTTTCATCACATAGCCATGATGTTTTTTTCCCCCACTAATTTCTCCCTTTAAGTATACCATATTAGCTGCTGGTGGCCTTTGGAAAGCTAGTGGTTCATATGATGCTGGCTCTCCCTCTTTCCATCTGCTAGCCTGCATCATGAGAAAATAAAAATATATATCAAATAATACTTTTTAGGAAACTAATTGGTGCAGATGCTTCAAGAACCTCTCATAAAAGGTTTTGTGTCAGAACTTCCCTATTAAAGTAAAGCTCATCTAGAAAGTTGGAAATCCTTGTATTTAAGGGCTTCTCATTAGTAGCACACACTAAACAATGATCACTACTGTACAATGAGAGACAAATTAATGAATCAAACATTACAGATTTCATCACATTGGCTCATTTGCATTTAAGCTGCTATCCAGCTCTGTCATGCATTTGCTTTTAAACGAGCCCCTGTGGATAATGCTGAAATGTTTGATTCATTAATTTGTTTCTCTGTATACAGCCAGTGCTCACTGTTCAGTATACAGTGAAATACTTTGAAAATATTTGTTTTAACCACCTATCTTTTATTTTAACAAAGAAATAATAACCCTGAAGAAGGAGATGCTGGCTGGTTTGCAACATAGCCCCTGCCAAATTTCCCAGTTGCTGCCCCAGCCCATTGTTATACCACTGTGATATTATCTGGATTAAGTCTTCACAGCTTGCTTTCACATATTCTACAATTTCATAAAGCTTTGAGCCAGCTCTTTGGGTTAGTATTATAATGCCCAATTCAGCTCCTGGGAAGTTAAAGGTGGCTTTAAGCTTCTACTCTCTGATCCTTGGATCAGTCCCAAAGAGCGACTTAGATCAGCCTCCCGGATGCTCGGTGACATTCTGCCACTACTGTGCCTAGTGCACTGGTTCCTCCACATTACAACAGAGTGGGTTGCTTGGCACAGCCATCTCTGCAAGAGCTGCAAAACTTTGGAATGGGTTTTTGGTTTGTAACAGCTTGAATTTGGTGACCTTACAGTATGCTGAAAGAACCATCTGTCGTAGAAGAAAAAAGAGGCATGTTCCCTAGCTGGTCAGTGCACGGAGACAAGTGTTTTGGTAATTAGTTGGGTAGTTGAGTTCTTGAGTTCCTATTTGAACCTCAGATTTGTAAGTTTAGGTTCTTGAATACAAGATGAATTATACACATACTGTTTTGTTGTAGGGATCAGTGATCTTCTTCCGTTCTGAAGAAATAAATACATGTACCAAATGCAAAATATGGAAGTTGGTTTAATAGGGGCTAGGAAATGGAGAACAAAATTATTCTTTAGGTAAAACTCCCTTCCTCTGACATTGCCATGATATATTACAAGGTTATAAAGGCAAGATCATCGGACAAGAGGATACATTTGGACTCCGGGATTCACGGAAATGGGAGCCTAATGACATGTGTTGGGTTTTTTCATGAAGCAGGCAGGTTTGCATATGCTGAGAAATGGAGTAAAGTATCATCAGCACATTACATTGTGCAGCCATTCACCTCCCACATTTCATTGCTTTTTAAAAATCACTTCCTCTAAGCAGTGTGCAATACATGTTGAACGGGAAAAAAGAAATGTAATTGATATCTAAATTCAAAAAAGAAAGCCACCAAGGCAGAAAGACAACATCCTAAACCTCTTTTCCAGAAGACTTAAACAGAAATGAACATATTTTTCATTTTTGCTTACTCAAAGTTATCCATAAATATAACAAACAAAACCCAAAGCCCAGCCCCTGCCCCCCTTCCTAACCTAAAAGAAACACAAACCCTGCCTCACTGTCAAACACAACTGGTGAAGCTACAGTTTGCCAGGTGCAAACAACAGGAAGTCTGTCTTACAGTCAGAATCTCATACCAGGAGGTCGTACATAGCCTGTATATGAGCCCTCTACTGAGCAAACCACACAGAGAAAAGTTTTCTCTTGTTTCCAACACATCAAATATCCTCCAAGAAAGATTCTTAATTTTGCCTGTGTAAGAAAGGGCAGGTGAATTTTCTAAGGGATTCCGACAGCTTTAGAAAGGCAGCTTGGCATTTTTCCTCAAATGTATGCCTGGTAGTTTCTGCAGGTGAAAACTGTTTGGTCTTTCCTTACAAATGCAATACATGTTATCAGTAATCATATCCTTAGCTCCACCTGTAAAGAATTATGTAATGCTCATAAGGTGGGAAATTCTAAAAATTATTTGAAGTGCTGGAGTAATTTTAATGTTTATTACAGAAAATGTGCCTCATGGAAAATCAGAATTTTAAAAATCCAATAAGTTCCACATTTTCCTTCCTTGAAAGATCATATTTCATGAAGACATGGCAAATACTCTCAGAGAACAGCTAGGCTGTCTTTATATGAAGGCAAGAAATCATAAATATTCTTGTAGGAGCTAGCTCAATCCAATTACAATTTTTATACTAAATACCCCATTAGGTCACTTTTGCTCAAGGTAGGAATCACTTGCTCATACCTGCAAGTATACTGAGTCAAATCAATAAGGCAATACTCAAAAAGAGTGGCAGGAATGTGAAAATATGGAACTCAGTGTTAAGAGCATGTTAATTACAGTATACTTTTGTTTTCTTCCCAGCTCTCCCACCAGGCTCACATGGACCCAGAGCAGTAATGATGGAGGAGGAAATACATTTTTTTCCATGAAGGAATGTGAGTGCTGTCCTCCTACTATCTCAATCAGAAGAAACTCTTTGGCTGGTTGCTTCTCTAATTCACAAAATACCTCCAGTGCACAGCATGGCTTAGTCCCTTAAAATGGCTGACTTCAGAACAAAGAGTACATTATTCAATTTCACAGTATTTTGACCTGCTGTCAGAAGTCAACCATTTTTAAACCCCCTCATGAACAGTCCTGTATACCTGATGAGGGAAAAAAAACAAACCAAAACAAACAAACAAACAAACACCCCAAACCCCAGTAAAATCCGAACGAACCAACCAAAAACCTAAACAAACAAAAAGCCAACCAACCAAACAAAACCAAAACTCAAGACCCACCTAAAACCCCAACAGTCATAAACTGCAGTGAGAAAGATGCATTTTAAATGTTAGGAAATTATTTCTTTTATTTAATTTAAGGCATTTTGAAGCCAGGCTTTTAGCCACCAAAAGAAGGTGACTCTTCTCATTTTAAGGCGAGTTCAAACAATGCTTCTGACCTTCCACTCATGGGAATAGATGCCCAGCTAACACCTGTATTTTTGATAGCAAAACTAGGTAAAATTAGTCCCAACCTAATGAAATCACATCAAGTTTATTTAAGCACAGCAGATTGCTTATGCTGCCTATGAATTTCCATCACTCTTGGTTTTTTAATTGATATAACAGGCTAATCTCTGTCAGCTACAGTTGAGGCACACTTTTGTGTTAGGAGGTGCTATCAAAATTAGCCATCATTATGGTTGACTCTTCCTCAGCTCTTTCAAGTTATTATATCTTCCATTTTATTTAGTCACTAAGGAAAATTGCTTCAACAAAACCATCAATGTGCAAATAAACTAACAGTCTTAATTCTCATACCATGAGTATGAAAGAGTCCTCCCATACTTCTCACTGATGTCCTTTCCATTTATAGGAAATTCACATATCAGTTAAATTCACCTATTAATTAAAAGATTGTCTGGAAAAATTCTTGCTAATTGGAAGCAAAAGAAAGTGTAAAAAGTATCTGAATACTGAAGCTTTGAATTTTAATTACTTACTACGAGGTTTGTTCGTGATCCCTCAGGTGTTGGCTGGGCAACAGCAAAGAGCTGGAAAAAAGAAACAAAATTATTTTGCAATTCCTGCTATGGGAAAAAAATGTGTTGAGAAGGCTTCCAATCCTCTCTTCTTCTGTTTAGATTTATTCTTTATTAATGTATTTTTTAAGAGAGTATCTACACACAAAGAAAATAAGATTCCAGAAGACTGCAGGCAACTATAGTGAATCATTGTTCTACAAATTCTATAGTTTAGGGGTTTTTTAATAACATCAGAGTTCCCATTGTGTCCCTCTCACAATGGAGAACAGCGACATAACTGAAAAAGTGGAAATAATGTGTAGAAAATTGGCATAAAGACTACAGTTTTTATCAGATCACACACACACACATATATATATAGAGAGAGAGAGAATTTGATTTGTTGTTTATTTTATAAGCATCTAAACGGAGAAGACATTAACAAATTTAATAACAAGTCTGGAACTCACAGAATTTGATCTCTCCTCTCTAACTACCCACAAAGGGTTTGGATGGTTTTC
Organism: Melanerpes formicivorus; assembly: GCF_026170545.1. NCBI lineage: Eukaryota > Metazoa > Chordata > Aves > Piciformes > Picidae > Melanerpes > Melanerpes formicivorus. The sequence goes on along the minus strand of NW_027142354.1, from coordinate 44,303,336 downwards.
TCTTTCTTACACCTGATCTGTCTTAACAGAGAAGGATATTTCATCTTAAGAAAAGGATTCTGTAGATATGGAGACAGTGAATCAAAGGATCAACCAGGTTGGAAGAGACCTCCAAGATCACCCAGTCCAACCTATCACCCAGCCCTATCCAATCAAATAAACCATGGCACTAAGTGCCTCATCCAGTCTTTTCTTGAAGATCTCCAGGGCTGGTGACTCCACCACCTCCCTGGACAGCCCATTCCAATGGCAAATCACTCTCTCTTTGAAGAACTTCTTCCTAATATCCAACCTGAACCTCCCCTGGCAAAACCTGAGACTGTGACCCCCTCATACTGTTGCTGGTTGCCTGGGAGGAGAGACCAACCCCCATTTGTCTACAACCTCCCTTCAGGTAGTTGTAGACAGCAGCTGTAGAAGCTCCCCTGAGCTTCCTCTTCTCCAGGCTAAACAACCCCAGCTCCCTCAGCCTCTCCTCATAGGACTTGTGTTCCAGGCCCCTCACCAGTTTCGTTGCCCTTGTCTGGACATGTTCCAGTACTTCAACATCTCTCTTGAATTGAGGGGTGCATTACTGGACACAGTACTCAAGGTGTGTCCTGACCAGTCCTGAGTACAGGGGAAGACTAACCTCCCTTCTCCTGCTGGCCACACTATTCCTGATACAGGCCAGGATGCCAGTGCTCTCCTGGCCACCTGGGCACACTGCTGGCTCATGTTCAGCCTATTATATACCAGCACCCCCAGGTCCCTTTCTGCCTGGCTGCTCTCCAGCCACTCTGTCCCCAGCCTACAGCGCTGCTTGGGGCTGTTGTGTCCAATGCGGAGAACCCTGCGTTTAGCCTTATTAAATAGCATCCCATTGGCATCTGCCCACCCATCCAGCCTATCGAGGTTGCTCTGTAGGGCACTCCTCCCCTTCAACAGATCAACACCTGCTCCTAACTTGGTGTCACCTGCAAACTTACTGATAACGGGACTCAATCCCCTCGTCCAGACCGTCAATAAAGATACTGAACAGGATCGGACCAGCACTGATCCCTGCGGGACACCACTAGTGACTGGCTGCCAGCTGGATGGGGCACCATTCATGACGATACTCTGGGCCCAGCCCTCCAGCCCGTTCTTGACCCATTTCAGAGTGAATCTGTCCAAGCTACGAGCTGACAGCTTGGCCAGGAATTTGTTGTGGCAGACAGTGTGAAAGGCTTTGCTGAAGTCCAGGTAGACTACATCCACAGCCCTCCTCACAACCACCAGGCCTGATTGTAAAAGGAGAACAGGTTGGTCAAGTAGGACCTGCCCCTTCTAAATCCATGCAGGCTGGGCCACATCTCCCACCACCCTTCTCTATTTGTAAAGAGCAGGTGAAGCAGGGCTGCAGCCCTGGTAGGCTCACACAGCAGCTGGGATAAGCAGCTATCCTCCATACACTCTAGGAACCTTCTAGACTGCCTCTTCTCTGCAGTGTTAAATTCCCAGCAGATGTCTGGCAGGTTAAAGTTGCCCACAAGAACAAGGGCAAGTGATCTTGAGGCAGCCTCCATCTGCTTAAAAATAATTAATCAACCTCTCCTTCCTGGTTGGGTGGTCTATAACAGACTCCAACCATGATGTCAGCCTTGTTGGCCTTCCCCCTAATTCTTATCCATTGAGACTCAACCTGATCATCCTTAATCTCTACTTCTGTGACATCCAGAACCTCCCTAATATATAGGGCCACTCCTCCACCTGTCTCTCCTGAAGAGTCTGTACCCATTGATTTCAGTGCTTCAGTTGTGCGAGTCATCCCACCATGTTTCTGTGATAGCGACAACATTGTAGTTTTCCTCTAGTACCAAGGCTTCCAGCTCTTCTTACTACCCATACTGCGTGCATTAGTGTACATGCACTTCATCTGGGCTGCTGGTTTCACCCCTATCTCTGGCTTACCACCCTCAGCCTCCATCAGTTCATCTCTAGTACTGCTGTGTTTAACCCCCTCCCCCTTCAAGCCTAGTTTAAAGCCCTTTCAACAAGCCCCACCAGCTCACGTGCCAGAATCTTTCCGAGGTACCCCAACTGTCACTAGCAGACTCAGAGACATATAAAGTTCCCCAAGATCAAAGAACTCAAAATTTTGTTGGTGGCACTAGCCTCTGAGCCCCTTGTTAATCAGGCGTGATTTCCTGTTCCTCTCAGCATTCCTACCTGATGAAAAAATTATCTGTGCCCCCTATCCCTCAACTACTTTTCCCAGTGCCTTGAAGTCCCTTTTGATTGTTTTTAGACTTAGAGCTCATCTGCTTTTCCTCATAAACTCACATATTTTAGTAACCCGAATTTGTTAGTGTCCTTTCATTAAGGCCAAAGACCTGGGCTTCTGATTTCTTCATGTAAAAATTATTAGTCCAAAATTTCTTTGTGACGTTTTACAGAAAAACTTGAGGATTTCATAAGGTGTCTGACAAATGTGAGAAACTGGGCCATCTGAATCAGATTTTCACATTCAGCTCCCCCAGAACCAGAATGAGGATTTTCATTTTTTTTATGACATACACACAGCATATGTAATCTGTTAAAAAAGTTCAAACTGCTATTGCAAATTAACGCTACTCTTGCAAATTAACTTGCATGCAAGTAGATGACAGTAGCATGGAGGTAAATGTGTTCATGTGGTGTAAGCTGACTTTCCTCAACATACTTGAGTTTCAAATTGTGAAAGAAAACCCCAACCTTCAATAGGATCACAAATGATAAACAGCCCACTATGACCTAATTTACTACATATATAGACCACATTCAGATATACTGAGTGAAAATGCTAAGCAGAAACTGAAGATATGTGAGCGTGGCTGTTCAATTCTGATTCAGGACACAAGGCAGTTAAAGGAGCAGATGCTTTAAAGTGCATTTAAGGGATGAGTAATGTTAAATGTCTTACATTCCACTCATATTAAGTTAATGATCAAGATTTCCTTAACGGATGACTAAGACTTTATGACCTGTAACAGCACAAGTCATTTTTGGTTGTCACACTCACCTGACTGCCACTGTTTTAGCAGCATATATTCAGTTATATATCAAATACAGCCTTCTGCTCGCTGTGTTCAGCCAAAAATTCTGAACATTGTGCTATTCAGTATTTCTAGGAGCCTTAAATAAATTAAAACAGTAGAGTACACAAGGAGTGGATGAGGAACAGGGCATACAAATTTTTGTCAGTTATAAAAAAGTGAGCAGGTCGCTATAATACATTTTGTTTTGAAGCTGAGTGTCTTTCAAATGGGGACAACCACTTGTTTTCTGCAGTTTACTTGGGGAAAGGCTTTATAAGCAGAATCTTACTTATAATTGAAAGTGCATCACACCAGGAGTAGCCATGATACATTCAAACACCCAGGCTACAATTACCGAGACATTTTATGAATCTGTAATTCATAAAAGAATGCCTCATGAAAATTCAAGACATCAGCAGGTCTTATGTAGGTTACTTGTAAATATGACTTTAAAAATTAATACATATTCTTTCTGGAAGAATGAGAATCTTCTCTGAGGAAACGACAATGCCATATGTAGCTGAACTTCAACATTAAGAGCTGAGGAAGTATTTTGTAGCTAACACCAAGTGTAATTTAAAATATTTTGATTTAAGAATTGATTCAAATGACAGTTCCATCTTCTACTGCTATTTATAAAAAGCCTTCCCTTTCTGACCCACGATGGATCATTTGGTCCAAGGTGATGAAAATACCTTTTAAAATATTTTACCTCCAAACAAATCTAATTCAATGACAGCAGAAGTGACTGCAGACAGAACAGCATCATAACCAATCCACAGGTGTGTAAGACAGTCAGGGTGGCAGGATAAATCAGATTTTCCAAAGCAATAGATAACACTCATCACTCACGAAATCCACCCATTTCATTCACGACAAGTTATGTACCAAACCTGCCATTACAATGTAACAGAGGAAAAGTTTGTGCTATCACCGAAAGCAGAGAGTTGGTGTCCCTCATCATGCCCCAAAGTGAGGTGCACCAGGGAAACCTCATCCTGGATTTGAGTTTTTAAGATCTAGTGGCAATTGTAGAGCGAGATGAAGAATGTCTACACTCACGACATAGCTGCAGACTATATTCCTTCCACAAACAGCAGCTGCTGGCTGTGGATGCTAGTATGAAAAAGAGAAAAATTGGTCTGCACATGACACTTGACAGTCACTGAGGCAATGAATAAGTTCTGTCACAGAGAATCAGAAAAGTCTTTTTAAGGCCAATTATAGTAGCCACTGCATTCTTGTACTTCCTCTGGGATTGAGGATGTAGGATGGAAACTCTACAACAATTTTCCCAATCGCATTTTTTTTTGTTATATCTTAAGTATGAAGACATTTTATGCATTCGTTTCTGTTGAAGATGGAACAATGAAATTAAGAGGAGCAAAGAGTGGTAAAATACATGGCAAGTTTCCCCAATGTTTTGCATTATGCAAAGCCTTCAATAAAAACACCAGCTGGAAACAACGGTAAGTTCCTAGGAGAAATGGTAAATGCTAAAGATCATTTTCAATCTAATTCTCACAAGTTTTTCTCTCTTCAGCACTAGTTTACTGATTTTAACCTTTTGCTATTTTTTCTGTATGTGGATTATTGAATTATTCATCTCTTCACATATATATATTCTAGCCTTAAAATGCCGAGATCTTTAAACAACAACACAGAAATCTTAATAATTTTGACTATTTCCAGGAAGCATTTTTCAGTCCACCTACTGAGTTCCAAATTGCTCTGAAAGTGTTCTTTAAAGAACAGTAAGAAGTTCTTTTTCATGCAGCCACGCTTTTTTTGTTATTCTTACTTGCTGGCATCCAACATGAACTCCAGTATTTTGTGCATATTACTGTTAATTTGTGCTTCATGGGCAGTGGCTGCTCTTTTCTTTTATGGAAACAATCAATGACTGCTTTTCAATAGTTATGAGACAGAATCCTATATAAAAATGGCAAATCATATTAGGCTTCTATATGATCCTTGATCTTTTGCCAGCATGTCTGATCTATTTCCAGAGTACACGAGTCAGGCTATGTGCCTTAGTTAATAAATAAATAGTTCCTGTAAAACTTCTTTTTGTTCCTAGCATCTTAACTCTTCCTGTCGTTTGAAGAAATCTGTGTTGGATTTCAAACACAATCTCTTCTCTTTTCTTAAGAGAACATTAGTAGTGTCTTAGGTCTGAAACTTTATAAACGAAGTAAAGCTCTTTTTTCCCTAGCTTTTAGCAAAATATTTCTCACAGTATGTTATCATCACAGATTTTCTAAGTCCCAACAGCCTGGTCTCTTATGAGTAAGAAATTTCTCTTCTCCAAGTGAAGTGAAAGGATAATGTATGTGCATTAGAATTGAAATAATTTTCTGACTGTTGAGTGCCTTCATAGTATCATTCAGGGTTGGAAGGGACTACAAGGATCATCTAGTTCCAACCCCCCTGCCATGGGCAGGGACACCCCACACTAGATCAGGCTGGACAGAGCCTCATCCAGCGTGGTCTTAAACACCCCCAGGGACGGGGCCTCGACCACCTCCCTGGATAACCCATTCAGGTTCTATTCTTGGCCAATATGAAAAATTATATCTCATTATGATTAGTAGTATTGGCCTGTATCAACTGAAACATAGCTATAACTGACAATAGCTCCCAAAACAATTTCAAGTCACCACTAAACATTTAAAGCACTCAAATGATAACATTTAAGCTGCTGCCAGCTTGGTCCGCATTTGATAACTTCTGCAAGCATTTGTTGATCAATTCTTTTATCAATTAAAAAGTTATTTTGGATTTACTGTTATATTTAACAGTATAACTATTATAGACAGATAAAATACTAGTTTAATTCCTCATAATCAGTTTTGCTATATTTCTGTCTGGTGCAGAAGTTGGAAGTACAAGGACTTTTCCTCAGAACAGACTTGCTGAGCTTAGTGGCAGTACAGCACAGGAGACTCTTACTAGCTGAACACAGCTAATGTGTATCAGCTTCTCATACTTAACATCCAGAGACTGTGGGATAGAATCAAAAGCTACATTCTCCAGCACTGCACCGGACAGCTCTTTCATAAATTTGGCCACTTTTCCAATGCTGCTAATGAAAGGTGAAACCAAAAATGCAGGACGTGAGCCAGTACTGTATGCTTATACACAAGGTACTTCTGCTTTTGGATGAATGCTGCTAAGATTGGGGATTGGGACGCATTTTTTCCTACTGGCGTCATGACTTTTCAGCAATTTATGAATGTCCAATTTATACAAAAAGATATAGTGATGACTTTTGTTAATTTCTAGGATTTCTAAGCGAGTATGGAATACTTTGTCAGCAGAAATGAAAGCACAGATTAATAGATTGGAGAAAGATCTGAGCAGAGCAACAATCACATTATGAATGTCAGAGCTGAGCAATTCCACACAACTACAAGAAAGCTGCCATCGGCAAACAGTTCCCGCTCTGAAGTGTCAGACTACCACTGTGTGACTGTGTTACAATCCCAAGGTCACTTACATGGAGAGCAGGTGGCTTGATACTCGGCAAGCCAATATCACAGCTCTGCTTTTACTTATAGTTACTCCCCAGGAAGACAAAGCTTCACACTTCAAAGTGACTTCCACACCCCACACTCCTTTCACAAACTAAAGAGCCCAAGACAGGAAGATAACAAGAAAATGCAGAAAAAGAAGAAATAGAGAAGATGGGACACTTGTATCTTACAATTTCTTACAGCCTATGGCTTCTATGCTCTCACCAGAACATCACAGAAGTCTGACAACTGACAAGCTTTGCCTTCTGATACAGACAACTGATACCTGAGGCTGAAGGCATCAGGTTGGGGCTTGAATGAAGAGTGATTGTGACTCTCAACCTCTTGTGCCACAAGATGATAGTGATACTATTTTAAAGCAGGAAAACCTGCTGTTATTACAATGCTGGCTTCCAGTTTCTCACCCCAAAGCTGCTGCATTTTCATGAACCAAGCTCTTTAGTAATAGACTTCTGCATCTCATCTACAGCTTGAGATTGACATATCCAAGTCCTATTAACCTCGGAGATGTTTATAGTTTCCTTATCTTATTCTCCTAGAGGCTGACTGGTCTAGCCTTCTGTCCTACTGTTCAGACCACTCATGCATGTTATGTCAAAATAAATAACCCATTTTAATGAGATCCCAATATTCGATTACAGTGTCAATCTCTGGAATATAAATCATTATTCAGCATTTTAAAAATAGCATAAAATATATTCAATTTTAAAATCTGTGGGGTGCTAACTAATCCCAGTAACAAAAAAAGGTATAGTGAAGGAATTTTAAGTTTGACATGAGAGTAAATGGGAGAATTCATCACTCAAGAGATCTCCCTGTGCCATTTCTATCCAGACACTCGACGGCAGTCAGTATCTCACATAATAGGAATATTTGACAGTGCAGCCATTTCTTTCAGCATCTAAATGAGGAACAAAATTTTAGAAACCATTGCTCTGCTGGCTCTAACCACAATGTTCTGAATGTCTGGGATTAACAACAATTAGATGTGAAACTTCAGGTGTGATAATGAACAGCTTTCATGAACAGCCTTAAATTCATGAGGACAATAATATCTTCTCAATGTATTCATCATTTTCTATGTGAAGTGTTACTATAATTTCAGCTGATCTGTAATCTCGTTCTGAACCATGATGAGCATACAATTGTTGCAAGTCTCTACTCTTGTACAGGGTAACCAGAGTTTTTTGACATTTAAAATACCTAGTGGCATGACAAGACTTTGTATTTGCATATACATAAATTGTGCCAAGGAAACTAGGTGAGTGACAAACCATCAACAAGCTGCAGCATTGCCTGTGGCTTTCACATCAAGCATGGCTGCATATAAAAATGTTAAATTGTTCAGAGAGACTAGCTTGACTGCCACAGTCCCTGTTCTATACACACAATCCTGAAAAAGAAAATATATCGTTTAGAAATTACTGTAGAGAAGAAAACTGTTTAGTACATTTATTTGAAACCTTTTTGTATTGGCAATTGGTTGAGGGGGAAAAAGTTTCCTTTCTACTACAATATTTGACATAAGCTTCTAGGTGAGAATTTTCTTTCCTGTCCATCCCTGGCTATGAGATATGGTATCTCCTGAGGTTAAACCAGGCTGTGTGATGCCTGTGAAAGGTTCGTTATAGCTTACTACTGCATCCCACCGGTGCACCTTCCATCTCTCACCTGAAAAAGCAGCTGCACTGTATAAGTAAACTTATGGCTAGTGAGAATTAATGTCACAGAAAAGTAAAACATGATTTTGTTTTCATGTGACTGATAGTGCATATCAGAATCACAGCAGAATCCAGAGGGAGATTTCATGCAGCTGAAACAAGCAACTCATGCAAACCATCTGCAGCATAACCACATGACAGACCCAGTGGTGATTTCACAGTTGCCAGTGAAACAAACTCTGATTCCTCCCAGAGAGAAAAATGCTGCTGCAAAAAAACCCAGAATGTTTTACACCTTGGTGTATAAGTCTTGTAAGAGATGACCAAAGGAAATGGAGAATAAAGTAAGGCAGAAAGTAGATCTAAAAAAGGAAACTAAACTAATGCTTTAAATCCCTTAAAGCTAGGGACTAATGTACTAAGTAAAAACACTTTTGTTGCATAACACCCTGCTTTGTCTCCAGCTAGTAAGGTTACATATTGGAAGAGACAGTGCAGTAAGTGCACAAGTGTGCAATTTAGCATTGCATGCTTTCACCCAAAGCATTTGTACAATACAAGATAAAAATGGAATGTGGAAATAGGTATGAAGTTCCCTTGCTGAAGTTTTCCTATTTTTCTAATGAAAGCAGTTTGTTTTGTTTGGTTTGGTTTTATTTAGAATTTCTGATGGGTACAAATTGGTATCACAGAGAATAATGAGCCTGTATGGGGTCAGAACTGTAAAAGTTCCCAAATTTCCATGCTTCTGAAGAGGAGGGAGGAACTGCTTTCTAGAAAGAGCTTCGCTCCATCTGCAGTGTATCGAATGTCTGACTGCCCAGATTGCACCTACTCTGTAAGCCTTGAAGACCCATCATGAGTTCTCCAGAAACGTTAAGTAGTTTGGACAAATGCTCACCACAGGGACATAAGCTACCCAGGAGGTCCCGCGGGGGGCACACATCAGCTCAACAGCAGACACTGATGAACTCAGAGGCAAGAATTCTGTGGCACACCTTCAACCAAAATCTGACATTTGTAAATGAAGAGTACAGATGGATTTAGCAGACAAAAGAGTTGTACTTGTTTCCTCTTCCTGATGTATGTATTTGGAAAGGAGGTAGTCACCTTGTGAGGCAGGAGAGTTACATTAACAAGTGCTTGGTAGGTCACAGCATTTCTTTCAGCTGATTCAACAGACACCTGTTGCATAGCTATTAATCGATAATCTCTAAGTACTTTTTTATGGTTGCAAGTAGCACAGCCACATTACAAGCAATTTCTGCAACTATGGAAGCCACTAATAAACTTATCTTCAATTTTATTACACAAAAATGAGTCTGATTCTTTATAAAAGACTTAAAGTACCTCGGTACCACTACTTTTGTTTGCTTGATGTGACCTGATACTACACAGCACAAGATGATTCACAAGTTTAAAGAAAGAAAACATCCCCAACAGGCTTATCACTTTCAGAGCCTCATATATTACACAAACTTGCTTTTGCCCCTTCTGTAAGGAATTTTTACCTATGAGTAATAAGATTAATGAATGAGTATCTTGTGAGTAATTACTGTCTCAGGCACCAAATATACTTTGCATTCTGGCTGCTGGGACACACTGATGTCCACACTGGATATGAAGCTATGGATCTCAAAAAGCCAAAAAACTAGTCGTGCCAAACTGCTAACTAGTTAAAAAATATTGACTGTTATAACTCTGTCAAATCTTTTTGAATCCCCCACACTTTGGTTATGTTAAATCTTCAAAAATTAAGACAGACATTAAGTTTCAGAGATGTTTTTGTATAATACATTTGTTTGTTAAGATGACAAGGAGGATTGCTTTTATACTCTGTAGTTTGGGCTACATAATTTGGGAACATGAAAAAGAAAAAAAAAAGCAGCTCTCAGGCACTTGACTGAGAGTTTCTTACCTAGATGCCTACATAATGGTACCTAGAAGGAAAAAAGCATCCCTTTACTATGGTCCCTGTATTTACAAGTTAGGGGAAAAACTTTCTCAATACCTTGCAATTGTTGCAGCTGATGCCTCTGAGGTATGGCCTGTCATCAAACCCAGCAGCCATTAAGCAACACAGAAACACAATGACATAATTACACAGAAAATAAACAGGATAATCTGCAATGCTTATTGGCTTTGTTCTGCACTCTGCAAGCTCCTGAAGGTAACAAAAGCTTTAAAAAAAGAAACAAAACAGCCGTTTTAATTGCGTTTGGTGGCTAAACTGCAACAAAGGGGTGGGGGACTGCTTACACTCCCGAGTCTTACACCCAAGAGAAATACCTAAATTACCCATTGGGTCCCCCATACAGCAATTAAAAAGGGTCAAAAATCCTTAGCTTAGTGGTTTCACTTTACTTGGACTGCCTTGAACTGCTTCAAAACTCTTCTTCCTCTCCTGCCCCTGCCAATATAGATAGCCAACCACACAAGCTGCCTGTCTTGGGAGTATCAGCAGAATTCCTAAAATAAGACTCAGTGACTACCTGCAAAATTTCCCTTATATTAACTTTGTTCCATTTTAGCAGTAACTCTAAAAAGAGAGCTTAAGACTGTATGGCACTTGTGCAAATGTTGTCATGTATGGAAAACACATTTTAACAGCAAAGAGAGTACATCCCAACGCTTTCATGTTGTCAAGCTCTCTTCTTAGCAAAGCCATACAACATTTCCGTCTTTCTTGGAAGTCCCTGTGTTCTGAGTTGCTATTTCAAATTAACCCAGATATGGAGATTAAACAACCATTTGGGAAAACGTGCTAATCACAGGGAAATAATATTGTCAAGTGTTTCTCAGCCAGTGGCTTTGGTATGGATTAAATTTAGAGCACAGAAAACAGAGATGACTCTTAGAAATAAGAAATGAAACCACATATTTTTTGTGACCTCCTACAGTAAACAAGGCTTGAGCATAGCAGCAGAGAATCCCCTGCATATTCTGGTGGGTGGTGATCCAGGGCTGACTTGATTTCAGGCTGCATCCCTTGCGAATGACTGAGAGGCTGGCTTTTTCTCCCCAGCCTTGCAATCCTTTGTGTCCACAACTCTATAGAAACTCCCAAATAAAATTCCCTTCATCAAAATGGGCAGAGAGTTGACTTGTAACCAGCATCTCTTCCCACCAGTTTAAGGTTCACATGACACAGAGTACTTGAGGCCCTGGGTAGCAGATAGCTGAGTCAGGTGGCTCATTTCAGGTATACGTTTAAATGTGGCACTGAGGTGGAGTCTCCATCTGGGCCATGTGTTCAAGAAGACAGCTGAACCAGACTCACAAGTCTGATGACAAGTCTGCACTGTCGAAACAGCCTTTACAGTCAAGGGAAAGAGACTTTGCAGTCAAATCAAAAGAGATGAGGGAAAACAAAGTCATCTGATGTTCTAGAAGCTGCCACTACTTCTGGGAAACAACGTAAAGGTCACAAAGTTGTATGAATCTGTCATCTCACACAACTGAGGACAGCAGAAGATCAGGGAACACCTTCTCCACATCTCAGTCACTGGCAAGTGACACAGAGGTTGCTCAGCCTCCCTGCAAGGACTGATGGAGGTTTCCATGGCAGGAAAAAACCTGCTTCACATGATTCACTCAGGAGAGTCCTAAAGTGACTTGGAGTAATGCCCGTGTTCACACAAGGCCCAGTGGACTTAAAAAATAACAACTCTCATGTTTATAAGCCACGCTCCATTCCATGGCTATCTTGATTTCTCCACGACTTACAAGAAATGCTCATAATAGGATTTTAAGTCAATTTATAGAGCTTTTTAGCTTTCATTTTTTAAAACTGTGTTTTTCAAAAGCACACATGAATAATCAAAGCAGAAATAATGAATTAAATCAGCAAACGCAGTAATTTCTATGTGTAAAATAGCTTCAAATCAGAAATTGAAGTTATATTTATACTAATGACAACCTTAACATCCTAACAGGCTCCAATTTTTGCATAAAAATGATACATTTTAAACATCCAAAAGCTTGATGTGAATTTTATACTCTGTTTATGTTAAACCAAAAAAGTGAACTTAAAGTAATCATGTAAATTGAATGATAATAAGACTTCTTTTATATTTTTAGACTACTTCAAATGAATAATTTAAAAGGCATCAAGCAAAATATTTTATTAACATAAAGTTAATGGTATATTTTTGTAGTATCTGATTTTCAGAAATTTGTACTAAGGCATTATCATAATCAGCTCATGTCAGTAGTATACCACTTCACATGCTTTTATTTTTCACTAGTTAATGTACTCCCTGGCACAGACATTAATTCTAAATCTTCCTCCTAAGCTCTCACTACTGCCTTTATTAAAATGCTTGTAACTTGTTAACTTTTACACAAATCTAAAAGAAAAAGGACCGAGCTGTGTGAATTGAAATGTCTGCTAGGATGCATTTCAAAGAGAAAAATCAAAGGTTCGACATTCAGAAATTCTAGCACTCTCAGACAAAGAGAAAGAAAATACAAATGATTGGCCACACAAAGCAGGTATTGTGAAACCAAGACAATTACAGAATATGAAGATACTTCCACTTCATTCCCTGTCTAGAGAAAGACAAAAACTACCTTTACTCAGTGCCCAATTGAGGACAGGGAAAATTATCTTCATACCATAATACTGGATTTCTAATTCAAAGGTTTGTGGGGTTTTTTTTTGGTTGTTGTTGTTTGTTTGTTTTGCAAAGAAGAGATTTATTCTTGTAACCATTAGTGAAGAACACTTGAAAAGTGAATTCTCTCCACAGTCAGATTCAGTCACAGAAGCTGTCTGCAGGAAGACCACAAGTTTCAGCTTCAGCGGTGGAGAGGATGCAAAAGCAAGTATATTCTTTGGGTTGGCATTTTCGGATTCGGTTAGGAAATGACAATCATGACACTTACTACGGTATGGGCTTGTAAACCCCTGCCAAACCTACATCTAAACTGCATTAAAATCCACAAACCACATTTATTTTGTCTTTAGACGTTATTTCATATAATCCATTAAAACATTTTCCTCTGAGAAATATGGATATCCTGCTAAATTCATTTTCTGTCTTCCCAAAGGACACGTACAAAACTCCTGTCAACAGTCACTGCAAAACTGACATTTACTTCTCTGCAACTGCACTTTCTAAAGCCCAGTTTTATTGCATATTCCAAAAGACTATGCTGTAGCTACCATTGATGACGAACACACCGCCCCTTAGAAACGGATGGAGCACTGCCATTGGCCTTGCCATAAATAGTGTGGGCTGCAGTAAGTCATGTCACATAGCCAGAGACTGAGCAATTGCAAACTTAGGGGTACAGAAACAAACTTGGCATGGTTAATTACCCTTAGCGAAAGACCTGAAATTTTTATAGTGTACTGTTTAAAAATGCTGTAACATTTGAGAATAGTTTAAATTTAAAATTCCAATTGATGATTTGTCAAAAAAAAAAAAAAAGAGGCTGTGAGGGTGAATATGTACCCTCATGAGCCTGCTTCAGTACTTCAGTGACTTAATAACCACACAGTAAAACATTTGAAGGCCCCCAAAATATTCAAATGATTAATTTAAAAAAGAAACAAAGCAAGAAGATTTTTCAATGTGGAGTCTGTGACAGACTTCAAAGATCCCTTGAAAAGGGAACACTTTGTGATGGAAATATTTTTCCTCAGGGGTTTTCTAACAGCATTTGAAATTTTATATGCTTTCCTCTTAATATTTTGCCCATTATATTACCATCTTCTCTGTAGCAGTAAGAAAATTATTAAAAGATGAGAAGATGAAGGAAGTCCACAAAATTGCTTAGTCTCATGCTTTGAATTGGGAAAATACATGATATTTTTTCATTCAAATAAGAAAAACAACAATCTGTAAGGAAAGCATCATGAAATTTAAGGCAATAAAGTCTCCTGAAAGTGCAGATTTTGGGGTTTGGGTTGGGGTTCTTTTTGGTGTGGGGCTGTTTTGTTTTGGGTTTTGTTGTTGTTTTCTAAACAATGAGTGGCACAATAAGCAATTTTTGTGTTATTTATGAAACACTTCTAGATGTACACCAGAGTTCTACCTGGAGTGCCACATCTCTAACAGTGAAGTTTATTAGTTCAAAACCTAAGCATTACTTGAAACACCTGACTTAGATTTTGAAATCTCAGAGGACTTCGGGTCTGCAGAAACTGACGTTCCTAAATATACATCTTATGTTGTTGCTTATGTGCATCTTTGCATTGAAAATACAGAACCCCCCCACAGATATCACTTAGTTTTCCTATTACACAGAATAAAGATGAAAAAAAAAAACCACCTTAAAGTCTAAACCCAGAAATAAAATAAAAAACTACCCACAGCTGCCTTGTTCTTATGTTTGATATTAAACAGAATAGCTACAGACTTTAGTATTCTTGAAACACTTAAGCTATTTAACACGATTCCAATTCAGTTTATCAGCAAATTTCCAGAAACTTGTAAATGAAAGGAAAATTAAACACAATGAAATGTCTTTCATTTCTGAATCTGAGAATTTTCTTTTTATAGCCATGTCAGAATCTCTTTCTTCCTCTTTTTCTAATGCCATGACATGTTACATTAACATCAATTAACCACTGAAAAGAACTACTAAGTGAATTTGTATATTCTCATTTCCTAAGATTGTTAGAACCAGACTGTATGGATTTCCAAAATATTCTACTCATAAAAGTGATTCCTCTTAGATGGGTGCAATTAAAGATTGCTGTGAGCAGATCTAGAAATCAGATTATATAATCTCTCTGCCATGAATTCACATTTCTAACTCCAACGAGATGAGAACAGAGCATACAGAGAAGTGAAGTCCAGGGAAAGCCTCATTTGGCATCCCCCTTGCATTGTTGTGGCACCTACATTAATTTGTGAAACACAGAGCAGTGAATGTGTTCTGAAAGGATTCTGATGGCTGGAGAAATGCTGTTGAAGTGGTGTGAGGCTGGTGAGAATACTAACTCTCTGGAAATGCTGCTAAACAGTTGTAGAACAAGGAATATTCGTTAACATGATCCATATTAAATGGATATTCTTTAACATGCTCCATCTAGAATAGAATAGAATAGAATAGAATAGAATAGAATAGAATAGAATAGAATAGAATAGAATAGAATAGAATAGAATAGAATAGAATAGAATAGAATAGAATAGAATAATAAACCAGGTTGGAAGAGACCTTCAAGATCATCGTGTCCAACCCATCAACCAATCCAACCCACCTAAACAACCAAACCATGGCACCAAGCACCCCATCAAGTCTCCTCCTGAACACCTCCAACAATGGTGACTCCACCACCTCCCCAGGCAGCCCATTCCAATGGGCAATCACTCTCTCTGTATAGAACTTCTTCCTAACATCCAACCTAAACCTCCCCTGGTGCAGCCTGAGACTGTGTCCTCTTGTTCTGGTACTGGCTGCCTGGGAGAAGAGACCAACACTCACCTGTCTACAACTTCCCTTCAGGTAGTTGTAGACAGCAATAAGGTCACCCCTGAGTCTCCTCTTCTCCAGGCTAAGCAACCCCAGCTCCCTCAGTCTCTCCTCATAGGGCTTGTGTTCCAAACCCCTCACCAACTTTGTTGCCCTTCTCTGGACATGCTCCAGCAAGTCAACATCCTTCCTAAACTGAGGGGCCCAGAACTGGACACAGTACTCAAGGTGCAGCCTAACCAGTGCAGTGTACAGGGGCAGAATGACCTCCCTGCTCCTGCTGGCCACACTGTTCTTGATGCAGGCCAGGATGCCATTGGCCCTCTTGGCTGCCTGGGCACACTGCAGGCTCACGTTCAGCCTGCCAATTACCAGTACCCCCAGGTCCCTCTCTACCTGGCCACTCTCCAGCCACTATGATGCAAGTAGAAGCAGCAAATGATCTTTACGCAAAATTTCTGTACATATTAAGAAATGTAAATGTCACAAATGACGTTTGCACTCAAAACTGGGCTCCAGTGATGCGTAAGATCCATGCTGAGGGAGAACTTCCATCCACTATTACAAAACTATGGAAAATAAAACTCCACAGAGAAAAATACCACTTTCATTTTCCTGCTGCATAAGGCTGATAGTTTTTAAAAGTTTAAAAGAGATGGCTTTGATTTGAGGGTTGGTTGGCAAAAGAAAAAAACAAAGAAAAGAAAAGGAAGTATACCTACTAACCATGTCTTATCCTTATAAAAACATTAATTATTATAACTATAGCAGCATATTCATTCTCATTTGTTATATTATCAGCACTCCAGCACCTTCATAATAAGTCTAATTCCATTCAAGTGTACCCAGACTTAAAACAGTTCAATCACCTCACTGAAAATAATTATCACTAGAATTATATCCAACTTTTGACACGTTGTCCTCTTGTTAACACTTCTTTTATTTTGAGCAATAACCACCACTCCCTGGAAATCAAGGACACAGAATGGTTTCCTTCAGCTCCAAGTAAGAGGCTCTGTAAGAATGTTCCTTCTTGATTCACCAGTTAAAGTCCTTTCTGGAGATGTTACTTCCTGAAGGGAAAAAATAATCAAACCAATCTGCCCTTTTGGCTGTTCAATATTGTATGCAGTGCTTGTCCCCTTGTCCAAGAATGGAGGGCAACCAGGATTATTACCTCCTCTGGAAATTCTGGGGGACTGACCAAAACAAACAGTATTGCTAAATGTTCCTAGAAATGGTTTAGGAATGGTTTTAAGTTCCCTACCCATGACTGCAAGAAAAGCCTTGACAGTCTAGAAGAGAATGAATGATTTTAACATGTTTATGACCATCTTACTTGTAAACCCAAGGAATTTAAAGCCAGAACTGCTTGCCTTTTTTAAAAATCTCCTTCTAAGAGGACAAATGCCTCACTGGAAGTGATTAGGAAAAAAACATTCAGCCTGTTTTCACCTAAGTAATCAGACAAAATATTCTGGAGAGTGGAGATGACCAGCCTTTGTAAATCAAGTGGAAGGGCTTATCACAAACAGAAAGCTCAACACCGGGTCTCCAGATGAGATGATACACACACAGATGGATGGAAATGGTTTGGTGGTCTTAATTCTTTACTGTTTAATGCAAGTAGGCAGGAAACAAGATCCACAATTTGCTGTGGCCTCCATGCTGTGGTTATTTTGTGCTGAATAGCACAGAAATAAAAGCTTTCATATGTATTTTTGGAAGTAGAATTCTTACAGTGGTAAAATAACTGTAATCAAGAACAAGCTGAATATGGAGTGTAGGAGGATAAGAAAGGTTTGCAGGGCTAGAGGGCCCAGCAGAAGACAAGAAAGTTTGAGGTAAATATAGTATTTTTAATTGTGCTTTATAAAATACTTCTTGATTTTAATAAATCTCTTTTGGGGTCCATGTGAGGCCATTCCTTGTAAGATGCTTACATGGATATTTTTGGTGGTATTCTCAGCTGTTAGTGGATTTATACAACCTTCTATGATTACCTCATTTCAATTAGAAAGCCAAAAGCAGCCAGGATAATTCTTCATTGCACCTTTACCTATAGAGAGGAATAATTCTGTATTGCTTAATGCCAAGATGGAAGAATGTTGATGGCCCAGAACAAGAATATGTCATATACTTGAGGAAGTGATTAAAGCTGTAAAAAAACCTCATCAGCCAGCCCGTCAGATATCTAGGATATATCTGAATGCTAAAATTCACATCTGTTTCCTAGTCTCGTCCAAATGTGATGATTTAATTCAGAATTTTGGCTCAGCATCATTAAAAAAAAATTAAAAAGCAAAACTATTGACAGAAGTGGTGAGTGTAAGGGTTTACTATCCCTCAATTGGTTTTGTACTATTCATTTACTCCAGCAAACCGTAAACACTCTTCAAAAATTCTTTGCCTGCTTTGCCAATATGATTTCTTCTTCTGCCATGGCTAAGTACACACTCAAATACCCTCTCTCTACTGTGTACTCACACCCATGCTAGGGAGACATGGCATAACTAAGCTCAAGCTACCTGCTAAGGATTTTGTTCTTTGTGTACACATCGTTCTATAATGACTCAAACAAACTCCTGCCTCTCCATTGTTTATTTAAACAATGGCAATTTTTTCACAGATTGAAATACAATGCTTCAGTCTTATCATGAGAATTAGTGAGGGAATAATAGCAGTGCACATACAAAAGGAGAACAAAGTACTCAGGCTTCTCCTTTATGTTTTATTTGCATCCATCCATGCAGTGAAGGAAAACACACAACTGTACACACACACACCCCCCAAGCTTAGATGGGAACATTAGTATAAAATACAAATGCACTCCATTGTTGTGTGACTTCTCAGCAGTGTCAAATGTACCTTTTTCTGCTTAGTGCTTAACTTCTCTTAACTCTTATAGGCAAGAATTTTCATTGGGTGATATCCAGCTGGACATCAATAGTAATTTCTCTCTCTTGCCTTATTATATGTTATTATCCAATTCAGCAACTATAATCTATACAGAAATAATGCTTTATCTGTTGATTGTAGTCCCAGGAAGAATAACAACAACAACATCAGGAAACAATAATTTCAGAGCAGGAACGTTTGAAGATATGAGTAACTTTCCATACCAACTGCAGCAGTGTATATTCAGCAGATGTGAAGTGCACAGCTTGACAGGTAACTCAAAAGCTTTGTTTTTAATCCTTCCTTAAAATTTTGCCCCCTTTAAGGAAAAAAACAATCAAAAAAACCCCCCAAAAATACAAACCCAAAACATTTACAAATAAAGCAACAAGTTGCCACTGCTTGGGCTGCTGATCATATTGAGATAATACTGATGGATAGTATCTCGTAGTACCTTTGTACCCTTCAGTTTTTATACACAGTTTTGTAGTTAACCTGTAAAATCTCTGGAACAAGGGAAATCTTTTGCTTTTTGTCTGTGCGTAGTGCATGATGCAGGGTCCTGATTAGTGACTGGATTCCCAAGTGCTGTGACGTAATACAAGTAATGAATGACAGCACTTAATTTTTAATTTAAAATAAAGTTGTCAAAAGTGATTACTAATTTTAGACTTATCAACCAGAAACAGCTGAGATCTCATTTTAGGAGATCCCAAGCATCTACACTTTTAGATAATTCAAGTGCAGCTGGAGTGCTCAGATTGAGCACCCAATATCCTCAGCCCTAAAATTAATTGAGGATTTTGAAAGTGCTGGCTCAAATATTACTGCATTCCATTGATTATCCTTTGGAGTGGCCTGGTTTTTCTGTGTTGGCCATGGCAGGCAAAGAGGCTAACTGTCTCCTCTTCTGTCGTGTTGCATTAATCCCTTTCTTTTCGAAAGGACAGTTGCAAATAAAGCCTCTACTTGAGGACACCCAAAAGAATCAAATCACCTATACCTCAGAACTTAAATGCATTTCAGCCTCTGCCTTATTTTTACCCACACTGTTGTCTGCTCACATATTGGGCATCTTTCAGTGATTCCCCCCAGCAAGGGGAGCAGGGACAAAGCTGCCTTGGATGCCGCCGGTGTTCTTGGATGGTCAACAAAGGGTGCTAATGGACATGGCAGCTGGCTTTCTCCCCCTTGAGGCTAAACATTTTCCCTGCACTAACTCCACACTTGACTGATCCAAAAGCTGACAGCTGTGAGTTTGTCCTGAAACCATGCTGCAGTAACCGCTGCCATTTCACAATATAACTCTACTTTCTCATGTGGATTTAGTGCCAAGTACACAGCAGTTTGTGAGCCACGCAGTACAGAAAAAAGCTGAAAGAAACAAACACATTTAATTTCAGTCTACATCACTAGCACTTTTCCTTCTTTATTCTGAGGGTATGAGATAAAGAAGAGTATAAAATGAACCTGAGGCATTTAAAAAGATACATCAGTAAAATTTGCTTTCGCGTGAATGACAAACAGAATTACAGATTCTAGTGGAGACTTAAACAGATCATCTCTTAGCAATCTACTGTATTTTATTAACATTTATGAGTGTACTTCTAGTGATTTTCATTAGGAATGAGTTGAGAAGAGTTGGGAGAAAAAAAAAACAGAGGCTGCCTCTGACGTGATGCATGCATATGTGACAGTTAACTCAAAACTTAGTGCAGTATGTTGCAACTTAGAATTATGATTCCCACTATGTCAAGCTCAATGCTTTACTTCCACTTTGCAGACCAATAAACAACGGAAACCAAACTAACTGAAATCTGTCACTTAAGTCAGGCAAACCACAGACAGTAAACTCAGCATGTGCAACATGAACATGTATAGTACAGTACCGTGACAGGTGTCACTTAAGAGCACTCCCTTATATTTTCATTTCCCTCTGATTTTATTCTTACACCCTGAAGTATAACTAAATGCTCAGGAGAAAAAAGTTAGCAAATCATTAATGATTACATTCCATTAAGCCTTTAGAAAACTGGACAGTCCACCTATTTTTAGCAGGTAAATGACTGTTTTAGAAGGTAAAAAGCTGCTGGAGACTATTTTGGTGTTCTGAGCATTTCAGGAATGTTTGTAATGTCTCACAAAATTCATTAACATTTAGAGGAAATCGAGCAACTAAATTATATGCTATTTTCAACAATTAATTTGAACATAAAATATTTTCAAAAGATAAAAATTCATTGCTAAAATAAACAGCAGAACTAAACCAAGTAAAATAATCAGAAATGCTAACAACTCTCAGGAATTCCAGTGTCTTTGCAAGTCAGGCCCCCTCTCACTTCCATGCCTGCACGTAACCCTGTAAGTCCAGGGTAACTACAGGTGCCACACCTGACATTTTCAGCACCTGATCTCAGCAGTCAATTCATTTTGAAAGCTAGAATTATTTTCTCTCTCTGAAGTTCTTATAATAGCTTATAATAACAGTCTGAATCAATTCCTTGAAGCCAAAACTCAGGGCTGAAGAAAATACGCATGCATTTATCACAACAATATAGCACTGGAAAAAGCAATATTACTATAACGAATCTGGAACAAACAATGAGTACAGGGAGAGGTGGAAAACAGACTGTTCCACTGATGCCAGAAAAATTTCACGCTGTAATACAGGGCTCTTTCTATTTTTACTGCCTGTTTTTTTCTTTCTCTTTCTCTTTTAAGAGAATCAAAACAAATTTAAATAAGAACTGTGAACGTTCTCATGCATTTGATACTTTATATGCCACATTTATATTCTTCTAATACTTCACTTAACATTAAGGAAAAGGGTTTTTTTTAGGCTACTGGAAGATTCCACAGTTACAGTCCCCAATATCCAGGCTATCAGCAGAAGACCTAAAGCTCAGACAGCAGCAGTGCTGACATCTCCATGCTACCCTCAGCAAAGTGCTTCAGCCTTGAAGATCTCAGTTGCAACCAAACTGGGATTTTAAAACCTCCCCAGTTTACATGGTCTTTGTATTCCCTTCTGAGACTGTCAAAGGGTGTTATCTGGCTATCTGGCTGTAGCCTGAGGCTTGAGATGCGAGCACCTGCCTATTAGGAATGAACTTTTGCATTGCTGCAAACCTGAGCTTTAAAACAATAATGAAGTAGAAATCCTTACATTGCTACCTGTTGCTTGTCACCAAAGTCTCTAAACATTACTTGTACTTCATTTTATTTTCAGAACAGGGCAAGTGTGGGGAACATTACCATCTATATGAAACACTCTGAGCTTCTCCAGCTGTGGCAGCCAAAAGGGGTTGAAAAGACAGGACAGCAGAGGATGCTGTCACTCAGCACAGAAACAAGATCTTCACATTCTCTCATTCTTTGTTCTACTGATATATCCACAACAACATCATGAAAACAGCTCTGAATATGGACAAGGGGAAATGAAAGGAGATTAAAATATTTCAAGTAATTTTTGTGGAAAGAGATGTATTTTGACTGCCCATTTTCAGCGCAAATGGGCTGCATCAGCCCAGTACTGATACTCTGAATAACCTCTGCAGGAATTTGCTTCATTCCATTGATGCTTGACCAATCTCTCTGGAGACTCACCAGCAAGGTCCCTTGCCATTAGGTGCTGTGAATGATGCCCCCAAACCACTCCCACCTCTCAAAATTCTCCCCATGTCCTGCTATGAACAGAAAATAGCACAGGGAGAGAGAAGGGAGATGACATTCAGCTCACGTTCATTTTCCCATGCGAGTCTTCAAAAAGCCACACGTGGAAGGCTCTTCGAAGAAAAACCTGGGCCCTCAGCTGTCAGCTTCCTCTTCCTAACATTTCAACCCCCATCTTTCTTCTCAACAACTTTTTTATGTCTTTTGTTCTCTCTTTGTTTAGGAAGCTGCTCAGGTTCCATTCCTTCACAATGCATCTCGTAAAAGTCATTCATTAAGTAACAATTCTTCCTTACTTGCACTGATTTAGAAGAAAAACACTACTTTCATCCCCCCATTAAATTATCAATATGTCCATTCTATACTCACTTTTGAGTGTAGAATCACAATTCTGAAGTAAAAATGAAAACACAACATAATGCCATGGTTATTCATCAACCACAGCCACAGTATTTTTGTAAAACTGCCAATTGCTTATTATATAAAATTGTATATTTAAAGGACTTGAAAAGGGCTAAAAAGAACACTATCTTTTTTCTCTTTTCCTCCCTTCAATAAGTTAAGAGAAAGAGTGCACAATCACGGCAAATGTCTAGTCCTTCTGATGCTAACTTCATTTTCATAAAGTACTGTTTTGCTTGTATGCTTAAAAAATAACCAACAGAGAGATTTGCTGCTAAGCTGAATTTAGAAATGGATGTTTTTAAAATGCTGAATAAGGAAAGAATTTAATTTTATCATTTTAGATCAAAACAAGGAGCTGGAATTGGAATGGAAATGAAAAGTTGTGGCTGAAACTGTTAAAGTAGTTGAAAATACTGTTTGTTCAGAATGTATTCCTTTTTCCATTCACCACACATTTATAAGCAGGCTACTTTATGAATCAGATCACAATTAGTGGACCCTGGATGAGAATGTATCTCAGCATCAGAGCTGCTGATGAGTTATTCATTCTACTCTGCAATATTCATGATGTGCAATTGGTCAGCTAAAATCATGGTATCACTTTTATTCATGGTGTAGACAACACTTCTAATTGGAAGAACAGAAAATATGCCTACTGATGTGTAAATACCTTTGTTTGTAAGTGGTTAGAGCTGTTTTTATACAAAGAACAGTCATTCCACCAGCAAAAATAGCCAATAAGGTATCATGGTATCATAGTATCATAGTATCATTCAGGGTTGGAAGGGACCACAAGGATCATCTAGTTCCAACCCCCTTGCCATGGGCAGGGACACCCCACACTAGATCAGGCTGGACAGAGCCTCATCCAGCCTGCTCTTAAACACCCCCAGGGACGGGGCCTCGACCACCTCCAGGGTTTCACCACTCTCATGGTGAAGAACCTCCTCCTCACATCTAGCCTGAATCTCCCCACCTCCAGCTTCATTCCATTCCCCCTAGTCCTATCACTACCTGAGATCCTGAGAATGTGAAGAATTCTGAGAAGGTGAAGAATAAAAAAGGCCTCACAAACTCAAATCATATTTCTTGAATATTTTCAGTATTTGATGAGCCTAATTTATGATTTTCTATAT
Source organism: Melanerpes formicivorus (assembly GCF_026170545.1). NCBI lineage: Eukaryota > Metazoa > Chordata > Aves > Piciformes > Picidae > Melanerpes > Melanerpes formicivorus. The sequence continues at coordinate 44,279,565 of NW_027142354.1, read as the reverse complement.
AATAATAATGAGTCCTAAAAAATGGGTAACATCATGTGTGTCATTTGGGGGTTTTTGTTAGATAGCTAATGTCACCACTAAGCATGGAGAGCAAAATTTATATGGCCAACCTGCTTTTTACATTAATTTTTTTCTCATTATCTCAAGTTTGATTTTCAACAACTACGAATCTGAAGTCCCCATCCACATAAATATAAGCACATGAGGATTATCATGGCTCCACTGGAGTCAGCAGTGATATGGAAGACACTGATCTAGTGAGGCACTTAAGCACACGGTTAATCACTGTGCTGAAAAGGTTACTATTGACTTTAGTAAAATGCTCTTTTTGACATATATTAGAACCTAAAAATCTTTGACTGACAGTTAGACAAGTTGGAAAGTAATGGAGAGCACCGGTGTTCAACAAGTTCTCCACTGTCCTGAGTGCCTCTGCTGCAGAGCAGAGTACAAGAATGAGCAGCCTTTCCTGCAGGTTGTAAGGCAAACAGTTATCTGCATGGACTTCCATGTAGCACATGCAGTCCTGCATGAATTTATATAATTTGTGCATAAGTTCTTATACATACACTTCCCTTAGCACCTAGAAACTTAGGAAGTGACAAATCTTTTAGTAGAAAGTAGAAGACAGCAGATCAAAACATAATAAACTGAGTACAAAGTATGTGATTAAGGCTTTGTAAACTTCTATTTCACCTGAGACATGAAAAAAACTCATCAATTTCAGACTCTCACACATACTAACACTCTCCCTCATGTTTACAGAATGTGTTCCTCAAACACCATCAGGTATCAGGGCCTAGACACGTAGATCAGACAGACTAGTATACAGCATAAGCGCATTTCTGATCCACTGGAAAATGCGAGGAGGGAAAATCACACCCTAAAAATCTCGAATTGAGAATAAAATGTCAAGAAGTAACACTGAGAAGTATAGATATGAGTCTCCTGGCAGTAGGGGATGGATAAAATGATACAGATTAAGAAATGTATGCAATATATCTTCCTGTGTATTAAAACAATTAATCCTAATTGTTCCTTCTGCATATATAGGCAAGCATGCTTGTATACCTCAAAGTTCTGCTGCTATTGTTAATTACTCTTTAGTAGCACCTAAGTATGTAGAAAGTATCCCTCTGCATTTTCATGGTACTGATTTGCACCATCACAAGACCTATCTTATATTTTGCTTTACTAGTGAAAAGTGCCAGTTCAGTGCTGACAAACAAATCAACGTTTAAGCAGGTATATTCCTTCAGTAGTTTGCTTTCAAATGGATTGGGTTTATTTATTTATTTTTACTTTGTATTGTCAAAACAGCCTTGGTCAATCAAACAGCGTTTCCTTGTTGCTGAGTCGTGATTGCTTCCATGACAACGATGCTATTTTATAGCAAGAATAGCCTCATAAATAATTAATATACAGGATATTATATGCTTTTTTTTTTATATTGAATTTAAAAGATAACTCAAAGAACTCATTAAGTTTCTTCAATTGTGGTCTCTGAATAGTACTCTTAAATCATAAATATTAAGAATTAAGGTAACCTAATGTTCTGTTCTTTAATGGAGCTCTTTCATAACTGCTATTAAAGCTCTAGACTCTTCCATTTAAGCAGCATTGAATATGAGTGACACATTATTTGGAAACTGCAAGTCATGAAAATCTAATAATCAACAAAAATAAGGGACACACACAAGAAAGGAGAATAAGCCTCACCCAAACATGAAAACACGAGCTCATTCAAAAATGTTATCTCTGCCATGGCATGCACCTGGTATTTCCCAAAGCACTGCAGAATATCTTCAAACACACAGACACAGCCCACATGTGCTGCCAGGAAGTACCTGCAGCAAGATGTGAGTTTCTGCTGAGGCTTCCTATTGGAGGTTTGCTGTCAGTCCTGACTTTGTTGCTTTTGAGAATTTAATTCGTACTCAGAATTTGTTTTGTACTTCAGTAGCGATGCAACGATACCAAGGACTGTGTCACAAAAGAACCTGGAGTTCAAAAGTAAAATCATTTAATGAATGCATAGCACATGCCTTATTCATCATGCTGAATCCAGCCCTGGAGTTGGGCAATGTATACGCTAATTCTCTATTAGAAATGTGACTCTACATTCCTCATTTAGAAAATAGCATTAAAAAAATCAAGATGTTTGGCTAAAAAAGCTTTCATGCCATTTTGAACTTGCCTAGTATGTTTTTAAAAGCAGGAGATAATCCTTTTTCTCAGCTATTGTGTTTTATTCTGTTGAGGGTTGCTGGCTGTAAAACATTGTACCTCCCTTTAAACTTTTCCATATAACTTGATTAGACAGCAGTAATCTCTAATGCTTTCATGTGCAAATGTAGGAGTGACCCGGAACAAACGAGTTTCCTTCATTGCCATAGCAACCAGGACGATGGAAGAATGCCACTCACCAGGCAATGCAAGGCAAATTTCATCTCTTTGATGTTAATTAACAAATTGCTTTCAGAAAAGTCAATGCATTTTTCTTCTTTAAATGTTTGTGATAAATTTTTAATATGTCTGAAAATGAAAGAGAAATACTGAAGCACCAGCTGCTGACAGGTGAAGTGTGGACAACTACCTTGGCAGATAACTCATGCCCCGGTGCTACAGCAGAGATGCACCCACTGAAGGGTTTGTATCAACTGGCTGCTCATAAATCATCTTGGGTGGATTTTGGGACTTGGAGCCAAGGACGGATGCCTCCAGCTAGTTTATTTCTAATACACAGTAATGTGGGCCCTGCTATAAGAAAGTGGCCCATCCATTTTGAGTTCCTGGCATGAAAAAATAATAGAATAACACATAGGAAAAAAAATAAATAAATTGTAAGGATGCAGCTATAAGAATATCCTCAATATTTCTAATGGATTTAGCATGGAATCCACTTCTCAAATATACCTTTTATTTGCATAGTTCTTAGGCTACTTGTTATTATTCTTCCTCTTTCCTCTCTTCTCCTAATGCTTTACAACCTTTATCAATTCATAGTACAAATTCCTTTAGGAATTACTGGATTGTTCCTAATTTTGCTGATAAGAGAAGGCTTGAAACTTGTCAGCAAAAACCTCAACAAAACTCATCAGAGCTCCTACTCTGAAGAAATATGTTGATTCACTGGCTAAAATGCCTAATCCAGACTCTTGAAGAATGTGTTTTCCCTTCTGTCCCTGATTTTCTAGATCATCCAGAACTAGTCATTTGGACTAGAACTTCACCACAGATGGAATCCAAATAATTCCAGTGGAGTTAAGTTCAAATGAAGCAGCCACACTGTAAACTAACACCCTACAGAAACTGATTTGATTGCTCTATGGTATATTTTTACTGGACTCAGTCTGATCCACATCTTCTGTTCCCTGATGCAACTTTCTTAACTACGGGTTTGTTTGCAGTTAGAGGCAACACTGTGACTTGAGTCTGTTTCAGCAAAGACTCCTGTTCACCCTTATTCAACAGGAGTAGCAGAACCTCAGAGGGTCACAGGATGTTCAAGGCATTGAACAGGTTGCTTGGACAAGTTACAGTCCTTGTCCTTGGAGGTTTTCAAGATCAGACTGAAGAAAGCCCTGAACAACCTGCACTGACCTTAGAGCTACCCTTGCTCTAACCAGGAGGTTTGGATTTCACAACCTCCTGAGGTCCCCTCCAGACTAAAATATCCTATGATGCTATTATCTGGTGTTGTGAAGATAGACACAAAAACCCCTGTGAGGTGCCAGATATTATGGTGAAAGATGCAGGCTTAAGAAATCAATGTTTTTGTTAGCACTTACTGCTCCAAATTACTTTTTCCTGCAGCTGAACTGAAAACAAGGCTTGACTGGACACTAACCCCAAGTTTCTAATCTCCAGCAATGAGACATTTATACCAGGAAAGCCTTCCTTTCCCTGATGTTTACAGATTCCCCTAACTCCAGTGATATTTTGCACCTCCTCATCAGTTAGGAATTGTGTCACAAACTCCACAATGTTGTTCTAGAATGTGTTACAGTGAAAGATTCTTCCTAGCCATCTTCTAGCACAGCAGGAAAAGTCCATTAGAAGAATAACATGCAGAAATCCCAGCAGAGTACAATGGAAAACATCACAGAAGGTAAAAGGTCACCTCCTGACTACTCCTGGCTTTAACTATTGAAAACCAAAACCTAAACACAAATTTGCATGGCTGTAATCACAGAGCAGCAACAATGCTGTGCTGTCTGACGACGTACATCTCGCCCTAATTCACCCACACACTAACTACACTTACCAATACAAAATATAGAATTTTACTTGAGTCTGCATCTAGTGAACTGCTAGCTACTGGCCCATAACTCTCCTTCAAGCATGACAGATGGCAAGAGTGAATGACAAGAAGATAAATATCCCACCTTGTACAGGATAATGAGCTGAAAAAAAAAAAGGGTCTTTGAAGCTACAGGAGAATCCTTCGTGCCCAATTCAGTGGAAGGAGAAATGTACAAAGTAAAATGCTTACACCAAATTCTAAAATAATTTTCTAAATCAGAAATTTTAAGATGTGAGAAATGAGTCTAAAAAGATCCCATGTAAGTGTATCTTGAAAACCAAGATCTGTATCTCAATTTTAATTTAGTGTCTGAAATCCAAATCCTCTTTGTACACAGTGATATGAAAAGAATTTCTTTCAAAAGGACTCTAGTTCCTAAAGACATCAGGGCAGTTTCAGAGACTCTAAATGTGATTTCATGTGCTCAGATTTTTCTCTCTTAATATTTCTTTCTTCTTCATTTCCTACCCCTCTCCCTCCTCCCCCCCCCCCCCCCCCCCGTTAACGTTATTATTTATTTTAATGCACACATCTGTACCATCAAAATAATACTTTGATAAGCTCTCCTGGTCAAACAGCTTTAAATGTTTCCCAGCTGGCAGGTTTTCAGCATTATCATTTGACACACAGGAACCTGTTTTCCACAAGATACATAGTTTCAGAAAATTACGACTCCAGTGTTTGAAAGTTAGGGGTTTTTTAGCCATCTGAGAGATGTCACTCCTATCTGCTAATTAGGGATTGGTCCAAGGGCTGGGAGGAGAAATCTTGTTTCTTGGAAAAAAAAACCCAAACATAAAAAATATGCATATGCAATACAGTAAATAAAATTAAAATAAACATGAGGGTTTGAATTCTGTTTACGGGAAGTAGCTGGCTTAACTGTGCAACTGCTCAGCCTTGTATGTGAGTCATGCTAATGTATGAATTCATTCAATACAGTAAGATTATTTTGCCAAGCAATACATTAAAAACTCTTACCAGAACTTCCCAGAGCAGCCAGTCATATAAATTCATATCTCAGAATGAAAAGAGGAATCAGTCTGTAGTCTAATATAGAGCTATATAAGGATCCTTCCCAGTATTCTAAATATAAACTACTACATACTATCTTTGTATGATTATTTTCTAAATTAGCATATTAAACTAAAATTGCTGTCAGAATTTATTGGGGAAATAACTGGACTTTGAGGAAAATACAGCACACTGGATTACTCCCTGAGAGCTGATCTGTAAGTTTTTTACTTATTTCCAAGATACTTTCGTTATAGCTGTTACAAGAAAATCATTATAGTTTCATAGTTTCATAGTTTCATTCAGGGTTGGAAGGGACCACAAGGATCATCTAGTTCCAACCCCCCTGCCATGGGCAGGGACACCCCACACTAGATCAGGCTGGACAGAGCCTCATCCAGCCTGCTCTTAAACACCCCCATAGTTTCATAGTTTCATTCAGGTTTTTATATTTTCTGTACAATATATTACATTTCCTACAGCCTCGAAAGTATGTCAGTACTTTTACAAGCATTACGTTATAATACTGTCCAAAGGGTCTGACAGGAATGGATGTGCTCTGGTGCCTGCCTTGCAGATTTAAGGAGCTATTGGAGAGGATATTAAGTAAAATCCTGGAATAGAATAAAATACATCGAATAAACCAGGTTGGAAGAGACCTTCAAGATCATTGTGTCCAACCCATCAACCAATCCAACCCACCTAAACAACTAAACCATGGCACCAAGCACCCCATCAAGTCTCCTGAACACCTCCAATGATGGTGACTCCACCACTTCCCCAGGCAGCCCATTCCAATGGGCAATCACTCTCTCTGTATAGAACTTCTTCCTAACATCCAACCTAAACCTCCCCTGGTGCAGCCTGAGACTGTGTCCTCTTGTTCTGGTGCTGGTTGCCTGGGAGAAGAGACCAACATCCACCTGTCTACAACCTCCCTTCAGGTAGTTGTAGACAGCAGTAAGGTCACCCCTGAGTCTCCTCTTCTCCAGGCTAAGCAAACCCAGCTCCCTCAGCCTCTCCTCAGAGGGCTTGTGTTCCAAACTCTTCACCAACTTCGTTGCCCTTCTCTGGACTCGTTCCAGCAAGTCAATCTCCTTCCTAAACTGAGGGGCCCAGAACTGGACACAGTACTCGAGGTGTGGCCTAACCAATGGAGCGTAAAGGGGCAGAATGACCTCCCTGCTCCTGCTGGCCACACTGTTCTTGATGCAGGCCAGGATGCCATTGGCCCTCCTGGCTGCCTGGGCACACTGCAGGCTCATGTTCAGCCTGCCATCGACCAGTACCCCCCAGGTCCCTCTCTGCCTGGCCGCTCTCCAGCCACTCTGACCCCAGCCTGTAGCACTGCACGGGGTTGTTGTGGCCGATGTGCAGAACCCGGCACTTGGATGTGTTAAATCTCATGCTGTTGGATTCTGCCCATCTGTCCAGCCTGTCGAGGTCCCTCTGCAGAGCCTCTCTACCCCCCAGAAGTTCAACTCCTGCCCCCAGCTTGGTGTCGTCAGCAAATTTACTGATGATGGACTCAATGCCCTCATCAGATCATCAATAAAGATGTTAAAGAGCACAGGGCCCAGAACTGATCCTTGGGGCACACCACTAATACTGTTCATGAACAGCACTGCTGGAACATTGTCTTATTTTGTACATCTACAATTTGCTATCTGTAAGGTATAGATTAACCTCAAAGTACTATGAAAAAAATCAGGTGCACCAAAGGACCATATCAGTTCAAGCTGCAGTCACCATTTAAATCAAAGTCTATATATTTACAGCATGCTTCAGCTCAGGTATGTAAGCAGTAAAATACACACCCACCACAGAGAAGTCTGAATATCCACAAAGGCAAAGAGCACAACATTTCAGAATAATAGGAAGGCTTCACTTATTTATTTCAGTTTTCATCTCTGTTACTATGATCAAAGTTTAAAAAGGAAAAATATGCTGGAATATTAGTATACAAGGAAGATTAAGACAGTTACAGTAGTTTAGTAGTTAGGCAGTTAATTTGGTGTTATGTAAAGGAACTGAGCCAAATTCATGTTGGCACACAGAGTAAATTAGTAGACTTAGCAATTAGTAAAGATATTTCAAGTCTACCAAGGAGGAATTTCCACAGCTATTTTGCACAAGAGTCTGGGTTCTGTCATCTTTGAGGGGAAAAGAAGAAAATACCCCAAACAACAAACCAATCAAACCAACTGGAAAAAAAAACCACCCAACAATCTAGCTTGGGCAGATATATTTCTTACACTGAGCAAAACCAGTGTAAGTAGTGAGAAGGAGAGCAGGACAGTTCTTGTTCATGGCACTAACATCAAGAAACAAGACTTGAAAGCAAATAATTTAATCTACACACACACTCTATTAACTGGTTATTTCAAAGGCAGCGCTCAGAGTACTCTGTATTTGGGAGGTGCTTTGCAGAGCTGAGCCATACACTGCCTGAAACTACAGGAGAGGTACAAAAGGGGAAATCTCAGTTGCACTCATACAACTGTCAATAAATTACAGGAGAGTGTTTGGAAAAAGCACATGTGTCTCAAATATATAAGCAGGCCTCTGCAAATAAGGGAAACAATTCTTGCGTACAAAGAAAACCACATACAGCCAAGAGGAGAGGTGTCTTCCTGTGCAACTGGCTACCAAGCAGTGCAATTTCATATTTCCTATTATGATTCCAATTGAGACTCTCAATATGCTCTCTATAGTCTACAGTGCAAGGCTGAGGAAAGGAGACTGTTGACAAAAGAGCAAAAAGAGAAGAAAAGAAGTTGTAATTTTTCCTGCTTGATGGCTAAGTATTCACCAGAACACCTTTTCCTTATTAAACAACAAAAGGGAGATGTGAATATGTAATGTTTATTGGTATTTTCTGTGCTTGGCAAGAAGTAGTTTGCTTCTGCAACTGTGATGTGAAAAATCTCTTCATGCTGGATGGCTTTAGTCTACTGGCACCCCGATGAGCACTAAGAAAGAATCACAGAAAGAGCTGACACCAAATTTGCTGCCAACAACATCCTCACTTTACTGTAGTACAAAAAAGGAGAAAAACAAGGATATGCACAAACAGTATGGGTTTCTTTTTCTGTGCTTCATATCAAGTAAGTTGCTAATATGTTTGTGATATGAAAACATTTCACACATACATGAGTGCTTCCAGGCACCCAGTTGAGACCATAGCAACAACAGACTTCAGTGCATTACTGCAGGAAAAGACTTTCCTCCTTTGCTTGCTCTGACTCCTTTGTAAAGCAAAATGAGTGACCACTTGTCTATACAGTAGCATGCCTGTCTTCTCTCCATGCACACTGTCAACCCATTTCAGAAAAACACCAGAAATTACTGATTCCTGAGTACGTCACAGAGAACAGAAGATGTGCTCTCCTTTTCAGTATATTTTATTGTCTTAATTTCATACCCTCATATTGCATTTTTTTTTTTTTTCCCTGCCTGTCATCATGTACAGCATTGTGTCTCAGTTACAGCACAGGATAATATAAACATCTGCATAATGTATTTTATAAAGCATTTGCTATCAGCTTAGCCAGGTAAGTGCAGTATGTGCTGCTTTCACTGCACTAGCTCTAAAGGATTCAACAGATAATTACTTATCATAACAGTGCTAGAGAGATGGCCTCATGCATCCAGAGACAAAGCAATTGAGGAAAACCCACCTCAGATATTGATACAAGGGTTCTGCATTCAAAGCTGACTTAAGCTGGCTATTTTTGTTCTTATTTAAAGGATTCATATTTTACTGTGAATAGTTTTTACTTCATATTGAATTTACAGCACACCATATACTATTTAAAAAGAATTTTCAGTTTAATTAATTAGAAATAGCAAGGAAAAGGAAAAGGAAAAGGAAAAGGAAAAGGAAAAGGAAAAGGAAAAGGAAAAGGAAAAGGAAAAGGAAAAAGGAAAAGGAAAAGGAAAAGGAAAAGGAAAAGGAAAAGGAAAAGGAGAAGGAAAAGGAGAAGGAAAAGGAGAAGGAAAAGGAGAAGGAAAAGGAGAAGGAAAAGGAGAAGGAAAAGGAGAAGGAAAAGGAGAAGGAAAAGGAGAAGGAAAAGGAGAAGGAAAAGGAGAAGGAAAAGGAGAAGGAAAAGGAGAAGGAAAAGGAGAAGGAAAAGGAGAAGGAAAAGGAGAAGGAAAAGGAGAAGGAAAAGGAGAAGGAAAAGGAGAAGGAAAAGGAGAAGGAAAAGGAGAAGGAAAAGGAGAAGGAAAAGGAGAAGGAAAAGGAGAAGGAAAAGGAGAAGGAAAAGGAGAAGGAAAAGGAGAAGGAAAAGGAGAAGGAAAAGGAGAAGGAAAAGGAGAAGGAAAAGGAGAAGGAAAAGGAGAAGGAAAAGGAGAAGGAAAAGGAGAAGGAAAAGGAGAAGGAAAAGGAGAAGGAAAAGGAGAAGGAAAAGGAGAAGGAAAAGGAGAAGGAAAGGAGAAGGAAAAGGAGAAGGAAAAGGAGAAGGAAAAGGAGAAGGAAGAGAAGGAGAAGGAAGAGAAGGAGAAGGAAGAGAAGGAGAAGGAGAAGGAAGAGAAGGAGAAGGAGAAGGAAGAGAAGGAGAAGGAGAAGGAAGAGAAGGAGAAGGAGAAGGAAGAGAAGGAGAAGGAAGAGAAGGAGAAGGAGAAGGAAGAGAAGGAGAAGGAGAAGGAGAAGGAAGAGAAGGAGAAGGAGAAGGAAGAGAAGGAGAAGGAGAAGGAAGAGAAGGAGAAGGAGAAGGAAGAGAAGGAGAAGGAGAAGGAAGAGAAGGAGAAGGAGAAGGAAGAGAAGGAGAAGGAGAAGGAGAAGGAAGAGAAGGAGAAGGAGAAGGAAGAGAAGGAGAAGGAGAAGGAAGAGAAGGAGAAGGAGAAGGAAGAGAAGGAGAAGGAAGAGAAGGAGAAGGAGAAGGAAGAGAAGGAGAAGGAGAAGGAAGAGAAGGAGAAGGAGAAGGAAGAGAAGGAGAAGGAGAAGGAGAAGGAAGAGAAGGAGAAGGAGAAGGAAGAGAAGGAGAAGGAGAAGGAAGAGAAGGAGAAGGAGAAGGAAGAGAAGGAGAAGGAGAAGGAAGAGAAGGAGAAGGAGAAGGAAGAGAAGGAGAAGGAGAAGGAAGAGAAGGAGAAGGAGAGAGAAGGAGAAGGAAGGAAGAGAAGGAGAAGGAGAAGGAAGAGAAGGAGAAGGAGAAGGAAGAGAAGGAGAAGGAGAAGGAAGAGAAGGAGAAGGAGAAGGAAGAGAAGGAGAAGGAGAAGGAAGGAGAAGGAGAAGGAAGAGAAGGAGAAGGAGAAGGAAGAGAAGGAGAAGGAGAAGGAAGAGAAGGAGAAGGAGAAGGAAGAGAAGGAGAAGGAGAAGGAAGAGAAGGAGAAGGAGAAGGAAGAGAAGGAGAAGGAGAAGGAAGAGAAGGAGAAGGAGAAGGAAGAAGGAAGAGAAGGAGAAGGAGAAGGAAGAGAAGGAGAAGGAGAAGGAGAGAAGGAGAAGGAGAAGGAAGAGAAGGAGAAGGAGAAGGAAGAGAAGGAGAAGGAGAAGGAAGAGAAGGAGAAGGAGAAGGAGAAGGAAGAGAAGGAGAAGGAGAAGGAAGAGAAGGAGAAGGAGAAGGAAGAGAAGGAGAAGGAGAAGAAGAGAAGGAGAAGAAGAGAAGGAGAAGGAGAAGGAAGAGAAGGAGAAGGAGAAGGAAGAGAAGGAGAAGGAGAAGGAAGAGAAGGAGAAGGAGAAGGAAGAGAAGGAGAAGGAGAAGGAAGAGAAGGAGAAGGAGAAGGAAGAGAAGGAGAAGGAGAAGGAAGAGAAGGAGAAGGAGAAGGAAGAGAAGGAGAAGGAGAAGGAGAAGGAAGAGAAGGAGAAGGAGAAGGAAGAGAAGGAGAAGGAGAAGGAGAAGGAAGAGAAGGAGAAGGAGAAGGAAGAGAAGGAGAAGGAGAAGGAAGAGAAGGAGAAGGAGAAGGAAGAGAAGGAGAAGGAGAAGGAAGAGAAGGAGAAGGAGAAGGAAGAGAAGGAGAAGGAGAAGGAAGAGAAGGAGAAGGAGAAGGAAGAGAAGAGAGAAGGAGAAGGAGAGAAGAGAAGGAGAAGGAGAAGGAGAAGGAGAAGGAGAAGGGAGAAGGAGAAGGAGAAGGAGAAGGAGAAGGAGAAGGAGAAGGAGAAGGAGAAGGAGAAGGAGAAGGAGAAGGAGAAGGAGAAGGAGAAGGAGAAGGAGAAGGAGAAGGAGAAGGAGAAGGAGAAGGAGAAGGAGAAGGAGAAGGAGAAGGAGAAGGAGAAGGAGAAGGAGAAGGAGAAGGAGAAGGAGAAGGAGAAGGAGGAGAAGGAGAAGGAGAAGGAGAAGGAGAAGGAGAAGGAGAAGGAGAAGGAGGAGAAGACTTGGGAATCTAAGATAAATAGAACATAGCAATCTAATTAGAACACCATTCAGATTGTGTCCCTTAGTGCCTTCAGTCCAATGGTCAGAAAACACAATTACGTCCATAAATACATATGTTAGCTCAAAGATGCACTATCAGTGAGACAGATGTTCATTACACACATTTCTTAAGGGTTAAAGCATGTACAAGCATTGAAACTACAATAATTCTAAATTTATTGGCTTTTACAAAATTTTACCTTGGGTGTAACTACTTCATTTTTGCTTCATTCGAGCTCTGCTCAAATCCTACCAAAAGTAACAGCACAACATCACAGTGAGATGCAGACAGCATTGGAACATACTTCAGTTTGCCTAATTTTTTTTTATTATTTACCCTTTTCCCCTCAAAACTAATTTTTCTTTTTAAAATCAAACTGTTAATCTTAGAATCACAGAATGGCCCAGGTTGTAAAGGACCTCAGAAATCACCTACTCCAACCTCCCTGCCATGGGCAGAGATGCCTCTTAACTAGACTCAACTGCTCAAGACCTAATCCAACCTGTCCTCCCCCAGGTAGGAGGCATCCACAAGTGCCCTGGGCAACCTGTTCCAGTGTCTCACCACTCTTGTACTGTAGAACTTCTTCCTGAGGTCCAGTCTGACCCTGCTCTCCCTCAGACTAAAACTATTTCTCCTTGTCCTGCTTCTAGACACCTGCTCCCACCCTCCTGTAGGATCCCTTCAGGTACTGGAAGGCAGCTCTAAGGTCCCCCAGAAGCCTTCTCTTCTCTAGGCTGAACAACCCCAGCTCCCTCAGCCTATCCTCATGCAGAGGTGTTCCAGCCCTTGGATCATCTTTGTGTCCCTCCTCTGGACTCGCTCCAACAGCTCGGTGTTCTTATGATGGTGACACCAGAACTGGACACAGTATTCAAGGTGGGTTCTCACCAGAACAGAGTAAATACTTTGACACTTTCAAAATACAGCACATAGTTTGTTTATCAGTGTCACACTGAGGATAGAAATCAATTTTGCATATTAATCTATTGAATAATCACAACAAAATATATTTGAGCACAGTAGGTCAAACAATTCCGAATATAGCAAAGTACTCTTGTCCTCAGGCAGGCTAACACAAAACTTCACTTATGATAAACTTCTAGTGGCTAAGAAATTACAAGCTGTACTGTACAAAGCACTTACCTGTTTTACAAGCAGTTTTCCTAAGTGTGTAAATATATGCCTTCCACAAACTGCATTTCAAACATGTATTTCCCATCTTCTGAATAACTGGATTTTCCTCTAATGACACTATGATTCTAATAACTATTTCCCAACTCATACCGAAGGAACTAGTTTTCAGTAATAATGCCATTAGCTTACAGAAGTTGAGTTTAGGGTTTTTCTTTTTGCCTTTCCCCCCTCCCCGTGATTATTATAAGCATTTTTTAAAAAGAGATTTGTGGTTCTTTGCTATACCCTACGGCTTGTGTGCTTTTAGGTTCCAGTGTATTATGAGCAGCGAGTGCTGCCTATTTGCTGCTAAGCTGATATAATAAATCAATTTCTTATTTTATAATTGTGTGGCCAGCGAGGAAACATCAGAGCACTCAGCATTGTATGTGATATTCAGTCAGACAATCCTTACATTGTTTGGCAGATTTGATTTTCTTTTCAAAGCAAAGTGGGGCTACAGATGCTTTTAACACATTTGCTCACTTATGGGTTGTGAAACTCTTAAGTGTCTTAGGATATCCTCTTTTCACTTTTCTAAAAAAAAACAACACCCAAACTAAATGAGAGGGATGTTGATGCCTGACAATGTCTAAGTCCTGTTTCATGTTGGTCAAGATGGCTCATATCACTGTGTTTTCACTTTGATGTCAATCAATTATGACCGTGCTGCTCTCTCTGAAGATCTTTGCTCTGTCAAGTATTTTGAATTTTGTGATAATAAAATAAGATGGGGGAGCAATGAGGTTCAAAGAGCCAAACAACATACAGGAATGCTGCTATAAAATAAAATAAGCTAACTGAGGATTGGAAGCAGAGAGCTACACAATAAGGAAGCAGATACTTGATTTAATTTTAAATGTTAAGTGAAAATTCTCCATTTTAGCACTTGGACTTCAAAACAAGACACCTTAAAAGATAAATATACACCTTCATTAAAAAACAAACAAACAAACAAACAGACAACATATCTGGCTACATTACATAATCAGGATTTATAATAGCAAAGGTTTCTTTTTCTGCTTTTTCTTTAAAGCAACTTCCTAAAAACTATCTGCCCTCATTGTCATCATTTGCTGTCAGACTGCAAAAGTTATGTGAAGTGCAAGCATTGATAGGGTTATTAATTTGCAAAAAGTTTTGTTCTAATGCAACAAAATCCTTTTAATTCTGCTTTCAAGATAAAGTGGGAAAGCAAAACCACATTAAATGCTTGCTCCTAATATTTCAAGGCAAGATAGTAGATAGCTCTTATCTTCAGACCACTCTGCCCTCAGTCACCCCTTCTGTCTTCAGAGAAACTGCAATTTGCACTGCAACATGTAAGTCACATATCTAGTAACATGTACAATCTTGCTTTTACCTCTTTTAAAAAACATAAAGCATTACTACAGTGACTCCACAAATATTCAGTGACATTAGCCAAAAATGGTAGATTGCTGGCAGAAAAAAATGACAAACATTAAACAGACCAAATTCAAACATTTTCACTTCTGGAACCCAACTTCCCTTGTGCAACACAAGCGCTCATCCAAGTAGCAGTAAAGAGTGGAATGTCTGCAGCCTGGATTTATGGTACTGGCAAATGTGAATAACAGATGAATCCACTCAGAGCAACAAATGACTGAGCATTCCCCCACCCCGCTATTTGAGAGGCCATTTGCAGGTGATGACAGTTCCTCCAGGCCCAGCTGAGAGAAAAATGCCACAGGCGCTTCCAGCACCTTCAGCAAAACTGTACAAAGAAGCAAAACCACAGGCAACTTGCTGATGCCATCTCCATGAACCCTGCAGCCTTGCTGGGCAGCAAGGAACAAATTGAGCGACCCATTGCAGGGCTCCTCTGTGCAGCACATACGACTCTGGGATTGCTAATGGCCAATGTGCAAGCTATTGGACAAGGGCATAAAGGACAGATGAACTCATGAGGTCGTAAAAGGACAGAGCTGGGAATTCTGTGCATACCAAAGTCAGAGAAAAACAAAAACTCATAGGAAAAAACATATTAGGAGTGGTCACCTGGACATCATCTGCCAAAATCTCCTTTTAAAAGAACTGAATTGTCTCATAGTCAACTTCCTTTCCAATAGGAACCCCAGATCCTCCTTGGAGGACCCTTCTCCTTTTCTTTTATCAAGTTGGGCACAACATTTGCTTTTCCCTGCAAAGAAGAACCCATTTGTCATGACCTTTCAAGGACAGTGAGCAGCAGCCTCATAATGACACAAGCCAGCTCCTCCACATCTTTGACCGCATTTCATCTAGTCCCAAGATGCTGCTGTACAGCTGAAAATCTATCGTATCACTTACAGAAATATTGGAAAGGATTTGGAGCACATATAACTGTGTGTTATGTTAACATAATGCACAATCCCAGCTGGGTTCACAAGCAGAATGACAGGCAGACAGAAATGATTGCTGAGAAGAGGACACAAGACTGAGATGTCACTAGAGACAGCCTGGAAGGAGGCTTTTTTTCCTCTTCTGTTATTTGGCCAGGGAATATAAACTCTCCCATGTACAAGGAGAATCACAGCTATGGGATACGACAACATGTGGCCCATCCAGTTGGGTGAGATGAATACAAATGGTTTTAGCCAGAAATTTAGAGGTCAGGAAGGAGCAGGAAGTCTCACATGTCAGATAGAGGTGTTTCAGTAGCTACTGAAAAGACTGCAAGCACTGCCACTTGTAAATATATGGTTAATATCTACCCATACAGACCACGGATTGGTCGCTGTGTATGTTATGCAGATGCTAAAAAAAAATGTCAAATTTTTTAGAAACAGAGCAAAGCAAATTGCACTTCTGCTCTGCTGATCATCTGGGGGGTTTGCCCTCAGAGGGAGAACCACTCTTGCATAGCAGACTTCACACAGGGGCATCAGGGGTGTGGAGTGCCTGGAGAAAAGTATCAACCTCTAAGGAGGGCCAGCAACATTTCTGAACTGCTGCTATGCTTCTGCCATTGCTTGATACACAGCTTTGATGGAACACTTTAACAGAGACAGCCTAAAGGGTCATAAGAACCACGTGCTCGGTGACATAAGCTTTCCCCAAAGGAGGGACAAGTTTTGATAACTTCTCCACTTTAGGAAAATGGGAAAGGGCGCATGTAGGTGACTTCACTGTCATAGAGGAATTTTCCCAGAACAAAAGACACATGTAATACTCTGAAAGGAAACCGTACCTGCATTCTGCTGGTGGTTGCTTTCCCATTCTAAAACTGGAATCTGAACTTCACTGAGGATGATTTTTTAACAAAGAAAACATAGAAATATTCTAGATCCAAAAATATCCTGTTTGCAGAGATCAAAAGGGAAGAGTAACAATAGGAATGTGGGGTTACAAGAGTCCATTGAAATTTCTGTTTTATCTACTCTCTTGTTTGACAAAGATATTCTATATTCCTTGCCATTATATAATTCTGTACATGTTATCAATGACAACACTATGCTATGGAACTGCTGACAGTTTAAACTTAATTATAGATGGCAGCTTACAAAATAATTATAAAGAAAAGATTGGGCAGCAACTGCAGTGATTTCACGCTTCCTCTTCATGTGTATCTAGCACAGCAATATGCTGAGTCCCTCAACTTGAAAAAAATAATGTGGCTTATCAATCAGCACTCTGCTGCAGACTGGAAGGTTGACTTACTGTTGTAGTAAATTATATTATACAATGTTTGCCACCCAAAGTCCATGTCCCCACTGGCCTTTGACCATACAATGACCACTGCCATAAGAAGTATTAATTAGCAAGCCAGGTTCACAGGCTGTGCGGTCAGGGCCATATACCTTATTGAACAATGGATTTTGAGAGTAGCAGAATATTCCTTCAGGCCTAAAGATCTGAACTGAAAAAGCAGAATTTGACTATGAGCATCTTACACCTGCTACATTTCATTCTGTAGTATTCATTTCCAGCCCCAGTGAAACTCCCTCCCCTCCATGAGTTCACTAATTAAATTGCCAATGGCTTTGCCACTGATGCTACCTCACTACAGGGAGAATTTTGCTTGGCTCTCCAGAGATTATTTTAATGTGTTCCGTCTTAAATTCATAGGCACTTTTTAACCTGTTCCTTCCCAATTCCATCACATCTTTATATTACCACTGTTAGTGCATTAAGCCTGTAACTATTATCTTTTTAGTGAAGGGCTAACACTAAGTAGCTATTAAGCTTTTCAGCTTTCTACATATTCTACATACTTTTTTCCTTTCTTTCTTTCTTTCATCCTCTTAAGCAGAGGACCACAATTCCTTTTATTATTCTCTGGCTTCTTATGCATTTTAAAAGCATGCTCTTTCTGGCTTTTACATAGTTTGCTAATGGTACCTCATTTGGAGCCTTTTCCATTCTGACATTTTATTCAGATTCATCCCTGCCACTCAATCCTCCCTCCTATAATTTTACTGTCTTCTCTTGCAGGCACAATTTTAGTTTTCTAAAGATACTAAAGAATTTTGTTTTCTTTATTTGGGGTTTTTGTTTTTGTTGGTTGAGGCTTTTTTGTCTGTTTGTTTTGGTATAGATGGTTGGTTGGTTTGCTTGGGGGTTATGGTGAAAAAAAGAATAAGGAAACCAGGTTAAATATAGTACACTGGTTCAGTGTAACTCTTATCCTTAATATAACTTCCTTCCTGTTACTAGAGCTGTCAAAATGCTTTTGGATGATAATTACAAAATGTATCCCTCACCACTCATATGCTGCTTGTGATTTTTCAAACTGTAGGATAATTGCTGTTTCAATAGCCAGTCACTTCTCTTATATGACTTTTTTTGTTGTTGTTTTATGAGCACATGATTAAATAAATAATCTAAGGTCAAAGCTTGTGTACACTTTCACGTTTGTAACTATGCTAAAATTTAGTGCTTTTAGGATCAGCAGATGCTTTTCAACAAACACAAGAAGTGTTTGGGAACATCTGTACATTAACAGCCACACAGTGGTATTTTGCAATTTGTATTTCAGAAAGAATTTGTGCATTAATCATTAGGCTTTTAATTATGTACTCAGCTCTTCAGTAGGACATTGCACCTTAATAATTATGTTGCCTGTAGAATTTGGCAACAGAGGCTGATTATGAAGTCTCTGCATCATATTATCATATGGAATAATTCATCATATTATCATATGGAATAATTGAAAAAGCCTCTGAAATCACCATCGTCCAGACCCTGACTGAAAGCAAAGCTAGACTCAAGGTTAAATTCAAGTGCAACATAAAGTAACCTGAACCTTCAGGACTTCGAGGTCATGTGTGAATGAAACACCTATGCAAACCCTGCAATGCTATTGAAAAATAGCAAGCTGAATCCACTTTCCCCATGCTTCTTATTTCTGAAGCTTTCTGCAATAGCTGAAGTTCACACCCAAAGCTCTGTAATTCCTTTTAGAGTAAAACATAAAGGGGAGTGGTGTGGGGGTTGTGTCCTGTGTGCAACAGTTGTTTACTTACTCACCTACAAATGCAGATTTCATGTTTTCCACCAATTACAGAATCTTAATAAAATGTCATGGAGCTCTCTTTATAATCTTCTTGTTTAGAAATCTTTTTGTTTCTGCAAAGTGCACTTCTGCTTTCATTTAACAATATTTGTATTACATTCTACACTATCAAGTCTATTAGACCACACATTTTAAGGGCCCAAACTGCTCTCATCAGTCAGATTGCCTAATGAATGAAATAGTTTGCTGAAAGTACATGAGAAATATACATATGTATTTAAAATCTCAAGCCTTACAGAAAACAAGAAAGATTGAGACTATAATTTTTTTAACCATATCATACAATGGTGTAAAATATCAAGAAATACCACTACATCACGATAGACTAAAGTGTAGTTAGGACTTTACATATAATGCCATTGTGATTTGCAAGATGTGTAGATTAATATCAAACCCACCACATATACATTCTAGGATGACAAAACACAAAATGAACCACACAGAGAGTATAGTTTAAAGGACTGATTTTCTCTGAATTACAGTGATATAAATGAAGAGCCGTTGTGTGAAATCAGTGGAGATAGACTGCGTGAGAAATGATTCTCATCCAGCATTTCTTGCCCCTCTTAGCAGACTTGCCCTCCATTGACCCCAAACAGAAGGGACAAAGAAGAAAATCATCACCCATTGGTGATAATTGTGACTAACAGCATCCGCTAGCACACCAATTATTCAATCTTCATGCATACCGCTAATGAGAGCTGTGCTGGTGCTTTGTGTCAGTCCAGCTCCACTGGTCTGGCTCACTATGCAAATCTGATTTTTCTTGCTCAGTTTTTGATTGAACCAAAATACCAGTTAGCAGAAATTGCTACAGAAATTCAGTGAGTAGCAAAAAAATCAGCCTCATTTCCTTTGTTTTGCTGCAGAAAAGCTAACCTGCTACTCATGGTGTGCACTGAAATTCTACTGACATATCCTCCATTTTATTTTTCCCCCTAAACAGCCATCCTACTGTTGTACCTAGAAAGGTTGGACCAGATGATCCTTGAGGACACTTCCAACCTGGCATTTCACAATTCTGTGATACAAATAGTGGCCATCTCACCCACTGCCTTTTATTAGAACATTCAACAAATGCCAACGGGAAAAAAAGGTAAAATATGAAACCTACAGGAGTTACTTCTAAACTTTTAATAAATTGCTTTTGTGATATTACAATATCTTGTGGTTCAAAGGGTTAAAAATAATATTCCTATTGCTCTCTATAGGTATTAGAAACACTTACAGAAAACTACCAAATGCACTTTATCAAATGTTACTTGGTTAAGATATATTAATTTCTGTAGGACTCTATCACAAAACTGCAATAAACTGAATTTCAGCAGTGCTGAGGCAATTCCTGTGTGTACTGACAGTACCTGATCTTGTCTGGCAGCCAAGGAAGCTGGAGGACACAGGTAACCTTTTCTGTATATACACAAATTCAAGTACTTTTTTTAGAGAACAGAAATAATCTCTGTGCACAAGCCTGGATTAGCCTAGCACTGATAATAGTACTGACTTCTCTAGGCTGGTCTTGCAGGTAAAAAAACATAGGTGTAGTGAGAGCCACACTGCCCACTGCTCCATTCTGAGAGCCACTGTGGATGACACAGGCACCTTGTGCCACAGGAGACCCTTGTGGGCTCATAAGCCTCTGCTTAACTCCTCCAAAGCAATGGGTTGTAGTCACAATGGAGGTCAGAAATTGTAAATGGTCTGTGACCAAATTTATGTTTCATTGCCTCCAAGTGGACAGTTAGAAAATGTCTGACACCACTTTTAGCTTTTTTTCCGAGCTTTCTATAAAAGAGACATCCTCCCAACACACAACATCCAAACCATCTCCCAGACTACACCTTGTGTGAGAAGCTCAGCATGAGCCACCAGTGTCCAGCTGTAGGCCCAAAAGCCAATCACATCCTGGGCTGCATCAAGAGGAGCTTAGCCAGCAGGTCAAGGGAGGTGATTCTCTCCTTCTACTCCACTCTGGTGAGACTCCTCCTGGAGCACTGTGTCCAGTTCTGGAGCCCCTATTACATGAAAGATCTTGACATGCTGGAATGTGTCCAGACAAGGGCCACTAGGATGATTCAAGGGCTGGAGCACCTCTGCCTGTCAGGACAGACTAAGCGAGTTGGGGCTACTCTGTCTGGAGAAGAGAAGGCTCCGAGGAGACCTAATTGTGGCCTTCTGGTATCTTAAGGAGGCCTAGAAGATAGATGGTGAGGGACTTTTGAGGGTGTCAGGTAGTGATATGACTAGGGGAAAGGGAAAAAAACATTAGAAATGGGTAGATTCAGATTGGAGGTTAGGAAGAAATTCTTCGCCATGAGAGAGGTGAGACACTGGAACAGGTTGCCCAGGGAGGTGGTAGAAGCCTCATCCCTGGAGGTTTTGAAGGCCAAGCTGGATGTGGCTCTGAGCAACCTGATCTATTGTGAGTGGTCCCTGTCCGTGGCAGGGGGGTTGGAACTAGATGATCCTTGAGGACCCTTCCAACCCTAACAATTCTATGATTTTATATTGCCATTCTCTGTTCATTTTAGTTACTCCACTTGTGAAAGTAGATTGTAAAGCAGGAGAAGTACAAGTAGAAATCAAAAAGATAAAGAGATTAATACAGTGCCTTGCCTCTACAGCTGCTCTGCCTTAAAGGTTGCCACATCCCCATTTCTTGATGTAATGTTAGAAGATGATTTGACCTAACACACACCATTATTTATAAATTATACTGAATATGCACTATGATACATTTGAAAAGATGCCATTAAAGGAACTTCACACATGAAGAGGGTGTATAGGCCTTCTGATCAGAAAAAGAGGAGATTTGCATTAAAAGAAGAAATGTCTCAAGTCTTAGTTGAAGACGTCAAAAAATTTAGTTCACTTATTAATTAAGGAAGTTTCATTCTTGTAGGAGTCTTCTTCAAGTATCATGAGCAGAATTTTAAAGGGGACCTAGGCCATGTGCTTGTATTTCAGATTAGTTACCCACAATTTTGGGACAGGCAGTTTTCCATGTGGTTTCTCTGAACCTCTGAATTTTTCACATTAGAAATTCCAATATAAGTACAGAAGAACCTTAGTGGTATCAGCTTTATTTGCCAGTGATTTTGAAAACAACTTGCATTCTGCAAGTTGCAAGTTATGCATTCTTTGCATAACTGAAATTATTAGAAAGGCTAAAATAACAAATGTAAGCTTTAAGAGGTTAATGGCATAATAGCAACAGGAAAGGGAATTCAGTGGGAAAAAAAAAAAAGAATGCATTTCTGCAAAAATAATAAAACCACAAAGCTTCCAGGAGTTTTGTAACATACTGGAGGAGTGAGGAGATAAAGCACTGCCAACAAGTCACAGGTATACAGTACAAGAGAAAGTGAAAATGTTGCCAAAAGGGACTCATAATGGTTTTGTATCCATAATTCATTCCCCTCAAGGGATGCAGGATTATGTAATGTAGTGGCATTGCTGCATCCTGATTCATTAATAAGTCCTACAGAGTCTTTCCTGCATTTGTGAGTTGGGATAGGGGATGAAACACTGAGCCACTTTGTAAATTACTGACTCACATTTTCCTGACAGTGCTGAATGCTCTCATGGTTTGAAGTTCAATTTCATACCAGTAGTAAGACAGGGTGAAAGTATGAGCGACAGCTCAATCATCATTGCATGGACCAATCAGGAAGACTAGGATTAATCACACTGGTGTTGAAAGAAGAAAGAATAAAGTCGCTGATACACTTCCCACTTGATCATTAGTTTGTGGTAACACAAAGGGTAATAGAAGCTTGAAGGAGACACAGATAAAAGTGGCAGTAATAAAAATTGGCACAGATGAAATGTGGGACCCAGAATAGGGAGGTGAGAATTGGAATAGTTCAGAAGGAACAGCAATTAAACAAGGGGAGACAGAGAGAGTGTTTGTGAGCATGAGCATGTTACAGAACATTTGGCATAGACATGGTAAGTGAAGGAAAAAAGGATGGTGAGAAACCGAAAAATAAGGTCAATAAAGAAACAGTGTTGCATTGTAATGAAAGAAGAAAGAAAAATCAATTTATAAAATGACAGAATATTTGAAGGTTATCACAGAACAGAGAACAAATCCTAAAAGTTTTAACAGGGAAGTTCAACATCTGAGTGAGAAAGTATGGAGTGACCAAGAAAAATCACAATGTTACCTAATCATTCATTGCCACTGAGCATAAGTTCTCAGAAGGTTTCTTTCTACATATAATCTCACATTTTCCAATTAGAGGAGAAGTGCAAATGTAAATCGTCATAGAAAACTGTGACTCTCCCTCCCTTTACCCCAGCCATGAGAAAATCTGGAGGATATCCCTGAGCCTTCCAGAACATATCTGTATGTTTTTTATGCTGCAACAACAACTCTGAAATGTGTGATCTCTTCTTTGGCTTTGAGGTCTGGGTTTTGCCAAGATTGTGCAATCAGGAACACTTCTTGGAATGCTGTTTTTAGACCCTAGGCATGGGACCCCAGGAAGAACATATGTACATTGTCCTTGTTACTGCCTTTCAGGATAAACCACGTTGGGTCAAAGAATGGATAATGGACACTTGCTCTTCATTAGTCTGGCACGATGACTTCTCACTCCATCCCCAATTTACCCAAATTTACAAGCACAGTCATGAGACCACTCAAGAAGTAGCAGAGCAGGTAAGCTAACAGGCTTAGAAAGCCACAAGGCTGGCAGGGAGATCTTGAGAAGTGCTAAGAGGAAAGCTGTGCTGGGGTGCAGTGGTGCTGGGGTGCAGTGGTGCTGGGGAAGTCAAGCTGAGACCTTTCATACCAATCTCAACATTTCACTGGAGTACTTCACAAAACAGTGAGCAGATGGCACATGTTTCACAGTAGTGTATTCAGAAATTGCCAAACCCAGGGCAATGCTAACATTCTGACAAGCTAAACAAGTACATGTAGATGCTTGAAAGCCTTTATTTTTATTCATTTAATTTTTGATAGTGCCCCAAAAAGGTGTCTTTCTTTAAGCTCCATGTACTTTCTAGTAATAAATGCCACTGAAGTGAGTCTGCACCACACCAACAAATCAGCAGTTAGTGGCTCTCACTGTGTCTGGGGTAAGAAGAGATACTCAAAAAAAAGAAAGAAGTCAGTGTTGTGAAGCACAGCTGGAGCGATTCTGAATACTCTGTTTTTCCCATTCAAATATGGCAAGCTTCATATGTGTACTATATAATCTCAAATTTTGAAAAAAATAACTGTGTCAACCAAGCATCTCATGAGATAGAAGATCTGATGCCAGGTGATGAACACCTCCACAAAGCATGGAAGGAAAGTGCGTGCTTAAAAACGTAAAGCAGGATCTTGCCTTGCAGAGTGTTAACATCTCATGGCCAGCCGAAGGTCTGTGAAAGCCGATTGTTCCTTTGCTTATTGATCTGAAATTCTGCCTTCAAATTGCTTCTAGCTTTTCTTAATTGCTGTCTTCCTGTAACTGCTTAACAGTTTGACACAGACTGCATTGTCCTTTTTGTTTAGTCAGAATGAGGTTTAGGGTGTGGTTAATAAAGAGGAACTGGGAAGGAATATTTTACACTGCAACATGGGCACACAGTGACAGAGAAGGGGCTTATTCATTAGCATAAAAAGCTAGTATGAATTTTTTGTGGCAGCACCTTATGGTTATGGCCAAGGAAATTAAATCCTAAAACTTAATCTCACAGGAAAAAAAACACCTGGATTTCACAGTGGATTTGATCCTAGTGGAAGAAAAACAATTTAAATCTACACCAAAACTTCTGTGGTATCATCAGGACAAGCAAGGATGAAAAAGTGATGGAGAGATGCAAAAAGACTGAACTGGAAGTGAAGAATAAAGCACTTGGTTCCCTTTCATTCTCTTTTATTTTGCTATGGGGATCTGGTTATTTCTTGCTGATCCACTGAGCTGATTGGTATCTTCTATTAACAACATTTCAGCCTGCCACCTTGGTGTACATCTGTACCTTTCATTGTGTGCCTGCAACAGTCCAGTTGGGTGTCCTAATTGAAAGACACAGGAGTATACTCAGGGTTTCTTGCTTTATTCCTTCATCTGATTAATGTGTGCATCTGCACTGAAAAGTCATGCAGAAATATTGTGCTTAAAGCACAGGAGGCTTAACAGGGATCACTACCAGAAGTGAAAGACTGCTAATTGAGCACTTCCCAATAACTTATTGATTTTAATCAAGTCTCTCCAAAGAAGCATGCAGCAGCCACATTGACAGCTATGTAGATGAAGAAGCAACAATGGGTAATGGAGCAACAGTGCTGGGAGAAATTTTAAAGACCCTGCTCCTCACAGAACCTATCTGAACCCAAATTCATAGCAGTATTTGGCCAAGTATATGTGTGACAAGAAAACAATATAAAGAAAACAATAAAAGGAATACGCATTTTTAAAATTACTATCATTTGAAGCATTTTGTTATGTTAAAAATAAGCAAAGCTCAAGGGAAACCCATCAGTAAGCATCCATATATATGGGTTAATAAAAAATTCTTATTAAAGAGTATGTTTAAAGAGTTTGTCTTTTTTTTTTTTTTTAAAAAAAAAAAATCAAATATATCCCCTCTGATAAGGGAAAACAACACAGAAGCATTATCCTGAATGACACAACAAGACAACACCAAACTGTTCCATTAGGTCCTGTTTCCTACTCAGAAATAATACGCTACAGCAAGTTTTGCTTGCTGTAATGTTGAACTGTTGTGAATTTAAAAGAAACCTTTGATGGCTATTGGAGTACTTCCTTGTGTGTATTTCCAGTTCGTGAACAAACTACCATCCTAATTCTGTGTAAAGCAGCACTTCTCATCAACTGCTGAATTTCCTTAGCAGCACACTTTATGTTCGAGAAAGAGACCCATGCTCTGGCACACTGCTCTTCAGTGGCTGAAAACCCAACTTCATTGCAGTATCTGCCAGGGGTTCCTCAGTAATTCAAGTAATAAGATGATAGACCTGAATAGCTTATCTCCTATCTCTCTTACCTACTGTAAATAGCCAGGAAGGAATATACAGTTGTTCCCAGCCTCTTAAATACTCTGAGAACAAACAGTTTCCTCATAAAAAATCAAAACCTCTCCAATTAGGTCTTGGGAACCAGTAAGATAAAAACATATATGCATATAAACAATTATAATAACTGGTTAGATGTTATGTTAGTATAAATTTGTAAGGATGAATACAGAACAGTTGAAACAGTAAAGCATTACTACTCTTTGCTACTGCACTGGCTCAGCTTTAGTGCTTCAAATTTCAGTGTAATACTGAACTACATTTTACAAGCTCTCCATCTGCTAAGAAAACCTGGCATGGGGGGACAACCCATGACAGACAGTCTTGTAGCCTCCTCTCTTTCCCAAAACTCTCAAAGTCTTCACATTATCCCAGCCCTTCACTCCTTACATTTTGTGTCATACCACAGCGGTGAAGAAGTGCCAGCACACAGGTCAGGATTTAACCATCATTTCCCAAGTTGCCAGCCCTGAAGAACACTTTCTCATATGAAAGCCATGCTGATTTGTGCCATGCAACTCCAGATCCTCATGTCTCATTTCACCACCGCAAGGGCCCCATTTACAAAAGCAATGCAAGCTAGCATTAGGGAAGATCAGTGTCAAGCAAAGTGTGTGGCTTATCACATCCACTCATGCCAGCCCGCAAAACCAGCACAGCAGCAGCAGTGCAGGCTATAATTAATTCATGAGGTTCAGTCTACACAGGAGGAAGATGTTTCCTAAGCTGACACCAAATGCACATTTTACAGATAGAGGCAAATACAGACTGAAATTGAACTAGCACTAAAGAAAAGAAAATATTAAATGAAGTTACAAGCCTGAAAGAGAGTTAGGCAGAAATGTAAAGAACACCAAAAAACCCCATGTTTATGTCATCTAGGCACTAAGTAGCTTTTTTTGAGAAAAACTGTTACATTATCTGAGTAAACATGTCAGTCAACAACCACCACCAGCAACTTACAAAAAAAAATGCTCAGTTATTTAACTGAAAGAGTAAAGTTCCATGGGGAGAAATGTTTTTATTTACTTACTGTATCTAGAACAAGTTTAAGCTGAAATGGAATAACCATAAAAAATACTAAGGGTTTATTAACTCAGCAAAACTCCTCAGACCTAGTACTGCCTTATTAAATACGTTTGGCTGTAGTTTTGCTAAGGGGCTGACTGACTCATTTAACTCCTCAGTCTGTGCATCTTCTAAGAGATCTTCCAATGAGCAAGAGGTCTTCTAAAGAAAGAAGCAAGATCCCCTCCTTTTTAGAACAATAAGGCAAATGATTGAAGTGAGCTGGGCCCTAGCACTACAGACTCTTAAGAACTGCTGTTTATTTTGCTGTGCTCAGCACATCACCTGAGTAGGCTTCAAATCACTAACTATAACTGCACAAAAGGAAATGATGGAATTACACATTGCTCACAAGTTATTGAGGTTTGCATTACTGCAGGTTAATTTTCTCATTGTACTTTCGTGGGGTTTCTCCTAACTTAGCATTCTTTTAAGGTAGCCTGTGTTGAGGGAATTATCTTGTTTTTCAAAGCAAATTTCAGCTGATTACTAAGTATTTACATACTGTAATTTGAATGTCTAATTATACAATTAGTGTAAATACATGTAATATGGTTTATTTTCCACAAAAGCTTATAAGGTACACTGCTTTTTGCATTCCAGTGTTATGAGATTTTCATTGCTTGTAATAAAGAATCCAAAACTTCACATTAAAAACTTCTGGTAAAAGTTGTATATTTATCAGTTAACACTTGCCAAATGATTTGAAATACACTTCATACCATAAACAAAAAAGACATCTGCCTTGTGGCTAAAGACTAGAGCTCCCAACAGCATCTTCCACTCCTAAATTCAAGGGCTGCTGTAAGGCTCTGTACTTTTTTCCTTGCAGGGCTTTGTGGAAAGTTTCCTTCCACCTTAAACTACCCAGCACTGCATGAAAATTCACCTGTTGTCTCCATTAATACATCACTGTTGGCCTAAGAAACATTTTCACATAACTTGTATGGACATTTATGATGATACCCTTGGTGAAATAGGAAAGAGAGCACTTGGGTAGATGAACACAGTTTGAGAGCTGCTTCTTTTTTATGCAGCTACAGATAACAACTTCCTAATTAAAGGATGGGAAAGTACTACTTCAATCTCGGTTGCTGAAGCAATAATGCATAGGGACCAAGCTCCAGAAAGCTGCCAGCCACTTCTGCTACTCCTCAAAAATTTCTTGCCTCTTGAATCAAGCCTGACTAAATCTGAGGCTTCAAATACAAGCATATTTCTGTAAGTTTTATATCTCACCGAGGGGAAAATGTACATGAGTGGCTTTGTGAGAGAATGGCTGCATGGCAGTAGGCATGCCCATTGCCTGTGGCCAAGCAAAGGAGACAGTGTGTGGCCAGTGAGAAACAGTGTGATGCACATGGGGACAAATGAGAGGACAAGAATTACTGTGAGGGAGGGCCAGAGCAGCGCAGAAGAAATCCTGTTTCACTACTTTGTTGCTCTTGGGGCAGCCTGTTTCAAGTGATCAGGGCTCTTTTTCAGAAACATTTTATCCTCCAGAGATGCAGCTCTTGACAACGATTAAAACAGTTATTTATATATCAAATATACACATTACATTAACATTTAATTCTGTTAGATTACTTCACAGGCTATGAAAGACTGAAAATCAGCAGAGAGGCTTCCACAATTTCTGTAAAGCGTGGATTTTTATTTCAGGTAGAATGCAGGTTTATGTCAGAGGGGATTTATAGTTTCAGTTTCAGTAAGATTTTCTCTCACTCAAGCTAGTGTTGAACTCACATTCCATGTTTTAAAGAATTTTTCTTCAAACTTGACTTCATTTTAATTAAGCATATGAAAACCTTATTTAAACAATGTGGAAAGATCAATTATGTAAGGAACATTTCTGAATTATATGTTATAAAAAGATTTCTTGATGTATATTTCCTTAGCTTGGTATTCGCCTCACAGCGGAAAATTACTTCAGTTGAATATTGGATTTTAGTGCACCTTGGAAAACTGCATCAACATTTCACGAGACTAAGACTCACGCTGTCAACACAAAGCTTTAGCATTAGCAGCTGCTGCCATTCCCTAAATATCTTCTATGGAAATATCCTTCACAGAAATTAATTTTAAAAGGACAGCAATAAGAAAAGCAAAACTAAATCCAGGGACCTTGACGCTGGCATCCACAGCACTAGGAGCTGCAAGCCTTGCCTTGAGACGGTCACTTTGACCAGCCTGTTTCTACAGTACAATCACTGAAATTCTCCAAGAATGTACTATTTGCCCAATGCTTACATCATATTTTGGTGTCCTTGGTGACACTGAGAAATATCACACCATGATAATAAGATAAATTTAATATGATGCTATTAAAAGCAGGTCACATTTTGACACATGAAGATATCAGATTTGGGCCTAAAGAAAGCACTTCTATGCAGTTATTTCCTATCTTATTCTTACTGAAAGATGGGACATTATTAAACCACAGTCAAAAGACTTAGTTGTATGAACAAATAAATCCAACCTGTGAAATGAATGTATTTGAGAAAAAAAAAAAAAAGTGAAAGAAGAAGAAAAAGTATGTTTACTACGCAAATATACCATACCACATCAAAATATATTCAAACATACCTTTCTTAAAATTCTGGGTCCACATAATACAGTCAAGCCATTAAAGATATTGAACAAAGACTTAACTTTCAGCTTATTTTAATGCCTCCTTGGCCTTAGTGAGATTTAAAGATGTGTTTTCTATTTAATCAAGGCTGCATTTATGAGGCTAATAATGCATTTACAGGATATATTTTTCTACTGTAAAATGCGAGTTACAAACCAAATGTGAGGAATATCATATTTGGCAGCATTCCCTATGGGAGTCTGGATCTATAAACACATAGATGTAATGCGTTTGTTAATGCAATTCTTCTTCCATTCTCTGACAGTTATCATATAAATAACATTTTCTCTTTAGAAAGCAATCCAAATACAATCAAACCAGTATATTAATGTCTGCTAGGGTAGTCTTCAACTTTGAAACTGTTTTAGAGCTCTATCTTGTGAGCGACTACAAAACTGGACACAGACATGAGGTAGTAGCCATCCATCACATCCCACTAGGGCAGCTCTGGTATACCTTATGTTAGTTTGCTGTGGAAGACAGTCATATCTCTCTGCAAGGCTATGACAGATGTTTAGACATTATTCTTTATCTTTAACCTCTTCTTTATTCTTTCAGTTTACTCTCTAACAGGCTTGGTATGAGCCCTCCTCAAGAGAGGATTCTCACCTGAACACCTGGGAAGACAAGAAGGCAGGAAGCAGTTCCTGGTCTGAGCCTGGTGTAATTGTGCAGGAAAATGTATTTCTGAAGATGTGGAATTAAGAGAACATGGGTACAGTTCAGATATGAACGTTGCATCTGCTTCCATGGTGTGCCACTCTAAAGTGCTTTAATTCCACGGAAAATCTAAGTCAGGCCATCAGGTCTAGTTAAGCGAAACTGGAAAGATGTCTTCTATAGCAGCCAGAATGAATTGATTCAATCTGTATCAGAATGAAATAACTCACAAATAAACACAGTCATACCAGCCACTCATTTCTATGTGCTGGACTAATGAGCAGACATTCAAAAGAGCAGGACAAAGAGCCAGAAATCAGCCTGGCTTCAGAGGAACACAAGGAATCTCTAAGATGGCTTTTTGCAAGAACTTGCCAGTTAATCAGGAAACACACAGAAGCACAGAATCAACAGATTGGAAAACTCAGCAAAAGATCCAGAAGTTGGAAGAAATGTGGGTTGTGAATATTTTGTTCAAATTAATATTCTGGCAGCTATATTCTGAACAAGCTGTAATTTGTATAAGGCACCTTCTGTTAAATTTGTGGCACAGAATTACAAGGTCCAATCCAACTTGAAATCAAACCATGGATTTGCACCAGTACATCTATTTACCCTCACTCATCCAGGCCTAAGCTACCAAGAATGAGATACTTAAAATAAGGGAATGCAGATTAACACCTACAAATAATTTTCCTTCCAAAATAAAAGATGCCTTTTATCTGGCCAAGCTAAAGTAAAAGGACCAGCATAGGTCTTTGGCCAGTACCTGTGCTCTGGAGGTCTTTGTTCTATATATTAGTTTTGTACAAAACAAAAATTCATAGCTAGCAAAGAGATTTTCAGAAAATAATTAAGGAAAGGGCTAATCTATCAGCTAGGTTGTCAACACTAGATTTAGAGACATGAAGGCAGAAGTATTAATCTGTCAAAACCAAAGCCATGGATAATGCTCACTTCTGCAGAGTGGCTGAATCAATTTTTTTCTGCCTTTTTTTTGTTTGTTTTTTTGTTTTGTTTGGTTGGTTGGTTGTTTTTGTTTTTTTACTAAAAAGGTAAATCACTTTAAGAGGGGTATGGAGTGACAAAATAATCTGGTAGAGAACTACAGTTGACAAATTATAATTTAATGAAAAATGACTGACTCTTCTTGCTAGGATAATATGGAAAGTAGTGAGAAAATAGAACAAGCTGCTTGAATTTTTACAATAAACAACCCCTCCCCAGCAAAATTATTTTACCTTTATTGCAACAGTCATGCGTGCTAAAAGCATTATTTCAGCTCTGTTGAAATATTTCATATACCTCAATTTTTGGCTCCTGATGTAATTCCTAGTAATATCAGCCACAGTGGGTATGCTCAACACAAATAATCAATACCTAGCAACCTAACCAGGGGATTTTATTTTCCCCTAAGTGATCAAATGTTGATTTTTCAGCCATATCCTCAATTGTTCTATAGCACATATGTTATTTTCTGAACATCAACCCCCCGAATGGTTACTACAATCACTGATTTAGAGAACAATATTTTAATGTCAATCAAGCTTTATAGAAGCCACTCAGCATCAGGTGGATTGCACACATTCCTCAGAACAACCCCACTGATTTCACCTGTGCTGCCATGGCATTTTTAGGTTGTTCATGTGCACAGTTTCCTGAAAGCAATATTTTATGTATTCAATGAAGCCATACCTTAACAATTGTTTGATACACCTGGTCCAAAACAACAAAGCACATTTCAGCTTGATGGAAAGTATGCTACAAATCTGAGCTGTTTTGTTTACTTTCATTCAATACAAATTGTATTAATAACCAGTATCAAATTATCATGATCCAAACAGCTTTCATATTTTCATGATCAAAGTAAGCTGATAATTATAAACAAATTAGAAAGAAAATACATCCTGATCATTGCAGGCAGTGAATTTGGATAATCCTAATAACATCACCCAATGTTATACCAAAAAAAGTGTAGCAGTCTGTGTATTAACCTTGAGAAGAATGCACCAGAGACCCCAGCACATTCTAGGCTCTGGAAGAACAGTATTCATCTTCCTCTGCCACTGACTAAAAATTAGAATTATTTAAATAATTCAACAAGCATTAGGAATTATCCAGCCATGGAATAACTTAGTTTGGAAAAAAACTAAAGAAGGTTAGATCCAAGGTGAGCTGGATATACCAATCTGCTTCTCAAAGGAGGCTGGCCAGTCGGCCAAAATCTAACTTAATATATTGCAGAGGGCAACAATTTAATGAATTCAAGTACAAAACCTAGAAGCACTTGCATGTGACACTTCTACATAACACCAGAAGTAAATGCAAAGACTACAGCCACATTCATCAATGTAATAGAGTGCCAGCAAAACCACCCTAATCTAAGAACAACTTCTTCAAAACACATTGAACACACACACACACACACACACACACACACATAGCCTCTACATTTGCAGCAGTTTTTTTCAGTGCATAATATCTTGCCTTTTGAAGCCCCAGAATGATGGGGGTTGTTGTCCTTGCAAAGTTCCTTCAGAATGGAAGCACAGCTTTAGAAATCTCCACACCTCTGGTAAAAGCAAAACATCATTCTCTAACCTAGGGAGTTCTGAACTTTTCTCTGTGGACTACAAGAGGGCTCTACAGACAGTCTACTTCAGGCTCCATGGTAATAGCACCAAAGAGCTGAGAAATGTGATGGAAGTCTCAAGAGAAGATCTGCTCCAGATGTAAAATTAAAAAAAAAAACAAAAACAAAAAAAAAAACAAAAAACAAAAAACAAAAAAACAAAAAAAAAACCAGTGCAGGTATGTGAGAGTGGAACTGGGGTTAAATACCAGGAAGCACGTCCAGTTTCCTTTTACTCTCTTCTGCAGGCTGAGTATATAAACATGCCAAATTTCTTACAGGTGCAAATTAAACTAAGTCCTGCTTATAGTGATGTTGTCCTTAGAGGAATATTTCAATACAAAGAGCAGGGGCTTTACATGACCATAAAAGCTGTAATGCCACTCCATGTCCAGACTCAGCAGAATTGTGTACTGCATCTGCAAGCTGTGCTGCTGGTTGGGAAAAATAGAACAGAACTGAGGGGCCCAGAAATGGACACAGTACTCAAGGTGTGGCCTAACCAGTGATGAGTACAGGGGCACAAGGACTTCCCTGCTCCTGCTGGCCACACTGTTCCTGATACAGGCCAGGATATCATTGGCCTTCTTGGCCACCTGGGCACACTGCTGGCTCATGTTCAGCCTACTGCCAATCAGTACCCCAGGACCCTTTCTGCCTGGCCGCTCTCCAGCCACTCTGACCCCAGCCTGTAGTGCTGCATGGGGTTGTTGTGGCCGATGTGTAGAACCTGGCACTTAGATGTGTTAAATCTCATGCCCTTGTGTCCAGCCTGTCAAGGTCCCTCTGCAGAGATCTCCCACCCTCTAACAGATCAACACCTGCCCCCAGCTTGTTGTCCTCTGCAAATTTACTGATGATGGACTCAATCCCCTCATTCAGATCATTGATAAAGATATTGAACAGGATGGGGCTCTGCACTGATCTCTGGGGGACACCACTAGTGACTGGCTGCCAGCTGGATGTGGCACCATGCACCACCACTCTCAGAGCTTGGCCCTCCAGCCAGCTCCTAACCCAGCACAGAGTGCTGCTGTCCAAGCCAGGGGCTGACAGCTTGGCCAGCAGTTTGCTGTGGGGGATGGTATCAAAGGCCTTGATGAAGTCCAGGTAGACTATATCCACAGCCTTCCCCACATCCACCAGACAGTCACCTGATCATAGAAGGTGATCAGGTTGGTCAGGCAGGACCTGCCCTTCCTAAATCCATGCTGGCTGGGCCTGATCCCTTGGCCATCCTGTAAGTGCTGTGTGATTGCACTCAAGATGACCTGTTCCCTAATCTTGCCTGGCACTGAGGTCAGGCTGACAGGTCTGTAATTCCCTCACTCATCCAACTGGCCCTTCTTGTGGATGGGCATCACTTTGGCCAGTTTCATCTGGGACCTCTCCAGTGAGCCAGGACAGTTGAAAAATAATGGAGAGCAGCTTGGCCAGCTCATCTGCCAGCTCTCTCAGCACCCTAGGATGAATCCCATCTGGTCTCATGGACTTGTGGGGATCCAAGCGGCTGAGCAGGTCTCCAACTACTTCCTCCTGGATCACAGGGAAACTATACTGCTCCCTGACTCCATCTGCCAGCTCAGAGGGCCAGTTTTCCAGAATACAACTTATCTTGCTATTGAAAATTGAGGCAAAGAAGGTGTTAAGTTCCTCTGCCTTTTTCTCCTCTTTAGTTACAATATTCCCCTTCATGTCCACTAAGAAATGGAGGTTGTGCTTGCCCCTCCTCTGGCCATTAATATGTTTGCAAAAGGACTTTTTGTTGTCCTTCACAGCAGTGTCCAGTCTAAGCTCTAAATGGGCTTTTGCCTCTCTAGTTTTTTTCCTACATGACCTA
This sequence comes from Melanerpes formicivorus, assembly GCF_026170545.1. Lineage (NCBI taxonomy): Eukaryota > Metazoa > Chordata > Aves > Piciformes > Picidae > Melanerpes > Melanerpes formicivorus. Next base: position 44,245,335 of record NW_027142354.1, on the reverse strand, counting down.
GCAACATCCTTAAACATTTCATGGGTAACCTCTCCTTCCTTCCAAAGATGATACACCATCTTTTTTTTCCCTTAATCCATTCAGAAGTTCATTGCCCATCCAGGCTGGCCATCTACCCCAGCAGCTCGTCTTCTGGCACATTGGCACAGCCTGTTCCTGTGCCTTCAAGATTTCTTTCTTGAAGTAGGTCCAGACCTCCTGGACCCCTTTGTTTTTAAGGGCTGTTTCCCAAGGTACCTTCTGAGTTACTTCCTCAAGTAATCAGAAATCCACCCTCTGGAAGACCAGAGTGGTGGTTTTGTTGCTGCTCCTCTTATCATGACTGCAAATTGAAAATTCAATTATTTTGTGGTCACTGGACCCCAGACAGCCTCCAAACACCACATCTCCCACCAGCCCCTCTCTGTTTGTAAAAAGATCAAGCAAAGCCGTACTCCTAGTGGGCTCACTCAGCAGCTCTATACACTCAAGAACCTTCTAGACTGCCTTCTCTCTGCTGTGTTAAGTTCCCAACAGATATCAGTCAGGTTAAAGTCACCCATAAGAACAAGGGCTAGTGATCTTGAGATAGCATCTAGCTGCCTATAAAATAATTCATCAACCTCTTCATCCTGGTTGGGTGGTCTATGACAGACTCCAACCAGGATGTCAGCCCTCTTGGCCTTCCCTCTAATTCTCACCCACAGGCACTCAATTTGATCATCCTCAATCTATAATTCCATGGCATCTAGAACCTCCCTGATGTACAGGGCCACCCCTCCACCCCTTCCCCTTCTCCCTCGCCTGTCTCTCCTGAAGAACCTGTAGCCATCAATTATGGTATTCCGGTCATGTGAGTCATCCCACCATGTTTCTGTGATGGCAACTACATCATAACTTTCCCGCTGTAACAAGGCTTCCAGCTCCTCTTGTTTGTTATCCATACCACGTGCATCAGTGTACATGCGCTTCAGCTGGGCTGCTGGTTTCACCCCGACTTCAGCTTACCACCCTCAGACTCCTGTCTGGGGAGACTGGTTTCAGCCCCTTCCCCCTTCAAATCTAGTTTAAAGCCCTGTCAATGAGACCTGCCAAAGCTCTTCCTAGAAGCCTTTTCCCTCTGTGGGATAGGCTGCTCTCATGTGCTAGGATTTTTCTCTCCCTCTGGGATGGATGTACTCCATCTGTTGCTAGCAGACCCAGTGTCATAGAAAGTTCTCCAAGATTGAAAACCTCAAAATTCTGTTGGTGGCACCAGCCTCTGAGCCACTTGTTAATTACACCTGCAAAGTGCTTGTCAGTTCTGAACTTGCAGAGTTCAGTTTACTGGGAAAAAGTCTCAGTGCTTAACGCAGTCTGCAAATGGAGAAAAAAAGGCTTACATGAGTGTGTGACCAGAACATTTCATAAGCTACCTGGCTAGCTGAGCAGCCTCCTGAATCATCACAGAGCAATTGCTCTTCAGATGTGTCCTAGTCTGAGCTAGAACAGAACTAATTCTGTCCAGTGATTTAATTTTCAGCTCAGTCTCTTCTAAGTAGCTGCGCTTTCTGAAGTTAACAGCATGTTATTGCAGACAGACTGCTTCTTGTAGTGATAACGTTTGGTGTCTATAGACTTAGTGCCAAGGAGTTGTGTGCAGAAAGGCTCTTGCTAATACTTGCTCCTGTGGAAACTACGGTCACTGCTAAAGCTCATGTATCATATTGAGGGTGCAGAAACTATAAAGTGGCATCTTTGGGGTGAAGAAGACAGTACATGTGATCCTAAACAGACCAACAAGGGATTCCATTCCAAAATAAAGCTGAGGGATCCTGAGGGTCAAGTTTCCTTCAAAGGCCAGTGTCTGTTCTGCTTTCAATATTGATTAATGTGTTCCTTAAGCCAGTTCCAGATTTCAGACCCTGAACTGGGTTCCCTTCTGGCACTGAGACCAGTCTGGTGCTTCACCAGTGCCTGCCTGCAGCATCCCTGGAGATGATGATTGCTGTCAGGGAGTTGGGTTTGATATTGGTTTTGTATCTGTTCATATATGTTTCAGTTTAGTGTTACTATTTTCCTGAAGGATGCTTTATTTTTCCAATCCTTATGTTTCTCCCCCTTATTCTCTTTCTCTTCCCCTGCTGGGAAGGGAGAAGGGTTAATAGAGAGCATCTATCACTCATCTAGTAGTGGCCCCAGCCCCGACCCTTGGGAAGACATCAGAACTAGCCTCTGAAACATCTCCTTGCTGAGGAAAGTTACTGGCAGAAAAGGAGCTGCTCCTAGCATGTAGGAAACACCCAACCTCCTACTAGAGCTTATTTCCCCTTTGTTTTCCCCTCCTTCACCATCACTAATATGATTGTTGAAAGCCTCAAGTAGGGAAAAGGATCTCAGATCAGTTTGATTTTAATTAACTTTATCTAAAACACCCATCAGAGTCATTGAATATGTGCTACAGCAAAACAAGATGTTCCATTTTCCAGAGCATGTGATTTCTTTCTAACACACATGAAACCTTCTTCCATCTCATCCACAAGCATAAAGGACAAAGCACTTATGTAGTGTATTTTGTGAAGGATATGGAACTGCATAAATCACTTTGGAAAAAAATTGCTTTACACTGTTCTGTTTAACATATAATTCCTTTTCCCCTTCATGAGTAAATTGTAAAAGTATTTCTAAACAAAGTCTTATCATGAACTCATCAGTATGCATATTCGGCGCTCACATTTAGGATCTATTTATAAAATCAACTCTGTTCTGGGCTCTGACAAACAAAACTGAAATGCAGCTGTGTGACATGTTGATAATTTTCACCAGTTCTAAAAAGCCTCAATAGAAATGACAATCTTACTTCTTATAACCAGATAATCCCAGAGAGCCCAGAGGAAAGGTGACTTTTCTATACTATCTCAGTTGTTAATGGAAAGAAAGGAGGAGGAAAGAAAAGAACAAAAAAAATGAAAGGAAAGAAGGTGAAAATGTAAAACTCACAGATGTGCATGCCTCAAGGCAGACTGGCTAGAGAAAGTCTTCAGTGCCATGGTCAGAGATCAATGAATATTGAATCACCCTTGCATTATTTGCACATCCTTTATTACACTGCAGGAGTATTTGCTCAAATTTTGAATAAGCTTGTTATTTTAAATTATCTGAAAGCCTCATGGTATTCAATGGAAAGAGCCAACCTGCAGCAACTACATCTTTGAATAAACAAACAGGAGCACAATTCGAGTTGGAAAAAATGCAGGAGACTTTACAGTGATTTCTTTCGGAGAATTAGGTCATGGCAAAGGAAACCACAAATACTTGAAAACAGTAACGAGTTTCAGAGAAAACGAGATTAGTTTAATCTTGAAATTGTCTTTAAATAACAGCCCATAAAGTAATGGAGTAAAATGAACGTTCCCCCTTTCCTATGTTTAACAAAGAAGGCACATAAAGCTGTTATATTTTTTGTCCTCAGCAAGTATTTTGGGAGGGTTAATTTTGTTTCCTTGGAATACACTGCTTTTAAAATTCTCCTGAAGAACTACCTGAAATTCTTTTATTATTTTAGGGATAGTTGTTGGTTAATGGGAAACTATTCCTCAGTATTTTCAGGGCACCAGAATTATAGAAGAGTTGCCAAAGAGAATAATAAGAAAAATGCCCTAATTAAACTTTCCTTCTAATTTAAATTATTACATTTTCAGTCTTGTAGCTTTTTTCCCAGGTTTTTATTTTGTTAATTCTCCTGGCTACACCTGAGTCCAACAGCAGGCAAACAACATCTCTCTTTGTGTTAAATAGACACAGGAGAAGAGGAAGAAAACGCTTTCACCAAAAGTGCTGTTCATCATCCCGGGCTCATCACAAAACCAAGCATGTATCACACTGGCTTTAATACACACTGTCACTCTGTTAGAGGACATAGCAGCTGATCTTATCCTCACCTTTTAGATAGTGTAGGAATCCCCACTAATGCCCCTCCCAAGGTGTTTGACTCTTCAGGCACTGACTGGGGAACTTCCTGAAACATCCTGGGGCTATGAATTCCTGAACAGTTGGGAACACAGAAGTCAGAAGCTCTATGGCTGGCTATTGAAGCTCCAAACTCCCATCTAGGCTTACACTGTGAAGTTTGTTGTGCAACGTGAATACAATTTTCACAGAATCACAGTATCACCAAGGTTGGATGAGACCTCAAAGATCATCGAGTCCAACCTGTCACTACAGACCTCATGGCTAAACCATGGCACCAAGTGCCACGTCCAGTCCCCTCTTGAACACCTCCAGGGATGGTGACTCCACCACCTCCCTGGGCAGCCCATTACAATGGCTAATGACTCTCTCTGTGAAGAACTTTCTCCTCACCTCCAGCCTAAACTTCCCCTGGCACAACTTGAGACTGTGTCCTCTTGTTCTGGTGCTGGTTGCCTGGGAGAAGAGACCAACTCCCTCCTGGCTACAACCTCCCTTCAGGTAGTTGTAGAGGGCAATAAGGTCTCCCCTGAGCCTCCTCTTCTCCAGGCTAAGCAACCCCAGCTCCCTCAGCCTCTCCTCATAGGGCTTGTGCTCAAGGGCTCTCACCAGCCTCATTGACCTTCTCTGGACACGTTCAAGTGTCTCAACATCCTTCCTAAACTGAGGGGCCCAGAACTGGACACAGTACTCAAGGTGTGGCCTAACCAATGCAGAGTACAGGGGCACAATGACTTCCCTGCTCCTGCTGGCCACACTATTCCTAATGCAGGCCAGGATGCCATTGGCCTTCTTGGCCACCTGGGCACACTGCTGGCTCATGTTCAGCCGGCTATCAATCAACACCCCCAGGTCCCTCTCTGCTTGGGAGGTCTCCAGCCACTCTGACCCCAGCCTGTAGCTCTGCATGGGGTTGCCATGGCCAAAGTGCAGCACTCGGCACTTGGACTCGTTGAATGCCATCCCATTGGACTCTGCCCATCTGTCCAGTTGGTTGAGGTCCTTCTGCAGAGCCTCTCTACCCTCTAACTGATCAACATCTGCTCCCAACTTGGTGTCATCTGCAAATTTGCTGACTGACTCAATCCCCTCATCCAGATCATCAATGAAGATATTAAAGAGGATGGGGCACAGAACTGATCTCTGAGGGACACCAGTAGTGACTGGCTGCCAGCTGGATGTGGCACTATTCACCACCACTCTCTAGGCTCGGCCCTCCAGCCAGTTCCTAATCCAGTGCAGAGTATTGCTGTCCAAGCAACAAGCTGACAGCTTGGCCAGTAGTAAACAGAGAGTTTCCAAGCTGCTGCTTTTTTGAGAACAAGGCTCAATAAAATAGAGGGGGGGAAAGTCAGAAAAATGTATTGCAGAGAAAAATCTGAGGACTGTACATATTGACACAGAGAAATAAATCAAAAGCATTCACTTCCCCTTGTCTCCCAAATGACTTAAGCAGTAAGGTTCAAGACAGAACACAGGACACTTCACCTGAACTTAAGGAGAAACTTACTTACTTTGACAGTTCCAGACCACCAGCAGAATTGACTACCCAGAGAGGTCGTGCAGTATCTCCAGAGATACTGCAAAACTGGCTGAGCACTGTGATCCTGGGCAAGCTGCTGCAGGTGACCTTGTTTCAGCAAGAGTTGCACTAGATGATCTCCAGAAGTCTCTTCTAACCCCCACCATTTTATGATTCTGTGATTCCTAGACCAGATCTTTTCAAAGATAGTTCTGAAGAAGCAGACTGCCTTTGTTTCAAATTAATTTAGTATATGAGCACTTCAGAGAAACAACTAACCAACCCTTTACACACTGCAGATTTTTATTTTTGTATATATACACGTGTCACTTTTGAAAAATAATCATAGTTTCAAAAAAAGGGAAATAATTTCTTCTCAATTTTCTTAAATTTCTGAATATCATGAGATGAAAGTTGGTTGGCTTTTCTCTTTTTGATCTGTTTAAAATCTGTACATTTTTTTGAGCAAACTACTATTTCTCCATTTCCATAAGAGAGCTACTGAGAACTGTTTCTGTTATAATTCTAGTGTGATATTTTTATGGGTGGTTATCACAGCACATGGCATATAATTAGGGATAATGCAGACACTTTCTTTGTTTTCTGGTGGATATTTTAATTTATGTTTTGTTTATTTTTTAGTTTGGAGGCTCCATGAAATCCTGGATTTTTGCTACGTAAATTTTATGTGATGGGACACGAAGCGGAGAGTGAATTGGTGCTCTTAGTCACTTGAGAGTATTTCTACTTTAACATGACAATATCTGATTTTAAATCACACACCCTGGAGAAGATTTAGAGGGAAGGAGGATTTCTCTAGCCCAGATGCAGATGATTTAGGAGAGAATGACATTTATAAAACAGATGACTGCTCAAATCTTCCTGCAGGACAACTTACACTAGCCAGCAAGAGCCACTTGTGAACTGCAAAAAAGCAAAATCTGAGTAAAAAGTGCATTACTGTACAGCAGGATCATTCCACTGCATATGTGGCCATACTTAGATAATCAAAGCTGAGCATTTACTTCAGTTTCACTGAAGGAATGGTTTGTTCCTAATTTTTTGGTATAAAACCAAACAGTGAAGCAGGCTGTTGTGAAAACAAAAGATCCAAGCACCATGCTCATATGGTTTCTCTTTGCACAACAATGCAAGCATCTTATGAACAACTCTGTTAAAATTAAAATAAAATATCATTTTACTGATGCTTTCAATGAGCTCTTACAAAACAGATATAATCCTAAAAAGTTTGTATTCAAAGATCAGCAGAAGGCAGAATATATGTCATGTGGAACAATAATGTCTTGATTTACAATCATCTTCTATCTAGGGCTGCACTTTAAAGCTCTACTCTGAAGAAAAAGTACTAGAAAATTCCAACCACTTTTCAGTTCACCTGTGCATCTGGCTACATGAGCTCCTAACAAGACAAGACTGCATGTGACTAGTTCCACTACTGTATTAAACTAAAATGTATTCAGTTCTTTGGGATAGATGTCTCAGACAATTAATCATATAAGGACCTATGGTCCAGCCTTTTCACTTCGTTTTTCTTCCTTTGCATCACTTTACTTTGCAATGTTTTTTTACTGATTAATTTTATTTAAACTGAGAAGAAAAGACTAAAGCTCTGCTATCAACATTCTCCTCAGATGTAAAAACCTACTGATAAGTATCCCTTTCCAGTCCTGGAGATAGCAGATTTTAACAGTTAACAGCAAACACACACAAAATAATGAGCTCTATAAGCCATAGCATGGATGCATTTTTCCTATGACATTTAGTGAATTTAATTTTGTTTGATATCAGCAAAAGAAAAATCTAAACACTTCTTTCATGGAAGATTGCACAAACACCAAATTACACAGAGACTCCTGTTGTCCTCAAGGGTAACATAACTTTACCTTGTAATGTAAATAATGTGTAGACAAATTCTGTAACAGTCACCATTAATAAAATAACACAGAGTATATACTGTTAACAGATTGTTTCATTCCTTTGTCATAATTAAAAATAACCCAGTGCATTGCCTACTCAATGTTATTTTGGTTTGGAAAGTCAAGAAAAAGCTGGACATGCTATCATATTAATATGATTTCAGTGGAAAATCAATTAAATGTAAATGTTAAACTGTTAGATAAATATGTTAATGAATCATTTTGATCGTGTTTCATTACCGCTCCTGAAGATCTTTCAGAGTAGGCCTACTGACTCAACAGCTCCTGAAGATCTTTCAGAGATGGCCTACTGAGTCATCATTTTAAGTGAAATTACATTAAATCAAACTTTCATCATTCATCCAGCATCTAGATTAAAAGCTTTACTCCCACAATATTAAACTGCTGCAAGGGGTCAGGCTACAGGGTAACGCACATGTAATTTTTGGTGCACACCGTTATTTTTCAAGAGTTTGACAAAGTGGGGATGCTTTTCTACTTCACAGCAGTTCTACAAAACTTCAAGTCTTCATCCCTACATTTAGACATCTGTATGGTTTCTATAATTAGTAAATCTGCTTCTTGAAAAGCTAACTTCAAGTCAGTTATTAACAGCATACTGTAGGTTATGCAAGGATATCTTCATTATAAATAAGGTAGATTTTTTTTTTTTCCAATCAGTTCATGATACAGATTTCTATTCTATGATCACTCTTACTATATTGACAACACCAAAAAGCACAGGTGTGACACACATTCAGAAAAAGACGCAGTTTCTGGAAAGGCAAAAACATAACAAGAAAAGAAGAAATGTCAACAATAAATCCAGAAAAAAAAACCCAAAAGACTACCAAAAGAAACCAAACTAAAAACCAACCAACCAAAACCCCCAAAACAAAATAAAATAAACCCAAAACCCAAGCCCAAACAGACAACAACTATAAAAAAGGAAGAAGAAAATTACAAAAGGAGAGGCAAAGAGAGGCAAAAGGAGAGGGACAAATCCCCAAAAATCATAAAATCACAAAAGCTTGTTTTAATGTTGGACGGCCTCCACAAATTCACAGGCCTCTCAGAGGTTTGTAATTTAAAGATATTATACATGCAGCAGTGAGAAAATTCACAGGAAAACAAATCATCATACAAGCAGTAAAGGGCAAAAAATATGCAGTCATTTCTACTATGAAGGCAGAGAAAGATTAGCCATCAGCCAAGATATTTGGGGTGAAAGAAATAGATACACATGCAATGAGTCTGAGCAGAGCAATTAGATAAGCTTCCTACAGATATGAGAGTTGTAAACCACTAGGAAAACACTTTGTTAAGATGAAGTGTCATCACCACACACAGTTCCATGGCTGGCTGATTTTGGAGAGGCTGCATCTTGTTGAGCTGCTCTCTCTTCTAACTATCCATTATACACCCTACCGTGCTGAGGGCTATGAAATTCACACACCTCAGGGAAAACAGAACAGAGCCAATCATATCAGAAGACGGAAAAAAACATAGCTGGTAAGCCAAACTGAAGTAATCAATACCAAATGTGAAGTGAATGATAATTTACACAATAAACTTATATTCTGTAATAATTCCACTCGTGCTTATTTACTGTCATTAGAACAGTGTGATTCAATAACATGCATATAGTAGAGGCAAAGCTGCGGGTGTATTACAAAATGAAGAAAGGACCCCAAACTACTTTTGAAGAGGTTTAAGATGTACTGGTTTAATTTGCACTATTTTTTTTTGTGACTCAGAGAAACATAACCATTGATTTCTTCCCAAATATTATTTGATTCACAAACTCCAAAGTAATTTATTTATATTTTAAGAGATCAATGCATTTCAATACTATCGCCATGAAAACATAGCAAGCAGAAAGAGCAAATAGTAAAAAATGTACTGCCTCAAATACAAACTAGATCTAAGGAGACCTATAAACAGGTTCAATAAGTATGTATAAAGGTAGCAAACAATTTCTGCTCCTGGAAATTACATATTCCCTCCAAGAAGATACCATACATTCCCATTTCTTCACCCTGCCATATGCCAACACTAACTAAAATACCAAAGTAAAAGTTTTGGATGAGATGACAGCTGGATTTCTATATTCAGGTGTTCCTCTGCTGGCCCTTGGTAAGGCTGCAGTGAGTGCCAGCAGGGCTTATCCCACCCTGGCAGCATATCCCCACCCGGAGGAGAGTGCCAGACTGATCCACCCAGCTCCTACTGCAGATACCACAGTAACTCAAGAACTTAGCTCAAATACTACTCTGCCTGCATACATATAGAGAACTTGGAACCAGGTTAATCAGCCTGAGTTTCAATGTTGCTTTGAAAAGGAGCCCTCCTGGTGGTGGGAGCCCTGTTCTCAGCCACTTTCTGAATCGACTCCATGAGGCAATCCAGATTTCACAGAACTCAACAGTGTATGGTGCCATCCTGTAAAAGTCACTCAAGCACATCTGGGCCCACACAACAAGAGCATGTTTGAAATTTAAATAAACTATATTGCTTTTATACACTCAACACACAAATGCAAGCTACTATGTTTGGAGAGGCAGCAAAAGGGAAGGCCTCCTGAAATGGAAACAATATTAGATGTTTCTTCAATATTAAATAAAAATAACATTTTGCATTGAAAAAAAAAAAAAAAGAGAGAGATAGAGATTGGGATTTGGACTACATTCCCAAACTCAGTCAGACTAAAAATCATATAAGAAGAAAACAAATCTCATGTTTATTCATCTTTAGGAGGTGCCAATGTATTGACAGGATAGAAATAAACAAAACTCACCATCCAGAATCAGAGTTAGAATACTGAATATTGCTGATAGATTAATTATGTTTTTCCAAGCTATTCAGCTAATTAGACATACTAAGTTCAGAGCTATTTTTGCAATGATAATGGACTTGTTTTGTCGTGGTCTATTTAACAAATGGTTGGATGTTGTTTCTAAAGCTTGTTTACATTCCTGTACATCCGAGCTTTATTGATATTCTGTCCTTTGGATTGCAGTGTCATGGCAGCAACACCACTGCAATAGCTCAAGACAATATAAACTTCATTTTTAGGAGTTTCTACATTAAATCAGTCTACAGTAACTCTTTAGGTCCTTCCTGAACAGAAATCTAGCATACTGAGAAGGTAACTTTTAAAACTGTATGTGTACACACATGTGTGCATGTGAGAACTCTAGACACAATGACTTCCATTATTAATAATGACAAACTGGTTTGGAACTTGCATTAGCTACAATTTCCCACAATTATATGTAACATTAAATCATATACAGACCGCTCAGGAAAGTCACAAAGAAACAGAAAAAGATCAAGATATTTTTGGTTTCAGTGCCTGTAGCATGTTTAAATTTAAACACATAGATGCATGAATAACCCTAATCTTACTTATTAGGCAAATTCTTCCCCTTTTTCTGAGTCAGCTTTGTAAGAGGCAGTACATTGTAATGAAGTCCCACTGGCCTCAACAGTCTAGAATCCCATCAATCACATCAGTCTTTGCATTTACACTACCAAAGAGGGAGCGTGAGGTGTCAGACGCCCTCAGCCACCAGCACAGCCCGAGACAACATTCTGCACCTTGTGCAGCCACTTATTCCAGCAAAAGCATATAACTAGCACTGGCCATTCAGAAATACAGAAAGCTTTTAAGAGAGCCATTTATATAGCTTCACACTTTCTTGTGCTCATCCAAAATCAGATCAAGCAATCCAAAAATCTATATGCACCAACTGTATTAAAAAATCTTACCTGCCACAGAAATCGCATACAGAACAAATACGTATATGCATGCAGAGGCTTGCTTAAGATACACACCTCTATATTTGTAGTCATTGATCTTGTCTGGCTGCAAAAAGGATAATCAAAAATTGCACAGCATTTTTGGAAGACCAACACTTAAGACTGTTCCTGAAAGATAGAACTGTCTATTAGCCCAAATATATTTCTAACCATGGCTTTGTTGTTAACAGGTTACAAAGTATGAAAATATGAAAGGTAATGGAAAGAATCGCAGCGTTACGTAATTAAAGACTGCTTCTTTCCTTCTGGGTACCGTTACTCACTATTTGCAAATGTATTATGCAAAATAATATTAAAACAGAATCTGCATTTTACCCTTGGGTTCATTCAACAGTCCAGATGAGTATAGAAAAAGATGCTAATTTAAGATGAAAATAAAGCATTTAAAAATAAGATATTTCATATAGTCCTTCAAAGATCAATCAAGGTACTTGAAAAGAGCACTATGTCTGTTTCACTGTAAGTCCATTTAAATCTCTACTTTTCATTCACCAGTCCTGCAAAGACTATTTTCTTGCTTTGTGTAGGTTGGTTGTTTTTTTTTTTAATAGAGAAGAAAAAAAAAAGGAAAATAAAAAAAGAGTACTCCACACTATTCTCAATCAAATTCATTATTAGAACACAGGTAAGAGCTCAGAATGCTAGCATGAATAGCTTAGCCATGTGAGTATGATATTTCCAAAGCTAGGATGATGTGGTTTGGAAAGGATTGCACATTACTGAATCTCCTTATGTAAGAAATATTTTAGATGACTTTCCTTTCTGTATTCCATTTTATAATCCCAAGATATAAAATTGCATCTATGCCTCATATTTTGAGAGCTGTGCTCTTTGGATTTTTTTTAATCCCTCATGCAAATTAGAAATGAGGACTTATTTATTTATTTGTAACATTCATCCAAATCAGCTTTGCTGGTTTATTCTTGTAGCATACAGTTTAGCTGGAGATTCATTTTCTCATGGGACTCCTGTTCTGTCTTTAACAGCTTTGCTTCTTTAAACAATGCACTGTGTACAGGGCTGGTATTGGAGGAGTTAAATTCTGTGGTTTTTATTGAAACATGTTATCCTGCTGGTGGCAATTAAACATTGTATACAGTGAAATGATATTCATCTTCTTAACGGGCAGTCCTCAGCTCTGCCCTTGCATCACCCTTGAGAACCAAGCTAAAACTGAACTGATTTACATGAGGACCGACATTAAGAGCGTGAGATCGCACAGTGGGTTTGGTCACTTCAAGTAAGGATTCCACTGGACAACCCTTCCCTGACATTTTGTGTCCTTCCCTTAGGCTAGCTTTGTGCTTTTAGAAACACATAGTGGCCTAGTTCATTCTTGCCATCTCCGTTAGTTTTCTCATTACACCCATTCTCTAAATTCCTTCCATACCCTATACAGGCACCATAGGTCACTATACAAGAAAGGCGAAAAAACAGCGTAAGGGCAGAAAGAAGTAATGCAGGACTGCTTTAGGTCTGGACAACTTAAGAGTCACCCAGCTTTATCTAAGGTGGTGTGCACTGATACCCTGAGACAACATTTGAGATAGTACTCGACTTCTCACAAGGAAGCCAAGCCTTAAGGCCTTCACAGCATATGACAGTTCTGGAAGTGGACCAGCAGAAAACACCATGCACAGGTTCAAAACCAAATCCCCAACACAGAAAAAGAAGAGTACAACAGCTAATGGTACTAAAGCTATACCAGTATAATACTGATGGATGTTCAGAAAGTGTCCCCAGTCATGGACCAGTGATACATCCTATGAAAGATATCGCATGCTACTTTTTTTGTTTTGTTTTATTTGGGGGTTTTTGTTTGTTTGGGGTTTTTTTTGGTAGTGGTTTGTCTGTCTTTATGTGAAACCAGTTCCTCCAGTACTGGGCAACAAAACATGGCTCTACATCAGCTGAGTATTTACACTTTTCCATTTAGAAGAAATTCACCTGTAAAGAGCAATTAAAAATAGTAAACATTTCTAGTGTGTTTTCTCCTTAAGGGAATTAAACCATTGCTGACTTAAGAGGAAATGAATTGCTGTTGACTGCAGCTAATACTTCATAACCCCTTTGTGGTGGTCATGACCCTCAGGATCATGAGATACAATGTCCAGAATGAATGAGCACCTATTACCCCAAAAAAAAAACCCCAAATAAATCTTTGTTATTTATTAGGAATCTTCATTACTCTTGGCATCTGCTCTTCTCACATCAAATGACTTCTTAAAACTGAAAACACCATTAAAAATTAATTCATATCACAAAACAGCCTTAACGAATAGCAAGAACCTACACATTTGTTCATAGCTGCTCAAGAGTCACTGATGATGAAAAAAAAGTAATCAAGTAATCTTTATGCTCCAAGTCCTAGTGTTGCTAGCCAAAATTCATTAAAAGAAAATAAATAAAATAGAGCCAAATTTATTATCTCTGTCTACAACGTATGTAATATTCTTCTTTATAGCATTCTGAATCTTCCAATTGCCAAGAACAATGACCTTCACAAAATAATATGGGAGGGAAAATCTCTCTTGTTTTCAAGAATATAATTTCAGAAGTGATTCACTGAAAATAGTGGAAAATGAAAAGGAGTTGGGATAAAAGACCAAAAAAAAATTCTATTTCTACTGTATTGATTCTGCTTTAATCTCTTGCACAGCAAGTAAGTGGAATGAATGGGACATCAGAATGACATGACAGTACTTACAGTCCGCTGTTCTTTGTTATACAACTGCTCTATGTATATTTGTGAGGTGCTTATCTGCTCTACACAACTAGTTCCAGGAAAAGACAATAATGCTGCTGCTATCTTTTTTCCTTCCAATTTTTGGAAATAATTTTATCAAGGCATTAACAGGAGTTTGGCCAGCAGATCTCCTTCCCCTCTACTCTGCCCTGGTGAAACCTCACCTGGAATATGGCATCCAGTTTTGGGCTTCCCCATTCAAGAGGGACACAGATCTACTGGAGAGAGTCCAACGGAGGGCTCTGAGGGTGATTAAGGGACTGGAACACATGCCCTAGGAAGAGAGGCTGAGAGACCTGGGACTTTTTTGTCTGGAGAAGAGAAGACTGAGAGGGGGTTTAATGTTTATAAATATCTGAGGGCTGGGTGTCAAGAGGGAGGGAATAGGCTCTTCCCAGTTGCACTCTATGATAGGGCAAGGGCCAATGGACATAAACTACACAGTCTCAAGCTGCGCCAGGGGAGGTTTAGACTTGAGGTGAGGAGGAAGTTCTTTACCGAGCGAGTCATTCGGCATTGGAACGGGTTGCCCAGGGAGGTGGTTGAGTCATCGACCCTGGAGGCGTTCAAGAGGAGATTGGACGTGGCACTTGGTGCCATGGTCTAGTCATGGGGTCTGTGTTGATAGGTTGGACTCGATGATCCTCAAGGTCCTTCCCAACCTAAGTGATACATCACAGGAGGTCCCACCTTAACATGAAAGGAAAATTCTTCACTGTAAGGACTGCAGAGCACTGGAACAGGCTACCCAGAGAGGTTGTGGAGTCTCCTCTGGGGACTTTCAATACCTGTCTGGATGCAGTCCTGTGTGACCTGTGCTAGATTCTATGGTCCTGCTCTGGCAGAGGGGCTAGACTCAATAATCTCTGAAGGTCCCTTCCAACACCTAACATCCTGTGATCCTGTAATTACTGCACTAAGCCAACATGCCATTTCCATGAATTGATTATTAGAAGGCTAATAAATGTTTCTATGAGCCTGTCACATTACTTTCAGGTAAACTGTGTTTCTTGCCCTTTCCTCTCTTCTTACCTACACTTACTAATAATGATTTAATTTAAAAACATCCTCAAGGATCAAAAAGACAAAGGATATCCTACTTGCCCATAATAAATACCATAAAAATTCAGGAAAAAGAAACAAAAGCCAGACAGTTATTTTAAGGTAGACAAACCATAGGTATCCTAGAAAGGCAGCATGGTAATAATCACACTACAGGACACAACACCACATCATATTCTGAATCAAAAGCCTCAATGAGCCAATAGATAAAATCAGCCTACTGGTAATGGCACAGAGCTCAGCACGATACCATTGGTGCTGTGACCATGCCTGGACAATGGGACCAGTGCTACCACTACGAATCTCGTACCTGAACTTGCCATTTAGGAATTCTCTTAGGGACCTTCTGAACCTCAAGTGTTGGATTGGTAAGAAATGATTATAACTACTCAGGAAACAGAAAAATAGTTCTGTAAAATATATTAGTATTTTCTTTCAGTTCATCGGATTTATCTGGAGCATTTTCTAATTCTGAATGAGGTTTTCACGATACCTTTTATTGCTGTGTAAACCACTATCCACATCTTTTACAAATAACAGACATGATTTTATTGTAACAAAACGGATTTCCTGGTAACTATTTTGCAGAACAGATTCAAGATATGACTGATGAAATTCTATTAAACTGTAAGAAGAATGGCAAAAAAGTTCATAGTACCTGCAGCCACATTTTTACCTCAAACAGTGCTTTTCAGAAAATGTAAAATATCTTTACTCATAATGAATAGAAGTATCTTCTACAAATGCATCCCATAACTTAAATTAAGGAATCAATCTTTAGCATGAGTTGCTAGATTTGGACTAGAACTATGGTCTTCATCATGTACAGCAGCTGATTGATGCAATTCAGCTCATTGAAACCAACAGGCCCAGAGTCCAGCCCCAGCTATTCTGCAGTGCAAGTGCACTGTTCTATTCACACCCTTCTGTTCATGCTGCAGAAAGCTTTTCTTCCTACATCCCTCTAGAATTATATAGGTAGGAAGCTGTTCACCTACTTTTTAGGTCACAGGTTTCAAAGCACACTTTTTTCTGGCTAGGTGAAGCACTCTGTCTAGTTATGTACAAAGGCAGTTTGACCAATTCACCCTTCAGGAAGTGTTTTGAGACCAGTTGAGCAGCAGTTTTTTGCCACAGTCATTTGGCCTACATAGGCCTCTGAAGAAGCAGGAGATGAAGAGATAAGTGCACCAAGGAGGTGCAAAACTCCTGCAAAATTTATAGCAGTAACTACCTCTGCTCTTTAGTCTCCAGGGAGCAGAATACGTCTGAATATTTACCTGAGTTATTTGAACCAGCTTTTTCTTGTAGCAGTGCATCTAAAGACAAGAGTAGAACATGGAGATTTCACTAGAATTTAAGGAGAAACTTCTTTACTTTGAGGGTAATGGAGCCCTGAAACAGGCTGCCTTGAGAAGTTGTGGATCTGCTTTCTCTGGAGAGTTTCAAAACCCACTTGGACACGTTCCTGATCCAAGAGTACCTGATCTAAGCATGCCTGTGTTATCAGAGGGAGTTGGACTAGATGATCCCCAGAGATCCCTTCCAATCCCTACCATTTTATGACTTTATGATTCAAGATGAATATGCAAAAACATTACAAGTATACAGAGCCAGTTCCAAGAGGGCACATTCCTGAATATAAAACGTGGTAAGGTAGGGCTCCACTCCTAAATGAACACAAAGTGGGTGCCCAGCAGTACTTGATACTTCGTAAAATCTTCCCACCAAGTCGATTGTTAAGCCTGTCTCTACTAGCATACACTCAGCTACATCATGAACTCTGGACGTGTATTTGGTGGAAGGACACATCCCACAAACTTTTGTGAGATGCTCTTTCACATCACAATTTTCTGAGCTCTGTAATTCCCCTTTTCAGTAAATGCAAGAGATTAAATACTTTCAACTGATGAAATACAGTAATTCATTTGCAGAAAACTCTCTTACTGTTCTTGTGTTCCACACTTCATGAGCACACACCTGAGCCCTCATCTTTGCTGGGCTCTGGGTCAGAAACCAGGGATGACAGAGGAAGTTCTGGACTGTGTGCTCTGCATGAACCTGAGGAGGGCTGAGAACTAGTCCAGCCCACACTGCTACACATCTGGAATGCAACTACTGACATCTGCAAGTGACCATTCTGACATCAGACATAAATGGTGTAGTACCTTAAACACTCTTCTATTTGAAGAATGTTTTCTGCTCTGGGGCTTGCAGAGACATTTTATAAAGCAAAAATACCTTCAACTGCTCAACATCCAAAGGACCTTTTTTGTGTGTGTCAGTGAGGCAGCACACTGTACCCAGACAGCAATGAAAAATTGGACTCTGTGTGTGTTCTTAGAATGCATACATATGAAAAAGATAACCTCTTTTTAGTCAAAGTGTCATCATGTAGGCAGTTGAAGTCACGTTAACTGTTCAAATATTTAAAAAGTCAAACGTATTCATTCATGGTTTTTAAACTTCAAAGTCCTTCTGATAAATCTTATTTTGTGAGAAGAGCTGTCTTCTTCCCACTAAGCAAAATAATGGTTACAAAAAGAGATTTACATATCAACATCTTTATTTGCTAAAAGTTTGATCCTAAAGACTTCACTCTGGCACAGTCTTTGAAATTAATACAGAGTTTTACCTGAAAAAGGACAAAGATTCAGCATTGACTTCTAGCTTCTTGATTGCTTTTAAAGCATGCAGGCAGCTTTTTCTTTGCTCCTCATGAAAAAAAATCTCAAAACACACTTCGGACAGCTGTCTCTAAAGCTTTGTATGAGTGTTCAAAACAGCCATCATCCACTAAGAAATGGAGAGAAGAGCCAGACTCTCTTCTGAAGTTGCTATCACAGCACATGACAAATAACCCAGATTGAAAAGAACAGCGATAGTCCTTTCAAACTTTTGTTTTGCTATAAAACACAAGAAGTAAAAACACTATTCAATCTTTACTGGCTTTATAATGTGTTTTAGAAAAAGGTAGAACCGAGGCCTGCTTTAGTAGATAAAACACTAATCCTTTTACCTTTCGGACAGCTGTTTTGTCTAACACAGGTTCCTAAACAAACAGAATTTGGTGCTCTGCTTTGCGATAGCAGCTCATATCAGAAAACTGATCATCACAGGATTCAGAACAATCAGCAGTCTTTGGCAGAGAGACACAGCACTAAGCTAGCACAGGCTGTGAATAATCTCTTTTCCTAGGAAGAGTGGATGTCAGTAGCAATGCAGTATAAAGCTAGCACGTATGGTTTTGACCAGATGCACAGTATCTGGTTACAGTAGTAAAAAGTCAGATTTTCACTATTACTCTGACCTTTCTTACTCTGCTCATTCGCAGACTGGAAAAAGTATCACAGTATCACAGTATAACTAAGGTTGGAAGAGACCTCGAGGATCTTCGAGTCCAACCTATAAACACAGACCCCATGACTAGACCATGGCACCAAGTGCCACGTCCAATCTCCTCTTGAACGCCTCCAGGGACGGTGACTCCACCACCTCCCTGGGCAGCACATTCCAATGACGAACGACTCGCTCGGTGAAGAACTTTCTCCTCACTTTGAGTCTAAACCTCCCCTGGCACAGCTTGAGACTGTGTGCCCTAAATGAAGGGGGGAGGGAGAAATGTTAAAAAAATTGAAGTCCCACAAATGACCTTTAGAAATTTAGATATGAACTACTGAGTGAAGTTGAGCGCTTAGAAGTCTGACAGCTGTAAAGTTAAACATTTGATATACATATCAATACCTAGAGAATATTTCCAATGCAATCTTAATCATAAGCAGTCCCTGCAAATTTTGAAATATCTGTCAGCAACAGGAAATTCAAAATTTTTGATCAGGTTTTTGAATATATTTACTCTGAAACATTCTCTGCTCCATAAGCTATATGCCTTGTTTGTCAATGAGTCAGTTCTTGTTAATAAGTCATGCAAAATGATGCAGATTGAAGTTATGCAAAGAAAATTATCTTTCTTGAAACTACTGTGTTAGCTGATTTGCCTACTTAACATGTTGTGACAGCTTCAAGATCTTGAAACTGTCTAGAGATATACACAAACCATTAAAAACTCCAAGAAAAGCTGCATTTGAAATAATAGCAAGTGTCAAAATATCTTGGAAAACGTTAGGCAATAAAATATTAATAACAAAACAGCTGTTTAACAGCAGCCTACCAAACACTTACAACGTGTTGATGCTATTTATACGGGAGGGTATGTCACGTTTGGAAAATGATATCCTACGGTTCTCCAGGATGTCTTGAACACACATTAGAAAATAAGCAAGGCAGAAAAGAAGGAAAAAAAAAAAGAAAAAAAGAAATATTTAACTGTATTTAATTTTAACCAGCGTAGTAACAAAATGACAACTTAGCTGAAAAGCTTTCTCCATACACTGACGCCTGGCAGCCTTCAACAAAATAAGAACAAATAATGCCTTATTCTGAAGTTAAAATTTACGTTACTTGTCAGTGGTTTTTGTTTGTTGCTTGGTTTTGTCTTTAAATACCACACAACAGCAGCCAGAAGACCACTATTATGCATGTAGACTGAAGGAACTTTAGTAGATAAATGTGACCTCCAGCTCTAAGAGAGAAAGGGAAAATTAAAACTTCAGATGACACATTAAATTTCTAGATTGCTTTGCAGGATTAAGATCATTAGAGTAAATGAATTTTTTATTTCTTTTTAATGAAAATATTGTAAATACATAAAATCCCCTTTAAAATCTAGATAGTGACAGTCTGAACCTGTAATAGCAGTAGAGCATAAAGTAGTTGCCTTTATGAATAAGGCAACTTCATCCTGGTGTTTAGTTTGATTTTAGGGACTTGTCCAAAAAAAAAGGATGAGGGGGAAGAAAAAAAGACAAACTTTTTTTTTTTTTTTTTTCTAAGTGCCATTTTCTTAATGAGAAATTGATGAATGATGACATCTGGCAAGAGAAAAAAAGCATATGGTCGAACTAGCTGTTTCTACAGAGGTTAAAATCAGCTTTGCAATTTTCTCTGGTTGCCATTATGATTGACAGATCATCAAATAAATCATTCTCTTCTCCCCCTCTGTGTTGGTCCTCTGTACCATCAAAGACACCAGGGGGTAAATTTGCACTGTAGTGTATGAGGAATTAGACGTGCAAGCCCATTAACATAAATGGGATTTTTGCACCTAATTCCCTGCACACTATGCTAAAAATGTAGCCGTAGGATATAATATTCATGTTTTCTTCTCTATTCTATTTATAATTTCTAATTATTAATTTCTAGCATAATTGGGTTTCTCTATAGAAAATTAAATGCCTAGTATGTTAACCTAAACTATTGTTTAAGATCAATTGGGCTTGATGTGGAAGATGACAGGGAGAACGTGTCCAGAGAAGGGCAACAAGGCTGGGGAGAGGCCTTGAACACAAGCCCTATGAGGAGAGGCTGAGGGAGCTGGGATTGTTTAGCCTGGAGAAGGGGATGCTCAGGGGTGACCTCATTGCCCTCTACAACTACCTGAAAGGTGGTTGTAGCCAGGAGGGAGTTGGTCTCTTCTCCCAGGCAACCAGCACCAGAACAAGAGGACACAGTCTCAAGCTGCGCCAGGGGAGGTTTAGACTCAAGGTGAGGAGAAAGTTCTTCACCGAGCGAGTTGTTAGCCATTGGAATGGGCTACCCAGGGAGGTGGTGGAGTCACCGTTCCCTGGAGGTGTTCAAGAGGAGATTGGACGTGGCACTTGGTGCCATGGTTTAGTCCTGAGGTCTGTGTTGATAGGTTGGACTCAATGATCCTCAAGGTCTCTTCCAACCTTAGTTATACTGTGATACTGTAATGAATGTCCAAAACCTCAAAGAAACTGGGGTGAAACAAGATTGTAGGTCACACATTTGAATTGGGTCTACCTCCTTTATGGCTGTTACCCAGACTTTACCTGTTTCAGACCAACTTACCTTCAGCTCTCTGAGAAAGTAAGCAAAATGGATATAGCACATGAAAATCAGGAGAAAGTAAAGGGTGTTTAGAACTAACTCGCTCATGGGTTTCTTTTCTTAAAAAAAAAAAATTATTAGTGTAATTCTTGATCAATGAAATGTGATAAAAGAGTGTTGTTCATGAGGTTCTTTTCCTTTGTGATCCCTCAGTTCTTCTGAATGATACTTACACGCAGCCTGCTTCCACTCCTTTGTTTTCATTTTAAAATTCTGAAATGGATTTATATGATTTCCAACTGCAGTAATCTTAGGTCTTTCCTTTTGATAAGAGTGCAAACAATCAATTTGGGTTGATCTATTATGGCTACACTGAAAAAAAATTATAATGGGATATGATTTGCTATCCTAAAACACTTCTAGTTACAAAATATAGAACCTTTCAATAAGCAAACAACATGCTGCTTTGCTTTTCTATCTGAAACTGGCAAAGGCAACAGAATGTTGATGAGCCAGGGCTGTTTGTCTCTGCTAAATCTATGTGGTATGACCAATATTTTC
Source organism: Melanerpes formicivorus (assembly GCF_026170545.1). Classification (NCBI taxonomy): domain Eukaryota; kingdom Metazoa; phylum Chordata; class Aves; order Piciformes; family Picidae; genus Melanerpes; species Melanerpes formicivorus. The sequence goes on along the minus strand of NW_027142354.1, from coordinate 44,223,848 downwards.
CAAAGACTCAGAAAGAAGTGGTCCTTCGTACTGAATGGCTTGAAAAGATAACAGTAAAAGTTTTAGGAACAAAAGAGCAAACAAGAAGAAAGTGTCAAGAGGGAAGATTTAGTAGGTTTGAAAGAAAAATAAATGACCTGAATAGTAACAGAGTTGAGAAGGCTGAGTTTGCTGTCATACAGCTTAAGATCTGCAGAACAGAGATAACGTCAACAAATTGCCAGGTTAGACAAAAAAAATTTGTTGTATCAGTAAAGAAGTTGAAAATGAGGATGAGGCAACTAAGTTTGATACCAAACATTTTGTTGAAAGAGACACTGTGGGATTTTGATGTAATGAGCAAAAAGAAGTCCAAAAGAACTGGTAGCTTGAAGATCTGAACTAGAATTGTCTTCTCAAAAATGGAGAGGAGGAAGGAAGTGGAGTGCTGGAAGATTAAATGCTGCGCTCATTTTGGCAAAGATTAACATTGTAATAAAATGTCAGTGGAACATGATGGAGAGAGACAAACAGAATCACAGAATGTTAGGAGCTGGAGGAGACCTCCAGAGATCGAGTCCAACCCTCCTGCCAGAGCAGGATCACCTAGAGCAGGTCACACAGGAATGCATCCAGGTGGGATTTGAATGCCCGCAGAGAAGGAGACTACACAGCCTCTCTGAGCAAATTTCAGTAGGTCTTATCTCCCAGAGTTATAAGGATAACAATATAAAGTCACTGTAGCATCTAATTAGAAGTAGAAAAAATAAGCAGAAAATGATGCAGTTATTTATGACTACCTATGAAATTAACACAAGTAAAAAGAAATAGAGAATAGATGACCCAGCAAATGTGTTCACATGCCAAACTTGGAAACCAAGTGTCCGAATGTGGAAGTCCATCACTAACACCACAGTATCTTGAAACACTTGAGAACTAAGACTGGATGTTTCAGTGAAAGACAAACTATCTCTAGTGCTCCAACACACCTTCACGTTGGGCTGACTGCAGACCCGTCCTGGGGCACATTAAGAATCATGCAGTGGCGTAACGACAAATGATTCTTCTGAAGAGATGGGCCTTTACTTCCTTAACTGTAACCATCCAGTGACAAGCCTGGTCCACTGAATCAATGAGATGGAGTATGCCCACTGGAATGATTCTGTTTTCAAATGCTTTCTTTCCCACCCAAGAATCCAATGCAATGTACAGCGATGCTTCAGAGCATCATCTCATGTGCTGGAGGGATGGGACGTTTCCAGAGAGTCAGTTTCCTTCTTGATGAGAAGCAAAATATTTATCTCTGAATCTTTGTCAGTTTTGAATTGTGTCATAATTCCCAGAGTCTGTGGAACCTGAAACACTGACATATGGGTGAAAGAAGAAAGGTTAGAATGGGAGTGTTAATTTTGCAACCTATTCAGCACAATTTTAAAGATACAGTAAAAAACTGTAATGTACTGTGTAGACCTTTATTCCCAGTGTTCACTTTTTCTTCTTCACTGTCAGAATCCATTTTTAAAAAGTCCTCTAAACTCAAGGTCTAGACAGAACAAGTTTTCTAGAACAGTATAAACACAAAGCTTATTTTCTCTCGTTTGCTTTCCGATCGAGCCTGTTGAACAGTTGCTCTGTACTTTACAGGTCCATTCTATATAATGAAAGCTTGTTTTGGAGAAGTATTATAGTAAACAACAGCTATGTCTCAAATGATTTCTACAAAATCTGCTTACTGGTTTATCTAACACATCACTTCATCATACAGAAGGGAAACCTGCACCTGTTTGCTCTTGTATGGAAAGTTTTTGTATACATACTTTTAGTCACGTTGTATACTGGGGTTTTCATACTTTCTTTTTCTTGGGGTTTTTGTTTCTTTTTACTTTTCAGAAGCACTGACTGACAAAATGCTGCATTCTCTTCAGTTTTCAAACAGAAAAACCACAAAAACCCTGTTTGCTTCTGTAGTTATTTTTTAAGTTTATATAGATTTCTTGTCTCTCTCTTGGTACAACCAAATACAGTGGGAGAAATATCTCCTGTAAAGGCCTAGTTCATCTTCAGAACATCGTGTATGTGGTCTCCTCACAATAACCAATATCCAATTATCCAAACAATGCTAATGTTACCTTCCTTTCTGAAGTACACATTCTTTTTCCAACCAGTCCTGGAGTTACCAAACAGAAGCATTTCTCGATGGCTGCTAAAATGGATGTCATACTCACTATAATTGCTCTCGGTTTTATTAGCCTGCATTTTCCCACAGCAAACAGAACCTGAACTGATAACTACATTTCTACTGTTTCCAGAGCTTCACTGTTTTGTTCATTTACCTAACATCTTATGGTACTCCAGCTGAGGCTGAATCCCTGTGAATACACTTTCTGTTTAGGATTGCTAGATTACAATGAATATATTTAATAACACAATACTAGGCAACTCCAATACTGTGTGTCTAATATGGGATATGACAAATTGAGGGTCAAATAGATCCACTTTTATTTCTATTGAAGACATGATGAAATGCCTAGCAAGCTATCAGAGATAGTGCCAAGAGATTAAATCTTCTTGTTAATAGCACAGAAAAATCAATGCTATTTTCAAGAGACAGCTGATAAAAGATTTCAGAAATATTTTGTCTCTTATAGGTAACAGCTGCTCCTATTGCCCTATCTTTTAAGTTCTTTATTAGGAGATTTAAAATACTCCTAGTGACATACTTATTGTAAACTGAAGGATTTTCATGGATTCAAGTTTAAGAGCTAGGTTTTTTTCCATTCTCTTGTTACCTGGCACTCCCAAGACTTGGAATTCCAATAAGGGCAGAAGATACATATTGCATATAGCAAGAGTGATCATGAGTTTATTTTCCACATGGTAAAATACATATGTGTCTGGGTTTAGAATCTAAGTTGCCTTCATTTTGATTTTTACTTACCTAGTTTTGTTCAGAAGAAAGTGGCCCAGACAGTCAACATCAAATGTATGTTTTGTCCATGAAAGGAAAACTGCCAAGATATTATGTGCATAGGGCACTGTATGAAAATAGTATAAACTACATAATTCATCTTACACAACTGTAAGAAACTCAATGTCTCCTAAATACTCAGCATCTGCTAAATAGCACTCTAAAGCTTTAAAAATGTGGCCTTCGGCATCTTCATGCTGAAATAACAAAGCTTGAAGTTTTGTTACAGTGCAGTTGCATAGATGAACAATATGTCCCTTAAAACGTCAAATGAAACTGCAATTTTCCAAGCATTCCTCAAGCATTAATGCTCTTCAGATATGACTCTAGTGCCCTTATCTATCTTGCCTATCTCTAAGCAGATTATAATTGATCTTACTTGTGGGTAAGGTGAGTATCCTAAGTTATTTCATGAGCTTTACTGAAAAGGACCCTTCTTCCCCATCCAAAACTGAGATGCCTGTATATATTGCCTCTGCTAGTACTGACGGCTTAATGCAGATTAACGTCTAATTTGTTTTCCCACTATCACCTCCAGGTCTCTCAGAGCTATTTCTCCACAGTCATTTTCACTCACTTGTATCAGTTTTCATTTTCCCCTGATAAACTTCTCCATGTTCATTATAAGATTTTACTAAGATAATCTGTCAACAAGACAAGGCAACAAATACTCCTTTTAAACAAAATTCCTGAACAAAGATCCTAAAAACAAAGACTCTAAAAGTCACAGCATAAATTTCCCTGTAATAATGTGTTTTTTTCCTATTATCAGAAGAGACAACTTTCTGACAAGCTATTTAAGTAGCTTCATAAATATTTGTGTCATAATTTCTAGTGGTAAATCACTTGAAAAACACATTTCTTCAAATGAATTACAGCAAATGCTGTAATTGCAGCCAGTTGAGTGGTGCAGGTAGAATTTATAAGAGAGACTGTCTTTCACTGGCCTACAAAATTCTGTCACTGTATTTAGTTGTATGTTGTAGAATCTTCCTACCTCATAGGCACACCTTAAGACAAATTAATGAATGGAAAAAATATTTTAAAAAAAATATATCAATTATACTAATTACTAGTTAGGAAAGATTGCTTGTTACCAGGAAGCCCACAGAACAGCACAGGCAGAACAAGGCAGAAGGAAAGAAAGAGTGAGCTTCAGCAAAAAGGATTCAAAGTCATCAGAACTGGAACGCTAAAGGAATTCCTTTCTGAGTTTAGATATGTACAGCCAGGTTAAAAAGTTCTTTCCTGCAACAGAAGCTGTCACAAAGCTGGCAAGCACAAAGAGGAACCTGCGCAGAGTGGAAAGCTGTGTAATCTGCATCTGTACTCAGAAGATTTTTTTCTTTAAGAAAGTAGAAACCTGGAAAACTTAAAAGCAGAACTGTCAGGCAATTAATATGAAATCAATGGATGTACAATATTTATTAGAGCTTGCCAGTGATGCATGAGCCCAACTGAGTACCAGGCCACCACAGGCCATAGAAAAGTAGCACCTTTTGATGGAAGGCTTCCTCCTACAAAAACAGACCCAAATCCCTTGTTCCTTGGAACATTTCTGAGATCTTCAAGAAACAAAAGATTAGTAATACACTTTAAAAGTATGCTATTTGGAAAAGTATCCACAGACTGGTCTCAGAGCTCAGAGGATAAAATTGGCTACTGAGAGAAAAGGAAATATATCAGACTAAGGACAGTACTCATTGTTTGGTTGTTTTTTCCTGAACTCCTTAACAAGATAAAAGCTATACATCTGGTACTTCTGCCCTTCTACATTTGTTTTTGAATTTCCCATATCAGATGGAAGAAAGCATACACACATACTATCTGCCACTTGCAGCAAAACAATCCATATTCATATCTGATAATGCATTATGTAACCCTGTCTTCAGAGAACATAATTGTAATGTGAAGTGATAAATGCTGAATAAATCACTTAGGCTGATAAGCATTTCTCTGCAAATGAAAGTCTAAAGCTCCACAATACTACAGGAAACATTTAAACTAAAACAGCAATGGCAACTGTATAGAGTATTCTTGCAGCCCTTATGACATCCAGCAGGATTGGACAATGTAGAGCAATGGTCCAGAAGAAAAAAAACAATCCAGCTGCAAAATCCAAGAGTCCCCTGTGGCAGTGTAGCATTCACACAGAATTAATTGGGGTGATAATGGATGGCAACATAAACATAATGCCTTTGTTATTAAACACTAACTTTGAAGACATAACACTTGCCATGCAGTAGCAGTACAGTTCAGAAATCGAGGAAGGCATTTGACATTCATTTGTTAAATAACCTCTTTCTAAAATGGAACAATGGGTCAAAATAAGTCAATTACTACTTAACACATTTAGCCAGCTGTATGACAGCTGTGCTCATAGGTGAAGCACACACTTGCATAAGGGAAGAAGGCTATTTGGAGTGGAAAACTAAGCTGGTAATTCGCCGCAGCCACCTCCATTCCCAGCTTTGCTCTGTGCCGCCCTCCACCTTGTCGCCCTCAACATCCCCCCAGCATCCTCTGCAGCACAGATGAGTTCTAGAAGGGTGGTAGATTGTTATAATTGTGCCGTGTGAAGCAATGTATTGCTAAGCTTCCTTTCCCTAGAGCTAGAGCCACAAAGGCTGAGGCAAGTGATGCATTTACCAGAGCTGCTTCATGCTGCCCTCAACTGGGGTTATAATGAGTTTTGCCTCTGGAGAAGGTCAATGTCCAGCTTGAGGCAGGAAATGGGGAACAGAAAAAGAAAGGATGTTGCTCCATTTTGCTCCTAGTATTAGGGTCTGTTTTGAAGTGAGGGCTGTAAAATTACAAGGAAATTGAGAGCTAAAAGCAGAAGATGAAGAGAAATGGAAAGGAATAAGACAAAACATAGAGACAAGCGATAGGGGTTAAAAAAAAAATGCCAGGGAATCAAATACTTGCAGTAGCAAGAAAGCAAACAAGATGAGAAAGTTACTCTTGAGTTACTCTTTTATATGATTCTGTTTACCCAAAGCACGGAGATGAAGCATAAAATGATTAACAGCGGATGGAGTAAGGAATATTTATAACCATCTATCATTCCAGGAAGTAAATTCAAGTTCATGTAAAAAGAAATATCAAACTTGCTGGCATTTAAAATAAGACAAGGTTAGATTATTTTAAATTAAATTTTAAATGCAGGTGAAATTTATAATTTGCTGTACAGCTGCTGACATTTTTGTTTTTCCCCAGACTCCTGAAGCGACTATAAGACTTTATCTTAAAGAAGAGAGAGAGGAGAGAAATCAAATTTCTGCTGAAAAGATGTATAGTAAAAACATTCAACCTGCTGTACCTCGTCGTTCTGATTGCAATTGTAGATTTAGATCAGCACAGCTCATTGTTAACGAGAAGATATGGAATGGGAAGACAAATCACCCAGGTATGTATGGGGAAGCAGCAAATCAAGCAAAGCAGATTTCTGCATGAAACAACACTTTGATAATATTAAATACAAGGATGCAGCCACCCTACAGTTGATCTTTATCACCAGTTACTCTGTGTAGTCCTTTATAGCAACACAAAGTCAATTTTAAATACTTGAATAGTCTTTCTTCCTTATTAGTGGTTTATATTCACTTTGCACTGATGCACGATTTAACAGTCATATCAGGAAAAGGACAGTAAAGTCACTGGTCTTTGCCTGCAAAAAGGTCTGGTGGTTTTAAATAACATTTTAATTTGAATTGTAATAAGGTTAAGAGTAGGATTCTGAAAAGTTCATGATAAGCAACTTCATAGGCCATTACAGGTGTACTCATTTAAACTGGAGGTCAGGGAGATTTTGTTTTAATGATTCAAATTTAATTTTGTTCAGTGCCTGAATGCTTCTTTAAGTCAAAGCATTCTGTTAAACATGTCTCTGACACCTGGGGTGAGGCTCTGAAAGGTTACCTCCAGGTAGCAGCAGATAACATGTACAAAAGCCTGAAGTGTTACCTTTCCAATGTATGAAAAGAATCAAAATGACAAATAATCAGAAGCAGAACAAAACTAGATACACGTGAGCAAGTTTGCCACAGAATTTGAAAGTTGCCTGCTCTTCCATCTTGTACATCAAGTCAGAGCTTTAACTTCAGTCAAGGCTGACATCTTCTTACTTTTCCATATCAAAATGAACATCTACCTGCCTCACAAAGATCTTGTTCCAGAGACACCCTCAGTCTTCAGTTCTGGAATCTCTGTAATTCAGTTTCAGGTACCAACTCCATCTCCAATGCTGGCAATCCCTTTTAATCACTCCAAGTACATCTCTGATTTGTTTGCTAGTGAAACTGCCACTTGTCAAACTGCTTGCAGTGTTGTTTACAAGCTGCAGATGTTAATCATGATATAACCACAGCAAGGTGACAGCAACGAAGTGTCCAAGCTCTTTTGAGGAGACAAGATGACAGGGAATAGAACAGACCTGCTCAATTGTTAATTCCTTGACACTGAATACAAGTTGCCAATTTTTGCCAATATTTTTTTCAATTCTAAATAAAACACACACCAATGATCTATAAATATACTTGATGGATATTGTTGAAGAGAACTCATCTCAACTGGGGATCACACAATAAACACTGTCAGAGGAAGAATAAAGTAAAAGGGCATCTGTGGATGAAATTTTGTCCTGTTTGGTGATTTGATCTGGGTCCATCAGGGACTTTAACAGGGATAAGGGATACTGCAACAGGGAGTAGACAAGAAGACAAAGATAGTTTTTATTTCTCTTCAGCTGTCCTCACGAAGGAAAAGTGAACTTCATTTAACTGACTCACATGCTATGAACGCGTCAATATTTTGCAAGAACACAGATTCCTACCTGAACCAAGTCATAGGACATTATGGGTTGGAAGGGACCTTTGAAGATCATCAAACCCCCTGCCAGAGCAGAACCACAGGATCTAACACTGGTCACACAGGAACACATCTGAATGAGTCTTGAAGGTCTCCAGAGAAAGAGACTCCACCACCTCGCTGGGCAGCCTGTTCCAGTGCTCTGTGACGTCACAGAGAAGAAGTTCCTCCTCATGTCGAGGTGGAGCCTTCTGTGCTGTAGTTTATTCCCATCACCCCTTGTCCCATCACAGAGGTCCACTGCAAAATGTGAAAGCCAAAGAGATATGTGGAATAGAACACAAAACTGGCATGATAATTTTGTCAGGATTACATTTAAAAAATGAAAAAAAAAAAAAAAAAAACCCAAACAAACAAACCCAAACCAAAAAATCAGTAACCAACTCTCATCTTCTCTTGGTAAAATGACCTTCTGTTACCTCTTAAATAGCTTGTTAGCTCTTATTACGGCAACGCTTCAATCCAAATCTAGTGTGCAAGTCAAAAATTATTAAAATACAAAGTTTCTTCGGGGTCATTGGGGCACAGCTGTTTCCAAAACCCAGCTAAGCTGTAGCGACCCCGTTGGATTCCAACTTGGACTTCATGTAAGATGTACAGCTGGGCAAAAGGGAGACTGGGAGATGATGACCTTTTAGTCACTATTATGAGGCAGATCTAAAATCTGAAGAGATCAGCCTTAGGATTCCTGATACTTTACAATCTCCAACTGGGCTTAAAAATTATTTTTTTTTTTTTTTAAACAAAAAGATGTATTTTTAAAAGAAATTACATGCATGTGAAGTTGAATATACAAACCAGAATGCTTGGAACACACCTGATGGGTTTTGTCCAATGGCCCCCCGTGGTTCATTACTAATTACAAGTTAGTCTAATTCACCATTCCAGATTCAATTAAGAAAAATAAATAATGTATATGCTTTAAAAATAGATTACAACTTGCCACTAATGTCTATCCAGAAGCTTAATACCCACATGTATAGAAAGAATGATTAGGAAGCCATACAATTAGCTGAATTTCTTTCAGTGCTGTTATATTTGAGGTTATTGGCAGAAGCAGGTTTAACATAGATGCTTAAACTGCAGTGAGCATGGATTGTGGACTGCTAAAATCTTCTCCCCATCTTTAGGAGAGGGTCAGAAAAGCTAGAGAACTAGAAGCTTGAGAATACAACTGAGGCAGAGGGCAAGCCCAAAGTACTGACCACTAGATTTTTGTTGGTTTCCCTGCCCATCACAGGCATTTACTCTAAACATTCAGCAAGCTGGTGATTCATTTTGAGCGGGTGTAGAAAGCACAGTTACCGGTGTCTGCACTAAATTGGGAAATCTGAAGATTTTGCACTGGTTATATACAGCTACAGAACATGCAAGGAAACTGGATGGCACCTTTGGTTTTCTCTGCTGCTTAAGAAACCACCAACAAAAAGACCACTGATATATTATCAGAGCAGACTGATGTGAGCATCGCTGTCTGGAGACTCAGATATTCACTTCTAAAATTGCCTGTCCCAGGCCAGTTAAAAGTCAAACAGGCAGACTGCTTCTCACAGCCTTCTGGTACTGTTAAGATCATGAACTGAATTACTGGGAGAAGCATTTGAATTGTGAATAGATATCAAAGAATGCATCATTTCCTCAGGGAGGAATGACTGTCTTCGAAATGTTTCCTTCCACAAAAAGCATGAGTAATGCAGCAGGGAGGAAAAACAAAGAACAGACGGCAACCTCAGACTCTCTAAATGGGGGCACTGTGTTGTCATTAATGACTAACACCAGAAAGTGTCTAGAAAAACTGCAACAAGCATAAGGGAAACTGAAGCAATAACATCACATTTTCACAGTTATAAAATCTCTCTGACATGCTTGGCAAGGGAGTTTAGTGTGAAGGGACTAGAATATGCAGGATGTAGTAGTAGCAGAAAAAGAATGAAAAAAAAGCCTCTCCATTCGTTGATTAATCAACAAGCATGTCCTTGAGTTCCCATCAAACATTTGACCATGATTAAAAAACCCCAACCAAACCAAACGGATGGGGTGCTTGGTGCCATGGTTTAGTTGATTAGATTGTGTTGGATGATAGGTTGGACTCGATGATCTCAAAGGTCTTTTCCAACCTGGTTTATTCTATTCTGAACCCAAACAAAACCCAACCAACCAACAAAACCCACCACAAACCAAACCTTGAGACTATCCAATGAAAAAGGATGACACCATCTTCTAACAACCAAAACTCAACATGGTGTGGTCAAATTTGACAAATCTATGGCAATATATGGTATACTAGGCTACATGACTGGATGAAATTAGGGGCTGTCAAGGTCAGTAGCATTTAGAAATCAGTGGAACTTGTAAAGATATCCTGAGCACTCTTCCTAATACTCTCCTTGTACTCACAAGTTTTGTCCAGCAGTTTGTGGTACTGGAAATACAAATGTAAGAAATGAGAGAATCTTCCATTTGAAGAAGAAGAAGAAAAAAAAAAATCTTAAATGAAACATCTATGTCCTTAAAACATGCAACAATTCTGCTACATCTGAATAAATATTGCCTTTTTCTCTTCCACTGTGCTCTTCTTTCATACAGCGTGGCAATCATTTTCCTTTTGGGGATTCTGATTCTCCATGTAAAAGGAAGAAATTCTCCACATAAAGCCCTATTTTCTAAAGAGTGTATTTAAGGCCCATAAGGTATTCTTTGTTTGCAGCTCCACAATTTTCCCTGATAAACCACATATTTTGCTTAATTGATGACTGTGTGGAAATGAACCCTAGGACAGACACTCACTGTACCTTTACAGACAGCTGCAAGAAGGTCAATATCTAGTTATCATTTGCTTTTATCAGGAGGTGGTCTAACAAAGAATTCAGGGAAAATTATCAAGAAGTCAGGCAATTTTGATGAGATTTTATTTTTTTATTGTTATTATTGTTGTTGTTGTTTCTTTTCTGTACCACAGTTTGATTGGCAAGGCATTTTCTGAGGTATGCCCTAAAATTTCTCTGAGCTATTGGGGAGTAATTTTCTCAACCTAATCTCCTCCACAAGACTGTAAAATCTGTAGGATAAAAGGGGAACTGTGGCGATTTACCTACTAATTACTTGCTCTTATTAAGAAGAGCGAGATAATTGATTTTAGATGCACTACCCCTTATTAAGACCTAATTTAACTGTATATCAAAGACTAATTAAATGGCATTATTCCATCTCACTGATGAGTTTTAATGCTTGGTGAACAGATTTGGGTGGAAGATGAGCACACGGTAATAGATTTCTAACTCACACAGATAACTGTAAACTAAGAAGCTGAGCAAAGGGAATTTTGGATTATCTAAAACTAACACGTTTATTGGTATTCCTTCACACTGATAGTTTGAAGTGGAAAAAAAATCACATACAAACACCTGCTGAGCATTACAGGGAAGGGGAAAGACAACAAAAAGGCTCTCACTGTAAACTGTTTATTTCAACATTTACGTGATATTCTTAGACTGAAGAGTTGCATTTGTGAAAAGCATACATGCCCTCAGAGCATATTTCTCTGTTCATTCTTTGAGAATTGTGTAGCTACAACAAATCAAGGGACCACAAATAATAGATACTATTTATTAGTGCTATTTTTTCAGAAGTGTTAAAGAAAACAGACATCTTCTCTCTTCATTTTATCTGTTATTTGAATTCCTGATTATTTGGCTACCTTGTAACATTCCAAGTCTATTCAGTACTGAAAAGGAACAAAGAGACAGAATTACATGCCTCCAGTTCTTCTAAATAGTCTTCAAGTTAAAATAAACATAACATAAATAAAGATTATATGGCTTTTCAGCAAAAAAATTTGCAGGGACTGAGTTTACTAATAAATTCTAGGGGTCTGAGCTTTTGATCTTGATTTAAATGGACTCATCTGTCCTAAAACAATTCCTTTAACAATCCAGTGGCTGCTTTAATAAAAAAAACAATTTATAGTAAATTTGTGTCTGTAAAGTAAATCAATTTAAAGCTTTAATCCTATCAATCTGGACCCTAAATAAAATGCTTTGTCCTCTAGACAGAATTGCACTGACACACAAACTCACTGTTTAATCTGTTAGGTCACAGCCCCAGAGATTATGATGAGCTGTCTCTCAAAGACCCAGTGCACTGCAATACGGTGTCTCTTGAATAATGGATAAATTGCAAGATCTTCATCAAAAAAGTGAATATGCTATATCTCTGGGGTGTATTTCCTTGTTTCTAGCAGTTTCTTTCACTAGCAGTATAATAACCTGTACACAGGAGTATCAGTCATATGTCACTTCTTCATTCATTATTATCCAGCAGCAATAATCTATAGCTTTTAGACATCTAAAATAAACATCAGCCTGTACTGACTGTGGGGTATTAATCTGAAATTCTGCAAATATAAAGTTTATTCTGTGTCATCAGAAGGTTATTTATGCATTAATTATTTTACTAATGCAAATAGGAATAGTAGTACTATAAATGGAACAAATATTTATTTCATCATTTGCAGAAACCATATTTATAAATAGGTAAATGAGTAAACTGGTTGTGTAAACAACCCCTACAGAAGATGAGGTATGACCAACCTTGCAGCTAAGCTATGTGTAGGAGATTTTGGAGCAAAGAATTACAGTGGAGCTTATTCTACAAAGTGAAGAAACTGAAGCGGTTTTTACGTATAAAGAGAATTACATCTGAATACTTAAATGTCACTAGAGAAAACTTCCAGCTTTGTATAAAAGAAGAACTAATATGCAAATAATATTAAATATTACACTAGGGTGTTTCCCCTGCTTCTTTAACACACATGTACTCTCCTGGTACTGGAAAACTGATGGTTGAATTTAGAAATCCATATGGCCATGCCCTTCTGTACACGTGCATGTTTGTGAATGCACATGCACACTGTATGCAAAGTGCTCACAACTGAAGCACTACTGCACCAGAAGACAATGCAAGGAGAGAATTAAACAGTTTGGAGGCTCCACATTCACATGACAGCACTGTGTCTTGATGGAGTACTTTTTAGAATAACCATTGCACACTTTGATACAGGTATCAGAGAGATTCAATTCTGCAGCAACTTTTATAAGTAGTCCACTGGCAAAATGGCAAAAGCTATTATCAGCGTTAAATCCACAGCTACACTGGCAGCCCCACCTTTCAATTTTGTTAAAGATGTTGGCACAAGAATGGATTTGGCATTAAATATAGGACACTATACTGGGGAGAAGTACAACTATTTCATTTAGATTTTCACTACACTTATCTGATGAAAAGGTTAATCATATGGGGAAGTTAAACATCAAGCTGGATTCCTTTTGTGTTGTTTACTATCAGAGGAACAGGAACATAAGGCAGCTAAAGGAAAAAACACAAGTTTCCCCCCTGGCCTTCAATTAACATTTACAAAAGGAGTATCTGACAGCATTCAATAGCCAAACTGCAGGAATTTTTAAAAAGCACAACACAAACGCAAATCCAAGTCTTATATTACTAAAGAAAGAACCAACTCGAGACCATGCTAAGTGGTAAAACAAATAGAACAATAGCTGTCTAATCCCAAAACAGAGTTTCAGACATGACTGATAACCTTCTCCAAAAGGAGAATATTCCGTTCTGTCTGCAAGTTGCTATCACACCGGCAGTTTGCTTGCTTCTGGTGAGCAGGAACTAGAGTCAGTAGAGATCAATCTTTTCTTCTATGCCTTTCTATCCTCAGTAAGAAACTTGCAATTAATTTACATGTGTGTGCATAATACTAACTCCCTTGTCTGCTTTTCACTTTGCAGTGCTAGGAATGAAGCCAACTATATAGAGGAAAGATTTATCCCTTTTTGTTTGTTTTTTTTACCAAAATGTAAATAAGAGAATCTTAGGGATCAATTGAATTTGCATAAAATTAGAGCACAGAAGACACTTGCGGGACAAGAACCCTACAAAACAAACACACACACACACAAAAGAGAAAGAACAAAAAAATAAGTAAAAAGGAAAACAATTAAAAAAATAGAAATACCTAAGAAATTGATGGCACTGATCACTTAATTCCTCAGTTTCAATTTGCATTTCTTAAGTTTTCAATAAATATGCACAGATAAAGACTGAATTAAAATGACATTAAGATATTTGTCCAAATAGATACATTACTTTTAATGCATACAAGGTTTTCTTCAAGATCACAATAGCAAAGTGAGTCTAGAAATTGAGTGGATGAGGGTCTTTTTTATGACAATTTCACACTGACACCCTTGCAAAAATTTCCTGCCTAATTCACTCCGAATTGTTCGATGCATTTAACATGGACAGTGCAAGTCAGGTTACAGAGGTCCCAAAAGACTCCTGCTAAGAATCGCATTTGAGAATTTCAAGGCATATTGTCATCCTGAAACACACCCCCAAAAACCAAAAAAACCCCGTACCAAACCAAAAAACCCCACCCAAACAACAAATACAGAATTGTATCGAACATTCACTATAACATTAAACACGTATCTTAGGAACCACACTCTCTTGTGTGAGAAAGGAAGAGAGTTTACACATAATTCACAATTTTCTAACAAACAATACCGTGACTATATCAACCCTGGTGCAATGGTCCATGTAAAACTTCAGGAAATTAATCCTGTAGCTGATGAACTCCATATAAACAGACATGCTGGAAGGCCAGCCACAATGTATGATAATAAGTTAGCTATAATTACTAATAGAAGCCTCAAAATAACTGCAGCCTCCTGAGTTTGCTGTATTCTGGAAATGATAAAATCTGGGTTTTTTGTGTTGTTGTTTTTCTTTTTTTCTTTTTTTTTTTTTTCTTTTTTCCCAGTAATGGAAATTGAAAGCTGATTTAGGCTCAAAGGCAACCTCAAGGTTATAAATATTTGTAGTTGGCTGTGAAGTATTCTCATCAAAATTCTTGAAAGTGGATGCCCTCCTCCAACGGTAGTATGCATGCAGGAGTCAAACAGAACCAAGATATTTTCCCAAAGGCTTATAAACATGGTAGGGGGAGGGTGTGTGTGTGAAATAAAAGCAGCAGCTTTGAGGAGAAAAAACAACCGGATGCTTTACCACAGAATTGAAGTGCTGTTAGCTGAACATTATAATAAAGCTGTGACAAACCCCTGCAAAACCAAAAAAAGCCAAAGAGCCCCAACACCACTAATGAGTAAATATTGATTGCCACTGAGAAGTCAGAATTACTCCAGTGATTCTTTATTCTTCCCAACCAGTGCTTTCACAGGACACCAACCATTATAGCAGCTTTGCGTATGCCTAATGACTAGCAAAATCCTGGTTCACAATCCCTCCAGATACTGACTTCAGTATTTGCATTCGTATTTAAATTTTCTTCTATTGTACAACTGCTTCCAAACAATATATTTTCAATTTTAAAGCAATGCCATAAATATGCAACTTTCTGAAGTCTTCTTTGATGCATTATACAAGGCAGAAAAGCGAGACAGCAGTAGTGGAAACTTCTAGAGACAAAAGAATCCATCTACCCATTCCCTTCCTCGGTTGTGCTCCAAGGCTGCTTGTGGACCAAAACAATAACTCTGGGACTGAAACTAAGGTATCAGTTCCAAACCAAGATGATTAGATCTGGGGATATTAAAGATGCAAATAAAGAATCCCCATGCAGAAGAAAGGTAGGAAATTTGAATAAGTCAGGAGCTTTTCAGTTACCTGAATGTCAAGAAAAGAAAAAGAAAAAAAAAACCACAACAAAGAATGTGGCTTTGATTTATCTTCCCTTTCCTGAAGTGTAACTACCATCTCACCAGAGCTGCACTTACACACCTAGTCAATATCCAAGGTGCAAAAGTACCCTATGGATCACTGCTACATATTTTAATCCACTTCTTTGGGGTGTACCCTCTGGATTGCATTCGCTTCCTTCTAAAACAGTTATTTGAAAACTGTTTGTAGAACTATTTATTCCAAATAGTTGTCCTCTTGAGCAAACTCACCAATTCATTTAAGGACTTGAAGGAATTAATGTCATTAATACAATTTAAGGCATGACCTACAATACAAAATGTCAAATTTCAAGTTGTTTTCTCCCCTAGTTACCAGTGCTGAATAATTTACGTAGGCAGAAAAGCTGGGTTCATAGATAAAGACTGCACTTGAGTATCTGATACCTGCTTAAAGCCCAATGACCTTTCAGGTGTCACTGCTAAGAAAGTGACAGATCAGATCCAACAACTTGCTCAGGAGTTATGCTGCACTAGCATAACAAATTCCAGAGGCTTTGGGATCACAGAGGTTGGTAGACACTAGGCAAAGATGACTGGAGGACAGAAAGAAGTCAGTTGACAGAGGAGGATTATCTTTTTCAATTGCCAATTGGTGTAACTCTGTTTCTCCATACCATCTTCCTGACAACCAGAGTAATTTGCTCTCAGTTGACTACTACTAAGTTTTCTAGAATAATCACTGTCTCAACTTTCCAGCCTTCCAACAAAGCCTGCCTGTACCGTATACAGGCTGCACATTTTTCATCTGCCAGTTCTACATAATGCGCATGTATAAGGAGGTGTAACTACCAAACTGGTCTCCCCAAACACAAACAAACAGTGAAATCATGGAAGCAGCATTCTTATGCTATAAGACTTCAAGTGAATGTCTTTCTTTAAAGTGCAAAGGGAAGCTATAGAGAGATACAACCCCTCACACCACCTATTTATATGTGCCATATATTCTGCTGACGAGATCTTTTTTCCTGCAAAAAAGAACCATATTGTAAAACACACTATTAAACACCTAGAGAATGTGTTTTTTTAAGTGCTAGGGTACCACAGAGGAACAGAGAAAACCCTTCTCAATAATTCCTTACAACAGTGAACTACGAACCAGTGATATATGGCTAGCAATTTACAATCTAGCTGCATCCTAATTTAAACAACACAGTAATAGTAATCAATACAAGCACTTGAAAAGACTCATGATTATGTCCTACGTCTTTAATTTTCAACAAGGAGCCAAAGCACTGTGAACAACATACCTAGTTACATTTTCCCAAATACTTCCTCATAAAAGAATCCACATAAGGGAGAAGCAGACTGCTGCAAGAATGTCAGTAGGAATCTAAACCCACCGTGATTACTGCTCATGCTATAATACAAAACACAAAAGACGTTGTTTAATCTGTCAGGCACAAAACTATCAACACACTCAAGAAGCAAACTAATAGATTATAATTATCTTAAAGTCATCACAACATCCTTTCTTCTCAAAAGCAGAACCTCACTCATTGATGTAGACATACACATATTTATATAAAGTGTGGTAATGAATGCTGCAGGTGTATATACATAGAATGGTTTGAGTTGGAAGGGACCTCAAGGATAATCTAGTTCCAACTGTCCCTGCTATGGGCAGGGACAGTAGACCAGGTTGCTCAAAGTTCCATCCAGCCTGGCCTTCAACACCTCCAGGGCAGGGGGATCCACAACCTCCCTGGGCAACTTGTTCCAGTTCCTCACCACCCTCACTGGAAAGAATTTATCCAGTCTGAATCTCTCCTCTTACAGCTCAAAGCCATTACCCCTCATCCTATCACTACAAGCCCTTGTCAAAAGTCCCTCCCCAGCTCTTCTGTAGCCCCCTTTAGGTGCTGGAAGGTCACTATAAGGTCACCCAGGAGCCTTCTCTTCTCCAGGCTGAAGAGACTCAATACTCTTCATGACTGTAGCCTGTACCTGCTTGCTCAAATGCAGTTTGGGCATATATAAATGTATATACAAATGTATACACACAGACACAATTGTGAGTATTTGGACACACAAACATTCCACCAGAGAACTGAGCAGCAATCATTAGACTGGAAACCCTTTTAAAGTTCAGACAATAAGTTTCTGTACAAACAGCACTGGAACTAGACCGAGCCTTAGTTCAGAAATAAAGTGCACAAGCTCCTTAGAATGACTATACACACAATGAACACCAAAAATATTCTTAACAGAGTAGGAAATTAAATAGTTGAGTTGATGTGGCAAGAAGAGTAAGACGAGTTGAAGACACTTGTCAAGTGGAATTCTCAGAGAGGACAACAAGAAAAATTCAGGCAGGATACTGAGATCAGATAACTGCAGAAAAGGAAAAAATGGCACAAGTAGAGGTATGAAAGTGCAAAATTTGGACAACAGCATGGAAAGTGGAATTATGATTTCAAAAATTTCATCCAAAATAACCAGAACAAAGACTTGTATGGCTGTTTATCCAGCAAGACTGAGAGGCTGCTGCTAGTGCTGAGAGGAATAATGCAGAGTGCAGAATTCCCAATCTCTTAGGATGGGCAAGAAACAGTTTTCAGAAATTTTGTTTACAACATGCCTGCTGTCATTCGTAACTATTACCTTAGAGGAGACTTTCAGCAGGGGATAAACTCCAAAAACACTTCACAGAGATGTATTTGGATTCCTCCGTTGAATCTGAAAAACAGAAAATCACTAGTTAAAGCCATCAGCTTATGACAGAGGTAGCACTGGTAAAAGTGATAGAAAATATCCATATAAGAAATCTGTCCACTGAACAGAGAATGTGCCAAGGAGAGAAGTGGATTAGTAGGTTTATCTCAGAAGTGACAGATTTCTACATTTCAAAAGTGCCATGCTGGAGTGGGTGATGGAGGGACTTACATGATCAAGAAGAACCTCTGGTTCACCAATAGCCAAGGGTTTTGATTTGATCTAAACTCTGCTGTAAAATCCTGAGATTAACCCCATAAAGCCACTTTTCCCCTTTGAATTTTAGGCAGATTTATTTCAGGGAGGTTGAACAAGACTGCAAATATAAACAAATTATACAACTAGAAGAAGATTGGTTAGAAAGACTGTAACATGGATGTTTAATCTTCCTTCTGCCACCTTCCCAAGTTTCTGTCCAAGGAACTAAGTTCAGGTAGCAATAAGCATCAGGAAAGTGGCATGTTCTTTTTATTTATCATTTAAAGACAGATATTGGGAAGTCATTACATTGCAGAGATGGTGTCTGCACAATCGCGGTGTAATTGACGGCTGCAGTATGCAAATATTGTGAAAAACCCCCATGAACCAGGACACGGTTTGCAGTATTGGACCCATCCTTTTCCTGCATTGTGGTGTTAGGTTTCATTCAGTCAGCAAAAATAAAGGAAATAAACTTCACCCAAAACTCAGACTTTGGTGGATCAGAACCTATTTTATTAACTGCTGTTAAGCTTTACAATTAGGTGAGTTTGGCGTCTAACTAGGATTCCAGCTAGCTTATGGCTACAACCTCAGCCCCATCTTTATCAGACAGAGGATTATAAACATAAAAGGGGAGTACTACCAGAATATAAAGAAAAGGTAGTAAAGGTGGAAAAGCAGGCAGTTTGGCTTAACCAACATGTCTCAGTTCTGAGGCCAGTAGAGGCTACACTGCTTTCAAGTCTGGACCAATGCTCTGACAATATTTTTGAGCTGCTGCTTCTTGCAACATCAGCTGCAACATCAGGATCACCATGGATGACAGAGTTGCTGCAGGCTAAATTCAAGAATATGCAGAGATCCTGTAACGCTTACAGACTTCAATATATCATGCCTGTTTTGACAGTGGATAATATTAGCACTACTGAGATAAGGATACAGTAGTGCTGTTTGAAAATATCTGTATCCTGCCTGCTGGGCTGCGATAAACAGTCGTGTGTTTCACACATTAGGTATGAGTATTAACAGTATGGATGCAGGCACTTAAAAGCAGGACAAAAACACACATGTATTTGCAAGTTTGATCAAGCTCATGGTATGGTGGTAGTAGGAATCATGCAGAGCTGAACTTGTGTTACTTCTATCTCATTTCATCGTCTTAAAAGCTCAACTCAGCTGTTGCTGGGTTCAGATTCTGATTAAACAATATGATAAAGATATGAAAAGAAGGGGTAGAGAGCAAAAATTGACCAGCGAAGAACAGAGTCAAGTGAAGACTGCATAGATACACACACTGCGACAAAACAGGGCCAGACAGAAACACAGTATCAAAATATGAAACCCGTATTTTCATTTGACCAACAGCGTCAGAGTGACACAATACCACTATGAAAAGACATTTTGGTTTCTAATACACCTCAAAGAATTCTCATCTCCTATAAAAAGCACTTCTGTGACTTCTGGAGGACATTTGGCAATTGCTTAAGATAAAAAAAACCCAAAGAAACAAAACCAAAACAAAGCAAAAGAGATAGGAAAAAACCCTGCAATCAGAATGATTTTGCCATGCCCACAAATACTTGAAGAGTTTTACAGAACTCCACTCTCCTGTATCCTCATTTCCACAATAAATGAATGCTTTTCTTTCTCCTTACTACACATGCTCACACTGAAATTATAATTAAATACTTCCTCCAAATTCTAATTCTTTCAGTAGAGTGGCAATAGGCTCACAGGGAGTTGTAGTCAAGGAGAATTGCTCCTATCACTTAATTTCAGCAGAACTTCTTAAGAATTATTGAAAGAAAATGGGAGGACATTTTCTTCAGAGGACTCTCTACAAACAAAAAGTCTAACTACCTGAAAGTAATTTCCTTTCCTACAGTATGTCTTAATGTTAACATAATCATAAACACTTAAGACAGCATTCCCCTCACATCTCCATTATTAATCTCTTAAAGCTGAGTTATGAACAACATAAAATATGAATGCATCAAGCCCTAATAATTATCATCTTATTAGAGCACTTGCCCAATATGGCTTGTTAGATGGTTCATGTTCACACAGAAGATAAGTTTCCATTTACCAGAAGATATTAAAATCAACCAACAACCAAACCAACACATCCTGTCAATATTATTTCCATCAAGAGCATTTTCATAAATGAATGAAAAATTAATGTGGCAGATAAAATGTAGTAATCTGGTTAAATATTAATTTTATACTTCTTATATTTTTTAAGAGCATGTCTGCTGAACTTTAAATACTATTTACTGACAGCACCTGAGCCCTACTCCACCCTCCTTCCCAGAGCAGCCTTCTATACTCAACAGAAAAGCAATCCACCCACTCTGGTGGGAACCACCTATAACCTCAGCCATCACACTCAACAGCTGGCAACCAGAAAGAGCTAAAGTCACGGCGCCAACAATTGCAACATCTGCTTTGCAGTGCCTGTGTTTGCTTCTCACAGAGAGCTCAACAGGTGTTCTCACAGCAAATGGTTCCTCAAATGGCAAATACTTCCATGGACATCAAATAAATGAAAATGAAGTGCTCATCAGCCTCATAGATGGCTAAAATCCACATTCCTTTAGGAGACAGGAGAGTCTTCAACCATACCTGAAACTTTTGTCATCCACACTTCTAGAAGTCTTAAGCCTTAAGACTTCACTCTGGCCATAAACTTGCCATTGCAGTCAGACTCTTTGGATGAGGCTTGTTTTTCAGTTTCCTCTTGCCTAAGGACCACATTAATAATAATATTTAGATCATTTTTCAACAAGGAATTTCCTCAAGTTTTCATTTATTTTCTACTCTCATAAAATCATCAAAATCATTGTCCGATGTCCTGTGCTCAGCATCACAATTACTAGTTGCCTTAAATGTCATGTTGTGATCCTCCTCATTCACCTTAAGTATCACTAATATCATCACTCAGAAAAATCTGTGAGAAATCACAGAAGAAACCTGCCTTAGTTCTCCTCTATTGCCTACAGACCCAAGCTTCATCATAAAAACATGGTTACCTAGATGCTACCTGTTATATCTACGGGGCCTTTACTCAAGGTTCCACAAAATATAGTTTGGGTAGCAAATTTAGCTGTTTGAGAACACAGTTTTCAGCAAAAACATTTTTTTTTTCCATGGTAGTATCTATTTTACTGGGAACCCCCCACTACAGCACGTGAATTCTGCAAAAATTGACATAGTCTGAACTGAAAATAATATCATAGCACTTAGATACAATCTGGGTGTCCTCATGTCCTCATAGGCCTTCCATGTAATGGAGTGCAGCCAGGAGCTCATCTAATGCTCCTGAAGCCAGCAAAGATCGGGCCCACGAAACTGGACATGTCAGCCCACTAAGGAATTTACAGCATAGACAGCTGAATAGAAACAGATCCTAAATGTTATTTCTCACTTAAATTTTTGAGAAATGCAAGTTTTACTTTCTGGAGAGTCTAATGTTTCCAGTAAATACCTGAAGCATTTTAAAATTACAGTATCACAGTATCACCAAGGTTGGAAGAGACCTCAAAGACCTCGAAGATCAACCTGTCACCACACACCTCATCCCTAGACCATGGCACCAAGTGCCATGTCCAATCTCCTCTTGAACACCTCCAGGGATGGTGACTCTACCACCTCCCTGGGCAGCACATTCCAATGACAAATGACTCTCTCCATGAAGAACTTTCTCCTCATCTCGAACCTAAACTTCCCCTGGCACAGCTTGAGACTGTCCCCTTGTTCTGGTGCTGGTTGCCTGGGAGAAGAGAACAACCCCTTCCTGGCTACAACCACCTTTCAAGTAGTTGTAGAGAGCAATGAGGTCACCCCTGAGCCTCCTCTTCTCCAGGCTAAACAATCCCAGCTCCCTCAGCCTCTTCTCATAGGGCTTGTGCTCAAGGCCTCTCACCAACCTTGTTGCCCTTCTCTGGACACATTCAAGTGTCTCAATGTCCTTCCTAAACTGAGGGGCCCAGAACTGGACACAGTACTCAAGGTGCAGCCTAACCAATGCAGAGTACAGAGGCACAATGACTTCTCTGCTCCTGCTGGCCACACTATTCCTAATGCAGGCCAGAATGCTGTTGGCCTTCTTGGCCACCTGGACACACTGCTGGCTCATGTTCAGCTGGCTATCAATCAGCACCCCCAGGTCCCTCTCTGCTTGGGAGGTCTCCAGCCACTCTGACCCCAGCCTGTAGCTCTGCATGGGGTTGTTGTGGCCAAAGTGCAGCACCCGGCACTTGGACTCGTTGAATGCCATCCCATTGGACTCCGCCCATATGTCCAGTTGGTCAAGGTCCTTCTGCAGAGCCCTTCTGCTCTCTAACTGACCAACATCTGCTCCCAATTAGCTATAGCTATATCCAAAGAAAAATGTTTCTGGGACAAACCATTTGTGCTTGTACTCGACCATTCAGGAAAAGGTTGCAGAAGAGAGGTTTAAAAAGATAATTGTCTGACTACAAAGAAATTTCCCATCAAAGCAATTCTTAACAACATTTCATTAACAGAAACTTGACTCTCAGCCATAGTGAGGGTACTGATATCTATATGTATATTTATCAGGAGAGGAACAGCATGATGGTTCTACCTGTAAGTAGAGGCTTGTGCATTCTAATTCTATCCCTGTCACCAACTGTCTTGATGAGGTAGTCACAAAGTGTTTACTTCAATTCCTTCATCTGTATAATGGCAATGATATCTAACTCAGAGGGACACGGCAAGGATTAATTAGTTAATGTTGGTAAGTGCTTTGAAGATGAAAAGAGCTACAGAAGAGATAATCAGTTTTACAGTCTCTAAAAGCTTTTACCATGTCTGCAGAATTATTTTGGAGTACCACATGAATATTATCTGAGAGAATCTGCCATTTGTCACGTACACCCAGAAAGCTGGGATGCAAGGGTGGGGGAAAGAGAAGGGGGAAAAAGGAGGAGGTATGCAAATGTTTCAGTGTTAAAACATGTATCCTTTTCTTAGATCTGTAGAAATTTTATAAGAATTAGTTTCCAAGTCCCTGTAACTAAACAGGACATGCTGGTTTGATTTTCTCCTTCATCCAGGGGCAAATCTGGTGGCAGATGCTTAAAGACAGCTCAGGCAGAGTCTAGGAACAGAGCTAGGGCCCAGGTTTGACCAGTGCAAAGCTCAAACTTCCCTAGTAGCAGCTACCTGTGCATTGCTGCCACTTTCTTCAGGAAACAAGATCAAAAGGCTTTGCTAACTCTGCTTTCCCCCCTAATTTGAAATTCTGAAATCACAGTAATTTGGGAATTCTTTTCTATGTGTCTGGGTGCTCAGGCTTTTTCTCAATGTGTATCTATTACAAAGGACTAGCAGACAACATCCCATTCTCTGAAGAAATGTCTCAAGGCAGAATACATATATTTAGCATTGGCAGATTTCCTTTGGGTTGCCTAGAAAGTCTTCAATATGTATATCCCAGCTGCATTTCCTCCCTTAATTGATTTTCATTCCCAGTAATCAAAATGGGAGTTTTTAATGAAACAGAGTCCTCTTAAACTTTGCTAAGTCAGCCAGGATAAGAGAAGCAGAAATGGTTGAAAAAATACACATTTTTCAGAAAAAAAAAAAAAAAATCTCTGTACTAATTCCACCTTACTTGGATATTTTCACATCCCAGATAAGAACAGACACATCTCTTTCAGTTCTGCGTAGAACAATTTTCATGAATGATTTGAAGCACAGAACATTAGAAGAAAGAATTGGTGTAAAAAGGATGGGGCCAGTCTTTTTGCAGTGGTGCCCAGTGACAGCACAATGGATAAAGGACACAAACTAGAACCACAACATTCCTCCTAAACAGAAGAAAAAAAAATCTTCCCTTTGAGTGCAACAGAGCACTGGAACAGGATGCACAGAAAAGTGATGGATTCTCCTTCTCTGGAGATTCTCAAAACTCACTTGGACACAGTCCTGGGCAACTGGCTCTGGGTGACTCTGCTTTTGCCATGTGGTTGGACTAGATGATAGCCAGAGGTCCCTTCCAACCTCCACCATTCTGTGATTCTTTCTTAAATCTTTTCCACTTCATATGACAGTCATGATCATTTATTGCCCCTCTCTGCTCCCAGCTAGCACTGCCCATGAATCTCCCACCACTACAAGGCTACACTTCTGTCTTGTAAAAGGTGGTGTGATGCCACAATTGAGATCCAGCTTTTTAGACAGAAAAGAAATTTGGGATAACTAAGAGAATCCTTTGCTGTTACTCCCATTTCTATAGTCTTTATACTCTGCCTTAAAATAAGTCAGTTCCACTGAGACCATTAAACTATTCAAAGGTGACTCAAGAAATTCTAGTAGGTAGAACAGAAACCAGTTCAATCATGGTCAGATGGCACCTTTTGGTTCTTTTACCAACATTTTCCTTCAGATTAAATAGTTGTTTTCCCTTTCCCAGTATTAATTCTTAATGCATTTATAACAAATAGTTATAAATTCAGATCCCTTTACATGCAGGCCCAGTGATTAAAAGCCTTTTAGACTCATATACATGACAGTTTACCCATTATCTTAATTTCCATTGTACAGTAGGTGACCTATCCTTTCCCCCTCCTACTTATTTAACATAAAAAAAACCCAGATTTCAAAAGCTGTGCTCCACAGCAAGGTCATTTTAACACTTCCCTGTCTATAAAAAATATTTTACCAATTTCACTCTATAGGCAAGTTGCACCTGGTTGCTCATAGCTAAGATGTTACTAGGAAGCAAACAGTCAAAATACCTCTTTTTCTGTCTGAATTCTAGGAAAAGTCATGACCCTTTCACACTCCTGACTTTCTGTTTTTTTTAATCTTCCATCTCTGTCAGAGTTCACTATTAACATGCAGCAACCAGTACTTACTAAGGAGCACTTCATGATCAGATCCATCTGAATGTGCCCCTCATAGCATCATTTTTTCTTTTTATAGACCCCAGAGAAATGGGGAGGAAAGAGAGCTGAAAAGAGGTAAAAGTATACACAATAAAGCATAGCCAAATATATTGGCACATTGTTCCCACAGCAGATTTTGAAATAAGACAGAGTGCACTTTGGATCAATTTCCTCTTCCCCCTCATCTGTTTAATAAACATATTTATCAGAATGGTATTTACAGTCCTTCTTGCTTTGAGAACGCTCTAAGTGAAAAAGTGTTTACAAGAGATGATCTAAGAACCAACTGAATGAGCTTTCTTGCTTCTTAATTTTGCATTATTTAGGTTTTTCAAAATACATTTTTTAAACCACAGAGAAAATATTTCTTGTTTCTTTTTTAAACTCCAGAGATTAAGAAAAGGCATATCTGCTTTACTGTGGCATACAGACATCACTTCTAAGTAGGCAGCTCAAGCACTGGCAAAATTAACAGAGTAGCTACATGGCAGCACACTTTATCTGGAAGGGAGGAAAGGTAAGGGGAAAAGGGGAAATGGGAAAGGGAAAAGGGAGGAAAGCAACCAGAAAATGGCCGTGTTGAATGCCCAGGTGGCTGAGTGTACTGAAGTGCAGGGTGGAAAAAGGGGTTAGGAGCAGTGACCTAGCAAGCCTGCACTGTAAGGGTAAGAATTTTCATTGCATCAGTACAGACATAATTACCTCAGTTTGGCATAATAACAATTACTGCAGCAGACCAAAAAAAAGCAAAGAGGAGAAAGAAAATAAAAAGGAGACATTTAAAATTAATTAAAATTGCTCATTCTATGTATAAATACTGCCTTACCTCATCAGAAAACAGAAATATCATCCTTTTCTTTTCAGCTTTACTAAGGAAACAACCAGGCTCACAACTGAATTAGCTACAGCCAGCTCAGTTGTAGCTAATTTCCAGAATCACAAGCACAGCATTATGAAATCAGGGAGACCTGCACAACTGCAAGTACTTGAGCTGTGTCAGAGATCAGGTACCCGTAGTTTTAGTTCAGTTGTGTGTTAAAGCTCTGAGATAGAAGTTAGAAAGTCTGTTAAAATGTAGCCCCCAGAAGTTTAATTAGAAACTCCATGTCCTCCCCAAATCTGGGAATTTTAAAATTAATTTCAAAACACATGTTATTTTGTGTCTAAAAATTAATTTTAGTTCCTTTGAAGTCATTCTGTGACACAAGAGAAAAAAATGACAACATATGAGTTTTGATCTCCAGAATCACAATCTACTGAACCGTGAGAATACCTTGTTTTCAAACCTCAAACAACTTTCTTGAAGTAATTTGGTTTTGATAAAATAGATTTGGTAAAACACATTACCAGCCACTAGAAGAGGAATAGGGGGAGTAACTGGGAAACAATGACGGCAATACAGCCAAGTCTAAAGCTGCAATAACTTTAAGCACTCTGGCAGGCCTGTACTACACAGAAAGGCACTCCTGCCACTTCAAGTTAAGCTGAGCTGGACTGTCATCTCCTAAGAGTAAGTTGTTGACTTGATGAAGTTGTTGCCAACATCTGCTTTTTAAAATATCTTCTTAGTGCTGTTCTGTCTGCTGACCAAATTCTTCTGGCTCACTTCCCCCTTTACCTACTCTCAAAAGCACAACAGAAATGGTCACTAATCTTTTCTTTCCCAGACTGCGTTCCTCCTCAAGTCAGAGCTCCTCTCATGACGTAAAGATGCAATGTTGCAATAACTACACTATTTTATAGCATCCAAAATGCATCCATTACCTGCTGAAATACAAAATGTGGGTGACAAAACTTGGGGTGACAACCCAAGCATATAGGAGAGATTTCAACTGGTTTGCAGAAATTATCTGCTGATCAGGTCAGTCTGATTTTTTCATGCTTGGAAGCTGAATAGGAAAGAGTGGCCAGAGTGTAGGTGTGTGTGCATGCAGACTTCTGACATCGTTTGTGACTGGATCATCACTAATTTCCCATTATACAATTTTCATCAACTGCTATCAGGTAAGGGATTTAACCTTGAGTGGAGGGGTTCATTCCCAAAATGCTGTCTTATGAAGAGGGGATGTTTCATACATTTCAATCACTGCAGCATTTTCATGAGATAATTAAGTGGACTTTGAGACTCCTAGCCATGACCTGCCTTATAAGAACAATGATAGTGGCAGAAAGAATGTACCAAAAAGATAGTTATGCTTCAGACAGTCTGGAGAACTCTACATGGCCATTGAATCTTCACATTTGACTCCAGTTAGCTGCTTAATTGAGTTCAGGGATGGATTTCTCACAATGGGGTCAAAGTTCATCTTTCATGTAGAAGCTGTTCTGGACTGCCAGTGCTTTAGCCAATTAACAATCATCAAAATGAGCTGAATTTTACCACAAGTATTCCTTTTATCCATTATGCCACATGATGGTCCTAATGGTTTAGAAACTACGTATATTTGGCTTATGTGTCAAAAAATCAAGGAGTGCTTTATATTAAGTCTTTAGAGCAAGGCAACTTTTCACAAATAACTTTGTCACGAGCAATCAGATCTAAAACCAAGAAAACCATCTTCAGAAGAATGCCTATCATATGCTGTTGGGCATATGAAGATTCTCCCTGGTAAGACTTTCAAAGAGTATTATGAGATACTCCTCTGACTTTGGAATAAAAGAATGCCTGCTATTCCAGTGAGGAGGTAGAGGTTTATTCAATTTCAAATGCCATATTGGTTACTTAGTACTACCACTGCAGACTGGAAATGAAAAAATCTAGCACTACCATCACTAAATATTTTATTCAAAACTTAATGTTGTCTGTATAATACATTACTCCAAACAGACTTGTTGGAGTGCCAGCATGTATTGAAATATTCCCAATGGGAACTGATCACATAAATCTGACGCTGATTTTTATGACAAGTCAACGCAAAGAGAGGAAGGAGAAAAATCTAAACGCTGTTTAAGACCTTTGGCAGCTCTTTGAAAGCAAAAATGAAGACTAATGTTTTCCTAGACAACTCATTCCATGTTTATCTTAATGAAGGCAAACCAAGAAACA
The DNA here is from genome assembly GCF_026170545.1 of Melanerpes formicivorus. Classification (NCBI taxonomy): domain Eukaryota; kingdom Metazoa; phylum Chordata; class Aves; order Piciformes; family Picidae; genus Melanerpes; species Melanerpes formicivorus. The sequence continues at coordinate 44,195,393 of NW_027142354.1, read as the reverse complement.
GAGTAATTGTTGAATGGAATTACAATAAAATTTTGTTTTATATTTCACACAAAAGGGCACAAAAATCAGTTTTCATTTGGCTCGGTGACTATCCTGTATTTGAAAAGAATGTTACATATTCATTTCATCCATCATTTAAAGTCAGATAATCAGGAAGTCATTATGTGGCCTACACTGGGCAGCTATTCGATTAGAGCATAATTGAACACTCTGTAAGGCAGCCAAAGCTGACAGGTTGGGAATGCATAATATCCTTCCCATGATATTTTGAAGCAGGGGAAAACTGTAGGAAAATCATTGTCAATCAAAACCTGACAATGAAATGAGAAAGGCTGGAATCTCTGCTACTTTGAAAACAGAGACAACTTTATTTTGTAAGCTACCAAGATATGTTGTGCTCTCTGTACTGAAACTAGAAGACTTCATTTGGCCCACTTGTCTGTGTAATTTATCTCAGGCAAGCCAGTGATCAAACATGAAGATGAGAGGAAAGGTTAGACTCACAACCACAGTGTTTTAAACGTGGCTTTGATTGCTGAGAACAGCTATTAACTATGCACACACACAAAAAAAACAAACACAAAACTTGGAAAAATTTGGCTTCCAGTTATTAAGTATTTAAACTACTGATCAATATTGTAAGAGGCTTGAGAGTAAGTTGTTATTTTTGGTAAGAGACTTGAAACTATATTTTCAGTTAGTAGCAATATAAGTTTTCGCATTAGAAACATGTTTGTTTCCCAATGTTATGAGCACGTTTCACTAGAAACTGACAATTCCTTTGGTAAGCACCTGTGCATTTTTCTGGGTATCTAAGATATGCCCACACATATTGATCAGCAATGTGCACATCACTCAAAGATCAGGGAAAGGCCTTAGAGTTGAAGCTTTCACTTGCATAAATATTCTTGTACGACTAGCAAGCAGAATAACAGGGAGAGCAGACAACCCCTAACAGCACCAAAACAGTGCTCAAACTACGCATGGGAGACTAGAACCACATCATGGTAAGCAAATGCCGCAGGCTTTCCAGACTGTCCAAGATTGTACCTCTCAGCCTGTCTGCACAGCATCACCTGTCAGATGTCAGAAGATGGTCATGTGACAATAAATAATATATTTATGTGGTACATTTCTACATGCATGTGATTAAACCAAAAGGAGGGAAATATCAACTGACAACTGAAAGATAAGTCTCATTTCTACTTGGTTTCACAATGTTGTGTGCAAGTTTTGTTTGTTTGTTTGTTTTTTCCCTTCCTAGAAAGCTAAGTCTATATGCCCTGTTTACAAAAGGTTGAGAAAACTATCTAAGTGGGAAACACAAGCAGGAAGCTCCTCCATAACACAATAATCTCTGATAACCACCATCTTAAATCATTCAGCCTATGCTACTAAAAAAGCCTGGGAATATAATAGAACCTTTCAGCATGAGCTGTAAATCGCTTGAGGTAATTCAAAACCCAGGGGGAGTTGATCCCAGGCTGGGATAAAACCAGGCATCAGATATCTTCCTTTAAAACAAAGGCATGGGCTTGAACTCTTTTGAGGATATAGTGTCAGGACCTGGAGTGCAGAGCAGTACTGCTTCAGGCTTACTCCATTAATTCCCCACAGTTGCCAACCCCCTTGGGCTTTACAGTCAAATCAGCATGTACACTAAATCTCCTAATTTCACTCCATGGAATTCATCTATCACACGTATCACTGGCTGTACACTGGCACAGACTATCCTGGGGGAGCACCTTGTCCCAGGGAGGAAAAGCCCGAGTGTGAAATGGAAAGGAAGAAAGAAAGGAACAGAAAGAAATGTCTTGTAATGAAGGAATTCTCACATACATTCTCTCACTTTCAGCTCAGATTTTGATCTAAAGTTTAATCATAAATTTGTCATAAATCAAGAAGCACCAGTAAGATACCCACATTTCTTTCAACTCCTTTCCTCAAGCTCCCCAAACAGGAGAACATCTGTAAAAACAAATTAATTTCATCTGCTGTGCCTCATAACATATTGTGATTCTACACTTCTACAAATTCCAGAGGGTTGCCACTGCCTTTCTTCATTTTCATTCAGTACATATGTCTGTATTGCCATTGTATTTATTCATACTTAGAATACAAACACAAGGTTTACAAGCAACAAAATTCATTTTTCAGGTCAAAATTATTTTGTATTAAAAGCAGTACTAGAACTGGGATAGCAGGATGCTGATAAAGTAATCTAGGATGGATTCTAACGATCTAAAAGAAGGTCCATGATGGTACTTTGGCAAAATATTAGCCCAGCATCTGGTTACAGTGTGGTTGAAAAAAAATAGAACTACATTTCCCAGAAAGGCTGCACACCACTCAAAGGCTTTTAAAAATTCACCTTAAGGGTGTAAAATGGGAAGTTATAATTAAAGCAAGAGTTAAAGAACACTCCTACACATGGCTTTGTGGGATTTTCAATTATAGCTAAAATAACTGAATATGTAAACAGAGACAGAATTCACTGTACCATCAAACATCTGCTTCAGAATTATTTGAACAGCAGAATGATTATGAATTTCCCATCTATTTATAATCCTGGCATATACTGACATCTCTCATTTTGGTTTAGTCTACTTAGAAGGATACTGTTCAGTTAAAATACCATTCCCCATACTGATGTGTTGTGTTTATTCTATGAGATAATAACCTGCTGTTGGAGACTTGGCTACCTGCTGTTTAAAGCTGTCATTTTAAGAAATGATGTAAGAAACCACATCTACATCATTCCTTACCCAAGGGTTTACAGATTGGTATTGCACAACATAAACATCTTCTATCTTTTTATATGAATACAAAATGGAGGCCATGACTATTGCTCCTGAGCACCTCTTTAACAATAAGCTGTGAAATAGAGAGTTCTGCATAAAAATGTGGTTTAAAGTGAGATCAAGTAGGGCATTTTTCCCCCTGCATAATTCATAAAATTAAAAAAAATAAATTAAGATGGAAGTGAGTTATTATTACAAACAATTTCAGTCTAAAGAAATGTGACACACAAAGTGAGCTCATGTATCTAGGTCTCTCCAATAACAAAATGAAAAGATGCAAATTACTGGGGAAAAAAAAATCATAGAAATTTAACTCCTTTGCATGAATTATTGGGAGACTGAAAGACACTGAGGTCCTGGAGCGTACCCAGAGAAGAACAATGAGGCTGCTGAGGGAGCTGGTGTTGTTTAGCCTGGAGAAGAGAAGCCTCAAGGGACATCTTACTTGCTCTCTACAGCTACCTGATAAGAGGTTGGAGTGAAGTAACCAAGAACAGGAGGAGAGGAAAAGGGTTTAAATTGTGCCAGGAAAGGTTTATATTGGACACTAAGAAAAACTTCTTTACTGAGAGAGAGGTGAGGCATTGGAACAGGCTGCCCAGTGAGGTGGTGAGGTTGCCATCCCTGAAAATGTCCAAGAAGCTGTAGATGTGGTGCTTTGGAATAGTGGTATGGTAGTCATGGTTGGACTTGATGATCTTAAAGGTCTTTTCCAACCTTAATGATTCTATGATCTGAGATGGTTAGAAACTATAGGGGCACAACACCAAAACTTGTGCTTTACTTAAAAGGCAGCATAGTTCCACCAAACAGTATCATTGTGGTTTAAAGATTTCTACCTTTTTATTTTTGAATGAGGCAAACCCTTACCCTCTAACCTCATTCCTCTTTCCATAAAGTGTTATGTAAAAATTTCATTTAGCATCTTTAGCAATCTTACATTTGGTTTGAATAGTACATTTTCATTTCATTCATCATTTAAAGACAGATAATCAGAAAGTCATTACATCGGCTGACACAGGGCCCTCCGCTCGATTGTATTGTAATTGAGCACTGCAGAGCGTGTGCCAGATCTAATGGATGATGAATACATTATGTCAGCAGAACCGCCTCAGCACAGCTCCTGGGGAATCAGAGGGGGCTACTGCAGTGACATGCAGGGTCACAGATGTTGTGCAGATTTACTGATGGAGTGATTGTGTAATTAGGTAATCAATGGTGGGTAGAGGACTATATGTGGACAGCTTATTTTATAGAAATAAAGACCATAGAGGCTCATGTTCTGCACAATGTAAGACTATATTTTGGGTTGACTTAATTATTTGTCAATTCCTGATAATATGTTCCACCAGTCTGAAGGTAGAAGGCGAGCAGCAAAGGTCTGACTCCAATTCAAACACTGGTGACCTGTTTTCACAAAGATTTTACAATATTACCCATGTGATTTAAAAAGCTCAAATTTTCTACTTGGATTAAAATAAAATTCACCTTGCTTTGTGGTTTGGCTCTACTTGTGCTACAGCTTTTAACATTTCATGCAGTCCTTGTGACGACTGAAAATGTAAAATAACTCTAAGAATTTCCTACATTTACTTTGCTCTCACTGAAAACATTTGTTAACATTTACTTTGTTCTTCTGAATGACAGTATGTTTAAAAACCAAACCCAAAACACCAAACCACCCCCCACCCCCCACAAAAAATAAAAAATAGAGAGAATTCACCTCCTAAATATACTGCTATAAACATTGTGTGTGACAGAAGTGGCTGTTCATAGAAAAACATGTTTCTGTCTTTTTCCTAATGGAGACTGACTGCATAACAGCAGCTTCTCTCCAAACTGCATCTCTCTGGTTCCATTTTGGTGGAGGACTGACACTTGGCTTCATGTACTGTACTCAGCAGACGTCTGTGTAATCCAAGTGCTCCCCAGTGCAGGAATACACCTGTCTGGCTCCCAGGCTTGCTAATGTCACTATCTTGGTTGTGGTTTTTGGCATCCATAGGTACCTCCCTACAGTGTCTGTGACAACAAGTTTCAGTTGGGTTTTGGCATCCACAAGGTTTTCCTCCCAGGAGTCTACAACAAGTCTGCAGTAATGTGGATCTTCAAGAAAATGTATTATTTAGTTCATACTCAAAAATGTCAAGTAGGGAGTGGAAAGGTATGAATAGGCAAACAAGGTTATAACTTATATCAGTCTGTTTCATAAATGGTAAAGAGAAACAGAGAGCTTCTGCTTAATTTTCTACCTTTCCTGTGCTATGAGCTTTGCAGACTGTCAGCTTTTCACTGACACCCCGAGCAGTCATTTGCTCAGCTCACTCTTTACTATGGACATGGGATCTTCTGTACACCAGGCTCTAACCCTGGAGAGAAAAATCCATTCTAGCCAAAGGGGAGCCAAATAGAGAACATATCTTAAAAGGGGAACAAATAGGGTGTTTTTTCCCCCCTCTTCTCTCATATAGTCCATTAAGATTTCCTTTAGGGCAACTCCATAGTAGTTAGACCACAATAAAGAAACAAATGGAAAAGTGAGACATGCTCTTAATACCTAATACAGATTCTTCTGAGTTTACCACAATCAGAAATTTCATACCTGAAACCAACCTGTTAAGGAATGATAGAACTTTGATTCTAACATGCTTATTCTTACACTGTCATTGGAGCTGTGCAAACTTCCAGACTACCATCGGGTACTTCAATCCTATTTAAGCATGCACATATATATAAAATGTTGTGTCTAGATCAACCTAAACTTCTCTATCTCATGATTTTACACTTCATCCAACTCCCTCAGCCCTGGTCTAGTGCACCCTTCACTCTTCTAGGTTAGTACTTAAAATAAAACCAGGCTATTGCTTTTAGTTACATTTTTCTGTCTATTTGCCCACTTTCTACACCTCACTATGAGATGAACACACTGAAGATCCTCATGCTACAAGTCCTTTACTAGTATAATTACAGTCAAGTACTGTATCCTGAAGCTTTTTGCTTAGTTATAGTTTACTTAAGGCTTTACTGGGCTGTGGTGAATTTTTCTTTTTTTCATCTCCTTCTTTAACAGAAAAGCACCATCCTCTCAAATCATCTCTACTTTTCATAAGACCCGAGAAGCAGAGCAGATATACTTGCCAGTTAGCAGGAACAGAGAGATTTGCTAAATCAGGCTTCCAGTACAAGACAGCAATTCTTGAGTGCTTAACTGTGAAGAGCACGGTCAACACCTATCAAATGTGTATTTGCTTGAATTTTTTCCCAGACTGAATTTCACAGTCCCTGTACTTTAGGGAACCATCAGTGCCAACATCTTCCTGAAAGGGGGACCATCCTTCTGCTACACAGTAGTAACTAATGTAAACAAGACTTGCACATCAACTTAACTAAGAAACTCAAAGTATCCTTGTCATTAAGAAATTACTCCAAATGACATTGCTCTAGTTTTGTTTGTTTGTTTTAAGAGCACAGCCTAAACTGTCCCTTGCAAAGCCAGAGCAAGCACAATGTGCGTTTATATTTAATGTACTGTAAAATTTAGCCTTTTTGCAGCCATTCAAGTAAGGATCACTTGACAGAGATTCTACTGTAATTTCAGAGGAAAAACTAAGGGAAAGCTTAAATTTAAAAATAAACTTCCTATTTTTATTCACAAACATGACTAGGAGTTATCAACCACTTTTAAAAGAGAATCCCTTAAATTTCTCTATGACTGTCCATGCACTAAGCATGGGCAGCCTAAAAATATAATTCAAGTCACTATAGTCAGAGAATTTGCTGGCAAACACAGACCAAAGCAAAACTTTCCCTAGTATTCCATCACATTCAGGCTTCAAGGAACTCCTCAAGCTATCCTCAAAAATGGAATTAAGGGGAGGTAATGTTTTTTGAACGGTGTTTTGTAATGCCACAGGGTACATATGACAATAATGAGAGATACCACTAATTTTTAAAAGCTACTATAGGAAAAAAAAAAAAATTTAAAGTGTATTTATTTAAACAATTCATTGCCATCAAGCAGACTCTAACTACCTCAGAAAACTGCCTATTCTCAAGTACCTTAGAAGTGCTAAGAGTTATCTTTGAAATCCAAATGTAACCACATGATCTCTACAGATGTCCCACATGCCTGTGAATCCTGTAGATCTTATGAGTTTCAACAGAATCTCAGGATTACCCTGGAGCCAGACCCCTTATCTGTCTATCTCTCTATCATGCTTCTATGATCTTTGCGAGATGATGAACAATCATGTGCAAGCAAGAATAATAGAGTGGCTTAGGTTGGAAGTGACCTCGGAGATTACCTACTCTGACCCCCCTGCTATGGGCAGCGATACCTTCAGGTATGGGAAGGCAGCTCTAAGGTCTTCCCCTGCAGGCTTTTCCCCTCCTGAGGAATCATCCAGAATTGCAGAATAAAAATAAAACCTACCGGAAGACCTTGGCATATATGGAACAGTTTTTATCCACGTTTTATGAACTGTAAAGACCAGTTCTTAAAAAAAAAAAAAAGGGGGGTTGATTCTGTGAGTGTCCTGGAAGAGGCAATAACAAGTCAGCTAAACTTGTTTGAGCTACTGCCCTTTCTCCTCCCTCCCCGTTTGCAGGGTCCAGGTTTGAGGTCCAGGAGACAATAGGCAGGCGCCCTTAAGGCTGCCTGGAGGGGGTGGAAGCTGGACCCCGAGCCTCACGTTTCAGAGAGACAACTGCACATGTCAGAGGCTATGGGAGAAGGCGTGTGCAGCTTTGCCCACCAGACAACATTTTGAACTGATTGGCGGGATGTGAATAGCAAATGTGCCATTTGACTGTTCAGTTTTCAAGAGGGAATTTATAGGGAAAGTTTTCAGAGCCCACATCTTTGCTCTCTCTCTTATCTCTTGTGTTCTTCCCCCCCACCCCATTCATTAATGGGATTCAAGGCGGTGACAAGCACCTACTTCTTGCTCCTGTTGTCAGGGCACTTAGCTTCTTTTGTCCTAGCAGCACAGTGTTTAGGTCTCCACCACAGCAGCTCTCTCTCTCGCTTCCTCTAATTTGGATACTACCTTTTGGATTATTCCTGCCCAATGGGTTACAAATACAAACTCACAGCATCACTTCATCCAGCAAAGGTTTTGGTAGTTAACAGCTTGGTGGTTCGTGAGTAACTTACGTAATTTACCTGGTTGTTTCTAAGGTTTATAGCTTGTTTACCTGTTGGTTAGCTCCATTGTAAATCCGAGTTGGTCCATTCCTGCTGCCTGGTGCAGCATTGCTGTTTGTTTCACGCTTGTAAGAAGTTTCCAGTTTGTTCATGTGTATTCCAAATTCTGATTTTTCTAGACTGCTATTGCACTGTTTATTAGCATCCTATTATGTGTAATTAACCTCATCGACCAGCCAAATGAACCTGAATCAAATTGGCTCAGAAAATAAAATTTTTATATTTAATAAATCATATTAATATTTTATAATATTTCCAGTTTATCAATTTGATCAAAAACTATATCAGGGAGACAACAAGTGAAAGCATAATTCCATGAGCTGATGATTAGGCAAATCTCTAGCACAAATGAATATGATGAGTAAGTCTTAAATATTTTTAAAAGTCATACTAAAAATGTCTTATGGGGCAAAGTGACAGAAATTCTAAACCTGGAATTTATCTCATTGTGCTTCAGTTTCCTTATGTGGGTTAACAGGGTTTCATCATCTTTGGAATTAGAATAATTTTAGAATGAAATTTTGAATAATGGTTTTATTGAGCTTTAATGTTTGCACAGTACTTAGCCCTTTTAAAAGTATATAAGAGCAAAAGGGTGAAAATCCTTGAAGATATAAAGAGACATGGCTTGAGCAAAGTGTGCTCTGATGCTTTACACAATGTAGAGGAAAGGTGGTGAAAGATGTTCAGACATGCCAGAGAAGGAGGGGGTAAACCAAAGAAATGTATGGATGAAAGAATGGAATCATGCATAACAGTTCCTCAATTCTCAAACAGTAACAGAGAGAACGGTCTTCATGCACTAGATCTTTTCAAAGCATAGAGAAGGAATGAAGGAGAGATAAAAAAAGAACAGACAAAATAAGTAGCTAAAAAATGAATGTGTATAAAAAGTTAACCCCAGCTATTATTATTTATACCAATTTTCACTGTTTTAAAAGAAGTTGGAATATACCTTGCAAAGCCTTAACTTTAAGGACTCACAACATTCTTAGGCAGATCTTTATTATGTTACTTTCTTATTTGCAACTTCCATATTGCTCAGTTTGGATTTTATGACTAAATCATTAACAGCATTTTTGCCAGCAGGTTTAAATTAACTTTATCAAAGGATGCAAATGTTGAGCAGAATTAACTTGGAAGTATTATAATATGAAACAGGAGACATAATATTAAATAATTATATTATCAAATAAAATAAGGAGTTTTAACACTGAAATTAAATAGAATGCAAGTGATTCAGATTAATTGTTCCTTTTCCAAATCTCACAAAATAATTACTCAGTATGAAACACTGAGTTTTCACTTACTCTTTTTTTAATGCATGAAAATTCTTTGAGGTTTATAATTGAAAAACTTCTTGTTTTTAAATATCTCTGTATGACTACATAGCTCCTACACTATTAATCATCTCCAATGGTCAATAAAAATGAACAACATTTCTCTTTCTTAAATACAGAACTCTTTTATATGCACAAGAGGACATGGCATTTTACTTTTGAAAGAAATACACACACTTGCTAGGCTCTTTAAGTTTTACTGGATGTACTGATACCTGATGTGTTGAGGCTCACCTTTAGTTTCTGTGGTTTCATGAGGCAGTATTCTCAATATTGTAGTGTGTGCTGCTCTTTAACAGCAATTCTAATGAAGGCGACAGTAGTTAAGTTGTAATATCCTTAATTCAGCCCTATGTCACCACATGCTGCCATGCCATCCCCATATTTTTGGATTATCCAGCAACTTTATCTGGCAGCTCTTTACACTGTGCTGCAAATTCTGTAACATGCTGACTGTCATAAAGCTAATTTAATCCTACTTTGTTATTTCCTTGATGTCATCTTTTGTGTCCTTTTAGTCCTTGCACAACAGGAGAGAACTCAGATAGTTCCAGGAAAAAAACCCCAGACCTAAGACACTGCATAATTTGTAAATTATAATATTGGTAATTTTTCTCAAGTCTGCCTCTACTGAATCAGAAAGAGAAAATTAATTTATCTATCCCTTAATCATGTCTGAACTTCATCTGAAAAAAGAGGACAATCTTAACCCTTAAAGATAGTCCAAAGTGAGGAATGGACGCTCTACATTTCTCCCTCAGTTTCGTATCTCTTCTAAGCCACAGGATGCATCATGCATATAAAGCCTTCCCTTTCAACTCATATAGTCTGAACAGTTTTGTCCTTGCCAGAGAGGAAGAATATACAGCACGACAAAGTGTGCGATAGAGATGATTTTTAATGGAATTTTTCATTGCTAAGGAAGTAATAATATAGCAGCCTCACAGCACAATGTCTTCTTCTAGAGATGAACTGTCATTTCATTCATGTCATTCAAACAGCAAACTTTCCTTCCTTTCTCTATAAAGCCAAACATTCAGCACTCTCATCATTTGAGAACTGTAACATTTCCAAAGAGGCCTAAGACAACATTATTGCATGCCACAAATCAGTTTTGCAGGTTCAAATGATGAAATGCAAAATGTCAAACATACACTTTTCCCTGTCAAATTGATATTCTTCTACCATGTATTTAATGTACAACTTAGATAACTTCCATCAACTTGCTGTATTTCTTGAAGGCAAAAAGGCAGCTACTGTTAGGCATTTTTCAAAGGCAAAAGAAAGAAACTGTAGAACTACTTCTTGCCGCAAATCCTCCTGGTATAGGCTTTAAACAATAAGCCACCATACAACAATGTCCACAGTGTCTACCTTCTACAGGGCTTACAATTGTATTGGTGTGGGAATTATTTTTCATCATTTCTGAACATTTTCTCTGAGCAATCCAACTTCAGAAGAGCTCTTTTCTTTGCAAATTCAAAATTTCGTGACATTCTTGATAGGATAGATAAGTGCATTTTATAGAGCTGAAGCATTACAGGGATAAATAACTCACACCACCTAAGGCCCCACCTCAAGGAGCAGCTTCACTGAGGATCTTTGCAATGAGATTTGCACTTAAAGTTAAGAGTGACCACAGAGTTACAACATAATGATAAAAAATAAGTTTATATATTGAGACTACTTATAGTGCTGTCTCAAACAAGCCTCTGCTCTTAAAGCTTCTTTATGATGTGTTCCAGAAAGACCACTTGCTGAAATTTATCTCTTGGTACAAAAATATCATTTGTTGTTTACTTCATTTTTGTCTTGGAGAATGTGGTAAAGTACCTAAAAAAATTGTATTTTCCTCTTTAACTTCCATTAGAATACACATGCTAGATTCGGGCTTTATTTTTTTCTTAATTTCTGTTTTACATGGTGGTCTAAAAGCATTTCACAGGTGTTTGCTGGAACTCATTAGACTATTTGGAACTCCTTCATGCTCTCTAAAAGGCAATTAAAATGTGTCTGCAAATTACCTCATGTGGTCTGAAGCACAGCTGCCTCTCATCCCCCTGTTACTACACTGTGTGTCCAAACAGAATAGAAAAGCCACTTTGATACCTGCAGTTTACAAAGGCAAATCATGCCTTCATAAGTTACAAAAATCCTCTGCATGCTTCTTAAGTCTTCAGTGTAATTGCTTTTGTTGAGTCCTCCCCACTCCCCCCAATTCCCTGCCTCCCCCTCAAAAAAAAAAAAAAAAAGTTGATAAGTTGAGAGACACAACTAGTTAATTAAGTAGATAATAGAGGCAGTGGGAAGGCTCAAGTAATTCAAAGAGCAATGGCTGCATACTTGGAAACTCTCAGTCCCTGCAAGTAAAGCAGATATGATTTGAAATGGATGAGATGCATGGGATAGTATGCCTATTTCTTGTTTCTGCTTCAACGGGAGGGGTAAGCCCACATTATGCAGGCAGGTTTACTTATAGAGCTTAACATTCAATGATGAACTTAGTTTGGGTCTCTACTTCAGCTGCTTTTCAGAGATCATATTCACTATAATCACTATAATATGTTTTTACTTCTCTCTGTCCTCACTAAACTGCCCACTTCATTGGATATTCTGCCTGAGTAAAGACTGGATGAAAGAATCTTAAACCTTTTTTGTTTCAGTTGTTTTGTCCAGTCTATTTTTCTTTAAATTGAGCTATTTATGGCACTGAACATTTATGTTTTCCCACTAGATGCTGATAAATTAAAATCCAACAGAGAGTTTAATCATTTGTGTTACTGTGCATTTGTCAGTTCCAGAGAAGCATAGTGTTAAATGTAAAGCAGAAGGTTCAATTCCAGCATTATTTTCTGGACAGCTGCAGAGAGAAAAGGGCATGTCTGGCCTTTTTAATACTCTGGGGGTGACACAAAGTCCAGGAACAGCTTCCAGGCTATAACCTCATCTCATATCTCCCTCCTGTTCCAAAATTACTACCATAAATGGCAGCAAGGCAGCCTTCAAATCCTTTAACCTTCCTTGTATCTTCAGTACCCATCACATCAACTCCCTGATACTCATGGTTGACTTCAATCACCCTCATATTTGCTGGAAGGCTCACATAGCCAGGCACAGTCAATCCAAACGGCTCTTGCAGTGTCTCAATGATAACTTCTTGATGCAGGTAGTGGAGGAACCAACAAGGAGAGGGGCAGTGCTTGACCACATATTAACTAATAAAGAACAACTGGTTGAGGACACTAAGGTCAGGAACAGCCTTGATGACAGTGATCATGACATTGTGGAGATCAGTGTTATACAAGGTAGAGGCAGACCAACAAGTAGAATTACAACCCTGGACTTCTGCAGAGTAAATTTGTACTCTTCAAAGACATGCTTGCAGAAATCCCATGGGCTAACACCCTGGAGGGTAAAGGAGCCCAGGAAAGTTGGTTAATTTTTGAAGACCACTTCCTCCAAGCCCAAGCTAAGTGTGTTCCCCTGAGTAGAAAATTGGGTAGATGTGCTAGGAGACCTGCATGGCTGAGCAAAAAGCTCCTGAAGGAAATCTCAGGGAAGAAAGAAACTTACAATTTGTGGAAGGAGATTGTCACCTGGGAGAACTATAGAGAAGTTGTCAGAGCATGTAGGAAGGCAACAAGAAAGGCCAAAGCCCTCTTGGAACTGAAACTGTCAAAGGAAATAAGAGAGAACAAGAAGGGCTTCTTCAAGAAGGGCTGAATGATGAGGCAGCCTTGGTAGCTGAGGATGCAGAGAAGGCAGAGTTGCTGAATGTTGCTTTACACCCAAGACTAAACTGCCTTACGCACTCCAGACTCTGGATGAAGGAGAGGAAGCCTGGAGGAGGGAATGCTCCCCACTGGTCAGTTAAGACTGGATTAAGGATCAGTTACACAAATCGAATACTCACAAGTCCTGATGTTATGGAAGACAATGCCAGGGACAGGGAGGAAGAACTGCCCATTGTAAGTGAAGATCAGGTTCATGATCACCTGAAGAACCTGAAAGTGTTCAAGTCCATGGGACTCGATGGGATACACCCATGGGTACTGAGAGAACTGGCAGATGAGGTTGCTAAACCCCTCTCTATTATATTTCAAAAATCATGGCAATCTGGGGAAGTCCCCACAGACTGGAAAAGGGGAAACATTGCCCCCATCTTCAAAAAGGGTAAGAAGGAGGAACCAGGGAACTACAGGCCAGTCAGTCTCACCTCTGTGCCTGGAAAGATCATGGAGCAGATCCTCCTGGAGTCACTACTGGCTCAGAAGAATAGTGAAGAGGTGATTGGGAACAGTCAGCATGGCTTCGCTAAGGGCAAATCCTGCCTGACCAACCTGGTTGCCTTCTATGAGCAGGTGACGAAATTAATAGATGAGGGGTGAGCAACTGATGTCATTTACCTGGACCTGAGCAAAGCCTTCGACACTGTCCCACACCACATCCTGGTTTCCAAACTGGTGACACATGGGTTTGATGGGTGGACCACTAGATGGATAAGGAACTGGCTTGATGGCTGCACCCAAAGAGTGGCTGTCAATGGCTCCATGTCCCAGTGGAGGCCAGTGACAAGCGGAGTCCCTCAGGGATCAGTCCTGGGACCTGTCTTGTTCAACATCTTTGTGGGGGACATGGACAGTGGCATTGAGTGCACCCTCAGCAAGTTTGCTGATGACACCAAGCTGTGTGGTGCAGCAGACACGCTGGAGGGAAGGGAGGCCATCCAGAGGGACCTTGACAGGCTGGAGAGGTGGGCACAAGCCAACCTCATGAGGTTCAATAAGAGCAAGTGCAGGGTCCTGCATCTGGGTCGAGGCAATCCCAGGCACAAATCCAGGCTGGGCAGTAACTGGCTGGAAAGCAGCCCTGAGGAGAGAGACTTGGGGGTGCTGGTGGACAAAAAGCTCAACATGAGCTCTCAGTGTGCACTTGCAGCCCGCAAAGCCAATCAGATCCTGGGCTGCATCAGGAGAAGTGTGGCTAGCAGGTCGAGGTAGGTGATCCTCCCTCTCTACTCAGCCCTGGTGAGGCCCCACCTGGAGTACTGTGTCCAGTTCTGGAGCCCCTATTACAAGAGGGATGTGGAGGTGCTGGAGCGTGTCCAGAGAAGGGCCATGAGGATGATCAGAGGGCTGCAGCACCTCTCCTGTGAGGACAGACTGAAGGAGTTGGGGCTGTTCAGTCTGCAGAAGAGAAGGCTCCGAGGTGACCTAATTGTCGCCTTCCAGTATCTGAAGGGGGCCTACAGGAAGGCTGGGGAAGGACTTCTCAAGATCTCAGATAGTGATAGGACTAGGGGGAATGGAATGAAGCTGGAGGTGGGGAGATTCAGGCTAGATGTGAGGAGGAGGTTCTTCACCATGAGAGTGGTGAAACCCTGGAATGGGTTGTCCAGGGAGGTGGTCGAGGCCCCGTCCCTGGAGGTGTTTAAGCCCAGGCTGGATGAGTCTCTGGTCAGCCTGATGTAGTGTGGGGTGCCCCTGCCCATGGCGGGGGGGTTGGAACTAGATGATCCTTGTGGTCCCTTCCAACCCTGACTGATACTATGATAAGTTCATGGGCCCTGATGAGATGCACCCAAGAGTGCCAAGAGAGCTGGCTGATGTTATCACTCTGCCCCTCTTCTGGAGGGCATCTCAAGGCACTTGGAAGAGAAGAAAGGTATCAGGAGTAGTCAGCATGGATTCACCAAGGGCAAATCACACTTGACTAACCTGATAGCATTCTATGATGCCATAACTAAATGGGTAGATTCAGGGAGACCAGTGGATGTGATCTACCTTGACCTTAGCAAGGCCTTTGACGCCATTTCCCATGACATCCTAGTGAGCAAGCTCAGAAGTGTGGGATGGAAGAGCAGACAGTGAGGTGGATTAGGAACTGGTTACAAGATAGAGTTCAAAGAGTGGTGATCAGTGGTGCCAAGTCCAGCTATAGAGCTGTAACTAGTGGAGTCCCCCAGGGATCAGTGCTGGGACCGGTGCGGTTCAACATCTTCATCAATGACATTGATGAGGGAACACAGTGTCTGCTCAGCAAGTTTGCTGATGACACCAAACTGGGAGGCTTGGCTGATACAGCTGAAGGGTGTGCAGCCATCCAGCGAGACCTGGACAGACTGGAGAGCTGGGCAGAGAGGAACAAAATGTGGTTCAACAAGGACAAGTGCAGAGTCCTGCATCTGGGGAGGATAATAAACATCGCCAGTACAGACTGGGAGATGATCTGCTGGAAAGCAGCCCTGTGGAGAGGAACCTGGGAGTCCTGGTGGATAACCCCTGACATCCTGTAATCAGCTGTACTTTGAGTTCTAATGATTGCCATGGCCCTTTCCAGCTATAGGTGGCCTCCTCAGCTCCAATATTTTCCTACTTTTTCTCTGCCACTCAGCTGTGATCTCCATTTAAGCCCTTGTAGTCATAATACTCCATTACACCCAGCTGCAAGAGTACTGAACAGCACACCTGCATTCATTCCAAATTTCCATCTCTCTTGTTTCTCAGCTTACCCTCTCTCCTTCCTTTCAGTCTTCTCTTACCCCTTAATACTCATTCCCTTCCTGTTGCTTTCCTCCAGTAAGCCATAAAAGATAAATAAATAATTACCATGCATTTTAAACAAAGCAATGTCTAGTAGTTACAGAACAACATACTCTTGTTTAATGGGTATTTTTACAGGAGATGTGTTGATTGGGGGCTCAGTTACTGACTCCTGTGAATGTGGCAGCTGTGGGTCTGAAGGATGCTCTAAAACTATTATACTTTTTAAAGTGCAGTCCTACACAGTAACGACGAATGCAGTTCTTAGGTTAAATTGCAATGCCTAACATGTAGAGAAGACTTGCAGATTACATCAAGGTCTACCTTTAGACAGAGAAGAATAAAGCAGAGTCTAGAATTTAACCTGCACTGCAACTACGCAAAAGGGCAAAAATCTTTGGGTGTGACCCCACAATTCTACTAGACTCAGTAGGACTATGCACTTAAACACAAAAATACTCCCCACATTTCTGGACCCTGAGCACACCTCTAAATAAACAGCGTGCTTCTCAAAACAGCCTGAAGGACAGCCTTGCCTTTTACGTGAATGTAAAGCTTTGCCAGAGTCTTACAGCCATCAGAGTAATTGTTTTGGTTCCTGATTTCACATCTGTTTCCAGTGATCAGAAAAAGAATTTCTTAGCACATAACACTCAACTGTCAGATTTACACAGTGAAATCTTCAGTAAACTAAATCAGGCACTTGTTTTAAAATTCCTAGAGGTATGGTCTCCCAGACTCCTCCAGCACCTTGTCTAGTCCGTATCCATCTTGGCTCTTTACTAAATGTTTTGTTGTGGCACTACCTACAGATGCAGAATTTGCCTACGTGATAACTGAGTATAAAGTCACTCCCAAAACTTTGGGACACCACTAGTGAAAGCTCTTTTAAACCACGAGTATCCTGAACCTTTCACACCTCCTTCTGTGCTCAGCCGGAAGTACAGTCAGGCCCAGGCATAGACAGACAGATGCACACTTCTAATTACATTAAGTGAATGTATTTCTAATTCTGTACATAAAAGTAAACCTACACTCAAATCAATGGAGTATGACACAGCAACTACACTCTTCAGAACTGCAGAAATGTTGGGGTGTCATGTCATAATCTCTTATGTGACTTTCACCAGTGGCGATGTCGGTGTCAGCTCTGAACATTCTTGCTTTGAATGCAGTTTGAGGTCCTACGGTCACACTAATTGGAACTTTTTAAATTTAGTGGCAGCACATTCTGTGCCTTACAACATTTAATACAGCATATCTAGTAGTGCCAGTACTCAGGATCCTGGTACTTGCTATATCTGTGGCAAAGCCATGCAGAAGTTTTACTGAGTAAATCTAGAAGTTCTCTGCCTGTGACTCATTTAATTATCAACTCCATCTGTAGAAGGATGATTCATGCAAATGTCTTGCAGGATCTATTTCTCAATAAAGCAAACTTTCCATTTACTTTAGAAATGAAAGATTAAAAAAATGGGTGAGATTCAGGAAAACAGTGTAGATTTCCACTCAGATTTATTTGGCTATAACTTTCAACACTGTCCTGGGCATAATGTTTTACACTTGAAAGGAAGGTGTATAAGAAAAAAAATATTTGCAATTTTTATAATGAGTGAGGAAAAAGAAGTCATGACTTCATTATGTTCATACCTGTTTAGCTACTATAACTTTCCCTGCTTGGGGGTGTCAGTTTGCACTAGGCTTCATATCTTAATGGAACTTTTTGGGAACTGTGCTATCCTTTTATGTGTTTGTATAGTAGCTGGAAAAGTCGAAGGAGCTGTAGCTCCTATGTACCACAAACTCCAGAGAGGCTGCTCATCCCCTTTCAATTATGTATTAAGTATGTGCTGAATCATGTCAAAAAGATCTTTTCTTCTTAATGTTGAATTAAATAACACTTATTCCTCTTCGTTCTACAGATGTATCATTTTAATTTCACGAGAGACTGTTCCACATATATCAGCTACTGTTACTAGCATGTTTTCTCTCACCATCTCAAATTGACAGTTGTCAAGCTGATTGACATAACTCAAATAACCTTACTCAAGACAAATTTATTGCGGAAATAATGAAATAGTTACACATAAGAATTTGAGGTAAAAAAACCTTGATTTTTTGAACCTGATTGCTTCTCCTATGGGCTTCTTTTTTGGTATAAAAAGAGTATATAAAACAAATGTCTGCCACCAATTTTGTACTTTTACAAGCACTAACATTTTAACAGCAGAAATGTTAAATATGAAAGTAATAGATGAGCATTCCACTAGAAGGCAATTTCACTAAATACCACAGGTATTAATCTTTCTGAATCTTAATTATACCCTTTTGACATATTATCCTTATCTGACCTTTCCTTCAGAACTGCATGAATAGATGTGAGATAGGTAGGCAAACTCAGTTATGGTTGCCACCAGACATGCATCAGTTTAATGCAAAGAATAAATGGACATAAAGATGAAGCTCATATGCAGCACAGGAAAGCTATTAAGCCCCGATTTTCCAAAAGCTATCATTTAAATTCTAGCTTTTGTTCCAGGAATTACTATCAGCTTCCCTTTCCTGGCTTCGGACATGCCACAGAGCATAAAGTTTTAATAAATTACCAGAAGCATAGAACCATAAGATATTGCTGAAGAACTAAACTTTCTGAACCAGAACCATCCAAGCAATATTTAAAAGCAATTAGTAATGGCAGTCCTTAATCAAAGACACTGAATTTCAGTTAAAGGTAAGGGCTGGCGGTTCCAAGATTAAAAAAGTAATGATTCCACCATTAAGCCACACTTACACCAATCGATACCGGAAAGTACACAGATTTCGTTAGATCAACCAAATAAGCAAAACTCCAGGTTGGACTCGATGATCTTTGAGGTCTCTTCCAACCTTGGTGATACTGTGATACTATGAAAAGTGGGTCATGTGGGCATATGAGAGTTAGGAACTGTGTGAGAAATACAGAAATATAAGTAACAATGATGTACAAGCAAATGCATTGCTACTCTGACCTTCAGCAAGTCGCATCTTCCTTGGTTACAGCTGTCACACCCACATAGATGTTTAAGATATTCTTTCTTAGTATTACCCAATTTTTAAGATACCGAAATTGTTCTTCATGGCATGTAGAAATCTAGGGCAACTTCTTTTTTTTTTGCTATGCAACTTGAATCTCAAAGTGATGTTTTGTACTATAAACTCTTATTTGCTGCACTAAATGATATATGTCTTGCATCAGTCCACATTCTCCACAATGTTCCCACCATGACCTGTACCTCTAGTGACCTTTCATCAAAAAAAACCACCCCACAGCCTCTAAGATATTGTCTGAAATACCTGAAAGCAGAGTGTCACAATTATGAAACGAACAAAATTGTTGCAATCCTGCATTAAACCTGGAAGGTAAAAAGGAATAGTTTCTTTAAACTAACTGTCATTAGAAGTAAAGCATAAAAGCATAAAAAGAAACTAAAAAAAAGGGCAATGATGAAAATGAGCAACGACTTCTGAGGTTTTATTATGTAAATGTGATTACTTTTTAAATAACACCATAAACTGTCTCTTTTTTTCTCCCACAAAGATAAATATGATTATTTATCTGAGACAAATCCACGTGTGTCTTTGAGAGCCTTCCAATAATCCCTGTTTCCTGCACCAATTTTTATTTTTATTTTCCATTTTCCATTTCAATTTGTATTTAAGAATTACTATTTTCCCGTTATTTTTTGAAATTCAAAAAGGTTAAATAATTATCAACCCTGACTAAGTGGCAGGATATCACAGTATCACAGTATCGCTAAGGTTGGAAGAGACCTCAAACATCATCGAGTCCAACCTGTCACCACAGACCTCATCCCTAGACCATGGCACCAAGTGCCACGTCCAATCTCCTCTTCAACACCTCCAGGGATGGTGACTCCACCACCTCCCTGGACAGCACATTCCAATGACTAATGACTCTCTCAGTGAAGAACTTTCTCCTCACATTGAACCTAAACTTCCCCTGGCGCAGCTTGAGACTGTGTCCCCTTGTTCTGGTGCTGGTTGCCTAGGAGAAGAGACCAACCCCCTCCTGGCTACAACCACCCTTCAGGCAGTTTTAAAGGGCAATGGGGTCACCCCCGAGCCTCCTCTTCTCCAGGCTAAACAATCCCAGCTCCCTTAGCCTCCCCTCATATGTCTCTCTGAAATTTGTCATTGTTAAACTGGGGCAGTTCCACTTTGTTGTATTCTTCATTTCCTTTCATATTTCACTATTAATGTGATTTTCATAGTTTTTATTGATGCATACAAGACAATTAAGCAGAGAATGCCAAAGCTCTGCCTGCTTGCAAATCCTAAAGAGCTTTAATAAGAGAAAGTAAAACAGTATCTCTACCATCACTGAAGTATTCATAAAGGGCATTTTTTTTCAGGATTAAAACTGTTGGATTCCATAGAATTAGTGCATATGGAGATCCAGTCGTTTGTTTTTTTTTTCTGAGAAACATGTTTTCAGATTCCTAATCATGAATTTCTGAGAACAAGGCTTACTCTCAACATTTCCAGTGTCCAAAACTGAACTTTTAAATTTCTGAGAAATAAACAGGAGTATCTACGGGAACTACAGGGGGAAAGCACATTAAAGGACAGTCTACTTTCTTTAATTTTGATTAAAGTGCTAGCAAAAAGCACGCTTGTGAAAATGTCTGCTGTGCTATTAACACCAAATGCATGCATATGTAATAGTAAATGTAATTATGTTAATTACACTAATTAGTTTAATGTGAATTATGCCTGTACAATTTGGGTTTTATTGATTGTGAAGGTAGGAGAAGATTTTCAGAACTGATGTAGAGCAATAGTTTCTATTGCTCAATGGATTAACTCTCTTTTACATTACTTGTGTCTTACCCAGAGGTATTGTACCTAGTGGATTAGTACTTCAAATAGTGCTAGGACTTCAAATACTGCTAGGATACAAAAGCTTTTTACAGTAAAACCCAAGACTCTAGTAATTATTATCCAAGTCTTTCAATGATTTTTTGATGTTTGGGTTCAGCTTTCAGCAAGAAGATTAAAAAAGAGCGAGAAAAAAATGGCAAAAGAAAATATTTTCAGTTGATACGAGAGTCTTCAATGTCTCATCTATTGATTTTCTTCAGATCTTTAAACTCACAGTGTGACTTATATTCCATGAAATAGGGTCACTGACATCTGAAAACGTACTACAAAAAATATACACTTTATATCCCATGGACTGAAACGCGTAATTGTCTAATGAAAAGGTTATCCAGTGTGTTAAATCCATCACTTACAGAATTTTTTTTCTTGCTTCTAAGTGAACAGATTTTGTTGCATTTTAAGAGAGGAAAAGCTTCATGGTGACTGAAAAAGACTGTGAGTACTGTACTGTTTGACTGTGAGCTTCAAGTGTCTGTCTTCTAATTTTTTTTTCAAATGTAAGATTTTATACAGGGATATCCCTGACCTGATCACCACAGAAACACACTCTCTGACCTGAAAATTCCTGTTCCTTGTACTACGGCCTTTCTCATTTCCAACATTTACCAAAATCTTCTATAGGAATTGCCAAAGTATCTTATGTAGCATAGCTAAATTTAATCTTTTCATTAAACATGGCAATTTTTAGTACTTCATTATGAGTTAGACCCCTCAGGTGGCTCAGTTGGTAGTGCATCTAACCCTTAATGGGAAGGTCATGAGTTCAAAGCCTGCAGTGGGCAGTAGTGTCCTCCCTACTCTAGTCATGAGGCCTGTGGTGACAGGTTGGACTTGATGATCTTTGAGGTCCCTTCCAACCTTAGGAATACTGAATACTGAGTACAATGTGATTCCCAAAAGAAGAAAATGATGGAATGCAGAGTTTACACCCCTATTCACACCTTGAATGAAATTCCCAGGAGAAGACAATAAGCACTCTTTCAAAAACAAGAGAAATGTGGATTTCCGAATCCCTCACTAATAGCCTTCCCAACATCCTGAGTTTTAAGTCAGTCAGTAAGAAAAAAACAGAGTTCTAGGGTATGGTTTCAATTATATATCTATCACTTCCATCATAGCCTAACACAGGTTTTGTTCAGCTTTGGACTATTATTTAAAATATAATTGGGATGTAAACGCTTGAGGAGGAAAGATTTAGACTGGAGATTAGGAAGATACTCTTTACAGGAAGATACTCTTCTTTACAGTGAAGACGGTGAGACACTGGAAGAGGTTGCCCAGGAAGGTGATGTATTCCCCCTCTGCTGGATGTGACCTTGAGCAACATGATCTAGTGGAAGGTGTCCCTGCCCATGGCAGGGAGGTAGGAACTAGGTGAGCTTCAAGGTCCATTCCAACTCAAACCACTCTGTGACTCTATGAAAAGTCACCGTACCTAACAAGAGGACAACTTGTCTTGGCAGGGAGGTAGGAACTAGGGGAGCTTCAAGGTCCTTTCCAACTCAAACCACTCTGTGACTCTGTGAAAAGTCACCGTACCTAACAAGAGGACAACTTGTCTTTTTTTCCTTAAAACATTCAGGCTGTGCCAATATTTCCTTTTCACTTCTGGAGGCCTCATGAGGGAAGCACTGTCCCTGTATTTCTCAGGAGTACCAAACAGTGAAACTACCTGAAAAAGTCACCACTATAAAGCATAATAAACATTAAATAAGTAAACATTAAAAAATAAATGAAAAAAGATCAGAACACCACACTCCCATTCCAAATACCTCTCTACAAGATGCCGAACTTTCTAAACCTTTATGATCGTCATGAAGCCCATACATTTAAGAAATCACGTTCTAGATCACCTGAGTAGACACTACTGTAGAAGCTTTCTGGTTTGGTGGGCCATGGAGATAAAGTATAGTAGTAAAGTAGCTAAAACTACCATTGCAGTACCAACTTTAACATAGATTGTTGCTACTGATACACAGCTTTTGACTGAGGGATTTTTCATTTTGTCATATGCTCGTAAGGCTCTGACTTAAGGAAAAGGAATAAGACTGCTTTACACATTGGGACCATTCACATTTGAAGGACTTTATAGAAGCGACAAAGTAAAATGTAACAAACTTTAATTCAAGGTAGCGATTCATACTGGGTTCATAGCAATAATTATTGTGCTCCCTGTGCACTGCAAGATGGATGCTTCTGTTAATGGATGTGCTGGAAGGAAGCATGCCCAGCCAAAGAATGCCCCACAAAGAAACACTCCGCTAATATTGCTCTTGTTCAAAAGCAATGAGACTTCTCTATCTGCAGGCAGGGGAGCTTTAAGTGCAGTTGTAACCAGGTACAAAGAAGTCCAGGAATGACTGTTCTTATTGATAGGACGGTGGGAAATGTCCTCTACTAGTTTTGGGTAACAATACATTGTATTATTTATAGTGTTCAGATTATCATGAGTAGAAAAGCACAGCAGGAATTTATTAAAAATGGATTTATCAGTGAATAAGAATTCATGATGTTTAAGGAAAAAGCAATCAGGGCACTTTGAGTAACAGCTTTAAGTGGATGATTAGCTAAGGGGATTCAACACTTAATAGCCAAAATAAATTACTATAATTATTTTATTACCTATGCTAACTGATTTCATTGTTTTTATTGAAATAACAGTTCCCTAAAGAATAGAATGTTGCTTCAAAGAATCCCAGCTGCAAGCTTCTCTATTCTCTTGTGGAAATCAAAAACAACAAAAATAGCTGTAATTAATAATATTCTTAATAGCTATGCTATAACATCTTAGAAATACTTTCCAGATTTGTGCATACACCTGGATTTGAATATGAAGTTTTCTAGTCACTGGGGGAGGGGAGGGGGGGAAGTTGGTGGAATTAAATCTGTAAAGCACTCATTAAAATAAACATGAATATTTATGGAGAACAATGGAAAGTTTTAAATAGATTTTTAATAAATGTGTGATTATTTGAGGAGCCTGAAACATTTTTAAATGTGACCTTAGAAGAAACAGTGATAAATCTGTATATTTCTGATTTTGCTCTCACTGTGACATGTTAAAAGTATATGCTTCACGCCAGAATGATTGTCAAAGGAACTTACCGAAACACAGAAGGAATTTTTATGGAGTTCGTGTACATAGCTTTTAAGATCCTGCTCAGCTCTAACTTTGAGCTAATTTGTATTCCTATCAATCTGTATTGCTGTTCAAGACCTGCTGGATCCTCCTTTGTTCTACTTTTCCCCTTATGCAGCTCCCAGTTCACATCCCACTGCAACTCAGAACATACTGGAAAAACCCCAGGTAGATGCTAGGAACTACAGATCAGACTTATTTTCATCATCTCCTTTTGCACCCTCAAAAACCAGTACCAGTATACAAGAAAGAGTAGTGATGGCTTAATTTGCAGTGCATTTTATTGAGTTCCACCAAGTCTGCTACAATTAGATACTCATGAAATGTGCCCCTTCCCTTTCTCTAGCGGTTAATCAGCTAAAGCTGTGAAACTGTACGGCTCTATTATACCAAGGAGAAGAGAGCTGAAGTTCTCTGTGCTACACCAAACAGAGCCAAATAATTCTGGGACTGAATCCAGTAGTAAAAATGCACATCCTAAGGACACTGATCATCGGGAGATTTTGATTGACCAGTCTATGTCCCCTGCTTGACCAATGCTGAATTCTCCTGCACAGCTGGGGAAACTAATTATCATTCTATTTTTTGAGGCTGTTTTTTCTTATTCTGTATAATATAATACACTAGTACCATGCATGGAATTGGACACAGAGATTTTATCATTTGCTACTTTGGAGATTGAACCACATTTTTATCCTAATGGATATTCTCCCAAACAACTACCTGTAGCACTGCTCATCATCACTTTGTCACAAGAGGCAGAACTTCAAATAAAAACTAGAAATTAAGACGCACAGAGACACAGAATCATAGAATCCCTTTGACTGCAAAAGACCTGTAAGATCATTGAGTCCAAACATTCTCTGGTGCTAAACCATGTTCCTCAGCACCACATATCTGCATCTTTTAAATACCGCCAGAGATGGGGATTCAACCACCTCCCTGGGGAGTGTGTTCCAGTGTTTGAGAACCATTTCAGTGAAGAAGTTTCTTCTAAGATCCTTATGCAAACATCATGCAGCAGCCAACATAATGCTTTTTTGGTTTAATGGAACTCTGCAAATTAAAATCTGTCCGGAAAAGCACATGATCAGTAACACATTGGACATTTGCCTGGCTATTACTAAAACCTTTACCAAAAATTAGTATCCAAGGAGACAGTGGATTGAAAATATTTGTTATCTAAACCAGTGTGAAATGGTTGGAATATAAATTATTTAGCTTAGACATTTGAAGCCTGGAGGTAAAGACTGGCTCATAATCTGATGTAAATCAATCAAACCCCAAGAACATTAAAGGCAGATTTATGCCAGATGAAGATCTACCTCTATGTATTAAATCAGCCTTTGCACAGCATTAACACTTTCCCAGAATGAGAGAAATGAGCCCAGGTTAAAAAGAAACAAACCAAGAATGATGCAGGCACATTCAAAAGCTGTTTAACAGCTTTCACAAGAAAGAGGCAGCAGGGAATGTCTTGTCTCTACTGCCATTCATCTTGCAGTAACTAGCACTCAAATAGCATAGAACACGAAGGCAACCAAATCCATCTACTTGTAGTTACTCTTCAGTGCTCTGGGTGACTGCCTGAAGGACATCTCCCACTGTAAGCTTGGGTCTGCCCTTCCCAGTGATCACGCTTTGCTTTAACGTTAGTCACGTGCTTGTTATACGAAGAACAGAAGCACACAGGGGAAAGCTTCACATCAAGTTCCTAGCAAACACTGTTTATGGTAAGCAGTCTCTGCTTCAAGGTCCTGAGAAATTCCAGTCTTGATTTTACATAGATCCGCAAACCCAGAAGGAACACAGGTATTCTTTATATAAACATTTGCCTAATACTGAATCCAGCCAGAAACATCCCTTTCCATTATTTCTATCTGTTCTAGCTTTTTTACGTCTATTTATACAGAGCAACTGAAAGGTAGGCATAAAGAAAAATGCACAACATGAGGCCAGCTGGGATATTAATTACACCAGTTATGAATTGGTCAAAAAAGGAGAGAGGTGAAGTATGAAGAAAGGGAGTAAAATAAAGATTAACTAAATAAATTGAATAAACAGTTAAGAACCTCTAACATTTTTCTCTAACTGATTTTACATTCACCAGAAAGCCTGTGTCAACTATTTACCCTTACATGCTATTTTCAAAGACATGCTCCCATCCACGTTTGAGTTGTTTAGATCGCTGCTGGCTTTAGAAATAGCACACACCTCTGGGAATTACAATAACAATATTGCCATACTTAAAATTTTATGTGATACCAACAGGACAAACATTTGTCTCCAAAAGAAAGTGTTTTCTTCTAGAGAAATAGAGAAAAAAAGTAGAATGTTAAATCCAGAAACTGGGAACGCTGCTGTACGCAAGCATAACAAGATCCTGCAGTACTGCTTTCTGTATTTCTGTAGAATAGAATAGAATAGAATAGACCAGGTTGGAAGAGACCTTCAAGATCACCACATCCAACCTATCATCCAACCCACCTAATGAACTAAACCGTGCAACCAAGCACCCTATCAAGTCTCCTCCTGAACGCCTCCAATGATGGTGACCCCACCACCTCCCTGGGCAGCCCATTCCAATGGGCAATCACTCTCTCTGTGTAGCATTTCTTCCTAACCTCCAGCCTAAACCTCCCCTAGCACAGCTTAAGACTGTGTCCTCTTGTTCTGGTGCTGGTTGCCTGGGAGATGAGACCAACTTCTGCCTATCTACAACCTCTCTTCAGATAGTTGTAGAGAGCAATAAGGTCATCCCTGAGTCTCCTCTTCTGCAGGCTAATCAACCCCAGTTCCCTCAGCCTCTCTTCACAGGGCTTGTGTTCCAAACCCCACACCAACTTTGTTGCCCTTCTCTGGACACATTCCAGCAAGTCAACATCCTTCCTAAATTGAGGGGCCCAGAAGTGGACACAATACTCAAGGTGTGGCTTAAGCAGCGCTGAGTACAGGAGCAGAATGACCTCTCTGCTCCTGCTGGCCACACTGTTCCTGATGCAGGCCAGGATGCCATTGGCCCTCTTGGCTGCTTGGGCACACCACTGGCTCATGTTCAGTCTACCATCAACCAGTACCCCCAGGTCTCTCTCCGCCTTGCCGCTCTCCAGCCGCTCAGACCCCAGTGCAGTTAAGGGTCCCCCAGTTTAGTTTAATGGTGGGTTTAAAATAAAAGAAAGTAAAGCAGAAAGGAAATATGAAGATGCACAAAATTTGCTCTAGAATGGAAAAATCAGTTTCCTGCCTAACAATAAAAATGTGTGTACACAGAGAGATGCATGTTGCATAAATGTCAGCACAGGCTGCTTCCCTAACACAGCTCACGTGCTAACAGGTGCAGGAATACAATTCAACATTGCTGCCAGGGACCTTCAGAAGGAAAGAAGGAAGGAATTTGGATTTTGGAAGGAATTCAGAAGAAGGAAAAAAGGGGGAAAGGGAAACAGGGAAAGAGGTGAAAAGAGAAGATATTTATACCAGACACACACCTGTGATTGGAATATCATTTTCAGCTGCTGCCTTGTTACAACGCCCTCGCACTTCTTAGCTCACAAAGACAAATTCAATAAGGGAATACTCTGCATTCATTGTGTAATTATCAACCTCACATACCTTGAAAGTGGAGTACAGCTCTAACATGCGTGTGACTAAAAACATTACTGTAAGATTATGGTCTGGAACAACAAAACAACAAAACAATTTTCTACTGTAGTTAATAAACTATTGCAGCAGGAAAACATGGCAATACAATTTCCTTTCTTTATCTCAACTTTGTATAAAAAAAAGTATCACTGGGAAAAATTATAGGATTTGGGTAATTTTTATACATATATATATGTAAAATAAGTCAAAAGCTGGAAGAGGAAGGCCAAGAACTTGCTCATGAATTGGCAGGCTGCCAAAAGCACCTCTGTTGGGGAATATGCAACTTTAATCTTTATTATGGAATGATCACAAATGGACTGTTTCAGAATACCATCTGTTCTCACTGAAGCACTGGATCAGCAGGCTGCATGCTTCAGTCTGTCATTCACCTTGGATTTTCAGCAAAGCTCCCATTTTGGAAACAGAGGGTTTTGTTCAACGGAATGCTGCTGTAGCACCAAATTTACTTTTTGTTCTCTATTATTGTTGCAGTGTCTATATTTTGACTTTCCATATTTCTCTCATACTCATAGTATGAGATCATTTACTTGATTTCTACTTTCCCTTTGCATAAAACTAAATGTTGTTACTGGCTGTATTGGCCAGACAAGCTCTTATCATACAGATGTGCCAGCAATTCTTCTGTCATATCATATTGTTTAGACATTTGCATCGACACAATATATGTAAGAGCAGATCTCAATTTACTGTTAATTCAAGATGTTAATGTATAAAGTGTGATAAAGAAATTATTGGCACAAATGGAATGCAAAAGGACTTGACTTGAATTCAGCACTACCCATTTTTGTGTAGAGGGCACTTTGCTGCACAGCTGGCTAAGCCACTGCAAAGCCCTATTAGCCCATGAGCAATTAATTGCTAATCCTGTTTCACATCTGGCTAAAATGCAATACTGCAACTGAACATGCTCATGGGGTGTTAGCACTTCCAGGAGGGGGCAACAGAAGAAAAAGGAACAAATCCTTTTGACTGATACAGAGATTAAGAAAATCTTTGAGTGATTAAAAAAATTGGAGAAAGGGGAAAATATTTACCAGCGAAGTGAGACATGACAAAGACACTAAGAAATTAAGAGGATGTAAAGGTGAGCATGCCTTGGCTAGTGTGATTTTATCCCCTGAACACAACTAGTGGATGCATGGTACCGATATACCATGACAGGGTCTGACTACAGGGGTGGTCTGAACGATAAAGACAGAGAGAAGCCTCTTAAAATCAAGCTCTGGATAAACATAGTTTAACTGCATGGCTTGCAAGTCCTAGCCAACAGCATTTTTTCAATGACTTAACTTCAAATTTTATAAATAAATTCTTTTATCTCAGTCTGTAATAAGAATGATTTATCAGTAGTAGAGGTAACAACAGAAAATGAGACCTAATGCTACCTAAGCAGCAATCCTTAAGAACTGGGTACCTAAACACTTCAGAAGAGTATTTGAGGAAACTCAGCCTTACCAAAATATATAAGAGAGGAACAGGATGCTCTTCCCATATAGCTCCACAAGCTACAATGCAGGTAGGAATATGGGAGATTTGGGAAGAAGCACTTTCTGAGAATCAGTTAAACTAGCAAGAACCCCAGACAGGGAGTTATTAACCCAAAGCACTTTTGTGAGGAGCCTGGGAAGCTCTGTTCATGCTTTATATTCACTCCTTTGCTATGGTTGGTTTTGATTTCCAGATTAGAATAGAATAGAATAAACCAGGTTGGAAGAGACCTTCAAGATCATCACGTCCAACCTATCATCCAACACCACCTAATCAACTAACCCATGTAACCAAGCACCCTGTCAAGTCTCCTCCTGAACACCTCCAGTGACGGCAACTCCACCACCTCCCCGGGCAGTCCATTCCAATGGGCAATCACTCTCTCTGTGTAAAACTTCCTCCTGACCTCCAGCCTGAACTTCCCCTGGCGCAGCCTGAGACTGTGTCCTCTTGTTCTGGTGCTGGCTGCCTGGGAGAAGAGACCAACTTTCACTGTAAGCACTGTAGCTGAATCTAGTCCTGCCAGATTTGACCCACACAAATGTGAGGAAAGCTATGGTTCTGGAGATTGATACCAGTGTCCAGATTCATCAGCTGATAAATCCTCTTACCTAGCATAAGAAACTAGATCTGGCTATGCAAACTATCAAGCAGCTTCCTGAGATACTGTCATATTGGGGGGAGGAAAAGGAAGAAAAACCTGAAAACACATGTTTTGGGGCTTCAAGATACTTTGCCTCTAATTTTCAATGTCTGAAGAATGAGGAACACAAAATTATTAGTTCTAAGAAGCTTAGCTCTGGTCAAATATCCTACTAGGGCATTCCTGGCACAGACAGGAAGCACAGCCTAATGGGTAGAAGTTTGATTTAAAAATCCTAGCAATTTTGTACAAATCATGTACTTGACAAAATGAATAAATGTGAACATTCCCTGTTATGTTTCCAGTTTTGCAGCTTCACTGAAGATTCAGGGATCAGTACCTATCAGCAGACAGAAGATTTACCTTTTTTTTCTGTTCCCTTCCCTTCCCCTACTCCTGCCTCCCCCCAGATCAGCATCACAGTAAAGAAAATCGGAAATCATTTCGGCAATGGATTATTGATCCAGTTGATAAGCAGAATTACAGCCTACCTTCACATTTCCTAAATGCAAAAATCTTTAGAAAAAAAAAATCATTCTCAACAGGATCACTTTTTTTTTTTTTTTTTTTTCCTCATGACCTCAAGATCTACTGTTTATCTGCAAAACCCCCTAAATTTATTGTCAGCACATACACTTACTGCTCAGGTAATTAAATTCTTCTGACAGCATTTCTACCATTTTGCCTTACTAACTGAGATTCGTTTATTCACGAAGACAAACTTTGGAGAAAATAAAAAGCATGCTAACAAAATCCTAATTTGCAAAGACAATAAAAAATTACTTTGGTCTCTTACTGGTGTGATTATGAAAGGTGATGTTCCATGTATATTTATTCCTCAAAGAGCATTTTAAAGGAGATTCTTGTTTAAACCTGGGAATATTGTTTGTCTGAAACTGTCCTTGTGCAAAGCACACAATGACAAACATCAAGTGGCCTGGGAAGAAGGTAAAAGTCGTAAGTGCAGGGAACAAGAAAGGATTTCAATAGCTTTAAAATAAAATAGAGTAAGTTTTAAATTTACAATACAAATTAAAGGATGCAAATCAAGCAATAAAGCAGATCCAGCTGAGTATTCTTATGAAAAGAAACACGTATCTTCTATTTCTTGTTAGCTACACCATTTAGAGTTCATCTTAATTATGTAGGTGGACTAAAAGATTAGAGGAGAAGTCTTGCTTTTTCTTGGTGTAAATGGCCATGTTTGCTGTGGCTTTAGTCAGTCAGGGTTATACCTGACTTCACTGATTTATGTAACATCGAACCAAAGATTTTGCCTTCACTGCCACAGCAATTCACCTGTTACAGGTTCTGCAGTTTGGGGGAAGGCAGCTATTCAAATGACCACTCTATTCCCCCAGAGCAAATTGATGGTGTTCAGTGTTTCTGAAATACCCATTAGATGAACAACACCATTCACTACTTTCTACTAGCAAAAAAAGGCAGTGGCTTTCATCAGACTATACACACAGACAGTGAGAGCAGCAGTCTGCATGGCAGCAGGTCTGATCCATAAAAGGCACAGACATTATCAGGAAGTTTGTACAAAACATGCTTGAATCTAAAGAGTCTTTTTGAGGTGCCACTTTCAACTATTACCTTGTCCCTGTGGCGACAATATTGGGTGGATTCATCTCACATTACCTTCTTTTCTGGGTGAAATTGCTGTAAGGCAGTTGAGAGAATTCAGAGCACATTAACTAAACCCATGCTAATTCTATAGAAAATCTTACGAGATTATCAGATCTCAGACAAAAGGTGAACTACAGCACATTTGCTGTGAAGTGCACATCACACCAAGCAGCACAGCCAGGCACACTGCACACTTCCTCCTGGAAGGAATCCAGCACCAACACTGACGGCTGGGTACTGTGACTCTGTGTCAAGGGACACCAAGCTGCCTACTATGAAATGTGATTTGGAGCAGTTTGCAGTTGATATATGGAAACTCTTAGAAGCTCTGGTAAGAGAAAAAGGCACCTGCTGACAAACTAACAGCACAAAGCAAACTAGGATGGGAAGTCAAAGGATGATTTAAACAACAGGTTTTCTAACAATATCACACAAATAATCTAGAATGTGGAAAGGATTCTGCTCAGGAAGAGCACTCCTGCATTTGATAATGTCTTTTTAAGGTCTTGCCATCATTAAAGAAGATAAATGAATAAAAGAAAGCTTTCTGAAATTAGATGATGCCAGATTATTTTTTTATCTAGATTAACTCCCTTATCCCTTTCATGAAACAGCTGCACAGATGCTTGCAGTGGCAAAGCGCAAAAGACTGAGACAAAAGGCCAGCTTGGAAAACAGAGAGGAGAGGCCAGATAATGCTTTTTCAGTAGCAGTGCTGAAACCATGACCTAAGACATCTTGCTATTGAAAACATCAAGTCCTTTTAATCTTATGCAGCATATCCAAAATGAGCCAGAGGTAATGCTGACTATCCTTGAACTCGTCCTGCATTATGTTTATGGAAGCATAATTAAATTGACTGTTTAGCGGGCCCGCGCTCATTACAATTTTCTGTAGTCTGTGTTTAAAAAGCAAAGAGTAACTTCCCTTTGCAAATGCTTTGACCAGGTGCACAGGTGATCTTCCAGAAAAAAAAAAAAAAAAAAGGAACTGTTAGCAGCTTACTGACTATGGTTGTCTAAATCAAATGTGCCATTTAGAATTCCAAGAACATACAAGAGTGTCCTTAAACCAGCATCGCTACTGCATATGTTACAATGCATACTTCCTTTCCTCCTTCCTTCCTTTGCTTCAGTACCTCCATCCCAGAAGAGACAGATAGCTTTCAGCTCCCATCAATATAGTGGACATCCACTGCCATAACATCAAATCCAAATCTAAGATTTGTTAAATATACTTAAAAAATTATTCAAATTCTTTGTCACCCCACTTAATCACTGCATTCTTCTTCTGAAGGATGAATATAGCTTCCCAGCTTCAGCTAGTCTGGAAATAATACTGGACAAGCTTCTAAATAATTAGCTGTGGAGTAAACTTTCTATCTTCAATGTTAACCAAAAATAAAAAGAAAAATCCTGCAGTGCTAAACTTTATCTATGCTTCATGCCTTTTTGTTAGCTGGAATCATGGAAAAAGCTGAAGAATTTGTCAGTGAGTGAGTGCATTTTAATTATAACTGAGAAGAAAAAGCAGATGATGAGTTATTATTCCTACTATACGTCTCCGAGGTAAATCTAAGCACAACAAAATGAGAAGCAGAACCAATATGACATTAAGCCATACAATGGGTTAGCAACTGCCAGAAGTGTTTTACATCCCAGTATACTCACTTGCTTATGGATCCTTCAATTTTCCAGGTCAGTTACCAGGACCCAGTAAATTATACTTATTCTAACTATTGTGCATTTCTCAGTGACTCCACATCTCCAGTCTCTATGCACTGTTTGTTCTCACTGGTGCTAAATATTCCGCTCAAAGGCTGGCAATGAAGGCACATATATCTGTGCACAAAACTGCAGCTTGCTAAAGCATGTTTGCTGGTGACACATACATCTACTTCCTGAAGCCACTTAACAAGAGCATTCCTTGCTCAATAATTCCCTACAATGTAATTTAATAATAGAGTGCAAACTGGTAAACTAGAAGAGTGCTGAATTTCCTGTTCTTTCCTGATGGCTTTCAGGGAGCCCAGCAGAGTATCAAGTGTTGAGCACATAACCTTCTGGAAGATGTCAGAGTCACTTTCTGCATGTAAGCTCTGGTCTCTGCCACAGGAATATCAATGGCAAGACAAATAGTTTTAACCAGCTGAAATAATCTAAACTTTAATCAACAGTGCTGAAGGACAGTTATGTGTTTTTCTTATCCTCTACATAGTTCTGGGGAGTTTGTAAACAAATGCTTAACACTAAACAATTTCTTTAAAATTATCACACAAGAGATATTCCCAGTCATCTTACTTAACATACAGGCAGCAGTACTGCTTGAGGTAACAAGATTACTCAGCCCCATCAAGCTACAGAGAAGGACAGACACCGAAGACTCAACCAGGGAAGCTTTGCCTACCCTGTTTTGGATCACAGAAAATATCTGCTGCTGCAAAAGAGCCCTCAAGACATCTTAACTTATCATATTTTCTTACTCACCCACACAGTATATGCTACTGGTTTCCATTAGGATTGGACAGTGACTCCTGTCACTAGACAGCAGTCCCTCTGGTTGACTATAAACAAATGGTGCTGATGGGCTCTGAAGGAAGTTTCCTTAGTCCTGTCCGTACCAGATGAAAGTTTAATTCCTTCTGAAAATTGTTTTCTAACATAGCTGAGCTGTGTTAGCAAACCACATTAGCTTGCCCTGGGTACTCCACTAACTGCTTTCAGGGGCACATTCACTACCCACTGAAGTCAAAAGCAAAATTGTATTGCATTCAGGGATCAAGATTAAGTGTTTCTGACAGTGTTGTCAAGGAGAAGCATCTGAGAAATGTGTTTCCCTCCACAACGCCTACTCTGGCATCTAAAAGAGTGAACACACTTCTTGATGTATTTGCTGGACAGCTGCCACTGTATCAGAGGTACAGAAACTTGGTCCCAGGCTTGGTTTTTAACCTATCAAGATCATTTGTATACTACAACAGTTACAAATACAAATTCAAAACTCAGAGCAGAGATGGGGTTCTATTTCTCTGTCACTGAATCTGGAGGTTGGAGGCAGTCAGAAACAAGGGGATTTTCCAAATGCAAGATTTCGAACCATATTGTGTAATTAGGCAATTTACTCCTTACACTTCCTTGACACAACGGGACTATTTCCAGTGCATTTCCCTGGGTGCCTCTGGAACGACACAAAAGGATAACATCCCACAAGAAAATCCTCCAGATTTGACTGTATTTGGTGAATGTTTAGCTTCAGTGTAAAGTTAGCCATTCATTCTGGTTATACAACATCACTAAAAAGGAAAATAAGGAAGGTGAAAACCTATGAGAATACAGTGTGAAGCTGAATGCAAGTAAGTCTCTGTGTACTACACCATTCAGATTTGCAGTGGTGGGAAGTTGTCCTAATAAATCAGCATTTTGGTTCAAAATGTATAAAGGTATACCTATGTTAATGCATTTTTTTTTTTCAGACAGGCAGCTAGCTTCAGTAAACTTGTAACACTCTTCTGCATATCAGTAAAAGATGCAGATTACCAGATTTTCATTTGCCACTTTACTGCAAAGCAGACATATGATTCAATCTTTAGAAGGTGCCTCACTTTAAAACCTAATCTCACATTCATACAGCAAGTTCTAATGAGCCCGCTAGGAGTAAACAAATTAGTCTCCAGGATGTATTATGCATTAATTAATCAGACTAATAGTATTATGAAATGTGTAATAGATGAAAATTAGTTCCATGTACAGTACTTGCACTGAAGAATGAATATAAAATAATTAGACCATAATAAAGGTATTCTCAAATTTCTACCACTGTCAGCTAAATCAACTATACTTAATTAATGACATATATTTCTCTTCCATTTAACTGCATGTTTTGGTGAGACAAATTACAATATTTCATGCTGTTTTATTCTTGACTGCCATGTTAAATTCACTTTTTGAAAAATCACTGTTGGTAATCTCGGCAAGGTATCTAACCTTGCACTGACCCAACTATAATAGCTCAGCATGCAGCACATAAAGTCGCTTCCATCCCAAAGGGTGGAAACGAGGGAGTACCACCCTTACTTCATTTTTTTTTCAGAAGAGCTTATTTGGCCCTGAGCAGAAAATTTCAAAAGTTCACTTAAACACAATGTACACAGTACTGAAAGACCTGGAGTTCCTAATAGAACCTGGAAGATGGAGAAGTTTGGGTCCTTAATAGGGAGATGCACCGTATTTGTTACTCTCTTTTCCTTTTAAAAAGATATTGTAAGAGATCCCACAGGAGATATAAGATCATTAAACAGATATATTGTGCATATTTGCAGCTAATTCCAGTGACAGGCTGCCACCATCTTTTACTTGGTATGGCACTAATGCCTAACTACCCAAGCCTGTAAGGGCCACCATGTGCCAGGGCTATACTCAGATGCAGTCTGTAACTCTGCTGAGCATGGCATCTCCGAGAACAGAACAGCATACAGGCAGAACCATACAGCAGATTTTGTAACATGAAATTATTGGGGAAAAGGCCAGGAAACTCTAAACTCTGCATACTAAAGAGGCAGGCATATCATGTGAATGTTTCACTAAGTAAACAGGCATATGTGCCAGACAAAAATCTCACCCTGAATGAACAGGGTGGGAAAACAGGGTAGAAGCAATGTGTATCTCTCAGATGACAGGCATTACTGTATTCATCAGTTTTGCAATACTTCTGCTGTTTTCAGTCTCTTAAACAAGAGTCTTGTTAACCTGTTTTTTGTTTCTTTCTTCACTAACATGAGCTAATGCCTGTAGGAGATAGGATGAAGAGAAACAAGTGTGCCTATCACCAAGTCTATCCAGAACTCTCTAAATGTAAATAAGTCCACTTAAATACCAGCCAGCCCAAGACTTCTTATTCCAATAGAACTTCCTCATAGCTATGCCTAAATCTGGTTTACCATTACAACTCAAAAAAGTAAATTAATAAAAGGGCAGCTCCTGTTCTAAGTCATTTCAAAATTACCATTGGCTGCAGAAAGGGATAATTTGAAGTGGAGATGTTAGCTGTGGCTTTCTCTTCAGAATAACTTGGATTAATATGCAGACCAGCTTTCATACCTGAGCTTCCTGAGGTGCTTTCAATATCCAGCTCAGTCAGCATCTTCCCTGCAGGTAGCTGAACTCAGGTTGTCTGAAGCATCATCTCAGCTCAACTGAATTCAGGTTGCTACAAGCATAATTTCTCTTCATAGCAGATAATGTAATAGCCCTTTAGGAAAGACCTGTTTGTCCAACTACAGTCAAATGATACTGCCTTTCCTAAGAGACAGGAAAGATGCACAAACCAGTCAAGAGTCTTAGGTCCTTTTTATGCACTGCAGATTTTTCCAAATACAGAACAAAATCAGTTTTTCCTCAGGATATTCTTCCAGACTCAGTTGTCAGAATTGAAATAGAATCGAACCACCCTGGTGTAGCAGAGACAGGGCACCACTATCCTTCCCTGTTTCCCTCCTGTGTCAACACACAATCTTAGTGGGAGACAAAATAAGCATCATGGGTTCACCTTTAAGAAAGGAAGCTGGCCTCAAAGCTGTTATGGCTCCCAGTGTACCTGGCAAGATATTAATGAGAACCTTCTCCTAGGCGCAAGGATGTGAAAGTGTGCTTTCAACCACAACTGGATGCTTAACTGCCCTTCTTGCCTCTGAAAATCCCCTTTACAGTGAGGAAACTTCACTGAGAATAGCAAATATTTCAGTTCCTGTTATTATTGTTTATGATTTTCCATCTTATTATTCTCAAGTCTAATCTGATCTAAATTCAGTAAAGATGTAGAGCTGTAAACATCTGCAGACTATGAGGGTAGCATTTCATTCACTCAATGATTAATACAATGTACTGTTGAACAATGTCATAATAAACAAAACATTTTTACATATTACCCTAAAATATGAACAAAGATTATTTCAAACAAAAATCCATGCAATAAAAATGTGATCTAAACTAAATAACATATCACTTTCCCTCTTCCTTTGACAGCAGTACTAAGTTCAAAGGACAAAGAAGTGTCTGTAATGGGGCAGAACACAGAGGCAGCACTGACCCAAACCCTAGAAAGATTCACTCTGCAACTGCAGCACACACAAAACTATGGCGTTTGTGGACTACCATTTGCATAACCAAAAGTCAAATACAGTCCTATCTCACTGTACTAACTCCAAGGGAATTTTTAGCTTTTTTTTTTTTTACACCAGAGGAAGGACAGATTCAGGCACAGTCACTATCAAAACTGTTTCAACACAGGTGAGAGTAAGCTCATCCACTAAGCAATATAGCAGGCCTAACCAATAGAGAGTAAAAATCATGAGGACTGTGAAAAGCAGGCAAACAGAATTCATATTCTTTAATTTCAGAAATAGTCAATACATTGATTTCAGGAGCACAGAGCAACAAGGTTTGGAACAAGAATGGAGCCCACAGCTCAAAGTTCTGGGAACAGTTTTAGTATTCAAGTGTGACAGGCAACAGAGAAGCTTAAGCTAAGCTTGAAAGAAAAAAAACCTCTATCAACTTAAATCCTGCCTCCTATTGACTTAGGAAAAATGTATATTGGTGGAAGAGAGGACTTGCAGTATAGACTGAAATAAGCAGAATAAGTCTTGCATTAAATCATCCTGTTATTTTAAGAAAAGGTTAATTTGTAAAACAAATTGAGCTTCATTAGGGACTAATTGACTGGAAAATTTTCTTTTAAAATGTCTTCTAATTATACAGGTGAAAAAAATCTTTTCAAAGCACTTTTATAATTAAAAATCATCCTTGATCAATTTCTCCTAACATTCAGTCAAGAAAAAAGTACTACAGGAACGTTTAGACAAGAATTGAGCACCATAGTCCACACCACTGCAATAAATACAACAGGATAAATACATTGGTAAGAAAATGTCTGTGGCTGCTGAGAATTTCTACAAAGAAATCCATAAGCAAGTTTAAACCATTGGAAGAAAATACTAGATTTTCTATGCTGGGTCTGCAGTGATTCAGAGATTTAATTCCCTTTTCACAACTTGAAAATGAATGCCAAAAGCAACAAGACTTAATAGGAAACACCCTCTTCCAAAAGCTGCATGAGACTCCCATGTCTCCCAGTGCCCTGTGGCACTGAATAGGCATATCTTGCTTGGGATTTAAGCTTGGCTTAGCAGATTCACAGCAGTTAGCCCACGTTTTCTTGTTTGGAAGCACTTCTGGAGTAAAACTTGCACATGAGAACAGAATGCTTTCATTCTCAGAGCTTCAAGCACTACTCCCACGGCCTGAGTGAGGCTGCTTCTTCCCTGCTTGGCACTTTGCTTAGTGTCTCTCAAGAGTAGGCCAAATATAATGCTCTGAATAGCTCACCTGATGAATCCTCTTTTATTTCTTTATCCAGTTAGGACTTTGTTTTCTAGAAAATTTTCACTAGTACTTTCACTTGAAATTGCATAGCAGTATATTAGGGGTTTATTTCTACTCCATGACTACAGAAATAATATTCGTAGCTAACCCATACTGTAAAAGTATGTTCCACTGATTCCTATTTGTTTCAGCACTGAGACATTACAGATTCCAAAAGATTTTGTCAGTATCTACAGATGCTGTTTTATATCATCAGTTGTACAAAGAATTTTCCTGCCTGAATTTTGAAATTCTTTCTTGCATCATTAGCCTCCTTCTGCAATATCGACTGCAGAACAAACTTGTGCCGTCTTGATAAGAACTGCAGTTTGCTTTACACTTGGAGCTTAGAAAGAATGGAGGGGTGGGGGGGAAGGGTGAACTCACCCAAAATGCACAAAGAAGAAGAAAATTCTATGTAGTAATTGTCAATAACAGACCTAAGGAACTAATCCTCTGTCAAGACCAAATGTTAGATTAAGAGGCAGCAGAGCTTTGGCTAGGCCCCACCCTGCTCCTAAATTAATAAATGTTAAAGCTTAAATATCAACACTCTGCTGTTTTCACTCCAATAAGAAAT
This sequence comes from Melanerpes formicivorus, assembly GCF_026170545.1. Classification (NCBI taxonomy): domain Eukaryota; kingdom Metazoa; phylum Chordata; class Aves; order Piciformes; family Picidae; genus Melanerpes; species Melanerpes formicivorus. Next base: position 44,155,997 of record NW_027142354.1, on the reverse strand, counting down.
ACAGGTTGGACTTTCTGATTTGCAAAGAAATCCTCTAGCACTGTGCTAGAAGTGTTACCAGTCTCACCCTCATTCAGTGAACCACTGCAAAGTAAACTCTTCCCTAAGCAGTGGGAACTTCAATGTGGGCAGAGTCCCCTCCATGTGTTATAAACAAAAGGCATAGACGGAACCCAGAAAAGAGCTGCTGAGTACTCACTAGCTCTGGAAAAGAAAGGGCCACAGTTCCAGCCTCCAAAAGATCGGAACAACAAGAGGACAAAATATAAATACTCAGTATAACAAAGGACAGAAGAAACAGGGAACATGCAAGGTTGTATGTGCAGTGATTAGCATTAGGTGTTCTTTGCATGGAAAGAAGATCTTGTTGGATGCTCAGGACCTGCCACAAAACATGCACAATTATTTTCAAGGCAGACAAGAAAAGGCCAGCAATCTCTTTTCTTTTCTTTTCCTGACACTCCTTTGTCAATGTAGACTGTATGTTAGTCTGTAAAGAGAATTATGTGTTTTCCTTCATACATAAAAAGCCTTTTCGTCTCTCTTTTTGTCTACTAATTAAAAAAAAAAGTAATAATGATGATGAATAATGGTTCCAAGTTTACCCACATGGGTGAATCTATTTTCAGACTTGAAAAGTGACTGTGTAGATTCAGGCACAGCATGCAGTGCTTATCCACAATGAATCCATCTAGTTTATTTTGGAATGTGACCTCATTCTAGTTTAATTAATTAAATCAAAGTCTGTAAGTCAAAGCAGTATCTGCATGCATTTGATTGTCAAAAAATATCTAGGAGATGCTAGTTTGCTGCTGATCACATAATGTAGCTAGTACTTACTTTGGCATATTCCATATCTGTTAGATTTTACATATCTTTTACATATCTTGTCTGCAGCAATTATTTCTGAGATATTTAGCTTTTAATCACTCCACTGAATTCACAATTACTGTCAAATGAAAGGAAATATGAAGAGATTCACAGAAAATCTGGATCTAATTCTATTTTTTATTTTTCTGACTGAATTTAAATAAATAACTGAATGACAAAGATTAGGAAAAAAACCGAAAAAATTAAGCATTGGGTACAATATTAGGTAACCACCTTGAAATATAATTGTGTCACCTTCATGATTTGTGAGAACAACATTATATTCGACTTTGCTTATACAAACCTGAAATACAATTTGAGTATTAGTCTTTGTTCACTCTCTTTCTGGTGTAAAAATTCTAAAGGAAATCCTGTAGCTGCAGGATTCTGATCCTTCTGATATGCCTTTTTTTCTTTTCTTTTTTTAAGCTTGTTATTTGCATTGGCTCTTTGTCAGGGCTTACCTGCCAGGATGAATGAAAACTAGTTACAGGAACAAAGCACAAACCTGGCCAGAGGAGAGGGCAAAATTACAGCAGCTTGGAATTAGTTTAGCTTAAGACGCAATGAATCTTTACCCCCAAAATAAGGCTCATATAATGTAAAATTTATCCCTGCCATAGTAGTGTGAAGCAAGTCCTTGGATAAAACAAAAGTTTCTAGTATAGTTTTAGGGTAAATAAGTAAAGTGTGTTTTTAAGTTAAATGATTTATTGTTTTCCTTGTTTTTGGTTTGGTTTTTTGGTTTTTTTTAGTTTTTTTTTTTGTTTTGTTTTGTTTTTTTTTGTGGGTGGGTTTGGTTATTTTTCAATTACACCTTTTACAAACATTTGGGGATTTTTGGATACTGTGAAAAACTTCTTGTCTTCACACTTGATTTTAACCTACCTTGAGTCAAGGGTGACTCCAAAAGGATTAGGTAAACCTGAGATGTTCCTCACCCTAGGGTGTAGAGACAACAAACACGAGGACAGTGCTACATCAAGGAGCCAAATGGTGGGTTTCCTAGTGGGGTTTCTGAAATATCAATGTGCTCTTAACAATATTTAATGGAGAATAGAAAATAAAGTCTATAGAAGCATCCTAAAGTGCAGGCTAAAACAAAGATCAAGAAAGAGGGAATCATGTCCAGCTGTCAAGAGGCATCAGAATGAAAACCTTTCTCAAAGCAGGATATTGCAGAGAACACTTGAACACCAAGGGCATCCTGGGGCAAGTAAAACTTGATTTTTTGTCTGTAATACATGTAACATAAGGAATGTTTTACCCATATGAGCACTAATATAAGGAACATTGTTCTAAAAAACTGGAAGTGCATGAATTTGCAGAATAAAACTGCAGAATAGGAAAAGCTGGTGCAGTAAAAGGCCATTGCCTAAGTGAAAAGCTAGAATAGTATGAACTGAGAAATGTCTCTGTGAAAGACAGCTAAAACAAGTAGTTTCACTTACTTAAAAGATATCTAGAAATCAATCAAGTGGCCTATAACAAGCAGGGTGCTCTACAGGGCTAAATGGCACTTAAATTATGCTAGATAAGCTGCTGGGAAAGCCTTTGTCCCTAAAAGAATGGCCTCAGGTTGGGACAATTGAGAGTTGTATAAATTAGTCCATGATACAGAAACCTGGAAGTCTTGGAAGTTGACTGACCCAGAGGCAAAGCAGCTCATCCAAGAGACCATGGGATTTTGTAAGACTCTATTCATCGTGTAACAAAGGATTATGTAAGCGAGGAATAAAAGAGGTTTATTTGAAGAACAGAATAACAGGCAATGATCACAGAGGTCTTCCTTTAAATTTGAAAGAGAGATTCTGTTTTCAGCCTCTCATGCTTAGGGACTACAGTAGCTTTACCACTTGCTTAAAAAGGATTTATTAAGAAAGGGTAGAATCTCCCAGAGCTGCACTCCCATAAACTCCAGAACTTCAAGAAACAAACCAGATTAGTTTCACCGTATGGTATCCCTTCTAAAAATTGGCTAAGGCATAGAATAATGAAAAACCTTATTCAGAGTCAGAAAATAAGACACAGAATCAACCTATTATCCCTCTGTTACTTATTCTTCATCCATTTACATACCCCAGAATTAAAGACATCCCTTTTCCCAGGGCATTGCAATGCAGCTGAGATTTAGCTCATTATTCACTGCAATTCCTAAATATGATACGGTTTGCTACTTAATATAATTATTTATCTTGATGGTAAAGCTAACTCTGGGTGAGCCATGGGCTACAGATACAGCCATTGGACCAGACTTCAGAAATTTCTATGGCTTCATTTTTACTACAGCTATCTCTGAGTCTTGGCTGATATTCAACTTTGTCTTAAAAAGAGAGTATTTTCAAGCATATGCTTATTTTTCTTTCTTTTTTGTCTACATATACATATAAAAATAACATGTGAAACCACATGTTAAGAACTTGTGATGTCAATGAACACTTTCCAGTAGAATCATAGAATAACAGAATGGCTTAGGTTTGAAGAGACCTTAGAAACCACCTACTCCAACCTTCCCACCATGGGCAGGGACACCTCTCAACTAGACTCAGATGCCCAAGGCCTCATCCAACCTGGCCTTGGACACCTTCAGGGAAGAGGCATCCACAACCTCCCTGGGCAACCCATTCCAGAGTCTTACCACCCTCATACTGAAGAACTTCTTCCTAAGACCCAGTCCAAACCTACTCTCCCTGAGCTTAATACCATTCCCCCTTGTCCTGTCTGTAGATACCCTAATGAAAAGTCCCTCTCCAGTCTTCCTGTAATATCCCTTCAGATATTGGAAGGCAGCTCTAAGGTCCCCATTGAATTTTCTCTCCTATAGGCTGAACAATCCAGCTCTCTCAGCCTATCCTCAGAGCAGAGGTGTTCCAGCCACTTTAAAGGTATATTGCCATTTCTGTTCTCTTTTACACAAACATAATTTCTAAATTATAAAAACAAATCAGCCTGTTGAGCCAAAAGATCAACTGGAATGAAATGAAGGGACTTGTAAGAAGAGCTTATATTGTGGGAAGTGCTCTGAATTTGCTGCTTTCTGATCTCCACTGCAACTTCACACCTGACATTTTACACTACACCTGAAATATAGAGCTAGAATTACAGGAAAATGGTAATAAAACATGTTGAACTTTTCGGTTAATCTCTTAGCTTTCACTTTCTTTCACCACAGATTCTCCAAATGACAGATGGACAACTGCCAGAGGCAGATCCTTTTTGTAAAGGTCACAATTAGCTTCCTTTCTCTTAAATTAGTAGAAGGTGGTTACATAGTCTCCAAGATCAAGACAATGCCAAGTGTTCACGACACAAACCAGGCAGAAGTTATAAATCAACTGCACAAGACTTATTTTTAGTAAATACACAATGATGAAGCTAAATTTGCCTAGATAAATAGTGATTATATAGGGTATAAGCCCTTTTTTTGATGCATGCAAGCAAGTTTCATTAATATTAATGAAGCTGCATATGCCTTCAGAAGACACAATCATTGTTCACTGAACAAGACGCTCTACCTAGTCCTCAAACATAAAGATACAAAGACAGTAATCACTTATTAGCTCATTGCATAAAGACTGATGGAAATAAAGTACTGCTATTTTAGCAGCCTTCTGATGGAATGCCCTGATTGTAATCTCCTAAAACAGTGTCCCTTGCAACCATTTCAAAGCAGTTAAAAATCTTACTGGCGTATTCAAAGTACTTGCTGCTGGTGGGGCTTGCTGTCACTAAGAGACCAATGAAGTGATTTGCATTTGGAGTGTGATTGTGAAGCAGCAACATAATACACTGTGATTAGGGGACTGAGTGAACCACTTCTAAGGAGAAAGAGGACAGGATTAAAACAAAATTTAGGATTTATTTTAGGTTCCCTTTTTCTACTGCAAACACCATTGCCCCCAAAAGTCTGGGAGTTCACTATTGCATGCCCAGCTCAATTGCACAGCTAAACTGATGGGAATGTAGACCCTCTGCTAAACTTGACAGATCTACATTGATTACATCACTGACAGTCTGGATGTAATAGCAGGCTCCTAGCTGGTATGTGTTGTGAGTCAAGTGGCATGGAAGCTACTTAACTTTTGTTTGACAGTACAATTCAGCTTTAGAAATAATTATTTGGGGTTTTTTTGATGATGCTGAGGGCATATCCTTGTGAATGAAACTGGTTTCACAGAAAAAAAAACAAACCAAAACATGGTAGAGACTTGACTTTGTATGTAAAGAAAATTTAGTTTCACACTTCAACAAAGAACAAACCCATTGCTCAGAAAGGCAAAGGTACAAAATTAAGGAACCAACACTTCCAAATCTGTTGGCAACTCCAAATTATTCTCACTCTCTGAAGCAAGATGGAGAAGGGTAGAAGCTTTTTGCCGTTTTGACACAAAATGCACCACTCTTATCTAGGTTGGGAAGTTTCTAGCTCAATTCTCAGTGTGTTTTCCAAATGGCATTTAGTTCTTCAGCAACTTGTCCTGACAGCACAGACCATCTCCTGAAAGACTCTTTTCTCTGCCTCCTCCTCCCTTTCAACCAGTGTTTTATGGAAATTATCCTTCAGAATATAAAAGTACATTGATAGCCACATTGACTGCTTCTGTATCCCTTCGTATGATTTTTTTTCTTGCCTCCTTCTCATAATCTCTTAAGACCAACCATAGTCTACTATTTTCCATTCAGGATGTATAAGAAATAGTGTCCTACTCTGTTTTGTGCTCACACTGGGTTTGAAACTCCTAGTTGCTGAATAAAGTGGTATTCTGCATCAAGCTAAGGTTCTCAGTCTCTTTCTGAACATGGAGACTAAAAAAAAAAAAAGATAGTCATAATTGAGATGACCAACCTGTAAGAGCTTCTTGGACCTCAGTCTACCATAGAAATCACTGCCTTGAAACAGTATCATAGTATCAGCCAGGGTTGGAAGGGACCACAAGGATCATCTAGTTCCAACCCCCCTGCCATGGGCAGGGACACCCCACACTAGATCAGGCTGGACAGAGCCTCATCCAGCCTGGGCTTAAACACCTCCAGGGACAGCACCCCAACCACCTCCCTGGACAACCCATTCCAGAGCTTCACCACTCTCATGGTGAAGAACTTCCTCCTCATGTCCAGCCTGAATCTCCCCACCTCCACCTTCATTCCATTCCCCCTAGTCCTATCACTACCTGAGATCCTGAGGAGTCCCTCTCCTGCCTTCTTGTAGGCCCCCTTCAGATACTGGAAGACCACAATTGGGTGACCTCAGAGCCTTCCCTTCTCCAGACTGAACAGCCCCAACTCTTTCAGTCTGTCCTCACAGGAGAGGTGCTCCATCCCTCTGATCATCCTCGTGGCCCTTCTCTAGACACACTCCAGCACGTCCATATCCCTCTTGAAATAGGGGCTCCAGAACTGGACACAGTACTCCAGGTGGGGTCTCACCAGAGCTGAATAGAGGGGGAGAATCACCTCCCTTGACCTGTGCCAAAGAGGTGGTTCATAACTAATGTGACAGTAAATTAGTAACTTAATGCAAATAGAAAATCTCATCATTTGCTTTCATCTTCACAGAACTAGATCACTATGATTCTTAACTGGCCCCTTAACATCTTTTACTTGTTTTCCCTGTATCAGCATTGTTGACACTGAAATTTGAATTAAGCAATTCTGTGTTTCCAGCAGCGTAGGATTTTTAGCTATTCATTACTCTTAATGCTACAGAGTAGAATTTGATTAATTCTTCTATTTCATTTATTTAAACACACTAGAAGCCTTAGAGATATTGAAAAAAAAAATTGGCAACAAACTGCTTTGGAAAAATAATGACAGCAGAATGTAACTGATTCCTGTGGCTTTTTGGATTAAATACTGTTTTTTACTTTGGAATATCTGAGCATGAAAACACCACCAGAATCTCCCACAATTATTCCAAAAATGATTCAAAACAGAAAGAAAATGGCAAGGAAGCAGCACTGGCCTCAGGTGCATTAACACTAGAGTTGTCTGAAGCTTTTATTATCAAAATTAAAAATATCTAAAATGCAAAAATTGGAAATCTTGTCATTTCATCAGAAAGTATCTAGATGGATGCTTCTGAATGTTATTCCTTGGATATACTAGCTACTAAATTCAATCTTCCTCCTGTCTGAATTTTGGACTGAGTATTTTGTCAGTCTTTGCATAGATATCTATAAAAATGTCAGTTTGGCAAACTGGATTATGAAATAAGACATTCCTCTCAACTAAGCCACCTCTCATCAAATGTTCAAAGACCGTCAAAACTGGTCCCTTAGACGTGAGGCTTCTTCAAACCATTTGTGCAATATCTCCTAGCCATTGGAATAATTTCCAAATTTGGATTTGCAACAATCTTTTTATTTACTCTTTCCTCCTTCAGAGTGTCACTTTTGATGAGTAAGTATTTTGCTACAGAAAAGTACACACCAGAATATAGCAGCCTACCTCTGCTTATCCATGATCTTGTAAGGAGCAGAAATCCATATCTGAGCCTGTTTCACTTAGAATTTTTAAGAAGTTCCAACCAGGCAGAGCATACCTACTGATCTGAAAGCCAGCTCCTGTTAGAGTGAAATGCTGTGCAACTTCTAATAGAAATCCTGAATTAACAGACAACGTATTTGTGAAAATCCTGCGGCTGCATTTGCCCTGCCTGAAATGTAGGTGCTTGCTCTAAAGCTTGCTCTAAATGGATTGCCACCAATTATCACAGAATGTTAGGGGTCGGAAGGGACCTCAAAAGATCATCTAGTCCAACCCCCCTGCCAGAGCAGGATCACCTAGAGCAGATCACACAGGAATGCATCCAGGCAGGTTTTGAATATCTCCAGAGGAGATTCCACAACCCCCATGGGCAGCCTGTTCCAGTGTTCCATCACCCTCAGAGGGAAAATTTTTTTCCTCATGTTCACGTGGAATTTCCTATGCCTCAAATTCCATCCACTGCCCCTTGTCCTGTCATTGGACATCACTGAGAAAACCCTGGCTCCATCCTCTTGGCACTCACCCCTTACATATTTATAAACATTAATGAGGTCACCTCTCAGTCGACTCCAAGCTAAAGAGCTCAGCCTCTCCTCATAAGGAAGATATTCCACTCCCTTAATCATTTTTGTGGCTCTGTGCTGGACTCTTTCAAGCAGTTCCCTGAGGTTTTTCTTAAACTGAGGGGCCCAGAACTGGACATAATATTCCAGATGTGCCTTTACCAAGGCAGACTAGAGGGAGAGAACTTCTCTTGACATACTAACCACATCCCTTCCAATACACCCCAGAATAGTGTTGGCCTTCTTGGCCACAAGAGCACATTGCTGGCTCATGGTCAGCCTTCCATCCACTAGGACCCCAAGGTCCCTTTTCCCTTCACTGGTCTCCAACAGGTCAGTCCCCAACCTACACTGATCCATGGGGTGGTTCTTTTCCAGAATCAAGACTCTAAGCTTGCCCTTGTTGAACTTCATTAAATTTCTCCCTGGCCAACTCTCAAGCCTAAGTCTTGCTGAATGGCAACACAACCTTCAGGTGTGTCAGCCACTCCACCCAGTTTTTTGCTGTCAGCAAAGCTGCTGAAGTGTTCCCTGTTCCCTTATCCAGTTCATCAATGAATATATTGAATAGTACTGGTCCCAGTACCAACCCCTGAGGGACTCCACTAGACACAGGCCTCCAACTGGACTCTGTCCCATTGACCACAACTCTCTGACTTCTTTTCTTCAACCAGGTCACAATCCACCTCACTACCTGATCATCCAGATCACACTGTCTCCCACAGCATCCTTGCAGCTGAACTGAGGAAGTGTCAAATGCTTTACTGAAATCAAGATAAACCACATCCACTGCACTACCATCATCTATCCACCTCATAAAAGCTATCAGGTTGGTCCCCTTGGTAAAACCATGTTGACTGTTCCTAATGATCCTCTTGTTCTTGATATGCTTAAGGACAGCACCAAGGATAAGTTGTTCCATTACCTTTTCAAGGATAGAGGTGAGGCTTACTGGTCTATAGTTACCTGGGTCGTTCTTCTTACCCTTTTTGAACACTGGAGTGACATTTGCACTCCTCCAGTCCCCAGGCACCTGTCCTGTCCACCATGACTTACCAATGATGGTGAAGAGTGATGTGGCAATGACCTCCGCCAGCTCCCTCAGCACCTGTGGGTGCATCCCATCAGGACCCATGGATTTATGGATGCCTAGATTACTTAAGTGTTCCCTATCCCAGTCCTCGTCAACCAAGGAAAACTCCTCCATTATTCTGACATCCTCTGGGGGCTCAGGGGTCTAGGGCTCCTGCAGACAATCTCCAGCAGTATAGATGGAGACATAGAAGGCATTTAGTCACTCTGCCTTCTTTGTATCCTCTGTCACCAAGGCACCCACCTCATTCAGCAGTGGGCCTGCATTGCCTCTTGTGTTAAATATTCCTGCAATGTATTTGAAGAAGCCCCTTCTGTTGTCCTTGACCTTCCTCACAAGATTGAATTCCAAGGTGACCTTAGCTTTCCTAGTTGTCTCCCTACTACTATTTTTAGCATATGCCAACCATTTTAATTCTAAATATAATCTGAACTATTCTTTCTATATAACCTTCTGCAGTTATCTGTATTTAGGAAACACTGTCTCAACCAATCATTTTCAGTGTTTAAGATGAAGCAGTCCAATTCCTGTGCAGTTCTAACCACAGAAATATCTTCATCCTTCTGATCTGATAACTTTTTTCTGCAAGATGCAGGAGAACCTGGCAGTGATCCAATGATATACACAAACTCCAACATAACTTCTGATAGATGAGTAACTCTATGAAAGCCAAAGACTATTTATATGCTTATAGTTAGGCAGAGTACAAGCCTTTAAAGGTTTCAAAGGCTCCTAATTGAATAGCTGTACTGCCATGCATAATACCCTCAAAATGGGAATATTCATTTTCATGAGGACTCTCCACAGAACTAAAAGTTTACAGAAGGAGACTGCTTGCTCTCACGGATTTTATTTGTATACTGTGAATAATGTCTATTAATAATACACTCTTCTTAGTGTGACTCATACAGAAATAAGAACTTCTTGTAGTAATCAAGGACTGCAGAATCAGGTCCTTCCTTTTGTTGTGTTCTATTAGCAGATGAACACTAGAGAAAGAAATAACTTGTTTTCTAAACCACTGGGGAATGCGATAGCCTTTCTTTTTAACCTTGCATTTATTCACTTTGACGTTGAGTGTATATAAGATTAAGAATTGCTCAATCTCTTGACTATTAAGATTTGCCTGCTTGTAGCTGATGATTCATGGCTTATTGTTTCTCTAATAGGTCACAGTTAATTGGTACAGTGAAGAATTAAAGATTAAATGTCGAAACGTAACACAGTCAGAATTTTTGTTTTTAAGACAAAGAATAGAAAATATCTGCAGATGAAAACCCACTGCCTAAATAACCTTACACAATATCTACACAGCTACAATATCAACCTTTATACCATTGCACAAGCAAGAATGCTTTTAAATAAGGCAGTTTCCATTTTACAGCATCCCATAACTTGCAATCAGCAGCTCTTTAATAAAACTGAAATAAGCACCTCACATTCAATGGGTATTTCATCTATTCTTTTGCACAAGCAAAAATAAGATTCACATTAAACTGAAAATTGGGTCATGCTTCAGCACACAGTAATTTGACCTAAAGATAACATTTCTATCCCATAGCTGTAAGATGTGCTTTTCAGACAATGAAAACATCTAAGAACTACAATTTTAGATAGTTTGTATAATGTAAAAATGTCTGTTACACTCCTGGTATCCAAAAATATAATTAAACCTTTCAGTCTTGGCTGTATGTGGCACCATGCTCCTACAGAAGAGACAGCAGTATTGTAGCATGGCACAATGCTAGGGTAAGAGAGCACAACAGGAAAAATGACATGTCTGATTTCATCTGATGGTTTATTTCTTACTAATAATCTGCAGCAAACCTGAATTACAGTTCATCGGAGGTAAGGCAAGTGTTTATTGGTGCCTGACTGCACCTGGAGAAAAGTCCTCAGTTCTTTGATCATGGCAAGCTTTGCAGCACCCTGAAGGCATGTTTCACTCAGATCAGGTAGATCAGTGAGTACTCATATCAAGAAACAAAACACAGGTCATTTACTAGGTACCAATTACACTGGGTTGCAAGCCAGTCACTGACGTATGTAGAGAAGAAGAAAAACTTAAGACAAATTAAAACGAGGAAATGGGAAAAAAACTCCAAACCACAAACCAACAAACTTTAAAAGTCTGAGGATAAAGGTGCAAAGAGAAATAAGAGGGGGGAAAAAAAATCCCAAACCAACCCAACAAACCACCACACACACAAAACACCCCACCCAAACACAGATATTACAGAAAAGGACAATGTTAACATTGTTTAGATACCTTTGCTGTCACCTTCCATTTACTATTTTCAGCATTTAAAACAAATACGTCACACCCAGCTCTTCCAGTTGCAAAGCTTAACAAAGCACAGAGCCCGCTGTCCATAAATATCAACATAGAGCCATATCTTATTAAAATGATAACTTCCTGACAGCCCAGCCTCCCTCTGCAGCCTAGCAATGAGTGAGTTGGACACCACCTGACAGTTCAGCCTTAGATAAATATTTCAAACATATCATGCAAGAGATGCACAGATCAACCCCCACCTCCAAGAAACCAGTGGCGTGAGACAGAAAGTCATTTTGAACTGATGCATCAGAGCAGAACACAACCAGCAGTTTTTGTCAGGCTTTTTTGGGGGGGAAGGAGGGGTGTGTTACTTTATTTTAACCTGTGTAGAGTGATTAAAGGCAAGACACTGACCTGTGGACACCTCAGCTCTAGAGCACACCTTGGCACACAAATACATGCAGTAAATTCTGGTTACGATGCTCTGACAGAGTTAACACTTTACATTGTTTAGAAAACCACTGTGAAATGGCTTCATAAAAAACCCCTTCATCTTTTTGAGATCCTCTTGCTTCCCTACAAACTGGGAACATACTGAAAAATGGGAGTCACAGACTAATACACTTCCTATGCTTCTCATTAGGTTTGAAGTCCATGAAATAAGCAAATGAATTGGCTTTTCAACACCTCTTTGAGAAAAGGAACTCATTTACAGATTTGGAAAATGGGTAGCTTCACAGTTACATAATGTGAACCAGTCAGTAACAAGTCTGCCAACAGAGAATTAAAGCTATTGGAACATTTTCCAGAAATGGTGGAATATGCTTTGCCCAAAATTTACCTTGGACCAATGCCTCTTTAGAGCTGAGTAATCAGAGCAAAACTATGCTCAACAAGGCTGAAAAATCAAGCTTTCATGCACGATGACAGGAAAATAAAAAGCCTCAGCCACACATATTTACTCACCTAAACAGATGAATTTGTGTCAGTATTTGGTAGAACACACCATCAAATTTTAGGACAGCAAAGAATCATGGACTAAGATAAGTCTGTAGGCCAAAACACTCTCATAATGGGTTATCACATACTGAATCTTGGGGTTGATCATACAATTTTAGACATTCTAAATAATGACATCCAGCTCGTTGGTTACGCCCAGGGTAAAGACTCCATCAACCTTCTCCCCATCTCTGCACACAGCACGTGACTGTGAACTCTGACACTAGAACTGAACACAGCCTTCTGCACATCAAATTTAACCTGCTGAAAAGCTCATGTCAGAGAAGATGCAGCAAATATGCACCCTGGCAGAAGGTTATGTGAGGACACATCTACTTCCCAACTTGGTTAGGCTGCCCCTGAGCTACTATCTCACATGCTATTGCTTATGTCATTGTGCCTGGAACTAGATTAGGAATCTCTGTGCTTTACTCCAGAGAGAGATGTCGCAGAATCACAGAATCACCAAGGTTGGAAGAGACCTCAAAGATCATCAAGTCCAACCTGTCACCACAGACCTCATGACTAAACCATGGCACCAAGTGCCACGTCCAGTCCCCTCTGAACACCTCCAGGGATGGTGAGTCCACCACCTCCCTGGGCAGCCCATTCCAGTGGCTAATGACTCTCTCAGTGAAGAACTTTCTCCTCACCTCAGTATCCAAAATAAAAAGTAGTCATGTACATTTATATTGCATAAATTAGGGTATTGCACTGTCAATAAAACAAACCATGAAGTTACAACTTAAAAAAAAAAAAAAGAGAACTGAGGCTAATTATCTGTATTTAAGCATGTGAAGATCTTACTGAGTCTACAAGGTTGAGATCTTGTTCCCTAATCAAGTGCATCAAAGGCATTCCCCAAGGCTCACAGCAAAACAGCAGAACATCCATACAAATAATTTTGATTCAAGAAAGACCCTGAAGTGCAGTGAGTTTTCCTCTCCCCTTTGTCCTCCTGCTACACAGCACTGTGATCCTGAAGGTGTATAGTTCTATCTCATCAGGCTTTGCAGATTCACAGCAACATTCTGAAAGAATTCTTCATTTTTATTCTGCTTTAATTATTAAGAGGGCCAGAATCTGCCCTGATTCACCACCTCTTGAACATCATTGACTTCAGAGTGTAAATTACATCAGGTTTTGGCCATCATTTGGCAAGCACTATATAATTTAATGCTCCTCAACCTTCAGAATGATTGAAGGACTTAATTTACTAATAATTAACTGCAGGAAGTCTCTTTAAGGGGTGATACAAAGTTTAGTTCTAGTTTAAGGGGCTAATATGTAATATACAAGCAGTTGCATACAAGCCATACACTTTCAACCCTTTGTTCTCACTCTGATTATGGTTCTCCCCCTCCTCCTTGTTACTGTCTCAAAAGTCACACTGTGAAATTGTAGCTGCCATAAATTCTTAATATAATATTTAACTGTGCAATGCTGTCAGAATTCTGGTTTTCATACTTTTTAAAATCAACATTTGACTCACAGATTTTCTTGTGTCAAAAAAAAAAAAGTATGTAATTTGATGTTGCAATCATAACAAATGCACAGTAACTTGCAGAAAATAACAAGGAGTTCTTGTACCCTTCTACTTTTCTCTTTGAAAAAGGAAAGATGCATAACATTATTCCCAGTGGGGGGGGGAAAGTGTCACTGTGAGTAGCAGTCAAGGTTTATTAGAAATTTGATTCAGAGTTTTTGACCTCTGTATCCCCCCCCCCCCCTTTATTTTTTCCCCAGAGAGAGAGCATCAAATAAAAAGATAAATAAGATAATCTCTATTTTCTTTCAGTTATCATCATTCTATGGAATAATCATTTAAACATAGACCGCTCCTAACAGCAATAATCAGCTGGTACAATCAATGCTTGATTTTTAAAACTTTACTCCCTAACTTAATAAGCACAATTTTGCTGTGCCTATTTCCAGAAGAATTAATAGCACTCAGCTGGATCTAGCAACTTTCAGATCTGGCACTTAAGACAGGAAAGTATTACCAGTACTACACAGAGCTTGAAACTTGCAGAGAACTGCTAAGACAACTGGGGTATGTAAAAAATGACATCTAAAAAGCAGTTACCTGAAACACAGGCTCCACAGAGCTGAATTTAAAGTTTCTGTAATTTATTTATATTTTTTTCTTTTTTTTTTTCTTTCTTTATGCAAAAGCTACTTTTACTTCTCAGGAACGAAAAACACATCTCAGAAGTCTTCCTTAGAGCCTATGAAGCCTTTTGCCACTAGGTATGTTGGTATTACATTATGCTAACAGCAAAAGGAAGTACAGGCTTGGAAGCTGGTCAAACATTTAAGCATGAGAAGCCTGAGTTACACTGCAGAATAAAACATAGTGAAAACATTCATTTGATTTGAATTATGCTTCACATGGAATAAAACAACAGATAAAGATGTGTACTGCTTTTGGCTGAGACAGAGTTAATTTTCTTTATAACAGCTAGCATGGTGCTGTGTTTTTAACCTGTGACTTAGGTAGCGTTAGTTACACAGGGTGGTTTCAGCTTTTGCTCAACAGCAACAAGTAGACTGGTGAAGGATCAGAAGCTGGGAGGAGACACAAAGGGGACAGTTGGTTGCAGCTGACCAAAGGGATGTTCCGTACTATATGATATTGTGCTCAGCAACAAAAGTCGGGGAATGAAGGAAGGAAAGGAATATTATGGCATTTATCTTCCCAAGTAACTGTTCCATGTTATGAAGAGGAAACAGCTAAACATCTGCCTGCTGACAGAAAGCAGTGAATCAATTCCTTATTTTTCACTGCATGGACACACAGCCTTGTTTTTACTTAAACTGCCTTTACCTCAGCCCACAATTCCCCATGCTGCTTAGGGGCTGTGAGCCAGCAGCTGTGAGGGACTAAGCTGTCTACCCAGGTTAACCCACACCAGAATGTCACAAGGCTTTAATTCAGTA
The DNA here is from genome assembly GCF_026170545.1 of Melanerpes formicivorus. Lineage (NCBI taxonomy): Eukaryota > Metazoa > Chordata > Aves > Piciformes > Picidae > Melanerpes > Melanerpes formicivorus. Next base: position 44,140,768 of record NW_027142354.1, on the reverse strand, counting down.
ACACTTTAACTACCATTAAAATCTTTTAAGTCTATGAAGCTACTCGTAAGAGTTTGGGGGTATAAAGGCACACAACTCTATAGGCAAGCTTCCCAGTTCTTTATTTTCTCATCAGAACTGAAGATTTAAGAAAATGGAAAAAATCCAACACCCTACAGTTGTATCCAAAGCATTGGGAACCTTTCCAAAGTCGTTCTACTGGGGAGAAAATGAAACATGGAGCTTTAAAAAAGCAGACTATGTGCTGGCTGAAAAGTTCCGGCCCATCAAGTAAATACATGATTTCTTAATTCCTCTGTGGTTTTGAAGTACATGGAAAACCCATGTGGGAAGATCTCAGATGAAGGAAAAGAGAGCAACAATTTACACACCTGAGGAAAAAACCAATATTTTTCCTCTGCTAATCTACATACAAGCACAGAATTCTTGAAAAGACTTTATTACATCCTGTTTAATAATCTTATTGAGCAAATAGTTAAATCTCTTCAACTATAGTGCATAGAAACAGTAACTTCTTTTTGGTATTTTTTTAAACTTAATCTTTTAACTTTTGCATTCCAAAACGGTTTGCATCATCCTGCAAACCATCATTCATACTTCATTCTCATCCTTGCCTCCAGCATTCTCTACAAAAAAAATTATGCATCCTGAAAAACTGTGGCAAATATACGACAACTTTTTTCAATGTTTACAGTAAATTTGGAGACAAGTTGAATTTTATTTTGTTCTGGGGTAAATTTCAGGATTGCTACCAGACTGAGGTTTGAGCCTTAAGGCAGTAGGAACTGTTGAAACACACTATGCTGAAAAACCCCAACAAAACAAAAAGCAAACAAAACAACTACCAAAGGGGGGCAACCCACAAACAAACAAACCACCCCCCCCCCCCCGAGAAAAAACCAACCGACCAAAAAACCACCCCAAAAAACAGCAGAGCTATAAACAGGTGAAAAAGTTCCCCAAATGAATTGCAACTCAAAGGAAGGCTTTGAGAACTAGCTGAAGGTTACACAACCCACCATGAGTAGGGAGAGGATTTAAAATTATATTCATAAAGTTGTCTTGTACCAAATCCATAATCTTTTATGTGGAAACACGAAAGAAAAACCCTGCACAGTCATTTTGGTTTACTTCATCTCTTCTTACCAGGGACACAAAACCCAGGGATGCAATACATCACTTTGTCTAGTGCCTTCAGCTGAGTCCTGACTTTCCTATCCTTCCATAGAGAAGCCCCCCACTCATGCTTATTTCTGTCCCCCATCATAAAGAAACTAGTGAAAACAGGCTTTGCAAAACTGTAAGCAGACCAATATCCCACCTGCCTGTAGCAGAGTTTAATGCAAGAAACCAAGAAATTATTGTAAAAATACTTTTTCATACTCAGATAAGCTTTGTTGTAACAGAGCCAAATAGGGAAGCAATCATGACCTTGCTGAAGCCCTGTAAAAACAGTTAATATTTGAAGCACAATAAATACAGAATTAAACCCACTTTGCACATATGGTTGGCCTCATCTTATTTATCAGTGTTCTCCAGTGAGGAGGCAGACAGTTACTATGAGTATTCAAGTGCATTCTCTTTTCACTCGACTAATTTAGCTAAAATATCCCTTGTGTCTTCAAGTAAAATAATACTTTAACTTCATGGAGTTATTCATATGCAAGTGCACATAGTGGCCCTTTCACAATATACCATACTCAATTGAATGAATACTCAGGTGAAGCAACAGGAAAAATCTATTCTACCTTCATAAACTACTTATAATTGCATTCTTGCTGTATGCTTTCTTAGCATTTTTATACAGCACATAACAGTTTTGGGTTTTTTTTTAAGTGTATGATCTAAAAATGCTTGTTTCCTTATGCAAAATCCTAAATGAAGTATACAAACACCCTATTCTAATAATGCAATGGGATTTTACCTACTGATAGCCAAACACCACTGTATCCCAGGCAGCTCTAGTCCAACCTGCAGCATGGCTTTTGAGAAGTATCAGCCTCTGCAGCTCAGTGTAGTAATGTTTCAGCACTGCACATCAGTTCTGAACTGCCTTCATCTACTGATGCACCTGTTCAAGAGAATTACTAGATACCAGTATATCAGACAAGTTGTTATGGTTTTAATTAAGTAAAGAGAAGCTTCCCTGAGGAAGTAAGAAAAAATTGGATCAGCCAGTCTCTCACAACTACATCCACAGGGCTGGGCATTTCCTGGTGTGTGTGGGGAGGATTTGTTCCCCTTCTTAATTTCTAAGTTTTGGAGCTCATTGAAGCAGAAGTGATATCTGAAGCTTTGCACATAGTTTGGGAACTTGCACCACGGGTGCGGCTTAAATGAATTCTGCCCCTCCTTAATAAACTAATAAACTCATTTATATGATGAAGAAAAAAATAAAATAAAAGGAAGTTATGGTATTTGCTATCTCTTATGGTACGAATCAGTCCAGAAAACAGCTGGTACTGGAGCGTCACCACAATTGTAGGGTTTCCCAGGCTGCATCCAATTGCTGCTGCAATTCCTGAGTGTTTTGTCTTAAGGCTTAGCAAGCACACTTAAACTAAAGAGAGCAGGATTCTCAGCACCAAAGAGATGAAAGAGACCTAGGCCAACACGGTTATCAACATTTCTGAGCAGTGTAAATCCATTGATTTTAACAGCTCTGTTCCTGAGGTATCTCTGCCCACTACCTACATGCCTTCTGTGAAGACCACAGTCAGAAAATAAATATTTGGACCACCAGAATTTGAAACATGGTGATTCTGACGCAGTTGGGATTATTTTTAATTCATTTACTGCTACTTGACTGTGCTTTTATTTATAGGCTTGGGTTTTTTTTTATAATATTAAAATTATTTTCCAAGTGAGACTTGATCTTGGTTAGCAAGCAGGCAGACAAAGTATGAAAGAAGGGAAAACTTCTCTCCCTTAACTCTTTCAGATCTGTTGCTGCTTATCATGTACTATTTCTGTGGGATCATTTTATGTCAGAAAACAAAGTGGAAATGTCATTTTAAACATGTGGGGGGGAAAAAAATCATAATAGCAATATGAGATACTGTCCTAGTTAAGCAATTTCAAATTGATTTCAACACTTTCAGACTGATTTTTTCATAAATGTTTAAGACTAAGCAGGGGATTTCTGAGTTTCTGGAATGTCCAAGGTTCAAAACCTTACAACCTGAACAAGGTAAGTGAAAGTATCTTCCTTTTCTTTCTATCTCCACTGCCTAATCCTGCGTCCCTTCTCCTGCAAGAATAAGTGTCCCCATAGACGTTTAGTATATGTATGACAGGAGAGATTATAAAATGCTAACCTTCAGAATTCTAAGATTGATAGACTGAAAAAAGCTGAAATATCCTTCACTTCACATCAAAAGCGTGGCTCAGCAGAGACGGGTCAAGTGACTAACGCCAGCTTTCTCTGTGTAACGAAAGAATAGCATCGACAGTTTTTCTTCATAGGATGGATGTGCTGATCCACAGAATATCCAGAACTAAACTTACAAATGTAAAATGGATGTAATATTTCACTTTCCTAAGTAGTAAAAACAATTCCCAAAATAAAAATGCAGTCTAAACATTGCTTTAGTTACAAAGACAAACAGAACAAAACCGTGCTGATCTTGACTGTAAAACTGATGTTTGTTGAAAATGTAAGTCATGAAATAACTACATTTGAAGAAAAAAATAAATGAAGGAAGTTTCAGCAGAAAAAGATAATGCTGTTATAGCTGATGTTAAAAATCTTTCATTTATAATAAGGTGTTATTAGTCTTCTAGGCAAAACACTTTGAAAAGAACGATTTTTATTTTGGTAATGTCACTTGCAATGTCCACAGAGCAAACATTCCCCAATAGTTGTTTGCTAAAGCTATGTTATTTGGGCATAAATAAATGCATCATATTATAAAAGCTGAGATACTGTCTGTCTGTCCACCTACCATAGAATTCACTTATTGCTTATTCAATATAAAGCCTGCTTCTACGATTTGGCAGATCGTTATTCAGAAAGATGGGCTGATTGCTGACAACTTTGATGCAATAAAGACTGCTGCAGCATTACTGGAAGAAAGTCATTTGATAAATGTATATTTTCCATTTTGCTTAAAAGGAATCTATTATAAGTGCAGCTGCTTTCTGAATGAAATTAATGCCGAAGTGAAGCTTCGTATTACAAAGTAAAATGGGACTCGCTCTCTAATATTAGACTGCAAGGCATTGTAATGCAGCAGGAGGATTGAACTTTGACTCCTTCAAGAACACTGATTCATATAATAAAAAGAGGAAAAAAGGCTTTAAAAATGCTAACATCCTCTTTTCAAAGCTTAGCAGAGCTACTGTCCAGAAAACAGAATAGCAAATACAGGTTGTGTGCATCTCAAAAGAAGACAGTCCCTAAGGAATACTGTAAGGAATCCATGCAGTTTTGAAGTTTTTAAAAGATAGTGAAATGTAAAACTGGGAGAAGAATCTCTCATACTTTTCCCAGTCAGTGGTGATATACATTAGTTATATAAATGGATTTTAACAAACCCATATTCTGCTGGATCACAGCTAAGATTTATCAATCCTTTCTGATAACAATTTCTTATGTGAAAAGTTCTATCTTTTTCAACATTTCCAGAATACTCCTGTTCAACACCGGCTATAAATGAGGGGGGGTTCACTTTCTGTTTAAGGTGTGGTTTTGTCTCTGAAGTGGACAGCAAACCAGAAGGAATGGGGCTATCTCCTGGGATGTGGACTTTCAAGGAAGTTCCTTACCACCCTCTGCACCACAGCTGGTAGGAAGATGCTGTGTGGAAGGGTTCTGTTTCTGACCCAAAGACCATTTAATTTGTTACAGAAATTGGAGTGACTCTGTGATAAAAGGCCCAGCATAGGTGAGCCAAAGGGGTTGTGACTACATAAAAGGGCTGAAAGGAGGATCTGGGGAAGTCCAGGCCTGTCAGCCTGACCTCAGTACTAGGAAGGATTATGGAGCAGTTCATCTTGGGTGCACTCGCATGGCAAGTGCAAGATAATGGTGGGATCAGGCCCAGCCAGTGTGGGGTCATGAAAGTTAGGTCCTGCATGACCAATCTCTCTTTTATGACCAGGTGACTCACCTACTGCCCAAGCAATGCTACAGGCTTGGTGCAGAGTGGTGGTAAACGATCTGAAGGTGCTGGTGGACAGATGGCTGAGTGTGAGCCAGCAGTGTGCCCAGGTGGCCAAGAAGGCCAAGGGCATCTTGGCAAAGATCAAAACCAGTGAGTCCAGCAGAAGTAGGGGAGTGGTTGTGCCTTTGTACTCTGCCCTGGGGAGCCCACAGCTTGAGTGTTGGGTTCAGTTCTGGGTGCCACAGGATAGGAAAGACATTTAAGTCCTGGTCCAGAGAAGAGCAACAAGGCTGGTGAAGAGCTTGGAGGGTGTCATAGAAGGAGCAGCTGAGGGAGCTGAAGTTGTTTAGTCTCGAGAAAAGAAATCTGGAGGGACATCTTATTCTCTCCTTATTCTCTCTACAGCTACCTGAAAGGAGGTTGGAGTGAGTCTGGTGTTGGTCTCTTCTCCCAAATAACCAGCAATAGAATGAGAGGGAATGGATCAAAGTTGTGCCAGGGAAGGTTTAGTTTGGATATCAGGAAAAACTTCTTTACTGAGAAAATGGTGAGCCATTGGAACAGGCTGTTTAGTGGAGCAGGTGGCAGAGTTGCCATCCCTGGCAGTGTTTGAGAATCTGTAGATGTGATGCTTTAGGATATAGTTTAGTAGTCATGGGAATTGGGTTATGGTTGGATTTGATGATCTTAAAGGTCTTTTCCATCCTTAGCGTTCCTATGATTCTATGACCATATCGCCTTTCATAAAACTTATTAGTGAAACTTATAACTAAAACACTGCTCATTGGAAGTAATAAAAGCCTTGTAACCATGCTCTCTTCCTTTCTGCTAAAAAGAAGGCAAGATAAAAAGTTTATCATCTATTTTAGAGATAGATTTCATACTTCCAAATGCTGTGTGTAGATTTGAGGTTCCTATTTTGACTAAAGAAACAAACTTTAAATGTCAAACTGATATCTAGATTTGGACTCAGATTTTAGACCCTCATCACAGGCAGAGATAAGAGGTGTTTCAATGGCAAAATATGAAATAATATCTGGGTTTTTTTCCAGTACTGTTTGCAAGCACTTCCTCCTTATCATGCTTTTTCTTTAGAGACATTAAGGTAAGATAATCTGGACCTTTTTATCTATCTCAATACTAAAATTTACTCCAACTGTTATATTCCAATACTTTCTTCTCTACTGTACATTCATCAGCATTTCCTTCTTAAGCCTTCAGAAATAGAAGCAGTACAACTTTTCCTCATTTGCTTTATCACAATTTTCTATTTATCAACATTTTAAACTTCCGAACAATCTAGACATGATTTTGCTTCTGTGAATTACTGCTTTTTGTGTCTGTAAAATATTTTGGAAGCAGGATAAAGCCTCTTTTAAAAGAAGAGTCAATAATTTCTCCTTCTTTTTGGAAGAGAAGAGCTGTCTTACATATCATCAAACAGCCCCTCTGCAACAGATTTGTTTGTAAGATCACAACTCCCAGTGCAGCCACCTCTTTCCAGATGCTATCCTTTGTTTCCCCGCTTTCTTTGTGTTTGCACTTGCAATAGTCTGTACTTTTCTGCTGGATAGCTGGCTAACTCATTTCTAATATTTAAACGTTTTAGGTGTGCTCTCATCGTGACCCTAATACAGCACATTTACACTACACTCAAAGGAGATGAATAGCGAGCCTACCAGATAAATGGCCACAGACTCACAGCCTTCAAGAGACTTATTCACTGGAGTAACAGTATTAGCCCGCAAGGGCACTTTCAAAAGCTTTTCATGTCTTTCTACATTCCTACTTTCAATCTCTGTCATTACTGGGTGATGTTGCTTTCAGATGGTTAGAGCTTTTGGACACTACCAGCTTGGAAAAGATTCATATTTATGACCTTGAACTGAAAAGCTTCCTATTGCACTTCAGCCACTTGCACTGTCACTTCCATCTCACCACTTGCATAACATAAATTCATTTCCCTTCCTCTTCAGCTTAATCACTCTGTGCTCTTACAGTTTGGTCCTTGTAGCTGCCTAAAAATACATGGGAGACGCCAGGACTGCAGAAAACAGAAGGCTACTGTTGTAGTTGTTAGTGGCTGTTTGTAATGGCCCTGTATTCTGTGCTGTACAAACCAATGAGTGCTCTGTCCCACAGACAATTCATCCTGTAATTCATAGACCAGTGACTCACACATGCCTGCCTGACCCTGGTCTTGACCTTAGCCCAGTTGTATGTACATACCCTGTATAAAACTTTTGTACTTTATGCTCTGTGTCCTGCTTTAATCTTTCACTACTAGATGCGCGCATAACACTCTCAGTGACAAGCAAGAGAAAAAATAAATAAGGCTCCACAGTCAAATTAATACTGAGTCTGTACCATTACCTGCCAGGGTAATTTCTATCAAAACTGTGAATATGTATTTCTGTCATCTTAGCCAGGATTCACCATACAGTCAGATTTATGAGTTCTCATTGGGTTTGATTTGTCTATGAAAGAACAGCTGAAATCTGAAATGATAGTATATTGCTGCTGCAGCAACCACAAAAAAATACTTATGTAAGGATGTCTCACTTGACACGGTATCTGCTTGAAGGCCATTCAGTGTAAAAACAAAGCCAAGACACAGAAAAAGCAACAAATCACACCTTGAAACACAAACTGTAAGAAAGAGGAGAAAACGAAGACAATACCAAAGATAGAACTCTGGGGTCCCTCTACAACGGGTCATCAAAGGAACCATCCAAAGTCCTGAAGAACTGATAAAAAAGAGTGGAAACAAGATTACTCAATTTTCTAGGAATAGCTGATTTCTATTGCAGGGGGTTATGGGAAATTTATGTTATGTTTTAAGCAGTTTAGGGGAACATGCAAAGGAGTGCTTATGATCAAGGTGAACTGGGAAGAAGCAAGCATGAGAAAATGGATAAGAGGGTTGATATAAAATGGAGAAAGGAAAAAAAAAATCTGTTTGCACACAAGCTGCTGCTCAGTATATTTGTCTGGCCAAGCCCTGTGCTGGATAAATGGAGTTTAATGAAATTCCATCCACCTATTTTCTGTGTAACTTTGGTCTCTGGTGTGTTTGTGTGTATGTGATTTGCTAGCAAACTGCAGGCTTGACCAGCCAGTAAGTCCTGGAAAGATGTGAGGCTAGAGACAGAGACAGGATAAACAGGGCTTAGGTTCTGGCCTTGAATTCTGTGTGGACTTATGGTCCAGTGTAGGGCTTAAGACACCTGAGGAAGGGTGAACTTCAATCAAGCTGCAGCAGCTGGCAAGCAGGAAGAGACTAGAGATGTTAAAAAAAAGACAGGCTGGAGATGAGTGACCAAGAATCAGGGCATCAGTTCTGCATCCTTTTTTAACCAAGGCTTGAGGGCTCTGCAAATATGAGTGACCGTGAATGAAGGCACATAGAATTCATAAATATGTATTTGCATTTATAAACACACACTAACTACTGAACTTCCTAATGACTGTTCATGTAATGTGGTGGGTAACACTACAGACAATGTTCTCTGTTGTCTGTGTATCTGAATGTGAAAATGGTCCATGTGTGTACCCTGCACATGTCCATCAATCAGGACACACAGAGGACTGCTATTGTCACAACCTGCAAATGGGAACAGCGAAAAAACAGGGAAAGAAATTCAGGCTGCCCTGAGAGCCTCAGCCATTTCAGATCTTCCCTCCACATGTACATATATCCCATATAACACCCTGTCAAAATCCCTACCACATACCTAATTGCCTTTTTCTGGTCCTCAGACCAAAATAATCTTATTAAATACTAACAATGTTTAACTCATACGAGTGGTTTTGTCCATATATGTTTGTCCATCCTTGTGCACTGATGCAAGCATGGACACCTGGCCAAAAGAGCTGTACCTAGCCTGCAAAGGACCACAAGGAACTGTGGATATCTCTGATGAAGAGACAACAAAAGCAACTGGAAGGTGGACTGCAGTACCTACCACAGCCAGAAATATGTGGGCGCTCCTGTAACCTTAGTGGTAGTAGCTCTTTTAACACTGAGATGAAGAAAATTTATCCTGCTTCTTCTAGACATGATAATATGAGAGAGCAGAACAATTCAAAGCCTGTCCTCTAGGTAAGGTGTTTGTTCCTGCTGAAGAAATTTAATAAAAAGAGCCCCACAAAATTAATTGTCTATGTAAACATCATTATTGTTTTTCTATTCCACCTTAGTATGACCAAGTTAACGTCTTCCCTTTGTCTATTCTATGACAGCACAGCGGATTACACAAATACAAAGCTTTTTAAAAATGTTGTAATACAAGGGCAAAATGCATGGCTAAGTTTCCAAACCCCATTCTTCCAGCTCCTCCTCCATTTTGAGCCTACAGTTAGGATGCAAATAAGACATTTCATGTTGCAAAATCTATCAAAGATTAATTCCCAAACATCATGACTCTGTTCAAGGCAAATGGAAAAAGTAAAACTAAAAATAAAAAAAAAGGAAAAAAAAGGGGGGAAACAGGAAGGGGGAAACAGGAAGGGGGAAACAGGAAGGGGGAAACAGGAAGGGGGAAACAGGAAGGGGGAAACAGGAAGGGGGAAACAGGAAGGGGGAAACAGGAAGGGGGAAACAGGAAGGGGGAAACAGGAAGGGGGAAACAGGAAGGGGGAAACAGGAAGGGGGAAACAGGAAGGGGGAAACAGGAAGGGGGAAACAGGAAGGGGGAAACAGGAAGGGGGAAACAGGAAGGGGGAAACAGGAAGGGGGAAACAGGAAGGGGGAAACAGGAAGGGGGAAACAGGAAGGGGGAAACAGGAAGGGGGAAACAGGAAGGGGGAAACAGGAAGGGGGAAACAGGAAGGGGGAAACAGGAAGGGGGAAACAGGAAGGGGGAAACAGGAAGGGGGAAACAGGAAGGGGGAAACAGGAAGGGGGAAACAGGAAGGGGGAAACAGGAAGGGGGAAACAGGAAGGGGGAAACAGGAAGGGGGAAACAGGAAGGGGGAAACAGGAAGGGGGAAACAGGAAGGGGGAAACAGGAAGGGGGAAACAGGAAGGGGGAAACAGGAAGGGGGAAACAGGAAGGGGGAAACAGGAAGGGGGAAACAGGAAGGGGGAAACAGGAAGGGGGAAACAGGAAGGGGGAAACAGGAAGGGGGAAACAGGAAGGGGGAAACAGGAAGGGGGAAACAGGAAGGGGGAAACAGGAAGGGGGAAACAGGAAGGGGGAAACAGGGGAAAAAAAAGGGGAAAAAAAAGGGGGAAAAAAAGAGAGCAGCAGCAGTGAAGAAAATGAAAATACCCTGTGGGAGCTGATCTTATACAATCTCAGCTGGACAGCTTCTGCTGCTTTCTTCCAGCTCTTTTGGGGCATAACATCTCTAGGGAATAGACATAGGAAAATGATTTGACTCAAAAAATTATTCCTGAATGAATATATTCAGAAATGCCTTTTCCCCTCAGCTTAGAAGACAGTTGAAAAAGATGCAAAGTACAGAGCAATATGACAAAAAAATCACAACATGGCAGCTGTATCATTTTTTGGCACGAGGAAAACAGCATCTGTAAGGAAAAAACCTGTGTGCCCAAATGTGGGCATACATGTTCACACACAGTTTCGGGACTCAGAAAAGTAGTTGGTTTGGCAGCTTTGTAAGTTCAGTAAAAACATATGTAATAAGAGCGAAAAGTATCTTTGTAATTCCCCTGTGACAGGCTCATCTTTAAAACTGCCACCAAAACTAATCCTTTTTGGCTTTTCACTCTGAAACTGGCAGGAAGGAAGAGGAGAGCATGGCGGTGGGAGCTCTGCAATGGTGCATACACACATGTGGAAGCCAGAGAGGACTCAGAGTTATGCCATATAAGTTACACAAGCCCCAGCACCTTGTAATCCCTTTATGACTCTCCCAGTCTGGACTGAATTTGAATAATCAGCCCTCAGGCAAAGGACTGCTGGTTTCATTCCTGTTACTTTAAATCTGATGATGTTGCTACAGCACTTCAATTTATTTAAATGACTCTGAAAGTGACCGGCCCAAAGTTTCTTGTTTTTTTTTGTTTGCTTTTAAGATAAGTCATGTCTCCCAACAAGGATTATAAGTGTAATACTATTTTTATTGCAAGCTTTGAGAAAGATGCTTGAAAGAAAATAAAAATCTTTCATTAGCTGCAAATCTTTGCCTTTCTTGATGCAGTCAGGTTAATGCAATGCCATTCTGCACCTCAGTATCAATAATACACGTTCAAAGTAAACACAGAACTGTATCTTCAGAATTCTACTAAAACACAAAGAAATATGATTGCATTCCTACTACAAAACAACTATTTAGCATTCCATCTCAGAACTGATCTCTAAAGGTACTAATGAGTGCATGAAATTGTTCTCATCCTGCTCCTAGTATATACCTTCCCCTTCCACAAACTTACCAAGGAAATGTATTATTAATCCAGTTGTCAGATGGATCACCCTCCCTTTCACACTTGAGAAAAACATTATGAAGAAGAGTGGCTAATATGGAAGTCATGATACATTGGAAGACATTGAGTATATTACCATTTTGTTGTTTTGTTTGTTTGTTTTCCTTTGGTAAGGATTGGTTTATTTACTTAACATAAATTTACAAATTAATTTAGCCACTGCGTTATCAGCACTTCACATTAATGACTTAAGTTTCAATTGCTAGAAGAGCTCCAGAGACCAAATCTAAATGACTGGATTAGTCAAAGGACAAATACGCATATGTATGGATTTTTAATAGCTTTTATACCTAGATAGCCCCTGGCTCTTGAAGAGACTGTGATAGTTTTGGCATGTCTGTGCTGCAGCACTGTCACTGCTGAGCCTCAGTTGACTGTGGGGCAGTTCCATGCTGCAGGGCAGACACCTGCCAGTGGCCTCAGGTCACACGAAGCTCAGAGAGAGAAATAAGAAGGCAGTCTAGGAATCCTTGTGTTTAACCTTACTCCTGTTACTTCTCTTTCCTTTTTCTGATTCTCTTTGATGATAAGCAGTACACCTCATGAGCTGGCTGCCCACAGGAGAGTTCAAAGAACAGTGTGAAACCACAGGATGCAGCATCGGAGTTAGTAAAGACGATGAGCTCAGCAGCTCTTACTGGAGATGCACTCATGTCACCCAGAGCTGTGTGAGTACATTAACAGTGAGAAAGGGATGATGTAGTACAGCGTTCCCCACTATGCCCTTTCTTCCGTATACCGAAGTCAGCTAACAGCAGCAAAGTGAGGAACCAAATTCTGTAGTCTTTGCTTACTCCCATTTCTTAAAAGATATTTTTCATAGCATCTTATTTCTGAGCTCTTGATGAATATGATTTCATTAATCCCACGTATTTCACATCGAATGAGCTGTAGAGAAATCTAGGACAGCCATAGAAACAGACACAACACTTGGGAGGCACAAAGTTGCTTATTAAAATTCTTTTAGACATTTATCTTTCAGAGCCCTTTCCACAACAGAAATGAGCCTTCCACAATCTTTCCTGAAACCTAAGGCAAGGTGGGAGACGTGTGCTAGCTACATCTGTGATAATCACGATATGCCTGTGCACAGCACATTAGCTAACAGAACACAATCTTTCATGAGAGCCTTAAGACAAAATGCGATTACAGTGTCAGACATACCTGGCTAGGTAATTATGCTGTTGTGAAGTAAACGCTTTAGCTCTTAGAGCACAATATCAGCTGCTAACAGTGCAGGCAGCTCCCTTCAGCATGCAGTGGCGTTTTCCTCACTGAAACACTAAGTGGAACCAGATTGCAAAAGGATTTATTGCATCTGTGGCAAGATGTAACCAAAACTGATGGAGAGTTTCCTCGTGCGGGACAGCATCCTCTGAAGAAGCTGCAAGGCTAGTTTGAGGTGAGTGATGGGTAAGCTACATATCTTTACTTCTGTTTATTTGTTTCATCTGCTAAGCTTCTCAATCTGCATTTTCATGAGTTCTCGGTAAAATGATGGAATCCAAATGGAAATAATCTGGCTAACAAGGGTGCACCAACCAGCTAATTGTATAATCCAGTGGAATACAAATAAGCAGGAAATGGCTTTGAGCTACAGCACAATTCCAAGTGCAACAGTGAAGGCAGGAAAAAAATACAGTTAGAGTTGATTGTTTATTGTGGTAAGTCTGGGCAGTAAGAACCAACAGCAGTAGGCAACTCAGTAATCCCCCAGAAAACCTCCCAGCAGGTTAGCTGCCCTGTAATATTTTGTTAACAAATCAGAATGATGTTAATAATATTGTGCAAAATTTTCCATGTCTAGATAATGCAATGTAGTTAAATAATCTTCTTTTGACAATGACAATTAAAGGAGGATACTTCCATTTCCAACAATCACATTCTATTACTTACATCTATACTGCAATAGGGGTTTTCTTGTTTGTTTGGTGGTGTGTTTTTTGCCCCCTTTCCTGCAAAATGATTTTCGGCTGCAAAAAAAAAAAAAAATTAAGCAGATTCATGTAGTCTGCAAAGGTCAAAGAAACCGAATTTGAATACTCTTATTTTTCAGACTGTTGACCTACAGGGTTAAGATAAAAGTCAGTCTCCATGATGATATTCATAGATGACTTTTTAAAGGTAACTTTGTTCATAATGACAGACAGATACAATAGTTTGATTATAAACTCCAGGAGTGAAGAATAAGGACAAATACCTCCCTGAGGAAAGTGGGCCCAATCCAAGGTCCACTGCATTAATAAGCATCAACATTAGCTTTGCCTAAGGGGATAAAGCCTCTACATTTTGGGTTATTTTGTTTTTGTTTGCCAAGCTGCATATCACAATATGTAGGCTAGTATTCAAAGCCACATGTAATCAGCTTTTTTAGGCAATCCATTTACCTATCTAGCTCTCAAAAAGAAAAATAAAAACCACAAACCAACCAACAACAAAAAAAAACAACCCAAAACCCAACAAACCCCCAATTTGTAGCGATGGTACATTCTTACATTTGATCTCACTGGCTTCAATTCAGCTCTTACTACTTTTAAGGCAAAATAAAATATTTCCATACAGCAGTCTGAAACAGGTGAATATCTGGAGATTCTTTTTACTGTTAGCAGAAATGCTGTATTTGCAGTTTAAAAGTAACAAACTTAATCCAGGCTTGAATGAGACCGTAGTATCATCCATCCAAATAATGTGAATTAGCAACTTCAAGAGTGTTTAAATGATAAAGATATGAAATAGCAACTGCTCCTACAACACGACAGCTGACCAACAACTTGTTTGTAATTGAGGAAAATACCAACGAATGACCACGTGTGGTGCCTTGCCGATGGAGCAGAGGTGAGCCAGCAGTGCCACAGTGTTACAGCTGCCACTGTCATATCTTGTAACTCCATTCTGTGTGATTGTTTCCTATCTGCTACAGGAAAGCTGCTCATAAGATGCTTTAACTTCATTCAGCTGTAAAGTGATTAAAAATCAAGTGTGAGGACCAACCTATGACATATCTATTACAATACCTATTATCTATCAGGTAATATCGGTCCACTATCTCTGCAATGGTCCTAGGAAGCTGTATTTCTCCTTCTGTCAGTCAGCTTGATTTCTGGGGACACAAATTACATTCTGTGCTCTCAGTGCTACAGTGCCTTTTGGAAATTTTCAAAGATTCCTCAGTAAGGGGAAGGTGACCACGAAGCACTGTACTTTGTACAAGCAGGACCTGCTAACTGGTGTCTTAGACAAACCATACGCATCCTTCTCACAGCTTTGAAAAAGGCTGCTTGTACAGGGAGCACTTTTCTTGCTGGACTCCAACATTTTGACTTAACTGTCTCTTGGAGGAAAAGGAAAAGTGAATAAGGAGCACCCTGAAGTGACTGATGACAATGTTCAGTGCATCTCTGGGACAGCTCATTAGATACTATAAAAAGGGCCCCTCACAATGTACATTAAAGAATCTGAGGGGAGCACATTCTTGGTAAGTTTTAGATCCCAACTCAAAGGCACCACACCAGCTTTCTAACAATGGGGTGAGGCCAGTGTGGAACACTTCAGAAGGATTTACACGAATAAGGTGTTCAATTATGTATCAGGAATGATCAATGAGGAAGAAGAGAGAAGCTTCTCTACTGATGTTACAGACCAGAGAGGAGAGACTGCACAATATGATAAAAATAAAATCAACCTTCGAAGTCAGAAAATTGTAACTTCTGTAACACTCACCCCTGACATCATTGTCTCTTTTTCATTATTTTTCTTTTGATACGCAATAATCTTCTGTATCATCTGAAAATTAAGTGTGGGTCTGGTTACTAAACCTAGATTAACCAATTACCTCATTTCTCCACCTGTCATTTCCAATGACAAATCATAATTTTTCATTAGAAGCCTACTAATCATAATCAGTTAATCATAAGAATTTGATTCCTGTCAGCATTTAGGTGTACATACACACTTGGGAGGAGGTTCTGTTGAGCATAATTCTTTGCTGAGGGTGGAAATGTAACTAATCTTTGTAGCTGTATTCTGTTTTTAACTTCAGCAGTACCACAGGACTGAAATCAGAATGATAAAAAATCTGAATGATATCCAGAGTGTAGCTTGAGAAAACATCAAACATTAACAAGACAATTTCTGAAATCTAAATAGATATTTTTCATGATCAGGTAGCCACTTATAACTACAGTTTAAGATGCTGAGACTAAGTCTTACCTACTGGTTCCCATCTACATATTTTAGTGAAATGAGAGAGGTATCAAAACAGTAATCCTGGAGCACTCCCTCACTGCAGCGTGATTTCCTGTCTGAACACAGATGACAGTTCCACCTCTAAAGACTACTCTGTCAAAGTAATTGTTACAACTTCTCTTTTAAGAAAGCTTTTCCCCAGAATTAATTTCTCCCTAGTCTGATAGTCCTGACCACTCTGAACTACCCATTACTTCCTCTAGACAAAAATTTGTCAAAACCACCTAAGAATTACAGGCTGTATACCTTTTAATCCTTTTCTGATTTGGTGATTCCAAGAGTAAGTGCTTTTAAGAGAACTGAAATACAGGGGTTTAGATCTGCTGGGTGCATTAGGACAGACAAGGGGACTACAGTTACAGTGCAGTGCTCTTGACCAGTATGATTCCTTTCATCGCACCCAAAGGCTGTTGCTTACAAAGTACAACATAAAGCACAGAATTCTGAAATTCTTCTAAGGTTGGATGATGACCAAAGGTAGCTTGCTGACCTAGGGCCTAATCAAGCATCACAAATATTTCATATGCCTCTGAATCATCAGGGGCTGGTCAGATAAAGATGACATCTATGCTGATGGACTTCAGGGCTTGATTTTTCTGAGAAAATTGTATGTTTCAGGTAATGCAATGTTAACTTCCCCTGCTTTGATAGCATGAATAGTAAAAGAAAAATGATTCTGAAAACCAGTCATGGATGCACTTAGAAGAATCTTAAGCATTACAAGTGTTTATAGGAGCCACAAAGGAGCCTGTATTATGAAGCAGGATCTGGGTGATACAGCAGAATCCCAAATAAACTTTTCTGGTTTTATTCATACTGAAGTTGGTGTGACTTTGATCAGCAGTTCCAAGAACAGAGTTTGCTCCTGTACCTCAGCTGTACCTGCAACAACTTGGATATGAAATCAAGAACTAGACTCTTAAAGAGCTCAAAACTCATAAAGCAGCTTCTTGAAAACTGTCAGGTTGTCTCAGCTTCTGAATCATGACAAACAGGACCATTCTGTTTTCTTCTGCATAATTATTCAAAATCTCCTTTTGCACTGAGTTACCAGTTACTGAATTTCACAGTGTCATGACAGAAAAATTTTGGCCTTAAAAGTCTAAAAAGAATATTCAGCCACATCCATCTCCACAAATATTCATCTGTCCACCAGTCTCTATCAGCTGTGTCAGCTCCAAGAACCAAGAACAGTCTTATTCTCCTGGTCTTTTATGTCAGTTCTATCCCTGTATATCTTCTGACTTCCAAGAAACAAAAGCAATACACATTATCCAACAGATGGAGAGTCAGCAAAAAAAGGGAAAGGTTAAAGAAGGAAAGAGGAAAACAAGAAGGCTTCATGTGAAAATAAAATAAATAGGCAAGAGTTCAGTCATCGAGGTAATTTCTTGTATTAGGAAAACATATTAAGACCATTTCAGCTGAAGAATACACATATATTCATTTTGTGAGGACTTGCTTCAGGATTGATAAAAATGAAGTGTCATCTGTAGTTCTGAAACTATTTTGTCAGGAAAGTGATTGAAAACTTTGCTACGTAGCATTTGGTCTTGAAAGCTATCCCCCATCTATAGCACACTTCCTCGGAAAATGCATGAACTAAGCACCAACACAGCAAATGTTCTCATTTCCCTTAGATTTGCATACAGATGGCAGTTTTTCAGGAAGAAAATTATCAGCTGCTAATACATTGTCAAAGTTCAAACAATTTAGGTTTAGTACAAACATTTCTAATAGAGTTACATTGTTGTATTGAAAATAGGTAGAAAATGGACTATTTCTCATCCATGTACAAGTATTGGGAATGGTATTTCACAGCCTGGGTACGCTATTTTTTTGGTGGTTTTCAATAAACATCAGTTTCAATGGAACCACTGCTCATTGAGCATGGATCCTCACTGACAAACTACACCAAAAATAAGATCACGTTTCAAACAAAATAGCATTCTCATCTCAAATTTAGAGCAGGTAATTTATTGTGTGAATACACAAAGCTGCTTTTTCTATGAACTTTATGGTTTTTAACTGACAATAATATCCTGACACACAAAGTACTATTCAGTGTACTGTTGTAATCAAGCAATCTGTATTTGTTCTAACAGGTAAGACTACAGTAGACTTTAGTGGAAAATTTCTGCAGTCTCTGCATAACTCTCCATGTGTTCGGGTTTCTCAACAAAGAGCAAGAAATTTGTTCTTAGAAGGCATACTACAACAGTTTCCAATAATCTGTTCTTTTCTTATGTTGTCAGAACAGTCTCTGCATCTTCTGCATAAAGCAGAGAATGCCTTATGGCTGTTACTGAAATCTTCGCTGATCCATGCAAAAATAACTTCTCTGCTCATCCTAGAAAGCACAGACCGATCTCTTCTTAAGAGATTATGATCAATGCTATAATGACTTGTGTACAGATACTGGTGGACTAGCCACAGTACATAATCTAAGACTTCTAGTAGATCATAGTGACACAATACTGTTTATTTGTTTATGGAACTCAAGATAAAAGAAGTAGGCAAAATATGTATACTGAAAATATTTCCAGAAACTACCTACGTCTTGCATTTCTCTAGCAACTGAGTTCAATTTGATGCAAAGTTGTAATTAATTTAACTCTATGATTTAAAAAGATCTAGGAAAAGGTGAGCAACCATTGTTTCAGAAGATGGATCTTGAAAAACATTGTTTGGACTTTGTTAAAATAAAATGATCATCAGTTTTCTTCATGTATACTGATGGCTTAAAATATTTCTATACTCTGTCTTACACCGGTTATGTTCTTCAAATTCTGAGCACTGAGTCTCAACACAAGGTGTAATAGAATTAGTTTTAACTCTGATTATGGGAATCTTTACTGCTCTTGGTTGTCTTCTGAAATTCAGTCATCCTTCCTGAGCTCAAAAGACCCTGTTTATCTTCTGACTTCTACAATGTGGCTTTGAAGATCTGCCCAGCATTTTTTTCCATCAGCTCAGCTGAAGAACAAGCTCAGCAAAGCTGTTGATGGCTGGAAAACTTCCTTTACAAACACATCTGCTGCTGCGCCTGGCACTGGCTGAAAATTTCAAAAGAGCTCTAGAAAGACTGATGCCTAGCAGCTTCTAGGAACTCGGTTTATTGTCACATCTCAAAACCACCCTGACAGAGGAAGTTCCCTCTAGCCTTTAATGTTTCACACAATTTCCAGTATTTCATCTCAGCCCAAATAAGAACTGAATTTTGTCCTGTTGCTAGATACCCTTGCGAAAAGTCCCTCTCCAGTCTTCCTGTAGGATTCCCTCAGGTACTGGAAGGTGGCTCTAAGGTCCTCCCCACCGAATCTTCCCTACCAAATTTATTTAGACATTCTGACCACCACAAATTCAGAAAAATTTATCTCTTTCTGCTAGTCCAAATACTGCCTTGCTTGCTTTTTCTGTGATGCTCAGACAAAACACTAACCTGCATTGAGGTGCTTATAATACAATATTATCATGAGGATGTGAAACTTCTAATGTCATAACTGTTTTCAGGGAATGGATGAATTTTCATATAAAACTCTATTATTTATCTTGGTACAACACTATTTCCCTTCTAACAATGTTTTCCATATAAATAGAAACATACCTTTGAAAGATGCTTACTGTGACAACAGTTTGAATCAACCTGCTGCAGAAGGAGAGAGGTTCTACACAGCTAACAGCACAGATTTGCTGTAGACATTTGGGTTTAAAATTTCAATTAGAAATGGATATTCATACTGTCTGGTCTTTCAAATGTATACCCACATAACCTTGTTTACAAGAAAGCGTGAGTAAGACCACTTATGATGGGTTATGGAAACTAAGGAAATGCTTAAATTATCTCAAGTCAAAGGGATATGAAAAGCACATCTAAACACTGAACTCAATATCTAATGGAAATTATAAGTCATAGCTGGAGTACATGTGCAATCCTGTTTCAAACTTATAGGACAAAGATCAGTACACAGAGCCCCTTTAACTGCAGCCTCTTCAAGGCAAAAACTCTGCTTTACTGTTCCTGTACAGCCCTCAGTTATATTTTGACTTCTGTATTATTATTGTTATAAATAATAGCAAAACAGAGAGGAAGCAATAAATAAAAAATAAAGTCTCCTCATAGAACCATTTATTGACTCCATTAATAGCCTAAATGCTTCAAGGTTTTATATTACAAATTGTGCAGCACAGAGACATCTCCACACATCCTAATTAACAGCAATCACGCACACTAATAGTATAACCTACTGCTTAAGTAAATGAACATCCTTGCCCCCTGCTGCCTTGGAGGGGCTGATAGGCATGCGCTTTATTGACAAAGTAAGCTCATTTACAGAGTGATTGTCCAAGAGGGAACTGCTGTTTATTTGTAGAGTTTTTCCCATTGAACTCAGGGGCAAACAATGCGCTTAAATTGTTAATTAAAATATCAACAGCTAAATATAAATACTATGGCCTCTGCATGTACAGTGACACACATTTATTTATCTAGAAAGAAATACTCCTGGCAGTCTCCTGTTTTAAAGAAATGTTGTAAATCAAATAATGCTACTACCAGTGGGAAACAAAGGGACTCTTTGTTTTTCCAGTTATCATTGTCAGTGGTTGCACACCTTAAAGAGGCCAGAGACAGATCCATACAAGGTTTAACACCACCTCACAGTCTGAAGATATCTTGGCGGGGGGGGGGGGGGGGGGGGGGAAGGCGAAATAAATTAGGCAGTCTGCTTCCAGCAGAAGTAAATGAAGAACCAAATCAACAATTATGGTATACATTTTTGTGGCGCTGTCAACATACAAACTAAAGACCTACTTGAGTTTCTGAACCTTTTCTTCCTATCTTAGTAGGATTACGAACAAGTAAGATCACACAATGCTTGAATAGTCAAACCATCAAACCCCTCCCACCACATCCTGCAAAGTAAATGAGGTTGTGTTTTGGAAATCATGTTGCTTTAGACAAGAAATCCATTCAGATTACATAACTTTTTGTAACTAATTTCCAGACAATAAAACTCAACAAACCAGAGCTGTAATCTGGATAGGTTTGAGATTTAGTGCAAGTTACTGATCTATGAAGTACAGGTCAACTTCACAACTTCAATTTGCATCTGGTAACTAGTTTGTACAGTCTTAGAACACTACTTTTATATGAAGCAAATGCCAGGAAGGTAGGTTATGTGCTTGTGAAAAGAGAGCTGCAAGTCAGACAGTATTTTTTTTTTTCCTCAACAGGTTAGAAAGTCTTCCAGGGACATGCTAGATTTCCCAGTTCTTTACTACTTAAGAGATCAAATGAACTCCATTTTGAAGATGATTGCATGAGTAATGGTGAGTGACATCTGAATTACAAACATGTCTGCATTGTAATTGAATCACTCTGCAGACAGAAGTGGAGTTCCAAGATTTGCACACTTAAGGGAGAAAAAAGTATTTTTTTTTAATCACAAACTTTATTAATCACTTGTCACAGATGCAACCATAGCAGCCATTAATCATTCACATACAAGAGCACTCCTGTTGGTTTGCTAGTCCAGGTATAAATTATCATGTCAAAGATTAACCCATTTTGTTTCATTAATACTTGGTTTTGTTTCCTTCCACCCCTTATTTTCTCTTGTAGAAAAGGCTTGAATTGTCTTTTGGACAACTGGAGTCTGAATGATTAATCATAGTGACAGAGGGTTGACCACAGGGTCAACAAACAATGAATAAAAACATAAGACACGGGTTCATTTCAGGTTACACTCATGTTTCATTTCAGAAGTGAGAGAACAGCAGGCTCCTTTCTTCAGAAATTACTGCCTAATAGTCAGAAGGCAACCTTAACATGAGGCATGTGAGGTTACTTCCCCACAAGAAAACCCAGAGCCATTTGTTATTAGAGTTGCTGTGTAGGCCACCCAGTCTGGTGGAACAACACGCTTCAGCAATTTCAAAGCACAGCTAAGTGCTGACGTCTCCAGGGCTTTGACTACTGCAAACAAAGCCAGCAAGCGAGCTACAGAAGCTTTCCCTGAAGTGTGATACAGGATCATAAATACAGTGTGGTGGCTATTAAGCTCATAAGTTGTAGTCAGAAGATCTTATAATCAAAAGTCCTCAGGGTTGAACTGATACAGATAGAAGAACTGTGACAGAAAAAAAAATGTGTAGAATTGGACATTACTGATTGTACAGTTCAGAGTCTTATGAAGACTTCTAGCAATTCTTAGGGGAGAATAAACAGGATGTAAATTACACTGCAGTTGTGAAAAGACTAGATTTTTACAATATTTCAGCAAATACCATTTTTTTTGCACGTCAGCTCTGAGACCAAGTATTTAATGACAGACAAAATAGGCCCTAGTTCTGGTTAAAAACAAAACAAAACCAAAACAAAACAAAAAAGACCCCACACCCCAACAACAGAGGTAAAAAAGCTGTTCCTTCCTCAGTACAGTTTTAAAAGAAGTCCTCATTTTGATGGTACTGAGAGATTTTTCTGTTGGACCGTAAGTTTAACACTGGTATTTCCAGCCCAATAGAACACCCTTATCAAACGACTCAAAATCCACAGCAAGTTTTCAGGGTCTAATTCGCAAGATTAAAGGTCTAGAGAAAAATGATTATTCAAAACTCTCCAAGAACTCATAAATCTCGTGAATAGCCATCATTTCAGTGATGAAATGCCACTTCTTTCCTTTCCTATTTTTAAATTTAAATGTTTGCAGAAACTAAATGGGGAAAAGTAAAGAAAAGAGAAAGTCTCTATTGGATGAAAGAGTTACTCTGTGATTTGTAACAACCAGAACTAGTGATTCTTTCTCCAAAGTAATTGCTTTATTCAACAGACTTAACAAGTCATTTGCATATCTAAGCTTTCAGAACTTTGAAAAAAGTGGGGAAATGATTCCTCATAAAGTTTCCACTTTTCTGATTTATGCTGGTCCTTGGAGATAAAGTTTTAAGATCTTAAAATTACATGGATGGAAACTTCAGCACTTGATTTTTATTTTTTGTTTGTCTGATATTTGGGTTGGCTTAAAAAAGATGCAATTAGATAAACAATCCACTACATCAAAATCTTCCCAAAAGTAACACATTGTAAATTCAAAAATTAGCTAAATTTCTTAATGCAATGTTACACAAAGCTGAATATTGATACAAATTCGTTTGTACTCTGACTTCATTTCTCTAGTGTCACTATCATTGTCTAATTATGCAGTGGAGACCAAAAGTATGTCTCTGTCAACATTACCCATTACTCACCTCTTGGGCAGCATTTTCTGGCTTGACAGATCAAAACTCATTATGGAAAGAATTGTTTGGATTGGAAAAGACCTCCAAGATCATCAAGTCCAAATGTTAACTCCACACCACCATGGCCACCAAACCATGTTCACAAATACCATACCCTCATGTTTCCCGAACACATCCAGGAATGGTGGTGACTCCATCTCCCTGGACAGCTTTTTCCAATGCCTGATCACTCCTGCAGCAAAAAAATTGCTCTTCTTGTCCAAATTAAACTTCCTCTGGCACAATTTCAGGCCATTTTCCTGCAGTGCTCCCTAAGGGACATGCCCATGTCCTAACATGGCACAGCAGGATGATTTCCTCATGTCTCTTCTTGTCTCAAGATGGCCCTCACCACATACCTTGTCATCTCTGAGGCTTGTAAAATGGAGAGAGGCTATCAGACCAGGCTGCCCATGTCAGTGGTAGAGTGCCCATCCTTGGAGTGCTTTCAAAGCCCCGGAGATGTGGTGCTGAGAGACATGGTAGTTGCGACCCAACAGTGCTGGGTTAATGGTTGGACTATGTGATTTCAAAGGTCCTTCCAACCAAAAGAATTCCATGACGCTACAACTCTCTTCTACATACACGTGGAGATCACAGAATACCAGCATCAATATTCCTACCTTAGGACATGGAAGATGAAGAGAAGTGCCCAAATAACAGTAGGAAACAAACCAAAGCACTCTAAATGCTGAACTGCATTTTATCCGGTATAGCCCCGATTCCTAACAATGCTAAGCACAGACACTTTTGACCTGCAGTTTGATTCACTCAGAAGTATTCCCAGCAAAGGAGAGTTATAGTTGATACTGTATCCAATGCTGACACGTCAGATAAAACTACCAGAGTTCTCGACAGATTTTAGTCAGTAGCTGGATTTCACAGAGTACACGAGTTTAAGAATGCTCATTCTTTCACACACTGACTGCAAACAACATTTCTTCAAGAGTGTGTGGCCATGACAGTCCTTCCATGTTAAAAAAGCAACACAAACCAGTTGATAACTCCCAACACTACTTCACCAGTAGAAGACAGCAGCAATATAACATTTTAATTGAATATATGTGAGTAAATAAAAATTCAAAACACAAAACTAAGCCACTGTGAAGATTTGTGAGAGTCAGCTTAATTTCAATCATCCTCTTATTCTTAAGTGTTTTTCTAACCACTACATTTTACTTTGTTTTATAACTCCTACAAATTATCAGGAGTTTTTCCAAGAAGGCAATTTTTGCCAAAGAGTCAAATGCAGGACTCAGGAAAGATCTCTATATACAATCTGCCTGATCTAGCCCATCACCTGAGAGAATAAATAGGATTTACACTGGTTTGTATGCATTAACTCTGTGAGCTTTAAAATCCAACCTGTTCTCAGAGTGATTGCCTGCCCAGGTCCACTTTATTGCACTGAATTCATGCAAAAGGATGAGACTTCTAATCACCCTAGAACTGTGCAAAGAAGACTTTTTCAGGGTTCCACAGAAAGCTGGATTATTTTTTTTGTTAGTTTGTTTGGTTTTGTTTGTTTTTTTTATAAAGTACTGGGTAAAAATGAAATTATTCCCCCCATATTTCTCCTCAGCAAAATTAGTATGAAAGTATTTTGGCTTGTAAAGAAATGGCTAGGTTAATTCCAGATGAAGTGCTTTAATTTTAAAATATTCTTCCTTTAGGTTAAACCTTAAAATTAGTATTACTCTAGAAAATGCTCACCTTAATTCTTCCACTTTTCAGAGAGAATAAGCTAATACATTACGACTGGTGCATTCTACACATTGTTAGACATAAACAGAGCATAAAGACCCCACATCCATTCTTACAGATATGGAAATATCCACTCTCAGCAGCAGTTAGGTATCTGTCTCTTAAAATATCCTTTCAAATTTTTAATGATATCAATTTGAAATTAAGAAATGGAGATTTAATGAGGACTCCATCTGGGGAAGAGAAGGATCTCTAATTTGAGAGTTGTCTATGTAAAGTGTGAAGATACTTTCTCAAATCCATGCTCAGAAACTGCATAAACACTTAGGTAATGCTCACACACATCTCATAATATGCTTGTAAGGTGACTGTACTTAAGTGTCATCTATCAGCCTTACTCAAGACACCCATGCAAATCAGAGTGCCATTTTCAGTACTGCAAGAATCTCTCTTGGAAGCCATATGTAATGTGGTTGGTTAAAAATTCTCCCCAACATTGAATTGCCAGACCAGCTGGAAGTAAATGAAGCTGTATTTATAAGTAAACTACAATCTACAATGAAATGCAATAAATATGTACAAAATATTCAATATTTACAACATTTACAGGTATTTACAATTAATAGCACAAGAACCCCCCGGCCAAAAATAATGGGAGGTAATAGCTTCCCCTTCCCTGCTCCCCTCCTTACGCCCCAGGACACAAAGGGACAAGAGAAAGAGCAGAGAATTGTTTTGTTAGACTTAGCCAAAACAAAGGAATGCAGCTAAGGTCAGCAAAGCCAGCCAGAAACAAGTCAGTGCTTTCCAGAGTGAGGAAGCCGAAAGAGAAAGTATATACAACCACACTTTATTGATAGTGTGTCCAATGGGTTTGTTTAGAACTTATCATTATTTTCCTTTTTATACCCAGTGGTGATGTATTTACATTCTACCACTTTCTGTTCAAGATCTGTGGAAATTTTTAAAGGCATGGACTGAAACTACCACAATAACCAGCTGCTATTTGAAGAACAGTATGTTTACCATTTTGAGGGTAAGCTGAAGATATGGGGGTCAATAGAAAATTACAAGCATGGCCTTCAAGATAGGTGGCTTGCCAACAGCTCTTGCTAAAGACGTAGAACACACCTTGTGTACACCAGCAGTGTGGTTGAAGCCTGCAAGTTCGAAAATGATCAGCAGAGGCATCTGCTGCCCCTTATACACTTCCTACAGTTGTTAGTCGCAAATGTCCCACAGAGAAAGGATTGCTAATTTCTTATTTATCCTGAAGGAGTGCAGCAGTGCTGGAGCCTATGGTGGATTCAAAGGTGCTCAAATCCAAAATATGCTACAGTATCTACTACTACTCTTTATATATCCTTAGTGATGTATCAACTACAGATTGTGTTATGTCATTACATCATATAATCATTATGCCTTCCTTTACTATTATGTAGGGAAAAATCGTGCAAAGAGATGATCAGGGAGACCAGCTGAATCAGCAGAAATATACATCTTTAACCCTTGAAAAGCTCTTTAGCAATTCTTCAAAAAAATCATTCATTCTAATGTTTCTACATTCCACTGATCACCATGGAATACTGAACTTCATTCCAGCAACACAGGGAATAGGTAACTCTACATCAAACCAACTGTGAAGCATGAAGCAGTTACACAAACTAAACAGAAAAAAAAGGGAACCGATTTTAATTGTCTTGTGCAAGGTTACAAGGTGAAGAGTTTCAGCTATAAAACAAAAGCTGCTCCCAGCGGTAGCTGATACCTGCACGTCAAAAAGCCTGTTCAAATTAAAAACTACAAGGCCTGGAGGTTTACCTAGGAACACTGAAATAATTTTCAAGGCTTTTCTTGAAAATCTGCAGTGTCCCATTGGGAGCACTGGTCTTTGGAAGACCTTCTGTCCTATATTAAGCCACAGGTGTAAGCAAAATTGAAGAGGCTGTCTCAGGAGAAGCATAAGCATTCTATTCCACAGGACAACATTAGTAATTCAGATGATAGCATGAAATCCTAATTTATTCAGAAAATGACATTTTATTTAGCATGGCTCTGCAATTTGAAAATTTACCAAAGACACATCAATACCAATTTCTTCCTAAGCAAAGGTATAAGCATCTGACATTGCTGTCTGCTGCCAGCAAACCACTTTTCAGCATTCACATCGGATTTGCAAGCAGCAATGTGTTTAGAAACAAGAGGGAAGTCCTTGCTAATGAAATGCCCATTCATTTTTCATGTTACACTGTTCTGCCTATTCTTTCCCTCTCTCATATATCATGCTTTTAACAACATGCTTTTTTTGCCACTGCTCCATTAGCTTGGTATCCCTTTTCAAACTGTTGTCAACTTGTTATTTTTCACCAGCTGACAACCTGCCTATGAGGTGCTGTACCTGGAGGAACATTGCTTGCCAGATTCCTACAAAGATTGCACAGGAATCATTTTACAGAATATTATTGAACTATTAAAAATTCTGTATGAATAGCAATGAAACCAATGGATCACTATTTTAATTGCTCTCCTGAATAAAGCCTGTCAAAAAACATCAACATATTTTCACTAAAAAATGTGCTCCCATCAAGATAAAGACATATTGTGAGATCATTTTAATTTCACCATGATAGACTTGGAAAGACTAACAAATCTTCCTATATCTTAATCAATGTTGAACTGGTCTTTTAATTATTACTATTTCCAATTCAGGTTCTCCCATTATAAGAAGGACATGAAGCTGTTGGAATGAGCTCAGGGGAGGGCCACAAAGATGATCCAAGGGCTAGAACTTCTCTGCTATAACGATGGGCTGAGGGAGCTGGGGCTGTTCAGCCTAGAGAAGGCTCCAGTGGGACCCTAGAGGTGCCTTCCAATACCTGAACAAATCCTACAGGAAGGCTGGAGAGGAACTTTTCTAGCAATAGGACAAGGGGAAATGGTTTGAACCTGAGGGAGAGTAGCTTTAGACTGTATCTTAGGAAGAAGTTCTTCAGTACAAGGGAGCTGAGGCACGGGAACAGGTTGCCCAAGGGGACTGTGGATGACTCCTCCCTGGGGGTGTTCAAGGCCAGGCTGGATGAGGTCTTGAGTCCAGTTGAGAGACATCCCTCCAATGGGAAGGTTGGAGTAGTTGATCTCTGAGGTCTCTTCCAACATAAGCCACTCTGATTCTAAGAGTATAGTATAAGAGGCAATCTAACTTCTCCATACCTCAAAAAAAGAAAAACCCAAGCAAGAAAACAATTCTGTTTGCTTCTGATTAAAAATGTAACCACTCCGACTTGGATAAGCAACAGTTGGCATTACACTGACTTTTAAAAAAGTTTCTGCAAGTATTTTGTAATGTCCTGAATTCTGAAGGAGACTTAAAACTGGTTTTGTATAAAGTAACATTGCCCAATTGACTTAGCAGAACCTACCCCTTAATAATTTAGCACCTTGGCTTTCATTCTTTAAGTAATCCTTCACCTATCTAACTGTATGAAAACTGTATGTTGGGAAAGTGAAATTAATAGAATGACTTCTGCCGACTTCAACTTTGCTTGCAGCCCTACTCAAGGCAATAGTCCACAGAAACACATTATTCCCCAATCCTCCCCATTTGAGTTCTGTTCATTTATGAGAAAGAATCTACCACTTAATTCTCATGCCTGCACACACAATAAAACATGGCCCCAACGTTCTTACAAGTCAATAAAGTCAACTGCTCCTATACTGCGGGAAACTTAGAGACATCCTGCATTCCTACACTGCAAGATGACTGGTGTTACGAGAAATGTAGTAGTTTTCCTACAAACAAATGCTCTATTTTTTTCTACAGCAACAGAGTAAGGACAAGAAAATACAGAAATCCATGAAGAAACTAGCCATTGCAGCTGTCAAAAATAGCTGATGATTTTCTTGGAAAAAATAGTAGTATGGTTCAAAAATACGCGTGCAGGAGGACTCTGTTAGCAGAGGCAAGAACTGACTAGTAGGTGGGACTGGCAAGTTTAAGCACTTCAATACTGGGTTGCCATGGAGGGGGGGAATAGTAAAATATTATGTCACAGTTTTCAGACGTCTAAATTTAGACAGTTTCTAAAGCTGTCAGTTATCATCCTGTTTTTGATGCAGCATGCTGGGTTCTGGGTTCTTAAATTTATCTCTACCAGTTTTACATAAATGCTTTTAAAATAGAAGTTATCAGTGCATGAAGGACACTGAATCTCCCTGACTTCTAGTTACCTGGGAGTGCAAGGCTGGTTAGGAATAAATTTGGAACTTAGAATTATGGGAAGCAAGGAAGGGAAAAAAAATACAGATGTATTCTCAATGATATCCACTGAGTTATCAGAAGAAGGGCATTTGCCTCTTGTAAATACACCAACAAATACTACTACTGTGTAAATGCACAGTCTCATTGCTATCGCCATGAATATAAGCTGAGGATTCAGACAGCTATGCTAACAAGCATATTAAAAAATAATAATTTCCCAGGCCACTCACTGAAATGTGCAAGATGCAGGGAGTAAAAATGATATAATTTGTAATGCAGACCAGTAATTACAACTCCAGCAGTTCACTACTCTAATAGATATGCAGTGTTAAGCAGTGCTAATCTGGACTTACTCATTCCATTTCTCCCATCACCCTGTTCCACTGCGAACTAGTGTGAGATCAATACTAACAAAAGTGCCTTTGTGGTATCAGGTTTAGTTCTGCTGACATACTATTATATCTTAATTTTCCTGGACACAAAATCCAACATAATTAGACATACTCTGGCAAAATTCTTTCATTTATTCCCTTACTGTCATCAATGTTGAGATCATGGGGGAAGAGAAGAACAGTAACCTGCACAGCAGTGCAGTAAACAATTTAGCATCATTGCCTTCTAGCAATGCCATTTATTATTGCTGAGGAGGCTCAAGCCAGTTCATACCAGTTAACAAAATATTTCAGCCAACATAAAAATGATACTGCTCGAGGGCTTTCACTATCAAAAATTATTTCATTTTGACAATTGCTATGTGCATTTTCCATATTGCTGTACAGAGTTATTTTTTTTGTAAAATAAACTGATGATTAAGCATTTATTAAAAAACACCAATCAGCAACCATGCTTTCCATTAATAACTTAGAAATGTAATAAAAATTGGCAATAAACCCCCCACCAGTTAATATCAGACTTTTATTTCCTTATGCTTACCATTTTAAATAACATGATTCCCATGTTCTAAAAAGGTTTTGTATTACATCAAGAAAGAGTATTTGAAATAACGCATTTGGAAAGCAGCAACAAAAAATATTTTGATTTATACTGGAGCAGATGGCCACTTTTCAGAAGAAAATGATAGAATGCTTCTAGTGAATCTAATAAAAGATTACTGTGGATGACTGGTAGACCAAGTGACTTGGGTTTAATGCTACAGTCAAAACCATGTTTAACCTGATAGTGAAAGACTTTTAGTTCCTAATTTTTCTATTATTTCTGAACCCCAGAAAAAGTATCCTTTCTGTGTGGATAGCTGAATAGCTTGAAGAGAAAAACTTCCTTCTACACAGGCCAAAACAAAGTTTGGCCATCTTCACACCATAATTCTGAAAACATCATGCAAAGGCCAGTTGACTCAAACATTTTGTCCATTTTGTTTTGCTGCATTCACAAACTCATATATATTTGTATTTTGGATTTTCCCATTCCCTGCTCCTCCAAAGGGATGCACAGGTGATACTACAAAGACTTTACTCATGGTCAATTCTTTTGTGGTCTATGCACATGCCATATGCAATTTTTGGCCTGGATGAGTCCATCTTTCCATTTTATGGAAAGCATATCCAGCATAGGTACACACTTGATGAGAGAGAGAGAGGTTACAGATGTAAACTGCTTGCCTTTCTGAATCACCTTGTGGAATTTCCCTAGGAGCAGTTCACAAGGCTCCCCATGGTCAATCTTGCACAGTATTTGATGCATTTGAAGGACTGTGGAAACTAAACTCATACGGTTAGAAGTAAAATAGAATTCAAAGCATATTGGACTCTCTGAGCCATGACACCACCAGCCCTACCATTCTGATCAGACTGCAAATAGAAAATTGCACAGGACTGAGGAGGGGGCTTCACTCTATATTCTACACTGTGACCAGGTGAAGGCAGAAGAAAGCTAAATACTAAGCACAACTTCATAGACTAAATAGGGAAGATCATCATAATTCTGGAACGCCCAAATGTCTAAAGATATAAGCACTACATTAAGGACAAAACCCAATATGGCCTGTAAATATTTGGCCGCAGTGGCTGTCCTCAGTATATCTACACTTAAAACTAATACACTTCGGTCTTTGGTTCCTTCAGTGCTACACAGCAGAAATAAGGTTTTAGACCTATTGACACCTGACCAAGTTTAGAAGCATTCCTTGACTAGTGCGTCAAATCAAAGCTAACAGATTTTTGGAAAGACTTGGGACATGAGGACTGTTCCTTAGATGACTGTAGAGAGATACAAAAGCCCATTGTTCTAACAGCTTCCTTCATTAAGTAAAATCAGTCTTTCATGACTGGAAAGAATTATGATAATCAAAATCAAGAAACTATTTCAGGTCTGCATTAGAGCCACTGTCATTCTCAATCCTGCCCTTAATATTTTTGAAGAGCCATTACTCTAGATTGCCTAAAAATACTGGTGTTAAACTTTGCAAGCTAAATCATCTGCACAGTCTCCTCAAGCAACATTGGCAATTTTCAGAGTGAGTATACACTTGGGAAAAAAATAATATATCATTGTTATTGAAAAGCATCAATTAACATAAGAAGAGTAACCTTGCAATATTAGGTGCTACAGTGCTTTTTTTTCCCCTCTTGAAAAGAGACTTTTTAGTAGAAACTTGTCTTTTTTTTTTTTTTCCTTAGTCTGTCTAAATATATAAACACAGAATGAAGTAAATTCATTATTTGCATGACACAGGACTAGGCAACAAAAAACGAAGAAGAAGAAAAAAGATCAATCACTCTCACAGGATTAAGTAGAGCTCTAAGTTGACCAAAGTTGCTTACCTTTGAGAATTAACTATTTTCTCAAAGAGACAAACTCAAAGACTTGGAACAAGCCAGTTGCTTTCAACTCAACAGAAGCAGGGTTTACATTTTATTGGATTTCTGTTTGCTGTCTAGTGTGGCAACAATGAAGCATAGCTAAACATTAGAATGAAATTAAATGGAAGGCAACTTTGATTTGCAGAAAGTCAAACCAAGTGCAGTTTTACTTTGAGCTATAGATATAATACAGAGTGGATACTCTCAGCCTCTTAAAAAATTTCATTTTAGGTGTTGGTTAACTAAGCTATTGGTTATGAGTTATTGGGTTACTCCCTCTTGAATGTACGCCATATTAAAATAACTGAGAGCAGTAGCACTTGCCCATTGCCAGAATTCTTCCAAATGTTTGGAACACTGGAATTACTCCTGCTGAAAACAGCAGCCATGACAGCCAAGTGTCAATAGAACTGCAAAGCACATCATAACCCCTCTGCTTTATTAAATATATGCATAGATAGATTTCTGTACTTGCTAATAGGCAACAATGTCAATTAAGAATGTATCTGGGCCAAGAATACCCTAAACCATTAATTTCATACTGGATAAACTTTTTCAGTTTTTTTCATCCTTTAGAAGTTACTCAGTGCAGGACTTTTCTCCTCCACTTCAACATTCAGTGAGTATAAATGGAGAATATTCCCCTCAGTTTTCTTCACAGCTATCATGCACTGCTGTGTACGCAAACCTGCGAACAGCGTTTTAGTTTTTGTTTGTTATAACGGTGCCGGGACATTATTCACCTCCATTTTAAAACAAGGCATAAATATTGCCTTGGAAGATTCAACCAAAATAGCTTGCACACAACTCACACAGTAGCTCTCCCTGTCAGCGAAGTACCCTTCTCCTAGGTGAGATAATATTTGTTTGAGTCTATATAACACATCTGATACTTAAGACGTGTAAATTTCTCTCAAAAACTAAGTTGAAAAGATCATCAGACAAACTACTTAAGTAAATGCAGTCTATATTAACCAAATCATAGAAAGGCTTGAGTTGGAAAGGACCATCAAGCTCATCTAGTTCCAACCACACTACCACAGGCAGGGACATCTTCCACTAGGCCAGGTTGCTCAAAGTCTCACTCAGCCTCGTCTTAAATACTTCCAGGGATGAGAGTCATCCACAACTTCTCTGGAAACCTGTTCCAGTGCCTCAACAGCCTCATAGTAAAGAACGTCTTCCTAATGTTTAATCTAAATCTACCCTGCTCTAATGTAAAAGCAGGGTAGATTTCAAATATTAAATACAGGTATTATATAGGCTCATGTTTACAGTCAAGCTTGCCCCTTCCTTTCTGTAAGAGGAAGGCTTAAGGGTATTTGTGTTCATTAGGATACTGTAGGATGATGACAGAAGGAAACTGATAAGGAGTCTTTAACTTAAGGGTGAATGACTAAATAACCCAATAATGATTTCAGAATTATTTAACAGTGTTGGTATTTTTACTAGCCAGATACTGTCTTCAGAGGAATCCTTAGAGGGTTTCTAAACCTTCTTCAATTCATCAGTCTTTATCATTCTAACAAAACCATATTTGATTCATCTCTCATGTTAAGCAGGCCAAATTTCATTCATTCACAAACAGCTGGTGCTTCCATGCTTTTCCACTTTCTTTCAATGATCGTATGTCCTGGAGGGAATAATGTTGTAGCCAGATTTCTGAAAGGAGTGCAATCTTTCTTTCTCTGTCATGCATATTCAGATTTTCTATTTCTGTGTGAAAAGAGTACTTGGATTCATCCACATGAAATTTCTCAAACTCAGACTTTGAACTGAGCTGTTCTCCAGAATTAATGCTAATGGTTTGAAAATGCTGGCAAAGCTTCACTGCTGTCCAGCAAGTCTTCAGTTTCACACTAGTGAGAATAGGAACCCCTTACTCTGTCCAGCTGTCATAAGGATTCAAGGATGGACTGAGGAGTCAGAAAATGAGGATGGAGTCTTTAATCTCTGGAGATTAAAGAGAGAAAGAACTTTCATGTTCTTTCTTCATCAGATTTTGACCAAGGATGAGGGAATGTCTCTGTATTACAATATAAATAATAAAACTGATATAATAATTTCTGCTTCCAATGTAGAATTATTGTAATTTATTGAATCTTGAGAACTATCTTTTGTCTGAGGAAGTCATGATTTATTTAACAACAGAACAGTGAAAAGCTACTACAAAACAGCCGAAGTCTACCTTCTTTATTGCTGTAAGTGCTACTAACATCCTCAACCCAAGTTTGCAAGGCAAACAGCATTCAGCCATCAATATGATTTGGAATGATGGCTTTTTAAATAGTCACGGTTGTGAGCCACTAAGGCTTGAATCTATATTATCAAGCCATTTGTGTAATCAGCATATAAGCCAGTGGCTGAGGTTCCTGCATGCGGTTCACATGTTTTAAGCTGGAATACATTCAGCCTTGTATCCTGCTACCAACCTTAAATAAACTATTGAGACGTATACCAGAGGCCAGTTCATTTTTCCTATGGGCTGGAGTGCATTTTGTGCACCCATGGAAAGAAGTTTCTAATGTTTTTTTTCATTGAATGGAATCTACTTTACACTTCTAAATGCTTTATGGATGTGGAGCAGTAAGTGAGGACAATATGGCACAAGTGAGAGCAATCAGGACATACACTCAAAACCTGCTGTCACTCTGAACTAAAACACTAATGAAGACACAGTCAGACAATTACTATCAAAATGCTCTGCCAAAAAAAGTTAATAAAACTAAATAGCAAATATATGTGGAGTGGAATTGTTGACAAGAAAAAAAGGTAGAGAAGCTGGCAGAGGAAGTGCAGCCGGCAGAGGAAGTGCAGCCAATGGGACCTAGCCTAAGCAGCACAGATCCAAGGAGATAGAGTAATGAGAAACAGCAGAGCACAACAGAGATTGTATCATTTTGTCATAAAATTGACTGCTATTGGTTTTACATCTAACTATATGGAAGTAACTCGAGCCGTAACAGGAAAGTTATGGTTATATGGATTAACTATAATGACATGAAACTGCAATTCTCAGAAGTGCAATTTGGAAAATATGTTTCCAAGGCATTCCCTCTAAATGAATAAAAATGAAAAAAAAACCCACACTTCATAGAATGGTTTTGGTTGGAAGAGACCTCTAAGATCATCAAGTCCAATCTACAACCTAAGATCATTAAATCATGTCCACACATTTCTTGAACACCTCTAGGGATGGTGACTCCACCATATCCCTGGGCATCCTCTTTCAATGCCTGACCACTCTTGCAGGAAAGAAGTTGTTCCTATCTCCTAAACCTCCACTGGCACCATTTCAGACCATTTCCTCTCTTTCTGCCACCAGAGGCTAGAGAGAAGAGACCAACCCCCACCTCACTTCAGCCTCATGTCAGGGAGTTGTAGAGAGCAATGAGGTATCCCCTCAGCCTCCTCTTCTCCAGTCTGAGCCACCTCAGTTCCCTTGGTTGCTCCTCATAAGACCTGTTCTCCAGGACCCTCACCAGCTTTGTTGCAGTATCAACCCAAACTACTGTTCCAAATTAAGTCTGATGTCAAAACTCAGAAACTTCTAAAAATCCTTTAAAAAGAGTGTTATTCCTACGGCCATACAGCTGTATTCAGGTTCATGAATAGAAGACCAGGACTAGAAGAACAGATATTCATTAAATTGTTAATACCTTCTTCATCTGTTATGAACGACTGAGCTTCAATAGGCTACAACCAATGTAAACGTTCACCTGTATCTACAACCAGAGATTTGTCTTTGCTTTTTTTCTTTTTTAACCAACAAAATCACATTGATGAACGCCTTTGTAATATGACTAACGACAAATTAACATAGAGGTTCCAAGGCCTGTAACAGTGATCCCACAAAACAAACCTAAGATGGCAGAAAATCTGCTGGCTCAGTGGAGTTTCTCCAAAAGGAGAAAACATGAACACTATCTGCACATTCCAGCCTCACCACCATGGTACCCTGCAAATCAACATTGTAACAATATGTGAGCATACAGCAGTCCTCTGACTACTTTCATGTATTGCAAAGACAGGTATGCAAGTAAGGAAGTTGACTTTGAAATATTACCTCAAGTTTCTGATCAGATACTAGCTATTGTTTTACAGAAAGCATCAGAACTAAATTGATTGATCCAAAGAGAAACAATGCAAATATGAAAGTCTGTAGGTAGGATATGTCCATGTGCATGACAGACTCCTGGCTTGTTTCCCATAGAACAGCATGGTGCAGTGTTATGACACCACAGAACAGCAAGACAGTACTTCCTTCAAAGAAACAGTAAACTCACAACAAATGCCAGAGTTGAAGCAGAAAAGAATTACCATAAATTCTGAATATCTTTAAACATGAGTGATGTGAAAATCTTGGTTTAGAAAGGGCTACATAGCAGGCACTTAGAAAATTTAGATGAAAGAATGAAACTGTATTCCTTTATAGTTAATTTAACTCCTTCAGATTTCAAAGGTTCTCAATTCTGGAGAGGTTTGGGGTTTTTTAACCTTTTGCAGGTAGTACAGTTGGTGGTAGTCTAAGGCTCTAGACATAAGAATAAATTTTAAAATGTAGCAGATCAGGACATTCAGATGAAAAGTTAAAAGTCCTAACAAGCATTCAGCTGTCCTCCAGGAAGAGGTAGACTTAGCCCAGAAAAGTGTTACTACAATTCACATCTGCAAATGCCAACTGTTAAGTCCAGCCCGAGCATTTTTTCCTATTTTCACATGCCCTGCTCATAAGCAACAGCTGTCAGGATGCAGTTTGCATTAGGTTAATACCTGAAGCTTTGCCTCTACATTTTTGTGTCCAAGCATTAAGTAAATAAAGCAGCAGATCATTCAGCTTTCCAAGTTGGTAGCCAAACGTGACTTGAATCACACCAGCAGCATTCACTCAGCATAACTGTGGCTTATATGCTTGTATACCAGCTTCTATAAAGTGACCAACTCATCCTTCATACTCATCCATCTGGATCCACTTTCAAAGGTCTCATAGCTGAAACATCATGAAAGGGGTCCCTGTTAAAACGCAGTTCAGGCATCTTTTTGGGAAATGGGTCTGTGATGATTTAAAACATTTTTTTAGAGACTTTACTGGAATGATGACTACAGTTTACTCGTTGGCAATTGCCTTCTCTGTTATCAATCAGTTAGTCATTAACCTTTCTAATATCAAGTGTTGTCACCATGAATTCCAAATATTTGAACAATAGTGCTTGTGCTGCAAGATAATGCTGCATTCCTCGCTCTACATTCAAGGGCCCTACACGGGCTGTCCTGGATTTGCACTATCATTTTATTTGCAGATTTCCACTATTACTTCATTGAATTTTATATTTCATTTAGGGGATTTGCAGTGCAAAACCTGAAGGACAAATCTGATTTTGGCAAACAGTGGAAATACACCAGACATAAGGTGTATTTTTAGCATGGTGGTAATGTGCAGTTTTTGCCCACTTCTTCAGCTGCCATCTCGCTGTGCTATGTACCACTCTAGAATCAATGTGCACATACCTGGGTATCTTCCCCTTCTGCTCTAAGGTTACACTGTCTGGACATTGCTTCTCTCCAGCACATATCTCCTCTCTAACTCAAGAGCTTGTTTTCTTAGTAGTAATAATTAGAACACATCACAAATTGAATGTGATGATTATTTTATTCAGATAAGAATTTGGATGCTGTCGCTCACAGCAGATACAAGATTGCTACTCCTCTCCTCTCTTTCCCAGCTACCACTGCTGGCCTTGAATCATGGCAACCTGTTCTTTGTTTTGATGTGCTGAAAAAGCAGTCTAGCTGAAAACAGTATCCTTGTCATGAAAAATTAATCCTTGCCTATACTTGAAAGCATACAACACAAACATGCCTTAGGAGACTGGGCGATCTGTCTGGCATCACATGCTTTTCCTCTGGGTAGTCAAATAGAGGCTACATAGAGGCCAGGTTTAACACAAGAATGTCTCAATGACCACATATGCTTTAGTGATTTCATGTGCAAGAAGGCTTCTCTTTGGTGCGAGCTTGCCTTTATTCTCCATTGCTTGAGAGATGAGGTATGTGTTACATAAAGAATTGTGTCACTCCTCACTGAAGCTGAGCACATTGAAACTGAAGCTCTGCCACTTCTCGCAACATGAGCATGCCCAGGCTCAAAAACAGGAGTAAAATGAGTAGATGGTAACTTGAAGTGCTGGAATTGGAACAGATCACAGCAAATAAAATCCTGTCCTTCCCTCTTTGCACTGCTGTCAATTATGGTGATGTATTCAATGAGAATCAGAAGGTTTACATCTCCATGTCCTACTAAATACAATCCTAAGACACCTCTCCTTTTAATAAAGGCTGAGAGACCTGGGGCTGTTTATTCTTGAGAGGAGAAGGCTGATAGAGGAGCTTATCAGCATCTCTAAATATCTGAGTGGGGGGTGTCAAGATGAAGGTGCTAGTTTTTGGCAGTGCCCAGCAGCAGGATACGGAGCAATGGGTACAAGCTAGAACACAGGAGGTTCCACCTCAACACGAGGAGACACACTTCTTTACAGTAAGAGTGAAAGGGGACTGGGAAAGGTGCCCAAAGATGTCATGGATTCTCCTTCTCTGGAGACTTTCAAAACCTGCCTGGATGTGTTCCTGCACCTATGATCCTGCCCAAGTGCCCATGCTCTGACTGGAAAGTTGGCCTCAATGACCTCTGGAGGTTTCTTCCAATCCCTAACATTCTGTGATGGACATGTTCAGAACTCATACTCCTCTACTGTCCTCAGCTTACTAGGTGTTAAACACAAATATTCGGTGGCTATAGTGCTAACATCGAATTATGTTAATTTTGATATTTGCTTCAGCTTGATCAAATTTAAAAGTACAGCTTTCACTAACCGTTACAAAGTATATATCAAAGATTTACAATACCACATATATAACACAAAGCTTTATAAAGCTGAAAGCAATGTTTTTCTCTAGCTCAATAGTATTCATCCAACCATAAGAATTCCCAGAAGTCCTTCTTCCTGACAGGGAATTTGAGAGTAAAATCCTAAAATTTCCTGGAAGATAACTATTTAGAAGACAACAGTAAGAGATGAAACCTGTTTCAACTGTCATATGGCACTTCTTCACATCTTAACATTTACTCCACTGCAGCCCTAAGCTTTGCCCTCTGTTTTGCTCAGTTATGAAAAATGTGTAACTTCAGAAAGAATTAGATGAAAAAAAAAAGAAAAAAGTCTTTGAAAGATTAAATTTGGTCACTTTTTATCAAACCCAGAAAGTAACAGAAATTGAGAAAAATATTTTGAAGCTTGAAATAGAAAGGGTTTCACTTGTAACATGTTTCTATTACATTGTACCAGGAGATTCTCAATTTACAAAGCTTGCGTAAGTTTAAAGTTTGGGTCATACAGTATGGCAAATAACACTTCACTGTTCATGGGGGAAATAAGTCTTCTGAGAATGTGGATATATTATTTTTTTAGCCTCAGTGCTCTTTTCTGATCACTCTTGTTTAGAAAGGTACTACAGTAGGATGCTTGGGAGAGCCTGCAGGAAGGGAAACCTCTCTAGAATTCCAATAAAAAGAACCACCTGTCTAGTCCATGTAACTTGGGTCCAATGAACTGTTTGTTAAAGAATGTCAGTCTGAAGAACCTGTAATTACTGAAAATTCAGTTTGTTTTGAGATGATTCCTTCACTTTGGTCCCTTTATTTTTTTCCCTATGCCACCACTAATAACATAAAGATGGGAGGGGGAAGCACCGTCTGCTATCTGACTTCACCTGTGATGAAAGCACATGGAAGTGTACTGTGCCAGGGAAATTCATTCTGTTACCCATCACCAAGACCTCCACGCAGTTCACTTTTTTTGCTTTAATTTGCTAAGGATATAGGTGACAAGCAAAATTTCTTAGAATAACTTGAGAGGGACATCAATTCTTCTAAGTTGAAAATCTAAGCCAAATTTATACAGAGACAGCTGACATCAAGATACTGTGGTAGGCTGATATGCCTTAGACGAAGTTTTTTATTTAATTTATTTTCTCTCAAGTTTACACAGTCAAGGGGAAAAAAAGACAAAACAAACCAAACAACTCCCCCAAACAAATAAACAAAACCAACCCCAAAATATTTCATTCACTTCCTACCAATTTATTAATGTCAAGGGTGGCAGACTAGCTACTGTTCTGACTTGCTACTGATTTTCTTTCTGTTAATACTACTGTTCTAGGTAAAACAAAACAATTAAAAATATGTAAGTCTCTGCATGTGACCAAATCTTTTTGTAGTGAGCTAAGCACTGAGCATAGATTAAGATAAATGGAAGACAGAAACTGATTAACTTCAGCAGCTTTAGCCAGTTAATGCAACAATGTTGTCAGTAGTGATACGCTGCCTTTCCAGTTACAAGCTCCACATAACATATCCACGTGCTCACTAAAACATGCTAAAAAAGATAATTCAACAAGCCATAGTATTAAGTGCGCCTGTCCTCCTGATGTCTGTGGAAATTCATAATACACAATTGTGAAGCTACTAATGCCAATTATTTTCCTCCTCTAGACAAAAAAAAAATAAAAAAAAAAATAAAAAAAAGAGTAGATTTAGTGCTGGCAAAGATGCCAAATTGACAACCAATCACTCTCCTGGCAGCCAGAGCATAAACAGGTGGATGTAGCTGGAACACACTCACCCAGTGACAGCTCAGAGAGAACCTGGCACTCCACCAGTTATAAGGGCTGGCAAATCACAGAAGTAAGAATCATCAGCTTAAGTCTCTTGACTCCGACCAAGTAATCCAATGGTATAAGAAAGGTTAACGAAGTAAAATATGTTGCAATCCTTCAGAATGATGCCAGAGCTAAAATAATCACTTACTCTTCCTAGGGAAAAGTCAGCAAGGTGGCAATCACCCACTCTGCCATACAGACACCCGCCACAGAACACTTCTGTTAACTAAAATAACCTGAAAGCATTCTCTCTCTCTCTCTTGCCTCAGGAAAAAGGGCACTACAAACGAATCCACAGAGATTTTATCAACCCCAGATTCAGGACTTTTTGGGCATCTTCCTAGTTTATTAGTTATGATTACCAGCTGTCTGTGCTTGATATGTACAGAATTGACCCAAGATGAAACTCCCCATTTAATTCTAAGCTAGACATAGTGCTCTCAAAAGATGCTTCCAAAAATCACATGCTGTGCAAAGAATGCAAATCAACATTGAATAGAATAATTACTAACTGGATAGTTATTGAAATGCCTGAGGGAGGAAGAAGTGGAGTCAAAGTAGTTTTACAATGATTTTGAAAAATGTAGCTGGTCAAAATTTTCTTTATCTGTTTACCTTCAAGGTATGCTGCAAGGTTAAGATCTGTTTGGTGCAGCTGCTGCATAGGTTGCTTCGAGGCCATGGGTTTGTGAAGGATTTTTATTGTCTGACACATACTTATTTAAATATATACCTGGGTACTGGCTCTTGAACAAGCACCTGTCAAGTTTCATGCAGCTAAACTTCTGGTATTTTTATGCAAGTTAACTATGTGTAAACAGTACATATAATCTTCATACAATCTTCTTCCCTCTCAGGCCCTCTTTTTAAAACAGACGTAGGATTTATTACATATGCACAAATGGAGAGCACAGTCATGTTGAGAGTGGACAGAATTAAGATGGAGTCTTAGCAGATGACAATTGCTAAGCAGCACAAAGAGTGGTGAAAACTAGAGAAATTTGGAGACAGCAAATCGGTGTTTCATTCCCTTTGCTTCTCCCTCAGTTTCCTGGTAAGCCTCCTTCCTGTATGAACAGCAGGAATTTCTGCTTCTCATGCAGCTACCTGATTAGCCCTTAATAGCTGGACTATCAGCCTGGATATCTCTTGCCTCTTGCAGTCTATAAAATTAACAGCAGAGAGAATGACCATTCAGCACAGAACCTACAAAAACAAAGCTTTAGTTTTGTGACAGCTAATCTAAAGGTATGGGAACAACTGAGAGATGTAATTATAAATGACATCTATTTCTCACCAGAGAGATATAGAGACAACACAAAAAAATACAAGAATGAGCAAAATAGATGCAAAATATTATTTTTTTTTTTTTAAATTTATGAGTAATAACATCATAATCAACAACAGTAAGGTCAGATGCTATTACATACTCAAAGTTTTCAGTGAAGGAGCAGCCTGCTCTTGTACAGGATTCCCAGCCATGGGATTGGTTTAAAAACATTACAGCTGCTTTGACTTTTCTTACATATAACTTGGTAAGAGTTGAGCTCTTATCCCTTCCTCTGCACGTGTGTGCATATACAGAATTTTGTTTGTATGTAAATGCCTGAAAAATTTGGAGCTAAAACCAGTAACACGTGGAACTGATGAAAACATAGTTGCTTCTGAAAAGTGGGTTTTGATGAATTTTGTATGATCTCTTTAAAGATTCTCTAATGCATATTTCAGAAGATGTTTCAATACTGTAAGTTTTAGATCAGCTCACAACTGATAATTTAGATTTTTCCAGGACTATTCTCCTGTGGTATCTAGCTTCCAAACTGAAATTTAAGTGTGTAGTAGTTCTGAATGAAATCACAGGCAGAATATTAGATTATAGCATATAAAACATCACAAAATCCTTTGTTAATGCTAAATTAAAACCTCAGCTAAGGCAAACTTGCTAAAACTATCTGGGAATACCAGAAATAGAGGCCTTTTGTACTTGGCAGTTTTCTTGTATGACTTATTTCTACTGGCTCTGTATAAAGAATGATCAAACCTTACCAATGACTAGATCCTAAAATGTCTACAAAATGCAAAGAAAAATCTTATTTTTAAATAAAGTTATTCCTTATTAAAGTAATGCCAAGCAATAAATAACCACAAAATTTCAACATTGTATGAGTGTGTAGACTTTAAACTTGAAAAAGTTACTGGAAATTTTACATAATTCAATATTGTCATGTGAGCCCAAGGCATTTTACTGATGTAAAAGTCTCTGGGCTCTTGACTGTAGCATTCCCGGCCCGCCTTCCCCAGCCCCAGCACTCTGTGTCTGTCCCCTGTTGTTGCAAAGCCAAAGTCAGCTCACATCACCCCAGTATCAAACAAGCAATTTCCTACTCCTCCTGTTAAACCTGGCACAAGAGAGCAGGGGCTGGAAGAAGGGTGGGAACATGAGATCCACAGTAGGCAGCAGTGATTAATTAGATTGGCTAAGCTGCCTGCACAATTACAGTTTCTCCTTCCCCCCTGGGATCAAAGCGCTGACCTCTTCTGCGGAGTACTATGAGGACTTCAGATGGAAAGCACTGACTGAGGACTATGTGTGAGTCTAAGCCCCACATTAGCATGCTATCATAGTGCAACTGTAATTGAAGAAACTAAGGATTAACAAAAGAAAAAAAAAGGACATAATTAACTTTGCACACAAAGAAGTTAAGGCTCACATTTCCAAAAGTCCTTAGTTCCATTCACGCACCAAAACAAATGGTCAAGAAATCTTGTCACACATCTGATGTGGCAAGGCTACCAGCAACTGAAAATCATTCATGATGTTAAAATCTGTTGCATTGCATGAGTAACTGAAAGGCAAGCTAATGTTGCCATTGCTTTTTAGCTAATTCTCTTCTTGCCATTTTCTGGTATGACAACAAATAACTCTGAAATACTAGCTCACACTAGAAAGGTAAGTTGGTTTAACAGGAGCAGCAAAAATTACATACAGATGAGGACATAAGTACTTTGAAAGCATCATGATAAACCTTTCCTGATGTCTGTACCACAGAGCACAGATGTATGCAGCAGTGCTCTTAGCCATTGCACACATGCACTGCTCGGGCTATCCACATTATGTCCATTAGCTCGGATCACAGGATGAGCGCAGAACATGCAATGGAGAGCTGCACTGCAGACAATAAATTACCCAAGGGTAAGTCTACTCTAGATCAGTCTCTCAGCTTCATAAGTGTCATATCATTCACTATAATTATATATTTTAAAAATAAAAGTGATAGGTTCTGTTTGCTCTGTCCATTAACAAATGGATGCTCAGAGTACTTGTCAACTATTTTAATTCATGCTTTAATACACACAAAATCAAACAAGATTGCAAGTTAATCATAAATAAATGTAGAAATATGCTCATTTTCCCTTCCATGATAATTGCTTAATATCTGGCATTAATGATGTTTCTTCTAATGCCGGATAACTGACATTTAAACACATTTAAAGATTAACATGCAGCCATTCATGCAGGGTCAAGGGATTACTTAAACAGGAAGGAATACACTTTTAAAGACAATCAAATACAACGTTTTGTGTTCCACTGCAAAGGATAATCTGACTTAAGGTTACATGTGGAACACATTTTCATGCTAGGCTTTATGGCTACAGTAAATATATGCGTAATTATATGTATATACATAAGATGGATAATTCCAAAGTTAATTTTGCAAATCTATTTTGCTATCTTTTGCACATTTGTGTAATATCTAACACACCTAACCCTAAACTGCACGTGTTTAGCTTGCCTTCTTAGTTTATATGACGTGAGCTGGAAAATATTGCTCTTTCAAGGTACAGCTGTGTAAAATTCTCAGAGTACTGGAAAAGGCTGTCCACAGAGGTGGACAACAGAGGTTGTGGAGTCTCCTCCTCTGAAGACTGAAAAAAACCTGTCTTGATGCGTTCCCGTGTGAGTTGCCCTAGGTGATTCTGCTTTGGCAAGGAGTTTGGACTTGATGATCTTGTCCAAGTTTGACTAACTTCTATATGGCAATGCCTTGTTCGTGGAAATGTTAATAAAAACCAGAGTTGTGTACTGGGCATTTCAAAGGGCTCAGAAGAAAGACATTTTCAGCCTGGGTTCCCTGAGGAAGGAAGACCGTGGCCCACACAATTAGTCTCACAAAGACCAAGTGTACAAGAATAAATTAATTTAACCTCATACTCTACAGGGCTGT
Source organism: Melanerpes formicivorus (assembly GCF_026170545.1). Lineage (NCBI taxonomy): Eukaryota > Metazoa > Chordata > Aves > Piciformes > Picidae > Melanerpes > Melanerpes formicivorus. The sequence continues at coordinate 44,095,964 of NW_027142354.1, read as the reverse complement.
TTATTACAGCAGACACCATGGCGCATACTGCAGGTGCTACAGGTAATGAATGTAGGAGATAGGTAGAACAAAAGATTAAGCAATTACACTGGATTTTACTGAAAAAAAAAAATAAATCTAAACTAAGAAGGTAAGCCATTGTAATTTTTTTCTGACCTTACCCTTCTATTTCAAGCAATCATGAACACTTACGTAAAAGCACATAATGAAGTCATAATAGTTTAAATTTGTTTACTTAGGCATAGGGCAAAAGTGCTAAGGGACTTGTGTCGGTCTCTGTCAGAGCAATGGAAAAATTCCTAAAATGGAATCATAATTATGAAGCATACATGGAATCAACAGGAATTTTCATCTTTATTTATTTTAGACAAGGACTTGGCGTTAGTCTGGAGACTGTATTTGCTACAGAGCTAAAAGAAATGCCTCATCAGACCAAGGGACCCGATTGTCTAAAAGATTTGGCACAAGCCCTGTCTCTCGATCAGGAGAAAAAGCCCCAGCGACTTCTATCTGTGAATAACAACAAGGAACTAGACATCAGATCCAAAGCATATTGTTTTGAACTAATTCCACTAGAAGATACGCTGCTCTTAAGACCAATTTCTTCATGCCACAATATGAACATTTACTATTGGAAACTCTTTATTTCCTGTGAAACCATACTACCCAATTGTTACAGCTCTGTGACTCATTTAATTTTCTTAATTATTGCAAGCATAACAATATTTCTTAAATATTGCAAGCATAACATTTTCAAGATAATAACTTTAAAAAAAAAAAAAAAAGAAACAAAACACACCACCAAACCCCCCCCCCCCCCAATAACAGCTTTTGTGCCAGCCAGCAAATCCTTAAAGGGTTTCGTCTATTTTGCGCTATTAAATGGCCAGAGCAACTCAACATTCATAGACAAAAAATAAGATTTTTAAATAATATAATGGTTGTGACACTAGCTGAGGAAATGAGTGAAATTCTACATTTGCTTTCCAAACCACAACCTAAAGATTTTGCATTACGTGAAGATATCTGCTAGGGTTTTCACCTGCTGCACGTGCAAACTACTCACTGAAAACCAATACATTTAAATTTATGTTTGAAGTGGTGCACTTTCTCCTGCACACTGACATATAGAAAGGGTGCAAAATATAAGGTCACTCCAAAGCACTTTAACAGAAAATAAAACCGGTAAATCTAACATCTTTAATCTTGCCTCTTCCATCGGATTTTCTTAATGTAGTTCTTCAGATACTGAGCAAAGAACGTTTCACGGTCAGTAGTAGAGACAGCTTCCACATAACTAAAAAATCTGAACTTGACATGGAATTTTGTTTTCAGAAAGCAGAATTAAAGACATTTGTATTTAGTCTCTCTCTGTGGCAGGTATAATCACTCTGATAAATGCAGAGGTCCTGACAAAAAAGAGCTGAAGCTCGCTAAGAGCTGATAAAGATCAGCTTGATGCCCCCAGACATTAACTTACACCTCTGGGCACAGTGCACCCTTGACAGGGTGTAAGAGTCCTGAAATGAAGATACAGTTGCTGGGTCTCCACACTGCAAGCAATCTGGCAGTTGGATCCTCTCCCCTTAGACTGGGACCTCATCTAAGGAGTCCTCATCCCCGCATTTGGTGAGTATTTTTATGTCGTGTACCTGTGGGGAACTTTTTCCTTTTCGGAGCGTGTGCACATTTTGGTTCATCCTCTCTCTTGATAATTTGTGCAGCAGGACTTTGACAACCAACATCTGAACCTGTAATTTTATTGTGTTGGAGGGAATGCAGACTAATTGCAATAAATCCACATTTTTCAGGTGGCTGTTGCTGTCTACTCTGTGAGTGTCTCCACAACAATCTCTTTCACCATTGCACCATTTTCCAAGAAAGCAGAGGTTTCTCAACATTGATGTGTGTTTACCTGCTTTTTTCTCTAACTAGATACTCAACACAGCCGAGAAAGCTGATCAGCATCTCTGACCTACACTTACCAGAGTTCTGGAATAGCATGCCTGCTGAGGGACAGCTGACACCTCTGAAAACTCCGGGTTCAGCCAGCAATTCTACGCCCATTTGCGCCTGTGTGGCCGACTTCAGACTTGTTGAAATGTATGTGTTTCTGGATAAGATACACAGGCTACTTAATCTCTTCTAGCAAAGGGCATTACACAGGCTACATAATCTTTTCTAGCAAAGGGAATGCTTTTCACTGCATGTGTTTTGCAAATACACATATGTATTCACTGAGCACATATTTTACAAGTATCAAAAGCTCTTCCTTTTGAAGAGAAAAATCAGCAGATTTTGACTAGTCTTAAAAAAAAATAATTAAAATCTCTGCTTCCTGGGACAGTAAATTTGTATTCCTCTGTCACAAAAAATAAAAACCTTCTGCTTTGGAAAGTTTAATATACTGAGGGTAGACTTGACAGACTGTCATAAATTTGCTCCAGACATGATGGAAGCATGCCATAACTATGTCATTACGTTTCAGAAAGCCTATCCAGAAAAGTATATACACGTATCAGGGAAGAAAAAAACCTCTAAAGGAAAAACTCAGCTATTTTGTCTACCCTTGCAGAAAGCTGAAACTGTAAGCAGTACAAGCATATATATGATATAATGCAATATATACACACACCTATATGAGTATTTAATTACAGGTGTATTAAATCCTTGGATATATGCATAGCTAATATACACCTATAAGATGTATTTATATCTATACACACAGGCACGTGTGGACACACACACATATCTATAAATACTGGAATAGCAATGAGATCAATGACCTGCAAAAATTCTAGGTTCCTACCAAAATAACTCTTACAAGGAACTAGTTCACAAGATGTAAAAGAAATTTAGACCATTGTGAGTAAGGATATAAACAGGATGGTCCTTGATTTCAATCCATTCAGAACAATCTCAGACAAACAACCTAACAGCACCATATTGCAGCTGTAAGAAACTTGCTCTTAAAAGATCACACTTGAACTGGTTACAACAGCTTAACAAGCATCATTAAATTTCTGTTGCTGCTCACCATTCAATGCCCTTCTTGATGGCCCTGCTGTTTCCAAATACGTCAGTCTCATGATAATTCTTCAACTAACTACACCTGATTCCTAGTGTTGTATAACCTCATAATACCCCAACTAGAATACAATCTGAATTATAATGATGTAAAACTGCTGTATATAAACCATTCCATAATCTCACCTCTGCAGTAGAGTGGAAAAAAAAATTATAAATAAATAAATAAATCACAGACTGGAAAAGTGAATCAATCACTTCTAGTTCCTTCTGGATGGAATGCAAATGCCCATCAGCAGTAGTTTTGTTGAAAAGGAAACTATGTTCCTGTCTCTTGGAAAACAAACAGGTCCACACAGTCACAGAAGAACATTAAAAATTGTTGCTTGAAATTATGCCATCATGAGTATTGGTCATTATGGTTCACCTCATGAGAAATACTGATTAATATTAACTGTATCTGTGCATTCAGGCTACACCAAGAGTGCCCAACAAAAATTGTCAGCACTATTAAAAAAGTTTGTATCAAGATTGTGCAAGTGCTCACCATTGTTTCAGAAATGGCTCCACCACTAGGTGAATGATTTGGTACTTTAAACTATAAATTTCCTGGACCCCCAACTGAGGAATGATCTCGAGGGGAGGGCGGGGGTGGGGGGGTGGAACCCAAACAATTCTTCATTGCCAAAATACTTAAATCTGGTAGCAACACACAGAAGACCTTCTGTGCTTAAAGGCCTGTTTACTACTGTAACTCAGCCATGAAAACTGTCACCTTGTTTGTAGCTTGACTCATTGCTCTGGCAAGCAGATTGCAAGGTTTCAGTTCAGGCCATGGACATTCTGCACAGGAAATATTAATGCCTAATGATTAAATTTCTTGTCTCTTCATTGCCATAGAAAGGTGAGGAACACAGGCCAAATATCCATTTCCCTCTTAAAGTGACTTCCAAATATTTCTATTCCTATTTCTATTCCCTTATTTAAAAGCAACCTTCTGCATCTGATAGTACCTTATGAAAGAAACTGCAAATGCATGAATAATTATTTTATGTGATGATATTCACTAGGCTCTGACTTTCTTATTTGTGTAGGGTTTAGATCTGATAGACAAAAATAAATCTAGCCTGTAGATGGTTAAACAACTAAATTTAGGAAGCTGACTGAGCAAATTTGTTCTATTCAGGTTTCATTTTTAAATCTTGTTACTGCTCATCAGTAAGGATTTGCAAACACTGTGCCTGTAAAGCTTCCTGATCAGTGATAGCTTTGAAACTGAGCTAAAGCAGCATAGAGGAAAAGTCAAAACTGGATTTAGTCTCATTTCAACAACCATTTTAAACCTGCTCTCACTCAAAGTAATAAAAGTTATGAAATTTTCATGCTCTCCCTATTACTTTGCATTTTTAGTAATAAACTTTGCCTGAAAACATTCCCCAAAATAAGAACAGAAGGGAAGAGTCATGATTTTGTTTTCATTGTTAATTTCTGGGGATTGTTTTCCAACTGGATTTTTGACTGGCAACCAAGAGAGATGAATCAGGTACCTAAATCTAGGGAATCATTACATGCATGATTTTCTACAGCACGGTCAGCCTTATAATTTTCTGTTTTCACAGCAAACTTTAGACAGGCATTACAGGTTGATTTACCCCTCTCCTTCTGCACACATCAACAGAGAGCTGAATATGTCCCTGACAAATGTTAATGCAAAATGACTTTACAGAATTAAATCTAATAACATCAAATGCAAGGTAAGTAGTACACTAGAACAGGAGTGAGCAAAAGTACTTGTTCAAATGTGTATAATCAGCAATTTTTCAAAAGTGTTAATTAGCATGAAGGGCATTACTTTGCCTCAGAGAACACTGTCTGATCCTTAGATTTCAGAGATAAACGAAGGAAATAAAATTTGAGTGAACAGCAGACTGTGAGGGCTACTTGCCTATCTTAATAAAACAAGAGGATCCTTTAGTGCAGGGAATGTTCTGTTATGTAGCCATTGCAGTGAAAGAAATAGTGCTAAGCTGCTTTCTTCTGTGCAAATTTTTATTTATATTTCCCCTGTTCTCTCTCAAAGAAGTGATGGAGACTTATCTTCAACCATAGGCTCATCCTCCTTCGGGGGTACTGGCGGAAGGGTGAGCATTTTGCTTTTCTTTGAAGTGCAAGCACACATTGGAGATGAAAGCAACTGCATTATTGTCTTTGATGTTTTTGATACTGAATTTCTCGTTTGATATTCTTTGTAGACATTCAGAAAGTAGATTTGCTTCCTCAATCAACCTTACTCTAAATCCTGGCTAGGTACTTATCCCCTTAAATATCTGAAAATGATAGCACTATTTTTAAAAGTTCAAGTTTAGAATATTTTAGTAAATTAAAAACCACTGTCATGCCACAATCTCTTTATTTGTGCTGAATCCTTAACTGCACTATGTGCTGATAAAAGCGAAAAAGGAAATCCTTGTAACTTCAGTGAGACGCCACAAAGACAACATACTTGGAAAAAGAAACCTTATTCACAGTAACTTTTTAAGCGTAGCTTTTCATATTTGGAAAAGTGTTCTCAACCTCAAACCCCAAACCCCAAAAGCTGTTCTCAGCAGCCAAAGTGTAAAAGCTAAATCCTTCAATTTTTTTTTTATGTCTCCAAGTGGATTACTCAGGTGAGTAAGGACTACTGGAATGGTGGGTTCCAGGTCTCCTTGGTACAAATAGCAAGAAATGAAGACAGCTGTAAGAAAACAGGAAACAGATGGGATGTGGATTCATATGAGATGAGAATTACATAGAAATTGCCTGTCTTGAATGTATACCTGGTTAATTCCTTTAAAAATCAACATTTTATGCTTTAGGATGTACAATAATCATGCACACTAGTTTCAGATGTGTTTCCCCGTAGTTACATCCCTTTTTACATATACTTAGAAAGGCAGTTGCATCTTAAAACAGAGTAATGCCTGTTTCTTTAAAAAGGTATTTTATTTTCATCTTGCACACAAATGTATCAAAATGGAAGGGACTGAAATTTTTCATATGATTGAGGGCCTCCTATTTCAATTTAATACTGGCCAGGCACATTCTTCCAGAAGGCAAAGAAAATTTAAATCCATGTGTAATCACACCTGGCTGAGAAAAGCCTGCCAAGACAGTTAGCATCAACACGTTTGCTCTCTGATCAGAGCAGAGTAAATCTAGCAAGCACAGCAGAACATTTAAAAATCTAATGTGCTTTTTACCTTACTGGGTTTAATTTGAGGGTGCAGCAGAGAAGCAGAAGCACATTACTTAAAGTCCAGTGGGAGAAGGAAAAAAAATAAATTATAAAGATTGAAAATATTAACAGCTGTGGCAGGAGTTGGCACACAGAAAATTTTTGTTCCAAAATAGCCTACAGGACTGCCTAGTTATCTTACAGTATTTCTAAGTAGCAATGCCAGTGCTATGCCATTTTTTCAAGCTCTTAAGGTACCTGACAGATAACATAAAAGTCATAGCTGAGGATGATTTCATCTTTATGGAAAGGTGTCTCCAAATGACAGATTTCTCAAATAAAACTCTGTCTCTAGCGCAATATAGAAGAGCTTTGCTGTTGATGAAGAAGCTGGGTTTTCTTTAGAATGAAAAGCATGACAACAGAGAACTGCCAAAAAAACCTATAAAATACTTCATTGAAAATCCTGGTCTTTCCTTTCAAACCTCCACAAACCTCTTACTGAGGTTTCACAAACCTCCTCCTGAGTGCTTAAACCTCAGTAAGAGCTGTATTAGCTACTTACACAGAAAGCAAATTGTATCTGAAAGTATTTACAAGCAGTTCCTACATCTGTGTTGTACTTACTTCGCTTATGCTACATAAAGCTGAGATAACTTCTCTTTGTCTCTGTGTGTCTTGCACTATCAACACAAGACGGATGCTGAGTGACTCAACATTCAAATCTGTCTACAGTAATCTTTCTCCAACTGGCACCATAGATTTAAGTCAGGAACGGGCTCAATCTAAATGGGTCAGGCACATTTGAAGTTCACCATCAAGAAGGAAGACAGTTACTACTGTCTCAAAAGCTTCTAACACCTGTGACAGCTGACTCACTAATACCAGAACTCTCTTCCGCATCAGGGCAACAGGTGACAGGCCTCTGTAACGGAGCTGCAGCCTCTTTCTGTAGCAGTACATTCTCCCACTGGGCAACCTCTTCACACTGTTTTGGACATAAGGAGAAATTGACGGTGATCCTAGAGTGCTTGCATACAGAAAACTGTAATTCCGTCCAGTGAGTGGAATCCTGTGCCAGAGTACATATGAGGAACTGGCAGAAACCTCTCTGTACCAACAACAGCTTATCCCGTGAATTAATAGTTTTTCATCCGGGGCTAAAAGGAGATAAAGAAGCAACTAGTTCTTAAACACAACTAAATAGATGTGTGGCGAGGAAAGCACTGCCAAAGAAAGAGAAGCAAGACGTGGTCTACTGTAATTTGTCAAGTGGGCTCCCAGTAAAAACAAAAGTCACCGTTTCGGAGCGGTCGAGACAAAAATCTTGGGAAGAGGCAAGGGTAGCGTCGCGGGGAAAGAATCAAAGCCAGACCGCAGCAAGCACGGGACTTTTCTGGCGCAGGGAGGCAGAAGTTGGCGAGCACAACCTGAGGAAGGACCCGGCAGCATAAGCGGCTGATGCGGCAGCGCTAGGACCCAGCGCGGGCTGTCTGGACACCCGCAGGGAGCACCGGCAGCCCGGAGCTTCCAGAACAGGGCACGGTAATAGAGCGCGGAGCGACGTTGTACGCGACAGGGGCGTGCGGGAAGGAAGGGTGTGGTCTAAACTGTGCAGGTCAGACAGACCGTGTGGGGAGTACTCAACGGTGATTAAGGGTTGCAGTCTCGGCAGCAAGACCACCCCGGTGAGAAGCAGTGCTTCCACCCAGACGGAGCTACCAGAGATAAAAGCAGACCTATGTAGACCTTGAGCTGTGGGCAGTGCGTCGACCCTTCTCTCCTGGGGTGGAGATGCAGGGCAAACTTGCCTGCAAAAGGTGTCCTCAGGTGGAGGACCTCCTGCAGCAGGTGGCTGAGCTGCAGGAAACAGTCAAAAGATTGTGCAGTATAAAGGAAGCAGGTTGGACTCGATGATCTTTGAGGTCTCTTCCAACCTTAGTGATACTGTGAAGCAGAAATGGAGACAGACAACTGGATTCAAGCGCAAACTACACTGAACCCAGAGCCTGTTGCCAAACAGCCCCAAGCTTCCCCACCAGCACAGCCAGAATCAGGGAAAGCCAGCAAGGGTAGCAAATGGCAAACTGCAAGCACTACAACTAGCAGAAGGAAGGAAACTCCATCAAAGTCCAAGATGACCCCATAGAACTGATTCATGGCTCTGCAGATGGAGGACAAGGAGCCTATCTGGTAGGGCCAGAAGCAGGTTCTGGAGAACTGTTTATAAGGCCCTGTGGTGCTGTGTCAAGGGGCAGTGTTTTAAACCAGAGCAGAGTCGATTTAGATTGGACACAGAGAGAAATTATCTACTATGAGAGTGGCGAGACACTGGAATGGATTTCCCAGAGAAGTTGTTGATGCTGGATGAGGCTTTGAGCAACCTGTTGTAGTGGAAAGTGTCCCTGCCCATGGTTGAAAGCACAGCATCTATAAAGGTCCCTTCCAATTCAAGCCATTGCATGATTGTGCGATAGCTGAGCGAGTACTCTAGACAGGTAATAATGACATCATACTGGCCTTTGGAAAGTTCACACTAGGCACTATTATTATAATTGTATAAAAGCAATTGCTTGATAGAATTGTTCTTTTTTTCTCAACAGATCTGAAAATTAGAAGCAAACAGAATTATTCATCATGAACAAATGACAAAATTTCCTGTATTAATACATTACAGCTACTCTGAAATAAATTATGAAATGTATAATTTCAGGATTGTGTCTACAGTAAGGCACTTTAAATCCATTAGACCAGACTTTGAAACATTTGTTTCCTTTATCATTATTTATGTATGCATTCTGCACAAACTTACTTTATACTATAACTATATTGAATTACTTCTGCTGCTGGACAATTACACCTAAGATTTTTTTTATCCACAACAGACTTGGCTTTCTAAATAAACTTCCTTTTCCCTCAGTAACTATTGGATAATTGCCAGTAGAGGTGCTAACAGATGAGCAGTTTTGCAAGCAGTTTTTCCAGTGGGACAGACACTTGCCTTGCCACTCCAGATCAGAGTAACTCTGCCTCATATTTGCCAGAGAACTGTTTGTCTGTGTTCCATAACCTCTTAATCTGTAACACACAGGTTACTTTAAGCAGTTTAAAAGAGCTCACTTTAACTAAACCAGATCTTTGTACTCAAATAGATTAAAGAGAACAAACATAAAAAGCTCTGCTGTCAACTGTCAGAGAGCGATAACATGTGGCATGTGGGAAAGGTTGCTTCAACCTGTGCTGGTAAAGGAGACCTGTCCACGTTTTGAAGCGTTCAGAAAGGAACCCAGTTCTGAGAGGAAATAGGATTTTTCATTTTCTGGAAAACGGATGGGTGTGTTGAAAGACACTTGAAGAATACAAGTAGCCCTAACTGCACCTGGCAGTTGCTTGAGTATTATGAGGTAGGTAATTCAACTGGTTGGTAAAAAAGTGCATTTCTTTCAAACAGCTGAATTCTTAGCACTTAAACCCCACTATATTTATGTTTTCCAAAAGGTAAACATAATTTTATCTAAGAAAATCTTTCTTTAAAAGAAACCCACAACAATTTCTGAACCAGTTATTGCTCAAATATTTTTCTGCCTTTCACTGTGTTGCAGTGTGACAGTATCAGAACTAGCATAATGTCATCTCCATGGACAAGAAGCAAAGTTAGAAGCAAATGAAATATCTACCTGTGCAAGAGGAGGGCTGGCCTGCTTGTGTTTATCATAAAAATATTCTTTTTCTTGGACTAAGGGACAGATGGCAAAGAGAAAGAGCCAGAAAAATTCAATTCCATTAAGAGAGATGTACTGGAATGCTGGGCTTGGAGCCAAAACCAGTGCATCCTTCGGCATGAAAGACCAGCTCACCTGGGACCAGCAAGAATAGGAATAATCTCCATAGAAGCAGGAAAGAGCAAGTTTCTTTCTGAAGAAACATTGCCATCAAGGTACAGAATAGCATTGGGATTAAATCTCAAATCATAGGTCAGAAAGCAGCTCTTTCGAAGAGAAAGAAGGTCTTCCCAAGAAAAATGACTGGATGGTTTTCCATCCACCTTACAAGACCTCAGCTTCTACTGAATAAGCTTTTGGCACCAAACAATGTTTTTCCAGTTACAGTTTCATACTACTTTGAAAATGGGGCTTTTACAGCACTTATGGAAGCCCTGAGCCCCCGCAAACATTGAAGAGAGTGAAAAACATATTATAAATATGCTCCTTTGTTCTGCCTAACTGGCAACTTGCTAGGAACTACACGGGTGTTTCCCCACTCGCTCTGAGTCCCCTACCCCCAGCCTTTGACCACTGAGATGCTTCTGCCTGAGGAGTATCACCTTACCTCAGAACAGAGAACAGGTACCCCCAATCATGTACAACTTCTATTTCCCCACTGCAGCCACACAGACACGTATGGAGTATTAAGCTATACTCACACAATCCCACTCTTTGAGTGCTACGGTACCTTACCATTTCTGCATGTTCAAGTTTCATTTGATATGAAAATACTATTATGAGCAGAAAGTACTAAAACATAGGGAGACTGAGTCCTGGATTTTAGTCTCAGAAAGGGAACTCAGCCTAGCAGTCAGATGGCCAACCTTCTACATGAGCATTTCGACTTTTCAATGCATCTTTCTTCCTATGTATGAGTTAAGAGCAAATCTTTATTTTTTTTTTTCCCTTTCACACCACTGATTTCATTATTAGAAGATAATTTCTCAATAATGTGGCATTTCCATGACTCATTACACTGTTCTACAACTCGTAGATCAAGAATCCCTTTATCAAGTGATATGAAAGAAAGCAAACTTTACTTTGGCAGAGTTTGCTTCTGTAAGTCTAAACCACTAAAAATCAAAATTGTGTTTAGCAGCCTTAAAAGGAGTTTTCCAACTGCGAAGCCTAGTATTGTTGATTAAAATGGTATCTGGAGCAAAGCTAAATAATACTGCTGGGGTTAAATGCTGCAGTTACTAAGCAGAGAGACCAGGAAGAAAGCCAAGTTTAGCTGATTTCCCCAAATGCATCACTCTGACCATCTGCGAGAGAAGCAATGTTCTCTTAAGAGAAGAAACAATTATAAAAAATGGGTTGTGGGATTGTCCTGATATGTTTTTTTTGTTGTTGTTCAATTAACTCTTCATTTATAGTCTTCCCAAAGCCCCCCAAAACACAGAAGAACTAAACACTGTTGGCTCTGGTAATGTGTGAGGTTTTTTTTAGAGTATGCACACAGTGTTATAGGTTAACGGCCCACAACTCACAACTGTTAGATATTGCAAACCTTTTAACTTCACAATGTTTTGTCAGCTATATAAACAAACCACTGGGTACAGATTTTAGGAGCAGAGAAGGAGGACTCACCTGTCCATATTATGTATGCAGACATGCATAACCATGCATGCTTGCATGCTAAGTTACAGCAAATGAAAAAAGAAAATGTGCTTTGAAAAACCCAAGTGACTAATGGTTGTCCATCTGTATATCTAATCTTACGTCTCCTGGAAGATGTTGCAGATATCAGAAGCACACATACTGACATTAAGCAAAGTGACCATCTTATTATTATGATGATACCTAAAAAGGCAGATTTCGTTTATCCTTTATGTTATTTCCAAGGTTGTAAATCAGTGACCATGAATGGCAGAAGCTTATTACTTCTTGACTGCTCTCATGTGCTGGAGTGATCGCTGGGACAGGTTGCATCCTTAAAGCAGTCCTAATTTGGAGGGGCTACTGAATGGATTGCTTGGAAGCCTTGTTATGCAGTACAGAGCTGTAGAAATGCACCGTTGAGGTTCTTACTCTTTCTCTAAAACATTCAGCCAGCAGCACACACACAAAAAGTTAAAACACTTTGTAGCAAATTGTACCATCTTTTTGCTTTTCAGCTCAGATTTGAGCTTCCTGCTGCCTGTGATCTCATCACAGCATTTTTCAGGGACAGGCTAGAAATAATTTTCTAATATTAAGAAAAAAAAAAAGGCAGCCCAAAACACAGTGGCTTTAAAAATTCTAAGGCTGCACAAGCTTATCTGCCTCCACTCAGGCACACCTCTGTTGCCCTTTAGCACCAGATACAACCACCTGATTAGTTTATATCTCTCTACACATACTAAGGTATAGTTACTCCAAAATATGAAAACACACCCCTCCCCCACTTATTCAAATATATTTTTGCTGTGATGCAGAACGTTGCAATGAGAACAAGGCCTATAGAATAAGCCACATGTATCTAAACATTATTTCTAATGCAGACAGCAGAAGATATGATTACTTGGCCTGAGGCTCAAATATTATTATCCACCAAGATACAGACATTAAAAGTAATTGCCAGGAAAAATGTTCTTCATCAATTACTTAAAAAACACTGGAGTTATACACTCCTTGCTATTTCTTCTATGGAAAGTACAGAAAGTACTTTTCAAGTATGTTTGGTTTTCCCTATTCTTGTTAAGTGTTTGTGGTTTGTTGTGTTGGGTGGTTGGGTTTTTTTGTTTTGTTTTGTGGTTTTTTTTTTCCCAAGATCCCCATTGGAAAAGTACATTATAAACACAACCAATTTGTGAGATGAACATATTTTCAAATGTGTTCATTAATTTCCCTTATCTGTATTTCTCTGTTGCGCTATAACTTATCAAAAGTAATTGAACCCACTCATTGATGAGATGTAAAGACATAATTGAAAAGACAAGTCCATAATTGCAGGGAATTACTATGTGTTGAAGTTTTGCTGTCTACTGGATTTGAATTATACAGGGTGAATTCTGAGCTACAAATTCCCAAAATTTACATTACTGTCTATGGAAGGATGTGACAGCTATGATGTAGTCAGGACTGTTCATTCAACCCATTGAAAAAAGTTTATTACAATGACTGTGGGGAAAATGCATTAACTTGTTTGGTGTATATAAGAGTGCTCTGAAAGCTCTAGTTAAATATATTCTTTATGATACAGTCCCTGAATGAAATGAGAAGACATGTCATTCCCATTACTCACTGCAATCTTTTTCCTTTAATTACCAATTATTCACACATGTCCTTGACTGCCAAAAAAATCTGAGAAAAATCATTGGAACATTGAGAACCAACAGAGAATCTGGGAATAGTGAATGGCTTTCATCTTGGGACAGGTTAATTTGTTCTGAGGGGGAAAAAAAAAATCCCACTGAAACTTGAAACTGAATCATGTAATGTCCTGGATTAAAAGTTTATATTAAGTTAGGCGGAAAGAAAAAGGAAAGAAAAAGGAATAGTTCTCACTCATATTAAAAAGACCCATTTTTCCTCTTTTTTGGGCACACTTGAACTGCAGTCTCTTGAGATGCTTGCCTGACCCAAAGCAGTACAACTGCCAAGATAGTGACACAGAAGAGCGTGGATAAAAGGGATAGAACATAAAAAGAGTGACTGAAAACAACCATGAAATGGAAGCATTTTTGCTTTTCCTGTCATAAAATAACTCATTCCATAAAGCACCTCAAGATACGGTGACAGCAAAGGGTAGCAGGGCAGCAGGCTTACATGCATTTGTGCCCCCACCTCCCCAGCAGTGAAGACAAGGAGAGAGACTGTGGCTGTGCCTGATACAGCAGTGACTTGAGTTATGCATGTTAGAAGCCAAGACTTCAGCACCACCAAAGTGAAACACCAAAGCGAAAATTGCAAGGAAAAACATATTTTAAAAATTCTGAAGAATTAAGGAGAGAGTTGTGGGGGGGTTGTGCTTTTTTCCCCCCTCCTGTGCAATTTAGAATAGTCTGCATGTACAAAATTAAGATTCATCACACTTTTATTTTACCATTATATAAAATTAGAAGAAGCAATTAGAACAACGTCTTCTAGCTTAAAATACACTGTTCCACAAAGCTTTTCTCACATCCACAGGTGCATTTATTATTGCCTGTTTGTGACACCTCTGATTTTGCCTACTGTACCTAAACTTCTTTCCCTTTCAACTTGAGTTTATTATCTTCCATACATTACACACCTAATGACACTATGTATGATTGTATACTGCTATCTTTTGATGAGAACTGGTTTATAAATTATATAATAGGCTGCTTGATCTTCTCACACCTTGAGCCCATTTTTTTAGTTGCATATTTTTACACAGCATGTTTCAGCTATTATCAACATTTTCACTATGAACAGTTTACTATGAACTTATTTGAAAGGTCTCTTAGCCTGCATGAACACAGTTTGTAACATCATCTTTTATTTTTTTCTGCAAATTCATAGGCTGTATGTTTTCCTCTTCAATAGCACAAACCTGGCTGGGATTAAAATGTCTGTGTGATCGTGAAGCACTAATGCTTTACCACACAAAACAGTCCCCTGTGACCTCAGATATAGAAATGGGATAAATTCAAGCATGTTCTTCCTAAGAATCCTCCCCTCTCCTCCCACCCCAGCCACCATTAATTTTCATCTTCTATTGCATATGTTAATTCTGCCAGCTACTTTATATCTTGACAGATCATTACCTGGTCCTGGTCCAAAATCAGCTGTCCCCCATTCTCTTATCTAAAGGAGACTTGTATAGGAATTTTGTTAAAACAGATATGGATGGGATTGTACATCACAGTTTTGATACACTGTACACATACAGGCACCACTTCCACTAAAGCCACAGCTGACCAGCACGAAGGGTAACTTCTCTGTGAAACGCTATCAACATTTAGTTCTTACAAGTGAAGAGGAGGAAGGAAAGATGGGAAATACAATTGGATATTCCTGCCAACACCAAGTGACTTTCCATGGAAAACTGCATAAGTATTAACAGCTTGCTCAAAACGTCAAATATTCTCAAGACAGCGCATTTTGATCATATAAAAAACTTAGAGGAAAATGTTTAATGACCTCACCATATGATTTCTTCCATGCAGACTTTGTGATGATGAGACAGTGCATACAATGAGAAAGTGACATTTGAAATTATCTACACTTAAAAATAAAAATTAAAAAAATTAAGGAAAATAATTGACCATTATATGAAGAAAATTGTTCCCAAATCTTGATAAGGATCAAAGCAAGTGTTCTACCAGTTGAAACAAATAAGAACTTTTAGAAGTGCCAAGTAATTAGCATATAACTGCAATAAACTTTTGTTGTTTCTAGTGACCAAAGTGTGCTCTGCTAGCTAAGTACAGAACATCCTAGCACTGTTCTCTTGTGAGCAGTACTGTCCAGCTCATCCAGCCACAATGTCAGCTGATGCATCTACACAGCTCCTTGTAAATAAGCTTATGTCTGTATTCACTTTCATATTACAACTGAGGAATCAGGCACAGACTAAGTAAAAAAAAATAAGCAAAATTACAATTCAAAGAAGAAAGAGCTACTGCAAGATAATCTGGTATTTCTTTTTCTCAATCCTACAGGATCATGTTATTTTTTTACAGATGTATAACGCAGTCTTCCATCCTCTGAACAGCTCCATTAGAGATTAGTATCTGTCAACTAAATTTTTACATGTTGTATGCAGTTACAGAACAGACACTGGATAGCTAATAAACCTTGTTTAAAGATTAATACAATATGATTACTACATTTTTAAAAAGACTAGGTAACAATGATGGGAAACTCAAAGGCTTTAAGAAACTTTTTACCAGAGACAAAAAGGAGATCTCACAGCAACATGTTCAACATCTTTAAAACAGTAAGAAAACAGATAAGAACATTTGGTCTGGATTGCTTTTTTTGTTGTTGTTGTTTTAGTTGTCACTTTAATGCAAATACTCCACAGATGAGCCAATGTACTGAATTATCGGTGTGATAATATATTCAAACATTTGACATTTACATTAATTGGAGATAATGAAGAAAATATTCTTGTTGTTTGTTGGATGAGACTAAATGGGCTGGAAATTCGAATGAATAAATCATTACAGCATACACTGTACACCTGTTCATAGCTCTATTGACAACTTGATATTTGTATTAGGTGCATGAACAGCAACAGAAGAACAAATGACCATTTTTACACTCACAGGACAGAAGCAAGCAACCAGGGCTCAGTGCGTGAGGTCGCTTAAACCACAGAGCTTTGACAAGTGCTTAACTAGCCCCAAATGCCTCCACTTAGTCATGACTTCTAATTTTATAAGTTATTTACAGTTTAGTAGGTTCAAAGCTGGTGGAAAATGCCTTCTCTGGCGGCTTGATTGACAATGTAATTATACTGTAGTTTTGTTTTTAGCACTGTTATGCAGAATCATAATGCCATAAAACCAAAATATAAATGTTACAAGCTTTTAACTTTGACAAGGTCATTCTGAAGCCTACCAAAGAGATGTCATGAAAAGCCATAGCCATCATTAGCCATGTCCTGTAAGTACAGCTGTAACTCTAGCTGTATTTTAGCAAGATGCAATATTTCCATACCAATTTGAAGATTGTACTTTTAAAACCCAAAACACTCAGAAGAAACAATACAGGTATTTATCCATTTTAATTAATACTATTTATTTTAAGAAAATACCTAGAACCACTAGTGCCAAGTTAGATCCCTCTGCATGGCTCTATATACCTCACTTCAGCTAATGCATTGCAGAAATTTCTGTAAACCTTTAGCTGCAGAACAGCACAACTCAATAGAATGACAGCCCTATAGAATTTACCCTTTAAAATACTTTTGATCTATGGTTTTTTGAAGGTTCATGATTATTAAGGATTTCAGTAAGAGAGATGAATACTCAGATCTTCCAAAGAGGGTATTTTAATTTTTCCAAATGAGAAAAGAATCTCGTTTCAAAATACAAAAGAATTACAGACTATAAAGTCCAAGGATTGGCATTAAATTGTGTAGAAAGCCCACACGTGTCTGGTTAGGATGTGTAGGACTTCCCATGAAAAAACAGTTTTACAATTTGCAAGGAAAATATTTCATCCTCTATTGAACTGTCCAGATTTCCCCTGCCTGCCTTGATTTTCAGCCAATACAAGAAATCCCCCTTCAAGCTGTGCTGAAAAAGTGCTGATTTCATAGTTTTAGTTGAAGATTTCGATTTCCTTTGGATTTATCCCACAGGAGGATTATTAATCACAGGCAAAGCCACCTTGCCTGCTCCTTCAAACTCAAGGCAGTTAATAGTGCTCAACAAGGAAAGGGACCCATAAAAATTCCAAAGATTTTTGCTTATTCTTAAGCAAAAATCCCTTTAGAGTTTGTCGCATCTATCTAGCTATTACAAATTATCCCAAGGGGCTCTAATTCTCATCATGCAGCTCTTAAAGAACAACAGAACTTTACCTTTTCTCTTAACTTCCTTTCGTCTGCAGCTTTTAGCAAAACACAGTATCGGCATCGTCCATTTCCCAAAGAGAAAGAAAAGCAGTTGGGAGAATCAGCTCAGCTGAGTGAGCTTATCAGTCATGAAACTGTTGCATGCTAGTTAGGTCACCCTAAGAAAGAAGCTTAATTGCTACAGAGGTACATGATGTTTCACATTACTGTGAAACAATGACATGTAAGGACTTGAATTCCACAATTGCTATTGTCTGAAATAGTTAATAACAGGCACTCTGTTACACAGAAGATGGTGAGAAAGGCTAACCATCACATCACTTTATTTGCAGGATCTGTAACTGATGGTGTATAACAGCTCTAACAGAATTGTTACTTGGGGTGGGGGTAGTGAAGGCTTAAAAAAACATTAACCTCCAATTGGTCTGACACCTTCAGTGGATGGTCATCATCAGCCTCTTCACCTCAAAGTGATATTACTGACATCTGCTGTAGTGTTAGGGCTGATATATATGTATGGCTTTACTGTCACGTGGTATCAAAATGGAGGTTAGAAAATTTGTTCTAGGACACTCAGCTGATCCCTCACACTACTTCGGGCAAGGGTAGACTAATTGGGGGCCCACCCTGGAAGGCAGACTAGACTACAATATTCTTCCTCTTGTATGCTGGTTGCAACACACTGGTCCTTCTGAGCAGCGGCTTGCATAATGATTTAGGCATCTTAACCTAAATCACTATGCTAAGGATCAGACATTTGAAATATCTCTAACATAGAATCATAGACGCATACACTTGCTGACAGCTCTTAAAGCTTCTGTCTAGTTCCTGTTTTTTTCCAAAGCTTGCATGGCAGAGTGTTGTGCTCACTGTTCTCATACTATTATTTTCATAGTGTTACTGTTACACCCTTGCACTAGCAAACCCAGTACTGCTAGTGATGTTTTATTGTTCTTGTGGGAAACAGCAGTCATGTTGTGAGAATAGCCCCTTCTCTCTTTTCCTTACCCCTAACTTCATAGGATTTAGTTTACAGAAAGAGCAGGAGACTTGCGAAGATAAAATACCAAAGTGTATGGAGCAACCAGGGTCACGTTTTACTTGTTTCTGAGTGCTCTTGTTCAAGTTTTCTTCCTAGTTAGGGAATAGTCTCATTTCTTATCCCAGTTGATGCTTTCACAGGAGCTTGGTATCTGCTCTGCGGCTGTTAGTTTCCATTTCTTTCTCTTCTCGTGCTCCTTTACACACCTGCCCACATGCATTATACATAAAACCCTGCTCATAATAAAGCCTCCAAAAGAATATTATGGCAGGAGTGTCAGTGAAAAAGAGAAACAGAAGGATTCTACTTGGAGATATTTTATTTCTCATTATGGCCAAGCAGTTTAAAAAAATGTTCTTCCCACCCACTCCTTCTCATCAACCTAAGCACTGTTTTATCTTTCAGAAACACTGCAGGCAAAGTGTGTGAAAAAATGAATACACAAGCAATATCAGTAGGACTCAACTATCAGTTTGTGCTTCCCTGTTGTCTTGTTATAGACAGAGAACTGTCTATAACAGGCTCAAATGAATGATGGCTCACTAATGCTTCTCTTAAGCCATTTACTACAAGGTAAGCTGTTCTAAAAAAATGACCTCTTCTATTATCAGGTACCCAGAAAAGCACTATTTCAACTTTGCTGTGACAGGAGATCCCAGATTTCAGCCTGGTACTGCAGTCCATTAATGGTAAATGTGACAACCCACATGGAGGCTTCCACAAGTGTTCTGCAAATATATGGCTTCACCTGCTTTGACAGGTCTGCCGAGAAACCAACTCCAGCAGTAAACACAAAAGAAATCTTCTAACAGCAAATACACTGTTTCGATGTGTGATATCTTCAGGTAGAAGCAGCTAATTGTAAATAGTTAAGACTGAGTATTTTCTAACACAGGCAGAGTTCTAATTTCTCATGTTAAAAGCAAATATAGAAGACAAGTGTATGAGACAAGTGCATGCAATACTAATATCTTAAAAAATGTATATTCATTGTAAGAATTCTAATGATATCCATGAAGAAAGAAGGGCTGCTGCAATTAAAGATTTTAAGACAGACTAGAAACAAAAGAGCAGATAAAAGCAAAGCAGTCATCTTTACTTGGGAAAGTATAAAACTTCTTTCATTAGGAATACACTGTGTACTGATTACTTCAGCATGGCCACCGAGGGACAGGTCTTCTCCCAACATACTGCATGCTTTCAGTCTGTGAAGCAAATGCCAAAGAGCTGTAACTGGAGTTTTAGTACTGACCCTGATTTTTACCTCAAACACAAACTGCATAAGCTGTTCCAAGTTTCTCAGTACAGCATCACACTGCTGGGAGGACACTCATGGACTAAACCTGGCTAAGTGTAAATGATCCTTTTGCTCACTTGTATATGCAGTTACATTACAGAAAGAAGGTGTAGCCTACAGGTGTTACAAAGGAAAGTTTAGTTTCATGCAATTCAGATTATTTGGTCTGTCTACCATGGTCTATGACATCATTCCATCTGTGAAATAAAGGGTGGAGAAGAGCTCTCAAACCAGCTTTGTATATGCCCTTAAGATAAGCATCAGCTCCTATGGGAGTATTCTGTATCCTGAACGCTATCTCTTGCTAAAACCAGGGAAGCATATAGTCACAACTTATCTCTTGGTATTAACAGCCCTGCTAACCTAATTGCAGTTACAACGATAAACTGATGATTTAAGAAATCAATAAATCC
Organism: Melanerpes formicivorus; assembly: GCF_026170545.1. Taxonomy (NCBI): domain Eukaryota; kingdom Metazoa; phylum Chordata; class Aves; order Piciformes; family Picidae; genus Melanerpes; species Melanerpes formicivorus. Next base: position 44,075,730 of record NW_027142354.1, on the reverse strand, counting down.
TCATTTATGTCTGTTATAACCTTCATATCCCTAACAGTGATGGTTATTATGGACTTCCCCCCTCCATGTGATTAGATCATACCTCATCTGAAAACAGAGCAGCTCTGCCAAAGCATGTTTGAACTAAAACGCTTTTGAAGCTGAAAGGACTTTTACCAAATGGTTTTAGCTTATGCAACAAAAATCCAGATCCAGTGCAAGATAGGCTTTGCATTAAGATGAAAAAGTAGTACTCAGAAAGTAACCCCTGCCTACCATTGCTATTATGACTGTTGGATGCTCGAACTGTTTTATATGTTACTTAAATTTGAAAGTATAAACTGAGAGCAAATTTTCAGTGTCATACATCTTACTCTGGCCATCCTTGTGCAGACCACAATGCTGATAGATGCTTTAAGTATAATGGGGATATTGCAACTAAACCTGCAGAATTATTTTTTCCCCCATTTTTTCCTTCATTATTCCTCTCACAACAATCTAAACTTTTTTTTCTGTGCAAGATCTAAGTGAATGTAAGTACCAAAACCACAACTGACTTCTATATTTGCCATATTTCATACTTTTTTTTAAAAAAAACTGAGAAGCAGGCCTTATGCTTTTAGCTCAGAAAAAATGAAACCTGTGTATCTCAGCAGAACTGAAGGTCAAGAGGTTTTTCAGCTTGCTGTGGCAAGTAAATCACAACTGCCTGATCATCCCTACTCACACAAGGAAGAAGTGGAAGGGAGGTTGCATAAAGCCAGAAAGAGGTTACTTCTGTGTCTTTGAAATGATTTTCTTACTCCTACAGCTTTGTTTCCTTTATAATGTTAATAAACTGAACTGCCAAGAGGGGAAGGAAAAAAAAAAAAGAGAAAGTAAAAAAATGGCTTAGGTGTCTTTTGGTGGAGGACATTATCTCATTCCAATTAATAATCTCATTGCAAATGGTCTCCTGAGACATTTAAATTTTCTGGGTAGTTGTGGTGGGTTGAAGTTTCCCATCACATTAACTTAGCATGACTAACTCAGTTGGAAGCAAATGAAAGCTGTATTTACAAGCAAAAACTACACTCTACAATGGAATGCAATGAATATGTACAAAATATACAGTATTTACAATATTATACAGATATTTACAATTAGAAAATAACATGGAAACCCCCCTGATATCCGTCTCGTTCCCCAGAGAGAACAGGGAAGCTGCTCCACTCCCCCTTCCCCCTCCCACTTTCCCTTTGTACCAAAGAGAAAAAAAAAAAGGAAGGAATGTTAGAAAGAGAAGCAGTGTTAATGTTTTTATCTTTTCTCAAGGCCATCCAGAAGCAGTTAGTATCTCCCTGAGCAAAGCAGAAGAGCTAAGACCACAGGAGAAAAGAAAAGGAATGGGAATGGAAGTAAAATGTGAAAGATGTTATGATACTGCCCAATGAATTTGTTTAGAATAATCTTTTGTTTTCCTTTTTACACCCAATAGTGAATTATTTATTTTTTCCTACTTTTCTGCTCAAAATCTGCAAAATTTTAAAGCCATAGCCTAAAACTTCCACAGTAGTGCAACATCTTAGTTCAGGAAGTTTATCCTGGCAAGCATTGTTAGGTAGAGAAGTGACTCTTCTCTCCTGAAGACCTTTACTTCTGTTGCACCCTTGTAATGGAACTGCTTTTCCAGTCACATAATGAGATAGCCACAGTAGCAGAAAGCAGTTGTGTTTGGGCTGGATCAGTTTACAGACTAGGGTTGTCAGGTGGCTGTTTGAGAATTTCTGCAACACAAACATGCGATGGGAACAATGCCTAGTGACATATGGGACTGCAGTGGTTCCTGATGAATTGAACTGATACTGCAATTATGGTGTAAAGTGCCTCCATCAGGACAGGCTATAGGTTAGAAACTAAGCATCATTTCACTAGCCCTGAGCAAATGCATTGATGGAAGGGCAACAGAATCATTTGTCTAGTTAACTCATTTGAATAAAACAAACACCCCTACCTGCTCCCCAAAACTTCAAAGAAGTAAGTATGACTAGGCTCAATAAAGAGCAGTATTCACCACTCTATTTGAAACATGAAAGACCCTGCAGGGAAGCTTGCCTTCAGAGTCAGCAGTGTCCCTAATGCAGACACAGGCCAAAGGCAAGTCCCATAACATAACACGGCAATCAAGTAGGTAAGGATTCAGGGTTTTACAACATATTTGCTATTAACTCTTCTCCTGAAGTCTCAGCTTTTAGGTGAGACAGTCTCATTTATATCTGTAGAAGCAGACAGATCCAGAGATAGCTGTGTGCAGCGTTTTACAGAGCAAGAGTAAAATGATTTTCAATGAACTATGGCTTAAATTGAGGAAGGAGGGAAAAGGTCAATAAACAGAATGAAAATCTCCTAATTTGATCCATTTGCTAACAACAAACACAGATTGGGCAAACTACCAGACAACTCCAACAAAACTAGCAAGGTTAATGGAGCTGCTGCTATAACATATTGTAGATCTAGTAGTGTCAGTGGCGATAGTGGTAATGTTGTAAACACAGTTTGTTTTCCATCTGGTGCGTGGTATATGCCCTTGATGAAAGGGTGCTGCATTATGCATTTCTTTACTCCTAAAAATGTATAATGATTTTTGCAGCCATATACAGAGACAGCAGTGCTGCTTTTCAAGAATCCTTATGAAAGATTTCCTTAATGAGGTTAAGGACAAAATTAAAATAAAAAATATTCCCTTAATAAGCATGGGATTTTCTTTAATCACCACCCCCCCCCCCCCCCCCCACCTCCCCTAAAACCAACCAGTTCAGCTACTTCTGCAATTGAACACCTTCACAGTAGTTCATGTGAATGTTCCCTAAGTCTGGAAGAGAAAATAATAATATTTTACATTTATAAGCTTCCTGAGCTCTTTACAAAACACAATTTTGAAGTTATTAACTAAACCTATAAAAGATTAAATCAATTAAATTAAAATCAATGGAAAGTGTTACCTCCATTGCAACTGACTTTGGATCAGGTCTTGAAAGATCACTAATACAAAAATAAAGTACCTTTCAGTAGCACTTCATGCTGACGTGCAATTGTCTCAGATTCAACTTCATCCTGTACTCTTAAGGTTTCGCACTGCTGAGCATGTAGTTTTAATTCTCTTAATGTTTTTAAACAATATTCTGTTGAAGCCTTGATCTGAAATATAATCACACTTATCATCAAAATATTTACAGGAGAAAATGTGGGGCCTTGAAGATTCATGTTTGAATTGTGCATGGTATCTATGGTTACAATGTATTATAGATGGCAAGAACACTAAGGAGCTGCGTGACACAAAGAACTGCAATCGGATTGAATGGGAGGCAGGCTAAAGGAGACATATACTGCCTCCAGAAAGGGTGTGGGTATTTGAGCAATGGGATTAGAAAGAAGAAAGCAAAGGGGCAGGGAAACCACATGCAAATAGTCATGTTGAAACAGAGCTTCTGGGATTGTGAAGTGGCCTAGCATTGATAAGCTATTCAGGAAAGCAGAGCAAAGCGGCTTCTCATTACTCCATGATCCAGGCCGCTACTTTTTATGTCCAAGATGGCATCTATCTTCTCCCTTTGTTTCCAGTGCTAGCACAGACACTGGTTAGATACTACTGAAGAGGAATTGTCTTTCTCACAGAGAGAACATCTTAATGAATTTGTCTTGTCTGCTGTAAATCTTGTTACCCAGATACAAAAATCACCAACAGTCTGTTGGAAGCATTCAGTATTCAACTGTATTTTAATGTCTGTTAAGTCACTAAGCTGCTCTTGAATTTTCAGAGCCAATACTTATTTCTGCTAACAACAATTTTTAATAAACTGCCCTAAAGGACACTAAACATTGGAGAATAGAATAGGATAGAATAGAATAGAATAGACCAGACCAAGTTGGAAAAGACCTTCGAGATCATCGAGTCCAACCTATCATCCAACACCTTCTAATCAACTAAACCATGGCACTAAGTGCCTCATCCAGTCTCTTCCTGAACACCTCCAGTGATGTTGACTCCACCACCTCCCGGGGCAGCCCATTCCAATGGCCAATCTCTCTTTCTGTGAAGAACTTCTTCCTAACATCCAGCCTAAACCTCCCCTGGTGCAGCTTGAGACTGTGTCCTCTTGTTCTGTTGGTGGTTGCCTGGGAGAAGAGACCAACCCCTACCTGGCTACAACCTCCCTTCAAGTGGTTGTAGACAGCAATAAGGTCTCCTCTGAGCCTCCTCTTATCCAAGCTAAGCAACCCCAGCTCCCTCAACCTCTCCTCATAGGGCTTGTGCTCCATCTCATAGATAATGCCCAGTAGTGCAAGTGAATACCTGTGCAGGAGCACAACAGATTTGTGGATTATTCACAGGCAAGAGAGAAGGACTTTTTATTAGAAACTATTATAAAATTTTGTACTTTAAGTCTACATAATTCCATGTGATACTTGTATGATACAACTGGTACAGTACTCCAGTGAAGTGGCAGAGATTCTACAATACATTGTCTCAGCAACTAATCCAAAAGAAAGATAGATGTACTAACTACAACAAAAAACTTTGGTCATTGTTCCAGGGCCTAATGAGTAAGCAGCAGACTGCCACATATACGCTGCTTGGTAATGTCACTCTGATCCCTGTTCTAACCCTAGAAGAACTTGACAAAAATGGCTTTGCTTTACCTTCCTCTGCTTCTTTGATTTGGAAATCAAAATCTCTTCTGGCTAGCTCACTCAAAACCAGAGAAATTATACAAAGAACTGTGGAAATGTCAAGAGCTAAGAGGATCAGGCATGAAAAGAAGGAACAAGAAGTTTTTCCAGTTACTGCTTCCACTGTTTTTGCAGAGAAGCGATACTTAGCATGCACAGCGTGTTCAGTAGGATCTTTTCTGATGAACTAGGGAAGACTTCACAGAGAGGGCAAAGGATATGAGAGCACATCTTGTATTTTATATGCCTTCTCCTTAATCTGAGAAAACTATTTTTTCATGAACTTGAGAACTCAGAAAGCTAATTTCTCAGTGACAGCAATTACTCTGCATGTATATACCAACAGATTTGAAAAACTGGACTCCTGGCTTAAGTTTTAGCATTTATATTGCCAAATTTCTTCAAGACAAGTGACAGACAAGATAGCATCAAAGTAAAAAAATGCCAACAGTACAAAAATGAATTTAGTTTAATATGAGCTATTTAGCTGTAGCGCATGCTTGAAACACAGAAGGACAAATTTAAAGAGCTGAGTTTCCACTCCATAATAATGAAAACATCATTCCAATCATCTCTTACACACTGGAATCATTGACAATGTTATTAAATGTTATCTTTGAAGAAAAAACAAAACAACTTACTACTTTTTTCTTTTTTTTTTTCCTTTTTGTTTTTTTATAGAGATTTGGAGACAACTTTCTTCAGAAAAATTGAATCTGAATTTCCCCACACCTCATTCATGCCAAGCATTTTGTTATGTAGCAGTAGTAAAATCCTAACTTTCCCAGCTCTGAATTCTACATTTCCCTTCCTTTACCCCTTATAAGGATACAAAATGGAAAGAAAAACAAGTTTCAGAAAGTAAACATCAGTAGTGCTAGCCTGTTTTTCCTGCTGAAAGATACGAGTGTGAAATGCTACATGTAGAAGTGAGTAGAGTCGGAAAGGGGCAGTGAAAGTGAAGAAAAAAGCTGACTTGAAAAAACTCTCAAATATCTATATTGAACTGGTGAAAAAGGGAAAAGAGTTTCAGTGAAACTGCAAATGAAACATGTTTGTGTTCTCAAACATTCTGAGCATGCACAGAAAGGTCAAAAAATTCCATTTCATTTGACTAGACTGTCTTTGTTCTGCTCAGGTTTAAAGGAGACATTCAAATATGGCTTGGTTTTTCTTTATATTTCTTGCCAGAATGAAAATGTTAGAACTGTTCTGAAGAAGCTTTTGAGAGGCATTTTTATTTTTTAATACAAACCAGGTTTTTTTTAATTATTATTATTTTTTAAGAATCTGGACCTTGAGCTCATACTCCAAACTAACCTTTAAGTTTTTAAGGAATATGCTACACAGGATTGTTTAGCTGACAGGGTATGTTTCTGAGTATTTAGAATAAACAAATTTAGAATAAACCAAACCAGGTTGGAAGAGACCTTCAAGATCATCGCGTCCAACCCATCAACCAATCCAACCCACCTAAACAACTAACCCATGGCACCAAGCACCCCATCAAGTCTCCTCCTGAAAACCTCCAATGACGGCGACTCCACCACCTCCTTGGGCAGCCCATTCCAATGGGCAATCACTCCATATGTTTTAAGAGAAATTTTCAAAATGCTCCATTTTTCACTGTTAGACCTAATGCAAAAAGGGATTTTCTACTGAGAGTCTGGAAGAAGAGGAGAATTTCTCAACACTGGTACTCACAACAGCACCCTCCCCCCTCTCCTTGTTCCCCATTTAAAACAGTCTTTAGATTACAGCAAAAGAATAGGAACAACTACCACGTTCAAATGATAGTATAGTTTAGCCCAACTGTATTTACAAGAAAAGCACACTATTCATCTCAGGCAGATATCAGCTATACAGAAGACACATTTAAATTATATAGACACCAAATTCTGTGGCTGTTGTTATGTCATGGTTACGCTACAAGTGCCAAAAGTCACCAGCAATGATTAGGAGGATATGGCACTGGAGCTATTTAAGCATCTAAGATAAATACACTCGTTGTAATAGGTTACTGTTCACACACACAATATGCATTAGCTTTTGACCTGATGAACATGTAGTTTAAAATAGTTAAGACTGAAAACAAAAAGGAGATGATTTATTATTATTATTACATAGCAAAATGATGCTTACTCAGTTACAGGACTCTGCCAAGAACAGAGTACAAACCCTTATTACCTGAATTCATTAGTCCTTATTATGTTTCCCTAAACAGATGATTACACTAAATTACTAAATTACTCCACTTTTCTCTTTGTCATGGTGTGCTATCATGCCCTTGTCATGCGTGATGCAGTTGACTAGGATACCATCCTTTAAAACGCATTTCCCTTTCCATCCTTGATATCCCACTCCTTTTACAGGGGAAAAAAAAAAACCCACAACAAACAAAAACCCCCCAAAAACAAACAAACCCCAAATCAACCAACCAAAAAAACCCACAAAACCAAACACACACACACAACACCTCACCAACTTCTAATAATGACCTGTGTGAAGATAGCTCCTGGAAAACACTTGCTCCTATCAGAGAATTATCATTATATTTTTTTACTCCAGCGGGAGTAGTAAGATGTCTCAATTACATGAGTAATATTAAAATATAATATTCCTGTGTATTTGAAGTCTCTGAATCTGAAATATATAAACTTGCTCATTACTTAAGGACTGAGAAAACAAAAGAGTAAAACCATTCAATAATGTACTTTAAAAACCATGTAACTCCACAAACCTCCATAGTATTAAACATGGTAACAGTAAAATCTGTTGCCTATCTGCAGATGAAATGCTTCTGGAGAGAAAAATTTTATTCTGCTTATGTACAGCACCTAATAAAATCAGGTTTTTCATATAAAATTGTAATTTCTACTGCAACAGAAGTATAAAATTTTCCATGCAGAAAACTAAAAAGGAACAGCATAGTGATTAAGCTAGGTTATGTTTCTCACCTCTTATATAATGCTGTATATTTCACACACTCATGAACTATTCCAGGTTCATAATACTAAGACATAGCTATCTGTTTAAAGATTTAAGTTTAGAACTGGAGCAAAAATCTAGGGATATTCAGGAAACAACACTTTGACCCTGTAGTATATTCATAGCACTCAATATTGGGATTTGGCATCTCAAATATGCCCAAATTTGAGTGCATCTGAAATATTATTTCCAACATTCCTAAAGTTAGAGTGCAGAAATTGCACTATAAAATATGCCTAAACTACAGCTGCCTGTCACTGCTGGATTATTACATAGTTCCAAAACAGCTAACTATAATTTATAAGCTACATATTATTGCACTGTGCTGTGACTTCCAATAGGCAGTCAATTTCATCTTTGCATTTGAACAGCCTTTTCACTTTGTGTCAAGGAACTACACATAAGGAAGTCCCAAGATATTTTCAGAAAGCAAACACAAAGCAAGGATTTCATTAAATAACTTCAGTTGTATTGCTTTAGGAAGTGAGTAGCAGTCCCTGCACTGCTGCCAAGTCTTGCAACAGGAAGAATGCCCTATTCACAGGTTACCTTAGAATTTTTCAACCAAATATTTCCTAGAGTAAGGAATAAAAGAAATAACAACAACAGCAACCACCAAAAAAAATCCAAACCAAAGCCAAACAACAAACCACACAGCCAAAAAGCCAAACTAGTCCCCAAAAACCCTGAAATACTTTCTTGGTTTTCTTGTTCTGTTTGGTACATATTGATTTCCCTTCCACATGCGTTTTCACTTGCCTTCCAACAGCTGCCCAACTCAAACTAAACAAGAGTGACATCTCCCAACTATGTTTATGGAGATCTAAATAGCTGCACCTCATACCAGTACACACCATCTTCCCCAGCAAATTGTAATTCAGTTTCCCACTCCAGGCAAACTTCTTCAGTGGAACAATAATGCAACATTTTTGTTAGATATTTAATATTCTGTAACTCTAATGCAAACTACTTCTCAGAACTGTAATGAAGATGACATTCCTGTACAGCAGGTGATTTGCAGACAGCATCCTGTTAATTTTTTAATATAGATCTTATTTTGATTTACAATTGAGTGAAAGACATTTTATTAATCACTTTTTGGTTTTGCTCTCTGTTATAAGCAAAACCAGCCCTAGCTCTTTAAAAGCACTATTATCCATGCTTATGTTACTGTGATATGGAGCACTAAGCGATAAGACTACATTAATCACAAGTGAGGTGGGAAGCATTTATTTTGCACGTGTAGGTTATTCTCATACATTATTTAGGATGAAATATTCTTTAAGCTGAAATATTTTTTTTTTTCCACTCTAAAATTTCATCACCAGTATATTATTGATACTTGACCAATACACACCATAAATGATTCAGTTGTAAACAACTGTTGATGTGTATTTACAAAGTCTTGACAAGAGAACCCCTCATTAAAATGAGTAAATTGTAGATTACTAATATAAGCATTTAGCCACTGACTGTACTGGCCAAAAGACTACAGCAAGAGATGTGTGTTCACAATGTAAGATTTTTCTTTTAAAATAATTGTATCTGTTTCTTCCTTCTTCCTTTAATTTTGGATTAAGTCTTTTAGACTACAGTCCTTAGTAAGACAGCTACTTCATGGAATGCTTCTTTTAGAATTCTCAGAAAGTTTCTTTTTTACTTCCTAGATTTTTACTTTTCATGGAACCAAGCAATGGGAAAAATATTCTGTAATATACATGTATCTTTTTTTATTTCTCAGTTCATCTTTGATTCATGGATCAACAGAAGAGTTATTTAATGAAAAACTATCTTAATAAGAAATGTCACGAACCTGCCTAGGCTCACATTTAACCATATTTTATTCCTTATGTAGATAATGTCAGGAATTGAGTTTCCAACAGTGCTAATAATCTTAAGATAACTCCAAAATATACTTGCTATCTTTACTGAGATGGCCTTGAACAACATAAACAGCAATGCACATTTTCTGGATTTGAAACTTCTGCCTACTAGCCACCAAGACAGTGCCTAGACACTGTGTAGTTTGTAATTATCACCTTGCTTAGTTCTAAATATGTTGTTCTTGGAATTTTTGTGCTGCTCCTGGACTTTTTCAGAAAAAGCATTTGTAGTAACATCATAATGACAATGCTAAATTTTCTCATATGTAAATATATTTAAACAAATGTGCAATGTGCAAGTCAAATCTGAAATGTTAATAAAAGTACCTTAACTTTGCCCTTTCAATTCTGCCTATGAAACATTAAATATGAGGATTATTACAACATCAAGCTATCTTTATGACTCTAACTTATTAGGTGATTGGGTGAAACTGCACCTAATCATAATTGCAGTAGTTAGGAAGTGCTACTCAAAGAAGGATCACCACTAATACCAGTTCTATTTACTGCTGGACTCCGATTAAAGGTAAAACTAAAACTGTATCTTATAAAAAGGTAAATCATAGAGGTGTATGAAGTAACATTTATATGTAATTCAAAACTGATTGTAATTCATGGAGAAGTGGGATTTTGTTGACTTCAGAGCATTTTCAAGAGCAGTTCCACAACAGCATCACAGGCTGATCTAGGTGTACCAATAGCTGGTGTTCCTATGTGCTACTTCATGTCTCTCTCTCTCCTTGCTGTGCACTGTCAATACTGACTACACAATTGCACAGTAATATCAAACCTATTCCTAAAGAAAGAAATTATTCATACAGTTTCTGAATTACAGTTGTCTTGGGGCAACAGCTTGCATTTTTTGGTAGGGGTGTTTTTTCCTTCATCTGATAAGGCTACTGCACCCTTGCAATTGCTACTGCAAGTGGGGAGATGGACTAAAGGGCCAGAGGTGAGGAAATCAAAGCTTCCATTCTGACTGCAGCACAGTCTCAGCATTATTTATGCTGGTCTTGAAACTGCATCTTAAGCTATCTTTACCAAGATACTGATGTGTTCTTGTCTAGATGATATTTGTGTTGCTGTTCCTTTTATTAATGTTTTTGGGTAATATAAATCATGCTTTCAACAGCTAGCACACAACCATACTAAATTTTAGGACCATTACAAAAAGGAAAAAAGAGTAATAGTATGAACTTCAAGGGTTAGATGTGGAATAATGAACATAGGAAATGACATTCCCACTTCTTGGTGTTTCAAATGTGCTGCCTTCCTAAGGCAAACATGAGGAAAAGGTGATGACGTTCTGACCTCAATAGTTTTTCCATCTGTTTTTTCACATTCCAGAAGTTGGTGTCCTAACTATCAGAGCATGGAGTGCCACAGATATTTTCCTATTATTAGCAAATATGAAGTATTTTTTAGAAACAGCAAACATTCCAACATTAGGTTGCACTCATTACACCTTGTAATACTAAAGGTCAAGAAATCCCACTTTTATATGATTGGAAAACTAATTATTACATTTCTCTCTGCCTACCTGAAAGTAGGGCTTTAAACCCCAATCTATTATAACTCAACTACACTAGAATATTCTGTAGAATAGCTTTTTATTCCTCTGTTGGAATTCAGAAGGCTGCATCTAGTCTACTTTGTACAAACCACTTCATTTGGAATAGCAATGACCATTATTCCTCACATCTGCATGCTGACTTTAAAGCAATTTGATCACACCTAAAGGGAGGTGCAAGAGGTAGGGATCCCCCCTGGGATCCTAGGTCTTCACAAAGTCTCATTACTAGGAAATAATCTTTATGGATAACATCTACAAACAGGAAGCTGCTGGATTGCTTGACTGGCAAGGATGCCTTCTGTGCCAGAAAAACATTCATCTCAGCCAATAAATTTAAAATTATGAGTGTCCTTAAATTCGGTGTCTAATATTTACTCATTAAGTTAGTAAAAATCAATAGCACTAAGTGCCTCTTTTCTGCAAAAGCTGAACTTCACAATGTATTTTGCACTGAAACCCCATTTTGAAGAAAAATAAATAAATAAATAAAATCCTAGCAAAATTCACCAAGAAGCCTTGCAGCTGCACGTGCACTGAGCGCATCGCAGTAGCCCTATGCTAAAGAGCAGAAGCAATTTTTTGCTGAAACATTTCAACCATTGGATCAAGCAAGTGCAATTCCAAGTGTACAATACTCACAATATACATTCTGCACTCCAGGCAAAAAAGCAAATGCGTTACTACTTACCAGACTTTTGTTCTCTTCAAGACTGGTGACTGTGCTTTCCTTCAGTAATTCTATTAAAAAAAGGAAAAAGAAAAAAGTGCAGGAATCCTTATTTCAGGTGTCAAGTCTAAGTTGATACAAACATCCTAAGTTCAGTACTTGTCACATGCATTTAAAGATGACATAGAAAGATAAAAACTGTTGAATAGTGTCCTGTAACTTGCTACAAGTCTTCCCATAACCAAATTCACTGCAATAGATTTATTTAGAGTAAACCTTTATTTAGAATAAACCAAACCAGGTTGGAAGAGACCTTCAAGATCATCGCGTCCAACCCATCAACCAATCCAACCCACCCAAACAGCTAACCCATGGCACCAAATACCCCATCAAGTCTCCTCCTGAACACCTCCAATGACGGCGACTCCACCACCTCCCTGGGCAGCCCATTCCAATGGGCAATCACTCTCTCTGTATAGAACTTCTTCCTAACTTCTTGAACACATCTATAAGGAAGTGTCTGTTTCCTCAGTTACCTTTACTAAGTCTCTGCTGTCCTTAAGCACAGATTCATCTCTTTTCCTTATTGTCTCAATGCAAGTATGCCCCACAAATTACAACTAACTACAACTTTATATTTCTAATATTGGAAATAAGAGTTCAGGGAATTAAAAACACAATGGATGACGACTGCACATATTAAAAATGCTTTTATTCCAGTTATGCTTCTTTGACAAATGTACAAGACACAGCTCCTGCCTAACTCAGAGTCTCTGACAGTGACAGCCAAAAGAGGTTCATCTGAATATTAAAGTAGTATCTCAGCACATCCCACAGGAAAAAACCTCAACACACACCACCACCCTCACACTATAGAAAACACCAAAATATTTTTTCACATCTTGTGCCAAAATGTCAAATGTAAATACACAAATATGCACAGACACTGTCCTTACACAGAGTCTTGGTTTTAGAGCAGACAAAAGCTATTTGAACCGTCCCCAAAGAGGTGAAATAAAAACACTCCCCACAGAATTGGAAACAATCAGAAATTTAAATGGAAGTAATACTCACAACTATATACAACAATACAAAACCATACAAAATACACAAAATCACATTCAGTCTCGGCCCACTTCTCTCCAGCTTGGGCTTACCAAAGCCTCACTAGGTCAGAAGCTTCTCAAAACCTTCTCCCCAGCAGGCCAAAACCCCGGGCTTCAGTGCGCCTCCCCACACTTCCCTGCTTCCCAGGCCTGAATGACACTAAAAATTAGCTAGGCTGCTCAGGAATAGCCTGTGCTGTCCATTTTTATAGGGAAGATTCAGGAATGATGGGATGGAATAACAAAATATTACACTTTCCTGTGTCCACCTCCCTGAAATATTTGGTCCTTGGAGGACATTCAACTCCATGGTTAAGACACCCAGTCTTAAACCCACAACACATTTATTTTACAAATTAATTCTTCCTTTTTCCCTATTTTCTTTCATCGTACAATTTCATTACAGAATGTAAAGCATAAGTTCATTAACAAAAGCTTCATACACAGTTTAATTTAGCTTGGATTTAGCTTATGCTGAGAGCTATCTATTCTAGTTATCACGAGGGCTTCAGGGAATGTTTTGAGTTGCTTTTTAACCTGAGTGCTCCCACAAATGGAGAGCCGATAGGAATTTCTTTCAGTGACAAGGAGGCTGGCAAAGCTACTTCTATTTCCAACAAAAATGTAAAATAGCAACAACAAAGAACAGCACTTAGAGTCAAATGAATTTGTATACAATACTGTTCTGAGGCAATTAAGAGTTTCATTTACAGCAGCTTGTTACCAAAGTAGTGCCAGCAGTGTTTATTAATTAAAAGGTGTTTTTTCATCCTTAGCTCCTTTGTGAAGAAAGTGAGAATTAGCCTACTGTTTCGAGGGAATTGCAGTTTTCTAATAATTTAAAATATGAGGGTGACTAGTTCTGCCACCTATTTGCCCTGCAAGCATTCTGACTCTTGCACATGCCAGAAATTCTGACAGCTCTCTTTCAGGCTGCCTATACATTACCTTAAATATTTCTGTACAGATTTTGAATTATTTTCTACATCAACCAAAATCTGTGCTGGTGTTCTTTTAAAGCAACTCTGCTCTTTGCTTTCAAAAGAACATGTTGTTTCATTCCCCTAAAGAAGCTCAGAACATCAAGGAAAACAACATCAAGTGATAGTGGGTTCAAATGTATTTCTAATCTTTACAACCCTTCAGTAGTTACATTAAAAAAGTGAGGCATAATTTATTTCTGATGAAACAGAGTTGCTCAGCTTTCTGCTAATAGGATCCTCAGGGCAAAAGGGGTAGGGAAAGCACTGATAAAAGAAGAGAGCTTCATTTTACTGGTTTTTCCTAGTCTGGAAACAATAAATTAATAATAGTGTTTACTCTGATTATCGTTGATTTAGGATAAATTGTTCTCATTTATCAAATAGGGAAATGAAATTCAGTGCCCAAGGGACTAAGAATGTAAACCTATACCAAAATCTAGAACTGAAGACATATTTACAGACCCATTCTGAATTTCTGGATTATTTTAGTCACTGCTGATAGTAGAGAGGCTGATGTTCTAGTACCATTTACCAGTTCAAAGAAGCAAGTTAGCACTCCTTTTCCCTCCCTTCTGATCTCCTCATGCCTGTCACAAAATTTTGTTTTTTTGTTTAGTCCTTTAAGGGTCACTATTTTTCTAATTTCTCCTCCCTTCTCCTCTTAAAAGACAGTGCAGTTCTTCCTCAGCAGTAGACACCTATGTTTTGATACTGCATTTCTTTCACCATTTATTACCACTCAATAAAATTTCATTTTATACAGCATCTTTAAGTGGTCATTTTTAAAAATGTGAGTATGGAAGCCAAAATGAATTAGTAATTAACCACTCAGAACAGAAATCTTCACAGTTTTGTTGCCTTGATTTGTTAAAGATAAAATTAATTAATCTTTCAAAAAATAATAGTAGGCTATTGTTTTCCTGTTTCACAGAATCTCCTGATAAATACCTTGATCTTTAAAATGAGATTCTGTTACTCCTATGATACTAGACTCTCTTCATTCCTCACATTGCATGTACTGGATTCTGAGATAGCATGCACCTGCAGGTTTTAGTCACAGTTTGCATAGGTGCTACAATTATCATTTAAATATGGTGTATGGAGGTGTTCAGCTATATCTGCAAAAATCAAACACAAAACTAGTTCAGAAAACAAAAAAATAGCTATCTAGATTAAACTTCAAAGTGGCCAGTAGGCATATACCAACAACATAAGGCATTAGTGCAATATTCCGTGCTTAGAGCCTCCAAAATCCCTGTGGGCAATCTGTTCCAGTGGTTCACCATCCTCATAAGTAAGAATTTCTTCCTAATGTTTCATCTAAACATAGCTTCTTCCAGTTTGAAGCCATTACCCCTTGTCCTGTCACTACATGCCTTTGGGAAAAGCTCCTCTCCAGCTATCCTGGATATCCCTTCAGGTACTGGAAGGCTGCTCTAAGGCTTACCTGGAATCTTCTAATCTCCATACTAAACAAGCCAAACTCTTCCAGCCTGTCTTAATAGGAGAGGTGCTTGAGCCCTCTTATTATCTTCATAGCATTCATATCATGCAGATTTTCTAAGACTAAGTAAATTGCTTTGGTTTTGTCTCCATCACCTTCTTAGCTTCATCACCGTTTACATTTCAGAAGGAAAGAGCAATATTACAGACCAAAAGAAAAATAAATAAAACTGAAAACAGACAATTCCTACTATCAAATAGAGGTTTTTTTCCCTGGGATACTCAAATCAGGGATTTAAAATAGAATGTATTAACAATTATTACACATGGAAACTAAAGAACAAAGACTGCAAAGTGTAGATTTCATCTTCTCTTTAATACGATTAATATATTTACCACACACTGTTAAAAGACCTTTCAAAGCACAGTGACCTCTCTAACAGATGTTCCTAACTTTCATTTACTAGTCCTGAAAACACCTGCTTAGCTCTACACTCCATGCTTCTTTTATTTTCATGTCTTCCCAAGGGTTTAAGCACATACTTCTGTTTCAGTAATTCAAGGTTTGGGCAGGACTGCCAAATTTCAAGTCTTGTAGAGGTGTAAACTGAGCAAAAAATAAGGATTCCTCTATTCAAGTCTTCCCAGAAGACGAATCAAATAGTTACTTTGAGCAAAGGCTCACTCAGAGTTCCATGCACAATGTTTTAGCAGTCAATATATATTTTTTTCCAAGTGCAGCCATAGAATGCCCTGATAACAATGTGGCCTAGTAAGCAGCTGGTACAGACACACAGGGCATGGGATGCCTAGGTTTGTTTAGACTGACTAGATTCTTACTCCAGATACTCAACTACTCCCAGCAGAATGAACTACTAAGAACATGAGCTATTCTGCTGATGCACACCTTCAACCCTTGAAACTGCAGATATTCTGGACTGCTACAAGTAATATAAGAATCAGCAGTATAAGTGATATGATTTCTCTGCAGGCTGTGTCAACATTTTACACTGAAGCTACAATGACTTTATTATGAAATGAATGCTTGAGGCAGGTATATTAAAGACAGCCACATCCCACTGTTAAATGGCATCTGTAGATGCAAAGTTTGCCCACTGTGATGTCATCCATTAAGTAAAGACTGAAGTTCAAAACAGAGAAAACCTGTTCTAATGTGAACCATGTTCAACAGGTACATCAGAGCACATAAAAACAAATGATTGCATGTTTTTTTTAATACCATTTTGAGACTGTAGGCTATGCCTAAACTGCAGAGAAACATTCAAGCAACTGTATCTTCAGATACCCAATTATTATTCTGATCTGAATCAGAGTAAACTGGAAAAAACCTCAATAAATAAATAACAGCATGTTATTACACAAACATTTTCCAGTGTAGTCAGTTGAATTTTGACATTTTGGTAATGAGCAACAGTAACAGACTTTGCATAATGCGCCACCAAACTAGAAACTACTCCTAAAATTTAGAGCAGAAACAGATGTAAACCTTACTCCAGAGAAAACCTGAGATACAATGCTTTCCCAGAAGTGTTCTAATTTTTATTCTCTCATTCTAAAGAAAAATCAGGAAGACAATAGATCAGAACCAAACTTTCAAAAATTCACTCCAAAGCAAGACCTACATTCATACAGCAAGATGATGAATGGATTTGACTTGAAATACATGTTCTCCCCAAGGCCTCCTCCACTTTCTCCTGGTAGCAGTTCCTTCACAGTATCATAATCATGGTAAGACATGCCCTGCGACGGCTTGGAAAATAATCAGTTTCCACAACAGTCGTCCTACACAGACAGTAGCAAAGCTGCCTGTACACTGACATTCCTAGAGGTTTTGCTCACACCATTTACTGATAACCTTCCCTATTATTTTCGCACATTTTTTTACATATCTATTTAAAAATACCTTTTTTAACTAGGGCAGCTGGTTATCAAGAATACAGGAAGCAAGAATTCGTATCAGGAAACAAAATGTCCTTTCAGATGCAGCTTTCAGACTCACCCTTGTTTGCTCTCTACTGACAATTTTTTTAAATAATTCACAAATCATCTCCAGTACCATGGAAATAATCAACAGAGAATCAAAACCTGGAGCTTCTACTAGAGCACAAATCAAAAGCTGTTGGAATCCAACAGCTGGAGCCTGTCTCATTATTTCACCATGCTTTGATGTGCTTTTCAGCCAAGTATCTTAGAGAATTACTTGTGGTATGTCTATCTACAAATTCTACATTGCTTACACATTAGAGTTTCCAGCAAAGATAAATACTGTAAGAGATCTCTTTTTTTTGTTATGTTCTATTAAGCACAAAATCCTGTAACTAGAGGAATTGAAAAATCAGCTGCATCTAATAAAAGAATCAAGTTTGTTATTGACTTTGAGCTGGTAGTTCCCATTACATTATTCATCATACTTTTTTTATCAACTGCCTAATTAATTTTGTACTCATGCATTTAGGCAGAATACTGTATGTTTCAATGGGCTTTACTATAATCCTGCACCTGTAGACTCAGAGATTTAGGCAGCTCTCTATTATAAGTTTATATTGTGCCTATAATCCTGTCAGCTGGAGTATGGTTTCAACTCTTCAATATAACAGTGCTTAATTTCTGAGGCACTAGAATATTTGCATCTGTGGTTATGTGTCTTTGGACTTTAATCAGATCAAAGTCACTGGGAGATATTAAGGGAGTTAGACACAATATTTTGCTCAGACAGTTTTAGTGGATAAATCAGACACTGTTTCGATTTTCCCTGCTTATCTAGTAATATGAACAGATGCAATCATGCTATTGTGTAATGAATGTTGATTGCCAACAGTATTCAATTTTGCAAACATTCTGTTGTGATAATTAAAGATAACTTGATATCCTATACAGTGATAGCTAAAGATGGCTTTGTATGTGCTACTGTATAAATAAATGCCATAGAGAATGAATGTATTCTTTATAACTCTTTATCTGGCAT
Source organism: Melanerpes formicivorus (assembly GCF_026170545.1). Classification (NCBI taxonomy): domain Eukaryota; kingdom Metazoa; phylum Chordata; class Aves; order Piciformes; family Picidae; genus Melanerpes; species Melanerpes formicivorus. The sequence goes on along the minus strand of NW_027142354.1, from coordinate 44,057,412 downwards.
ATTTTTCAAGGTAGAAAAAGTCATGAGCATTGATATCAAAAATATTCAGATGCAAATGAAAGTCTTCATTCCAAAACTGGTATTATTCATCCTTTCTTCCCTTCTGTTTTGTGGCATTTACATTAAGCAAAGGTTTAATACTTTATGACACATTAGCTGGACAAGAAATGAAATACCATGGAAGCTATGCTGTTATCCACTGATCACACCAGGCCTGCTATAAGGCCAGCAGTAGTCTGTTCAGTGGATTATAACTGTTAGATAAGGCCCACATACAGTAGGTATGTTTATTACACCATTCAGAAACATTTGGAAGGAAGAAAAAAACCAAAACCCAAAAAACAACCACAAACATCTAAATGTACTTTTTCCATGAATAAACTTTTCACAAATTCAGAATTTCATGCTATTAGTTTTGATCAAAACTTGATGTTCAAACTAAACCATACACAATATATGTGACAGGAGGTGGGCTGGAGTTGTCTGTCTCCACAATCACTCAGGAAAAGCATGGCTCAGACTGTAGAGATTTAATTATTTTAATTTTCTTAATTTTCTTTTCACTAAGAGTAATGACTCTATGATTCTTTCACTCTGCAGGAGAAATCTGCCACAGTCCTGAAACTAGTGCTTTCCTCATATGTAGCACATACGCTGGGTAGAATATATGTGAGATGACTCAGAAATGCATCTTTATTCACTCAAGCATGTAAAGCACTGGCACTGCATCCTCTCCACTCCCTGTATGCTCAAGAAGGCAGAGAAGCAGAAATGCCTTCCTTTGTACTCCCATAATCAAGTCCTTTTCTGACTACTTCAAACATGGACAGTCTTTTACAAAAGCCTCCTTCAGAAGCAGACTCGGCCTTAGACCAACAGCCATCAACATTACACCCCCCCAGCCTTGGTAAGTGCCATGCACCAATTCAAATAAGTTGACTTGGAACAGTAAAAGTCATCTGTATATAGCATTAGCAGGATCAGGATCATGGTGCAGAGCAACACCTAACGTTTAATGACTTCCACTTAACTTTTTTAGTCCCCAGACATGTAAATATTTTACGTACTACTTCAGTAACTGCTTCAGGCAGCACAGTTTGAGTGTCATGGTTGCTATAGGCAGCACTAGATAACTGACATGAACCTTCAATGCCAGTATTTTATGTTTCTTTTTCTCTCTGCAATTTTGTTTCACTTTTAATCATAAATTAACAGATAAAAAACCAAGCTTCTTAGTTCACTGGTCAACACAGTTATCTAGTGAACTGCTTTAAAAATGACAGAAGCACTTTCATTGCAGCGGTTCTTCCTGTTTCAGAAAGACTCAGTCAGGTGTTGAAATTTGCCAATTAAATTGTCTTTGTTCTTTCTGGGAACTTTAGTCATGGAATATGTTTGTAAGCTGTGTTCTCCCCCCTTTCCCCACTCTGTAAGAACTGAAAGACTAACTCCTATACAGTCCTTCTGGACCACTGCTAATTCGAAGCTGGTAATTATTTCTGTTTTTCACTAAGAAACAGAGATGCCTGTGCCTCTGATGTATTTACACTGTGTCATTGTGTATGTCAGAAAGATATGAGTTTCCTGTGATCTAAGCAAGCATTTCTGCTGACACTCTCCTTAGGACTTTTCATTCCAATTTATAAAGTTACCTGTTGCCGAATTTTTATGATACCATCTGCTTCCTACAGAGGCTACCACCTACACCTTGATTAGTTCACAGGAGATCAAACTCCCTAACAAGTTGCTGTCAGTTACTGTTTTAGGAGTGGAACTAGGTCACGTTTATTACCTACATCAATTCTTTCATGTAGCAAACCAAGGCCAAAAAAGAAAAAAAAACCCAACAAAACAAAACACGGAACTTACGGGGAAAAAAAAATTCAAGGAAACCAGGACTGAAAGTCTAACTGAGAGATCTAAAAATGCTTCTCATCTCAAAAGTGAATTGCCACAAATGATTTTCAAATTATCAGACCCCCAAAGGCTGAAGCTGTATAGTCTTCAGCTTTGTCTAAGGGACTTTATAGTATTAGAGCAGATTTTTTGTTGCAGAGGTGGCAGATTAGCAGAGTAATTTGTAATATGAATCCCGCCGGTATTTTTTCAGCAAAGGCTGTGGAAATGATTTGTGTTCTGATTGAGGACAGAAAGAGCTTCTGCAAAATATTGATCTCCTACAAGTGTTGGGATCATTTGGAGTAGTTTTGGAGGAGCTACATATAATTTTATATCATATTTAATCAGGTTTTTTTTTTGTTTGTTTTGTTTTTTTGTTTTACATCTCATGACAACACATCACTGTGTGGAATCTTTGATGAACTAATGACTGTACAGTATTATGCCTTTATTGCAGTGTTTTGGTATTTCTGTTTCTGCTGTTCTTCAGATACAGGAAAGGCAAATGAGTTGCAAGGGAAAGCATCTTTTTCACAAGAAAGTACCTTTTCAAAAAGTTAAGGCTTGTGATTAAGTTCCAAGGAGTTTGTTTTATTTAGACTCAAGTGCCAATGACTACTATGTGCACGGCTAGGGATAGAAGCAATTGTAAGCACACAGAATCATACATCTGATTAATAGTGTGGCCAGCAGGAGAAGGAAAGTAATTCTGCCCCTGTACTAAGCACTGGTTAGGCCACACCTTGAGTACTGTGTCCAGTTCTGAGCCCCTCAATTTACGAAGGATATTGAGACACTTCTCCCTCAGAGAAGGGCAACAAGGGTGGTGAGAGGTCTCCAGCACGAGCCCTATGAGGAGAGGCTGAGGGAGCTGGGGTTGTGTAGCCTGGAGAAGAGGAGGTTCAGGGGAAACCTTATTGCTGTCAACAACTACCTTAAGGGAGGTTCTAGACAGGCAGAGGTTGGTCTCTTCTCCCAGGCAACCAGCACCAGAACAAGAGAACACAGTCTCAACCTGCACCAGGGGAACTTTAGGCTGGAGGAGAGGAAAAAGGTTTTCACAGAAAGAGTTATTGGCCATTGGAATGGGCTGCCCAGGGAGATGGTGGAGTCACTGTCCCTGGAGGTGTTCAAAAAAGGATTGGACATGGCACTTGAAGCCATGGTTTAGTTAGTCATGAAGTGTTGGGTGATACGTTGGACTTGATGATCTCTGAGGTCTTTTCCAACCTTCCTGATTCTATGATCTCTTACCACTATTTTAAAACAACTTCTCCATTAGGTGCAGCATCAGTGATGCACATTTTGAGATCATCAGATACTGCTTAAGTGGGTAGAGTAAACCTGCTTTTCCACTGAGGGAAAAAAAAATAATAAAATAATGTCTATTGCTACAGCATTCATGGTTATAAGGAGGAACTCTAATGAAACAAAAGGGTCTCAAAACATAAAGTTTAAAATAATGAATACAGAAAGGTAAAGTAAAAGCTGTTAGGTAACCAGAAATTCCTGCTGCACTGGTGAAATAAGAATTATCAATCCCTCCGCTTGAACCCACTGAGTTTGAGGATAAGCCACAGCATCAGACACAGATGTTATTAAGATATGCTTTGCAAAAAGAGACATCTCAGGAGAGAACACGACTTAAACGCATTCTTGGGTCATGGCTCCTCTCCTGTATCCTCCTTATTTCTGCCAGTACTAATTAACGTACAAGCTTACACAAATATTGCCAGCAAGTGTGACAAGCAGCCTAAATAGGAAGCTTTTCTATCACTAATGAAACACTGGAAGTTGAATGAAGTGTAGACAAAGTACAGGGCTAAAGCTGTGCAGTGTCCAACTCCACAGATCCCATCAAACCCAGAATACACCCAAAGGTATATTCTCGACGTAGGTTCTTTTCTTCAACTTCAGGCCTACTATTGACCATCATCTCCCTCCCCTTCTGAAACAGAGCAATACATAAAGGATCAAAGCTCACCAGTTGCTTTACATGACAATATTTGAAGACGGAACTTAGATATTTCCTTTCTCATATCTCTTATTGAATAAGTTATCTGCTAACCTTTAAACTACTCCTAGTTTCTTCTAGAAGTTAAGAATTTCAAGAGGGTGGGTAACAAGACACCTGAGCTGTCAGGGGGACTCCTCTGAGATTACACACCCTGTGTCCCTTACCACAATGAGAACATCCTTGAGGTAAGATCTACTTGAGGTGATACCTACCTTGTCAAAGACTGAGTGATCTCTTTGTCTTTTAGAACAAAAAAGAAAAGCAAACTGCAGAAATCCAAAGAGCAGGAGACACCAGCTGTGTCAAGCAACCCCAGCTCCCTCAGCCTCTCCTCATAGGGCCTGTTGCTCCAAACCCCTCACCGGTGTTGTTGCCTTTCTCTGGACGTGTTCTAGCAAGTCAACATCTTTCCTGTGTGATGGAAAGTGATGAAACTTCTAGCTGTGAGGAGGGCACCCCATACTCTGGAACCTATGAAAGGAAATGAGGTGCTCTGACTAATGAAGCATAGTGCCAGATGAGGGGGAGTTCCCCTAAGACTCCTAGATGTATGACGGATTATGACTGGTTTTCACAAATGTGGATGTTGCCCACAGCAACATGAACTGAAGAGATACTTTACCTTCTTTCTTCGTAAGGTAAGACACCTCATATTTCCAATTTACCAAGTTGGAGCCAAAGGAAAAAAATAAAATACCAAACACTACTCTTAAGCATGACAAGCATTGTTGCACAAAAATCACTCCCAGGTCCCCTCCTCTTCCTCTTTTTCATTGAAAGCTTGAAATCCTGCCTCGCATGAGCCTGCAGCACTCCAGATGGGTCAGAGAGGCTTGCCAGCAGCCTTGCTCAATACCACAAGATAATTTTACAGTCTTCTGTTTAAACATTGTGCAGTGAATATGATTTCTGATTCAAAATAATAATGGCATATGGCACTGTTTTAATAGCACTGCCATTTTGAGTGGAGAACAAGGAGACTTGTATAACACAACAGTAGGTACTACAAATAGACAGCAGTGAGCAATGTGGATCACCTACTCAAAATGGATGTTTTGTGGTAAGGCATTCTGTGCAAGTCAGTTAAATTATGTCATATCAGGCACAGAAGTATAAAGGTCTTATGAGATGGCAAAATATTCTTAACACAGTATCCCCTGAAATGTACAAAGTCTGGCCACAGGGGTCGTCTGACTCACCTTTTTTCTCTTTTTTCTGCTATCACAATGCCTAAATGGGAATTAATCCCTGACAACCTTTAAAGCCATTAAAATATTTTGATAAAATTCAAGTACAAAAGGATTGCCAGCTAAGTACCATTTACAACTGCAACAAAAGAGAAAAAGAAGCCTTTGAAAAGTTAAATAGTTACAGTATAATAATTTTCCAGTGATACTTAGATTATCAAATAAAAATGAAACTACTGAAATTTCCATGCTTGTCTAAGGGGAGAAAGAGAAAGGGCATTAGAATGCCGAATCAGTTGTCTTCAAATAATTTTTCCACTTCCAGAGTGGCTGGAGAGTGGCCAGGCAGAAAAGGACCTAAAGGTACTGGTTGATAGTAGGCTGAACATGAGCCAGCAGTGTGCCCAGGAGGTCAAGAAGGCAAATGGCATCCTGGCCTGCATCAGGAACAGTGTGGCCAGCAGAAGCAGGGAGGTCATTGTGCCCCTGCATTCAGCACTGGTTAGGCCACACCTTGAGTACTGTGTCCAGTTTTGGGCCCCTCAGTTTAGGAAAGATGTTGACTTGCTGGAACAGGTCCAGAGAAAGGCAACAAAGCTGGTGAGGGGTTTGGAGCTGGTGAGGAGAGGCTAAGGGAGCTGGGGGTGCTTAGTCTGTAGAAGAGGAGGCTCAGGGGAGACCTTACTGCTGTCTACAACTACCTGAATGGAGATTGTAGCCAGGTTGGGGTTGGTCTCTTTTCCCAAGCAACCATGAACAGAAAAAAAGGAACACAGTCTCCAGCTGCATCAGGGGAGGTTTAGGCTGGATGTTAGGAAGAAGTTCTTCATAGAAAGAGTGATTGGCCAGCAGACAAGCTGGAAAGGGAGAAGGAAAGGAACTGAGAAAAATTCCAACTGCACTAAAACTTAAAGCTGCATTCTACCAATCTACCAATGAAATTCGTTTAGACCTGTCTTTGTTTACAAAATATTCAGCCAGAGTGTCCCAGCACTGTCCCTTTCTTAAAGGAACAGCCTCAAACGGTCACAAATATGCTGCCCAGGGCAGTCGTGGAGTCACCATCACTGGAGGTGTTTAGGAAGAGACTGGATGAGGCATTTGGTGCCATGGTGTAGTTGATTAGATGGTTTTGGATGATAGGTTGGACTTGATGATCTCGAAGGTCTTTTCCAACCTGGTTAATTCCATTCTAGTCTATTCTGTTTGCAAATAATTTGGACCAAGAAGAGCAATCGCCTTATTTATTGCTTGTCAATGACATAAGCTCTCCCTTCTGTTTACTCTGTGCTTTTACAGTGCTGTCCATGTGTCTACTAGATACCAGCATTCTGCAACCTTCTCACTTCATTGAAGCAAACACTATCTACCAATAAAGTTGCGTCAGATCTAACTAGATGCCTTGTAGCTTTCCAAGGCCATGGTGAATGGTGAGCTCTGTCAACACACTATAATTTCAAAGCACTACCTCTTTAAAGCCCACTCCATCACCTAATCGACTAGAACATGAAAGGAAGGAATGAGACTACAACCCATGCTTTCCAGTCTGCATGAACATGTCTCACTTGAAAGGCTTAATTCGTTAATAAGAAGATTCTTGGATTTAAACATCCTGCACACTCAACCTCCATACCTCTTTGAAAACATCTCTCCAAGACTGAAATATTCTCAAATCAGTGGACTCCCTCCCATCTTGTTTCTCTCTCTCAAACTCTGAACAGTTTTAGAAAAGCAGCTTCTCACAAATCCTCTGCTTTCCACCCTGTCCAATACTGCATCAGTAATCTTCAACAAAGCAGCTTACTGAACAGCATCCATGAACTGTGGGAAAAGTCTCAATTTGTGCACAGTGCTATGAGTGATCTTAAAGTAAAAAGAGATGCTGACCTGTGAAGTAGAAACCTTTCAGAAACCATGTTTTCTTGGTTTTCTTCCCTGCAGCTTACACTTGAACGGACTGCTCATTTAGAAGTGCAACTACAGAGTAGGGTCGAATACTTTAAAATCTTGTTCTTCAAAACTGGCTTAATACATATTCTGGAAGGTCGCTAGTAGTATGTGCAGAGCACTGTCCACAGAGCAATGTTTAACTAAAACCAGAAATTCTTAGAAATTAATTTGCTTTGTTTCCAAACTGCAGTATGCCTCACTGTGGAATTCTTCAGGGGGTTGAGAGTAAAGGTACATAATCTAGTGTTTTTCTTCAGAAGTATTAAACCATGTAATTACCACTTATTGTGAGTTGTAAGACAAATTAAATAAGAGATAAAGCAGACCTTAATCTAAAAAAGGCTTTCTACTTTTAGTATAACTACCTCTTTAAAGAAGCTATATTCAGGTTGGTGATTATTTAAGGAAAGAATTAAACAGAACACCTAGAACAGTTGGCCTCTACTTCAAACAGCTGTAATAAATAGAAAAAACAAGTGTTACTGTTACATGCTTTGAAAATATGTTGTTAAATTACTGGAATCATTCCCATATCAGGATAAGAGTTTGAACTGTATACTTGCAAACGTGGAAATTAAGCAAGTTTTCTCACTGCTCTGCTTACTTTAAAGGAGGCATGGGGGAACATACAAACAGAAACAGTTTCTGTAGGGAAAGGCTGCTATTCCTCAGCACCTCACCTGACACAGAAACTGCTTTTGGAATACAAAGTTAGCAAGAAAGCACCCTTTATACTAGTTGCTGGAGATTTAAAAATGGGCTTGTATTTATAATGCATCTTCACCAATGCCTAACAGTATGGTTATAGAAACAGAAATCTCCATTTTACCCAATGACCTAATTTTCATGAAAAGGCAAATTTTCTGTCTCCTTTTTTGGAAAAGACAAGCTCCACATAACTGCTCTGTGAAATAAGCCTAGTGTCTGCTTATCCTTCAACATCTTTTGTATTTCCCACAATGAGAAGCACTTAATGAATAGGCTCAGCTCTATTGGTAATAACCAGAAGCACAATCTAAATGCCACCAGGTAAATGCACAGTCAGCCACATCTGACACTGTCACAGATCACGGGGACTAGAAAAATACAGGAGAGAAAGAGTTTAAAGATGCAAACTCTGCAACCAAGCACCAAAAGGAGTTTAAAGGTGTCTTGGCAATCTTAACCTGGTAATACTGGAAAACCAATAGCAATACAGTTTATCCAATTTATCCAGTGAAAGAGGATAGGGCAAAAAATTGTTAAATAGGAAGTGTTTTGTAATGCATAGGTATAAAGAAGAATCCTCTGGATACCTGATCTTAATGAGCTGTATTTTCTTTTCAATCAGTGCTTTTTATAATTTCCCACTACAGACCAGGAGTTCATACAAGCACATCTCCAAACATAAGTAATTGTCTGCAGAACACTACTGATAGTTGATTAAATCATCAGAGACTGAACAAACCAGACTAAGAAACAAGATTTGAGCTGTCTGCTTTCTTCCCTCTTGGTCTGAAATAAGGGTAAAAATGCAATACAAGATGCACTGCTCAGCTGAAACAAAATGGGTTTGGAAACATGAAAACGTTCCTAATAAATGAGCTGCTCTTGTAAGAAACCAAAAGCCACAAAAGAAAGTCAGCCTGTGCTTTTCTACATCTGTTCACCTTTTCTGATTTCCCTTCGTTCCTCTTCTCCGTACTCTGTCTCCCTGTTACCTCAAAATACACCCCATTCAATCTTCTGCGCCTCTCAGCTGCACTCATTATCTGCATTTGAATTAAACTCTTCCACCAGTTTTCTATTCTGCTGAAACACCAAGTGGACAACGTAAGAGCTAAAGGAGACATTTCCATTAGTTCTAGTGCTCAGTGCACAGATGATTTCAATAGCCAGGTGGAGTAATGCCAGTCACTATTGTGTTAAGGTTTAATTACAAAACAAATCAAATGCCACACAGAGCAAATCCTCCACTCTGTCAGTATGTTTAGGTGCTCTGAATTCTCAGAGTCAGGGTCCTATTTAAATCGTATCTTAGGGATAAATTGGAACCTGTAATGCCTGTGATCATACTGAATAGAGTTACAAATCATAGTAAGTGTTTATGTATTTTCTGTATAAATGGAGATAAATCAGTTAGGGACCTATGTCCCCAGTGATATATTCCTAGAGGGGTAAAACAAAGTGGTTCATAGGCTTTGCACATATCTTCAAAGCAGCAAAGAGGGAGTTTTCCTTTGCAGTAGGGCAAATTGGTTCCATATACATTTCCAGTCTTAAAATACAGTAGATGCTACTCATTCACTCCCACTTTTCCACTTAAGTAGCTAACAACTCCCTGTTAAATGGAGAGGAGAGATAACCTTCCATTCCAAATAAATTTTCATTTATTTATTTCAAGAACATTCCACCTATGTTGAAATTGCTCTACATAAGCAAAAAGCTTCAGGAAAATCTGCTATGTTCTTGTCCTAAATTAAAATTACCCAAATTAAAGAATTTAATCTGCCATTTTTACCTACTGCATAAAGAATGTAAAAGCTTTACATCCTTGTGGTTTACTATGCGCTGAAAGGTTAGTGACAATTATAGTATTCACCCTGTTACTCATTCCTGAAAGTCTGAAAGACTTTACACATTTGCACTACATAACACACCCAGGTTCTGGCAAGTCACATCAGTGCAGAGAGCAGCTGGACATGAAAACTATGTTTCCTTTCCAGCTATTACAAGACATACTTGTCTTTCCTTCTCACTAAACAGTATGAGAAGGAATTCTGCACAAAATGCATACCACACGCACCACATTCAACCTGCAGCAGAATTCATGTCATACCAAGACCAGGTAGATGACATCAGTTGCTCCTCCCTAATCCACTGATGCTCCATCATAGAAAGCCACCTTTATGTCCCTAACCAAGTTTAACTCTCTCTGTTGTTTTGCTTTCTTAACCTGATCCTTGGCTGCTTGGTCAACTTCCCTGTAGTCCTCCCATATGGCCCGTTCCTGTTTCCAAATCAGTGTTCAGCCACCAGACAAGTATGCTTTATTTTCATGGGGAAATGGCAGAAAAGTGCATTTTAACTCAGGAAAAAAACAAAACAAAAAACCCCGGCTCTTTCAAGTATCAAAATATTTGCCTTGCTTTTTCTTACTTCAGCTACTAGAACTCACCCATTCTGGAAATAGCTACAAAAATAGAATATATATTAAAAAATTTCAGAAGACCTAGACCTTCCCATAACACCACATTTTCTAGGCTGCATCAGCAGTTTCAGTACAAATACTAAGTCTGAGTGCTTTCTGACATGCCACCAGGCATCTCTTCCTGTTGATGAATCTGACCTTTATTAATTCAAGTCTGTACAATCTTCACCACTGATCTGTCAAAACTGACACCTTGTCACACTAAAATTTTGCAGGGAGCATTCTGAACTAGTTCATGGGGCATTGTACTGAATCTACCTGATACTCAGAGGAAATTTGTGGCTTTTGGCTTTTCTTTTTATACTTTGGTTGTAGGATGGCCATATATATCAAAATAAATAATTCAATACTTGAAAAGGCAAAAACAATTCTACTCAAATGAACAGCTGAATTATTTTCATTTGCTTTTAGAAAATAGCTTTGAAAAGCAGGTTTTGCTTTCCTGTTTAAAATTTATCCCTAATGGCAGTAATAGTAAATACCACCATGTTTCTTAACACCTAAAAGTTGAAACAGGAACAGTTTGAGGCCAGTATTTGTAGGTTCAGCATACAAAAATGCTTCACAACAAAATGCCAGAAAAATAGTATAACACTGGCAAGCACATCTGCTATTAGCATTATCGCTTGGAAAAGAATAGAGATGTGGGGAAACCACTGCCTCAAATATTCCATTCCTTTGACCTATTTTACAAGCAACAGTAAGAACAATCAGCAGTGAATATATTTGGGAGCCTCAAGAACTGGAAATTTGATAGGGTTTTTGCACTGATTCCTGTAATACAGCAAACAGGCTCCATTAAAATACTTCTGTACCAACAAAAGAACCTAGGTGTGGGATTTTTCAATAACCACCTGAGGCCAGCTTAACACAAAGGCCAAGAACCATGACAATTTCTCTGTGCATAACTGAAGGTAGTATATTATATGACTGGAACTAAAACTTTCATTTTGTCTGAAATTTACTGCAACTTTCTATTTCAGTGAACTTTCAGACCAGGCACAGTCAGCATGGGTTTATGAAAGGCAGGCCATGCTTGATGAACTTGATGTCGTTCCATAGAAAGTGACCTGCTTAGTCAATGAAGGAAAGCCTCTGGATGTCGTGTACCTAAACTTTAGTAAATCCTTTGACATGTTCTCTACAGGATCCTCTTGGACAAACTACCCGCCCATAGTCTGGACAGGCACACTCTTTGCTGGGTCAAAAACTGTCTGGATGACCAGACTCAAAGAGTGGTGGTGAACAGAGTTAGCAGCCAGGCACAAGTGTTGCCCAGGGCTAATATTCGGGCCAGTTCTATTTAACATCTTTATCAACAACCTTGATGAGAGGCTAGAGTGTACTCTCATTATGTTTGCAGACGACACCAAGGTGGGTGGGAGTGTTCATCTGCTGAAGGCAAATGAAATAGAAGGCAGCCCAAATGAATCTGAAAGAGACAGTTAATGTAAGAAATGGATATCGGTGCAAAGACAAACTTGGTTAATTTCCCTTAGCATTTCCATCACTACAAATTCAGTAACTTTTCATCTCACTGGGTAATTGCAACTTTTCAAATAAGAGCTATGATATTTATTTTTAGGGTTTTGACGTATTTCCTCTTTTTATGGCCTTCTTCCCTCTATTAATTTCAGTCTCTCTGGTGTAGTGTTTACTTCAGCTTTAAATATGATTTAATGCATAGAATCAAAGAGCATTGTCAAGGGAACTTGAGGTCACCTGCTTTAGAGAGTAGAGATCACAGAAGTTTAATGCACAGGAAGAAATCAAGTACACAACACCACCTACAGTGTGTGGAGAAACATACCAAACAATTTCTTATGTAACATCCAAACTACTTAAAATAATCATGGAACACGATCAGTTGAGACAGAAGACACCTTCAAATTAAGCACAGCATGAAATTTTCCTTCATTCTATGACTAACTTCAAAAGAAGTGAGACCTCCCTGAAACTACACATAGCACAGTCACACAGTATAATATTTTTCTCTCTCAAAGTGAGGTTTCTAAACCTGTGATATGAAGTTCTAGCCCCAACTCAATTTACAGATGAAGACCAATAGACTCCCAAAAGGACAGAGTTCTATGCATATGGGTTTCAAAATAAGTCTTTAGCAAGTGATAATCCTACAAAGTAATTTTCATATATTGTAGGCAACTTTTCAATTCTCCTGCAGAGAAGTGGCTAATTTCAGGGAGCAAAAAGTAGAGGAGGTGTACAGTTTGTTGTGCTCCCTTACTTCTTTTGAAGTTATTCAGCTGACCTGATTCTCCTGTGATGTACCAAAAACCATTCAAAGGATTGTCAGTGCTCCTCTGAATTTCAACATATAACTTTTAATTCTCCAATTCTTCTGTTTTCTGGAAAATCAGTGAAGTACAACACAAATGGCAAACATTCTTGCCTGCATGGTATAGACTGATACATGGAGAACGACTGATTTTTTTTTAAATTATTTTTTAACCCTACTCCTGTTGAACTGAAGCACCCTTTGAAATCTCAGAACACACACTGAGCACAATCTGCCCATTCTTACTAATCATTTCTGCTAGTTTCCTCCTCTTTCATATACACATCAGTCTGAGAACAGGCCGATCATCAGAAACAATACAAGTACATACCTCCCTCTGTCTGGGTGGTACCGCTGAACATGAACTAGACAAGAAATTGTTTAGAACACTATCATTCATTGCATTCAAGTCTCTTCTTGTGCTTGCTTTTAATATTGTAAGTCTTGTAGAATGCAGTAACCTCTGAACTATGAAAGTATATGAACACATCACTAAACTAGAGCAGATTGACTTCTTATCTGCTCTAATGTCACTGAAACTAAGCCAAGGAATATTTAGTCTGCTTGAGCTAAGCCAATGTAAGAACCTGTAGCCCTTTATTGACAAGTCAATTCTCTGCCTGGAACATTGGAGTTGTACATAGCAATTTTTCTCAGTATGGGTATACTCCCAGTAATAAGAACATTTAGAGAGTTACACAGTGGCTGCAGAAACTTGCAGGTTAGACCTTCACTGACCTTCTAGAACTTCTCCTCATCATTCTACAGTGTTTAACATCTTGCAGAGAGCACACCTTTTATTAAATGTTCTCAGAACCTCTCTCTTCTAATACATCAGTATTTCCAAACTGGTAAATGCAACTGGGTAACTCATGCTGCTGGACATTTATTTGGTAAGAGAACATTCCCTCAGTTATTACTCCTGACAGAAATCACATGTCTAACGTGTTTAGGGGCCTTCTCTTAAAGAAAAGACAAAAATGAATTTGTAACTGTCTGTCTTCAAAGAGATTCAGGTGAATCCAAGAAGGCTGAGAAAGCAAAGACCAGTTAGAATTACAAACCAGGTGGTTTCACTTTGTCCCTGGGCAAAGTTGTGAAAATAAAGCCAAAAATATTAAACTGACTAATTATAAGCACTTGTAGAATAACCATAAGATGAATAATCCCCAACATGGGTTTGTCAAGAGCAAATCAGTTATTTGACAGATCAGTCTAATGTCCTTCAGTCTAAATCTGGTAGCTAAGAGGAAAGTGGGAAATGTACCTTAACTTTACTAAACCCATTAACACTATCTAGGCAATATCATCAAATATGAGAACATAGTTCTACAAATAACAGAAAAGCCAGATAAGAATAAACTTAACTTTGCTATTCGAGCCACTAGGCAAATATTGTGCCAAATCTGCTCGAAGAAAAACCACACCTGTAATCTCAGCATTGCAGTATTGTACTGCATAACATAGATAAAACATACAAACAGCTACATTATGTGACTACTCCTTGTCATGAGTAATGAAAGATAGATCTAAGGGTACCTCAATCAGATGTTCTGACATCTTCATGAAAATACAGTGTGCCTTATACACAATTTACCTTGTGGGTAATTTTTCAATCCTCTGGGTTAGTGACTTAACTAAGACCCAGCTACAGAAAGCATGTCTCCTGGGCTGATTTCTGTCAGTGAGACAATGGCATTTAAAATAATGAGAGTCAATTCTTTTCAACTAGGCATAAAACCACACACAGTTCTATCAAGTGCAGCTCATGGATTGGGAAAGAAAGTCTGAAGTTAAACAGCCACTTAAACGCCTACTGTAGTTTCTTGGAAGAAACATTTCCTTGATAATCCTTTGTTTCTGGACAAAGAATTTGCCTAGAGAACTGATCAAAGAAATGATCTGTCGTACAAGAAGATGAAACTGCATATCTTCTTTTCTGATATATTATTAAAAAAATCACTGTACCACACGCTTCATGATTCTTCTAAAGAATCTAACTACTCAACCAGAGATTGTTGTTGGGCTTTTTCCTCCCCTTTTAGAACTGAAAAGGGTGTTGGAGGATCTTCACTACCTGCCTTTTTGTTACATGCGGCTAGCTTTGAAGCAAGTATCTCTGAAATGAGGCAGATGGTGTATGCTTTGAAGTACCAGCTTATTCAAAGCAGAGAGTAGACAAAAAAAAAAAAAAAGAGGAAACTGCTCTATTGCAGTTACTTTATTATGCAATGTCCTTTTAATCTTACAGGAATGACCACAGATAATCAGAAGAAGAAATCATGATTCCTCTTGCCACATCTTTGCAAAAAAAGAGAAACAGAAAGAACTACAAGGAATTAATTCAAGCTTCTCAATATGCAGCATGGAAGAAAAGCTCAGTTGTAATGATCCCATCTCACAGTGACAGACTATGAATGTGATAATGATTCTTAAATCTTCAGGAACTATGCAAGTTCCTGCTTTTCAGACTAAAGGTGCAATGATGGGAGCTATCCAAGGGATGATCTAAAGAGACCAGACTCCGTGTTACATGATAAAGACAGTGGACCAGCACTATCTGACTGGTCAGCATAGCCAGATCTCAAAGTAATTACCTGAATTCCACTACTTCATGGTTATAAATAAAGAAATAACCAGTTACTGCATTAAATGTACTGCTGAGTGCATGTCAATTACTTCTTGCTCTTACATGATCTAGCTGTAGGAATATAACATCAAGGAAATTGTCCTCTTTAACAGGAAAGTTTCATAGTCTTCAAATAATTGTACTCTATCTGAATTCTCAGTGACATGTTCAGATGGGTCTAGGTGATCATTACTTAATGGACTTAATACCCAGGCTTTCATTACTTAATGCATTTGATTAAAAAATTGTTCAGAGCACTGGTAGTTCCCCCCTCTCAAAGTGATACTTAAGTTTAAATTTGAGTTAATTGCTTTTCAATCAGTAACTTACTTATTCCAGATACATGGCTATTCAAGTAACCCATAATTCTGCATTGGTGGGAACAGAGAAATTGTCCAGCCAGTGCTATTTAGTCTGTTACTCCCAGGGTGTTAAAGGTAAAAGTGCTACCAGATGCTATTAACAGTAGCACTAAGTCTAGAAAAAGTAATGTTATGGAAGTGGGTTCCTGTTTCAGGTCACCAGAAGAGTAGCTGAAGGAGATTTATCACCTGCTAAAGTCTCAGCAAAGACTGTTACAACTTTACAAACACAGTGATCCTTGCTAAAGCATTTCTCTTGAATTAAACTAGATGAAAGTAGCTTCTATGGCTTTTAAGACTCTCAGTGATGCTGTCTTTTGCAGAAATAGCTTCTTACTGGGAAGGACAGAGATGTTCCAGAACAGAAAAGCCAGAGCATTGGGAAGGAAGAGCAGTGAAAATAAGATAAGCTTCAGTTAAATTGGTTTGCAACCCAGTGGTCTGTCACAATAAGTTCAAACTGGATGGGGGGTGGCAGGGAAAGAAAAGGCAGTTTAACAGCAAAATTTGTGAAAGTGTTGTCTGAGAAAAGAAGTTAGGTAATGAACTAGATGCTACTTGAAAGGGCCTTCTTAAGGAAGGAAGAAGTTTCTATTGACTTCAGCAAAAAATGCTGCCCGACGTGAGTTTACAATATTAGGACCATTTCACAAATCCTCATGGTGGAAAAAGTCTTCCAAAAGCGTGGGCTACATCTACGCTGGAAACAAAATTACTCTGAGTTTAAGGATAGGTCCTTGACTGAGGGTGTCCCACTAGCCCTGTAACTCCAATTTATGATTACTAAACAAAGCAAACCTACATTTCTCATCATTATGAAAAGCTGTTCAGCACATAGATAAATTTAATTTTCACTCTAGAAAGCTTGAATCTGCATGCTATGAGAAAGGTACTTTTGTATTTAATCCACAAAATATTTTGATATCATTCTGAGACAATGAAGATCATTAACCTTGGGTTTTCTGATCAACAGATCTGAATAACAGTTTTTGTCAAAAGCAAACCTGAAACTGCAATAGCTATGCACCTGCAGTAACTGCTGAATTCTGCAGAATGCTGAACTACTTGCATCCTCGTCCAAAATAGTTCAAGTACCAAAACACTATGTAGAAGTAGTACTATAAAAGACCTAAACTTAAAAGGAAATAACCCCAAAACTTCTGCTTCAAACATACTGATCTTGCAACTGACTAGCAAAACCTTGCTGTTCTGATCTGAAACACCAGAGGAGTTACAAAAGCAAGAGGGTACACACACAAGCAAAACAAAAGGACGGACTACATAATGAGAACCACATATATTGGCCCAGCAGTAAAGTTATTCACACACTGTGATCTCAGTTCAAAAATCATGAAATATTTTTCAATGACTCTACATTAACTGCCACATTCTGGAAAAAAAAAAAAAAAAGATGTATGCCACTGTCCTAAAATAAGCCTCAGATTGCACACCATTGACAAGTTCCTTTGCAGGGAACAAGCATTCTCAGTGTTTAGAGGAAATTTAAAGGAGGAAATTTGTTACTCCTTCATGAAGTTCGCAGAAGATGGTAATTCTATAAAGAGCTTGGGATTCCTGGAACTTGTAGAAATATATTTAGAATGCAGTATTTTTCTGACTCCATAGAAATCAAAGCTAAATTTAAGTTTAAATGAAAGCAAAAGATGGTGTTGGGGAGGGAGAAAAAAACCAACAAAAAAGTAGAATATTCCACTTCCAAGTTTTACCAAGTTATTCTGCCCAAGTCAAATTAGTCCTGCATAAAATATTTTCAAGGTCTTTCTCTGATCATCTTAAAGAATTTAATTAATGGTGCTTTCATTGCTTTTCCTGAGAAAGTATCATGTGTAACACCACACTGTCATTGTTATTATCTTCCTGGTACAATAAAGACTAAATTAAGAGATGTATGATAACGATGGTAATGAAGATGTGAAATAATACCTTTTCCTCACTTTCTCTTCATGCACTTCGTGTAACCGAGGTGTACATTGTCACACAGTTTCTACCTCAGTTAACCTTGTATTAAAAAAAAAAAAAGGGGGGGGGGTTGGGAGGGGGGGAAAGGTGTGTGCACTAAAAAGCCTGGCAAGCATCCCAAAACCAGGATAATTTGGGTAGCAGAAAAGCAATTTCATTTTCTGACAGTTTTTAGGAGAAACTAGTACATTTGTTTTGTTCGTGGTCAATTTGCCACAGCACTTCACCTTTCCCCTCCCACCTCTCAAGCTCTCTACTGTCTCAATTTTTTGCTCAACAATGAACTGTAAGCATCATTATGTAGCAGCTCAACCAGCTTAGGGAAACAGGTAAAGATCATAATTTCTGCAAAGAAGCTCACTCAGATACTCTGCCCACTGCCCGTAACTTCTGTAATCAGACCTCAGACTGCCCCACAGCCATTCAAATATATTGTGTCTAGACAGACATGTTGTTCTCTGAACTGATACTGAGCTGATGATCCACTGAAGAGTTGTTTCCTGGATGGAGGAGAGGGTTGATACCAAAGGACTGAAAGAAGCCAGTCCAGGCAAAAGGTGCAGAGTGCATATAAGACTTCTTTGCAGAAAGACAAAAAGTGAGGTTCTCCTAGGGCTCAGCCACCTCAGGGACTGCAATAAAAAGGAAAGACACACAAGGGAAAAGTCTCTTTTGGAGACAGCAGGCTCCCAGGAGCTGAAAGTGGTGCCTGATGGCAAAAAATGTTAGCTTAGGATCCCAGCAGGAAACATTCAAGAGCTTGCAGTGGCTAAAAGCTTCTGTTTTTATAAACAAAAGGATATTTTGCCAGCCGGATGGGGTTTTGCAAGTGCTTTCATCTCTAATATAATGAAATACTCTAAAAAGAGTAAACAGTGGGTAGATGTAAATAACAAAAACTCATCTTTTTTTGTCACTTAAATAATTAAACCATATCTTACTGACTAATGAAGTTATTTAAAGACATCAGAGTAACATTCCAGCCAGCACAAGCAACTGTTTTGCCTGAAGTGACATGTTCACAGCAGTAGATTTTTCTATTTCTTTGTAAAATTTGTTCTGTCACTTCTGCAAGAGAGCTATTCTTAGCTGACAGATAACATAGGGGGGGGGGGGGAAACAAAACAAAACCCACAAAAACCCAACAGGCATGCAAAGCTTCAAATGAAATGAATAGTGACTCATCAATCTGAGACTACTCTTGTAGGAAGAGTTGAAACACGGATTGTCCAATAGTGCTTTTCCTCAGCAATATTTAATTAACAATGTTCAAGTTACCTGCAAAATTGGCACAGGTAGTACAGGTATGTGGCTTACATGGGTTAGATTGCAGTTGTGTGGCAGGCTGGAAAACTGTTTCTTGGAAATATCCCAGGGATACCTTTGCATACCAACCAAAAATTAAAGACCTAAATTACTGATAGAGGAAAGAACACTTCATTTTAACTATCAAAATAATTGGAGAAAAAAACTAATTTCAGTGTGCATCTTAACCAGCCAATTGGCCACCATGTCTCCTAGCGGTGGTACATACTCAGCAGACAGACAATGGGAGAGGGCAAAATGCCAGACTAGTTTTCTGTCCATACAACTTCTTTCTCTGCTACAGCGTAATAAAATATATATCTTCATATATTTTACATTCTGTATTTTGGCCCTGTAACTTATTTACAAAGCACACTTCCAGGCTCTGTTATTCAGTTGAGAGTAATACATTCCACAAATGACAGTTAAATGATTTAAGCACAAAGCTGAGAACTTCCAATACAGCAATTTAAATTGGAAATTCTGGTGCCGCGATCTGCAGCTTCCCACAAGGGGGATTCTGTAGCAACCCAGCTGGGTACTCATGGACTGTCCCTCTGTTGGGATCTTCCCAGATGCTGTAACTATTCAAGCAGCTCTTGACTCATGGAGAACTAAGGGGCCTCTCTCTTCTCATGCACAGTTCACAGTCTGGAGCAGGCTAAAGGGCCTCTCTCTCATGTGCCCCATTGTCAGGCTGTAGCCTTTCCTTGGCTCTTATGGGATTCAGTTCTCTTGGGGCTTTTCGCCTTTCTGCCTCTAGTAAAGGGTTCTTGGAGTGTTGGTTGTCTTGGTCCAGGTGCAAGGTGCAGATATAATTTGCCTGCTAGGGCAGGCTCTTCAGCTGCAACTCTGAAGCAACTCTTAACTGCTTTCTGGGTGAGAACAAAGCAAATTGCCTACTATCTTGGCTGGTTTAAATACTGCCCAAAGACAATTAATGCCCTTTGAGGGCACAGAGAAAACTGATAGCTGAACCAATAGGATGGGGCATATCCAAACATGGCCAGGGACACAGTTCACAGGTATGTTGCAAGGTTAATTACACATGCTACACATTTATCTGGATCATCCAGACCCCAGGAAGTGCCCAACTTTACACATTCACAGGTGCTTAACCCATTGTCTTGGTTAGGGCATGTTCTGGGGTTTGTCACTGCAGGACATTGAGTATTTCTTATTCTATAGTTATTCTGTTACATTACCTTTCTTTAAGAAAAAAAAAGAACAAAGAAAGAGGCAGAATGACTGATCCTCTGTCCAAGCTTTCATTAGGAAGCAATACTACAAAACAAGAAAAATTAATTAGAAAAAGGATGATATTCAACTTTCTACTTGACAGCCTTCTTTTATCAGGTGTTAGGCCATTTATCTTTCTCTTTTTGGTGAGCTAGAAGATTTTATGAAACCTAGAGGAATGTACTTGTCTGCCTTTCTCTAAATGAATACTTTCCCATGGAAGATATAGCAGCACATTGATACAGTCCAGCAAAACATTTTTCATTAGTTCAATCTCAATGCAGTAACTGGAAGTTGTGAGGGATCTACTCGGTGATGAATCAAGATGTCTCTAGTTCCACAGTATGATTCCAGCTTACTGATTTTAAGAACACTGAAAAAAACTTGTGATAACCTTGTACTGTTTCTGTATTCTTAAATGGAAATGGTAAGGAAATAGATTGACTCCACGCTGATAATTTTTGTTTTGTTTTTATAGAAGCTCAGCATGCTGATTGTCCTTAGGAGGGAGTAGTGGTGACATTTACCAGGCCTCTCTGGCTTTTCAGGTTTGAATCAGTTTGACTACTACTGGAAAAGAAAGACTTTGCAGTTTTATCTAGTACAGTTTCTTCTTCCACAGTGCAACAGGAGAAATAGGAGGATCATAGGCTGACAGAAAGTGAAGGTATTTACAAGACCCTTAAAATTTTTAGGGGATAACACAAGTAAGAGCCAAATTGCTCTGGAATCTCGAGTCTGAGATGGGTTTTACCGTCTCCACAAACATGCCTGACAGTGCTCAATCTGAGGAAGCATGCATTTCACATCCTAAAGTTACAGGCTCAGTTCAGTTCTAGAATACTGCCTAGATCTTGCATTGCTGTCCCCACCAGAAGATTCAAAAAACAACCACCGATCACAAATACCTACAATACTGTTCTTGAGGTACATCCAGTAGCCACCTATAGTAGTTTTCTACCAGAACAGGCTCACACCCACATTCCTCATGTTCTGAAACACCCAGGTAATGTTACAGAGATGTAAACCATATTGTCTGATGCAGGTGTGAGTGAAATCTCCTACATTACTGAGAATTATTGTTAAGATTCTTCCTACATACCAAGAATTTTTAATTGACTGAGAGTTGGTTGTATTTGCATGGAAATTTACAAAGTTTAGATTGACACAGAGACACACCCCTACCCCTCCCAGGTTAGAAAATGCAGCAAATGTGCATGTTTACTTTTGGTTCCTTTTTTTTTCCAGCTAACCTAAGAAATTCTAAGCTGTTTTTCCCTTCCATCACAAATGTGACATTTCAGAGGAGCCAACCCCCTTTGCCATCCAATACAGAAACACGTTTTGTAATAGGTGTATTTCCAGGCCTGTGTAAGTCTTCCCTGGCTTCAGATTTGTGCCATATAGGAATATTTTACATCTTCCTAGGGTACATCTCTTGGTTTGTTTTAAGGTACACAGAATTAATTGTTGCAGCTTTTATGTTTGCATATATCTCATCTTTTGCTTTAATCAACCTGCTTATTAGACAGTCAAGATTCCTCATTTCTAGCTTTAAATAAATAAATAAACAACCCCCATCAATGTGGTCCCGATCCACAAGAAGGGTCGGATGGAGGAACCTGGAAACTACAGGCCAGTCAGCCTGACCTCAGTGCCAGGGAAAGTAATGGAGCAGATTATCCTGGAGGCAATCACTGCACACCTGAAGGACGGCCAAGGGCTCAGGTCCAGCCAACATTGATTTAGGAAGGGCAGGTCCTGCCTCTCCAACCTGATCTCATTCTATGATCAGGTGACCCGTCTGGTGGATGTGGGGAGGCCTGTGGATGTGGTCTACCTGGACTTCAGCAAGGCCTTTGACACCGTCCCCCACAGCAAACAGCTGCCTAAGCTGTCAGCCCATGGATTGGACCACTACACTCTGTGCTGGGTTAGGAATTGGTTGGATGGCCGAGCCCAGAGAGTGTGAATGGTGCCACATCCAGCTGGTGGCCAGTCACCAGTGGCATCTCCCAGGGATCAGTACTGGGCTCTGTCCTCTTTAACATCTTCATTGATGATCTGGATGAGGTGGTGAGTCAGTCAGCAAGTTTGCAGATGACACCAAGTTAGGAGCAGATGTTAGTCAGTTAGAGGGTAGAAAGGCTCTGCAGAGGGACCTCGACCAACTGGACAGATGGGCAGAGTCCAATGGAATGTCATTCAACAAGTCCAAGTGCCGGGTGCTGCACTTTGGCTACGGCAATCCCATGCAGAGCTACAGGCTGGGGTCAGAGTGGCTGGAGAGCTCCCAAACAGAGAGGGACCTGGGGGTACTGAGTGATAGTAGGCTGAATATGAGCCAGCAGTGTGCCCAGGTGGCCAAGAGGGCCAATGGCATCCTGGCCTGCATTAGGAATAGTGTGGC
Source organism: Melanerpes formicivorus (assembly GCF_026170545.1). Taxonomy (NCBI): domain Eukaryota; kingdom Metazoa; phylum Chordata; class Aves; order Piciformes; family Picidae; genus Melanerpes; species Melanerpes formicivorus. The sequence continues at coordinate 44,034,948 of NW_027142354.1, read as the reverse complement.
CAGCAGGAGCAGGGAAGTCATTGTGCCCCTGTACTCTGCATTGGTTAGGCTGCACCTTGAATACTGTGTCCAGTTCTGGGCCCCTCAGTTTAAGAAGGACATCAAGACACTTGAATGTGTCCAGAGAAGGACAACAAGGCTGGTGAGAGACCTTGAACACAAGCCCTATGAGGAGAGGCTGAGGGAGCTGGGATTGTTTAGCCTGGAGAAGAGGAGGCTCAGAGGTGACCTCATTGCCCTCTACAACTACCTGAAAGGTGGTTGTAGCCAGGAAGGTGTTGGTCTCTTCTCCCGGGCAACCAGCACCAGAACAAGGGGACACAGTCTCAAGCTGCGCCAGGGGAGGTTTAGACAAGAGGTGAGGAGAAAGTTTTTCACTGAGCGAGTCATTTGTCACTGGAATGAGCTGCCCAGGGAGGTGGTAGAGTCACCGTCCCTGGAGGCGTTCAAGAGGGGATTGGACGTGGCACTTGGTGCCATGGTCCCATGGTCTAGTCATGGAGTCTGTGTTGATAGGTTGGACTCAATAATCCTTGAGGTCTCTTCCAACCTTATTTACACTGTGATACTGTGAAAATCCTTTTACTATAATGTAAGCACAAAGAGATACAATATGTTATCATAGCAGTACAGCATGTTTTAAGAGTCTTCTTTCCCATCTGTAAGGGGAAAAATAAAGTGCTCTAGTTTGAAAAGACTGAAACCATTTTTTAACATAAATACTTCTGATAATTTGGAGTTTATTCCATTTTTGTTTTTTTCTTTTAGGAGGTGGAAGTGTTTTCAGGAGTTTTTTTTTCTTACAGTTTTTGGTTGATTAGTTGTTTTTAATTTGGCTTGAGGTTTTGGGGCACATTTTGAACAAAAGGACTCCCCTCTTCCTTATATATGAATGGACCCAGTGCTCAGCCTTTCAAAAAAAGTGATGTGCTCCAGCCCCAAATTGGTTAGCTCCCAGGCTCTCTGCTGGACTTAACTCTACCAGGTCCATGTGTTTCTTCTACAGAGGAAGCCCAAAATGGGCACAGATAGGGCCACAGATCTATTTCCCTGCCCTGCTGTCTATACTCCATGCTTTGCAGCCTTTGCCACAAACTGTTGGCTTCTATTCAAGTTGTTGTTCAACAGACACCCCTGCACATCCTTTTCTGCAAAGCTGCTTTCTGGCCTGTTCCCAGCCTCAGAAACTACATCGGGTTATTCTGTGACAAATGCAAGACTGAACCCTTGGTGTCGAATTTCATTAGGTTTCTACCACATGGTGTTTCCAGCTTGTTAATAGTAGCACTCTTATGTAGCATAACCCCTGTGCTGGTTTTGGTATCGCTCATGAATTTGCAGAGTATCCCATCCCTTCATATCATCCATGTTGTTTTACTAAAAGATTTTTAATAACCCTTGGCTTACTTTTGCAAGATGCTGCTGTTAGCAACCAGCCACTAACTTTACATCGAGAAGCTTAGCCCATTTCCCACACACCTTGCAGTCACTAATCCCCATCTTAGGAAACCACCTTGCCAAAAGTCTTGAAGTCAAGAAAAACATCACGAGAGCAAACGATGTCAGATTCATCAGGCCCTATTTGCCCTTGCTAGGCTGATCTCTTGGCCCTTCTGCGGGTAGCCTGTATATCCCCCAGATGCTCCTCCTTGTTTTTTGTGAACAGGGGCATGTGTTCTGTTCTTTTTGCAGTTATTAGGAACCTACCCAATCATCACACACTTTTCACTTTCAGGAAGTACAAGAATCATGTATGTAAAATAACCTGAATTTATATTCTATGTAACTTGACACCCTGTAATCTCAGAAACCAGGTAGTACTCAGAAGACATTCTTAGTTTTCTCCATTTTTTCTTAACTCAATTTGTCCTTGTTAACTCTCAGTGAAGCTTTTTTTCCACACTCACTCTCCTCTCGTTTTTCACCATTTCTCTGGAAAGCAGTAAGCAGACAGCAATGCCATTTAAAGTATTTCAGTACTAGGTCCAGAGAAAATCCCTATGTATGCAATGACATTTCTCCAGGGCTTTGTTTTAACAACTGCTCCACAGGACTAAACCCAAATACCTCACACTGGAGACATTATCAGAGAGGAGAAAACATATTCTGCTGGAAAAGTGCACAAAATATTTTTCAGCCTTCACAGTTCCTCATTTAGTTACTTCCTTACATTCTGTGATACCTTGAACTGACTTTGGTCAGACATTAAAAATTAACTTTAAATGAATGAGCTAAAACACTTGGCTAATACTTGTAACTCTTATAGTGAACAATATTGATTTTTATGTATGCTTATTACAGACCATTCTATAAAACAACTCTCAAGCACATTTTGCAACCCATTGTATGCCAGGTGACTGAAAACAACTCAGCCCCTTAGTGTCACACCTTTCGTACAAACAGGAAGAGAAGCAGCCTATCAGATACCCATCTATGACTTTGTGAACCAAACTATGTGTAACTTCATGAATCAAAGCTGACACCTAAAATTGTACCTAGAAATACAGAGAAAGATGACACAGTTGTCAGATGAATGATTTTATACATTAACTATAGCTCTCACCACTCGACAGGCAGGCAAGCAGCTAGGGTGTGCAGCTGTACATACTAAATGGTAACTTCTGAACACCCTCTTCAGTAGATGATTACCTACAGTACATTACTCCAGTATAGTTAGAAAAAGTCCAAAACCCACACTGTTGTAACAGGCTGAGCAAATGTAGCTTGGTTATATTATTCTACCTAATCAATGACTATCCTAAACATGCAAAATATTTAACATGATTTAAAAACCTATGTGAAAAGCTGGGTGAATTCAGTTAAAGTTATATCTAGCTGATTTCAGATGCAGGAGTAAGTAGTAACTTGAATAAGCCAATACAGTAGGAGTACACATACAATATGTACCCCTCTACAAATTACTGTATTGGGTTCTGTGTTTGAGATCTCAATGGGAATGAAAACAAGGCTATCAACCTCTACAAGCACAGCATATGCCCCCATTGCTCACAGCATATTTAAAAGCCCTCATTGCCCCTCAGTACTCTGGAGATACTTAAGCAAAATATCAGCAGGCAAATTACATAGAGTGGTTTAGTTGTATGAATAAGGCAAGACTTAAGCAAATATCCAGAAGGATTGCATTGCCTTTCTACTCCCATGCACTATAATCTAACAAAGATGTGAAGAGTTGAGACGTGGAAATACAAAACCTTTCACCTCCTTTTCAGTGAAAAGCAGCTTCTTAAAAGACGATGAACAACATCTTCCTCATTTCTTATTAATGACACGTTTGTAATATGAATTTAGGAAGTTGTGATATCTGTGACCTCCCATAGGTCATTTGTAACTATGTCTCCTCTGAGTTATGAGCTCCTGCCATCCATGGACTAACTTTAATCTGATGACAGTAATGAGACAAATATGTATTAGCTTCATGCCTCTGAAATTGTAATGCCCCAAGTGAATCCTTGACATTTACTGTTTGCAATTTCCCCTCATGTAAAATGCAGTGTAAAAAACAACTGAAATGCATGAATGTGTTGGCAAGTTATTTTAACCTCATACTGACTCATTAAAGTTACAACACAGTCTTTTCCAATTCATTCAGCAAATAAAATTACCATGTCTAAAGGGGATGCCATGTCTGCTAATAGCACGTTCCATGACATGGTCAGCAATCTTTCATCAGTTACTCTTAATGTGCTACAAACTCTTGAAATACTTTTTTGATTGTCATTTATTCTGATCATCATGAGTCCACTTCTACTGATTAAAGGGGGACATGCTCTGCTCTTCAAGAATTTCAGCACAAAGAAAATTTGCCTCAGGACAGAGGCACTTGTACAGGGTCTCTCCTGCCATACAAACCTCTGCAGGATTCTTTTTCAGTACCTGTCCCCATTTCACTGGGGAAGGAGATGAAACAAACCACCGTGGTTCAATCTCAGGATGGTAGCAGACAGCACAATACTGGGAGATTTCAAATGCATGATATTGGAATACAATGACAATGATGATGAAACACCATTCAGCCCTGGAACTGAAGGATGTTGAGTCTCTTTCAGGCACAAGTTACTCTTTTCTTCACTTAACAGAAAGACATCCAATAGAGTATTAGAAGTGCAAAGTAGGTATTTTCAGACTCAGAGGAAAAACTTCTATGTAGTGATAAAAGATCAAAATCTTCTGAGTAACAGTCCCTGGTATCCAGGTAACAACAGATCCTGGCATTTTTATTTATTCACATGATTAACAGACATCCAAGTGCCTTAATCCCTGAAACATCCCTGCTACTACTAATTGACTGGTTTTCTGCAGCCCACACAGGATATGAATTTGAGGATAAACAGTGATCATAAATAACCTATTCAGAAAATCTTCAAAACATAACATAACCTGGAATATGAACTGGAAACTCATTGGGTTATCACGACATCTGCATTCATTCAAAGAGTTCTGTAAAATATTTATGCTTTTATTCTTTTCATCACAATCATACTTCACTGCTGTTCTAAAGCTAGCATTTGTCTTCTCTGAAGGACACCTACTCTAGGTCAGAAAATTCCTAGTTTCACAGTACTCTGAAATACTTATCTCCTCATCCCTAACAAATTTTCTATCATTATTTTCAATTCATTTTCAATTCCCTTTAGGCTTCAAATTCTGTATCCTGCCAGTATCCAAAGCAGCTTTTCAGGTGCTTTGAATGCATAAACCTGCAAAACAAATCCAGTCCATGTATTGTATTAGATGTGGAGTTTTCTAAGCACATGGCATTATGCTGTTATTTCTATTCTACCATTAGCACTAAATATTTATATACACTAAGGCTGTGCTTTTTCACCTTCTTTTCTAATAACAGTTTTAGTAAGTAATTTCCTATAGTATGTTGCTGAATTGATCTCAGACTCCAGCCCATCCTCTCTTACATGAAATTATATTAGTCCTATCCTAAACTAACCCTTATTTCTCTTATTCAAATCAGATGAACAAAAATAAAAAAGCCACCACCTGACAGTCTTTTTAGTAGTTTTCATTTGTCTGTTTCACCTCTGAGTAAAAAAACCCATGCAATACATGTGCTATTTACCTATGAGGCTCCACCAAACAACTGTAGCTATTACAGGGACGATTCCTTCTTTTTTTCTTCAAAAATCTGGGAATATGAAACTATTTTACCTGCAGACAGTGTCCAGTGTAAAGGGCTGTTTTCCTTTGCCACAAGAAGGAAAATCATATAGGAAGTGTTTCAGATGCAAAAATTGATCTTATAGATCCAGCTAGAGATATCAGGTCCCCTGTTTTCTTACCTACTGCCAGTAACAACTTCCTTTACTCCGTTTTACAGGGAAAGCTGGAGTCTGCTAAGCTTGGTGTCCATTTAAGGCACGCAGTACCCATCCAGATTTATTAACTTTGGACAAAATATTGCTCTGTGTTCTTGTCCAAGAACATACCTTACTCTGTCAACATAACAAGTCACTTTTTTGTTGTTGCTTTTATGTTTTCAAATCTGAAACGCAAAAGACTCCATGCAAAGCTGAATTGTCTACAAAAGGTTTGAATCTAGTGCTCAACAGACAATCCTTTTGTACTTTCAACACCGTATAGTTTGACCTTTCAATAGCAGACAGAAGACTTTGCCTTCTGTATTCTAGATGTCTCTTTTGAAGGCAGAAAAGTGGACAACTTTCCTTTGCTATGCTTTCTCTCATAGAAAAAGGATTACACATTAGCTGGAGCTTACTTGAGAACAAGAAATCATGGCACTTTAGGAAAACTGTGGGAGATTTCACATAGACTCAGGTCTAATCTTAAAAACCACACAACCAAAACCAAAACCCAGAAACAACCATCACCCCCACCACCTCCCAAACCAAACTGCAACACAGATTTTTTTAAACAATTTTATCTATGGAGAGAAGCAAAGTGTGGATTTTCAGAATACTAGTTGCATAGTGACAGGTAACCCTAAAGGTTATCTGTTAGGGTAAACACTAAGGTAAATTTCAAGAACAAAACCTGGATTACATTCAAACCCATCTCACAGCACTACCAGTCATCTTACAAAAGCACTCAGCACCAGCAAACTGAGCTGCTTTACATCTTTTATAAACCTTCTTCCAGCTTCAGTAAGTGCAGTTAGGTTGCTTTGAGTAATTTCTAAAACACTATCCTAAAATATTCCAAACCATCATTAAGTGTGGCTTTGTGTACTGCACAGACTGTCAGTACTATCAAAGAGCAAACCTGGACTGCAGGAGCAAATCTACAGTTTCATTTCATTTCTATTATAACACTTTTACGTGAGATACTATTTCAGAAAGTAATTTATTACTTTGCCTCTTGCACTTTCATTCACAAATTTTGATGGATTTTACGCTTCTTCTCATGACACCATCTAACTACGCAGAAGCTTCAATACGTGAGATGGCTTCCATTGATCTTGCTGAACTTTCAGAGTGGGTCCAAAATAGAAATAATCCTAAATAAATCCATGTGAATCTGCAGCAACACCAATGAAACCTAAAAAGTGCATCAAGAGAAAATGATGTGAAGTATTTACTTCCACTCAGAGATTGGAAGGGATTAGTTATGACTACATGTTTTATTAGGCTAAAGATATTTTCTCCTATCTGCAAACTGCACCTGATAATATATTATCGTTGTACCTCAGGCTACACTGGACTTGATTTTATTACATACTGATTTAGGTAGTTACTTTATTTCTGATATACAAGTTACCAGCTGATTCACAGAGCTTAGAGCTCAAACAGGCCTTGAAAAATAAGAGATCAATTGTGTACTACAGGATATACTCTAGTATACTTTAAAAGATATATATTAATTTGAAAAGGGTGCTCCATGACTCAACAGATCTGACAGAACATTCTACATAACTATTAATTCAGTCCCATTGCATGTGCTTGTATTCCCTTCTTGTGCTATCACAAAGGAAGCTTCCAATGTCTTGTTTGTGTAATGCTTTTTCTATTAATATTTATTTCTATTACATAATGATCTCTTCTATTAATTGGTCAGTGTCCCCCTATGCAATCTTCTCTTCTTTGCTAGTTAAAACAACCCCAAACTATAAGCTCGTATGTAATTTCGTAAATTAGTGCATATTCTGGTGACTGTCTTGATTAGGAGATCCTGAAAGACAGGACAGGAAATTACAAGTTCCAATGCAGAGGAGAGCATGGGGAGAAAAGCATCCCCTATGAAACCCAAGGATCTTCTACATGAAACTTCAAATCAGAATTTCATGATTTTCTGTCAGTACCACAATTCAGCCCAATGTAAACACCTCAGACAGATTCCTGAGTGCAGTCATCTTTCTTGTGTAGTTGGTTACAATATATCCAATTCCAACCAAAACAAAATTCACATAGTTCTCAAATTTTACCAGCCATGAACGTTCACAGACCAATTCCAGTAAACTGTTGTCAAATGACTAGTGAATTAACAATTATCTGATGCAACATGAATGCTAAGTTCTGGCTTTTATATAGCATAGTACCTGACTGAGCATGAGACACACTTCAGTAACCTCAGAGGAATCAGAAACCAATATCATCCATTTCAACGTTTTGACCAGTAAGCATGGCTTGATTTTGATTTCTAACAGGAATGAATTGAACAGCACACCGATATTATCCCCTAAGTGTACATCTGCATTCAGCCCCTAGCTGGGGCTAAATGACAGCACTTGCTCTATCACCTGATAACCTCACCCCAGCAGAGGAGAATGGGGAAGAAGAGTCCCAGAAACTGAAATATCCAAACTGATGTCAATGTACAAGTAAAGCAAATAGTTATACTCAGCCCAGCAAAGGTACAGCAGTCACACTCACCAGGAAAGCAGCCCAAAGAAGAAAAAGGAGCACAGGCAGAAGGGACTCTAGCAGGAGGCTTCCCTCTCCTTAGAAACCTCTCTTCCTTCTATGCTTGACCTTTATGGTATGATATACACCTGTAACCTATTCAAGTCAGCTGTTCTGGCTGACTCAGAACTGCTAATGACCTGCAGCCTGTGGCTGACCTGGGGTTCTGTCTCAGCAAAACCAGGACCGTGTACTGTATGGATGTCCTTTCACTCATATTAGCTTTATGGCAGAAATTCTTGTTTGCACTTAAGTAAGCAGTTGGAAAAATCAGATCACACTGTAAGACAGTCTAGCACTTCCACAAGTTGTTCTAGTGTAAAAAAAGAATCAAGAAACGCTGTTCATACAAAGTGACTGAAACACCATGGACAGCACTTAGGATTTTCTCCTGTACTGTTTACCAAATCACTGTCCCTGGTACACAATGCAGATTTGAACTTTTGTGCTTTGGACCCTTGTGATTTAGTATATATCAAAGGCTTCATACCCAATTATGAATACTATCTTACTACTTTCAGTCCTTGATTAAATATCTAAGCTTTGCTAGTCCAAAACTTCCGCAGTAGGATGCAAGCTTCTTAGAAACACATACTAAATAATAACTTTAAAAAACAACACAACCCCTCCCCCAAAACACCACCACACACTACCCTACCCCACCCCCCCCCCAGCAACCCCAAACTTGCACTACCACATTCCTTGCTGGATTTTAAGTGAAGATAAACACAAATTCAACATGAAGCAAAATACAGTCAACCTCAGCAAACTGTATTTAAAGCTACTGAAAACAGATTTCCATTCAAATTTCCTTTAATACTAAAAAAGTACATAGACACTGGATATGGCAGTATTTTTAAGCCTTCTGGACTCAACTTTTTTTAAAGAATTAGTTACATTCCTGAAAATAACCAATATTAGCAAGACATGACTTGAATTTATTCTAGTACTGGCAAACAGAAAAGCTAATTAGTGGCAACAATTTACTTCAGAACAGGATTTTTATGATTTGCTGGGTTATGACCTATAATTAAATGTATTTTGTGTGTTTCTTCCACCGAGATAATTGATACAATGCATAATGCAAGATGCTTTAGGGCCACTTCTTTCTTAAAATGCAATTAAAATTAAACCACACTGTCAAAGGCAGAACGCGTTGGACATTTTGAGGCTCCAAATCTTTTTGTCAGTGTTACATGGTTGATGAAAACAAAAGAAGAGAAGAATGAATAAGGTAATTTCTTTCAAGCAGCACAGATTAAATCACCCACTTTCCTCAGAACCCCACACAATTTTATGCAATCTAAGTAAGCCTAAGAACACCAATAACAATCAACTTGCACAATGGCACTTTCAAAACCCACTAGTCAACTAACTTCTGGTTTTAAAAGAACAAAGCTAAGCACATCATCTGAAAAGATTCCACCATTCTCACAGATTTTCACTCAGTCTTACACAATGTTGTGTTTCGAAAGCAGATGTCTTGGGAACAGACAGAAATGATACAGAAGATTAAATCACAAAAATTCATTAGAATGATTTCATCTGAAGAGTTAACTACGTAATTGAGAGCAACAAAATATTAAGTTGGTTTTAAACTTGTGTGCTGACAGCATGCAAAGATTTTTTTCCTTTTTTTTTTAATCAGTAGGGGAAGTTTGTATGGTTTATACGACAGCCTCGAAAGTGTGTGATTCTTTTGACTCAGTATAAGATGGGTAACGTTCTCTGCAGTCTGACTTACATGTCTAAAATACCAGGCCATGCTTTGTTATCATCTACCAGTTAATATTCACACTAATATAAAGAACAACTAGATACAGAATCATATCTCCTAATTCCAGTTATCAAACCACCCATTATTTGCTTAGAAAGGACTAAGTTTTAGAAGTTTAGCATTAACTCAGCCAGAACAAGTTTTAGAAAATGATGCAAAAGAAAAACTTATCTTTAATTCTCTACCAAAAACACTCACCTGAATATTTGATACAGGTGTCTTAACATCTGCAGCATGAAAATCAGAGCTGCAAAATATCATGAAGGTTGATAACATAAAAACTTTACTAAAAACTAGGTGCCTGTGAGCAACTATAGCACCCAAGTCACAGCCAGGAAAAAAATAAATAAATAAAAAAAATCAGTGTTGTCAGGCCTTACTGTAAGCACACAAACAGATTTATTCCCAAAGAGTTTTCATTTAGAATACATGAATATTGTAAAACTGCTGTGCTGCATGGGCTAAAAGCATACAGGCTTTATTGTGAAGTGTCTTCATTAGAAGTAAAAAGATGTATAATGTGGTTCACCAACAACTGTGGGCAGACTCCTTGTAACTTGTCCCTGTCTCTGTAAACACTACTCCATTAGTTACTGCCATGTGTTTGGACTAACAGAAAGGGTACCTGTACCAAAATTACTTGATGAAAGGCACATTACCAAGTGTACCACCTTGTACAGACAGTATTTGAGAAGCATTCTTTAGTCTTAACTGAAGTTGCAGTCTCCCAAACATCTGAAGTCTTGCATTTTGGCAGAAAGAGAGGGATGAATGGAAGGGACAAACACAAATGAAATATTGATGTGATGGAATCCACTTGCACAAATGAATTTGTTTCCAACCTTATTGATTCTGTGAAATGTCCAAGTAGAATATCCAGAACATCCAGCTATCAACCACAGGCACACATAATAACCTACCTCCCTTTGATCACATAAACCACTCATCTTTTGATTCTTTGAACAGTTATTCATGATGGGCAATTAACTGCCAGCAGAGTAAGCTCAGCAAGAGGTCTATTTGTTTTGTTTTTTTTATAGTTGGGTTGTTTTGGTTCCACTTTTTCCCTTAAGACAGCAAGTTATTATTACCAGATAATGTTATAACCCATGTGCTGCATTAATGTAGGCATCCTTTTGCCTACTGCCTACCCAGGTGCTTATAATGTCTTAAATGTATTTCAGAAATTTTGACTAATCAACACACTTTTTTTTTTTCTAGTGGGAATGGGTTCAAAGCATAAAATATAAAATGAAAGCAGCAAGTCACTTGAGATATTGTAAAACACTGACAGCTCTCAAACTCATCTTCATTTGAACTTTTAAAGAAATCCATCCCATACAAAAAGCCTCTAAATACACACACATTGTAACAATAATTACTGTTTGGGAAAAAAACATCGGACAGATTGGGTCTTAAGAGGGTCCTGCAGTACTCTCTTCATGCAAATATACTCTTTTTACATAAAACAACCCATCACCTTACTGGAAGGAAAACTATTTGTTACATTGCAGGGTCATAAGGACCTTGATAGTAAGCTAAGTGATAAAATCTTCTATAAGTAATACATGAATAAAATGTTTCAATGTGTAGCTATCACAGCTCATGTTTACTTCATTATGCAGGAAGAATGAACTTAATGAATGCTTTTATTTTGACAGAGAACCTTCTCATCTCTCAGCTTTCTTCTCATTTGTAAAGATGTCTTAGCCCCCCACTGTCAACTTGGAAGCTCTTACTGTCATCCACTAGAAAAAAAAAAAACCAAAACACCTCACTGTGTATGAGGACTGTCATATGCCAATAGATTTGGCTGACAATAACTGAAAAGAACTGTCACTCAGTGTCAGAGGACTAACAAAGCAATTATCAAACCCCCCACATTCACAAAGCCAAAGACATGCAGATTAAAATGAGACTCAGACAAATCTAGTTAGAAATAGCTTTCTAAAGAGGTGTAATCTTTTCCTCAAAGATTACACAATCTTCCCTTCCCCTCCCTGAAAACAGAACCTCAAAAATAGAAGTCCAAAGCCCCCTGTTAATTGTTTAGGACTTGGTAAACATTCAAAATGCTATTAAATCAGCCACTATGAAAATGTGATTTTCCTATTGCCAGTTAACTCTTAGAAAACCAGTCACTCTGATGGCTAGTCAGGATGAAAAAAAATGATCTCAAGAAGCCAAATACATGAAGGTGAATCTTCAAGAGATGGGACCTGGTACTCAGAGAACTCCTGAAAGCTAAGCAGTTGTGTCCAACTCACAAACCAAGTTATATAATGTTGGTGAAAAATAATTCTAACCTGTTGCAAATGGTTGTAAACTCATAAACAAACCTCATTATGCAGTATGTTAAGCAGCATAAGAATGACAAAGGACATCTCCATTTATCCCAAGCAACCCTAGGCCCATGAGACTGAACTATTCGAAGTTTATTTCAAATTATCTTTAATTAATGCATCCATATTACAGAAAATATTCATGACAGATTCTGTCAAATGTCACACCTCACATAACATGTCTATGTATCAGAATGCTTACCAGTGTTTTAACAGTTACTATAACCATTGAAACTTAAGTGATTCCTAAATAAAGATTTCTGAGGATCATTCTACAGTGCCTGGTAAAACATTTGATTCCATTCATCCACTCTCACAATTAAGATGCAATAAGCAACTATTTAATTTCTGAAACAAAGACTTAACTTCAGAGACTGCTGAATGACTAAGCTTACCTAATCTAGTAGTTGCATAGTAAACTGACTAAATAATTGTCTTATTTGCAGAAGTAAAAGCTAAGTATTTTAATCAAGTATATATTGCATTGGGTTGTTGATTTCATCTGGCACATCCTACAACTCTCACAGAATATCACTGGCAGGCAAACATGACTTTTTTTTTTTATGCACCCTTACAGGCTACTTTTGCTGTACAAGATCACAACAGAATTAATTAACAAATGTGTGAGGATTGGCTTGAGAGTCATCTCAAGGAGGACTTGGGGGCGTCAGTTGATGAAAAACTCACCATGACTCACCAATGTTTTCTAACCTTGAATGACCTGATCTAGTGGAAGGTGTCCTTGGCCATGCCAGGGGGTTGGAACTAGACAATATTTAAGGTCCCTTCCAACACAAACCATATCCTGCATAACCTTGGGTGGCCTCTGCTCCCCTTCTTCCCTGCTCGTGACCTGCCGGTTTGGCTTGGCACCGCACAGGACAGCACATCACAGCCCAGCTTGGCTTGGCACAGGTGCATAGATGTGCTGTGGAGTTGGGTTCTGTGTCCCAGACAGTCCCCCTGCTCACTGCTTCTAACTGAGCTGTTAGCCCAGCTACCTTCACTTACGGAGAGCCCAGCAGTGCCAGGGCCACCTGTGGAGCTTATACAGGGATAGACTCTCATTTAGACACCAGAATTTGGAGGTTATGAAGGGCAGGGACTTGTTGGAGAGGGGACAGGAAAGGGCTGCAAACATGATTAGGGGTCTAGAACATATCTCTTATGAGGAATGACTGAGAGAATTGTGAGTTTGTAGTCTGGAAAAGAGAAGGCTGAGGGAGGATCCCATAGATGTTTATCAATACTTCAATGGTGGGTGTCAGGAAGACAGGACCAGTATTTTTTCAGTGGTTCCCAGTAATGGACACAAGGGGTAATGGATACAAACTTGAACTTAGGAAGTTCCATCTAAACTCAAGGAGGAACTTCTTTAATGTAAGGGTGATGAAGCACTGAAACAGGCTGACCAAAAAGGTGGTAAAGTCTCCATTTTTAGAGACATTAAAAACCCACCTGAATGCATTCACATGTGACCCTCTTCAATATGTTCTAGTTGCTCTCTCACAAAAAGAGAAACTCCACAACCTCACTTTGTTGACCTGTCTCCTTAAAAACATATAGCCCTCCATGACCACATTCCAGTGTGAGCTGTCCCACCATGTCTCTGTAATTGCCACAAAATCATAACCCCTTCACTGCATACAGATTTCTAACTCCTCCTGTTTATTGCCCACGCTGCATACACATCAACATAAGGTTATGCCAAATGTCTACTAAAGAATTTGAACATAATGGCCTGTGCATAGAAAGCAGCTAACAGGTGTGCATGCGTGTGTGTGTGTGAGATGGGGCTTTTTTAGGGTGGAGTAAAACACCAACTCTAGACAGGTTTCAACTGATGAATTTCTCCTTCTGTTTACAGATTAAGCACTAACATGAAAAGAGAAACCTCATCTCTCTTTCTCTGACCTTGTTCCATGTATCACAATCTATATGCAAATCCAAACCAGAGATACACTGCAGGCCACAGATGCAGAAGATACAATTCTGGAACCAATTTTTATCATAGGAAAATTGATATCCCTGACATTAATGGGTCAGATCTGCAGAGCAGATGATTCACCTCGGCTCCTTCAAAATACGACAAGCAATTAAAAATGGGGACTAAAATAAAATCAGCACTGATTGTCTGTCTTCCACGAAGATATTTCTATGGAATATAATCAAATCCAACTTCTGTGTTAATATCAGCTGACTATAGGGATCAAAAGTCCTGGCACTAAATTCTTTTTCCAGCTGGCTTACCTGAACACTTTTAGAGAAAATCATTCCCCTTCAGTCATGGTTGTGCTTGCATGTATGAAACCTTCATGAGCTATGGGCAACCTTAAACTAAAGCCTCATATAGTATTTAATTCAGCACTTTTGAAATGAACCTCCAGGGGACAGTTAAGGAAGATGTGTTTGGCAAAGCTTCAACATCTGGATGTTTACCATTATCTTGCACCAAACGCAGCATTTCACAACATTGAATTAACCTTTTGCTCAGAACACAACCATCAGTCATAAATTATGTGATCATATCCCTAATGGTTGGAAGGGACCTCTTGAGATCAACTAGTCCAGTTCCCTGACAAAGCAGGATCACATAGGCCAGGCCACACAGGAACACTTCCAGGTGGGTTTGGGACCTCTCCAGACAAGGAGACTCTACAACCTCTCTCGACAACCTGTTCCAGTGCTCCATTGCACTCACAGCAAAGTGTCTCCTCATGCTGAAGTGGAACTTCCTGTCTTCCAGTTTGTGTTTATTGCCCCTTTTCATATCACAAGGCACCACTGAAAAGAGCCTGGCCCTTTCTTCTTGACGCCCATCATTCAGATATCTTTAAATGTTCACAAGATCCTCTCTCAGTTTTCTCTTTTCCAGACCCAGGTCTCAGTCTTTCCTCATGAGAGAGAGATGCTTCATTCCTTTAATCATCCTCATAGCCCTCTGTTAGACTCTCTCAAGCAGTTCCCTGTTCTTCTTGAACTGGGGAGCCCAAAACTGGACACAGATGTGGTACCACCGGGGCAGAGTAGAAGGGAAGGAGAATCTCCCCTGATCTGCTCCACACACTCTTCTTAATGCACCCCAGGATAGCATTCTTCATCACAAGGGCAGATCGCTGTCCTATGAATAACTCATTGTCCAACAGGACTCCAAGGTCCTTTTCCATGAGCTGCCTTCCAGCAGGTCAACCCCTGATCTTCGCTGACTGGTACATAGTGTTATTCTTCCCCAGGGGAAGGACTTTATGCTTATCCTTGCTGAACCTCATTAGGTTTCCCTTTGCCCATCTCTCCAGTCTGTCCAGATCCCCCTGAATAGCCACTGTCTGCAGCACAGGTATGTGATTTTAGCTCCCTTTTACTAAGAAACCTGTTGTTATGATATGAGAGGATATGTGATCTAAGGCAATGCAAGATAAAAACACTAAAAGCAAACAGAAAAGTGCAGCTAGTAAGAACAAAATGTTTAGCTGTTTGGAAAAGTTTACACAAGAAAGAGTATAAAACTCATAGGAAAGAAGAGCAGAGAAGTAGAAAAGAGCAACAAAATAACATTAACATTCATCTGTTTTAAGGTTGAGTGGAGGCCAATCCTTTCACACACATGTTCACATACATGCTCAAACTGCACCTTTGCCAGTACAAAGCTTCTTACTACATCTCTTAGATGACATTATTGTAGCCTAACTTCTTGGTTAGATTAAAAAAAAACCCTCCAAACAATTTTTTTACTATTTTTATATTTAATGAAAATACTCTGGCAAATTTTGCCACCTCTTTAGTTTTCAGATGTTACTCTGAAATAAAACACAAGTGCCCCAAGGATCAGTGCTGGGCCCTGTGCTCTTTAACATCTTTATTGATGATCTGGATGAGGGCATTGAGTCCATCATCAGTAAATTTGCTGACGACACCAAGCTGGGGGCAAGAGTTGATCTGCTGGAGGGTAGAGAGGCTCTGCAGAGAGACCTGGACAGGCTGGACAGATGGGCAGAATCCAACGGCATGAGATTTAACACATCCAAGTGCCGGGTTCTGCACATTGGCCACAACAACCCCATGCAGTGCTACAGGCTGGGGTCAGAGTGGCTAGAGAGCAGCCAGGCAGAGAGGGATCTGGGGGTGCTGGTTGATGGTAGGCTTAACATGAGCCTGCAGTGTGCCCAGGCAGCCAAGAGGGCAAATGGCATCCTGGCCTGCATCAAGAACAGTGTGGCCAGCAGGAGCAGGGAGGTCATTCTGCCCCTGTACACTGCACTGGTTAGGCCACACCTCGAGTACTGTGTCCAGTTCTGGGCCCCTCAGTTTAGGAAGGATGTTGACTTGCTGGAACGAGTCCAGAGAAGAGCAACAAAGTTGGTGAGGGGTTTGGAACACAAGCCCTATGAGGAGAGGCTGAGGGAGCTGGGGCTGCTTAGCCTGGAGAAGAGGAGACTTAGGGGTGACCTTATCACTCTCTACAACTACCTGAAGGGAGGTTGTAGACAGGCTGATGATGGTCTCTTCTCCCAGGCACCCAGTACCAGAACAAGAGGACACAGTCTCAAGCTGCGCCAGGGGAGGTTCAGGTTGGATGTTAGGAAGAAGTTCTATACAGAAAGAGTGATTGCGCTATGGAACGGGTTGCCCGGGGAGGTGATGGAGTCGCCGTCATTGAAGGTGTTCAGAAGGAGACTTGACGGGGTGCTTGGTGCCATGGGTTAGCTGTTTGGGTGGGTTGGATTGGTTGATGGGTTGGACACGATGATCTTGAAGGTCTCTTCCAACCTGGTTTGGTTTATTCTAA
Organism: Melanerpes formicivorus; assembly: GCF_026170545.1. NCBI lineage: Eukaryota > Metazoa > Chordata > Aves > Piciformes > Picidae > Melanerpes > Melanerpes formicivorus. Next base: position 44,018,154 of record NW_027142354.1, on the reverse strand, counting down.
TAATAATAAAGGTTTATTTGTACAACTATAAGTAGTTTGTACTTTTAAAATCTATTTGCTATTCCAAGGTGAAAGCAGCAGAAGTTAGTTTTACGGATGCTGAATTTGAAACAACTGAGAGCTAGGAGGATAACTGTTCTGCTGAGTTCATGAAGATAACTCATGAACTGCAGTCATCCTTTTCAAAAGTACTTTTTTCCCCCCTTGCCTGTATTGCATCTTAGGTATACTAAGATTCCATAGATTTTTGAAATGCATTTCGGATTTTCTGCTCCCACTTGCTTATCGCTATTTCAATGAAAACTCTTGTTATCATTTTGGAATTGTTTGAAAGTCATCAGATATATATCCAATACATTTGAAAGAGACATCTAAAGCATAAGTTGCTGTCAGGTGCTCCGTAAGGAAAAAAGTTTTAAAATTTCACAAATTCCATCATGACATGTCAGGCTTTTACATTAACCTTTAAAGCTGTAGTGCACCATGACTGAGAAAGCAAGTATCAGTGTCTGAAAAATGTGGAGTCTCCGTTATGCCAAACCTTTGCTTTTATTGGCATTAAAATACTTGAAATACACAAGTGGAAAAACTGATTTTCATAGTTTCATAGTTTCATTCAGGGTTGGAAGGGACCACAATGATCATCTAGTTCCAACCCCCCTGCCATGTGCAGGGACACCCCACACTAGATCAGGCTGGCCAGAGCCTCATCCAGCCTGCTCTTAAACACCCCCAGGGATGGGGCCTCGACCACCTCCCTGGACAACCCATTCCAGGGTCTCACCACTCTCATGGTGAAGAACCTCCTCCTCACATCTAGCCTGAATCTCCCCACCTCCAGCTTCATTCCATTCTCCCTAGTCCTATCACTACCTGATATCCTGAGAAGTCCTTCCCCAGCCTTCCTGTAGGCCCCCTTCAGATACTGAAGGCCACAATTAGGTCACCTCAGAGCCTTCTCTTCTGCAGACTGAACAGCCCCAACTCCTTCAGTCTGTCCTCATAGGAGAGGTGCTCCAGCCCTCTGATCATCCTTGTGGCCCTTCTCTGGACACGTTCCAGCACCTCCACATCCCTCTTGTAATAGGGGCTCCAGAACTGGACTGCATTGGGAGTGGAATTTTGATAAACAAGACATTGCACTATCACTGGGACAGCTGCAAGTAATTGGCCTACAGATATAGTCAGATGAGTATCCCTAGGACCTATGAAACAGTGTAAAAACTCTGAAGACATTTTCTGCAGCGAGACATTTTGTTAAAAAATGATCATTCCAATAATTCTCTTTATAAGCACACCTGTCTCTCAATACAAATTATAATATGTTAACAAGGGTGTTATTTAGGATAAGCCCAACTGCTAACATAATTTATTTTAGCTTATACACAGTACAGACATAACCGTTCTGGTTTTGCTGTTGCATCATCTGATCAGAGACACCAAAATCTCAGGGACATCTTAAACTACATAAAAATACTTCTCTTTTTTATTTTTTTTTAAATTTTCCTGTACTGAATACAAACATCACCAATACTTGAAAATTAACTTCCTTCTAAGATATTCCTAGTTACATTATTAGGCTCAAAATTATATATAAAAGATGAAATCTCTGTATTCTTCCTCTTGCTATGATGGCAACATTTACTAGCTGACAGGTTGCAGAAGGAGAGTTGGTGGATGTGAATATATCATGAATATATCATGATTAAGCAGACATCTTCCAAAGTACTGTATTTACTCTCTACCTCCTTTTCTATTATATGACTCACCTTTTACTTACTAAGTTAGAGTGGTTCAGTTGCCGGGGGTGGGGGGGAACAAACACAAATATCTATGACACTTCTGCTCAGTGTGTCTCAAATACAGGCACAGACATTAAGAAAGGTAAAAGTGGTCAGACAAAGCTAAGAGAGAAATGCAATTTAGGAAAAACTGATCTCAAGAGGTAAAAAAGACTTTTAGCTGAGCTCAGTCACAAGCAAGCACAGTCTAGAACTGCAATGCTTTTCCTAAGCTTAGTTGGATTCCTGGCCAAGCTGAGGTTTGCCTAGCTTGGATAATCTCCCAGCAGGCTACATTTCAAAGTTATGTGACCATCCAGGTTTTCTCTGTTGACAAACGCTTCCATAAACGCTAGCAGACCTCAATGCTACTTTTTGTTTTGCCTCTGTGTGCAAAAAGAAAACATCCATGCATGCAAGCGATTCCTACCAAGGCCTTCTGGTAGATGGAGGATCACCTGTGGTAAGCAAGGCAATGCAATTACTATACAATGGCACTTTTAAAGGAAATCTTCCTACTGCAACCACCAAGCCTTCACCAGACACTTGATAATACTAGATTTAGGAGAGGAAAACCAACCAAACAACAGTTACAATCATACCCATTGAGATATCACTTTTTCTTGAGTACATGCTGCTTTCTTCATGCCATGTGAACACTGGCCTTTCCATCCACTAAGCAGAATATTTCAGGAACTGTAGTTTTGTTTAAAGAAATGCAGACTTGGAGCTTGACATGAGTGGTTTAGGGGTAGCAAAGGGAACAAAGAAATAATATCTAATATATGTAAAAGTAACTGATACACACAGGGAAATTACAATAAAAAGCACTATTCAAGCAGCTTGTTATGCACTGTTTGGGTTTGCCACCAGTAGTACCCACTATTCTTTAAGCAACTGTGTTTGACAGCTGTTCTATCAGCTCTGGTATGTGAGTACACAATGTAACAAAGAGTCAATGACTTGGAGCACAATGGTATAAGCAGCTGTACAGATTTCAAGAGCAGGCACTGGCAACTTTCAGTAGCACAGCTTACATGTAATAAGCACAAAATGTTTCTAGTTATATAATACCAATTTACCACAGCTGAACTCCACTGCCAAGGTATAATGCCAAGTATGTTTTGGAATTCAATAGTAAAGGAATGTTTACCAAGTGACACTTCAACAAGCAACAAAAAATATAGGCTTACATGTTATGTTTCTCAAAGAGGTGGCTGATCTCCAAATAAAGAGCAGCTATTCACAGGCTCCAGGTTACTTCTGAAGCAGTCTTTCTTGTCTCTTACTCCAGGCTTATTTATATAGCAAATACTGGTTTACATTATTACAAGCATGCTTTCATATTGCGTGCATGACATTATCTAAAACAGTTACTTCTACCTTCTGGTGGTTTTGCGTCTGATAGTTCTACACAGCGTCTACAACCACCAAACCAAATCAAAGGGACAAAAAATATACACCACCCAATTCTACGGCCTTGCACACACCTCATTACATGGGACTTATGTGCATTCTATCAAGGAACATCAAAAGCTAATTTCAAGTTGAATTAATATCATAATTATGTATGTACAGCAGTTAACAGAACTTACAATATTTATCTTCCATTCATCATGATCCTGAACATCATTGTTTGATTATAAAATTATATTAAAACTAGGAAGGGCTTAAAAGAAAGTGTCATGATACACCCACAATGTTTTTTTGCTGTATGACACAGAGACCTCTGGATGGTGTAATCTTGTTTTACATTTATAAGCATGTTCAGCTTTGCAATGTAAGTAGCATCCCTCATACAAATATCAGGTATCAGCAGTGAATTAAACACTATTTACATCTTACTGAACACTCACTGCAGAAAAGTATTGTAACAGCTAAGCAAGGTTTGTAGCAATTAGCAGATGACCTCCTCAACAAAAGGTATAGAAGACAAATATGCATCTGCATGATGAAAGCAAAGATACAGACAGTGTTTTAATAAAATACATATAGTGTTATTGATTTAAACAGGCATCAACAAGCTTTTTCATTCAGAAACATTCTGAAGTTAGAATTTGTTTGTTTCGGAAAGCTCCTATATGTGCCATTTCTTTTGAAAAAAAAGGGAAAGTTTAACAATATCGAAAGAGAGAAAAGATGAAAAGCCCCACAAATCTCATTTACAGAGGCTCCAAAGAGGGACAGTCTGCAAAACAGACAAACGGGCCACAGAGGTGGATTCCACTAAAATTAAACTGGCAGATACTCATATTAATGCTGAATTGGCCTGATCATGTTTTAAAAGACTGTCTCTATTCCTAATTTAAGAGATACACAGCATCAACTAGCTATGCCTTTGGGACCTATCTGCAAAAGAAGTTCACACTGAAGTAATTTACAAGCTAATCTACTTAAATAAAAATCAAAATACCACAAACAAAGCACCAAGCAAGCAAAACCCAAGAGCTGGAGATAGAGCAAATTTATCTGAAAATTATGCTGCTTTGTTGGAACAATACTTTTCTAAGCTGCAGCCAGGAGAAGCAAGGTGCAGCTGTGACTGTGGTTACCTTCCTCACCAATCTCTGCCCCAAAATAAAATTAATAATAAAGTAAAAGAGAAACCAGCCAGTGCTGAGGAAACAATGTATAGCATCAAGATACTAGAAGATACTGAGAGTGGACAAGCAACACCATCCAGGACAAGTTTCTCAGTATCAGTGTTTTCAATTGCCATCAGTTCTCATGCTAATCACTTGCAAACTCTTGGTCTTTCTGCAGTGACCACAATAAAATACTACCCTACTTTCCGCATCACTTTAAAAAAAAAAAACAAAACCAAAACAACCACCCTAGGAGTGGAAATGTTCATTACAAAATCTCAATTACACCAATTTGGCAAATTCAATTAAAGAGAAAAGCTGTTACTAGAGAATGGCTTACGCTCACCAATTAAGATCATTTTTGACACTTCCAGAATGATAATCAGTCTAATGGCTTTTATGGATTTCAATCTTTCACAGACTGGCTTAAAATAATAAATCTGCTTTTAAATACATGGGCCTGCAAGGGCTTTGTTACACAGACATGCAGAACACTAAAATTCTCACTCACAATTGTAGTATGAGTAATATGTATAAATAATATATAGGCAACACAGTCTACAATGTATCTCTGTGTTAGTTTGAGTAACCAAGGATGAATTACACTGAAGTTTTGAAAAGTTTTGTCCACTCCACAACTACCAATATTTTTCAAAGCGCTACAAAGTCTTTCTGCAGTTCCTCAGGCATCCCAGTTTCTGCAGTAAGCAGCAAGCTTTCCCATCGCATGGTCTTGAATTTAGTGTTTGGGATATGCATAGCTCAGAGAAGTAGCACTGAAACTGTCAATTCACATTCTACTCTGCCGATTGCCCCACAGTCTTAACACTTTGGCATTTTTTATTGACTCTGCTACTTGTGAAATCTTCAATGGTAGAAGTACCTGCTACATTTATAAAGAGGAAGAAAAGCCATAGTTCATTCAGATTTTATGCCCAGGGGATATTGTAGCAGCTGCACAAATATAATTGCTAGTCAATGACAGGGTACAAGCAGGAGGCCAAAGATGTTCTGATTCAAGGACACCCTCTAACCAGTCCTTCCTATTACAAGGTATGTCTGACAGTTGTTGGAAGTAGGAAAACACAGTTCAGATCAAATAATGAAATACTAATAAAATGTCAGGAGGTGAATGTGACTAACTACATAGCACAAAGGAATGCTTACCACAGAAACACTGAAAAACAGCCAACCCCACAACTACCTAAGAAACAACACATAGAAGCAGGAATTAAAGCAAACCAATCTCCACTAATTACAGAAATCACAGGTCAGGGTCCATTCCAAGCCTATCTGTTTATAGGTTTGGGGGTTTTATTTGGGTACAGTGACACTTTCTGCCCTAATGGGCAGACATAGGCAACAATGACAAATGACAATTGCCTTTTCCACAGGCTAGACTCAGACAGCCTTTTCTGAAGATCAATGTTTTCAGATGAGACACAAAGCTCATTTACAATATAGTTCAGATGGATTCATGCACAGCACATGACAGATCCTGATCTACATTTTAGGAAGTACACATTTTCTTTAGCTAAAAATGATGACAACTCAGAACTATTTATTTTTCTTTTCTACCCCCCACCCCTGCAGTGTTTTTAGTGTATTTTGAAAGCATGGGATGATCAATTTTTTGTGTTTTGCCTCATTGCTACAGACTTGCAGCCTTAGAATTAGGAATGTTGCATAGAATATCGTGTTTGGTTACCCGGCATAAAAGGGGATGCATGCTTCTGCATACTGTACGTATAGCAAGTCACAATTTTAACATTGTAGCCTCACCAACAGGTCACAGGAATATCAACATAATGTAAGGCATGTTTAAGAAATAATTTAAAATATCTGAAACAGTTGTTTGAAATTATTAAATCATGCTAAAAGTACCCCATCAGACTAACGGTGCAACCCCTGAAAACCCAAAACAGAGTTCTATTGTTCATGAAATAACTCAGGCACTACCAAAATCAAGCATTAAAAACTCCAAGCACTATACAGGAAGAGCCAAGCTTTAACCAGAACTTGTGACAACATCAGTCTTCAGCACTCTTCCATTGAAATGGCCTTCTTTTTGATGTGAGGATTGCACACTCTCCTGAATACCACAAGCAATCCATGTTCAGTCACTGAATTGTTGCAATCAAAGTAACATAATCACCTGAATATTTTACTTCAACAAATCTAAGATAAGAAAATAAGCAAATAGAGTGCCATAGTATAAATTTAGGCATCTTGACAAACAGAAGAGGTGGCAGGGTATTCATCACACGCAACCTGCAATTTTGTTTTTTAATTTCCTTTCCTTTTTTCCCCCCACCCCCTTGGTCGATTGTTTTAGCAAATTTTGAAACTTACTTTCTCCTTGCCATAACATTTCTGGACAATATTAACAACACAGAAGTGCGGTCTCTCCACATAGAATTAATTCTGTACTATTTAAATATCAAAAGAGTAATGGAAAGCAGTTTCTCAGACGTTTTCTCCACATTTTACAGGTAAATTTGAATCAGATAGTTTTTCTGCAGTGGTATGTACAACTGCAGCTCTACTTAATACTCCCCAGTGGGACATCAACCACGACAATTTTTTGAGTAAAGTTCAGTCACTAAATCAATTTACAAGCAGAGACTATATAAAACCACTGAAACATAAATTTTGCACCATTATATATAGTCTTTTTCATGACAAAACAGTGATACTGCACAGAAAATCCTAGACCAATCTGAACCAATCCAATGCCCACTCAACAGCACCTAGTCTCTCGCATTGAAGGAAAAGCTAATAAGGGCTATATTCTGCTTAACTGCTTCAAAAGCTGCACAAGGCAATACATCCTCCAAGTCTGATTGCCTATTTCAGTTGCACACAACCAAATCCCTTAAAATGATGAACAGGGCCCCATCCCCTCACATGATAGCCTGAAACACAAATTGGCCATGTAGACTTAAATTAAAGCATTCCCAGTTTCTGACATCATATTGATAATCACTCTCATGTGCTAGAATTCCCTAGACACTCACTTGACCCCTCAAATATAGGCAGGAAACACAGATTTCATAATGCATTCCCTAGCTGCTGTTTGTTTCAGTTTCCTGGGCTGTACAGGAATGTTATCTATTTTTCAGTTTATTAAGAAATGTAAAATAAGCCATAACTGGGGTTTGTTTGTTTGTTTTTGTTTGGTTGAGTTTGTTGTACTTTTGTTGTTGTTGCAATTGTGTTTTTTTCTTACAGTACCTGGATGTGATAGTGCAAGCAGTCTTATTTGCTTTACTTAGTCCATAAATAAATCAGTTGCTTCTGTCTCAATAAGCAATAAAAACTGAAAATTGTTTACAAGTAAAAGGCTAAAAATGGCAATTTTATCTACTTTCATTCTAACATTTCAGCCAGAAGGACCAGTTCTCTTCAGGGGAAAGAGCAGTCAGTAAAACAGGACAGCAGCTAATGTTATCCGAGATTTTATCCATCTGTGACCAGCTGACTGGAAAGGAAACACCAAGGTCACTCAAAGAATCTGATCTTGTTTTTAGGAGAGAGTAAAATTCATTTCCTGAGTATGTGCATTTTCTGCATGCGAAACAGCACCTGAGCAGTGAATAACTAATGGGAACCTAAGCACACTTATAGTAAAGTAATATCTTAAAAGCAGCAGATAATAAAAACGTGTATTAGTAATCATTTTGGCTTTATTATCAGAACTCAAGAAGCAAAACCAGAAGTGAGCTCCAAATCTCATTCAATTAACACAACATTTAGTCCATTTACCAAGTTTCTCCTCCCCCCTCAAGTCTAAGTGTAAACTTCACACCATATAAAACACCAAATGAACAACCCCCACAACAACAATGCCACTCAATTTCGAGTTTGTTTCCCATAGTGTGACTGGGGGGAGGCAACCTATAATTTAAAACAAAATTAAAATGTTTGTTGTTTCCTAGATGTAACACCACATTTTGACACACCTGCAAACAAAAACTTCTTTTGAAAGTTTTCTGTCTCCTTTTTGGAAAATACTTCATACATTATTGTTCAGAAAAGAGGACCTCAGTCAGATTTACAGATTCAGTATTTTAACTGGGATAATCTATTGCAAACGTCTCCAAATCTAATCCCAATCTCCATGTTGTTCCATTTTCCAGATGCCACAGAAGCGCCAAAAATACTTTGTCGAGAAGAGGTGAAGCAAAGAAATAAAAACTAACTTCAAATTGTGCACTTCCAAGCATTATGAATCTAAAGACCACAGTTAGGGATTTTTTATAAATTATATTTGACTGTCCTTGTGACTGAAAAAAGGAAAATTCTTACTATAAGAAAATACACAATGACTGGAAGGCAATAAGAAAGCTGACAAACTGGGATATAGCCACACCTGAGTACAATGTCCAAATTATCAGTTAACCAGGGGATAAAATAAATTATTCCCTTTCTTGGTGACACAAGAAATAGCCTTCTGAAAGAAGAGACCATCAGGAGGGAAACTACATGCAAATCTTAGTATTCTACAACACAACTATTACATTATGTGGTGGATAGATGAGACAAGTGAATAAGCAACTCAATTAAGATTCGTAGAAGTGTAACATCAGGAAATACCTGTAGGGGATTAAATAAAACCCACCCCACAGAACAACCCAACAAGCAGCAAACCTAGATGTGTTAAATGGGCATTTGATAAACTGGGAATATTATGGCACTCTACCTTTTTCTGTCTCCCAAGCACTAAGTCATCTTTTGGCAAATGATTTTAACATTCAGTTTTCACCTGATAGATCTTCTTGCCTGTACAATCCATTTCAGAGGCATAACTTGTTTTCTTTGCTAAGATTTCATTTCCTCCCATCTCAGAACTTGATGAAATCTATTTCTTAGTCTCTCATCTCCCAGTGAAAGCTGACAACAAGTATCAGACAAAATGTAGCTGTCCCATATGAAGTAATTCATTTCTGTCAAAGATTAGACATTTTTTTCCTTTAACATAAGATGACTGATATTGTTCTGCAAGATCCAAAAGGTACAATTTAACCACTTAAATACTGGGAGAGCTTGAAGATCTGCTTTTCTTCTTCAAGCACATAGTCCACTGAGTAAGAGTGGTTAACTGAGATGGAAGCCACTGGAATGCCTGTTAATTTCCTTTCATTTCATTGGGGGCTTCCACTTGCTGTTTTTAATCCTACTCAAGAATTCTTTTCCATACCATGTTCTACAAAACACCAATATTAAGAAATTACACATCTGAACAATTCTAACCAGCTGAAACTTATTTTCTGCTCTCTCCAGCACAGACAGAAGTCCTTGTGGCACATCAAGCTCCCTTATATTTTCAGCTATTTGACCTCAAATGTAGTGAATTTTTTATTATTGTTTTTTTAATTGAAATACAGTTCTCTCACAACTTCCTGCAGGGGCCCACTGTTTGGAGCTGAAAACTGATCACATTTGACTGAAAATGCAGGATACTGAAGGGATTGTACAGGAAGGCTGGAGAGGGACATTTCAGAAGGATGTCTAGCAATAGGACAACAGGTAATGGATTTGAAGCTGAGGAAGAATAGGTTTAGACTGGATCTTCAAAAGAAGCTCTTCAGTACAAGGGTGGTGAGATGCTGCAATAGGCTGCCCAGGAAGGTTGTGTATCTGTCCTCCCTGGTGGTGTTCAAGGCTAGGTTGGATGAAGCCTTGAGCAGCTGAGTCTAGCTGAGAGGCATCCCTTCCCATGGTGGGCAGGTTGGAGTAGATGATCTCTAAAGGTTCCTTCAAACCTAGGCCATTCTAGGAGGATGTGGTGGGTTGAAGGGCCGATCCTTCCTTCGCTCTCACCATGGGCAGAAAAATAAGACTCAGACAAATGGATTGCAAAAGTGGGGGAAAGTTTAAATGGAAAAGCAGTGAATATTTTACAGAGAACCACAAGCACAGTGACAAGAGAGAGATCCCAAAGCATACCCAGAAACATCCCAACACTTCCCTCTCCCCACCTGAGGGTACGCCCAAAACCCCCAGGGCTCTTTCTACGCACACACAAACACCGCCCCCCCCCTCCACTGTTAGGCTAATCCCAGCTGCCCTTCCCCCCGGCCTTGGGCTTAGCCAGGCCCAAGAGGTGGCGAGATGCCTCCTCCCATTACCAGATAGCGGTGAGGGAAGAAAGAGGAAGTGCAGGACCCTGCAGGTGGTTTTTGTAGGGAGCAGGACATTATGGGACGAAATATGCAGCTTCCTGTGCCCACCCACTGGGCTGGACCCTTGGGACACTGGAGGTGTGTCTCATGTGGCCACAGCAGGGGGGCATCCAGCCTAAACTACCCCAGAGGACTCGATGATGATGACTTGAGGTGCGTGGGATGACAGAGTCAGGGTGCTTGGTGTGGACTGACTCGAGGGCTGTGGTGGCCTCCCCTCAGAGCTATGAGTAGGAAACATGGAGTAGCCCTGGCCAGCTGGCACTTGCCTCACAAAGGTAAAAACCCCAGTATTTATATGGAGAAGGTGGTGAGTGTGGATTAACAGGTCCACAGAATCATGCTCCTAAAGAAGACCTGAGCTCAGGGCAAAGTTCTTAAATAGTTTACTGATTCTCCAAGGAATAGGGAGTGACAGGCTAACTTGCAGATAAAGGAAAGAACACTCTCATTTAAATGACTAAAATCCCTTGGGACTCTCTGACAAAGGGAAAGGCTGGTGATGAAATCTGCTGAGCATGCCACAAGAGCTAGCATAGCATATTATTTAATTAATAACACTTAATTGAATTGTATTTTACAGATGGACACTGAGAATAACAAAATAGATGTGAGGAAAAGTTGACCTTAAAAAGTTTTCCCAGAGAGATAGATGAAATTGAGAACAAGACATTTTGATGCTGGCATCTGATGTTTTCCTCAAGAAATAAAACTCGATGCCAGAAATACTCAGGAAGCAGAGTTTGAAAGGTTAATTAGATTCTCCAGAAGCATTTCAATTACAGGAATGAGACATTATCCCATTTAATATGTATCCCAACACATCCTATTTGTTTCAGATTTTCTCTGCCACAAGCTTTTTCTTTTGTAGATAAGTGTTATTAATCATAAGGTCCTCTGACAACTTCATTTTTACAACTTGAATCACCTCTGGAGGCAAAAGGCTACTGTAATCAAAATCTTTAGTTAAAATTCTTTACCTCCTCATCAGCAATAGGAAATCCTCTATTCAAGGAACCGCAGTAGCCCAGAAGTGCACTGTGTGTTGCATTTTTCACATCAAACCTTAAATTTGAATTCTGCAAGATGAAGATGAAGTTGAAGACCCAAGATACCCTCTGAGTAGCCATGAATTATACACAGAGCTGCCCAACCTTGTTAACTGCACAGGATTAGTCACGCAGAAATTTTGGTATGTAGTGCACCCTCTGGATTTCATTCTGGATTCAAATTACATGGAATTAGATGTAGTTAAACAGGCAGTTGTGAGATCAGAACTGATTCATGTTTTGAAAGAACAGTTTGCTTTCTGATCAGAATATTTTGCAACAGTATTCTAATTTTTTCTTTACTCTGAATTAGTACAGCGCCTCAGGAAGGTAAAAATATTTAGTTTGCATTTCATTACTTCAATTTCAGCTGAATTTCTGTAACAGAAAATAAGAAGAGTAGTTAGAGTTGTCTTAAGTCCCACTTCAAGTCAAATCAACAATTCTGAAACATTAAAAATCCATGGCAGATGACTAAAAGGGAATGGAAATAGTTTTGAGAGTGACTTGTGCACCAATGTCTTTGACAAACATAACGCATCAGCAACCAGGCTGTGCTAGGATTTGTGTTTTCCTGGTTTTTTGTTGTTTGGTTTTGTTTGTGGTTTTTTTTTTTCCTATATCCATAAGATTCATTTATAATTTTGCTGCTGAACATAGAGCAGTTTTCCACCCAACGTCTACCATTTCTATGGAATATTGTTTGTGAGAGACAATGAACTGATACATGAAAATGCACCAGGCTTTACACAATATCTGTGCTCTTGCTGTATGCCTTTTGGGGCTTTTTTGTATGTGTGATTCTGAAAACATTTTCAGGATGAGTTTTCCTTAGACTGTTCAAATCCAAACAAAATTTGACAATACTGAGCAGACTGATGTGATGACTCTGTGTTTCACAGAGCTACAGCAGTGAGCCTAAATTAGTACTCATTCATACAAATAGAGATAGTTCTGTTGTTTTCAACAGAAGGAGGATTAGATCTGGTAGCAGAATCCAAGAAAGCATGCTTTTGAAAAAAAAAAATGAAAAAGGACAAAAAATTATTTTTTTGGGTGATGCTTGCAGCACTTTCCAAACTGACTGGAAGCTGAGACAAGCTTGGTTCAAAACAAATAAAAAATACAAAAATCTCTTTCTTTGCTTCCCCATAACTAAGAATGTAGGGATGTAGTCTTAGTAGATGAATGAACAATAGACTTAGTAAGTACATCAGCAAGCAGACAAAAGGTACTTAAATTAGAACCTAAAAGATCTGCTAGAACTAGGAGACCTGAGTTTTCACTAACTGGTTGTTCACAAATGATCAAAGTATTTCTAGGAAATTGCAGTCTTTGAAAAGTTTTGTTTGCTTTCTTAAGGTAGGTCATGCCATAATGTTAATACAATCTAAAAATCCCTCTGTTCTCTTCACCAACCTCATCTCCTAGTGTTAATCCTAATCAATGCCACAAGGCCCATCCCTGTAGGCATTAAAAGGAAATGTTTCCCAGTTTTCAGAATTTTTAACTTCAATTATTTTTTGCAATTATTCACTAATTTTCATTTCTGATGTGGTTCTATAATCCCAGTTACAGTTTCTGATCAATTATTTGATGTAACTTCAAAACAATAAATCTTAATTTGCACCTCATGCAACATTATGTTCTAAGAGTGATCTAAGAGGTGGCTATTTATAGGAATATCTCAAAAAACCCCCAAACCACCAACCCAAACCCAGCAAGTGTTCCCTCAGGCTTTAAATCACTTGACAATTTTTGCATAACAATTTAATTACCAAAATTGACAAGGGAATACCTAATAATATTGCAATGTTTTGCTAGTTTTCAGTTTCCTAACAGTAATTTTTCCCACTTCAGTCCTGAAAGATACATGTGATGAAGTTATTAAGAACAATGGAGCTTCCTTTAATACCACATCTGAGAAATCTCACAACCACTCAGTAGGGTAACAGCTCACAGCCAAACAGGTCTGAGAACAGCAGAGACAACCTCACAATGAGGTGTCTTTGTTTCTTGAGTTACTCGCCTTTTTCTAAAGGAGACCTTTACTGTGAGGAGTAGCAACAATCTGATAGAAACAACAATCAGGAGTCAACGATAAAGGTACAAGATAGAAGCATAGGGCTTTCATGGCAAAATCCCTGTTAGTACCTCATATTCACAAAGAGCTTGACTGCAATTGCCACCTGCAAATAAGCAATTTGGAAAAGACATTGCAAAGATAAGGTTAATGGAATTTTCCTAAAAGCATCTCCTCTGGGATCCTCTGTTAAAGGAACCACTTTCCACTTTGGATCTCAGTGTATTTCAGTTATTGCTCTTATAAACTTAAGGAGGCTTTGAACAATATAGAGTCTATAAATAATATGCAGCCTTCCTTGAAATGCTAGAAATTAGCCAGCAGTCAGATTCAAATAGAAAAAAAAACAAACCAGCATCATCCAAGCAGCAGAACTATTTCTTCCTACAAGGAAACGTAAAAGTGAATAGATGTATATTAACTTGCTTACATGAAAGTCAGAGCAGAAGCTCTGTTGACTTTCCCTTTTCATTCAACTTGAGAACTCTTCTGAGAAGGAAAGTACCAGCGGGAGAGCCATAGACTGTAGAGCTAACAATACATACAAAGAACAAACAGATATTATGGAATCCAATGAGATTACAGTGACATTGGTAGAAATTAATATGGTTGAAGCCAATCTAATGAGAAAACAAATCAATGACTCAAGTCACTCCGATGCTTGTAAATAAGGAATTTCCTAAATGTGGTTCCTATGATTTAATACAGGGTTTATAGAGGGGGAAAACAAAAAAATCCACTAAATAGTTTGTCCAAAAAAACCAAATAATCCCTCCATGGAGAAGTGTGTTGAAAATTCCCTTCAATATAATACTCAAGAGAGATTACTTTTTCTAATTTTAAAAGCCTAAAATAGAAAACATGGTGTAGTGGAACACGATCCAGCTGGAGGCCAGTTACTAGTGGTGTACTCTAGAGATCAGTTCGGGGCCCCATCCTGTTCAATAACTTTATTGATGATCTGGATGAGGGGATTGAGTCCATCATCAGTAAATTTGCAGATGACACCAAGTTGGGAGCAAGTGTTGATCTGTTAGAGGGTAGAAGGGCTTTCCAGAGGGACCTTGACAGACTGGACAGAGGGGCGGAGCGCATTCAACAAGTTCAAGTGCTGGATGCTGCACTTTGGTCACAGCAACCCCATGCAGCACTACAGGCTGGGGTCAGAGTGGCTGGACAGAGGCCAGGCAGAAAAAGACCTGGGGGTACTGGTTGACAGCTGGCTGAACATGAGCCAGCAGTGTGCCCAGGTGGCCAAGAAGGCCAAGAGTGTCCTAGCGTGCATCAAGAATAGTGTGGTCAGCAGGAGCAGGGAAGTCATTGTGCCCATGTACTCAGCACTGCTTAGGCCACACCTTGAGTGCTGGGCCCCTCAATTTAAGAAGGACACTGAGACTCTTGAATGTGTCCAGAGAAGGGCAACAAGGCTGGTGAGAGGCCTTGAGCACAAACCCTATGAGGAGAGACTGAGGGAGCTGGGATTGTTTAGCCTGGAGAAGAGTAGGCTCAGGGGAGACCTTATTGCTGTCTACAACTACCTGAAGGGAGGTTGTAGCCAGGTGGGGGTTAGTCCCAGGAACCCAGCACCAGCACAAGAGGATACAGTCTCAAACTGCTTCAGGGGAAGTTTAGGCTTGAGGTGAGGAGAAAGTTTTTCCCAGAAAGAGGAATTTGCCATTGGAATGTGCTGCCCAGGGAGGTGGTGGAGTGCCTTTCCCTGGAGGTGTTCAAAAAGGGATTGGATGTGGCACTTGAAGCCATGGTTTAGTAGTCATGAGGTCTGTGGTGACAGGTTGGACTTGGTGATCTTTGAGGTCTTTTCCAACCTTATTGATTCGATGATTCTATGGTGAGAAAGTTAGGGACAGCTGTGTTGAAGCTGTACAGTCAGAAATGCAATAGCATTGTAAAAAGGATAATTTTAGACCTGTGCATTGACCATTGCTTTTTGTACCAAGCAATCCATATTATTTCTTCTCCAGATTACAGAACAGAAGCCATTGATTCTGGAGTGTTCCCATCATTTCATGGTAGTGTCTTTCAGCTTTAGCTGTATGTCTGCAGACCTTAGATACAACCCTTGTTTTTATCTGTAAGTTAAATGGGTTCATTGTGCACAGACATAAGGCACAGGTATTCATCTGCAAGTCAGATATAAACCATAAAGCTCCTTTTCAGACATACCAGACACAGGCTAATGTATGTCCTGTTCCTATTAGTCCATAATGCAATGGAGTTTTGCCTTCAAAATATTTAACATTTTACAATAGTTTCACATATTACATAGACACTCAGTTCTTGTCTGCATTGTTGGGGAATATTAAAGTAACAGTGCTTATTTATCTGTTACTTCTCCTGAAAAAGGTCAGTGCTTAGCTGGCATCACTTATATGGAAAAGATCACAAATGTGTTAGGATTGAAATACGATTTTTATCAAGGTTTAAGAATGCTGAGAGTGAATAGAGTTTATGAAAAGCACACAATCCACAAATGTTTGTTTATGATGGCTGCTCATAATATCGAATTTCTATTTTACATAAAATGGCCTATAGGATATCTTCTGTATGGTTGGATCCCATTTAAGTGGTGTTATGTAAGGAGATATGTGTTAATGTAGTTATAAATGGCTTGTCCCTCCATATTTGATGTATCTGTAGCCACACATGGACAGAGTGCTATCAAATAGATTGCATTGTAAAAAACAATGCTCTTATTTCTATTTATTGAAGGAGTACTCTGATCTATTCATTTAGCAATATAAGACACAATTGATGATCTGGAGCTTTCTGCTGTTCCCCCTGTTAGTTACACACCTTGCTTTTCTTCTAAGCTACTGAATAAGAAGACAAGAAATATTATTTCATCCATAATTCTATCTGTATTGGTATGTGAAATATATAAAGAAATCTCAGTTCAGATTACATTCTGAATTTAAGGTTGCATGTGCTGTTTTGCAACAAGGGACATGGGATTTTTTTCTGGCCCGTCTGTGATAGTTTTTTAGAACTTGAAGGAAAGCTCCATATGAACAGAACTGTAATGTTAGCCAACCTGCCAATCAAGACACTAATCCTCTACACATCTCTACTGTCAGGAGACAGATACCTGGAAGCTGGTAAGCAGGAGATAAAGAGAAAAGTTGGACAAGAACCAGAAAATGTTCAAAATAAAAACTAGTTGCCTATGTCCAGATACATTCTCAAAAAAAACCCCCCAAAACCAAACAACCCACAAAACCCCACACCCCCAAAAACAAACAAAAAACCACAAAAAAACTCAAAACCCCAAAAAAATCCAAACCCCAAAAAAGTCCAAACCCCAAACATCTCAAATGAATGATACAAAAGAATTTTTTACTTCCACAGATTATACAAACCAAGCTGCACATGCATACTCATTGCTGTTGGTTTGTTCTAAGCAGCCCTTGGCTTCAAAGCACAGTGTTTTGTCTTCACTGCATTTCCAGTCATTAAAGGCACAGTAGTCATGGAAGGGGAAATGAGTGCCTTGGTTAATTTTGTGTTATGTCAGTGACCATGGAAAGCAAATGTATCTATTTACAGAAGTATGTGACACTTTCAGATCTAGCTCTCACATTTGGATACCATGAAAACACAAGAAATTTGATAAGCAGAAAAAACTGTAGTACAGTATCTGAAGCTCACTAGTGAATGCCTTTTATTGCCTGAGAAAGAAATGTAAGGATCACTACAACTCTTCTCTCCAGTTCTACTGTCCTCTGACACATTCGATCTAAGCAGATAACTTGAATTAATTTTCTCAGTAAATTTTTCCTCATCAGATGTTCCTTTCAGACACCAGTTTTATTAAGCTCATTTCTGCCAGGAAGTCTTGATCTATAGCATATAGACACGCTGTTCATGAAGTAATTCGACATGCAAAGTTTACTTGTTTTGACCAAACCCATGAGTTACAAAAAGATTTTTGTGCTCAGTGACTCACTGATTACCTTTCTAAGAATAGATTTATCATGAAAATGTGCTTGAATACTTGTAGTTATGAATGAGAATTTTGCCCTTTTTTTGGTGGTGGTTTTTTTCCTTTCTTTTCTTTCTTTTTTTTTTTTTTTTTGGATATACTTTCAATACTTAGTTAAAATTGGCTGGTTCACTAAATGTTCCTGCCAGTGAAGTAATTCGCTGGCATACTGTTGGAAAGCAAATACAGAAGGGGTGTGAATACAGTTGAGGAGAATTCATTTACAAATCAAATGGATGGTGGGGGAGGGATTATACTCAATGAATTCAACAAAGACAGTATCACAATAAATACAAGAGCATTTGGCAGGAATAACCTTTGCAAGGCTTGCAACCTCCATTCTGCAAATGTATTTGTATAAGTAAAGTTCCTACTTCCATGCAGAGTTTTATCTATACCAACAGATGTAGAAGTGGCCTATTAAACAGCTTGCAGAGCCAGATCACTAGACTAATACCAACGTTTGAAGCTAGAACTGAAATGGATTTTCTGAAGATAATCCATTGTATTAAAAATTAGCCATTGTATAGCCCATGAGGTAAAAGTTACATAATGTTTTATTGTTATGTTGTCCTTCAGTAAAAGATGCACCAGGTACTATCATTATTGACATCATGGTGTGGGAAACAAACCTCAAAACGATTCTGTTTATCTCATACTGCCTTCAGAAAGGTATTTTCTTGTAGGCCTTCAACACAAAACACTCTTTCAAAGCACAAGAACAGACTGATTTGACAGTTTCAGCGTGTAAATATTTATCTAAATTAAATCATATTTATTTTCAAGCAAACAGAATTGAAAATTAAAAAAGAAAAGAAATTAAGTTTGCTCTGACTTTTATTTCCAGTATTCATTAGGTTTAAAAAAAAATATTTAGAAACCATAACGTTTTTGCAAGTCTGTTAACTTCTGAAAGACTACAACTGGTATGTGTTAAAGCACAGAAAAAGCAAATGTGTTGTAAAACTTGCCTGATATATTTTCATTCAAAACAACAACAAACAAACAAGTTGTATGTCTGTGTTAGGCAACCACACTTGTATGGACACCAGCTTCCAGGTAAGTCACAGCAGATAGTCTAGTCTATCCTCACTTTCTCAATGAGAATGCCCACAGGAGGAATATGGCACATTTAGTCAGTATTGAATTAGAACTAGGTTTCAGAGATGAAAGACTATGAATAGTCTGTTGAGTTATGAAGTCCACCACTGCGCTGTTTTATAGAAATCCCATTAGCAGTGTGACTGAGGGGTGAAAAGATATCAGACAGCTGAAAATGCTGGCTCAGACATATATTTCAGACAGAAAAGATATTTCCCAGCCATGTTGTGTTTAACCATGTATTATACATCTACAAGTATTGTGACTATAAGGTAACAAATTCATTTTGTATTGCTGTTCTTGAGCATTTTGAGTTTGTAATTTTTTGAAGTGCATCTATGCTACCTACTGGGTCCTATTCTGTCATAATCAGAAGGAGCCACCTAACTTATTTCAATAAATCCCATTTGCTCACAGTAAAGACAAGATGTCCCACAGATCATACACCTTGCATTCAGTAATGCTTTGCAGCTACACATCTTTTTTCATACCTTTTCATCAACTTCAAATCCAATTAAAAATAACAACTGGAACTCTTATATGGCACAGAAGAACAAAAAACAAATATCAAAAGCATCCCTGAAATGAGGCAAAATCCAAGACAATCCTAGAAAACTTAATACACAGACAGGAAGATTTAATTTCTTCCATTTCTCCTTTCAATCTCTATTTTTTTCATCAGTCCCACCTGGATATTTTTTTCTATTTGATTTTAAATGCCTAAATCAGTGTAACTGGACATTTGAATTTTAGACACACCAACCAGAAACTAGATAATGCATCTATATGCAAGAGGTGCACTGACATACTGCCACGTAGCACTACTGGAGGTCTAGAGATTAGTACAAGAACTGTGAAATTAATAAGCTGTTAGGAAAAGGAATAGAATAGAATAGAATTAACCAGGCTGGAAAAAGACCTTTGAGATCACTGAGTCCAACCTATCATCCAACACTATCTAATCAACTAAACCATGGCACCAAGTGCCCCATCCAGTCTCTTCCTAAACACCTCCAGTGGTGGCGACTCCACCACCTCCCTGGGCAGCCCATTCCAATGGTCAATCATTTTTTCTATGAAGAACTTCTTCCTAACATCCAGCCTAGCTACATTAGATACTGAAGATGGACAAAAGGAGCCCCAAAGGTGGAGGTCCTGAAAGACTAATCTTGAAGAATCTAAGCAGAAGAGCACAAAATGACTTTGTTCATGAAATTCACAGAGTATTCAGGGTTTTCAGTATTACCAGTACTAAGGTGTCTTAGCATCTATCCTGTACTCCCAGGGTCACTTCGACGTCTTGACTGCCCAGCTGCCTGCAAGAACATGTATTGCTTTGCTTCTGGGCTTCTTTCCCAGAACAAGTTACTAATCTAGTCTGTGGTAGGTTTGACTCTACATGTGCAGCTTGGATGTGCACCACGTTTAGCCACTCTAAGAGCACAGAAGGTCTGTGCCTTTCACTAGATGAGCTTCCTCAAAGCGCTGTCCAACCTGACTTTGAATGCTTCTGGTGATGCGGCACCCATGACCTCTCTTCAAGTCCTGTTCCAACATCTCATCAATCTCTTAATAAAAAAAATTCACCCCATATTCAGTCTAAATGCAATGTGTCCTTTTGAATATTAGGTAAACAGAAAATGTTCTGTTAAGAAATGAAATACTTTTTTTTAGGTGACCTGCTAAGGATTTTTCAGGCAACATAAAGCAATAAAAAAGAATTCTTAGTGTCAGATGTTATCTGCTTCCATTTTATATTATTCTCTGGTAATAGTGTCATGGAAAACATGACTCCTTTTGGTGCCCATAAAGATTGAAAAGATCAGATAAACTCTGCATACTCTAAATATAATTTAATTATTTTTATTTGCAGTAAGTGACAAACCATGTTATTGATGCTGGAATCACTGAAGGATTTCCCTTAGGAAATTAAACTTTATCCCATCACACACAAATAAACTATTTTCTTGAACCATTAATTTAATATCCCTCCTTAAAGTGCTTTTAAAGAATTGTAGTGTTATACTGCACATTGAGTCACTTGCCTGGAAAATGCTTTCAGAGCAGAGAACCTAGTATAATTTCTATCCTTTAACGCCTATTTTGCCCCTAAATGTGGAGTAACACTTAGTTCTTTCTGTGAAAGGCTACCACTATCAGCTTGCGTGATACAGTGTGTGTATTATAACTACACCTATAGACAGGCAAGAATAGTACAACAAATAGTAAAATCAACAAGACTATCTTTGCAGCAGAAAACTATTCATTTCCATATTCTAGTATACTCAGCCACTAGTAGCATACACCTCTGTTTCCTTACACTATGCTCTGTATCCCTAGATAAAATTGCAGAACCTTCTCTGCTGCTCATTAACTATTTCCCTGTATGATGGTGTTCTTGCTATTTGTGTTTTGTTTTCAGAAGCCGTCCTAGGTTACATCTCCTCTCTCAACTCATTATGGCTTAACAAAACATATATAAAACTGAGTCTTTAGTTAAGACAGGTAGTAGCTAGTCCCATGGTTCACTTCATGTTGACAGCTCCCCTGGGACAATTTGTAGCTGTTTCTAAACAAGAATAGACTTCACAAATTAGTATTAACACAAATGTGGTGTTTGTACCTCACTCAATTTTCTCATAAGCTGCAGCTGCAGGGTGCCCTCTTTAGAAAATGGTCTACAGAACAGTGGATGCTGACTCTGTTTGAAAGGGGCACAACAAACTCATTTGTCACCTGAAATACTCAGTTTGGAAACTTCCACCACCAGTAAAATCTTGAAATATATTGATATGAAACCAGATTTTCTGTTTATCTTTAAATTATAAGTTTCAGTGAGTTTAAAGGTCTGAATAGCATTGCTAGCTTATCAGATGGATAGCACAGTCTGCACCTTTTTTATGTAATGTGGTGGCCTTGATTCTATACTGATGAATTCAGCTTATACTGCACTTAAGATAGTGGTGGTAGAAACCCTTTCACAGTTGCTTGCTGTAAATCAGTATGAACTCTACACAACATTACATCATTGTGCTGCGGTGACTGGAAACTAGGCTTTATGATTGCACAGACAGAAAAGCTATTAAAAATAGCTCCTTTCCCCCATGCAGTCACCAGTTAGGAGTTGCAAACCTGAGAGAGACATGTTCAAAACTCTAGAAAAAGTCAGCTTACTGGTCAGAGCAATAATCAAATACTAGGAATATAAACAGTTGAAGGTACGATTTTTTTTACAAAATACAGATGCCTTGTAGGTATAGAAGACTCAAATAAAATGGTTAATTTGGCCTAATCTCTCTTGTGGTGTTCACACGATGTACACTGCTCTTTCATGTAGGTTACAAAGACATGCACAATGCTAAGAATATATATACATAAATATACACACATTCTGACACGTGCACATATACATCTCTCTCTCTCCACTTTCATCTTCTTTCATCCATCTTGCTCATCACAGATGCACGCACACACCTCACCCAAATGAAATAATTCTCACTGCTTGAGTCGGCTACAGTCTTGACTTCAAACTAGTGATTTCTCTTTTTTTCTTCTGTATTCACGTCTATATTTTTTCTCTACAGGATTTAAAGCTTGAGAAGCATGAAAGATAGAATGAAAATAAATTTGAATTCTATATTACAATAAATGTGAATATCAAAAGATTCTTTCACAGCTGTGTGACTGCTGGCATTTGTAAAGAGTCAAAGAATCTTGGAATATAAAAAGGCAGAAACAGTTGGTTTTTCAATCAAGTGTTTGGAGAAAAGGAAAAAGGAAAAAAATCTATAGAAACAGCAAGAAGGTCTAGAGGTGGGTGACAGGTAAAACCTATTTCCTTAATTCAAACAGTCATTTCTAGAACCACTTGAGCAGGGGGTTTAGATGAAAGATTGACATATTCAGTTCTACTCTTTAAACTGTGGTTTGCATTTTACCAACAGTATAAGGAAGAAGATGAAACATATCCTTCCTTATTCCTTATTTAAGTGTGTATTTAGGCTGACATTTAATTAAAAATAGATACTGTTTTTGTGTAGCTGTTTTTTTTTTTGTATTACCAGAGCACCCAGGTTTTCTAGTCATAAACCAGAACCTTGCTGTGATAGTGAATCAGATGCTGGGAAATGCCTTTGTGTGACACAGTCTGCAATGCTATGGAGGCAGAATGGGAAAGACTTTTTTAATAACCCCAGTAAATTCCTGTTTGCTGTCCAACAACTACAGCAAAAAAATCTGATGCACGCTAGAAAGTTTCTAGCTTAGGAAGTAAAACTGGACACAAAGGGAGATGCCACTGTTTAGTTTGCCCTGTCAGCAACCTATATTTAGTACTCTCCGGGGAACAAATGTTGCTGTTGATATCAAATATAATTTTGGATGCAAAAGGAAATAAACTTCATTTTTCTCCTGAAATATTTTAAACAGAGTTCTTTGTGAAGTGTGAGGGAAGCTACTCACAAAAGAGCAATGCCTACACTTTATTTCATAATCTCCCATTATTTTCCTTTCCATTTTCCTACCTTTTCTAACCCTCACATCATTCTCTCTTTTCATGTATTTGCCAGCATCCAGGCCAATACTAATTACACCACCTTGTTTTGTGCACGTTTATGTTCCTAAGCAAATCTATTCTCATCATAGGCTCTTGTCTGTAACTGAACAATTCCTACTCTGAAGTTTTCAGAAGGACTCGTGCTCGCTTGGATATAAATTTACTATAATTTGAAAACACTTTGTATATATCCATTTTTAGAGCCCGATCATATCCATTAGAAAAACTGTTTCCTCTTGATTAAGTCTATTCATTGTAAAAGAAACATGCAGATCTCAGAATGCACCCATTTCGGTTCAGTCTCCTCTCTGCAAAAGTGCTTCGAAGCCAGCAGAATGTCAGCACCTCAAACCCCCATATTTTTATTGCAGGGTGGAAATTATATTTTCTTGTGGGCATGTCATATGAAAATGTATCATATGGAAATAATATAGTTGCTAAAATATAAAGGTAAATGTCATTTGGAAAAGAGAGTATTTGATCTGAATCTTCTGTGGACAGCTTGCCCTTTGGATAAGCAGCTACTGTTATGAAAAGCTGGAGAATGCTTTGCATAGTCTTTGCTTTTTCCACATAGACCAGTAAGTTTTCCAGCACAGTAAAGCTGCATTTGTCCCTAAAGCTACAGAGGATAAATGCAGCTGAGCTATGGGATGGTAGTGTCATCTGAGTCTGAGCTTACCTATGGTGAAAGTGTCATTTGGGCAGTTACCTGAGTATTTTTAATAACCCATCCCAAATATTAGATAAGTGTAATTAGAAGAGGTGTTTTATGGAAAAGACTTTAAAGATTTTTTTTTCATCATACCTGTAACAATTGCACTAGTTATCATTGTATCTCGTGGGAGTTCAGTAATGTCCCCTTAAACTGGAATGGGGAGCAACAAGAGTAGTGATATGCACTAAGCAGTTTTGTTGTACTTCATAGAATCACAGAATGGTTTGGATTGGAAAGGACCTTAAAGATCATTTAGTACCAAGTCCCCTGCTGTGGGCAGAGACACCTCCCACTAGACCAGGTTGCTCAAGGCACTGTCACTGATATACCTGAAGAAATTATTCTCATTCCCCTTTATGTCCCTAGCCAAATTTAGGAAGCTCTGTGCAGCAGAGCTTGACAAGATACAACCCCAAAGCTAATCTAGGAAACCTACAATAAATGAATATATACCTCTAATGCTCTGAAAAGAAAAATGTCTGAGGCTGACCTTTTGACAGCCTGAGGGACAAGTTTAGTTACTGGAATCCCAACCACTGACATCACAAAATCAGCTGATTTTGTATTAATGAAGTAATACTTTCAGAAGAATTGTAGGTGCTTTTGATATGAGAACTAAAATAAGACCACGTGGGAAATAAAATTGTAGTAAATCCTCAGAATTGTTCCTTCTTAAAAAAAAAATAATATTATTTTATATTAATGTTTCAAAAACTTACTTGACATCTAAATCCTGAATTAGCTCCTACAGAAGTGGCTACATCAAACTAAGCTGCCCTCAGTGGGCACATCATTTGAAGCTAGTAATGTCACAAGGGAAGCTGCCCTTTTAGAATGGTTGCGTTTTAGCTAACTGCCTTTTTTCCCTTGATCAGCTGTAAGTGGTAATCTCTAAACTTGCATTCAGCTCTAGAGAAAAAGAAATATTCTTTTGATTGAGCAATAACTTACAAATTCTATAAAACAGCACACTCTATTACATGTGTTGTCCTCAGTAATACTTCAAAACAAGCAAGCAAGCAAGCAAACATCTGTGGAAATTCACCTGAAATTAATTTCTATCCAATAGTTAGGTATCAGCTCAGGGCAGGAAATATAAAGATACTTTACTCTTCCCCTCCCATATGAAGTGCCCTCTTCAGTGGTTGGCTAGGTGCCTTGTCAACTCAATATTCAAATTTTGTGTGCAGTTCAGGCATGCCCTACACTCACACTGAAGTCACTATGAACAATAGAGGCACAAATAACCTGTATCTCAGACTCCCCAGTGCCACATGGATAATGGACAGAACATCCAGGGAATGTTTGTAATTTTATTTTATATTATACAAAGATCATCTTATTTTTCTTGCATTTGTGAGCAACTGCAAATAAGACAAAAATTGCTTTAACATAATGCTTAAAAAAAAGAAGAGAGAAAAGAAAGAATAAAAACAATAGCCCAGGGAGAATATTTAGCTGCATGCTTCAGTGTCAGCTGTTTAAAACACAGCATATTTATGGTGAAAGTGCAGTGATATTCCTAATGCTTTTGATGCCAATTTAAGCCCCACTATTGCATTTGCAACAAGAAGCAGCAGTATTTTTGCCTCTGCAGGGCTGATGCAGCCGATTAGTAGTCACGCTATTCTAACAGTGAATAGCTGATCTTTAGGTTTTCCCCTTCAACTAAGGGACACACTTCATAATGCAACTCTGGGGATAGCAATGGACTTCTAATAGCAGATGAAATAGCCCTTTGTAGTTTTTCCTATTGTCATTTTTATTCTATTGATTAGAAATAACCTAACAACAATATATTACAAGGCATAAAACATGAGCAGATTGCCTATGTAGCAACTGTTTATATAAGCTGTAAAGTATTTATACTGAAGTCTTACTCTTCATTTTCACATATTTTGATTTTGCTATTTCTCTGTTTTAGGAAATGAATAATAATCAAAATGTCACAGTAAGTTCACTTTTCTCTCTCCCTCTCCCCACCCACACACCTCCCCTGCACTGCACCCCCCCCCATCCCCATCCCCATTTTAAGCTTACTTTAGAGTTTTCTGACATTTTCAGGAAGCTAGTCTGACAGTTACACATATTCAGTAATTCATTCAAAATAATTGTCTTTAAAATTATCTTAGGTTACTGTTATGTCTTTCAGCTAATCATGAATTGTAAATATTACTAACGTGGTGTTTCCAAGTGAGATTCTAACTAATTGCTTTTCAAGCACTAACTGCTGCCCTGCTAATGTCAAATGATCTTTAAACTTTCCATCAAAATGCAGCTGTTTCCTGATGAAAGAGAGGAACAACAAACAATAGATAGATACAGAAAAGAAGAACATTTCTTTAGCAAAACTGCAGGAAATATTTCTGTAGGCAATGCAGCCTTAAAGACAGGATCCTAACAGATTAACCTGTCTAACTAATAGGAAAGAAACTTTGGTGTGGTAGTGATTTCTTCCTTGCAGTCTGGGAAAACCACTTAGAGTGATGGTAGTGACAAGTCAAAGCACAAACAGATTGACACCAACAAAGTATCATAAAGCTTAAAATTTCACATTTTTCTTACCAAATGAATACTCAACACAAAAACTTCATGAATTTAGGGACATGACATATTTACAGTGCTTACATCTATATGTAGCAAAGTTGAGACATGAATTTAAGCTGTTATTGATATTCTTAATTAACTTAAATCAAATGCATATCTCTTCAGGGGTGAATGTGGAACACAACTGACCTGCATAACATTGATGGTTGGTTCTCCAATGACTGACATGCAATTGGATTATTTTAATAGCATAAATATTCCTCTATATCCAGTAATGCTTCTTAGGTGGAGTTTAGAACTGTGTGAGTAATACTGCCATCAGCTAGACTTAGGATTCCTGATTATTTGGGGGCTATATACAAACTGCTTGGTAGCAGTTCAGTTGCAATACTAATGCAGCAAATGATCATTGAAATGCACTACAGCAGTAAAATGCAAACACAGACATTTGTTTTCCAGCCAATCTGATATAAGTGTAATTCATATTACTGTAATGAGGTTTGCTTACTTCCTGTCCTTTTTGAAGTCTCTACACCTTCTCAAGGGCAAAATTGTTTTTTAAATAAAGTCTGCCTGCATTCAGTCCATAAGGGTGAATTAAATAGCTCTTATTTACACATAGGCCCCTAATATTCTCATGTGATATAGGAGGCACGATCCTTCTAAATCCCAAAACATCTCAGAAAGTCACACACTAATTTCTTAGGGGTCATGATGCTTCTTAGAGTTTGAAAAATACAAACCACAATTACAAACTGAGAATAAATATTTAAGGTACTGTATGAGAATAAGCATGTGATGGAAAAACAGATTATGCTCCTATTTTAGCTCACCTAGCCACATCGGCACTGATACACAAAAGAAGTTGCACTGGGCACCTGGAGTGCTTGCTGGTTGAAAAAATAACCAACCAAACAGCAGAAATCCCTATTCCCACTCCCCCAAAGACAAAAAATGACAAGCATTCCAGCTTGTCAAGCCACCATCTTTAATGAGTACCAATCTAATTTTATGGAATAAGCCTATGAAATGAAATAATAAGATGGGATTTCAGATGTTCTAGGTTTCTTATTTGTAATGTCTTCCATTATAATATTGCTTTTACTGACAAGTGTTACCTAAGCTCTTTTAGGGCCAGCACCTGACTGCTTAGGAAACTAGGTGTACAGACTCCATAGTACTGAAAAGATGAATATCCTCTTCAATGTGCTGTAGCTCTATCTGCTGCTCTCAGATCTACCTGCTGGCTCCTTCTTTGTGCTAGGAAATAGATAACAGATGAAGATGGCCTATGAAGACACGACAGACACACTCATGCTTACTAAAAGTGGAGTGATTTCAGCCTAAATTAGGCAAAACCCATTTTTTTTAATCCTTTTTTAATCCTTATCCTGCAGCTCACCAATTCATCACTGACCAGTGGCCTTTGATTTTTATCCTTCTACTTAGAGATACAGGAGTCACAAAGCTTCAGTACAATGTTGAAATTGTTCATTGCAAGAATGAATACATTGATGGTCCTTCAAAGTAGTCAAAAAGAACTTTCAATACCAGAGTGAAGCTATTATTAGGAATAAATCTTCAGTTTAAATACAGTTCTTCCCTCAAATTTCTGACACATGAATGGTCACATATTTTCAACAGCTGAAAGAAGTCCTATTCTTTCTTCTTATAGCATCCTAAAGAGCTCAAGTAATATGATTTTTAAATATATCAGCAGGTTTATAACAATAAACTGCAGAAGTATTCACATATTCCATTGTATGTTTACACACCTATTCAAAAAAACAGGAAACCATAGATTCTCTACTTCTGTAACATGCTTTTTTTTATATTATAGTCATTGTTGGTTTGCTATTATTAAATAAACCTAGCTTTAATTATCACAGAACTAGGACTGTGGTATTACATGTACATAACCAAGCAGTGACTCAATTATTTCATTTTCCTTCCTTCTATTAAAATAACTATGACACAAACTATGCTTAGGAAAAAATATTAGAAAAAATCAACATCAGCAAGTAATGATGCAGGTTCAAAAAAATGGTCTAATTTCCCTGATCATTCTTACATCAACACTCACCTCTTTTGATAGAAAGGAAATCTTTCCACCAAAGCTTAGAAAAGAAACCCTCCAGGTGCCTCTCTCTCTGTCTCCCCATTGATTTTACCTTTTCAAATGCATTCTCTTCTGATTCTCCCCTCCCTTTTTAATCTAATAACACTTTAAAATGTTATATATAAGTGCTGTAGATGCCTAAGCAATAAAATTAGCTGTACATGAAGAATACTGGGAAAACTAAGTTTTGCTGTTCAATTTTAAAATGGTACTAAGCAGTAAATGGCAAAACCTGTTTCGCCCACATATATGCATGGGGACACATATACATTCATCTAGGCTATTCTGATGAGACAGTTACTTACAAATTCCCCATGTCCATATGTCTGTTTTCATTCTATATTTACCAGATGTCACCACTTCACTTTTATTCATGAATTACAAACCAGATCCAATGCTGTTCTTTTCTATAATCCTAAAACAGATTTAAGAATGACAGGTGGAAAAAGTAATATTAGTAATCCCTTCATCACCTACATTTATGTAATCTTAGAAAATGGTAGAAATTTTATTGAAGTTTTGTCCCATCTAAACAATCCTTTGGGAAACTTTAATCCCTGCTGCTAATATATGGGAGTAATCAGTTCTATTCTGATAAAGCTAAATTAAGCTACCCTGTCTTGAAGTGGAGTAACACTTCAACAGGCGCCTTAATTTCATTTTGCTGTCCAAGAGCAGCAGAAAGGCCTGTGGAAGCCACTCAGAAGACACTGATTCACTTGTTACAGCAGAATGGGACTAAAAA
Organism: Melanerpes formicivorus; assembly: GCF_026170545.1. Classification (NCBI taxonomy): domain Eukaryota; kingdom Metazoa; phylum Chordata; class Aves; order Piciformes; family Picidae; genus Melanerpes; species Melanerpes formicivorus. The sequence goes on along the minus strand of NW_027142354.1, from coordinate 43,988,686 downwards.
CAGGACAAGCCCTTCCACAACTCAGAATTTACCCTCTGAATTCAACACGTTCTAGGTGTGCCAGGAACTAAAAACAAAAGCAACGCTGGGTGTATCAATTTTTACTTTTTTTAAAAACAAAGGTCTGCATTATATTAAACATGAATGTGGCATTTCAGATTAAAGGTGAAATGTAAATGGATTGTCAACGAACCTGCCTCACTACAGCAGCAAGTGGTGCTCTTTGGAAATGACCTAGTCTGATGAAATATCTTCCAATCTACAGACAAGCACACCTATTTCTCCATGAATCATCAGAAGCAATGCATTTGTTTAGTTCTGAAGTAGCTTGATTTGACTAGCATTTTATTTTCTCTGCATATCAGAAAGTTAATACTCTCACAATTATTAACAGAAAGACTAATAATGAAGAATTTCCTTAATATAATCACCAGAAAATTAGATCAAAGGCTGCCATATCCAGCAGCAGGTATCTATTTCCTGACCTTTCCCTTTTCTTAATTTGAAGAATTTGGGGAGTATTTCCTTTTCTCTCCTTTCTTGCTCTTTGTATCCCAAACAGCATTTTCTGACAGAATTGCAGTAGAGTACTCCTTCATCCAGGTTTTTCCTTTTGTCCCAAGAAGCAAAAACTATTTACTGCTGCCCTGTGCTTTGTGGATTTCATTGCAGTGATGTACAGTTGGTTCAGAACACTTTCAAACCTACTTCACAGTAGTATAAATAATTCCACAGCACAGAGGCAAACCTAAACTTTGCCCTGATAATACAGCCCTTCTCAAAGCCTTCTGCAGGTCTCCATCCACTTGCTGCAAGAACACTGCTATGTAGTTAGAAGTATGGAGCTGGTTTTTAACTGAAATTGCCCTTTCAAGAAAAGGAATTGCATAAGATTAATTTTAAAATATGAAGTCTATATTTACTCTTTTTTTGTTGTTGTTGTTGCTGTTTAAATAAAGCAGTACTTGTTTAATCCCTGTAAAATCCTGCAATGCATTTTTCTAAGACGACTAACAAGGCTAGTAATAGCTAAAGCAAGTGTAAATGAACAGAAAAAGAGTAAGGCATTATACTCACTTGCTTTAAGAAGGACTACTTTTTTTGAGTAGGAGGAAGAACATTTACAGGAAGATAGGCTCAGTATGACAGTATATAAATAGTCCTAGCTGAGGATGTAACAATTACTTTGCCTCCCCCAGCACAGAGCAGAGGCAGTAACTACAATTGAGCTGACTACAGAACTGGAATATTTTGCAGCTCAGGTTTCTTCAGTAAGGCTAAGCCAGCTCAAAATATTTCACTGCTGCTCCAACACAGAAGCCTTTGATGTTCCCTCATCTTTACATCATAGAAGGAGCTCAAAGGGTTAATTAAAATTTAATGATATCGGCAGTACTTTGAAAAAGTTATGAACTTGGGCGAGATCAATCACTTTCTTGGACTGCCTGACTTCAAAGCAGACATTATGCAAAGGGAAAAAAAAATTCTCATTCTGCATTGAATTCATAAGCAAGGATTTCCTCATTAGTGGTCTGTGCACGGAGGAGATTCCAAGTTCAAACTGGAAAGAGGTGAGGTGCCAAAAAAATGGTTAATCAGAATTTCATGCCTTTGATACTGATTGCATGGTGAGGGAATGCATCACTGCAAAACCAGGGGATACTTGAACAGTCCCCAAAATAGGAAGTCATGGATTAAGGGCTGAGCAATTTTGGTTTTTTTTCAGACTCACAACTTGTTTGCAGAGATTTAGCTAAAACCTCATTAGTTTGTTTATTCACTCTCAGTGACATTCAGTTAAATGTCAGCTGAAATAACAAAAGTAAACTTTCCCAAAATGTGCACATTTCTAGTTTGCATCTGTATTTTTATTTGTTTACCATCTGCATTTTAGTTGAGCTGACAGCTTTTACTTTCTGCAGTTTGTCTTATTCTGATAGGAAGGTTTTACTACACTTTCAAAGACAAATACACTTCAGATGTCAAATTACGAAAATCCTCTGTAAGAGATCAAAGTTTACCAGTGACTAGTTAGATTTATCATGAAAATTAAGCAAAAAATTATTTTTAATGCACTCAATATTGACTGTCAATTATCATCACCACTCAAAAACGCTGTGTTGGGAGGAGCCTGCTTCAGCACAGAACTCATGCTTTCCTCTAATTGCAACACAAACCTATCATGTAAATGTGGAAATAAGCTCCTGGAGAACGGTTTCAGGCCATCCCATGAGCACAACTAGAGATCTCTTCCCAGAAGTAATCTCACCTGATGAAGGGTTTGAGAAGTGCTCTATGGAAATCAGTTTGAGAAGGATGGTCATTAGATTATGTTGTCTGGTTTATTTCTATTTAGGCTAAAGATACAATGTGAACACATATGTAACTTTCTACTACTGGTTAAAATACCAGATCATCTGTTTTCACTTCATCCAAAACCATGCACACCCAAAGCAGTTCCTTCTGACATACATGTTTTCAGGAAGACCTACTGCAGTACCATTTTTAATTCTCCATATAGCTTCAGTATTTTCCTAACTACAAAGTCATATAATTCATTAATACCTCTTTATCACACCAGCAAGCATGCAGCAGTCTTCAAATCTATTCATTCCAGATGATATTCCATATCCCCATGACTACATACATGCCAAGTGTACCATGTAGTGATAGGACTACGGGGAATGGAATGAAGCTGGAGGTGGGGAGATTCAGGCTGGATGTGAGGAGGTTCTTCACCATGAGAGTGGTGAAACCCTGGAATGGGTTGTCCAGGGAAGTGGTTGAGGCCCCATCCCTGGAGGTGTTTAAGACCAGGCTGGACGAGGCTCTGGCCAGCCTGGTCTAGTGTGGGGTGTCCCTGCCCGTGGCAGGGGGGTTGGAACTAGCTGATCCTTGTGGTCCCTTCCAACTCTGAATGATACAATGACACTATGTACAAAATCTTAATTTCTTAGATGTTAGGCACAAAGGGTTGAAAAAGGACAGTCCAGTTCTACAGATTCAAGTACAAGACTTCCCTACCCCACAGGCTGTTGCAATAATAAACGTATTAATCACAGTGGTGTGCTGTGGTGACAGGTGCCACATGACTGCCTTCACTTCAATCATGTTTACTGAAACCTTACAGAAATACTGTTTGAGGCAACAGAGTTTAGCAAACAATTAATGCCAGCTGGTTGGTAGTCTTCTCTGTTTCTTGGTGAAGACATTGCTATTGTTTGTGCACTCCTAAAGTTTAAAAAATCCCAAGCAATCCAAACCAAAAGAACCCAAACAGAAAACAAAACCCACAACACACAAAGATTTTCTGACAAGGAAACAACTGATGCCTATTTAAAACCAAAACAAACAACACAAACAAAACCCCAGACCTTTTCTATGTGAAAATCCACATTAAAAAGTAAATAACATCTGTTAATTTTAGTGGTGGTTTTGTTTCCCTTGGGAGAGGAGGGAGGGCTGGGTGTATGTTATTGTTACCTGGATAATGGTTAAGAACATTTAGCATTTCAAATTGGTTTTAGCACTGAGTAGAGGCTCTCCCCTTTTATACGATACATTCATTTGCAATTAGGTTGCAAGCAGCACAGGCTGCAGCTCACCAGTGGCTGCACAAAAATTCCCATCTTTCACACGTTAAAAATGCACTGGTGGTAGGTAGATTTTAAATAATCCACATTACTGTCTAATACTCATAACAAGAATGTGTACGTTGTTAGCATGAAAATAATAATCCAATAATAGTCACTCTGAACTTTCCTTTCTGCCTCCATCTTATTTTAATGCGTTTTTCCTCTGAGATCCATCTATCCTCACAGAGGGATATATATCCTGATCAGAATCTTCTTTAGCTTCTAAATAAACCCAGGTCTAAATGCCTTCTGATTTTATTTAAGTGGCTTTCCATACTAGCCTATTTTTAGTAGAGCAAACAATTAAACAATACTCATGTTGTTTTCTCCTCGCTTTAGAGATGCCAGATCTAGTTAAAAGTATGGATCCTTCTCAGGCTGAATATGAATTTGGAATATTTTTTTTTTTTTGCTATCGTTGTTTTCATATCACCATGATTCGCAGTTCTGAAAATCATCTTGCACAGCATTCAAAAGGACAATTCATCTGTTAGACAGTAATCCATACGCTTCTCACAGCTCCTCCACAGAAATCACATCTGAAAGGACCTTTATCAGTTCTGTCAAATCCTGCCACTCTTTGAAGAGCACACTGCTCATGTCCTACTTACATGTTAGACACCATCGCAATAAATTAGTTGTTTTCTTTTTAAATCCTTGGTCTTTTGAAGGCTTAGTGCTGGTTCCATCTTGGTGTCCTTTGCAACAAAACTCTTGATCTTATGATGCCCATTTACCATGTTTCTGGTTTAGACCATCATCACCTCCCAGTCTTCATCTCTTGTACTTTAGGAAAAGAGCTTGCATTCATCTGTTGCAATTAAACTCCTCATAATGTTAAAGGCTTTGTGATATATGAAATACATCACATTGAATTATTGATTGCAAGCAGCACTGTATTTATAAGAGTCATGCAAAGGGGGAGAAGGAGGGGAATTATCAGCTAACACACTTAATTCTTGATACTAATGGTTTTAAGGCAGATGTCCTATAAATGCATATACAAGTTATTTCTTATATTTCCTGATGTCAAGTCTGCTCTGCCCTTGTCTTCAATATGCACCTTGAAACCAAAAGAGTATATCCAAATAGCTTTGAACTCTGATAGTCCCACTAGTCATAAACTGACATGAACTTCTGTTGTCATTCAAATGTCCATTTTCTTAATAAGAAAAACATAATAATGAGCATCTCAGTCTTCATGAAAAGAGGGCACATGAGAAACATCTAGTGATGGTGCAAGTGAAAGCTTGTTAACATATCTTATTTGACTAAACACTTTATATTACAGCAGATTTTAGCCAGCATACATTTTGCCATGTATTTATTATTGTTCTCCATAAGCTCTAGCCAACACATCCATGTGATGCTAGCCAACAGATGCGTGGTGGTGTAGAATTACCTAAAAGTGGGATAGAGCTAATGTCAAAAGCAGAAAAATGAAACAATACAGATGAGAAAAGGAATGACAAGACAGCAATTCATATTTTCATGCCTGTCTCTCATTTCCTGACAAACTGATGGGGAAAGACAGGCAGACCTCTAGATCTTGTCAGCTCCCTGAGAATGGCAAACGCATACTATCTCAGGACTCCTTTCGACATGGTTGATACATTCCTTTGTGGTCAAAGGGGACTGTGAAAATAAGCAGTTCTGACCAGCTAAATTAGACTTCTAAAAGAAAGGTTTCTAGGAAAGCAAATGTATGAGACAACAGGAAGAGGAAGTTCAGAGGAAGGATGACAGAAGCATCACATGCTCCATGATGCCTGGGGTTTATCTCAAGTTGGTGAAGGAGGGCTATTCTCTCCTCAAAAATGCCTGGGCTTCTCCTGAAATCCAGGCAATGTTAATCCTGAGGTGTATCAAAACATTTCTGTACCTATTTGAGATAATGATTGAAATTGAGGCCACCCTATCCTATTCTGGGCCTTGTTGAAACAGAACTAAATTAGTGGGACAGCCCACTTCATTTCTCTGGCCCAGATTTGACCTTACTGTTGTCAACTTCATGGTTCACAACCTGAACAATTTATGAACAGTATTTTTATGAGAATATTTAGAATGCATACTCAAGTGATTACCAATTATTTTAATCCTTTTTAACATGATATTTTAAACACAGGTATACAACTATTCTAATGTCTGTGTTGAACTCTGATGCCAAAGACCTACGTTATCAAGTTCCCATCAGTTAAGAACTCATCAGAGATAAGTCTGTTTTGAGAATTTGATGCTTGTGTAGCATCAGAAAAATAAGAAGTTCTGATTTAGCAGAAAGACGAAGAATTGTCATGGGTTCTAAACATCACAATGCATTTAAGATGTAGAATATTTTAGTCTACCTAAATATTATCTCTAACTTTTGGAAGCATCCAGATTTCAGATCCTATTTGAAGCAGCTGTCTTATGATTTATCCAGCCTTTTGGATTAAATTTTCTCAAGCCTCATTTTGAATACACATAAGAAATTCTATCACTGATTGGTTTCCTTTTTTTTAAAGTTAAAGCAGTAACGCAGAGAGCTAAAGAACAAAACTCTCTGAGTAATTTCAGAATAAAATCTTAATCCTTAATTAAAAAGTTAGGATGCAATCTCATTTGTCTCCAAATGCACACATCTAATTAAATTTCTGTGTTTCAGAAAATTGGGCTTTGATTTGACCAAGTAGTATGAAATTGAGAACTGCCTTTTAAACCAAACATCAATGAAAATTATGTCTGGTTTGTATGCGTTGTGTTTTGTGGCCAAAATATATATATATATATATATATATATATATATACACACACCCATTTATAAATAAATGTCCTCACTTAATAAGTGTCCAGACTTATAGCTACAGTAAGCACATCCTCCCTTGAAATTTTATCTACCTCTGTCTTCTGTAGTGTTTTGCTTTACTATGATTGCTAAGACTGACTAGTCACATTAAAACTAGAAATTCAGGCCAGGTTTTCCAGATTCAAATTTGAAATTGTTATTCTTTGCTATTGACCTTCTTCTTGCAATTTATTATACATTTCCAGAAATCATGCTTTTTTTTTTTTTTTTCTTTAATTAACAAAATAATTAATATTAATAAACCAAACACTTTCAGTAAACAGTTCAGGAAAGCCACAGAAGATAAATATATTGAATTCTGAAACTACTAAATGAGGCAAATCAAGGGTAGATCCTGAGACTACTGCTAAGCCTTTTGGAGTCACTGCGTTTCAAGTTATTGATATTTCTTTAAATCAAACTTCCATGCTGTACCTCAGGCCCTTCTGTTCTTTCATATCATATTTGTTCATCTGAATTATTTTTGATTTCTACTCTACAAGAAAATTACTCTAGCCTCAAAATCACAGGTAGCACTCCTGATGCTATCAAGTTCTCTCAGCAGTTCTGAGTGGATGGGTACTATGATTTCATTTAAGAGATAAAAATGTTTTAGCCTGTTACTTGTACACAAAAATTTTAAAAACCTGAAGGATCTATTATGACACAAAAATATATTATCCACAGCTACCAATAAACTATTTGCATGATTATATACGAGCAAATGCGGAGTCCAAAGAGTTCAAAATGGATACCATGACAATCAAATTATTTCCATAGGAACTATTCCCTACAATCATTTTTCTTACTGATAGTTATACTTGACTAATGTATCAGAGAAACAAACAATGCCTATGGATTTCCCTGACAAAGGGAGACAGATTATGTAGAAAAGAGTGGATATGCAGATTTGGATGACTGAAAATGTACACTTGAAGTGCTGAATACAGTGACAAGAGTAATGATCCATCAGGCTCATGGTTTCATTTTTTGCTGAACAATTTGAGACAACAGCCAGAGGATGCTAGCGGTAATTGCAAGATACTTTCAGAGAGAATCCAATAGCAGAAAAGTCTATTATACAAGAAAAGGCCTTAACAGGTTAGTGAAAGTTAGCTATGGCATTTGGGAATCCAAATGGAATTTATGTCAGGAACAGAGCGATCAGTTCAAGCTCTCCAACTACTGGTCTTCATAAAGGCCCTCTGGAGCTGCAACAAACTACTTCTTATATCATTACAAGAGAATCACAGATATGAGAAAGGCCTGAGGAAGGTGTCAGGCAAAGAAACAAAACTTTTTTCATGACAGAAAGATCACCTGATTTAATTAAAGCTTTTACTATTCACTCAACAAAGATTTTCAGGTAATTTTGGTTTTAAGTATACACCCTTGCTAAATGCAACACAAAGTGCCTTTGGCTGTTGTCACTGCATCTCCTCCTGTGCTTCATTTTCCCCACAAACTCTATGCAGTAAAAAGAGAAAAAAAAGTTTTTTAATTAAAAAAATTTTAAAGGTTTTTTTTTCTCCTTCACAAAGAAATATTGTAGGAAGAGAAATGGGAGAATGAGAAAGTGGGAAGCATATACTGCCTTAGCATGTGTTTCCTTACCTCTCAAGGGTGCAGTTTGTCTGCTTTTATACTTCCAAGTAGATGCAGTGCCTTTATACTTCCTGAACATCTCCTATTACATCAGTGCCATGCTTAACACCAGAAGGATGACATGGACTCAAAATGTTCAGGTGCTGCTGTTCTGTTAAAAATATTGTGGCTCAGTAAGTATGTAATACACTGTTTTAAAGACTCCCTATATTCTTTAAACTTGCCATGAGAAATTACACACTGACATTTTAGTGAGCTACCATTTGTATTTGTAATGGTGCTCGTATGAAGCTTTAACACTGGGACTACTTTTTGTGGTTGCTATTCTCCATTCAAGCAATTCCTCCACTTAATATAATGTGTGATAAAAGTGTGAGCATCAAGTGACTTTTTATAGGACTTTGTAATTGTGGGAAATAAAGATACACTCTACATCCCATTGTGGCAGCAGTCTTCATGCAAAATAATTGAATGTATTTAGATTATCATGTGAGCTTAATACATGGTTGTTGAACTATTTCCTGGTTATTATGACATTTCTAGATGAGAATGTAGCTCTGTTTTATATAGCTTTAAAAAAAGAGGCACAATACATTAGTAAGTTACTTTTTTTAGCTTGAGCTTCAAAGTGCAGGAAATCATGAAATGCTTTGTGCACTGTGGGAACTTGTCCATTAATAAAAGAAGAATACGTAGTTAAAATTCAGTGTCTTTGGTACAGCATTGCTTTCTTCACCCTTAACTGTTAATTTTATGAGTAATATAACTATAACTATTTCTGGGTTGGTCAGAAGCAGAAAAGAAGATTAAGATGCTTGTATTTCCTAAATGTAAGGCAGACTTTCAATAAAGCATTGTGACTACCTCCTTGCAGTAATTGTAGTTGCTGCGTCAGTGTAGCTATGATGGTTTAAGTGCAGAAATGGTTGTGAAAAGAAACCACAACATTTTTTGTCTTATTTCCCTGGAAAACAGACACACTTTTATGTACCCATTCTTCAGATCCCAAAGAGAAGTAAAGTGCGTGTTCTAGAAATTCAATGCTGACTGGGAACAATCAATACAATTAATAACCAAGGTATGTGAGGAAAAAGGGTGGTGCTCTCTTTGGAGTGAAGAGGGATGGCAATGCCAATATACTTTCCTTTAGAAATAAAACAGGCTGAGTTATTTCTAAGATGAAGGTTACCCTCCCCTACAATTAGCTGCAACCATTGTGCTTAAGTATAATTATGCAGTGGAGCTAGCCACAACTTCTTTTGGTTACAAAAATGACATCCTCTATTGTAACTTCAATTTTCAGTTGCTTGCAGCTTAATAGAAAGAGTGAAGCTTAAGTTTCAGTTCATGGTCTTAGAAGGGGAAAATTCATCAGTAGTAAAGAGATTGTACATCAGTCCTCATAACACGAGTGTCAAGAACAAGCAGTGCATGATGTTTTGAAAAGATCATTGCACAGGTAGATGAAATTCCTTCTTTACAGATCACCAGAAGGAGATCAAAGCATCAATGAATCCAATTTTTGAAGCCTTCAGTGAGACCAAAGCAGTGGAAAGACCACAGCTGAAGTCTTTGGTAGTGTAACAATAAGAGTACAGCATTCTGCCCATATGCTCCTGGCCAGAATTATTATTTTTCAAATAGCCACAGTCAGTATCAGAAACTGAAAATACCCCTTCTGGAAGAAACAAGCCTTTGTGGGCAAAGTTTGGTTTTGCTTGTGTAACCACATACTCTGTGGTGCTTTTGCCAGAGTGGCCAGTATAAACATTTTCACTACACTGGTGAAAACTATAAACCTTTTCACTAAACTTTCACTGTACCTTTACATCTTAGGAGAAATTTGTAGCTTTGACCTGGCCTAGGATTCTGCTAAAACACAGCATTATACATACATTCATTTGTGAAATTGGGATTAAAATTAATAGAACACACTTGCAATGCCTACTGCTATTAAAAGGACTTGAAAGTTCTCTTATGTGCTATAATGAACTATATTTTTTTTTTTTTAAATAGCAACTAGAATTGTTCTTGTCTGAAAGTGACATAAAAATCTTTCCATTTTTCTACTTAAATATTTCCTGTAATGTTAACATTTCCTCAAACTGGAAGAGAAACCCCAGAAAACAGTAACAAGTCACCCTGTATTGCTGGAGCGTTTTGACAATCAAAACCTCAACAAGTAAACATTTTTAGCCTTTGTCTTCTCAATTAGTAAAATGTACAAACGAGATCACAATGCTGAATAACTGTCACAGCTCTGTAATGAAGCAGCCTACATTCACCTGGCCTAAAGTCTACCAGCAGTCCAGGTCTAATGTCTGTTGGCAGGTACAGACTTTTAGGATTTCAATGGCATTCAGACTGATTAATTCTCGTCTCTAAATCCAAATTTATCTAGCCATCCAAACCAAGTTTTAATGCTCCACTGAAGCAATATGTGGACCCAAAATTCTAATGAATTCTCTAGCTGCATGTTAAAGACAGAAACACCTTGATACATCAATAGCTTTCTGGACTAAACAATAAAATAAATTGGGAGAGAAATCCCTGTTAGTTTCCCATGAATTATTTAAGCAGGACTCACACTAGTGTAGAATGTCAGCAGGGGGATATGAGGGTAGTGCATTCTCACAGTCCTGCTCTCTGCCATCTGCCAAGAGCACTTCTGTTGGAGCTAGGAGCAGACTGACAGGGTGAGGCTAGCTAGGGCAGTCAGTAAGACATAGCCAAAGCTTGCAATTCAAACACATCCAAGTAATACTAATAACTTGGGTGAACAGGAGTGCATTCCTGCTATTCTTCTGAACAGCCAGGAAAAAAGGACAACGAACCCTAGTTTGCCAGTTGCAGTCACATGGCCGTATGAAATTGAATACCCCACACACAGCATGATGAGAGAAAACATTTGTAAAAGCAAGGAACTTAAAGAATTATATTTCCAGGTAGATTTCTTCTTAAAACCAAACCAAGAGAAATCTCCAGTTCTGTACTAAGTACTGGGGGTCCAGCAGAATGTCTTGTCACCTTCTGTATCGCTAAGGTGCAGCCATAGCTCTGTGATAAAACCAGCAGATTGAGAACAAAGATTCAGTAATGTCTGTAACACAAGACAGATCCTTTTTCTTTTACTTTTTATTTTTTTTCCCTTGTGATACACACAACCCCTGCTTTGTAAATGCCAAAAATGTGCAAATTGGTCTCTTTCTAATCTCTCAAACTTCACCACAGTTTCTTTCTAGCTCCACATGTAAGATTATCCCTTGAAATATGCCTGGCCACAAAACAACTGTGTTCTGTTCTGCTAATGCCAGAATCTGAGCCTGCTAATGAGAATAGGAAGGTTGCAAAGCTATGAAGGTTAGTGAGATTGTTGGTTTATGTCAGACATGTGACCTGGTAATGACTGACTGACAGGCTCTCTGGAGGGGAATGCATAACACAAGCAAGAACCTGCCCCTGAGACTGAAACTTGATAGCTGGTAAAAGACTTGTTAAGATTCATATCAGAATCAAAAATATCACTGCAATTGCTTCCATGACAACAAAATACAATGTCATAATGCATATTATGATTTCATGACAGGAGGAAGCCTGTTTATCCAGGCAGCCCCTTCAGCAATGAACTGGATTGGAGAAGAAGAGTTAATTTTGGTAACTGGTATACTAGTATACTACGAGCAGCTTAAAAAAAAAAAATGAGATTTTTCTTTACTATAAAGACAGAAAAAAATGGTTTATTAGGTCTACTTTATTCCCATCTCAAACAACAGCCACTATCTACAACTTGCTTCTGCAAGTTGTAAATACAAAATAGAATGCCATGATTTTTCTTAGGAATGTCCAAATCCAAACAGCTTTTATTGGGACACATTTAGAAACACAGAACTCGAACACCAAGCATAAATGATATCAGAGAATCCTGTTTGTAAACATGCAAAGCTCCAAAAAGCTAGGTTCCTCCCTTCCATCAGTTTTTGGACAGTGGGGTATATTAATCTTAGAAATATCCTCTCTTCCCATGCAAGTTTTGGCAGTATGTAAGGTTGATAAATCCTTGATGCTTCCATCTCCCCTTTTCTTTCTATTTTTGCTGAGAAGCATATCCTGTTATCTATATTCCAGCATGACACCAACCCTCTGGTTTTGTATCATACAGTTGGTGTTAAATTCTAGGCCATTCACCCATACAGTACACTGCTTTCCTGTCCTGGATACATTCCATATATCAATAAACAAGCATCTCATTTTCTCTGACTTTGCCTCTCTAGACTGGATAGTTATGACCTCTGTACTGAAGATCCTGCTTATATATATATAACTTGTATAGATCACATCAGCACTATACATAAGCATTCTTAAACTCCTATGATAATAATTGATGCTTGAGAACGTCTTCTTGGTAACCCACATTTTCAGACAGCCTGTAGAGATGGAAAGAAATCTCATCTCCTGTGTACTGATGGAGACGATGAGGGAGAGCGACAACCTACACAAAGACTGACTCAACTGAAGTATCTGAGTAATACTCTACAGTCCTATGCAAGTATACACAACACAATTTTACCATCAAACTTAATGGAAATACAATGAGGCTGGCAGCTAATGACTTGAAATGTTCCATATACCATTCACTTTTCTGCACCTGCCTGGTACAATACTTAGTGGTCTACTTCAATGACATCTTCATGCTGTTTTTAAGCAGCAGTCTCAGCTGCATGAGTGGGTGGTTATAATGACTGCTAATGCTGGTATCCAAGCATGTCAGCAGTGACAGCCATGAATGTTGTTCCTGCTTAAAACCAGTTTAGCTGCCCCTTATGCCCTCCAATTATTAACCTAATCTTACAGTAACAAAAGCAAAATAAGTAATGAGCAAAAATATGGCAAAAATGGAACTCCTCATTCCTGGCCAGAATGACATTTTTTTTTTGTTTGTTTGTGCCTCATCCTGGATGTGAGCAAAAGTACTGACAGAAATAAACATCTGAGTGACTGTGCATCAATGATACTGGGACAATGCCAGTCACCCCAGTTTTATTTTAAGTGGCTTTCCAACATCAGGAGCGTTACAGATTCTTTGTGAAAGAAACATAGAAAGCCTTAAGTCTTCTATTTTTCATATTTAGTTTAAGGATTTGACTTCAATCAGCTTTCTCTACTTCCTTTTTAGAACTATCTTTGGCTGAGTGGCTAAGACTGCCAGTGAATACATAACAGTCGTTAAGCAATAATTTCCCCCTAGGAGAAAATTACTTTTTGCATAGAATAAAAAGGAATTAAATTATTGGAGGCTTGAGAAATAAATTTTTCTCTCCACAATGAATCTATTTCGTTAATTTATTATTTTTAGTGCAGAGAAATGCTTTTTTTCCAAATTATGTGTGTAATATAATAAAGACTGCATGCATAATTTTTAACCTTTCTGAAATAACCATGTAAAAACTATAAAAGCAGTCACAAGAACAATGTTCATATTATACATGGCCTAATTACATGCTGAGAACATTTGTTCTGACTTTTTTTTTTTTTACAGCCAGAAATTCACCTTTTGTTTTCAGAAGCCATTGAAATAGCACAGCACACTTTCCAGAATAATGCTGCTGTCATAATAGGAATATGCAAATCATTATTATTTAAGATGAACTTTATCTTTTTCTCAAAGAGAGTTTTATCAAATGTGAGTCACATAGAAAGAGGTCCTATTAGAAAAGGAGAAATATTATTCCATCCTTTGATATGCAACTCTCAAAATAATGCTACTGGATCAGACAACAATTACCGTACTTGTATCCAGAAGTAGTTTATTTCTTCTAGTCCTATACTCACCTACAGTTGCTTTCACATTTGCCAAGGGAAAATGTTAAAATATTAATAATCCAGTAACCTCTTCCATGACAGTGAGTCACTGGTTTGAACTTTCATTTTGGTCATACATACACTGAGAGCTAAACTTTAATGCAAGCACAGAAATAGAAGTAGACATATTAAAACCATTGTAATATTAAGTGTTAATGTTTCCTACTACCATGAAATAACTAGTAGCACCAGTCACAACAGACACCTCAGCAGCAGAGAGAAAAAAGCACATGCGTTCATACAGGTGTACTGCTACCTTGTTGTGTTCCATTTGTGAAAGAGAAACTAATGACTGAGAAAATCCTGCCTTGAATACAGAAAAACATCAGTCCTAGTGCAGTTTTTTGGTATTTGCATGCATGAGTTCCTTTTCCTTTCATATAGCTGAAGAAATACTTGCCAGGGACATCACTACAATTGTATATGCTATTTGTTGCATGAAAGTAACTCATGTCAGCTGGATAGGATAGGACAGCCACCTCAGTGCTGAAACTGCCCATACTACAGAAGATCTAGATAAACCCCCATGAAGTAGGACAAAAAAACCCCACACTATTTTAAAGGCCTTACATAGTTGTGTTTTATCATCCCTGACTCCAGATTGTAAACAAGAGCTCAAGGCAGATCTTCAAGGGAGTTTAAGGAAGACAAAACTAATCGTTTTCTGTATTCTGAATTTGAGGGCTTAAACTCCACTCTCTGGGCTCCATTTCAATTTTTCAATTGCATAGGTTACCATTTAGTTCCTGGGTAATTAAAACAAACCAAACCCAACCCAAATTTTAAGATGAAAAGAAAAGTAAAAACCACAGTAATTAAAATGCATCGAGAGTCAGTGTGACTCATTTGCAAAGATCTAATGAAAACCAGCAGTTACAATACTAAACATTACATCATATTAATATTACTTTCTAAGGACTTTCCTGTCAATGTTGCACAAAGTAATTTCCACATCTAAAACATTATTTAAAAAATAAAAGGACGCTTGTTTTAGAAAATACTTAAAGAGCATTCGAAAAACCCCAAAATTGTAGAAGAGCTATAATTCACAGGAAATTGCAATGCAGTTTGCATTACTGGAGGTTTCACTGCATCCTTTCACACTAGAGGGCGCTATAATTTTGAGCAGAGTACTCTAATTAGATTGGCTTACAACCAATCTTCAAACTGGCAAAAAGATACTTAACAATGCGCCGTCCATGGAAACTGTTCATCAGTTTAAGGGCATTTAAGCATATCAACCCATTTCTTGCATTAAAATGATGCATAACACATCTAATTAAGACTTGATTTGTCTTTCCTTATTAATATATATTTTGGGTTTGTGCAGGGCTCACAGATTTTCTTTTCTTATTGTTTTGGGTTTTTTTTGTTTGTATTTCCCCCCCACACACACACCTGAAAATGGAATCAGTATTGCCATTTTATATAATTAAACTTGACTGCACCATGGTCACAGGTATAAAAATACTGAAGGTCAGGTTATTATAAGCTCAGTGCCCTCAAATCGATTAACAGATATATATATATTCGTATTTTTAAGCATGGACACGCAAAAACGTGACAACGGCAAAATATTATTAATGCAACAAGAATCTGTCAGCTACTTAAAGATGAGCTCTGGAAATTTTTCTCTTCATTGTTTTTTGTTAAATTTACTACAATACACTAAAGCTGAGTAAAATGCCCTATATACAAGTTCCAAGGAACATTTGCTCAAATATAAACTCCAAATTTGCTCTGCTGTCTTTTTTTTCAAAACCATTTCTATTTCTTTCACATAGAAGTAGTGTCTTCCCCCTCACCCCCAACCCCCCCTCCCAATACAAGAATCTTATTATACGGAAAACACTCATGAAAATTACCCAAAATATGTTTTGATTTAAAGGTTTGAGTATGAACAGATAAAGAGCCACCTTGATACTGACAGCCAATCGCTCCACTTCATAATCGCCCACTCAGTGCAAAATATAGCAGACATAGGGAGACAGCAAGTGACAAGTACGGAATATTGAAAGGAGCAATTTGACTGAACTTAATTTTGAAATTGATTGAAATTAATTTGCATATGAAATATGTTTTGCAATTTATTTGGTTCAGATTCTTTGCAGGCTTCAGTTTTCGTCTTATACAGCTGAAGCTGTTGATGACTTAATGGAGCAAAGTGGGAGCCAGGGCAAAGGTCCTGACAGGATGTACCACAGCAGCCTGGCCCTACATACTTGCTGCTGACAGTTCATTCCAACACTCCCATTACCTCATGGTGACAACTGTTCTGCTAGTGAGCTCCTCCTCCAACTTGTGGAAGAGTTGAAAGAGTCACAAAGCTGAGAAATGCTCAGCTGCAAAAACCCAGAAGATTTCCTGTCAGGCAAGACCCCTGTAGCCCTCAGATCTTTTGACAGCTTAAATAGAGTAAGAATCATCTTAAATGTGAAGAAGCAATAAAATACAATCACCATTTTTTCTGTCCTACTCATCTTAACCACCATTGCTTTCTCCAACACAAGTGACAATCTAACCCAAACCAGTAAAGAAATAGAGCTTGGGTAGGAAGGGCAAGTGCATTCAGTCTGTGCTTTTGTACTGGGCTATGTTCCCTGCGTATTAATCTTAGATTTACATCAGCATCGTGAAAAGGTCACAATATAGCACGACCTGAAAAGAAATTTTATTACCATTTCTAAAGGAAGTCTAACCTAGGCTAACTAGCTAATGCCTGTCTTTAAAATTCTACTATTCCATTCACTCATTTGCAAATTACTTATTAATTTAGCTGATTATTTCCTGTGGCTAATCTTACAGACCTAAGTCTGCTTCTGTCTTCATCCATCAAAGAAGAATTTAAACATCTCTAATGTAATTCAGAAGTTCAGAGTTGCTTTCATATATCCCTGTATCTTTTTCTGCCGAGTCCATGTCCTGCATGTAAATGAACAATGATACAAAGAACTAATATTTTCTTGTATAATTTAAATTGTAAAACTGAAGACTTGGAAAAGAAAAAGAGAAGGTAGTGCTATTTAACTGTTTTCTTAGGAAATAGCAGCTATCTGCTGTAAGTAGAATATTCTTCATATTAAATCTCTTGCCATTTTCCTGGGGGCAGTTCTGGGTCCACAATATTTCCTCTGTGCTTCTCTGACATGGACAAATACACAAATGCTAAGCTGCACATATTCCAATAGAAAGTTATCTTAATTCAAGATTTCTTAAATTGAGAATTGCTTTTCTCTAAGCATGAGAAATCCTAAATGCTATAAAGAGCTGTACTATACCACCAGACATGAACTTCCTTGAACTAAATTAAACCCACTTCAAGATTCATTTAAGAGCTAAATTCTGTAAATCGCACAATTTCAATATCAATGAATTGGTTTTCTCTCTCACAGTAAAGACAGCCAAAGAAGAAATATAGCATAAACTCATTTATCTTTGTAAAAATTATGATAATAAATTCATCTTGGCAGATAGGATGACTTCTTCCAGAGGCTCAATGTCCCTTCTTGCTTGCCCAGATACAGAAATTTTCACTCCGCATATTTTGGCAATTGGGAGAATTAGAATTTTTACAGTCATTTTAAGGTGCTCAAAGGCAAAAGGTGAGTAGCAAAACAAAAACAGTTTATTCAGGACATAACAGAATTTATACCAGCCAGGAAGTATCATGTAGGCTCATGTGAATTTGGCTTATTGAATCCCTAGGATTCATATAACTTCTACTAGAACAACAACTTTTTTTTTTATTATTCCCCCTGTTATGTTTTAGCTCATGTTCATTAACTTAGTGATAGGCTCAAAGCAAACCAGCATTTAGGTGCTCAGTTGTTATGTAGGTTGTATGTAAATATCCCAGTAATTCCATAATCCTGTCGCCAGATATTTCAATGGTTTTCCAGTCTTCAATAAAGTCAACCAAATCAAATGAATGGAATTTTGGAGGTAAACATCTTTTCTAGTCAGAGGACACAAGTCTATTACCAAATGAGGAGCCTTCTTAATAGACAAAGAACTCAACAAAATCCTTGAACTCAAAACCTTGGCAATACAGAAGACTGGTGAAGAAACACTTCAAATACTTCAGCAAACTTCATCACATCTGGCAAATCAGAATAAGGATCGTGTAGCAAAAGTAGTCTCAGCAGACCACAAGTGTAATAGCTGCATTAATTTACCACATCTCACTGGAAACTCTCCAGCAATATCTAAGCCTTCTTTTCATTAAAGCTCTAAAAGCTAGATTTTAGCATGCAGTACTGATACAGTGGTTGTTCTGCTGAGTTAGAGCACCACTGGGAGACCATGCTGAGGCTGAAGCACGGAGGACATCAGGAAAAGAAGGTGGAATATCCTCTTCATACACTAGGACTATCTTCTATTAACTCTTATTCATATTTCATTTTATCAAGCAAACAATTTTTAGACTAAATAGTTACTCTGACATCTGCAAAATGCAATGTATGAACACTTTAAAAAAGTAATTTCTGACCACCTAATCCACTTTCCCTAATCCACTTAGAGTTGTAGTAGGGCAAGAATTTGATCAATTTGCAGTGACTTGAAGAGGTAGACGGTTCTATCTACTATGCCTCTGCACTCTAACATGACAAAATGATGAGGCTAGATGGCATGAGAATGAGATAACCCTCAGAACAAGTGTAGCAAAAGTTTTCAGTGGAATAGTTTTCCATGAAAACTTCATTATTATACCAAGTTGGGTTTTTTTTTCTGGATTATAGGGCTGATGACTAAAACTGTCAAAACAAAAAGAAATAAAATCCCTTTACTACATTACATTAAATCAATTTGGCTTAGTTATCATGGTACCCCAAAAGTTCAGAATTCTCCAGCCTTGAAAATATGTCCTTTTATCTTAATTTTCAAACAATTAACTTTCCTAAAGGTTTGACCTGTCAAACTGCCATGGTAAAATTGCAACTGCCAATTTCTAGAGTCAGCTTAGAAGCAATAATCTCAATTATGAACTGAGAAAACTTTAACTGGTTGTTCTGCTACCTACCACCTTTATGCTAAAAGATAACCAGTAAACGTGGGCCAAACACACAGTTTTCAGTGACAACTGAAGAATTGTTAACCTTTCTGCACGTGCACTTCAATGTATTTTGGTTTCTGGCTTGCACATAAATAGCTCAAACTAACATTCTTATTTTGCTTCTTGAATGTGTGTCAAGCAGCATTGGAAAGCAGAACAATTTTCCATTTGGCACTGACCAACTACATGTAAAGAGGATGATATGTATGAAAATAACAATGAATGCCAAAATTAGATAAGCAGGGTATTTCTGGCAAGCACTCAGTTCTCCAACCTCAATGCTATTTTCTAAGAAACCCTATCAAAAAGTATTCATCATTTGATAGGGAAGAAATTGCCAGGAGTAGTGAACAGAAAAATAAGAAACCAGGCACAGAAGCAGACAAAGATAGATGAGTTGGAAAATAGGCAGATGAAGCAAACAAAAAACCAGCAAAACTGGTCACAACTGTCTGGAAATCCATTCCAGTCAATAATCAATGGTTCCCAGATCCCTGCATCCCTGGGCATCCATATTGGGTAGGTCATGGGAGGGAGAAACCTGCTAAGCATTATGTTATGCAGATATACTTCAACAGTCAGCACTTTGTTTTTAAATAATAGTGGCTTGTAGTAGTTGTTTGGTTTTCTTTAAAGGGAAAGAAACATTTCTAGATTTCTTTGTACTAAATTACAATTTAACACATGTGTACTGCAACAACAAACACTACCTGAACATCAGAAATGTGCGTTGTGGCTTTTATTTTTAAATGTCAACAAGGTCTTGTCTGAGCTTAAGATTGAAATCAAGTATCATCTAAGTTTTCAAGTGTTGAAATAACACAGCAATATCTGAAATTTAAATAGGTTTTAAAACTGATATTACTGTGCTAATACTACTGCCTTTGTCATACATCTTACAGACTCCAAAATATTATAGAGAAGTCAGGAGTATTCATCACAGATGACTCAACTTCTCTTTGACCACTCCTGTGGCATATTAACCAACCCTTGCACAGCACAAATCCTTGACAAATGAAAAAGCTAAACACCAGATTTTTTAATTTATTTTTTTACAGTAGTATTTTTCTTCTGAGGAGCTAGAATACAGAATTCTTTACATTATCCATTGTTTTTTAGAAAGATTTTTATGATGTATCTTCTTACCTTTGATGTTCAGTCTTCTGTAGGGGCTAATCTGTGGATGAGCTTTTACAAGCCCCCTACTATGAAAGTCAAATCAAGTGCCCTTATGAATATGCATGAGCAAAACAACTAATACAGTCATTTACTGTGGTTACTTACTGTGCTGGGTGGCCCTGGAAGCCAGTCCAAATGGTTTTGATTTTGTGATTGAGCTTCTTAATGGTAGTAATTATCTGTTGCAGCCATGCAGTACCAGACATGATGGGTGATGGAGATATGATATATATATTTTTTAAAAAGAAAAACCCACCCCAAACCAGCAACTCTGAAGATGTTAATGCTCACACTTTAGTTCCTACAGGGCAATTAGCCCCTAGTAATGATGTTTATATTTATATGCAAATGCATAAAAAAAGAATCTTAACAGATACTTCATACTTATGCTCCTGGGATATCTGACTATCCCATCTGTCTGCAGAAAATATTTTCCATTAGCTGTGTGTGTGTGCTGATTTGGCAATAAAGCTACTTAATCTCTGGTAATTTCTTTTTGATTTTGTGTTTTTCCATTTCCTTCAGCTCTGTCACAAAAATCTCTACTTAATAATATGTGAGTTGCCTAATGCATCAGCAGGGAGTTTAGGGGAGCTCTCAACAAGCAAACGAGTCATGCATTTTGGGTTGAGTTTTATTCACCGGGTTTTTTCCTCATTTACTATGGCCAGCAGTGTATAATGCAATGCCTTTTTAAACAAGGTAACAGTTATTTTTTCATTGAGAGGTGCTCTTCCAAGACCAACCTTCTGTAATGTAAACCCATTATATCACAGCAAGTATTTAATATAGCTTTGCACTAGCCAGTCTTCTGAGTCTCCAAGAAAACAAGGGAACACACCCTTATGAAATACTGATCTTACTGGTTTACATTGCAATTATTAAAGATACTAAAAATCATAGAGTTGGATATGCACAAGCCAGTGAGAAAAGTCTTCAGAAATTCAAAA
This sequence comes from Melanerpes formicivorus, assembly GCF_026170545.1. Taxonomy (NCBI): domain Eukaryota; kingdom Metazoa; phylum Chordata; class Aves; order Piciformes; family Picidae; genus Melanerpes; species Melanerpes formicivorus. Next base: position 43,967,581 of record NW_027142354.1, on the reverse strand, counting down.
TATGAACCAAGAGATAGTTAAACATAAAAAGATGATAGATAAATGTTTTGAAAACTTCTGGTGAGACTTATTCAAGCTAATAATCACAGGAACATAATCTAAAGTATTCTGGGAATACTAATATGTAAAATAATTGACTAGCTAAGGGTTTTTTGGGGAGGGATCTGCCATTTTTAGTACATGTCCCATATAACACAGGTTCACAATTTGTTTGTGCTATTAAATCAACATTAGTTCATTGGCCACAATAACCCCATGCAGTGCTACAGGCTGGGGTCACAGTGGCTGGAAAGAGGCCAGGCAGAAAGGGACCTGGGAGTACTGGTTGATAGTAGGCTGAACATGAGCCAGAAGTGTGCCCAGGTGGACAAGAAGGCCAGTGGCATCCTGGCCTGTACCAGGAACAGTGTGGCCAGCAGGAGCAGGGAGGTCATTCTGCCCCTGTACTCAGTACTGGTTAGGCCATAGTTTAGGAAAGATGTTGACTTGCTGGAACATGTCCAGAGAAGGGCAACAAAGCTGGAGAGGGTTTTGGAGCACAAGCCTTATGAGGAGAGGCTGAGGGAGCTGGGGTTGCTTAGCCTGGAGAGGAGGAGGAGGCTCAAGGGAGACCTTGTTGCTCTTTACAGCTGCCTTAGGGGAGGTTGTGGACAGGTGGGGGCTAGTCTCTTCTCCCAGGCAACCAGTACCAGAACAAGAGGACACAGTCTCAAGATGCACCAGAGGAGGTTTAGGCTGGATGTTAGGAAGAAATTCTTCATAAAGAGAGTGATTGCCCATTGGAATGGGCTGCCTGGGGAGGTGGTGGAGTCACCATCACTGGAAGTGTTTATGAAGAGACTTGATGGCGTGCTTGGTGCCATGGTTTAGTTAATTAGATGGTATTGGATGATGGGTTGGACATGATGATCTCAAAGGTCTCTTCCAAAATGGTTTATTCTATTCTATTTTATTACATTCATTACTTTCTGTGTGTGCCAGCCTAGCAGACATCTTTGAAGCACACAAAGCTAAGTCTGAGCTTCTCTCCATAGAAACCTAGAATGGTTAGGGTTAGAAAGGGCCTCCAAAGATCATCTCGTTCAACCTCCTGCAATCAACAGGGACATCCTTCACTAGACCATGTTGCATAGAACCTTGTCAGGCCTGATCTTGAATATCTCCAGGGCTGGGGCTTCAACTACTTCCCTGTTCTGCTACTGTCATGGTAAAGAACTTGTTCCTAACATCCAATCTAAATCTTCTCTAATTTCAAACCACTGCCCCTCATCCTATGACTGCAGGTCTTTGTAAACAGCCCCTCTGAAGCCTTCTTGTAGTCCCCTTCAGGTAGTAGGCCACTATTAGGTCTCCCCAGAGCTGCCTTGTCTCCAGGCTGAACCACCCCAGCTCCCTCAGCCCATCCTAGTGCTCCAGTCTCCCAGTCACCTTCATGGCCCTCCTCTGGACCCACTCTACCAGGTTCATGTCCTGTGTTGAGGGCTCCAAAGTTGGACACAGTATGTCAAGTGAGGTCTTAGCAGAGCAGAGCGGCAGAATCACCTCTTTCGATGTGCTGGCCAGGCAGCTTTTGATGCAGCCCCGGATGCCACTGTTGTCCTGGGCTGCAAGCATACACTGTTGGAAATGCACACTTCCTGTACTAGCCACCACCAACTGTACTTTCTTACTCACAATGCAGTGTGATCCACACACTCATTGTTGAGCTGGTTTTCTTTTGTATTCATTCATATTTTAAGGAAATATTAACAACCAGCTGCCAGTATTCCTAAATAATAACAACATCGATAATGATATTAGAGAAGTGGATGCCTCAGCTATGACTTTGTTACACTGCAATGTAACTGTCTTGTTTTTCTGTTATGAATTCTCTCTATATATGTCTACTGATGATTTGTTTCTATTTATTATCCAGACTTCAGGAGCTTAGGAAAAGTACTTGTCTTGCAGGTCCCTCATCCAATATCAGAACAATCAGAATGCATGACTAATTCTCATTAAGCTCAATGGCTTAGGCTGCAATTCTCCCACCTGTTCACAAGTTTAAGACTGAGATCTTTATTAACTCTTCCAGCACAATAAACATGAGCAGTTATCTGTTTTTTAGTTACTGAATTGTAATGTCAGACTGTTCAAATGCCATCAATTCTGTCTCTCTTTCCCTCCCCACTCCCCATTGTTCTCCTTGCATATTAGAAGAAGAAAAAAAAATTATTCAAGCAGAAAAATCTTGCATATGGATGTGTCCTCTGATAATGCTTTTATTCATAGAGGCTATGGTCTAATTTTCATGATCAGACTTCTCAAAGTCACTCAAGATACAGCTGTGACAAGTATGTCAGGGTCCAATGATTCTAATTAGAGAAGGTAAAGCACATTGCATTTCCTGACAATACCACATTACAGCAAAATGGTTGTGAAAGGGTTTATCTTTAAAGCGGGCAGTGGTAACCACAATCCTCTTATTCAGTGACATAAAGCAATAGATAGCACAAAATATCCATAAAACACAATCTTTTTCTTGTTGTTGTATAGATGTTCGATTCACCCCCAGCACAGCTTCCAGGACAAGATGTAAGCAGGCAAAGATGCTTATTACATGATATAGCAAGATTATGTAGTCTATCAGAAGGTACATGTGCCACATCTTAATTGGTTATTTTCTACTGGCATGCATGTAATTAAGGCATACAATAGGCTAAAATAACAAAACCATATTTTAACACATCTAACCAAATTCTGCCTAATTTCTTCTCCTCAGTCACAAGATGTTGACATTCTTTTCTGAGTCAAAGACTAAACATAATCTTCTCTAACTCGAGCAATGACAAATCTTCCCCAAAGCCTTCCATAACTATTCAAAAACATCCTTCCCCTACATTTTCTCCTACCACTGTTCCACACAGCAGAACAATTATTTCCATGTATTTTCACTCTTAAAAAAGAAGTGGCAAATGGTGACACATTTTCAGCAACAATTACGATAATAGTTTCCAGTATTGTTTGCAATTCTATATCAAACTTTACCTTTTTTAAGATAAAAGACCAAATATCATTTAATACTGATGAAATGTTAATTGATATAGTAGAGACTGCGTATGTGTCTAAAACTGGGAAGGATAATTAAAATAGGGTTATATTTCATAATTAGAGTGGAAGGATTAAGGAAACATAGTAAGTAGCAAATACTGTCTATACAATCATGCTCAGCATTCAGTTTCTTTGCAGTACCACTTGCATGCACAGGATAATACTCAAACGACAGGCTTGTTTAAAGATGCATCAACTTTAAGTTACAGAGCTCAGTTTACACTGCAACAAGTCATATGAATATCAGATTCTTCTGAAGTGGGGGTGGCAGGCAGAAAAGCAATCCATTCTGAGCCAGTGAAACATCTTAAAAAGGGAGAGATTCTTGCCACTTGGGTGCCAGGATGAAATATACCAAGTCCTGGATCAATTCTCAGATATAAAGAGTACAGCATTGTCATATAAACCCCATCCTTAAGGGACCACAGTCCCTGGGTTATTTAACCCATCAGGTTTTCATTTATTGATTTTAATTTTCTCTAAAACAGTGTACTGATCTCACACTGATCCTTCAAAGCAAGTATCATGCAACTGCTTTATATTTTGTTAAGAACCCAAGAGACACTTCCTTAGGCATGTTATTAAAAGGACTAATGGAAAATATGAGCAACAAAGAAGATATGGTCAAGCCATGACAATAAGCCATGACAATTCTGTGATAACAGAAGCATCAAGAACAAAAAATTTTCAGTGAGGATTTTGTTGGGTCAGAAGATGCACTGGGAACATGAACTCAAAATTCCCAGGAATCAACAGAGTTTTAATGGATACTGGCCCACAAGGGGAGAAAATCTTGCTTTTTTATTTATTCAAGGACTAAAAGTTGCCTGCTGAACACTAGGAAGAGTTTGCTAGTGGTATGAGGCACTGAAGAACAAAACCCTGAAAAATGGAAACTAAGGTAAGTGCAAGGAATAAAGCTGTTCAGTGGAGGGGACTCTACTTCATTACAGAACCATTTAGACAGATGTGCTGATTTCCCCTCTCTGGATAATGCATGAAATCAATAATGTTGCCATCTGGGGAATAATTTTCCTCATTATTTCATGAGCACTACTCTTCACCAAGTAACTCTCCATATATGCTAAAGCCACACTAGCTGGAAACATAACTTTACATTTCCCAAACAGTTATCTAAATATATAGTGCAACTTCTTTGTCCTAAATCTCTCTTATCTAATGAAAGACAAGTGAAGCTTCTTTCAAAATGATTCTGAATGTCACATGTTACTGAAGGTTTAGCACAGCTTTAAAAGGTTATAGTGCTTCACTCTGGTTACAGAAATTTTACTGAATTCACTGGTATGATTGCTACTTTGCTTATATTTAACTTAGAAGTAGATCAAATTTTTTAATTAGATCAGTGTATGAGTATCTGCTTAAGCAGGTAGGCATATTATGAACTTAGTTCTCTATCGCAAAGAAGGCAAAAAAATTGTTACTCTCTGGAGCTTTTAGTTGCTGAAATTTCCATACAAGCCCTTACTTTATGCAAGCCCAATAGAGTTAGAAATAAGGAGAGAAAAATATATATATGACTAAGATTTACAAATTGGATCCTAAAAAAACAAACAACAAACCCAGAAAATTCCTGTGTCAAATGGCACAAATGAACACAGTCTCAAGCTGTGACTCGAGGTGAGGAGAAAGTTCTTCACCAAGCGAGTTGTTCATCATCGGAATGTGCTGCCCAGGGAGGTGGTGGAGTCACCGTCCCTGGAGGCGTTCAAGAGGAGATTGGACGTGGCACTTGGTGCCATGGTCTAGTCATGGGGTCTGTGTTTATAGGTTGGACTCGATGATCCTCGAGGTCTCTTCCAACCTTAGTTATACTATGATACTGTGATCTTAAATTCTTGAAAGTTCACCAACCATTTATCCTCTATTTCCAGTGGTCTTGTACATAATTTGCTTACACATTTGTAAAAAGAAGTGAATGACATAACCTTTTTTTTCTTCTTTTTAAAAATCTTATTCTACTATTCACTGCTTGCTTTAAGCAAGATGCTGAGAGCTGAAGGTGGTGTTCTGATTGACAGGGATCAGAAATGAAACCTTTTCATTAATGTGAAGCAAATATATTGTCAAATTTGAGGTAAGAGCTTACCTGAAGATTATCCAGATCTTCAGTATCTGTTTTGGGGATGATTTTGTTTAATCTTTTTATTTGGAATAACATACCATTTAGCAGAAATTGTTACATTACACCTGAACCAAAATCAAGAGCACTTTCAGGTAACTTTCCTATGTATGATGAATATATAATAAGTGTTAGTAAATAAGAGTTACTCATTGTGTACCTGATGTACAGGTTCTGGAGATGCTAACTGTTCATTTCCTTGTCTAAAGTGCTCAGATGTTCATGAGGTGACAGGTGAGGAAATGCCCTTACTTGTAGGCAGCAACATTAATTGTTTAAAAACGCTTTCTGATAAAGTGAAGCTTCCACCTTTAGAAGTTGGCTTTATTTCAATTTCTCTTCTGCATGAAATGAAGGGAAAACATCACAAATCTATAATCAAGGATATTAGAGTCCAGAAGGAATGAATAACACTGGCCAAACTCATAATCATATCTGTAGAGCTGCTATTCTTTTCATTGAGAAATGAAAAACCCACACAGCTTCATCACTTAAACTATCCACATATGCAGTCAGGACAGCTCTCCTCCCAGCACAAAACACTCAGAAACCTCAGACTTGAGATGAAAACCCACATCTTCCAGCTTCATAGTCAATAACTACTCCCTGGGTCACAGCATTTCCCAAATATATTGCTCAGATCTTCCTCCCTACTTACCCTTCAAGGGAAGGAAAAAAAGCTGGCTGTCTTTGCATTCACATAGTGCTTTTTCATATGTAGACCTCAAAGCACTTTAGAAGGGTGGTTAAGCTTTATTAGCTGGATTTTACACTTGGTCTAGCTAAATAAAGATATTTTAGGCACTTAGCACACAGCAATGTAGCCTGCTGGATTATACATGTGTTATGTATCTCAGACTTCAAAGTCTAGTCCCCAGCTTGGTATCATACTTCCTACACAAACTCTTGTAACTTAATATTGCTTCCTGTCATTTACCTTGAAAATGGACTCATCCATGTTTCTTCCAGGGAAACAGAAGAAATTGGTAAGTGGGATTTGATGGTTTTACATATTTGGGGGGGAAAAAAAAGAAAAGGAGATTGACACAACAATAGTGGCACTATTTTCCTCACTGTGATTTCTGCACTTCAGATTCACTGAGAAAATGGTTTAGGACCTAATTAAAAATTATTATGCTCTCTTCCATAAATCAATATTAAAAACTGGATATACTTCAAGTCTTGCAATATGTGATGTGATCCAATAATTCATGAGATAAATAGATATAAACCCTTCTGTCTGACCCTGCCTCATAGGTCCCTCCAAAAACCAAAATTACACAGAGTAAAATTTATCACAAATTGTTAATTTCTCATACTAGGAAACTACTCTAGGAGCTTTGAAACTTCAGTTTATATGCTTTAGAGAATTGAATAGCCAAATATCTTGGCAAACGCCACTGTAAGAAATCACATATTTTTGCTTATCATTCAGTTACAAACACTATTAGTAAGTTTCATTTTCTTATTAAAAATGCTGTAAAGTTATCAAGTGACTACCTGTGGGTCAGGATAGGAACAGTACATTTTAGTGACTGCCTAGAGAATGGTACAGGATGTCCTAAAGATACTGATAACAAAGTAACAGTTTTAGGAATTCCATGGAGAAGAGATCTTGCGGCTTTGTGCAGACTTTCAACCAGAAAACTTGCACAGGGATTTGAGTACAGGACACAACAATTGTAAAACCTTAGAAAAGCATTCAAAGAAAAAAAAAAAAGCATTATTCTCACAGCTTTTAAACCCTCATTGGCTACAATGCAATTCATTTTTTCAAAGCTAGTATTCAGTGATTACTGTGTTGCAAATCATGTAATTTCTATGCTTTGTATACCAAAACTATTTGGACTGAGTCACAAGATAAATTGAAGTCTGCTCCTTGACCATAAATATTGGGAAAGACATACTAATGTAGGTTCTAACGTCACTTAATCAAAGTGAACGACATGTTACCAAGATTAACAACTTTCATAAACCCCTCTGACAAAAATAATAATAATAAAAAAACCCCTTTCTCAGAAATTGAATAGGCTTAAATAGTCTTCTGGAAACTTCTCAGTTTGAAAAACTTCAAAGTCCAGTGCTTATAAATGGCAGCTTGAGAGAGCAAGGATTATTAAAGACTTCCATTGATGCTGTGTTCCATGTGGAAGCCATGGGGACCCTGCACTGATAGCTGTGTGCCAACTCAGACTTAAAGCAGCTGCTGGTATTAAAGCTGTTCTGAGGATAGCTGGGAAAACAGCTAGTCATGCTTACAGCACTTGAACATTCTTGCCCCATTCTTGTAGCCTGTGCTTAAAACAACAACTGCAGAAAGATTCATAAGACTGGCTTCTAACTTATTTGCAGATTGGACCATGCATCCTGATACCACCGTAAACGTACGTGTTATCCTACCAATAGTAAGCACATTCCCCTTGCAAACTAGTAGATAGTTTGCTCCTTGACAGAGGTTGCCCAAATGGTTTCCAAACATATTTTAAGGCGAAATGGAACATAAAACTGAACTGAGCACTGGCAATCAAAATAGGCAGAAAGATAATCTGATATTAAGATAATTATTGTAAAATAAAAGTCTTTCAAGCACATTTGAAAATGCAAGTTCATGGCTTATAAGGAAAAAAACAAACAAACAAACAAACAGCAAAACCTTGGGAGTGTAAATTCTGAGGGCTTCGAGGTGAAAAGGATTGATTTCTCAGATCAGATTTAGGCTCTGTCGGACATTATTCTGCAGGGGTTTGCTACTTTCACATCTGCCCATGTGTAATTTGATCATGCTTTGTTATTATTTTCTTGCACTTTCTCAAAATATAAACATAATTAGGAACATGAGACTGACCGTGTCCTATTACCGCTGGCAAACCTGCTGTTTGGTGCTTGCTCAAAATGCCCTTAGTGCTTTTCCTGCTGTTCTCAAACAATTTCTGTTTCCCCCCTCCCTGCCTACACTTACTGTAGAGCAGCCCCAGGTATGCTGGAACAGTAAACTGAAAGCCTCTGACTGTGAGCTACAGAAGTCTCACAAATGCAGCATGGTGCTAGAAGACAGTTACAGAAATCAAGAAAATCAGGTAGCCTACCAGCTCCTTAATTGTGAAGAGTGGTGCAATTATCCCTGGAAAAAGCTTCTGCAAGACTTCCCAATAGCAGCTTCTATCAACCCAACATAAGAAGAAATTCACTTCTTACTGGTAAATAATTTATCCCTGGGCATTTGAACACAATATCCTTACCAAACACATGGAAAATTCCTTTATATGATGAAGAAAAAGTACTATACTCTGCCCATAACCTCACTTAAATTAATCTCAGAAGATCAGAAAAGACCAATACCCTCCATAAAATCAATGGAATAGAATGATTATTTTTTTTTGTTTTTCTCCTTAAATAATTATTTTCAAAATACATTTGCTTAGCTTTTATGCTTAGAGTTGGTCAACTGTGACGTTAGAAAAGGCTGTTTACCAGCAAACAATAAAGACAGTTGGCCTGGATTAATAATATTGGTAGGAAAAATTGACAGATTTCAAGAAATACACCCCACTGGCAAATCTGACTGTAATTGTGACTACTGTGAAGGATGATCACTAAATTCATTCACTAAGTATATTATTTTTTGAAGTTGCAAATTTTTATATTGTCCATGTCTTAGAAATGCTTAACTACCATTCTACAGTTGTGAAGGGTAGTTCAGGGCCACACTATCAGAGCAGAGAAGAAATAGCTGCAGAACAGGAATTGGGGTTAAAGAAGCACTCTGAAATCTTTTGACTAGCAACCACTGCAAGTCCATCACAATCTGAAAGAAAAAAGGCACAATGGAAGAGGAAAACTTAAGAATCTGATTATCAAAATGCTTTGATTTCTTTATTTTTTTTTTTTTATTTTGGAAAGGTTTGAGAGTTTTGTTATTCTTTTAAGTGACTGTTGATTGTATTTTTCTTTATTAAAAATATTTCATTTCTGTCCCTTTTTTTTTAATCTCAAACTAGTTCATTTCTTTGCATTGGGTCCCACACAGGAAAATCCCATCTCTTTTCTGAATTAGAATAAAATTTAGAATAAACCAAACCAGGTTGGAAGAGACCTTCAAGATCATCGCGTCCAACCCATCAACCAATCCAACCCACCCAAACAGCTAACCCATGGCACCAAGTACCCCATCAAGTCTCCTCCTGAACACCTCCAAATTAAGAGATATGATGAAAAGTTACTTTGCCTTAGCTATGGAGAAGTGACATTAAAAGGGTAAACAAAGTAAATGAAGCACATAAGAAAAACCTAAAAATATATCCATTCATTGGGGAAAATCCATCAGCATATAGGTGTCTAGAATATGGTCATCATCTAGGCCTCTAGCACATACTTGGGCTGCCAACACATCACATGTGATGACAAAATAAATACAATCTTGCTAATAACCTGCATTGGTAGTTTTCATAAGAGTAATCTTAGGTCTCCTCTTCATTGTCCTTCTCACACTTGCTCACTAAGTGTGTGTAATCCAGCTCAACCAGTGTGAAACATTCACACCCCTGGTGACCCTTCTTCCTTCTACACCAATACACCCACAGTAGCAGCAAGATCATAGCATACACTGTAATTCATTTGTACAGATACCGTGTACCGCATTCTGAGGAAAAGATGATACCTACACGTCCACCACGATTGCATACCCAGTAGCACTACCATTACTGGGTTTTGTGCAAACTTCACCTTTACAAGTCACAAGATGCTGTTTCATAACAGATCTTACAAGAGAGAAATCAAGATTTAATTACAGTTTTGCATTCCAACAATGTATCTATTTCTTTTATTAAGCATTATTTTAAGCATTAGGGATTTTTTCTGTGATGTTGGAGATGAATATTAACTAAAAAGCCAGTAACTTACAGCAATTCAAAGATGCTATACCAGCTTCTTATACTTGTAAGACACTAACTGTGGGCAAAGAATGGAGTAAACCCATGTGACTAATTAATATTTCACAATTACCTTCCTCCCTGCTTCACATCTTCATTTACAAATTACTACAGTATCAAAATTTATTGTAAGCATGAGATAGTAAAATGAATGTATTATGCTTTAAATTTTAAGCACCATGTGGTGTTTTCTGTCACTTATGTTAAATTTTATTACATTTTATGACATGCGACCTGACACATGAAATTTAAATGAGTACAAACAACTTAGCTGAACTGTCTGAAACATTTGAGGAAAAAAGGGCAGAAAGTTGGTTCTTTTCCAAGCAGATAATGTAAGTTAGTCTGAGAAAGTATGCCCAGCTTAGGTAGAACTAAGCAAATAATTTCCTATGAGCAAAGAGCAAATTCTGACCAAATTTCCTGATGCTCAGAGATTCTTTTGCATCCACAACTATTTTTCTTTTGCTACAATTACTTCAAAGTGCTGAAAAACATCCTACAGAAAACCCCACTGTTGCAGCATCGAACTTCGAATCTGCTTGAAAGCAGTAAATAAATCTCAGGTGAAGATTCAACTTGCCAGAGACAAACCAGAAAAACAAGAAGTAGCCATTCCCATACTGAGTTATAAACTCAGCTGAATTATGAGAAGAGCCATTCAATCATTCAAAGAACCATTCAAAAATGGTTCTAGCCAGCATAATTAACCAGAGATGTCTAAGTATTCTTCTTGAATTGTGTATCTGTTAAGTTAGGTACAACGTTCAGAGAAGAAACTTCTTAATGTTCCGTATTCTTGTGTCATTGTTATCGCTTCTACAAGACCATCTTAATGCTACTCTCACCTTGGGAAAATAGAAAATGAAGCATGAGCCACATGTGGTGCACATCAGTCAGGCCACTAGGCCTATTACTGGAAGGCACTTAGTGCTGAGAGTGATTTAATGATCAATAGTGAAATAAGAGAATTGCCCTCTGCCAACTTGTGACTATGTGATTGCTTACCTAAGTGCACTGGGCATAACAGTACTACAGCAAGTACTGAAAAACACTTTTCTTGATCAGCTTGTTTTAGAGCAAGTGAAGACAGAATTAAATCACAATCCATAGATGTCAGCCAGGTGTCACCTCCTAGACAAGATGAAAAGCATCTTCCCCATGAGAAGCTGAAGTACTCTTCCCTTAACTGAAAACTATTTCACAACCCTTTTCACATTAAGTTCCTTGTGTTTGATGAGGTTTCCTATAAATAGGGATTCTATAGTATACAACATTTAATTTATAATTAACATTAATAGTAAATGCAAATGAAGCCTCTTCCTTTCTCACACATGAACTCACATCAATACCCATTAAAAAGATGAAGACATGCAAAAAGATGTTTTCACCAAAAGAAAGGCAAGCATCATCTCCAGAAACTAACAATAATTGTAAAATTAATTGGTGGCAATGACAAAAAGAAAAAATATTTTAAGAAAAGTTTGAGTATCTCAACAAGCCAAATTTATTTCCCATTATCAGAGCTATTTTCATAGATTGTCTAGTCTGCTACTCTCATCAAGAAGGTTTGAAAAAGTCACTAAAAAAATCCTATATTGTAAGTGGTATCTTGATACCTGAGTGCCAGATGGTAGTTGCCTTTGAAAGACTTTATTTTTTAACCTCAGTAACCATGCTGTAGAACACAGAGCACTTGGCTGGCTGTAGCAAGCCGTGACAACGCCATGCCAGTGATCCAGGCTTGGGGAAGAGTGGCTGGAAAGGATCTGAGAGTGTTGATCAATAGCACACTGAGCATGAGCAGGCTGCTCAGGAGGACAATAAGACCAGCAGCATCCTGGTCTGTAACAGTGTGACCATCAGGAATAAGGCAGAGATACTGGGGACTGGTGAAGCTGTGTCTTCAGTACCAGGTTGAGTTTTGGGTCCCTCACTACAAGAAGGACATTGAGGTGCTGGAGCATGTCCAGAGAAGGTCAACAAAACTGGTGAAGGGTCTGAAGGACAAGTCTGGTGGGGAGGAGCTGGGGGAACTGGGGTTGTATAGTCTGGACAGGAGGAGGAAAAGGGGAGACCTTCCAGCTCTCCACAGCTCCATGAAAGAAAGCTGTAGCAAGGTGGGCATCTGTCTCTTCTCCCTAGTATCAAGCAATAGAACAAATAAGAAATGGTCTCAAGTTGTGCCAGGCTAGATATGAGGAAAATTTTGTTTACAGAAAAGCATAATCAGGATGCCCAGGGAGGTGGTGGAATCACCATCCCTGGAGGTGTTCAAAACCCATAAGGACATGGCACTTCGGGACATTGTTTAATGGCTATGGTGGTGTTAGTTCAATAGTTGGACCTGATGGTTTTGAGGTCTCTTGCAACTGAATTTTTTTCTAAGTGACTTATCTTACAATGTCTAACAAGTTTTGACATATGTTGAGCATTGCCATGCCTCAAAGTAACAAAAAGGACAGACAAGCTGAAGTACTACTTTTCCAGCATTTTGGGTACAGGCTGACTTAATTATTTCTTTCAATATCTCATATGGTCACAAGAGGAAACAGGGAAGAGAGAAGGAAGAAGAAGCTGCTCCATACTTCTGTTTCTGATGGAAAGAAGTCTATGCTGCTTCCACCAAGTATTTATAGTGCTGTATGCAAAATCTCTGGTGGCATCCTTCTGCACTCTGTGGGGCTCCCTTTCAAACTCTCTTTGCATACTGTGTAATCATTGTCTTTCACAAGGAACATCTGCTGGTACCTCCACATCAAAAGCTTCTTATCCTCTTGTAGGTCTCTCATTTGAGAGTACCCCCTATGATGCTGACACTATACTTTTTAGTGTACTCTCTGATCTCCTTCCTCAAGGTCTCATGTAACTCACTGTATTTGACCCACTCCCCTCTTCTGTTGTAATCTTCTTTTATCTGCCCTCTTCAATCATATGTGCTTTGTTTCAATCAGAAGTGGCTTTACTCTCTAGCCTATCTGCTTACCTGTGATTTCCTCTTTTGTTTTAAACATTACTTTCTTTGATTTGTCATTCAAACTTCATGTTCTTTGAGACAGATTTTAAAAACCTCATCTGGAGCAGAAGACCAGGCTCTGTCATCATTGTGGAGACATGTTTTGTTGTTGCTAGGTTTGGGAGTTTTGACACCTTTACTGCTGTGGAAGTCATTAAAACATACACGTTGCTGCTGCACTTGCATCACATTTAAAAGCTTGAAGGCAGTAAGGACTGTTTTTTTATTCCAAACAAGCATGTCACAATATATTAGATACAAACCAGGTAATCTGTTCATATGTTTGACATCAGTGACAGAAATAAATAATCCATTAACTGAATTATTTGGTTAAATGCTTTGATTCATGTTGGTATTTTCATTATAAAGAAGCATTAACAATCTGTTGATACTTTCATTTAACATGAGATTCTGTTGTCATATTTATTATAATCCTATTCCTTTAGCACTTTGTTCAGTAATTTCCATTTGCTTTGGGCTAGTTACTTGCGATTTTCATCAGGCAGGCAGATATTTTTTCCATTTGCAACAAAACTTAGCTAGGAGATCTTGCTATGTGGAAGGTGTTGTTTTGACCCTTTAGCATTTAAAGGCACTTAAGTGTTGGCTCAAAGACAGATCTGCATTAGCATCACAAACCAGACAGTTCATTTTGCAAGAAAATAAAGAGCACCAGTCAGACATAGGTCTCTCTGCAGTATCACAAGGAGAAATGCACTTGGGAGGACTGAACTGAGGTTGCATCAGTCACTGACAAGTATTTGTTCAGAGCTATAGGCCTTTTTCCCCTCAGGACAAATAAATACTTAATCTGATTCCAAGCCAAGTTTTGGTTTTGTTTTGCATGTTTGTTTTGTTGTTGTCATTTTTGTTCTGTGAGTTTTTGCTTTTCCCTCCACCCCCAGAACAAAGCTAAAATCATTTGCATGGGAATTATATTAACTTGGGGTCTATCCAAGGTGAGAATGACAGAAGAACAGATATATGCATATTTTTTCTCACTTTCATTTAGTAATGAGTGCCTTGCCTAGATTTTATAAGAAATTTTATATGCTCTTTTAAAATTGAGGTCTTATTAATCATGATTTAAAACAGCATTAGGAAAAGCTCCTTGCTAAATTCTCAGCATCTTTAAACACCTCTAAGAGGAATTTATTCTCAACAAATTTGTTTGGCAAATTGCTATAAGGGAAGTCTGCCTGCTGTTTTCAAATCACTTATGCTTACAGCTATCTGTGAATCACCTGCCAGATACCTGAATTTTCATGAGAGCTGTCCTGTAGTGCAGTTTCTCATCATGCACATCTAATGACGACTTTATGTAAGTGTGAAAGAGTAAAAAATTTAATTCTATTAGACACAGTGTCCTGTGGTTGCCTGCTGTCCTACAGTGCTACATCACCAACAGGTGTTTTCTCATAATACCAAAATCCTCCATTCCACAAAAGAAGGAACATACACAGCATATAATTCCTAGATAAACCTTAAAACAGGTTGGGGAAAAAAAAAAGCCAAAAAGTAGTTTTGACAGAATTAGTAGTGTTTTCTCAAATCAAAGCTGCCACCTACCACAATACTATCTTCTTCAAAATACTCTGTGTTGTCAACCCTTATACAGTATACGTCATGTCTGTACTTAGGCTACAGGTCTAAGTCCATGGCAATAGGTATCCAGACCCTCTCTAAGTGTTGTTGAGGGTCATTAGTTACAAAGTTCAAATGACAAAGATATTAAACACAGCTTGAAACATCCTTTTCACCTAAGCTTCAAAAAAAACAAAGTAGTCCATGAATTCAGTAGGAATTTGACCTGCATAATTAGGATTAACAATGAACTATGCCTGATACCTTAAGAAATCATTCTGCAGTTTGTCCATATGCCTTATGCCAAGCTGTTATTTCCTCCACCATATAAGACGGCAGAAAAAGAGAGCAAAGGTAAGCTTGTCTTCACTCAGCTAGGTAATCCATGCAACGTGAAGGAGAAAGCAAGGCTCAGAAATGTATTTTAGCATATATAAAAAGAGCTCTGACCTTCAGGTACTTTCAACAGCCCCCCCCTCCCTTCTCAAGCAACACTCCACGTTTTCATAGAGCACTAACACATCTAAGTGAACATGTTTACTCTAACTCCACAATATATCCATACATTTCTCTCTAGCTTGACCATGTGAATTGGATTCTTTGTTTCTAACTGAATGTATAATTAATGTGTGGGCATGTATTTTGCAAAAGATATTGAAAAAACAGCTGTATGTATTCCTCATTACTACTAATAAGTGAATCCGTTGTGAAACAGACCTCTCTTCAAAGACGTGTCACGGGTTGAGTTGAATCTGCTGCTGCTACTCAATCCCATGATGCCAATATGCCACAATGAAAGCACGATCTGGAGTGGAGTAGCCTGAGGCATGCAGTTCAGATTGCAACATGAGGCTTCCTGTTTTGGTTGCTGGGTTTGGCCTGTTCCTGGGTTTGCCAGCTTGGGCTTCCCATGGGGATGGCCAAGGCAGGACTGGAATAGCTTGCTGGCATCTGCTTGCTGCTGCTTTCTGCATTTTGCTGCCCTTTTCCGCAAACAGGCTGAGGTCATTGTGTATTGGATCATTTCCAGTAAAACTCGCAACTCTTGATCTCAACCCAGAAGGGTTTGTTTTGTGTTAGTTTCCCTCCTATGTATGTGGGGAGAGAGGTAGGCTTGTGGGAGCAGGCAGTGTCAACCCAGGATGTTATGTCACCTGCATTTTGAAATAATGTGTTTGATCACTCATCCTGAATAGCAACTTTGAGAGAAAAATAAAATTTCATTTGCTCTGGGAAGAAAAAGTTCAGAGGTCGGTCACTGCACATATAACTAGAGCTAACATATTAACTGATGAAATCTCTCAAACTATTAATAGAGAGCTAATCCTTCCCTCAGCTTCTTTTTATTACCCTATGCCATAAGGAAAGTAGGCCCAATGATGATACATGCATGAGAATGAAATATGGAAGTGGAGCCACAGAACCTCCAATAAAGGAAAATTTCAAGCTCAGCAGAAGAATCAGTTCCTGCATTTCTGAGAAGTGGCACACATTTGTCACTCCTCTGGTCTACTCTGCTCTTCTCAGAAGCAGCTCTTAAGCACACACAGTTTTGTTCCCAAGCAGAGACCGTTGTTTAGTTCACACAGTTTCTGAAATTGTTTACTGTTATGTTCATGATAAATACAAACATATTCTTAACATAGCTGCAAAAGAAATTCAGCTTGCATTTGAGTTTTATGCAGATTATCATGTTCAGAATTTATTATATAAAGGTGGGTCTGGGAAACAAACAGGGAAGAAAAAGGAAAACATGGTGTGGGAGAAGATGACTGTGAAATCAACCCAGAAACTATATCAAAGAATTACACAAGGGGGGAAAAAAAGAAGTAGTAAAAATAGCTTTTAAATGCAGGAAGATAGATAGAAATTAATTTTCTTTTGCAAGCAGAGGATGTTCAACCCAGCAAAATAACAGCAGATAGCTGGAAACCTTCTGCCTCGAACAGCAAAAAAAGCTCTTATCAAAGGAGACATTTAATGTGTATTCTGAAACTATCTTAAGTGACAGAAATAAAATAGTGTAAGACTGAAGTTACCTTAGCTGGACCTTTATTCATATCCCATTTTCTTCAGAAATTAAACCAAGAAAATAAATCCCATTGAAGTTAGAAGCACACACAAACCACAGAATAAATGAAGAATATAAGTGGTTCTTTATGGCAAGTCTGTAAAACTGTGCTATAGCTCTTCTTCCTCTAACAAGAATATGCAATTCTGTGATAATATTTATGGTTAGGCTTACATAAAGTGGAAAACTTCAAGAAAACGATCTACTTTAGAAAGCTAGACTTTTGTATTGCTAAGTCAACACAGGTAGATTTGAAACATGTGTGAGTATTTCATACTTGCATATAAACACTAGATACAGATTTCTGATGTGAATCAAGTCTATATTTTGATCTGCTCTTTGGCTCTCCAAGTTTGAGAGCAGAGCTTTGTTTTACTGTGTCAAAGAAAAGTATCAACTAGGATGCTAAAGACAGTTGCCGATATTCCCATGTTTCTAAATTGTTTTGAAGCAGAATGTGCAAATTCATCTATTAGTATTACAGTTATTCTTGCCTTCTTGTTCAGTTCCTCCTCAGCAGTATACATAATTTTCATATTATAGCTAAAATTTAGGCCTAGGGAAAAAAAAAAAAAAATCTTCAAATATCTCTAAGTATTTCATGGAATCTATAAGGTTGGAAAAGACCTCAGAGATAATCAAGTCCAACGTATCACCCAACACCTCATGACTAACTAAACCATGGCTCCAAATGCCACATCCAATCCTTTTTTTGAACACCTCCAGAGATGGTGACTCCACCACTGCCCTGGGCAGCACATTCCAGTGGCCAGTAACTCTTTCTGTGAAGAATATTTGCCTCACCTTGAGCCTAAACTTCCCCTGGTGCAGATTGAGACTGTGTCGTCTTCTTCTGGTGCTAGTTGCCTGGGAGAAGAGACCAGCCCCCTCCTGGCTACAGCCTCCTTTCAGGTAGTTGTAGAGAGCAATAAGGTCTCCCCTCAGCCTCCTCTTCTCCAGGTTAAACAATCCCAGCTCCCTCAGCCTCTCCTCATAGGGCTTGTGCTCAAGACCTCTCACCAGCCTTGTTGCCCTTCTCTGGACACATTCAAGTGCCTCAATGTCCTTAAATTGAGGGGGTCAGAACCAGACACAGTACTCAAGGTGTGGCCTTACCAGTGCTTAGTACAGGGGCACAAGGACTTCCCTGCTCCTGCTGGCCACACAGTTCCTGATGCAGGCCAGGATGCCACTGGCCTTCTTAGCCACCTAGGCACACTGCTGGCTCATGTTCAGCTGGCTGTCAACCAGTACCTCCAGGTCCCTTTCTGCCTGGCTGCTCTTCAGCCACTCCAACCCCAGCCTGTAGTGTTGCATGGGGTTGTTGTGGCCACAGTGCAGCACCCAGCACTCGGACTTGTTGAATGTCATCATGTTGGACTCTGCCCATCTGTCCAACCTGTCAAGGTCCCTCTGCAGCATCCTCTAACAGATCAACACCTGCTCCCAACTTGGTGTCATCTGCAAACTTACTAATGGTGGACTCAATGCCCTCATCCAGATCATCAATAATGATATTGAATAGGTTGGGCCCAACACTGATCCCTGGGGGACACCACTAGTGACTGGCCTCCAGCTAGATGTGGCACCATTCAGCACCACTGTCTGGGCTCGGCCCTCCAGCCAGTTCCCAACCCAATACAGAGTGCTGCTGTCCAAGCCACAGGCTGACAGCTTGGCCAGGAGTTTGCTGTGGGGAATGGTGTCAAAGGCCTTGCTGAAGTCTAGGTAAACTACATCCACAGCCATCCCCACATCCACCAGCCAGGTCACCTGATCATATAAGGAGGTTGGCCAGACAGGACCTGCCTTTCCTAAATCCATGTTAACTGGGCCTGATCTCTTGGCTGTCCTGCAGGTGCGCTGTGATTGCCCCCAAGATGATCTGCTTTATAATCCAACCGTCCTAGACCCTTTTGTTCTCAAGGGCTGCTACCCAGGGTACTCTCCAAGTTAGTTGCTTAAATAAGGTGAAGTCTGCCCTCCAGAAGTCCAAAGTAAGGATTCTGTTATTGCTCCTCTTTATTTCCCCGCATATTGAAAACTCATGGTTGCTGCACCCTAGACACCCTCCTACCATCACATCTCCCACCAGCCCTTCTCTACTTGAGAGTAGTAGGTCAAGCAGAGCCTGACCCCTGGTAGGCTCACTTAACAGCTGCGTCAGGAAGCTGTACTCCACACACTAAGAACCTTCTGGACTGCCTCCTCTCTGATGAGTTAAGTTCCCAGAAGATGTCTGGCAGGTTAAAGTCACCCACAAGGACAAGTCTGATGATCTTGAGACAGCCTCCAGCTGTTTAAAGAATATTTCATCAACCTCTTCATCCTGGTTGGGTGGTCTATAACAGACTCAAACCAGGATATCAGTTTTGTTAGCCCTCCTTCTGGTTTTAGCCCTTCCTCTGATTTTAAGTATAAATTGTGATTGAGTAATGTTTGACTTAAAACTGGGTTTGGTGGGGGTTTCTCACTTTGAAAGTACTCTTCAAACAATCAAAGAAATATAATTAGCCATTATCTACTCTTAAGAAGCCAAATAATACAGTACTCAAGTTAAAAGAAAAACAACTATCTCCATCCCCTTCTCCTCCTGCTCTTCTCTCTCAAAGATCTATGCTAGTAACAAGGCAGTAAGTGAACAACAGCTGGTATTTCACACTGCTGGGTGGATCCAGGAACCCTGTCTGCCATGAATGTCAAATATCAATTAGATCCACACAGGAGCTGAGGACTACATGCTACAAGGTTTAGATTTGGCAAATTTAAAACCACCACCTACATATGAAATTAAATCAGCTGCTTCCCATCTTAACGCTTAATCAAGAGCTTGACACAAAAATACCAATGTGAAGTGTGAATAACTAAAACTGACAAAGCATCGGTTGAACCTTTTCCCCCAGTCTGTTTTGTTTTCTTTTACAGAAGGAACTTAGAAATTAAAAAAATAAAAAAATAATCAGGGGTTTAAATTTTCATAAAAGAGAACAGAACAAGACAGAAAAATGAGATCAAATCCCTTGACTGCACTTCCAGTCAAGCTATTTCTTAATACTGTCAATGTAAGTAACTGAAATTTTGCCCTATAGTATGACATCCATGAGGGATTCAGATTTGTAATTAAATATCAAAAGTATGAAAGAAATACATTATAAATAAAGGTCACTATCTAAAGGAGAAAAAGCAGGTATTATGCATTCCTGAAAATTGTCCCTCAAAAGCTATTATCATAGGCAGCAAAAATACGGAATGTTTTGCACAGATAAAGCTCGAGAGAAGAACCTGCAGCCCCCTGAATTCTTGGTGGTCACACCCTGTGCTTTAAGTGTAACAGCATGTCCAAATCTACCTGTTGTCATGAGAAGTCAATGCTGCACTGTGAGACTTCTTCTTTAGCTGCAAACAGGAAATGATTTGGTGTTCAGAATTAAGTAAAAACAACCAACCTCACCCGTCTGAAAGTGGGAAGAGAGGTCAACTAATACCACAGCTGGGATGCCAACTACTTGATGCCTTATACTATACTACCTTACCATTACCCTGTGCTGCTCTACTGTATCAGCTGCAAAGCCCATCTGTATCTCCAGGCTACTCAAATCTAGCTCCATCATTACTGTGTTTTGTGGACCATATTTATTTTTGTCTTCTAGCAACATATACTGTTTGAATTTGCCCTTTAGTTTATAGAATGGGCAACCCTATCACAAAAGCAAAAATAGTTACTCTGGAGACTTTAAACATGCAAGTCTGGCAAAATATCTTTTATTTTCTCAGGATAATTCTTACTGCTTGAGGGAGGTGGAGTATAGAAGCACTATTTTCATGGGTCTTTATAGCCAGCATCTCTGTTAGTATGCTTTCAGGTTATGCTTTAAAAGCTATGTCTTCTCAACTAGACTTGTTTATATTTTCTTCTAATTTAGGTTTGTTGGTGTATTGTTTTGGATTTTTTTTTCTAATTAAGGAGTTTCCTAATTACAACTACAGAAGTATTTCTGCTATGCCATTCAAGCAGTAAAGCTGTATGACTACTCTAAATCCACCACTTCCACAACAAACACAGTGGCAGTCACTATAAACCTTGACTGTCTTGTTAAGGCTCCTATCCTCCATGGAAGAACATATTTTCTGATTGTAAGCCTGAGATAGTATTAATTCTCCTCTGAACATGAATAACTGTGCTCATATCCCCAGATTTTTCAAATTCAGACTGGTGAACTTGAAATCAGATGTCTGGCAGTCCCAGAAAATTGCATGTCTACACAGCTATCATTACTGAAATGCATGATTACAAAGTTGCACCCTTTATTTGCAGACATTTTGTATGTGTTTGTGTATTTCAATGTTTGAAATTCGTGAGGTAATGCCTTAGGAATTGCAAGTTGATGTTCTAAAGGATCATGTCATTGATACAGGGTATATTTTCTCATGGAGTAGACATAAAAACTACAATGTTGTGCCGATCAAATTATGAAGACAGCTTTTGGGACTTTAGAAATACATGAGAACAGTGGTGAGCTTTTCATGGTGCTTACTTAGTATAAAAATACTCAGGAAAAGTGTAATCACCTAATCTGACACCTTTCAGGATTTCTTCATTTCAATTTAAGCAGAGTACAGCAAGGTGTAATGCAGCAGTATTCAGTACTGTTCATTCATATCCTCAGCTGCACAGGTGAACTGTTCTTCAACTGAACACAGCACAGGTAAACCTTTGAGAATCTGTCAAACTTTAAGGGGATTCAATGGTCTGTATGAACAGGCTTTACTGAGCAGTCTGGACATATATTACTAGTGAAAGCAAAAGCAGCAGGACAAAATGGTACACACAGTAGAGGCTCTAGAGAATAAAGAAAGAGAAGCAGTCCACCTCCAAGTGGACCTTCTTCACAAAGGATGTTGAGGCAGAAGTGTTACGTGGTTAGTAGAAAGCGCTGCTTCATGTCACATCTAATGGGAAATTTTGCAGTGAAAACATTTTGTCATACATGTGCTCACTATCAATAAATGCATGACTGTCTCCTAGAAACAGACTGAAGTAATGCAAACACCAGGGAAGGGCGTTGCTTGGGAACAGAGACACTCATTCAGCATATCTTAATAGAAAAGTGATTTAATTATTTATTTTTTTTTTTTTCATTTTTGTTCCCCCAGAGTGGTATAACTATTTAAAATTGCATAAAACAAGGAAGCACATTTATGCTCAAATAGTACCTGTACGTACTATTTAATAAAATTTAAGAGTATTTATATCATAAATTAATACAAGGCATCATCACACTTAAAAATTCCCTTTTTAGACAGAAAAATAAATACCATTGGGCAATCATGAGGTAATTGTCTTCCTGTTGGATGTTGCAATATACAGAAAATCAACATACATTTGAAAACTCCAGAAAAGAACAGAATCTTTCAAAACCTTAGGCTTTACTGAAAAGTAATATATAACATCTTTAAGCACACCAGACTTCAACATATACATTTTTTTTCCCTGCACGAAATAGAAGCAATTAATTTGTGGTATTGCTTTTTCCTCAGTCTATAATCACAGACATTGTATTCAATAGCAAACAAACAGGATTTTATGAGGTGCATATGCTTATGTTTACAAACATATTAAGGGACCATTGAGGTACTTAGCTACTGTTACAAATTCCTCTCAGATTCCTCCCCTCACCTTGCCCACTGCCATTGCAAAACAAATATGGGGCACTGGAAGTTGAGGGTGAGGTGATTCTGATGGCAGGAGACACATCATCTGAGGTGTTGCCTAAGGCAAAACAGCCTACCCCCAACATCAGGACTTGTTCCCTCAAAAAAATGAGGAGGGTTATTGTCATTGGTGATTCCCTCCTGAGGGGAACAGAGGGCCCCGTATGTTGGCCAGATCCTTCCCACAGGGAAGTACGCTGCCTCCCTGGAGCCGAAGTCAGGGATGTTACCAGACGGCTGCCTAGTCTGGTACAGCCCTCTGATTACTATCCCTTAATAGTTATGCAGTAAGGCAACGATGATGTTGCAACCAGGAGCTCCCAAAGCAATCAAAAAGGACTTCAAAGCTCTGGGAGAACTGGTTGAGGGGTCAGGGGTACAGATAATTTTTTCATCAATATCCTTAGTTGCAGAAAGGAATACCAAAAGGAACTGGAAAGCAGGTGTAATTAACAAGGGGCTCAGAGGCTGGTGCCACCAAAAGAATTTTGTTTTTTTTTGATCTTGAGGAACGTTCTATGGCACCAGGTCAGCTAGCTACAGATGGAGTACATCTGTCACAGAGGAGGAGAAAGATCTTAGCACATGAGAATGGCCTGTCCCCCAAAGGGAAAAAGACTCTAGGAAAGGAGTGGGCAGGTCTTTCTGACAGGGCTTTAAACTAGAGTCAAAGGGGAAAGGGGCTGAAACCAGTCCCCTCAGACCGGAGTCTGGGGGTGGTAAGCTAGAGTCAGGGGTGAAACCAGCAGCCCAGCTAAAGCACATGTACACTAATGCATGAAGCATGGGTAACAAACAAGAGGAGCTGGAAACCTTGTTACAGCAGAAAAGTTATGATGTAGTTGCCATCACAGAAATGTGGTGGGATGACTCACATGACTGGAGCACTATAATTAGAATAGAATAAACCAGGTTGGAAGAGACCTTCAGGATCATTGCATAAAACCCACCAACCAATCCAACCCACCTAAACAACTAAACCATGCAACCAAGCACCCTATCAAGTCTTCTGAACACCTCCAGCGATGGTGACTCCGCCACCTCCCCAGGCAGCCCATTCCAATGGGCAATCACTCCCTCTGTGTAAAACTTCCTCCTGAAATCCAGCCTGAACCTCCCCTGGTGCAGCCTGAGACTGTGTCCTCTTGTTCTGGTACTGACTGCCTGGGAGAAGAGACCAACATCCGCCTGTCTACAACCTCCCTTCAGGTAGTTGTGGAGAGCAATAAGGTCACCCTTGAGTCTCCTCTTCTCCAGGCTGAGCAACCCCGTATCATAGTATCATCCAGGGTTGGAAGGGACCACAAGGATCATCTAGTTCCAACCCCCCTGCCATGGGCAGGGACACCCCACACTAGATCAGGCTGGCCAGAGCCTCATCCAGCCCGCTCTTAAACACCCCCAGGGACGGGGCCTCGACCACCTCCCTGGACAACACATTCCAGGGTCTCACCACTCTCATGGTGAAGAGCCTCCTCCTCACATCTAGCCTGAATCTCCCCACCTCCAGCTTCATTCCATTCCCCCTAGTCCTGTCACTACCTGAGATCCTGAGAAGTCCTTCCCCAGTCTTCCTGTAGGCCCCCTTCAGATACTGGAAGGCCACAATTAGGTCACCTCGGAGCCTTCTCTTCTGCAGACTGTACAGCCCCAACTCCTTCAGTCTGTCCTCATAGGAGAGGTGCTGCAGCCCTCTGATCATCCTTGTGGCCCTTCTCTGGACACGTTCCAGCACCTCCACATCCCTCCTGTAATAGGGGCTCCAGAACTGGACACAGTACTCCAGGTGGGGTCTCACCAGGGCTGAGTAGAGGGGGAGGATCACCTCCCTCAACCTGCTAGCCACACTTCTCCTGATGCAGCCCAGGATCTGATTGGCTTTGCGGGCTGCAAGTGCACACTGAGAGCTCATGTTGAGCTTTTTGTCCACCAGCACCCCCAAGTCTCTCTCCTCAGGGCTGCTTTCCAGCCAGTTACTGCCCATCCTGTATCTGTGCCTGGGATTGCCTCGACCCAGATGCAGGACCCTGCACTTTCTCTTATTGAACTTCATGAGGTTGGCTTGTCAGCCTCTCCTCATAGGGCTTGTGTTCCAAGCCCCTCACCTACTTTGTTGCCCTTCTCTGTACTCGTTCCAGCAAGTCAACATCCTTCCTAAACTGAGGGGCCCAGAACTGGACACAGTACTCGAGGTGTGGCCTAACCAGTGCAGTGTACAGGGGCAGAATGACCTCCCTGCTCCTGCTGGCCACACTGTTCTTAATGCAGGCCAGGATGCTATTGGCCCTCCTGGCCACCTGGGCACACTGCAGGCTCATGTTCATCTTACCATCAACCAGCACCCCCAGGTCCCTCTCTGCCTGGCTGCTCTCCAGCCACTCTGACCCCAGCCTGTAGCACTGCATGGGGTTGTTGTGGCCAATGTGCAGAACCCGCACTTGGATGTGTTCAATCTCATGCCGTTGGACTCTGCCCATCTGTCCAGCCTGTTGAGGTCTCTCTGCAAAGCCTCTCTATCCTCTAGCAGATCAACTCCTGTCCCCAGCTTGGTGTCATCAGCAAATTTACTGATGATAGACTCAATGCCCTCATCCAGATCATCAATAAAGATGTTAAAGAGCATGGGGCCCAGCACTGATCCCTGGGGGACACCACTAGTGACTGGCTGCCAGCTGGATGTGGCGCCATTCACCACCAGAATTGATGGCTACAGGCTCTTCAGGAGAGACAGGTAAGGGAGAAGGGGTGGCCCTGTACATCAGGGAGGCACTAGATACCATGGAACTAGAGATGATCAGGTTGAGCGCCTGTGGGTGCAAATTAGAGAGAAGACCAACAAAGCAGACATCCTGGTCTGTTATAGACCACCCAACCAGGATGCAGAAGTTGATGAATTATTCTATAGGCAGTTAGAGGCTGTCTCAAGATCACCAGACCTTGGTTTTATGGGTGATTTTACCCTGCCTGATATCTGCTGGGAACTTAACACAGCAGAGAGAAGGCAGTCTAGAAGGTTCTTTAGCTTCTTATCCCAATTGCTGCATGAGCCTACTAGGGCTAAGGCTCTGCTTGACCTCCTTTTTACAAACAGAGAAGGGAAGGGCTGGTGGGAGATGTGATGGTTGGAGGCTGTCTGGGGTCCAGTGACCATGAGAATTGAATTTTCAATACGCAGTCAAGCTAAGAGGGGCAGCAACAAAACCTTCACTCTGGCCTTCCAGAAGGTGGACTTCAGATTACTCAAGGAACTAACTCAGAAGGTATCTTGGGAAACAGCCCTTAAAAACAAAGAGGTCCAGGAGGGCTGAACCTACTTCAAGAAAGCGTTCTTGAAGGTGCAGGAACAGGCTGTGCCCATGTGCCAGAAGATGAGCCGCCAGGGTAGACAGCCAGACTGGATGGTCAATGAACTTCCGGGTGAATTAAGGGAAAAAATAAGGGAATAAAAGAGGGTGTATCATCTTTGGAAGAAAGGTGAGATAACCCATGATGTTTAAGTAAGTTGCTAGGTCATGCAGGAAAAAAAATTTAGAGAGACAAAAGCTTAGACTAGCCTCTGCTGCAAAGGACAACAAAAAAATTCTTCTATAAATATATTAATAGCAACAGGAGGGGCAAGGACAACCTTCACTCCTTGGTGGACATGGAGGGGAACATAGTAACAAAGAATGAGGAAAAGGCAGAGGTACTTAACACCTTCTTTGCCTCAAATTGTAATAGCAGGATGGGTTGTCTTCCAGACAACTGGCCTCCTGAGCTGGCAGATAGATTCAGGGAGCAGTATAGTTCCCCTGTGATCCAGGAGGAAATAGAGACCTCCTTAGCTGCTTGGATCCCCACAAGTCCATGGGACTAGTCGGGATCCATCCTAGGGTGCTGAGAGAGCTGGCAGATGAGCTCACCAGGCTGCTCTCCATCATTTTTCAACAATCCTGGCTCACTGGAGAGGTTCCACATGACTAGGAGCTGGCCAACAGGATGCCCATCCACAAGAAGGTCCGGTTGGAGGAGCCTGTCAGCTTGACCTCAGTGCCAGGCAAGATTATGGAACAGGTCATCTTGAGCGCAATCACACAACACTTACAGGATGGCCAAGGGATCAGGCCCAGCCATCAGGGATTGAGGAAGGGCAGGTCCTACCTGACCAACCTGATCTTCTATGATCAGGCAACATGGCTGATGGATGTGGGGAAGGCTGTGGATGTAGACTACCTGGACTTCAGCAAGGTTTAGTTGATTAGATGGTGTTGGATGATAGGTTGGACTCGATCTGAAAGGTCTCTTCCAACCTGGTTACTTCTATCTTAGGAAGTTATCCATTAAGAAAAGGGTTGATTATTTTCATCCTTCTTCACACTAAAGAATACCTTACACTTACTGAAAGCATGTACTATATATATATATGTTGTAGCTCTGAGTTTTACAGGGAATATCAGGAACTAGACCAGTAAGCTAAGAGGAATATTGACATTCATGCATATATTTACCTGCTTTCTGACTACAAAGTTGGATTGGAGAAAACAACCAGAAGCCAGAATAAAAGCTCCCATTTACAGTATCACAGTATCACTTAGGTTGGAAAGGACCTCGAGGATCATTGAGTCCAACCTATCAACACAGACCCCATGACTAGACCATGGCACCAAGTGCCACGTCCAATCTCCCCTTGAACGCCTCCAGGGACAATGACTCAACCACCTCCCTGGGCAACCCGTTCCAATGACGAATTACTCGCTCGGTGAAGAACTTCCTCCTCACCTCGAGTCTAAACCTCCCCTGGCGCAACTTGAGACTGTGTCCCCTTGTTCTGGTGCTGGTTGCCTGGGAGAAGAGGCCAACCCCTTCCTGGCTACAACCACCCTTCAGGTAGTTGTAGAGGGCAATGAGGTCACCCCTGAGCCTCCTCTTCTCCAGGCTAAACAATCCCAGCTCCCTCAGCCTCTCCTCATAGGGCTTGTGTTCAAGGCCTCTCACCAGCCTTGTTGCCCTTCTCTGGACACCTTCAAGTGTTTCGATGTCCTTCTTAAACTGAGGGGCCCAGAACTGGACACAGGACTCAAGGTGCGGCCTAACCAGAGCAGAGTACAGGGGCACAATGACCTCCCTGCTCCTGCTGGCCACACTATTCCTAATGCAGGCCAGGATGCCATTGGCCCTCCTGGCCACCTGGGCACACTGCTGGCTCATATTCAGGTGGCTGTCGATCAGCACACCCAGGTCCCTCTCTGTTTGGGAGCTCTCCGGCCACTCTGATCCCAGCCTGTAGTGCTGCATGGGATTGCCGTAGCCAAAGTGCAGCACTCGGCACTTGGACTTGTTGAATGCCATCCCATTGGACTCTGCCCATCTGTCCAGTCGGTCGAGGTCCCTCTGCAGAGCCTTTCCACCCTCTAACTGACTAACATCTGCCCCTAACTTTGTGTCATCTGCAAACTTGCTGATGACTGACTCTACCCCTTCATCCAGATCATCGATGAATATGTTGAAGAGGACAGGGCCCAGCACTGATCCCTGGGGGACACCACTGGTGACTGGCCTCCAGCTGGATGTGGCACCGTTCACTACCACTCTCTGGGCCCGGCCCTCCAGCCAGTTCCTAACCCAGCACAGAGTGTAATGGTCCAATCCACGAGCTGACAGCTTAGCCAGCAGTTTGCTGTGGGGGACGGTGTCAAAGGCCTTGCTGAAGTCTAGGTAGACCACATCCACAGGCCTCCCCACATCCACCAGACGGGTCATCTGATCATAGAAAGAGATCAGGTTGGAGAGGCAGGATCTGCCCTTCCTAAATCCATGTTGGCTGGACCTGAGCCCTTGGCCATCCTTCAGGTGCGCAGTTATTGCCACCAGGATAATCTGCGACCAAAAGTAACACCACCTTCCCTGTCCACCCTGACGTTTAACAGCAGCAAAATATATATATATTTTTTTTAATATATAAGATTTCAGGAACAGCTTTTGAAGACTGACACTAGAAAAAGAATGTTTTTCATAAGAATATCCCATACTGCAGAAGAAAAAACAAACAAACAAAAAAAAATATCAAGAAAAGATGAAAATGGGCCCAAGAACTGGTTGATGACACTAAACTGGTTACAACCACAGGCAATTAGTCATGGTTCTGCAAAGAATCACTTCTATGGCAAGGCTTACAACATCAGTAATTGCTCCATTGGCATAATGTAAATCAATATACTGTGAACGAACTTCTGATGATGCTATTTAACTCAACATTTTGATTACGGATATTGGTGTTGTCCATGAAACCGACTACTTTGGAACTATCTTTCAAAAGCCGTGTTGAGACTGCAATACAAAAAAAGAGATCTGCCATTTAAGTATACAACTTCTTCTGTTGTGATACCATCTCCCACTGCAAAATGCACAAATGAAACCACTTGAGAACGCTACGGAAGACATAAAACTTTAAACTAAATGCCATTCATAATGCCACAAAGCAAAGCAAATGATTTGTTCCCTTTGATATAGGAAAACATATTTACAGCATTATCTATCATTACATAGAGGAAACTGCCAGATACATTTTTGTCACAATAACAGCTCTTTGCCAGTGATAGAAAGCGCTGTTCAAGTAGTAGTACATATTTATACTGTAAATTTAAAGGTATTATGTGTTTGTGTGCCCTATATTAGCTAGCTAAATCATGTTCTAGCTCACTGTTTCTCAGCAACTCCCACATACAGAGCCTATCAGAGAACCCTCCAGCACCTTTGTGGCTACTTTCAGAAAAAAATTAAGGGTTGGTCTACTCTTTTGAAGATCTTCAGGATTCAGCTACTAACCATTCATTGTAGCTAAGTGCATCAAAGGGCTCATTTTTATATGCCTAATCTCTGGCTGCTTCTACAGACTGTGCTAATCCCATTTGGTATCTGACAGCCCTATGCAGATACACCCTGTGATATCTTAAGTTTCATGAGGTGTTTAGGCAGAAAAATGTCTCTTTTCCCTCACATACAGAAAACTTCATCCCAGCAGGGATCTCCAATGAAGGCAATAAAAACAGGTGACAGCAGGTGATCCCAGCCTAAGACTGCAGATTTGCTACTTGCATGGCATAGATCATCATTTCTTTGCTAAAGAATTTGAAGAGTGGCTTGTACAGCAAGAAGCTATCTTCCAGGGGTTAAAGTTTATCTCTTTTAGTCATGGGCATGCGTGCTGGGATTTGGAATGGCCTATATATCTTATTCTGTAAGGAGCGATAGATTTGATTAGTGATGTACCTCAGCTTCTAACTGTAGAGTGAAGTTAAATAACAGTACACTATCTTACACAAGTATGTTTTTACCTTACCCCTTCAAAACCCCAAATCTGAATAAACAACCAAAATATCCCTTCCACTACAAAATTTTCAGAAGTCACACATGTGGCTTTTGAAGAATACTGTAGTTTGCAGATTCCTGTCTGTATTTCAAATGCCTAACCTTCTCAGTATTAATGCCTATTACATACCAATATCTATATCCTAAGACAACAGAATGACACTTGTATGCGTGGGAAGATGCTTCCCTGTGCTGGTATGAATGCTTTCCATAATTCTCTTCCGGTGCTCAAGGATGAAGTAATACTAATCATGCCAAGAGAATATCTCTGGAGTGCGAGAAGAGGTCACAATCCTATTGGTTTCTCATAATTTTTTTTGTTAAAGACCAGGGGAGAAAAGCCTTTTTACATTTTCTGTATTGCTATTAATCTTCCTTCACTGTCCTAAGAACTGCCCACAAAGTGTCATATCACTGTCTGTAAAAACAGAGCATGGACAAAAGTGTCATCTTTACATAAAAAATGTCCCTACAGAATATGCAGAAAAGAAAAAGGCTTGCTTATATAATAATCACAAAATGGCCTCCTGTTTCTAGAAAACCTGACTGCTTCAGATTAGGGTATTTCTTGATAAGGAGCGGGCCTTGCTGTAATTCTCATATCTTGTTAGTGTACATATTTAAGCTTGTCTCAAGACAGTGCATCTTTTCACCATTCAAAACCAACAAGATTCAGAGCCTGCTTTTCTTGCAAACTCTTGAGACGAAGTTCCTCATTGTCTTCTAGAGGGCAGATTCTTTAAGGTACAAGACTATTGTCCTTCAAAGGCCTGATGGGGACACTGAACTTCAGAAAATCCCTAGAAAATCCTGAGCTTTTAGATTTGGCTTGATGTTAAGAAGCTATCAATGTGATATTTCAGACATTGCCCATTTCCCACAATATTTTGTTAAACTAAGTGCCAAACATAAATAGCTATGAATGTATCCAGCTTATAAATTGTTCAAGCACGCGTGGTACATGAAAGTATTTTCCAGTGATTAATGTGAATTAGTTCATGAAGGCATCCTGTAATTCAAATCTAAATTTCAGGGCACTGGTAACTGACAAACTGTCTTTCATAAAAACCTGAGCTTCTTGCTTTGAATGGCTGACATGCATCTTATCCCAAAAGTATCAAAGCAATTTACAGATGAAAGCATACAACTGCAAGAAAAAAAAACCAACTTCAAAAACCAGGATGGAATGAAACACAGACCTTTCATTCCCAATTTCAGAACTCATTTCTTTAAATTGGCTTTTCTTAAATAATTAATTTTCTTAAACACAAAGTATCTGCTGAACTCCACATGTGAAGTTCCTACAAGCTGAGAAGTTTATTTTTTCTACAATCTGGAAAGAAAAATAAGAGTTGGGTGCTGTTATTACCATTATAATTATTTCAAATGTTCTTATATATTATAATAGAGCTCGCTATGTAACCCCAGGACAGTCAGAAATCTATTCAGTGTGTGACTTGTTAACTGCAACCTTCTTATTTATGAAGGACTTAAAACTATGGCTTTGTGACTCAATTCCCTTTTCTTGCCCCCCTCTGCATTCTAAGTAGCCAGGGAACTAGGTTAATAGTCAAGTTACCTGGGGATAAGATATTGGAAAACACCTGTGTTCCTGTTGTATATTATTATTGTGCTTGTGATATGTTTAGTAATGAGATTATTTCCGTAATTTACTTTGCATTTTTCTAAACCCACTAATAACTAGGATAATTTGGATGTCAAAGAGAGAGAGATGTGCTGAGTCTAAAAAAATCAAAGAACATACAAGCCTTTTAATACAAGATTTAATCAGACATGTTCAATATAAGCATCTGCCAACTGAATCTTATAATTTTTTGCCCAGTTAACATCATTGAACGCAAACCTACTCCATTTTGCCCAACATTTTCTGTGATACTGTTCTTGTTCAGCACATACAACATCCTCTGGCAATGACTCCTAAAGGTCCTATATCCATTGCATAAAAAAAACCTCTTGTTTGGTTCCAGGTCATTTCTCTACCTACTCTTTTCTAATAGCTTATCATTTGATAAAGTATCATGGATTCTCAGTCATCTGTTCTACAAATTAAAGGGTCTCAGTCTGAACTACCATGTTCCTTATGGAAATTCTTCCAGAGCACACTTTGTTGCTCTTTCATACTTCTGAAGCTTTTTCAACTTCATTACCCACTTTGTGAGTTCAGGGGACTAACCTGGCACACAGTAAGAAAGATATAGGCAACTCCTGGATTGTTCAGAGATATATGGGCATTATTAATTTCATTCTTTATTCCTTTCTGGGACATAAGTAGAGGGCATCAATTAGTGGTACTTCAGATATATTTAAATACATATTGCATAATGTATGAAATAATATATATTAAATGTTATTACATTATCCTTTCACCACCAAAACCAAGAATATAATTACTAAGTAACAATCTTTCTTTGAACACACAATGAGAACATCGTATGGCAAGATTTCAGCTATTAGTTTTAAATTCATTCTAGGTCTGTAAAATACAATTAATTCATTAAAATGCAATTATGCAATGCAAATTCAAAGACTAAAATGATCTTTTTTAGTTCATTTCCATGTTAAATTAAAGATCATCACCTGTGTATTATGCATACCTTTGTCACATCAAAAAATAGGATTTCTATTAAGAAAAAAAATAATCCTAAAAACTCCAGGCATTGAATAATTGTATTTTTTTTTCTGATAAAAGCACAATTCCTTACCTTTCACTTTCAATGCCTTTTGGGGGGGGGGGGGGGGGGGGAGGGGGGGAAAGAAAGGAGACACTAGGGGGTTGGTTTGAATGTGTCTCTGGGGGAAAAAAGCCTGTAAATTATCAATGGACCAATCTACCACAGCTTCTATAACATCAACACGTATCTGGCAGCTTAACACATGTAACTCACCAGCATACTTACACATCACACCTCAGAAAATGCTCATCAGTGCCTGTTCTCAGCTAACCAGCAGCATTTAACTTTTCTTACACATTCAACCACAGCCATGCTAGGGATATTGCATAATGAACAGAAAACTGTTGAGCCACTCTTTCCTTCAACAAGGTTACAGCCACACTACACAAAGCATTGCTTTCTGACTACTAGTAACAACACCGAAATGAAACACTCACCCCAGGCTCCAGCAGAACGTTTGCTACAGCTACCAAAAGGCTCTTACTCCTAAGAGCAGCAAAGCCTGTGGGAAAAAGAACTATTTGAAAAGTTCAGAAACTTGCACATGTGCAGGGGTCACTACTACAGATTGAGAAACTTGTGTTTCCACTAGTAGCAACCTCACCCCCACCAGTATTTTAAACACTTATCTCTCATACAATGCAGCTGGGAAAGTCTCTAAAGCTGTCTCCTTTGAGGATGCCCACAATTAATAAATCCTTCACAGCTGTATTCAATAAACTTTTGGGTGGAGACAGGACTGTTTTTAAATGATGCCAACCACCTGTTCTAGTTAACTACTCTATTTCTTACTTATCAATAAGTATTTGTAGTAGTAACAGTAAGACATACTTTCTTTCCAGAAAAAGTGTCTTGAATATTTAGTTCATCTGCCTCCACAAACACTGGAAGATGTTAATAGCCTGTTTCAGCATTCTTCTACTACACCGTTTACTCCAAACAGGCAATCACAGACAATAATCTCAGAAAAGTATTCGTTCAAACCAAAAGTCATTTAAATAGAAAACCAAACCAAAATAAAATGAAAAACAAAAGCACACACGGAATTATTTTTAAATATCTGTTACTATTGATAGGATCTGAAATGATTAATTATTGTAAAAACGTTATTAAAACTGAAACTCACTGAAAAGAACTCGGGCTAAATACAGAAAGAGACATTGCCATGACAATTACACTGCAAAGTCCCCCAGATATGGCTCATTTACAAACCAGGACTAGTTCCAGTAAATATGTAAGTACTAATCTGGACCTTCATTTAAGTGAGAAAAACTGCAGAGAAGTCTATGGATTTACTTCTGCTTAATTGAATGCCAGTGTGGCTTTGTGCCACTTCTGGTTTTGCCTGTATATCACATCCAGGCAGTGACAGCTATCTTGAACAGGGTACTGATTTTAATGGTCATATAAATGTTAACAAAACATGTTTGTAAGTAGTACTGAAGAGGACATAGTGAGCCATGCTTTGCATTTGGTACTTAGCAGCTGGCAGTGCTTTGTAATTCATGTAGAAGTTTAAAAAAAGATGCAGTGCATTAACAGTCTTTGGATTTGCACACCTTTCATGAACCCCACCTACCCCTCAAAAACCAAACTAACCAACCAACAAAATGGGGGGGAAAAAAATCCAACAAAACAAAAAATGGAAAAAATGTAAAGGAAGTTCTGGAAAAAAGGAGCAGCTCTGAGGAAATGAAAGTAAAGCATTATTTTCAAAACAAAAAATAAACCAGGAACCATTCTAACATAACTGTAATTCTGCTTCTGGCTGGCAGTTAAAATCCTATGACTTTCAGGTTTTTATTTTAGTCATAAGCTTTCATCTCTTGAAGCAACACGGCACAAGCTATGTGTATCAGTTTATTGAAGCTCAACTCATTGTTAGAAGTTAATACCTACTGAGCACAAGGCAACAAAAGTAAAATCTCTTTAAATTGTTTACAAAGAGTACATGTACCTGACAAAAAAAAAACAACAAAAAGACTGGAAATACTGGAAATATAACTGATTCCTACTTTATTTTCAAATATTTCAACTCTCTTCTAAGAAACAATTAGCTTCTCAAATTGTTTGAAAGCAGTGGTGCTGCAGCTGAATTCTTTTATATGAATGGAGTTTCACACTTCCAGGTGTGTGAAACTGGCAGTAGAAATTGCCTTCTAGTATCTGAAGTTAATCCTAGCTACAAACAAAGACACAGGGAGACTTTCCCCTTGTCGATTGTCAATGTATCTATCTTTCTTTTGGGAATAAAAATCCATTAGGTTATGTCTATTGTGGACTCCTTTCATAAGAGTTTAATAAGCATTCTCATGCTACAATGAAATAGTGCTGCTTTGGTTTACAGCATCCATTCTGGATGTTTGTTCTCTTGAACGTATTCTCCTTTCATGTCAATAAAAGATCTGCCAAAATTTAACTCTAACACCTTGTTAACAAAGGGGAAGGTCTTGGACTTCCAGCACAACACAAACTCACTCTCATAATGAGACAAATCTTAACAATGTAAAATTTGAAAGAGATATTTTAAGATTGCACATTACAGCCACAAACTCTCATATATCTCTCTGGAACAGGTTATGCTTTCTCACCTCTTCCAGAAGTATTTGAGAAAAGAAAAACAAAAACCACCAAACCAAAAAAACTGACCAAAGAACTCCTATATGATCTTGTCAAGACAGTACAACTGTGTGTGCAAAATCTTGTGAGGATTCACCTCTCAAATGGCTGAAACTGCAATGTAAAATGGCTATAAGGGATGCAAACACAATCCTTATGTCACAACACACAGGTCCAAGAACCTTGGGTAATAATCTCTAACTGATGAGCAATATTGAGGTGACAATGTTCCAGCAGATTTTGAAGTACTGAAGCACAGATCTCACAGAAAACTGAATCCCAGCAAGAGGGATAGTCTGGCTGGTGACACTTGTAATTGTTACTTATGAAAACAACAAATCTGTATGCCTAACATTTTCCTGTGCTTCTCTCATGCTCAGCCTCTCCTGTTGCCCTTTTGTGAGTAGGTCATTCCCGAACACTGGCACTATGTCAACATGTGAGGTGGTTGGCTCCACAGCTCCCATGTGATGAGGGGAGAACAGGCATCTTCATAAACAAGATTATTTTGCTCATACAGGGATTTTGAACATGACTAGTCCAACAGACAAAACTGAAGTGTTAAATCCTGGATGAGGAAAGCAGATCCTAAGACACAGATAGTGTTTTTTTCCATTCAATTTTTTATTTTCCCTCCTAAAGATCATTTCATGACTACATAATTAATGAGAAAGGATATATTCCTTGAGTCATCAGGGATCTGCCATAGCACATCTGACCAAAGGTGTAGCTACTGAACAATGACATTCCAGCAGATGAGGAGCTGGACCTGCAGCTCATATGAAAGCTTGTGTGGCAGTTCATATTTGTCAATATATCTTTCAGTCTAAAGAGAAGTGATTTCCTCCCTGGTGATTTCACAAGTAACTTTCATCAACAGTTTGCTGTAAATTTGGAATGGCAAGGGTTTGCAAGATACAGAGGTTTTCTTTATGTGACTATATATGTTTTAGTCTTCTCTAGATGGTAGTATGAACCTTGAGTTTATTCCTCCAGGACTCCAGAAAGAATAAAAAGGAAAAGAGGGCATGTATCTCTGGATTGCTTTGCTAATGTACACGTTTATGCTACTGTGCTCCCTTCAGTCATTTTTGAGTACTTTGTCACTTAAAAATACATGCACTGAAAAGGAAACAAAACCCAGACAAGCTAGAACTCCTTATTCTGCTGTGTTATATAAACATTCAAGTAAATGCTCCAAGTGGGATCTGACACAATCATCTTCAGCATTCCCAACATTTGTAACCTGACACTTAGTTCTTATGTAAAGCCTGTTCTATATAAAAAGCTGTGGCAGTTTAAAGCTGTTACTTTAATTGTTTCCTGCTATACTTTAAAAAGTAGACACTTTCTACTCCTAAACTGGTCAGAATTAGCCTCACCACCCATTTCCTACTTCTATTTTTCTGCCACATTTTCTCATCTGTTTTAATATACTTCATTAAGGATGTTGGAATCCTAATGTCTTCTCTTTGTTCTGCTTAATATTTTTCTTGTATATTATGGCAGTCGTCTTATCCTGTTTGAGAGCTTTTCAAAGGAATATGCTCTGTGCTGCCTGCGGAAGCTTACCACATTCTGTAACCAATGATAGAGGAGGCAAGAATGTCAGATTAAAAATCACCCTGTGCTCTCAAAACTGGAGAATTTTGAGTTAGCAAATGTGAGCAGAAGAGGTCTCGCTGTCTGTAGCAGCCATGGGGGACTGTGCTGAGAGCTGGGGCAGATGCTGCTCACCTGGGTAGATGGTTTTCATTCAACATTCCTTTCTCATCAGCAAAGTTCCCTCTGCCATCTTACACTAAAATTTAAGCAAAACAAAAAGTTTGCTTATGCTTACCAGGCAGGTTTGATCCAAATTTTATAGTTATAATTAAAAGCTACATTTTGATTAAGGAAATTATGAATTACAATGAAGTGCAAGGAACATGCAAAATGAATAATTAACGTTGTATAGACTTCAGCATCATAATTAAGATTAAATACTACATATACTCAAACTGGATTAGCACATCCACTGAAGCTGTTATGTGCTCAGTAGGAGTCCATGCATTCACAAAATAATGTTTTATGAGGAGTGTTCTAGCAACATTAAGCATAAGGTTGTCATATATAAAATGATTAACGTTTTATATGAAAGAGGCTGTAATTCCAGTAAATGAAGCCATTTCATCTCCCTGCTGCTTCTACCTTTAGGAATATACTGTAAATGAAAAGTGGCTCGATGTGAAGTCTAGTTAAATAGAATATGAATCCCCTTGTTTGAAGTTAATGAGACTTGGAAACCTGCATTTAAATAAAAAGTGTTGTGATTTTAAATCAGCAATTTCATTAAGATTTGAATGCCGCATGTGTACATTGTTGTTCTATTGACAATTCCGTATTCTTAGCTACGTAGGACAAGATGTCTCCTTGTTTTTCTTGATCTTTGTTTGCAACATGCCTACCACTTACAGCTACTTCTTAATACATCGCAGCTGATCTCAATCCTCCAAGAGCATACACATGGCTTTCATGAGCTACAAAGAGACCATGGCTTGAATTTAAGCACATGCTTAAGCAGGCATTGTTAAAAGCTAGGAAATAGTAGCTTTACTGCTTATAAGTCTATTGCTGTTCACCTTCAAGGACATGTTTCTTTACACCAGGGAGGACTGTTTAGGAGAACCTGCAATAATGGGAAGCAGGTGAAGTATGAATCCACAAAAATGCTCAAAATCAACAACAGAGAGAAAAGCAACTCCTTGGCTGGTGATTACGCAGTCGTTTTGTCAGGGCTGAGTATGTACAGATTGCTGGTGTATTATTCTCAGCAGTAAAATGTCCGTCTGCAGAAGGGGTGCTGACAAGTTGCCAGCTGCTCCAATCTGACAGATCAAAGGAGAAATGGACTGTAATTTTCTCCTCAAGAGAACAGAAGACGGCGAGGTTAAATCATCCCTATGTAGAGGAATGACAGGAAAGTCAGACGTAGATAAGGAATACATGTACTGATATTTATTGTCTTAAATGTGCTTCATCTAAAGCAGTTGCTGCTGCTCATCAGGACACAATTTTGAACTGGGAAATCCAGGCTGACCATGGTGGGAAAAATTTTCTGCATTATGCTGAATGCCATAGCCTTTTGACTAAAGTGATCTTGGTTGCAAAGTCACAAGTACTTGTATCACAAGTTCATACACTATTTGGCAGACTTTGCCCACTTACCATCGCTAGACAGAGAGGTTGCACAGTTGCTTGTAGGCTGTCCAGGCAGAGATCACACACAGCGCAAGACTGCAGCAGACAAGTGATTCTTCAGACAAAAGCTGCAGACACTCTTTCATTGTTGGTGTTCTTATACATAAGAAGGCTGGGAACCTTGCTGGGCCTCTGCCCAAACAGGGGCCATTAGCACTGCTGTCAGTAGTAGCAGGCGTGCTGCCTCTATTAGCCTCAGTGGGCCTGCCCAAACCACAGCTTTCCTCTGCTCTTCCTGGCATGGGAACAAACTCTTTGCAGCCTTTACACACTTCTAAGTAGGGAAAGCATGGCTACATTTTGATAATATTAAGAACATTCCAAGCAGATTCACACACACACCACTCCCACCCACCCCCACCTCCCAAGAAAAATAAAAATTTAAAAAAAATATATTATTTTCCATTTCTTCTAAATTTACATCAGGGCCCCAAAAACACTTTAGGAAAACTTCCACACCTGCTTAATCAAATGAAAGGACACAGTTTCTGAGGAGCTCTTTTCTCACTCACGTGCAATTGGATTTCACAGAAACAC
This sequence comes from Melanerpes formicivorus, assembly GCF_026170545.1. NCBI lineage: Eukaryota > Metazoa > Chordata > Aves > Piciformes > Picidae > Melanerpes > Melanerpes formicivorus. Next base: position 43,928,604 of record NW_027142354.1, on the reverse strand, counting down.
AGTTTTATGTCCGCCTATGGAGTAAATCTTTTTCCTCACGGTAGTAAGAGAAAGTCTATGCAAATATAAACTAATAGATTAGAAAGTTGAGTTGTACCCTAATTTTAAAATATCTTTGTAACGTGGTAAAAAGCCTTGGCAAGATGCATATTGCTACTGTCAATCGACAAAAAAAGATCTGTAACTCGCATGCTTGCTGGAACCCATGTGTTAGTAAATAAGGGTCAGTAAGCCACAGACCCAAGAAACAGATACCAAGATGTTATATCAAGGCTTCCTGGAGCTAAGAAGGAATTTATCAGCTAGGATAAAAAGCATAGGGTATGCCAAAGAGCGTAGTGCATTTTTTAATTTATGTTTCCTCCCCTGGGAATTCCCTATTAGCCCAAAGGCACAGAAAGGACTCAGACAGCTGCTGAGAGCCCTTCCTATGCACATCCCACAGCTGTCAGGGAGGCCTGACATAGAGCACGTGGGCTACTTGGCTATGGCCATCACACCTGCTGGCAAAAGCATCAGATTTCAAAGGGCAAAAATGAAGACAACAGATTGTCTTTCACTTTAAAATGATGACATTTATCTGTATACTCGTAACTTGAATTTTTTCTTTTATCTTTGTCATTGGCAGAATGAAGTCCATCATTCAATTGTTAACTTTGCTAGGCAAAAGGCATGTTTTAGTATGCAGAATTACACACATTCAGGGTAATCTCTTAGAGGGAATGAGTCTGCTTAGCATGCCAAAAAGTCCTGCTCAAATCACAATACTGCTAAAATTCAAACTATATTTGACTGCCAAATAATCCTGGACATATGAGTGCAGCAGACTACAAGGAATATGGTCTCCAGTGGCACTCAATAGAACCAACACTGCATTTGCAAACAGAATGGGAGCTGTTGAAACCAGAATTTAAGATTTATAACAGCAGGTATAGAATGATCATCTACTCATGCAATAAGAACACAAATTGGCTTTTCTTTTTCTACTTGTATCATAATTTTACATAGCTATTTCAGAGATGTTGAAGGAAACATCCAAGAGACCTTTCAAAGAACAAAATATATTTTGATTTGTAGCAAGACCTAAAAGAAGCATCAAATCTAAGATTATTTTTGAGACCAGATCCTGACAGAGAATCTAATCAGGAATAATAATTTCATCAGTAGCATCAATGGGTGTTAGCATTATATCATGGTGAAATCTCACTTTGCTAAGAAAATCTGTGAAGCATCACCAAAATAAGAATAAATAACAAGTATGGTCCCTTTTTGGAAGTTACTACTGCATTCCTTACTTCAACAACATATCTACCCCAGACACTATTACCTAACTACAGCAGTGAAGAAGGATAGAGAGAAGTATATGAAAAACTTAATTCTTGCTGGTTCTTGTAAAGGTTCTCAAGTATTTTTTATATGCTTCTCTGCAGTTATTTTAGAGCATGGAGAAACTAATTCCACGAGGATACAGGTAAATAAGTAGAAAAAAAAGAGAAGGGCAGACTGAGGAAATCTTCAATTTGGAGTGCAAATTATTGTTTTAGAAATGCAGAATTGTATTCAAAAATGCTTTATGGATTTTTAAAAATGCTTTCATCTCAAGCCAAATGCCAGAGACTGCTTCCATAACTACAAATTAGTTTTATAGTGATACAATTGCAAGTGCTAATACTACATAGCATTAATAGCCTTATCAATTACAATGCCATAAACACTTTATAGCATTATAAATTTTGATATTAATATAGCCAGGCATCAATAGTAGTAATTTAAAGTTTCCTGTTATATGTTTAACTTCAAATTTGATGTGAATGTGAATGTCAGAAACCCCACACAGAATAATTTTCACATGCTAATTTTGAAAGCTCTGAGATAAACAAGCTCTCTTAAATGGAAATAATTCAGGTGGAATCTGCTTTCATTAAATTAAGTTATTTTACGCTGAAAATAGTACTGAGGTAAAAATGTTCTTTTTTTTCCAGTAAAGCAAATGGTATTGATCCATGGCTAAGGCCAGGAGCAGACAGAAAGTACATTTTTTTCCTTAATTTTTTGACTTTTCTAATGAAAACAGAGTTTCCCACCAAAATACTCCTGGTTTATCTGGTAAACTGTTGTCTTCCCATTGCACAGCGCCTGACTTTCAGCGTGCCACCACAGTTTTTCCATTACCCAGGGCTATCATTCAACTTCTGCATTCAAATTATGTTTCTGCAAACCGAACAGTATCACACAGTATCACAGTATAACTGAGGTTGGAAGGGACCTTGAGGATCATTGAGTCCAACCTATCAACACAGACCCCACGACTAGACCATGGCACCAAGTGCCACATCTAATCTCCTCTGGAACGCCTCCAGGGACGATGACTCAACCACCTCCCCGGGCAACCCGTTCCAATGACGAACGACTCGCTTGGTGAAGAATTTCCTCCTCACCTCGAGTCTAAACCTCCCCTGGCACAGCTTGAGACTGTGTCCCCTTGTTCTGGTGCTGGTTTCCTGGGAGAAGAGGCCAACCCCTTCCTGGCTACAACCACCCTTCAGGTAGTTGTAGAGGGCAATGAGGTCACCCCTGAGCCTCCTCTTCTCCAGGCTAAACAATCCCAGCTCCCTCAGCCTCTCCTCATAGGGCTTATGTTCAAGGCCTCTCACCAGCCTTGTTGCCCTTCTCTGGACACGTTCAAGTATCTCAATGTCCTTCTTAAACTGAGGGGCCCAGAACTGGACACAGGACTCAAGGTGCGGCCTAACCAATGCAGAGTACAGGGGCACTATGACCTCCCTGCTCCTGCTGGCCACACTATTCCTAATGCAGGCCAGGATGCCATTTGCCCTCCTGGCCACCTGGGCACACTGCTGGCTCATATTCAGGTGGCTGTCGATCAGCACACCCAGGTCCCTCTCTGTTTGGGAGCTCTCCAGCCACTCCGACCCCAGCCTGTAGCGCTGCATGGGATTGCCGTAGCCAAAGTGCAGCACTCGGCACTTGGACTTGTTGAATGCCATCCCATTGGACTCTGCCCATCTGTCCAGTCGGTCGAGGTCCCTCTGCAGAGCCTTTCCACCCTCTAACTGACTAACATCTGCCCCTAACTTGGTGTCATCTGCAAACTTGCTGATGACTGACTCTACCCCCTCATCCAGATCATCGATGAAGATGTTGAAGAATTAAGTCTTCTGCTATGTGACTCTAAACTGGTATTTTGAGGTTGTCGCATTTATTATTTTGTTAGCATAACATATCAGATATATTTAAAATTCAAAATAAAAAATGGCTTATGGTAAAAAGTGCTATGTCTTATTGCTTACAGCTTATCAGATTAAGAGTTACAACTAACTTGAAGCCATCTACATAGTGATTGCACCTAGAACAGCACCCTACACAATAAGGAAAAATCTTTTGTCTGACTTTCATCATGGCCTCTGTTATTCTACCACTAACTTAGGACTGTTGATGTCAGCAATTTTTTTTCCCACTGGACTGATGTGTTTACACATAAGGTCTCCCCAGTTTACCTTTAAGGAAAGGACAGAAACATCCTTAACAGTAGACAGACAAAGTTCTGTCCTATGATGGATCTATTGTTTAATTAGAGCCTCAGCCTAGTTAGAATGAATACTGATTACTACACTGTCACTGTGGCAGTAGTAAATTGGAGCTGTAAAGCCCAGTTGGGCACTTGGTTGCATTCCCAGGCAAACTGTGATTTGCACTGACCTCTATGACTACTGAAGTGTTGATTATTTTTTTTCTGGTGGATTGGCTATTCACATCAAATTAGGTCAGTGGCACATTATGGATGAAACTTGTCAGTCAAGAATTTTGACCCATTTAATTTTTGTCTTTCAGATATTCTCACTAAATGAGAACCATTCTTTTAAAAATGGTCTTCAAGCCTTAAATATGCTGCATTGTTTAAATCTGCTTCAGCATGGAAAGAATGGAAGACAGTAAAAAAATGTTATAAAAATATTATAAATACAGCAGAAAATTTCAGGTATATTGGTAGGAATGCTTAAAGAGAGAGAATCAGCAGAAGCATGGACATGCAATACAATTGGAATAAGTAAGCACCCTTGTGGGGTTAGTGATACTCTGAAGAGCTAACACAAATTTTCAAATACTACACTAATAGGAAAAGTTTATGACTGGATATCCAAAATGTTTTTATTACTATCTTTGTTAAAGAGCTTCTCAAATTAAGCTGCTATAGCATACAAGATAAAGACATTGCATGGATTTGTCAGCAAGTGAAAGTACCTAAAATGACATTCAGGTAATAAATGACCAGTTTTTACCAAGTCCTGCAGAGAATTATGCTGGAGACTGTGCTACTCAATGTGTTCATAGATGACCTGGGGAAAGGATGCAGCTTTCTAATGATACAAATTTATTAATTGTAGTAAAAATGAAAGGTCAGAAAACTTAACGGAATATGTAATCATATTTAGTGTCTCGATAGAATGACAGAGGAAAATAAGTATTGATAGCTACAATTAATAGTTCAATGGCAGTATTTGCTTAATGTTTAGTAGGAGTCAAAAAGCACCTAGAAAACTACGTTTGTTGGTTGATGGTTTTTTTTCCCCCGGAAGTGCAAAGTTGTCAGCATAAAAGAGAAGCGAGAGACAGTTGGGTTATTCGCATACAGACATATTAGCCTGCCTCTGATAATGTTTACTCATAGTAAAAAAGGATCGGTGAATCTAAAAGCTTAGGGCAATTTGCACCTGGGGCTTCATTACAGACATGTGCTCTTGCACAGAAATACGCAGATGCAAGGGGTCCATCAGTCAGTTTTGGCCAGTCAGGTAAAGATGATTTTTTCCAGAATAAGCCACAGCCCCTGATCCCATATACCACAAAGTATGGTGCACACAGTGTTTCTGAACAGGCTTAGGACCTCATGGCAGAAATTTTATAATTATGCATGTGCTAAAAGAAAGATGTGACATTGAAGACATCCCTAGTATTCCTTGTCTCTACAACAGCAGAGAACTTCTTCAAATGCAGGTTATCCAGGTAAGTGCTCCCCAGCTGCTGGAAAATTCAGACTTCTTTCTTTCCTATCCACCACAAATAGAGTAGACTACAATTTAACAGGGAGAAGTTTTCTTCTGGGAAACAGGTCTAGTGACCATTTTAATCCTGAGCAAAGGAGAGTATATGAATTAATCACTTATTACATTTTTTAATATCTCTAGGCATGTTAGTGCATCTCTTCAGCATCTCTTTCTAGTCATCTTAAGTCTCCAAACTGAACCCTTTGAGCACAGGTTTAATTAATGTCAATAAAAATTCAGTACCACCAACAAATGACAACTAAGAATCTTAGCAGCTTTCTCTGGATGATACCAGAAAATTGAACACCCAAAGACAAAGGTCACAAGTTTTAATTTTTAATTCATTAATTTCTCATTCCTATCATATTACACTGTTGTCTCCATAGTCCAGCTTGTCTGGAAATGTTGCAGTACTTCTCTTTCGGCCAGACCTCAGAAATCTTTTCCTATTTGCAAATCAATTTTTATTATTGTCAAATCCAAATGTATATGATCTTTTATTGTCAAATCCAAATGTATATGATCTTGTACCACTAATACCCTACTAATAAAATAAACTTTATTTCATTATCATCAAGCATACACTTGATCACGGCCCAATGCCACCCTCAGGATATTTTACATTTAAAATGTACTGCACCAGTTTCCATTAAAAAAAAAAAAACAAAAAAAATGTCAAAAACATTGGCTACAAGGAAAGCTTAGAAACTCTGTATGTCTTCTGGACACTAAGTACAGCTTGGTAGTATTGTACACTTCATTAAAGTGACATAAGACAGCTCTTCTGCTTTAATCAACTCTGAAAGCCACTTGTTGAAACCCTTGTGTCCAGAGTCTGCAGAACCCCATTCCTAAACAACTGGTTCCATTAAGAATTGTTATCAGAAGAAATTTGTGTAAGGTGGCATTTATTCAGTCTATCAGACATGTTAGCCATTATAATTATGATTTTTGCCTAATCATGTTAAAAAGCATTACATTTTAATTACTTGCAAATTAGATGAGAGTTCAGAGAAGCAAAATTGCTATTGACAAGAGAGAGCTGTTTCCAATCTGCTACTGCCATTTCTGCCCCTGTGCCTAGCTTTAAAAATACTATGTACATTTATTTGTGGCCTTACCATTTGGCAGATCCACACACTGACAGTGAAGCAAGACCCTTTCTTTAGCTGGGGTGAATATAAGGTGACATAGACAATTACATGCCTATATAGAAGGACTTTCTTTTGACATGTCCAGAAACTAATACTTTTATTTACACCTAGTAAGCCAATAATCAACAAGTAAACACACAGATTAATATGAAGCCATCTCACAAAGAGGGCTACACAAAACTCAGCACTGGTTAGGCCACACCTTGAGTATTGTGTCCAGTTCTGGGTCCCTCAGTTTGGGAAAGATGTTGACTTGCTGGAATGTGTCCCGAGAAGGGCAACAAAACTGGGGAGAGGTTTGGAGCACAAGCCCTATGAGGAGAGGCTGAGGGAGCTGGGGTTGATTAGCCTGGAGAAGAGGAGGCTCAGGGGAGACCTTATTGCTATCTACAACTACCTGAAGGGAGGTTGTAGGCAGGTGGGGGTTGGTCTCTTCCCCCAGGCAACCAGCACCAGAACAAGAGGACACAGTCTTAAGCTGTGCCAGGGGAGGTTTAGACTGGGTTAGGAAGAAGTTCTTAACAGAGTGATTGGCCATTGGAATGTGCTGCCCAGGGAGGTGGTGGAGTCACCATCACTGGAGGTGTTTAGGAAGAGACTAGATGGGGCACTTGGTGCCGTGGTTTGGTTGATTAGATGCTGTTGGGTGATAGGTTGTACTTGAGGGTCCCAAAGGTCTTTTCCAAGCTGGTTTATTCTATTCTACAATGCTCAGCAATGTACTTCAAATTCAAGTAGTACTTGCAGCTCATGCAGACACATCTGAGCCAGTTATAAATGAGCTTAGCAAGGACTGTTGAAGATGCAGAGCTACAGCAAATGTAAGGAAGCCTTGCTGCCTGCTTATTTATGTAGGGTTCTGGAAGGATTTTTAAACCTTTGCTAAGTCATAGACCACTGGAGCTACTCTTGTTTGCATTTGGGGTACTTATTTTTAGAGCCTGATTGTGCAGTTCAGGAATTTCAGTGTCTATGTACTCTGTGTGATACCCACTGAAACTTGACCATATTCTGATATGCAGAGTCTTCAAAATGTTTCACTGACCCCTTGCACTTTTTCTACTCAGGCCAGCTTTTCAAAACAATATGCAACCTGCAAACAAAACCACAATATGCACTTGAGTTCCTCAAACAGAAAAAAATAATAGAGATTCAGTGAATTCTTGGATACATATAAATACTGACATAACTGACTTCATCTGTAAATTTGTCCATTTAAGCAAAGTAAGTTTGGTAGAAGACAAGTGGAGATAGAAAGAGCTTGGAGATAGAAAAAGCTTAGAGATGCAAACACTATTGAAACAGAAAAAGAACAGAAAGTTCTTCTTGAGGTAATTCTGTCTCAGATTAGGTGCAACAACTGTACATAATTGAATACTAGAGGACTGTGATGTGACAGAACGCTGGACAGCTTTGGTTGAAGTTTAATAATTATATTGAGGGCAATTATTGTCATGCTTTTTTTTTCAATTTCTGACTTCCTATCCCAACGTGAGCAATTAGGGTTCTTTGAGGCATAAAGTATTAAAGCATGATGCTTGCAACCTACTTGTGTGCTCCCTTCTGAAGTTCACTAGCCATTTAATCTTACTAAAAGTAGAACTGGACTATTATAGCATGCGCTTCGCTCTTTGCTTCCTGTGGTGTGAACAAGTTCAGTCAGCCTTGCATCTCTTTGGTATATTTTGTGTGATTACAGTTCAGTTTTCAATAAACCAACCAGAAGACAAAACCTCAAACTAAAACAAAGCAAAAACTTGTCAAAGAAATGAAATTACAGACATTAAAAAATTCTCTTTGAATGTGAGACACAGAGCAGAAGATACTTAAGATTTCTTTTTATCCCTGTTCTGCATTTTTTTTTTAATATATATACTCTGACAATGTATCACCTTTGGAAAGTAAATATTCCTCAGATTTGGTAGCCTTTGAAATGTAATTGTAACTGCTATGTCAGGTAATTAATGTCACTTTACTGTTAAGGTTAAGTCAGCTTAGTTAGGAAACTAATGTGCTTCTTCACCCTGACAATTATGATTCACTTCTAACATTGTCCTCAAATTTAAAGTTCATACAAGTTAGAATCATCTCAGCTCTTTCTCCTTTTAGTTCACATTGTCCTCAAGTGTGCCCTTGGGTCATTTTGCTTGGGAAACCATTGACATTAGTTTTACTTTTATTTCTTAATATACCAGCATGGCTACATATAGGTTATAAGAGTGAAGAGATCATGATGTAAACAGGCAACTACAGATTTCGGGATTACATTAACAATAAAGACCTGAACAGAAAATATCAAGCTGGTACTGAAAACATGGAGTGCTATAATAAACATTTATGAAGATTTCAAGTAAGGGCAGCTATTTATAACAGGTGCTTACTTTCTATGAACAACAGAAAATTCCGACTGGAAAGTTTTAGCCTATGGCTAATTAAGTTACACCCAAGGGCACCCAGGAAGACAAAGAAAGGTTGAAAAGACGTGTTAACAGTGCTTCCAGGAAGAAATACATACACTAGGTATCGGGCTTCATCTAGACATTTACAAGATAAAAAAGGGTATGGTGTTTGGTTTGTTTGTTTATTTTGTTTCTTTGTTGGTTTTGTTTGTTTGTTTTGGTGGTGGTGGTTTGTTGGGATTTATTTTTTTTTTTTTTGCTTGTTTTGGTTTGGTTTTTAATTTATTAGCCCAGAGCTCAGGTCTTCAGGAACCAGGTTCAAATTTATGACTTGTTTCCATTGCCAGTAAAGAATCATAGAAAACAGGCATTCCACATTTTCAAATGATGTAAAGATTTTCTGTCTCTCTGCTGTGGAAGTTGCACACATGGGCCACTGAACATAGCCAGTAAATGTGAGTAATCCCTGGTAATGGAAAGACTAGAAGTAATAGTGGAACTGTATTAGCTGGAAGTTAATGCCAAAGAACCACAATCAGCAGAAGACTTCATATAGGTAATGATAAGCTTTTGAACCTAGTCTAACTTTATCATAATCAGGGGCTGAAACAGGTTACATTTTACCCATCATGTAATTATATTCAGTACAGAACACAAATGAGAAATCAGCAGCTTGTTAACTGTGTCATCTGGTATAGCAGGGAGCACACACCTCTGCCTTCTGTGGTTTGGAAATGGTGTGAGGAGGAGGCTTGGTGCTGCTGGTACTTTGCAGAAGTCAAAGTGCCCCTTGAGGTGGATTATTACTTCTGGAATTAAGGTTCAGTTTTATTCATTTCCTTGAGTTGCAGCACTCTGAAAATTGGCCATTAGATATTGGAGCATGAATGAGGACTTCACCAACTCTACAAAAGGTAACTGCCGTTGTGTAGTACAGAGGTAATCAGTGGACAGCGTAAGGACACTGGAATGACTGCTGACTACCTGCACTGTAATGGAGAGGTGGCCAAAGCTGATTGTGAGTGGGAGAATCCCAAACCTGTGACAGGTACAGTAATTATGTATCAAAGACACTGAGAGAGTAAGTCAGCTCAGCAGGTTACTTTCATAACTTCTAGCAAGGGGGCTTATTACTCAAGAGTATCTCATTTCAAATGTTTACAGTGATAGAATTGCTGTTTGCATTGCAGCTCATCAATGAAACTAAATCTTATTTATATGATTCAATAATTAGATGCATTTAATTATTAATATAAATATAATACCAGGAAAATCTAAATAATTAATGATATACTTATAAATAATTTCTGTTAGTGAAATAGATTGAGAAAATGATTTGTTCTTAACAGCAGACTCATAAATATTTAAACCCAAGTCCCAACAATGTAGTTTACAGACACTAAGAACCTTAATGCTCCTAAACCATTTATAGTGCGTATACTACCTCTATTAAATTTGAAGTTAAAAACAACTAATGATTTCCCTGGCCATAAGCCTTGATTTACAGACAGGAAGTTCCAAATCGTTTTAAGTCTGACTTTCCACACTGCTGAGTATTTTGCAAATAATACATAATTGATTTCTAAGAAATCTTTTCCTTGATTCTACAAATTTGCACACAGATGAACTGGGCAATGCTTGAAGTCATAGCAACTCATTTTGAGTTTTTGTTTGGTAGCTGATATGACATGCAACTGAACCTGCAGCTGGATCTTTATGTTTAGCTATGCTATGATTAATGTAATGTAAACTGGAGGAAAACATGACTTTCTGGTACATTATAATCCCCTGCCACCTAGGGTAAATGTCACCAGCATAAATTATTACAGCCTTGGGACTGCTCTGATTTACTCTTATATGTAATGGCTATAGAGTCCATTCTGACAGCCACCATCATTCATATCCAGTGATGCATTTGGGTTTCTGACTTCAGATTGACTTAAATGAAAAAAAAATATATTGGAATCCATCTAGGAATAAAGAGCTCAAATAGCTGTTGAAACTTCTTAGCTTTGGATCCACCAACATGTGTTCTTACAACTATAAGGCAATATGAAGCAGTCCTACTGCAGCCAGCCAATGGTCTTTCTGCATCTTTAGGGGTTCATAACTGAAATACATAATTTTAGAGAAGAAATTTGTATTTTATCAGAGAAAAGAAATGCTTTCAAGAGAATTTTCTAACAGCCTATTTACTGTAACTCCTAGTTTTGGCAGGTCACTTGAAAACACTGCAGGAGACTAGTATTTTCACCTCCAATCTGCACTCTTAGAATGATTTGTAAGTGATGCAGTTAAAAGTCTATAAAATTCTATTGGTTTAAATCTATTTTATTTCTACAGGTCACTTGCAGAGTAGATGAAATTTGTTTAAAAGCATCAGGTGGTAAACCAAAATGTCACACTCCTTAATATGAATCACTGATGATCACAAAATACACGATCATCATGTTGGTCCAATTGGTCAACTAACCGATGAGAAATATTTTTATTACAGTTCTCATATTGTATCCACATAGCTGTCCTTGAGGGTGCCCAGCAGAAACTTCACCCTAAGGAAATTTTCTGAGATTCCTTGTAAATCCATTTAACAATCAAAACCATTATAGCCTATTTCCATACGGACCCAAATGTTCAAAGAAATTTTGCTCAACATGGCTCACAAAGAGAAAAGAAATCCAATCTGTATTTATATCTATTTTTAATTAAAAGTCAGTGTTTCCTATTTGCTCAAATTTGATTTTGCTAGAGGAAGTGTGTTGGTAATTTTGATCCCTCCATTTCTCTGCTCCTTTACCACAGCATCCTGTGACTTAACAGTGACACCTGCTTGATGCTGGCAGCTGCCACAAGCCATGCCATTGGGGACTGTGTCATGCCAGTACTAACACATCTGCTCTTTGAGTGACCCTATAAAGGCCTCTAACTTGGGAGATGTGTGGACAAAGAATGTCTGTACATTGCTCTGTGGCTTCATAGAAGGGAAGGGGTCCAGCTCATTCATGTCGGGAGTATATTTCTTCATTGTTACTTTTATTATCTATGCAATAATGATTCAGCCACTGCTCACTGGATTCACACTGTGTTAGGCAGAACAAAGAGTGGCCCAAACTTAAGTATTAGATGAGACATCAGGCTTTTACTTCTCAGTAGAAAACCTAAGAAATCTGGAGATAATACCAAGTTATGCTGAACTGTGATCACATTCAAGTTCATTTAAAACAGAAAATTGTCTCAGCATTTCTTCTTAGGTTTTAAATTGTTCAGAAGTGTAGTATAATTGTAATGTGACAATATATTAAATGAGTATCTGTGGTACAGTTTTCAATATGCACCCTTAGGAAGCGCATTAATGCCATCATTTCTTCAGGTATCAGCATAGAACATACAGACTGAAATAGTTGTGCCTCAGTCACTCTCTGTACAAAAGACTGAATAATTTCCTACTTGATTCTTTGGGCCTTCCTTATCAGTCACACTGGACAGATGAGGGCTAAGGCATTTATGATAAAAAATGAGATTCATTATACTTACAGATTTTAAATGCTTATGATTTATCTAGCAATACATGCACAACGCTTTGGCACACTATTTACTCAGTGCATTATAACAGTTTAAGACTACTGGGCAAATGCTTATTGAGAGACTTCTTTAGACAATGTAACATCTCTTACAGTACTCTGAGTCTTTGTTTCCTCCTTAAAAAAAAACCACAAACCAAAAACAAACAAACAAAAAAAAAAAACCCCAAAACCAAACTCCTTTAAATACTTTTTTCCACCTTGGTCAGAGACCTGGTACAAACACAAACTTCACTCCAGCCAATATAATCTATCTTGCTAACCCCAGTATTATAAACCAAAACTGCAGTGAAAGACTATCAACATATGTGAAAACAGACTTACAACAAAATAAACAGGAGCTTGAAGCAATACCCAATGTTCCACCTTTCTCTGTCCTGAAAACATGTAAATCTGTTCCATTGTACACAGACAGAAGAACATTCATTAATTTCTCATTTTCTTCTCCCTTCTTAACCATTTTCACAGTGCTACTTTGCTATTAAGCAGAATATTCAGGTATCTGTTACATTTTCCTCACACAAGTGCTTTCTGCACAGTTTAGAAGCAGCACTTTCTAAGGCACCATACTGCTGAGGATACACTCTGTAACAGGTCATTCTGTTCAGAGATGTGCATCAGTGCAATAGAAGCACTTAGTTTTGTTCCTGTTTTCTTACAAAGCCCATTTCTTTGGCTGAGTGTCATCACCTGTAGGACTCCATCATCCCCAGATCTTCCTCCCACCCTACCTTGACTCTCATTCTATCTTCTTAATTCAATAACTCTGTCAGAGAGTCAATGGTCATATTGTACAAATACACAGATAAACAGATCTTTGCTTCTTTGAGAAACACAAATCCCTGGCTATTTCAGTGACAGAAAAGAAAATACTTCAGGATATATACAGAAAACTTGGACAATAGTGGCAAACAACACAAACACTGTCATGTGAGTTAACATTATCCTCCAATCCTCACCAGAGTGACTCTTCCTCACCATTGTATAAGTAGTGCACATGTAATGAAATCTCTTTTGCAATGAGAAACCAAGTGGCAGCAATAACCAGTGACCATTTAACTAGACTGCTGTAAATACAATGCTTAATCTAATTTTAACATCTGGCTACAGCAAAAACATTGGTTTTAATTTCAAAACTAGATTTTTACAGTTGTGGATGTGGCTGCATAACACATCATAGTGTGCAGACAGATAAGCACTAGCTCTGAATAAAGGATGTGGGTACCTGAAACAATAGAACCACCTTAGTTCTGTATTTTCCTTCATCTAAGTAGCCCTGCCAAAAAGGAGACAATTCTCATGCAGCCGTGCATTGTACTAACACAAACAGTGCTTCCAGGAACAGTTCTGGCAGAGTTGTCAGCAAGTCAAGTACGTTTGGGCAGCCCTGCATTATTCAACATTCTCATTTCAACTTCCCAGTAAGTCTAAAAGTCATCTAACAAAGCATGGGCGATGAGAATTCTAGATACTACTTCAAACTGTTAGATGAAATGTTAAGTCCTGTGCTTTGATCTTCATGGGTTTATAGGAACCAAAAATCAGTCTGAGCATCTAAATCTTTCCCAAGAGTGGCAGTATTTGGGGACCACTACTCTGACAAATTCCAAATCTGATGCGAGTGCCTATTTCACAGTAGACATTTCTATGCAACCTGACAAGTAGGTTTAAATCAACACATTTGTTGCAAACAACATTCTGCATTTGATTTGAGGATAGGTATTTTTGTGGGTTTTGTTTGTTTGTTTATTTCTGTGGGTTGGTGGTTTTTTTTTTTGTTTGTTTGTTGGTTGGTTTGGTTTTTTTGAGTTGTAGAAAAAGCTTTGATATAAGCCAAAGAAAAATGCTATTGTACCATAGCATCAGTACCTAAAAGAGTGCTGTTTTAGTAGCAACATGTATATATAACTAATAACATTCTCCTAAGTAAACAAAACACCTGAAGAATGTCAAAGTCTTCTTAGGAATGCTCTTTATGGAGTCACTACAAGAAAAGTATTTGGCCATGTAGAATTTTCACAGTATCACAGTATCACTTAGGTTGGAAAGGACCTCGGGGATCATCGAGTCCAACCTATCAACACAGACCTCATGACTAGACCATGGCACCAAGTGCCACGTCCAATCTCCCCTTGAACGCCTCTAGGGTCGATGACTCAACCACCTCCCTGGGCAACCGGTTCCAATGCCGAATGACTCGCTCAGTGAAGAACTTCCTCCTCACCTCGAGTCTAAACCTCCCCTGGCGCAGCTTGAGACTGTGTCCCCTTGTTCTGGTGCTGGTTGCCTGGGAGAAGAGGCCAACCCCCTCCTGGCTACAACCACCCTTCAGGTAGTTGTAGAGGGCAATGAGGTCACCCCTGAGCCTCCTCTTCTCCAGGCTAAACAATCCCAGCTCCCTCAGCCTCTCCTCATAGGGCTTGTGCTCAAGGCCTCTCACCAGCCTTGTTGCCCTTCTCTGGACACACTCAAGTGTTTTGATGTCCTTCTTAAACTGAGGGGCCCAGAACTGGACACAGTACTCAAGGTGCGGCCTAACCAGAGCAGAGTATTTGTGTATAAAGTGTTCCAGGGGAGGTTTAGACTCGAGGTGAGGAGGAAGTTCTTCACCGAGTGAGTTGTTCGTCACTGGAGCGGGCTGCCCGGGGAGGTGGTTGAGTCGTCGTCCCTGGAGGTGTTCAAAAGAAGATTGGACGTGGCACTTGGTGCCATGATCTAGTCATGGGGTCTGTGGTGAAAGGTTGGACTCGATGATCCTCGAGGTCCTTTCCAACCTAAGTTATACTGTGATACTGTGATACTGTGACTTGAACTCCCAAATCCTGGCAATCTCTGTCTAGTTTTAAAAATTTCTAGTGATTTCTTATGTAATCTGGCACACAGTTTACAACTGAGAATTGAACTACAAATGAGAACTGACCTCTTCTGACTTCCTTTTTAACCGCACTGTCTGTGGTGTATGAATTTTATTGATAACTTTTTCTCCCCTACATGTTAACATCTTCAGGATATAATTGTTTTGTGAGTTCTTGAAACTTTTGAAACCTGTAGGATTACATTGTGAGTCACACTGAATAAACAGTTATTTTGTATTAATTTTACCAACTGCTGATCAGCTGTGATTACCATCTTCCAAGAGTCCGAAACACAATTCAGAAGAGGTGTTTGTTTTCTTGTTGTTGTTTTTGTTTGGTTGTGTTTTTTTTTAACCTTCCACTGATGAAATTATGTAAAAATCAAAACCTTTGAAGTTAAAAGGTGGTTAATGAATATATTCCATGCTGTGTGTGCTTCTTGTACATAAGTATTTAGGAATGCATTTTAGAAAAGTCTTTAAATTGCTGGGAAAACCACCAAAACTACTTTATTAGCATTGAGCCAAACAGCATGAGTGACAATACATGTTTTTTTTCCTCCTCACCTCCCAGCTAAGGACCTACTTTCTACACACAGCTTTACATTTGAAATAAAAGGCAAGGATAGCTCAGTAACAGTATGGCCTTTAAGTCTTATTCCTGTGGTAGGGGATGGCTATTTAAAAATTGCTCTTGATCTACAAGCACAGCTTGAAATGATAAGGATCAGAAGATATTTTTTTCACATTAAAAAACAATGCAAAAGGTTTATATTTATTCTGACTTTCAGATGCACTCAATGTCATTGCAATATTTTAAATGAAGTGCAGTTGCTGGTATCTGCAAAGCTGTACATGTGGGCTAAAGTTTATGCTGTTAAGAAGATGGAAAGGATTTTTGGTCAGTGGCGATCAAAGGTGTACAATACAAAGACCGTTTAGTAAACAAGACTTGAAAACTTTGACTTCCACTAATTTAAAGAATAAGACTTAAGGAATTAGAACAAACTTTATTTATTTAAATGTATCAATGATTTTTTAAAGTGTGAGAATAATTCTGTTTATATAAAATTACTAGAAAGACAGTCAGAGGACCAGATAAATCACAAATTATTTTTTTCATATGATTTCAAACAGCCTCAGTTAACAAGGTACCTTGAATGTACTAATTATGCATTTTTACTGCTGCCCATGTTTATATGAATTGGAATGCTGTGAATCTAAGATTTCTTTTCTCCCCTTAGTTTCGAGTTGAAAAAGCGCAAACAAGACAAAAAATGTAACTGCAAACCACTAAAGCCATGTGTCATATGGTTGCTAAAACTGAACGTGCTCTTTTTATACAACTCATTTTGTGCTCCTGGGGCAAGATGCCTGACTATTGGAAATCAGATACCCTGTGAAAACTATAAAGTACCATTTATTTATGATGTATTTGTGAATTTGTAACATAGATACAACTATAACAAATTTCTTTTGAAAAAGTCATACTTGTAAAGAGGCAGCTTGTAGGTGACATTGATGAAATGTAGGCTGCCTGTACTTTCTGCTTCTCAGACTTCAGCCACTACTCACAGCAAGAGAGTCTTCAAAATTAAACAAAAAAATGGTTAAAACTCCCCCATAGTTTCTTATTTACAAAAACTACAGACTAGTTAATTACTTGTAATAGATATTCGATTTAAATTTAAGTTCTAAAAGGTCTGAATTTAGATTATAGATAATGTATTTCCTTAGGAGTTTATTCTGCACCAAAAGCTGAATATAAGTACATTTTAATTCAACAGTACATTTAAAAATTTTTAATGTTCAGTGTATAAAGGGAATAAAAATAGCACACATCAATTTTTGAATGACATAAATGTCATTATGACCTTCATGGATTTTCATATAGCCTAAGTAATCCCTGTAAACCAAACTGATTCAAATGCACATCTTCAATCATTTCATTGCTGTTTTGCCCTCTGCTGCAGTTTTATAAATCTCTTTCTAATACATCTGTTAAAAAACCCCAAAACAATCCAACAACAAACCACCTACAAAAACCCAGCTGATGTAGTTAAAGCTGTAAAGCTAAAAATCAGAGGACTTGTCAAGAAGACACGCTTAGATACTGACATTCTGGACTTCTGTTGTTTCAATTATACCATATCCCAGCATTCTGTGCCACTTCAGTTAATGTTGTGTCAGCATTCCCATTATAAAACCCTGATCCCTGGGGGTTTTATAACTTGCTATTAAAAATTCCCTAAAGGCTATGTCTTGGCATGCAAGATTTCATCCTAGAAGTGGAAACTAATCTCTATGTCTATAGATACATAGAGCTTTAGACATGCATAGAGTTAAATGAGGGTTAAATTACATAATTTGACAAAAACATAGGAAGACAACAAAAGTTTTGTAGCTTTCTATATTTTTCTCTTTTATAGACAGAAAGCCAAAATAACATCCCTTAATTAAAGTTTTGCATCTGCCAATTGTTTTTGTTTATCCAAGGGAAAAAATAGAAGTAAACAGGTAAGTTGACTTACAGTGCAATTTTCTACACACATGGCTGGTGTTTTGCTATGAAAATGTCAAACACATGTTCTATATAAATTTAGTACACCACTTGATTACATTTATAGTGCCAAATTTTGAAGCTAGAGGAAGATATGTGTCAGAAGAAAATTAGAATTTTCAAGGTCTTAAGAAATGCTCTGTGTACAAGCTGAAAAATGAGAAGGAGAGGAGATTTCTAGCACATCTGAAAGTCAAACTGATGATTAAAAAAAGATGAAAAGCCCACATATATTAGCTTTAGTCTGAGTAACAATATAGCAGGCAGTGGGACTAGATTCTGCAAGCATTGTCAATCACAACCTCTACAGAATGTGCCTATGGAGTTTATTGTGCATGGCAGAACCTTTCACCATGCATTTTCAGCTACGGGCACTCCTGCTGTCTAGTTTAAAAATTAAGTCTGAAGAGGGATTTTGAAAACAACCAGCATTCTCTCAACTGGGTGCTGCAAAAATATCCTCATGCTGTTATTAAGACTTACAAATTAATGTTATAAAATACACTAGTAATAAACAAGTATATAGTAATCAAATACTCAAAGAATACTTACAGCTTAATTTAAATTTAAAGCTATCAGTCTAAACATGCTTTATTATTTGCTAAAGATACATTCATTTTCTCAGATTGTAAGCAGACACAGAAGAGCCCCATGCTTCTATGATCCACAGGGAAGGGAAACTGGCTTCAATAACATGTCAGAGCCACCTTTAAATTTCTATTTTCTCTTCTATCATGCACTATAATCCTAGAATATTAACATCTTACAAAGGAAATTAACATTCTTTGGTAGCAAATTTGAGCTGTTGTAGAAGAGATAAAACTAGCTTTCACTCCTCTGGGACAAACCACTCACTCCAAAGAGCCTTGGGAATCTCTTCACCATGTGTTGTAGTATAGTTGTTTTAAGCACTCTGACCAATGCTTTCAGGACAAGATGTAAGCAGGTGTAACAAAACAATATTTTAAGACACCCAACCAGATTCTGCCCAATTTCTCTCCTCCAGTTCCAAGGTATTTACATCATTCTCAGAGTCAAAGACAAAACATAGCCCTCTCTAATTTGAGCAAAGGCAAATCTTCATAGCCTTCCAAAGCTATCTGAACACAACCCTCTTCCCAGAACCACGCTTACACTGTATAAAACACACCTTGCTGATAAAATGCTTGCACCTGTTCTTAACATATGCCAAAAGCTGATGTAAGAAATAAAAATACTTTTAAAGTATATCTGTTTGATCTAAGAAAGAGCTGGCAAGCTTGCTTTCTAGGTTAAGTGATTCAGTTTGACCAAAATTAATTTCAAAGCTATTCTTAGTCACAGCACTCGAACTCTATGTTCAGCACACTAGGTACAGACTAAGACAGGATTCAAATACAGGATCTGCTCCCCTGCTCATAGTTCATGTTCTCCAGCTGTTACCTTCCACCATTTTACTGATCATGTTGCATGTTTGCTGTTAGCCATGTAGAAGCCACGTTTGCATCTACGAGCACAGCAAGAACAGTATTAATATATTGGTGTCGTGAGTTTCTTTGTGTTCTGAAGTCAAACCAGAACAAGCACAAAATATTATTTTATTGGGGTAAAAAAACTAATTAAAAGAAAAAGCTAATGAAAAGAATTATAATTACAATTCACTACAGAAGCAATTATATGAAGATAACTTCCAATTACAGCAACAGTAGTGAAGCAGAAGAAGAATGACAATTAGTTCTTCTCTTTGCTTCCTGAAGACTTATTATTTAATATCCTGTGAGGCAAGACAGCATGGACAGCCATAAAATCTGTAAAAAGTATAAAAAAGGACAAATATACAAATTTTATAGGAGTTTGAGATGTCTTTTTTTCTTTGTGTCTGACTGTTGATCGGCCAGCATCACTCCAAGTCATATTTGAAACTTTCCCATTACACCTTTCAAATACTTGTTCCAATTGCTATTGACCCTTGATGTGTTAAGTAGAAAAATTTACAGCACTCGTTTTGTTTATAGAGCTTTTAAAACATGAAAGCCAGTCTGAATCTATAACAAAAGCAAGGAAAAGATGTGTCATCTTCAACAGAGAAATAAGGAGATGCAATGCTACTTCTTTTGCTAAAACTCATGAGGGCCTTCCATAGCTTCAGAAATGAAAAGGAAGATGAGCTGTCTGTTGTTGGAGGTAATCGTGGGGATTTTAGCATTACCTAAACATTTTGGAAGAGTGATATATTCCTAGGAAAGATATCACATATAGACTGCAATTTTTGACAAATGCTAAATTTACACTTTAAATGTCAGCTTTTGACTGGCATATTCCAGACAACACCCAGCCTTTGGGGATCAATGAAATGGCCAAGCAATAGACAGCTCTCATTCCTTAGCTATATGATATATAGCAGACATGATATTTGTAGTTGGTGAACACTGAATTTTTAGCACATTTTCATATCCCCAGTTGTGGTGAATAGCAGCCCTGTTCTGGAAAGGGATGCCACCATCTTCCTCTAAAGGATGTACATACCTACCTCATAGTGCATATGTTAGTGAAGGTAACAGATGGCAGGCTCTGGAGGATTAAAGCTCTCTTAGAACAGAACCATATTGGTGTGTGGACATAACTGACTGAAATGTTTTTAGTGCCATCTGCCAACGGAGAAGAGAAACTGACTGGTCTACCTTCAATGACCTTTTAAGGTTTGCTTCACTGTTCCCTTTTGACCTGTACAGAGAGCAAGAATGCTCTCTGTTATTTTTCTGTATGGCTACTACATGAATGCACC
This sequence comes from Melanerpes formicivorus, assembly GCF_026170545.1. NCBI lineage: Eukaryota > Metazoa > Chordata > Aves > Piciformes > Picidae > Melanerpes > Melanerpes formicivorus. The sequence continues at coordinate 43,908,226 of NW_027142354.1, read as the reverse complement.
CCTCATGTTATAGCCCTACTGTATGTAATCCATATCCTGCATTTGGAATTTTATGTTCAGAACCAATGTTTTCAAAACCCATTCTTCAGCTTTTCCATGCTAATACATGCATGCACATATGAAATATGAACGGACTGTCATGATGCTCATAGTTAATGCATAGTTCACTAGGGAAGCTCAGGAAAGGGCTAGCATGAGTGGTCTACACAAGCTAATCCAGTGTACTGCTCATTATTGAAATATGCTTAAGTATCACAAAAGGATAAATATACATTGATCAGTAAGGATGCCTGACACTATCTTCATACTCTCTATTTCACTAGTGGTATTTGCTTTCTCAATGTGTGCTCTAAGAACATGGATCTGTAAAGCAAATACTTAACAAAAAGTTAAATTTTTGTATAAAGGTGTGATAGTCTGGCCCTGGCTGGGGGCCATTCTTAACTCCCCGTCCTAGATGGACATGGGAGAGGGAAAATAAAGCCAAAGGCCTGCAAGTCAAGATAGAAGCAATTTAACAGGATGAAAAGCAAAGCAAAGGCCACATGCAGAAGCAGAGCAAAGAAAGATATTGTTCTCTGCTCCCTGCAGCAGATGATGTCCAGCTGCTCCCCAAGAAGCAGGGCTCCAATCTGTGTAGCAGCTGCTCCAGAGGACAGACACCATCAGCCAGTGGCCCCACGTTTCCTTCTTTTCCTTAGCTTTTATATCTGAGACAATGTCCTATGGCATACCCATTTTGTCAGTTTGGGTCCGCTGTGTCCCCTCCCAAGATCTTGCCCATCCCTGAGCCCATTGTTGGTGGGCAAATGCTGGAAAAGCAGAGCCTTGGTGTTTGGCTCAGGAGTAACCAAGACACTGGCATGGTATTGACACCCAGATACATCACTGCAAAACACAGCGCTAGAAAGATGCTCTGGGGAGAGCTAACTCCAGCTCAGCCAAACTCAATACAAAAGGAAACCCAATAAAATATCTGGACATTTCTGAACAGGAAAAAAACTTACACAAATACATTTTGAGGACTTGGGGTGAATTTGCAGAGAAATTTCAGTATGGCTGCCTCCATAAGCAGAAATATTCCTGTCAATAGAGGGAACCACTCTGGTAAAGTGGACTTTTTATTTTTACAGCATTCTGCCACTATCTACCTCCTAAAGCTGTCTATAATAGGATAAAATTACACTTACATGCTCAGGACCATGTATGTTAAAGCTAGAAAAGCTAGCTCAAAGGCACAGTATAGGCAGAAGGAGTATGAAACATCAATCTTTGTCTGTGGTATACCTGAGACTCACCAGAACTGCTATAATTATTTTGTGGAGAACCCTGGAGATATCAGTATTTTAGCATAGCCCACACAATGATTAGAGGATGTGCAAAATTACAGTTCCATTGGTTTGCTTTGACTGTGGTCTAAATCAATGGGAATACACCTTGATGAAGCTGTTATATATCCTGCCATGCAGTGGAGACACTGGCATGGATCACGCTCCTTTAACCTTGAATGTCACCAATTCACCTAGCAGAGCACTGTGGTTTTGCACTACTCCCAATACAGCATTATTCTAACACAATCAAGCCATAAATTAAACAAACTACATTATGTACATACAACAGCTGTGCCTGTCTAGACATGACTTTACCTGATTGAAAGTGAGCTCTGGGATCAAATTCCACAAATGGCTGGTTCTTTACATCTCACCATGTGTTAAGTGTGTCCAGATGGCAGGTGATACACTAGTATTAACAATCTACTTTCCCTTCCCTGAAGTGTTTTTATAGCACATTACTGATGCTATTGTAAAGTTAGATGAGATTGAATATGCAAAATATTTTAAAATAATCCTTGTGAGAAAAATTATATGGAGTGCATTCATGTGCTTGACATACATACATACACAGAGTGCATTTTGTAATGCTGCCAAGATAGTCATTGTCCATTTACAGAAAAAAATCAAACAGATGTGTAGTAGGAACACACTAATTTGACAGGTTTGTGTTGGCACTTGTATTTACTCAAAGCCATTCCTTTGCCAGCCTGCAGAAACAGAATCCAGTCTTTCTTCAAGGTTTTGAGTTGCCCTCCTTGGGAAAGAGGTGTACATTGAAAATTGTCACAAAACCCAACGTTTGTTCATCTTTCAGCATATATACCTATTCAACCTGAAGGCAAGTAAAAATTACAGCCCCCACTGGGCAGCTCAGGTGCCACAGCTCATTGTTAAAGAATCAACATCCCAAATATATTTAGAACAGGTGTTTCTGTAACTGTGGAGGACTGGGGAAATCTGTAGAGTTTGTTGGCCTTTAAACTCACACTTCTGCACAATGTGATATAGTGGTTTAATGTTAATGTGCTGGGCTGCAATATCAAAGATTACAGGGTCAAGATCTCCTTGTGGTTCTTCTCATACTCTTTATTCACATGCATTTGCCCACTTCAGATTTTGAAAAAGAAGTGTATTTAGGAGAACAAGATAGTGATTCTTTACAAAGGATAACCTGTGTGCTCAGCATTAGCTCTACTAAGACAAACCAACAAAATAAATCAGAAAGTCTTTAGCTGGAGACTGTTTCACTTTTCCCAGCTTGTATAATTTTTGTAAAATAGCCTCATATGGTGAAAACATAAATACTCTGTCATTTGATAGTTCAGTGTGTGTGTTATCCTTGCTTTTCTATTTTAGAATCCTGACAGTTTCTCCCAGAGCTTCCAACAGGTTAAAAAAAATATATACATAACATACATAAACTAACACTTGGCAATCCTTTGCCCTCCAGGAATGACAGGATGGTGTAGAGATGGTTATGAAAGGGCTTCATAGTGCTCGGGTTTTTTTTGGGAAAAGTGCCCCAAAGCCTATGCAACAGACCTTGTTGTCTTGATCAGACAAGAAGTGTTTAGTTAAGAGTCTTGGCAACCAATGATAATTTGGAACAGATTCTTCTGACAGCATTTGGTAGAGGGACACTGACAATGTGAATTGAGATTATAGGCATGACCGCATTATATGACCTAAGCAAAAAAGGGGAGCACTTGCAAGCTGCTCCAGTGTCATATGGAATAATCATAGTTTTACGCAGAGTCACATGCCATCCCCCCACCTGTGCCTAATTTTGCTCTATTACTGATCTGTTACTGTTAATTTATTTGCTCAAAATAAGAGATGAGCGAGTTACTTCACTTTCGGTTCTTGTGGATTCACCATTTCCAGGTGTTAGCCTTACTCTTAAGATAATTCCCTGACAGCACTTCCAGGTGGTTAGCACACTTCTTGTCTCTGTGCCACATAATAGGGAAGAGCACCACAGCCTTAATCAATAGCTGTCATCAGGAAGCTTTTTGTCGAATTCTCTTTGGAAAATGTGTGTGGAACTTAACCTTGGATCTCAACAAGCAGGTAATGCTCTCAAGTTTTATTGACTGAAAAAATAATATAAAGCCTCATGAAAATGCAGGTTGTAGGGCAAAGGAAGAGTTTTGTAAAAATCAGACACTTGACAGGTTGAGTTTCCTAATCTGAACTCAAGTGGTGACACTTCTGTTTTTATAAACCCCTCAGTAAATGACATATTGCAAAGGGTGCTTCCCTCTACCCTGTACTCAAATAATGGTTGACTACATGGGTCACTATCTATCCATCAGTTCTACTTGCTTAAGACAAACAACAAAAACCAATGTTCTCTTTCCTCTGAATTTTCTGGGCATGAGTAGTGAGAAAAAAAATCACTGAGGATGGTTACTTTATTGAGCTGGGCTAATAAATAAAGGTAGTGTATCTAAAGATAATCCTAAAATATTTCCTTGACATATTTCAATTGAATTTGTCATTCAGCAAGTAGTGAATGCAGCTATGTGAGGGCAGTGAGGTGTAGTGAACTCTTTCCCATAAAGAAATTTGAATCACAAACTGGTTTTACTGGACAGTTCTTAAGCAGAAATCATGAGGTTTATCATGGGATGTCAGGATTTTGCATATCATTATGAAACCATAATATTTTTATGTATTTATAAATTACCTAGGAAGGAAATATTTCACAGGTTAAGGACATAAGCACATGAACACGCTGAATGTGAGACTTTCTATGTACTAAACATACTAAGTGCTGCAAGATCTGCCAAGTTCCCTGCCTCACACATTTATTGTGGTGATGCTGGATTTAGAGAATAACAATAATAATATATGAAACAAACAACTGTACTTTGTATTTCCCGTGTCCTCCTTTTCTGAATTTCTATGCACTTGAGGAACCTTAACTCATTAACATTAAACAGGTTTCTGGAGAATACAGTACAAGTACTGTATCATTGTTAACGATAACTTGAACAAAGAGAATTAATAGTAGTACCTAAGTACCATTCACATCATTGTATCACAGATCATAATTTCAATCATTATTTTAATTATTCCTTTAATATCTCTGTAATATAAAATAATGTTCCTTAGTTACTATTAAAGAGGAAACAAAAAAAGAGGAAAAAGAATATTAGGTTGTTATCCTTTAAATGAAAACTTTCTGTGTAAGGATAAAACAAGAGAAATAGAAGAAAAATACAGATTGTTTTATGTATATGTGCTATAGAACTGTATCATTTCCAACCCAAAACACACAGGAAAGACTGAAAGATTGATGTGGAAGCTAAAATATCAAAGCTAATTAAGAAAATTAACAATTTGGTATTTTACTAAAATTGCATTTAATTAGAATTACAACAGCATGAAACATGCTTGGAAGAAAGTGAAATACTAAAGCCAGTATGAGAGTTCAGCACAGAATGCGAAATTTGGCTGTGAGGAAGAGACCATGTTTACTCCACGATCTTTCCTCTGAGGGGAGGGATGACAAGTGTGCTTCCTTGGCTTTGCTGCTTGTTTTCCTCTACTCTGTGGCACGCTGTCAAATTTAAAATGGCCTTAGAATTCACCCAGTTCCTCCTTGGGAATGAGCAAATGAAATATGTGGAAGAGGATTAATGTGATTACAATCAGCACCTGAACGAATTTCCCACAAGAAATGCTATCAAAAGGTGTTTCTTTTATACTTTTGTATTAATCTCCTTTTGCAAACTTACAGATGCTAACAAGTAGATGCTTGTAGGTGTGTATAAATGAGGTATGTAAATGTGTTTACTTTGTTGCAAGGATGCACATTTTAATCCATGTTCTCTCTGGTTTATTCCCTTCAATTACAAAAGGGAAGTAATTCCTGTGTATAGTATAAAGGACAACATGATACAAATGTAGTGGTTTATGTTTTCAGCCTCACACTTGTGAGTCTTCCAGCCCCTTGTGATGTGGAAATGCTGCCAAATATGGACAGCGAGTAGTGTGCTTCCTCTTCAGAAGTACTAATTCCTGGCAGATGTCAATGGAGTGCAAAGGACACTGAATCATTGGCTGACATGAACCTGCCTCTAGGTTCTATGTGCTGACATCCTAGAATGTTTTGATTGTCTATTCCACCTGTGTGTTATATAGATCTCTTTCTCCTCTGTTGAGAAACTCCTACTTTTAAAAGCCTAGACCTTGGCATGGAAAGAAGAATGGTGTACCAAGATGACTTTGGGCACCTTTTTGAGGAGGGTGTGCTTTCATATCATGGTGTGGAGGACCAACATGACAAGGAAGCTTTCTGTGTTCCAGAAGATGGCTACTCTGCAGCAAGACCACTCTAAAGAAGACTTTTTGTATTGAACTGGGCAGGGGGGAGAGGAGGATAATTTGTCCTAATTTTTGTAGAGGAGAAGCGGAGGAGTATGTTAAAGATTTCAGCAGTGATTTTAGACAATGTCAATTTCATATGAAAACATGTTTCTGCTTCCTTTGCCTCTTCTGTACTATATTGGTAGGTCCCTGCTTGTGTCTACTATTGTTAAAAAAAATTAGCTTTTTCTCATTTCTTACTTCAAAATACTGTCTGGCAGGACCATCATCTTCTTTACTGAGTTCAGAAACTTCCTCAGAGAAGAGCATAGTAAAAGTATATATATAGTATATGATTTCAGGAAGGAGCAAAACTATCTTAGCACACACTCTATATTAATGCCTGTATGTACACAAATATTTCACATATCTGCAAATATGCTTGTAAATCTATCTCTATGGAGGGTGTGTATGTGTATGTATATTTGCATACCTGCATATACATGCACTTACACATTAAAATGTATAACTAGACATGAAAATCTCAGTGTGTTGTATAGACACCTAATCTAACTTTCAATTAACTTGGCAACTCGAAGCTTGGGCACCACACAGATGCACACCACTCTCTTCAGCCAAAACCACAGTGATTTAGAAGTTTATAGAAATATCTGTAAGATTAAGAAAATTAAGAATTCAGCAATTAAGAGTGTCATCATCAAATTACAGGATGGAAAGATAAGTATGCTGCACATGCACTGAAAACTCACTTTCCTTTGCCACTAAGGACACCTTTGCTCTTTACCCAAATGTCAATGATTTGAGCCGGCATAAAAAATAGTGCACAAGGTACTTCTGTGTGCTGAAGTGAATATTTCATATGCTGCAAGTCCCAATGGTCAGAAAACAAAGTGATTCCATCATTTATTAACATTCAAACAAACTCTGTATGGATTCTCACATTCCTCATATTGTCCTTAATATTCTGAACAGAACACCACATGTTTTTCTGTCTGCATACAGATAGATTCATGAGCAAATCTTGCAAACTGTGCAGTCTTTTGAAATCCATATCTGGTCTTTACATGCCTGGCACTTAAATTTATTAGTTACAAATGATAAAATAGTAGACAAATAAATACAGAAATAGGAGAGAAAACAGTGTCCTATGGAAATGTTTGTATAGGAATTACTTTTTACATGTGTGCTGGGTTAACACAGCCTGCTCTCCCCCAGCACTGAAGTGAGGGCAAGTAACATGAGAAAATAAACTTGAGAACGTATCTCTGAAAAGCAAAAAATTTCCACACAGAAAAGTAAAATGTTGATTAATTTAATTATTAATATTTTTCTAATTTAACATTTGGATAGCAGCACTATTGGAAAGCTTGAACTGGGCTAAGGTGCCATATTAGATTGTCTGAATGCATAAAACTTGACGAGAACGGAGACAGGGACGACAGCACTCAATGTGAGTGATAGTAATCATCCAACTTTATTGTTCCACACTTCATTATTTATAGTCTTATCTTATGCATAGTTAATTCTATTCTAATTTAACACATACTATTGGTTTCTCTCTAAAAGGTTACATTATTGTTTTCACAACTCTGTGGAATTCTTTCAACTCAATCTAATTACTCTTTTTCCCAGATCTTGCCTCCTCCTTATCTTGCTTGCCTCCCTTCTCAGGGGCAGCTGGACTTCAGCATACCAAGAAATCAACACTTTCCCACAGCTCCTACTCCACCGCTATATTATCAACAGAGAATTCTTCAAGGCCTGAATTGCACAGGTGTTCCTGGGACCCATGTCCCCTCTTGCTCAAAACAATCCCCAACAAAAACTGACACATTTTCTCTGAATTTCAATTATTAAAAGTTAATCCATTACATTGCTGCTTTCAGGTGGAGAAATTGGTCTGGAGTTTTAGTCAGGATTCTAGCCTGTGTCCCAATGCCATGTTCTGCAATCTGAGGCAACATGCAATTTTTAGAACTTAGCTCTCTAACTGTATGTTCAGCAAGCTCTCTCAACTCCAGATTAAATAAAAACTCACAAGTTATTCCGACAGTGAAATTCCTACAATTAATTTGCTTATAAACAGTCCTTTTTTTCCAAGGAAGGAAACCACAGCATTCTTAGAGCTTTGTCCACTAATCTTCACAATTTTTCAATCTTTTTCTGTAAATGTCTGCATGGAAAAAAATCCCAATATGTAGTGGACTTCTAAATCATTTCTGGGTTTCCAGTGGTTGAATTGAAATAATTCCAAGTGTTGTAAATTGTGACTACATACAGTTGCAAGGAATGTACATAAATAAGCAGTAAAATCAGACTAGTTGACTTTCTAAAAACATTCTGAATTGCTTTGGGAAATACTTTCCATTGCTTTACCTTTCTTTTTTGACGAACAGTATCTGGCAGTGATGCATAAAGACTTCATACAATTTTTGCAAGTTTGTGTGTTTTGATGAGGAGTAATTCAAATAATCATACTGCAAAAACATTGGCTACACAATGTAGGGGGACAGGGACACAGGAGGTAGGTAAAATCATGCTTAAAAGGAGAGGAAAAAAATATCTCAGACAAGAAAATAGAATTCTGACAATTTGTTTCATCAGTCCATGAGAAACTGGTCACAGAGTACATGAACTCGACTCTAAGGGTTATATAAAGGTCTCTGTGAGTTCTCCATTCCTTCATAAGAAAATTAAATACCTGCAGAGCCTTGCCTGAATGAAAGATTTTTGTTTCTCCTTCTCAATATGACAGTGCTTTCTTTCCTTCATTGTAAACAAAAATTCCTATAGCACACCAGCAAGATTAATTTAAGCCACTCTTTTTTCTTTCTTAATTTTAAAAATGTTATTCTTCTTTGTAACTGCCATTGTGACCACTGGTATCATCTGATTCAGTGACGCCTAGTAACTGTGCTAAAGGACAACCTCTTCAGGTAGCCCTTTTGGACACTAGTAGCAAGCCTAGGTTTAGAGTGAGACTGAATGCTGTAGACATCATGCAACCTACCTGCCACAGAATAGGTAGGAATTTATACCACATTATCAAATTGGTTTTTGTGTCAAAGCTGGGTTTCTTCCCCCCATCTGTATATGAACACTGTAATAAATAATTATATTTATACAATGACTCATCCCAAGACAATCTCAAAATTATAATGACTGAAAAGCAACTGGGGTCCAACAATGTCAGGACCAGCTAGTATGCACTGAAAGTCTTCCAAGATATGGAGAAAAAAGGCTAATAACATTTTGGTAAGCGTGGCAATACAAGCATCTAGTCTCATAAGATGGTCAGCGTGTTCTTTGGTTTACTTTCACCTTTATGCTCACTGTATCTCCCATTCATGACTCACTTTTTATTTCAGTCAGTTCAGTTACACTGACTTCTGTATTTTACACCTTTCTTCTATCATTTTGTTATAAATAGTTCCATAATGTCCTCAAATCATTAGGAGGAACAGACACTACATAGGTATCATGGGATTCAGGCTGAGAATCTAGCTAGGTACACCCTTTAGTCAGGCAAGTATAGTATAACTCTGTTCCAGAAGAGGTGGTTTATGACAGTTATTATAGGACCAGAGCAGAATGTAAGATTTCATTTAGTCACTGTATATACTGTAGAAGAGATTTCCATAGGTAAAACAATATTACTGCATGCAGATTGGCAAAAGAATTTGTATTTAGCAAATATAGGTAAATAGACAAATACCAAAGCTGGTACAGGTAAAATGTTATAGAGGTACCTTGAAAGGTGTCTGGTAATGCAGATGAATAAATACTGTGTATTGTTACTAAGCATTTTCATGCAAGCCACCAAGCAAAGCGAAAATGACAAAGTGAATGACGAGAAGTCACTTTCTTTCAGATCTTCTCATTTATTTTCAGCTTTCATAAAATCCACTCATCCATGAATTGGGTGAATGGTTTCTACAGGTATTTATAGATTTGGAGGGAGACGTAGTTATCAGAAAACTCTAGACCAAAGAAAGAAAAAGCATCTGCCAAGAAGCTACTGTGTCAATGCTTCTCATGATGAATTTAAAACTGTAGACTAGTAGCCCTGTTGTACCTGCAAGAATAAACACCAAGAACATGCCTAATCTGTCCGAGGCCACTAGCCCACATTGCTACCGGCTATGGGCTGTGTGACTCAGACCAGGTCCAAGCGGGCAGTAGTTGCTACATGCAGATGGAGACTTCTGAAATATATATTTATACCTCAGAAAGCAAAAATCACTCCAAAGGACATTCCAAATACCTAACTAGATGCTGGCAGGATACAAGTACAACTTCTGCTGCTCAATATGCTGCTGGGGCTGCCCTGAAAGGCTGGCCATGAATAAGTGAATTACGTGAGTGAACGTGTTGTGTGAATAGTTATCTGCTATTAATTATAACAGCTTGATTCCATTAGTAATAGCAGCTGCATCTCCTCCCAGTTTGATTCTCTACTAAGGAATGACCATTTACAACATACCTACTCCTGACCAATTAATGAACTAACTTTGGAATTTGAGAGGTCTGAGGAAATGAGGACAAACAACAGATTACAATAAAAATAATGGAAGCAAAGAACAACAGCATTCATTCCACCAAGGCCTTTGCACATGGACAGAGGAAAAGGAACTTGCTTTTTCTTTCTCAGAAATACCTGGACTTCCTGAAATATAAACCAATTTGAAATGAAAATTACTTAATTTAGAGTTTGACAAAATGTAAGCTACCTATTTAAGACCTTCTTGGCTAGAAATGGAAGTTTGTGTGCTGGAAATCTTTTTTGAAATAAACCTGAAACAAGTTAGCTGGCAGGTAGGTTTGTGCTGCAAGGGATTCTGACAGCCTGTCAAAGTTCCACTTTTCTCACATTCAATCAACCTCTCTCTTCTAAAGAAAGCATAAAATATGTCAAAATGACAGCTGCCGAGGCAGAGCAGGAACAGCAGCCAGCTAGCTGCTAGGCCTATTACCTTAGGAAAGAAATCATGGCAAACTTGTATAAATGGCACCCAGTGAATAGGGATATAATTTGCCTGGTCAAGTAGTGACTCAATTAAATTCATATTAACCCTTCAGTTACTGTTACTAATGTCTCCACAATTGTTTTTAATTATTTCTTTTGGCAGGCTTTGGCTAGTATGTCAGGAACAAACTGATTTAAAATGTATGTACCTTGATGCTTCTAATGACTTTCCAAAATTAATTTGCCACAACACTGAGTAGAATTAATTTGAAAGCAAATCCAGCAGAGACAATACTATAATTATACTGGATTTTAAACTACTTAGTTAGGTTAATATAATCTTGAGGATCTTAAAAACTGGAAGAAGAAATAACAGTGTTCATTTATCTGAGGTCTCAGTTACTGCTACTGCGTCTGCTCTGCAGAATTTTCTATGTGCAGAGGGCATCGTGCTCTTGCCTAACTTGCCAAGATTATAGTGGGGGATCTCTATCCCATTTCCTTCACTTTTGTCCTTGTTATGCCAGTAGTTTGTTCTTTTGGCAATGACAGGAACCTGGTCTTAGACTGAAAGGCTTAAATATCTTTTCTGCAAACATTTCTCTGATAACACTGTCTTTATACCTCACCTAAACCCGGATGGAATCTTAGGACAAAGAAAGGCAATGCTCAACTCCATGGCTCAATTTCCAAAGTCTTCTGCAAACAACAGAGCTCCTAGTGCTTCTCACAGAAAGGTCATAAAATCCTTTGTCTAGGAAAGTCTTAAGCAACATAAATATACGAGTGGCTCCTGACTGTAAAGGTGGGTGCGTGCACACAAAAAGTGTGAGACTGAGACCTAGCATATAAACTGATAAAGTTATATAGTTACAGGGCAGATTTGTCCTAATATCTTTTAACTATAGACTTTGCCCTTGACATCTTGTACTTGTAAGTTTATAAATTAAATGGTAGTAGGCTTTTGTTATGAACCCTGGAACCTTTAGATGAACTAGATATAAACATTGTATGACAATACATGTGAAAAGCGGTGAAAGGGTAATGAGAACTATTTTTCAGATCTGCAAACAATACATCCCATCTTCTCACTATGTGAAAATATGAATGCTACATCCAAAGAGTTACTGCTATGAATAGAGAGGCCTACCTTAGCTGCTTAGAAAAAGTTTCCTAAAAATTGAGTCTCAGATCAGCATCATTTTCAGTCCTCTTTTTACCAGCTTTTAGTGCTTCTAGTTGCATAAAGTGGGCTATGTCAAGCCATGGAAATGATCTGACACAAACCCCAACCGTTTCAGTTTATATGACTCAATCTTTATTCAGCAGATATTGACTTAAGTTTTCAAGTTTAAAATCAAGAAAATCTCCTTTTAAAGTTTGTTGTAATTCATTTGCTCACTATGGTTGAGAAACAGTAGCGGCCTTCAGTGTGGGATGGGGAATCTCTCCACAGTTGCTGTTAACAAGGCTCTGGAAAGTAAGTTCACTCTTCAGAAATTTCTAAAGGAGAGGTTTCCAGCTGTCAGGGAAGTTTCCTTGTGTTATATGAGCACCCTAATCACTCCACAAGGAACATTAGGTTCTCATACCCAATGTTTGCAAAAAATTACAACAATATTGTGGTGATAAAAATGGGAGTGAGCAACAAGACCAAGAAAATCAACTGTAAACTATTCCTGATGCAGCTAACTACACAGTCTATGCCATACTCTTGATTTCACATACTTCATTTACAGAGAATAAAAAAGCTGTTTTCCCTGTATGTTCTTGTGAGCAGTCCCTATACAGCCCTTAAACCTGCTTTCTTTACAACTTCCATCTGCCTTCTAATTTGTTTTCAGCTTTGGAAACAGCAAAAAACTTTGAACTTGTATAACACACCCTTCATTCTGTCTCTTTCGCTTCATTAAGAATGCACAACAAGCTTAAATTCCAACATCAAAATAGTAGTTAGCAAAGAAATGGCAACCTAACTCACAAAAATTTTGTTCTTTGGTTTCAGGAAACTTCCTTTCCAGTGTTTGTTGGCATTACCCAAACACAATAACCCCAAAACAAAACAAAACAAATCATATCTAAGGCTTCTGCAGAGCAGTCATAGCAGATCTAGGAGATTTATCTGCAAGAGTTCAGCACTGCTCATTAATTCCAATTCTTGGGCTATTAAATGCAGCTCAGCTCAGTGCAGGATTACAAATTTAGGCAGTAAGAGAAAACCAGGTCCCTGTTCTTTACAAGTGCTCATATTTTTATTTATTTTTAACACTCTTGCCTGTATGGACAATAACTCCTGAGGTATTTCAATCTCTGTGACTCAACCACTGTGTCAATCACTAGCCAAGCATCTCACACACAGAACTCTTCACTCAACATTAATTCCTGATGTGGTGAAAACACACGGAGGGGATTTTATAAATACTTATTTACCAGAGTCTGTAATTAACACATCCCTTATTAAAACATAATCATTCTCATTCTTTTCAAAATTAATATTCTAGATAGAGCTTCACTGACTGTCTGGAGCTTGAAGACACCTATACACAGAGAAGATACAGCAGGACAGAGACCAAACAGCATTTAATGCCTTCGTGAAGGCCCTATCCTAAGCAACATATTTCAATAACCATCCCTAATGCCATATACTCGGGGAGAGGAGGATGGGAAAAAAAAGAAGAGCATTTTTAGGCAATACACCAAAATATAGGATTATAAATATTTGTTTACATATATCAAACCTATTATGTAAGAAGCAGTGGATTAAATGACCATTGTGATTTGTTAAGGAAAAAAGTCCTCTCTTGCCTCTTTGATATTTGTGAGATTTGGTGAGATGGCCCCACATATATATTCCCCATGTATGTCATTGCCAGTTTACTACCTATTACTTAAAATAATATATTTTGATTCATGATTGCATCTGGGGTTTAATTTGAAAATCCCTCATCTTCATAAGCTGCTATATTTCATTTTCCTTCTGTGAATTACTTCAGCTTTAATTTTATTAGTACTGTAAAATCAGTCCTAGGTGATCCATAAGGAAACTCTTCTTACACCAACAGAAACCCAATCCCATTTGAGAAAGAAAGAAAAAAAAAAATCTATTAACAGACATCTAGTGCTTTCACAGCATTGATTCTTTTACAGAGACACGACACTTCTGGATGACCTGGCAGCAAGAAAAATCAAGGTGGCCTGTGATATTTGACAGTTAGACAATCATTTATTCACACCAGCCTGGTAAGGTCTTTTAGAATTCCTGAAGAAATGGGAACTTCAAATAAGACTGAAGTTGAGTTGTCCCTGCTGTTATTAAAGTCCCATAGTCTCATGTTTTAAAAATATACCCTACAGCTCTCTTTCTACTGTTCTAACCAGTGCTACCCATCATGCATTCCCCCACAAATCTGTTGCTTTTCTCTACACTTCTGAACAACTGCATTCAAACTCATTGTGCATGGTGCTCAAGTCATCCCTGCAAGCATTTTTCACCGCAATAAAAAGAAGGGGGTAGGAAAAAGTGCCCTTGCATTTTACAATGAAATGAAAGGAGAAAGTTCTTCACTGAGAGAGTCATTTGCCATTGGAATGGGCTGCCCAGAGAGGTGGTGGAGTCACCATCCCTGGAGGTGTTCAAGAGGGGATTGGATGTGGCACTTGGTGCCATGGTCTAGTTACGAGGTCTGTGGTGACCAGTTGGACTTGATGATCTTTTAGGTCTCTTCCAACCTTGGTAATACTGTGATACTGTGAATGTTCAATGGAGAGGGGAAGAGAGAACCCTCAGACTTTGTTTAGAGAGAAGGACCGTGGAAGTTCTGCATCTTGCATCCCTTTTCTCCACCCATTCCTTCCATTTCTGTGTAATGAAACAGTCACCTGGCTGAGGACATAAATAGTGAACCTCACTAGTGCAGATGGGTGATATTGGAAAAATTCCTCCTTGTTACCTATATTCCATGGTTTTTTTATTGTTATAATTATTGCAAAGCGTTCATTTAGAATGCCTGCTCTGCAATGACTTCAGCTATGAGCTAAACACTTGCTATTTAAGCAGGCCATGTGACACTGCTGCAACATTAGCACATGAAAATGGCTTTTTGGCAAACAAGTAAATCAGACACAAAGCATGCTACGCACAGACTGTAATTATGGCTGTATACTTTGTCATCATGGAGTGAAAAAATGTAGAACAGTATTTACTGTCCTAATTAAACTGATTCCCCCAAGAACTACAATGAACTTTGGGAGGTAACAAATAAAAGCAGCAGCAAGCTGTTCCTTTGAGATTTACACTCTGAAGATAAGATCTCCTGATTTTCTGGAGACAGAATAAGAAGGTAGGTTTATAATTTATCTTTTTCAGGCCTGGTCCAAAACCCATTATAGTTATTAGAAGTCTTCAAACTGATTTTGTCCAAAGTTCATTGAAGTACAAGTTTTAATTTTCTAATGCTAAAATTAAACCAGAAATTGCTTATAATTTTCCTCTGAAGGAAAGGGGTTTCATATTTATATCAGATAAAAATGATTGTTATATTTTTCACCCACATTTTCCACAGAGAAGCAAAAAGATTTTCTGACCAATAGCAAAGATACTTCTTAAGATCTGCAAGACCAGCTTCAAAGAATATTTAAGAGAATTTGGAGTGTATATAACTAGAAAAAATAACAATGTTTGTCTTTTGTTAAACTTCACGTTTAAGCAAGAGGCCAACAGATCTCTGCTTGCTTATTTAAAGGTCTGACTGTCTCTTCATGACTGTAGGTGTTATGGTTTTGTCTATGTAATAGGACCCTTGGGTGCTTGAAAATGAGGGGACAAGAGTGCTGGGCTAGCACAGGGATGTGAGCTCATCCTTTGATTCTTGTGCTTGTAATGACAATGTTTACTTCACCTTTTCTCCCTTTGGGGAAACAATGTAAAAGAGAAAAAATAAACTGTCAGCTATATGATTGAAGTGGATCCAAATATGCTGTAAGCATCAGCCTGGCTGCTTATAAGATGATGGCAAATAATTTATATAATATTTAATTGAAATTGATTGCTGGGGTTGGGTTTCTTCCTCCTTTATGCAACTTTCTATTCAGTGTGGTGTGTTGGCTTCTTTTTTTTTTTTTTCTTTTTTCCTTTTTTTTTTTAATGAATTTTCTTTACAGCTTTCTCCATAAGGCTTAAACAAATTAGGTCATATTTCCAATGAATTGGAGTATGAAGTAGCTGTCTCCTCCTTGAGAATACTGAGAACGTGACAGAGGACTCCACTTGTGGGAGCTGCCCCTTCTCATTTGTCCAGCATCTCTGCCAAGAAATCTTATGCACAGTATCATGACCTGGTGTCCTGAGCTCGGGCAGTAGCAGAGGCCTTGCTAAAATTCAAAAGTTCCCATGGAGTAAATTAAAGCAACCTGACACCAAAGGGCTGAGAAGTTGGGTTTGTTAGAGCCTGTGAAAACTCTTGGTAATGGACTGGAGCAGAGGAAAATGGGGAGAAAAGCACAGGGGAAATGAGAGGCGTGCACGAGTGAGGGGTGCACAGAGGAGTGCCAGTGGCCTTGCAACAGCCTGTGCTGCCATTGCAATGGTTTTAAAGACGGAATTCCCGCCTCCGCAGAAATTCTCTCTTTTCATTGTCAAGCCACCTGCCCAGTCAGTAGTTCTCATCCAGAGCTGTTAAGGCCATCAAAACCACCACCCTGTCTATTCAGACCAGGGAAAGCCATACCTTGTTTGAGACAACAGACTCATTAAGGGCTACCAGCCCTATCCTGCCACACACATTGAGACTATAGAGGATTGCAGTATCACACACAGCAGTGAGATAGTCACAACACAGCACTTAGTCAAATGAAGTAGGTACAGAATTTGCACAGCATAGTTTGTATTTGCAATGCTCTCTACTGAACACTATTATTACAGAAAGGAAGGTGGCTTGACTTGGGGAGACAGCAAGGATGGACTGGAGGGATTCAATGAAAGCTAGGATTTAATCTTTTCATGCTCAAATCTCTCTCTCTCTCTTTTTTTTCCCCCCCCCAGCAAAGGTATGTCAGTCATCTAACTGATATAATAGATGAATCTGTATAATTTATTAAATCCATCCTCAGAGCACAACAAAATGTTGTATTACAAAGCCAAAGTTGTTTAAGAAACTATTTGGTGGAGTAAGACACCTAAAAAAACATCTAAGTGCTCTAAAAACTAGACAGTTACCTTTACTACAGTGATATGGAGTTACTCTCCCATACAGTTCCCCTGGACTGAATGGAACTGTTGGACTAACCAGTTATTAGTAAGGGAGTAACAAACTAGCTTTTTAAAGACAGAATGTGAGCAGAATCCCACTTGACAATTTTATGGTCTACATTTTTCAGATGAAAGGACAGGTTCCTGTGATCAAAGTTTGAGTATCTAATGAAGAGACCTGAAGTTTTACCAATAACAATAATAACAGAGAGGATTAATTAATCAGCTTTTCAGGCCTACCTAAACAATTATTTTCTTCCTAATTCCAATGCAGCAATTTTAACAAACCAGGAATAAGAAATAGCACAGTTTGGTCACAGGTATATTAGTTTTTTTCATCCTGAAGCAACTCACAAACTCACACCTACCCTAGGGATGCAAACTGCCATTTTGTTTTGTTACCCTACTTAATTTTACTTTAAAAAAAAAGAGCATCTTTGACAGAGACCTCTGGTAACAAACTCAGGGTATCTCACTCTTAGATACACTGTGATCAAAAAGTTTCCTTCTGTCCTGGTGGTGAATAAAATATCTAAGCTGTCCCTCTTCTTCTGTAAATTACAGCTATTGTAACAAACCCAGAAAAAGAAGATGACAAAAGAATGTGTTGAAAGCTGCTGTCTGCTGTACATGATGAAAAGTCTTACAATGAAGACAAAAAGTCCAATCCAGTATGGACACTGCTTGGTATGTCATGCAAAGATTCTTGCTATTGATCCAAGTCTTTTACATAGAAAGGATGCATTGTTGTGGAAACTCAGGACTATTAGGACCACTGCAAAGAACAATATTCAAAAATTTGTTCTTCCCTTCTTCTCAGTAGCCCTTCATGTTTTGATTGCACAATGTGGTTCTGAGAACACTGAACAACAACACTTCTAAACAGCAGAGTCAATCAAAAGATAATATTAATCAAAAATGTAGAATCTTGTTTTGTAAGTTATTGTCAAGACGATGGATCACATAGGAGTGGCTGATTATCTGGAGGTATGAGGCCACAATAAAAAAAAAATATTTTTTTTTCATCCTTGAATCCATTAATCTGCATTTAATGCTAAGAAACAGAGAACAAGAAATTTAAGGAAGGATTAGTATGCAAATAGGAACTATATTAGACATCACAGTTATCATTTATGTGGAAGCCAGAAGAAGGAAATATTGATTAACACAGGCCAAAAGAGCCTGAAGAGTTTGCAAATCTCCTGCAACTCAGTTGCATGGACAAGTTGACAGCTTGAGATAGTCTTTTAAAAAAGTGGGAGAAAGAGAGAAACTTGTGAGCAACAAAACCTGAGGCCTGGAATCTACAGAAGACTCTGAAAATACCTACCGCAGCAGCAATTACTGAATGAGTCTAGAATAGAATAGAATAGAATAGAATAGAATAGAATAGAATAGAATAGAATAGAATAGAATAGAATAGAATAGAATAAACCAGGTTGCAAGAGACCTTCAAGATCATCGTGTCCAACCTATCATCCAACACCACCTAATCAACTAAACCATGCAACCAAGCACCCCATCAATTCTCCTCCTAAACACCTCCAGTGATGGCGACTCCACCACCTCCCCGGGCAGCCCATTCCAATGGGCAATCACTCTCTCTATGAAAAATTTCTTCCTAACATCCAGTCTACATATTCAACAAGAGTATAGCTTTGGCTCCCATAAGTTTATGTCTAATAATTTGTACTTCCACTTAGAAGGGTATAACACATTCAACTAGTGATTTTATAGTCAACTGAAGATCGAATATAAATCAGATTCAACTGACTACTGGAGATGAGAACTCTGTAAAATAAATAAGTGTTGTTCAAAAATCCACAAAATGCTTTGGAGCTTTAGGAAGGTAAATAAATGTTTTTGAATGGTTTTCAGATATAGTGTGGAGGTGTAATTAATAACGTCACTGAACCTGTAATAGTTAAGCATATAAAATAGTTAAAGATAGAAAGTAGTTCTCCTGACCATATAGAAATTATTAATACTTTCCAGGAAAGATAAACTGTTGAAGTCCTCCTTGTATTTTTTATTTACTTCAACTGTTTCTCAAGACAGTCTTATTTTCAAGACGCATTTCTGAAAATGCTTTCAGCATACTCGTTTTCAATGCACAGGAGGCAACACCTCTGTATCTTTTTCTCCTGTACAATGAATAAAGGATCTTTGGCCTTTCTCACCAAAGTCCCTTGGGCTCAAAGTGGTTACAGGCTGTGTAACAGAAAAAAGAGAAAGTTTGTAAAAGGGTCTGCCTAACAGATGAGGTTTATTTTCCGTTTGGTTTTATCCTGTCAATCTTACATTCTTTTCCTAGCCCTTTACTGATAATGCAGTTCATGTTACATTCATCAATATGCCACATACTCTATTACAAAGTACTTATGCTGTCATCAATAATGTACATATAATGCCTTCCATTCCAAAGTGCCCTAAAACACTTCACTAAGTACAGTTGCAATCTGTTCCCATATGCAGCCCTCTTAAAGCAAATGGTGACAACACAGATTTGCAAGGTCAGTTAGCATGCAAAGTATATTATAAAATGCAAATACCTGTGGGATGCACTACAAGCAAGTAGAAGTGCTAATTTCAGAGGCTGAAGGCTGCAAAAGCTGACATGATAGTCCAACCTAAGTGAAGAGCATGGAGAAAGATTTAGCCCATCACAGAAGGCCAGTGTGAATTCTTCCTTAGGGGAGCACTGCTTTTCAAGAGAAACAGGATCAGAAGTTGGAGAACTAACCATTTGGAAAGAGAACAAAAGAATCAAATATACACATGCCACTATTACAACAGTGAATTGTTAGCATTTCAGAATTTTTGGCTGATGACTTCATAACCCTGCTGAATTGGTCTGCCAACCAATCATACTTGCATGGAACAGAAAACCTATCAAGATGATAGATATTATCAGGTGGACTTTCAAACAAGGCACCATACATCTGCATACATGCATGAGTTCCCAGTCACATACATATTCATACATCATCCAACTGTGAAACAACTGCTTTACCTTAATATATGATACCCTGCTACATTTAAATGACAATATGCACACTCAGTACATCAGAGCATCTGTTACTTCTCTGAAATGCTCTTATTTTCTAATTAAGGCTTGGAATATTATGGCTACAATGTCTATGAAAATCTCTGCAGGTATACATTGACTTTTCCTTTCACCTGCACTTGTACCTGTGCCATGGTAGGAGTAAGTCTAAGTCAGTCAGGACAAAGAAAGACTGAAAACTGCAGAAAGCTATCACTATTTTTTTCTCATTTTTTTTTTTTTTTTAACTTCCATATTTTTTTCCACTTATAAATGCTACAGCCAGAAATCATAACACTAGAAAATGAGATAGAGCTTGTATGTGAATCAACCAGCATCTCACGGATCATACAAATAAGTCACTTTTCTTGTTATACTTCTCTCTTAACATCCAAAAGTTTTCCCATAAAACAGAACTGTAAGGATATCTATAATTCTATAAAGGTTGGCCGTCCTTGCAGGAAGGCTCGATTAAACAGATACTTTTCAAATAGTGTGGTCAACTGTTATTTAGTAATTTAATTGACTTAATTTAGATGTATGAAGAGATGACTGAGATAAATCCGTGCTGTGTGAGTGGGAAAAATGAGTCAATGGAGGTACCAAAACTGACAGGATGTACACATAGGTTAATGACAATGGAGAAGCTTCTATCACATTAAGATTTGGGACCCAAACTTTGCAGACTAGTGTAATTAGGGAAGACTGATCCAGATTTCTTTATGCCAAAGCAAGAAGTGTTTTTTTGGACATGAAAGTGGACGGAATAGTGACAAGTCAATTCAGTATTTCAGTATTCCTAAGGTTGGAAGAGACCTCAAAGATCATCAAATCCAACCTGTCACCACAGACCTCATGACTAGAGTAGGGAGGACACTACTGCCCACTGCAGGCTTGAACTCATGACCTTCCCATTAAGGGTCTGATGTGTAACCAAGTGAGCCACCTGAGTCTTCATGGTAGAAGCATTACCCTCTACAGGGAGGACTGTATCACTGTACCTTTGTTTTTGTTTAACAGGAGAGTTCAAAAGATTCACCATATTTTGGAGAAGTTTGTAAGAAGGCAAAAAATGGCAGTTTGTGAGAAGGGCATTTTTTTCTCCCCATTAATAATGAAGTTGGAGTCCATAATCCAGAGTTTTGAGCCTTTAATTTACAATTTAACTGGCAGCTCAAACATCCGGATAAGACAGCAACTGAAATAACATTTTATCTAAAGGCTTATCTATTCCATCAGAAAGGGTATGAGGAATTAATTCTAAGTTTATCCTGTGAGATCACGGAGGGCAAAGCCAGAGAGATATGCTGGATTAATCCTCCAAAATCTTAAAAGCAAAACTCATTGGCAAGGCCAATAGAAAAGGAGGAAAAAAAAATACGGGCAAATACTAGATCTGAAAAAGCTTGCTTACATTTAGAATATATTCTGAACTTATTTTCATTCTATCAGAGTGGCTTAGTTCTTGATTTCAGGCAGATGCATGAAGTAATAAATGGACTAAGTAAGATAATTTTTTTTCTGATTTACAGTTAAAATGTTAGCATGTGCTCTTAATTTCTGTCAACTAATGTGAGACAATGAGATGTAACCTGTTCAGCACCCAAGCAAGGCCCCCTGCAAAGAGGTCTAGGACAGTTAGACCTCCTGAGTGAGAGATGGAAGAGAGCTCCTGAGGCCATTTCCAACCTAAACTATTCTATGATCCTAGTTGCCTACAGCATTTCCCAGCTAAGGCAATAATGCCCTCCTCCATTGATTTGCACAGCTATGAGCCCCAGACCTCTGGTCTCATATGCTATTTTGACAGATTTTATTTAAAAGCAAACAAGGGCTATTTTGTAAACAGAGCAGCTAATGTTTGCTTAGAAAAGAAATATTGCAAGCCTCTCACATTTCTGTTTGTAGAAATTCTTTGATCACTGACACAAAGATATCTTTGAATGAGCTATTTCACTCCAGAAGCAGCTGAACCATGCTAACACTGAATGCATGAAAAATCCACAAAGATTAATTCAGCTTGTTTCTCAGTTGAGTAAATTAGCCCAAACTTAAGTCATTGCTAATCCAGTGAAGCAAGATTTTGCACACAAGATACCTTATTTATTTTGCAGTTAGCAGAATACAGCCCTATAAACATATCTAAGATGCAGCCTTTGAGATTTAATTTTTAAGAGATCAGGTAAAGTTGATCACATGTTTTTGAGTAATTTGATTAGTTTTCTCAGCTCAGGCATTAAAGGTTTAGCATCACAAACTCTTGCTATAGCTTTTGTAAGTAGAAAAAAAGACTGGTGAAAACGCCACATTCTTACTGGAACAGACAACTCTCTGTTTTGAAAATTTAGTATAGTTTACTTTTCAGAAATTATCAATATTTGAACTTTGTCATTAATGAAAACTTAATCAACAGACTAAATGTCCAAAGGATGTGGCTGGTTTTTTTTCTTTTTCTGTATTGAATCATATGAAATTGAAAGACTGAGGAGCTGAGCCATTCTCACACTAGATCCATTCCACACTGATTAATGCAGGTGTTTTGGAAACTGATACTCTGAGAAGATTCACAACATTTGCTGGCTGTCACATTTCTCCTTTTGTCCTTCGGAGAGCCTATGAGCACATACAAGACGCAAGAAAATTGGCTACTGAAAACAAGCCGAAAGGTTCAGTCTGACACTTTAAGTGGGTATTTCTCTACTAATTAAAAAACACTTCACAAGAAATAGTTACATATGAATTCTTAACTTTTGGGCAGATTATTCTGGACCATACACATATGTTTATAACACCTCAGAGTTACTCAGGCTTAAAATGAGCATTCAGGGAGCCTAGAATGTGCTAATTTATTTCTACTTCAGTTTGTCCCAAACTGATTTTCACTGTTGCTTTGAGACAAATAACACGGAACATCTTTCTGGGGCAGACTAAACATGGGGATTTGGGCTGCATCTGTTGCCCTGAAATGCAGGCAATTACAAATACTTATTTTAAACTGATGGTAACTTTTTGCCTATTTGATGCCTTAATTTTTCTGCTAAAGCGCTGTCATCTCCAAGTGTTCACTATGCCTGTAAAGCAGGCCAGAAACACACATCATGTATTAATTTACTCCAGGTTATGTAACAACTTGTAACATGAAAAGATTAGAGGATTACTTCAAAACCACACTAGGACTGAAGCACTGCACTGTGGCAGAGCTAATGCTCTACATACAAACAGCAGAGCTTAAAGGCACCCCAGAAGAGTGGCACAATCAAAACACTGCAAGGGACTGAGAATGTTAGGGGAGCTTGGCAACATCTGCACCTTCACAGCAGACTGCAACATCCACCCCCTCCATTAACAGCCCAACTACAGTGGCTAGTATAGAAAGAGAAAAATAAGTTCATAGCTTTGACCTTATGTGATTTAGGTGACAATGTGTGTATAACTGTGTGGTCACCAAATACAAGCAGGGCCCTACAGCCACTGTCTGGTCACATGACTATGCAGATGTGTGCACCTTGTCACTTGAATAGAAGTCACTATAGAGGTTGTATCTCTGTGCTAGGAGATCTTCATACTAAGAAACATGATCTAGCGTCTGTACTTCTTCCCCACAATTACATCTGTCATAAGGAAAAAGAAAAAAAATGTCCAAGGTGTAACACCTCCAAGTAATCAGCAACTTCTCCCAAGAGTGAAAATTTATCCTGTTCCAGTCCAAAATCATTACTGCTGATTTCTTCAGCCTTATTTTCCTTAGTGTGATGGTGGTGGTTTTGTTTGTTTGGGTTGTTTTTCTTGTTTGTTTGGTTTGTTTTTATTCTTAATTAAAACAATCTACCCGTGCTTTTCGTTCTTCAAAAAGAAGAGTCCCAAAAAGAGAAAGGTAGTGCCTGAGCACACCACACTGTAGTTTGAAACTAGACACAACCCTTGCTGTTTCTTACCCTCCTGTAGGCATGTAAAAGGCATTTTGTGCTTCAAGCAGGGAGCTGGAAATGTTGGGTGCTCTAGTTGTGAAACAGTAACACTGCATTTTGAGATGGGCACAACCTAAGGCCTGTGCAGAAGACGAGTGGTATGAAAATGATGAGGATGAAGATACTGTTATTGCAGTTTCTGCGGTACTAACCTTATGCACAACAATCTTCAGTCCTTCTTTGCTCAGTTTTTCACACTGCTAAGCCTGTGCCTCTGCCCTGTCCTCTCCTACACTTACCAGAGCTCAGCTGTGACACCTGAGTAGGCTCCCTACTGCAACAGGAGGAAAAGGAGCAGGGTTTGACTGCACACTTCATTTCCTCTCCCCAACTGATGCTCTCTTCCTTTTTCCCCATGAAGCATAGCAGAAGAGCAGAGTCACTCTAGATCTGTAGTGAGTGGAAATCTGTGGTTCCTGGGAAGGGAACAGACAGGAGGTTTTTTGGGGGGGTGTTGGTTATGGTGTTGTGGTTTTGTTTGTTTGTTTGTTTGTTTGTTTGTTTTCTCCAGTAGAAGAGGAAATGAAAAAGCTTTCCAATGCCATTATGAATTACACCTGCTAGCCCCATATATCTTGATCTATAGCAAGATCAAAATGAGAGGACACTTAAAAAGTGCCCTTTGTTCTTGAAACATACTAACCCATGTCCATGAAGTTCTACAGTGTCACAGTACTTGGTGAGCAACAGCATTTTTCTTTCAGCATCAGACCGTGGAGTTAAGTGCTGCTATTCAGTACTGTTAATAGAGAAGGGCACATCCTAACACACAAATGCACAATTGGGGGGGGGGGGGAAGAAAAAAAACAAAGTAAGTTGATTAATTCTGCTGGCCAAGGTACAATTCTTTTTCTTCTAAAACTGAAGTGTTGGAGTGTTGGCACAAACTCCAAAGGTGTGTGTGCTGAGATGTGACTATCATCAACAAATGAGTCCAACCTTGCCTCTGGGGAGGTTGACAGCAAAAATCTTGTTTGTCTTCAGTATACCAAATTCACTACTGATATCAGTCCATTAATATGCTGACTACAGCTGGCTGAACAAAAGAATGACCATGTGAATTTAAGGGAGAAAGGAAGGTGGATCAGACAGCTGGATCAAAACAGAGATGCAAAAAAGTCTAATTAAGTGCTTACTGATTCTCGCAGGATTATGCCCTCATCACTGAAAACAATATTTAAAGCCCCATAAAGGTAAAAAAAGGCAGGATTACTTTGTGTGATGTAGAACTAATATTATCTTTTGAGTTTTTCTCTTTAAAAAAATTAAGTTGACAGCTCCAGTGTCCCTTTTGCCAAAATTTATGATACAATTTGCTGAATTATATAAAGCCCGAGCAAGAAATGACACATATGGTATGGCTTTTTATTTGCAATTGTGTTTCTTATACCAAGGTTCATCAAGCTGTTTCATATTTATTCTTCTGATTAATGATATGTCAGAATTCTAATTCTAGCACCAATTTATTGCTTGTTGGCAACCGGAGAATGAAATAGCTATGTAGGCAACATGCAATATTGATTTTTATCCATCTTCTTTGAGCTCCAGTAAATGATTCCCAAATGTGCATTGTTGTTGTAACCTAACTAAATATTACAGTCTTATTCCTATCATCCAGTAATGATGTTACTGATGTAGCATATTTCTTGAAGAGTAACAGTCCAATGTGATTTGATGTCAGTCAGACTGAATTAGAGGTTTCATATTTTAAAAGTCTTACTATTCAGTTATCTCACTCACAGAGACAGAGCACATCTTCTAAGGGCTATTGGGTGTTAGTATATTGTTGCAAGTGTGTGGACTAAAATAATAAATTAAGAATAAGGGTGCTTTCAACTGTTCTAACAGGAAATTCAGTGTCTTTGAGGGTACTCCACAGAGAAGAGCAGAGGCTGTAGATAATGCAAAATTTGCAAACTCATTTCACGTATGTTGGAGTTGAATTCATTATAACACCTATCTGACAAGTGATATCCAATCAAGGCAGTGCTATAAAACAATCTCTTCACAGGAAACCTGAGCACCACATTTAAGCTCTTGTGTTGCCAGTGCTCTTTTTATTCAGAGCATGAACTTTTCCGTGACACAAGGAGAAATGACTATTTGCATTGAGATAAAATGATTTGAAAGAAGGATTTAACATCCTTTTTAATATGAGGAAAGGAAGTTAATCATAATCTTAAATGGGGAAGTGATGCACATTTTAATTGGGAAAGATAAAGACATACTTGAAGGAAGGAAAGCAAGACCAGCTCTTGCGCAAAGCTGTGCTGCACACATGCTGAACAAAGGGAAGATGCTGCTTCAGCAGAACTTGCTAAAGAACATGTTTACGTATAAAGAAAAAGAATGTTGCTTCAGATGAGAAGAAAGTGACTCTAATCCTGGTCAGCACTAATGTTCAACAGAAAAACTAATGCGTTCAGCATTCTGTTTAAGATTGTAGTAGTCACACACTGTGTAATTTTAGAGTCACTAAGACATGGAAAAAGCAATTGCAAAGAAGAGAAAGATAAAGAATATATCCAGGGACCATACATTCTAAAGCTTGACTTTCAGTGCTCTTTAAGCAGGTAAATAGGGCCTAAGGGATTTTAGCCTGTGTTACTGAATTTATGTGCATCTCAGATGTTCAAAGACCCTCTGACCACTTATCTGTCTTTGAAAATGTGGTTCTTAGATTTAAGATGATACCAGATATACCAATCTTCAAAACCTTCCTCATTTGGATGCTCTGATGCTTATGTGATGCAACTTTAGTACATTTATCCTTTCAAAACCACATTTCAGTTTCAATTAAAATACAGACTTGAGAATGTAGAGAAATACTTTCTTACCACGGAAGGCTAAACGCACACTGTGGAATTGTACATGTAATAGGCTCAACTTGTGTGGAAAACAAACTTGGCTTCTTTGTGGTTGAGCAAACAATAATTAAATTTGAATTTCAGTATGAAGGAACATTCAGAAAAAGGATAATCATAAGTGAAAACATTTCAAGTCTGTGATGGTCAATGACAAACTTTACACAAAGGATATGTTAAGCTCTTTGGTCTCCAGGTGATTCTTAGCCCTGTTCTTTTTGAAAGTCAAATGTGATGTCCACATTATAAAAACTACTGTCACATAACTTAATGGTCTTTAAAGCAGGCTTGTTAGACAGTCCAGTGTCTCAGGGTGGTATCCAAGGCCCAGTGAGGTGAATGACAAACCTTACCTCAATTTCCAAAGTCCATGTTTAATTGTAAATAATTTCTATAGGAAGCTATCTGTTTTTAATTAAGGGAAGTATGTCTCATCTGGGTAGGAATTTTGAAACATTAATGTGTCACCATGTTCATGTGCAACATGCTTATTTCTGTGTTCATTCTATGGACAAGCCATGCTGACATTCTTACACCTTCCTTAACTCACACCTTATTACTGTTTTAACACTAAATTTAAAGGTTATGTAACGAGGAACTGAAAACATGACCATTTTTAACAGCCCACTCCTTGATATCAAAAAATATATTACCTGATGAATTATCTTTGAGAATTGTGGGAAATATGTTAAACATTTGAACACTTTTGGGTTTTCTGTTGTTTTGTTTGCCTACAATTTTTATTTTTTCTGCTCTTCCATCTCCCTCTGGGAACCTCTCCACACCCTCATATGTCTTCACCTGCCCTCCAGTTGAGTCTCTCTTTGGACCTGTGACTTCTAGAAAAAGAGTAATGTGCCATGTGAAAAACAACATAAAGAAAACCAGCAGTTTTCCTTATTGTTATGTTGCACCATGTCATGGCATGAAAGAATGAAAATGGGACAGACAAGAAAATGACAGTACAGGTGGCAGAATTATTTTTCTCTTTACTTTTGAGAAGAAACCACAGCAGAAAGTCTTATTATTATAGGAAGGATGAGTGATTTATTAAAAAGCTTGTTATCAACACAAGACAGCCTGTTACCGGTGTGCTACATATTCTGCACAGTTGAAGTGTGAACAAAATTGCTAAGGCCAATTATAGCAAAAGTCTGATAGATATAGACAGTAGAAACATCTCTTGATCAAAGCCAAGTTGGTGGAAAGTTTTCATGCCTTAGACCTCCACTCATCAGAAGTGGCACCAGAGATCACAAATGAAAGGTTGTAACACAGTATTAATATTTTTCATGTTGCTAATGCAACATATTGGGTAGTGCCCTGTTCTTCTACCAAGACAAGCAATTACCCTGGCTTCAGTCTCAGTAAATGCCCTTCCCGACTGTATTACAGAAGCAGCAAATCTTGCCTCTTTTGAGTTAGTAGCGATTGTACTTCTTTGCTGGCTGAGAGATATGTATAGAGATAAAACCAAACTCATATTGCTGACATTTTTGTGCATGTGTGATTTGTTTAGTTCTTCATGTTATTTCAGGGTTGTTTTATTCCTAGCATAATGTCCTGGGTTGAGGTCACACATAAGAAGTCAAATCTTGTTTGGCTTATCAGTCTATCAACAAAGATGTTCCCTACAGCTTACTGAAAGCTCAACAGACCTTGAATTTAGCATCCATTCTTCAAGTGTAAGAAGCTGGCCTAATACCTTTTCTCGGTCCCTTGGAGGAATGTCATCCTCTTAATCATCCCACTCTACTGATGCAGTTGGTCCTCATAGGCTGCTCAAGAATTATGCTTCCTATAAAGAACACTTTATCAGGTTTTCTGCATCCTAAGGTCTGTTCTAGTTCACAGTACCTTTCAACTACATTGTTCTTCTGATTGTGTAAGTCATAATAATAAATTTACAGCATTTCTTCTCATCAGTGGCTAGCCTCAAGCTTGCATTACCTGTTTTACAATGGAAGAAGAGCTTGCATACTTGAAGAATTTGCCCATTTCTTCCAGTTCTACTAACTGGTCTAACAGAGGATAATTTCTAAGGCCGAATTCAAAGCTGAAGTTCCACACAGACTCTTAATCTTTCTCAGTCTTTGTTACATTTTCTACGCCACCTTTAAAAGAAGCTTTCAATGAAAGAGCCAAATCTTGCAGACATATTTCCTGAGGTACAGAAAATTCAAACCAGTAGTTTGCTCTGTATTGCTATGTAACAAAAAATAAATGCTAGTAGTTTGAAATGCTCAAATTCATAGAACTTTGCTCCTGATTACATCCACCTTTTAAAAGTTTCTTGGTCTCTGGCTCTGTCTTCAAGCTCTCTAACCCTGACTTTGCTTCTGGTCCATTCAGTCTTGGCCCAAATGTGCATCCTATGGCTGCATCCCCCTGGGGTCCACAAAGTCAAGTATTCACACAACATTAGCCACAAAAGGAACCTAATGTCTCAAAAATCACAGGTCTAAATACATTCAAATCTATTACAACAGAAAGAGGCATAAAGATTATCTGGCTGAAAATGAACCAAATCACAGAATCACCAAGGCTGGAAGAGACCTCAAAGATCATTGAGTCCAACCTGTCACCACAGACCTCATGACTAAACCATGGCACCAACTGCCACATCCAATCCCCTCTTGAACACCTCCAGGGATGGTGACTCCACCACCTCCCTGGGCAGCCCATTTCAATGGCGAACGACTCTCTCAGTGAAGAACTTTCTCCTCACCTCAAGCCTAAACTTCCCCTGGCACAGCTTGAGACTGTGTCCTCTTGTTCTGGTGCTGATTGCCTGGGAGAAGAGACCAACGCCCTCCTGGCTACAACCTCCCTTCAGGTAGTTGTGGACAGCAATGATCTCCTGAGATATTTTTTAATAAAAGAAATAGTGTTCTCAACATCTAGAACCTGAAGTTTCCAAAATTACAGGATATGTAAAGGTTAGAATGATGGGATTTCCCAAGAGCAGTGCCACAATGTTGTCATGTGGTGGTCAGCTTACTGTTTATTTCATTTATGTCATAATATGGAGAGAGGTGGGACTCCGAAACCACAACAAAAGCTTTATTAAATGAAGTATGTGGAAATGAAACAAAGAGCAGAGGGCTTTGGGGAATAAAAGCAATCCAATCTCAAAGATAAAAAATGATATCCAATACTTCCCAGAATAAAGTAGGAACAAGGAATCACAGCTATAACATCACTATTCATCTCCCACTACACTACTTCATGGTCCTCTAGAAAAATTAGCTGGGACCTACATCTTATTGCAAGGTATGACTTTTCTTATATGTGTAGTGCTATCAGATTATGCACCCAAAGTAATCTTTACAAGGCACTGGAACATAGAATTTGAATTGAAAAAAAAACAACACTTTTTTTTGTTTTAAGGATCTTTCAAGAAGTATTGCAATCTAATGTCCTTATTTGACCACTAGGGATATAGTTAATTAAAAATCCAGGGTTCAAATTTAGTTTAAAATTAGCTTTGCAAGGCACTTTAAAATATGTGGCCAAAAGCAAGCATAATTGCAAAGCTGGAAGATCTTAGATACTTAGCAACAACAACCACCAAGCAAAACCAACAAAACAAACCAAAAATCCCCGTAAATTATTAAAGAATCTAACTGAACCCATCACTTAAAAATATTCCCTTCTTCTTTGTTGCACTTAAAGCATAATTTAAAGTTAGAGCAAGTGTCTTTAATTAAGCTCTCTTTAGAATCTCTTCAGAATGAAAACTTAAAGGGTTTAATCCTTTATTGAAAAAGAGCAAGAGTGCTCACTCACCATGCAGGAATTTTTTTTCAAGTTCTTGTAGCTTTAAAAGAAATCTATTATAGATAAAAAGAAGCTTAAATAGCATATATTACATCTTGCTTTTGTTTATATATGGTGAAGAATATTCAGAGTGGACCACATCTTAGACTTCCACTAATCCTTAAATAATTACTATTCATCTACTCAATGCTGGAAAAACCTCACGGAATGCGACTTTGTTCTGCTGGCTTGTCTAATCCGATTCAATTACTTCAGTTCCCTCTCCCAGAGGTCTCACATTTAGAAACTGAGCTCTGCATGTCCGTTTATCCCACCACCACCCCCCCAAAAATGCAAAAGAAAAATTGGAAGGTACAAAGCTAGCAAGAAAGAAAAATTCAATTCCAATGGAAATGAACCATACTTTTTTTACTATTATTATTTTGGTCCTTTTCCAAATATCAGCCTATCAATAAACATGAGAAACAGCTTGTAATTCACAATGCCTTCAGCAACTCTGTTGTGATAAGGGCAAATTGGTCTGGCTCTACAAATGCCGGAGATGGGAATAGTTCACTGCTTTGGACCAATTCGAATGGATGGAAATCACTAAAGTCCCCGAAGCTGCAGCAAATGATGCTGTACAGCTGGCAGCAGCTTGTCATCTGCAGGCAGAAAGCAATAGGAATATGATAAATTTCCTGCACAAAGTGAACTATTTCAATCACCTGTAAAGACTTCACTTGTCAAATAGAACAGTGGCAGAAAACCTCTACAATGGAAGACATTTTTCTGTCCCTTCTGTCCTCTTTTCAAATGACAGTCACTTGCCATAGAGCCATATCATGTGGTAACCATAGGACAATTAATCATTACAATCTAAACATTACTATCCTTAAAAGTCCATTTGCTTTTGGTGGTCATATTCAGATAGGAGCAACCCCAATATTTTTGGATGTTTGGTTTGTTTGGGTTTTTTGTGTATCTGCTTACATTTTACTCGTTCTCCTTAATTCTCAAATTTGTGTATGATACTTGGTAAAACATCATACAGACAGATGCTTTACAGAAAAACACCCAAACCTTTTGTTTAGGTCATTTAGAATAAAGCTCAATGAGTAAGTTCTGCCAAGAGGATCTTCGCCTATCTATAATTATTTGAATACTCAGGACAGAAAATTACTCCGAGACAAGAAGCAATTTTTATGCACAGTAGGAACTCATGGCAAACCTTTGACTTTAACTATTACTTCCACAATAAATCTTCTTTTCTATTATCTCTTTTTCGCTTTTGCACTTTCTGCTCCTTTGCATCTTTTTTTTTTTTTTTTAAATCTCAGTTTCTCTTTTCCCTCTTTTTTATTCCCCTTTCCTTTTTCTTCTGTTTTCCCTTATACTTGCATCCTCCTTATCCTCTTCGATGTTGGCATTGGACTTCCCCAGAGATAAATCAACACTTTACACTCATTCCAGGTTTTTTGACTGCTGAGTGTAACACTAGGAAAGGGGAGGATTACTGTAAGTGCCAATTTGGCACTCTGAGGTAAGGAAGTCTGGCACTAGCATTATTATACGTTCAAAGGCTGTGCAGCAGTGTGGTCTCCTGTCTCTGGATTTACTTTTCCTTTTCTTTGTACAATTCTATACAGTTGAAAGCCTTTTTTTTGGCAACCTAACTGAAGATTTTGTCATTTATAAGGTTTTGGAAGCTTATTCTTCCTAACAAAGCATTTTTATTTCACAATTAGAGAAGAATGATGGCATAAACCTGCCAAACTTTCTACCATATCTTAATCTGATTTAAACTTTTTGAGAGTGTACAGTGCTTGTAAGGATATATTAAAAAGAATATGCTCACAGCTTTGCACCCTCTTGGTGAGCCAGTTGATGCTGTTATTATAAACTGCACCTGGGTCATGGCTAGAAAATAATGTAACAGCCTCTCCATGCAAGGCATTATACAAATATATAGAGGCAGGCATCAAAGAGCTCCCAGTCTAAACTGGTGGTGGGAGAGAGAAAACTAGTTTAAAGCAATTAGATAAATAGCATTAAGTCAATAAGGTATCAGAAAAAATATGAATAATGCCCTCATCTCAAAAGTAGTTCAGTTGATCAAATTTTGCTTCTGTCTAATGGTACTGAAAAAACATTGCAAGAAAAAGGTGTCTCTTGTGGTACTTAAAAATCATCAATAGAGGGGAAGAAATTAAATATGAAAACAAAGCTTTAGAGAAATTCACAGCACCAATAGCCTCAGATGCTTTGGTCTTTATTCAAATAAATCTTCTGAACTTTTATAACATTCCCCCATCACTAGCCTTTATTGGAAGATTTCCTACAGGTATAAATGGAAAGTGAGATCAAACTAAGCTGTGTCTGACTACCTTTAATTGGCCAACACTGTTATTAAGTTTCAGTGCTTCATTGACAAAGAACTTGCAGACATTGTTGCATGACGACTAAACCTCTTTGAAAAGAAAGGAAATCATGGTTACCCTGGATCACAGATACCACTTGGAGGCTCAGAGAAATAAAAACATCTGGTCTAAAATAATAACCTTTGTTCACCTGTTTGGTCTATTCAACACTGGTTTGTATAATCCACAATACTGGTTACAGTAGGTATAAGTTATAAAATGCATTAAATTTGTTTTCCTGGCTGTCTATAAAAAGCTACAATTCACAAACCTGCATTTTCCTGCATAGATAAGAGGAAAAGCCCTGAAGACAAGTGTGCAATGAAAGCAGAAGGATGATTAATTTATATTTCCACAAGTTCCCAGTGTTTGTGCAGGAAAACAAATACTATTTGTAGATATTGGTGACTTGTCTGTCTACTTCTGAGCCAATGAAAACTCAGCAGAACTTCATAATCCTCATAATATATAGCCACATTCAATCTCCTCCAAAAGCTGCTGGTCTTCTTTACAGACAAGCAGTACAATTTTCTATGCAGAAATGGAACCTGTCAAGATCTCATTGCCCCCAACAATTTTACAGTTTGTTTTTGCTTACTGAGTTTGGTCAAAAACTTCAGTCAGTGACTGTCCACCAGGCCCAGCTTCAGACAACTGGTTCTGGTGCTTGTAAGTCTGCAGTAAAAGGCAGTATCTGTAGTTAAAGGCACATGGGATAAAAAAACAAGGTCATGTATTCTGTGTCCTGGTATAGTTAAGCAGCAGCTAGAAAATCCTCCAAATGTAGGAATTAACTTGGCACCGTTTCAAACAGACCTTATGCATGAGTTTGGGAGCACTGTCAGAGCCAAGGACTTGCTCAGGATGTATTTCGTGCCACCTTACTCATGCCCCTCTCTAACAATGGCATGGCATTAACATACTCCCACCTGAATGGAGTCCTTCAAAATGGGAGCAATATGAAATACAAGCAAACAATCAGACTTGGCTTTTGGGCAGTGAATAGTAATGTTTGA
This sequence comes from Melanerpes formicivorus, assembly GCF_026170545.1. Classification (NCBI taxonomy): domain Eukaryota; kingdom Metazoa; phylum Chordata; class Aves; order Piciformes; family Picidae; genus Melanerpes; species Melanerpes formicivorus. Next base: position 43,874,271 of record NW_027142354.1, on the reverse strand, counting down.
AATTGTACCCGTGAGCTTTCTAGTGCTGACTACATAGAATATCAATACAAAGAGACAGTGATTTATGTTCTGGATTCCAGCAGCCCCGTTAAATCCAGATATCACTAGGAGAATTGGTCTAGTTTTACTTTCATGCATTAGAAATGTCTATCATGTTGAAAATGTACTTTACTAAAACAAAGAAGTTTCACATCCAATAATACATTAGCATCTTTAAATAATATTTTCCTTAAGGAGAATAGCTACTTTTCACATTACAGAAGTGGCCTCCTTCTAAAGAAAATTAAGGAAGTGTTAGTTTGACTGAGAAGACTCTTCTTTGAAAATAAAACAATGCAAGAGAATGCATGTGAGGCAGAAAGAAAGCTGTAGCAAAGCAGATTAACACAGCTATAACCAGCCAATGATGCTTCACAAACTATCACTGCCAAGCCTTATAATTCATTTATTTTCAGCTTGCACCTGCAGCACTCTCAGCCAGCCTTTTAAAGTGACATGGAAAGAGAACAGCTCTAATGATCACTCAATTAGTTCATGACACTCAAACTCTTAAACACAGACTAGAAGAAAAGCAAACCCAACTACCATGTGTTTTTTGACCTGGTATTTGATGCTTTCTGTAGCAAAAGTATGATCACTTGTCTTAAAGGGAAAAATGAAGCAAGACTGCGGAAACACATAAACAAACAAACACACACAAAAGTTCCTCAATTTGAAGGGTTTCTTTTTTTCCTAAAGAGGTGTTATAAAATCAGTCTAACAGCTAAATTATATCCAGTTGTTTACTTTAGGCTGTATCACACTTTGCTTATGGACTTAACTTTGATTTTCTTAACAGTTTGCTTGTTTACATCCAACATATTACCTCTTAAAGGAGAAATATAGATGGCTAAGCCCAAAGGGAAGGAAGTTGAATGTAAAAAATGTCCTCATATCTTGTATATTTTTTCAATAAGGATGCTTTGAGCTCTGACTTGCTCTATTCCTCCTGGTGGCAGGAATTTAGTATTTAAATCACTTAAGAATCTTTTTTGAGCTTCTTACACATTTTGGAGTTCAGTATCTTCACTGCACTCTCTGTGATGCTACAGACCTGTACAGTCAAATAGTTCTCAGTCCATACAAATTCTACTCCAGTTTTTAATACTGCAGAAATTTCTATTAGACCACTAATATTCTTGATTTTTTCATAGAAGTCAAATGAGAAGACAAGAAAGATCTGATTTCCTCCTCAGCTGCTCCACATTGTTAGGAAGTAGACTCCTGACAGGATTTGCAAACAGACTGTAAAATCTGACCCTAAGAGGTACAGATACTTCAACATCACTGCATGACAACAAATAGAGACTGCAAATGTTTTTTTGGGGAAGACTGAATTACAGTCAGAAGTTGTGTGATGAGGTAGTTCCTAAAACAGGGCAGGCTGTTTATTCTGTTATCACACAATTATACCTTATGGCTCAGGGTAGTTATCCACAACTCTATACGGAACATCTTTCCGCTACCAAAAGCAAGCACAGCCAGTAACAGGTGATCACTTTATTCTGAGTTCCAAATTCTATTTCATTCAGCTTCTTGTCTCTGACTTTTCAAAACTACCTAATAAATTATCTGAGCTTGAAACAAAACTTTGTACTGAAGTAACTACCACATATTTTTTTTCTCATAACATTTCCCAGATTTTCCCCATTTTTCTCTTTTTGATAAACCTATACATAGCAAGAACTTTTATTTCTTTGTAGACACTCATTTACTTAAAATTTGGTCAGAGCTACATCCATAAAGATAAATCACATAAGTAGATCCACAGTACCTAAGACAAAGGTTAGGCAAATATTGTCCCTCAAGGTCAGTGCTGAGGTCTCCCACCTATATAAATGTTCCATTGAACCACTACATCAATGAGCCTACACACTATCTTTCATGTGGCAAGAATACTCTGTTCAGTATCTCTGTGTTTTCCTTGGAAAACTATTGATTTGAAAAAGAAATGCAATTACTGATAAAGACCTTCATATTGGTTACACCCTAGTAGTCAGAATGCTAAAGCATCTGACATTATTTTCAAAGGAAAGACCGTAAAATAATGCTGCTAGGCATTATTCCCTATCTGGCATTTTAAAGGTGATTTTTGCCTAAGTGAATAATGTGATTCTTTAGTGAAACTACTTGTAAGCAAAGACATTCATCAGAGTGAGCACAGGCAAAATGATCTGGCCTGTCACATCACAAGAAATAAGAAAAAAGCAAATTTAGCAATTTCTGAAATGTTTTATTTTCTCCTCTCCAGGGTTCCACTGGGAATGAATGTTCCTTCCTCACCCACTGCTGAGAGATACACTATTTGCATGGCATAGTGTTTCTTCTGTGTATGAGGAAAAGGTCTAATTCACTCAGTATGTAATTTTGTAACGTGTTTTCTTTTGATAATTTTCTTTCTGTATATCCCAACATATGTCTCTATTTGGACTATTCCACACCTATTACTGTTGTGAATGCTGCTAGAGTGAGAAGGTTGGCATACAGCATGAGGTGAAGCCATCTTAATTTAAGATACATACTCTGTAGACAACTTTTGTCAGCCTTTTGGCCCTCATTAGATAAAATACTTTGCAATGAATAGCCTTGAATCCAAAGGCAGAGAAGATTGGCTTATCATGAACAGTCCATTTTGGTTTACCACTTAAATTATTCTTCAAATGGAAGTTACATACAGACAGTAATACCAGATTTGCTGTGGTCAAAGTATGTGTTTTAGACAGTATGTGTTTTGGCACAGCCAAATGTAAACACTGTCATTCTCTTATTTCGGTAAAATTATTTTGTTTCTCTTATTTCTTAACGTTTTTATCAGTAATTGAAAAAATCCATCATTTCCTGTGGATATTTTGCAGAGAGAGTCTCCACCCAAGTCCTCATCCTGAAAAACTATTGCTAGAACTATCACTAATCTTCCTCAGTGTACAGTAGGAAAATAGCCCCAAATTTTTCACACCAGCAATTTAGGAACTGGTTTGCCAGTGAGATCTTTTGTGGTTTAGTAAATGTTCTTTTTTCATCAAAACAGATGTTTATCATAAACAGTGAGATGGAAGGGTTTCATCAGTTAATTTTGCTATGTTATACATACAGTACATGAGACAAAGTGAGAAGTAGGTCTTTAGACACATGCAGAGAGCAAAAGGAAAGCCAATGGTTATCCTAGCTCCTCTTTTTTCCTGCAGAGTTGCATTCTGCTATGTATAAGTCTGAACCGTCTCTCTTGCCCTTCTATGTCTGTGTGAATCTGTAAGAAATAGCAATTTGGGTAACACACTGAACACTGTAACTCTTTCTTATGCCTCAAGCAATTAGAAAGTCCACTAACATAAAGATGTGGTCACCTGAATGCTGCTGACAGGATCTATAAACAATTTGATGCAGTACAACAAAGAACACACATGAGTGAAGCTTCAGAAAAGAAAAAAAATATCTCACAGGTAGAATTTATTAGAGAAAGGGTGTAAAAGTATATCAAAATTAGCTTTAGCAGCATTCATATATAACGAGGAGATTTAAATGCAGTCAGTTGCATAATGAGACTATAAGGTAAAAGCAAAAAGCACAACAGAAAGGAAGTTGTTCACAAGGAAGGTGAATACAGAAGACTCAATAACCATTGTTACAGGATTCCCCCTTGTCTTTTAACTGGAACCAGACCAAGACTGGAAATAAGAAGCTATTCATCCCATGCATAATGCATATTGCCTTGCAACCAGTTTTATTTGATCAGAGAACAAAGCAACGTAACCCATATGACTGGAATGGTCTGAGGTCTTACTACTACTGCCTGAACACCTGCAAAGATCTGTGTTGCAAGAAGCTTTAATCAAAACCATTTCTTTCCTAACATATTTTCCTAGCCAGTATATGCCTAGATGTTTAATTTGCAGCTATATAATACATGAGTCTATATGACAAATACATATGAACACACTGCCTTGTCAAATATCTGTTTGCAGAGGAAACACGGCAGAAATGTTTTGAAAATGTAGCACTTCCTATATTTTCTATAATAAACCACCCACCAGAAGGGAGTAGCACATCTTAAATGAAGCAGACTCTAGAATGCTGAATAACTCGGCCCTCAGGAGAACAGCATTTTGTTTCTTCTGTGCATCTTAACCTTTGCTCTGCAGGGAATATTCTTTAGGATGGCATCTAAAGAAGGCATATTAGGCTCTATGCTAATCAGTTCTGAGCCTTTCAAGTAACTGCTGCTGATTGTATCAAAAATGTGCCAAGAGAAACAAAACGAGAATGCAAAATCTATTTGAATTTTCTTTTGAAGCTACAAGTAAAAACTCCTGGCAGCACCAGTGCTTTCAGCAGTGTAAGATTTTCATACTTTATTCACTTCAAAGTGCAAATGAGGATTATGACCTTATATATTGTATATGCACCTATATTTTATTTATACTGCATCTGTGCAATCAGGAGAGAAGATATTTCCATGACCTTCTACCAGCAAGAAGCCTAACAAGACTATTCAAACCTATTGAAAATTCACAGTTAATTAAAGGTTAAAAGGAACTTAACAATTAGTATGAAAGATAATTGTCCTCCTTTGGCTACCCAATTATGTTTCCCTTTGAACAGACTGAAGTGTATATTGTCATACTGTCGGTAAATGTAATCATGAAGCACTCACAGTACCTTCTGGCTCTCAAAATACTTGTCCCTAGAAACTAAAATTCTATGTGAACTTCATAATTATCCTTTTGTTATGCAAGTCAATATCTTTGTATAGCTGTAGGGGAAAAAAAAATACCAGAAACACAGTGAAGGTAAGCAAGGCAGAAATGGGAAATGTAGTTAGTATTGCTGTTCTCAAAATCACAAGGGAAAAAAACAACTAAATAAAAAAAAAAAAATCACCAAAGCTGCAGCTGTGCTTTCCAGAAAGGATGAGAAATACAAAACATCTACTAGTCCCTTTCTAACAATAATTGTGATCCTTTTTCCTGAACTACCATTTGTGTTACTAACAGCAATGCATAGTGCTCTATTCAGATTCAGAATAAAAATAGCAGGGAGCTGTTTTGTGTTCTGTTCATTTGATTTACCAGGTCACAGAAAGCAAAGCCAAGATGTGCTTGCTCTGTCTGTCTCTCCCTTAAAAACAAAATAAACCAGAAAATCCCCAAACACACACTCAGTTTCCAAATAGAGAATGAAGTACGTGTGTTCTGAGATGGAAACACAGCCACACCTTGAGTACTGTGTCCAGTTCTGGGCCCCTCAGTTTAGGAAGGACATTGAGACACTTGAACGTGTCCAGAGAAGGGCAACAAGGCTGGTGAGAGGCCTTGAACACAAGCCCTATGAGCAGAGGCTGAGGGAGCTGGGACTGTTTAGCCTGGAGAAGAGGAGGCTCAGGGGTGACCTCATTGCTCTCTACCTGAAGGGTGGTTGTAGCCAGGAGGGGGTTGGTCTCTTTTCTCATGCAACCAGCACCAGAACAAGAGGACACAGTCTCAAGCTGTGCCAGGGGAGGTTTAGGCTCGAGGTGAGGAGAGAGTCATTCGTCATTGAAATGTGCTGCCCAGGGAGGTGGTGGAGTCACCGTCCCTGGAGGTGTTCAAGAGGAGATTGGACGTGGCACTTGGTGCCATGGTCTAGTTATAAGGTCTGTGGTGACAGGTTGGACTCGATGATCTTTGAGGTCTCTTCCAACCTTAGTGATACTGATACTGATACATATGTTAGCCAGTTATTTACGATATTAGACAAAACACATATTATCATTCTGATTCAATGAATAGACTGTGAAGAACAATTCTATTTCTTAATGAACTTTCTCTTGCAAAGACAATGTGATTGTTCTTTTCCTTCCTTCTCAGCTGACTATCTTCACTTCATTTTATATTTTGCCTCTTTACCCAGAATTATTCCCTTCATATCTTTCTTCAGCAAATTCCCATCCCTTATTTTTTTCCACTGCACTGTTGTGTACACACACATACACATTAAAAGAAATGAAAACCCCCTGTAGAATTAGAATTATATCTATCTTAGTTACAGCACTTATTCTACCTTTGCCTCCTACTCTTGCATTCTCTCTTTTCCGTTTTAAGTTATCTGGGACAGGGACTGTTTGTTAACATAATACTGTCGAGCCGATTAGTCAATCATGGTTAATCTACTGACAGATGAATTCTATCCACCTTCTCTATAACGGCAGTTAAAGTTTACATTCAAGCTTGTAATGCTTGAATGTAAAAATAAATTTACTTTTGTCAAAGTTTCTCCCTTTCCATAGTATTATATTAGAAGTGTGTCAAGCCCCTGTGATTAATTCTGAAAATGACAACGACACCCTTTCATCTCTAGGCACGATGGCAAATTTGCAGTGGGTTTTCTCAAATCTGAAATGCTGGAGACAACTGAATATTTTTCCTGACACTTATGAGCCTCTTGGTACTTAAGACAATCCTTCAATTTTTGCAACTACATTTCCTGCTTTAATACATATGTATGTATTCCAATAATCTGACAAAGGCATTATGAATTATTTCTCATCATACTCAAGAAGAACTGACACTCCATCTATGTTATAAAAATTGTGAATGCTGGCACAAATAACTTCTCAGTTATGTTCATCAGGAGAATTGGCTTGGCATGGAACGAGAATTCAAACAGGACATAAGCTATAGCAAGCAACTTTCACATGCTGTTTTAACTACTACTATACTGACTTCATTTAAATTACCCTTGGAGCTCATGCAGCTCTGCACAAAACACTTACATTCAGTATACTAGATGTTTCTCTTTTGTGTTCCCAGAACTTCTAAGTTGGTAAGAATTTGGCAAAAAGGTTTTGGAGATAGATTTCATTCCTTCATTAGTTGATTTGCCTTAGTACAATAGAGAAAGGGACATTTGACTTCTCAGTCCTTCATCTGTGTTGCAAGGGCAAAAAAGTATTTGTCTCAAAGTGGGGACAATAAATTACCACAGGCATTTTTGAAAGGTAGATGCACAATCCATAGCTCATTTGCAGTTAAAAGTAATGACGATTTCCAGTTACTCTATTTTGCTCATTTAAAATGTTTCACGATGCTCATGCCTTCCAAACCCTAAACACTGCACTATATGACATACATACTACATGTGTCACGTCTAAGATCCTGTAGCTTAGGTGAAACCATTAACTGAACAGATACACTTTGGAGAGCCTAGATAGATACACCAGTTTTAAAAGAACGGCACAGTGGTTATGGCATATCAGAAGCAGAACACCTGTGATATATTCACAACATTATGTTCTTTCAATATATCACTTGGGAGTACATCCTCCAAATACAACACTTTCACTACAACAGACCTTTTTAAAGCCTTGCTTACTGCACCATGTGTGCTGCTTTGAGACAAGTTGAAGGACGTCCAGAGGAGAGCAAGGATCACGACTCTAGAAAACATGCCATATTAAAGTACACTGAAATAATCTGGGTTGTTTAGACTAAAGGTGAGATGTGTAAGGAAAGAGAAGGTTCCCACCTTCAGATGTAAAACTGCACAGACAATGTGACTACTCCATCTTCAATGACAGTAGTAGCTATGGCAAGCAGTAATGAGCATAAAATACAATGAGGGAAATTGAATTTTATATTACACAAAAGTTTTCCTGTAGTAAGAATAGATAAGAAATGGAACACATTGATTTGGGAGGCCATGAAATATCTACTATCAGAGATTTTTAAAGGACAAATTGAACTAATATTTGTCAAGATTATCACAGATGTAGTTAATCTTGTCTTAGCACAGGAGGATGGAACCAGACAACTTCTTGACATACCTTACAGTTCTGTTTTCTACATTTCTATGATTTGAAAAATGGGACTATCGTGATTTCATTAACTGTGAAAGTGGTTGTAAGGCTAAATATACCAAAGAGTTTACTGAAGTGATGACCATGTAACAAATTGGCTTTGAAATGCAGGTGAATAAATGAAAGGCAAATATAAGTGGAACTATATTTTCAATAGTGTGGAAGACCTTACATGATATGCAATTAAGTGAAAAGAGCAGATATGATCCGGAAAGCTGGGGATGCTGTAAAATGTCTATTCTAGAACTCATTACAAGAACTTAACATGAGTTTCTTGCTAAATTAAACATCATGCTTTTATCTCTAATAGTGTCAAATCACATTAGTGCATGAACTGTCTTTGAGTTTTGAAACTGTGCAAAAAGAAGTCAAAAATGCTAGTGTGAATTAGTAGAAGAAAGCAAAATGCAATGCCCGTTCCCAAGAAAGACAAACTTCCCCCTCCCCCCCTGCCCCGATGAAAAGGCAGATAAAATGTCTTAATTTTCTGTTTTGGAGGATGAAGGCTGAATGTAATGTGATGAGAATGTTCTGTTGTGCAACTTGATAGGTTGTGGCAAATGAACTGTGCACACACAGTCTCTATTGAGAAGATCAGAACAATTTCTTCTGATGAGAAGAGAATGTAAGCACTGCCATCTCTGACCACTAATAGAAGCTATTAGGGAAACGGCAGGGGACAAGTATTTGTTTGCTGCAATTGAACGTGGAGTTTTGCTGTACTCGCTATAGGGTGTACATGACACAGCAATCTTTTCCACCATGGGAGTACTGACAGGGAACTTCTAGCAAGAAACTTAATTTCACAAATCTTGCTTAAACTTACTGTCTTCAATATCTCTTTTATTCTTTCTAATGTCATTGAATTGTTCAGAAATTCAAAGGCACAGAGTGACATCCAGAATGTAGATGTATGCTTTTAAAAAAATATGAGATTAGAAACACTTCTTAGGCTAAAATTATATTTTTGTATTAACAAAAAAAAAAGGTATTTCTTGTTATTTTAATCCTTTCTTTCTTTTTTGTTTACACAATAAGGACACTTGAGCATCACTGAAATAAATGCATGCCTTTGGAACACATTAAAAAATAAACAAAAGCGTTAAAATAAAACACCCAAGATGATTAAAAAAATTAATATTCAAGAATGGGACTAGCAGTATGAAGTATTTAAAATAAAAAGACAAAAAAGGGATAAAAATAGAAAACAGTATTAAAAAATTATCAGCAAAAATTTAAATAGAGGGGAGAGGAAAATAATAGAGAGCTGAACAATAGCCCTCCATTGAAAACCAAAACAGTGAAAGTGGAAGAGAAAATTGAAGGCTTTAATGGTATTTAATTAAAAATATTAATTGAAATTGGATCTGATTGCACAGGGAACTGTTATGTCAACAGTTAGAGAATATCAGATTAAATGCATGAATCTTTTGTCTTTCCCATGTTAGTTATAACATCTCAACCTCAAGAGCTGATGAGTGAATGAAATCCCATGTATTATTTTGGTAGTCCTCTAAAATAAGCTCACTGAATTTTTACAAAGAAAAAGCCTGAAGCTTCTCTAATTTTTATATGTGAATTGATCTTATACAGGTGTGTAACATAAAAAATAAGAGAGGTAAAACTCTCATGTTGAAGACACAGAAAGTCCTCCACTATGTGAACTAATTCCTTGTGTACTGAAGGAGAACTTTCTTGTGAATGGGAGCTGTATGGAAGGGGTATAAGAATTAGACTGGGCATCCAGCCCATTTTCTACCCCTCAGCTGTATGTGACATTAGACAAGAAATCTACCTCCTCTCAGGACAAGCTAACGTAATGTGGCTGATCTTCCAAGCCTGATCTTCCAAGCCTCTAGAGTAGTTGAGAAAGATGTAACACTGCAAGGGATGTCAGAGATGGCACAATCAGAAGTGTCACCTTTTGACAGAAAATCCTCTAGTAGGGAATCTTTAGTTTTTATTTGACTACCAAGAACGCTCACTAAGATAAGCACAAAGGGCTACAGCTAGCTTTTTAAGAGTATCATTTTCTGTGCTTCTCCCCTACCACTGCACAATAGAAATGGTCACCTCCCTTCCACTGCAAACAGAGATTCACATTGGGCTGTTAACATTATGAGAAAACTGTTGTTTTACTGTGATACCATAAGGAAAAAGAATAAAGTTCAAGCTTTATCAATGTCTGCAAAGTACTTCTCTTACTGCTCTTCAGCTTAGCATTTTTGTTAGGGGAAAAAAAGCTTTCATTTCAGAAGATAAGACACTCAATTTTCTACCATTCACATGATGTGCTTTGACTCAACCAAATTTGAGCACAGTATATCAAGTTTTTACTAATAGAAAGGGTTATCTGCACACACACTAGAGTAGTTTATATCACACACCAGAATAGTTTATATCACACACTAGAATAATGTGTGCTAGGGACTATTTGTCATGCAGTGTGAAATGAAAGGAACTGAATGCAGTGGATTAAACAGGAGAATAAATTGAGCCTAACAGCTCAGGGAAAGGGACCAAAAGGAAGGTGATAAGGTCCCTTACCACCCAGCACATTCTATGATTCTAGGATGACACAAAAAAATACAACAGGATCAGCTGAGAGAAACAAGAGAATGGAAAATGATGAAGCAGAAAAAGAAGACAGGTGAGAAAATTAATGGATCAAAGATTAGAAGATCAAAAGCTACAAAATCAATTGCTCAAATAAAAGTTTACTAATTTTGGAATTAGTAAGAAAGTTCTACAAGTAATACCTCCCCAAGGATGGAGACTTCACAACTGATAGGCAACCTGTGCTCAGTCATCCCCACAGTAGAAAAGCTTTTCATTCTGTTCAGAGCGAACCTGTACCATGCCCATTGCTTCTCATTGTGTAACCAAAAAGAGCTCAGCTCCATCCCTGCACCTTCATTTCTGGTATTTTTACATAGTGAGGGGATCCACTTCTTCTATTCCCTTCCCTCAAGCCTGCTCCAGGCTGAAAAGTCTCAAGTCTCAATCTTTCCTATTAGGAGACACACTTCAGTCCCTCAATCATTTTAGTAATCCCTCACTGGACCCTCCCCAGTACCTCCAGATCTCTCTTCCACTGGGGAGCCCATAACTAGATACAGTTCAGGTGGGACCTTGCCAGTGCTGAGTAGAACAGAAGGATCAACTCCCCTAACCTGAAGGCAATACGTCTCATAGTGCATCCCAACATAGCATTAGTCTCCCAGCCACAAGCACACACTGCTGGATCAAGTTCAACTTGGTGGACACCAGGAACATTAAGAAACTAATTGCAAAGATTAAGTTTGCAAGATCAGCGACCACACTTCGTTTCACATAGAGCCATATTTCTTACATGTGTATTTTCAGTACAGCATTATGGCTTGAGAACTAAAATTTCTGTCAACCTGATGGTCATTTTTGAAACAATAAAGAACATAAAGAACATTTTAAACCATTAGCCAGTTTTTGCTTTAGACTGAACAATGCATGTACTACAAAATCCATAAAACTACAGTTTCCTTTACTTCCAAGGAAGAAATAGAATAAGACACATGTATGGCCAGCTGTCTAGAACTGAAATATGTTTCTTGTCATAATTAATTTGTATGTAAATGCTCTGTGAAATACTGTATTAAAACACTTCAGGCTTCTTCAAATACTGGACTGTGCTGATCAGTATCAAGACCAACTGCTAGAATAAGTTAAATAATACTAGACAGTGTACAGTCCCTATAATATTTTAGACCTCTGCCCAGTTAAGGGCCCATATAAAAGAATGTAAACTTTCCCTAAATGTTTCAAACACTATATAAGTACTAACAGCTAAAATCTGAAATTAGCTTGAGAATAGCTAAAAAGAACTTGTGAATTCATAAAAATGTAATCTCTACGGTGAAGATAGTGATAACTTGGTTAAAGTGTGATGCAGAAATGACATATTTCAAGGCTTTAGAAGTTGATTTCTGAAGTGAAAATGCAGCAATATTAACAGACAATGGACAGCTGTGTAGAGGATATTTGCTTACCTAGTAACTGAAGGTAGAAAATCTGCACACCATCTCCTCTTTTATCTGAGCTTGAGCTAATGTTTCTTGCAGTCAATGGAATTATTTTCATTGACTTTTAAGATGGAAAAAAAAAACCCACTTTTGAAATAAGGGAACAAATTATGATTTTCACTATCTGGAATGCAAAAGGAGGGTAATGTTAACCAAATAAAAATGATTTGACACTTTTCTCCTATAGAGAACAATTTTTGTTCCCTTCAGGACATCCCTATTGTCAGCAAGCTTTTAACTCATTTGTCCAAATTGCTTGAGTAGTTTAATTTGAGTGCAGCTACGTTAAAATCACTAGGGTTTTTTGCCAGTTCAACTTCACTGAATTTAGTTGAGTCACACTGGTGAGAAAGTGCTTCAATGAAGTGGTGAATTATATCACTTGAAATTCTCAATTTCTGCATCCTTGTTTTCCGTTTTTGTATCTTATTTTCTTAGTAGCTTGCCCTTTTCCCCTTCCAAACAATTCTGTTCCGTTCTCGCACATTTGATTCTTCCTGATAGCAATTTCTCAAATCAGTTCCAAATAGTATTGGAATTTGTTTATTCACTTTCTTGATTTGTAGCCCAGTCCTTCTGTATCAGTTCTGTTGCCACCAAGGAGGCAGGAAGAGGAGTCATATGGTATTTTTGCAGCCATTTGTTACTGCTATGATGATGATTTCATGGTCCTTTACACAAATTGTCACCTGATGGATGGGTTGTGGGGGTTTTTTTATCTTTTTTTCTTCTTTTATTTTCTATTTTTCTCCAATGATATTCTCAGCTTTAATGGCAATAGAGATGTGTATGTGCCTATGCACAGGGGTGTGAATTATATCAAAGCCACGCTACTGTGTACATTAAAGAACAATATTCTGTCAAAACATTTTAGATTTACTTGATCAGAAAATAAGAGTAAAACTCCCCAGACAGAGAAGTCATTCTACCTCTGTACTCAGCACTGGTTAGGCCACACCTTGAGTACTGTGTCCAGTTCTGGGTCCCTCAGTTTACAAAAGATGCTGACTTGCTGGAACATGTCCAGAGAAGGGCAACAAAACTGGTAAGGGTTTTGGAGCACAAGCCCTATGTGGAGAGGCTGAGGGAGCTGGGGTTGTTTAGCATGGAGAAGAGGAGGCTCAGGGGAGATCTTACTGCTCTCTGCAACTCCCTGAAGGGAGGTTGTAGGCAGGTGGGGGTTGGTCTCTTCTCCCAGGCAACCAGCACTAGAACAAAAGGACACAGTCTTAAGCTGCATCAGGGGAGGTTTAGGCTGGATGTTAGGAAGAAGTTCTTCACAGAAAGAGTGACTGGCCCTTGGAATGGGCTACCCAGAGAGGTGGTGGAGTCACCATCACTGGAGGTGTTTAGGAAGAGACTTGATGGGGCGCTTGGTGCCATGATTTCGTTGATTAGATAGTGTTGGATGACAGGTTGGACTCAACAATCTCAAAGGACTTTTCCAACCTCATTAATTCTATTCTATTCTATTTGTGAGGACAAAACTTCTACATGACCATAAGCATATTAAATTCACCAAAGCATCTTCATTCCCACCTCCTTAAACACAGGAAAGTTATTTCAATGACATTCTGTCCCTGTGCAAGGGGAAGGTGCATTAAAAACATTGTATGAGCAGGAACCTGCTTGGAGCACAGCATGCATTCACTGAATGCCAAGAGATCCATCAACTACTATCCCATCAACCTGCTTATTCTACAGACTCCACAGAAAGCCTATTCTCATAAACTTTCAAAAATATTTATGAGCATGAGAAGTAAGATAAACACTCTTCTGTAAAACCATCTCCCTGTTGACCAAGAGCACAACACAGGAAACATTGGCAAGGAACAGTACAGGGTGTTTTGTAGTTCTCAGTATTGCTTTCTATTAAATCAAGATGTCACAACTCTAAATGTGTCTCATTCTTGGACAACTAGAATACATTTCTTCACTTTATTTAACATGGAAAACAGGAATTCCCAATTCACTAGAAATAAAAGGGCAAGTCTGAAATGTAGAGATATTTCTTTTCAGTAATAGCTTTGAATAGTTAATTCTTTGAAGACTTTATCATTGGAGTTTCTGAAGAAGGGAATTAATTTGTTTTGAGAAGAGATAGAATTTTGGACATTAGTTTCTACTTGTCCTTTACCAGTTCTGAGGAAAAAAAAAATACTAAAAGAGAGCAGAAAACTATTGCACATGTTTGAACAGTTGCTTAGAGTTATAAAATGGTATTACAATCAGAGATGAAAGTGAGTTGTACAGAGAAAAGATGTAATTCTGGTAGATTATGATAAAATCTGGTAGATTATGATAAAAATCATAAAATGTTGCAAGTATAGTTGGTTTTGTTTGTTGGTTTGTTTTCTTCATGAGTGAAACAGAATTTTCACAGGGAGAACCAAATATACTTCATTGCAATTAATGAGCTGACATGGATGTTCAGCTGAATGAAATGTCCTCCTTGCTGCATACTGCTTTAAGTATAAAGCACTTTTATTAAGAAGAGAGGAAAAAGTCTGAATTAACTCTCTAAATTACCTCAATCTCCAGGGCACTATCTTAGTAAAGAAATAAGTGTAAAAAAATAAGATTAGGTATTGCCTACCAAGCTTGCATCATAGATACAGTCATTTAAAAGCCATAAAGCAACAGCTTGACAAATTGTCACTTTGGCAATTTATGCCCCAAATGGAGGTAAAATGCAAGCTAGCTAGGAAGGATCTACTGAAAAAGCAGAGGAACAGAAAAGCAGCCATTTCATCAACTGTCATTTGATTTGAAAGGATTACTGGAGAACAGGCCTTCCTAGCTGGCCTCTCTTTTAAATACTCCGGAGACATCCTCTGCCAGAACATGAAGGCAAGAACTGTGTAACAAGCCACTGAAACACTGTTAGGAAGCCAAAGGCAAAGAGAGAATCTTGGAGCTTATTTCTGAAAATGGGAACAATAGGAGGATTTTACCATTTTGTATTTTAGATTCAAGTGGCCCAGATTACAAAATGTGTGTGGTTGACCTCAATTTTGTGCAGTGTAGATCTGTTACTAAGGTTTTTCACAAAACTCTCATACTGTATCTGCCTCTGAATCAGGCTGCCTGGCTTGCTGGGTTTTTCACTAACATCTTGTGAGCTCCCTCTTTTCATTGTAGAAATGCACCAATTTATTTAGAGCTTGTCTTTTAATAGACAAGTGTCTTTTGTACTCCTCTTCTAGCCTTGGCAAAATAACTCTAGTACCATCACTGGGGCTGAAGGTTCCTCTTCCAATACACTGAGATTTCCTGTTCTGTTTGAGAGACTATAGCCTGGTTCAGGTTTGAGAAACAGTAGCTTCATTCAGCCTGAGCCTTCTAACCCTCCTTTTCTTTTTCTATTTTTTTTCCCCCCTTCCTCCCCCCAGGAAGGTGATATCTGAGTGTGTACATGGTCAACAATTTGGGGTTTTTAACAATCAAACAAATGTAACACAGGTACACTGACTTATAGTGGAGGTTCAAAAAGGATTTATCACTTTGTCATATGTTTACATATTTGAAAGAAAAATTAAAAACTGAAAAATTGAAAATTCACTGCTACGGCTTCGTAAAGTAATCTTTTCTGACTAACAGAACCTGTACTGGAAAACAGAATTCGAGATCCAAAACTTTAAGTCACATCTTGTAAACCTATTTGAAATTCTATTTGGAGACAGGTCTTAAAATACTTATACCAACAGGCTATTAAAAGATATACTGAACATGGCAGTATATGAGTTTTGTGTGCTAGGTAACTCGCCTATGTGTGGAAACATTTCTGTCTTGGAAATAAAGATTTAAGCACATTTGGGAACTTAACTGTGCTTACTTGTCTTGCCTACTAAGAGATGGCACTAACATTTTTGGTTTTTTTGATGGTCAGTTCCTATTTAAACGTTCTTCTGAAGTCTGAGATCTTAGGAATTCAGAAGTCATATGAAGGAGGATGTTGTGGGCCCTGAATAAAATAAAATGGAACAGACTAGAATAAATGAAAATACAAAAAAGGCTTTCAAAAGGCTCTCAGAAATCTCTTCTCAGCAACAAGTTTGGTTATCCCACCTTAGGAAAGGTTTTTGTCTTTAATTTTTTATTTTTATGTTTTACATTTCAAAATGCATTCAGTGAAATCAACTGAAAGGTGAGAAAACGTCAGTCTTGTCAACCATCAATGTAGTATCTAAGCACCTAGCAATTAAAAGACCTGCAATACCTTTCATAAAGATCAAGCAGACCATGCTTTTCCTTAAACAGAAATAATTACACTGCTCATTCATTAACTTTTTAATAAATCCTATTAATTTTGAACTACTATATATCCTGGAAATGCAGTTGAGGCTAAATGAACCTTATTACACAGTGTCCATGAAAGTGGTAATAGAGCAAAGCTAGGAAGTGCGGAT
The DNA here is from genome assembly GCF_026170545.1 of Melanerpes formicivorus. Lineage (NCBI taxonomy): Eukaryota > Metazoa > Chordata > Aves > Piciformes > Picidae > Melanerpes > Melanerpes formicivorus. Next base: position 43,857,934 of record NW_027142354.1, on the reverse strand, counting down.
AGCGATAATTAATTGCTCGTCTTCTATCATCACAAACTTTACATCAACAGTTCTATTTTAAAATAAAATTTTGGTTTTTAGAGGCATTTTAGTGCAGGCCACATGCATTGGTGGTAAGCTCTTTTTAATGCAATTTTGAAATGGTGAAGCAAAACACGTAGTGATTTTTATCTATGTTTTTGATAAATGAATGTTTCAGCAAAATTTTACAGCCTAAAATATTTACTTAAGAGAGATTTTCTGTATGTGGAAAGGTCAGATTTTTTTGTTAGATTGCTGTGAAATTGCTTCTGCCTTTTAGCAAATCTTCTAAGACGGCTCCTGTCCTTGTAGTGCTGACAAGGACACAGGAAGGATGTGGCCTGAAGAAATCAAATGAACAGCATAAAATTCTAGCTGGAGTCTTCTGCTGCCACAGTTTGTGGGGTTTGAAATTCTGTCAAAATGTTGAACAATACGAGAAGAGAAAGAGGACTTCTGAGCAAAAATCAATAGTCAAGTCTTTTGAACTGTCCATGTACAAAGTTCTAATGAAAATGTCCTTGAGGGAAGTTTTAATAGTGGACTTTGAGATCAGCTCCTCCATTGCCCTGATAGCATTGTAGAGCATTTGAAGTTTTCAAAAGTACCAAACCACTAAAGTTTGGCTCATACAACTGAGGATAGAGATGCCTCTAAGGGATCTCAAAAACAGCAGTCTGCCACTGAAGACTATACAGAAAACTGTATGTATTGTTTGCACTGTGTCAGGTTTTAGCTGGAGGGTACAATTTACTTCAAGGGAGTTTGAGAGCCTTTAAATAGCATCTCTCCATGTACAAACTAACAACTGATCAGATGCTCAGCGCAACACAGAAAGGGTGCAAGTCCCACTAAAGGGATTTTACTTAATATACTGTAAATAGATTGAAATTTTCTATAAATACAAGAATATTAAATAAGGTTTGGATATAATATCCCATTAACTGGGATTACATTTCTTTGTATCTGTTTGAGCCTGTTAAGAATGCAAAACGTTCAATACTGCATCAAGGTCATTCTGGGAGAACTGCCACACACATTAAATTGAGGTTAAAATGGTTGGTAAGTGAGGGTTATGTAGTAATTGCACCACTGTTCCCCTAACCCACAGAATGCATACATTTACTGTGCCTTTGGAGCATTCTTCCCCCCAGTGACACTGAGGAATTGTATGCATTCACTCTCAATTATAGTTAGTGTTATTAGAATAAAAATCTTTTGGCATTAACATATAAGGTATCTGGCACAAGCACATGAATTGTTTCAATTATAATTAACATTTTTATGTTAATTGAAACCACCCCCCAAAAATAATGTCTCTTTCTTTATAGAATGTCTTTATACATAGCCTAAATACCATAACAAAGACATATCACAAAGTCAGGACAGAGATTCCCACAGAGTCAGAAATACAACATTTTAAAAACTCTTTTGCTCAATAAAAGAGTACCTTTCCTTGCTTTAATTTTAGGGAAGTCTATTGTGTTCTAAAATTGGTTCTTGCAACTTTATTATCTTCCTAGGGTTCAGTTTACTTCACCCTGCAGTTCAGCTGACATGAACACCTTCACAGTTCTACCAGTATTTAGTATTCAGTGGTTTGGTTCAGTTTCAAATGTAGCTGTGAGAATTCTGTATATAAAGTTAGAATATGAATGTATTTTTTATCACATAAAAGTTACTTAATATCCACAGAGTAGTTTTACTGGGACAGTTTACTTGATTTTTTAACAAGTAAAGCAATTTCGTGGATCAAGCATTTCTAGGGGTCTGGTTAGCAGGTCCAGGGAAGCGATTCCAGAGAAGAATCACACAAATGATCAGGGGACTGGAGTACCCTGGACAGGCTGAGATCCTGTTGTTCAGCTTGGGGTAGAAAAGGCATCATGGACACCTTATTGCAGCTTTGCAGTACTTAAAGGAGGCTTACAAAAAAGCTAGACAAGGACTCTTTACCAGGGAATGTAGTGTGAAAGAGGGCAGGTATAGATTAGATATTATGTAAAAAGTAACCTGTGTTGGTGCTGAAGCACAGTCAAGTATTTAGAATCTGGACAATGGGAGTATGGCAACATGGACACAGAAAATAGCAAAAGTTAGCAAAATAAGTTGCATATAATTGTGAATTATTTAATTTATGGGAAGCATGTCTACAAATACTACAAACACAAAGAAATGTGAGTTCACATTCAGCCTACAATATGTAATTAAAGAATACAATGAAATCACACAATGCTTAGTGGTTTCAAGACCACATTTTAATGTACATGTTCATCTCTAGCCTGTGAATAATTCTGGAATGATCATGAACTGAGTGCTTAGAGAACTTGCAAATACCATGACTTTCACTCTAGAGTTTTGTTAATGCAAATTTTTTTTTCACTCCATAATGGAGACAAATATAATTCACTGAGCTATTTTGTCTTCTGTAATGCACTTGAGTCAATTCTGTATCTGGCTGAACAGAAAGATGCCAAAGAATTAATCATCACCTGCCTCCTAGTTAAAACTATAAAGGCCAATCTCCCTTGTTATGAGTACTCACTTAGCCCTAATTTAAGCTGCGCTTAAATATCACAATAGAACAATTCACTCTGAGAATTCTCCCCCATTCTCCTCCTCCTTCCCCCACCCTCTCTCCCCATTAAATCACAGAACAGCATGAAGCTTGTCAGGCATTTTTCCTGCTGTAGGAATACATATGGGTGAAATGCAAGTGCTGGATAAGCGTTGGAACAAAATGATGTTTTTGCCATTTTTTTTCCAGTCTGATAATCTGCTTTTGAAACAAAATGCATGTGCATTAATTGCTACTATGAAACAATGACTACATTTTTTTTTTTCTTGGTGCAACTGAAACTACAATTATACATGGAACAACTGACTTTGAAAATACAGCTTAATACCAAAAAACTTCCCACCCAAACAACCAAAAAACTAGTATTGCATAGCACAAGGGTAGGCTTATAAAAACAAAGTATCATAGAGGATGAATGAAATCTCATATGAAATGTATTCATTTGAGCTTAACAGACAACTGATTTACCAAGGGAGGAAAGGTTGGTTGTGGTTCAGTTTCACAAAATCATGCATATTTGTGTGTGCCTAATACCAATAAAGCACTTAAATAGCTGACTGGATGCGAAACATTTGTCGCTTTCGCATACCTGTGTGTACATATTTCAATTTATTAAAGAAAAAGATGCTGAACTAAAAATCTGGAGTACAATAGACAAACTATTGAGATTGCAGACCAAACTGCTACATACCATCATAAATTCAGTGAAATTATAGGAAAAAAAACTCCCATAGATTGTTCTGCCATGAGTACATGTGTAAGAAAAATTATAATCCCTACTGTATGAGCATAAAAGCTTGGCAAGAGAGGAGAAAACAAGGAAGGGAAAAGAAGGTACGGATCGTAAATGGTGCTCTACACAACTGGATACTAGTCCCAACTAAAACCATGATAGCTGTGTTAGTGACATTATAATTAATTGTTAATTATGTGCATCATATTTGTAAGGAACTAGATAAACTACAATCTTATTTAACAAAATCCTACAGCTTAATGCAATAAAATGTTCTTTTGACCTATGTACTGTACCAACCAAATGAAAAATCAGCATGCAGCAGAAGGTGTGGGGAGGTACTTTTGACAAGGGCTTGTAGTGCTAGGATGAAGGGCAATGGCTTTGAGCTCAAAGGGGACATTTAGACTGGAGATTAGGAATACATTCTTTCCAGTGAGGGTGGTGAGACACTGGAACAGGTTGCCCAAGGAGGTTGTGGATGCCTTCTTCCCTGGAGGTGCTTAAGGCCAGACTGGATGAGGCCTTGAGCAACCTAGTCTAGTGGAAGGCATCCCTGCCTATGGCAGGGGACTTGGAACTAGATAATCTTTAAGGTTCCTTCCAAGGCAAATGACTCTGTGATTGCATGATTAAGAAAATGGGAATCTTATTCTTTCATAAAGAGTGATTAACACTTATGAATTGCTAGATGCCAAAGGATGAATAAAATAAAAAAGTACATAAAAGAAATTATTTTCTCAAAAGAGAGTTAGAGCAGTATAATCATGGACCACACTGAACAATTGTTTTTGTACATGAAATACAGGCATTTGGGGAGACAGCAGTCTTCTAGAGAAGTTAGTAGATGTAAAAAAATACATTGTAATACAATGTAAAACTTTAAATTTTATTTGAAGTCTTAACTAATTTTAATTCCAGTTTCTTTTAGAACTTAGGTGGTGGAGATATTTTTTCTTGACATCCATAATATAAAAACTTCTAATATTTGTCAACTACTGTCTGTAAAAAAACAACCTCTGTAATAAAAGATCTTTCACAACCATAACTCAATGAAACACTAAAGGATGTACTTGAATATATAAGGTCTCATCACACAAGAGTAGCTACATTTTCAGAACTGTCTCTTCCTATTAGTTTAACTTTTCAACACCTTTAGAAAACTTTTCATTAAGACTGACACACAGATTCCATTGACAGACAGCTGAATCTTGGCAATGTAACCAGATTCAGATATGCAGGAAGTAACCTAGTGTTAAGAAGTGATAAGGATCCAGAATGCCACAGATGTAAAAACTCTGGATGTCAGTGAACTCATGTTCAGCTCACAGAAATTATTCAAGTCTGTGGTGGACTACTTTCAAGAAGTTATAACATGTTTTTTCTACTAATAAATCAAATAATTGACACAGATTAAAAAAACATGAAGTGTCCAAATCAGAGAGTTCATAGTTTCATCTGAGAAGCACTGAAACATTAAAAAAACCCACAACAACGCACAAACCACAAATGTAAAAGCAACAACAACTACAAAAAGTCCAAAGAAGAAGCAGAAAATATCCTATTTGTCTTTCCCTTTGTCTGGATTCTTAATTTCATCATAAAGTAGACATATACCTAGAAGCACAAACAAAACATGAGGCTTTGATAGCCATTAGTGACATCTGTGCTTAATGACATTTGCATGATCCCTGTTATAAGTAACTTTCATATTAACTTTCTCTGCACTTTGAAGATTGCTTCAACATTCAGCTGAGGCAAAATGATTCTTTTTCAGTGAGTACTAGACTAACTTCACTGATTGTAGCAGACTGAATTGTATTTTTGTAAGGCTTTTCAAAAGGCAGCCAAATAAATAGCTTTTTCCCCTGCTGCATGGTTTGCTGTTTGCTTAAGCAAAAATCCAATTTCAGGAGAAGACTCCACAAGGGCTAAATTCCCTGCCATTTACAAGTGTCCCATTAGAGTAGCTTTCTATATGGAAATAACATTCCTAGACAAGGAGAGAAAGAGTAGGTCTGAGGTCCACTGTTCCTGATGTGTTTTATTATTTCTTTTTCATTTGAAGAGTAGAGCTGTACTCCCATGAGAAAGACAGAGTAATATCTGAATACAAATGCCTCTGGAAATTGGAGCTTCTTTAAAAGTAAAATGCTCTTTTTTTCCTTTTAAAAATTTTTTCCCTCCCTGGCATGCATCAAGGACAAGGTGAGACCTGACAGCTTCAGACTCAAGCTGTCTTTTGTTAAAAGGTTTTTAATTGGAAATTCAAAGAAAAACTCCTACTGGGGCAGCATATATTAGAAATGTTGCACTTAGGCTTGATTACTGTTTTCTTTAGCCAAAGTTTTTATTTTAAAACAAGTGCAATTAGAAGGCTGAGTTCATATAGACTCTGCATACAGTGGCAGTATGAAGCATTAGCAGTTATTAGTGTTACTGAATCTAAGAGGGAGCAAAATAAAATGGAAGCTTTTAAGTAAAGTTCATAGAGGTGCATTCAATTTAGATCTGATATGACAGACATTCTAAAACTGCAGGTTTAGAATTGATTATTGAAAGACTATTTATTGCAGTTTAACAGGCATATGATGAACACCGACATTCATCAACTTTGTAATAGTCAAGAAACATCCCCTAATAGTTAGCAGTTACGTATTTTAACACTGGTGAAAGTATGAAAGCTGTATTCAAATTAACTTGCTTTAATTCAGGAATGTAATAATTATCAAAAGGCATTCTCTACTTTACTGGAACACTTCCAGGCAGTCTTACACAGATGAACCAACGTCATCAATGCCAGAGTGCTCATTCTTCCTTCCAACTTACTTTAAGGGTTCATCACATGAAACAGATACAGAGGGGTCCTGTGTTGATGGCTGCCACACAGTTGCTCTCTCAGTGAATGATACAGCAGCCACCTCAGGTGTCTTTCTCTTGTTCAGACATGACATTGCTTTGCCACCAGACTTCTCTTGTTAAGGGCAAGCAACGTGTAAAGAGATATTCTAGGAAGAAACACAGCAACCTAGCACACAGTGCTGGTCACACAGACTTCATGTGATCTCTTGCTGACCCAAATTGTACAGGGCAGGTCAGGCTACACACCTCCCTTGTGGTCTGAACAGCAACGTTAATACTTTCTTGTCTGAGCGCAGTATCAAGATGCTTCCTGTTCATGACTAAAACCCAGACCAGAATTGTAGCAGGCAAAAGGCACTTAGGAACATGGCAGGTTTGGATGCATACATCATATAACTGATGACATTTACTGAGGGATGCTTATGTCTTAGGATATTTTACACTAGGATACTGACCACAAACTTGCTGTTGAGTTACACAATCAAACTTTCAGATGTAGTGATTAAAGTTCCTGAGCTTCAGCCTCTGAATTACTAGTAGCATTTACAAAGAAGTGTTCTGAATTTGACAGCTCATCACCTTACCTGTGTTCTGAAAAGCAGTTATGTACTTATAGTACATGAATATTTATATTATTACAGATATTAAACATGCATTTAAAGTGTATTCATAACTGCCTTCTTGAGCAAAGAGACAATGAGAATCAGTTAAGGAAAAAGTAGGAAGTTGGCAAACAATGAAAAAAAGTATGCAAAGAACTGAGGTAAGTTTATGAAAACCATTAAATTACATAAAACAATCAAAGTTCATGGTTGTCTCAAAAATAAAACCTTTTTGTTTTCATGTCAGGCCAGAAGTAGAAACCTCCAATTTTGAGAAGCAATCAGAAACTTTGTTTTGTACAAGACAAAGCTCCAAGGGGACACACAGTCCTTCTTGATAGAACACATAACCTGAAAAATAGTGCTTGAAAAGGATGGATTTATTTTCTTCAGAGTAAGTCCTCTGCAGATTGCTGCTTCCTCCTTGACTAAGGACAGAATGTGTGGATGTCTGTGTATCTGATTCCACACATTTGTGCCCAAGTTTAGTGTGGGCATTACCAGTGAGAACAGTACTTTATACACAACACTAACTAGACTTCTATAAACCTGATTGACTCCTGCGGTTTAAAAGTTCAGATCAAATTACTTTTTGAAAGTTCACTTTGAGATATTCTCTCTTGTTAAGCTACTTCCTAGATACATTCACTTAGCTTGTTTTATTAATGTGTTATTTTTTCCTTCATAATGTGATTTGTTGCATTCTACAGCAGTTCAAAGACAGCTGCCTTAACATATTTATGCATCATTTACAAAACATATTCATGAACATGAAAAATGCTTTTGGACCTTTGAGGCTAAAAAATATTATGAGATGTGATAGTTTTTAAACTTAATACTAGAAATGATTGCCCTGGCAGTGCAGAGACTAGTTTCCTTGCTTTTAATTAATACCAATAAACCATAATCCTTCCTAGGATGATTTGTGAGCCTTGCTTCACAAAAAGTCCCAGTTCTGCAGAAGACATATGATGTGTGCAATTCACCTCTGAATTGTGTCTTTGGTGTTTAAAAGAATTCAGGGTAAAGGTAATTTTTACTAAGAAAAGATGTTCACTTATTATTTGTAATTCTTCTATTTCCTAACCAAATTCAGGCTTTAATGACTATAATTAAAACAAACAAACAAATCCCCTCACCTTTTAAAGTGTATTAATTACAAAAACCCCCAACAAATCAGTGCTTAGAAATAGTATAAAGAACTATGAAATTTGAGAAGTTGAGCTCAAAGCACTAATAATTATAAACAAGGAACTGCATTGAGCTTATTCAAAGCACCTACTGTGGTGTTTCCTTCAGTGTAATTATACATATTTAGATTCTATAATTTTTAAACAGTTTCTTGGTACTGTTTGGGGAACTTCTGTTAAAGATTTCTGTTTGCTGCTGTAGGGATTATTTTTGTTTGCTTTTAGGGTTGTGGGGGCTTTTGTTTGGTTTGTGTTGACTTTTTTTTCTTGCCATCTCTTTAAAATTTACCTGTTATTAAGTTTGCAAAAAAACCACAATCAATTAAAAAACATTATAAATGCTAAAAATACCTAAATCTTCATATAAAGGATCATTAACAAAAATTAGCTGAATGACCTCTACAGAAAGATTTCCATCCATGATGTACTGCTGCTAGAATTTTTTTCCATGCCTAATGACTTGATAGAAGTTGTTGCATACTTTATACACCTCAGTAGTACTGCTGTTCAGGAAGAGTTCAAATTACCTCTGGATATCATGAGGTGTTGCATCAGTTTACCATATTTTAAATAACAAGTGAGCTCATTATGGACAAATACTAATAACTCCTGGCAACAGTGACTTGCTAGACTAGATATCTGATGCTCTGCTTTCATTCTTAGCTACATTAATTCCCAATACCTAAAACAAAGGTACATTTCAAATTTTATTTAGGATAATAGGAGGAAACTCTGACTTTATAAAGTATTTCCGTGTTGAATTGTTAAAAGGACAATTGAGTCCAACGTATATTGAATATTTAATATGTATATGTCTTCACGTTAATGCTAAATATCAGCATGATCAATGGCAAAAAGAAGTTCAAAACACTTTGCACGTAAACAGGCATGACTGATGAAACTAATTGTTTGCAAATGTTTATTTCTGCCTACAGAGTTTTTTAATTGCATGAATCCAAATAGTTGTACTCACCTGGGAATAACTATATTACATGAAAATAATTACATGTACAGGGTCACTTCCTCCTGTAGTCCCTGAAGAATTTTTAGTGGCTAATAAATATGAGATAGATCATAGTAAGTACGAGACAAATGAAACCATTCCCTGCAGTTCTTGAAACTTAAGAACCTCTTGGGCCTTCCAGTACTGAAATATCAAGTAATATCAGTTTCAAATTGGTGATTGGTCGCTGAGAGTAAGAGTCCTCTGAAAATCAATGCCATTTTTACTCTATTAAAACTTTTTATGCTAGATGGCAACAGCCAATCATGCTATAGTGAAGAAATTTAGTCAGTTTAGTACTTTCTAAAACAGTTTTAAAGTGGACTTTCTAATAAAACTAACTGGCCACAGAAACCATAAAAGGACAAAAAAAAACCCCAAACAATCCAACCCCCCACAACCACAGATATTAGTTATCTCTGAATAGATTCCTTCATACACTCTTCTTCAACTTGTCATGATTTTTAAAGACCTTTTATATCAGTAACACTTAAAAGCAATGCATTAACTACAAATGTATCAGAGGAATGATGCTATGTGCAGAGATTGGCTAGAATTACCAGAAGGTGAATTCAGCATATCTGCAAAGAACATGCTGGTTTAGCTTTTTTTTTAAACACATTTTTTTCCTTGGCTGATTAGTGAAGAACTTTTGAAACAATTTAATCTATCCAGGAATGCAAATGTTAGTTTATATTTTTTCAAGGCTGATTACTGAATAAGTTCTAAAGCAGTTTAATCTGTTCAGGGATGTTAAACAAATATGTCAACATCCATTTTACATTTGTGTCTACCACAGCTAAACTAGAAGAATGCTGGAAATAGACTGCAGCACTCTGTTTGCTCAAGGGGGGAAAAAAAAGTCAATAAGCTTCATATTTTATAGAAGACGCAAACTCCTTTCTAAGATGAATGGTTCTCCGATTGAAGTTTTCAGTAGCTTTACTGTGTAGATTATGGTCTGGCATTCTGCCATATAATGATATATAGCCTTATAGCTCACTATTATGCAAATAACAATTTGGCTAGGAGATCTGAGCGCTCAGATTTTCTCTGAGGACTATAATATATTTCAAGCTCCCTACACCAAATTATATTTGACAGTTAATTTGAACTCAATTTATGTAGAAAAATATTTTTTAAAATCCTCTTGTGTACATTTATAATATGAAAAGCATTATGGTTTAATTTTTTTTTTTTTTTCATATTTAGATACATATGCACACAGTAGGTTTAATTTGGATAGACAGAAAATACACCCTTGTATATAGTCCACCATATATAAAAGGGTATTCTAAGCCAAGTACAATGTAAAATAAATATAGGAAATAGTAGCAAAAATGTTAAAATTCATACATGCATCTCCTAGTAATTAATTCTTACAAAATAAGACTGACAAGTACATATGCATTCAACCATGTTGTACAGGGAATTAACTCTGAAGAATGGCATATGAAACATAATCAGGTTCAGAAGCTGGTAATTAATCTGGGAAAGGTCAGTTCTAAACTGCACTCTTCTTTTCAGATCTCTTAAATTTAGCTAGCAGGGTCAGTACTACACTTATGGTAGAAATCATTCACTTTCCATCCTAGCCCTACCAAGGACACCAAGACTTGCTTTGGCACAGAGTTTATTTAATACCAGTGGCTTCAGCTCTCATTTCAGAAGCTAGTCTAACTTCTGAAATGAAGATTTAGAACCTGCAAATTCACAAACACTAAATCTCTGTGACATTCTCTTTCTATATGTATCTGTTCACATACTGTGAAGGATTTGGTTCCTTGGAAATATTTATTCTTCAGTGGCTTTGCCTCTTCTTTACTAGCTTATGTTAGACCTAAAGATTTCTTAGAATCACATAATGGTTTGGGTTGGAAGGGACTTCCAAAGGTCATCTAGTCAAATCCCTTGCAGACAGCAGGGTCATCCTCCATTAGATCAAGTTGATCAGAGCCTTCCAGAGCCTGGCCTTAATTACATCCAGGGATGGGGCCTCAACTACCTCCCTGGGCAACCTGTTGCAGTGTTCCACCACTCTCATGCTGAAGAAGTTGTTCCTAACATCTAATCTAAATCTCTTCTAATTTCAAACCATTACCTCTTGTCCTATCACTACAGGCCATTGTAAACAGTTCCTCTGCAGCTTCCTTGTACACTTCCTTAAGGTAGGGGAAGACTGCTGTTAGGTCTCCCGGGAGTCTTCCCTTCTTGAGGTGGCAGAAAGTAGTAAGTAAGTATGGGCAGAGCATTATAAGGTTTCTAACTATTACAACAGTGAAGTCTACATCAATACCACCATGACCAGCAATAACAATTAGTCAAGAATAAGCCTATCCTTGAGAAATTTTATGTGGCTTTCAAGATTTTTTTTTAAGACCCACTCTTGGACTTTACAATCCAAGTCAGAATCTAGAGTTTATTCCATGTTATAATAAGACTCAATAACCAATGAGCAATGAAGATCAAAGAATACGGTCTCGTGTTAATACTCCAGCAGAATTGTATAGGAATTGGTTCTGTTTGGCCATGACAATCTTTTCAATCTTTCCCTGTTCACTTCACTTTCAGACATGTCAGTCACATCATTTCTCTTCCAAATATTTCTTAATTTCCCCTCTCATGCATACTTTCATCCATTCTACCTTGAGTGACATTTTCCTGTCAAGCCATGTAAAGGGACCACTACATTTTGAAAGACCTTCCATGTTTGATGAACACCACTGGATTCTTGGAAAGATTAACAGAAAAATGTATTTCAACATGTCCCTGTGGATATGTTAGATTCAGTGTTTCCTATTACCTAACATAGAATTGATTGGAGAAAAAAAAAAAAAGAAGAAAAAATGAAGGTATAAAAAAATCTCTAGACAACAATATTGTTGTGGTGAGAGTTTCTGTTAGGGGCAAGTGTGTTCTTGGATTGCTACAAGAATTTCTGTGATAATGCATAATTTTTGAGCACTATGAATGCTTATTTTAATGGGTCAGTCCTTGCCAATGTGTATGCATCTAAGAATTTGTCAGTGACTATGTTATAAAATTTGTTGTCCAAAGGTTTACAGTATGGCAAAAAACTCACTCCTGGGAGAACCCTGGCATTCCAACTATTCACTAAACAGAAAAATTTCTTGCGCAAGATTGCCCTGGACAATGGGTCATGCTTAGATTGGGATGGTGCAAATATAAATTGCTATTTCAGAGTTTCTCTTTCCATTACTAGGACCTAAAATAGACTCTTTAAAACAATTGCTAACTTAATCTTGAAAACCAAAACTAACCCTCCATAAATACTGACCTAATGACATGCTGGACTGGTAGAACTTACAATGACTAAAATACTTAACTTCATCTATGTTGATATACAGTCTTCCAGTATCAATAGCAGTGACTAAATAATTCACATCAAACTGTACAAAAATCATACTTCTGGGAGTTTGAATAAAAGAGAAAAAAAATAATTGAAGCTGCCCTATTCTCTGAGCAAAAATAGTTTGTGTTCTGAAGGGCCTTAAATAAAAACTGAAATTTTAAAATAAGTTCAATATTAGTCCATACAAAGGACTGAATTTCTTACAACCCAGGGTGTAGATTGCTGCACAGAATCCTAATGCTGTGCCTTTAATTACACAGTGTTAACAATAAACTAAGATTGAAACAAATTACATTAAGCACAGTCAGCAAAGCAGTTCTGAAGAAGTATTATTTAAGCAATTAAGGATATTACTTTAAAAGTCTGCCATGTTATGCACAAAATAGCAATGGACTATTAAGTCCTTGTACAAAACTCCATTCTAAAGAATTATTTTTGTGTGTGTGTATGCATCTCTTTATAGACACAGTATCACAGTAACACCAAGGTTGGAAGAGATCTCAAAGATCATCAAGTCCAACCTATCACCCAAGACTTCATGACTAGACCATGGCACCAAGTGCCACATCCAATCCCCTCTTGAACACATCCGGGGATGGTGACTCCACCACCTCCCTGGGCAGCACATTCCAATGGCGAATGACTCTCTCGGTGAAGAACTTTCTCCTCACCTCAAGCCTAAACTTCCCCTGGTGCAGCTTAAGACTGTGTCCTCTTGTTCTGGTGCTGGTTGCCTAGGAGAAGAGACCAACCCCCTCCTGGCTACAACCACCCTCCAGGTAGTTGTAGAGAGCAATGAGGTCTCCCCTGAGCCTGCTCTTCTCCAGGCTAAACAATCCCAGCTCCCTCAGCCTCTCCTCACAGGGCTTGTGCTCAAGGCCTCTCACCAGCCTCGTTGGCCTTCTCTGGGCACATAAAAAAAGACACACAAAACCATACAAATCTTAACATGTGGCAAAGCAAATTTAACATATATGAACTCAAGATCAGAATTCCAGTTAAAATAAATCAAAACCCGGAAATATTTCAGATAGTATTTTCTTCCACAATGAAAGCTTGCTTATGAAAAATTTGCCATCAAAATTTAACAAATCACTAATTAATAACAACACATCTTGTGGAGATCTTGCTTTATTAACTATCTAACACTGGGCAGTATAATATAAAAGTCATCTTTAAGTAAAAACACTGTCTGATTCCAGTTACACATATCCTAAAATACAGACCTAACCCTTAAACCTACAAAGAGTATCCGGAATACTTCACATTCATTGCTAACCTTTAAAACACACAGACCTAAAATAAAGATTCAGTTATAAAACCTAATTCTAAAAATGTGCAATATTTATGGAAGCAATAACAGTATAGCAGTTCAGTAGACACAGGAATTTTTGTATATGCAAATGATATTTTTTTTTATATAGCTGAAATGAGGCAGTTGACAACTCTGTGCATGATTTGGCAAAATGACTTCAAATGTTTGTGTTCATTAAACACAGCCTCTACATCAAAAATGCACAAATATTCAATCCTTCAGTGACTCACTCAGTATAAGAAGATAGTAACATTTTAATGGGATTGCATCAGAACTAATACTAAGCCTATCTACAGCATATCTTTCAAGCCTAAATCCACAACAGGATTTGCCAAATTTAATTTTCACTACAACTGGTCTAAAACTATCCGTTAAATTTGAAAACCTTGAGACTATGATGTGCCATATATCCATGCTTGTAATTGGGCAAACCACAAAGACTGCAGGCTGAACGACTCTGAACTGAGCATGAAATATTTATCAGCAAGGGAGTCAAAGAATTGAGAAAAAAATATTGCCTTTTTTTTTTGTCAAGTATTTATCCTTTTTCAGGCGAGGGTTTTGAAAACTCAGAAATGTTCTACAACTTGGTAAAACAGGTGATTATGAAGGAACTAGTCTTAGAGCAGAGTGTCTGGAAGGATGTCTTTTCTTCTTTTTGTGCTTCTGATGTTCAGAATCAATACAAAGAGTTAAATTTATTACTACCATACATGTTTTTTTCAGTAGCTACATAACAAGGGGTTACTTTTTTTTTCCTCCAAATTTTTATTCTCCTTTTCTTTCCTTTTCCCTCAGCTGTTCAGATGAAATCTACTTAACTTACAGAATGAAAATATCAGCACTGACTTAATTTACTTATAATGTTGCAATAAGAGCAATTAAGCTTAGCTTCTTTCAGTTTAATTTTTGCATAGAGATACACACCATTCTTGCTGCATAAGTGCTTCTAGGAAATATATCAAGATGGCAATAATATCCTGCTTTTACTAATCCCTACATTATCTTGTAGTCTATGAATACTGATTTTGAGACAGGTCCTCAGCTACCTCTTTCATCGCAAGGAACATTTTAGAAAGACAGCTGGCAGATCAACCTCAGAAAATCCAAAAGCAAACAACCAAGAACGAAACACACCCCCAGCACCACTGGTACTTTCATAGGAATATGAAGTGGACAGGCACTTCAAAAGAGCCAGTAACTCCCTAGGAATTTCTGATGTGTAAATGGACTCAGGTGCTAAGTTCTCAGATTTCCAACAGACTAACTAGCATTTAAAGTATTCCACAAGACATTTCTGTGCAAGAATGAACCATGTGGAAACATCCGTTGTCTATGATCCTTGGAAAGATTTCTTCTGTCTATTTGTGACAGTGCTCTTTATGGTGAGAACAGACATTTTGGAAATAAAGAAGTCACACAAAGTAGCAGAGCTCATAAGGAAAGAGGAACAGATGGCTTCACTAATGAGTTTTCTAAAATACACATCATGTCCTCGGTGGCCAGAGTGCAGTAGCTGAAGTGTTACGGAGAATATTTTCTTAAATGATTAGTCTTTTTCCAAACAGATTTACATTGTCAAATCAATGAGAAAAAGTTCTGGGTTGTTGGTTTTATGTTTGTTTGGTTTTCTGGGGTTTTGTTTGTTTGTTTGTTTTGGGTTTATGGTTTTTTTTTTGCTTGTGAGAAGTAGTTAAGATGTTGTAATGCAATTCAAAAGCATCAAAATTTTCTTCATGTTGTGGCAGTCTGAAGACAACCATGAGGTTGGATTTTCACACTGTTAACAGATCTTCCATAATAATTCATGAAGACCTACCAAACTCACTGATGTTCAGGCAACTTCAAGGTTTTGGCAGGAGTCCCTTTTATTATTTATTTTAAGCATTCTGAACAGAGGTTAATTCTTTCATGTAAGAAATACTGTATTCTTAGCTTAAGATTATTAAACAATATTTTAAATTTGCAATTATGATGAAAAATTCTGATATTCAAAAGTAATAGAAAACTTCGAAACAAATAATCTGAAGTTTTGTAATGGCTCCTGAATTATATTTTTCTTTATCTCTTCATCTGCAAGCTTGCTGCATCAGTTTTTTTAATGGTAGAACAGTAATATGCATTTCTAGAGGGGAAAAAAAAAAATCAAACCCTGATTCAGCATGAATTACTACATCTTTATCTTTCAGTGACCTATAAATAGAAATGTTTGGAAGCAAGTTATTATTTTTAGACTACTACAGACTCTTATCACCATATTCTTGCTCAAAGTCTGTTACTGACTACTATATCTTCCTCAAAAAATTTAAAAGAAAGAATTGTGTAAGCAATTGCAAGAATCTGTTGCCATTATTATAAAGACACTTAGCGCTAAATTAAAATGTCCCTGCTTGTTGCAGGGAAAATAGTTACATGTAGGGACTACATATATATACTAGGGACTATAAAGTTACTTGTGCTCATAATCAGTATTATTCCAACAATATAAAATTAACCAAAAAAAATATATGAGTCCTGGTGACTTTTTGTTTCCTAAGATAAACACATTTTTTATGATTATCTGTAGGACAGTTTGAAAAGTTGTGGAGATCAAATACCACATTGCACTAACCAAGGAAATGATAAATACAATCCAAATGGATGCTGTAGTTGGGTAGGCACAGAGATATATTTAGTAGACTGCTGGAAAGATACTCACACATCACTGAAAACTGCAATTCTGAAGAATTGAAATCTGTTTGAGACAAGTCAAAAGGCATTTGTTTAACAGTTTGTCAGTTCTAACACCTTTATTTAAGCTTCCCCATGGGAAAAAATGATAGAGTCATCATTATTTGTTATTTGAAAACAAAATTATGAAAATTATAACAATTCTAAAACTGATGCCTGCTCTAGTCATAGTTCTTTCAGCTCACTGATATTGCTAATAAAATGGAATACCTCTTCTGTTAGTATCACTGGTAGTATATTAATATTTATAGCTGAGCAAGCAGCATAGAACTAACAATTGTTTATGGTGCAGGGGACAGAGAAAATGCAGTAAAAAAAAATATATCTAGTTTTCCTGAAGAATAGTTGTATATGAAACTACATTTTTAGAGTAAGACTGATAAAGCTGGTTGGAAACATATTCATGATGGAAATTTCATGATGAAATTTGAGAAGGTTTATTATTTCATTTCCTTCCAGCTTTGAAGGTAGTACTTCCTCCCAAGATTTCCTGTGGGAGTGAAGCATTACCCGGAGAGGAAGACAAATTCAATGGACCATATGAGATGTATTTGAGGATGCTGAAGGATGTGGCCTGTTGTCACTGCTGACACTGCTGAGACTGCTCTCTATCATCTTTGAAAGGTAATGACCAATTAGTGGAAATTCCAGACAGGCTTCTGATCACTGGAAAACAAAGGGTAAAGCAGAGGGCAAAAAAGGAAAATCCCAGTAAGCAGAAGGCTGTCAGCCTCATCTCAATTCTGAGGAAGGTTATGAAGCAAATTTGCTTAGAAAACATTTCTAAGCAGATGGAAAGAAAGTGAAAAAGAGAGTAAATCGTACCTGACCAGTCTCATCACTGATAGGATATGGTAACTGATTCTGTGGACAACATGAGGTCAATGGATGTAGAATACTTTGACTTTAGTAAGGTTTTTGACAAAGTCTTCCAGTTACCTCCTCATCAAATTGGTGAGACCCAGGCCGCATAATTGGACAAAGTGAGCAGATAATTAGCTAGGGTGCAAAACTCAAAGAATCATCAACAGTGACGGGAAGTCCAGCTGGCAACCAGTAAGCAATGGTGTTTCTTGGTGATCACTATGGGGACCAATTCTTGGATCTGTCTTCATTAATGAAGGTACATGACAAGACAAAGTGCCCTCACAGCAAGCATATGGATGACAATAAATTGAGGGGCTGCAGTTAACATGCTGGAGGGCAGAGCTGCTATTCAGAGGGACCCAGACAGACTGAAGGCGTGGCTTGACAGGAACCAGCTGAAGTTTCACATCTGGGATGTAATAAGTCCTTGTACCAGGGCATGACCCAACTGGAGAAGCCCTAACTAGACACAAGTGACCAGGGGATTAGACTAGATGACCTCCAGAGGTCCTTCTCAAACTATGTCGCTGTATGATTCCACAGGAGCAAATGAACAGAGGGGGAAATAAAATACTGAAAGAATCCATCATATGGTTTCTCTTGTCAGTTTTGTTTTCTTTTTTTTCCTTTCCCTCCAAGTCAGTATTGCTATACTGAACATTAATCTGAGCCTTTATTGTTAAATACAACACTCTTTTATTCAAATGTAATGGAAATCTCATTATGACTTTCCAGCTACCAGTGCAAACAGTGTACTTAGCCAAATAGTAATTGTATTGGTCTTCCTTCTATTCCAATATTGCTCTGAAACTTGTATCCCTCAAATGAATAATTACCTACAAAATAATTAAATGTTGCTGATATGGTCTACTCATCCCACTTGTACATAGAAACAGCAAAGTCTGTCTTCCCTGAAATCTATCTCCGTCACATTGGATAAGCTTACTGCCCATCACAGGACTGGCATCGATCCCCACTCAATTACAGATGAACATAGCACCATATTAAAAGACAAATAAGGTTTAATTTTAATCACAGACAGCCTGTAACTCCCTGTTCCATTATAGATTAAAAGAACCAATTATTTTTAAAAGTAAAGATTTAATGAAAGGCCTTACTAATATATAGACACATTGCTCCCTCTGCATTCTAAGTTCGACTGCAGTAATGGTTGGAATTGCTACAAGCAATCTAAGCAAGAGGTGCATCTTGCAGAAGAATGTTTTTTCTTTAGATCCTGAATACGCTTTCTCAGCAGTGTTTCTTTTGTGAGATTTCTCTTTCCAAAGTCTAAAACCACAGACCATTTACAGACAACAAATTAACTGTGGCCAGTTTTATTGTTACTAAGACAGAGTAAATGCAAAATAATTGCATTGAAGCAGACAGAAATTCCACACTAATGACACTGAATGCTGCTCAAATCACTTTATCCCAGATTAAGAAAGGTAGTTAGGAGCCTAATTCTCATTTGAATTCAATGGGAGTTAGGCACCTACACATCTCTAAATTTAGATATTATAGTCTTCCATCTGCAAAAACAGGAGTTGACTTGGATAATTAACTCAGGAATCCAGGTCATCAGAATTCTTATTTTCTTGCTATTCATTCTTTAGTACTACTTTCCAATCTTCTGTTTTTATGGAGTTACTATAAAGTTTGTGAGACTGTGAACTAATAAAAATGTAGTTGTAGAATACTCTTGATGCTAGCTCTGAGAATGTGAAGAGAAATGTGTATTCCTAGAGAGCAGTCTACTCACTAGGTAATCAGAGGATGGTGTTGGCTGGTGCTACGAATGCACACAGAGAATGTACCAATCTAGAAAGCTATTTTTTTGCAATGCCATGGTTTTGTTTAGGAACTGTATGTTTAGTCAGAAGTGCTTTTTGATACACAGTAAATTTCTTCATTTTCCAAATTCAAACCTGCTTTCTTTAGGTTAAAATTAGAGAATTGTTTACTAACAGAGAAATTGTTATATTAATCTTACAACTAATGTTCACAATTAACAAAAACAATTAATTAATACCATGACTCTCTTATCTATGAAGTATGGATAATTTATCTGCCCTCCTAATCTTTCAGGAAAACTGTGCCAATAAAACCAAACCCACTACTTAGCGGAAACCTCTGGGGGAAAAAGAGAGGGGGGAGGGGGGGCAGAAAAAGAGTTCTCATTTCAAAAGTTAGAATCCTGGTAAATGGATGGTAAATGGAATAGTTAGAAAACTTTCTCATGTAGTTATAGCCAGCACTTTTTGAGTTTATCTTACTGAATTCCTTTTGGTTTTGTCCTCATCAATTCCCAAAGCAAAAACAAACAAACAAAGCCAAACAAAACCTCAAGCTTCTTTCATATTCAAAGAGAGTATAGGGAAACAGCAGCTGGTGCTACAATGGAAAACAGCAACTCCTAATACAAGTGCAATGCAAGGACGCAGCTGAAAGAAAAAATGAAGTGCGTTCATTATTCAGCGGGGATTCTACCCAGGTCCTCATATACGCACATATGTACACAGAACTAACAGGAACTAGGCTACTGAAGCTTCTGGGCCTAGGGATAATCAAACTTGTGCAGAACTGAGTCCTTACTTTTAGGATGGAATCCCATTTATTTTTAATTTTCTTCTGAATACAACAAATTCCAATTTTTTAGGTGAACCACCAAATTCTGGCAACACGTTCTGCATTATTTTTTCTTATGACACAGTTTAAGAGATACAGAAAATTTACACTTTGTTAAATCTCTGCACAGAAAACCCATAAAAACACAAGAAAATATGGTCTGAGTGGAAACTCTGATGTTAGCATATCCTTCACCAGAAATAACAGGATAGTACAAAGGTCTGAATAGAAGTTTCACAAAGATATTTAGAGTATGCAAAGGTACAGATCACATTTTTTTTAGCTGATATGAGTTCAAGTCAAGACCTGAATTACTGGGCCATCTAAATCAACAATTATTTAATCAAACTGAATTTTAGTAATGTATAAAACATTTTTATTGCTTTCAAACATCAAATACAATGTACTTTACATTTATTATCACTTGAATTTGGAAACATTCTAATTCACTGCTATCTATTCGAAATTCTGTTAGCAATTTCTATAAAGAAGAAATATATTTTTGTGCAAAAAAAACTAAGGGAATGTAGCTGGTACTCCCAGAAACCAAGGTGCACTTGCTGTGCATTCAGAAGTAGAGACATGCACTGAAAATGTGAGCAGATGTGTCACACTGAAAAAGTCACCTGCTAGATTCTTACTCTAGAAGGACTTCTTTCCATGTTTTCTTTTACAGATTCAAAGGCCTCCCTAACCTGTTTTAGTGGAATACTAAGTAAGTAGATGGCTGTATTAGCTACTTAATCTTCACATGTGTTTGGTCTCTGTAAGCAAAACACTCTTCAAAGCTGCATTGTTGGTTGCTGTATTAAATTGCCATAAAATGCATCTTTATGGAGCTGAGTACCTTTTACCTTCTACGCTGTATTTAACCAGCAATGGTCTGAATGAAGGTGTTTTTCCAAAGTGTTAGTTCTTCCTCCCCATTTGCATTTTCAGCAGTGATTAATAAGATTTTGTATTGATAGTCATCATGATAAATGATACAGTATTTTACACAGACTAATTGATGTCTTCATTCCTACTGGGAATAACAGCACTGAGAGATTTACAAGAAACTGTTGTCACAGATAGTAATTAGGTGCTTGATTCTGCCACAGCTTTTCACAAGGCCTTAAATACCTCAGATATATCTTCTGGTAAATACACACCATTTGGGGAAAATTTGACAAGGTAGTACTTTAATATGTAGAGATGTGCATATAGAAAACTTTCTTTTGAACAATACCTCAGCACATAAACAGTGCACTTGAAGTCTGAAATACTTAATAAAAATGGCCAGGTTTTATAAGCATAATTTTGAAATTAACTGAGTAATTTTGGCTGCATAATCATATCCCTTAAGGGATGCAATAAAATATAAATTTAATCAAATACATTTTTAGAACAGGCTTCAAGCTAGTGCATGTACAATTTTGACCCAAATATCTAGTCATGAGTATAATATCAGACCTTTAATTATAATTTCTATAATAATTGTTCTATTGAAGAAAATGTAGCCAGTGCACTTACCTGCAATTATGTGCACACAGTCTGTGGAAAGAGCAGATAAAGACTCTCCTGTGAACCGTCGCTTGCTGAGCTAATTCACCCAACTGGTTTAATTTCATTTGCCCTCAGTCTGTCGTTACAGTGATTACATCTAAATGAAAAGACAAGGAAACACCAAAATGAAAAAAAATTATTACATTTATTATTTAAATTTTCAATTTGACTTCTATTGTGGAACAATCAGAAAGTTAGGGTCCCAGAAAACTGTAAGAACATCCAGTATTTTGTGTACTCTCTGATGATAGCGCGTATGGATATCTTATCTAACTGCTCAAACATACGGCCTTGCCCCGAGTCACTGCAATATGCATTTGGTGTACTGTCACAGGTGCCCTGTATTTGACATTAAATATACTATGATTTATAATAAACCCATAATTAAAAAGTGTTGGTTTTTGTTTTTTTTTTATCTACTGCAACCTGACAGACTGTAGGTAAATACTCTTTCTAGGCTACTAGCTGTTCCTAAACTTCAGGCAGGTCTGCCAACAGCAGGAAGGTATTTTGGTGCAGACATTAAGCAGTTTTAATTAATTTATAGAAAACAGAAATTTAAAAATAGAGACTTCTCGGTCTAGTCACAAAGATGAAAGACATTCCAGAAGCATAAGCATGTACACTTCTAATACTGCAAGTGATTAACCTCTCTAGCAGTTTATGGGGTGGTAGAGTACACTTACAGACTTTGAACATTTTAAAATTCAGAACTGGACTTTGATCAAAGTATAGATCAAAAAAGAAATACTGTGGCTGTGGATGACAACTGTTGAAGGATCAGCTTGCTGGTCCTTCAGAAATTTTTATTATGTAAAAATAAAACACATAACTGATCTATATGGGAGATCATTTGGAATACAGCAGAGCATCTATGCAAACAGCTGAGTAAAAAGCTATAGGTCAGCTTAACCTTAGTTGGCTAGTGAACATCAGCAGCACACTAAAATAAGCTGCAAATGCGACAAACCAATAGGAATGGAAATTCCTAAGAAATGGTTTATTTTTCCCAAACTCAGTCCAGTAGCAAGGAGGTGATTCAAATTATTCAGCAGATGGCTCAGATGTAAGAACAGCTTGGTAAAAGCAGGACAAGGCTAATTAGAGCATTATGCCTGCCCCTTTTCTTCTTTGCTTTACTTCCCAGATCATTCCCTCCTCCCTCCCATTGAGTGTATCCAGCCTCTCCATTTCTGTCTAGAATATCATTTCATACTTCAGCAATGCTCTTTCACAGTAACATACAGTGCTGAACTCCTACAGAATAAGCAAGAGATTTCAGCTAAAGAGGAAGCCAGGAGGTATTGTTTCCCTCTTGGCAGGTGTGCTACACTTCAGTCACTCCCAGGGAAACTGCTGCTCTGCTATATTCTCAGCTGTTGAAGACAAAAGCACCTGTATACACCCTATGAATGTTCATGTACGTTGATGATTGTGTTTGTACAAGCTGTTACCTAAATTAAAATTAGGTAAACACATGAGATAAAAATTGAAGGTTGTAGATGTCACACATGCACTAAGTTTAGAATATCAGAAAACTAAGCCTTTGTGATGCCACAATAAAAGTAGTGTCTCCCTGTGGAAAACCAGAAATCCATTAGGCAGAGCAGCCTATGAAGAGCCAATGCAAGATTTGGTCCCTTGTGCAGCTGTTACACTCTAGAGGGCTTATGCTTTGCCAGCCTGAGGAGCCAAAGGCTTGCATTGCCCCAACAGCATGTTAAGACTTAACCACATCACCCTTTCTTTAAACAGGAGCTAGCTGAAAACTGTACGAATACACTTGGATTAACCTAGGATAAGACTTCTCTTCCCTGCCCAGTATTGCTTCATCCATTTTGTATTTATCATGAAGACTTGGTGCCCACAAGCCAAAGTTATTGACATCCTGTGATAGTTTCAGGCTGTGCCTTTAAGAAAGATAGCTACAAATTCTCTAGCTGTACAGTTTGGTGTAAAAAGGAAAACAAGAGAGATAATTCTAAATTAATTTCATTGGTAGATGTGGGGGATGTAGTTTTACGATCTCACATTCTTTCCTCATTCCACCTTTCTGCTGACATGCTGGCTGCTTCTCACTGGAAGATCCTGATCAGCTAAACTTGAGATAAGCATTACTAACTTCTTAACGACACTTTTGAACTAACTGAAATTTCCCTAACATTTCTCCTTTTCTCTTTTCTTCTAATTAACCAGAGGGAAAAGGGAGGGACAGGTTGGGGGGAAGGTGAGGCAGAATCCTCCTGCCCAAGGAAGATTTCTGTGTTGTTTTCTCTTTATGAATACCTGTATAATATTGTAAATATTGTATATTTTGTACATATTCATTGCATTCCATTTTTGCTTGTAAAACACATTTTTTTCCATTTTGCTTCCCCGACTGAGTTCAGCCAAGCTTTTGTTGATGTGAGTGGGTTAAACCATCACATTACACAAAATAATTGGTGCCCAATGTGGGGCTGCAAGTCTGTATCAGAGTACAGGGAAAACATTTTGTTCTGTGGAAAGTCAAGCTCATACAAGCAGCTACGACAATCTTGCTCTGAGCTTTTTATTTAAAGCTATCAGAAAAAAAAATTAAAATGGTGTGAGCCCATGTGAATTAATTACTAGTTCTCTATTTCACAAGTAGATTATGCTACTATTTCTGTTAAAAATTACCTCCTGTATAAAGCAGAACTATAGCAAATATGAACCCTAGGATGATCTACTAAATTGTTTTCTCATGAAAAAGTTGATAGCTAATTTTGTTTCTTGTCCAAAACTATATGAAGGAATGAGATGGGACTCCTTTATACAAATCCTTTATGTTTAAGATAATCTAAATGTGTGTTGCTTGAAAAGACTGCCACCAACACTATCATAATACAACAGAAATGGAGAGTAAAATATATGAAGGTCATTTACCCTGTCTTTTCCCCCCCCAAATGAACGACTACAATTAAAAAAATAACAAATATATATTATTTACAAAATTAGTATTACTGTGAGATATGCAGTTTTATGAGATGAAATTTTTGTTAAAATTTGTTGTGTTGGCCGATGTGGTGCTGAGATTGTGGTTGTAAATAAGAGTATCTTTATTAGAATAAAAACCTTTATTAGAATAAACCAAACCAGGTTGGAAGAGACCTTCAAGATCATCGTGTCCAACCCATCAACCAATCCAACCCACCCAAACAGCTAACCCATGGCACCAAGCACCCCATCAAGTCTCCTCCTGAACACCTTCAATGACGGCGACTCCACCACCTCCCCGGGCAACCCATTCCATAGCGCAATCACTCTTTCTGTATAGAACTTCTTCCTAACATCCAACCTGAACCTCCCCTGGTGCAGAGGGAATTTATGCTGAATAATGTTGAAATAATTTCTGAAGTTTATTTTGCAAATAAAAAAAATGCTCTATTGCAAATACTTAAGCTTGTTAGTTACTCAGATGTGAACTTAGAGTAATAGCACTTGCACTACTGTAATGACTCTACATTTATACCCAAGGAACTCAGACTGAAATACATAATTTATCCTTGTTTACTGCCATAGGATGTCAGATGGACAATAAGAGCTAAGCCTGAATGATCAAGTATTTTGGGCCTACCAGAATTAAGGAAGCTTTTCCATGAATCACTACAAGAACGCGAAGTCATTTAACGAGTTGAAGAAAAATATTAGACCTAACATTAAAGGACCAAAGGTTATTTGTGGAAAGCTTCTAAATCTATTTCAAGGAATGCAAGATCAGACGAGACCGAGACATGAGGTGTCTCTTGAGTAATAATAGAATTTAAAAAACCTACATGCTGTCACAGGAATAAAAGCACTCCAGAACTGTGAAGGAGAAAAATTGAAGGAGAAAAAATTCTGGATTTCTGATACACAGCTGCAATGGCTATACATTAGTAGAGCATCAGTAAAACTGGAGAAAAAAATCCCAACAAACCTCACAATCAGAATATGCAAATTTTAATAACATTTCAGTATGAGATATTAATGTGGCACACTGGAAAAAAAATATCACATTTACAAAATGTTTAAAAAGTAGGATTAAAAAAGTATTGATTATGAGATTGAACTCCATGTAGACCTGTAACCACCATGTAAATGAAATTAGTTTTGTACCGTAATATTGAAATACTTTTTGTAGAGAGGGGACAATAAGTACACTACAGTAGTTTGAAACGGAAATGTTTTTATCTTGCCATCTGGGTTGCAGAACTAACTAGCAAAGAGTATTCCTATTAGTGATGATAACAGTAATTGCTATTTTAATTGGTTGAAATAAACTCTGCTGCCCCCAGGCCAGTCATAAAACTATGCTGGTATAGAGCTTATTTCCCTTCAGAAGGTAGAAGTGAAACTCAAATCTTACCCTTAGAATTAAAAACAAGCTACAGTTGAACATGGGGTAGAAAAAAAACAACCCACAAGTAACCAACCAAAAAAAAAACCCAACACAAACCTTAAAATTCAGTGCAATACCATAAGTTTTCCTGGATACTAAAGCCTTCTGGTATGATACAATATTTTAACCATTTATCTTGCACAAAAATTTATGGAGAAAAGATGGTCTTGTAACTATTTTATCTTCTTGACAATCATAAAGGTCTTTTCAAACCCAAATTCTAGCCCGTCTGACAAGAACCATATGTAGGTGGTACTTGTCATTAATAATTCAGATTGCATAGTAAACTTGTCCCCCCCCCTGCAGTGACCAGGGACACTTTCAACTAGATCAGGCTGCCCAGGGCCACATAAAGTCTGATCATGAGTGTCTCCAGTGACAAGGCCTCAACCACATCCCTGGGCAACCTGTTCCACTGTTTTACCATTGTGAAAAACTTCTGCCTCATGCCCAACCTAAATCTACCCTGCTCCAGTTTCCAACCATTGCCTCTCATCTTACTACTACAAGCCCATCTAGACAGTCACTCCCCAGCCTTCCTGTAGGTCCTCTTCAGATACTGCAATGTAGTTATGATACTGAAATGTAGTTAATTTAGGTGATTTAACATGTAATGGGAAAAGAGGCTATTAAAAAAAATTTTTTAAAACTTACATTTAAAAATGTAACATCTTGGCAATCACATTCCATTGCAAAACTCTCCTTGCACTTTTACTTCTAATCATTCCCCACCATTAACTTGCCCACTTTTTTGTGTCTGAATGTTACTGAAAAATATTTTGTTATATCTCATATATATATTTTTTGTGTGTGTGTGTAGATATCCTGCTTCCACTTCTCTGTATTCTGCAATGTGCTTCACTTTGGTTTTCATTTGCAACTGGAAGTATTTTGAGGTAACACATAATGCTGGACCAATATATAGATTTCAATACCCGAAACATGCAGAGGTAGAGCCAAGGTCTCTAATTACTTCATCTCAGAAATATTTACTGAAGTGTATACTGGCACCAGAGCCAAACAATATCATAATTTTCATGATTTAATAAATCAACCAGTCCTTAGCACTCATCTCATTTCTTTACCCAGAACGTACACACAAAATAACTTGTGCTGCTGTCTCCTGCAGCTAGGAAGAGTAGGCACACCCACTGCTTACCTGTAGGATGTCCTAAAGGGAAAAAAAAACCAAACCTTATCATTTTGACCTACTAGCTTTATTTAGAAAAGCAGTTGGAGATGGTGGTAGGAGTCATCCTTACAGTCAGCAAGCCAATTACAGCATTTTGCTGAGAACGTGCAGACCTTCAGCTTAATTTTGTCCTTCCATAAGTACTCAGGATCCCTATCTCCCCTCAAAACATCTTAATCCATGGGTAGTAAGGTTTTGTGAGGGGGGTTTTACTACATTGTGGAAACTGGATCACCAGCCAAATTACCAATTCCCTACTGACCAGGAAAATACAAACCTATAAAATAAGATAATTTAGGCTTGGTAACAACAACTTAAGTCCCACCACTACAAAGTTAGGTTTCCTAGGGCAAAGCCTGGAACTTATTTCCTCCCCATTTGAAACAGACAGTGTCCCAAGAAAGGAAATCTTTAAAACCACATTCAGTATTTCCAATTAGATATTCCAAAAGCTCTCCACTCAGCAGAGTTGCTGCTGAGTATACTATGCAAGGATGATTAACTCTCCCTAGAGATTTCTACTGCACCTTAGGTTGTTATTTGCATAGAGTTCTCTCAGCTTTCCAGTCTTTAAGTATTTTGCTTATCTAAACCCTAATTAGCTGGGCCCTTTGTAAGCAGTAGGCATCTTGACACGTTGCAATTGCTTGTATTGAAAATAGTTGACATACAAGGCAAGGCAAAAATTGTTCTTCCTGCTTCTGTGTCTAAAAAAACAGTTATTTACCAAAACCTCTATAATTAACTCTGTCCTGGTTTTCTCTTTCTTGGGGAAGACAATATTAAAACATATGAAGGATTTTGATTAACCTGAAAAAAACCTTGACTGACTAACCTGTCTTAGAGTCAAAGCTTTTACAACAGGAGACTGTAGCTGTAGGAGGTCTCCTGCAGACTAAATCCTCCTTAAGATTTCAGAACTTCTTGCTATTTCATTCGATATCATCACCTCTCAATGCTTAATAACAGTCTTCTAAGTGATATATAAAGAAAATTTAGGGTTTCTTTTTTAAATGAAATAAATTTAGTCATGTAACTTGCTGCTGTTTCTGCTTGACTTATTTTAAGGTATAGAATAAAATGAACTATGCTTAGGAACTAACAAAAATGGAAAACTGAGATTTCTTCCTATGTCAAAACATGTCATCAAGAAAAAAATAATTTTACATTTTAAAGGATTGAGCTTTTAGATAACTATGGTTGAATGTCTCATAAAAGGTTTTCACGGTAGTTATATTCTGCCTTTATAAAATAAGCAAACAAATTAAACAAGAAATAGCTTTAAAAAAAAAAAAAAATTAAGAAAGAACCATGGTAATGTCCGCATGTAAAATGTTCATTCCCCAGAATCTATATTAAATTAAATATTGACTTACCAAGCAATTTGTCATTCATTATTTACTGTACTCAAGCTGGGGGATTTATTAAAAAATTGATAAGAATGGCTACTGGTAAAATACCTACAAGTCAGCTCCCTAACCAAGCCAATTATGAAATAAGCAAAGCTGGGTTACTACAGCGAAATGACAGGATTCGATTTTAGCAGTTGGTGATATTTTAAAAGGACGCTTTGAGACACTTACTTGAAATGAATAAGCTGCACAGTTTCATAAAAAAATTTAAGATTGCTTTTATTCTGTTATTTGCCAGACCTTTCTATTCCCCTCTGCCCTTTTCTAAAAGCTGATTTCTCATTTTATCAGAATGTTTTTTTTCCCAAGTATTTCAATAGTTCTCTTTCTAGCCCTTCCATTCTCTATTTTAAAACAACTTGAATATATCTGAGCAGTGCCAGCCAGAGTGCTAGAGACCAATCTGCAAATGTGAAAATGGTTTTAAGTGGAAAGACAAGTTTTAGAAGGAAATAGGTATGTCCAGCTACCTATTTCATTGTTGCTTGAAAAATCCTATTTGATGTAATGGTTAGAGCATTATACTGTGTCCAAGAATGAGTTTTGCATACATTTCATTATGTATGCAATTCTGTGGATACAGAGTTCAGGCCTGCATAAGTTTCAAGCCAGCATTTTACTGGATTAGATGCTTTTAGATACAAATTTATTGAATACATCCCAGAAACACAATGTCCTTGGTTCAGATACCCTATTAAACCCTAAGCAGTGTACATTAAAGGAACGATCAAAAGCATTCTCAGTGCCGTGAACTAAAATAAATAAAACAAACCAAAAAAAAAGAAAGAAAAAAGGCTTACCAGCAGGGGAATAAGAGGTACAGCATGATTCCAGAATGCATACTTTTTTCTTTTTTCCCCAGTTAATAGATATTTTTTAAAGTTACAGAGGAAAGTGATACTATGTTGTATAGTACATGTCCCCTTCCCCACAATCTCCATTGCCTTAATGATGTGTAAACCTGTAGTTGTCTTCAAATAGGGATGCACTTCACCTCATCAGAACAGGCCAATAATTTTTTGAATATAAAGAACTTGTAAATCACACAGGAATAACAAAACTATGTAGTTTTAAAAAAGAAAATTCAAGTTCATGAAACTTAACTACTAAGAAGGTTGTGAGCAGAGAGAGCTTATAAGACCTTTAATCCAAAGAAATCTGATGTTTGCAATTTACACATGCGTGCACTGTAATATCCCAGGGCAGAACCACCTTAGTTTATTTCATTATTGGAGCACTCCTCAAATGTCAGCCACTGATCATTTGAGATGGGAACAAAAGGACTTTCATTCTCAAACAGGCTCTTGCTAGAGCAAAGATCTGTAGTGAAATGAACCAAGTTGTGGTAGCATTTCATAGCATTTTATCAGAAAAAAAAAACATATGTCAGAGTTTGGGTGGGGAATGAGGACACGGAATTCACTGTGAGAAAGTCGCCTTCCTTAGCTACTGCTAAAACTGAAAAACTTTGTTTGCTCAGGCATAAAAACTCTGTTTAAGTTTTGCCAAGATTTAGATGAAAGCAAACAGCATGAGAAGCTAAGTTCATGATTTTTCATTATGTTTGAATACACTATTAATAAAGATTTCTCTACAGCAAATTTGCAGCAACATTATATCTATCAATACCAGCACTCAGACATTAATGCTATCAACAATAAACCAGTGATCATAATCTTATGCCTGCATAGAAAGAGCTTATAGGCTTTTATTTGATAATGAGTTGCAGAGGTGGTGTGGAACCGCAAAAAATGAATTTCCAGTAGACAGAGCAAGGGATTAGCACACCTATAATAATAATAACTAGGGGGGGTAAGTGGGCTTGTTTTAATTAGAGTACAAGAGAAGGGAAGAAATCAGAGCTTCACACAGAAGTATGAACCCTTCTTAAATATTAATTCTGAGTCTTGATATGAAGTGGACAAGATCAAAGATATGAATTTTAATAACTGCTTAGTTAATTTTAGAATATTTTTCTAAGTTCAGTATTATTTACCATGCTAAAATCTTACAAAAAGGAGATGAGGACTAGGACTAGAGCTAGGCCTTGTACCAGAGCCTGAGGAAAGGAAAGTCAAACAAACCTGTTAAAACATGAACATTTCTGTTGAACTGCTGCATTTTTATTTTAAAACATCCACATGAGTAACATTATTTAGAAGTAATACATAGATTTTAAAAGTTAGAATCAAATATAAGTTATTTAATGTAACACTGAAGTGTAATCTAAGGTTGGGCACAAACATTAATCTCATCACCAGGAGCTGGGAATGTTTAGAGGGACTGCAGATTCAATCCACTAGACACAAAAGATGGCTGAATCCTTCTGAAGAAGCAGATTTCCTATGGAATTTTCCTTCCAAACATTCCAGAAGCCCAAACAAGCCAACCCATATCACTCTGGTTTTCAGGAAAGATCACAGGCATACTGATCTGTTCATGAGATAATTGTTTCATTTACAGAGATCTGTTTGAAATGCCATTTCAAGAGATTGGGAAGCTTCAAAATGAAATGTAAGAAAGTTTCAGATTAAGAATTAAGAAATGAAATATTTTATTTCCAAAACATTTGTTATGTGGCTGTTGAAAAAGAACTGTATTCTATAATTAATGTGGAAAATTATTAAGTTTTCTAAAATACATGCACAAACCAACAGCAGATGCTTCTGATATTATGAAAAGGACATCCAATATGTACATGTTGAAATATATATATCTGAGCCACAGTAGCATTTAGTAGGGCTTGAATATTTTTTTTTACAGTTTTGTAAATAAATGAAACCTTTTAAACACAATTATTTTAAAATAAATGAAAGAACTACTCACAGGCAGCTAATGAGAACAGTCCTTTAGCTGACATTAAGTTACTAAAATATTACATTTATTTGAATGCTGTTTCATATGTTTGTTACAGATGGGTGCTTTGGGAAAAGATCACAGAGAATTCTTGCATCATTCAGTACTACCAGGATATCCCAAAACCTCCCACCAAGAGCAGGGAGATATGCAGGCATGCATGTTGGGTAAGTCAGTAAAGCTTGGTTCCTTCCAGAAATATTTTGTTGACACTGCTCCTGTAAACCCCATAATCAGGCTTTAGCTCACGCTAAATATTACTTGGTGTTTTTTTCCCTCCCTTTTAGATCACAACATAAAGCCAGGTTTTGCAGAACAGGCCTTGCAAACACAAAGCAGGCCATGATTTACTTTACGAGTGATTGCTCCCTCCATTTGAACTCATATGAGTTCAAGTACTCATCTAAGGTGAGATAGAGAAGCTCAGTTTTGTTGCCTTCTTTATGTCAGAGGATTTAAAACCTTCAAATTCTTCCCACAAGAGTTGCTGTAGTCAAAGTTGTACACATTTGAAAGAATTCTGTGTCTAAAAGAATATGACAAACAGTGCCATTCAGAGCATAGCAGTGACCAAAAAAAATTGTACTCCTCAATTTTACCACTTAGTGAAATAACCCTTAACTTTGGACTTGACCCAGAATCATAAACACCTTAGAATGCTGACTCATGTTCAGACAGCTGTCAACCAGCACCCCTAAGTTCTTTTCTGCTAGGCAATTTTCCAGCCAGTCTTCCCCAAGCCTGTATTGTTGCATGAGATTGTTGTGACCCAAGTGCAGCACCCAGCATTTGGCTTCGTTCAAGCTCATATACAATTGACCTCAGCCCATCGATTCAGCCTGTCCAGATCTCTTTACAGAGCCTTCCTACCCTGAAGCAGATCAACATTCCCACCCAATTTAGTGTCATCTGCAAAGTTACTGAGGGTGCACTCGATTTCCTCATCCAAATCACTGATAAACATTCTCAAGAGAATCGACCCAAATACTGAGCCCTGGGGAACACCACTTGTGACAGGCCACCAGCTGGATTTAACTGCATTCTCCACCACTCTTTTGGCCCAGCCATCCATGTCTTCTGTAATCTTACATACCACACACACTTTGATTTCGGCCTCTGTTGTAGCATGACACTATTGGGGAAGGGCTGTAGCTCATTTTCACTGGCCTATACCTCCAAAGCAGTTACTCTTGGTGGTGTTTGTGCTGTGCAAAATACCTTCTGAACATAAAAAGAAAGTCACCAAAGATTTCTATTACAAGTATGAAAATGTAATTAGCAGATATGGAAGGAAAGAAAATAATGATAAAGAAATCACTTTTTTTTCTTCTTCAACCTATAATAATCAAGAAAAATATCCCATGACTGACAAAACTAAATCTCATCTGGTCTGTCTGGGGCCTTTTTTTTTCCTAGTACATGTTGTGTGGATATTGGAATGATTGACACTTGCCCTCTAGGTGCAATGAACCAGACAACACTTCAAAGACATTAATTTTACTTTATGCTGAAATAAAGTCCAAAACATGTTACCCCATTTCACAGCTTTTCAGTGAGAATACCTTGCAACTACTTCAAACTCCAGTCAGAGAAAGATTCATTTTTTAATAGCTTTAAAAAAGAAAAATATGTTCCTCCATCTTAATGCTTATTCTATTCATTCCATCTACACCTTTAAAAAAATTCTCATGACATACATGAAATATTTGTTCTTTTAGTTTGAGTCCTTCTTAGGTTGGAGAAAGGACAATTAGAGACCCCCACAAAGTATTTAGAATAGAGTGATACCCCTGTTGTGAAAATGTTTATTATATGTGTAACAAAATGAGAGGGTGAGAGGAGGAAGAACTTTAATATTGTGGACCTTGTAAGCTTGTAGTTTGAATGCAGTCTACAGTGCTGTGTTTCTAAGCTGCACAGAGTAGAGCTGCTGTGGTGGCTGGAGGTACGTTTTAGCCTCTGCCTGACTGGCAGATCATGGTAACACAGCACATCCCATGAGCCTCCGTGTGAGGTCGTTACTAACTGATTGAGTATTCACTTTCATGCCTTAAATCTTGGAAACCCAGGTGTGTTGTAGATTAGCACAACTTACAAGCAGTGTGTGGAAATTTATTATGATAATCGTTGCTTTTATTTTTTATTTCCCTGAACTCAAAGATAATTAATGCCAGTATGTGTCCTGGTGTCTGACTCCCTTAATTGCCCCTATGGTGCCTTGGGTGCTTGAAAATCCACTCACTTAAAGGCTTTTGGTTTTTCCTTTTTTTTTTTTCCTCTCCCTCCTTTTGACTTGTTTTCCTGGAGCTGTTCATTAGTGCCTAAAATATTTGATTACATTTAATTGTAATGTCTTCAATTCTGTGCACCTGCTTCAATTTATGTAGTGGGGGAAAATAAGACCTACAGAAGCTAAAAAAGTGAAATGAGGAATAGAATGTTAAAAAGAATTCCCCTGCAAAGGGTAATTGGGGTTAAATATGGAAGTAAACTAAACATATTTTCAGTTAGGTTTTCCTAGCTGTTATGATGGTACCAAAGGATTTACAGCATAATGGTTTCATTTTTCATGTTTCTAAAACATTTCCACATCTAAAGGTCTTATCTCCAACATCCCTAATTATTTTAAACTGTATCTCTAGCATGAGAAAGTCCACAGGGTGTTGGTCCTGTCTAGCCAGCAGTACTGAGCACCACTCCTACTCAAAGATGATCTGCTCCAGTGTAAACCTTTCCTCCTCTTGCCAGCTTCCTTTTAGTAAAATATGTACATTTTACTATCATGGGGTTTTCTCTTAAGAAACCTGAAATGGTTAAAGATTTCCTGCCTGATACTTAGTTTTTAAAACACAGCTTACAGCATTTGCAAAACAGTCCAAAATACCAATACAAATTAGCATCACTGAATATTCAAATTCCCCTGACATCAGTAGAGAAGACATGAGAGATACAGTAAAAGAGAAAAATCGTGCACATTTTTAAGAAGCAAATTACATCAGCACATGTTTTTGTTAATGTGTACTGAGTCTCCTCCTGTATCCCTAAGGGGTAGCGTTAACCTGCAAAACAGCTTTGAAGGCCTCTTTCAGAAATTAGTTTTGCTACATTCAATATTACCATTACATGACAAACTTTTCTTTCAAGACTGCAGAGGAGAAGCAAAAGAGAAAAGCATCACCTGCTGACATCTATGATAGGTTAACTGTTGAAGTACTCTGCCAAGGAAATTCCACAATTCACACATGCAGTAGCATCTTGATACTTTTCTTCACTTCTCTGCATTATAATTACCTAGGGAGTTTTACAGCAACAGATACTGATCCATATAAACCAAGGATCAGAAGTCAATTTTTCCCTCACATCTCTTGCTAAGTAAGGCATATACTGAAATAAACAGACACTAACACCTCTGCTTTTTAAACTAATAATATTAAAAATAGTCATAAGCTGTAATAAACTGTCACAGTTCCCCAAAAGAT
Organism: Melanerpes formicivorus; assembly: GCF_026170545.1. Taxonomy (NCBI): domain Eukaryota; kingdom Metazoa; phylum Chordata; class Aves; order Piciformes; family Picidae; genus Melanerpes; species Melanerpes formicivorus. Next base: position 43,823,146 of record NW_027142354.1, on the reverse strand, counting down.
TATCACAATGAACATTTTACATTCATATTGACATTTCACTCTGTTGTGGAAACCACAGAGTTGTCATCAAATGCTAGAATTTAATCTTACATAGGATGAGAGACAGCATATGGCAGCATATGCAATACACTGATCAGAGGGATGATGACAGAGAGAAACAGAGATTGAGAGTCCAACCCCTCTGCCAGAGCAGGATCACCTAGAGTAGGTCACACAGGAATGCATCAAGGCATGCTTTGAAAGTCTCTAGAGAAAGACTCCACAACCTCTCTGGGCAGCCTGTTGCAGGGCTCTGTCACTCTCACATAAAAGAAGTGTCTTCTCATGTTGAGGTGGAACCTCCTGTGTTCCAGCTTGTACCTGTTGTTCCTTGTCCAATTACTGGGCACGACTGAAAAGAGACTCGCACCTTCATGTTGACACCCACCCTCAGATATTTATAGACATTCCTCTCTACTCATTCCCAGCTACCCTTCAAACAAATACTACAGCAAATCTTTAACAGATTTTTACCTCAGTTGAAGGATTGTCCTTGACATCAACTACAGAGGAATGCTCCACAACTGAAAGCATGGGAAAAAGAGTAAAGTAGGATGGCATTTGGTTCTCTAGTTTTACAACAGATTTCCTGTCAAGATGCTTGCTTTATGTTTCTATTGACCTAGTCTGGAAAATGAAAATAAATTATGCTTTTTGCCACATTTTAAGCACAGCATATTTTGTACACCAAAAAGAAAATAAAAAGTGTATTTCCTTCCTCTGGTAAACTCAGACAAATGCGAGTCAAGCATGTCCATTATCACCATTTCAGAAAAGATCAGCAGTTACCAGCTCAAGATTTATGTGAGGTAAAGAGGTAAGCACCAGACCACAACAGCTCTTTAAGGCACTTCTGTCTGCAGCAGCTCTTTAGATCTAAGAGGTCTTTCTTGCTTTCATTTTAGGGAATGTTGTGCATGCACCTATATTGTGTCTGGTGACCACATTCAATGTCAGCACAGAAAATAATTTCTACTAATCTCTACCTATAATACTGCATTTAAGCCTTCTCTCTTAGCTACTGGGAGAGTGTTAGGTTATGAAATTTAGTAGCTTCTGATGTTCTGCTTGGAGCCATTCCACAGTTATTTCTTCTCTCCTACCTGCAGAGACACCATGCATCAGGATAGCAGCTAGCATAGATGCTATCCTGCACAGCTACTCCCAGGCTACATTTTTCTGCTCATGTGTCATGAGCCTATGAATGCTAAGCAGAACACAACTGTGTAAAAGCAAATTAAATAATAAGAGTTTAAAGCTGGAACATAAAAAAACCCCAAACCTTCTCAGGCAAGGAACACAGCAACAGCTGAGAATATGTAGAGTGTATGGCTGCGTGGGGAACATGCTGTGTGGTATGGCTGGGTCCTGCATGTGCCACACAGAGAGTGAATTTACACACACAATATCTGTTAAACAATTGCACATCACATGGAGCACAATAACACAAATGAAAATACAAGTTTATGCAGTAAGTATATTAAAAAAAAGATTTAAAGATCTATTCAGTGTTACAACAAGCTAAACTTTTGGAGTTTTCACTTCTCCAATTCTTCTGTTAGGCTCATCATGTTATTACTTTCACTTAGCTATTTACAAGACCTCAGGTCCATGGTGTTCCCATCAACAGCTGAACTATTCCACACTATTGATCCACAGGCCCACAAAGAACTCATTATATGATAAAGACTTAAAAACCACAGTCTCATATATGATCAAGAAGGGAAGCACAAATACCCTCTTACAACTCTGGATTTAGCTTTTGTCAGCTCTAAGTTCCAGCAATATTTTTTGTCTCTTTTTAAGCTCTTCATGAAAGATATCATTTTGACAGAATGTATAAGCTCTCTGCAACAACCAGCAAATGATTGATTTTCAGACCAATGCTCTTTTAAAATGTTTGTGCAATTTTATGAACTTAGCAAAAAGTAAAATGATTACAGAGATGCTGTAATCTTAAATATTTCAAGAAAGAAAGTGCGCTATTTTAAATATAATATCCCTCTAGCATGAAAACAAATGTTCATGAATTAGTAAGGCTTTTGTTACAACTCCTGAGTTTTGGGAAAAATATTCTAAACGTTTTAAAGTAAATTAAAGGTATCGATCTTCCTTTATGCACATTATAAGCAACCCCCTGATTTACCTGTAAAAACCTGAAGACTGTTAAACTCTTCCCATTGCAAATCAGATTTAAGTGCAAAAGTTTGTTGGGTAAGGAAGAAACAATCTGAAAATAATCCATAAGTGAGCAAATTCTGAACTAAATATCTCTATGAATTCTATTCTTTCTGGGTAAATCACCCTGATCTTTCTGTTTTATTTATTCCAAGTATTACAATAACTAAAGAGGAAGATGTGGGAGGCATAGAGCAGTGAGTGTCAAGGACACTTGATGAAATACCCTAATGATGAATGTTCCAGCACACTTAAATAAACAGGTTGCTCTAGAGACTGTTTGAATGAAAATAATGTAATTGCACAAAAAGCATAAGCTGAGTATGTATGTGTAGAAGAAAGAAAAGCACAGAGACAGGCAGCAGTCGTGCTTCTTGTAGATGATTGTGTGTGGTGAATAATTGATCGCTCCTTCCTTCTGATGAGTTCACTACTCCTCTCAGTGCTCTCTCACTTCTACAAGTGTCATGATCACTATTAAACCAGCAGAAGAACCCAACAAGCCCTTGAGAATACCTCCTGTCTGAGATGTCTTTTGAAGCACCAGCTGAAAAATTAAATGCGAAAAGCAAGAAAACAGTTTAGAAGTTTCTTCCTGTCTTGTGTGCTGCAATGCTCTGCCCAACACTGCACTTACAGAGCCTGCTGTTTATAACAAAGGCAGAGCAAGTAGACAGAGCCATTCAGTTTGCTGAGAAAAGAAGGGATTAGCTCCTTTAAAAATAAATAAAACCAAAAAAATATATCCAGTCAATTAACAGCACAATTTACAGCCTTTAAAACAACCTGAGAGTTAATTTGTGCTTTTGAATACAATAGCCAAATTACATAGCCCAAAGTGTTTGGTGTGATTGGCTACTGAATAAATGTCCTTATGAGATAATGCATTAAGAACACTGGTAATTTCTAATCCTGCTTTTAGTTTGGGACTAAAAGTAGTGCAGAACATAGGATTTTTTTTTTTTTGTTTGGCTTTAGTGATCCACAGACATAATTTAGAAATGTTTTTCTCCTAAATTCAGTAAGATAATGACAATTTTTTTGAGACTGTTAAGGAATCCAAGAGCTCAGATGAACTGTGGGTACACCCTGGAGTCATTTCCTAGACCTCTCCTATAAGTAAGGGCAGATTAACCTCAAACATTTTGGTAAATAAAGTACAAGTAACAATAGTATACAGGATTTTACAATGTCAGCACTTACACAACTGGAAGCAAAAAAGCTATACTGCAAACAAAGTGGAAACTAAAAGCTCTAGTCCTGTAAGATGCCACATATGCACACAGTATTATTCTCTAGACCAAAGTGTTCTCACTAATTGAATAGAGGAATATGAAAGATAAGAAGGGAAGAAAATCCTAAATTGTCGCCATTTTACAAACAGGCTACAAAGACATAAATGTACAACCCCTCCCTTCTCAGGAAGCTAAGGCAGAAACAAGAATTAAACAGAAAGCCCTTCCCTGAAGGTCGTGATCTTAGAATTACAGAATGGTTTGAGCTTGAAGGGACCTTAAAGATCATCTAGTCCCAACTCCCCTGCCATGAACAGAGACACCTCCCAATAGACCAGGCTTCTCTAAGTCTCACCCAGCCTGGTCTTAAATGCTTCCAGGGGTGATGTGTTCACAACTTCTCTGGGCAACCTGTTCCACTGTCTCACCACCCTCATAGTATAGAGCTTCCTCTTAATGCCCACTCTAAATCTATCCTGTTTCAAACCACTGGCTGTTGTCCTATCACCACATGCCCTTATAAAAATGCCCTATCCAGCTTTCCTATACATCCCCTTCAGGTTCTGATGCTAGAGGCTACAGGAATTTATCCTCTAATTCTAGTTGGGAGCACACCACTGACAACAGCTTCCTTTCCTCCAGTTTAAACCGTTTCAATAAACTCATATGAAACTTTTTATTCTTTCAAAAAGCCATTTTTGGCAAGGTCACTATTAATTGGGAAGTCACTCAGACTCCCTGAGTGTTTCACCACTGGGGCTTTTTTTTTCTTCGAATTCCACAAAACCAGTCTGTTTCAAAGGACTTCTGCTCCAATTATATGAAGTAATGAAATTATATAAAAGAGGAAAAGCAAAAATAAAAATGGGCTGACAAACAGAACTATGGCAAACAACCTGCTCAAAATTGAGACAATCTGTGCAGAACAATGACAGAAAAAAACTCCATGACTATTCATGCAATCAATGTATAGAAAGAAAAATATGCCAGGTTTTGAGTGAAAGGCATTCACCTACCAATCTGTCAAAAAAAAAACCAAAAAACCAAAACCATTGTCCTCCAATGTGAGTGATAGCAGGGTTACTTTGTCAGAATACAGACAAAATACACTACTGTGGAGTTTATTACTCTTAAACATCACCCTCTTCTCATTTATGTGAATTATTTGTCTTTTTGCTCAAGGAAGGTTTATGACCAATAGCTGGAAAGCTCAGGGGCAGAAACTGTGTCTCCACAGACAGCTTTTCAGAAGTGATGAAATAATGCATTTTGGACTCCATTAAACCACATTCATACAGTCTAAAGCAAACTGAAAGACTTGAATTCATGCTGAAGACTATACACAAGTAATTTGTGCTTTGCAGCTTCAGTGGACTAGGAGCACATGCATGGTCAGTTAGCAGCTAATGAGCAGCAAATAAATAAGTTATAGGGATCTGCCTGCCTGCCATTATCTGTCTGTACCCTCTGTTAGAGACTCACGGAGACACAGAGACATGGCTCTGGCAGGATAGGATTGTAAGAATGTACTATCAGAAAGGACTGCAGATTTCTGACATTTACAGACAGATAAGCAGTAGCACATAACATAAATGTGTCACTCTCACTCCTTCAGACTATCTCCTCCACTGTTTTGATATAAACCTTCAAAAAGAAATTTATATTGTGATCCAAACCTGGCTTGCCAGCTACAGTCACACCTTGAGCAGGACAGCAAAATAGTCATACAGGTCACTGATACTAAATTGAAACCCTGCCCATCTTTTATTTTTTGCAACACTTGGACATCTTCTAACAACATTTTGGTAAAAATATTCCTGTATTCCCAGTTCTACATTAAAGGCCAGGTGGAATTTGTGAAGGCTCTGTTGACTCTAGATGGCCAAAATACTTTTATCCTAACTGTCGGAATTGTTCATCCTTGAAAGTTGAGGTTGAAAGCAGGGAATTATCCCAATGTTCTTCTTGGATCTTAGGACAAATATTAGGTCAGTTTCAAGAGGCCATTTGCATGCTGATATTTCACACGACAGCATATTAACTGAAAAGTAGATCTGCATAGATCATTGTAACTGGAAACAATTGCTGTATTACCAAGCTTGCTTTGATGTTGTTTGCCACAGTATTCTCAGCCACATTATATCTTATGTTCAGCACTGGAACTGATGGAATATTAATAATGTTGCCAAATAAAGGTTAACATGAAAGGTTTTCTCTCTCTGAGTGTATTTGACATATCAAACCTTTTTTAATCCTGACTCAGAAGACTTCATTTTTGTTTTGAACTTGGTTACTTGTAATACTACAGATTACCATAATTTCATACAAAGCTGTGTCAAAAAAAAATAGAGGAACATTTTAATTACAAATATGCAAATGGGATATTCCTATATATTTCAGATGCTATTTCTGAAACAGAAACCTAATGAAAGCTTAGCCTTTCCTACAACTACTTCTGATTTTCCTACCTACTACACTGATGCTAAATCTAGATCCAAACTATGAAGTTGTGCCAGAAGTTTACAGAGAATTAAATATTGTACTTGTAGACTGTTGCTTCTTTGAGATACTGTTACTCCTTTCTAAAGGAAAACATCAAATAAACCCATTAAGGATTTGTTCATGCTTTTAGCTAATGATATTAGCTGACATTGCCACATGAATTTCAGATTAAATAGGTATATTAAGCCAAAGGATACACAGGCAATTCAAAACAGCATAGTCCAAACTAAACAGAGGAAAGAGAAAAGCAAAAACCCAAACATCTTATCATGGAAGTAAGAGCACAAAACAGACTTCAAACATTTATTCACAGGTAGGCACTCCTCCAGTATAACACAATCTAAGGGTATAACAAATGAGAATTCTTGTTTTCTCAGTTCTTATGCAAAGGGGAGATAAGAGCACTCACAGAATGACACTATGCTTTTCTTTAATCTTATTTCCCTAATCTTACAAATAAAAAGTATAACTATTTCCAACAAACCGTGGCAGTTCACACACAATAAATCACTTTTGTAAAAGAATTTTCCCTTAATTCATCACCTTTATAGTTATAAAACACTAGTTGCAGTGTAAATGAAGTACTAGCTGAAAGTCTAAACTGTCAAAATGTAGGAAATTTGCACATATTCATAGGGTAATGGAATTCACAGAATCATCCAGGCCAGAAAGGACCTCTAAGATAATCAAATCTAGCCATTTTGCCCATTCCACCAAGTCTGTTCCTCTGGTTGGAAAAGACTTCTGAGATCATAGAGTCCAACCATCATCTGATTTCCTTTTTTAATTAAGAAAAAACCTCAACAACAACCAAAAACAAACCCCAAAACAACACACCTCAAGTTTATCCCGTTCCCAAGAGTGGAAAATGGGACCTGCTTTGCCAGTCACAATTTTTAAAAAGAAGGCACAGAACATCCTTAAACACTTTAAGTAAAAACATGCAAATAGAACCCAAGAGTATGGATATAGTGTCTGGAGTTCATGAAAACAAGCTAATGTATTTAATCTTAGAGATTCATTCTTCAGAGAAAAACAGCAGTAAGATATTTACACAAATTGCTTCACCAATGTTTATATATATGTAGAATTCAGAGTGCAAATGTAAAGACCAGTAAAGAACCTCCTGTTGAGCAAAGGGATTTACTTCCTCTCCACCTCCCTTGCCCTGACTATTGAGAAGAATCCTAGACTGACAACTGAGGTTTTTTCTGGGTACATCATTACAAGTCTCTAAGCATATTCTGAGTTAATTTGATGAGAGTTAATTCTACTCTTATTGTGAGCATTGCCTAAATGGTTTTCTCCAAGGCTTTCTATATGGTACCCCCCAACTTCCTCCTAGAGAAACAGATGTGTTATGGTCCAGATGCTCAATTTGTGCAGTGGGTGAGGAGCTGGCTGATAAGCTGCACCCAGAGGGAGCTGGCAAATAGCCCTTTTTTCAAAGTGGTAACCTGTTACAAGTGGGGTCCCCCAGGAATTGCTATGGGGCCCAACACTGTTTAATATTGTTGTCAATCATCTGGATGATGGGATCAAGTGTACCTTGATGAAGTCTATTGATGACACCAAACATTTTTCCTCTCAAATTTCAGTTCTTTCTTATTGTCCTTTCCACTTCCTTGAAGAAGAAACTGATGCTTTGTCCGAGTAGGTGTCATTTCTTGCTCTTGACTAATTCATCAGGCCTTGTCCCAGTATAGAGTAAAGCTTGCACTTAGCTCCATCATTGACTCACTCCACTCTCTCAGAATAAAAGATCCAAAAGAGCCTCTTCAGTCTCAAGCTACTTTTATATCAATTTGTACTTTAAATATAAACATGTAAACAGTATCAAATGGGGTCTGATCAAAACTGATACAATTATAATCCATGACTATGGGAGTCACTGAAGATTTGGATAACAACAAATGCTGTTACAGTAATTTGAAACCACACCGAATTTTTTCCAGCCATTGTGGATTATAAAGATTAATTATTAATTATACATTATAGGCTGCTTAGACTTCACACCATATCTGTAAAAAAATTATCACTTAAGCTGTCACACCTGCTTCATTGCAAATTAGTACTCTTAAATCTTTCTGCTCTAGAGCTTACAATTTAAAAAGGTCAATTACTTCCCTAAAGGGATTTCATAATTTGTTTTGTATTTTCTGAGAATTTTGAAGCCTTACTGCTTGTTTTTCTATACACTTAACAGCAGCATTTAAGTTCTTCACTAATCAGTGTTATACACATCTACACATCCTTCAGGTATAGAAACCAATTCAAGATATAATTTCCATAAGCTTCAAGTACAGGTTCACTGCTTCAGCGTCCTTCATTTCAAGTCAGTCTGTATTATTCCTGGCACTATTTCTCTGTGGTTCTACTGAAAATTCTACCTGTGCAGTACAGGAGCCTTTGCTATTTGCTCTTTAAAATAGCATTTCTGTTTCCCATTTTTTTCTGTTCTGCTCCACAAAAATCCACTCCAAACAGATCAATGCTATGTGACCACATGGAGATAGATCTATCAGCAGGCTTTCCAGGACAACACAGAAGCTTAGGTTATCAAGCAACAAATGAACAGATGGTCCTGTCATTCCTTATTTCAGAAAAGGTGATTCCAGTGATAACATCTGCTAATAAGCCTTTCTTGAGTATCCTTTAGGAAGTCAGCAAGCTATGGTGTTAGAAATGAAAGATCAAATTGGGTCAGGCATGCTCTTCTCAAGGTGCACTGTAGCTTTCATAAAGGTAATAGCAAAATGGATTGAATGTTCACTCCACATGACTTTCTTTTAAAGGACTAAAAGTACATCAAGGATTCAGCACATAAGATGGATGGATGGGAAAGGAAGAAGGGCAAGTACTTGGGACTACACAGATTGGTAATGATCATGGAAATGTCCTGAAGTTGATTTTTTAAAAATTTTATTATCGCAAGTTTGTTTTTTGGGGTTTTTGTTTTTTTACTGCTGGAATAACTTAAACAAAAATCTGACCTCCAGATTTCCCTGTAAATGTACTGCACTATCAGGAAGGGGCATGCATTTTAATTGCTATGCTATTTAACATATATAAAGAGAACAGTCCACAAAATATTACAAAGAGCCACTGAAATATAAAAAAGAAAAAAAGAAAAAGGAAATAAAGAGGAAAAAGTTATTTGAAAGCATTTTTTATTTAAAATGTAGACTATCAGTGATTGTTTAGTAGACTTTTCTTTGAATATTATGATAGCATCAGATTTTTAACGGCCAGGTGTGCATCAGGTAAGATTTTCAAAACTCACAGCTTTTAATTTCCATAGGCTTAGGCATCTACATACTTCAAATACTTCATATAAAGTATTTTGCAGTGATTTAAAATATTTCGGTATCTTTACATATTTGTTCCACAATAACTCACTGAATGTTATCTCACATGAAATACTATGAATTCACAAATTTAGTAGTAGTTTGTTCTGATATTTTTTCCCCCTCATTACTCAAAGGAGACAAAAGGCTAACTATAACATTCTTGATGTATTCATCCACCCAAGAGACAGGCTCTAATTTTGTATCATCTCTTCAGCAGGACTCAAAGTTCAGGACAGCTTGGCCTTTATCATAAGGTTGCCCTCTTGGCATCTTAGGGAAGGAGTGAAAGAATTACAATTGAGAAGAAAATTGAGTAGAGTTCATTTGAAATTCTCAAACATCTTCCACATATAGAACGCTTAACAGCCTCTGCATTCCTATGCATTTGTTTTTCTACTTGAATTTCCTGAACAGCCACAGAGTAGCAGAGATCTAAAATGCAAGTTCTAGACCCACATTTTTTCCTTTAGCATCAGTACCAGTTTAGCATCTCCAGAGAACTGAAGTAGTAACAAAAGAGATCAATACTCAGAAGTGCCAGAGATTGAAGGATGCTCAGATAGACTTCTTAGACTTCTAGAATATAGCTCATACAAATGTGCAAAGCTCAAATAATACAGAAACTTGATGCTAGATGTTCTGAAGACTATTCTTTAAAAGACAAGTTTTAAATTAGCAAAGACTAGCGATAGTTTTATATGTATTGCAGATGAAGAAAAATAAATAACCTAAATGACAAAACCAGGATTCAATCAGTATGAGACCATCCACCACAGCAAGCTTCCACACACTATCAACATTAGCAGCTCAGCCCAGCTCATGTCAAATACCAAGTATGAGCATGAATTACCTGAGAACAATTTTCTTAAAACTTACTAGCAGCAGTTATCAAGCACAACTACTGACTAACACTGTGTAGGATGACATTCACAGATTGCAATCAACAAATGTAATACTAACCACACCTCTTTTCCAAACTGTGGTTTCCATTTCTCCAAACAGCACTGTGTTCTCCTTGCTTATGGAAAAGGGATACTCAGGAACAACCATCAGCAGGTGCTTACACTTAGCTGCAGTGCTTACAGTAACATTCATCTGGTGAGTTTCGGGAAGCTGCACTGATTTATATCAGCTGAAGCTCCACATCCTCTGGTCAGATGAAAATGAGTACACCTGTGTCATTTGAACCAAGACAGATCAGGAATATTATTCCTGCTCTATGCCAGCACACACTTATCTACTTATATTTGAAAAAGTTTCTCATACAGTGTCTGCCATAACCAACTGCTTTTACTGCTTAATTATTCTCAATATGTCAGCATTCCATTTTTGTTATGTTTTGCTACTATTATAGGGGTAAGAACCACTGCTGAATTTCAGTTTTTCTTGTTTGTTTTTTAATGATTAGGGTGTAGTGTACAGACTACCCAACTTCCTGTTCTGTTTCTGTTGCATGGCAGAAAGTAGGCTAATACTGATATTTTTATTGAAATATTTTAAATATATGGGGATTAATTATGAGGTTAGTTATATTCAGTTACCACAACTTGTGGAGAGCGAGAAGGAGGGCCACTGATCTTGTTTAGGTTCATGAAAAACAGAATGGTAATAAGTAAGCTCATAATCTGTCATTCTGTTTACATAAGACTGAAGCCCAGGATATCCAGGGAGTTGAGAAATACACCAGCAGATGTAGTATCAAAAGAGGCATTTTTAAAAGAACATAGTTTCACTTTTCCATAACTGTCTATAGTGGATTACCATGTTCTGGGAGACAAAAAAAAATAATTATATAAACTAGTATATTATTGTTTGCTTGGGGTATGCTGCCTTTTCTTTTAAGGGAAGCTGGAAAATAGACTACTTTAGAATTCTGTTGAAATACTTTTCCTAAATGTTAATATATTCATGAATATATATATGTAAACAGTCAGATATCATGAACTATTTATAAAATGATAATACTTTACTAGGGAAATATCATCTTATTACCATGAAATGCAATCTGATTAATTTATTTACTTAATAATCTCATTTGGAATTAGATGCTTCAACTACAGTCATTACAATTGAAAACAACACGTAAATACACACTAAACAAAATACATGGGTCCTAAATCAAGCTCCAGTGAGAGCAAAATCAGGCTCTCACTCAATGAAATATCTGGAAAGATGGTAGTGCTAGAGATGGACCCTTCAGATTGTAAAGCATTTAAGGCCCAGAAAGAGAGCAAATCTTCATAAGGCAAAGAGGAAAAGAAGAAAATCCTCAAATACCAGGCCCAGTAATTAATTCACAAGCTATAACTGTAATGGCAAAAACTGCTAAAGGTACTCTAAAACACTGTTGCAGCCAGTCACCAGTACTGATTTTGTGATGAGCAAATGACTGCCACTGCAGATGAATAGTCAGCTTTCTTCTGAGCTTCCACAATTTGTTAATCTATAATAGCTCTATAGCTCTAAAATTTGTTAACCTACGATAGCTCTAAAAAAACCAATGTAACAGAGACCAGAACATTGTGGTGTTTGCAGGTTACAGATCTGGTCCTTCACTTTGCAGGCAATGCAGCATAATGAGAACCAGAGGCCATTTTGGAAGCTGAATGCAGCATCAGAAATATATGATTACATATTTTCTGTTCACAAATCCACACAAAGGAAGGAGTGTTTTCACCTTATTGGAATATGCACAACAGGTATTTTCCGACAATGTGCACATTCACACTTCAGAGCTGCCATCTCTGAGTGGATTATCAGTCAGAAACAAGCCAGGAGATCCTTTTTTTGGGATGGGAAAAAAAACAAAAACAACAAACCAACCCAAACCAAAACCACAGAGCACTGGAGATTTTGAAGCACTATTTGGGGAATATTCCACCTGTTTCACAAAAGAGAAACTCTTTGCAAGTCTATATTAATAATAGTCAACTTACATTTTGGGGAGCTGCAATTAAAAGGTTCCCAAGTGGAAGAAAGCATAGTTGACACTTCTGTATTATGCTTTCTCATAGACTAATGGAAACAAAGAGATTTCAGATTTCTTAAAGTAACTATTAATATTTAGATACATGTCTTCCAATCTTATAATTGTAACATTAAATAAATGAAGTTATAGACTGAAGTACCAAAACTCATTACAACATATTTCACACTTGAGCATGCTTCCAGGTCAGTGGTAGCAATTTGTACAGCATCTTCAATTTACTAACTAAACTGTGCTTCCCTAAATCATGTTCAAGGAATAATGGCTCACAGTACCCATTCTAGGTGTCCCATCGATCAGACTTCTGAATGCATGCCATATGCTGAATATCTGATTATTTTCAGAATAGTTTGTTTGGGTTTCTTTTTGTGGTTTTGGTTGCTTTTTTTTTTGGGGGGGAGGGGGTGTGTGTGTGTGGGGGGGTTGGGGGTAGGATGGGGTTGTCTGTCCCCAAACAATGTAAGAGATTTCAGCAAATGAAAAAGCTTTGTATTTCCTTAAATATATTTCAGGAAAAGGAGAAAAGGAAAGAAAAAGGCTTCTTATTAATATCCAGTCACTGTTTGGATACTTTTGTTTAAGGACCATCAGATATCCCACAGGCTAAACCTCTTTATTTTTCACTACTGCTTTTTATGTTAGAGAACCATAGCAACAAAACAGAGGTGTGACTACAGTAACAGACCATGCATTCATCTCAGGTGCAAGGAAAATCTCCCTGAACAATTGTCTCCCACATTTTCCTTCTCTGTGTTTAAAAAATAATAATTTAAAAAAATATATATAAATTCAACAGCATTCTTGAAATACAACTACACCATGTACCATTAGAACTGCATAATTAACCTGGTTCTGACAGACACAAAGTAAATGAGTGGCCAAGTGAATGTACAAGAAATAATGGGCACAAAGTGAAATACAAGAAAATCTAAATTCAAGAAAAAATGGCTTTTCAGTTTCTTTTGTTTAGGTTCATTTAGGGTTTTTTGGTTTGTTTGTTGGGGGGTTTTTTTTGCATTTTTTAAATGAAACCCAAACCACAATTTCAGTATGCTCCAGGACACCTCTGTATAGAGGCTCCCTAGAGGTTACTTCACAATTCCATTTTACAAAGGAAAATGAATTCCACAAGTCATGCACAAAGCTTGTAAAGCACACAGGGATTTTGTCTCTTCAACAGAGGACCTCAGTCAGACAAATGTACCGAAAATCCATAAAGAAACATGTTTCAAAATACTTTTAGGAAACAGATCTGTTACTGAAAGGATTAGACACTTTGTAAATTTTTGCTTTGTGCTGCATTCTGCTTCCATACTCCTGATAACATATAGTGTATTATAAAAATCAAAGACAGTAAAGAAGAGGCAACACAGCTTGTAGTTAACAGAGATGTTCTGTGACTGAATACCTTCAAAACCGAAAAATAAATGTTTATGCATTTCATACTGTTCAGTGATACATCTAAGTGCATAGCTAAACCCAGTTCAGTTTCTGGGACGGACATAGATTTTGGGGGTTCTTTGTTTTGGTTCCCTTGGGTGACTTGCACTAGCCTGCTCCAACTGTTCCCTTTAGCTGAGAAAATGCAACCAAGGATTTATACACAGCCTTGTACGTAAATGCAGCACTACAAGTATTTTCCTTCATCCTTTCTTACAACAGAATACGTGCATATGACACAAAGTAGTCTAGCAAGATCCCAAATTAATGACACACACACATTTTGTAAGATATGAACTAATGTTTGTCTTGTGATATATTTTTCTTCTACTTTCACTCTGTTATTTATTAAAACATTAAAGGTCACTGAGATTCTTGGACTCTACCCCAGTATGACTGTGTCAGTACTCCAAAGGTACTTAATACACTTCTCCCTTTAAAGTCAGGTATGTGCTGAAGCACTTAGCTGAACTGGGGCCAAGAGATAATAATAAATAACAGATCTTCTCATCAGGACAGTCCATTAATAAAAGAGTACCAAAGTTGAATGGTAAGTTTATTATCCTGCTGCTGTGTTATTAGCAGATTTGGGTCACAGGAAAGACCCTTAGAAAATGAAACAGACTAAACATGGCTGTAGCCTAGTTACAGAGGAGAAAGCATGCCACAAGCCACAGGTATTGCTTTTCCTTAGTTTGTAATTCTGGGTAAGGTGTCACGGCATGGGCATTCTATTAATTACTTCTTCAATATGTTCTTGTCATGACAACATAAGTAAAGAGATATATGCAAGAAGACTAATTTTTAAGTGAAAAGTTATTCCAAAATATTCATGAGGCCTGATTCCAAGATAGTGAAAAAAGATTTAGCTGATGTCTCAAATACTAGATTTGGAAACTGTGCTGATAGCTCCTGAATGAAGAATTTAGAATTGGATTTTTAAAACTCCCTGAAAGCTAGTTATTCAATTCAAAGGAAATGCAGGAATACCCTACTAATAACCTTTTGTATAAAACCCCCTACATTTCAAACAGACTTAAGACCGCAGTTGGAGATTTTAATGCCAAACAATACTGCTTAGAAACCACACCATTTCTAAGGTTCATTCACCTCAGCCAAATTGGTGAATACTTGAAGTGTAACTTTCAGAAAAAAAACAAACACACACATATTTCCATGGTTAAAAAGAACTAATATTACTTACAATGAAATTTAACAGATGAAAGACTCCAGTAAATTTTGTTTAAAATATTGTCCTAGATTTAATAGTGAATTCTCACAACAATCATTTAGAAAGGCAGAAATATGACAGGACAATAGGGCAATAGAGTGTGCCTAATTCATTCCAATTCACAGAGTAATGCATTGCTATTCACACAGTGATGCATTCTGGTTTCCAACATGAGAATCCAATCTACTTGATGTTTAGTAGAGTTGAAACAAAATCACAGCAGCAGAAAACTGACATTGCCTATTTTGCTAAATAGAGAAGCACTTTAAAAATAGCTTTTCTCAGTTTTTAAACAGTGTTGGGTTTATTTATCAGAATACATATGACAGTAGATCTAAACTATTCACAAGCAATCCCAATACTCAGATGTACTTTTGTTTGACAACTGTAGTTTAGTTTGGTTTACATTTACACTGTGGAAAGCTTTTAACTCTGGCATCTGCAGAATTATCACAATCTCTTTTTCTAGTTTTGTTTTTTATGAGGTTTGAAAATGTACCTGTTTGTTGTGATGTGTGCAGACTAATCAATATTCATATTAAGAAATGCAGACAAACAAAAAAAGTGGGTTACTTTGAATTACAACAAGCTCATAGAGAACCAAAATTTAGTTTACAGGTCTGCCTTTGTAACAGTTTGAAGTCTTTTGTAATAATAGCAGAAATCCAAAGCATAAGATGCACATTTTTGGAACTGAACTCAATTTTATCTTTCAAATGCTTTTCAAGTTCTTTTAATTGATTTTCTAAAAATGTACTGTGAAAGGTGTATTGTAGCCTTGTTTGAGACAGCAAATGAAGCCAGCTGAACTGTTTTACCTGGGACTTTGGTTTCTAAATGATTAAATGCTCCAACTCCCCAAATGCCCTTCTTCCTCTAATTGTTTGTCATATAGACAATATTATGATTTTAATACCATCCAGTAAAAGTTTGCATGTCCATATAACTAAATTACCTTTATATTGACCCATTTACTCTGGAGTTCAGTCTAATATAGTTCCAAACTGCCTATATAATGCTCAAAGTCATCTGATAAGCAATTTCCTGTCTATCTTTTCTACATGCTGAAAATACAATTAAGCAATATATTAGCAATATAGTTTTATTATTTAGTCTAATTTCTTAACAGGTCTAGGCAGCCTTTCACTATACACAAATGTAGGATAGTACTAAAAGCATGAATGTGCACTCTTAGTGTTTTACAATCCTACTGCTCAGGTCCATGTGTGGTGTTAGCCCTAAGGAACTTAGAAGTTCCTGAGTTACGTATTAGTGCACACGAATACATATTTGAGAGCTTGACATGTAACACCTTTTGGATAAGTTCTGAAGATCAACACAGATGTGGACAAAAGCAAAGATGTCTGGCAGTGAATTCAAGTCAGGATTTACGCCACATTTCCTAGAATGCCAATTGTAAAAGCAGATTTGCTGGACTGTGATGCAGGAGATAAAGCAGGGAAGTGATATTCTTTTCTAACTGTTGTTTCTAGATCTCCACATTTTTTTATGGCAGCGTTAGATTAAATGGCAGCACTAATGGAAAGCAATTCTTAGGAAATGGTTTGCCTCCTTTATTTATTAATTTCTTGAGTATTATAGCTTCCTCCCATGCTGCAAGCTAGAATTCAACTCCTATATAAAGTAAGATAAATGTTTGTCAGTTAACTACACTATCATAATTTGCTTGTAGAAGAATGTGTATTCAAACAAATTTCATTCTTAAGCAAACCCAGTTCAGCCCCACTAACATGCAATCTACAGGGCAATCCATCCAGAATATCTTGCAATTAGAACACTGAGCTTGCTTTATCTTAAACTATCCTATCTTGGGTCACAGAAATGACCGAAACACTGAAATTCACCTTGAATATTACTACATTACTAGCCCTTTTTATGACCTGACATTTTAACAGTACAATCTAAATGCTATCAGTACGTATTAGTGAAAGTGTATCCTTGATCTGCACCTATTTTAGTTCACTAAAGGTCCCATTTGTTTTTATTGAGGTTAATGGATCTGTGAACACAGATCCATTAACCTCAGAATTTTTAAATGTTAAATCAGCAGCTTTAAATAAATGTTAACATGAGGCAGCAATTACTGATACCATAATACCAACTGGAGGGCAAAGTTTGGAGCATGGACTCCTGAGAATATGTTAAACAATCCAAAAATCCTTAAAAAAAAAAAAAAAAGCCCACAACAAAACCTACTAATATAAAGCTGAATATTCTCTGTAGCTATGAGCAATAAAAGCATATTTCCTTCAACAACAACAACAAAAAAAACAACCAACAAGCAAAACCAACCAACGCACCCAAAACCAAAACCAAACAATAGAACCATGCAGCATTTAACTGGAGACATATGTGTCTGCTAATTCACTGGGTTTTTGCTTTGAAAAAATGTCTTAAATTAAACACCACATCTGCAAAGTGATGATTTACACACTCATCCTGTGAGTATTGTATTACTTCCAAAATTAACATGTCACAAGCAGCATTCAAGAAATTTTGTTATGCCCCAAATGGTGATTATATAGTGTTTGAATAGCTTGACATTTAGAAATCAGAGTTTAGTGCAGA
Organism: Melanerpes formicivorus; assembly: GCF_026170545.1. Taxonomy (NCBI): domain Eukaryota; kingdom Metazoa; phylum Chordata; class Aves; order Piciformes; family Picidae; genus Melanerpes; species Melanerpes formicivorus. The sequence goes on along the minus strand of NW_027142354.1, from coordinate 43,805,596 downwards.
CCAGCTATTTAATATCTATGGCAACTGCTACAGAGAACTGCTCTGAGAGAAGTCAGTAGGAGCTTTATCATTAGTGAGAACAGTGTTGTGCAGCTCCGTTAGCTGTAGGACAGATTCTTGAACAGTGATCCAAAAGCATGCCAGCAGAGATTCCCCCTACCCGCAGTAATAAAAGGGAATTACCACAAAACTGAATTTCTGTTTACAATTGTTGCAACTGCTTAAAATGGGCCCTTCTTTTTAAGACAGTTTCCCTCCAAACTGTCATGCCTTACAAAAATGAAACACAGTGACCTCTTATGTTTAGTCATCCTAATTGTATGGGACCCCTATTCATCAATTTACCACCAATATTGACAGTAGATTGGAAACAAAAAGGTTCTCTTAGATTCCTGCCTGCCTTAAACTCCAATTACATTACTTTAATACTATTTTAATTCCAGTCTATTACACTGCTAACAACTTGTCACCTCAGGGATAACAGAAGAGAGTATAGATACTAGGATAGGGTTCTTCTAGTTCATTTAAAATAACACAACCTCAATTTCAACATAAAAATCAACATACAACACCAAAAAACACTATACTTTAAGGAGCCTTTCAGATCATGCTGAGAGTAAGATGTTAAGCTCATTACTTAATATTCAATAACAACATCTAACACAGTAGATAATATAAAGAACAGAATTTCTAATATCCTTTAAGAGAAATACATTAACAAGATGAAACAAATGCTTACCAGGTTAATCTACTTTTAAAAACTGCAAATAGCTCCAAACATAAAAAAAATTAGCTGATAACAAATAGCATCTCTATGCTCTTTTATATCTAACACAATCATCCACCTGCCTTCTCCTTAAAAGTATACCTTCAGCCAAACTTCACACACACAAACTCAGATCATCTGTGCTTTTGTCTGCATCCTTAAAAGGATAACATGAGTCTGTAGTCCCCCAAGAGCAGAGAAAAGCTACAGAGTAATTTGAGAATACATTTTATTTAGATAACACTTTTCCAAAATAAACACTAAAAAGTTACTATTCACTCCAACCCAAATTTGTGACCAGTACTGACTCAAAATTATGACTGATATAAAATCTTCCTAATGTGGCCTTTGACCATTAATTTGCATACCTTTTTGGCACAGAGTGAAACTGGAGCAACTCTCAGCTGAAACCACTTGTAATCTGTGTACTAACAGGTATATTGGAGTAGTGCCTATATTGAAAGCACACATTATAGCCAGCTGAACATAGTTGATATCAAACCAGTGCCTCCTACACATAATGGAGAGAATAGTTAAAGACAAAAGTTTTTGTGCAGGAAATTACTTCAATCCCCTTCACATCTCCTTCGCAGACCCAGAACAGAGAGAAACATGTCTGTGATAATGAACAAACCAAGTAAATCAAAGCTAATATAAAACCACTTGCTGTTCAACATTATCTGTAATTAAAGTTAAACTGGAATGGGAGCACGTTCCTTCACACAACTCCCACTTGTTTCCCTCCACCCCAATCAACTAAAGCACAGTGTTGAAGCTGGTCTGTGACTAGGGATCTTCACACTGATAAGTAGAAGTCCTAATTATATAAGATGCTGTAAAAGAGGTGCAGTTGCTAACTAGCCCTTTACATGATTAGGAAGAAACTCATCTTACAGAAAGGAAAAAAGGAGAGAAGCTCTGAAGTTACTTTTCACACCATTCAACACTGCTATTACAGAACATTAAATATAACCCTACTGCTTGTTATTCAGCACTTATTGTACTTGGTATGATTAGCTGCAGAGTAAAGAGAAATCATCTTCTACTGCTGCAGACCTCCTTTCCTAATCACAGAGGGCATAGGATAGAACACTGTCCTCAACAAAAGCAACCTGTTCTCGCAGCAGTTTCACAGTCACTCTGTATACCATTGCTATTTTACTCACTTGAAAGTAGAGTGGATGTCTGGAAAAGCTAACATCTACTCACTGAGTGAGGTGATCTTTACACTAGCGCTCAGGAGGTATTTGTGGCTGTTGAAGCATACTAAGTATCTGCTGCTTTAGGAGAGGTCTTGAGAAATATACCTGATGGCAAGCATTAGAGGACAGAGATAGCATTCCTACACCAATAATCAAGTCAGGAGAGAGTACAAACACCATGCTTTCTAAGAAAATCCCTTGAACCACCTTCAGAAGACAGCACTTAATTTGGGAAAGAGACTTCATTAGTGGGTTCATCTTTGGAGATGGTGCTTTTCCAGGAAAGACTACAGTACAATTTTCACCACGTATGCCTGGTGAAGGTGCTATTGTGAAAGACATGTCTATACTGAAAAATTAGTACAAACACTGGAAATCAAAGACTATCTATCAGAAAGGAAGAATATGCTCATTATGATTCTCAAACAATACTGCTTTTATTAAATTTGCAAAGGCACTGAAACAGAAAGAGACTGCAAAATCCTTTGACCAAAATCTCAGCAAGAGAATGAAGAACTCATTAGTCATTACAGGTGTACTGATTTGTAGTTCTTACATTCACATGTTTATTGCCTGTGATGGTGCCATCTGTAATGAAGCAATTTAAAACAGATTTAGCAGTTAGTTGTTCTGCCACTGGCACAAACATTGCTAGTGCAGTGCATGTGCCTAGTGTCATGGATTGAGTTGAATCTGCTGCTGATATTCAGTACCACGCTACCATCATGCCAGCTTCAAAACGCTGCTCAAAGCTGAGAGTTTAGTGACATCAACACTCTTGCATCACTTCACTACAGATTGACTTTTCATTAAATAAGCCACAGGCTCTTCATTGCCAAGTTCTGCTGGTTCAGGTTGTGGGTAAACTAGGAAAATCATAGTGCTATCATCCACTGTAGTAACCTCAACAGAGTTTGTAAGAGGCCTATTTTACTATTTCCAAGAAACTGTAGGTACAAACAACTTTCCAAGGTCCATGAAGTGTAACAGAAAAGCCCTTGAAATTGAGGCACTTGAAGGGGCTTCCCTATCGCCAGCAGGTCATTTTCAGGAATGGTCCTCACACCTCTAAAGCACTCTTGCATTCTGTGCTGGTGTGAGAAATAGGTGTAAGCTTACTTGGAAGAGCATAGACCCTTTTACATAGATATGTATGTGTGTATACACATACATACAGATCTGATTATCAATGTTATGCAGATTATGCACATCTGTGCATAGAAATATATAAATATATGCATGTACTAGCACACTATATATAAATATATATATATATCCATAATGTTTCATAGATTTACTTACTATATCATGAGATTTTTATTTTTGCATAATGAAATGAATAGTTGGATAGTTACAGATTTAGATTAAGTCAGGCTTTATTACAAAAATCAGTTAGACATACCAGTATATTTAAATAAATATATTAAAAAATGTTTCTCATAACATTGGTGATTCGGAAGGAAAAACATATGAGTCCAGACTTGAATGGAAAAGAAAATACAGAAACTTACCATTTAAGAAAGCAAAGGAAAGAGACAAAAGCCTTACTGGGAATTTTTGCTGCCGCTATTGTTGCCCTGTCCATATGTAATGCACCTGATCTTTTCAACTCTGGATATATATCTAAAAAAATCATTCAACTGAGATGCTCTAATTCATAGACCTAGGCAGATCTGGTAGATGTGGTGCTCCACTGCGCCTTAATAGGTAATTGGTAGAAAGGATGTTCTCTGCTTTCTTTCTCTGATAATGTTAAACACATATTGACAGGATGCCTCTCAGTGTTGCTCAACGTTTGGCACTTAGGAGAAGTTCAATTAATCAACCTCTCATCTGTCTGTCCACATAAGATACAGCTTTACTTTCCTGTGGCTAATTGCTAAGTTAGAGTACCTACTATCTGCAAATCTAAAGCCCAGCCATTCACTCAGGAGAGTCTAAGAACCTATGCTGCTGTGAAGAGCTGGCAGAGAGAGCCTCAGTAACATTTCACATAAGCTTGTTGTCCTCCCCCACTGGAAGTTTTCGTCCACGAAAAGGAATTGTGCCTAATTTACAGGACTCCCTGCACATCTGTACCCAGTTAACTCATTGTACTTCATACTCTAAGCATGTGGGTACTGTATTTCCTAGTATGAATTAGCTTTAGAAATATTAGTGTTTCATATAGGGATGAGAACAGATTCCTACTTATAAGCCAATTAAAATGTTGTCTCAGTGCTCAGAGGTTAACATGGTTGGGAGCTTAGAAGTAGATACTTCTTCTGGTAGAAATAACAAGTAGATGGCAGACAAAGAAGTAATAAATTATCTTAATCAGTCTTTGTTTACCAATATACAATCCCTGCAGATGGTTTTGAACAGAAAGGGGCTTTAGTAGCATAATTCAAGCATACACAAAGTGATTATCAGCCAAAACTTTAATCAGCAGTTTCTTCTTGGACAATTCCCTGCACGTCTTTGTTCCTACAGAGAGCAGATTGTTCTCTGAACAGCTTCATTTATGTTGGTCTCTGTGTACTTTGACTCAGAGCTCCAAAATATAACTAAAACCTGATTCTTCAGTCATATTCAAGTTAAGTTTTAAATTGTCTCCAATACACTCTGTTAGTATCATCATTCAGGGTTGGAAGGGACCACACTTACAGTTACAGTTACAGTCTGAAGGGGGAACTTGAGCCTAGATCCTGACTGCGATGACTGAAAATAAATTACCATTGGATGTAAAAGGAAAATAATGATAAGGTCTATATAATTCATTGGATTGCTAATGGGAATACACAGAAGAGGCATAAACAGTTCCTTCTCTCCCTCCTCCTTCTTCTGTCACTTCTGCTTGCAACTTTCCTCTCTCCTCATGGCCTTGCCAGGGCATCTTTGTTTTGACTACTGAGTGATGTAACAGGAAGGAGGGAGGGAGTGGGGGAGGAAGTGAACAGGTCCCCTGGATCTATCCATTAGGGTTTTGAGGAGTTTCTGTGTTGTTTATAAATTGCAAATATATATCTATATATGGAGAGAGAGAGAGAGAGAGACAGACAGACAGATATAGTACATATATTGTATACTTCGTACATATTCATTGCATTTTATATTTCTAGATTCTAGTTTGCTTGTAAAAATAGCCTCATTTGCTTCCATCCCAAACTGAGCTACTCTGGCAATTTTATTTTGGGGGGTAATTCTCTCAAATCAGTTGGGGGCCAATTTTAACCCACCACACACTCCTTTGCTTGACAAAGAAGAAGCAGGAGAAGTCTCCCAATCTAATTCAGCTGACTCACATGGTAGGTAGCAGTCTCCTTAAAGTACCACCATAAATATGGTTCCTCATTTATACTTAAGAAATCAACTCAATAAACTGGTTTTAGTAATGTAGCTGTGTATGAAACACAATCCTGAAAACCTGAGTGAAATTACTTCCCAAAATCTCAGAAATAAGAGGAGAAATAGAAGAAATCCAGTATTTTATTATTAATGAAAATAATGCGGGGCTGGTGTAGTGCTTGAATTAAAGCACTTAAAATATCTCAGAGTGTGTTGACTTCAACAGAAGCCACCAGAGTTTTCAAGGCTGGAAGTTATTTGACCCTTGGTCAAATTAGAAATGTGATTTCAGCAGCTATAGTGAGTACAGGTTATCAGATTGTCTATAATTGTCTTGAGAAGAGATGCTAGAGAGCTTCTTTTAGAAGTCTGTAGCTAAAATAAACCAGGCAGCCTTAACCCAAACACATCAAAAACCACCAAGAGGAGAATGCTACTGAGCATATTACAAAATACAGCAAGAAATTTTTAAAAAGCAGAAAGACACTAATATCAACAATTTTGTTTACAGTAATACCCAGTTTAGGACATCACTAAAGATACAGTAAAAAAAACAAAAAACAACAAAACTCTTTTCTCATACATTGCAAATAAACAAGCCAAAGATTTTAAAGACAGAAAACTCCACTTTGTATTTTGAAATTTAAGTTGGTAGATAAATACCACAAAGTTCACACCAAAACACAGTAAGAGAGGTCAAAATATACCTCAGCCTTCACCATCACTTAAAACATACCCTCACAGCATTTCGGTTCTAAGTACATGGCACTTCCCTTCTGAATACCTGTACCAGGACCAGACCATTGCTGCTGGTTATGATTAGAGAAATTAAATAGAAGCCAGTGAAATTCTTGAAACCTAACACATTTATCATCTCTGGTGATAAAGAAAGAAAATGGTATCATTTAATCTTGACTGCAGACTTAGACACTCAAAAATGTTCTCATTTCACTGAAGTACTTGTTGCTTGAATTAATCTCCTCATTATGCCTTAACAACTTCTGTTCATTTAACAACAGGAAATCATTCTAACATGTTTGGATCTTAGTTATCAAGGAGAGTACTACATACCATGAACATTAATTTAACATGAAAAGTATTTTATGGAAGAAGACAATCTTAAAAGCAACAGAAGTTTTATCAGCATTACTTCTTCCCATAGAACAATTCCACTCTCTCCTACACAAAAAGGAGTGAGTTACACATGTAGTTTTTCATTGCCTCTAGCCATTAAAATGAGTCAATTTTATTACAAATCAGGATCACTAAAGTATTAGCTCATGTCCCCAGTACTTCTATCATCGAGTTGAAAGACACAGCCTTCACCTTTTCAGATGCAGTTGTACAGACTAAGATTACATTAATTTACATTTCATTTGCATTTAATGCAAGCTAAAAAAAAGAATAAATTGCAGAACAAGTTGAAATCCTTGTCAAACACCCAGAGTATTTGCTTAAAGACACTTGAAGCACAGGCAGTAATTAGAGAATATACCAAACACTGTAGTCACAGACCCACCGTTTCCATACATCCCTTTTCTTGTATAGATAACCTCTTGTAACAGATGAGGACATGACACCTCCTGTGAAAGACTCTCTTTTCATAAGCACAGAGAACTAATTCCACTTAAGTTCTATTAAGACATCCAGGATGCAGTATCAGGCACTTGCTTACCACCAGAAGCTAATCCTTGTAACTCTGTATCAAGCTTACTTCTGATTCTTGCAATTTAAGTAATGTAGTTTCATAATCCATATATGGCATAAATCAGTAGACAGTTAAACCATGGATAGGGTGAAAAGAACCAAATTGCATACTTAACTATAGGCTTCAAAGCTGCTTTTCTTCTCAGAAAGACACTGCTTAGGTTGAAATGAAAGAAAATGTGCAAAGCTAGTTCTATGGGGAAGCAAAGAGCATCTTCAAGTGACAGTAGCCTGATCAATGTATGAAGCTCTTGGTACAGCAGAAACTAAAAATCGTTGCCTAATTCTTTTTCCCCTGAAGCAAGAGGTTCTTCTAAACACTAGGGCTTACGGAGAGTGCAGGGGGTGGTGGTGAGAAAAGTTTGCAATAGAAAAGAAATGCCAAATTGCTGCCACTGACTTGTTTTCAATTTCCCATTTACTCACAGAAGTAGTAATATTGGCATTAATACCAACTTAAGCCTACAAAATTGCAGTGACTATCCATTAAGAGTGCATTTGTAACTGCACCATTTCCCTTCAGCCTAAATTTTAGCACTAACATATGAATTAAGGTGTACATATTTGTTTGCTTTGTTTCCAAACAAGACTATATTAGTTTGATTATCTGCATGTGTATGCTTGACAGGTTAATTTGTTATGAACTCTTTTGGGGTGATACATTTGAGGCCCTGTTTAGTGATTTGCACAACTGCCTAGAATCAAAGCTATCAAAAAAATACTTCTTTCAGGCTAAGAAAAAGGTAAGAGAGTATTGATATAAATCAGACTAATAATCCCCACATAGTGCTATGCAGCTTGGCCACCCTTGGAGCTCAAGGAATACTGAATCTCCTAAGACTGGCACCTTACATTTCAATACCCCAGGGAGGTTGGCGATTAAGAGGAGAAAAAAGGAATTCTACTAGTTAATTAGAATCCTACCAGTTGAATGACAATAAAACCCCCTAATTCTTGAGATCATATAATACTAAACATTGACTAAGAATAATTGAGTTATTGGAAAATGACTTTTACTCGCTCAGCTTTATTAATACATCTAAGCATATTTCAGTTTTAAAAGTCACTATCCAAAACCAGTATCAAGACAACTCAGCTGCAGAATCCAACTCCAGCACATCAATGTATTAGATGGATCATGATAGGAAAAATGTATCATTAGATTAATTAGGCAATTATCAGAATTTACAGCTGCTCTCTTTGACAACTGATTCAGTGGTTCTGAATTAATGAGGGATATTTTCTATACACTTCCTGCAAATAGAAGTTTATAGAAACAGTCATTTCTTTGATGTTTGTCATGAAAGCTATAAAAAAGAGGGACCATACATTCAAACTAAGCTGCTATTCAAGAAGTATGATCAAAAAGCAGTTCTTATATCCATGCTTTTCTAACTAATATACTGCATTCAGTAAAGAATTGAGAATGCTTTTGTGCCCCTTTACTTCAATAACATCTCTTTTTTAAAAAAAGTTTTATTGAAGACAGGATTGTGCCCAACCCCATTTTTATAGACAGTGTATTTTTCAAGTGTCTGAATTCAACAGAACAAGACTTTGTACAGTAGCTCATTAAAAAAAGTCTAAAATATAGTAATGAAATATGAGAACCTGATCCTCACAGCAGAAGTCAGATATAAACAGAGATATACCAGGTCATCACCTGTTCAGTCATCCTACTCAACCATACCAGTTAAGGGACAAAAATCTACCTGTAGCATGCAGTTGCTTATTGAAATCGTACTTCTTGAAGTTCAAAGTAAAGCAAAGAAATAGAAGTAGTTCTCTGCTATTTATGCCCAGGATAATCCCTGGAGAAGAGCAATTAATGAAGGTGCAGTCTTTTCGCCCACACAGGAATGAATGTCCAAGACTTCCTGTTCAGCGCAGCACACAGTTTTCCAAGACACAGCGCTCAGATTAGCCCTCCTGCCCATTGTTGCAATATGCAATGCTGCAGCTACATCTGAACAGAATAGCTTTATCCTAAAGCAGAGTTTTGGGTTCCCTTCCACCCTAGCACTGTTGCAAAGCATTAAACTGGTTGCTCCCAGGCAACCAGCACCAGAACAAGAGGACACAGTCTCAAGCTGCCCCAGGGGAAGTTTAGGCTCGAGGTGAGGAAAAAGTTCTTCACCGACAGAGTCATTAGTCATTGGAATGGGCTGCCCAGGGAGGTGGTGGAGTCACCATCCCTGGAGGTGTTCAAGAGGAGATTGGACGTGGCACTTGGTGCCATGGTCTAGTCATGAGGTCTGTGGTGACATGTTGGACTCGATGATCCTCGAGGTCTCTTCCAACCTTAGCGGTACTGTGATACTGTGATGTTATTTTCATTCATCAGCCACTGCTATAGGTGATGTTTGAATGAAGTATAAATGACCCTGGTCCAATGAAAACTCATGCTAGAGGGTTTGACATGTGCAACACATAGAATGTCCAAATGGTTAGAGGGTTAGATACAATGTCAAAGCCTTTTTCTGTGGAAAACTGTTAATTTAGTCCTGAAGTAAAGATGCAACAAAAAATGCACAAAACTATGTTCTGAACATTTTGGCAGTCTGCCAGATCTTTATATTAAAGCTTCACTATAACTTCACTGAAGTGAACTCCACTGAAGTACTTGACTTTACCTGAAATACTTTTGGTAAAGTTTTATTCAAATTTCAATTGGAGCTTTTTTGTTACAGATCAAGACAATTTCCTTTAATTTTTCTCCTTGCATTGAACTTTTTTTAAAAGATGATAATTTTTCAATCAGTAAAGGCATCCCAGAAAAATAGCCAAAACCAACCCCCCAACCCATTAGAAGAGGTTGTTTTCATGTTAATCTTGAAGTGAACACCCAAAACAAACTACAAATACTTATCTTTTAATTTTCATAAGGGTAAGGATGTTCCCCTCTAGTGCCCAGAGCATATAAGAAACACCTGGAAATAAATATCTGAGCCAGTTTTAATGTATTAATGACACATGAACACAAGACTGAGGAATGAGGAAAGCTGGGTTGACACTGGCTACTACAATGAAACTGAAATATGGTACAATGAGAAGTCATAGCCTTGGGAGAACTCAAAAGCTATTTATTAATATTTTTTTACAGAGCTCTGCTGCTAGCCTTTGCTAGCTCTCAGCTTTAGTCAGCATTTTACATAATCTCCTTACTTAAAGCTACACAAGCCTCTCTTAGCAAATTCTGAAAGCTTCTTTTAGATCTTGTACAAACAGCACCACCCACCCCAAATTTACAAATTTATTTTCTGGGAGGAATGATCCAACTTTCTTGGCCAAATCCCCAGTGAATTTTGTGGATATACATGAAGGATAACTGCAGCCCATAAAGGATAAAACAAATTTGCTTTTCCAGTCAATAGGCAAGATTGCTCAAATACCATTAACAGAAAGGGTGAGGAGAGGGCTGGGGGGAAGGCAGAAATATCTGTTTTCCAATATGCTGATCCTCTAAAGCAAAGGTTTCATGGGACAGTTTGCATATAATTTGATAACACCAACATAAAATAGAGTGATTCCATACTAACATGTATGTTATCCAGTTTGATTGAATGTGCCTCCCAAACGTGAATGCAATACTCAATAAACACCACTCAAAAACAATGAAAAAGATATCCCCAAGAACAATAAGTCCCTTTCTAGGGAGTAGAATTTGCAATACATCTAGCAAGACTTAAGTATTATCTGTCATTCTTTAAATTATTGTAAAGTTTTAAATTTTTAGTGGTTTGACACATTAGACAGAAGAATCTTTCTTTGCAGTTACATCTTCACAAGACAGATCTCATATTCCTCTTGCATCTAATTTAATCCTTAGTTTTGGTGTTGATATCACAGAAACAACTATATCCTGCAGTATTTACTGTTGCACTATTGCCTGTTAAAGACAATAAAGAGTTTCCATGATTAAAGTATCCCTCACAGGCATTTCTTAGCAGGTATAAAGACACCTGGTTTACCCAACATCATGCAAAGGTTGTATTGATGTGGGGACTAGTTTCTTCTCCCTGTGTGACAGAATGAGAGGAAATGGCCTCGAGTTGTACCAGGGGAGATTTAGATTGGATATCTGGAAAAATTTCTTCACTGAAAGGGTCACTGGGCACTGGAAGGGCTGTCCAGGGAAGTGGTGGAGTCACCACCACAGAGGTGTTTAAAAGGCACTTGGATGAGGTACCTAGGGACATGGTCTAACAGCTATGTACAGGGAGATGTCAGGCTATGGTTGGACTCAATGATCTTAAGGTCTTTTCCAGCCAGGGGATTCTATGATCTTCCTTCTTCCCTCCCATACCCCCTAGTTCTTCTTATAAAATGGATTCCTCACTCTCGACAGTGAAAACACAATGTTAGATAAACCTTTTCTAATGCATATATAGAGAAAAGCCCCACTTGGAATGAAGAAATTAAACCATTTCTACACATATTTGAGACCGCTGTTAAAGACATCAGATCTTCCTGTCTTGAATGTTTTTGAGGTTTCCACAACATGGGTAATATCAATCTTAATCTCTTAATTCTCTATAACCACTTGAAAACTAATTTATGTTTTAGAAAAGAATCACTTCAATTGCTTAAGCTTCAGCCTAGTGAAGTAAATTGCACATGAGCTAGGAGAGACTAAGTCTTCCATCTATCTAATTTTTGGCAAACTTGAGAAATGGCCAAATTTTTCCACACTCTTTTTCACCTTACACTTCATCCTACATCATACTGGACATTAGTCCTTTACTACTGCTGAAGTTTTCAGGTGGAAATTCTTCATCATTAGCTTCACATTCTCCCTGTCCCTATGAATTACTTTGATACCTTTTCCCCCATGGTCATCATCAGCCTAATGCATTTCTGCCAGTTACAGAAACTATGACTCCCTTGAGAATCTAGTAGCCAGAACATAGCCCACTGTTGCAACTCTTCTTGGTGATCAATTCTCTCATTGTTTTCTTGTATAGGGATTTTTGATTGTGAAGGTTTTTTTATCTTTATCATTTTAACAGTATAGTCATACCTTTCAAAAAAATCAATATTCAATTTAATCCCTTTCATTGCACATCAGGCCACATGATATAAAGAGAATTTTTCTTTTGCACCTGAAACCCCTCTTTTTTAATCATGTTCATTCTGTACAGGCACTTTGCTCTAATTCCTTTCTTACCCCTCAACTTTTGATGGTTTTTTTGGGGGGTTGTATTTGTTTGGGGTTTTTGTGCTTGTTGTTGTTTTGTGTTGTTGATGTGCTAATCATTAACAGCTGAGTTTCATTCTTCCCTCTTCAGGAAAAAAAACCAACAGATTTATATTAAAATATTAGCCTTTCAGCTAAATGTTCAGGGGAAAAAAAATATTAGCTCAGATTCAAAAGGGTGTTCTGTGACATAACATTAATAATGTCAGAGGAGTTGAAAATTAATATTTTCAAGGAGGACTAATTTGCACATACCAAGATATTTCTTAGTACATGGTATAAGCCAGCACTTAACTATAACAAGACTCCCCTGGTGAGGAATTTTTATTTCTAAAGCAATAGTTTCAGATGCACATAGGATTTCACAGTTCAGTGGTTGCTGTCTATTTCAATCTTATAAGAAGGAATCATCCAGAGTTAAAACATCAGCCCCTGACTCTCAACTGAAGTCATAAATTACAGAATGCCTTTTATTTTGCAGGTGGGAAAGGGGAAGGTGTTGTTTGTTTGTTTGTTTTAATGTGCGTGTTAAGTTTTGGTTTGGGTTGGTGTTTTTCTTTTTGAATGGGGTTTTCTACGGGATTTTGATGTTTGGGTTAGGTGGTGGGTTTTTTGTTTGTTTTTTTTCTTTTTTTAATTAGCATCTTATTTATTGTCATTAAATGTAAATTGCAGAGCTAGACAGAAGCTAAGAAGATTTCTGTTCCATGGAATGTTCTTATAATCCAGCTAGTCTATGAGAGGCACATACATGGGTCACCTAAACATACAATGCAAAAGCATTCACGTAATTAATTAATAATGAAATCTAACAGCTATGAAGCTTGAGCAGAGAATCACTGATTCTTCTTTCTTCTGTTGCTAAGTGAAGTCCCTGCAAACTTTTTAAAACACTAAGCAAACACATGAAGCTAGAAAGAAAGTGAATATGGAAAAAGGGTCTGCATATAAGAGGATAAAAGTTAAAAGCTCTGTGGAAGGTGAAGCTCTTGAGCCACAGAAGTCAGCAGGAAAGATTTTAACAAAGATCATTTTTGCATCACACTAAGTTTCAGCCAAACACAAACTTACACAAAAAGATAAGCAAGTCAAAAAGCTCAAATATGCAGGAAAGTTACTAATTTACCCTGAATCCACTGCATAAGGGCTACCAAATGATGAAAAGTTGGAGGTGGGATGCTTAACATTAGTAACCACTGGATCAATTAGAAAACCACCAAAGACTGACTTATCTCTTCCTAAGTTAAATATTACAAGGGTCACTTACTCTATTGCTTGCTTAGAGGAGGAACAATATAGCTTCATGCACTGACAGCACTCTGGGGAAAGAAAACCACAAAGCACTTGCAGCTGGGTTAAACTCAACAGTTCAAGAAACTAAGGACAGATACTACAACCCTAAATCTATTGTTACAGTGTATGTTAAACAAGAGAAATAAATACATAGCACATTTCTACGTAGACAAAAGTGGCTGAGAAAAACTGGCTCCAGAATATGGCTCGCTGCCTGTCTGTTTTACTAGCACTTTCTTTGAGAGCATGCTACAAAAGGGATAAATAAATTAGAATTAAAATCAGCAAGAAAACAAAAAGCAAGAAAGTATTAACAAGAACACAGCAAGACATTTCTATTTTTACCTTTCTATTTTAGAAAACTTCTATTTCTATTTAATGTTATTAACCTCCACTATTCACTTCTGCTGTTTGAAAGATCTTCCAATAACTAACTATATAAGCAACAGGTGTTGCAAGCATGCCTTAAAACAGCTGTCACACACATGCCACTCTCCACACCAAATCCTTCCACAACCCTTTAAAGTGTAAAAAACTCCTTAAGAGGAATGTTAATAGAGACTAATTAAAATAATTTTGTTGTCAAGACAGACTTCTAGCACCTTCCACATCCTCAAAAAGCAAAAGTTTAAATTACAAATCCACACTTTCCTTAAATGATAGAAAAGCAGAAGGCATTTAGTCGGTGCTAAAAAAATATATTAAAAATATATTTAAAAAAATGAACACTATGACTGTCAATATATTTAACAAATTGATTTACTATCCCAGGAAGCAGATGGGCTGATATTAGCAAGCTATCAGAATCCTCCATGTTTAAATACCTTTGTTCTGTCAATCTGTCAGCAGCAGATACATTTTCTTGAACACAACTTCATATTGAATCTTAACATTTCTCAATAATGTGTTCAAAAAGGACACAGATTTCTCAGTACATAAATTGCCTTTCTATAAGAAGGGACAGACATTCTTCGTGGATGTTAAATTGAGTGTCAAAACCTCAGTTGTCCTAACTTAACATGGGGAGCACTCCATGTGGATTTTACCTGCTTGCTTAGTTCACTGTAAAGCACAAGAGTTGTGCTCAACAGATAAGAATGCGCACCAACAGCAAGCCTCCAGAATAAGATAAAAAACAAGTCCACAACATCATTAGGTATCATTAGGCAACTTATTCCAACGAAACCTTGCAATATACTGCATTCCTTACCATTTCAAGAGGGCAGAGACTTGAAGTTTAAAAACAAAAAGGCAGCTGGTGGAGAGAAGACTGTGAAGCAGTACATCAAATTCAACAAACAAGACTCCCTGCTAAGAGCAATTATCCATGAGAAGCATAGTCTCAAATTATGAAAATCTCCCAAATTATAGCAGCATGCCTTCTCCAACACCACCAAGAAGACAGAAAACAATAAACACATCTCACTTGCATTATAGGGAACATTCAGAAAATAATCCTTCACACCACAAAATGCCCAAGAAAAATAACCTTCTTTTTCCTAGTGTTTGTTGTTTTCTCCATATGTTGGTGCTCTTATATTTTAGACAAGAGAAAGAGTTTATTTATGACTATTGTTGCTGTACCAACAATTTAACTATTTGAGTTGCCAAACCACATCCTGAAAGCCGCATTTCCCTGAGACTCAGAAAGGAGAGGAACAATGGTTAGACTTACACAATAAAGGCAGTGACAATGACAACCATTGCCTGCAATTTCAGGAGAGAGTTACCTGTCATGACATCTTAATTTTTTATTGACAGTTTGACAAGTTCCCTTTTTCCATACATGATTTTTCTGATGTGCAGAAAAGCACTAAGAAAACCCACATCTGTGAAGGTGTTGATAGAGGAAAAACTACCTGGTCAGCAATAACTTGTGAACAAGCACTTGGGCAAGTTTTCCTAAAGCTCCACTGAATGTGATTTCACTTAGTGATATCTAAGCTTCTACAGAAAAACTGAAAACAAAACTTAACTTTTTCATGTAAGTCATAATCATGAAGTTAAGATTACAAAGATTAAAACCATCTTCACAGTCTCAAGCTGCGCCAGGGGAGGTTTAGACTCGAGGTGAGGAGAAAGTTCTTCACCGAGCGAGTTGTTCGTCATTGGAATGGGCTGCCCAGGGAGGTGGTGGAGTCACTGTCCCTGGAGGCGTTCAAGAGGAGACTGGACGTGGCACTTGGTGCCATGGTTTAGTCCTGAGGTCTGTGTTGATAGGTTGGACTCGATGATCCTCGAGGTCTCTTCCAACCTTAGTTATACTGTGATACTGTGATACTGTGATTACCAATTACTTCCTTATTAAATACCATTAGATCTCATTGCTACTTTAGAAGTTACTTCTTTTCTTCTAAAGGAGCAAAGCACAGGAACAAGAACGAGAAACAAGCACAAACTATATTGCTCAATATTTTCCCCATGAAAAAATGTATTATAGGTACTTCATGCTCAACACAGGCATTAACTTGTATCCTCTTCAGCAGCAATATCACTGTATTATTATGTAGACTGACTAAGCTATTTTACCAGATCCCAAAGATGAACAAGTCACTATATCTGCATTGTATTGCCTATATACCATCGGTTCTTTCTTGAGGTTTCCAACACATACACAGGTAGGTATACATACCCTACAGTATGCCCATATATGCATGTATGGACATCCCCTTAAGGTCTGTAGTATTAACACTACAGATGAATATTTCAACTGTGACTTCCCTTGTCGGAGGTGTAAACTTTGTATACCACACAACAATGTATGAATTAAAAAACCACTGTATTTTTCCACTTGTTCAGAAATTGACTGGTTTGCAGCACAGGGTTAACTTTCAGTTTTCCTTATACAAGCATATATGTGATAGACTGCAAAAGAATGCCTATGGAAGTAGGAATGTATAAATACCCTTCCTGCAACATTTTTTATTTCTTCTCCATCGTATGACATGATCTCATCATATGACATGATATATTCCCCTTGTAAAAAATGTAATCCCTTCAATGACTGATCATGCTAGGTAAGACATTTTCCTTCTTTTTTCTGCTATCTAATTCTGCTTTCACAAGTTGCATATAAAATTGTTCCTCCTGACTTACACATAAAACACGCCACGTGCCATGTTGCTTTTCATAGACTGCGTGCCACTTACTGCAGTGAAAGTGCAGAACTTGTTCTCAATAGTTTTATAAATTTGATATAAGAGATTTAAAAGGTCTATTACATTCTCCTAAATACACTTATTAATACTATTAAAGTTGCAGCTAACACTGTACATTTTTATGATACTGTGCTAGGCATATCAGACTTGTGCATAAAAATAGTATCTTTAATTAGACCAACAGTGATATACGGAAAATAAGAAAAGAACTGTGGAAGTGAAGCATGATACAAGTTCTAAATTGTGTGCTTCTATCTGAAGATCTTAGAAAAAATCTACAGAAAGGTAACAGAACTAAGGGGAGGGAGATACGAGCAGCAAGAACATAACTACAAGTACCATTAGCTGTAAATTTACCAATGCTTCCTTTTGAGTAGAGACTGAGCTGGAATCAAGCTCATCTCTACACTTAGAGTCATAGTCAATATAGATAAGTACAATAGAGGAAACACAGCCCTGACAAACTAAGCTGCTTTTGCTAGGAAACAAAATTGGAAGTAACTGGAGATGAAACAGCACACAAAAATAACAGCAAACATGGACAAAATGTGTCAAACAAGTCAAAAAATACCCATGTAAAACATAACTCTGGCAAATACAAAATATCAAGCATCAGAAGGACAGGAGATTTGACCCAAATATCCAAAATCACAAACAGAGCATTAACCTCTGCCATGCAACACAGATAATTGAGCAAAGTATATAAAAAGAAGTAAAGCATAAAAAAAGAGGGGGGAAAACCCAAAAAGGAGCTGGAGCAAATGAGAACTCTCACTTCTCCCAAAACTGAGTGTGCATTCAATGGCCTTGCAGGGATGATTATGTAGAACAGAATGCTGAAGCCATTACAACGAGCCCATTATTACCTCATGGGAAGGGAGAATGGACAGAGGATTACAATAAGTTCAATGGTCTTAAAAGATTCAGGAGAAATAGCCACTATTTAAAGACACAAAACAGCTATATAAATATTCATAGAAAAGATCTGTCACATTAAAAGCTGAATAGCCATAAAGAGTATACATATTCCTGCTCTGCCCAGGAGATGCTGATTCAGTCTTATATATGTAGTATATCAGAAGTAGAGATTTTGTCATCTGACAAAGCTGGGAATCAGTAGTTATCAGTAGTAACTAATAAGAGGTCCAAATTAAATTTCAGCTCCAGTTACGCCCATGTACTCAGCACTGGTTAGGCTGCACCTTGAGTACTGTGTCCAGTTCTGGGCCCCTCAGTTTAAGAAGGACATTGAGACACTTGAACACATCCAGAGAAGGGCAATGAGGCTGAGGAGAGGCCTCGAGCACAAGCCCTATGAGGAGAGGCTGAGGGAGCTGGGATTGTTTAGCCTGGAGAAGAGGAGGCTCAGGGGAGACCTCATTGCTCTCTACAACTACCTGAAGGGGGGTTGTAGCCATTGGTCTCTTTTCTCATGCAACCAGTACCAGAACAAGAGGACACAGTCTCAAGCTGCACCAGAGGAAGTTTAGGCTCAAGATGAGGAGAAAGTTCTTCACTAAGAGAGTAGTTTGCCATTGGAATGTGGAGGTGGTGGAGTCACCATCCCTGGGTGTTCAAGAGGGGATTGGATGTGGCACTTGGTGCCATGGTTTAGTCATGAGGTCTGTGGTGACGGGTTGGACTTGATCTTTGAGATATCTTCCAACCTTGGTGGTTCTGTGATTCTTAAACAGACCCATAAAAGAGAACACAGACATGCAACAAAGCAGCCCATTCAAGCTAGCTGCAATAGGTTGTGAGCTCTAATTTGACAGCTCCATGATTTTAGTGTAAAGACAAGCTGTAGAGGAAAACTGTCATTAGCACAAACTCAACTATGGCTGCTCACATTGGAAGCAGGGTTAGCACAAACATCTGAAAGCAGCATGCATGGCAGTGTTGCTAAGCAAGGTCTATTCTGGGTTCAGTGGAAAGAATATAACTCTCTCTACTTTGTTAAGGACTCACAAACCAGAAGAAACATTAAATTCAGTAGGTAAACCACAAAATAATTAATTCTACCTTCTCACCTGATTAGGGAATGTGGAACATAGGTGGGACAGCTTGTTTGCAGTGTTCTTGATGAAACATTTTCCTCGAAGAAATATTATAGAAGAAGGGGTAAGGCTGGTCTGCTGGTACAGAAAGGTCACTTTGTGCCTAACAACATTGCTCATCATTCACCTGTCTACAAGAAATCAGATACTAATGCCATCTAATGTCCCTGTGGTCTGAACCAAGTCATTAAATGTAGAGGTAAATGGAAGTAACAGTAACTTATCTAAGTAGTTAAATAATGCAAAATTTATTCCTATTAGATTCTGAAGTGGGAATTATTAGTTCCATGGCAAGAAAAGTATGTTCTACTATTTTTCTGTCTGTTCTGGTTGTATAGGTTGTTCAGTTAAAGTGCAAAATCTCACAGACTCATCCAACATTTGGGACATTTGTGGGTACGGCATACGCAGTCAACGTACCAGCAGTCTTTCACTCCTAAGAAGCCCGATGCAAGTTTCCCAAATTCCTACATGCACCCTATCCTAATACTCTTATACCAAATTGGTTGAAAACAAATCACCTGTTGACAAGCTGCTGAGAAGGGATGAAGTACACCAAAAGGCATTCAGAGACACCATTATCTCCCAAGCTCTATTTCCTTTGGAAATAAATTCCTTCAAGTCATCAGCTACTGTGTCCATCACTGGACACACCAGTCCTGTCAAATCAGGTCTCTAGCAACATCTCCTTCTTGAAAATCTAAGACAGCTAAAACCAAGTCAAAACTAATCCAAAGTTTTACCTAACTGTGAAACTACAGCAAACTATCAATACCAGAGTTTCATCTTCTTAGACTGAGCCGTAGAGGAGCCATCAATTCTAAGTCAAGGAGCCGTTCCCTCAACATCTGACTTCCACAAGTTTGGAATAAGTTCAGAGCTCACTAAAAATACATATTCCCCATATGGCATCTCTCCATGATGCATGCTGCCTGGGCAAGAACAAAACTTTCCTTACTGCTGCAGCAAATGTAGTCTTCCATTGAATGAGAAGATTTTTGCATTAGATCTTATGAAAATAAAAGTAGAGCATGACAGAAGCAGCAGTACATCTACAAGGCAGCCATTAGCTTCCTTTAACTTATGTGGCTATAAACGCTGAAGAGTACAGCCCTCAAAAACAATCTCTAAGGCTAATTGGAATGTGAATGGAATATAGTATGAACCACTGTATCCTTGTGTAGTTTTATTTCCCCCCTATGACAATAGAAATGACATTTTTAGCTTCTCCTTGCATCTAATGAGTACAGCAGGACATTCCAAGCACTCTTTTTCATAGCCTTATTTACTCAACTTTTGTTTATTCAACTGAATGCAGCTGGGGAATCTGCATTCAGCATGAGATATTTACTGACATTGGTACACAGAGTACTCTAGAAGATAGTAAGTGCTGAAATAAAGTGACTGCTTTCACTGCTTAAACATTCCTGGTTCACTCCCCATGTATAGCACATTTCAAAGGCACATGCAGTGCACAAGCAGAAGCTTACAAAATAAAATCTTTAACAGTATTTTCGCATACATTGGAGAAACTGATTCTATTCTTTCTCAGAGTAAATCAATATTTATACCATCCAAGAAATCTGACTAACGCTAGCATTTACTGAACAGACAACTGAATCTGAGATACAAATTTCATAAAAGCAGCACAAGACAGGCAATAAATACCAGGTAAACAAAAGCTATTTCTATTTCCTCTAGGCTTCTGAAACCAAGAAATAGATGTCTAGTTGGTGTAGATGTTCTGTGTTCTTTAGGATGTTACTGTTCAAAACTTATCAATTTCCACCCCCCCCCCCCCCCCCCCCCCGGACATTTACAAACATAAGGCAAATACATGCAGATGCACCTAACTAGAAAATTAACTGGACAAAAAAGCAGAAGCTACTAAATAAAGATCTGGATTTACTATTCTAAGCAAAGGGCCTCAACATACTGTAGCTTTCATCCTTCTTGTAATTCAAGTCCACTGCATTTAAAGATGCAGTGCTACTATATGTATGGGAAAGTGAACCTCACTGGCTGTACAGAGTCGGTCAGGTCTACAGACAGCAAATATTTTTGGATGCTACCCACTAATATATAAGAGAATTTTCAAAAATTTGTGACTGCTGTACACATCCTGTACCTGGCATGCCTTTCTCTCTCCTCTGACTGTCTTCTGTGGACACCAAGGTTTTGTGCCCATACCTGCCATGCCTTTCTCTCTCCTCTGACTGTCTTCTGTGGACACCAAGGTTTTGTGCCCTTATGTGGCATGCCTTTCTCTCTCCTCTGTCTTCTGTGGACACCAAGGTTTTGTGCAGCAATATTTCCACTGTTTAACTCAGAGTTCTATTTTACACCTAAAAATACAAAATTCTGAGCTCAAGAAGGACGCTCTTGAAAGATGTTCTTGAGTAGCCATGTTTCCTTCTGTACTCAAGATAGCTGCTGGCATGTGTAACTAACTAGTCAGTCCAAAATACTTCCAATCCAATGCAATGGCCTCCTTCCCACAGAGGAAATGAAAAGATTGCTTCAGAACCAGCCACCTCTTCCTGAGAAGACACAATGCCTTCATTCAGCTCCCCCAGCTGACAGAGGCACATCCTATGTAGAGCACCCCAAACTCCCATGGAACACAGCCACAGTGCAAGCAGCACAACCTTCAACACTTCTGATATGCAGAGAACGCGATCCCATATTGACTGCTCTCAGCTCTGGATGCCTGAGCTTCCAGGCCTGCTGACAGGCTCCGGAACTCTACAGGCGGCTGAAGACACCTCTGGAATGAGCCATCTGTGCAGTCTTCAAACAACAGTTAAAGAAAATTAAGACCTGAAAGCAACCATTCTGAAGTTCAGACGGAATCCCCATGCCTTCATATTAGATTATCTAGTACTCTATGTACAAAATTCATCCTAGTTTGTCATCCCTTAAAGCAACAAGATGTCGGCCAGGACTCCCCAGAGAGGCTCACGTTGTGGTAGATGGCAATTTGCCTCAAGTTTGACAGAAACTTCCTCGGATTATTATTTTGGTTTTTTAATGCTCAAAAATTCAAGTCAGTTTATATTGTCAGACATTCTTATGCCTAAAAGCTACAAAAATTTTCCTTTCAAGTGTTGGCTGAGATCTTACTAAGCAGTAGAAGCTTGACAATTGGGGAAAAAAATTTACTTAAAACCTTCATTGCACTTTGGAGGTTTTCTCTGTATAAGATACAGCAATGTTCTGTTAAAACCAATTAAACAGGCCTCTAACCAGCCACAGCCAGAAGACCAGATAAATCTGATATTACTCAGGTCCTGTGGGATCTGAGAGAGAAAATAATTCTCAAAACACTGATATAACAGGAAAGGCTGATGTAAATGTTCACTCAGAACACTTCAGTCAATGCCAAATGGGACAAACACTTCACCCCTGTTCATTCTTTCCACTATTTCATATTCTACTAGGTGAATAAAATGCAACACATTTTGGTCAGTGTCCTACATCACTGTATTGAGCTGTCAGTACATAGACCACAAAAAATATTAAATCTCCAAAGACTTAAATTAAATTTATATTCTTTCAGAGAGAACTGAAGTGAGAAATCCAGTGTCCAGAGTTCAGTATCCAGACAGAGGAGGAGCAACATTTCTCTTAAAACAAATCCAGAAAGCACATGTCTAACACCTTAAGAGAGGATTTCTTCACAGTCAGGACCATGATTACTTGGAGCATCTGAAATGTGGGTTGATGATCACTAAAATTATCAATAGGATAAAGTGGAAAGATTTGGTTTTAAGTTTTTTATAATTAAAAGAAATCAGAGACAGATAAAAAGTACATCACATTACTTGTTCATTTCAGATGGGTTCCTCAATTAGCATTTACTTCTGATCTCTGCTTCACTACTAAGCACAAGGCTAGAAGCAAATCTTTGTACATCCTTAAAATCTCTCATAAATATTGACATTGATTAGCTTGCTCCAAAGCCTACTCGTTTACAAAAGACATATCAGCATTGATTTTTAGTTTGGTGGTTCCTTTCAAAGTACGTGGTAGAATTTGCCTCATTTTATGATTTGCCAGTTTTCACTATACACATCCATTTTTTTATTACTTCCTTCCAAGCTGTCTCTTTCTCTTACATAGCATATGCTTCTACAGAGACGACATACTGACAGCATTTAAGTCTTTGTGTGCAACTCATTACACCTTGCATTCTCTTCTGTGTTCTTATTCCTTATACATACGTATATATAATAGTATATCTTAGACTTTTTATGAAGTGAATCAATAGTCCCATCTTTCTTTTCACATGCCTTTTTCTAAAAGCCAATTGATTTACACACTTTCTTGATCATTTATACTAGTCTTCTGCACCCTACCAAGAAGCACATATATAGTCTAATCAGACTTGATTACTGCCTGAATCAGGTACTGCACAGTTCATTTATTAGATTTTCTGCTGGATATTTCCTCATGTACTGTCATGCTCTTAAGTTATCATTTTAAAGCCCTTTTAACCTATCACCCCCTTACAGCTACAGTTCTCCTCTGTAGAAATTCCAGTACCTCCTGCTGTGTGAGATGTCATTTCTTCAAGTTCTGTAGCTTTGGTAATAAACCTTCAATGCAGTTTACTTAGACTGCCAACCCATGTTATTGTGGGCCAGCACAATGCTGAGACAGAGGCTCAATAAATGGTACAGTTGCGGAATTCATTACAAAGTCAGATGAGCTCTTTGTCATTTAAGTAGACAGGAGAGACTGACATTAAAATACAGTTCATTAAAAGTGAATTGGAGCCTCAGCATTCACTGTACCAAAACATCTGGAGACAGTCTAATTTATACTGGAGTGTCTTAGAAAATACTTGAGCTTCTCACTAAGCACAGGGGTTTTGACAAGGAAAGGGCTGCTGGTTTTGTATCGCTATATACTTGAGGAGGTATTTTTATGAATGCTACAGCACCTGCCATCAACTGGAAACCCATGGATCAAGTACCATGGACCATTCCTATTAAGAGCTATTATTCTAGAAAATATTACAATTAAGTTGGTAAGCCCTTGTGTAAGCTTTCTTTTACTTGTTTTGCACGTTCATCACTTCTGTCTAGATAATTAAAAAAGGCAAAGTCAGGGGAAAAGAGAGGCAGAAGACACATTTAGGAATGCAGATGATAGCTAGACCATGGAGGTACATTTCCTTGTCTTTGTAGTGAAACAATAAGGAGAAATCTATTCTGAAACTAAGATATCAGTTTATTGCTTTTGTCTATTCTGAAAGAATGGTACTATTTATAAAATGTTCTTTGTTCTTGACCTTCATGTTTCATCACTATATGGTACCCTCTTGGCTCATTAGGACTACAGACAGATCAGATAGAAGAAAAATTTCAAATACTTCAGTAAACAGAGCACAATCAAACTCAAAGAACCCTTATAGATTGACAATCAAGCATTTAGAGTGCCTTGAAAACAGCTAATGTTTGTTTTCTTACTGCCTTTTTTTTTCCCTAAGAAAAGATACTGTCATAAAAAAATGCAAAGAAAACCATGGGGCTAAGACATATGCTAAAGATATGACAATGAAAATGAGTACATCAAGGCAGGAGAAAACACCAGTGGCATTCCATGCTTTTCTTCAGTTGAACATGCAATGTGATTTGTTAACATAGTCTAACTGCTCACGTTGAGCATGTGTAGATTCATAGTCTTGGGATCAGGAAAGGCAGAAACATGAACACTCCTGTAGGATAATTATGACAGTTTATAGTGTCGAGAAGTTTCAGAAGCCAAAGCAAAACACATAAAAAACCATTACAGAGCAACTAATATGAAGCTTCATGCTAGAAACACCAAAATCCTTCATTCCAACCTTGATTTGCGCTTGTCTATTTATACTTCTTTAAATGATGACACCTTTCTTTATGAACTTCTGTTTTAAAATATTTTAATATCCTGCAAAATGTTTTATGTCAAAATAGAACCTTATGTAACTAAGGTTTATAATACTGAAAAAAAATTGATGAGGGTTAGCTTCATGATCAAGAACAAGTGTTAGGATTTTGGTGGGGTTGGTTTATTATTATTATTATTATTATTATTATTAAAAAGGAATCAAACACAATTATCTTTTGTAAGTCACTCTATCTTTGCTATTAATAGTACAATTCAAATGCTTGGGTAATACTAAATACCAATACTTAAAAATTACTGAAATTAGCATACAGCCTGACTAGGCAGAATGACACTAAGAACTTCTTAGCATCCTAAACTAGTAATTCCTGATATGATATTCTCCGTTGGCAATTATTATGTGGCAAGAGAAAGATCATCATCAGAAAACTTTAACAATAGCTATTTACATTACTAAAATAAACTAGCAGTGTAGTGACAAGAGTCTGTAATTGACATTAGTTCTATTGTCATTTCATAACCAAATGAAGAGTGGGAACCAGAATATCTGTTAGCTAGTGCAGAGATACTGTTCAGGCATAATGTTAAAAAATTCAAGTCAAAGAACCTGCACGTGGTGTGAGAGCAGAAGAATATGACCCTAAGGAAACATAGTGCACTATTAAACTATGTATTACATGATTTTAACCCAGAAATTTCAGTGGTAAGCTTTCGTATTTAGCAAATGATGGAGCACAGACGAATTCACTGTGCTAATTACTTCACAGTTCAAAGGTAAACCTTACACTTTTTACAACAGTATCAGCTGTTGTCAAGATGAAAAACATATGTGAAAGCAAACAACATAATGCAATTAGTTAATTTTGGTAGATTTGCACAAGTGTTACCAAAGCAGAGTTTGTTCCAAGTACATCACAAAATTATAATGAAAAAAATGTCAGCAAATTCCTGAATGTGCAAATATATTACCTTTTATTTTTGATACCTCTTATTTCTAGATGACTGAACAAAGGAGGAAGACAAATTGTTCAATACTGCTTCTTGAAGTGTTGGACAGAATGACTCCCTATTGATTTTCCGGCTGCTGTTCTGCTGAGGGTACAATTGAAAGACATGCAAGTACTTTACACTTTTTTAAGGTAGGTAAACATTTAGACAGTGACACACAGAACAAGGCCTTGGAGGTAAAGCAGCTGAATTAAATCAGTCACCTTAACACCATATACTTGACAATAAAGTATTTAATTCAAATTTGAACCATATGTGAACCAGGTAGAAATGTGGCTCCTTATCAGGAATGTATGGGACTTTGAAGCAAATTCCCCACTATCAGAAGAAGGGTCAAACAGTTTCAGATCCACAGATGGTAAATTTTATATTGATACACTCAAAGAAGAAAAGGATCCCAGAAAGTGTAAATGGGCTTACAAGAAGGCAAATATTTCCCTATTTTACCTAAAGAGAACTAAGCAAACCAGGAAAAAAGATGTCTGATTGAGTCCACAGCAGCATAAAAACTTCTCAGCTAGCTCTTATCTGACTTCAGAGTTGCCAGCAGCATAATCACAGCAGCACAATTTACAGCTCAGGTATGCTACATCATCATATACTCAATGTTCTGGGCAACTTTATAGCCAAAACTATGTTGTGGGCCATTAAATGTGTCTGATCAAGTTTCATCTATCTTGAAAAGCAGTGCAGACCTGTCCTACCACTGCTAGTATTGCTATTAATTACATTTTTGCAATTAATAATAGCAATGAAATTGAACTTATAACTGACAATTTCTTGTCCCATGCCTTGATCTTTTCTGAAAGTCCTGTTGTAAGCACAATTCTTTCTAAGCAGCAATGGCAACAGGAATGCATGAACCAAGTATTTAAAATATCAAAACCATCAAAAACTGTATTTTAGTTGAAATGCCTTTCTCAGTGATACATATTGCGTAATCCACAGAGGACAGATTTACTTTTTTGGAATTTACAAGTGTGACTTCACAGCTGTTGCTCTCCAATGCAGTCAATATTTGTATATTACTTTAATGAGTTGCTAGTAACCCAGACTCCTAAAGCACAGCTGTGCTTTTGGAATCAAACATGCATTTGCCACAGATTCCAGTCACCAGAACTGCATTCTTCTCCACCCCTTTTACTTTACATTTCTGGCATGTCAAGTTAGGACTTGAGGTTTTTTTTTTTTTTACTTTCCTTCCTCCAGGACTTTCAAAGGAGTCCTGCATGAAGAGATGGTGTTTGGTGGCTCTACTGAGCAGCTGGGATACTTTGATACCTACTGGAGCCCAGCTGTGAATGTGGATTGAAAGGATAAGCCAGAGCCCAGCAGACTATGATTTTTCATTTTTATGTAATTTTTTTTCCCAGACCTCTTGGAAAATCTGAGGCAAGCTTGCTTACCAGCGCACAGCTCCAGGGAAACAAGCCTTAGCAACACATGTTAATGAGCCTTGACCATTGCTCCACTTTCATGAGTTTGAGGACCAGTTTACACACACGCTCCTTCTGTTTGTGTGTGGAAAGACTTCTGTTTAAGCATTGAGAACTAGTTATATAATGCATAGCCATTTGGAAACAGACTTTACATTAGTAGAAGTTCTGCTTCTATTCCCTGATTATAAGAAAAGCATTTCCCTTTCCTTGTTACACTGTGAAGCCAATCCCAAACTCAGTCATTAATGAAGCTCAGAATTACATAGCACAAAGCTTAGAGTATCACATTCAGGTGTGCATAGCAGGAACAAGTGGTCAATTCTGAAAAAGAATTAAAGCTAGTCAGAAATCTGGAAGAAGGAATTCTCTCACAGTCTTTCTCAAATGCACATATATTTACTTTCTAATGCAAACTGTTGGAACACTTTAAAAAGATGAAATACTATATTCACACACAAAACAAATTTCAAAGGCTTAATCACAGAATCACCAAGGTTGGAAGAGATCTCAAAGATCATCAAGTCCAACCTGTCACCACAGACCTCATGACTAAATCATGGCACCACGTGCCACGTCCAATCCCCTCTTGAACACTTCCAGGGATGGTGACTCCACCACCTCCCTGGAAAGCCCATTCCAATGGCTAATGACTCTCTCAGTGAAGAACTTTCTCCTTACCTCGAGCCTAAACTTCCCCTGGTGCATCTTGAGACTTTAATAGTGCATTTAAGGGTATCAATACTTGTCCCAGGATAAAGATACTAATTCACATATATTCCTCATGTCATTCCTTTTCCCACCACCACAGCAAACCCACAAATTCCTAGAACGAAAGTTATATTTGTCTGTCCCAACTATAGTTTCCAGCTGTAGATTTGGTTAGCCAAGTCCTCCAATGTAGTCAGAGCTGCATCAGAGGGAGCATGACATGAAGCACATAGAATAGAAATGAGGGCAAGAACAAAGAATTTCTCAGAAAACAAAAACTTAATTTGTGAAATTTTAGTGAACTGTATCTTTTGTATCTACATATCCACTTCCAGTTTGTGTATATCTTTCTACAGACTTAAAATGTTACATATATTATGTTTAGGCTTTTTAAAAATTAAATTTTGTTATATAATTCCCAGTTATGTTTCTGTCAGATCCAGAGTTCAACACCCTGTCTTTCAATTAACACTGTTCCACCAAACGATAAAAAAATATGCCACTGGTTAGATACAGAGAGAAACAATGAGAACAGGACTATCAGCAAAACAAATCCTAGATTTTTCTGAACACTTTGGACAGTTTAAAAGCAATTTGTAATGTGGGTTCCTACTTCTTTGATCTGCATAGAGAAACATATATCATGTTTCAGCATACAAAAATGTCAAAAAATGCAAGTCAGGGAATGGACAAAATGACCTTTCAAAGGATTAAATAAAAGCCTATCCAGAAAGCTAGCTACATTGTTTAAAATAAGCTGCTTGCCTGGCTAAATCAGGGCAAAATTCCTGAATGCATAGCACTTTGAGTGCTTGTTCCTGACCAGATCTCCAGCAAACAAAACTCAAGCTAAATGAACTGGAATCATCCTAGTTGTCAATGCCTGATCCTCATATAACAACAACATATTTAAAACAACCCACCAAACCTCAGCCAATTTGCCACAGTCATGACCTGTGGCCTTTACTTGGCTGGATCTAAGCTACTGCAATCAGCACAGCCCCATGTAAGTATGGTTTTTGAAAGAAACGAATATAAAAATCAATCTTGAATGTGGCATCACAGCATCTTGGTGATGGTAAGAAGTAATGTATTTTTCAGCAGTTTCATTTCATTCCATTGACCCATATGGCAGATACTGATCCATACCCATCTAGCACTGTTATCCTTTCAAAACCAGAACCTCTTTTACCTCTGTTCCCAAGCTACTGTCTTATGTTGGGGGTGGGAGGGGAGGAGGGCAGTGGTGGTGTAAGAAAGATTATTGGTAAAAGCATGTAACAACCATCATACAAGTGCTCTTTTAAAGAGGACTTTCACAACACGTCTGCTGTAAACTAATGCACAGCTCTAAGGTCAGTACGGTTTCTTATCAGTGAGTTAATTCACTAATTTTCATGCAACATTTTACTCTCCACGTTTCAGCACGTTTGTATCAGGTTCTCCCCTTTAGTCAGAAGAATCCCGCACCACTAGATGTCACTGCAAACAGAACATTGCGAATCTCACCTTCCTAAGGCTGAATTTACAGAGTATTCTGCTTTATTACCTTTTTTCCCCCCTTTTTTCTTTTTTCCTTAAATAAAACTGAAGAAAAGGCATTCTCAAATCATATTGACTTGCTCATTCGGCCGGGGATGAGTAACTTCCAAATTTCAAATACATATTGAATCCCCAGCACCTGGATCTAAAGAGGTGACGAGTAGAAACATTGACAATAAAAGAGTTGAAGAACAGGGATGATCACAAAAGTTGCCACTACCTTATTTACTACCCAATAGCGTCATGTACAGCCAGTCAGTTTATTAGTATGTCTTAAGAAAGCATTGTACGTATCTGTCTTGTTAGAGAGCAGGAGAAGCAGGCAGATTAATGCACATATGCTACAGCATTAATTAGAGAAGCAGAATTTGCAGAAGACTGATAATTTGATAGTGACAATTGCAGCTGCAATTAATTCAGTCTTTTATGGAAATCTTCTGACTAGACAAAAAGAAGAGAAACCACAGGGATGGCAGGATCCAGCCTGAGGTGAAAAGAAGGCAGGAATTATCTTTAGTGTAGACAAAATTCCTCTCAACAAAGCAGAATTTGCACTACGATTTTGCAATTATATTCCATTGTCTGCATTGGCTTCTGATGGAGGAAAAGAAAAATCAGGCCACATGAAAAAACCCTTGTTTTTAACATAGACAAACAAAGGTTCCAATCAGTAATATAAGCAATCAACAGTTAAAATGTCCTTAATAATAGGCTAGTGGCAACAGAATAATGGTAGGAGAAAATAGCTATTCAAATTACCCTGCTCAACTGACATTTAATAAATTCATATTTAAAAAATGACATTTAGAGAACTAGATGATAATGCAAATGAGGTCTATATTTATGAAGAGGTGAAAAAACAGCTTCTCATCTCCAGTGTAGGAATATCCTAGGTTTTGGTACCTGGCAGACAATATTGAAACTTGCTGCTGGGTAGTGATCTGGTGCAGTACTGCAATTATATTCTACTCTGAAGTAAATGCCACGGATCCTCCATCTGTCCATACTGCTACTGCAGAAATAACTTCTAGCACTGGCTCAGCCTTGTTTATCCACATTCACCCTCTTAACAGGAGCTATGGTTTTCCAAATATAAAATAGTCCAAGAGGCCAAAATCAGCTGCTCTACTCTATACACTAGGACACTGCACTGTGCCAAACGACTTTGGCTACTAACTTTGCTATGACAAATTATGTATGTGGATGCAACACTTCTATCCTGCAACATGGATATCACAATTCTTTAAAGGCATTTTCATTGCCTGGAACTGTCCTCTGAGATTTAGCTAAGGCTTTTTTGCTCCTTTTTCCTCTGCTGCAAAAACATACGAGGAGCAATTTCAGCAACAAAGTAAAATTTCTTTTGGTTACAATTCAAAATGCAGCACAATAGTGGTACTGCCCTTAATTCACTCATCTGTCTTAAAGCAAGGAATTCCCCTGAGTCAGGTCACACTTTTGTCTCCCACTATATTTTCCCTATGAGTATTTCTTTTGATGAAACAAAAAAAATTAATCTTCTTTTGCATTTCATTATCACTAACAATGTTTCTTTACTCCTAGCACTTTAGGGCCAAATGAGGCCACACAGAGTGTGGGATCGAGCAAGAGTTCAATGCTCTAAATATTACATCCTTGAATCTCATATTTAATAATAATGTCTCTCAAAACATCCATTAAATATTTGCCCTACTTTATACAAGGAACTGACTTTGCAGACATAAACCATTAGAACATTTATGTATTATAGATCTTTGATGGAGCAGAAGACAGAGATATCAGTTTTCTCTTGCTGCTTTAGAAGTCTGTACTGCATTAGAGAACTATGATACACCACAGCAGTTTTAAACTCTTCTGCTGTTATATGACATAAAGATTGGGAAAGAAAGAATTGAGACTCTACTTATGACAAAGGCATCAGACATTTCAGAGCAGCCTTAATTCTGTTCCCTTGCTTAAGTATTTTATTATGTACTTTTACTTACACTCTTCTTGAAATTGCCCTATAGAGGCATCATCCTAAGCTTTGCAACATTGAGTCTTCTCATAGCACACTTGAAATGACATCCTCAAATAGAAAAGCCAGTTCCAGTTGGTCAGAATGCAAGTGGTAATTAGAGCTGCGAAATATATGTTCAAGTCTCAGATAAACAGAACACCAATACATAAATCAAAACAAGGTAATCAATACAGCTGCTGGATTATTTGTGTAATTCATTTCAATATCTAGATAAAACTCCAAGATAAAACCATCTCAAACTGAAATACCATCAGTCATTTAAATCAGCTTGACAAGCTTTCAGACTCATGACTACAACTAATTAAGTGGGAACTTCAGACATACCATTTAATTGCACAAATGAACTCCATTCCATGTGCTGGAGTTTAACTTTGTCATTTGGTATTTCAGCACATAAATAAAGCAATATTTAATTAACTTAAAACTCTTGAAATATGGTCTGTAAAAGTCTAGAAATCACTTAAAACACCAAGCACTGGAGATGAAAGACCAAAAGTATACAACCTCTGCACAAAGAATCAATGTTGCAGTGTATTTATTAAGTAATCTTTCTTAACTTGATAATTATCTTCTGTCTCTGCTCACCATCCCTTCTCAGCATATCAGAGGTAGACTCTCCAAAAGGCTGATCTTTTGCCTGTTGCAGTCATGGTGAAAGAAACATTTCAGTCTCTTTGGGATCATTCACTCCTTGATTCAATGTTACAGTCATTCAAGTCACATTAATATTCACTTAAGAAAGATCTAGTTTGTCAGTATCTACAACTGGGAAAGAAGGGGCAAGGAATCTATTTAACTTGAGAGTTGAAAGAAGAGGGCAAACCACACAGCTCAGAGCAGAGTATTTCATCTCCAGATCAGTGACTTGAATCTAAACTGTATCAAAACAACAACTGCCTTTTTATTTTGCTGAATTATAACACTGCTGAATATGAGCAAGAGGTGTTTACTAAGTACTTCTCCAGATATATAGAGATAGTGAAGAGAGCTTTCCAACCATATGAAGTTGTAAATGGAATAACTAATGAAGTTATTGTACCCAGAACTGGACACAATATTCTAGACGCAGTTTCACCAGGGCCGAGTCGAGGGGGAGAACTTCTCTCAACCTACTAACCATACCACTTCTAATACACCCCAGAATAGTGTTGGCCTTCTTGACCTCAAAAGAGCACACTGCTGACTCATGGTCAACCTCCCATTCGCTAGGACCCCCAGGTCCTTTTCCCCTTCACGGCTCTTCAACTTGTCAGTCTCCAACCTATACTGATCCATGGGGTTGTTCTTTCCCAGGTGCAAGACTCTATGCTTTCCCTTGTTGAATCTCATCAAATTTCTCCCTGCCTAACTCTTCAGGCTAAGTCTCACTGAATGGCAGCACAACATTCAGGTGCATCAGTCACTCCACCCAGTTTTGTGTCATCAGCAAACTTGCTGACAGTACACTCTGTTGAGTGCAAACAAACCTCAAAATGTGTCAGTGACACTCCACCTCCACGGCAGTAAGAGATTGATAATAACACGACAAGCCGCATGCACGGACACATGAATGTAGCCATTTGACTTCTGCTCATCAAGCTGGCTTTAAATGTGGCTTGCCTCTCTACTACCTCAGGTAAGCTAAGATGAACTGGCCAGGAAATCTGGAGACTATCTCATTTGTGCTACTCAGAGTGCAGCTGCATGCCTTAGAGTAAACTTGTTCTTCTAGTAGGAGTAAAGCCATTCGTTATTTAAACTGCTTGCACTAAGAATCTGATGGAGTTTCTTGGAAGTTCACCCCTTCGGCGCAGCAGATCCTAGGGTCTGACTGTAGATTGTTTTATGAGTAATTAGTGTTCTGATTCTGTTTCACTAATGGATTTTAAACTGCTCCCTCTCCCTGACTCAGCCTGCTCTCCTTCCCACAATGGATTACCAACCCTGGATAAAATATTATACGTGGTTGTTAAACCTTAGATTACAAAATACTGCGTAAGACAAACTATAGATATTTAGAACTCGCACAAACTTTGTTTGCTCATCCATGGCAAACATTTAATAAAGCTAGTTCATCTGGAAAGAAGTTAAATTAAATAATCCAAAATGAATGTAATGCATATTCAGAAAAGGATGGTGTTCAGAACAACAGTAAAACTTCGGCCTTAAGATGGTGTTCAGAA
Organism: Melanerpes formicivorus; assembly: GCF_026170545.1. Taxonomy (NCBI): domain Eukaryota; kingdom Metazoa; phylum Chordata; class Aves; order Piciformes; family Picidae; genus Melanerpes; species Melanerpes formicivorus. The sequence continues at coordinate 43,772,118 of NW_027142354.1, read as the reverse complement.
CAACAGTAAAACTTCGGCCTTAGGAAAAAACCTACCATAGTCTGTAATTGGTTTCATTCTTTGACCCCTTCATTTCTTCCTACCATGAATGGGAAAAGAAAAAATTAAAAAAATAAAAAAGAAAGGCTAGTGTTTTACCAGGTTGGTACCATCTTTTATTAATATACAAAAGTTTTATAACTGTCCTTTCCTATTTATGTGCAAACTAAGATTCCACCTCTTTCTGTCAGGGACAAGGTAGGGTGATAAATTAAATAACCTTGAATTTTCAGTCAGATAAGCAAAAGAGAAACAGAAATTTAAACAGCTTCATCACTTGGGGTGGAGAGAACAACACTGAGCAGAGATCTCATGCAAGCAAGCAGGGCATTCTGAGATGAGAAAGTGACACTTTCCTTCAAAGAAGTGGAAGGAAAGAGAGGATCCTCACAACTCAAGACATACCCCCACATTTGTGCAGCCAGGACTTGGGAATTAAAATGACAGGAGTGATTCCACTCTTGATAGGTGTTCATGAGACTATCAACATACTTACACACAACAAAAGATATTTATACGAGCTAGAGTTTGAAAAACAACATCAATGTTACTGTGGAGTTTCATAATATTTTTTTTCTGCTTTCTCTCAAACACATCTGCACTGGAATTTCAGTTCATCAATATTTCTCTTTGGCTTCATGAAACTGACAATTTATCAAGATAACTCTCACTAATATTTTGTTCAATAGAGCTTGTGTTTATCTTGTATTCTGAATTTAAATTAACAGTTATATCTTTTCTACCTGTATACATGGTGAATAAAAAAAATACCACCTTATACTTACTGACATATCTGAATTTTAGATCAGCTTTTTTCATTACATCTGTGGTAGATCTGAGGCACTCTAACTATACTGACAGGTTTAGCATCTGCTGATACCTCTCCACCTGACAGTGTTCAAATAGGGGGCACACACTCACTGCAGGTAGCTTGAAAATTATACTGGGATTTATTCCCATTTAATGTAACACAGAGGACTTTCTGAATAACCTCAGTGTTGTGGTTCCACATATCTAATAAAATCAAATTTTAATGACAATAGTGAGCTCTTTTCACCCCCAACAAACCTGGCCATGCTTTTGGGTCTAAATGTAATGAGCTGTGTCCCCCATAATGAAAAGCAATTAGAAGAAGCAACACACCCTGACTTTCAGTAGTGGCATAAAAAAAATCATCTCTGGGAGAGCATACATTAGGAATCTATTTTGGGTCAGAAGTCTGATTTATCTGTTTTGAACGCAAATTTCACAATTAAGTCTGGAATATTATATGAACCACAGTACAATAAGGGGACAGAGTGCACAAACAGGATGCCTCTCATCTGAAAGGAAGATAGAAGATGTGCTCCAGAATGACACGTAAAGCCTTCCCATTCTGAATATTTCACTTAGGAAACCAGGCTAGAATTTGTACAGGATGTAATTTCTGCACAACACATATTAGTGCAAATACCATGTCCAAGACACTATGCTTTTCACTCTGCACATTAACTTATTAGCATGCATGACCTCCCAATGTGAACTTTGTCACTGAGTACTGCCAAGGCCTGTAAAGATTGGTTAGAGTTTGTTTTTTTTCAAAACACCAAAAATAAAGTTCTAATTTGGGTTTACAGATCAGCATTACTTTCATATCCTGGCAGAGTTCCAGTTGCAGAAGCATAGTCTAGTCTTCACATAGATTCAAGTGTTCCTAAGCAGTCTGCATATTAGGAAAGCAGTTTCTGGTGTTGACTTTGCACTACTAGTTATGAAACAAAAAAATATGTTTTGCTTCCTTCCGTATGTTTCAGTTAGCCCACACGTGAAAAAAAACTCATGCTGTATCAGTTACTGTCATGAAGAGATCATTGTGTGGTACTGGCAAATGTGCTTGAAACTAGGATGCTGGAGATTTATCTAATATTTTATGAAATAATCCTTGTATCATTGACTTCAAATTGGCCATGAAAAATCATAATTCTAGGCATCTGGATATTGTCAGAGCATATTTTCTAATTTAACTTCACTATTCAGCTCACGTAATACACAGTTTAATGATAGTGGAGAAAATAATCTTGAATTGTTCTTCATACAGATAAATAACACTCTTGAAGCTATAAAAGCATTAGTATTTGCTGTGCATTCTAACAGATCATCTCCTTTATTTTTACTGCTGAAGTATAGCCTTTCAGAAGGCTGATCTGTTGGGAGAGCAGCATAGGGGACATGAGGGTCCTGGTGGACAGAAGGATGACTGTGAGCCAGCAACGTGCCCTTGTGGCCAAGAGCGTCAGTGGCATCCTGGGGCATATTAGAAGGGGTGTGGTTGGTAGGTCTGCAAAAGAGAAGTTCCTCTCTGACTAGATCAACACTTAGTGGAACAATATTAGTGACTGCTGCAAGGTAACATTAAATGCAATTAATGTAAACATAAACTAAGAATTACTGATCTTAAAAGTCTTCTCCAGCCTAAACAGCTCTGTGATCCTCGTGACTTCCCTCAGCCAGCAGGAGGGATTCAAGCTGCCAAGGTCCCAGAAGAAACCTTCTAGAAGGAAATGTCCAGCAGCTGCTGCTGAGCATGTTAAACACCTAAACATTCCATAAATGCCAATTTAGTGCCAGGCGTAACGTTTGCAAAAATTTAAATATAAATGCTTTTTGACTTCTCCTGTAGATGACACATTGCTCTTGAGCAGCATGTGTTGTCTGAAGCACAGGTACAATTGTTTACACGGGCAGGCAGATGCCCTGCAGGGTCTTAGTGAGTGGACTGAGGAGGGCACGAATGCTCTAAATTTTGCTGTAGTTTAAAAAAAAATGGAATCAAAAATCAAATGTAGCATATTGTCTGTCAGTTCTTGCTTTGCTGAGTACAAAATAGAAGAACAGATAAGAGAACATTCATTTCTGAATAGCCATGATTAAACTAGAGCCTGCTGAAATAAATGGGGTGAACCCGTCTACCATCAATGCTGTGCTTTACCCTCTGCTGGACAACAGCATTGCCCCAGCTCAAAACACTGGGGGTGTAAAGGTGAACTAACTGCTAATAAACATCACAAACCAGGAGCTACTGAACAACTCTTCTGATGCATGCATATCTTCTTGGTAACGCTTTTGATGCATACCTGAACTCGAAAGCCTCTAAGGAAAGCTTGGCACATACTATATTTTAAAGGATATTGTGAAGATATGGAAAGAATAAAAGGTCACGATAACTGATGATTTAACAGATTGTGGGTGGAGAGGTGTTTGTGCTTCTGCTAATTAACTGGCAGTTTTAGAGAGCAGAGTTCTTAATTAAGCTGTAAATACATGTTGATTAGCATTGAGATTTAATAATGATTAATGGCTTTATCATGTTACCATAAGAACACACAAAATCCAGTTAGATCTTCCATAATTTAGAAGACACATTCATATTTTTTCTTCATAATTTCCTAAAAGCACATTGTCTGTTTCTGTAAACATGAAGGTGTGACTGGCACATGAAGATTCAGCACATACACTGTGGGTGGCTGAAAATGGAGGGCAAATTGTAATGAGGAAACCCAAAATATTTCTGAAGGTACCAATGTCCATGAAGATACATTGAGATACCACTATTTTGCTTGAATTCTCTTCAGAAGTTCACTGTGCTGAAAAAGACCAGGCTTCCACAACAGAAAGTCTGTGTTGGGGGAGATATTGTTAGAAAGGAGGACTAGCATACCTTAACCTTGTGTCTGTTTTCGACTGCATAGAAAAACAGACCATGCACTATGGAAGATGTATGTAGGGTATATTCTCAAGTTTCCAGCAAAAGAGGCAGTAGAGCCTCTTGCTTTGAGAATTAGAGATTTGGGGGTTTTTGGCAAAAGATGCTACTGCTAATGAGAACAGGAATATTCACTCAGATAACACTGCTCTGGCAGAGGGGTTGGACTAGATGATCTTTTGAGGTCCCTTCCAGCCCCTAACATTCTGTGATTCTGTGAACACTAGAATTATGCTCTTAAAGAAAATAGGATGCTTCAATTGCCACAATTACCAAAGGTCAAGACCTAAAGAAAAAGAAAGAAAAAAAAAAAAAAAAAAAAAAAAAAAAAAAAAAAACCAAGAAAAGAAAGGCTGCATAGAGGACTCTGAATTACTCAAAATTCTGAACTGTAGACAGACTATACGGACTTCTTTTAGCTAGAAACTTCCACATGTATTCTTCCTATTGACAACAGTACAATTTTTCTGATGGGATCTTTGAAAAAAGTTTGTGTCAATCTCAGGAATTTAAAACCTGCTTGAAGAGTGTAACTTGAGCTTAACTACAGAGCTGCTAAGGTCTCTCTCTATAAATTTTACATAAGTTTACAATGCCAGAGTGGTGCCTGGTGGTTCACACAGCAAGTCAAAGAGCAGCCCCTACCCACACCTCACAATCACAATTGCTTACACCAAGACAACACAGTGGGGGCGGGGAAGACAAGGCGTTATTAAAATCTGCCTGCAGCATCTGATGGTAATTTGCCCTGAGCAACACACAGCTTTTCTTTGGAAGGCAGTATTTTAAACAATGCTGCTTTGCTGTGCACGAGATGGGGAATAGAAAGGCAGCAGAACACCTCAGAAGCCTGCAGTAAACAATTCTTGTTTGGCAATAGTTGTGGAAAAAAAATATGAAAAGAGTAGCTGAACAAATCTTTGACTCTGTAATAAAAAGCTTACTTTATTCTTGGACCATTTGCAAAAGCTGTAGTGAAGATGATTAAAAAGGAGCAAAAAGGAAACAGTATTTGCATTCATTCTGGTAATAGAATATGAAATTAAAGCATGAAGGGATTAATGTTTTAAAGCTTGACTTGCAGTGATAAAGCTAAGGTATTAGAAGAGACAACATAACCGTTACAGGATAGACAAAGCAAAGAAAAAGCGGCACATGCCTTAAAGATGAGCAAGGCAACCTAGAATGGAATTACAAAATGATTAATCAATACAAATGAGAAATTGTACAAGGAAAGAGAGCTTGGTGAGACTTCTTATGGGACTTAACACTGCAGCTGCTTGCAGATAATGAAAGGAGCACAGAAAAGCCAAAGAAATGCTTTCATTCAGTAGCAAAGTCATTTGTGAACAGTTTAAATTACCCTAATCACCTCCCCTCCAGCCGTCAGTATGCTCTGTCTCTTTAGTTATTTAAAAAAAAGAGTTTGGGGAAATGAGTTCTGCGAATGTAAGCTGCAAAATAATTATACACACACCGTTTTAGCATTTTAACAATGCAATCCCAAACATTTGTTCTCATTAGAATGCAAATCGACTCATTTAATAATCCCACATGAGAATTCCACCACACTTGGCTTAAAAAGCACAGTGGTATTCAAAATATTATTAATAAATGCCAAATATGGAAAAGCCAGTTTGTTTTGCCAGTAGCTCAGGGTAGATAAAAGACATATAGAACATTTTTTCCAACCAAATTTGTTTAATTGAAATTTAACAGTGGGAATGGTCTGGGACAGTCTTCAAATATATGAAGGTGACAGTACCCTCTGCTTAACATAGAGACTCTCACTAAAGGCTGAGCACTATAGCCTGTCATACAAATCAATGACATCAATTTACTTCAAGTAGAGTCTAATTTCAGTAAGCTACTTCACTGTTAATAGTTTTAACCTCTGGTACAGGTTCAAAGCACTGTTCTGAATTGTGTCATTTCCGATTTATCAATCCAAGTGGTGGTGTCATATTTTCAGTACTGCTGCAGAATCTTGATAATTAGAGGGCTGAAAAAAAGCAAAGGCTTAGCAATGCTATCACAATCAGATCTTTCCTGTAACATTGCCATATTCTTATCCTGGAATGCTACATGTTTTGGTTGTTCAACACAATCGAATATTTCATAACCATCACAAGAGTATCTAAATTAGAACTCAAAATTAAAGATATTCTAATTAAGCTTTCTAAATAATTAAGAAATCTGTAATGATCAGGATAGATTTAAAAAAAAAAAAAAAAGAATAAATCTGACCCCAAAGCATCGGTTTTACTGAGTAACTCTCACACAAATATATATTAGAAGCAAGGTACAGACAGCAGTGTTGCTGTCTGCCAATTCTTGACACCAGAAAGAATTTCCGATGAAGTCTACAGTGTGTACCATTGTCAGGGTGGGCATACAGAAGCCTAGTGGATAAAAACCACAATGATCTCTATGATCTGCTCTTTCAAGACCATGATTCAAGGTTGATTCCTGGTGCTATAGGAATTTTTTTTTTTCCCTGAGAGGGACAAGTCCTGCCCTTTTAATTATTCAGAACAGAAGGATACAGCTAACAATACACACCACAATTCAGCAGTCAGTAGGGCCATAGGTCATTACTAGATACAACTGCAGGCAGCAACCAAAGCTGCAGGCTCCCCGCACTGTTCCTCCAAATTTCACTGGCAGGTGTTCTGTTACTTCCAGAAGCTAACTTTGTGCACAAGAAAGATCCTCACCTAGGGGTGAGCAGCGAGTAATCCAAAGGACATGCTTGGCATATTGCTTACACTCCGTAGTGAATGTTTTCTCAGTACTGATTGGAGCAATGGAGCAGCTGCTGAAATATTAAGTCTTTTCAAGCTAATATAGTATGACAACAAAAACAAATTAAATCTTGTAATATGACATGGACTATAAATTGTCATTGACATAAAGTTATAAATATCTGGAGAATCTTTATTTGTTTTGAAAATGTCAGCTTGTCAGAAATTTTCTTCTGACTGTTTTAATTACCTCTACACTGATGCACATTTGAGCCATACTAAACATTTTGAAGTCTCAGCTTTGGGTTATGCAACTAGATAGATAAGTACCCACTTCTGAAAATTTTAAGGCAAATTAAAAGGATTTCAGGTTTTCTTCTTCAGAATGCTGATATAGCACCCACTTCTTCCTGCTGCATAAAGCTCTGTATCACATGCTGACTGCTCAACTAGGTTACAGACACACACAAAATAATCTAAAGCATTCATCTACAAGGAGGCAATGCCAGTTCTCTTAATCACAAAGTGTGTACTGAAGATCACAGTGTTTAACTCACTCGGAACCTCAGCTAAAGGGAGACAAGATGGTATGATGAAAGTTATGCAATGAACTGCATCTACACCACACCTCTAAATACATTATTCAGTCTTTTAACCACTAGGTATTTCTGCTTCACATGAGTAAAAATATACTGTTATGCATTTAACTGAATATCCTGGAGACACATAATCCACAGATGGACTCATTTAGTTTACTGGCAATGTAATTGCCCAGTAGCAGTGAAGCAACAGATAATTATCCATTGTAAGCCATTGTTAAGTATGTCCTAATAGATTGGTTTCAATGATTTTTTTCCCAGGGTATTTATACAAAATTTCCAAGCACCTAAAACCTTGAGTGAATTTATCTTCACAATTCTCATAAAAGATAAATGGCAATTCTCATTTTACTGAGGAAGAAATAAAGAGGTGTTCTTCCAAAATGTTCCTGTGCTAGCTGGAAACTGAAACTTCTCATATTCTCACTCTGTATGTCAGCTTTGTCTTCTACAAGGAAGATGAGGTGGAGTACTTGGGTGGACAGCTGCTTCAATTGGCACCCCATTACACTAACATACCAAATTCCAGCTATGTTACACAGGCATGTGTTGACACTCATGCTAAAGTCACGTCAGATTTTGCATTTTGCCTTCTCCCCAAATCAAGACTGTGAATATGAGGCTTGCCTTCACAAAGTAGGAACATACAGTTTTCATCTCATTTTAAGTGATAGTTTCTGTTTATTGACAAATTCTGATTTTGATCCTTCTGAAACACACTGAGGCTACAAGAATTTTCAGTCAGTTAATTCTCCACTGCTCAGACGGTTGTAGGGAATGGAGACAGACACTATGCAACTAACTCACCGAACCCTGGCATCCATAGGTGACACTCAGCAATGCCACACACCACAGAGTTTCCTGAATTAGTAAGTATAGGTACAGAACATTTCAAGACACTGCACCTCTGATCTAGGCACAGCAGAGCTATAGCCACACAAAACATAGGCACAATGTGTTGGGGAAAGAGCTCTGCTTCCAGAGTTGGGCTATCTGTACAGCATGATATCCAGTGCTTCTAGTTCTACATCTATCCTTGAGAGGAAAAAGCATTCACAATGCAATCATAAAAATGAACTCCTAAAATTCATGGGAAAAGAGGAGTATCAGCAGGGTAGTGTTTTTATTTAATTAAAGATGTCTGCTTGCTTATGTCTTGTGTGCTTTCTAGAACATTTAACCAATTACATATGGCAGTATACAATTATTCCAGGAAAACTTGCTATATATTATATTTGTCTCATGCTTTCAACCATTCCAGACATGCAATTATTATACAGTTGTGTTTGAGAAATCATCAAAACAGTATAGTATTGATAAAAGGAGGAACAAGCTCATATACATTTTATCAAATTAAACTGTTGTGATGTGCTTTCACAGGACTAACATTTTTATTATGGTTCTGCAATATCTTGTGGCTTCACAGGGTAAATGAAAATATCTCACTCTCATTTTTATGCCAAGAACATTGCATTAGATGTGTCAAAGGAAGCTTTTATAGCTTCAATTGCTTGATCATTGTAGAAAGTAATTATGAAAGTCATCATCTTGGTAGCCCTGCTATTGTGTCCATCTCAGATTCTTGTTTGCATCCCATGCCTCATGATTTACCCCATAGTTTCATAAGAAATTACAGTACTTAAAATTGCATCATATCTTTCCCCTAGATCATCTTCAAAGGATTTCCAAAAGCAGATAGATTTTACTAATCTAAAATTCTAACAGAACTTTATTGACACTTTATCCACACATATGGATTTACTCTGGACATCTTGACACATCGAACTCTTGCTTTATGCTTGGCTACAGCCAGTATCCACTGACTTAACATTGTCACTGGCAACATTAAAAGTCTGTAGCACTGGAAAAACTTTTCATGCTATGTGGTCATGAAAAGTAACCCCTACTTCAGTCTTGAGTAGAATAATCTTTTTATCACACTGTGTTCACAGAGTGGAGAGGAGGAAAAGAATCAAAGCAAAACGAATTCTGCTCCTTCACATCCCTTTTTCTGTGTCCCCTGAGTTAAATAATACAAACTCCACTCTGGTCAGATGAAGCTACTGTACCCTGCAAAGCTCTAAGTGCAGGTCAACACTGTACTGAGCTGGAAGAGCAAGGGTTTCTCAAGGCTTATCATTTAAACTTCATTAAATGTAGGGAAGTACAACCAGTCTTTGCCTCTGAGAGAGTACTTTAAAAAATTTCTTTGTAAGGATAATCAAAAATCATACTTAAAGAAATACCAGCTTCAAAGTACAGCTTGAAACATTTTGTATTACCTTTGTAATGTTCCAATATGAACACAGCATTTTAAAAACTAGAGAAAGATGCTGAGGCAGCTTACTATTTACTATTTCCAGCTGAAGAGCATCCACAAAGACAAATTATACTGGATTGTTCAATTCCAATATTTAACAGAACACAAACATTTTCAGTTGTTTAGGAGGTCAATATATAACCTTACTAGCATATTTTTGCTTATATTGCTTTAATAATATATTTTTTTTTTAAAAAAGACAGAAGAAATATTTCTGATCTGAAAAAACCCTGTATGTTGGCATTTAAGTGCACTGGATTTGCTTGGGTTGCTGCACGACTGACTTAGAATGCATAAGAAAGCTTCACTGATTGAGAAGATATTACAAAACATGTTTCCCTCCAAATTTCTCTGAAAATGAGATGGACAGCATTAGTAAAGACAATCATAAAGATTTACATCAACCACATTTCAGCAACTTTAATGAGTAAATCAAATTCAATTTAATCATCTAAGAAATAGGACAAATTCCATAGCTAGCTTTATCATCCTTTTTTATATCCCTTATTTCTGTTTAAGTCTGGTTAAGTGTAGGTTTTGGTGAGTTTGTTGTGTTGTTTTTTTTTAAGACTCACAGGCAATTTTAGGTAAAGCTTAACAACCCATTTACACATCCCTGATCTCCAACAGCATTAGCATTCTGAAGGCTGCTTCTTCTTAATTGTACATAGGCAGGACAATTTGCTCCAAGGTTTTATTACATTAATTTTGTATAACGCCGTTATACATTATTAGATCCTTGCTAAACTATGTATTGCTGAAGCATGAAGCAGAGAAGTCATACTAAACCCCACCCTACTACAGTACTGTGTAATCTAAAAAGTTTAAAATATTGCTCTCATTTTTATAAATATTCAGAACTATATAGCAGGTGACAGGGAAGAGAGAGGTGAGAGGAGCTGGACAGTTGACCCAAGGAGTAATCAGGCCCAGTCAACCTGAAAAACACAGTAGTCAAGGAGAGGACAGTGGATGTTATGCAGACTGACTTCACCAGGGCTTTTGACAAAAGTGTCTGAGAGACTCCCTGCTGCCACACTGGCAAAATATGGATTGGATAAATAAGGGATAAATGGATGAAAATTGGCTGAACTATCAGGCTGGAAGGGTCAGATTTTGGTTGCTGGCAGAAAATGCACTGGATGGCTGGTGTCATTCACAGATGATGCCACCAATACTGTTTAATGTCCTTATTTACAATCTGGACAATGGGATGAAATGGACTCTCAGAAAATTGTCCTTTCTAGCTATTTTGTGAGCTTTTTTTTGGAGCTCAATGAGGAAATATTATTATTAGAAACAGATAAAAGAAGAAGTTATGTGATTGGTCTGATTCTCTTGATATACATTCCACAGAAAAATTGATTATACTGTCTGTATCGAATGTGACTTCTGTATTTCACCACCAAATAATACAGTATTACAATTCTTTCAAATGTTTCTAATGAGCACCTTCTGCTTGGAAATCAGAGTCTTTTTTTCAAATATTGCCTATGACTACATGAAGACAGGCTGGTATATAGAACTGGGTTTGTCAGACCATGCTCAATCACCGCTTTTGCAAGGCAAATACAAAGAAAAAAAAAATGAAGTTTTTAGTAAAATATGTAACACACTAGAGAAATGAGAAGGTTCAGTGCAGATTAGTGAGTTTGTTAATGCAGTTATATATACATTCAGAATAAAAACCTAATTCAAGGACCTGATCTGCTGCTCATTCATCCACATTATTCACAAAACCATAAAACAAATTAATGACAAATGTGTTCCTGGAATCTCTATTGCTGTAATGAACCAAGGAGGATAAAACCTTTAAGATACTTCAAATCAATGAAGAATTAAAAGCAGCTTCCTTGGTGAAAATGGTGCTAACAGAACTCATCTGCTGACAGTCGTATACACCTATTAACTCCAAACCCTAGAAATATTTCAGAGGGAAGCTATAATTGTTCATTAAAGCTTGACATGTATTGGAAGGCAGAAATGTCACAGTTCAAAGTACAATTCAATCTAAAGAGATCATTTCAGGTATTTCCTGTAACCAGCTAATTCTTTAGGGAAGTTGTTCAAGTTTTCTTTGAGGAAAAGCAAAGCATCTTCGAGGGGAGGGCTGGAGTTTGGACCGCTTCTGGAGAGAACAACTACAGGCACATGCGTGCCCTGTGCTCATGCTCTTCCCAAACCGCAGCTGTTGGCCACCACCAAAGTATAAGACTTAGACACAGGTACCACTTACAAGTACTGGACTTGGCCATATGGACATTTGGTCTAATTGTGCACAGTCTCTTCCATAGTTATGGTTAGTTTTACGTGTATGCAGAAGGACATGATAAAATCCTATGGAACCAAGACATATAAAAGAATAATCTATGCTATGACTCCTCAAAGATAAACATGAAGACCTCACAACTTATTAGTTGAGGAACTGGAGATTTGTAAAATAGTAGATATAATGGTTTATGTAATGAGAACACTTGAAGCTGTCTACATGATGCATAACCACAAACAATACCTGCCAGCAAATTGAAATTTTATTCCACAAATTGAGAAGTGTCTAATAAACTATTCAATTTTTAGCAAACGCAAATTAAAAAATAAAATCAAGCATGCCTTTTTTTCCTGATAATTTCAGAAATTCAGTTTTCAGCAGATGACTAAATGAAGATCCACACATACGTAGAAGGGGTAAAAATCAGTAAACAATGAAGGATTTGAAGTTATTTTTGATTGGACCAAAGATGGAATTATTTTCCTGGAATTATGCAGAGAGATACTCTGATAAAGAAAGATGGACTGGTTATGATTCTTCAGAGCTGAGTTTTTCCATGGGCAAAGAAGGATTAGTATTTAGAAGAAAGACATGAAAGGTGTTCTCCTGGTTTCTATGTTTTTATCTTATAATTAAAAAAAACCCAAACCCCAAACCTACAAAACAACAAAAAATCCCACCCCAAATAGCTTCTGTTTTGAAATAACCAGTTCCCATTACTGTCATTGCCCAAGGGAAACAAACATTACTGTTTCATCTAAAAGTAAAACAGATTAGGAATCCAAGGTGTAGGATACAACTCCATTGAGGGTTTACTGATGAGTAGTTCTCTAAAACTGGACTGATAAATGGGAGAGGGAAACCACTTGCAGCTTACTGCTAAGGTGCAAACACCTGCTCAGGAGATGGGAGAAAAATTAGAGCAGGGCTCACCCTATGTCATTAAAGTCCCAGGATTACCCCCTGGCTTTCAGAAAACAGGAAATATTTCAATAAATATTGTAATTTATCCCGACAAGGAATTTACTTGAAGAATATCAGAAATGCAGAGTCTGGAGAATATGCAAGAAAAAATACACACATTTTCCATGTCCTATCCAAAAAGACACGAGTTATTCTTCATCTACTATATTGCAGAAAGGACTAGAATAATTTTTCAGCTTTTTCTTCTAACTGATAGAAAGATTCATTAATTATTTTTTTTTTTCTATGTCAGTGCATGCAGAAAATGTGACTGATTGTGCATTATTTACTTGTGATATTTTTAAACAGCTTTTTGTGAGCTTCCTCTGAAAGATGGTGATGTACTACCCACTATTATTATCACTGCTAACACAGAGGTTAAATGTTCCTTCTTCCAAATAGGCAGAATGATACAAGTCAGAGAAGGGGAATTACTTCCCTTTAATCTAGTTTTGACTTCCCAGTATTGTTGAGAAACTTTATTTTTTCTAATAAGCTGCAACAATGATTCTAACAGGAACAAACTGTTAGAATAAACTGTTATGTTCAACATCCACATTTCTATTCTTTTGTCCTGATGTCAGTAACAATTACCAAATCAATTTAAATGTCTTGCTTATTGAATAATAGTTTGATGTATTTTTCTTCAAGATTAAAACATTCAGAATGCAATCACTCAAAACACCTTCCACAACATACTTTAATGCAGGCTTTACAGTAAATCCTCAACTAATTACAATCACGTGTTTATAATTCTTTTTTATTGTCACTTCTGCGCCTATAATGTCACTTTATGTATCAGGATGGTGTAGGGTAGAGCTTTCAAACTCAGTTGACTGGTGGGGAGAATAATACAATAGATACTGAAGGACTGTAAGATATTTGAAACAAAATTTCTGGACAACAAACACTCCAACATTCTGGGAATGGTTTTCAGGAAGTGAGGGATACATTGGAAAAGAATTCTAACCAGCCCTGCTGCCATGGCACATCGAAGGCCTCCCTGACTGTCTCCTAAACTGTTGTTTTACTCTTTCTGAAATGGAATCAGAATTCAGCCTCTGACTCCTTGCTAGTCAACAGAGAAGGCAGTGAACCCTACTGGCATTTTTCTTGTAGCAGCTTCTTTTCATCTCCATATTAGCTCAGCCACACACTCACCTTTCCTTAGTGCATTATTCTGTGCACTTTTGTTGAAAGTAAACCAGCAGCAGCCTCTGTCCCAAACAGGTCAGCACACATGAACAGAAGCAAAGGTCTTATTTCCCTGAAGGAGTTGGCAGAAACACTTCCCATGTACCTTGTAATATGAGGATAAATTCCACACCTAGCATAGTTAAATAAATAATTTAAGGCAATCAATTCCAAGATGCACATATTTTTGGGAAGGATCTGCAAGATCTATTGACTTTGGATTCTGCTTACAGTGGAAGTGGATAAGTAAAATGGTAGATTTAAAAAGGAATTGCCAGTTCCGAAGGTCTCTAAATATACCATCTCTAAAAAGTAATTTGTAAGTGTCAGGTCTGGAATAAAATACATTGGCATTGGTATGGAAAAGTAGTAAACAATACTACAGGAGATAAAGACATGGAAATGATAAACTTATTTCAGTGAAGCATCTGAAACAATATAGAAAATGCTACTATAATAATATCTGAAGAAATAAGAGGCATTAGATCTCACACACTAAAAAGCACTTAGGAGAATGTAGATGGTAGAGGTCAGTAGAGCTTACAGTGACTACAGGCTGTTAACATTATTTGTTAAGGCACTTGACTAATGGTTTCCCATGACACAATATTGAGAGAGTATTATATTCAAGAGGGGAGAAGATATTGCCCACCAAAGCTGCTGAAATTAATCACTTCACCAGGCTTTGATTCTGCTCTTAATTTAGCTGAAATATGAAAAGATTTCATCTAAATGTTTCTCAGTCCATTGAAGACATAAGAAAAAGTCTTTAATTGCTCTTTGAAATTAGACATTGATACAACACCAGGTTCTCATTTTCATGACCCTCAGCTTATTTCTATGTACATCACTGACTCATAATGAATTTCACTAATTTTGATACTGCTAATGTTGATGATACACTAATGCTGAGCTACATTTAAAAGTTTGTTAGTTATTTAATGTAACTTGAAGTTATACCTAACAAACAATTCTCTGCCTGCATAAGATGGGAAAGAAAGAAAAAAACCAAACATAACTGGTTTTGCTTTTTTAACTCGAAAGGAAACATTGTGCCACAATGACTATTTACTCTTTACTTAGAATCACCATTTGCCCTGCTGGATTTATGTGAGTGGCTTGCAATAATGGAAAATGTATTTGGTTTTATTAGAGAATAAGGTACTCAACCCACCATAAAGCTTATTGTCAAACTAATGCTAGCTCTGCACAAAATGATTTCTAATGTTCTTCATTTTATTACGTTAAATGAATTCTCCAGTGCAATCATTGTGCAGTGGATCATGGGGGTAATAAGCTAATTGTTACTTGTTTTAATTGTTTAATTATGAAGTGTCAGTGATTTATAAGTAATGAAGAAGCTGAGATCAAGTCATAAAATACTGAATGCCCATAAGATCAGGTAGTGCACTTCTGCAATGAGGAAGACTTTATTACACAATGGCAAAAATACTGTATTTTCAGCCCAAGTAGTAAGCTAAAGATAGAAATGCACTCAACAGTAATAAGTAAACCAGAGGCAATACTTTCTATCCTTAAGAAAAAAGGCTTTACATTCTCTGATCAAGCTTACTTCAGTAAACAAGATCGTTTTGGTTCTACAAGTCAGATGCCTTCTTTCCATTTCTTCTGTTCTGTTTCTGTTGAAGACTGTTAAGCTATCACTGAGTATGAAACCCCAAACCAAAATATTTCATCAAAATGAAGATTGCCCTCCTCCCCACATACTCAGTGAAATTTTAAATCAGAACAGGGCATAAAAAGACAGAATTCTTTTTGAGTTTAGGAAGATTCCTTCGACATTGCACAGTCTCTAATTCTTTCAAAGATAAAACGCTGCATGTGTCCTGAGCAATGTGAGTAACACACTGTATCTGAATGGCTGTTTACCTTCTATTACAGTGCTGAAGAGGAAATTGAGCTATATATGTTTTTTATTGGCTTGGAATATCTATCTACTATCTGAAATTACTTCTATTTCCATATCCATTATGTGAATTGGATGTGGAAATTATAGTCTCAGGTTTCTTGTTGCATCTGCACACTACTGCTGATAGCATGTGGACTCAACACCCCTTGGAAATAATTGTGTGAGATCACTCACACCATTACTTTTGATGCATTAGGTCCATTACATACCCACAGAGATCCCTGTCCTCACTACTGTAAGCTATATCTTTGATAGTGCTGATATCATGGAGAGAAATTCACCCCTTATTTAATCATAATAAATGTGATATTTCAGGGTAAAAGAAATTTCTGAGGAAAACCAACTTATTGGTCAGCAGATGTGCTGATCTTACCCAACACAAAAGAGGCATCTTTCTTCTCTTCTGTAATACTGAATGTCAAGAGGAAAATACACTAGTGATAATCTAGTAAAATCAGTTTTTCTTTCTTCCACCAGCAGAAAACCATCTGTATACATTATTTATAAATCAGTGCATAGAGGTAACAGGCTCGTTCTGGGTCAAGCCAAATGTAATGGTTTAGCGCAAGGACTAGCCTACCTGCTCCCCCAACATGAAAGTGAGGGAAAAAGTAACACACAAAACTCAGGGTTAAGATGAAGAGATGAGAGTTTAATATAGCATAAGATATCATAATCACAATGCATAATTACCTTAGCTAATAATCTAATTAATCTAATAATACAATGCATGATTACCTTCGCTCAGCCTATTTGCAGAAGCAGCACAGTGAAATACATAAAACAGAAAACCAAAACCTGTGCTACGCCACACCCACGTCTTCCTTCCATCCCTGCAGAAAAGAGCCAACACCCAAGAACCTGGAACCCAGAAACTGCAACTGGAAAAGGAAGCCTCCCATATTGCAAGCTGAACTTCAAGCCCTGTAATATTCTGTTCCAGTTAGCACTTTCATTTTTGAAGCCAGCATGACTGCAGCATGTTATAAACAGTAGTAGCAGATTCAACTCAATCCATGACACCAAGAGAGAAGTTCTGCTTTAAGATGCATACTAGCTAAACCCATCATGTACTGAACATGAGCTGCAGCTTTCTTTCTTTTCAGGTTTAACAGATCACAATGAAGTAACAGTAGTAGAAAATAAGCTAAATACTTGTAACAAGAGTGTAACTATGCATCTGCATATATAACTACTCTAATTTCACAGGTTAACTCTAATAGTTGTTGGCAAACATGGAAATCTCATGTCTAGGCATTTAATATGTGGGTCAAGAAGTTAAAGCTATGTATTTGGCAAGCTGTAAAATAGCAAACCTTTATTTTCACACAAAATATCATTTACCTTGTCTGAATTTCCTTGTTTCTGCTTTTTTCTGTAAAGCTTAACACTGCAATTAATGCTTCAAGCTGCTGTGATTTAAGGCACACACACATAAGCAAGCCCTGTTATATTGGTGTCTTAGTTCAAATTCAATGGAAGAAGCATTTTTTGAACTTTGGGAAGGCAGATGTGTAGGACACAGAATATGTGCTCAGCTACTCCCACAGATGAATCTGGATTCATCTGAAGATAATAGCTTCATTCATCAATTTCAAAGATGAAAGCCACATGCAACAATAGGTAACAAAGTCAGTGTGGGCTAGTTCTCCTTCAAACAACAGTCAGTACCAGGAAGTGGGAAGAAAAATAAATGAGTCAAAATTACTTTCAAAACTCAGAATAGCTTAAGTTGGATAAGTATCTGATAAATGACCATTGTTCAATGTAAGAAGATCAATTATGTGAGTAGAAGAGCTATTATATTCAGAAAGACAGTCTACAATTTTGAAATCTATACTTTTCAATTCCTAAAAGATGTCATTAACATAATTGCTGATGGGAAAACAATTTCCCATACTGGAAAACTGAAGGATACACTGCCTTTGTCTGATTGCTTTGCATTATATAGACTGCAGTACTAATATTTACAGTTTTCAAGGCCCATTGAAATAACACAAGAGACCGAAATTCCAGAGCTTAGATGAGGCATGGAGGTGGGGGAATTGTTTACTTTTGGCTTAAAGTCTGTGTTCTAGTAAAACTTCATTGCCCTTTTTTTGCCTTCTTGAGTGCAAAATAGGTGTGTGAGAACAGAGGAAAGAAAGTAGTTCCTCCAGCTTTTTGGTTACCAGCAGGATTCTGAGGTGGAAATATTTCTGTAGTATGTATGCATCCACTTTGAATTTGTAAGGTTGTATGGATACCAGATCATCCTAAACACAATAAATAGTACAGGTGCCAAATACAGACACGTTCCCCTTTACTCTCAGAATTACATACTACAAAGGGCAAACATCATTACCATTATACATGACACACATAAGGGTTTACCACAAGGTAAAGAGGAAGCTCACTCAAGATCACAGGACACCATCAAATCAACTTTTTAGCTACTAATGACAACTTATAGACAGAAAATCACTGCTGAACAACAATAATAATCTCAAAACAACAATCCATGTTCAGTGGTCATAATCAAACCATCTGAAAGATCCAAAGGACTGTGTAGTGCTTTTGCTGCAGTACTGAAAGATAGGTTGAGAAGATCCAGGGAGCTATAATAGTGGTTAGCTTAACAGGGAGTCTCAACTGGAAGGATTTCTTGATTTGGGGAAGGAAAAAAACCCAACACCAAGATAAAGAGAAGCTGCTGGATTTAAATTGCATTCCTTTATGAAAGTCATGCTGCATTTCAAATGAAAATGCTCTAAGGAGCAAAACACAGTTTGCTTCAGAGTACAGGCTGAGAGGGAGCCAAGACAGTTTGTATACCATTTGAACTTCATTTCTTTTCCAAGCTTTATAGGGAAAATCAGAAGTAATTTTCCCTAAAGAGTTATTCTATTTAGCCTTTTTTTTTTTTTTTTGGACTCCTGTGTTAAGGGTAAAACATCACAGAACTCATAAGAAATTATTGATGAAGCTACTTATTTCATTGAAATATGTTAATGCATGACAAAACATCAATGGATATGGCTTTTCAAGAAAAATTCTGAAAGACTCAGGAGCTTTGTCAACCTAGTGTAATCCTCTTAGATGTGCCAACACTGAAAAAAACATTATTGCTTCTGGAATTAAGTATAAAGCCAAATGGAGGGAAAATTATTAACCTGTTTGATTTTGTATGCTCCTTTCCCCCTGAATCTCAAATGTTTGCATTCAGATGAACTTATATTTTATCTCCTGGATTTTAACTGCCAGACATGTGTATTATCCACAGTATATGTGGATACATAGATATGAACAGCGTTTATATGAGCATCTTAGATGACAAGCATTTACTCTTTCAGCTGTTGGAAAATGCTAGTTGAAAGTGTTAAGCGTGATAATATGAATTCAATACAGTTGTCACCTATCATCATGTGTTGTCATCTAAAGAGGAAGCCAAAATTATAGTCTAATGAGAATAATGACTAGGTGAAATCTGAGCCAATGACCACTTTCATCATCATTTCATCTCTTTGTGACATCATTTAAAAAAAACAACCAAAACACCAAAAAACCCAAAGCTGCACTAGTAGCATTTTTTACTAGATATTCTGACCTAGAAGTGTGTGATATTACTTAGACTTACAAGAATTTGCCAAGGCTGTTCCACTTTTACTGTGGGTTACCTGTTAATGTGAGCACAGATAAAGGGAAAAAGAAATGGATGGTGAACTACAGAAAAAATGTCAGCAAGCATTTTCTGTTACATTTCACAGAAAATGCTAGACAAAACCTACATTTTAGTGAGGAACTACTACAAAATTGGGAAATAGCATAAACAATACACTGCAATGACAAACATTTGGTGTGGGGGGAAAAAAAGAAAGAGAAAGGTTAATTATAAATGAGCATTCCCTACAGATATCTCAGGAGATAGGGCTCAGTCTATTTCCTATTGACAGGTGGTAGTGTAAATTAAATGTAGTATTATGAATTCAAATTGGATTTCAACTGCTCATCATCCATACTGTGGCTTTAGAATAGACTGAAATGATTATAGTCTAAAAGCCATAATGAAAATTGGAATCTTCTGTGCCATTTCCTATTTTTTGTTTGTTTGTTTGTTTGTTTTAAGAGGACAGATTTATGATGTGCATATAGTACTTATTATCTCAGGAATGTATTTTTCTGGACTGTATACACATGTTCCTTTTGATTAGTTGAAACAACAAATGCATACTCCATGGTGCAAGTATAAAAACATAGCATTTGGAGGGCTGGGTATTTTACATAGACAAGTGTAAAATCCAGAGGATCAGTTTCCAGTCATTAGGAAGAGGAATGCTGACATAAAGTTACGTTAGGGGCTACCAGTCTTAAAACTGCCATAAGACACTTGTTAAAAAATATATGTATGTAGCCCCCAAACACAGGCTAATTTAGTCTAATAAACACAAGGCAAATGCAAACACCACACTAAATATTCCATTCTCACTTTCCCAATGCCATTTTTAGCTTCTTGGCTTTCCAGTTTGTTACTTGGTTCAGAATTATCCAATTTATAAAAACATTTTTACGCCAGTATGTATAAGCAGCAACAGAGGCCCAGAGACGACCCTGCTAACAACGCAGAAAGGGCACAAAAAGAAAAGCACTTTCTTACTAGTGACAGAGATAAGCTACTGTAAGAAAGAGGGGAAATATTGACATTAAACTCCTTTCTCATGCTCACCATGGAACTTTTCTCCCTTATCTTCTTGCTTATCTCCTTGCTCCTGCTACCGGCTCAAAGGAGCAGTACAACATCTCATGATAACAGTACGGCTGGGAAAGAGGCATCTGCAAAATGTGTTGGGATGGTAGCACTAGAAAAACAGCAATCATTTTAGAGATACTGCAGATACAAAGGGTCACAGAGATCCATTCTGCTGGAAGGATCTAAAAATAGCAAACCAGGAGTATTCAACAGAGGTAAACCATCCTGATGACTCTGATGTGACCGCTGCTATACATCAAGTTAAGCATACTTACACATGCACACACACAGAGCTCTGCCCAGGATTTAAAGCTAACAATGCCGACTTTAGGGAAATCCTGAAACAGTTGAGCTACGTAATCCCCTAGAATGTGTCTGTGCTACAGGCTTCCCTCAGGGTAGGGACAGGTAGATAGTGCTAATTAATTGCAACAGCTCTGATTATTGTACAGCCACAGAAGCAACAGTTTGGTATAAAGAGCTGGAATCACATACTGAATTTAAAAAAGATGACTCCCACTAACAAAATATTCACTTGAACAACTTTAATTATTTGACTAGGAATCTATTATTAGCCATGATATGAAATGAGTCCATTTCATAGAACTACATAGAGTACCTTTGTTTTTCAGTTGAAGTACATTTTGCAAATAGCTTCATTAAACAAAGAAAGTGGAAAGTATCTAATTCAAAATAAACTCTTTTTTTTGGGGTTTTTTTGTTTGTTTTTTTTTTTTTTTTTAAAGCATCTCCCCATGCAAGCTTCAGTTCAAAAAAGCAGGGTGTTTGTATTTAGTGTTGTTAAAGAAGTGCAATTATTCATGACATTTGGAATGATTAAATATAAATGCAAGAATGAAAAGGAATGTTCAACCTTTCTGAAGATGGAAAGGGCTCGTGTTTCTTTACAATATCTCCTTAATTTAATTAATATATTCCTCATACCATCTGGTCTGACTTGCTCAAAATGTAACAAAGTAGATCACAATTAAAACATTATAAATCTAACACAACTTTTAGACTGAACACTTTAGATTATGCCATCATAGTTAAAAGCTTGGCTGTCAGTAAAGTGACAGATGATTCCACAGAAGCTAATTCAGCAGATACTTCACAATGCTCTCTTTGTTAAAAGCATCTGTATATTGATTTCCATATTTGTATTTTAAGACAATGGCATGCTTGAGGGGGGGGGAGCTCAATGTACAAATGAGGCATGGAATATCTGTCACTTGTCAGTTCTGGACTGAAATCTGGAGACATCAAAATGTCAGGAAATAAAATATTTCACATCAGCAATGAATAACTAACCAGGCAATTATTACTAAATTTCTTTTGGAAACAAAAACAAAACAAAACAAAACAAAAAAAAACCACAAACAAAAAAAACCACCAAACCTGAAAACAGCAATAACAAAGGCTGAGTTTCACAAGTTTTTGAATTTTCCTTTTAAATCTGAGTAGATCTGAAAGTAGCAGCATTATTCTGAGCGATATATGCCTTCTTTCCCTTTACACATTACTGTAATTAAAATTACTTTTTAAAATGCATTTTTCAGTGTCAATTT
This sequence comes from Melanerpes formicivorus, assembly GCF_026170545.1. Classification (NCBI taxonomy): domain Eukaryota; kingdom Metazoa; phylum Chordata; class Aves; order Piciformes; family Picidae; genus Melanerpes; species Melanerpes formicivorus. The sequence goes on along the minus strand of NW_027142354.1, from coordinate 43,750,024 downwards.
AACCTCCATCAAAACCAGTTCATTCAGTTCTACAAATGGGCCTTACATGATGAAAGTCCATGACCAGGTCAGGAAGGATAGACATACTAATTGTATTTAATTTTGGTCAAAAGTGGCTCAAGTCACGCTGACAGAACAGGATTCAATTTGTAAAAGCCCTTTCTTGTTTATTTAAATGTAAAGAAGCAAAATCAGAATGACAAAAATAATTACTATTATGTCTCCTGAACATCTTTATACAGATAGGGTGTGAAAATATACAAACAGAAACATTTTAGTCCATCCCTGCCTCATCCCTTTTTTTTTGCTTTGAATGAAATACAGCTGGTTGGGTCACAAACTAGGTTGTTCTTCAACAAAATGAGCAAAAATCAGCAACATGCAAAACACAGTAGTCTTTGGAAAATGAGAGTTTCCTACATGATTGATCCCCAAAAGGCAGACGAATTCTCCCAAACACAGGCAGATGTGACTACTGTCATTGGGAAAATATATCATATGCTTCCTCCAATTTCTACTGATGAAGAGATCTCTTTAATTATGAACTGGTAAATATCCTAAGTTAACATTATTATTATTTGCAATAACCTTAAATATCATACCTTGGAATATATCTATAGACACACATTTTAAAATACAGTGTTCCTCAATATCTACAATTAGAAGAAAGACCAAATGCTACCCTAGGATATCAGAAACGGCAATCCTGGTTTTATTTTTCATCTTATATATATGTTATTTTCTGCTCTTCGACTTTCACAAGAAGTAAAAACCTTTAGTCCATAAGGTTTTGAGAAAAAAGAAAATCTTTTTTAAAAGAAGAAATAAACTACAACTGAAGCATTAATACCAGATTTATATTTACACAGTGCACAGAACACTCTCTGTGCATTCACACTGTGAATGCCATCCATGGAGTACTGTATGGCATGACACGATAATATTTGTATTGATTCTTACTTTTTTTTCTTATCCTTTGAAGCACAGAAAAAGAGAAGAAAGTAAGATTACAAATTGGCATAATATATTATTAATGGCATCCATCCGAGTGCCGTGGGTTCATTTCTCCAGTCTAACTCTGACTGTGCTTAGGCTGTAATGCAAGAACATTCTTCCATATCATGATAACTCATCAGAGGATCAGTACTACACCAGCCCTGCCAATACAAGGAAGAAAGAGGGTTGTCTTTTGTACTAACATCAGTTAATTTACCCTATTTAAAGTAACGTAGTTTTGAATCAGATGTAATTGGAAACCGGCAAAACAGAGTGAAATGTAGTTTTAGCTGAAAAAGTAAATAATGGAAGATAAAGTGACGCATGTTACCAAATACCATCTACTCAGATTCCCACCAGTTAAACAAATGTCAGGGTATTGATCTGTTCATACAATAGTTCAGGAAGGCCTAGTCTTGAATTTCCTATGGCTCTCAAGAAATTCAGATGCGTCTCTCAAATCAGTGCTGTCTCGTCTATCTGAAAGAGGACTGTGCTGATCTGGAGGCCATGGGGTTTATCAGGAGGTCTAGCTACTACAAACAAGACATAAGATGATAGGGATTTCTTCGACAAACTTCACAGGCTCCTCTGCATGCTAAGAAAGGCCATACAGCACTCCTGGAAAGGTACTGTCACCTCAGCAATCTGTTCCCAGAGCTTCTCACCACTCCCCATCATTCTCTCTGGTGCAATATATGATGAGAGAATTTCCTTTCTTTAGGAAGCTTTTGCCATTTGTCCAGTTCAGCAAGGAAATCTGGCCAGCTCTGCATCAGGCACTAACTGCTTTTATGTACCGAATCCATATATAAAACAGATTTTTAAATGGGAAAAACACTGAGAATGGGCTCCTGAGAAGCAGACAACCAGGAAAGCCCTGGTAGAACACAGCTCTGCAAGCAGCCTGCTGCAGGCATCAGCACAGGCCAGCAGACAGGGCAGCTTCTGTCTGTTGCAAGTTTAGGCAGACACTTCAGCTATCACTCTTGGATCACACTGCCTTCACCAAACTTTTCTGCATGACTATGCAGCTCAGAAATGGTTCTTAAAAGATTGCAGTGATGCAGCTACCTATGATTTGGTTTGGGGAGCCTGGATAAAACAGTATGTACATAATGTGATTCAAACTAGTCTATTCATTTCTGCTTCACTAAAAAGGAGCCAAATACAAACCATTAGCATCACTTTTATTTTTGAATATCCGCTCAGCCTTTTGTGAGCTGCATTTCAGTATTTCAGGTGGGCACCATTTCATTTGTGAGGAGAATTCAGAAGCACAGGACATATGTTAATTTCCCAGCTTATTATCCTGCTTGACTTCCCCTTTAGTTTCCCCTTTTTTTCCTGTCATGAACTGAGAAGGTCCCAGAAGGAATTTCTAAATGAAAGCATTTGTGTCCACTGCTCCCCACAGAAAGAATGTTAAGGGAGAAAGTCTGTGGGAGTACAAAGATTGGGTGAGGAGTTAAAGGGAGAACAAAAGGTGTCAGTGGGAATATAGATGAAAACATTCAAGAACTGAAAAGAACAAAGACTATGCATGAAAGAATAAATATGAACTGCCCTCTTAAACATAATGCCCTTTAACAGAATATGGAGCTCCTCAAACTACTTTTTACCCACTTCCTACTAAAAGAGCCAAACGGGGTTTCCAGTTTATATTAAAAAGAGCAATATTTCTTTCATAAGTACCAATTAATCAGAACATTTTTCAGTTGTATTTGTTTACAATGTGGCAGTAAATGCATTTTTCACTGACAAATACATTCAGCTGCTTTGCACACTTCTCACTTTCAAAGGCAAAATGATGAGGTTGCCATCAGCAGCTGCAGGAGGGGCAGGCACACGGCAGTGCTGCATGGCTTCCAGAGCCCAGCAATCCAGCTTCAGGCCTGCCAAAGCAACAGGGCTCACAGTAGCTTTGCTCTTTCAATTTCACCCTCTTCCTGGTTTATTGCTGAAAACTTCTGCCCTGCTATAAACATCACCACTGTAATTTCATTACAAACACTTATTGTAGCAAAGTGCATTAGGATAATATTTGGCTTTTAGCTTACTTACTTCTTGTAATGACAATAAAGGGCAATAAAATATCTTACTAATGTTTAGCTTGGTTTAATCAACACTAGACCACAGTAAAGAAAGAGAGTTGCTGATCCAGTGATTTAGAAACAGATTCTTTGCCTCACTGTCGTGTTTTCAGATCCTGCTTTCTGTTGATTTATAGCTGCATGTTCCTTGATCCACATTAAAAGTACTTATAAAAGTAATTGGAAGGCTACTTTGTAGCTTCAAGGGAAAGGTCATAAAATGGATTCTGAAAGACTCACTGGAGGTACAGTGGTAGGGCATTGTGTCTCAAACTTGGATGGCATGATGGAAAAATCACATCTTTGTTCTTTAGCCAACCACCCTGTCACCTCTTACCCAAACTCATATAAATGAAGAAAAAACAGCCCTTTTCTGTAACTGAACAACACGTGAAGTAGCAGTGTGGAAACAAATGAGGTGAAACACATCAAGCACAGCTCACTGTTATCACCTACAGGGCTGAAGTAAATGAATGAGGGACAACCATCCAGATTTTACTGCTGCTAGTATCTTACTTTTTTTGTGCTTGGCAGTTGCAGAGCACACATAATTACATGCAGGGATTTGCATTAGAGAGTAAATGTGCCTTCCTTTCGTTATTCATCCACAGGTTAGATTAACTCTGTGTATCAAGACATACATAAAAATGTAATCATTTCATTGTCAGGAGCCTAAAGCTAACGTTAATTACAGTTTGAAACTTCGATTATTAATGCATCTTTACCTATTGAAGTGTGAAATAAGCAATAGTAGTTGGCATACACCAATTAAATTAGCTTTTGCAACTGGAATTCATAAATAGGATACTATCTTGTATTTACAGTTAAAATTGTAACACAGCATGCAAGTGCTGGAGGGTTCTATATTCTAGGCAACAATGAGCCTTAATATTTGTACAAAGAAGGAAAAATATTGGCCCTTTTCCATAAATCTATTGCTCAATTATAAATCTACAGCAAATTTTATGTCCTGGGGAAGCAGTTGCTATACTTACTCTATTCAGTCATTTTTTACAAAACTCAACTTCATTTTTCTCATAAATCTTGCATTAACACACACACACCAACTCCTTCCATAAAAGCAAATGGATTCTAAAGCTTGAACTAATCAAATATTGAATACAGGTGTTTCAGAACAATAATTCAAAGAACTAATAGATTTTTTGTTGCTGTTGTTAGCTCTTTTTTTGGCCATTTTCTATGTTTGTTCATTTTGCTTTGAGTTAGAACATCAACAGTAAGAAAATGTATCACCTAGTATGTTAATGTCTTGAATACCTGGAGAAGAAAATGTATATATAATTTAAAGGGAAGCGGTAATGTTTTTAATACATTGCAATTGTTTAAGGACAGAAAAAAAACAAAACAAAACAAAACATAAAACTACTAATAGGAATAAAGCCTTAAATAACAACAGATTTCCATTCTGTAGAAGAACGTACACTATTCCTTTCAACTGTGCTAGTTGCTATGCTTCTAAAAATTTACTATCTTCACTTCACCCACAAAAACTTTCCCTGATAACTTTTGCTCCTTGTAAAGCATTTCACTTTATAATCTCTAATTTTGCCCAGTTAGTTACTTCCCTTACTGTCTTTGCTACAAACCATTGCTTTTTAAAATTAATCTCTTGTCAACTTTCATCTTTCCTCTCCCAGTACCCCTGTTCTTCTTCAAAACCCTTTCCATCCAACACAAGGCTCCTAGGGAAGACAGTGTAGTTTCTCAAACGCTGCACTGGAACACACATTATATGTTCCTGATCATAGTTTCATAGTTTCATTCAAGGTTGGAAGGGACCACAAGGATCATCTAGTTCCAACCCCCCTGCCATGGGCAGGGACACCCCACACTAGATCAGGCTGCCCAGAGCCTCATCCAGCCTGCTCTTAAGCACCCCCAGGGATGGGGCCTCAACCACCTCCGTGGACAACACATTCCAGGGTTTCACCACTCTCATGGTGAAGAACCTCCTCCTCACATCCAGCCTGAATCTCCCCACCTCCAGCTTCATTCCATTCCCCCTAGTCCTATCACTACCTGAGATCCTGAGAAGTCCTTCCCCAGCCTTCCTGTAGGCCCCCTTCAGATACTGGAAGGCCACAATTAGGTCACCTCAGAGCCTTCTCTTCTGCAGACTGAACAGCCCCAATCATTGGAGGAGCTTCTTCATCCTTCAATATAATTAAGAAGCCACCAGCATAATGTAAAAATGGTGGCATTTTCCACACATGCTTTGAATGAGTCCTCACCTAGGGGATTGCATCTGATAACTGGATAATGATTTTGTTCATTTTTTTTTATTACTTTATACATATTTGTTGAATAGCAAAATCATTATTAATGTGAATTAAGTTAAATTAAATTTCTCCTGAAGAAAAATTGGTAACATGCCATTCCAGAAAGAGAGATTGTTTTTTTTTAACAAATGTATGCTGCCAAAACCAAAGTTGACTTTCTAACTTGGTATCATCGAAGGCTCTGCACCTCAGAAAAACACCACCACACTTGACAAAGCATTACTCTTGAAATCAAGCAATCTGCCATCAAACCCGACCTCTTTTGGACATGTCTCTCTACCTGAGTCATGAAACATGTATGATTCATTTGCAAATAGCATGGAAGGTAGTTTTAGAACTATTCACCATGCAAGTATTTAAAAAAAAACAGAAACATTTTTTTTTTAATTCAACAAATTACTCATTAATTAAATACAGCTTTAATTACAGGTACTGACTTATACTGAAAGAAAAAGCCTGCACAAAATGTACTAATAAATTAGATAAAACCAGGAAGCATGAAATGACAACCTGAAGTTAGTATCATAAAAGAAATTGTTCTTCAAATTTGAAAGTAGACAATAAGTGTAAATTTAGGCAAATAATATATTTTTAGTGCTTCTTAGAAAAGGACCTCCTTTGAAAACAACACCAGAAGCCCTGTTATTTGTAAGGGTCCAATAGGTGGGGATGAGTAAATAATACGTAAATAATAATTACAGAGCAGTTCAGAGAGAGATTTTCAACATCTTTCTGAAGTCATGAGTACACTGAGGAAAAGCATTTGGAGAGTGAAAGAATTGTGGAACTAATTTAAATCCTACAGAAGATAATATTTCATCGACCATAAAGTTAGTGACATGCACAGATGATACCTTATCTCAAAAAGCACCCTCACACAAAATTAACCCATCAAAAACTGCAGATACTTTTGTCCTGAATTCCTCGATATTGGGGTTTGGGTTCACCTTATTATTGATCCCCCGGAAAAGACAGAAGTGCTTATGGGCAATCCACAAGGAAGCTGTGACAATAGACAATGGTTCAGAAGGAGATAATGATCCAACAGATACATGGACAAACTGATTCATTAGGGACTTTGTCAGCGTGCTGGGGGTGTTTAGGGAAAACTCCTCTGGGGAGAACAGAGGACAGAGCTGGGAAGTGGCAGATCTGACAAAGATTGCTCACTCATACTGCTTCCCTGTTTCATCTGAAACGGCCAGGATTCAGGACACTAAGGTTGTTAAGACAGATCAAACTCCCAAATACCTCGATGCAAGGCAGCTTCTTTTCAAAGAACATGCAAAGTCCTGCCATCAGACACAGATAATCCAGTTAGGAGACAGATTTGTTATTTACTTTTCTTCAGAGTTTTAAGTCTCCTGACTTTTTTTCCTCAGGGCCACAATGTCAGTGCTCTAACATGTTCTTACTGACTTCCCCATCCTTTTATGTTTCACCTTCTTCATGTAAGAGAAGTCTGAAGTCTCCTGAAATAACAAAGCCTTGCTGCTCACAGTCCTGAGTGGCTCTGGGCTAAGCCTAAATATAGGCTAACACCTTAAAAGCTTTTAATAGTGCCTTGTAACTTGCTCAGCCATTGGACCATAACCCCTCTCCCAAACTCCACTGACATCCTTTCCTCTTCCCTTTCTGTCCCATTTCAGTGGGACTACACCCAAATCACATCATTCCTATCTGAGCCTCTATGCTGTGCAGTTTTATTTGGAAATTTCCTAGTCAAGCAGAATTGCCTTGTGGAGACAGTTTGCCTCGCATTTAACTCCTTCTGTAAGGCAAAGACAATGCAAACCTCTCATCTAGCATCACATCAAATAAAAAATTATTTTTCATACTGTGAAATATTAATAAAATGATTTATTTTAGAAGCAACAACAGCCAAAAAAAGAGTCACATAAACACACTTTTCATACTGGAATATCCCAATAATGGAGCTGAGCCAAGAAATTATCAAATTCACTCACAGATTCTGCTTTGGACCTAAAAGAAAGAGAAAAAAAAATGGAGGTTTTTTGAGAACCCACAAGTTTCAGTAACTGACAATTCCCACCAAAAAAATCTTAGAACCCTTTAAAGAAACAGAAATGTTTTTCAGTCTTCTACACTGATCCCACTCAGGCTAAGTATATCTTGACCTGAAGATGTTAACTTGTTTTTATGCTTTGACCCAAGTTTGAAAATTATTTATTTTCTGTCTGATGGATCATTGGTATGGCTGTAACCCTGACTGATCACAAAAGCCTATGGTCAGTGATTTCTTTGTACAGTGATTTAAAGCTGCGCAATCTTGAACACAAAGCTGCTAAGATATGCCTCTAGGTCTAAGGAGCATGATCAGTTAGGTTAAACCTTTAGAACCTTGCCACACCTGAGGTGCATTTAAACTACATTTCCTTCTGGTCCCTTTCTCAGACACTTCTTTTCCTCTGAACTCCCAACTTCTTGTCTCTTCAAGCCTCAATCAATTTTATGATCCTTCTCATCTTTGCCGCCTGCTCAGAGCAAGTCCTTTTCATCCTCTACTATCTCATTCGGCAAGTTTCATTCCTTTTGCCAAGGACTTTAAGTCTGGCAGTTCCCTCCATGCTGATTGAGTAAAGCTACAGTGAAAGTAACAAAATATTTTCCTTGCCTTTAGGGAGTTCTGGTTTCAAAGGCAGTCAATGTTCATGAGAGTAAACTCAACTTCTAAAATAATTTTTTTCCCCCTTGAAATTGGGTGTTCAAAAGGACTGTCAAATCTCATGAGGTCAAGCTCAAGTCGCAAGAAGAGATGTACTGAGATGACCTCCTGTTTTGGAAAACCTACTTCAGACTAAGTTAAAAAATTAACCAGTACACTACTACTTTCTGTTTCTAAAGATCTTTAAAACCCCTCACAGAAATGTATGTGGTGTTCCAGAATTTAGGTGATGACCTGAAAGCATGACGCAACTCTCAGAGGACTCTACAGGTTTCAGTAGAATTTCAGCTGAGCATGTTTGTGAACCGTGTGCTTATGCTCAGCCTGATGCAGGTCAGTGTCATTCGCTCACTTTTCTAAGCACTGAGGTGATTCATTGCATTTTGGAAAAAGAAAGCAACACTCTCGGGGCAGCTATTATAGCAGCAGGCGATGCTTGCTATTTCACCGCATATTTTACCTGCATTCACTGCTGAATAGCTCAGGCACAATCCAAAGCCATTACACTCTTAACAACTTGCTATTAAGCGTAGCAAGACTACACTCAGGACTGTCTGAAGTCATGACCAATTTTTTAAAATGACAATTAAGATGGAAACAAGTTAGCAACCACAGTAAAAGCTGAATAGAAAAATCAATGAGAGTTTCTCCATTTGGGGCAGAATTTTAACAAATAAAGATGGACTTAATCTTATATAAACTAGCCTGTCATGGCAATGAAAACATATTATTGAACTCTAATGCCTTCACCAAGCCTAGTGTGAGTCAATCACTGATATTTGCAGGAGATACCAAATGACGAAAAGATTCTCTCAGCAGCTCTGAAGTTGTCTGTATGCCTGAAACCTTGCGGCCAGCTGCTGTGCTGAACTTTTATAGGGGTCAGACGGCAGTGGCCCCGAGTGGTAAGGTGCAAAGTCAGGAATAACTGAGTAAAACTTCAGGTGTGGATGTTTTTTAAATCTCTGTGCTTTTACCTGGGCACACAACATGACTTGGCACTCACAGATTCTCTGGGCTCACTGAAGGTTCGTGAAGTGTGAAAGAACAAAGTTACAAAAGTCAAGGCTTGTTTCCTACCAGTGTTTTTAGAAAATACAACAATGTACACTAAAGACATTAATATGTTTTATTATATGGCAGAAGATGAATATCTAATTAATAGATCTATTTGGCTAGTAGCTGTTACACAAGACCACAGACCTGAATTAGTTATTCTTTCACTACTGGACTCTGCTTCAGAAAAGCATGTTTAAAATGGGAAGGAAAATTTAAAAATATTATAATCATAGAATAATAAAATCAACGAGTCTGGAAAAGATCTCCAAGATCACCCAGCCCTATCCAATCAACTAGAATATGGCACTAAGCGCCTTATCCAGTCCAACCTGGTCTGGTCTATCCTATCCTATCCTATCCTATCCTATCCTATCCTATCCTATCCTATCCTATCCTATCCTATCCTATCCTATCCTATCCCATCCTATCCTATCCCATCCTATCTCCAGGGACGGCAACTCCACCACCTCCCTGGGCAGCCTATTCCAATGGCCAATCACTCTCTCTGTGAAGAACAACTTGTAATATCCAGCCTGAACCTCACCTGGCACAACTTGAGACTGTGTCCCCTCATTCTATTGCTGGTTGCCTGTGAGAACAGACAAACCCCCACCTCACTACAACCTCCCTTCAGGAGGTTGATGTTCCATAAATTTACCTTCAAAAATACTCAAATTATAACAAGAAAAGCAAGGGATAATTCCTTAAGTTAAATGCATCCAAATGAGAAGATGTCTAGCAGGAGAGAGCTCTTCCATTTATTTCAAAAGCAATGCAGAAATTTGAAGTTCAGATTTCAGGTGGAAGAGTGAGCCACTAAGAAGTAATCCAAATAAGTAGAATGTCTTAAGTGGAAAAGCAACCAACACAACCAACAACACAGCCATTTCTCCTTTGTATGTATGCATTTTACACCTTGGTGACAGTGGCTTATTACAATCTAAAACACCTGTGCTTCAGAGATGGGGTTTAAGATAAAATATCAATCATTTATTTAATCACCAGCACTGTAACATGACAATTCTCATTATCTGAGGTATGGCTTGGAAATTCTCATGATCCACATACATTGAATTTTTGTGTATACTACTAAGTCCTTGGCTTTGAGGATAACTTATTTACAAAACTTCCTTCCTCTTAGCTTCTACTAGAATGTGTTAGCTCAGAACAGCCCTATTAGGATATAATATTTTCAAGACAGAAACTTAATTACCAGAGTTCAGACATTCAGTGATGATTAAAAAAATCACATTAGACTATTAAGTATGGTCATGAGCTAGCATTAAGTTATTTAAGAATTTTTGGGCTTCATTTTAGGATAAATGGGAACATTCTTTCTTTCTTCACAATTTAGCCATCTTCAGTTATGTACACCATCATGCTGATAACAGCAAAAAATGATAAATGGATCTAAAACAAGTATTCAAAAATTGAATTCCGTCCAAATAGCCTGGTCTTCTCTCTAAATGCCACTGAGACTCAGTACAAGTGATAAAACCTTAAGTGAGTACCATCAATTAGATGCAGTCATAATGAAATAAGCTGTATCCTAATGCAATCTGAGCAGTACAAACCTTTGAGGATGAAGCCTCAAATAAGAAAATGGTCCTAGCAGAAACTAGATAAATCTCTCAGCTCTTTTGCCTGAAATGAGATCTTACAAGCCCATTTAAATCTCAGTAAAACTTTCGTAGCTTCTCTACCTTTCTCCTTCATGCCCCCCAAAATTACTGAAACACAACTGAGAGTGCGCATACAGCTAAATTAAACTGCAAACATGACTACAAAAGAGAAAAAAATCTTCAAGGATCAAGTATCCTCAAGGATTTTCAAGATCAAGTATTGCTTGCTTTGAACTCTGTGTTTGGCTGCTTCTTCAAGAAAATTACTCCAAAGAAGGGATGCAGCTGCTTGAATATTAGGGGACATAATGAGTAGATTTTATTCTGTTTATAAATGACACTGAATCACTGACAGGAAAAGAAAACTGAAAAGTGGAAATCTTCTCAGAGTACTGATGCGGTCCCAGAAGACTTCCTTTCCTATATTTGTTGCTTTGGGTTATGTCAGTTTGTTTTATAGCTGCAGTAATTTTAAACGCATTTTCCCCTCTTGTGAGATGCACTCTTTCAACTTTCCTTGAGGGAAGCTTGAGGCACTGATTTATGGTCAGGTATGTGTGAACATAACTGACCATAAACCACACTGTACTGCAGTATTTACTGCTAGAAGGCAGACAATATTTTAGATTCAGCATCTGAGTTATATCAGACCTCTTGCTGTATGCAGGCACCACAGCACTCTGTTTAAAATAATAAAAACCCAAACCCTACTATGGTTTATTAAATTATTTCTAAAGGATATGCAAATGTATCATGTGCCTTCATTAGTGGCAAAAGGGAGACATGTCAAATTTTGACTTTACTGATAAAGGAATTCTAAGTCTGGAGACTGGAAGAACGTGAAACTTCCATTATCAGATTTTAAACAATTTTCTTATTGTTACAGTGTAAAGAAACTGGATAATAGTGTTAAAGAGTCAAAAATGTGTAGAAAAAGGAACCACCCATAAAGCAAAACCAAAATTCATTCTTTCTACAATTTTGAATTTAAACCAAACACAATTAGAAATGCAAGCAGCTCACCAGCCAGGCTGCACCAGTGCTCAGGTTATGGGTTCCTGTGGTTGTGAAAGAACTGGATGACAGGCATAGCAGGGACTAGCTAGGCTTCTGCACTCCCAGCTCCATTGGTAGCCTCCCCAGGCCAGGATGGATGACAAACTCCCCAGAGGACAGCTTAAGAACCAGGCACACCTGAATACCTCTGTATGCACTGAGCCCTGTAACTTCTGTGAGGAAAATAATAAGTCAATAATGCAACATGAGAACTTGAATCTTATGAAAAAGTATGAAAAAAACATGAGAAAAAAAAACCATACAATTTTTAGTTATTAATAAGTTTCCAATAATATCTGTAATATCAGCTGTATAAAAGTTCACGAGCAATAAAGGTGATTTTCACAGACTCACAAAACTAGCACCTTACTATCCTAAGAACAATCTAAAGGATTGTTCTGCCTCTTTCTATCATAAGATTATAAAGCAAGTATCTCTGATTACAGTACCTCAAAGAAAGAGGTAATCTCTCAAGCACACCAAATTCAACGTCTCTACTAATCTAAACATTTTCAGTTCTGTTGCATGCTTTTTCAAAGCATTATTGAAAACTTCTCTGATAGGAAGTGTTCACAAAATAGCATTTTCCTACTGCAAAACTGCTTTTCAAAGCAAGCTATGCTTTTTGCTTTCATTATCGATAGTTGGGCTGTCAGGTGGCAAGTCACAAATGTCAGCGATGGAAAGTGCTGCTTCTAACAGAAAGATAGATGAAATATTTTCCTCAGTGACCACAAGCAGTTAGAAAGTTGTCATCTGCCTTCAGGAGTATGGCTGTGTCTAGACTGATAATTAAGGCTCACCTTTAGGCTTCCCACTTGAAAACAGGCACTTTCTGTAGGAATCAGTCTGCAGAATATTTGCCCCTTCTTTTGTTCTTGCCATCATTAAGAGACATTAGAAAGAAGAAAGAAATGTGAACTACAAAAGGTCCCAAAGTTATTGCAGGATACTGTACAGACAGCCAAAGGGACATCTTGAGTGTGATCTTAAGGCCAAATCCTGACTGTATCTACAGGTACAAGAACATTCCCTGATTCCTCTGAAGCTTACCTATATTACTTGTGAAGAGAACAACTGCAGCCATCAGTTTAAAGTTGGGCTAAGACTGCATACTTCATAGAAAATAAGTAGTGCCTGAATTCCTACCATTGAGTTGGCTTGTGCATTGCTCTTCTAGCTTCCTGTGCTGAGGAATTATCACCTGTGATTCAAACACCTCCTCAAGGACAACCAGGATCTAATTCTGGCACTGATGTAGCTGCTTAATATGAAGGATTGAGTCAATAGCATTTTTAAAAATAAGGAAAGAGAAAGGGAAAACAAAAGGAAAAGAGGGAAGGGAAAACAGTTGAGAGGAACCACTTAGAAATTAACTTATCAATAAAATAAATTTCTTAGTACAAGAAATCCCTGGACAGATACTCAAATCACAAAGACACAGTGAATCAGTAATTTGAAGATGCGCTGCCTGCCTCAGCACATGTAAGTCCTGGAAATGCCTGTGTGCTTGCACAACAAATTCCTGATCCTCCTGACATTATGAAGCATGCAAACAACAGAAATGCATGCAAACTTATTGTTCCTATTTTCACTTGTATATAAAACTGACCTATGCAAGAGAGAAGACAGATCAGCATTCCACAGCACACTCTGTGGTAGTTGGAAAGGGGGGAGTCAAACTTATAGTTTGCTATAGTCCAAGCTGTTCTATACTTGGATTCCATATTCTTATATGGAGAAATATATAACAGCTGCAGCACTTCTGACAACATTAGATTTATATATATATGTGTGTATATATATATGTGTGTGTGTGTGTGTATATATATATATATATATATGTAAGTGACTGCTTTGCAAGAAGTTAGGTATAGAGATTCTGAAATTAAAATTTGACCCAAACAGCCACTCAGTTTGGCCAGACTTAGGTAAAAATATCTTGTCTGAAGAGCAGTTCTCACAATGGACCTTGTTCCGCACACTACACATACTCCCTTTTCTTATGTTACAGCTAGTAGGGGTATGGGATTCACCGTGTCTGAGCTTTCACATGTAAAAGTACCTTATGATTTGGATGATTTTGATCTTTAAAACATATTTAGTCAAATCTAGACATCAGGCTGATGTTTATTCAATTGTCTGCTTCAAGTAACCCCTAATCCATTCATGGAAAAACTTCCCAATATTTTGAATTGTAACCTCCTCATTACTCTAAGACTTAAAAATGCTACATTGATTTCCTAGCCATGGAGTTGATAGGACCTTATAGAAGATTGACGTGCATTTCTAATGCATTCAATTCCTCCATTCTGTTAACATGACCAGTGTAAGGCAAGTGGAACAGTTTGTATCACTTTTGCAAGAAGCCATTATGGAAGCTAGTGCTTGGGCTGATACAGAAAGCTTCATTAGCAAGCTCTCTGGGTAGGGGCATTAATAAACAGCCTTTTTTGAGTTGTTCATTACCTTTTAAAGGAATCTTCAGGAAAAAAAAAAAAAAGTTACCCCTTAAACTTCAGATTGAAAAACATACCAAGGGAGTCTTCAGTTCATTTGAAGTCTGAAGGCTATTGTACCTGTGTTTTAAACCTGATCAAAATTCAGTCTGCTGTTGGTTACTAAATTATGTATCTCTGAAGCATAAATGTGTTAGGTTTAGAAAGTTACAAATTAGTGTATTTCCATACAGCTTGGGAGAACATAATTTTAACCACTTTGTTTTGGGTAGGGAAAATATTGCTTGCAAGGTAACACAGGGGAGCTGTCGGTATAGAGGCCAGGCAGTTTCTTTGGCAGTAAGACTGAGTGTTAAAGCAAGTCACCTTGAATTATTAACAGGACTTCATGTAATCTCTGATTTTCTTTTATATAAAAACAGAAGGTTTGTTTTCACTGAATTGTCTTTATGAACACATTTTATTTTAATGTACTATGTTTTTATGTTGTAAGAAACGACTTTGACTCAGACTGTTATTTGTATCTACTTGATTCTATACAAGTATAAAATCTGGGTGACTGTTACAGAATATTTTACTACTGGTTTATCTTACAGTGACAATTTGGTTACACCGCCTAAGCTGTTCAAGCAGAACTGATGACTTCTGAAAGTACCATCAATAAAAGAAATAAGCCCCAACTGTTACTGTAATCAGGGAATGCTGCCATGGATTTCAATGGCTTTAGTATCAAGACTTATGGCAAGAGATAAGACCCAAACTAATTAAAATAGATAACATCTCTGAAAATAAAATAAAATAAAACAAAGACAGCAAAAGGAACCAAAGGGGAAAAGAACAAATTAAAAGACTTAAATCAGGAAAAGGAATAGAAGTCAGAGGAGGAAGAAAACTAGATAATAATTGCATTAGGATAGAAAACAGCTTTTGCAAAAATAGAACTAACCCAAAAAAAAGCCCAGATGAAAAGACAATTCCCCTCTTCAAGTACACACATTTTAAGCCAAACAACAAAATCCTGGGAAATATCGCAGAAGTTTTCATTTTTAGCCATCAGTGCTGAGAAAGGAAATAATTACTTCAAACTGCTGTAACAAATGGAAAATTAGAGACTAGGTCACAGCTTTTATTTTATCATTATTTATTTGCACTAATAACTACTGTCTTAGAATCCATCCCATTTTTGACACCTGCAATATGGTTTCACTCATAACCTTCTGTCATAGCTACTCTTCGAGACACTGGAGATATTTTTCCTTTTTTATCTACAGCATATAAAGGAGTAATGTGATTTCAAGCAATTAGCAGCTGTGTAGATAGAAGATTATTGATAGCAATGGTCAGAATTAATGGTTTTAACAATAAATTTACTGAGCTAGTAAACAAAACACTTTCCTGAACAAGAGAAGAGGTACCTTGGAAATCTAAAGGATGAGGAAATACTATTAATATTTTTGCATCTATCCTTTTCAGTCCACGGATGGCTGATTTTTGTTTCTGACATGACAATTGTAGCTTTATTCAAAATATAAGAACAACAACAATAAAATCAATGACAAGGATATTTTTGTTCCTGTATTTTTAAGAACTCTTTTTGTGTCACAACTTCAGCGCCTTTGAAACCATTTCCTAGTGAAAACTATTTAAAACTGCAATCAGGCTGTCTTTGCAGACTTTCATCTTGCTAGCAAGACAGGCAGAGTGACCTTGCATCTTCTTTCCTGATAGAATATTATTGAATCTGGAAAAGTGAAACAGGTAAAGCTTTGCTTCTCATTTCTCTCACCTGCTTTTTAAGCAATTCAATGCTTTTAAGCAATTTCTAAGCTTTCACTTGGTAGTGTTGCAAGGAAATCCTTAAGTGTAGCATTTGGAATACATTTTTTTTTTTTTGTCACAAATGGCACCAATGCCATGTCACATTTTCTTGCTGGTCCAAAGTCTATAGCAGCTATGAGGAAGGCAGCAGTTCACATGGGTTCTATCTCCATGGTAACTTGTTTACAAGAACAGAAATACATGCTGAAAATTCAAGGTTAGCTTTCCCTTTGTTCCTGTTTTGATCTTTTTGGCAATATGAATAATGTGGGCATAATCCCAGATTCAAAAAGCTTCATGGCAGACCGAGTCGAAACAAAACTCTACACAAAATGTGTTTTCATCACCACCATTAAAAAAAGATAATTCAAAGGCTAGTTAATCAGACCCATCAGTGACTTCTTCCTTTCATACTGCATTTCAGCTTGTATCTCGAGGAAGAAGACTGTCTAAAGATTTATATTTTCCTGAGGTGATAACTCAGGGTATGTGTGTGTCTATGTAGCATCCCTATCCCTTTCTAAGGAACTTGCTTTGTCTGAAACCATTTCAGAAGTAGAAATGAGCAGGCACCTTTTCAGAACTTAAGCTGAATCACATAATGAGAGCCTTTTGTGTTCTAAAAATTAAATTTAATAATAGCAACACGCTGCATTTCTATAACCCTTTATAATAATGATCTTGTAAATGTTTTAGGAGGATTTTACATCACTGAAAGAAAACAATGATTGTAGGAGCACCCCCTGGAAAAGCCAGCAAGGACTGAGATGAACTTGCTGTCTCATATGATTAGTTTAGGTATGCTTAGAATCCCTCAACATTCAATTAATGAAGTGTTTGAAAGAGACATCTTTCTAAAAAGTTGAAATCTACTGAGCTATTTTTTCTTCTTAGAAGATTAAATATAAAGACGATAATTTGGGTATTAATAAGGCCCCCTCTAGTTTGGGTTTATCCCACCTGCAACAAAGGGCTTTGATTTTTACTCAGCAGCTAATCTGCTTGCGCACTGCATATTTTTCTAAACAGAACTTTAAAAAAATCACCTGAGAAATGCATCTAACCCTTTTAATGGCACTGAATGCAGCATGCCTTATTATGATAAAAGGTTTGGGGGATTTTTGCCAAAGTTCCTTTGCAATGCCTTTTTTTTTTTTTTTTTTTAAGGTTACCTTACATCTCCTTCCTATTCATTAAAATAGGAGATTACTATCACTCCCTTTTTGTTAGCAGAGAAATGCTTTAAAAATGGATAGATAAAATTCACCTTTTGAACAAGGCAGTTATTTTGTAGCTGCTCAATCTGATATACAGTGCCCAGTGTTGATGTTCTCATTAGACAAACAGTTAAAAGCTGCCAAGCTGGTGGATAGATCAAATTCTGAAGGATTTGGGACTAAAGTTACTGAAATGAAAAAAGGACATTAAGAATTCAGCCACTACATTAGAATCTCTAACTCAAACAGAATATTCTGCGTGCTCACAACTATGCATGCAGAGCTCAATTCTGGCTGTGGACAGAAAAAGATATTAATTTAGTTCCAGGTTTGAAAAGGCAAAAAGCCTTTTAGCCTAAATCAGGAAACATTTTGTTAGTACCACAAATAATAAGAACACTTAAATAACTTTTCTAAGCAATACAAATGCATTTGGGGAGAACAGTGAAGAAATACTGAACATCAGACATGGAACTGCTGGAGAGGGTGCACTCAGAGGGCTGGACCACCTCCCCTGTGGGGACAGGCTGAGCGAGTTGGGGCTGTTCAGCCTGGAGAACAGAAGGGTGAAGGGGAGACCTTAGAACAGCCTTCCAGTAACTAAAAGAGGCTACAGAGAACTGGGAAGGGACTTACAGGGCTTCTAGTGACAGGACAGGGGACAAAATATTTGAAGTGAAATAGGGGAGATTTAGGATGGAGATTAGGATAAAATTCTTTAAAGTAAGTGTGGTGACAGGTTGCCCAGGGAAGTCATGAATGCCTCCTTCCAGGAGGTGTTCAATACCAGGCTGGATGAAGCCTTTCACAGCCTTGTCTAGTGGAATGTCTCCCTGCCCATGGAACATTAAGGTCTCCTCCAACCTAAACCATTCTATGAATCACAATGTATGTATCTGTACTGTGTGTTTTACTAGTATAAAGTCAATATTATTTGCAGAAGACTATATAAGTTTGAAAAAAAATGTAAAACTGTTGTTGTGTACATGGGAAATATTAAACATTTTTATTAAATTAGCATCTATCAGCTGCTGAACAGATATTCAATGGATAGTTAGAACACCGTACTTTGTCTTGCTTGGCCCTTCTATATGTAAAACAGAAGTTTTTGCTATCTAAAGAAAATATTATAATGTGCATCTAAGATGCAATTTTTGTTTCCATTGCATTGTCTTGAAACATTGCTCATAGCACAGTTCTAAATTGACAGCAAGTCTCTTAGGTACCACTGGCACTCCTCAGTAAGAGATGTGCACACAGCCTGACTTGCCAGTTGGTCTAGCAAAAGTGTGTTGGGCAGGTATTTTGTTGCAGCAATGTAAGAATAAAACCAAACATACTTTCATCCTTCCCTTTTAAATTTCTTGGTAAATTTAATTAAGCTTATCGAGAGTTGGATAGCTCAGGCCCTGTTTGCTAACAAAAGACTTTAAAGTAAGAACCTTTTCCCAAATGCAGCTTTCCTTTTGTATTTACTCTTCTGTACAGCGTGGCTAAAATGTGAAATAACGTGCTGCAGAAATTCTTCATCTGCTAAAAGTTGCTGTCCCTGGTTGTATATTAGTTTCTGTATTGCAAAGAAATCATAAGATTCAAAGCTTTTTAGTTGAAGTGCAAACAAACCAGTGAAAGAAAATAGCTTTTGGTCCCCTGATGCAGCGCCTGACAGCTGACTTGGCATAGCACAATGAACAAGACATGCATTGCTTGAGAAGAGACAGAAAATGTCAGTTGGGGCTATTCATATAGTGAATAGGATGTGATAACCTTTAAATACATATAAACAATGTGTCCTCACATACTGTGCTTCACTGTTCTCTTCAGACAGATATTGTCCAACAGCTCAACGTATGGTACAGAAAGGAGCATGCCTGCCCACTGAAAGTTAATGCTTTTTGTCAAACATAGAAATAAAGCTTTCTAAAGATCTAGTTAGTTATAATGGCAAGGGGAGGAGGTCAGAATTATGATTGTTTATATGGCCTGAGCACCAGCTACATAAAATTCCAACCTAGATCAACAACAATCTTAAGTTACAGGGAGAAATTCCACTATGTACACGCAAACCAATCACTCTGCATAGTTTCCCCCTCCCCAACAGAGGAGAACAAATCCCATAATTTCTAATTAATTTACAAGGTTAATGAGTGAGAAAAATTTCTAGGGAAATATTCTAGATTTGGCCCTGAAATTTTGCCTGGGGTTAGAAACTTGTCAGTTATATTATCTGTCTCTGGGATATTCAGGGTCACTTATAATGGAGTTGTAATAGAATGCATATGTGGCAATCCCCTACTAATGACCAGGAAAATCTTTTGTGTTTTTTCCTATTTAATAAATCTCAGACTAATTTAGGATCACTGGGTTATTATTTTAATCATTAAATATATATAGACTGCATACTGATCTTGAGAAAAATCTCTGGTTTTGTGTCTTCAGATAACACAGAAGTGCCTTCTGTAGGATGAGCCCTTCTGACTACCATCAATCATTTGTTGTGCCTGGGGAGATTCCAGCCCGTGTTCATTTCTAGCATAATCTTTTGGAAGAGCTACATAAGGTTAGGCTTACCAACCATTAAAGAAAAACTGTAGTATTGTAAATAGCTGCAGATAATAAGGGTCTTCAAAGATGACTAACTGACAGCATTTACTCTGGAAAAACAATAAAGTTATTGATTTACAGAAAATAGGGCCAAATGTTGGTTTTTAAGAATACAGTAAACTAAGATTCTGGATATGTACATAAATATGCAAATAAACCAGCACTAAGATTAAAAGTAGCTGAAAAAAACCCACTGGAATGAAAATATTCTATTTGTAGGCTACTGAGTCTGTTGATTTATACTGGTTCATTGACTGTTTCACACAAGAGCCATGGATAAGTCACAAGGTGAACTGATAAACTGCTCATTGTATTTACATTTATTTTGCATACATTCAAATATCTGATGTACAAATAAAGGAATAAGAGATGGATCTTGGTCATCAAGTCCAATCCCAGACTATTATGTACATTCCCATTACATAAGATCATTCACAAATGTTTAGGGTTCCTCACAAAACTAATCTGTTTATCCTCACTACTACACCAAATAGACTATCCCAGAAATGACCATTCATGTTGTGACAATTGTTCTCATTTCTGCCCTGCACTTCTTTGAGCCTGATGATGACTATTTGTCATGATGCCATCATCATCCGTCTGCTTAAATAGTCTTTTCCCATTTGCTATGTTTATTCCCTTGATACATTTACAGATAGAAAATCACTCTCCATCTCAGCCCCCCTTATGTTACACTAGGCAAGCCAAGCTCAGCCAGTATGCTGTGGTGCCATAAGTTTACCACTCCTCGGGTCATTTCAAGAAGCCCCCTTGTGTATTTGACAGGCCCTTTGCACTCTGCATGCAGTTTACTCACTGTCTGCAATTGTTGCAGTATTCCAGACCTCTGGATACCTTCAAGCAACTGCTTTCTTTCTGCCTCTATTCCTTTGAGGAACAAGACTGAAAATGTTATCTGTTTCTCATCAAATGTGACATATCTATTCCTATAATGATGATGACTGATGCTGTACAAATAATTGCATTTTTGGTTTGGTGACTAAGCCAAAATGTGTAAAAATATCCAAGCAGAAATTCTTCCTGCCCAAGCTTGTTGCTAAAGCATGGAATAAGTTGTTTCCTTCTAAAACAGCAGAAGGAAGCACTCCTTGACTTCTTGCCCAGCAAACTAATCTTTACTAACATGACATGACAAGATTCAGTCCCTTTCTTGCTTTAACATCTATGCCCTATATCCCAAATGATAACCAGGTTTCTGGAAGAGGTGAACATTGTCTTCATCTAAGAAAGGTACATGAGAAAACTTCATGGCAGGACAGCTACTCCTTCTTGTGATGTATGATGACATTCACTGCTCAGGTCACATCCCTACCCTCTAAACCAGCCTTTGTAATTTGGTTTGGCAGATTGTCTCTCATTTCTTCCTGACAGACCTGTTCCACCTGATGTAGAACACTTAATTTTCAGTGCACCAGCAGCATAGAGGGAGCCTGTATTCTGAAAATTTCAACTTTAGACTAAGGTTCAGATACATTCCTTGGCTGAGTCAGGGACTGTGAATGTTGCCTTTAAAAGATACCATGGTTTTGCTTAGGTCAATTTCCACACAAATCTTGTCCAATCATATATATTTCAAAACTACTATTAGTAACTAATTTATGAATACACATATATATGGACCAATATCTATATATTCTTGCTTTGGGTGGACCTCAAGCACACAGCAGCCTTACCAATGCAAAAGTAGTGACAGATTCACAAATCTCACATAGTTTTGCACTCAGATTAAGGGAGAAGTGCAAATTTTTCCTTTAGCTTTGGAAAATAAATTTAAATCACTCTTCAAACAATCTCCTTATTTCTGACTTTGGGGAAAAAAAAAGTCTGACAGTAGATTATTTTCAACTGTAAAGAATGTATGACAAAATCTTTCTTCTTTAAATAAGCTTTTATCAAAGTTGACAATTTTAAGTAACTTAAATTAGGCAATTGAATCCTTACTTACAGAGGAAGGCATGGCATACAAAACAAAGCAGAGCTAAGACTTTCAGATCTATCTCAGACTTTCTTGTCTAGAGGATTAAGTAATATAGTTGACACTTAGCCTGATGATTCAAGGGAACTGTAGAGATTAACTCTTTCCAACATTTTGGCAATTACACTCATATTTTAGAATATTGACAGTATTTCACTAGATTAGTAGATTCAGCACTTGACTTCCCTTGCCCAACACCCGGCCTCTCACTTCCCTGTGGCTGCCACTATTTCCTCTTTATCTTCTCAGCTTCTCCTGTGCTCTCCCAGGCTCCATCTATTACCACTGTGGGACTGGCAGCATGCAACTGATTTGAGCCACACAGCCTCCAAAAGCATTGGTCCTGCTGTCCTGTGTTCCTTTCCTTTCTGTTCTAACTCTCCAAATGGCTCTGAAACTAGCTAGGTTAGAAAAGTTCTGGGATTCAAAACTAATTATTTTGGCTTTCAGCCCTATTAGCATGCTCATCTCAGCAGCTAGCAGCACAATATAAATGGCAGAAAAGCCTGGCTAGGCAAGTGCCCTTCCAGTGGGGTGTGCAAGAGTGCCTCTAATGCATTTCAGAATTTCGCCCTGGACTAAGCAGATCTGGCTTGCTCTGGGTACCTTCAGCTTCTCCATGCTTCCAGTGCCAGCCTTGCTGGCCCTGGATCCACCTCAAATCCATCTGAGTTTGCTGGGGGGTCAATGCCTTCCAGTGAGGCACTATGCAGAAGTGGCCCTCTGCTCCGTCACAGATTTACAGATTCACAAATTGCCTCAATTTTCCCATTAAAATCACCAAACAAAGCAAAGCCTCCTCCTGTTCCCTCTCCAAAGGCATGAGAGGCAGCATGGCTCTGCCTGTGCACAGTTGCTAAGACTATCATTCCTAGTACCGCTGTTCAGCCACAGCCTGACAGCCAGAACAAGGACAAAATGCCTCATGA
Source organism: Melanerpes formicivorus (assembly GCF_026170545.1). Taxonomy (NCBI): domain Eukaryota; kingdom Metazoa; phylum Chordata; class Aves; order Piciformes; family Picidae; genus Melanerpes; species Melanerpes formicivorus. The sequence goes on along the minus strand of NW_027142354.1, from coordinate 43,727,189 downwards.
CCTTCTCCTCAGCACATACCTTCATTTATGTGCATTCATGCACACACAGGTACATACACATTTAATTCTATTTCATATAAATACACACACATCTAATAATGGAAAAGAAACAGTTACCCAAATGTTTTTATGAAGACATCAGGGTATAGAAGGATAATAAATTGTCAGGATTTCTATTAAAATAGCACATCTTATGCTCTCTTCAGTCTACTGTTTTCACAGATTTGAAGATTTTATGGCACCCAATATAACCTCGGATTTTCCATGTTCAATGTCCTGTCTTGCTCGTGTTTATGTCAGTGGGAGTTTTGCTGTTATCTCCAGAAGAACAGGGGTGAGCATGTACATAGTATGGCATTTGCACAATATTAAAATAACCCCTTACAACTGGAACACTTTGCCATAGTTAATTAAATATATGAATGACTTGTTTGAACAATCTTCTCCTTGCATCCTGGATCGTAGCCATACAATCTGCTGATGGTGCCAGGGTTATCTCTACTTCTGCTTAGACTTTCCCTGGTTTGTTCTGCTTACTGTAGTTTGTTAAGCCTATGTTCTTGTGAGTGTTTCTAACCCCAACCTCCACATTTTTTTTTATACTTATATGAACTGAAAGTGACAACTCATTTGTTTACTGTGGTTCTAAAATAATTAGGATTCTCTAAGTACTTCATATTGCTCGCTGTGGATCCAGTTTACTGCGTGCTGTACTAGCACTTTGCACCTTACACACCTCATTTTTTTCAAGTATTTCAGAATATTTTTTAGAGAAAGCAATTCTATTTTAAAATATGGAGATAAACACTGAGATGAAGTAGTAATGCACTGTTATTCAGTGACACAACTAAGAATAGACAACTGAATGTATCACATCACATATCTGATGAGTCATTGCCATGATGATACCACATGCCCCTAAGCATACCTTCTTGCTTCAGCAGAGATTCTTACAGATCAGTGAGATGTAAAAGAGAAGATACTGAGATTCTTCCTTTCTTCATTCCTCTTTCAACCCCAGCTCAATAAAACAATATCAGATCTATTCTGTAATAGTTAGACAAATATGACCCTGAGCTCCAATGACTGAACTGTTAAGCTTGTTTGACTCTCACACACATCATGCTATTGCTCACCTTCAAAACATTTCAGTTGATGAAGGGAGCTTTAGAGCATCTGTAAAATTCTATTTTCTTTGCAGTTAACTACTCAGTCAAGTATACTAAAGAAGTCAATAGGTATGAAAGCAATTATAAAAGCGTTCCTATTTACTAGTCCTCATTAAAATAATAATTTTACTAATATGCTGTGAATAACAGTTCCAGGAGAAGAGCTGACAGTAGCAGTGACACACAGCAAACTTCTCAAGTAAATGTGAAAATCATGGAAGACCTTGAGCGTACCAATAATACTAACAGCTGGTGTCTTACCACTCACAATGAGCAGTACAAGTCATCTACCACCGAAAATCTAATGTTGTAATATGGGTGTAGGTGTTCAGTCACCCTAGAGCACAGCTTCCAGGCCAAGATGTTAGTAGGAAAAGATGTTTATTATGTTGCACAGCAAAGTTATATACTCTATCAGACGGCACATGTGTCACATTTAATTGGCTATTCTCTACTGGTGTACCTGTAATTAAGGCATACAATAGGTTAAAATAACAGAACAATATTCTAACACATGCAACCAAATTCTGCCAAGTTTCTCCCTTCAGTTACAAGATGTTTACATTCTTTTCTAAGTCAGAGACCAAACATAGCTGTTCCAAAGCTATCCAAAACCAACCCTTCTCCTACATTTCCCCCTTTTTCTTTGTGTAATAAAACCACACTTTTCATTGACCTTTCTAACAGCCTTTGCATACATAAAAGCAAATAAGGTAAAATTAACTATATAGCAAAAACAATCAATAAAATCAACAATCCAATTTTGATAAGAGATTGTATCCACCCTGCTAACAACGCATGCCGTCAAAGTCTTCACATCCATGCCTATGGACAAGTAACAAGAAATCTACAATAGCCCTATTCTGTAACATAGCATGTCTAACAGACTGATGTTCAGCAGCTAAATCACTTAATACTTCTGATATGAGATTGCTTTGTTTTAGCAACTCACTTTGTTGGACTTCAAGAGCTGTACCAATTAGCTCATTCTAACACAACTGGCATAATATATGGGTAAAGATAACAAGACTTCCAGCTACACTAGAATAATAAGCATACATTCCTTTCCGCTTATCTTACAAGGTCAAGACACAAACAGGACAGTTGCTTCTTTCAGATAGAAAAGTTTCCACAGATTTGAACTTAATTCTTTGTTACCTGCCTGGTCTCTTAAAGGAGAACTAAGATCTTGCTAGTTCCAATACTTTTATTTCCCTTTTCTTATTAATAAAGAAAACTTGATTAACCATACCAGTTCTAGCCTGAACACATTGTACACAGGGATTAAGATACAAAGACCTACAAATACAGCAAACCCAATCTTCAGCATTGTCTTTTACAATCTGCTTCAAAGGCATTCATGTTACACCTTTGCCTTTTTCAAAGATGGTCAAAAATCATAGAAGTGTTTAATGTCAGCAAGGTCGTCCCTTGATCCATGAGGCTAGGGCTGGCTAGGCTCTGTCTCCATAGATAAGGAAAATACCTGAAGGCAGACAGCAAGAGTGAAAAGGCCCCTTTGCTGGGTCAGAGATGTCATCCTGAATATTCATGGTTCTACTCAATGTAAAATTGAACATAACACAATAATCCATTTTTGCTCATCCTAACATGCTGATCATTTGATGTTCTGTTTTTGCTAAGGAAAGTTACTGAGTCCTGTTGATCCTACCTTTGGTCTAATGTTGTTTTTTTTTCTTTCAAATTTCTCCCAACTAAATAATAATTTATTATCAATATAAATAATTTTTGTTAAATCACACTTAAAACCACATATAAGATGAAAATTTGAGAACATAACATGCTTTGAATATTCTTTGTTGTGACATAAAACCTAAATTCCCCCTTTTGTGTTTTCTATAACCTAAAATTAAAATGTCTTTTTGTTCTATAATGCATTTGACCTTCCCTTTAACTATTTGAGATTATTACTTAACTATGACAGGCAGGTGAGTTACCATATAAATCCATGTGAACATATTCCCTAATCACACAACAGTTAAGCAACCATGATATTCAGTCCTAATTCAGATGTTTTCTGGTGACATTCTTGTGCAATCAGCCTCTGGTTGATGCTTTTGATCTCAGGTTCTCATGACAGTCATTGTGATCAGTGTTAGGTAGGTCTGCTGATTTTTATTTTGGTCTATATATGCAATCCTTATCTTAAAGCTATTGTGAATACAAATAAAAGTGCAAAAACCCCCCACCTATTCTGTAGTATCCTGATATGAAACTCCTAACTTACTCTAACACAAAAAAATCAAAAGAACTATATTAAATTATCAAATCAATGTCTAAAAAAGAAACAAAAAGGATGTTACAATAACTGAAGCATGACTTTTTAAATGAAAACCTATTTACCACAACCTTCACCTGTATTACACAGAGCTCTTTTGAAATGCTATAGCACACACACAAAAAAGAAGGTTCAAACCAGAAGAAAAATTTAATTTCTGAACTTGTTGAATAACTTATTCTACTTAAATGTATCCATTATCACATATATCTTCTTATTATTAATTACCATGTCTATTATCATTAATTAATAAGTATAATAGTATATGATAATTACCATATGATTAACATATTTATTATTATTACTTATTACTTGATATACCTTATTATAATTACTAAATACTTATCATGAGTACTCACTATTCATTGTGCTTACTATTAAAACTTAACTACTAAAAACATCAAAAACCAAATCTCAAAAATCCCTTCTAATCAGAAATAATGCTAAGATTATAATCCGTATCAGGTTTGCACTTACATAATGTTGAACATTTTTCTTAACAAAACTTAGCACTGTTACTTTAATGCAGAACACAGCTTGTGCAGACAAGGGAGAGATAACAGAGAGAGAAGGCGGGGAGGGAAAGGGGGGAACTGACAGGTGCAGCAAAATCGCTGTAGCTACAGAGAAGGGGGAGGGGGATGGGGGGGGGGTGGGGGGGGATGGCGAGGAAGTGGGGAGAACATTGCCGAATCCACAGCAGCACCCATTCCAGGTAGCTCTCGGGGTTGAACTGCAGGATCCCTCGGTGGTACGGAGGGTCCCACAGGACCATGAGGTCAGGCTGCAGCGTCCATCGGAGGCATGCAAAGTCTCATAAGTTCACTAGAAGTTGTAAAATTCTCACCCTAAGATAACAAGCAAGTCCCAGAGAGAGGTGATAGCAGCGATTCTGAGCTTAATTGATGTTTTTGAGCCTCCTGCTTGTCCTTCTGCTGTGGCTGGCACAACCGCTCTGAAGCTCAAGATGGCTAGAGCAGAAGCCATTGCTTCCTCCTCGCTCCATACCGCTGCCCACGCTGTTCGAAACATCAAAGGCTGGGGGAGAAGCTGTGACAGCCTCTGCTGCTGAAGTTTCTGGATGTTGATGCATGCAAGCTGTTAGCACATCACTTAGAGCAGCATTTCTTAAGGCACACAAAAGTTTCTGGCAATCAGTGTTTTTCACTTGCTTCTCCAAGGTAGGTTCGGCATCAGGCATTGCCTTAATTTCTCTGATCTTACTCTCCTTCTTAGCATAGTCCCAAAACTTAGATCTGGTCTTATGCCAGATCCCTGGATCATACACTGTTCTTTTAGTGAAAAAGGAGCAGAGCTCAGCAGCTTAAAAGAGCATCTGCTGAAAAGCAGAGGTACTGATAGACTTCTCATGTTGCTTAAAGAGTTTCTGAAAGGCTTCTAGGACAGGTATCTCCTCCCAAGTCATACTTTTTTGCTTAAAATCTCCCTTTTGCCTACAATTAAAACATTTCGAAGAGAGTTATAGCTCCTTTTTTCAAGATCTAAGTAAAGATTCCAAATATCACCCTCTCTTCTTTTGACGTCTGATTCCCCACTCACCTAAAAAGAGGCTCCAAACCCCTACAATTATCCCAACTGCTCACCTCTGCCCACAGCTGTTCTTTCTCTTCAATTTCTTCTTCTTCTCCCCCCCCCCCCCCCCCCCCCCACTCCCCGAGGTAACTTTAATTTTTCTTTATTTTTTATTTGCTACGTCTGCATGTCCACACTTTCCATGCCTATACTTAAACTCCGGGCACTGGGTTCTCCTTCCAGTGGAAAACAGCCTCTAGCAAGTCTCATAGAGACCAATGACTTCAAGGCGACCATTCAATGACGGCAGCAAGCACCATCTCCACAAGCTGTATGAAGCCAAGTATGTTGTTGTTTATGCTTTGTAGTCACTCAGGGTGCATGTCAGAGCCACCATTTGTTGTAATATGGGTGTAGGTGTTTGATCACCCTAGAGCATAGTTTCCAGGCCAAGATGTTAGCAGGCAAAGATGTTTATTACGTTGCACAGTAAAGTTATATACTCTATCAGAAGGCACATGTGTCACATCTTAATTGGATATTTTCTACTGGCATGTGTGTAATTAAGGCATACAATAGGTTAAAATGACAAAATAATATTCTAACACATCCAACCAAATTCTGCCAAGTTTCTCCCTTCAATTACAAAATGTTTACATTCTTTTCTAAGTCAGAGACCAAACACAGCTGTTACAAAAATATCCAAAACCAACCCTTCTCCTACAATCCAACACTAGCAACAACTGACACCTCACTGCCCAGAGTAAATTAAAGCCTAATTTGTGGAATATCTAGAATATCACTTCAAATCAATTCTATCAAAGCTTTCCCAAGTCCTACAGCTACGCTGTTGCCATTCTTACGGTGATTCAAACAACAGACATCCTCATACTGTCAATACTGTATTGGACCTTCTAGAGATACACTGACTTCTTTCCTCACCCTTTCTGAGATGATGCCTCTCAGTAGCAATTGCTGTCCTTAATGTGTGTACAACTCCACTTTCAGAAACTCTGACAGCATGATTTGGGAAAGTATAGTGTCCTTGGGTTACCTCTGCACAGCCTGTCTCAGAATTCTGACAGGATTAAGGAATGACTCAGAAACAGTTATATTCTTGTAAGCTATGAGTACAGACTTCTCCAAACTTTTTCCCATTTTATCCCTTGTTAATTTACTATCAATTGCAGAGTTGTGGTTCTTATTAATCTCTTTTTAAACAACATGGTTTGTTTGCTCTTCTTTTCTTTTACCTCCTGCTACTAACTACTAGGTCACACTGTTACTAAGTGCTAGATCATTAAATGCAGGCAAGCAGGAGATAAATTAAATATAATATAAATGCACATTTTAAATGGGTATTATAAATGAAAAAGTCTGATTAAGTACTAACCATCCACTTTAAAGAAAATATTAAAATTATTCTAGTTTTATGCTCACTGTTATTTGCTTTCTCTCTACAAGAATAGTCCTATCTCTAGGCTTAAGTTATTTGCTCAGTACAGACACAAGGCACAGCACCTATTAATAGTGTACTCTCTTTCTTCTCCATGGATTACTGCAGAAGGAGCATATTTACATTCTTCCCCTAGGGTCTGACTGACTTGATAACAGTTAAAGTCTTGATCCAAACACTGAAATCTGCACATAAATCAAAACCCAGATTAATCAGAAACAAATTTTAAGTTGTGTTTTATTGTCATAAAGATTCTGTGATCAGAAAGATCCCAAATGGCTAAGAACTGTGGGAAGGGATTCTCCATCCAGAGGATTTAGCGAGAGAATAATTTTCCAGAAAATAACAGTTGAATGGTTTTCTGTAAGTGATGCAAAACCTTTCTCTTTTTAAAATCCTTTCTGCTCTTAGAATGCAAAAACTCTTAACACTACTCAATCATTAACAATCCATCCCTCCCCCGCCCCAATATGTGGAGATTTGATTTCAAAGAGGAAAAGATAATAGGGCTCCATACTACAAATCATGCAATTAACATAGATTAAATTGTGGAAGACGACTGTACTGTAGAAACATACAGAATACATTGAGTTTTTCTTAGGCTCTTTGCAATTACGGCACAAACATCACAGGACTGAACTTGGCTAAGTATTTCCAAGAATACTTCATCCTCTACAAAGAGCTGCATGAAATTCTGTATTACCAGATCAGCCAGCTGTCCGTGCAGGCCAATATTCACTCACTCTGAGCTGTGCTGGATGCTGAGGACAAGAAAATACTCGACAGGGTAAGCAGAGCATAGAGAAACTCTCCCAAGCTTCCAGTAAGCACTGAACTCAAACGTTTTCTAAACAAGAAAAAACACTTAAACTGATGGAGATGCTGTGCAGAAATTTGTCTCTTGGAAAAAACCTATTTGTCCAAAACAAATGCCCATGGAAAGCATGAGTCTGACAAAACTGCGCAAGAAAAATAATTCAGAAAACAAAGTTTTTTTGGAAAGTGGAATTTTCCTGTTTAGACCTTTTAAGAACAGTGGAATTCTGTGTTAGAATTTTTTCACTTCTGTTTTTTTAACAACACTTAGGGAACAAATAAGTCATAGAATTGAATGATTTCCTGGGTTTTAGTTTTAAGTAAAATTTCAGAGCCATTATTATGCTGTTTTGGAATGGAATGAGTGTAATTAACTCGAAGTTAAAAATCCAACATCTGCTTTTGAACTGTAGGAGACTGTAAAAACACATTTTTAGGTGTTGAAACCAGTGTTACATCTCTTATATCTATAAACTTCCTCTGTTCTGTTTTTGTTTTTGGTTTTTTCTGTGGTTTTTTTTTTTTTAATGATAAAATTATACCAATCAAATAATAATATTAGGGTGCTAGCTCTAATGTCCTTAGGAATGACCTATGGAATGAAAGAGAACTGGCATCTAAGAAACACCCAAGCTCTTGCCGTGAAGACTATGTATAGGTACTCTCGCTGATTGAGATGTATGGTGGGTTGAAGTTTCCCCCCAGCATTAAATTTTAGCCAGAATAACTCAGAAGTAAATGCTACTGTCAGAGCAGACAGGAACTTCTGCAGCAATAGTTGGTTTCTAGTGTTTGTTTTCTTTGTTCCAATTACTACCTATATTACATGTGATAACAGTTGTCCTATTTTATTTCTATATTGCCACATTTTCTATGTTCAGGAATGCCTCCATCTTGTATTTGTTTCTCTCTCCAGAAAACCCACCACTATGCCTTGTCCCACAGTGACTCAGTATACTGCTTGTTTGAACCTGAATGCTGCAGACAGCTGGAAATGATGCTGACTTGGCCTTTGACAGGATCAAATCAAATTGCTGGTTTACGTTTGAAGAAATGCTTGCCCACATGGAATGTAGACATCAGGAGGATGTGTGTGATAATGACATTTTCCACTACAGTGGAAATTAAAAGTAAGCTGTGAATTGTAACTCTCTTTTTACAGTCCTTCATATATAAAGATTGTAAGACTCTTTTTTCCTAATTAAGTTTCAAAGATCACAATGCCATTAGTGATGCAGCTGTTACTTACTTCCTTTACCATTCAACTTGTGCAATACCTGAGGCCAGTATTCTACTGATAGAAATATTTGTCATTACACACTGGTTTAATATCAGAAATGGGTTAGAAAAAAATAATAATCATCAGACAGTTTCTAATTACATTGTAGTTACACATATGGCAGCTTAAATATTATTTCTCATACATTTCCTAATGCTAAACTTTTTATACTCCAGCAATAAATCTTTCCACCTGTTTGTGCCCAGGAATACTCATGTCTAAGCTTTTCTGAACTTATTAACGTTTCATCCCCACTGAAACCTTGCACAATCTTCACTGGTTTTGAAGCTTAGATAGAATGCATAATTAAAATACTTGTCTGGCATTCATCTGCTATCTGTCAGCCTGCACTTGTTTTCCAACACAGCTCATTTTCTACCTCTTGATAGAAATACAGAGACAGGCAGAGACCATGTGTGGTGAAGGCACATTATGCCCAGATACTGAATCTTGTCCCAGCATGTGGACAAGTTCCCGCTCCTCCAGGAGGAAGACAAAAGCCAAGGCATCAGCCAGGCCAGCACGTACCCAGCGCATGCAGTGCTCGTGCTGACACCAAGTATGGGCATAATTCTAGCTTCACGCTTTCTATAGGCCGAAGCCAGTTGTTTATGAGAGTGCTCATTGGTCAAGCCCAGCCTCGAGTAATCTATAAGTATCACCCCAGCTGGTAAACAAGTTGCCTCCTCATTCACTTTGTCTCTGTGCTTGCTCGAGAGAGCAACTCTCGAGCTGCAGCCTTTGACATTGAGCTTATTGTTGTTAGCTTCTGTTATACATGCATGCATACTGAAAGCCTCTGCATTGTGAGAAGCACAGAGGGAGGACCTACCAACGCTGAGGAGCCCAGCGTCGCTACAGCCAGTCATACCGACCGGGAGAGCCCACCGTGCCACCAGAGGACTGGACTGACCCCTGAGGGTAAGATCTGCCCAGTTGCTGGGGAGAAGAGACTTGATCAATACTGAGTCCACGCATGCCTAGCCCCGCTGTAGCGGGAGAGGAGCTGCCACGTGTGCCGCTCTGAGCCCTGTGAATCTCAGGGAAGACTAAGGCATTGTTCGTGCCTATACTACACCGAACCCGGGACCAATCCGAGTGTCCCGCTTCTCCTTTAAGCTCAGTAAACGAGAATCCACCGCCTAATGCAGCTGCACTCTCTCCTCAAGGCTGTCTGCATCAGCCCCGAGAATCGCCGTGGTTGGGCTGGCCCCGTAGCTTTGCCTGCTGCCGCGTCGTCCGAGCCCACCTACCGGCCACAGTCGTCCTGCCCTGCCTTGCGAGCCGACTTTGAGGGCTGACCCCATGGGCCGACCCCAACCTGAACCAATCCCTGTTGTCTGGAGGGAATTGAATATCTTCCACGTGTTTTCCATCCACTAGCACTCAGTTCAAAGTATCCGAGTCTAGCAGAGTAAGCTCTGACGCATAGAAAGATTGTAATATTGCTGTGTATAGCCAGAAGTCGCCCGCGTCCCGCCGAGTCGCCATCTAGTGGCCAAGCGGCGGAACTGCACCCTTCATTATGTAAATATAGAAAGGGTCTATAGATAGTTCAATTAAGTTCTAATCATAACATTAAGCCACTTGTGGAATCTATTTCACGAACGTGCACTAGAACATGTCTACAAGTTGGTGATTTATTGGTTATTAATAGTTTGGTAATTAATAAAAATAGTATTTTCATAATTCATATTTCATATTAATAAATTTAATAACCTCTTCACCACAGCATGTTTATCTACTGAGGGAGGAGGCAAAAAGAATAAAAGACTTTTTCACATTTATACCAAGCTTTACTTCAGATAGCAAGTGAAAAGCCTGCTCAGTGATGACAGCATTCTCCTCCATCACTGAGTAAAGTCTGTACCAGAGGCCACAGATACCCAGCACATAAATCTGGAGTCTTCCAAACATTGTCTATGCCATATCTAATGATTAATAACAATGGCAGTGTTGCTGTTTTCACATTATTGAAACTTACTTAGAGCTACGTTAGGTACTTCAGAAGCAGAAGTCTTTGATGAAGAATAGAAAAGTGCTTTTTGACCCAGTGCCAAGGCATAAGGCGTGTCCAGCTCTGGAGCCCTCAACACAGCAAGGACATTGACCCGATGGAGTGGGTCAGAGGATGGTCATGAAGATGATCGGGGGACTGCAGCTCCTCTGCTACAAAGACAGGAGCTGGGGTTGTTCAGCCTAGAGAAGAGAAGGCTGCAGGGAGACTGAGTAACAACCTTCCAGTACATGAAAGGGAGTACATGCAGATGGACTGTCTCCAAAGGCCTGCAGTGACAGAACGAGAGGCAATGGTTTGAAATTAGAGAAGATTTAGATTGGATGTTAGGGACAAGTTCTGCACCATGAGAGCAGTAGAACAGTGCAACAGGCTGCCCAGGGAGGTTGTTGAGGCCCCAACCCTGAAGATATTCAAGGTCAGGATCAACAAGGCTCTGAGAAACCCGATCTTATGAAGGATGTCACTACTAACTGCTGAAGGGTTGGACTAGATGACTTTTGGAGGCCTCTTCCAACCCCAAAGCACCCCATGATTCTTCAGAAATAAATTTACCTGCCTGGTGCTGGGTAGCCATGCTGACTCAGAAACAAGTATGGTAGAGAAGATCTTGGTGTTACCATCTATACTTGCAGGTTTCTTACTCCTTTTTCCCCCCATTTTTCAAAGATTCACTGTAATAAAATATCATTACAATTTGTTTTCACTCTGCAGCCTCCTTATTGACTTGGACACTTACTGTGATGCAGTGTCAAAACAGGAGCATGTAAGTTCCCTTAGGATGATAAACCAAGCTGAAAAAAAAAAAAATCAGCTATGCTTTATTCCAGAATTTAAAATTTGGTAAGAGTAAAACTTAAGCATCCAAATAATTTCAGTGTTTTTCAAATACCATCTTTGCAAAATGAATTTGAAGATTTTACTTTGGAAAAAAAAGGCTTTTGATCTGTGAACATCCAGGTCAAATGACAAGGTTGTCTTAACTATACTGTTGGATTGTCTGTGTATTTCTTATGGATCAAAGAAAGGGCAAATGAACCATCAGTGCCATCAACAGAGCCCAACAGACTGCAAGATATAGTTAATAAGATTTGAAACATCATTCACCATAGCTTTAGACACTCGAGTATTCACAAATAAAAAGAACTTAACATGCATAAAATCATACACCAATGAAGATAATAAACAGTACAGAAAAATTCATCTATCTACAACCTACCAGGGGAACAGGACTTGTTCTCCAATTCTAACCAGCACAGAAATATTTATTAGAAATATTGATGGACTAGATGGTGCTTGCATGCAATAAAATAAGGCACGTAAAGCAATACCTCTCTATCATACTTTGAGAGTTATTGATAAGGGGAACTAAGAATCCAAGGTACATATTAGAATTTTTTTTTTTCCATTGGAACTGACTATATAGCTCTAAAAACCCTTCCCAAGTAAAGGACAGAACAAGCATCTATAATTGATCTTTGTGTAGCTGGAGTATGACCTCTTGAGGAGCTTTCAAAGCTCAATTTATGCTTAAAAAAGAAAACAGTAAAGCATTTCAGGATGGACACAGCAAGATCATTCTATTAGCACTACAAACTTAAAGCTTCCTAGTCATGAAAATTGTATTCATGCAATTAATAATTAAATTCTCTAAAAGCAAATAAGCCTAATGACATTGTGTTATAAGCTTCTCAGCTTATAAACCCAAAATTTTATCAGCAGTTTTATTGCTGTTTTCCATCTGCAAATTTATAGCACATTAAGAAGCTATTTCCTTTAAAACAAGCGATAAGGGCTGAGGAATACTTAGCAGACCACAAACTTAGACATCACTGTTCACACAACTAATTTTTTTAAACCAAAATGCAGTCATTTGTATAATTGCCAATGTAATGGTTTGAATAAGAACAAAATGGGTCAAACTGAAGAAGTGGGTTAACTTGTCTGTTTTCCTAACATAGAAGTGAGGGAAAGGTATCAGGGAGGGGGCATCCACAACCTCCCTGGGCAACATGTTTCACTGTCAAGAATTTCTTCTTAATCTTCAGTCTAAATCTCCCCTCCTCATTATTATTTACAATGTAATAGCATTAAATTATTTCCCCAAGATCTTCAATACTTCCAATGAAACCTTGTGTACAAACCCTCAAACTATTTCACCAATCTTTGTTAATGCAAAATGGATTAGAGCAACTACTGCATGAAATAGAGCATAAATACTTAAGTAAAAGCTCTTAAAGTAAATCCTGACACTGAAAAAAATAATGAGCAGTCTCATTAAATATTTTGAACCTGAAGGAACATCTTTTTTTTTATTTTCAGCAATAAAAATACATTTATAGTCCCATGCTGTGTTTTCTTTGGCATAAACCATCATAAACAGAATTTTAAAATGTCATAAGAAAACCTGGTATGGTGTTATAAAGGGAACTATGTTGGTTTATATTCTAAGCAGTAAAAAGGAAAACACAAACCCTAATCTGATACATGGCTTGGGCCACTCTGTTTAAATTATGCTCAACAGTGCCTGCAGACCAGAACATGTATGGGCTGCTTTGGGAGTACTGGGCCAAAACTCAGTGTAGATCTAGCTGACACCACTCTCATATGTCTCTGTTCTTAAACACTGTGATCATAAGCAAAACAACCTTATAAAGTGCAAGACACAATAGCAGTTCACCCACATCCTTGGGTTGAATTGCAGAGAACATTGTTGCCAAGGCCAAGATAAACCAGACAGACACATCCATGACACTCATGATTACCCATCTGCTGCATCAGATTTCACTTTCTTTGCTCCTGATAAAGGACACAATCTTAATGCTTTATGTGGATCATTGTGCAGCAATATTTGTGCAATTATTTGTACCAAGACAAGCCAACAGTTCAAAACTATAAATATTTACTTCCCACCTCATTGACTTTCTGTTTATTCTCTTGGAGTTACCAGAAGGAAAGGTTTAACAATCCTTTTCACTGTCTTTGCCTGAGCAGCTTTACTCATCATCTTGTACCAAGGTTGAAAGAGCATTGCAATGGAACTCAAAGAAGGCTTCTAAGGATAATAAATGCCTTTTCATTGAATTAAATAGTCTAAGCCCTTAATGTATAACAAGCACATTCCTCTCTCTCAACTAGTGCCCCTGACAGCGGATCATTCCTGAAATAAAAGAGAAAAGGTCTACATAAGAAAATTTTCGTAAGTGATTTGGGCCAGATTTTAAAGGCTATGGTTTAATTTATCACTTGGAAAATATTCCTTGGTCCTGGACAGAATAAACTGAAATCTAATTGCTTCTAAATGGTTTATGCAACATCAAAGACTGCACATTGCAAATTCAAGGTAGTTGCTAGCACATATTATAATGAGAAATTATTGTCAGCAAACTGTCCTTTGCTCAGACCACAAAGATTAACCGTTCTACTCTGTTGTTCGAGAAAAATTAGCTCATCTGTCAGTGAAACAGATTAAAAAATAAAACTATGTCATGTAATAAAACTCCATCATTATCCTGGTGTGTTGGGCAGGTCCCTTCCTTAAGCAATAGGAATTAATCTTGGTAGCTCTTGTACTAACAGGCTTTTGAATACTAAGAAGGGATGGGAAAGGCAGTAATTTCTCCTTGAACTATTGCATCACTAACTGCTACTGCATGGTGTCCAGGGAATGTATTTGCTAAGAAGGATGAACATAAAAGTCAGATAGTGAAAAATAATGATTGTCTTTGATTATCCATAACCTCATGACTCTTAGTATTCTGCATACACACACACACTTATATATGAGTATATTCCCTTCTTTTTCCAAGCATAATGTTGAAAATATGAAACTGGCACAGGGTGTGGAAATCCTACTGAAGAGCACTGCAAGGAAAACAAACTAACAGAGAAATACAACAAAAGAATTACAAACATGTCCTTTGGAGCAAATGCACTTGTAATGACTATATAAATGTAGAGCAATATTTTTTTGGCCATGATGAATTTTGCCATCTTTTCCCACTTCTTGTAGTGAAAAGGCAAAAATCTTGTTCTGAGTGCATTGATTCTTTTAGAGTGAAGCAGTAAGCCACACCAGTAACAACCTCTGCTTAATAGAAAGGTTTAAGCTGAAGTTTGAGTATTTATTGCATGGGAAAAGCATAATTTTGAAACTGTTTCCAGCTTTTAACTGGCAGGTTTTTTTCTTTTCAGTGTTGAACTCCTTTTATTTTGTCATTTTAAAGGGTTCCAAATGGTCGCTGTTCTATTATGACTCACAAGAGAAAAGTGCATGTTTGAATTATGAAGCACAGTGACTCTCTGGAGAGCTGCACACATATTACGGGAGCTTTTTTTCACTGATTGATTGAAAACTATTGTTTCTGAGCTGCTGATTACAGGAGATGTCAATTTACAGACCCACTAAAAGGTTTGCCGCAAAATTATACATTGCATTTAAAATAAGCCCACACTAAGTACTTTTATAAATTAGCACCAATATAATATTACAGACTGGTTATACTGACACTGAAAATTCTATTTTTGAAGATTTGAAGAAAAAAAAAGGGACTGTGTCAAGATAAAAGGCAACAATTCCATTCCTTTGTCAAATGAGGAACTGAATGGTTCCCTTGTTCCTGCATTCTGATCTTGACCTGTAACATTGAAGTCCTTTGTACTGAGAAGCACAATTTCATTACAGAAGCAAAACTATCTATACTGTAGGCACATTTCTTCTCTCACAGTAAAAACATGATTAAAACTTACATTATACATTAATGTCCATGTAACCCCTATTCTTCCTGATAAAAAGTTCCTTTCTAGCTTTCCTGTAGACTCCCTTTGAATACTGGAAGGCTGCTCCAAGGTCTCCCTGCACCCTTCTCCAGGCTGAACAACTCTAGCTCTCTCAACCTGTTCCCATAGGAGAGGAGCTCCATCCTTCTCATCACTTTGTGGCTCTTCTCTGGACCCATTCCAACAGATCCATGTCTGTCTTATGTTGGTGGTCTCAGAGCTGGATGTAGCACTCAAAGACATCGTTGTAAACAGTGCAGATGTGTTCTGCCTTTTGTGTCCCTAGCAAATTGTTTAGTGTAAATGATCTAGATTACTAGTACTGATAACCAGTGCTTGTTTTCAAATTACAGAATAACATAGCTGGAAATTAATGAATTTCAAAATATTTATGGTTTCCTAAGCTTAGGCAGGACTTTTACATTTTCCATCCAACTGTTTTCAAGGATATTCTGTGTTACATTTTCTGCATAAGAAGTTTAGCTTACATCCTTGCACTTCTCTACTTTCTCTTGATCATGTTGTAAAATAACCACAGTACTTTAACTACAACTGTGGGAATAAATATCTGAGCTTTCCTGTCAGATAAATATTTGCGCAGTGTTTAGTTAAATCCCCACTGAGCAGACTAAGACCTTTTGTCACTGTCCAGATGGAATCCTGAATTTATCAAAGCACGCACACCTTTGAGCCATTATTTTATGCTTTTAGAAAATCTAAAGCCAGTCTCCATTCACTGAGGGTGGTTTTTGCTTGTTTTTTTTGTTTTTGTTTGTTTGGTTGGTTGGCTGGTTTTGAGAAGTGCAAAGGCACAGAAAGGTGTACCTATTGAGAACTAAGTTATGCATCTGTGCATCATCTACAAGAGAGCCCTAAAAATCGTCAGGGACAGTTTCATCTGCAGGCTACAGGCAGTGCATAAACCAGTGCATTTTACCATCTACTGCTGATCAGGTGCAAAATATTTCACTACAAGTGGGATATTATAGATTTGAAATCTCTCTGGATGAAAGTACATTATCCTATCTTTCAGGAAAAACAGATCATTACTCAAATGTCAAAAGAAATTGATCTTTTAAAGTTGATAGAAGACAATTGGTTTCTTCTGAAAACTTACTTTGCTAAACATCAATTATCTAGCTAGACATGTTACAGGCATGCAGCGCTCCCTAGATAGCCAGCAGTAAAATACAAGAGCATTTAACTAAAATACTTCTAAAGTCCCAAAACAGAATCTGCAACAGAAAACGTGACTAAATGCTAAATCCATTGCTTTGTCCTACCTCCCACCTGTAGATAACCTGTCTCATTAGGCATGATAACTAACAAAAATACAGTGTGTGTGCATCAGGGTATTCCACTAGGATGCAAAAAGTATCTTAAAGGAACTGAGGGCATTGCACTATTTTTTTTTTTTTATTTCACTCTTATAATGGTTTTCCTTAGTTAATTTTTTTTTTTTTTCTGGTGGCAGGTTTCCCTCCTGCAAACAACACTACCTGCTTTAATGAAAAGTCAGTCAGAAACCAAGCTGCTATTAAAGTACTTATTACTTTCTATTAATAGTACTTAGAGTACTATTAATAAAAGAAGGGGCAAGCACAGAGAATATTTCAGGATATATTTATTGTAACAGATGTTTTAAGAATAATGATCATCTTTTTAGACTGAACATATGTGATGAGGGCAAAGAGATGAGAAGGTGACTAAATTTTCATCTAATTAAAAGCCCTCATAAATATTGCATAGAAGGAAGCAGAGTGATGGCTGGATTGGTATTGAGCCTACTTTTTTCCCTGTAAATATTTGGGCACTTGACCTTGCAAGCCTTAGTTTTCTTAACTATGGTATACAATTACACATGGATAGACTACAAGGACTCATGGGTAACAAGTCTTTGGGCATGAATCAGAATAGCAGGAATTGTTTCTTCTTTTATGATCACATACCACAGTGCCAAGGACAGCATTAGAGGATAAAAAGAAAGGCTTCACAGGTATTGGTGAAAGAAGAGTCCTTCTCATAGGGTAGAATTCAAAAGGAACAAAACAAAAAGTTCTGTTCCACATTAATTCTGCCAGAAGATAATTCTGGGTGTGGCAGAATTTCCAGAAGTACATTTGTGTTCATTGTTATTATGATTATTGTGTTCTTGTTATTATATAAAAAATATTTTTTTTTTTTTATACAAAACACTATTTTGAAGTTAGAGAAATGATCTAATGAGTCTTCTTAAAGTTCCATCTTTCAAAATTATACTCTAAACCACAGTGGGATGTAATATTCTACCATAATAGTCTATTATCATGTCACATCCACTTAGCACTGGTATAAAATCAATCACACAAGATGCAGAGTAGCAAGGACTAAGGTCCAGGATTCTTTTATAAGCAGAGCATCATGACCAACAATAACAGACAATGAGCTTTTCTCTGCATAGCCTTCCAATAGCTCGCATCTTATTTACCTAGACAAAATACTGAAACACCAGTGTCAGCTCAGTTTTATCCAGCTCAGTTTTATCCTTGGACTTCACTAAATATTCAAAAATACTGCAACTGGCTCAAACTACAATCAAACCTACTGCCCTTTTGGTGTTGGTGCTGCAATTACTTATTATTTCAATGCTATAATACTCCAGGTGAATAGACATCTACAATTATACCATTCCTTCATTTTATAAAAACTATAGACCATCTGCAACACACAAACACATCTATCTACCTATAAATATTGGTATGGAAACATACATGCTACAGAAATGAAAGCTACACAGTCAGTGATGGGTTTGGAGTCCCATCTCAGTTTTCTGGTTGCAGGTACAGTTTAACCTGTTACACTTCACTGGAGGTACATTCTCCAGACAGCGTTACCCACATGAAACTGTACCCTTCTGGCTGCTCTCCGAACTAGGAGAATATTCCAAATGATAAATTTGAAGAACCCTCACTCATTTTTAAAACCTCTGACTGTTTCATGGGGCCAGATTAGAGAGTACTCTGCCAAAAACTGAGCTGATACTCCTGGGGTGGTGACCTTCTCTCTCAGAGAACTCACACTGGAGTTCATACTTCAGTTTTCCTTGAGACTTGAATTATCATCCCAAGAAAAGTCAGTCCTCACATATATCCCACTGTCCTCTTAGCCTCCTGATGCTACCATAGTAACTGGTGCTAAGGTCTGAGGTTTTCCCAATTACTGTGCATACTGCAGTACAGCTCACTTTTACAACTGTTACCCTGATTAGTCAGAGCTAGAAGCTATACTTTTTCACTTCCAGGCCCCAATGAAATGACATACAACTACTCTTTTTCATTTTCTGAAGTCAAGAGGATATTTTTTCCAGTGACTTAAAAGCAGATCCAAAACGTATACAATGTTAAGGAAAATGGATCAAAACTAGATACAAGGTAGGGCATTTTTTACTTGAAATCTTTTCCTAAAAGAAAGTTTGGGTTTTGGAAAATGTAGTGGATAAGTGGAGATTAAAAAAAAAAAAAAAGAAATTGAAAGTTTTGGTTCCTCAAAACCTGTGATGTCTGTTTAACGAAGTTACTTCTCTATGAACAAATTAAGGGAAGTCTGGACACCTTGTGTAACAGGAAAATCTCTCCAATAAAATACAGCTGCAGGCCAAAATACAGCACATGCCATAGATCCATGAGCTCACAGTGATGCCAGATGCAGCTGTCAGCCGGTACTGCTCTGCACATGCCTCAATTTGTCTGTAGAGAGGTTTTCAGTTATTAGCTTTCACACAGGACCAGACAAATGCAATGACATTTTGTGTAGGAAGAGCATTAACTCAAGGAGATGTACAAATGTACTGCCACAGTGCTTCCCACACTGCTAAAAAGCCCTTCCTAAGTAACCTGGCTCTGTTCCCTGTTTTTATTTCCACATTCATAGAACATTTTAAGCATGGATAACATGCATGCCTCTAACCAATTATTGGTTTAGCAGTGATTTATTTGCAAAAACAATGTGTGAAACCCCTCTACTGCAGACATGAACTGATCTCTGTGAAATCTGCCTTCATGACTAGAATCAATAATTACAGTGCCCCTCCTGCATTATATTTTCTTCCCTGTCCTCCTCCCTGGAACTTAAATGCTGCTCTCTTTTCAAACAGATGCAACATTTTCATTTGGTGCTATGAGCAATCTCAAAGCTACTGCCACTGTTTGAAAATAGTGATATTACAAATTGCCTCTTTTCATGTTTGACATTAAAATGTCTTTTTGGACACTGAAGAACTTATTGTTTAAATTAATCATGGGCAGACACCGACATCAATTTTTTTCCCTTTGTTTGACTGAGCTGAACTTCCTTTGATTCATGTGCTAATGGAAACAAACGATATAATCCACAATGAATAATTTTGCTCTGCTCAAGATGTGAAAGCAATAATAAAATAGTAAACACAAGTTAGCAGACTTCCTTGTAAATGTTACAACTGCTTTCTTTGTGATGACAACAGATATTTATCTGCTACCTAGTTTTCATTTATATGCAACGTAAAGAAGCAAGCAAAAATGTCTTTCCTTTCTGAAACAAAAATTTTCAGGATTAACAATTCAGACTAAACTACGAATAAGGACTTTCACTGTGTGCATCAGCACTGCCTATCAGCAGGTTAAAGCACCTGCATTTAAAATTCTCCCCTACCTGTCACTATCATTTGCATAATGCAGATTTATCAGTAGCAAGGATTTCAGATCCAAGTCTGTCCATGCAAGATTCATACCTGGGTGAAAATATACACAAGTTTTCTTTTGTTGTTGTTGTTTATATATATTATGCTCTAAACAACATTAAAAACAAAGCTCAGAAAAGAATGACATTTTGTTGCATTAATGTAACTTCCTTACTATTTCATTATGACAGGAGAAGGGGAATGTTGACTGCAACCAAAATAGTCTTACTGACAGTTTCCAATCTTGCAAGGCCCATGCTGCAGAAATCATAAAACAATATTTGTAATTAACAAGTGCAATGAACCTTATGGTAACTGAAATATGGCTAAGGGACACCTCAACCCATATCAGTCTTTGTTTAAAGGGGCATCTAGATATCCAAACTTCACAGTTATTGAAGAAATGTTAAGGCCATGCTGCACCCCTGGAATTCAAAATACATCTTTAAAGGTTTTAGGCAAATGTCTGTGCATCATCTGCTTACGCTTCTGCTTTTTGATTAAACTGCAGTAAAAAGTAATTCTTGTAGGCAAATAGGAACAGGCAAGTGGGGATAACAATTTTATTGAATCAACACAGACACACTTATCACAGTTCATTGATTTGTTCCCCAAGATCTGCTGCTTAAACCTACACTGCCAAGGGGGCTTAGGCATCTTTCTAAACTCAGTCCCTTTAAGTGGGGACTTGCTTGATAACTTCCCTTCTGAGGGTGGCACTCTTCAGCTATTGACTTCCCATTTTTTCAGGCTCCTTAGGCAGGCCTTAAACACTGATGCCAGAAATAATCATGAAAGTTGTCACTTCAGGAAAGAAACAATAAATTTTAGCAATATGTATTGCTCCTTAATTCACTGCCTAAAGACTGTTCGAATTCAAAGTGTACGTGGACAGAGAAAAATGCTATGCAGTGTTCAGGTAAAGAATTCCTCTTCTTTTCTCTCTCTCTCATTTTTAATTTTTCAGTAACAAACACTTCTTCCTATTTAAATGATCTAGATTATTACCTCAATTATTAGGTTTCAAATCAAACAATTACATTCAAGTTGCAATTACAAACTAATGAGTCTTTAAAATAAGAGTTTGGTGAAGAAGTATTTAATAGTGAGATATGCTCTATTTGTTATATGCAAAATGCTTTCTAAATCTGTTTAATATTCACAGTAAAGTTGAAGGAAGTAAAAGCAAGTATTTTGGGTTTGAGCATGTATAAAGAGAGGAAAACTGTCTGCTGAGGGAAGGGAAATAAGAGAAAAGTAATCTATGTCAACTAACAAAAAAACTGATTTATATTCCCAGCCTGAGAAAATGATCAGAAAGAAACTAAAGTAAGATTGTTTGACCTATGTACCAGCCACAGCACATGCTTTTAAAGAGGGGGGGAAAAAATGAATACAATGTATCCCTTATTACCTTCCATTGCTTTGATACGCTCAGGGAGAAGATGTATGAGATACATTTCTGAGGTTGGATTTTTCACAAACAGTTTGACAAATTAAACAATCACAGAGAGGTAAAATTTCCAAGATCTTGGGTAGAATTCTTCATAAGTGATATATTGTTTTCATTAGAGTTTCAAAACCAGTTTTATGTACAAACATACATGCTTAACAAGCCAAAAAGAAAACAAAAATGTTATCTAGTATTTTTTCCTTCTACCTATAGAGTGAAGTAATCAACCATTCCCAAGTTTTCAAAACATTCTGTGGAGTTCACAGAGAATAATCTTCAAGAAGATACTCTTGCAGTTGTAGTTCCCCCAACATGGTCCAGGGTGATATGGGATACTCTCAGAAGATTGGGAATCAAGATTATAATTGCACCCTTTTCTGATAATTTTAGTTAGTTAGTTATCTTACTGTGGTGAGATAATATTATTCCAAATTCCTGGATTTAAAAATGAAGCATAAACTAAACTGAAAAAACCCTCACACCACAAAACAAACAAACAAACAAAACCCCAACAAACAAACCAAAACCCCACCACCCAGTAATTTTAGTTACTTTAGTCTGGGGACTAACAGGCTTGATTTTTGAGGAGATAACCTTATAAATTCTGAAAATCCAAGCCCAGCATTTTTCAGGTTATCTCTACAATCCTTCAGCATGTGTGAAAAATCATTGCCACTGCCTTTGATGAGTAAAACTGCAAGAAATGAGGAGGATTACTTCAATGAAAATGTGTCCCTATTTTTTGTAAATTTGAATGAAAAAAGAAATCTGTTTAAATCCACAAGAAGAACTGTTTACAGGTAGTAACTGCAGGGTTCTTTCTTGGACAGAAATGTACTTTGTGCCAATTGGACCTACATTTCCCATCATAATTTAGAATGCATATCTCTGATCATCTATTGTTCTACAACCCTACATGAAATAGTCTTTCAAAAATCATACAAGATTACAGATAAATAAATTGAGAGGTCTGTGCTTTGTTGTTGATTTTCCAACTTGGGGAGAACATGCTACAATTTTAATGTAATCAGAGCTGTAATTTTCCATTTAAGAAGCTGTCACTGTGCTATAATAGCCATAAATGACTATAAATCAAAAATATTACTGACTCTCTCTGAGCACGTTGTCAAGGAAAATAACTTTTCATATAATACAAGATAATAACCAAAGAATATTTCACTGTCTCCTGTGATGTAATTTGTACAAAGGAGCTGCACTGGCCAAGTAACTGCTTTGAATTCAACAGAGATACACCCACCGTAAATCAGCAAATGGAATATTTTAGTAGTGCAGCAGCACAGTGTGAATAATTGATTGATTTATGTTTGTTGTCCTAGCTGCCCCCTCCAAACACTGGGAGGTAGATAGAAAGTGAAACACTTTTCTTTCATTCTCTAATTTGTATTTTTTTTTTTTTTAATTATTCATATGAAAAGATATTTAATTTAGTTAATTTAAATTTTACTTTTGATTGCACTTTATTATATTCCAACACAAAGTATCATTCTGACATGAGAATTTAAATTCTTTTATTCTCAATGTGTCAAATGAAATATTTGGATTTAAGTTCCCCCTTGCTCCTTTGGTGTGTGTGGGTCTTTGTGTGTGTGTGTTGGTTTTTTTGCTTTGCTTTTGTTTTTTTTTGGTTGGTCAGATATTTTTCAATTAAGCAATGTGCTACTATTTAAATTAATTACATCAATCTTGTCCAAAAATACTTTTATCTGAAGTTTGTATCAAGTTTCACACCTGTAACATTTGGAGATTTATTTCAATATTAGAATGCCAAGCATACAAGAACTGCTGTGCCACTTGACAGGTAACAGTAATGATGTGAAGTAATGCTCATCTAGCAGGTGCTTTGTTTTAACTTCATCTACTCTATGAAATTCTAGCTTCACGTAATCCATCAGATTAAAACTGCCCATTTTATCTAACACTAAACTTTACTTCACTGTTCTCTAATAATCAGCAAACTTGCCCTCTGGGACTGCTCATGGAGAGACAGAGATAATATTAACAAAGGATATTTTCAAATAAAAATCCTTAGTGCTGAGGGCAACTTGGAGGACAGTTAACATTTAGAAAAATTTATTAAAATGAATACTGAACACATTCAACCTCCAAGAAATGCCTGACAAGCCAAAAGGTGTTCACCATGCTGAAACAGGATGGGAAGGGAGGTCGTGTGAAGTGAGAGGGCAGAATTCAGATCTTGTCCAAGTAGGGGAAACAAAAGGAGCAATGCATTCTGGCCACTGAAACAGGAAAAATTTACAACAGGACAAATAAAAAATAAAAAAGAAAGAGAGAGATTCTTCCACAAGGACTATAAAACAAAATGTCAGAAAGGTCAGTGTATCATTAAGTCCTTTTTGAAGTACACCAGAGCCCGTGTGATGAATAATGTGCATGGTTTTGTTCCAAGACGCAAAAAGTTTAGATGAGCTCGGAAGCCAAAGACACAATTCAGAGATGTAAAAGCTAGGAAGGTTCACTAAAAGAGGACAGACCTGGCTCAGCAAGTCCCACAAACACCTGCTGACAGAAGCTACATCTGTTCTGGGCTATGCTGCCATGGACTATTTCTCTCCTTACCACCCATTCAAAGCACCACTGGAGATCGTAACTGGAGACCTCATGCCTAAAATAGCCAGAACTATACAGACACTAAGACTACTTTTCTACATTTCTGTCTTCATTTCTGTCTTTTTTTTCCCCCCACTTTTTAATTTTCCTTTAAAATAAAATGTTTTGTCATCTGAATTAATGTTTAAGATAAAGGACACTATGAGAAATCTGGAGAGAACTCAGTCCTAATCCAATCACTTTTTAGCAAACATCTTTGTAAACTAGTTTGCACACAGACAATGGCTGAGTCCTTACCTAGCTTATTAACAACTCTGCAATTATGCAGACTATAGGTGCAATATTCAAATATGAAGAAATGCTACTTTTGTAATTACAGTCAAATAAATGCAAGTCTCCAGTACAAAATGTGGCTATCCTGTACCACCCCAGCATTCTGCACTTATCTGATCCTACGAGAGTCATAACAACAGACACGCTTTTTGGCTGTTTAATGACACTTGCATAACTTGAGGCACAGAGAATCTCAAGAAGAAAGAATGAGTTCCTTCAATACACTATTAGCCTGTTCACTCCTTCTACGGTGTGAGGTGATCAGTTCTGCTTGATTTTAGAAAGAATCTTCACAAGCATTTCATGGTCAAGAATTGAGCTGCTGTTCTTTTGGATCAGCTAGCTCCCAGCAGATGAACCACATCTAGTTTTACTTTCACAGCCTGTCACTCTAAGAATAAGATATTTGTTGTGCCCTAATTGAATATTCATTTCCATATTTTTAAATCACTTGAGTCTGCGTTTATTCTTAGCTCTCAATCTCAGACAATTTAGCATGATACCTCTGTAAAGCTTCTTAAAGCTGTTAAACCCAGAACATTAGAACTATGAAAAACATAATTTGTCAGTCTACATCAACTTTTAAACACTCTCCAGGCTTGTACACTCAAGAGGGCTGAAAATGACCTGTCCCCCCACCTCATTCTCCTCTGGTAAATCCTAATCAGAAAAAGGCCATCATTGAAGTCTAGAGAGAATATCACAGTGACAGTCTGACTCAAGGAGATACCTACACTGAAGATATATTTCACATACTAAATCAGCCTTAGTTCATCCTTTCATCACTCTAAGATGATGAATATTCTCTTCAGAATTTGAATGTCATTGTCAAGTAAATAATGATAAAAGGGCAGGTATATTTATACTAATCATAAATATATACTCCAGAGCTAAGGTATTACATTTTATTTGCATTCTACCCAATATCACATAATCAGTAGCATTGTCCTGCATATCTCAGGCAAACACCACCCAGAAGTTTAACTGCATACAAAATTTAAACCAACATCAAGCTTCCCTATAATTCTTCAGGTAACTTTTATCACTCCATTTTCTGAACCTTAACACTAGTACTTTACAACATCCAGAAGAGGTATTCACAGCACAAAATCCTTTTATATCAAATACATCTAAAATTACAATTACTGGGGGGAATCCTTTCTATTTGGTGTTTTCAGACAGGTAAAGTACAAAACACCTGTGAAAGAGGCATTTAAAACAGCTGCTTATCTGCAATGTAAATGCTGAGTAGTAATGCTACAAGTGAAAAAAAAGAAAACAACCAAATTAGAAAAAAAACTTCAAAAAGAAAAAATCCATTCTCAAGAAAAATACAAAAAGTAAAATGTCTTGTGCAAGGTGGATATGCTGTTCTCTTTTTATTTTAGATAACTTGTGTAATGGAATGATGTTCTTGTGCATGTCACAGAATCATAGAATCAATAAGGTTGGAAGAGACCTCAAAGGTCATCAAGTCCAACCTGTCACCCAACACCTCATGACTACTGAACCATGGCTGCAAGTGCCACGTCCAATCCCCTCTTGAACACCTGCAGGGATGGTGACTCCACCACCTCCCTGGGCAGCCCATTCCCATGGCTAACAACTCCCTCTGTGAAGAACTTTCTCTTCACCTCGAGTCTAAACTTCTCCTGGCGCAGTTTGAGACTGTGTCCTCTTGTTCTGGTGCTGGTTGCATGGGAGAAGAGACTAACTCCCTCCTGGCTACAACCACCTTTCAGGTAGTTGTAGACAGCAATAAGGTCTCCCCTGAGCCTCCTCTTCTCCAGGCTAAACAATCCCAGCTCCCTCAGCCTCTCCTCGTAGGGCTTGTGCTCAAGGCCTATCCCCAGCCTCGCTGCCCTTCTCTGGACATGTTCAAGTGTCTCAATGTCCTTCTTAAATTAAGGGGCCCAGAACTGGACACAATACTCAAGGTGTGGCCTAACCACTGCTGAGTACAGGGGCACAATGACTTCCCTGCTCCTGCTGGCCACACTATTCTTGATGCAGGCCAGGATGCCATTGGTCTTCTTGGCCACCTGGGCACACTGCTGGCTCATGTTTAGGCAGCTGTCAATCAGTACCTCCAGGTCCCTTTCTGTTTGGCAGCTCTCCAGCCACTCTGACCCCAGCCTGTAGCTCTGCATGGCGTTGTTGTGGCCGAAGTGCAGCACCCGGCACTTGGACTTGTTGAACATCATCTTGTTGGACTCTGCCCATCTGTCCAGCCAGTCAATGTCCCTCTGAAGAGCCCTTCTATCCTCTAACTGATCAACACCTGCTCCCAACTTGGTGTCATCTGAAAATTTACTGATGACTGACTCAATTCCTTCATCCAGATCATCAATTAATATACTGAACAGGATGGGGACCAGAACTGATCTCTGGGGGACACGACTAGTGACTGGCCTCTAGCTGGATGTGGCACCATTCACCACCGCTCTCTGGGCATGGCCCTCCAGCCAGTTCCTAACCCAGCACAGAGTGCTGTTGTCCAAGCCACAGGCTGACAGTGTGGCCAGGAGTTTGCTGTGGGGAACGGTGTCAAAGGCCTTGCTGTATATAACAGACCAGAGTTATTGCTCAGGTGAAGTGAGCTCTTCAGAGATATTTGAATGTTCTCTACTTCTCCAGTCAATTGCAGTTCTGATGTTCCACACTGTTACCTTACTTGGATTTCATTAACACCTAATTTACAAGCATAAACCACGTAAATGATTGGAGCAGATGCAGAAAAATGATTGTAATTTGGGTTGAAGTCTTCCTTTCCTGACCTAATCCAGCAACGATAATATCCTCTCTAAATAGTAGTCAGAAAACTTTATGCACAAACCCAAGTGAATAAATATTCTCATCCCTGGGCGTGTAATTTTGGGAAACAGTCCATGAATAGAGGAGTAATGTCCCAAACTATGAATCAAGCAATATGGGACATTGTTCTCCACATAAGGACTGCATTGATAAAATAAATACAAAATAGAAAATTCTTAATGTCTTCAGTTAAGAATTTTAAGAATTTCTCCCAGTGTTTTAGCTTTAAAGTACACAGTATTTGGCTTCAAGGGAAGTTTCCTGGGTGCTGAAGATGTTATCCACTAGGTCCTGCCTCAATGTATAGATCATAGTATCATAGTATCATAGTATCAGTCAGGGTTGGAAGGGAGCACAAGGATCATCTAGTTCCAACCCCCCTGCCATGGGCAGGGACGCCCCACACTAGATCAGGCTGGCCAGAGCCTCGTCCAGCCTGGGCTTAAACACCTCCAGGGATGGGGCCTCAACCACCTCCCTGGCCAACCCATTCCAGGGCTTCACCACTCTCATGGTGAAGAACCTCCTCCTCACATCTAGCCTGAGCCTCCCCACCTCCAGCTTCATTTCATTCCCCCTAGTCCTATCACTACCTCAGATCCTGAGAAGTCCTTCCCCAGCCTTCCTGTAGGCCCCCTTCAGATACTGGAAGGCCACAATTAGGTCACCTCGGAGCCTTCTCTTCTGCAGACTGAACAGCCCCAACTCCTTCAGTCTGTTCTTCTCCTTTTGGGATACTTTTGCACAAGAATTTAAGCTTGCTTATCTTATAAAACACTGCACAAAGTAGAGAGGATTTTACCGACAGAGCCTGGGAAAAAAAGAACAGTATCACGTCCCAGTGAGTTTTATTCTGATCTCTGGAACCACTCTCGAACAATGCCCAAAGACATATGCTTTAGTGGTAGAACAACTGCAGCCTCATCTATTACAACTTCCTTCTAGCAATAAGCCTGAACTTTTTTTAATACCAAAGCTGTATTGACATTTCTTTTATTTGCCTCACATATCTACCACATCCAATTTTTTTTTGCCATCACATTTTGCACTAGGCAGCACATGAACCTGTGAGTTTTAGTCATGTCAGAGATGCTGCTACTCTCACACCAGGACAACGAACTAACTAACCCCATGGCAAATAAATAGGAGGTGAAGAGAAAAAATGCCATAGCTATTGAAATGCTGCAGAAGTAGATCAGAATGTCTGCAGCTGAAGATTTACTGTGGTAGATTACTTTGAAATAATTAGTAATGGTCATAGATGATTAGTTTGCTTCAAGAACAGCATTAAATCAAATTAGCAAAAATTTGCACAAACTTATAAATAAATGAGCTTTTTCATAGTTTTTATTGGTAGATACACTCAGGCACTGTACATACTGACATACTGAGTGCATTCCTTATGATCCCAGAATACAAACATAGTTCCATTTAGCAAATATATGCCCAACTGCCTCAGAAACATCATCCTAAAGAGAAGTCTTCCAAACTATCCAGCTAAGGTGCATCCATCACTAAAAGTCAATTGACTGTGCTTGACAAAGGCATGAACCTGAATTATCCATACATTGCTAATTACCATATCATTTAGGGATCACCACTCTCATCTGTTTTCTTGTCATCACTTATTCAGCACTGGGTAAGTGTCCTGGTTTTGGCTGAGTTAGAGTTAATTTCCTTCCTTGTATCTGGTACAGTGCTGTGGTTAGGATTTAAGTGTGAGGACAATGTTGATAACACACTGGTGTTTTAATTGTTGCTAAGTAACATTTATACTAGGACTTTTCAGTTTCCCATGCTCTGCCAGTGAGGAGGTGCACACTCAAGAACCATGGCCAGAAGAGATGATCTGAACTAGCTGGAGGGATATTCCATTCCTTAGGACATTACATTCAGTATAGAAACTGGGAAGAGCTAGCCAGGAGGTGCCCAGCTGCAGGTCTGGGATTTGGCTGGGCATCAGTAAGTGGGGGGTGAGCAATTGCATCATGCATCGCACTGTGATTCTGTGATTTTGTATATTACATCGTTATTATTTCCCCTTCTGTTTCTTCCTATTATGCTGCCTTAATCTCAATTCACAGCTTTTACTTTTTTTTTTTTTTTTTTTTTTTTTTTCTAATTTCTTTCTTTCCAATTCTCTTCCCCATCCCACTGCAGGGGAGAGTGAGCGAGCAGCTGTGTGGTGTTTAATTGCCTGCTGGGGTTAAACCACACCAGTAAGAAATAGCGTCCCTGGCTCATAGCTTGCATACACAATTGTTTGCACGGTACGAAATTCCATGTAGCAGAGGTTTGACATTGCCATTAGATGGGAGAAGAACATTTTTCAGGCACACACTTTCACACAGTCATTTAAATATTTTCTGACAGCCAATAGCTCTTATCGCAACAGACATGATACAAACCTTAGTGCTAGTCAACCAACTATGTGATGTAAACTCTACATTCTGAAATGCCAAACTGTTACCTGCAAACACAAAAGCAATTCTCTCTTGCACTTGACATGCTCTAATTCTTTAGTTTTCTCTTACAACAACAACAACAACAACAAATATTAGATGTTGGCTAAGGGAAATTCTGGTAGCAGGGCTTGAAATCTGAGCGTCAAAGACACATAGGCAGGAAAGAACACAAATCAAGCCACAGAAATTCAGTGTTTGAAGACAGTATCATCCTGCTGTCATTCTCCACTTGACTTAGGACTAAAAGCACAACATTTCTGGTTTATTTTATAAGACACTTTTTATTTGTGCTTTTATTTTAAATCTTTTTGAAAAATTGTATTTTACATAATGTGACACAAATTGCACACTGCAGAGGAAACTGTCTGTCTCGGTGAATGAAACCATTTTAATCTCAAGAGTTTTATTATCTGTTAAAATCTATTTAAATATAGGCATTCAATTTTACATTGCTTGACTTTTATGGAGGAGCTATTTTACAGGAGCAGGATTTTGAATAGACAAGATCACAACAAATACTTGTAACTTTGACATGTAAGATCAGAAAACATGAGGAAAGAATTATCTAAATTTTCAGAGTTATTCACATATCAAAATATTTTCATAGGCCGGAAACCTTCTAATATAGTGTATTTGTTATGATAATACCTCCCTGACATGCAGTAATGTGAAACTGTACACATCTTAGACATACATACAAAAAAAGCACCCAGGACTATTACATTAAAAACTCTTGAAGCATTTTAGCATTTAACCATATAATTCTATTATTACTTTTGAAGCATATTACTTAATTTACAGAATCATAGAATGATTTGGATTGGAAGGGACCTCCAAAGGTCACCTAATCCAACCCACCCTGCAGTCAGCAGGGACATCCTCCATGAGATCAGGTGGATCAGAGCCTCACTGAACCTGACCTTGAATATCGCCAGAGACGGGGCCTCAACTACCTCCCCAGGCAACCTGCTGCAGTGTTCCAACACTTGTTCCTAACATCCAATCTAAATCTCATCTTCTCTAATTTCAAACTAATGCCCCTCATTCTATCACTGCAGGCCTTTGGAAACAGTCCCTCTGCAGGGACTGGAAGGTCATTATTAGGTTTCTCCGTAGCCTTCTCCAGGCCGAACAAACCCAGCTCCCTCAGCCTGTTCTTGTAGCAGAGGCACTCAAGCCCTGTTATCATTTTCCTGGCCCTCCTGTGTACTGCTCCAGCAGGTCCCTGTCCTTTCTGTGTTGAGGGCTCTAGAGCTGGTCACCATACTCTGATCACTGATTACTGAATAAAATACAATCACATGTTCCACAATAAAAACACTGATGTCTTAGACTTTCACTTCTGTTTTATGCAAATGGCACAAAGGCAGCTTGACTTGTGTGCTACAAAGAGCATCAGGGTTTGGGTTTTTTGTTTTTGCTAAACATACTGCAGCAGGAGACAGTTTTACTGTAACTCACGACCACATTGCTCTGGTTGAAGTCAAAAGAATTGAAAAACTGAACTTTGCATGTTAGATTTTACAGCGCTGAAGGCTCTCCATGCCTGATCCATGATAAAGAAAAATAAGATTATTATGAAAAGGTAAAGCAGCAAATCATTGCAAGATTTTAAATTACACTGAACATTCTGCATGAAGCTTCAATCCATCAAATGGCCACTGAAAAATGAGGTAATTACCTACAATAATTTGCATGTTAAAAGCTAATACAATATTACAAAGTAAAGTCCAGTTGCACATTAATTGTGAAAGCAATGCGTAATTTCCTGATTAATGTTTCATGCCTAATATTCGTCCGTGCTCTGTCAGATGCTAAATAACAATATGGCCAATCAATCTACAGAAAGTAGGCTCAGGCAAGGACTGAGCTTAAGCTTCATAAATTCTGATGCAACAGTTTCAGTTACAATAGGTAATAGCATGAAGTTTTAAAAAGCAATGGTTCAAACTGAACTCAAAAGATATTTTAAATAATTGAACATTTCAGTGAAAGCACCCAATACACAATCTCTGATTCTTTGTACGCAGAATTAAACTCCACTTCTTCCAAAAAAGGAAGAGAGCAATGATAGGGTAATACATTGTCACCCATCTGCACACCATGGCTCATGGGTGGGTGTCTGGTCAGCAAAGGCTAAGCATGTCAAAGAAATGATATGTTCAGGGTCTCTAGAGGATGATTTCTATCCATGCTCCCCTGTTGAGGCAGGAAGGAGTATTCCTCAAGGACTGAAACTCACCTGTCCTGTCAGCCAGAGACAGGGTGTCACACTTTTGAAAGAGTGTCAAGCAAAGAAATGAAAGGATGACAAAAGTAAGGAAAAACAAAAAAATACTCCTAATAAATAGTGCCAAAATGAGGGCAGCATCAACTGGCAACAGCAGAAAATCAGTGTGGCCTTGAATTTCTCTATTCTCTATTAGTCAAGTCAATGGCCAGATTTTTGTCAGGCATAATTTGCCAGGAATAAAAACTAAAAAGAACAATTACAGGAGCACAAAGCCTTTTGTTTGTTTGATTATTATTTTTTAAATTGATTTGCTGGGAAAACACTCTGAAAGGTTTGACAGGTGAGTTACTAACTCAATGTCATTCAAACCAGCAAAATATTTGACAGAACTTGAAGAGGGTGGTCAGGTGAATTCTCACAGCAGAGCTTTAAAACACAAAATAGGCATAATGAGTTAAATGGGGGAAAAAAATAGTCAAAATCCAGAGCTAGTGATACTAATGGAAGCATTGGCCACCTATGGAAACAAGAGAGAAAGAAGATTTGATTTTCTCTGGATGCTGAGGAAATTGCTGGAGAGTTTGTGATCCAATGGATGCAGTAATAAGGAACCGAACATTTTTAAATGAGCTATGCCAACAATCTAACTGGATGACCTTGAGCAAGGGATGTGGCTGAAGTGTGTCATTTACCTCATTTTTAAAAGAGGTATTACTCTAACTATTTCACAGCAGTGCTTGGAAACTTGATTAATTTACAAAAACTGCCTCCAGACTCTTGGAGGAAGGTGACACTTAATTGATCTTTCCTAAAGCAGACAATTTTGATTAGAATAAAAATGGCAATAAAGCAACTGCAGATTTCCAAAGTCAGACTCCAGGGATCTACTCAGTGTCCATTGTTTAATCCTTAACTAAACAATAAATATTTGATGGGAGTGATATGAATATGTTTTGTGTTAATTTCCTCACCAACACAAAAGCTATATAATGAGCTCTTCAGCTACAAAAGCTAAGATTTCACGCTACCCACGTGTAAAGATGTGTAGAGATTGACCTGACAGATATATTTTGAACCATTTCAGAAAAGAGTAGTTCTGCCACCTACCCATGAAAATAATCATTAAAACAACAACAACAACAACAACAAACCTCTAAGACCCTAAAATGGCTTATATGATTTAAATATGTTCTCAGAAACTTGCTAGGAATTTTTTATGTACCTGTACTGTCAGCCTGGATCACCTTTCAACTTCCAGTCAGATGTCTATGGGATACTCCTGGGAATTTCAGTAGCTAGAAAAACTGAGTGGCTTTACTGCAGCAGGCTGTAGCAGCTCCACTTCCAACTGCAGTTTTCTTATTTTCAAGCTTTCTCAAACTCTGAGCTAGGTTTTCTTTGCTACCTTTTCCAGGATTATTCGTTGAATTTAGACTTTCAGACCTGGCACTTACAGTGAATTTACTACGCTTCTGCTATTATCTCACTTCAGGGTCAATCCAAAGATTTTCTGAGCCCATCACGACAGTAAATGTGATTATTAAACAGCAGCACTGTTGATTAACTACTGGAAATGTTGGATTTTTGCACTTACTTTCCAGGTTCAATGGTAAATCCCATTCACGTCAGCAGAGGACCACACAAAATGAGTGCCCCAAGACAGCAGAAGGAAGAGAGGTGAAATCATGGCTTATTTTACCCACCTCTTACATAAAAAGAAAAATGCTTTTATCTCTCACTGGATTTAGAAATTTAGAAATACTGTTTATCATTGTTCTTTTCTCAGCTTTCACAACCAAGACCATATGACAAAATTATTAGGACGGCTACTTGACATTCTGTGGAAAGCTGCCTCAGACTTATTTTGATGCTACATTAAAACAAGTATTGCTCATCTTTATGTGTACTATGCCACACCTGGGACTCTAATGAATTTACCCCTGTGAATACATGATTTCAACAGTCACATAAGTAAATAAATATCCCAAACATTTTTAAACAAAATATGAAAAGTACAAATTTCTAACTCAATACAGTTTTAGGCATCTCCACCACACGCGTGCTATTTTAAAAGCATATGTCACTGACAGATTTTCTGCTTTGAGCATACACAATTGTCTTACTGTTCCCTTTATCTTCGCTTTATTCACAATGAGCTAATATACTTTGATTTAGAAACCCACGTTGACTACTTTTAAGAGTACTTCCATGGGCACCAGAACTAATAAAGACCAATTTTGTAGATAATGTATGCTATAGTGTATGATCTAAAGAAAGTTTTCCACATAGAAAAAACTCACTTATCTTTTTAATTGCAAGGAACGTGAAAGTACATTCTATTTATCTTCAGAGGCAAGAGAATTCACTATGCCGGTTCCCTCCGCAACATACTGAATGAAAAGGAAATATTAAATACAAGACTAACTGTGAGAAAGAAGAAGAAGAAGAACTTAAAAAAAAAAAAAAAGGTTCTCTAATTGACTGGCAAGTACCTACACAAAGCATTGTTAGATTACTATAACTACTCACACAGAAACTGCTCTTGTTTGTTCTCACTGCAGCAGTTTCTTGCAGTTGGTGTTGCAGTAAATGAACTCTTTCATGTAAAAGTAGATGAAAATGGGAAAGATCACACAGCTAGCAAATGATTTAAACCTCTTCAGTATCTTGTGCTACAAAGATGGTACTTTGGAAGGAACTCTTTCTAGAGTGAGCAATGTAAACACTTAGCGAGTAAATAATTACTCATCAGTAATTATGGTGAGGATGAGATAGGTAGTTTGGGAACCAATAAGAGATGCATCCAAAGAAGATCTTTTAAATTTTCACAACCAACAGGTATTGCTTACTGTCATTGTAACTGGACAAGTGAGCAGGCCATCTGACACACAGATAAAACGTCTTGTCTTGAACTGTGTTCACAGTTGCTCTAAAAACAAGGGCAATGTGTTGCAGGGAAGAGGCTTCTATGGCTCCTTTGCAGAAGTCCTCTTCCAGGTAAAACAAAACAAAACAACAACAAACCACCAAACAAATTTTTTGAAAGTTAATACAGAAAATATAAAGAAAGGTAAAAGGTTTTCACCCGAATGTGAGAGAAATCTGGATGACTACATCTTATTGCAATTCTGCTTTAGCTTGCACCTGTTTTTCTCTCAGCTATGGACATGCTCAGAAATTTTACTTGAAAGTGCATATGATTTAACCAGGAAGTTATGTGAGCGATATATTACAAGATATATTTAGTTCTAAAGTACAACAGAACATGAAAAAAAATCAAGATTATATATAATTCTCCATTAAGGAACAGTTTGAAATAAGCTTGGCAGATTTCTCTACCACTGAAGCCATTTTCTACCTCTTAACCACCCAGACAGCTTGAAAAGTAAATTTGATCAAATAAGGGAGAAAGGAATAGAATCTGACAAGCAAAATCAATCTCTAATAAATACTGTTTTAATTGCAATATTTGTAGTAGTTCTGACTTCTAAATAGTTTTCACATTATTCCATTTTAAAGACACAATCTGAAATGTCAATGTCATTTCTCTATGACAATAGGAATTAATAGATCCCAGGCTTCAAGCAGTGATATTTTGATAAAAGCGCTGTTATGAAAAGAGAGGAGTAACAATTATAGAATCATTTGACTTCCACTCCCCCCCAAACTTTAGGTCAAAATACAACTGAGATACAAAATGCCTTCAAAGAACAGGAGACATTAAAAGAGGAAGCATAAGCATGAACTACAGGATCACTAAAAGATTATGCAGTTTTGTACCCACGGCTTTTTATCACCTTATAGAATAGAATAGAATAGAATAGAATAGAATAGAATAGAATAGAATAGAATAGAATAGAATAGAATAGAATAGACCAGACCAGGTTGGAAGAGACCTTCAAGATCATCGCGTCCAACCTATCACCCAACACCACCTAATCAACTAACCCATGTAACCAAGCACCCTGTCAAGTCTCCTCCTGAACACCTCCAGTGACGGCAACTCCACCACCTCCATCACTGCATCACTGCATTGGCTGGTCATTGTTATCCAGGAAAGAACCCTCTAACTGGTGCAAGCTTCAGTGACAGCTGATGCACCTGCTTTAAATGTAGCCCCTCTCCCTCCACACTGGCATACCGCGTTTTCATGGCTGGCAATTACTTTGAGGAGACTTGTAAGAACAAATTCAAAATTACTTGGGAGGGCTTATGAGAGGAAGAAGCAGAAGTCAGGCAGACACCCTGTAAACAACCTGAGCACTTAGAGCAGAGGGGGAGATGAAAACATCTACGATTCCTCAGTACTGCTTCTTACAAATGTATGCAATCAGAAACTACTCTCACTTCCTTTTGGTCTGATCCAATTTACACAAAAGCTGCAGGTAACATCCTGACAAATTCAGCAGCACAGACTTGTCTCTTTAGATGAATACACATGCACATAATGCCTTATACTCCTGCATTTCTTAAGTTGGATTTGCAAAGTAAATGGCAATAATGACACAATAAAAAAAAAAAAAAAGTTAAAAAAAAAAAATCTGTAGAAATGATTCTTTAAAAAGTCCTGAAACCTTTGTCTATCTGCTTTGTTTCTCTGATGCACATTATGCCTGAGAACAAATCTAGTGTCACTGTGATAATTACTGTATGTACTGCTGCAATATAATAGTGTAAGTATTACAGAGGATAGTGACTTCCTATATGCAAACCTGCCATTCTCATATCTCACCCACTGCAAGAGCTGACAAAAGACCATACAACACACAACTCACTATAGACACCCAGGCAAGTACGCATATGTTTAGAATGTTTGAGTTGTCCTTTCTCTCTGTAAGAAACCTTGCCACTATATAATTAAATATAAAAACAGAAGTTAAGAGCAACAGGCCAGATGTTGATCTCTCATGCCAGTGCAATGCAGGAATGCCACTCCTAACCACTAGCATGGGTAAAATGTTTGCAAGTTCAGGCAGATGTCCCTAAAATCACATAGCTATGTCCATTACAAGATCCAAAGCAGACAGGCACAGTAACAAACCTGACATTGCAACCTGCCTTTGAGAGGAAATTCAGTGACACAGAAAAGCACCTTTGACAAGTACATAGTGAGTTCTGTTAAGAAGTGCATAGCTCTCTACGTGTGCATGGGATTCTGTGTGTATAGTGTCTGAGCTTGTTTCTTCTTTTTGTGTTTGGTTGGTTGTTTTTTGTTATTTTTTTTTCTTTTTTCTTATATCCTTTGTATTTCTAGGAAGACAAACAGATAGAGAGAGGATGAGCACATACTGATGCAATTTCTCCCTTTCTAATATAAATTTCCATGCAGCTACATTCCCCCCAGTGCTGAACAAAGCATTTGTTGCTTCAGTTTGCCCTGAGCAGTACATACAGCTTTGCTCTAGGGAAGCAGACTCCAGTTGCTTCTCCGTTATCCTAATGTCACTTTATACTCTCCTCCCCTGTAAAAAAGAGGCCTTTAAGGAAGTTGAGATTACATTTGCACTATTATGAAATGTCTTGCAGAGGTTTATACAATCATTTTTGTATACATGAGAGGTAGTTTGTTCATTGGTGAAACTCACATCAGATCCAGCTGGTGTCACCTAGAAGACTGTAGGCTGCTACTAGTAAGTGTTAAAACAGCGTAAAAACCTCTTTTCTCTATTTCTGCAACTATAGGATGAGAGATGCAAGCTATATGTTGCTCTTTATGCAATACAGGGCATTCCATGGACAGAGAAGGAATGAGGCTTGTCTAGAAATAAAGTTATAAAACTCAGGGCTGGTAAATGTTCCATTTTAGAAAAGTTTGTCTCCTGGTTTAAGTATGCAGTATAATGAGGAAAGATTTTCATTTTTTGCATGCATAAGTTCTAAGTGCAGTATTTATCATGGGCTAAATCACAGTCATTTTTTTGCATTTTGCCAGCAGTTGCATCAATTGTCATTTAACTGCTCTAAATAATGTGTTCTCTTCCCTGCTGTATTAAACTATTTCTATCAAGCTTAATGATTTTCTGATTTCCACATGCCAGTGAGCTTGGCAGTAACAAATGATGCCTCTCTTTTGCATGTTGCAAGTAGCTTAAATTATATTTTACATCCCCATTTAAAGGATCATTAGTTAAGTTAATATCCTTGCTATTCAGGAGGAGCAGGCATTTTAGTAAAGGATAGTCTCACTATATATCCTTTGCTATCTCTGAGTACATTTTTAATAGATTTGGCTTGTTAAACTCACACTCACTACATATGCATAGGCTACAGAAATCCTAAATATCCAGGGTATCCTCAGAGTGGCTTATTGTCACTTTGATGTTGTTATACAGAACCCATCAAAACTTTTGATTTCTTTCTAAAATATTTTCTAAAAATACTCATAAAAGCCCATAGAAAACAAGAAGTTATGTGAGATTAGGACATTACAGAATTTCAGAAGGCAAACAGCAATCATAAAGGGATGCAATCATTTGACAAATTAAGCATTCTAAGATTCAGTTCTATTTATATACACTGAAGTAGTTTCACAGGGCATGGAATTACCTCTTGTCTGAAATAAATAGCTTCCAATGCACTTAGTGACAATGGAATCTAAAAGAAGTATTTTTGAGGCTTATGCAAAGCAAACAGAGCAAAATAAATTTTCTCAGTAATCTAAAGTGAAAAGGATTTCATTCTGGTTCAGAAAAAGATGGTTTCATTGGCATTAAAACCTCCTTTAATCTCCTTTTACATATGAAACTCATGTAAACATTTTAAAAGGTAAAAACTGCAAATACTTCCAAACTTGATAGACATATTTTTTATTTTTTTTTTTAAATTAACCTTTTCATTTTTGTAACAGCTTAAATTCTAAATTGTTTTCTTCAAGAAATACACTATTTATTTCCTTACAACATTCCTGTCTCACCAAACTCTTTGTAATAGAACAGAATACATAATAGATACTGTTGCCAGTTGACAGGAAATGCAGCGCCTGCTGAACTCTTGTGAATGTTGCCACTTAGCAGGGTTTGACAACTCCACTGATGTGATGCCCCCTGGCACACATGAATCAAGGTTTATCATAGTTCCATTTATTGTAACAATGTAAGCCTTTTCCACCAATACTCTACTGCATATTTGAAATACATCTTTGGTTTCCAGGTTATAAAATAGCTAATTAAAATTAAAACTAAAAATTCAGGAGGGTTGAAGAAAGGACTGATACAATTCAAATTCCTCCTCTTAGTAAACATTCACTGAGGAATATCAGCTGAAGCTCCCTCTCATTCATGATTTTCTTAGTGAGTGCACAAAACAGCAAAAGCACTCTCTTTAGTATTTGCCCACAAGTGACCTTCATCTGACCAAGAGCCATTTGACAATTGCTGATTTCTTACATGAATTGGTATCCTGGCTGTACTCTCTGTCCAAGATTTGACAGCATCTCTGCCATGCTTCTTGCTGATGACATCTCTCCCTTGCTTCACAGGCATCTTGCTTCTTACAGCAGATATTTAACCTATGTCACTACATACAAACTTGTAATTGGGCCTGGGCACCATACAGCCCCTAAATACTCAGTATAAGACACTAATCAACAGGTTTAATCTCTGAAAGACTTCACCAGTAATTGAGTATAGAGCCTTTCCATTTGCCTGAGAAATTAATTTCAGAAAGACATTCTCAAATGGTCATATTACACCATGTCACATGTGGAATTTATTACAATTTTTTTTCAGATCCTGTCCAGACAAAAGGAAAGTTAAACTGGCTAAGAAACTCCAAAATATGTTCTCCTCAAGACCTTAGCGGAACATTCTATGTCAAGGTCACAACATTAATAGATGAAGGCCGAGCAACTGACGTCATTTACCTGGACCTGAGCAAAGCCTTCAATGCTGTCCCACACCACATCCTGGTCTCCAAACTGGTACAGAATGGGTTCGATAGATGGACTGTTCAGTGGATAAAGAACCAGCTTGATGGCCGCACCCAAAGGGTGGCTGCAATGGGTCCATGTCCAAGTGGAGGCCAGTGACGAATGGAGTCTCTCAGGGATCAGTACTGGGACCTGTCTTGTTCAACATCTTTGTTGGTGCCATGGACAGTGGTATTGAGTGCACCCTCAGTAAGTCTGATGACACTAAGCTGTGTGGTGCAGCAGACATGCTGGAGGGAAGGGAGGCCACCCAGAGGGACCTTGACAGGCTGGAGAGGTGGGCACAAGCCAACCTCATGAGGTTCAACAAGACCAAGTGCAAGGTCCTGTATCTGGGTCAGGGCAATCCCAGGCACCAATATAGGCTGGGCAGCAAATAGCTTGAGCACAGGCCTGAAGAAAAGGACCTGGGGATGCTGGTGGATGAGACGGTCAACATGAGCCACCAGTGTGCACTTGCAGCCCAGAAGGACAATCAGATCCTGGGCTACATCAAGAGAAGCTTAGCCAGCAGGTCGAGGGAGGTGATCCTCCCCCTCTACTCCGCTCTGGTGAGACCCCACCTGGAGTACTGTGTCCTGTTCTGAAGCCCCTATTACAAGAAGAATCTGGACATTCTGGAATGTGTCCAGAGGAGGGCCACAAGGATGATTAGAGGGCTGGAACACCTCTCCTATGAGGACAGACTGAGAGAGTTGGGGCTGTTCAGTCTGCAGAAGAGAAGGCTCTGAGGACACCTAATTGTGGCCTTCTGGTATCTTAAGAGGGCCTAAAAGATAGCTAGTGAGGGACTTTTCAGGGTGTCAGATAGTGATAGGACTAAGGGGAATTGAGCAAAACTAGAAGTGGGTAGATTCAGATTGGATGTTAGGAAGAAGTTCTTCCCCATGAGAGTGGTGAGACACTGGAACAAGTTGCCCATGGAGGTGGAAGCCCCATCCCTGGAGGTTTTTAAGACCAGGCCGGATGTGGCTCTGGGCAACCTGATCTAGTGTGAGGGGTCCCTGCTCATGGCAGGGGGGTTGGAACTAGATGATCCTTGAGGTCCCTTCCAACCCTAACAATTCTATGATTCTATGTGCTGAGGCAAACTCAGGAGAGATGAAGGCAGCTTGCACTGTTGGTTGTGCTCTGCCTCCCCTTTGAAAAACAACCATTCTCCAGACTTGCCTGCTCGCACCCTTTCTGAGTGTATCATAGTATCAGTCAGGGTTGGAAGGGACCACAAGGATCATCTAGTTCCAACCCCCCTGCCATGGGCAGGGACACCCCACACTAGATCAGGCTGGACAGAGCCTCATCCAGCCTGGGCTTAAACACCTCCAGGGACGGGGCCTCGACCACCTCCCTGGACAACCCATTCCAGGGTTTCACCACTCTCACGGTGAAGAACCTCCTCCTCACATCCAGCCTGAATCACCCCACCTCCAGCTTCATTCCATTCCCCCTAGTCCTATCACTACCTGAGATCCTAAGAAGTCCTTCCCCAGCCTTCCTGTAGGCCCACTTCAGAAACTGGAAGGCCACAATTAGGTCACCTCAGAGCCTTCTCTTCTGCAGACTGAACAGCCCCAACTCCTTCAGTCTGTCCTCATAGGAGAGGTGCTCCAGCCCTCTGGTCATCCTCGTGGCCCTTCTCTGGACACGTTCCAGCACCTCCATATCCCTCTTGTAATAGGGGCTCCAGAACTGGACACAGTACTCCAGGTGGGGTCTCACCAGGGCTGAGTAGAGGGGGAGGATCACCTCCCTCGACCTGCTAGCCACACTTCTCCTGATGCAGCCCAGGATCTGATTGGCTTTGCGGGCTGCAAGTGCACACTGAGAGCTCATGTTGAGCTTCTTGTCCACCAGCACCCCCAAGTCTCTCTGCTCAGGGCTGCTTTCCAGCCAGTCACTGCCCAGCCTGGATTTGTGCCTGGGATTGCCTCGACCCAGATGCAGGACCCTGCACTTGCTCTTATTGAACCTCATGAGGTTGGCTTGTGCCCACCTCTCCAGCCTGTCAAGGTCCCTGGATGGCCTCCCTTCCCTCCAGCGTGTCTGCTGCACCACACAGCTTGGTGTCATCAGCAAACTTGCTGAGGGTGCACTCAATGCACCCACAAAGATGTTTAACAAGACCAGTCCCAGGACCGATCCCTGAGGGACTCCGCTTGTCACTGGCCTCCACTTGGACATGGAGCCATTGACAGCCACTCTTTGGGTGCAGCCATCAAGCCAGTTCCTTATCCATCTATTGGTCCACCCATCAAACCCATGTCTCACCAGTTTGGAGACCAGGATGTGGTGCAGGACAGTGTCGAAGGCTTTGCTCAGGTCCAGGTAAACTACATCAGTTGCTCGCCCCTCATCTATTAATTTTGTCACCTGCTCATAGAAGGCCACCAGGTTGGTCAGGCAGGATTTGCCCTTGGCGAAGCCATGCTGACTGCTCCCAATCACCTCTTCACTGTTCTTCTGAGCCAGTAGTGCCTCCAGGAGGATCTGCTCCATGATCTTTCCAGGCACAGAGGTGAGAGTGACTGGCCTGTAGTTCCCTGGTTCCTCCTTCTTACCATTTCTGAAAATGGGGGCAATGTTTCCCCTTTTCCAGTCTGTGGGGACTTCCCCAGACTGCCATGACTTTTTAAATGTAATAGAGAGTGGTTTAGCAACCTCATCTGCCAGTTGGAGCTAGGGAGAGGATATGAACCTCTGGTTAAAGGGTTTCAGAGCTGATGAAAATCCAGACTGCCCAAAGATACTACACTAATAGGAAGCAAAATATTATGACATGGAACTTTCTGAATACAGTCAGGCCAGCTTAGAGTTTTCCTGGTGAGACCCTCAGCCCAGCAGTGTGCTGTTTGCCACCACACAAAGGACAAGGCTCTTGGCTAGCCATCACTCCATGAGTAAGAGAAATGTGTGCAGGTAAGCCTGGTCACACAAACACCAAAATTCATTTTAAGGTGGCTTTAACTAGTATGTCCTACAGCTTTCACTTATGGCCCAAATGATGCCTTACTGTTGCCAGCACAGACTTGAGAGCAACAAAACACAGCAATTACAAACCACATTGCTGCCATTACTGTACTGCAGGAATTTTGCAATTGATCCAATACACTCCTCACATTTTCAAATATTCAGGAGAAGTAACAAACAAATTTCTGTTTCTTTAAATTATGCTGTTTGACTCTGCTTCAAAGTAACTGGCTACAAACTCACATTACTCTGGGCAGCTTTGAAGTATTTCTGAATTCAAAATGCAAATTAAATATGGAGATTTCTTTCCAGTTTATTCACACAAAAAATAGAGCTGGTCTACAAGGAAGTCATATAAGCATGCCTGTCTTTGAGCATAATTCTGTATGTCTCAAATTAACTGTTTGAAATAAGAAAACATTGGTTCCCTCAGGTATAAACCACAAGCTTTTATTTTGTATCAAGTAGCCACAGAAAAAGGGTAAGCCTTGTTACATTATTATGTTATAATCATAGTATGTGTTCTCTAAAGATTTCTTAACACATGGAATCCATAGCTTCTGAAAAAACCCCGCACTATTAAACACAAGATGTATCCCAGCTAGTCACAAAGGAATAACTGTATACTTGTCTGACTTTTAAGTTACTTGAGCTAAAGTTAGGAGAGTTTCCCTATGCATTAATAGCCCATTCTTTGTTCACCTTGTTTATGCCTAAATTACTTCAGGTTTTTCACTACACCAACTACTAATATAATATTGGTAACAGCCACGTCAACATAACAATTACCATTAACAATTCCATACAAACTCCCATTTGGAGTAATAAGATAAATAAGACAGTGGATACAATGCTTGTAGCAATTTATGAATCTAAGTCCCTGGAAAGGATAGAAATGTAAACACAACCTCACTGTCAGCATTTCCCTCTTTGCTTGGAGATTTACCAAGCAAGTTTCTGCAGGACCAGTCTCTTTCTGTCTATGACACCTGACACAAATATGGAAATCAAAACCTTTGATAGTTCAGGGTTGTCTGTAATAGGATTCAGACAATCCTGTGCTGGAGAGCCAGTGCACTCTACTGCACTTTCATGCAGGGTACCAGGTCCCACCTGTGCCCTACCACATTACAGGATTAAAGCAAAGTGACTGATTTGATGCATGATGCAAGACT
This sequence comes from Melanerpes formicivorus, assembly GCF_026170545.1. Classification (NCBI taxonomy): domain Eukaryota; kingdom Metazoa; phylum Chordata; class Aves; order Piciformes; family Picidae; genus Melanerpes; species Melanerpes formicivorus. The sequence continues at coordinate 43,683,189 of NW_027142354.1, read as the reverse complement.
TGTGGCCTTTTAAACTGCTAATGCCCCTGTTCAGTAGGGCCCTGCTGTTTCTCTTCTAACAAGTTTACCTCCAGTCAAACATACAGCAAGTTAACAACATTTTTTTTCTTTTCTCGACAGATTCAAAAACTTGGGCAGATTAATTTCCTAGAGTCTTATCATTGAAGAGTCCCTTTGCCTTCATCTATTTAATTAGGTCATAACATAATTGTTTCACTACTTGTTATAAACAAGAGCAAATCAGGTATCTAGCAAGATACATTGGTCTGAGACAGCTGTCACTGATTATTTGGAATGTAAACGAGTACAAAATGTATTATCAACACAATGCACTTGAATAACCATTACTGTTTCTAAAATTTCTTAGGTAGCATACAGTGTTTACTTCCAAATGGAGGAAATAGAATGAAGAGTGATGTTTGGTTTTCTTTTGGTCTCAGAAATGAACAAAGCTAGTGTACAGAAACTGTAATAAGGAGTTATCATAACCTGAGGGGATCTATTAAATTTCAATTAAGAGTATAAACTCCAGGCTATAAAACTGAAAGGGACAAACATCCCTTCAGATCAAAATGAAAGACATCTTTAAAAATAAGATCCTAAAGGAGTAGAAAGATTAGATCCCTGTATAAACTTAAAAATTCCAATTCACAATCAGTAGAAAATAGAGCTGGTCTAATTTATTCATGGTATATTTTATTGTATTCAACAGAATACAACATTATTTCCCTGAATTGAGTTATAACCCCCTACTCATAGAGGTAGCTTTTGATTTCATTTTCATTGCCTTGGGCAAACATGACTGAGGACCCACAAGGCTGTGTCAGATGCTGATTGATTCATTTGAGACTGGAAGATAATAGAAACTACTCAAATTGACTGAAGGGTAAAAAAGAAAAGAAATAAATCTGAGTTGGGGCATTAGGCAAAATTGGAAACCAGTTTTGTAATCTTAATTTAAAAAAAATTAGTTTAACATGAGAAACATAAGGATTTTAATTAGAAATTTTCACATCAACTTACAACAGTCCATTACAATTTATCTGTTGGATTACATTCCCTAAATTTTGTGGAGATTAGAGGCTACAGGAAGCCTATAAAACTGGGACATAAACAGACATGTCCAAGACATTAATTTATTTCTTCATTCAAGAAGTTCATTTCTTTGGTGTCCAGTGTGTGCTTTCCAAGCAGTAAAAGGATCTCATTTAATATGCTGTCTTTGCACAGTCTTTAGTAAGCCATTGCTGATTTAAGTCAGCAATAGCTCAAAGTCAAGATAATGCAATTAGGGAATCAGAACAGGAACAAGAGCAGCAGCATGGCTTTCTGTCACTTTATGGTCATGTCTATAAAACACAAGTGACAACAATCATTGAGTACATCTGTAGAAGACAACTAAGTTCAGTGTAAAGGTGTGTGAGCTACTGTGGGTAGCTCAGAGCAGTACTGCAGTCTTGGCAGAAAGTGCTTCATCTGGCCAACATACTATATGAACAGCATAAAATCACCTTCATCTTTAAATATTGATAGTAAAGGAAGGGATCATTCTCCTACCTCTGTCCTGTTCCTGCACCTTAACCTCTCTCATTATATCATCAGTCATGTAAGAGATCCGTGCTGACAAGAAGTCTCCCAAGGGGGCATTTGGAAAGGACAATAAATTAGACAGCTTAGCATAAAGACATCCTGTCTTTGAAGTGTAGTTGTCTATGAGATGAAGCTGATTCTCATCTATTTTTAACAGGAAGTTTGGTACCAGCACACAACACATAGACAAACAAAAGAAACTAAAACTGAAATTAAACAGGAAATGAAACATAAATGCTATTAATAAATAAAGACTGGAGTACTGACAGTGCACAACAATAGTTTTCTTGAATTTCATTAAATTGTAGCTGTCTGCTTTGAGGACTTTGTTTAACGTGACAAAAAATGTGCACCCAGGATAGTTTCAAGTTCTTGGCCTACAGCAATAGCTTCTGGATGACACTCAGTCCCCTGAGCTCCTAGGCCTACATGAAGTACTGAATGAAGTGCAGTGTCTGCATCACATTTTATGAACTGGATTGATGATTAGGTCAGAAATGCTGCTGCAGACTAGCACCTATAATGTACATCTAGCTAAATAACCTTCTCTTCCTGAGAACATGGCTGTACTGATGGGGGCTTTAGTGTTTGTGAGGGGTTTGGGGGACTTCCAATGCCTGAGTTCTTTAAACTCCGGATATGTTCCAAAGCTTTGCACTGTCAGCAGTCTTCTCCTGTTTTATTGTACAGCAATTGCCAATTTACAACCATCTCCTACTCAACTTGGCTCTACAATCAAAGTACCACTAATCTGTTTTCCTTTCTGCCAGCTAATTTAACCACCTTAATGTAGGTGATTATGTTTACATTTATTATTTCTTCTACCATTCTTTTGCTTCACTGCCACAGAAACAGCACTTTGACATTCCCATGGGAAATAAAAACCACCAAAGACCCCAAACAAAAACCACGCAGGTGAATTAATCTAAATAATTGCCTGTAATTGTTTCCACTATCTTTTACACCTTCCCAACATTTTTGTGTGTGCAGCACAACATGCAGATTGCATACATAAAACCAATACACATATAACGTACATTACTTTGTTACATCACATTTTAACACAAATAGTAAAATTGCCTTTTAGATGTTGTCACAGGGTTTTAAGCACAGCACTGCATCTCTGGACTGATGACTTCCCAGTTAGAGTGCAGAGTCCTTCCTTTTCCTGCACTGCCAGGGGAGGGAAAACCACAGCTCCAGGTGCTTGAGCAAGCACAAATACCATGGCCATCTGATCTTAGCTCAGGAGCTACATCTTGAGGACCAGAACTAAACAGCCAAGGTTGTCACTGCAAACCTCACTAAAATAGGAGACGCTATGTAAATGTGTGTAAAAACTGGTAAATGAAGACTCTGCATATGCAAAATAATCAAATAGATTCTAAACCATGGCAAATCATAGCTATGGATTAGGAATTGGTCTAAGATGTGTTCTAATCAGTGTAACAGGTGCAGAGAACAAGAAAAACAAACTCTAGCATGCTAAGACTTGGGCCCTCTTTTTGTACTTCTTCCTGGACAATTCTGATGATGAGTATCAGATTTTAGCTCCTTGATTACACAAGACAGCAACCTTATTTCCCGTTATAACCTCCTCTTTGCCCCATTACTTTATTTCCTACAATTACTGCATGCTTGACAATAGTTTGTCAGAAAATGTACCATTCTGATGCATGCTGATCCAGCACACGATTGCCTACCTACAACAATTGCACCACACTCCTTGGAGTTATTGCAAATGCCAGGACTTACCGAACCATGAGATCCTGTGATCACTGTTATCCATCTGCTCCAATATCCATGAGGCAGTTAAGGTCATGGCAATCTACCAGAGACTGACAGAGAAAGAGGTGTACACAAAACAGCAGCAATAATGGGAGGACTAGGAGATACTCTTTCTCACACAACAGGCATGGGCAGGACATCAATAGATGCACACCGGCAGCAATGTATTTTCTCTCTTTTTAAAACAGGCACAAAGGTGGAAGGCAACTGATGTGACTAGTACAGTGGGCACAAGCCAACCTCATGAGGTGCAATAAGAGCAAGTGCAGGGTCCTGCATCTGGGTCGAGGCAATCCCAGGCACAAATCCAGGCTGGGCAGTGACTGGCTGGAAAGCAGCCCTGAGGAGAGAGACTTGGGGGTGCTGGTGGACAAGAAGCTCAACATGAGCTCTCAATGTGCGCTTGCAGCCCGCAAAGCCAATCAGATCCTGGGCTGCATCAGGAGAAGTGTGGCCAGCAGGTCGAGGGAGGTGATCCTCCCCCTCCACTCAGCTCTGGTGAGACCCCACCTGGAGTACTGCGTCCAGTTCTGGAGCCCCTATTGCAAGAGGGATATGGACGTGCTGGAACGTGTCCAGAGAAGGGCCACAAGGATGATCAGAGGGCTGGAGCACCTCTCCTATGAGGACAGACTGAAGGAGTTGGGGCTGTTCAGTCTGGAGAAGAGAGGGCTCCAAGGTGACCTAATTGTGGCCTTCCAGTATCTGAAGGGGGCCTACAGGAAGGCTGGGGAGGGACTTCTCAGGATCTCGGGTAGTGATAGGACTAGGGGGAATGGAATGAAGCTGGAGGTGGGGAGATTCAGGCTGGATGTGAGGAGGAGGTTCTTCACCATGAGAGTGGTGAAGCCCTGGAATGTGTTGTCCAGGGGGGTGGTTGAGGCCCCATCCCTGGAGGTGTTTAAGCCCAGGCTGGATGAGTCTCTGGCCAGGCTGATCTAGTGTGGGGTGTCCCTGCCCATGGCAGGGGATTGGAACTAGATGATCCTTGTGGTCCCTTCCAACCCTGACTGATACTATGATACTATACTATATTAAGATGAGGCTGAAGTGAGGGATAGCAGCAGCATCACCTAATTGGGATGGAGTAAGAACCATTCTTTTTAAGTAAGTTAATTGCTAACAGTTATTTGCAACCAAAGGTTTTGAAGTACTGGTTTTGTGGACCCCAGTGGTCAGGGAGAATAGCATAACGTGAAGTAAAAGTGACCCAGTGAGACAAAAGTAAAACTTGGTTTGAAAATTCTGGCTCAAGCAGCTACCACTGAGTGAAGCAGTCCATCCTGTGAGAATCTGTCTCAGTTAGATGCCATTCTCAAATAGCTCAAATTTGGTATATTCTGAGTGGTTGGTCACTACTGCCATACAGTAAGAACAGAAGATACCACTTGTGTCTCTCCATCTCAGAACGAATTACTTTCAGAATGTTTTGCTGTAGAAAGTTACTTTCAGACTACCTTTCCACAGTCTAGTCTTGAATGCTCTACATGTACAGAATCACTACAGAAATGACATTTTCCCCTTCCTATCCAAGCATAAGCAGAACCTTCTACCCTCCTCTCTGATGTAACTGTATGAATATATTTGGAAGAGAAGAGGCATATAAATGTTTTGTAAAATGGTAGAAATGCAGCTGTTGGAAAAAAGAGAAGACTCTTCTGCTCACTCAAGTGAAATAAATACGGCAAGTGGCTCCAAGCCCATGGAAAAACAGAGGCTGATGAAGTAAGTTTGTGATCTGAGTGGTGAATGTCTGTCCACACTGACAACAGCCACAGGCAATGATGGTTCCCAGATAATTACACAAAGCTCCCCTATTTTGTAATAATCAAGTGAGACACAAAGCAAGTAGTGCCACAAGAGAAAAACCAAAATAACTACTGCCATTTTGCCCATAAGCAATGGCTTGGCACGCTTGAATGCACACTGCACAATCATATTTGAATGGACCTTCACCATTTGATTATTTTAAATTTTTCCATGTAACACATGAAACCATTCCCTAGGCCTTACTCAGACAAACTGTGAGAGAGTCCAGACCCCACAGGATTGTTAAGATCTTGCCTACAGAAATAGCCAATTAAGAGACTTCATTCATTTTTCTTTTTTAATTGAAGACAAAATCTTGTGCCTGACACAGACGACACTACTATTCTGGATAGCTTGAGGCAATGTTGTAAGAGCTATATCAATGAGGAAGGGGCAGGAGTCCTTTACTCTTATCACAGAAAACAAAACAAATAAAGTCAACCAATAAATAAATTAGAGGGTGCAGCAATCTGCCAGGTCTGTGACAAATGTTACATAGAGTTGTTCACTGTGTTCCAGGTACATACAGAAGGAAGGAGGAAATGTAACAAAGTCCATATCAGCACAATGCATGCTGAGGCTTTCATAATGGTAGGACAGCTTGAAGTTTGGTTCTGTCTTACATAAAATCTGAAATGTGATATGGATCATCTCAGACATACAGATCATTTTTACTAATGCTAATTCTCCAGATAATGTCCTGCTTGGCAATTTGCTATCGAACAAACTGTGAGTTGTATATTTAAATTTTGAAATAGTATAGGTATTTCCAGTAAAAGGAATTCCAAATAATTCAAAACTAAGTGATTAATGTAGGTTTGTGTTCAGTCCTTCAAAGAAAACAAGATACTGCCAAGAAGACAAATCTCACTATGAGTTTTTTTTTCTCAAAATTGTGTTATTTACCTTTTGAAGCAAATGTAAACCATTTGCCATATTTGCAGCTTCTTGCTTATTTGACATTTCACATTCAGTGTTTTCTAAGTCTCAGCCTATTAAGGCAAACATTTTGAATCTTTCAGTGCTTATTGTATTCTTGTTATCTCTTATCAAATAAAATTCTAGGATTTGTCATTGAATACTTGTTTTCATACAGTCCAACAACACTTAGAAAATCAATTGATAACCTTTAGTAAAAATCATGATTAAAAATCAATGATTAAATTTCATAATGGACAGATCAAGCTGGTCAAATTCCAGTTGGACTTGTTCCTAGGAACTGCTGAATGTCCCCATACTGTCAACCTTCACTTTTTACTGACTAGAAATTATTTTCAAAGAACAAACTCCAGCTTCTAGCTTTTGTTAATTATTATTTCTTCAATATACCAAAACCTACAATACTCACTTGACTTAAAGGCTCTTCTGCAGACATTTAAAAGAACCTAAGTTCTCAGGAGTACAATACAATCTGCAGACTTATTTCTTAAGTGAGTCAAAGGCAAACAAGGCAGGAAGGAACATCATTGAAGGCCACATGAGCAGCCACAGCTATGGGCATCTTGTACTATTTAAATAGTTATTCCAAAGCTTTCCATATGATCTGTACAGGAAATCTAGTCTAGGATCTTTAGGTGTCCAGATGCCCCTTCCTGCATTTTCAGTTCAGGATTTCTTTCCACATTTTACCATTATTGCAGACAACAGTCTCTTGTCTTTAACAACAGCCCTCTGTGCCTCTTAAGTCTCCACTCACTGTAGGCCAACATTTCAAAAGTCCAGTGTTTTCAACATCTTCTTCTCAGTCAAGCTTCCAAACATCACTGCTCTCCTTATTCTTGGCCTAGTCCACATCCTTGCTTTAAAATATGGTTGTTGAAAACAGGCATAGTATTCTTCCTCAGGCTTTATTAACAACAAGATTGCAAAGACTGCCTTCTTGTCTGTTACAGTTTTATTGGTTTTTTTGTTTGTTTGTTTCTTCTCTTTGGTTTTTGTGTTTTTGGGTTTGGTGGTGTTTTTTTTTTGGGGGGGGTGATGTTGTTTGTTTGGTATTATTGGGGTTTTGTTTCATTTTGTTGTTTGTTTTGGCATATTTCTTGCAAATAGTTTATTGTTAATGCATTCTTCTATAACATGAACTTCTTTCAGAAGTTCTTTCTATGCCATCGTCAGATGCAAAGCATGTTACTCCTCCCATACCCTTTACTACAAACCCCTTCTTTAGCCTGTTAGCAACACTGATCTGTGGGGCTGGTTCCACATGCTTGGGTACATGGTATTTCAAATAAGGAATACTTTAAATAATTTGGAGTTGTTGTTTCCAAGCATCTTAAGATCATTCTGAATTCTAATCATGTTCCCAGGTATATATCTGCTGTCATATGTAAATGTGATATATAGTCACTCTTGATTCTATTGTCTGTGTCTAATGGAAGTGTTCAGTTGTGCCACATATCTCCTTGGAACTGTACCTGGTACATTCTTCTAATCTGACAGTGAGCCACTGAAAATTGCTCTGACAATTGTTTTGTCAAACACTTTGTCAATCAGGATGCTTTTTTTTTCCCCTTCCAAAGTTGGAAAAAGATTTCAAAGTATAATTGGAATGTTTAGGAATTTTACTACAAAGTGGAAAATGTAAAACACACATGAAAAACATTGTAGCAGTATTAACTTTAGGAATATGTAATAGCAATATATGTCTGACACAGGAAAGAGATTAAGTCATAAAAACCTTCATGAAAAGCTGCATACATTGCAGAGCTTTTCTCAAGCAGAACTTCACCATTTGAATTTTTTCTCCCTTCATAGCTCTGTCAGTTCTTCCTTATGTCTCGGTTCATGTTTTCTCACTGAATACATCATTTAGGAGAAGTTCAGAATGAGTATTCCTGGAATTCTGTTCAACATTCTTCTCTACTACAGCTAACAGCAAGTGTATTCACATCCTCTTTGTTTGATAAGTGTTTTCCTCCATTCATTACAGCCCTATTCTTCTAACTCACAAGATTCAGGTGTTATTGGCTTTTTGGTCTGCTTTGCTTTTAAGAATTTATCATGCTAAATACATATAAATAAATATAAAATATTGGGAAAATAAATAAGGATATACTCTTAGAGAGGAAGAGAAACCCTCGCTTGTCTCTGAAATACTGAATGCCTGCTATAGAGCCTTTCAGTTCCAGCAACCACTTAATACTAAACAATCTGGCCTCTTCATTCCCTGTTATCTTTATTTACTTGATACACCCTATGGCTGGGTACTAAAAATTAGCGCTGGTACTGGATTGCCCACATCTTTGCTTGTTACAGTCTTATTCACACTCCTCACTAATACATGGATATTGTCACCTTAGAAGCAGTGCTCTATTGAGCTCACTAGTAACTTTAAGGTTGCTGTTGGCTCACTGATAGATACAGTAGGACCTTTTGTCAAAAGATGCATTTGTCTTTCCTTGTTGAAGAAGCAAGGACTGACAGTGGAGAGAATGCACTTCACTTACAAAATTGATTAGTTTGGAAACAATCACTTGTGTAATTAAGATAGGTCAGACCAAGTTTCTTTATAAATAATTCATCAGGAAGCTACTCTATAAAATGATACAGAAATGTCACTCCAGGTGCACTCTTTTTAAACTATTTCTGTATAAATCAATTATGGTGTTTTATTTTGACACTCAGTGTCAGTATTTACAAAACTTGGATAGACAAGTCCATCCCTGCAGCATGCATTTGCAAATAACTTTACTCATTAATGTTTAATTAAGACAGAGGAAAACTGTCCTTGATATTTTGCCGCAATTAGTGCTCTCTATACCCCAGTGACTTTCCATGATGAATTACTTTTCAAATGCAAAGTGAAGTGATTAAATAAAGCTGAAGATTCTCTAGCCATTGCACATTGCCCATCCTACAGTTTTAAACAGATACAAAATGTATTTCTCAGCTGCAGCTGATAACTGTTTTGTAAAACCATTACCAAACACTATGCTAACCATCTAAATGGGGGGGGGGGGGGGGGAAGAAGCATCCCCAAATGCCATCCCCAAATATAAACTCTTGATAGTAACATTGGTGTGTCCTAAAAATCTTACTGATTTGTAACACATAAGTGCTCAAATTTAGATCACATCCCAGAGGGCTCACTTTATTTTTTTAAATGCTCCATCTCCATTTCTAAACTCACAGATTTGTGTTATAACAAAATAACACATCTGCTGGTATAACTGCCATAAAAATGCCTCAGATGTTTGAAAAACTACATTTTAATTCTTCTAGATGTATTCTTTTCAGCACTATTTATTTTCACATTGAAATAGGATAAAACGCAATTAAATTATTTCAACAATGAGATCTACAATATTTTGCTCTAGATGCTCCACAACAGCCTTATGAAATTGAAGGCTCCTTCCAAGAACCCCAGTGGCCAGTCTACAGGAATTGCCCCCCACACAGGGACCTTGAAGCCCAGACAGCCTCTCACAAAAATCATCAGGGTATCTACTCTGCAGTTCACAATGACATGATCATGACAGACGGCAGTTAACTTCACCCTGAAACTGCTCAAGCACCCAACATCACCAGCACCATTGCAGGAGTCCCTGCCAAGCCTCTGATGTCTGTGTCTTATCTGGTTAAAGAGCTAAGAGTCTGGAGTATTGGCTTTTCAACCCCACAGCTTCCAGCTTGACAGGATACTGAAGACTTAGGCTGAAGAGCTGGCTAACAACCACACAGGACTCTGACTAAAACCTTTTCACAATGCCTTTACAGAAACCAAATCACTTCAGAAAACACTTCAATGTTGAGGAAACAAAAAAAGATCATTACATACATAAAAATATCACAATGGATTTCTTTCTGTTGTCTGGCTCTAACTAAAAAAAAAAAAAAATAAAAAAAAAAAATTCTCTCATGACATTTTAGTTTCTCTAGTTCCAGTCCTAGGCAGGGCTTAAAAATATTGAGAAAAATCACACAGAAAACTGGAGACAGAAATATCTGGAAGGATCTCCACCTAAGACCCACCATAATAAAAAGAATAACAGAAAAAAAGGAATACAGAGTAAATGTAGAGAGTACTATTTCAGAAACTGGACAACATGTGCTTTGACCATGCACTGGGGCCAACAGTCTGCTACCAGAATGAACATCTGAAATAAAGTCTGAACTTGGAAGTTTCCACATAAGAGGATGGATTGCTTCATGTGAGAGGCCCTGATGTGTTGAATTTAGTTACTCTAGGGATAACTTCCCTGGCTCCAGAGGAGAATGCAGCTGCTGTGTTGAATGTAGCGTGATATAGACACACATCAATAAAATGTAAATATAGTCTTGGGAAAAGCTTAGCCATGCTAGCAAGCTGCTGAGTCTAGGCTATTTTACCACTTAGTATTGTATGTCCAGAAACTGTTGGGAATAAAGCAGAGAGATAGTGATGACGATTTTAAAAGGCTTTCCAGAAATCACAGACAATAACAATAGTTCTTGACCTTTACTCATGGATCACCCTTTATTTATTAAAACTATCAAACAAGCTCCCTCTAATCTATGCCAGAACAAACTAAATTCAATCAAACCAAACCAAATCCCATTAGAATGCCCATTTGCTGAATCACAACCTCTCCATGATAGGCTGCCACTATCATACGAAAACTGAACCATTTGTATTGCCTATAGCAGAGCTGAAATAAAAGTTTTACCTCTTGCAATAAGACAGAAAGGTTGCACTATTTGGGGTTGGAAACTATGGATTTAAAGAAGCTGGACTTAAGCAGCTGAGTAAATCCTTTCATCTAGGATTTGTGTCATAAGAGCTTGCCTTGGGCAGGGAAGTTCTGGACTGTATCTATCCTGTCACAGACTTAATTTGATGTAGGGACCATCTCAGGTTTACAGCCCCTTTACCACTCTATGCTATTAGTAATAAACCAAATTCCTACACAGACAGCCCCCACACAGAGTCTCCCACATCTACCTCTCTGAAGAACGCTTGCAGGTTATGCATCCATAGCTGGAGCTGTTGCGGTAGGACAGCAGACTGAGAGGAATTAAAAACACAAGCAACAAATTTAAAAAAGAAGCAAACGATTGTTGGAGAAATATTAGAAACTATCATAAATAAAGCGATCACCAGTTACAAATGGTGTTCTTGTCCAGTAAAGATTTGATAAGGAACCTCTGATCCTATTTTGCCATCAAGTAGGACGCTTTTTCTCAAACAAAATGAAATATGAAAAATGAAATATGAAATATGACTGGAAGCCTTTATGCTGAAAAGAATGTGCAATGCACTGCAGGGCTTGGGATACAGCTCTCACATATACCAATATCTGTTTAGGCTTTCTGAGGTGTATTTTTTATTTATTTTCTGAGTGCACATTTCAGCATCTAGAAATTGGTATGCAGCATTGATTTGTAGGTAAGAGTGATCTTAAATGACTAAAACCCCTCACGCTTGTCTTTGTTCCCAAAGTAGCAATATGATTTAATATCCTAGTGAGGCAGTAAAGCAGTTTCTTACTCATAGAGAAGTAGAAATTCCACCTAATGTTACATTCCCCATACCTCATGAGGTTCACAAGACTCAAAATCTCTCTATAGCCATTTGCTTCTTTCAGCACTCTATAGTATTCAGCACATTTTGGTATGAATCTATGAAACAGAGCGATTACAAGAAAACTATGAAACATTTATCTTAATTGCTGTAGAACTGCATAAGTGAAATAACAAAGGGTTCTGCAGTTAGAGTATGACCATTCCTACATCTGCTGCACCAAGAACAGTATAGCTACAGGCTGTATTCACAATCTGTAAATATGGCTTTGTTACTATTCCTGCTATCAGTAAAGGGAATTCATAATCTCCCCTGCCCAATCAGCTGTCAGCTCAGCCACTTAACCACCATTGCTTTTTGGCTGCTTGATCTTCAGGCCCTTTTACTGTCACTCTCTGTAATCATTCTTGAAAAGAGAAAGACCTAAACTTTGCCAGTGTGGGATGATTAAATCCCATATGTAAATGAGAACTGTCTGGTCTTGTGCCTACTTAAAGTCTTTCCTTATTATCAGGGATAAGAGTGATAATAAGATATTCATCCATTTTTGTTACTGAGGTACAAATTGATAAATAGTAGATTTTCCAAAAGCATAATTTCCTTTATGTAGCCTGTTCTGCTTTTTTTGCTCCCCACCATTTCTTTGTGTTGATCTGCTTTTCGCAGTGAAAGGCCTCCCTTCTTGTGGAAAAGCAATGTTCATTCTTACTAATTGCTGTTAATGATTCTCACCCCAGCTTACACAAGTGCACAAAGGACACATATTGTCTTGACCCTCTCCAATTTTTAAACTAAGTCATTGGATCATTCAGGAGAGAAGAATAAAATTGTGTTTATGCTGACAAGTTGTTGGCTGTACTCTTAGCCCTAACATAACCTGGAAAAGCTGAGATACAATAAATCTCTTGGGGATGGGGCAGTGCGGGGGTGGAATTGACAGACCCTTAACTGCAGCAGCCCTACTGGATGCCACTTCTAATAACAGCTCAAAGACCTTGAGCTATCAAACAGGTTTACTGATGGAAAACTCTTATCAAAGTTCCTGCTGTTAGTTCTGACAGATTCACCACACATGGCTGCACATGGCTACACTTGCATTCACTTGAGTATACAAGAAATGTCTATTCCTAAGCCTCTAGGACTGTATAATAGTAATGTTTTAATTGCAAAGATACTGAACAGTGACTAATATCTGATGGTGAAAATTTTCCCATAGTATGGGACCTTTTCTCTGATTTAAAAAGCAACCTGAAATCCTACTGTACATTTAAGCAGTCTCTCCAACAACACTGCAAAGTGTAAGGGGATTGGCAGCATCGAAATAATTTTCCCTTTGATGTAGGTCTTTGCACTTCTGGGATTTGATTCCACTTATATGTACAATCAGATGGATGGTGAACTACTAATGAATCATATCAACCACCACTTCACAGGACAGCTTGCCATTGCTTGAAGCAGATGCACTACAGTTATACTGGTGAACATGGACAATCTGAGTCAAAGCACTTTTGCCAAGACCATAATTATTAAGCAAATGAGACCTCACTTCAATGCATAAAATGCTGTCATTGAGCAGCTGTGAAGAACAAATCCACATGTAACACTGAAATGTAGCTAGTGAGTATTGACAGTGTTGTGCACTCCAGGGACATACCAGAGGAGACTAGTATAGGCACTGGCCATCCTCTGTAGTCACTGGAGATACCCTACTTCAGAGAACCATGCTGGGCAGCTTGAGCAGTTTTCTGCTTTGAACTACATGTTGGAAAAGCATCTCTCCACTAGATCCACAGTGAGTTTTTAATTTGTGATTTATGAAAACAATAACTAAAAGTAGAAAAATCTTAAGGTGAGATCAGTACTGACAGAGAATCCTACAGATTCTTTTAAGTACAAACCTTGAGAGCTGTCCACACAGCTATTAAGAGGTCTGTCTTCCCATATCTCCTGGGATGTCTTTCCTTAAAACAATTAGGCAGCACTATGAAGAAAAGGACTAGGAAAGCACAGACATTTTCTTTTGAGATATAAAAAAAGGGTGGGTGGGGAGTGGATGGGTAGGGAAAGAGAAAATTGAGAATTAATCTGCTGGAATCAGGGACTAAATAACATTTTCTAAGGCTTCCTACAAATAATTCAATAACCAAAGTACTGGCTAATGCAGCAGGAATTTCTTTCTGGCCTGGGCTAGAAATGCACTCAGACAAGGATTTTAGGAGTTTTCTACCTCCTCATTACATATTAGAATGAAAAAAAATAAACAATCATGAAACTTTAAGTTATATATAAACTGAGTATCTACAGCATGTGACAAGGGGCACTGAGCTGGGATACTGTGAACCTAGGTTCACATCCCATTTTCAACTCAGGCACTGACACATGATCAGCTTCAGCACTCAGACATAAACACAGGCTCTTGAATGACAACCAGGTCATTAAATCAAAACTGTAATATTACTTGCTGGATTAATTGTATCATCTCCACCCCTTTATAGATGCCTTTGGAAAATATAACTTGATCAGGAGCAGATAACAAAAACTTATTGTCTAGATAAACCAAAATTATTATCCTCAGATAGACAAACAGGTTAGAATTCTCCAGATAAATAAATATCAGCTTTAAACTTCAGAAGCATACATTCTATTTCCGTTATGTAAGCAGAACTTCTTTACAATACCTCACAATTGTCTGAGGACATTTCAATGAATGTCCTTTTCAAACCATTTGTGCTCAAAAGTGCTAAATCACAACACATTTATAAGACCCAAACCAGCTGAAGAATACAAGTGTTTTCTTTGTGAGACACATTTCCATCAAACAGTTGCAAAGATGGTAAAACCAAAAATAAAATTGCCAGGGATTATCAAGGTATAACTCTGTTCAAATTCCCATTGTATGGCTAGGGAATCAAGGAACAGCTAAGTGCCCCAGCAAGTTGTATACATTTTTTGGTTAGACTGCACATTAAGTTCAATTTTCCCAGGTTTCATATTCTTTAATGAAAGACCTTTCTTTTTTGTTTTTTGAATTGGCATAACTTGGAAATAAAAGTCTCATCTCTTAGACATTTTCCTTTTCCTATACCTGAGGATTTTTTAGGCTTTGTCCTCTTATTTTTTGCTGTTATGCAAAGAAACACTTTGGAGAAAGTAGAGTCTATTCACTAAGATCCTGATGCCTGTGACAATTTTGACAAGCTGATTTTTTGAACACTCTGAATGAAGCATTTGTTTTGGCTGGTATTTATTTTTATGTTTTCTATTAATAGACTCTCTTCCATCTAATTTGCCTTTTGAAATTCTGCATATTTGTGGCTTTTGAACGTCTTTCACTGTCAGAAACATTTTGACTGACACACAGCCACTGTCTAACAAACAGCAGAATTCCATCTCAAGGTGACACGCTTTTCTCCTTACTGAAAATCCACCCAAGGATTTGATCTGTAGTCCTTATTTATAGGAGAGATTTTGGAACTCATTACTAAAAATTGTATGCATATTTTATGGAGATTTTCCTCTGTTTCATTTTGTAACTCCAAGCAGAAACAGGCTGAACTGCTTCAGAAATAAAGTGAACATGAAGGAAATCCTTTCAAATCTATTCAGTACATTCAAATCCATTACACAGAACAGCTCTCACTTGAAAAGAGAATTTAAAATTAAAACAGACTACTTAGAGAAATATATTGAAACACTGAGCATCACACCCTTTGCAACTGTCTCTTATCAAGCCCTCAGTCTACATTTCTCTCAGTATGAGATTTTCTTTTCTGTGATGTTATATATCAAACATTTTTAGAGTATATTTTTGATGATGACTACTATGAAGACTTTCTTCCTGAATATTAGCAAACTGTTAAAAAAAACATAAACCTTTTCTTTGGAGAATTCCTGGGTTTTCCCTCTGTAAACCTGAAACCCCTGAACAAACACTTTTAGGGCATGCTGATGTAACTGTTATGTAGCACCATACTGGTTTACTTCTGCCTGAGGGCTCACGTCATTAGCCTGTGCTCTTCTTTCCCATTACTGCGAGCTACTACTTTGCTTGTTTCAGCCTTTTTAATTGTGCAGCTTCCTTCTGCAGTTGCAAGAATCTGCTCAAGGCTAATACCCTCAGAAAACCACAGCAGAAAATAGTTCCAATGGACACCCTTAAAAGTTTCCCTTTACTTCTCGGTAAGTCATAACTAGTTATTAGTGTTGCTCATTAAAAGTACAAGGAATATCTCCTCATTATGGCCACAGCTGATCTACCATTGAATAGGTAAAAGGAAACTTTGCATGAACTCCCACTGGATTTTATTTGAAAGAGTAAAATTACACTTGTCACTAGAACCATACACAAACATTCTTACTTTCCCATTTGCACTGATTCTTAGTCACTCAAGGACAAAAATATTTGCATAACTATTTTAGCACAAAATTTTCAGTTACATATGATAATGATCATATTTATTCCTTGAAGCTGTTATGACTCTTAACTGGCTTCCTACTGATTCACTGCATGGCTTGCTGCTATTTGTCAGTTTAACACCTTGTCACTGTAGAGGAATGAAATAGTATTTTTTCCCTTCAAACTTCAGGCTGATGTTTTGAATAAACATACACATAATGTTTATTTGACATCATGAGTAGTCAAAATTATCACTGTTCTGCAGCTCAAAATAATTGTCAGCAATGAATAATAGTCAAGATCTATTGCATTTCTGTCCTGAGGGACATATCACATACATTGTTTAATTTGGGAGGTACTCTTTAAAAGGGAATAAAAAAAGACAAATGCATTTAAGACTGATGCAGACTCTTAGAAATTGAAACTTTTTGTCATGTGTTTGCACACTACCCCATTACAATCCTCCTATCATTTCATGGAAAGTCTTTGCAATGCAGAATAGTCCTGAAGGTCTTAAGTAAGTTATGCTGTTTGTGAAACAGAACACACTACAGTCTGGAAAGCTAATTCCTCTCTTATCCATATGTTAGGTGGGACAAGTCATGGGGAACCATTCAGCAGAACATGGACCATGCATACTGTATTGGGTTTGGCTGAGATGGAGTTAGTTCTCCCCATAGCATCTTTCTAGTGCTGTGTTTTGCAGTGATGTAACTGGGTGTTGATACTATCCCAGTGCTTTGGCTACTGCTGGGCCAAGCACCAAGGCTTTGCTTTTCCAGCATTTTCCCCCATGACAGTAGGCTGAGAGATGGGTAAGATGTTGAGAGGATACACATCTAGCCCAGATGACCCAAACTGACCAAAAGGGTATTCCATGCCATATGACGTCATCTCAGATATAAAAGCTAAGGGAAGGAAGGATGTGTGGGGGCACAGGTTGATAATGTCAGTCCTCTGGAGCAGCTGCTATGCGTATTGAAACCCTGCTTGTTGGGGAGCAGTGGGACATTGGCTGCTGATGCGAAGTAGAGAACAACATCTTTGCTCTGCTTCCACACGCAGCATTTGTGCTTTCTTTGCACTATTAAACTACTTCATGCTTATGGGCCTCTTGTTGTGTTTTCCCTCTCCCCTGTATACATACAAAGGGGAGTGATAGAGTGGCTATGGTGGGAATCTGGCACCCAGGCAGGGCCAAAGCACCACATGTACCTTTCTGCTTAATAAGACAATTAATGTTAAAAGTGAGAAGCTGAACCTTAAGCTTGACTTTTCTAGTGGGGGTTCTGATCCAGTTCTTAGATAGCACTTAAAGGAAACCACAGATCCCCATTTCTAGTACATATATCCATCCCTTTTATCCTCAGCATCTTCAAGATTTCCCAAACTTTTGAATTAGACAATAAATCAACTAAATTTCCAAGAAGATGCAATGTTTTGATGTAGGAAAAAACACTGCTCCCTTTAGGTAAGATATTGGCGGATTTGGGCTTTTAAAAATTTTGTTCAAAATCAGAAGTCAGTGGCCACTATCTTTGAAGAGGCAATGTCTCTCTCATCCCAGATTTCCTGGGAGAAGTCACAGCTGTGACAAGGAGGGGTTTATAATTCTACAGTTCGGTGCTTTCATAATTTATTCTCTCTGATTTTATGCTCTTTTAGTCTCCTGCTCACCCATCCACTAACAAGCAGTGATATTAGCCAATAAATCAAAGACGTCTGCTTGTCACCACCAGATGCTTGGTCACATTGCAGTCGATTATGAGACGTACAAAAGGACAATTTCATGTAGAGAGCTACATAGAGGTGTTTCACTGATATTCTGTTTGATAGGGGACCAGCGTGAGGTGAATGTACTATAATTCAGTAACTTTTATGCCTCTTGGCAAGGCAAAAAATAAGCTGAAAGAAAACTGGGAAGTAAATGAGGGCCTCACCTTTATGACTATGCTATTTATGGTCCTGCACCTATTCCTCCAGTACACTGACACAAGTTAGCATAAAAATAAATCTTTTAATTTGCCCATCTAGCACGGTGCTGGGCTCAGGAAAAGCAGCTCCTTTAATTTTCACAAAGGGCAGAAGAGGTGCTCAATATCAATTGTTACAAAGCACATCAATTTTTCATGTGGCAGTATTGCAAAAAAATGATCCATTAGCCTTATCAGTCAAATGTACAAGTAACATGCCAAGTGCAATGATACTCTTTGATCTCTCTTTCTTTCTAACTTATTATAATAAACACTGTCAATGATGGGAGCCAGGGACTATTCTGCAAAATGGAGAAGGAGAGCTAAACTCTGCTTCAACAGCTGCTATTGCAGCTTGCTTCTTAAAATTAAATACTATTATCTAATGCTATACTGCAATACTGACAAAAGCTTAAGAATTATTCTGATGTGCTATAAAAAAAAAAAAAATCCATAAGGAAAATAAACAGTTTGCCAAATCAAAAGTGAGTATCTCTGGACAGGTGGAAACAGTCCTAAAATGAAGCACAGGATTTGTGGACTGCTCTGTGAAGAACCTCTCTCCAACATCTAAGAGGCTTTATACCCCTGGCTCACAAGTTGAAAGGAGATTCAGCCAGGTTTTCTGTGTCATCACCCTTCTTTACACTAGGTTCAATCCTGATAAAGCATAATCTTTACAACATTATCCGTCTTCTCCACAGGCATGTTTGACACACAACGTGGATGTTACCAGCACATCACCACACTAGTGCTTTCACTACTATTCATTCTCACAGTTTAAAACATCAATAGCTTTACAAAAGGACAAATTTGAGCATTGCTCAGGCAGGTTCAGATTTACAGTCCTCTCTTGTACTTTGGTTTAATTTCTGCTCCTGCAAATCTCAGAAGTGAAGGTCTGAGAATTTATTTTACTGAACATGGTTTTAGCCTCAGGCCATCCCAATTCTGAGCAGCAGAGTCATGAAGACAATGATATCTAGAAGAGAATTTGTGTTGTGATATTAAAACAACAAGCCAAACTAGCAGTTTGCATTCAGTTAGTGGGAATACAAACTACCATACATGGTTATTCAATAGTTAGAAAATGTGAACATATGAAAGAAATGGCATTAAAATACATATATTCAATATTCTAATGAATGTTTCAACTGGCTCAAGCCAGAAGCATTCCATAATGAAACAACAGCTTTATCAGCAGTATGCCATGAATTCTCACTATAGTGACACTAGACAAAACAATTCTTTTTGATTCCCTGGTAGTATATGATTGACATGCACCTTTTGTTTTAAGAAGAACTTAACTACAACAGTTTTCTTCCTATCTCATTGCTTGCAGTAGATTTACAGGTCAAGGTAAAAGACCTACAGGAAAAGAAGAAAATAATTACACAAAATGAGGAAGGCAAAGCAATAGCATGCCTGACTGTTTTACTGAAAGTAAAGCATGTAGTACAGAAAACTGCCTGGGATCCTCTTCAGGTTTGAGAAGTCATATGGTAGAGTCCCTGAATGTTAGATCTGCACTGCTTTACATGGGCCAGTTCAGCTAGAACTTAGCATTAACAATGAGCCTCCAACATTATTTTTCATCTAGCTTTGCCAGCCGATTTGAGGAATGTTAGAGAAGCTCTCAGGAATGATGCCTATATCTTATTAGGATCATGGTGCATGAAGCAGTTAAAAGAATAGCTTTCTATCAAACCCCTGCTACTTCCACTACAGAAGCCGCCAAGTAGACCTGCAGAACTTCTATCAAGTATTCCCTAAATGCAGTTCCTGTAGCACTGAAAGGACTTCCTTCTGCTAATGAATGCTAGAGTTACAGCTTGTGTAAGTAACCATTTGATTTCAAAACATACCCTTAGGAACATACATCAAGAGACATTTAGGTGGAAAATTACAATTAACAGCCGTTTGCTAGATAATCCAACCTCTACACTCTTATCTAAGAAGTTTTCTCTCTCCCTTCAACCATATTAGCTAAGCACCTAGTTTGCACTGAACTCAATTTGTAACACGACCACATCCACTTCTCTTTCTCTTCACAGAATTTGTCAGAAGAATTTACAGGAAAAGATTTAGAACATAAAGCTCAGTCCATAATATAATGTACAATTCAAAACAATGAGTTCATTTTAAGGTGACTGATCAATTTGGATGCTTTAATATAGTCACAAAGCAAAAAACTTGAGAAGCGGTGTCAAAACATCAGTGCTTAATGTTGGTAAGATAAAAACTAGTATAAAAGAAAACACTGACACAAAGCATGATTAAAAGTTTGCCATCTTGAGAGTGAATGGATTAGACAGCTACAGAATGGGCTGTCTCCTGTGCAAGAAAAATGAAGAAAACTTTCAAATATCTTGTTCCCAAAGCCCAGATGTATACTACAAATTAATTGTCAGGGGAAATTTTGTTCTTATGAGCCTTGAACTTTAGGAGAAGTTGACTTTTACAACCACTTATAAACTACAGAACTGTCGCTGATATGCAAACCACAGAGTGGTCCCCTGCCATGGCCAGCCAAAAAGCCTTAAATATGGCTATCCTGGAATAAAACCTACTCCTGGTTAGACTCGTGAGAAAGTCAGTGCAGTGCATTCAGTGTAGTGTATCCTGGGAGGCAAATTGGAGATACTCTTGGAAATGTGATACTGTGATCTATGACTTTAAATTACATATTTATGTTACACTTAAGTTTCCAAGAGGCTTTGTCAAGCAAATATTTTGTAAAACTCTTCTCACTTTTTGTTGGAGAGCAGCCAGGCAGAGAGGGACCTGGGGGTGCTGGTTGATGGTAGGATGAACATGAGCCTGCAGTGTGCCCAGGTGGCCAGGAGGGCCAATGGCATCCTGGCCTGCATTAAGAACAGTGTGGCCAGCAGGAGCAGGGAGGTCATTCTGCCCCTGTACACTGCACTGGTTAGGCCACACCTCGAGTACTGTGTCCAGTTCTGGGCCCCTCAGTTTAGGAAGGATGTTGACTTGCTGGAACGAGTCCAGAGAAGGGCAACGAAGTTAGTGAGGGGCTTGGAACGCAAGCCCTATGAGGAGAGACTGAGGGAGCTGGGATTGTTTAGCCTGGAGAGGAGGAGACTCAGGGGTGACCTTATTGCTCTCTACAACTACCTGAAGGGGGGTTGTAAACAGGCAGAGGTTGGTCTCTTCTCCCAGGCAGCCAGAACCAGAACAAGAGGACACAGTCTCAGGCTGCGCTAGGGGAAGTTCTGTTCTGTTCTATTCTATTCTATTCTATTCTATTCTATTCTATTCTATTCTATTCTATTCTATTCTATTCTATTCTATTCTATTCTATTCTATTCTATTCTATTCTATTTTTATTTTCCCTAAAGAAATACTTCATATTTCTATGGAGAAGTGTCAACTGATATACAAGCCAATCAGAAAACATTTCTAAAAGCAGATAGGGTGGGTTTATTCCTCTTGGTGTGTCTGATGGCTCCATCAAGAATTTGGGCATGGGTTTTCCAAAATAATTAATTTTCACTAATTTTCAGCATTTTTTCAGAAGTACTGGTAAGTCTCCTTTGAGAAAAGGAACAAGAATTATTTTCTTTAATCCCTGTTTGCTGAAATTAAGAGCCCTTTCCTAAAGATAAAAATGCCTTTTGGAAAAATCTAGTTCTTTACATAGAAAGTACAAATAAGCTTGTTTATGAAGTACACAAACAGTTTCAATGAACTCCACAGGACAGCAATTATATTTAAAGTTAATCATATATATACTAGTTTTTAAGTAACAAGAGCCAAGATCAAATGAGAACTGTGAAAAAGGTCTCTTTTTTTCCCCCTGTGGCCTGAGATTTCCAGTGCTATATTGAGTTAAAGAAAATCTGAGTTTTGTAGGAGCTGAAGTATGCGTCAAAGAACCGCAACTTTAGGTTTCTCATAAAGCACTCCTTAAAATTCTGACGTCATTTGTAATGAAAGCACTTGGAATTAAATATGATCCATTAAGGAAGTAGTAGAATTCAGTGTAGGTTATTTGAATAGGTCCTCATACTATGAACATTAGTCTTTAAGCAGGCAACCAGTTGTGTAGATTTCAGTTGATCTGTTTGCATTTGAACTTAGGCACATGGCCAAAGTGACAGCACTAGCAGGCTCTGCAAAGGTTGAAGAGTTAACTGCAAAGATGACTTAGAATGGATTCATCCAATGAAGACACTCTTTCTGCATAGTGGGTGTACTGCCAATAATTACACACCAAAGATGGAATTCTGAGACTTTAAAACAGTGACCAAATAAGGTTACTGTAAAATAAATCAGAAGAGTGAGGTGGTTTAATGGCTTTTTAATGATCCTAATGTTTCCCATTTTAATGAGTCTTTTTACATCAGCTTTAATCATTTTATGAGACTGAAAAATAGCTGCATTAGTTCGGTTTTCTGTTCAATCTCCCCACAAGCCATTATGGAGGAGTGGCTAATGGGAGTCAACTTTCATAAGTGGAATCCTAGGAAATGGAATAACTGTTAAATTTATTTGGGAAAATAATAATTAGCCACCAGTACAGCGATTTATTTATTTTTTTTTTAGAAGACCGAAGGAAGCATTTTACTGCATTGCTCTGCTGATTGGATTGATACACTAAATCTGAGTTAATAACACAAACACATTTAGGTGACACTTCTGAAGCAACATACCATAAAAAAAAATAGATATTTTTGTATGAGTCTGAGATACTGTACATTGCCTCCAGGTTTTAAAAAAAGGCATCACAACACACATTATAGAGCTGTGAATGTGGTTGAGCTGTGACTAGACAACAGTGAAATATTGTCAGTTCATCAGGTATGAGAAGACAGAATACCCAAAGGTAGCTCAGTAGAGAGTGATGAAGCAAAATCAACTGTTTCAGTGATTTTTCTTTTAATTCAAACATTCTACTAGGGAGTGATTGCTTTTCCTGATCTCCCTGCTTTAAAGGGCTAACTGATAGCCTGTATTTTCCTGTTATTATGAGAATATTGTGTTGCTGCTTGTCTGGCACTAAACTTCCACCTTATTTGTGCCAAAGATGTTTGTTTGTTTCTCAGCTCAACACACCACTTTTTTCCCTGAATCTTCCCACCTAGTCTCAGAGTAGATTAGGTTTATGAGTTTTCTGACCTAGTGTTGTGCCTTTTCCCCTGTTCACCTGCATACCAGACATTCACACCCTGCATATAAAAATCTACCAGTACCAATCATAGCCATATGCCAATCATTTCATGAACTCCTGTGAGAAAAGTTTGGTGTTGCAAACTATTTTTGTTGTCACTGCACCTTTAGTAACAAAATAGCTGTGGTTGCTCTCCCCTTTAATTACCCTGTGCAAAAGTTAAATATTCCTTCCTCAACATAGTAAGGATTTTACCAATATTCAGAAGTATTTCCTTTATCATTTTTAGTGTTCCCTTGGTTTTATGGAGTCAACTGCCACAGGTAGAATTTGTTCGGCTTCTATATGTCAAACTGGGCAGCATCATAAAAATGATGATTCCAACACAAGGAATCATGTCCTAAAATTAATTGACATGCCTACCTCTTTTTTTTTTTTTTCCCCCCCTCTTTTTTATTTCCCTATTACCCTTTAGAGAATGAAGCTATTGATTCCCCCTCTTGCCCCAACTGTTTTCTTTCAAATAGAAACAGGAGAAAATAGCTACCAGAAAAGCTGTCCTAGTGACCCACCTACGGTTTCCTATCCAGCAGAGTAGAAGCACAATATTTAGAATGTCAAAAAAAGTTTGAGGACACAAACATAATCAGGCTGACTTATTTTCTGTTTATTTCTGGGTTTGGAACTTTTAAAGTCAAGGTCCAATTCATTAGCAATAGGAAATAAATAAAACCATTTCTGTATTAGAGCTGACAGTACCAGTGAACGATAGTAGGATTTGATATACAGAAATCATTCTGAAAGTTGCCAGCTGGAGGGATCAGTGAATGGGAACCAATAGCCCTATGTAAGCCTTACTGGAAACAAAGAGAGTCCAGGGATGAAAAAGACATTCTTCCAATGCATGGAATCGCCTCAGGAAGAAATGTGGGTAGTAATTCAGTCAAATGTACATAAGGGACTCATGAGTTTAGCAGAAATACTGAAGAAGGAGAAATAGGAAGATACAGAGGAAAATTTTCTTTCAGTGAGAAAAAAACAGATGTTATCCAGAGAAATGAAGCCTTGGCTGTCTGGAGTGTGACAGAATGTGAGCAGCTCTTTCTGTGTGTGGCTAGTGCAGATTCACAGAGTTTTTAAAGAATGGACCCTTCAGAAATAGCAAGGCTCTATGGAAATTACAATTTCTATCTGTTGGTCTTCTCCTCTTTGTATGAGAGATCTCAGTGCTAATTTGAAAACAACTGCCTCTCTTTATTAAGACCCTTGAAGTGAGATGGTTTGGTCCTCATTCAGTATTTGGTTGAGAAGAGATGTCAAACACTGAACTATGGATTTAGAACTGGTTGTGAAATTAGATTAAAACTTGGAGATAACAACAGACTTTAGGGGATACAACAATGTATTTTAATAGTGATAGCTTTATTCTGCTAATTGGCTTGACAAGTAATTGACTTAAGTAATTTCTGCATTTTGCAGTTTCAGAAGTAACCATTTCCAAGAATCTAATCATGTGAAACATCTTTTGTGGTTACATTCTGACTTTCAAACTGCTACTAGAGGGGAAAAAAAATTCTAGAAAAACTGAAATGCAACTGTCGAGAAAAATATTTTTAATCTATATAGTTACTTTCATGAATCACTGTGAGGTCTTAGCTATTATTGCTTTTAGCTTTTACCAACAGGAACTTACACACTCTTTATCTTCTGTATTACCCCAAATACTTCATTCCATTATGAAAATTAGGAAGCTTCATCTTCACACTTCTATATTCACCAAAATCTTCAGTGATTTGATGATATTCACCAAAATATTTTTACTTATATATTACACTGCATAGAATTTTTTTTCCTTTTAGGAGGGAAATATATAAGTATAATCTTAAGAACACTACATTTGTTAAGTACTCTTGTTCATTTAAGAGTTATGTGACAGCCAAATTAAAACAGACAATTCTCCATCTGCTTTTGATACGTTAGTAGCTCACTTATGAGGACACAGAAAGTAAAGGAAGGTAATAGCTTATTTATTTGACATACTTTTGAATATTTTGAACATACACTAATGCTCTGAAAGGGGAATAAATATTTTCTGAACAAATGCCTTAACAAATAAAACTGCAGTGAGGAAACTGGCTCACATTTTAGGAACTATGGTCATAAACCACAGACCTAAGAAACTAATGCAATCACTTACAAATCTGACAAATCTCTAAACGAGCAGGTCTGTTCTAGCTCTAATTGCCAAGTACATCATCATCTTTTTTACAAGCTTATGAAATCAGATTTCTTCTGGAAACTATTTCCTGACAAGGCAAATAATGACAGTTAAATTAAAATATCTTGTCTAAAAGGTGAGTGGCAGTAAACTGGTTCGGATTTTACAAATAATGACTTAGATCGGTTATCTACATGTGCCGATTCTACAATCAGCTAATATGATTACATCATCAAATGTAGATAGCTAGATAATGCACTTATTGAACTACTGAACTCAATTCAGTCATACCCAGATACATGTGGAGTTTTCAAACACTGGTTTCTTTTCTATTTGTGTGGTATCACACTATTTAGTTGCATTTGCTGCTTTAATATTTATTACTTTATTTTCAAAACCTCTTTAACCCAAGCCACTTGTTTTAATGCATGCAGGATCTATAATGGAAAAAAAAATGTAATCATGTCATCCCCAGAGATCTTAATTCACCAAATACATTTTGCAAACAGTCTCACTTAGGAGTACAAAATTAGCATTCTGTATTTACTCTTACTGACTTAAAATATGTTGTTCTCCAAACAATCCTGGCTATAAACTCATCCAGATAAAGTATTTGTGAAAATGAATACATAATAAATTCCAAACCATATTCCATTTCATTATTCATTTGTACCCAACATTCACAGATTTATTTTTTCTAATTGTTGTCAGCTTTTACACACAATGTGATAGAAGTAACATTTCCTTCACATTTCCTTCCTAACAGAAAAAGGCATGAGGACTCAAAAACTGTCATGGCTTTGTTCTTTATCATATGCCTCCCCTTTCTTCCAATACAAGACATACAACACTGCACATGGCAGTATACCAGCTTCTCTTCCACCAAACCACACCCAGCTGGGAGTGTAAGAGTGCTTGTAATGGAGACTTGTAAATACTGCTTGGGAAGCATGG
The DNA here is from genome assembly GCF_026170545.1 of Melanerpes formicivorus. Lineage (NCBI taxonomy): Eukaryota > Metazoa > Chordata > Aves > Piciformes > Picidae > Melanerpes > Melanerpes formicivorus. Next base: position 43,656,831 of record NW_027142354.1, on the reverse strand, counting down.
AAGTGAGCTTGCTAGAACCAAATGTGAGTATATAAGCATCATTTCATGTATTCTTATAGACAGTTTGAAGTATTTAAATAATTGGCAGTGATTATTTAAATCAATCTAGCAGTAAATGTCTAAATAACCGTAAACAACTAAAAAAAACCAGCATGTATGTGAAGATGACTGCAGAACCTATTCTCACAAGGGCACTGCTGTGTTCAGCTTCAGTTTCTTACCCTAGAAAAGAGAAACTGAGCAGCTGGAGATACAGCAGTTTTCCCAGTATACCCTATAATTATCATGCTAGTGCAGTATCAGTGACTGAGTCCCTTATACACTGCATACAGGAAGGTAAAACAAGTTCTCCAAATGATTTTGCTAATGGACCAAGGTTTCAAAATCTGTGAAATGCAATCACCTCATCAATCATTCACAAACATTATTATTTTTTATATCTTCTGTAAAAGGAAATGAGATGTTAGATTTTAAAACGACACATCCCCCCTTTTTTTCTGCCTAATAGAGCATTAACAAGCACTAACAAATGGCACACCAGCATCTTCTGCACCAGTGACACAAGTGGAGCGATAAGCCATATAAAATATTCATAACAGGAACTTTAGATGTAGGCAGATGCACAACAGCAGCATACAAGCTTTGTCAGGAGTCGTTGAGAGATTGAAAGCATACTTAAAGGATTTATTAAAGCAATCAGAAAAAGCCTCTACTCAGTCACTATGATTGCAAGGAGTTTATGGCCATGTATTTAATCTTCTTTCTCTGTAACAGATAAGTTATACTTTCTTGTGATTTGTGCACAAAGAGTTTTTTCACTCTTTTCTAGCCCTACAAAGAACAGAAGTACCATTTCTGCCTCGCTAAGCAGAGCATTAATAGCAATGTCAGCAGCAAGATAGAACTTGTAATAAATATTAGGGTTTAACATTTTAAAGATTTATACTGCAGAGAATATAGTCCTAGATTATGAGGTAAGATTATTATCTTTTGTTATATGAAATGATAGGACAAATTGTTTGATAACAAGGATTTATTTTTGCAGCATCAGTCTACTACTTATAGAAAAGTGCATTAACAAAGAGGTTTTTAGTTCATAAAAAAATAAGTTATTCTCTAAGGTCAGCTAGCAAACAGGAAAAGTTATCTGAAGGAGAAAAAAAGCAATGGCTAACTGAAATGAAAGAACAGAGACAGCAAGCTACACCAAAATACAGATGTACTGAGAGCTTACGTTTACTGATGTTTCATAGTTTCATTCAGGGTTGGAAGGGACCACAAGGATCATCTAGTTCCAACCCCCCTGCCATGGGCAGGGACATACAAAGAAACTTACATTATCTTTACCACAGTTAACTATATTCTTATTCTGGCACTGACCACTCTAAGTAGTGAATAGCTGAGCTTGTTAAGACAACCAAACTGGTGGAAGAATATACTTTTTTCTATTATTTTGACTTACTGCCTACAGCTTCTTTGTATTGACCTTTCCATATGGAAGCCTTAGAAACATTAGTTGCGCTCTGGAGCTGTTCAAAATATTTCACATTCAGACAGAGTTGACAGACATTGGCTTCCCTGCTGAGTTTGCAAGAACTGTTAAAAAATCTTTTCTTATTTTGGATCCTTTCTCTCTTAAACAAAAAAATAAATCAGTGTGTAATACCAATATGCACACAAGCAGCTTTAAAGAGTTTTATGGTATAGAGGAAAAAAAACATTGCTTCATCTTAGAGGCTGTACTACAAGGAATGCAGGATTTGCTATAGTAACTGCACTGTTATCACCATATGCTGCTTCTAGAGAAAAGGCTCAGTTTTACATTTCAAGTGGAAATCATTACCAAACATGTCTTTTATTTTTATTTACATATATGCACATGAGTCTTGCATACATCACATAAGTGGGCACCTTCCTCACCCATGCAAGAACTCCTCAGCAGATAATCTTAATGATGCACATCCATTTTGCCAATCTTCTGTCCACTAATCAGGTTGCTAGTAGTAAATTTGGCATTTGTCTTTCACTCGCATTCTTATTGGGCTACTATTTTATTACAACACAAAAGCAGAAAGGTGTACTGGCCTGTTCAAAGGGTGCCACACACTTTCTGATTTGGGCACTTCTCCAAAACCAGCTCTTGCACAGAATTCTTAGTCTTGTCTACAAAGATTTTGCCTTTAGTATATAAACTTCCATACAGAGTGATTTAAAATATTTTGCTCTGTACTAGTACTAAATGTTGCATATCAAGTCTGAAATATTTCTAGATGTTTAGTAGCTTAAGAAAATCAAAACAATTCTGAACAAATCAAAGCATTTAGTCATTACCTGTGTTCATCTGCATTTCTGTTCATTCTTCTTTACTCACTCTAAATTTCAAACTTGCAATGTAACATATTTTTCTATGACAAAACACTAGACATAAGGACATAAAAATTAGTCACTAGTGCCAGCCCAAATATTTTAGGAGTGCTAAATACATGTTGTGTCCATGGATATTACATAGGCATCACCATTTCCTATTCCTTTTCTTTTAATGAGAAACAAAATCAATCTCTTCTCTGGAACAAAAAAGTAGTCCCTAAGAAGCTCCAAGATCTTATCAATCAAGAATTTGCATCTACAGCAACAGAAAGCACAGTGACCAAACAGGAGAATGAGAATAGGAAATTTTGGGCTGCAAATGCTTACTATATTGTTAGTTATACAAATATCCAGGGTTTCTTATCGTGCAGCACACACCTGGTTTTTTAAATTATTTGTCTAGATCCAAACCCCAGAATGATGTTCTAAATTTTGAAATGGAATAAAACAAATCCAAAGAATGAAACACAGTTCAAGGATTTGATAGCCTCCTCTTCAAAATCAAAATGAATCAAGATTTGCAGAATTTGCTGTACAGGAAATCCTATGCAGCTGCTCTTCAGAGCTCTTGTAATACAAAATGTACTTTCACCTACCCATCTTCTAGTAACAGATATAAAAATGAAATTGGACTCTCTTTAAGCTTATGTTTAATTAATCCATAACTGTACATTACTCAATTAACTTAGAAGCTTATTAAAGAAGTTGTAGGGGGTTAAACTGTGTCTTAGAGATGATGTTCAGAAAAACCTCAATCTTACATTTTAACTGTAGCCCATATTAAAACAGTTCACAACTCCATACCTAACAGAGAAATTGTTATGTGAAGACAAGTTTTCATTCCAAATGAATAATAAATTATAGGTTATGTGTCTCTTTGATTTTAGAGGATGCATAATTTACAACAATAAATAATTAACATATCAAAGGGTTCTAATTTAACTGATGCCTTCAGCATCAGCACAGTCAAAGGAGAAAACCCTCTATTTGGTGCTTAAAATCCATTTTTGTGGTGGAGATGAGTAGTTGCTTGGTACAAGTAATTATTACATTTTCCAATAGGTAACTTTTGATTACCACTTAAAAGTACTAATAAATATCAGAAAGTTCAATTTCTGACATATGAGCTGTAAGCATGCTGCAGCAGAGGAAGGCAGGCAGCAGAATTAGCAGTATGCTGTTGCAAACAGTATGTCAGCTAGGAATACACAAACTATATTTTTAAGTGGTGTTACGCTTTTCTTAGAGGAAGCTTACAGTACTAGCAAACAACTCAGTCACAGAAATTAGCTGATCTCTAGATAAAATAAAAATAATATTATTGCTGCATGGAAATTACACATTAAAAAAGATGTTTAGCAATTCTGTTCTTTTAATTATCAATAGCATCGACAGCTGCTCCTAAATTCTCTGCAAGACTGAGTCACCCCTTTGGGAGAAGTCAAGGTGACATCTCAGAAGCAGCCTGGCTAAGGGCTGCATGCTAGATCAAAGCTGGACCAAGCTAAATGAGAGGGTTTGAGCACACAGTCCCTCTGATCACTTGCGTGGCCCTCCTCTGGACCTGCTCCATCAGGTCCATGTCCTTCTTGTATCGAGGGCCCCAGAGCTGAAAGCAGTACTCCGGCTGAGGTCTCACCAACAAAATCAAAACATCCGTTCACCAAACGCACACAAAACTCTCACTGCAGAAGTGTGTAGCTTTAGGTCATTTAATTCTCAGATCATGGCAATTGCTATTCTTCAGCCACAGCCTGCTCCATCCCCAGCTGTGGAAGCCTGTGCCATTATACTCTCATTGCTCTCCCTGGCTGTTTTTGCAAAATTACAGTTAGCTCGGGTATACCATGTCTCTATGTTGTTTTGCATGCATCCCTCAATAGTCTGTGATTTAAAGCAGACACTTGCCCAACAGTTCAGTATGACTGCAGCATCAGCCAAGTGTGGGACAGTGACTGCTGCCTAGAGCTGCCTCCTGCCCCTTCTGCTTTGTAACTTCTCAGCATGGACTTGAGAATTTATCTCAGCCAATTTCCATCAAGACCCAAGGAAGCTTTTTCATCACATATAGAGGAAAAAGTGACTGAAGATTTAGTCTCCTGAATTTATCAAAGTCTTTGATATTGAACATCAACTACTGTGAGACCTCAGGAAGAATAAAGATTGTGCAAAAGATTGGCAAAAAACCCTACAGTACAGTGTATTAAATATGTATGCATGCACATGCACAATTTGTAAAAAGTATTTGTACTGGAATTCAGAAAGTGATCTAATAAAAACATTTGATTTCTTTTTTCCTTTTCTGTTCCTTGGAGTATGTTTTGTGTTTGGAATGAAAAGCACTGGTCCTCTGCAAATGGCAGTCAGGCCTGCAGAAAAGAGAAATGAAACTCAAGTGTTTAAGTAGAAAAGACAGATATAATTTTGGAGCCCAGAAAAAGAATTTTAAAATGTATGTTGACGTCAATGGAAGAAAGTCCATCAAAAGTGTTTCCACGGAACAGAACCCTCATTGCAGTATGTCAAGGGAAGACCCTCTGCAGTCCAGATGCAATTACATGAAGAATTACAAAATACAGCTTTAAGAAGGCAAGTTAAAAGGTCATAGCCTAACAAAACCTAATTAGCATCTATTTACAATCAGCTTTCTTTTCTAACACAGGATTTTTATTCTTCTCAGTGTGTATTTTTAGTCCCCCACTTTCATTTCATGTGCAATACTCCTGCTCTAGGCCAACAATGACAGGAAAAGTGTACTGAAGGTTACAGAAAATATGCATTTCCTGAGAGGATGCTGTTGACTATCTGATCATGAAAATATACCTTCATTAGAGATTTATGCTTTCTAGTGTTCATGGCCAGATCTGAAACCAGTCTGGCATCCTTTCAGCAGTCCTTTAGCTACCTTCTTATGTAGGAAAAAAAACAAAAACAGAAAAGAAGAAAAAAAAAAAAGTCTCCTGCACAACTCAATTGTGAGACTCAGCACAAAGGGAATTTAAATGATTTTTTGCATATTTTCTGAGAAAAGTCTCTACTAATACAGACTTCAGTCTAACTGAAGGTGGGAATTGTCAGACAACTCCCACTTAGTTTACCACTGGTAGCATCCTAGGGCTAGTTGAAATTGAGACACTCATACAGATAAAGGGAAAGGTGTAGATTTCAATAAAGTCTGCCATTTTATAATCCTCTTTGCAGAAAAATTGACACTTGCCTTGTTAATATTGTTACATTGACATGGTTAACCTGCATGACTTTTCCTTTGATCTTCCATCTGCTCTTCATTTCAGTATGTGATAGCTGAAGCAAAAATTTCTGCCTGAAGACACTCTGGGTCGTTTCTTATAAGCCTAGCAAAACTTTGAGATAGTTTTAATAGTTTTGTTTATAGAATACAATTTTCATTCAGCCAGTGATTCTGGTATCTTCAAGTAAGATTCTATTCAATAAATAGCATAGTCTTGGTGGTAAACAGATGCAAAACAGGAAATGTAAAATTTTATATTTTCTGCAGATTTCAAATTAGCCTAAGTGGTGGATCTGGCTGACAGCTCTGAACACCAAGCACAATTTTCTTTTCCTGTGCCTGGAACAGCTACGGGTTCATTCAACAGCATAAATGAAGATTACCTAAGGGCTGTGTTAAAATACTTCTGATTGACTCCAGAATAGCAATTTGTTTCCTCCTCTAAGCATACACTACTCTTGACTTTACATACGTATATATAAAAAAACTCAGCACCATTGTATCAGGACAATCACTTTTCACCTTAATAAATGAATTCCTAGACAAATATTTCAGTAAATCAAAATTGAGATGGACCTTAAAATCTAAATCTGGTAAATTTTGCCAGTCATTTACACCTGATTCCCATTTAATTAATATTTAACTCATGAGTCACAACAAAGCCATTAATCACTTCATATACATATAACCACATGCACAAACTAATTGTGGCTTTGCTTTTATCACATGTTTAATGGCTGAGCAGCTACTAGCTGACAAGTTCAGTCAGCAACAATTTGGCCTTGCAGTAAAAAGGATTACTCAGGATATACGCAGCACTCAGGTTCTCCACAGCAGTCCTAAAAAGTCTGAAGACACATTTTAAACACCACCATTGAAGGGAAGCTGGAGAGCTTGTCTATGTAGCATGCCACAATGCACAGGGAACATAAAGATAACGGCCAAAACCGATTTATTGTATGCATTTACTTTCAGTGATCTAGACTTTGATACCATTCTCTTTGAATGGAATCAGTTGTGATCTCCCAAGATTTCAGGAACTGAGTGAACCTGCCAGGCTATTTTATTGAGTTCCCCTTGGCTGGAATGACAGCTCAGACTAGTCAGTATGCCCTTTATCTTTGAAGATTCTTATTTGTCTACCATTTCAAAGCAAGCAGTTCTGATGAATAGTGCAATTAACCTTTCTATTATTAAAACAATTAATTGCAAAAATAAAAGACACGACAAGGGCTAAATACTAATGCATAAATTATTAGGTTCATGAATTGTAATTATTAATCTATGTACACTAATTGTGAAATAAACAATGAGGACAAATTATAATCAGAAATCAGTGCTGGAATTGATGCCCATTTGTTTTCCCTATGAAAAGAGAAATGCACCATCTTACTCTTGGCATAAAGAATTAATCATACAAAGTCTTTAGTTGGAGTTTTTTCCTCTTGTGAATGACTTAAGATCCAAAGATGCCTAAAGTTTAGTTTTGTTCATATAGCAATGTGAATTTGCATCAGAGAAATCTACTTGTCCAAGACCAATGCATGTCAGTCTTAATGTATCTGTTGAAACTATGCCTGAAATGAATCTCCACTAAGTATTCAATTTGGTCAAATTAATTTGACCAAATATTGTAGAATTTTTGTAACAATGTGATACTGAAATGCTGCAGATATTAAAAAAAATAGACTGATCAGACACATGCCTATATGACCCTTGAAATGTCGCACTTATAGAAGCACCTGCTTCACACAGAAATGTGCTAGAAAATGAAGTGATGATTATTTTTGCCTTGTGAAACACTTCAAGATTTCAACAGTGTCAGAATTTTTAATTTTGAGGACACCAAGGAATACAGCTGTTCTAAATTTATCCCATTGCTTCGCACCAGAGATAATGGAAAGCACAGTGATCCATGCCCAACTTAAAATCATCTCTTGTTTATTACTTTCTTGCAGGTTTTCCATCTCCTTGTCCTCCTCCTCACTTCACTATCCCTAAAAAGACAATCTTTCTGAGAGCAGAACCGTCTTCCTTTTGGTCACTGCCTTAAAAGCTGTGATGTTGCCACAGTAGGATTTGAAGAAGCAACCAACAGTCTCCTGAGAGAAGTGATGCTACAGCATTGACTGCTTTCAGAAACATTTTAGATCCCTGAAGCCTGGCAGGGGTTTCCTTCCTATTAATACCAGGTTGCATCTAACAAGTTGGCTATGGTTTTATTGATAAATATAAACCAAACCAAAAAAAACCACTCCATTATGTAAAGGCATAGTTATAATAGTTAATAGTTACTGCTAATAATAATAGTTAAATAGTTACTGCTGTAAAGCATCAGCAATGGCATCAAAATGTTTAGCTTGGTATATTTTTGAGATTCAAAAGTTGGATAACGATCATGTTAAAATCCAGAGCATTATAGATCTTTTGCACTAGAACTCATAGAACATCCCCACACAGCTCAGGAATGAAAAGCAGACATTTACCCTTGAAACCATCTACCACTTCACATAATTACTGCAGGCCAGCTTTGGTACCACACCCAACTCCATTCTCAATAACCAGATTGTAGCTCACTGAAACCACACTATTTACACAGTAAACAAGAGTGAGGAACTGCTGAGTAACTGCCAGGCAGTTTTAAGTTTGCTCATGACTGGCCTTGTGGTTGGTCAACTGACTAAAGAATTTCAACCAAATGGTCCTGACAGCAACATGTCATGCTTAAATAGGAAACTAGCTTCTAATTTTGCACCACGTCAGTTTCAAATCAAACAAACCAAAGCTTTGGATATTAGATAGTTCAGCAAGTTTTTTAAGTGCTTGTATGTCACTTACTACCTTTTCATTTATAGTTATTGCATAGCATCAGCCTTGGAAAAAAGACATCTTCCAATTAATTCTCAAAGAAAATTAGAAAATATATCTAGCTTTTTCTTGGCCTGCATATTATTTGACAGGTGGCTGAAGTCCTCCAGAACATCTTTCAGCTTTTCTAAGACATCTCTGCTCTTGTAGTTAGAACAAGCTGTGGTATCCTGTGTAAGGCAATACTGAAGAATGGGGTTCTTTCAGGTGACTTGGTTACAAAGTATTGGCCAAACTCCTGCATATTGCTTGAAGATTTCTTTTTTTATGACATTATGTTCCAATCACTTCTAATTTTAGCAGTGCTATGATCTCTATCATTCTTATCCCATATGGGAGCCTACATGCTATCTCATAAACTGGAAATTAAAAAACCTGAGAAGCTGCAATGAAGCAAGTGAGAGGTGAAAGGGCACAGGGGAGTAGATGCACATCTCAGAATTCAGGACAATATCTGAGTCATTTTTACTCTGGTTTTACCTTTTGAAAAAAACTTTTTTCCCAACTACCATGTTTTTGCCTGCAATATATCAATGAGAAAACTACTCAAGGCATCAGACTCAGTAATTTTCAGAACACAGGTGGCTACATGTAGTATCTCCAGAATTACTCATCCTCTTGGTAAAGCAGCATAAGCACAGTGAATGATAACAAGAGAAATGTAGTCATTCTTTCAGAATGCAGTGCATGTGGGCACTAAATGGCACTGCTTTTACAATTTCCTTTCACAAGGACAATATAACAGAGAATATTAATTGATAATAAGTTCTCAATTATGGAACCAACGTTCTGGCAAATCCACACTCAGACCTTCTCATTCTTTTGCTTTCATTGTTGTCTGTACACCATTAAACATTATACACTCATTCATGTTAAGGAGAGCTAAAAAGGGAAGGGCACAATACACATTCTGAAAACAGCTGCATCACTCATAAAAAGGTGCAGTGTAGGCACAGTGCCTCATTTAATGATAAATGTTTGTGCTTGAGTGTCAATGCAAGAAAACATAATCTTGTTGCAATATAAAAAGTTATTACACAATGGCCTTTCCTAAAGCACAGTTTACTGGAGCATGGCAGGTGGCAGACAGGCGGCTGAAGATTGTAACAATCAATTACATTACAGATTTTTTTCCACTTTCATTAGCTAAATTTCTTCATATTTGATCTTTTTAATAACATGTCAGGACTGACACTCCAGTGGACATGAAACTCAGAATGGTCATGGTTGAATAAATGCATCTATTTAATCTTTGTCTTCAACCAGTTTTAAAAATTAATTTATCTGATTGCTAAGGCTATTATTTAAAATTTGTTGAATTTTGTGTATTACTAATAAGCACCTTCCTTGTATTTCTGCTCACTATTGGCAAGAGGAAGTTTTTTGCTGATGGCTGAGTAAAGAAATAATGAAACAGCGACAAAAGACAATTCTGCATAGCTCCCACAAGGCTTCAAACAGATCTGGAGTTAAGTTTGGAAGGAAAACCTCAGAATGCTTTTCAAATACAGTTTTGGGGTAGAGGATGATTTTCCTGATGCAGTTTTTCCTGATGCCACAAACCCACAAATCTAACAGTGCTGCTGACCCAAAAGAAATGCCTGAAAATATCTAGCAATTAAAGGAGTACTACTTATCACACTGTTTTTTTTCAAGTATGCTCAGAAAAAAAGACATGAGTTTACTACTAAGTCATACTATACCATAGGAACCACTTTCTAATATAGGTCAGTTCTAAAATATCTTCATGAAAATGTCTTAAAGCTTCTTCAGAGTTTGGGGGGGTTTGTTGAAAGAACTTAAAAAACAAATCTAATCACTCTCTCCAATTTTTTAAATTAGATTTTATATTAATTTAGATTTTGAACTGTTTAATCTCTTAAATCCTGTATGCATTCTGCCTCAACAGAGACTTGTCAGGGGAACAAAATGGTTACATTTTTGATAGAGAAATTAGGCTTTTGAAAGATCTATTTAACCTTTAATAAAATACTTCACAGTCATTTATAGAGGCTGATTTTGATCCCAAGTAAATCCAGATTAGCTATGCTGAAGAGAATGAAAATGCAGTATTAAACAAACAGCAGACAGAATCGATCTTGATTTTCACAACTATATAAAGAAATACTGACAGAGACATTCCTGGCTGCTCAGCAGTAGTTCCCTAATTGATAGGGGCTGCTGCAGTCAAGAGAATTAGTCACTAGATGGATCAGCCATACATCACAGGCAAGGCTTTATGTAATATGGGAAAAACCATGTACTCTTCACCTTTCACAGTGGTGCTATACACTTCCCTTGCATTGAAGTTTAGTGAATGTCCTTGATTTCATTCAAGTGTTTGGAAAGAATTAACGTTGGACTATTTCTTTTATAGCTCTCAAGATACTCTAAAACAAATGGATTCAAACATATAAATATTTTGGGTCCATAAGTTAATTGCAGTGTTATCGTGTGATAACACGTGTTAATGCATGTGTTTAACCCAAGCTTGCCACGGATGCTGTTCATGATGGAAAGAATAATTCCTGTTCTCCTGATGGCTGTGTAATTTACTAAGCATAGCTCATGTCCAGAAGGCGATGTAAAAAGAGATAAGTTACAGTAGATTTACTGCAGCTACTCCACATTTTTCCTTTACCTTCCAAAAGTAGATAAGTTCCCTTGAGCTGTACAAGTTACAGATAAGGACTGACTAAAACTTTTAGGTTTCACATTTGCCTAATGTAACATAATGCTTCTCAAATCACCAGACCTTGCCTAGACACTATCAGTCACTTCAGAATGGCCCAAAACTCAAGTTCTAAGAGATTACAACTGTCATCTTCATCTTCTACACTAGTAAAACACTCATATTTCAAATCTTGGTTATCTTTGCATACAGTTCAGTGCTATATTCCCCTGCCACCTACTAATCAAGATTTGAGAAAAAAAATGATGTCCTAAAGTCAAATATATATCTTCCTCTTATCACAGTACTACAGTTTGTCCCAGTTACAAAGGTGACGTTGCCACTGTAAAAACTTTGATTTTTCTTTTAAGGGGATATGCAAGTTATCTATAAAATCTTCCTCCAGAACAAAACTTACTGTGCAAGGTTATTAGGTCCAGAATCTCTTTTTTCTTTACAAAAACAAACCATAAATGAACTTTCTGAGATGACACTTCAGACAGTTCTTTCTTCTTTTAAATCAAAAGGGCTTGTTGCAGTCATTAGTTAATTATAGCTCTAGATGCCAACTGTTGAACAAAATACACTCTATGTTGTAAATAATAATCAGCTTCACAACTATTTGTTGTGAACATTTCAAATTACTAAAATATCTTTCAAGTAGGGGCTCCAGCAGCCAAACATCTTCCCTGACTTCTGTGGAAAACTTTAAACTCCCAGTCACAACAGTACTACTTTGGCACTTAATCCTTTCTTTTGCTTATTCTTAGCACATTAATTATGAAAGATTGTGTTATGATTGGTGAGAATGAAAAGGAAAAAAAAGGTCACATATTGAACACTGTTGTCTTTTCTGATTAGATATGCACACAATAGTAAGCATGTGTTCACTGGCTTCAATGCCTCCTTCACCATGCTGACAGGGTCTTGATTAGCCTTCCTCCCATCTCTCCCTAGCCTCCTGTTGCAGATCCCTGCTCTTCCCTGCCCTTCCTCTAAAGCAGATTTTCCACTCTGCATTGAAGTTACTGAAATTGTATCCAAGTCTCCTGCCACCAGGCAAGACAGTTTGCAGACTTACAGCTACAGCCTGGACCCAGCCCAAACTCCTTCCTCCACATGGAATGAATGCAAAGAATAAATTCTGATCTACACCTCAATGCTGGAAGCAAGGTGGCACTCGCAAGTCCTTGTCTGCCAGTGCACAGGGGAAGGAATCATCATGCTCATGATGAAGTCAGTGGTAGGCACTTGATGACATTAAAGCAGTTTAAGGAGGAAGGAAAAAAACATCTTCACCTCTTACGGATATAATAATCATTCTGATTATTTTGGTGCATTGTTTTAGAAGCATAATAAAGAAACAACAAAACTTTTCCTTTGAAAAGCTTTCAAAACCTTCATTGTCCTGACAACATCTGTTGAGAGCAGTTGAAAGAAAGACTCAAATCAGAATTGCCCTTCTGATAGCTATTGTACTTGCCAACTTTGAAAACCCACCTGAGTAAAGAACTGTTGCCTTCTAACTGATACCTTCTGTTTGCCTCACATGCATTCTCCTCCCTGTAGAAAAGAAAGAACATTTTATGTCTTTTTTACAGCTTAAATTATTTTCTGATTAATAGACTTTTTTTTTTCAATATGGAAATTTTTTTAAATGAAGAAAGGAGGCAGACATTTGGTACTAATATGCAGGAAAAAAAAAACCACAACAAAGAAAAACCAAAACCTGATATTCTGAGTAATTAAAAAATCAGTAGAAGTTTGACACCATCTACTTGTTTCCCTATCCTAAAACTGTGGAACACAGGCCATTTATACAGTGCACTGTTAAAGAATTTATCTGTTTTCATGTTATTACCCATAAAATTTCTATTCTAAAAGTTAACACCTGCATTAAAAACAGAGGGAAAGTTAGTTGAAAGCAGTTCTCACTGGAAGAAGGAATTAATTAGTCATCATTATTTGGCAGCAGACTTTATTCTAACTTTATCTTCAGTGTGAAGCTGAAGGCAAGGACAACTTTCAGTTGCCCTTTTCAACACATTAGTCCCAATTCCATTTTCCAAATATGTTATCAATATGGTAATTCCACCCTTTCCCATCTGTAGACAGTCCAGTGTTCATAAAGGTAGTATTATTACTACAAATATACTGGGGGGAAACTATTTCAATTACTATGAGACTACGCAACTCCAAGTCTATTTATTTCAATTTATTCAACTGTCTTGATATATTCGTGCATAGAACCTTTATAAAGAATGAATAAATTCACCTTGAAATTGCACCAATTGACTTTGGCTGGGCTAGGCTGCACAATGGAATCAGAATCACTTCTGAAATAAGCCCTGACAATGCTGATCAAAACAAAGTGGCTACTCATTTATTAAAGTGACAGCTCAGCAATGGTTTCAAGCTAAGGGATGGCATGGCCTGGGGTGTTAGCTGTGGCCTGGGGTGTTAGCTGCAGCCAGAAGCTTTTTTGCCAGTTGCACTCTCTGAAGCTGCATCTGACAGTGTGACATTTCCTAGTGCTCCTGCACCTGCCTGTGTGTCAAGCAGCTGGTTGTGAGTACTGTCACCCATTTCAGATTGCTGTTCCATGAATGGCAAGTTTGCCCTGAGATGCATATATGAAACTGCTCCTTTTTTTTTCTTTTGTTTTGAGCAATGCAGCCACAGATAAAGCACCTTGGGTCAGACATACACGAAGTGCACTAAACTCTAATTTTACAAATTTATCACACAACCTATCAACAATAGAAATTAATCATAACTAGAAATAGAATGTAAATCATGTGAGACATTTGAAAGTTTCAGTATAAAGTTTAGAGTTTCTAGAATTTATAAAGCAATAGTTTAGCATTGTTCTCCTTCGAACATTCAAGTACAGGATTGTTATAGCAACCCATATCCTGCTTTAAAATCAATACCAATTCAGGCAAGACAAGCTGTTAAACCAGCGTAACAGTTAGGAATGTGTTTCCTCTGTTCATTGTAGCTGTTGCTACAATGGAATTTTAAGTTAAAGAATGAATTACAAACTTCCTATATGATTTGGAAAAACAAATTAGGGGACAAAAGGGATAGCAGTGAACCCAGATTTGAGAAAGGGCTTAACTAAAACCAGCAAAGATCACAAACAAGTGAAACAAAGACTCCAGACTGCACTCTTTTTAAGAACACAGTTCAGGCTGAGTGAAAATAATTCAGTAAGAACATTTCTGATAATTGTTAAAATAACTGGTTATCTGGTCAGTTCTCTTTCCTTTGAAACACTGTTCATTTCAAATTTCACATTTTGGAGTGGACAATTAGAAAAAATCAGTACATAAAGTTTATAGCCTAAGAGTGCAACTGAAAATAAAAAAGGGAAAATCAATCACATCCACATGAGAAAGAAATGGTTTGGTCCCTTTGGTTTCACTCTTCACTGCACAGACCTCTATTATAATGCCCATCTCTTCTAATGGCTGAATTCTCACCTTAGCTGACTATGTTTTCTCGCTGCTTTTCACTATTTCTTTACAGTAATCATCATATTCCTATTATACACAAATGTTACTTTATCTACTCCTGTAACATGGGACTGTGTAGTGCAGCAATGATGATATCTTCCCTACTCCTTCCCTAACAATTCTTAACTTTAAGTAACTCATATGAGAACTGTTGAGTTCTGCACCAGCATAATCACAGAAACTTTTGTTACTTCAATTCTGTGCAGCATAGGACACTCAGAACCAATTACTTAGAGAGTAATTATTTTTGCAATGTATACAACTTCAAATTTATGAATGTGCAAATTCAGTGTCATGTTGGCTTCTACTCATGTAGTACTGAGAGTTACCCTTTGTAGTTCTGAGCTACAAACTTGTTCAACCACATGGAAATTTTATAAAGGACATCAGAAACCACTGACACACCTGGCCTGCATTAGGAATCGTGTGGCCAGCAGGAGCAGGGAGGTCATTGTGCCCCTGTACTCTGCACTGGTTAGGCCGCACCTTGAGTACTGTGTCTAGTTCTGGGCCCCGCAGTTTAAGAAGGACATTGAGACACTTGAACGTGTCCAGAGAAGGGCAACAAGGCTGGTGAGAGGCCTTGAACACAAGCCCTATAAGGAGAGGCTGAGGGAGCTGGGATTGTTGAGCCTGGAGAAGAGGAGGCTCAGGGGTGACCTCATTGCCCTCTACAACTACCTGAAGGGTGGTTGTAGCCAGGAAGGGGTTGGCCTCTTCTCCCAGGCAACCAGCACCAGAACAAGGGGACACAGTCTCAAGCTGCGCCAGGGGAGGTTTAGACTCGAGGTGAGGAGGAAATTCTTCACCGAGCGAGTCATTCGTCATTGGAACGGGTTGCCCAGGGAGGTGGTTGAGCCATCGTCCCTGGAGGCGTTTAAGAGGATGTCGTAGTTTGGGCTGGCTGCCCTCTGCTACGGGGTGCTTCCTGTGTCCAGAAGTCCAGCCCAGTGGGTGGACACAGGAAATTAGGTTATTTCCTACCATGATCCCTTGCACCACTATAAGTTTTGTGGCGGGGTCTGGCACTTCCTTTTTTCTTCCTCCTCCATCAGCCGGTAACATGGGGGAGAGATCTCCTGGCTTTGGGCCTGGCTAGGCCCAAGGCCACGGGGGGATGGGCAGTCTCAGATCTGGCCAGCTGAGACTAGCCTAGCAATGGGAGGGGGAAGAAGGAGCCCTGAGGGTCTTGGGTGTACCCTCAGGTAGGGATGGGTTTCTCTGGGTCTGTTTTTGGGTTTTCTCTCTCTTGTCACTGTATTTTTAGTTGTTTTTTTTTTTTCTGCACGCACTCACTGTTCTATTTAAACTTTCCATCACCTTTGCAATCCGTTTGTCTGAGTCGTTATTTCTGTGCGTGGTGGGGAGGGGGCCTGCCCCAACCCATTACAGAGGAGATTGGACATGGCACTTGGTGCCATGGTCTAGTCATGGGGTCTGTGTTGATAGGTTGGACTCGATGATCCTCGAGGTCCTTTCCAACCTAAGTTATACTGTGATACTGTGAAATGTAAAATAGTAGGGAAAAGAGTAGAAATTGAAAATATGAGTAATCTTCACTCTGTCCTAATTCCTTGAGACTATTTCTGTTTTCCACAAATGTTTACAGTCAATTTCAAGAAGTCATCAAATACCTTCAGAATAAACTTTAAAATAGGTAACTCCCCCGGATGCGTCCCTGTGTGACTGCTCTAGATGACCCTGCTCTGGCAGAGGAGTTGGACTTCATGATCTTTTGAGGTCCCTTCCAACCCTTAACATTCTGTGGTTCTGAGTAAACACACCTTGGTGTGTATCCTGCAAAAGGCAATGAAAAGGAATCCTTGTTTCCTTGTAACAAGAAAATATTGACCGGAAATTCTAATGTATGTCAGTGCAGGGAAAAATACCAGCTCCTAGATAATTGTAGGCATTTGCACAACTGTATAGACTACTGAGCACAAAGTAAGAAATTATTCAGAAGGTATTTTCATATTTCATATTATTCAACCTGTAAACACAGCAAGATAAAATTACACTATGTGTCTTACCTTATCCCTCACAGCTATGGAGCTGAATAAAAAAGCTCCAGTTGCATTCCAGTGCAACTACTGTAGAAGTTCCCTACTACCAAGGGAATTTCTTCTGACAATAAAAATGACACTTTTAAGTAAAAGGTGGAAAGAAAATAGTCTAGAAGTAGTACACCAAGAAATAGGTAAAGATCTAAGAACAGAAGAGAATGATCCTTCAGTCCACAGTACACATTGAATGAAGGGGTATTTTTTGATGATTCCAACCTCTCCTTTTGTTATTGCTGCCATATATTAAGCCTAGGGAATAGTGTCCAGCAAACAACCAGCTAACTTCTTAAGAGGTATTCTGTTGTCTGAAAATCTATATAATCTATATTTGTAAGTAGCTAGATACTCCCTTCAAAAGCAATTTCTTGAATGTAAATATTCAAGTTGGAATTAACATTTCCTTCATTTTGCATCTTGGCATAGGAAGTTTCTGTTGTCTTAAGTTTATTTAACCCACCAATTCTAAATGTATCTGCAGGAGGTAAATAACCCTTTCTTCTTTTTATTTGCAATAAATAATTTTACTTGGACCTTTCTGGGAAAATATCCAGCATTGCATCAGAGGTTTCTAGAGACAATGGGAGATAAAGTTCATCATCATTTTTGACCCTTAGTGAAAACCCTGTCCTCAGGGTTGTTAGGTGTTCCTGTCTGGGAAAAGTAAAGCTTCATATTTCAGCTTGTACCCATTTTGTAAATTACTTCAGCTCTCTTGGTATTTTCACATTTAGAGAGCTACACAAGGGAAAGAAATTTCATTTTAACAAAGACTGCAGAAAATGCTGTGCAGGGACTAAAGAAAGACCACCAAGCTTTCTTCCATAACCACTAGTAAACCTGAGTTATATTCACCATTTCCTATGTGAAATGGACAGTGTTCTAATTTTTCTCTCTCCATGAAGGATGTCTGCTGAAATGACACACTCCATGTTTCTGTATTTTTCCCCTTTGTACCTCAAACATTTATACTCAGAAAGTGCAGTCTGATGCCAGAACACCTCAATCTACATATTAATAGATCATACAATGGTTTGGGTTGGAAGCAACCCTAAAGATCATTCAGTTACAATCCCCCTGCCACAGGTAGGGACACCTTTAACTAGCTCAGGTTTCTCAAGGCCTTGAACACCTCCAGGAAGGGAGCAATCGCAATCTCCCTGGGCAACCTGTTCCAGTGTCTCACCACTCTACTGTAAAGAAATTCTGTCTAACACTTAGCCTAAAGAAGCAAGCTTGGTTTCCATTGTAGGGCTTTAGGAAGCCTCAGTGTGATTCTGAGTTAAGGCTGAAGATCTCTGACAGAATATCATGTTTTGTAACAAAGTGATAGATTAAACAGAGAGCATCAGGATTACTGTGTTCAGCTTTGGTCCTTGACAGTTTGAAAGTGAAAAATTGTAGAGGGTCTACTGGAGTTCCAAAACAATGTTTGCAGGACTGGAGAACTTGGCATTTATTTGAAGGACCTAGGTTTATTCAGCCTAGTGAAAGAAGGCTCAGGTGAGATCCAGCCAGTTTTCCAACTCCTACATTTTGCATCCCTCTTCACAAGGGGGCACAGGACAAGGGGCAGCTGGAACACAATTCTTCAGGGGATATTTTGCCCAGGTGTAAGTGAAGACAATCTTCACTACAAAACCAATCATACAGTGGAATATATTGCCCAAAGATACAGTGAGAGTTCCTTCAACTGAAATTTGACACTTGGCTTGACAGGGCCCTTATTTTAGTGCCCTGCTTTTAAAAGGAAACCAAGTCAATCCAGAGGCCATTTCATAGAATCATAGAATCAATAAGGTTGGAAAAGACCTTAAAGATCATCAAGTCCAACCCTCACCCAACACTTCATGACTACTAAACCATGGCATCAAGTGCCACATCCAATCTCCTCTTGAACACCTCCAGGGAAGGTGACTCCACCACCTCCCTGGGCAGCACATTCCAACAGCTAACAACTCTCTCTGTGAAGAACTATCTCCTCACCTCACGCCTAAACCTCCCCAGGTGCCTGTGCCCTCTCGTTCTGGTGCTGGTTGCCTGGGAAAAGAGACCAACCCCTTCCTGGCTACAACCACCCTTCAGGTAGTTGTAGACAGCAATAAGGTCTGCCCTGAGCCTCCTCTTCTCCAGGCTAAACAATCCCAGCTCCCTCAGCCTCTCCTCATAGGGCTTGTGCTCGAGGCATCTCACCAGCCTTGTTGCCCTTCTCTGGACATGTTCAAGAGTCTCGATGTCCTTCTTAAATTGAAAGGCCCAGAGCTGGACACAGGACTCAAGGTGTGGCGTAACCAGTGCTGAGTACAGGGGCACAATGACTTCCCTGCTCCTGCTGGCCACACCGTCCCTGGTACAGGCCAGAATGGCGTTGGCCTTCTTAGCCATTTCCCAACCTAAAACTTCCTGTAATTCAGTTTGTGCTCTTAGCTCCTTGTCATGTCTAGTTGTACATTCTGCTCTGAAGTGGAGTTTCCTTCATAGAATCATTAAGGTTGGAAAAGGCCTCTGAGATCATTGAGTCCAACTGTAACCCAACTACCGTGACCACTAAACCTGGGCACTGAACTTCCACCACCTCCCTGGGCAGTCTGTTCCACCACCTCACCACTCTCTCAATAAAGAAGTTTTTCTAATGTCCAGTACAGAACTCCCCTGGCACAACTTAAACACATTTCCTCTAGTTCTGTTACTGGTTATGTGGGGAAAGAGATCAACTCCAACCTCCTTTCAGGTAGCTGTAGAGAGCAGTAAGATCTCCTCTCAGGCTTCTCTTCTCCAGACTAAACAACCCCAGCTCCCTCAGCTGCTCCTCATATGATGCCCTTCAAACCCCTCACCAACTTCACTGCTTTTCTCTGGACACACTCCAGGAAGTCAATGTATTTCCTATACTGTGGCACCCAGAACAGAACCCAGTACTCAAGCTGGGGCCTCACCAGGTGAAGTATAGGGGCACCATCACTTCCCTATTCCTGCTGGGCACATGATCCAGTTGGAGGATTCTTTTGTAGAACTTAGTTTTACTTTCATTTCATTATTGTAATTTCTACTTCTTTTGGGTTTCAATGTTATTGTCATCACTTTTTTATTACTTTATGCAAATTTCCTTTGAAAATCTTCTAATCTTCTTATCTTTTTCTTTCTTCTGTCTTCAGCACCTTACCAGGATGGCATATTGGTCTTTCTTTTAAGGCCTCAGGAGACTGAAATTAACCTCAGCGTTCATATGCAGAGACTGACAGGGGTGGGGAATGCCCACAAGGTCCTCCCTCACCAGGAGGCTAGACAGAAAAGCTGGGCCATGCCAGCTCCCAGTGCTGCCACATTCCTAATACCTCCCTTCCTGGCACCACTGAAGTCTACATGTACAGCTGGGGAGATGGCTGAGTTGCAAAGGCTGGAGCACAGGCAAAAGTTACACAGGTTCCTCAACACCTCCAAGGGTCACACTTGGGATTCTTGTGTACCAGAAGGCTCCTTCCTGCTGCTGGAGGGGCACAAGGCAATGGCTTTGGCCTGGGCAAGAGCAGAGGCATTTCCCACTCTGTCCTGGCTTTCTGCACTTGCTTGGGGAGGGATGGCAGAGGGTGCTCTGGCTGCACTTCCCTGCTGTGGGCATGGGTAGACTAGGCTGTGGTGGAGGGAAGAAAGGGTTTCTTCCCAACGCTAGCTGTGGAACCAAGCTCTTTACTTGCCAGAGAGGTTGAGGTGAGGTGTCTGAGGGGAGGCTTGCAAGTACATGACTGCAGCTGAACAATGTGTGCCTACGTTGCCATGGGTTAGCTGTTTAGGTGGGTTGGACTGGTTGAGGGGCTGGACACAATGATCTTGAAGGTCTCTTCCAACCTGGTTTGGTTTATTCTAAAATAATGGTTTATTCTAAAATACGTCTGTATGCCCTGGGATTGTGGATAGAGCAGGCGCCGTGTGCTGAATAAAGCCAACACTGAAGGAATTAGGGACCCCTGAATAGCCAAGGTCACTGCTTATGTACTGCCCAGAGCTTGGAATACATTTCTGAGGGGGTCATTGCACTAAGCAAAAAGAGTTGCATCATATTCAATGTTCCTTGTGCCTAGTGGTGGGACTACAATGGTCACAGACACAAGCTTTTGTAAACCCAGCATTCTAGGGCAAACTGATAGTACTGCTGTAAACACCAGTAGTCACTAGAAAATATGAAAGCCCAACAACTTCAGTACAAAGAGAAACACGCGACAATTGGATGTTATTAGTATCACATGCATATACTCAAAAGTCACACAGTGACCAGCTATGTGACATTGTGCACTGTTTGTGATGGTTGCATTTCTCTAGACATGTACACTTTCTTGGCAGTAAGTATTTATTTCATTTGTTTTGGTTTTCTTTTTTGCTATGGGCAAATCGTTACTGATTTTCTCTTGCAATATGTTCTCTCGCGGCATATTTCTGTGTGCATCTGATTCACAC
Source organism: Melanerpes formicivorus (assembly GCF_026170545.1). Lineage (NCBI taxonomy): Eukaryota > Metazoa > Chordata > Aves > Piciformes > Picidae > Melanerpes > Melanerpes formicivorus. The sequence continues at coordinate 43,635,645 of NW_027142354.1, read as the reverse complement.
CAATTCTCTTTATAACAAGGAAAAAAGTGGTTCTTGAGGTGAAGAAGATGAAAAAGCCGACATTATTTTAGGGAAAACATTGCAGGTTAGTTGCTGATATGCAGACCTGTATTAGGCTATTTTTACTCCCAAGGGATACTACAAACTTCAATATCCTTTGAATGCCTGCTTAAGCCTGTCATTTTTGCTGTCTCTAAGTTAAGTTGCTAGTGTCAGGTTTCAACTAGTGTCAAGTTTCTTTTAGGTGTGTGGTTTTTTTTTTACAGTGCATAATGTCAGCTTTATAAAACTCTCAACAATGTCCTCAATTTAGTTTAATTGCCTCCTTAGAGGTGTCAGAAACCAGCTGACAGTTGTTCTTGGAAGTATTCCCTATTAGAACAATGAACTCTGATCTTTTACTACAGCTGACACACGTAAGTATTAACGAATATCTTGACAACTGCACAGCCACCATTTGTCATTTACTTTCAGCAGCTGTACAAATCACCAGTTATGTCAAAACTGGGATATCATACTCCAAGGAAAAACAGTTCTATGCTCATTCCTTGTCCTGACTAGTTCAAAGATAAGAACATTTTATTGCACCTCATTTTTCCTTGTGAAACACGCAAGTTCAGAAAACCATTACTGGTTCCTAACCAACAGAAGGCAGTGCTTCCTTTCTCCTCATACTGCAGTAAATTCTTACATTTTTCTTTACAACTCAAAGCAACAAAAAAATGTTCTTTTTATAATGTCTGGTTTTATTGCTGTGATTGAATAAGCCTCTTGCAAGAAAACAAAGACAGCATGCTGTGATTTAAAAACTGTCCATGTTTGCAGTTAACTCATTCAGTCTGAGAGATCACTTTGCATGTGTCTATGCATATCAATTAAGTACTTTACCAGAAAAAATATTTTGCACAATCTGAGAATGCCCAGGAGGCAAATTGTTTCATTAAAGTTCATAGTCAAAATCAACTTTCCAGGGAAAGGGTTATCTGTCTTTTCCAAATTCCTTATTACAGCATGACAGCTTGTGAAAAAAAACTCTGGTAGACAATCCCTTCATCTATGTTGAGCAGCTGACACTTTCCTAGAGAAGTGGGGGCTTTTGGTTCCTTTTTTACATCGTGGTTTAGTAGAACCACAAATCACAGCAGGGGTCAATTAGTATAACTGTAAATGTTTTTGTGGTTGTCACCAAGTTTTATCCTTTAAAGCACAATGTAACACCTTGAATTGAAATAGTAGCAGTTCACTATTACTACATTTTGACCTTCGGGCTGCTAATTTTTTTGTAAGGAAAAGGTTAGATGTAACTTGCTCTGTGACTGCACACTCCCATGTGTGACAGTCTTCTAAATCTGGGCCCTGGGCTCTGACCCCCCAAATGCCAACCCAGGCTCTTGAGAGGCACACCCCCTCCATCCTCCCCAACCCTTCTAGCCTATGAGGGTCCCCAGGGACAGCTGAGACAGGACTGATTGAACACCTTCCCCTTACCCCCTCAAAGGCCAAATTTTTTCCCTGCCTTACCACAAGCAGTGCCTTTACATAGCACAAATGGCACTCATTTGCTTGGAAATGGATAAGCTGAGAGAGCTAAGTTCATATTGTTCTCCTTTGGAGACGCATTATTTCATTTCTAAAAAGTTTACGTAGCCCCTATAATCATGATGAATCTTTCCAGTTACACTGAAACCATAAGACCAAAACTGACTCTCTTTGCTATGTTTTATTTTTTTTTTTCTTTTACTTAATATTCACAGGTTCATAGTCTTGATATGCCCTGATCTCTACAGGATTAAGTTTCACCTTGATAACATGCAGTAGTAGTCATTCAGAATGCATCAGCCTTAAAGGATCCAAAGAATACTTCTCCCTTGTTACCTCAGTTGGAGCGTATTGTGTTCGTTGGAGTCCAAGATTCAGTGGAATAGCAACGTAGATTGAAGAATGACTTCATCATTATCAGTTTGAATATTGTGTTTGAATGCTTTTGATGTGTCACATCTAGACTTACTTATTGTCTTTCCCACTCAAATACCCTCATTCTCATCTGCTCTGCAAATAAATATACAAAACCCACTCCTGTCACAAACTCAGCTGAAGAGGCATGCACAATTGGAATACATACAGCATACTCCTTGCTTGAGCTAACTTCAGGACAGACAACTCAACTTCAAGTATTAATTCTAGGTGAATTTCTTACATATGACAGTCTATTTTCCCAATTCCTTTCAATGCCTTCAGTCTTCACTTTAAATGTCTACAACATTATTTGAATGATTTCCACATAAAAAGACCAAGATTGACACACCCCAAATGACAAACCCCTGAAATCCTAACATGTTGTTTCAGTCTTAAAATTCTGCTTTAGTGCTGAAAGCTAAAAATTAGTTATCTGTGTGAGTTTTATGAAATAGAATGATTATTCACTAACTACTCTTTTTATGCATTCAAACTATTGGGTAATAAGAGGTTTGGGGTTTTTTTCCCCACTACAAGCAAAGACAAACCAAAGCCTTTCAAAATTTCTCACAGAAGCACATTATACCCCTGAACAGCTAACAGCCCATTGAGCAGGGAAGTTAGTCAGGACAACCAAGTCCCAGAATCAAGTAGTTCTTAGTCTTTAACTAAAGAAAGTTAGGGAGAATTGATTTTTTTCTGTTGCACTTCAGCTTTTTCACTTAAAATTAAATTATTAACTAGGTCAGAAAAACTGAGTAGATAAATACATTGTGCACAGAAGTTCCATAATGAATGGTTAACCATTAATAGGTTTGTTTTCAGTTTTGTAATATTTGTGTTTTGGTGGGGGGGTTGGTTGTTGGTTTTTTTTTTTTAAAACAAAGAATGAGATTTTAATATGGGAGAGAGGAAGGTTCCCACTCAGGAGAAGCCAAAAAAATAGATAGGACACTTAGATGAAATTTGGATGGCCCTAAAGAAAATCCATATCGGAAGCAGAGCCAGAAAGCGCTGTTACCCGCCCACATAGACAATGTTTTTGACGGGGGTTTTGTTGAAACAGATCAGTTTTCACACCTGGCTTTTTTTCTGTTTGGTGGTTTGGTGTTTGTTTTGGGTTTGGGCTGGGTTTTTTGACAAGTATGCTTTTCCTTGAAAAGCAGGTAATCAAAGAAAGCACAACCAATTCTGTTTGCAGGGTACCATTCATTTCTCATACAAATGGCAATACATAAACATTTACCTCGGTAAAGACTTGCTTTGTCTGCAAATGACTAGTACAATAAAGCACTTAGAAAAACAGAGCAGTGGTGTTTTCAGTAAGAACGAAAACATGTTTGATAAATAATTCATTTATACCTACTGTGCATAATAATCACTCTTCTTAAGCCAGTATTTCTTGGAAAAAAAAAATCATCAGCTAACAATTTGTCAGGAAATATGACATGTGGGCTCTCTCATACAGGGAAAAATCTAAACATTCATAAATAAAATAAATAATTTATTAAAAAATTGAACTCCTTCAAAATCTTGGGTTTGTTGCAGGTTTTACTTCTTACAAAGCAGCTCATCCAGATTCTGTAGAGGCACACATATGTGTTTTGAAAAGCTATATGCATCATAGCTGCAAACCTGTACTGTCCTTGTATACAATCCTGACATCCAAAGAAGATGTCATTGTTGTTCAGGACTTGATAAACTATATGGGCTGACAACAGGAGATGAGAAAGGCAGTGCTTTGCTATTTGCAGTGATTATAACATAGAATTTTCTCTGAAGATCAAGAAATCAGAACACCTGAGAGAAGTATTTCCTAGTCTGGAGGATGACTGTTTGTGTTCCCTAGCATCACCTTTCATATCTGAGAAAGTACTGGAGCCAAACATACAGCTGCCCTTTCAGATTAGAAAGAAATAAACTTCAATGCTTGGAATCCACATCAATTTCAAATGTGAACAACTCAAGAATGAATACATTGCTTGCAAATGGGAAGCTTTGCTAATTACATCTTACTGTATCTATCAAGAAAGGGTAATACCAACATATTTCACCAAAAGTCTCTTGACTATGTTATTCACAGATCACTCTTTGACTACAGTGGCTGAGAGCCAACATGCCCAATTTCATTCTTGTTTTTCATATTGTTAATCACCAAAGCAAAACTCGTAGCATAAAAAAAGGTTTGCAAAATTAGATGTTGTCTACTGATTTTATTTTCTTCCAAAGTATTGATTTATAATTAGAACACTCCCAGAAGGGAAAAAAATTAAATAAATGCACATAGTTTAGACAACATGTACATCTTTCATATATTCAAAATGTACATCCTAAAAAAAGAGGAAATCAGGTGAACTTAGTGGGCTTTGAACTACTTCAGTGTTCAGCCAGACTGACCATGAGCTTTTCAAGGGATCTACTATTGCTCAGCATTCATAATTCAAATAGCAACTGCTGGGGACCAGATATCAAAATGCAGTGGTATCAGGTTGCACAGCTCAGGGACAGGCATGGGGAGAACTGCAGGAGCCAGAAAGCTCCAATGCACACACCCAGGTGGAAACCTGACTGTTCATAAAATATATATTGGGGGAAGTTGTAAAGAGCAAAAAAAAACCTTGTTCAAGGCCATAAGGTAGAGATTTTGCTTTCAGCATGCTACTGACAAGAACAGTTAAAATGTTATGGAACCTATAGGTATTATGCATTTCACGTACACTATGTGTTCCAATATCATCATATGCTAAATTGCTCCAACTAATTTATACCAAAGGCCTGTGCAATGAACAAGAGACCCATTCTGTTAGAGACCTTTGAACCTCTGTGACAAATATAAGAAATGCTATTACACTCTATGCAAGCATTTCAAGAACAGGAGCGTCAGAGAACAAAGCATGAGCAGAAGTTCATACTAAAGCTGCATCAGGTAGCACAGCCTCTCTAGTGCATTCAGGAAGCAACAGAGAAATCACATTTTCAAACACAGTAAAGTCATTTGGATATAATAAATTTAAAATGCACTACAGTATTTCCCTGATCTGGAAGCAGGACACAGCAATAAAATACAAGGCGAGTGAAGAGGAATTGGAGAGGCCCTGTAAAAATCTGAGGAAAACAGAGATAACTCCCAAAGAGCTTCTTACTAGACATTAGTAATTTCACACTGTTCCACTGTGCAAAGTGGAATTGTGTAACTTGGGACAGATTAGTGTGCTGCAATCAACAATTTGAATAATAAATTCCATTTTTCACCAATATCATCTCTACCTTTGCTGAAGAAAAAACACACCAGCACCCACAGTAAATCACTTTAGCAGTCATTTAAAAGGAGTACAGAATATTGAATAGCAAGTTTTGCCAAACAGTGCAACTATTCAAAACTGGATCTTATCTTTATTTTGATTCTAGAAAAATAAACATTGATTAACTGAGACAAGACTGAGATTTTAGTCCTATTAAGCTGGAAGGTCTTGGCTAGATGTCATACGATACTGTCTCCTAAGTAGTCATGCTCATGATTCAAAAAAAGTAAGCCAAAGCATTTGGGGAGTGGATACACCTCCTCAATTAGAGTTATTCTTAGCATTACTCAAGACTACAAAATGTCAGAAATTATTACAGATGCACATTTTTAACAAACAAAGTTTCTGAAATAAGCCAAATTTCACAAAGTCTGTCATGAGCATAAATTAATTCTTTAAAAATACTCACACATCTAGTTTTAGTAAACTGTAGTTAACTGAGATGATGTAAACCCTTGGATGTCCAACCCATAACAGAGTTAATAATTGTATACAACTTTTTAACCTTGTGTAGAATATATAGTGCATGACTGGATGTATCAGTGGAGGCAAAGAAAAGTTTCAGAGATCCCAGTCTTAATGGGACATGTGTCTTTATTGTTTGTTCATTGAAAATCTGCAATTTGAAGAAATGTTTTGGAATGCTATAGTTTGATGAAAGGGCAAATTAGAGGAGTAGCTGTCTGAAGTAATAAAAGAATTGAAAATGCATGAGAAGAAATATTCTCTACATGCTTGCCACAGAGGTCTGATGAACTGCAGCTATAAACAAGAAAGAAACCTTTGAAAAAACTGAATATACCACAAGGACAAAAACTGTCAGAGCTGTGGCTACAGAAGATGCATGAGCTAGAAGTGACAAGCTGACTAAAAAGATGCAGAGAAGTGAAGAGGGTAAACTCACAAATATTCAGACAGTTTTGCCAAATTCAGAGAAAGGAGTTTTCTGCAGATACACTAAAAGTGCAATTCGTAACTCAAACTCTATGCATTGGTGAGCTACCTACATCCACATGGAGTTTTCAGTTCTACATATTTTCACTCTATTCCATAGCAAAAAACTTTCCTGTTATTGTAATTGAAGTAACACTTGTAGGCTATAAAGCTCTAACACTACTTTGTGCATTCTTTGGGCATCATTATTTAAGCTACACTTTTGACCTTGCTATCTACTTGCATATTTAGGACTGTTTTCACACAACACAGGTGACCATGGATGTTTCTGTTATCCAGGATTCCCAGTTACATTAGCATCCATTCTTTACTTATGCGGTCATGCATTACTTGTACTTTACTCAATGCACCAACAAAGAATTCATCAGGGAACAGTGCAATGAAATCTGTGGAACAGACTCAGCAGTCAGTTGAGCAAGATAAAGTATTACAACATGAAAGGGGAAAAAGGAACTCAATTTGCAGAGATTAGTTTGTAAATTCTAATTCAATACTACATTTTGCCACTACATTTCAAGACACATCTACTAAGTAGATATGAAACACATGGGATTTTTATTATGAAATTTCTATTGGAAGGCTTTTTATATGAAAGAAAACAAATAGTGAGTATAGGCAAATAACACTAAAGTTATTTCTGAAGAATGCAGAAATACTTCTATGTCAGTATCTGTACTTCATCATCAAGGGCACAAACATTAAGGAACTTAGCAGAACTGAAAGGATTGGAGATGGACAGGGTAGCCACTCATAAATGTTTTGAAAGCATTTTCTGAAATCAGCCATATTCCTAGAGTCATCCAGACAGGATAATGCCCTATCAGCCTAACTGATTGAACTGCAACTCAACTCCTTGCAAGCCAGTAGTCTGTCCATAAATTTGTCTTACTCAGTATCCATTTTCCAAGGACTATACAAGATTTTATTTTAGTATTATTTTTTAGGAATGTAAATTTTATAAAAATGTGAGTGGAAAATTTATTACTTGATATTGAGGAAGAGGGGAGAATCATTTTCACAATCATCACTGGAGCAGATTGTCCAGAGAGGTTATGGAAATTCTCTATATCCTTGGACTCATTCAAAGTTTGACTTAAAGTCTAAGTAACTTGCTGTAATTGATCCTAACTTCAATCGGGATGTTCCAGGATCCCTTCCATCTTGAATTATTCTATAATTATGTTGTTCTCACGATAGTGTTGATGCAAAGTATGGATTTCTTCTTACCAAGTATTTGATGCATCTATGGCATTTACTTTGAGAAATATTTTTGCTTTGAGACCAAGGAAAGAAAGGCAGTAGAGATTGAAGATCCAGTCAAACTTGCCACCTTTCTAAAATTGCCAGGTGAGTAAAGTACCCTTGGATGAGATGTTGAGTATATGTAGATAGTTCAAATAGTCTAAGTTTCAGTCTGTCATACAATGCTTTGCTGTATCTCTACCATTCCTCTAACTGGGATGAGATTCAACAGTATTTTCTTCTGTTGTGGAAATCTTTACACTCTGATGTAGCTATTGTTATCCAAAAGCATGAAAACACAAAGTACCTATTGAAAAATGGAGTTCCTTTTTTTCCCTTCAGGTTCCTTCTGAAGCTTTGAAAAATAAAGCAGAGGAGATGGCATTGTCCAGAGAAGTGGGGAAATACACACTACAGCACAAGACCTATTTTTAGCTATAAACAAAATAAGAAAACACCCACACTGCAGACAGTGAAGACAATCATCGTATCCCCAGCTGTGGTGATATATTGGTTTAAGCGGACTGGCCCCACTAGAAAGGAAAAGGGATGGGGCTTTATTAAAAAAATAAAAGCTATGCATTAAATCAATAGAAATACTGTTAAACTGACAAGTAAAAGATTTATTTGAGATTATAATCCTTTCTGTAGTGTTTTGAGTTTTTTTATTACAATGCATCATAAATACCCAGAAATAATCTGATCATTCTGATCCATTGTTCAGGGATTCCAATTCAGAAATCATTACTATAACCCACAAAAGATCAAAGTCTGTTACGCATTTACTACTTCAGACTCCAGACTGCAGAGCTGCTGCATTCCTGTACTGGGCAAAAATTCCTGAGCATTCAGGTGAACGCCATCAAATTTTCCTGGAAACTAATGACTTCAAGACAACAGAACAGATCTCTGAAAGATTATTTCCTAACGTCCAGAAAGGTGCTACACTTGATTTCTCTTAAGGGATGGCCAGTAAGCAGAATGGTAGAATACAAAGATTGGTTTAACTTCCTAGGAATCTAAAATGGTTTACAAAGACCTAAAACCTTATAGTTTCTATACTTGTTTGAATATACACAGGTATGTAATATATACAGGAGGTTGTGTTTGAACACTTCATTTTTATTTACTTTTTAATTAAAAAACAAATATTTCCTTGACAATAACTACCAAGAAAATAGTTCTGAACAATTTTTATTCTTTTTTATTTGAACAAAATGGAACACAAACAGAACAAATCACTGCTTGAGTTAGTGGCATTTAGCAGAGACTCGCATTTTCACTTCTTAACTGAAAGACAATTTCCTTTTGTTTTCTCTCCCTTTGAACAGGAATTTCAATACATTGCAGTGAAAGGGCATTATATGCTTTAAATAAAGAAATGTCAGTCAAATTACCACTAAGCATTCAAGTGTAAGGCCACTGTAGATAAAACATCAGCTGCAATAATCACGGCAATTGTTTTTATAGACATCTTTTAGTGAAGTTTAGAAAAATTCTGTTTGTGAATAAAACTGTGACTTCCCAGGTAATTGTAAGAAATTACTTCTTTCATAATCTAGGACACTTGGAATGTTTTCAGTCAGCATCATATTCAATATACTACACTACAGGAATCTTGTAGCTGTCTGACAGATCCATCAGTATTTGACTCAATATTAAGCTAAGTGGTGGTACAGAGTAGGTTGTCAGGCATTCTTCAAAAAAGCTTTTCTTTAATAGTTTTTACTCCAGTTCAAAATTAATATTTAATTCAGTATATTGGTTATCAAAGTACAAGTCTGCATATATTAATTTGGATTAAACAGTGGGATATTTAGCCTTTAAATCAGGACAAACACTACATACACTATTTCAGAAACAAAACACATACAACAAAGGATTGGCCCTGCAATAAAATCCCTCTTCTTTCACCCTACTTTCCTATCTTATCTTCTGCTCCCGAGAAAAACCCAAAGCAAAAAGCCAATGACATCAAATTAGGAATTCACACAGAAGACTTACAAGTGTCTAAATTCCACATAGAACTTCACCAAAAGAGCCAATTTATAGCTTGGGTGAAAAATGACAGTTAACAACCTCTAAAAGAAAGAGCAGAAAAATAGCAAGTGTCATAACTTTGAATGCAATAGCTACATTTTTCTTCCCTGATTTCAACACCTGGCTTGTTGAGTGCCAGTAGCCATAGCAACTTGCTCAGCGTGCCAAGGCTCTGACACCACTCCGAGGTTCTTCTTCGGCAGAGCGCTGCTTTGCATCAGTTACTGTGCAAGCTACCAAATCTATCTGTACTCATCAAGCATGATTTTCCTCTAAATTCTCACTCTGTCTCCTAGAACATGCTAGGGAGGCTTTGTTTTGTTTATAGACTCCCCTCCTCTCTCCCTACTAATTGGAGATTGAAAACCTTCTCTTTGTTGATTGTAAAGCAATCTAAAGCAACAATGCAGTTAGATACCTTTCAATGCAGTCATGAATCTGAAGTAAAGTACACTCAGATCTACATATTTCAAATAGTTACATTACTCTTCAGAAATACTGCAAAAGAACAACGCAGACAGTGTGTTACAAAAAGGGGCAGCTATCACACTGAAAGACAGTAGATTACTACTACAAATATCAGATTGAAGTATTTTCTACTCATAAAGCTTTACTGTATATATTAGATAGACTTCCTTGTTCACTGTAACAAAATATCTACATCACCGTGGCCACTTAAGCTTGAAGCATTCTGAAATATAAGCAAAAGTTTTACACAGCAGTTTCAACATAAATCAGTACTCATTCCTAGCACCAGAAATAAGGTGCTCCACCAAAAAGGCATTTCCACAGACCATGCTGAAAATAAAACAGATGAATTCACTGACATATAACAGGTCTCAATTTTAATATTTTGGTTATTTTTTTAAACACAGCTCACAAGGGGTCAGAAAAATCCATTTGCTAATTATTACCCTCCTTGCAACCTGAACAAGGCCATGTACTATACCCCACATGAGCACGTTGTGTCCTGATGTGTAAAGGATGGAGCTTGTAACAGCTTTTCCAACAAGACAGTGCATAGTAACATTCCTGTTTTTTCTGTTAACCACATTTATATTTCTCTTTTATACCAGAAGGTACAATATTTGAATGAATCTTAATGTAAGATCTGATCCATTGATACAGAATTCCTATGCTGTGCAAAATAGCATCTCAGTATTAAAAAGTGATTTTATTGTCCTGCTAGTGCTTCCACACAAAACATCTAGCAGGAACTCTTCTTATTCTTAAAAGATAATATAAAAAATAAATCACAAGAATAAAAAGCATCAGTGCTAGTTACAAAAACTAAATTAAAGACAACTCCACAGATGCAGAAAACCAGCTCTTGACAGTGAGTAGGATAACATAAACCATGCTACAACTTCAGAGAGAAATCAAGTTAGGAAAGCAGATGCAGCTTGATAGAAACTGTGTTTCTTAAAAAATTGAAACATTTTAGTAATTGATGATAGTGCCCAAGGAATCATTAAAATATACAGTGCTCATCTCAGAAATTTCAGAAGCATCACCTAGAGCAGTTTGTTGTGACACAAATTGGAATGGGACAGGATAATGTCTCACAAATATGTAAGAAGAGATGTAAACAACTAAAAGAACATTAAAAACGTATGACCAACGTAAAACTTAAAATGTACTAGAATTTTTAACAAGGCACCTGGGGAATCCCTAAAACTAATCCCATGCCCCACTTCTTCATCCCCTGAACTGTGAGCCTAACACAGGTAATATGTTTTGCAGGGGAGTTAATCTGTCAGAAACCATGCTGGTGCAAAAGATGTCTTTGTCATGAGCACTACTCATTGCTCACTTCCCCTCTTTGTACTCTCCCTTGCACAAGTATAAGTCTTTAAGCCTTCCTTAAGTGATCCACATAGGCAAGCAATGTATTTCAAACCAAGCTGGGGAGGGAGAAACAATAACAGTTTAAGCCACAGCAGTCTCTCATCTGGTTCATTTCATAGCGAGCTCAAATGGATGGAAGGGAAGGAAAAGCTTCCTCCAGTGGCAGGATTATATTACCTTTAAGTGCTTGTAGAACTATAACATACACTTAACATTTCAAATAGTTTGAATAGGCATCTTTTGAAAATTATAAGCCCTAAAAATGTCACTTAGTATAACTATCATCATGTCTGCTGTAGGTACAACACCATGGTGGTAAAACAATAGATTCTAGAGATAGAGGTTTTGAGACTTCCCAAATACAGTGGTATCAATAATATCATGTTAATGCTTGTACACTGCAAATACATTACTGCATTGAATTAATTTGCTCATAGAGAAGCCTCATTAAAATAAGCTTTGACTAACATTTCTGAATGGTCAAAATTTCTAATATGATAATTTCACCTGTAAATCAAAATTACCCTCCCAGGGGTAGTCTTGGCTTGCATCTTCAAGGTCACTGTGTGTGAAGTAGGGGGTAAGGGATCAATACTGTCTCTCTGCAAAGCATTTGATATCTCTAGTTTAGGAATATCATTCTAACCAGGAATCCACAGGATAATAGAATTACGTCCTATTCTGCTACATATTCTACAAACAGTATAGGAGATGATTTTTCTCCTTTAAATCTTATTTAAACAAAGCATGAGAAAAGAAACAGTCAAAATATTTTAAAGTAAAATCACTTGGCCAAGATCACTTGAAAGGACAACTTCCAGACCACAGCTTATATTTTTTACATTATTAGACTGCCTCTAAACCTAAGAACACATCTATGGACTTGGTATTTTAAATTTGAATAGTTTATTTATTCAGTCAATTAACACTAACATTATTTCAGCTCTTAAGTTTTCATAATACAATTAGAGCTTTCACAGCTACTCAAGATGAAAAACCAAATAGTTGTATCAGCAAAAAGAGACAACTGGTATACATAGCATTACCCTGACATAAATACCACATGTGCATATATAAGATGGTTGCTATAGTGGGAGAAGGACTATTGCAGAGAATAGTCAGACTTGTGGTACAAGCATCACATTTGTGAACAGAGCAGTGTGGAGCTGGTACAGACAACTCCCCTGGTAAACATCCAGAGACTAAGAACAGCTCAGCATATTAGGCACAAAGCCAAGGCTACCAGGTCATTGCATCAAGTTGACAAATACGTTCCCTCTCAGCGAGGAGAGCACTGAATTATTCTATGTTTGAGAAGGTTATCTCTGAGTCTCCTATGACCTCTTCCTTTATAGTTTGTGAAGTTTAAAATGATAAATTTTTAAATCACTGTATGTATATATGTAAATTGGGTTGTGTGGCATAGAAAAATCAGTGCAATACTAACAGAAAGAAGATTCAAAGAATAGAATCACAGAATCAACCTGGTTGGAAGAGACCTCCAAGATCATTAAGTCCAATCAATCGCCCAACCTTAACTAATCAACTAGACCATGGCACTAAGTGCCTCATCCAGTCTCTTCTTAAACATGTCCAGGGACATTGACCCCACCAGGTGGGGTCAATGGGTAGCCCATTCCAATGGACAATCTCTCTGTGTAGAACTTCTTTCTGAGATTAAGCCTAAACTTCCCCCTGAACAGCTTAAGATTGTGTCCTCTTGTTCTGTCACAGGTTGCCTGGAAGAAGAGACCAATCCCCACCTGGCTACAACTACCCTTCAGGTAGTTGAGGATGGCAATAAGGTCTCCTCTGAGCCTTCTCTTCTCCAGACAAAACAACCCCAGCTCCCTCAGCTGCTCCTTTACTAGAGAGCATATGCTCAAGCTTCCATCAACAGAGCAGTTTATCTTCTGCTCTATTCTACATCTCTCTCGTGGCAATTTTCACCACTCTAAAGAGCTGGTTTGTAAAAATCCTAGGAGTGGTTCCATCAGTAAATTGTTAAAAATCTTGTACTTTGATGCAATGTCTGCTGAAAAAGATATGGGAAGCTACTTTGTACAGTTGGAGTAAACAACTGCTTCAGATTCTGTGACATTACCTTCCTCATTCTGCTTTTTTACCACTTTTATTAGGCAATCAAGATTAAAAGCTTTTCAATACTGATTAAAAAAATCATTAGATTTAGATTTTGTGCAGCCAAAGGGGGTGATGTAGCTGAATCAGAACCAAAGGATGTCAACTACTACTTTTTGTCTTTGCGAAATAAAACAATTTAAGAAGTTAACAGCCCAAGCTGTTCATCAAGTCAACTGAAAACTACATAAGTGAATAAAAAAAAAAGAGTATGAGACATTTCACACTCAAAGCACTGAAGAATAATAAGCTTCCACCTGTTAACATATTAATAATGCTGTTAAGAATATGATATGCTTGACTCTATGCCAGAGATTTCATAAGCCTATGCAATTTCTTATCTGTCAAGAAGCACTTTTTACCTGCTGAAAAAATGTAAAAAGTAGAAGGGGAGAAAGATTGAAAAAAAAACAAAACCCAAAACACCACTGCATTAAGACTTGAATGAGACTGTGAAAATCCAGTCACTTGACATCAAACTACATATATTGGAAACTGTATAAAAGCTCAGCATTGGATCAGGATATGGATTGTACTGAGTGACCTCACAGAACTTTCCCATCTGTGCTATTATTAATATGACGCAGACACTGTGAAATGGAGCTGGCAAAGAAATAGGATGTTATCAGAGAGATGATGGATAAGAGGGAGAATATAATGCTGATAGAAACAATTACTTGGTATAAGAAGCAGGGCATATCATAAAAGCACTATGATGTAATGAGAGGAATATAAGTTGATGCTCCTAAAAGTCAAATTATTAGATTTGTAGAGTGGAAAAAGTAACATCATGGAATGACTGCAAGCTGAGCAAATAAATCAGAGTGAATAATCTGCCTTATGCTTTGCTCGCAGAGGTTCTCTAAACTAGTTATATTTTCTCCCAATTTCTTGCTTTAAATTCCCAATTTCTATTTTTTTCTGTGAGACTTGGCCTATATCAATTGACTGAAACATTTTGCTATATTCATAGAATGGCTTGAATTTGAAGGAAGCTTAAAGATCCTCTAGTTCCAACACCACCATCATGGGCAGGGACACTCCCCACTAGGCCAGCTTGCTCCAAGCCTCATCCAACCTGATCTTGACATGTGCACAGCTTCTGGAAAACAACAACTGAGCACTCTGTTCTAATCTCTCACCACTCTTATCAGAGAAATGAAATTCACATCAGTTTTTAGGCTACATAATCAGGTAAAAAAAATCATGTAGAATTTTCTCATGCCTTAAGAGTCAAATGACATTTACAGAATAGGGGACCTCAAATTGTAGAAAAAGGTACAGGGAGCAGAGGCTTCTGTTCAATCATATCTGGAAGTACTATAATGTTTGGAGAACAAACCCACCACAAAAAATGAAAAAAAAAAGAAAGAGCAAATCAAACAAACCAACAACAACAAAAAACAAACCAACCCCTAACCAAACCAAACCACCCCAAACAAACCAAACCCATCACATAGTAAGTCTGTGTCTAGGAGAGCTTGAAACATGTTTTAGGGAGCATTTGCTTGAATGGAAACTATCAAATAGCTAAAAAGGGCCAGATCACAATTATGTAAGACTAAAATGTACTTTCTGTGTTCTACCAAATATTTGTTAAAAACCCACTCTGAAACCTCTGCACACCACTAAGGAAGGGACTTCAGAATATAAGGGGGAACAAAGGAATTAAAAAAAATTTAAACAATAAAATATATATATATATACATAAATCACAGAAAACAGCAATCACAGCAAAGTTTATGCAAAACTTAAAAACTGACACAATCACTATTGTACTGGGTCTCTAGAGGACAAGCCTGATTATTTATTCAGCAAGCCTGTTAAGAAACCTGTGCTGTTAAAAAAATATTTAGTTTGCACTTCATACCCAAGCAGAGTAAAAGGTGACCTGGACTACAGCAGGTTCCCAGAGGAAATGTGAAGAAGAACAGACATTTAATACATCTTGATGTTCAAGACAATATTCAGTCTAAGTAACACATGTCAGGGGACAGGACCTTCCTTTGGATAAAAAGTAATTTAGGATAATTGAGGTTCAGATGGTTACAGTGACAATGTGTGTTACACAACGTTGAGTAAAGATTGTGCATGCTATACAGCAGCTGTATGGAAAAGGAAGAGTGCTGGACAAGAAGTAGAGCAAAATATAATCATATTCAGCACAACTCCATCTTAAGGAAACTGCAGGTCTAGCAAGGTCAGCTGAGTGACACTGTGGACAGTCTTAGGTCCCATTCACTGCCTCTGTAAAGGAAACACTGTGTTGCTTCTTACAGTGTGCAAGTCCTACCCTCAATCATTTTTCTGACACTCTGGCCTCAATCATTTGCCCTGTCAACTCTTTAAGCCACCTCAGCTGAGAGCCTCAGTTAGAAGAGGCAGCAGTTCACCTCTGCTATCAGCACTGCAAGCAAGGTCAAGCCAGGAAGAAAACAAATTATTGCAGAACTTTTACTTTCAATGCCTTAATCCTTCCATTGGTCTGTGCTGTGAACACTTTGGGGGTCTAAGAAACAATAGAAGTGCAGACCACCTTAAAAAATACGTAAGTCCTTTGCCAAAGGACTATTTTGTTTGTCACAATTCCACATTGGTCCAGACGGCAAACACATTTTCACACTCTACCTGTGTTTTACCTGTTGTATTTACAACAAAGCAGTTCCAACACAATGCAAGCTGCACACCAGCACATGCTGAACACACATCCTGCTCACTGTAACTGGGATCCATGTGGCAATGGGTGGCCTGGCCCCACAGCCTGGACCTGCCACCTCACCCTACAGTTGAAGAAATCACCCTGCAGCCCCCACAGTGACCGCCAGGCAGTCATCACCAAATCTCAGTTGTGTCAGAAAAATCACAAAGATTTGAGCAAGCAGCTTTAACACATCAGTTTTCAGGAAAATTCTGGTGTTGGTTTCAGACAAAGTGCGCTTTCGTGGCCCATTGGAATAACCAAGCACACCACTTGCCCATTTACATAGTGAATATTTGAGAGTACAGAAGTCTCATAGATGAGAGCAAACCAGAATTTTATTAAAACAAGAGGGAGGCTTTGATTTATTTTTTAGCATCAGTGTTCCTAATTATTAATTTATTTACAAATATCTGCAAATTATGCTGTGGCTGACAATCACAGCTTTGATTTACCAACATTTGCAGCATCAGCTGTAAAGTAGACTAAAATTAATGTTCCAAGAATTGTTCTGGGTTTGCGCAGTTGAGTTTGTCAAGAAACTTGCTTTGGTAATATTTGGCCTCTTCTGCTTTTGCTTTCTTGAGACAGATTTTAAGTGACATGAATGTTCACACAAATTCAACATCAAAGATGTTTTGAGAAAAAACTTGTGGGCAATTAATTTTGCATCCATAATGAAGTTAAGGATTCAGTTAAGGATTCTGTGTTGAGAGAGGTGAAAGCTTCCTTAACAGAAAAGACTATTCTGTGCCACTAACAGAATTGTCTAGTAAACTGCAGAATCCCAAAGGCTGTAGCTGCAACTAAGGGACCTGCTCTACCTGTTAGCTGTTTCCAGTGTACAGACCTTGCTGCCCTAGCATTCCTCTGCATTTCAACTAACTCTTTCCACTCACTTTGTCAAATTTTGTTAGGTCTCTCAGGTTTCAACCAATAACCACAAGAGCAGGCAGAGGATAAGGGAGGGCAGGGAGGGAAAGGGGAATCATCTTAAAATTTTAAACAGTGTTTGATTCACATTTGTAAACTCCATTCCCTTTGCCCTCTGCATGCCTGAGAGAGACCATCTTGGCAGCTTTAGCTGCAGATTGAGCTAAGGTGTTAGCCTTTGACTTCAGAAGTCAGATGTTCTCCATGGGCATTCTTTGTCCATTCAAAGTCTGAATCAATAAATCCATGGCTAAGAACAAAGATAAGTTGCAGAAATGTGTGCTGCATATAGTAGTTTCCTCTCTAAGGTTCTGGCATTGGACACAACATACTAATCATTTTGCAGTTACTGTATATCATCTGAAAAGTGCCTGTATTTTCAGGTTCAGTACGTGCTAAATGCCTTTAGCTGATGATTTTGCAGTTATTAAGGGTGTCTGCAGAATTGATAAGGAGCAATGATTTGATATTGCTCTGCTTTAAAAATTAGTCTTTGATGAAATGCAACCATAAAGCATAAATGGAAAGTCAAAAATCCTGCTTATACTTAAGTTTGCTGTGATCTACCAAATATATCATGGGTTTATGAGTGAACATTATGATAACGATTCCTGACAACTCGCTCTGTTTTTAAAAGCAATTTGTATTAATTTTGCCCAGTAGTTCCAATTAATTTCAAACATTTTTAACATGTTTTGAAATGACGTTTCTGCATCTGTAGCAAACTTTCTCCAAGGCTTTAAACATTGAAAAACTAGTTTAACACTTACTGTTTTCTCACAAATCAGGATTCCTGAGTCCGTAAGTTTTGGCTTCCACTTTTTCTCCTGCCTGCAGCATTTTGCAGCATAGTACAAGTCAGACCACTCAGTATGAGGGTTTTATCAGAATTTATGGCCACAAAGCTGTACAGAACTGGAGATTACTTCAATCTAATGCCATAATTAAAACTTGACCCCTATTATTTAAAATCTTACACATACAGTATTTCTTGCACACATGTTATTATTTGCTTTGAAGAGAAGGTTCACAGATCTACACAGATTGTATATAGCTGGTTTTGCTTTTTCATGCAACATATCTTGCATTGCTAGATTTGACCAGCTCATCCACATTATGGTCTCTTGCTTCTGCACACTCCATTATTTACCCTGTTTCAGAGCCAACACCAGACAGAACCTTGACAATAAAAGGGAAACACCTTCACATTGCTTCTCTAACATGTAATTAGCAGCTCACTAAGACACTCTGATAGTCATGTTAAGAGCAGAGATCAGATTTTCCCCAGACCTAATACTTTCAGACAGACTATTGACATGTTTGACTCCATGACCTTTCATGACTTGAGATTTTGGGAGCAAATTTCACTGCTCTCAGGTGAATAACATTCTGGAAGTTGTCAGCTGTAGCTGAAAATTTCTGTCAGTGTGACTGTGCTAGCAACCACAAAGTGAAATATAATACCAGCTGGGTTTGAATGCTTTAGAGAATGCTCCAATCTAACATTTCATTTCTTTGCCCAAACAGTATGCCCACAGTATGTCTAACATCTTGGACTCAGTTTTCTTGGCCTGAAATAATTTTGCATGCTGGCAAGATACTTCATTCACTCTGCAAATCTCTGCCTCTGCCTTTCACTTAATGTTTCACACCACACTTTGCTCATTATTTAGAGGGTCCTACAGTTCCAGAGAGAGAAAAAAATAATTTGAAGTACTGCATTAAGATGCTCAAGTGATCTTAAAAACCTGTATAAAGTTGCTGTTTGGACAACTTTAGGCTTTGACTTCTACTAAACTTTTTATTGATTGTGAAATCCACTTGCAGCATGAAGCTTAAATATTGTTTTGGTTTTACAGGGTTTTTAAAGAGAAGAACAGAAGTTACAGAAGTTTGACTTAAGACATAGTTAAGCCTGAAAACATTATACCAAATACTAGACCTTTAATTTTCGAGTTTCATTCCAACCTGAACTGAATCAAAATGCATTTGGAATGTCTGCTGTAGAATATCTCTATAAATATGCAAAAAGTAATTCCCTTCTCCTTGCATTCAGTGGTGAAAATACTCAACTCTCATTAAGGAAAACTTTTGAACTGCACTGCTTCATCTTGCAGTTTGGAGGAGGGAAAGCATATTGAGGAGTAAGAGAAAAAAAAGTGGAATTTATTCCTAAAATCTGTCATTCAAACAGAGTTAAAACTTAAAACTTGGCATCAATTCAGCCGAATAATATAAAAAGTGTGAACAAATGCAGTAAAAATATAGCAAGAGCATAAATAAACACATCCTATGTACACTAATGACAGAGTAATTTCAAAGTCTAATGTACTTTCATTTATTTTCTTTTCCATTTTTCTGCACAAGCATTCCCCAGTTATTTTGGGCCAGGTACGTTCCAGAGAGTAGTGCATACTTTTTGAGTAGCAGAGGGAGCAATCATTTTCCATTAACATTTTTACCAGTACAAATTATTCACTTAGCTTTGCTGAAGGATAGCACAAGAAGCTCAAAATCATGAGTGACAGAAATGTATTCCAGTCATTTGTGGATTAGAGCTTCATTCTGGTGATTTCAGAGAGGCAGAGATTGCTTCCAAAAAGACTTATTACCCACAGCATATCCTTATGCATAAAGATACAATAATCACAGAATAATAATGAAAAAAAATAAGGTGGGAAGGGTGTTAGACCATTTAATCCATCCATTATAGCTTATGATGAAGAAAGACTTTGCTCTAATAGACCTTCTATAGTGATGCTTCCTCAGTTTCCCAAAGCAATATTCCAATGCTTCAGCCCAATTACGGTTAGAAAAGGATTTTAAACGTCTAAACCAAATTATCCTTCAATACATTTTTATAATTCTTTCCTTTTTCCAGATAATCATCAGAATGGAAAAGTCTTCATTTCTTTTTGCAGTGGCTGCTAATAGATTTGAAGAATTTTCATGATTCCACTCAGTTTCCAATCTTCTAACCTCAAAAAAGACAGTTCCTCTCCTCATAGGAAATACCGGATTTGTTGGTTCTAATTCTTCCTAATTCCCTCCTCCTGCCCAAAATTTTCTGTGTGCTCTTTGCCAGCAGTTTGTGTCACCCTTATGCTTCTGTTCAGGAGTGCCAATATGACCTTGTTTAGTGTTTTTGCCATTTTGGAGAAGCACTCGGGAGTGGATCATTCTTATACACTCAGTTTTCAGAATTGATTTCTACCAGTTATGCAAGCTCTAATCTTATTGTGGCTAGTGTGACCTACATCCTCATTGCACTGAACTCTTTTTTCCAATACCACAACATAAACCTTGCTTTGAATTCAGTGAGGTATCTCTGAAATCTAATGTTATCCTTAAATACAGTGATAATTCTCCCCAGCTGGGTATCATCTAGCCATGTAGCATCCACATTTTGTATTTCATTATGCAGAACATTCATAAAAAGACGTTTATGGGCATCCTAGGGAACTCACTTAGAATATGCCTTAATATGGACTGTGACTTGCTAATAACTTCCCTCAACCAAAAAAAAAGATAGGAAGGTATAAGCTGATTTGTTCTTGATAAATTCACATTGCTTCTATTCAGCAGCTTCTTTACTCACATGCTTACACTCAGCATTAATTAACAAGCATACACACATTTAGAAACAACTAAGTTCATCATTCACAAACTATCATGACTCTTCCAATTTCTCCTGCAAGTTGGCCCTAAAGACCTAAGCACAGAGGGCCTTGCACTGAGACATCAAAATTGAGACTTCAGGTTTTAAATAGGTTATAAATCAGTGCATACTTTCATACCCCAGGTATACATACAGTGCATCTATATACGCTTTAAGTTCTGTGCTGCTAGTGCAAGTTTACAAAAAGCTTTTTACCAGATTATAGCATTGAATCCTTGAACTCAACATGGTGAATCATGAAAGAGAGCACATCCTGCTCAACTTTCTGAAAGTCAATTCTTTTGCTTTATTTATGTGAGGTTTGTCAGATATTTGGAGTATATTTTTTTCTAATATACTTGCTCTATAAGCAGATTAATCAGTTTTTTTTCACTCTTTTGAATTGTAAATGTGCATAACAAAAACAAAGAGAAAATCTAATGACCTCTAAGTAGTCGATTTTTTTCCAGCTACACACTCAAAAAGTATTCTGCAAACACCTTTTCTTACATATAACAGCAGGAATGCACTCTCTACTGCCAAAGTCAGAGCAACTTATTAGGACCTGCTGAGGAAATGGAGGGATATTACAAAACAATCAACTTCCTTTATTGATTTTACACTTTGCTTGCACTCAGTCACTCTATATATGTAGCTCAGCTAGCACTGGAAAAAGGAATGCACTTCTGTGACATCATTTTTCACTGCCAAGTGCTTATTTGTTGAAAGGTCATTTCTAAATTAAAAACTGGAAAGCAAATGTAGAAAACATATCTCGATGGATTTTGACACTATCATAAAAATGTATTTTAATATATATTTGAAATAATGCTTTCTTAAGTTCCTTTCCTATGGCCATTTCAAAAAAGCAGCATCTCTTAACACTTTCAGGCAAGCACCATTCTTTCAGACTATGTTAGGATGGAACTTTAAAACTCAAGGTGACATAGAGTTTTGAAAACTGGAATAATCCAGAATCAATCAAGCTAATTCTCTGTGCTAAGAGAAGTGATAAAGATTCATCATATATGAGGAAAAAACAAGAGTAGCTGGAGATGTGCATAAGCCTGGTGGCCTATGCCCTTATTGACACCACAGAGAAGTGGTAGGATGGCTCCAATGACTAGGGTGGAATAGGATACAGGCTCTTTAGGAAGGACGGGCAAGGGAGTCTCACCCATGAAGCTGCTCAGATGAGTCCAGAGGAGAGCCACAAAAATGGTCAAGGGACTCAAGCACCTCTCCTGTGAAGACAGGCTGAGAAAGTTGGGTTTATTCAGTCTGGAGAGGGCTCATAGGAAATCTTACAACAGCCTTCCAGTACCTGAGTGTGGGGGGGTGCTATGAGAAAGCTGGACAGGGACTTTTTACTAGGGACACCACAAGAGGTAATAGCTTTAAACTGAAAGATAGTAGATGTCAATCAGATGCAAGGAAGAAATCTTTCACTACAAGGCTGCTTAGAGAATGTGAGGATGCCACCTCCCTGGAAGTGCTCAAGACAGACCATGCTGGATGGGACTTTGAGCAGCCTGGTCTAGTGGAATTGTCCCTTCTAATGACAGGGTAATTGAAATTGAGTGATCTCTAGGGCCCATTCCAACCCAAATCATTTTATGACATTAACACTGGGGTAATATAGCCATTTTGTGACTATGGCACGCATGCAACTCAATACCTTAAGCATTCCAAATTCTTAATGAGATCAGTTCTCTAAAGTTTTTATAAACAATCAATTTTTTATTTAGCATCCCATCTCTCCACATTTTTGCATATAAATAAACTGGTTTGTATCTTATTAAAGACATTAAAGCAAGTTGTTCATGTCATGACTCAGAACTGCAGTTTTGCTGGTAAATTGTTGCTTTTTGTGCATGTTTAATGCTTGGAAGCAGAGTAAGCCTTAGATTCAACAAAGTTATCCCAGTGCCAGTGGTCCAGCTCCATGGTAGTCAGCTGGCTGTCAGAACAGATGATAATTTCTGCCATATCATTTTAATGCTATAGAGGCACACTCAGTAAAGTTATCTTTAGTTGAGAGGGTACCGTGAAGTCTGCTTGAAAGCATCAAAGAGTATTTGCACTTAGCATAAAAAAATATTAAACTACTCTTTTTCACATTAAAAGTCCAGCTTCTTAAAGGAAATTTATTTTTAGCCTCATCTCAATAAAGGGCAATTGAGCAGTTTCCTACTGCAGCATAAACTTTACATGAAAATGATTCCATCTTCTAGTGTTAATCAAATGTCATTTGTGTATGATCAGAGGACATTGTGAAGGTTTGCCTCTGTGAAAACTGAGATCAGTTTTGTTATCTCCAAGTCACAGTTATGAATATTATATTGTCCCATGAGCATATAGCAGTGATTGATGCACTGATTAATGTGTTTCTCTTCTTATCCCATAGAAGGGCAGGAACTAAAAATACATTCTGAAGGCCTCTTTCTCTACACAGTTCAGTAAATCTGTTTCAGTTCTCATTCACAGAGATCTTGGCAGTCACTCCACAGATAAACAACATCCAGAGAGTTCTCATCTTAAAAAAAAAAACAAGTGTCTTTGAGAATTCCTAAACATCAGTCAAAATCCTGCACTTGTTTCACACATTGTGAGCATAAAGGTACAAATGTACCCTCGTGAGAAAGACCTGGATAGAGGAGCTAGATTAATTCCTGTGAGTGCTAACAAAAGAACTGTGGCTTCTAAAAAGAGCACAGAAATGTTTCAGAGCAATCCTTGGTTATATGAATAATATGGAAACATTAAATTGCAGTAAAGTCAACAATTCTGATGAAGTTTCGATTTTTGAAAATGTTTTCAAAGTAATTACTAGATTTTGAAAATAGAGTAATATTTTCTTTTTCTTTCTTTGAGTTCTCATTTATCTCAAAGGATATAAACAAGGAGTTTAATGGGATACACTTCACTTAAGGCAAAGGTGCTTATTTCTTCCTCCCCTACAGGGGGAGGAAGGAAATGCTGGCAGAGGAACAGGGATTTCAGGAAACAGACAGTACTTCTACCCTTGGGCAGTAATTAAGTGGACAAGTACCATGGACTATATCATTATGCAGTTACACTTCGTAGAATCTCAGTGTTCAGAATCTCAGTGTTCAGCTATCCCTTCTTCTAAACCCTATAACATGAACTCTATGCGAAATATCTTTCTACTGGTTGTTTATAACATGGATGTATTTAGGCACCACTGTTTCTGTCATTGATATTCCATCTCTACTACAGAATGCCAGATGACATTAACAAGCTGTGCAGTCAGATACTACTAATTTCAGATATACCATAATAAAAGGAACAGTACTTCAGCTGTGTCTTGCCCCCTGCCTCCAAATTTTATATTCAGAAAACCAGAGTTCAATCTACTAACCTTGATCTTAGTGCCTGGAATACTATAAATACTAATCATCCTTTTTTTTTTTTTTTAAATTTATATATTTTTTTAAAAAGTCTGCTCCAATTACCTTCTGCTTTTAGTATTAATTGGGACCTATAACCCTCATTCCAAGTAAGAATGCATTTTTTTTTAAATTCTGACCTTTAAGAGCTGCTAAATAAAGCAGTTCATTTATTTTCATCTTAAAACTGTCATAAGATACAGATTTCCCCTTATAAAATTAGTGCTTTCAGGAAGAGATCCTGATCACATTTATATTGCCTTTATACTGATATTAGTGCATTATACTCAGCAAAGCTCTTCCAGATTTACAATACCGTGAGACCAGAATCTGCACCTCTGGAGTCTTCTGCAGATGCAAAGGAAAGCTAAAGAAGAACCTGCCTTGACTAAGTCTGGGATTAATTACTCGTTTGCAAACATGAAGATCAACCTGTATCCAAAGTGCTTAAACTGCCTTGACTACAAGAGTACCTTCCTCAGCAATGGTTTCCATAGACAGCAGCAGTCTTGTACACAAAAGTCATAATCATAATCCCTGAGAGGGAGAAGTAACATATCTTGCTAGCATTTGATGTTTAACGAAGTATGGAGGGTTAACTGAGGTCAGTTGGAGGAAGAATACGGTGGACTTGGGGGTTGGACAGATAACTGTTTGGGATAGACTTTGTGCTGGCTTGAGAGATAAGTATCAGCAGCAATCAATACAGCAAAAGCAAAACTGCAAGAGTTAAGAAATCATACAGCAGCAGCTTTAAAAAAAAAAAAAAAAAGGGAAAAGAAAAAAAAGAAAAAAGAAAAAAAAAATCAATCCTTTTTATTTTCCTGTCCAGCAAACTACGAGAAAGATTATATGTGGGTCAATGTCACTCAGACTTTTCAAATCACTATGCTTTCTTGGACCTTATATCATACCTATTGCTTCTATCGTTTCATCTCGCCCCCTTTTCTCTCTAAATATAAGAAAAGCTAACAAACCATAACCAAGTGTAACTCAGTTTTCTTCTCTACTGCAGACTTCCACCAGCCTTCACACAGAACTCTGACCATGGAAATTAGTGTTTTGATATATAAGCCTATCTTCATATATGCAGGACTGGAGGGCAAATATATTTTACATTATCATCTGTTTTTTGCTTTTTCACTGTAGTCACTCTTAGAGCAAACTGGCCACTTTCATATTATCAATTTAAATAGCGTACAAACTGAAAATGTTTGCAGCATGCCCTTGAGCAGAAGGCGGTTAGGTGAAATTAGTGTTCAAATGACAACAAACAATGCGGAATCTACTTTAAAAAACATCTTATGCTCTACAGTTTCCCCTTTGGTGCTTCTTTCACACAATGTAGTGAAGTTAAACAAGACTATTTATAGCTATTATTAAAGGAGACTCTATAAAAGTGAGCTGGGCAAGCTGAAAAAACTTTCATTGCTGCAGTGTTCTCTTCACCCTACCTTCACAGATCTAGAAAAAGAGGAAGCAAACTGATGGACTCTGAAAAATTCAGACCAGCATTAAATCTAACACTGAGAGCCAAAGTTCAGACTTAAATGTCCTCCTCATACACTACCCAGAAATTCAGCTAGTATTTTCATTAGTGCCCAAGGAGCGGAAGGGAGTTTATGCATTCTCTGCTTGAAGAATACACAGATCCAGCAAGGGCCCTTACAGTGGCAGTTGTTGTACTACAGGTTCTGTTCAGTATTAGGGATATTACAGACTTTTTAATGTATTGTGTACTGTGGTGGTTCTCTCAAGCAATATCTACCTGAATGAAAAGTGTGTTTTTCAGCTTATCATAGATTTTTTTTTTCCTAAGTGGTTATAAAAGCCCAGACAATAACCTTCTGTCCCAATTTGAGGCAGATCCTCCCTTGCCTCCCACTGGGGCAGAAAAATGAGACTCAAACAAATGGATTGAAGAAGTGATGGAAAGTTTAAATGGAAAATCAGTGAGTGTTTTACAGAGAAACTACAAGCACAGTGACAAAGGAGATGCCAAAGCACACCCAGAACCATCCCGGCATTCCCTTTCTCCCTACCTGAGGGTATACCCAAAATCCCCAGGGCTCTTTCTTCCTCCCCCTCCACTGTAAGGCTAATCTGAGCTGGCCAGATCTGAGATTGCTCTTCCCCCTTCTGTTCCTGGTATTAGGTCTTGCCAGGCTCAAGAGGCCCTGAGATAACTCCCTTTCCATTACCAGATAGGGAGCATCTCCCACAGGAACTGGACACTTGGGGCACCAGAGGTGTATCTTGTGTGGAAGTAGCAGGAGGCACCCAGCCTAAACCACCACACCTTCTGAACCAACAAAAGATAAAGCAACTTCTTTCAGTACACTGATAATCACACTTGGCATCCATTAATCATTACTTTAACAAAGGTTGCAGATGTCATCTGTTCAAGAAAATTTAAGATACAGGAAAAAAAAAAAAGATTTCTTCTCTGTGTTCTTCTACCTAGATTAAATGGGAAGTATTTTCAACTTCCCTCAACTTCATTTTTTTCCTGTAGAGGCTTACTCCTATAATAAAGAAGCTTAAAAGAAAGTTTGCAGACATCAATTTTTAGTGCAAAAAAACAATCAAAATTGTTTCATATGCGGCTTATAAATAAAAATTATCTTTACTAGACTATTCATCTATCTTCTGTTTTCTTCCCAGCTGCCATCCATGGCTCCTGACACATGATTTGTGGAATCCAAATTATTCATCTGATGGGCACAACTACATGCTCTCAGCTATTACATTATATAAATTGTGCCTTCCTCTAAATTACACAGCCGAAAAATTCTGGTGTCATGCATTCTGACAGCAGATATACATCCCTGAATTTGCTGTTTCTTTGATTTGAGTGATTATACGAAACTGTTCTCTTTTTCTTAACTGGAGCTTTCTTTTATTTCTTTTTTTTTGTTGTTGTTTGTTTGGTTTGTGTTTTTTTCTTCCTGCCTAAACCTTGTTCTGATTATAGTTTTATTGCTCTTTCCATTGCAAAATTTCCAGAGCAAGAAAGAGTAGGGGCTTGATGATTGAGTAACATAATGAAGAAATTGAGGAAAGAGTAGACAGGGTTTGGATTAGATGAATTTTAAAGGCTTAAACTCATGAGCATTCAGCTGGCTGTTGTGGCGATGGTATGTAAGCAGAATCTTGAAACATTTGCAAAGACATTGATTTTAATGATCGAAAGTTGTAGCATTTCAAATCTCAAACACCTATAATCTATTAGCATAGAAGCAGTGCTCATGTCCTTTCCACCACACTAGCCCTGGTCTGATGTATCAAGGTAAAGTGCAATACACAAAAAGCCCTGAAACAGATGTTAGTTGTGCAGTGATACCTGCCAGACCATCCTCTCTAATCCACATACTGACTGTAAAAGCATGGACGGCACCCAGAAGTCTCAGTAAAGTCAATGTACCCGCAGAAGTGCTGTGGACTGAAATATGGTGAGCAGTGCAGTACTGGTGATTACAGATGTACAGACAGACTCCCAGTGCCGGAACCTAGTAGTGCTGGTACTACTGGAATCACCAGGAGATCCCAGCCTCTCCTCACACCACCCTCACTACCAGTTCCTGTGGTTAGTGCATTTTCTTTATCACGAATTACTCTAGACTTTAAACTGCCTTGTAAAATCTGCTTCTGGAAAGAAGACTCAAGCACATAATGACAGACAAAAACACATCCCTGTGTGTTTTTATTTGCCTGCATGCTTCATTTGCAAAGATCTCAGGTTCCAGAGGTTTCTCAGAAAGGGTTATTGCCAGTCATTCATAGCATTCCTGAAAGAGCAGCACCACTGGAAAGGGGTTCAATGGCAGAAAGGGCTAATTCAGCTCCACTGGCATAGCTATTTCTTCAGTACACACATTAAGTTAAATGATTACAGCTAGTAGTATAAACAAGAGAAAAAAAAAATCAAGAGTTTTCCCTTAAGAACAGGAGTTTACTTCAGTACTCCTGCCTACAGTATAGTCTCCTCCCATTCAATGTAACAAGCCGCTATCCAGTGGGTGCACAACGTTAAAACATTGCACTTGTATAGCTTGCCAAGCACTACAGGATGGCAGGAAAGATGTTATGTCATTAGCTCCTCTGTTTCTTGACTCCAACAAGAGCCTTTAATAACACTAAAACATGATATAATTATTTAAATAAAGACTGCATGATGAAACCGAAGCAGAATTGTCTAACTAAGCAAAAGTTAATTTCATCCCTTATTTCTCCCTAGATAAAGTGTTGATAACTATACACTTAATATTTTTTTTTTTGAGTGCTTATTTAAAAAGAACAAACAACACAAACTAGTGGCTTTATTTCAGTTGCACATTACTGCTACCCATTCTGACTTTTTTCCCCTGCAGTATTTTGTTGTTGGACCTTCTGCAATTATAAAAGGTCAAATGACAAATGGTACCTGGAAAGATTGCATCTGACTCTCATCCTCTATATGATCCTTAGGAATTAAAACATGATTTGGGGTTTTTATTCCAACAGCTGAAGAGGATGGTAACAAGAGTGATTTCTCATTTACTTGTTCACTTTGTGTGGAATATTTCTTTCCCAGGAAGGGCCATTATTTAGAGCTATCTGAAGCATCCATATTTCCACCAGTAAAGGGCTGATTTTAGAGTCACTGCTTAGGTGGTAATATTAATAGCATTTGAGATTGAAGCTGAGAAAGCTGAAAATAGTTTATCCTTCTGATGAAACAGTACCTTAAACGACTAAAATACTGTAGGAATTTGTGCTCAGTAAGAGCAAAGGAAGCTTTGCACAGTTGTGCAGAGCAGGTATTCAAAGAGGATATTTTCAGTGGTATTTTCCTTTTCACAGGTTTTTAGTTGGCACTAAATATGGCACAAGGAAAATATCAAGCATAACATCAATTACTTCAAGGTTACTTTATTTTTCTGGCATTTAGAATACTTCCTTAGCATCATTTGCATTACAAAGACAGATCATTCAAACATAGTTTGTGATTAACTGCAACAGGCTGCATATTGTGGGCCAGAATATGTGCAGGTGTAAATCAGCAGCATTGTTGCCAAGCTCTTCAATAATGTCACTTTTTAGAGACTTATATTCTGGTAAGGAAAAACCAAACATTAAAAAACAAACCAAAACAAAATCTACAAACCTTTATAACAGAGTTTGATAGAGTGAAAAAATGCAAAACACAAACAGTCAGTCTAGCTCTTAGAATGATTTCCCTCTGTGGAACAAAACAGGCTTACAGCTCCTGTAACAAATAATGACTTTCCTTTTCCCTAACAATGTGAGTGACAACACTTAGACTGCTGAGAAACATTCTTGTGGGATGGGGAGGAGGACATGGTGGCACAAACAGAAGTACCACACTCCTCATCACATGAGCAGGTTTTCAGTCAACAGACTGCATGGGGATTTAAGTCCAGCACTGGCTACCTGTGAACCCAAGCTCAATATCCAAAACTACATTGAAGTTACCTCGGGTCATATCTTGACATCATTTCTTTATTAGAATATTAGAATAAACCAAACCAGGTTGGAAGAGACCTTCAAGATCATCGTGTCCAACCCATCAACCAATCCAACCCACCCAAACAGCTAACCCATGGCACCAAGCACCCCATCAAGTCTCCTTCTGACTCTCCTTCAGACTCAAATGTATGTTAAATTCTTCACAAATAATATTAAATTGGCACATTGATAGCTCTAAGTGTCCCAGACAAACATAGAAACTGAGGCAGGGCAAGTCATCCTGTTTTCACAGTAAATTGTGTTCTCAGATCTCACTTTTCACCAAATTTAAGCAGGTTCTTTTCTATTCTTTTACAGGGGTTTTTCGTTTGCTTGTGTTTTTTTTTTTGTTCTTTGTTGTCCTTGTAATTTCAATTTGTTTGTTTGTTTTTTTTTATTTTCAAGGGGTTTGTTTGTTAGTTTTAAACAAGCAAAATATGCATAAGCAATTTTTGCAATAATTAACTTTTTTATCTCCACAAATAGATTGGGAAGTGCATTCTTTTTCCTCACTAGCTGACTCAACAAAATATTATAGCTATTTATCACATAATTTTGTAATGTTCAAATGAACAAAAGCTTAGAAGATATGCTGCTAATGAAAGAGGAATAAATTCTCTCCCTGAAACACTTTCATTCCAAATGTATCAAAAGGCACAAAAGAGAAAATGCTCACACTTCTACACCTGAATATATTTTCACCAGCTATTCACTGCTCCCTTTGAAAAAAACAAGTTTAGACTCTAAACTCGGCTCCACTTCTCGTGAAACCATTTTATTTTAATCATTTGAATGAATTTAGGAAAGCAGAAATCAGGATTATTCTTCATAAGCATCATGGCTTCAAAATTTGTTACAACCAGTATCAAATACAGCTATCCCACTAGCAAAAACATCAATATTCTTGTAAAAGAAAAAAAAATATATCATGTACATAGCTATTCCTAAAGGCTGCCAGTAGTCACTGCCGGAGGATACTCCATAGGGGTTCTTACTACAAAATAAACACTGCCCATGCGAAACTCAGGTGGTCATCTGATATTCTCTGCCACTAGAAACAGTGAATGGACTTTGGAGGGTATAAGCTAAAAACTTGATTAAGGTTTAAGCAAGCAGGTACAAGATGCCAGTTTAAAAGCATGTCAAGGGAGACAAACAAAACATTTTTCTACTTCCCTCCTTCGGGGTCAAGAATCACTTGTGTAGCTGCTCCATTAACCAGACAGTTGCTGATGGCACCTCTTTGTGATTAGGAGTAACAATCTTAATTTCCCCCTGTCCCCAAGTAACACAACAAACACCATTCAATCAGGAAGCATCCCTGTCTGTGTAAGTCATCCTGTGATATCAGTTACAATCAGGAAAAGCCCACCCAAACTCAAGGCTGGGAGAAAATGGCCTTGTCATGAGACAGAGTTGGTTTCTTTTTCTTTTCTCTTCTATAAAAGGGACATTAATTACATTGCCTCCTGCAGCTGTAAGATTGAGATAAGCACAGACAATCTGATCATCTGACTTAAACCTGTCAGCTGAGAAGTAGAGTTTCATGTTATTGAAAATCTCCTTGTATACATGCAGGCAAAGGCAACAGTTACACAACTCTTCGAGGGAAGAGCTTATTTTCTGTATCAGAGGAAATTAATGAGCTATGCAATCATCCCCTGACCTCACAAGCCAAAGACAAATTTCTGACTTTGAGACTACTTCTTTTGCCTACTCTCCTACAGCATCATGGAAAAATAAAACCAAAAGAAAACAGACTATTCTCCAGATCAAAAAGAACCTTTTGCTGTTGTGCGAAGGTGTTTTTTAATGAGAATTAAAATCATATTCTCACTGAAGATACCTGGAGTACAGCTTTTCGGGAAAACTCCACGTTAGGAGGAAAGGTTTCTCTGTGCACTTCAGATTAATCACTTCGGGTGCCACAGGCACTGCAACTCTTTTTTTCTTTTTTTTTCTTTTTTTCTTTTTTTTTTTTTTTTTTTTTTTTCTCTTAAATAATACAATTCTGAAAGCATTTGCTACAGGAATCCTCAGAACAAATAAGTATGCAAGATTTATGTTTATTTCTGGACTTCTACTCTTTGTAGTTGCAGCAGAAGCCATGAAAATGTCCTTAATTCATTCTGTAATCACAAGGAACAAAGGGAAGAAAAAGAGAATGCATCAGATAAGAGATGCAAGCAATTTCAAAGTGGCAAAGGTTAGCAATGTTATAAAACAAGCCTGGGTATAAACAAGCCAAGGCAAACACTTCACACTTTTGAGATTCCTTGAACTATGTAGCTTTTCCCCCTCATATGCATTCATGCCTGTGTATAAAAACAGAGGGTTTTCCAAGGACTGATGCTTCTGGAAAAACATATACGATCAAGAAACGTTTGGTCTTAGTCTACCTTTAGCATTTCTGAATCTATGGCTAGATAAGCACATTAAACCATCTACAAAAAACAAAGTCAGTTAATTTCCAAAGAGTTCCATGTCTTTACTGAAGCTGACTTAGTCATGGGAAAACACAATTAACCCTTAAAGACAATTGTGCTTGGCACAAAACTCACCTCAAAGCTGGATATTGTAGTCCTGTTCCAATGCAGAGGGAAGATTTAGAGATAAGATTACAAGCATTGTCTCAAAGGCATGCAAGATTTTATTACCCATTTGTTCAGCATTCCTTTCTTACACATATATTATTTTTTTCTATATAACCACATTGAATGAAGCTAGAGAATTTAAAGTATCACAGGAACACAATTTCCCAGTCAGAGGAAGCTGCCACACCTAAACAGAATTCACAATAGAAACTGGATATTAGCTTTAAGAGTCATGGTTCGTGGAGATATTGTAGACATAATGGTGTAAACTAGACTTGAAAAAAACAAAGCAAAGAAAAAATAAATAAAGAATTCCTTAAATAAAAATTGCTAGCACTATAGATCTTCAATTTGACAATAATAAAAAGAAAATAAATAATAAATCTAGTCAGCCTCCCAGTCCAGGTAAGAGAACACAAAAGTAAGTCAAAATTTCTTCTCTACACTTGAATCTTAAATGGAAGTAAATAGTAGCAGCATCCCCAGAGCACCCCCACTCCAAATCAAAACTCTAACAACTTGGGTCCTTCTCCTCACCCAGCTTGGTTCTGGTAAGCCAAGCCAAGATGATAAGAGGGTACATTTACAAATTTTTCTAATCTCTTTAAAGTTTTTCAATAGTCCTAAATTAAATCCCTTTCACTCTTATCACTTTATCCATCAGAAAATCCAGAGGATATTTGGATTCAGACATCCATTGCATCAAAGATCTTTCATTACAACACACAAGAAAAGAGCACTTTTATTGAACAAGAACCCAATTACTTAACCCAGCTTCAGGTTTCATTCCACCCTGCTGCTTCCACCTCAACAAGGACCTACTAATCTCTTCTGATGGGCACTGCTACATATCAGTTCTGATACACAGATGATTCCTAACCTCCCTTGCAGAGAGCTACTGATTAAATAAACTGAGATGCCCATCTCAGCTTCTTTGGACCAATGAATAACAATGAGAAAATAAAGTTGGGAGATAGAGACCTTTTTCCCTTTAATATGAACAGTGTTCAGAAATAGATGGAAAATGAGGGAGAATAATTCAGTAAAAGAAAAAGGAATGGAAATAGCTAAGTGTTTATACTGCCTTGTATAAATAATTCATTTAGAACAGAATACAATAGAATAGAATTAACCAGGTTGGAAAAGACCTTTGAGATCATCAAGTCCAACCTATCACCCAACACCATCTAATCAACTAAACCATGGCACCAAGTGCCTCATCCAGTCTCTTCTTAAACACTTCCAGTGGTGGTGACTCCACCACCTCCCTGGGCAGCCCATTCCAATGGCAAATCACTCTTTCTGTGAAGAACTTCTTCCTAACATCCAGCCTAAACCTCCCCTGGTGCAGCTTGAGACTGTGTCCTCTTGTTCTGTTGGTGGTTGCCTGGGAGAAGAAACCAGCCCCCACCAAGCTACAACCTCCCTTCAGGTAGCTGTAGACAGCAATAAGGTCTCCTCTGAGCCTCCTCCTCTCCAGAGAGTAGCTAGATCAGCTAGAGGTTATGCTTCCTCCTTCTGTTTTTCTGCAGCAAATTAGTAAACAGTTTCCTTGCTGCTGTAATGAATAAGTGATAGTGTAACTTCAGAATGCTTACCAAACAGATGGGTCTGAATATTAGAACACAAGAACCTCAACCTGCTCTGCAGAACTCCTCCATGGATTAGTCACAGTGATACATTAACTCTGTATTTTGTCTTTTTCACCAAATGTTGACAGAATCATCACATGGTCTAAGCATATACTACCCAGCTATCAAGCATATAGGTGAAAGTTTGTTGCTCAATCCATGGGGAGTTATGAAATATATAATACTGACAGAAGGATCAGAGCCACTATGATCTACTATTATTGGTTAGGCTGCACCTTGAGTACTGTGTCCAGTTCTGGGCCCCTCAGTTTAAGAAGGACATTGAGACGCTTGAACGTGTCCAGAGAAGGGCAACAAGGCTGGTTGAGAGGCCTTGAACACAAGCCCTATGAGGAGAGGCTGAGGGAGCTGGGATTGTTTAGCCTGGAGAAGAGGAGGCTCAGGAGTGACCTCATTGCCCTCTACAACTACCTGAAAGGTGGTTGTAGCCAGGAAGGGGTTGGTCTCTTCTCCCAGGCAACCAGCACCAGAACAAGAGGACACAGTCTCAAGCTGCACCAGGGGAAGTTTAGTCTGGAGGTGAGGAGAAAGTTCTTCACTGAGAGAGTCATTCATCATTGGAATGGGCTGCCCAGGGAGGTGGTTGAGTCACCATCCCTGGAGGTGTTCAAGAGGAGATTGGACGCGGCACTTGGTGCCATGGTCTAGTCATGGGTCTGTGGTGACAGGTTGGACTCGATGATCCTCGAGGTCTCTTCCAACCTTAGCAATACTGTGATACTGTGACACTACTCTACTGTTTCCTTCTAGTAAAAATAAACAAAAAAATAAAAAAGATAAAAATGATAAAAGCTTCTAGAATTTGAAAATGTGTTCCCAGAAGACATTGGAAAATGAGGTTTAGCACCAGACAAAACATCATAAAAAATTGAATATAAACTATTTTACCTGTGAAATCCTTTGGTTTTCTTCTATCAAAATGTATGTTGATTATCTGTGCTACTTCTTCCACACACATGTGTGTTTCCAATATAAATATCATAAGCTAAATGCAAAAGTTTGTGTTGTTTCTATATTGCTTTGCTAACAAAGAACTGGTGTCCAGGCTTTTCCTGACTGGTTCCTATTTCATGCTTGTTCCATTTGTACCTCTGAACTATGGACAATTAAACATTTTCTGTATTTACTTGCAGTTACAGTAAAATAATTGTCATGGGGAACAAAAAAACCAACCAAACTTCAACCATAAACTGCACGGAGTAGATTTTAAGGAAATACTTTTTTGATTTCCATAGTTTTCATAATTTCTATATAGAATTCTCCACCCAGTTCTTTAAAGAACTCCATCTTCAGCCTTGAGTGGTCTACTGTAGATCTTTTCAGGCAAAAAACCCCAAAACAACCTATAAAGAAAAAGCCATTTTGGGAACAACGACTTAATGTGATACTCTCTACTGAAGGACGGTTTCAAAAGATACCTGTTGTCTTTCATCACTATGTAAGACATTCAGACAACTGTAGGTGCATTTCAGAGT
The DNA here is from genome assembly GCF_026170545.1 of Melanerpes formicivorus. Lineage (NCBI taxonomy): Eukaryota > Metazoa > Chordata > Aves > Piciformes > Picidae > Melanerpes > Melanerpes formicivorus. Next base: position 43,600,236 of record NW_027142354.1, on the reverse strand, counting down.
ACCTGATTTTTGACCCTCTAAGGAGCAACTAACACAACTACTGGAACAACACAAAGACCGACATTATCACTGAAGATTAGACTGACTCCCACTTCTGATCCTACACTAAGATAAAAGGTTCCTCCCAAACAGAGTTCTTAGCTTCTTCATTCATGTTATTCACAATGTTAATGCAGACCTCTACTTATTGACTAAAGTCACTTTTGCTTACCATCCCCCCTCTCCCTGGAGCTTTTTTATCCACTAACATGGATTTGGTGCCACAACTACTCCTTTTATTGGTAGAACAGTTACATAGTGTATATTCCATATTCTTCACATAGTTACAGCAGGGAATTTGTAGTAGTGGATAGAATGGAAACATCACAAGAAAAGTATTTTTGCAATCATTAAATTGTTGGAATATTCTTCTCTCTCTCCTGAAAGAGCTTATTTCAAATCAGACAAGTTCCAGCCACCACATGCCTCTCAGCCCCCTTCCTGCCAATGAAGATATGTAACACCAGGTCTTCATGAGCACCATACACGAACATGGAAAGAGATTGCCATCCAGGCACAAGGCAGCAAAGACATGTACAAAGCTACTTTCATAATATCTGCTATGTATTTCATCCATTTGTCATTGCATATAGAATATTCCATGTTTGTAATTTCTGGAAACAAATTACACTTCATTATATTAGTTAAATTCTGGTTGATTGATGTTATCAATGCAAATTGATTTTGTCTAGTTAATGTTTCTGTGCCAGATGCCCTCAGCTAATAAAGTGGTAAGTAAATGAAGTGTCAGAAAGGACCTTTTGCTTTTACCTTCAAAGTCAAGATGTCAAGAAAGAAAGCTTAGACACCTGGTCAGGGAGAAGACTCTCTGAAAGAGGTCTTTTAATAATGTTTATTATTTTTGCCAGCATAAACATATTACCTAAACCTGTGGTAATAATCTTCATAAGCAAATATTAAGCATAAAACATCTGCTTGTTATCATTGCAGGTCAAAGTGAGAAGCCGCAGAACTATCTGTGTATTTACATAAACAAAGCCCTAACCTACTTCTGTTTGTCAGTGTCAAACATTAGCCTGTAGAGCTGACCAAGAGTGTCACTTGCATTACATCTGTTTATGTGACTGAAATACCCTACTAATCTACATCAAGTGTAGCTGGACAACCCTCAAGTGGCTTTGCAGCCACTGCCTGTTATCTGGAGCTTTCCTTTGGAAGATATAACTTTCAGAATGGTCATAAGAGCACTAAAAATTCTTTAAAATAAGGTGGATAAGCAGAGGTCACACAAACAATTTTTACCCACCAATAACAGCTATTTATTAACAAAAATTTACAGGAACCTAATCATCTGGGTGTGTTGTCATATAACTCAGAATTTCATGTAGTCTACATATAAGAAACATTCAACAATCCCTCTTATCTGTTTGATCTATACCTACTTGGGAAACTGGTCAAGTTTTCACACACTGAGAAAGGAAAAATTCAGCAAAATACAGAAATAAATTCAAGTCCTTTAATGCACAAACTCTAAAATGATGTTTAAGTGCCCAAATTTGGCTGAAACCAACAACTGGAGAGTAGTCTCATGTCTGACACTTCTGAAATGCAAAACCTAGAGCTGCTATGGGGTTCTCCAGGAGAAGCTGAGGACTCCCAGTATTTTGTCTGCATTTTTATATCTGCTTTCACAAGGCACAAGCCCAGGAAAGTTGGAAGCAGTTTACAAAACTTCACAGCCAACACATACTGTTCTGTGGAGTCTGTTCCTTACTCATTGACTACAAGACAATTTTTAAGGCATGAACTCTCAGTAGCTTTAGAAACAGTGTGTCAGAAAATACTGATAAAGCAGCTACAAAAAAAGATTAGTGTGTTATTTGGCATATTTGCCTCCAGGAAAGCCTTTCACCAGATCCTCTAGGACTAGACCAGGTGAAATTAGGCAAATACTCTTCCCCTTATAAAAGAAGTTGGGTGTAGAGCTTCTGCTTTGCTGTGAAGCGCTATCAGTATGACAAACATGCAACACTTAAGCGCTCTGAGAGTAAGAAGAAAAGCATGCTTAACAAATATAATTGTAATCCACAGAATTATTTTGTCTCTGCTGGATGACATGCATGACAGCCATTAAAAATGTATGACCATATATGACAAACACAGCCATGCATTGCCCAAGACCTTGTTTCTGTCTACCATACTGAGGCAAAGCCACTGAAACATATGAATATCATAGGATTATAGAATGGTTTGGGTTGGAAGGGACCTCCAAAGGTCATCTAGTCCAATCCCCGTGAAATCAGCAGGGATATCCTCCACTAGATCAGGTTGCTCAGAGCCTCATTGAGCCTGACCTGGAATATTTCCAGGTGTAGGGCCTCAACTACATCCCTGGGCAACCTGTTCCAGTGTTGCAGCATCCTCATGCTAAAAAACTTGTTTCTAAGATCCAATCTAAATCTCCTCTTTTCTAATTTCAAACCATTGCCCCTCATCCTATCACTGCAGGCCATTGGAAACAGTCCCTCTACAGCCTTCTTGTAGCCCCTTTCAGGTACTGGAAGGTAGTTATTAGGTCTCCCCAGATCCTCCTCTTCTCCAGGCTGAACAACCCCAGCTTCCTCAGCCTGCCCTCATAGCAGAGGTGCTCCAGCCACCCAATCATTTTTGTGGCCTTTCTCTGGACCTACTCTATCAGGTCAATGTCCCAATGTGTTGAGGGCTCCAGAGCTGGATGCAGTACTTCAGGTGAGGTCTCACCAGAGCAAAGTGGCAGAATCACCTCTATGTATCTGTTGGCCATGCTGCTTTTCATTCAGCCCAGGATATCTTTGAGCTTGCTCTACAGCCTCTGCACCATGGGCCTAAATTTGTGGATTATGATAAGAGATTAAACAAAATCTACTGTTATAATATGATCTTCCCTTAACAATAAACTAAAACTAAAAGCTACAATTGTAGCTAACAAAGACTTAACAAATCCAAAGCACATATACCCGAAGAACCTCATTAGACTGTATATGCAGGATGGAAATAACCAAGAGAAAAGTACAGATGAATTTTCACTTGACTGCAGCATTTTAAACACAACACAGATTATGACCTCATCAATCTGAAGCTGTGATTGGATGTTCACTTTGGAAACAGCCTTGCCAGTTAAAGATGCAAATTAATCTCTCCAGCTGACTGTCACTGCAGCTTCTTCCTGAGAGCCAGGACACTGCTTCATTCAAGGACTTCCCATTCATTTCAATACAATTTCTGAGTTATCCTACCCTACTGCAGAAAGCTATTTAAATCATTCCCTGGCTTGAGAACACAGCCATCCCCAGACTGCTAATGCAAACACCATGTTGTGGCATACAGTAGCAGTGAAGCAAGTTCACTGGTACATCCCTTTCTTGCTAGTTGGTTAAACAAATGCTCTGGTGCTTTTCTAGAAGGCAGCAGTCTGCCTGCCTCTTGTAACTTGAGGCTGAAGTCCACTAGACAGAACAGACCACATGTAATTACAGATGGTTTTGTAACAATAATCATTGATTTTCTCATAACAAACATGTTGATATTAGACCCAAGTGCTATAAAAAAGTCACCATCTTCCTAGTTTTGACTTTGCTACTACTTTTTGATTAGAATTCAGCTGACAGTACAGACTGAAATAGAAAGCATACTCAGATCCTGCAACACAGAGAAGTTAAAAGACAAGGAAATAAAGGAAAAAAAGCAGAAACCCCCCCCCGCCTTTGAGGGCAGAATATACACACACACAACTCCTGATAAAGGTAACACTATGTAGTCCTTATGCCAGCTAAGAGTTTTTCACCCATTTAAGCAGTCACTTTTCGCCCAGTGCTGCACTTTCATTTTCTAACCATCCCATTGAAAATGTTCTCTGATATGACCCCTTTAGGAATTAATAATTCATACAGGTATCTCTGCATGGTGCAGTTCTAAGATTAGACAGCAGGGAGAGAATCCATTACAGCATAATGTAATAGCCAATAAAATATAAAAAAATACTGTATCTTGCTTATAAATTTATGATCTTCAAGATGCATTTTTACACACACAGCCTTTTTCAAGGAAGTATCAACAAACAAAAAAGAAAATAGGGGATAAAACAATATTGTTCCCTAGCAAAAGCATACTTATACCTATATTGTGGGGGACTGTGATGGATTTGTGGACCTTTTAAAGAGCTCTGGAAAGTCCCTGGACCGCATGTTTAAGGGTGAGAAACTGCAAGATGAGATAGGAACCACCTGCACTAGCTTAGCAAGTAACTATAGCGTGTGAGATAGGAACCACCTTGACGAGTAACTATAGTAGATGAGGTAGGAGCCAGCTGGGTTAGCTTAATGAGTATCGCTAGCCAGTAAGAGTCTTAAGAAAAGCTTGTTAACCAAACTCATGCAGCCACATCATCAACCAATCACATGCAGCCACACTAAGAACAGAGATACAAATACGAGTTACTTGAGGGGAGATTTTGGTCTCTTGCTATGCTCTGCTTGCATTTTATCGTCGTTGCTTTGGTCGGCCCCTGAACCCTACAGCAATGCTGTATGTTGCACGTCCTTACACATCTATGCACACGTAGCAACTTTCCAGCAACTTCTTAGTCCTCTGGCTTCTTCAGCCAGAGCTATGAAACACATGCAAAACTTAGGTGTGAATAAAAAGGAAAGGAAAACATTCCAAACTACTTTCACTTTGTATTTCTACTAACACTTTGAAATGTTACTACCTACAGGGCTGTAACAACAGAAGGCAGTTTTGCCCAGAGACTGACAAGCTGATTTTTTTAAAAAAAGTATTTTTTATGTCTATATTTATGGTTTAATCTGCTCAGTGGTTAACAGAACAGCTCAAAGAACTAACTAATAGCTCTCCCTGTCTAGTTGAATCTTGTGCTGTATTTTCATTCTTAATAGGAAAATTATAGGGCGAGAATATCATAGTATCATAGTATCATTCAGGGTTGGAAGGGACCACAAGGATCATCTAGTTCCAACCCCCCTGCCATGGGCAGGGACACCCCACACTCGATCAGGCTGGCCAGAGCCTCATCCAGCCTGGGCTTAAACACCTCCAGGGATGGGGCCTCAACCACCTCCCTGGACAACCCATTCCAAGGTTTCACCACTCTCATGGTGAAGAACTTCCTCCTCACATCCAGCCTGAATCTCCCCACCTCCATTCCATTCCCCCTAGTCCTATCACTACCTGAGATCCTGAGAAGTCCTTCCCCAGCCCTCCTGTAGGCCCCCTTCAGATACTGGAAGGCCACAATGAGGTCACCTCGGAGCCTTCTCTTCTCCAGACTGAACAGCCCTAACTCCTTCAGTCTGTCCTCATAGGAGAGGTGCTCCAGCCCTCTGATCATCCTTGTCCTTCTCTGGACACGTTCCAGCACCTCCACATCCCTCTTGCAATAGGGGCTCCAGAACTGGACACAGTACTCCAGGTGGGGTCTCACCAGGGCTGAGTAGAGGGGGAGGATCACCTCCCTTGACCTGCTGGCCACACTTCTCCTGATGCAGCCCAGGATCTGATTGGCTTTGCGGGCTGCAATATCACAGTTATTTTACCCTACGTATTTGGAAATGTAGGGATACCATGTTCAGCATATTGTTGTCATTATCCAGCTGTGAAATACTATTAGCACTATCTTGATTGGAAGGTGGCTGAATGCTAGAGTAAGCTTTTTTGAAAGCAAACTGAAATGTCCCTACAGAAGAGCATGGGACCCCACATTATTTGCTGTCAGCAGTCCCAGTGAAGTAGGAAAAAACCCAACTTGCTGACTTGTACCAATGTATCTAGTCTGAAAATACTGAAGCAGAAAATGACAGACTGTGCAGCTATGTTGGCCCACTGTATGTAGATTTGCAAAACAAGTACATCAGTGTCACCAGAGAATTAATACATTCTGTAGCTTCTGCCTGCTTCTCCAGTTGCTAATAGAATGGGCTTCAACTTTCCAAAATTAGACAAAGCCAAAAAACCCAACATTTTTCATTCTTAGAAAAACAAATGCAAAAGTGACAATGAGGGAACATTTAGTATTTTTAAAGTGTCTGCTTGCCAATAACAATGGTATCCAAACTGGCTATATTTCATGTGCTCTGTATCCTGTACTTGCAGCCCTTTTACTGAACTGTAGTCTTTCAATGCTGTGGCAAAGCCACCCGGTAAGCTCCTGCCTCTTCACACTAAGCATGCATTTCAGAAAAGTGATTTCCTCTCACCCCTGGTGGATATATCCACTGCAGTTAGCAGCAGGCACAAGCAAAGCTGCTATTCATCTGAGCAAACTGGAAGATTTATTTTCTCTCTTGGTTCTTCTGGTTTAGTTTCCCTGCTCGATATGAAATCTAATGTTATGAAGCTAGCTAAAGACAGACCTATTGTGTCAAGTTCATTTCTCCTATATCTCACATGTACATAATTGCATTTACATAATTGTTTACTGGTAAAGCCGCCAATCTGTAAGCACCCTGTGCCCTGTGTCTGTTTTCTGTGCTAAATTCACCATGGAGTGCTGAAGAGTACTTGAAATCTCCTAGAGATACCAAAAGACCTTGAATGTAAAACTTATGAATTTATCTAGATGTTGTTTTGGTTGGTTTTTTTTTTTTTCCTGTTTTCAAGTATAAACTGCAGAGAAATAGAGTAATTTAGCTTCTTTTATTGACTAGCTTGGCAAAAATCTAACTGAGAAACATTTCCACTAGAGATTCTAACTTGCTTCCTGATCTATTGAAGCTTAATATTTGCATCACCCAGACAGAGAGGTCCTTAGAAATATTCAAAGCTCAAGGGTCCAAGGTTTTGGGCGACCTACTCTAATAGAATAGAATAGAATAGAATAGAATAGAATAGAATAGAATAGAATAGAATAGAATAGAATAGAATAGAATAGAATAGAATAGAATAGAGTCAGGAATAGAAGAAGGGGGGTTCAATATGATGGAGGTTCCTGTTGCAAGGGTGCACAGGCAAATGGCCGGCCATGGCCTGGGGTTAAGACAACAGGAAAACAATGTTAGGGAAATAGATTCCTGTGGCAGACAGTGGAAAGGGAAAAGCTTCTCATTCTGCAGATAGTGCTAGACTAACACCTTACTATGAAAAGCCTGCAAGTCTGCTTGGGTTTATTTGCTTCTTCATGCTATGCTGCACACAACTCCTCTATGAAAATGGATAATATGAATATTTAAAAATGAAAAGTATTTTCAGTCAGGGTGCTTAACATTGGATGCTTTGGTTAAAATATCTTAACTTGAAAGATTAATTAATATTTGTAGTGGTGGTTTTGTTTGGGGTTTTTTGTAAAAAAAAAAAAAAATAATGTTCAGTGCTTAGTTTCTCGTTAAGCACAAAATTGCATCCTTGGTAATTGCTTGTAAAAGCAGGAAAAAATGGGAAACATTTCGGTAATACAAGCAAGAGTACACTGCAAAGCAAGGTATGAGACTCTCATTTTGGAAAGGAAACAAAAGGAAAAAAAATAAGAGTGAGCAAGCCAGTATTTCTGAAGTCCTGCACAGTTGAATATAATCTTGTCTTTATTTGGAGATTCTATAGCTAAGGGATGAAGCACTGCACACAAAATTTAATTCCAAGAACTGTCAGTTCACTGCAGGACTGAGCTTTAGGAGGGAAGGGATCCCAATCTCTCTCCACACCATGTTCAGTTGTTAATGTGACAGGGAAAGACCTTTTCTGTCATGCAGGTAACACCAGCCATTGTGCAACTCCATTGAGATCTGGCGTCTACAAGAGGAACTTGAAGACAGGAAAGATGGAAGGGCATTCACAGGAGTGCTATCACTTATTAAGCATGGAAAGGTGAAGCAGGCTGCTTAGTGTCAGATGGAGAAGCACTATGTACAGATTTCTAATAAAGCTCAAACTACAAAGAGTTGAAGAGTATTTCCAAGGCAGCAGGGATACAGAATTCAAACCAAATATGGTCATAATACGGACAAACAATTTATTTCAAGTACAAATAATCCCAATCCAAGCTGATGCTAACACCCATAAATTAACATTGATTTATAAATAATTTTTGAAAGCATACTAATTCCTGCTTAACTAAGCAATATTCTGTTCCAGAGGAGATTTTTTGGCTAAAAGCAAAGTGATCTTTCATAGTAAAAATTAATACAAATCTATATTTTTTATTTTATTTTGAAATATCATTGTGTTTCTGTCTTTTTTTTTTTTTTTTTTTTTTTTAAGAAGCAAACCAAAGTGAAGAGAATAGTATCACAGTATCAGTCAGGGTTGGAAGGGGCCACAAGGATCATCTAGTTCCAAACCCCCTGCCAAGGGCAGGGACACACCACACTAGATCAGGCTGGCCAGAGCCTCATCCAGCCTGGGCTTAAACACCTCCAGGGATGGGGCCTCAACCACCTCCCTGGACAACCCATTCCAGGGCTTCACCACTCTCATGGTGAAGAGCTTCCTCCTCACGTCCAGCCTGAATCTCCCCACCTCCAGCTTCATTCCATTCCCCTGAAAATGGAATGGAATGGAATGGAATGGAATGGAATGGAATGGAATGGAATAGAATAGAATAGAATAGAATAGAATAGAATAGAATAGAATAGAATAGAATAGAATAGAATAGAATAGAATAGAATAGAATAGAATAGAATAGAATAGAATAGAATAGAATAGAATAGAATAGAATAGAATGGACTGGGTTGGAAAAGTCCTTTGGGTTGTAGACAGGCAGAGGTTGGTCTCTTGTCCCAGGCAGCTGAACAAGAACCAGAACAAGAGGACACAGTCTCAGGCTGTGCCAGGGGAGGTTCAGGCTGGATGTCAGGAGGAAGTTTTACACAGAGCCCATCGTAATGGGCTGCCCGGAGAGGTGGTGGAGTCACCATCTCTGGAGGTGTTCAGGAGGAAACTTGACAGGGTGCTTGGTTGCACAGTTTAGTTGGTTGGGTGGTGTTGGATGATAGGTTGGACGCGATGATCTTGAAGGTCTCTTCCAACCTGGTCTGGCCCTTGCATCATATTCTATTCTATTCTATTCTATTCTATTCTATTCTATTCTATTCTATTCTATTCTATTCTATTCTATTCTATTCTATTCTACCTATCACCCAATACTATCTAATCAACTAAACCGTGACACCAAGTACCCATTCAGTCTCGTCTTAAACCCCTCCAGTGATGGTGACCCCACCACCTCCCTGGGCAGTCCATTCAAATGGCAAATCACTCTTTCTGTGAAGAACTGTTTCCCAACATCCAGCCTAAAACATCAACTTTGGATGCATTAAAAAGAAATGTTTATATTTAGATGCCAAACTGGAATGAAAAATAAATTAAAACCACATTCCATTTAATTATTTCTTTCCAGAAATTCAGAAGCATGCTTCTTGCCAAAATTGGAAAATGAAGGACTTCCATTTCAAAATTTAGAGTAGAATATACTGCTTTTCCCAAGCAATGGTTGATTTTATTGTAGTTTAAATCTATGTATAAGAAAGACAAGGACATTAGCACTATTACCACCCAAACTGTCAGTTTGATTTTTCTTTCACCTGTATTACCTGTATCACCTGCTCAGCCTGGAGAAGAGGAGACTCAGGGGTGACCTTATGACTGTCTATAGCTACCCGAAGGGAGGTTGTAGACAGGCGGGTGATGGTCTCTTCTCCCAGGCAGCCAGTACCAGAACAAGAGGACACAGTCTCAGGCTGCACCAGGGGAGGTTCAGGTTGGATGTTAGGAAGAAGTTCTATACAGAAAGAGTGATTGCCCATTGGAATGGGCTTCCCAAGGAGGTGGTGGAGTTGCCATCATTGGAGGTGTTCAGGAGGAGACTTGATGGGGTACTTGGTTCCATGGGTTAGCTGTTTAGGTGGGTTGGATTGGTTGATGGGTTGGACACGATGATCTTGAAGGTCTCTTCCAACCTGGTTTGGTTTATTCTAAAAAAATAAATTCTAAATACAATTCACACACACACAATATAAAAAATACCCTCAAAAGTGTCCCTTCTCACTTTTCTCACCTTTAATTTGAAAAGAAAGTCTACAAAATTTCTTTTGCATTCTGAGAAGTTATATTTTCATTTATTTTGGCCTCAGACTGCTAAATCTAAATAGGTTTCTCTTTCACACAAAATACCACCTTTTTTTAAAGCATTTTTTCCTCCGTTCAGTAGAAAAATAGCAAATAAAACAGTTTAATAGTGAAGCCACATCTGTAATGGCATTCTTTTTAACTTCTCATCTTTCCTGTTCTTTGCATTTCGTTTTACAGGGAATAGTTTGTTCTTTTCTCAAGTAATTGCTTATGCAGGAAAGGTAACCCAGTGCTGCACACTGTGGATCTCTACCATAATTGATGCAGAAGTTAAAGAAAGTTTTAGAATTTCAAAAAGCATCCTTGAAATGGAGCAATCCCTAATGATGGGAGATATTCAGGGTACTCCACTATCAAGCTAAGATTTAAATACAAATTCTTAGACAGTTTGAATTCCTTCCCCTTTAAGTATGCATTGAGCATTTGCTAGTCTGAGAAGGGTCTAAAGTCTCTAACTTAGGGTGCTGGACACTCAACAGCATAAAGCCAAACAATGGAATTTTTAAATGTCATACCTTTTGAGTCTGAGAATAACAGCCTTGCCTCCTGTGGCTTTGGATAATGGCTGAAGCATGACTGCTTTAATGCAAACTGGTTAATTCTTTTTCAAAATGATTTGTAAATGTCCATACCCCACACAAACTGCACTGCTGCTTCACTGTGGGTCATGTTGCCCTGGCCTAAGAAATGCCACACACATTATTAATGGTTTTGGAGAACTTAGAAGTGCAGAAAGACAGAGGAGACCAAAATGGGTAAATGGAATATAAGAAGAGCTGGGGCTGGAAGTACAAGCTCTCTCATAACAAAATACTGTTAAGTTTTACTAAGCCAAAGAAAAATGCAAGTGGAGAAATAAAAAGGGAACTATCATAAAAGTATCCCAATATGTATATAGGAACAAGTTACAGAAGCCAGCTATTTCTCATAGCTAGTACCAGTATCATTTCTGTCTCCCAACACTTTGCAACTCTGCCAATACCTCATGCAGCAGGTATAGGAAACATCCTTGCCATAGTTCTCATAGCTCAATAACACTGCAGCTAATCAAAATGATAGCAAACATCACCAACTGAAAACCACTCATGTTCACCAAGGAGGATGTGATCTCTTCTGAGCCATTACCACATTTTTCACAGGCCCCTTTTGTTTAGCTCTGTCAGGACTGTGACCATAAACGGTGTCAGCTCTTCATTTCCTTATTATTTCTCAAGGATTAAAGCAAATGCTCATCACTCAGTATCCCTTCTTCCCACACTTTCATTATTCCTTAAAAAAAATAGTATTTTCTTTTATTAGGAAGTATGTCTATGGACACTAGAAATAATAGACATCTTTCATTTTACATAAAGAATTGTGAAACTATATCAGTCTTTTTAAGATGGTATTTTCAAAAGATTTAAATCTAGAAATATAAGCCCTACTGCCCAACAACCTAGCACATAAAGAGTATTCTTTAAAAGGTGGAAAGTGCAAATCTCATCCTAATAGAATAATCTAAACCCAAAGTTATTTTCATAATTATGTCCTGCAACTGTTTGTTCTCCCTGGTAAAAGCATGAGACTCAAAAATAGAAGGGAGCAGAGAAATTTGTGGCTCATACAAAGAGCAGCAGCTGTGTTTTACTTTTGGCCTTACCCTAGAGAAACTAGGCTGCCACCAGCTTCTCTGAGAGGAAGAAATCATTTTGTGTTATTAAAGGAACTGAGAAAATACTAAATAACACTTAAACTTCACATGCGGTAGTCTGAGAAAGACTCACCCACACTTTTAAATCAATCATAATTCACATGCTTGTAAACATACAAGAACACCCTCACAATGGGGTTCTTCACTTTGAGTACTGTGTCCAGTTCTGGGTCCCTCAATTTAAGAAGGACACTGAATCTCCTGAACATGTCCAGGGAAGGGCAACGAGGCTGGGGAGAGGTCTCGAAGACAAGCCCTACAAGGAGAGGCTGAGGGAGCTGGGATTGTTTAGCCTGGAGAAGAGGAGGCTCAGGGAAGACCTTATTGCTGCCTACAACTACCTGAAGGGAGGTTGTAGCCAGGAGGGGGTTGGTCTCTTCTCCCAGGCAACCAGCACCAGAACGAGAGGACACACTCTCAGGCTGCTCCAGGGGAAGTTTAGGCTTGAGGTGAGGAGAAAGTTCTTCACAGAGAGAGTTGTTAGCCATTGGAATGTGCTGCCCAGGGAGGTGGTGGAGTCACCATCCCTGGAGGTGTTCAAGAGGGGATTGGATGTGGCACTCGGTGCCATGGTTTAGTAGTCATGAGGTCTTGGGTGACAGGTTGGACTTGATGATCCTTAAGGTCTTTTCTAACCTTATCGATTCTGTGATTCTATGATTCCCATCTTCCTGTTACTAGAACAAATTGCACACAAATAATGAGAAGGAAGCACTTTAGAATTAGACCAGTGGGCAACACTGATGAGACAACTGACACACAACTGAGGCAAGCCTTTCCTTCAATCTACGTGAGCATGTTAGACGCTGGCTACATGAAGTGAGTCTGCCTCAATATATCCTGCTGAAAGTTGTATAGATAAATTTCACCAGACAAAGAACAGGAGCCTGTTTTTTAGCCAGAAAATGTTCCCAAGCTCTGCTCCTGTTCCTATGCGTGTTTGCAGTAGAGAATTATGTAACAGAAGCTGAAGCCAGGGACCTCTCATTTTAGACATCCTGTTTCAGGTCTGGATGGAAACGAGCCACATATCCCACTTAGGATATATTTGTCACTTATCAATGTACTTCTGTGCTAGGCCAATAATAAGAAAACCACAGGGAGTATATGCCTCAGGAAATAATTTATTTTTTAATTTTTTTGTCAAGATCTTGAATTCTGGTCCAACTTAGCTTTCCTGGAAGTTAACAGTAAAATTAATAGCTTGTTGCTATAAAACCAATGACTTTTCAGAAAATGGACTTTCTTTGATCTGGCATTTCATCAGCTGATTTCAGCTGAACGAAGCTGCATTGATCCTGATGTTTGTATATACACTTTTTTGTTTTAATACAAATATTAGCTAATTTTAAATGCAATTAATTCTGCCATTTGAGTGTTCACAATTTAAAGCTGATTTGTTTCAAGTTTAAAAATATCCAGTTTAAGACTGTAAAGCCATTAATGATTTTGTATTTATGTAGTGGAAGGGTAAACTTATCTATGTAAACATCTGGACAAACAGGTGCTTCTGCCTTCAATACCCTATTAACAATTCCACTTACTTCTCTTTCCTGTTGAAGCCAAACAATTTGTGAGGGATTTAAATCACAGTAGTATAAAGTATCACCTGCTGATATCAACTTATATATCTCAAATCCTAGGTATTTGAGTTTATCCTAAAAAGTTCTGGCAAATATCCTGACAAATGTTGGAAAGACTTCAGATCAATACCTGAGTAATTTAGAGGTGTACCAGTCATCATTTCAGACAAAATCTAGTATCCAAATTGCATACAGGTTGGTTTGGGGGTTTTACAGTGTGTATTTTGAATTGCAGAAAATAGGATGCCAGTTCTTGGGTCTGGCAAAAGTCTCCCCAGTTTCCAGTTTTATCAGGAGAACATTTTTTGACCTAAGCATCCTGGATAAATGGCAGCCACAATAATTACATTCTCAGATTCCTAAATTCTGAATGAAGCTTCATCTGGATGTACTGACCATCTGAGGGTACACAGCTGAACAGTTGCCATTTCTTATTCCAAAAGCAATTGCACATAGGTGCTATGTACATATTTCTTACATATTTCACAGAACTATGTCTTGAAGCTTAGTTAATTGTTTGTAAATAGGCAATCATTGAATGAATGATGGTATAAGACTACTGACAATAAGGATGAATATCTATCACTGGATTAGATTTACTCTGTCACTGTAATGAGAATGAACATGAACTCTGTCACAAACATACTCAAATATACTCTCAAGGCTCATGCTTTCCTTGACTACTGATTTTGTATGACAAAAAAGGTAACAAAGACTTTGCTTTGTTGAATTAAACTGCATGGAAAACTCATTTGGAAGAGTAAAAAGATTATTTAAGTGCAATCAATTGGAACCTTCACCCAAATTCAGTAATTCTAGATGAACAAATTGTTCCTCTCCAGGCTATTTCAAATACAGAACATAAAAAGCCTTCCCCACTTCCTCTGCTCTAGGGAAAAGTAGTGATATTTTGGATAAATTAGATATTATTTAAAAAGGCAAAACAAAAAAGAATTAACAGCAGGTGACATGAGTTAGTGAGTACCCCCATACTGAATTTTCTGTCTGCTCATCCCCAGGTTTTACAGACACCAATCCTTACAGACAGACCTGTAAACAGACTGACCACAGGCAGTTATAATTAATGAATAGAATAGAATAGAATAGAATAGAATAGACAAGACCAGACCAGACCAGACCAGGTTGGAAGAGACCATCAAGATCATCATGTCCAACTCATCATCCAACATCATCTAATCAACTAAACCACAGCACCAAGCACCCCATCAAGTCTCCTCCTAAATACCCCCAATGGTGGAATCTCCACCACCTCCCTGAGCAGCCCATTCCAATGGGCTGCACTCTCTCTATGAAGAATTTCTTCCTAATATCCAGTCTAAATCTCCCCTGGTGCAGCCTGAGACTGTGTCCTCTTGTTCTGGTGCTGGTTGCCTGGGAGAAGAGACCAGCCCCTGCCTGTCTACAGCCTCCCTTCAGGTAGTTGTAGAGAGCAATAATGTCTCCCCTGAGCCAACTCTTCTCCAGGCTAAGCAATCCCAGCTCCCTCAGCCTCTCTTCATAGGGCATCTAACTATAAAAGCAACTCAGTTCTATACTCTTCTTCAGGAAACAGAGCTACGATCTTAAATTTTAATGTTATTTCCAAGTGCACAAATATAATTCCCCAAAACTTCGAAGTCATGAACAGAGATAACTTTAAAACTTTGAGAGATGGGGAGGGGGTTGTGAGTTGGGTGGAGGAGCGAGATGCCAATTTTTTCATTTGCAGGGCATCCCCTCAGTGGATTGGGCTGAATCCTTTATGAACTACAGACAGCATAGTTCAGACTAGTGTGGAGATGGCAAACTGTTCCTGAACAATTAGTCCTACATACTTATACTTTGATATGAATTACAGAATTATGGAGGAATTAGATTGGAAGGACTTCAGGAGGTCACCCTATACACAACAGAATGCAGCTCTTACCACAAACTGCAGCAGCAGCTATGACACCGGGATTGATTTCTGTATTTTGAATAAATCGTCTGATTCTAATAGGAAGTAGGCACAGGGTTCAGCAACTCAAGTCATCATACACTTTCATTAAAAAAGAAAATAGAGAGAATCCTTTATTCTTTCCCCTAGATTGACAAATTAAAAAGAAATAGAACAGGAAAAAACAACAACCCACCAAAAACAATAGCAAAAAACCACAAATGAAAAAGCTGGACCCTCCAACTTACACAGATAAAATGACTGGGTCTCACTTAGGGTCAGCATTCAATTTTTCTATTTCTGAGCACATGAATAAAAGCTTCTATAGATCCAGAAAATTAAAAAATGCCTTTTCACATCGAGCATTGTGTCTGTTAATCCTCTCCACACATTTCAACTGCAGCCCTTTCAAATTAGTAGTAACATGCTATTTCTTACAAATACTTGCATTATGAAAGAAGCATTCTCATCTTCTGAACTTCTCTAAAATTGAGAGTCAATTTGTTAACGTGCTGGCACATAGTTTTCAGGAGGTTGTTGTGGGGGGTGGTGTGTGTTTTGTAGATTTTTTTCTTCCTTCAACCTGAAATCACTCCATACACTATGTGCTAAAAAGCTTTACCTTAAAATATAATGGCATGTATTTAGGAGGGGATAATTCACCTCTGTAACCTTATCTCCCTTTTAAGTTATGCACTTAAGAATCACTCTCTTGCTGGGAAACTCCACATATGCTTCAGAGCTGTTACATCTGGGCTTCTGTGATCTCTGACAGTTGATACTGAAGCTCAGCACTCCATGTAGAAACATATTTATGAAACAGAATAGTTAAAAGATGCATGTTATTTTAGAATCTGATCTTTCATGATGTTTTTAAGAATTTGAAGCAGTAACTTCCTCACTGTGGTTATAACTGCAGTTTCAATATATCCAAATAATTCTAAGTCAGAAGATAGAAGAATTTTTGTCCAAACTCAATTAAATAGAGAGTAGAGCAATAGAAATTACAAGAACATGTCAAACCAACCAAAGCACAACTGCTGAGTAGTTCTGTGCTGTGCAGAAGATATCATTGATTTGCCTTTCAGAGGAGGAACCCAAATGAGAAGGAAGGCCACACACTCAAAGTGGATGTTGTTTCTCTTACTCAAACACACTATTCTTTTACATCAAATGCCTCAAATAACTGGATCTCTAGTATTTGTATTAAAGAATATATTCACCTTCATTTTTTTCACAACTCTTTTTATAATTGAAAAACAATAAAAAATAAAAGGACATGTCTGTATCAGAATGACAAGCAGAACCCTTAGATCTGTAAAAATAGAGTTCAGTAAGTCATATAGTAATCCATTACTAATTTTCCCTCAAAGTTAGACACCAAACTATGTCAGTCAGCTTCTAGACCTATATAGCAAGAAATGCAGTAAAATGGTAGATCCTGATGTACCAGCACTATTTCCACACTCATAACCCAGAAGTAGTATTTGTTGCTGAATCACAACTAAGTGCAATAACAGTATTCTACACCAGAACATTAAATATTGTCCAAAACACAAAAGGCAAAATGACATATTTAGACAGAGAGAGCTTTGAAACCCATCCTAAATAACATATTTTTAATTAAAAATAGAGTTGAATGCTATGATCAGTGAAACAGAAACAAAGCACACTCTTTGAAAGAGGAAGAACAGGACATTGATTAAAAATCCCTGCAGTATGTTCTTTAAATGGCAAAAAAATGGAGACAGTAAAGGGTCCACTTTCTGAACATTTTCCTTTTCCACTGCAAATTCATGATTACGTTTGGCATAATAAGGCAACATGCTCAATTTTAACGGCACTAATGATGCCAAAAAAGGACACAGAATGAATACAAGTACAAAAGGATAAAACCAAACCAACAAACAAACATAAAAGAGGTAGATCTTGGAACTCCTCACATACCACATACTGCTTGTGACTGCCTGAAATACTGACTGCAGAAAGATTTACAGCATAGTTCACAATGTTGTAGAATGAATTCATAGAGCAGAGGAGACAGGAACAAAGGAATTAAAAGAATTAAAACTGCTGCTAAAAAGGAGATGGAACTGTTAAATGCAGTTACTGACAATACAAAACAGCTGAATGTGTCAGGTTCAAGAGAACTATGTTTTACAATACAAGTTAAATAATCAGATATTCTTACCAGAAAGAGTGCTGTATCTGATGAGAACCAGTTAAGCTTTCTCCTGAAAGAATATAAAATGAAAAGTATGTCAGGAAAAGGCAGCTCAAAAATTTCCTGTCAAAACAGAGTTGATTTAGATTGTTTATGTAGCATGAGTATGGATTCATTCAGGAATAAGTATTCTTAGTTATAACAATACAATATAATATTCTTTTTAATAACAGTATTATTCTGAAACATTTTTTACACCAAGTTCATGTCAAGGCAGACATTTTCACAAGTGCAGAGCAGCTATTAAGCCTATTTACTACTACTACTCAGAGTCAAGGATTCCAGCTGTGGGCATAAAGTACTTTGTGCTAATACCATAGACATAAGAACCTATAAAACATTTGTTAAAAGACATGCTCTCTACATTAAAGAGTTTAGGTGCACAGAACTAAGTGGGGTGAGAAGTGGAAATCACTAGGCCTGAATTAATTCAACAAGAATGCATATTCCTATTCTAATCCCAAATGTCAGGTTAAATGGGTAGTTCCAAGCCCAAATGGCTAGTTTAAAACACCTAATTCAATATTAATGGAGGTAAGGTTTTTGTTCCTGGTTATAGTTTGCTGTGTAGATATGCAATATAAAATGATCCCTCAGTGCTTTTTTTGTCAATCTGCATTTAGAAAAATCTTATAGAATGGTCAAGTGATTGGCAAGACACATTGGTGGGTTTGAGTATGCTCTCATACATTAATCTACCAGAATTTTCACATATTTTGCCTAATTGGTGCTTAAAAAGGAGGTTCAGACACAGAGCTGTTTCATAGTCATCAGAAATTGACCTTCTGTCCTTGTGTCCATCACTGGGTTCCAGCTTTCATTACGGGACAGCACATTTATTCTGTCATGCCAACAGGTTTAATGAAGCAGTCACATGTATTAATGGAGCATTATATTAGGGTTCAAATGCTGCCCTCACTGAGGCTGTTCTGTTGCTCTGTAAGGTAAGTCAGAAACGAGCCCTTTGTGTTCATATTTCCCTTCTGCAGAAGCACCCGATTGCTCTCATGCCAAAGACTTTTCTCATTTGAATGACTGCACTAACTAGATCAGAACACGCGTCTCCTGTCAGATAGCTCTGTGACAAGAAACAGGTGAAAGCCTCTGCTTAATGGCAAGTCCTAACTTTCCTTCACACACTGAAAGCAGAAGAATTTTTATTTTATTTAGTATTTTAGAGAAAAGAATAACAGATATCAGTTGCATTTTTTCACTCAGTAGCTAGAGATTCCTAAAATCTATCTTCTACGAATAAACTTACCTCCATTCACTAGTAAATTTTACACACCTTTGTGCAAGCCACTTGGACACATAATAGGACTCACAGATCCTCACCCCAACCACTTGTTAAGCTTTCACTTTTTATTTCTACTAATTATTTTTTCCTCACTTCAGTCACCATTATGGATTAAACAAGAGATAAATACTGTAACTATGCTCTCAGGAAGTCTTTCTCCTGTATACATAAAAATGAAATCTAAGAACTTGAGATTTATTATAACTGTTGCATTGCTGCTCTTGTGGGATAGGTGTGGGAAATACAAGAAGATCAGTATTTCTTTTGACACACTGCTGAGACCCTTTCTGTTAATATATTATTTTCTTCAAGCACAGTATAATTTTAATTTTAATCTGCTGAAGCAGAGAAATTACTATTGTTTGTGTTACAGTAAAAATGACAGGAAAGCATCCTTTTGTGCAGCTTCAGTAGAGCAGAATGCACTACAAGAAATAAGAAACTGAAATACTCTCTAGGCTTCAGATTTCTACCAGCTGCAAGTATACTGTAATTAGAATCTAAATTAAAAGTAATACGCAGATGAAAATATACCACAACATGCACCTAAAATGAAAATTGTATAAGGTGTGCTTTACAGTCCAACAAAGTAGTGCCAAAAACTACACCATCTCTTCTGACTGCCTAGCTAGCTTGTTCATGTAAGTCATTTCAAAATACAAACACACTTTTCAGTGAAACCATACAAAACTGAGTACTTCACAGACAAACACAATAGAAAGATTAAAACTTTCCAATTTTTTTCCTTCAAAACAAGCCAGAGAAATGAAGATGGCACTCTAAGATCACTTTCACAAGGTAGATGAAAGAACAAGCATGTATGCTTGGCTGGAGCCAGGAGCCCAGCCACTGTACTCCAGCAGAGCATGAAGCACTGATCTGTAGCTGTACCACACTGCAGCACAGTGTCAGCTGCCATATCAGATTTCAGCTAGCTCAAGCTGAATCCAAAAAGTCACCATTCACTTCAAAGAGGTGCTACAAATTGCCAAGCACCTCCAAAGTGGTTTTGTGCCAGTGTGTACCTCACTATCTGGATCTGGGGCTGAACAGAGTCCACCCTGCTGTTTGCTTTTCTTGCACAGAGCAAAAAACATGGTTCCCTGTGTGCATTCTTGGGGGTCATCGTTTCACAAAAGCAGTGCAGTCCCCCTGGATATCTTGGAAGAGGTTTCTTCCAGGCACTATCACAATACATGAGGAAGCTTTTCCTAAAGAGATGATACTGCTAAGCCCTTCAGGCTGTGCACTTGTACCCCAGCCTAACAATGGGGAAAAATTTTACTGTCCTACTGCAAGTCATTCAAGATTGCTACAGATATCTCACACTGTCAGTTCCAGGTGATATGACAAGGGAAAAGATAACCACATGCACTACAAGGCCATGCAAGTAGGACAAATAGAATCAGACTGATTTAGACAAGTAGAATCAGACCAATTTAGATTTGAAGGGATCTCTAGAGACCATCTGGTCAAGGCCAACCTCAAGAATCAACCCAAAGCCACAGCAGGTTGCCATATACCCAGCAGAGTTCTGAACATCTCCATGGAAGGGTATCACCCAACCACTTCTCAGAAACCTGCTCCTTTGGCTGACTACTAACATTGAAATCCCACTGCTTCACCACTTAGATTCAACTGGAATGTCTCTTGTTATAGCCCATGCCTGGTCTCCTTTGCCCTTTTGCTGTACATCTCCAGTAATCTTCACTTGCTCTGGAAACTCCAGTGAAACAATTGAAGATAGCAGTGGGATCCTCCTCTCAGATGAGACCCATCTCTTCCAGTTTCTCCTCATCTATTGTTCTTCAACCCTCTATTGATCACATTTTTATATAACCAGCAGTACCAAATTCAGCAGTATCCCCATTAACATCCTGGCTACCTGCAACATTCTCTACCTTCTGCTGCCAGCTTTGTGAGGTCACTCATTTCCAGGATATTTTTACAAGCACACAAACAGCTATTTGCATGGTTGCAGAACACTTTGGCTAAAGTAAAGATTCAAAATCAGGCTTGGATTTGAGCCTTACTTCTTTAGCAGAATGTTGTCTACTAGTCTTACTTTTCCCACATTTAAGAGAATAAGTAAAAAGAAATAACCAAAACCAACACAAACAAAAAAACCCAAACAAAACCACAACGCAAACAAATTAAAAACAAGTGACAGAATCATGAGACCATGAAAATCATGCAGAAATGATCCCTACAGGCAGCACCAAAAGGTCATTCATTCTCTAACAATCCAAGGACTATATGTGAAAGGATGCTATGGAGGAAGACAGCAAAACACCTTGTACCTCCCTGTTTGAATCCAACTTTCCTCTGCAAGTACAGGCACTTTTTCTTTCATTAAAGATGAAATGCCCATTTAAAACCAAAAAATAAAGTCTAGAGAAAAAACTACCCACCCATCAGGAATGGTATTTCAAACAGCTAAGTGTAAGAGAAATCATGGCACTGGCCCAAGGTCCAGCAGTTTTACTGACACTGAGACACAAATAGCTGTTGTTCTCCAGTGCCTGTTGGATTTGAGAGGGTACACAAGATATTCTGAACTCACATTTCAGGAACCAGGCAAAAACTGCACAAAGCAGCAGTAGGAACTGAGGGGAAACTGAGGGAAAGTTTAGGAACAGTCATCAGCCTGTATCTGAATGAGCTCTAAGTCCTGTTCTGAATGAAAGGTGGTATATGTGAACGTATCACTAACTGCAGATGCCAGCTGCTCATCACAGAGTGCCTAACCATTCAGGGCTGCACATGTTCATTTTTCCTGACTCCTCATAAAGTGTCACAGCAATATTTTGCCTGCTTCCTTACTTTTAGCTGCTTTTGCCTTCCTGTCTTCTCTCAGCTGAAACTTACATACAAGTTCTGGTATTAGACCAAGATTCCTTAAGGTAAAAAAAAATCAGTGTTCATTGTTTTCTCTGAAGCTGTTTTCTCTGGCCCCCTCCTTCGGTTAATTCAAAATTCTCACCAGCTTTTGTTCCTTATATGGTTCCCTGTCTAAGTACAGCCAATTCCAGCTCCTTCCTTCCAGAAGCTCTGGATCCTATGGATCTGCAATAATCTTTTTCAGAAGTAGGATCAAGTATTATGGACAATGAGGCAATAGATGCAATGGCAGAGTAGGATCGGGTGGGATGGCTGTCATACACTAACACTTTTGATGGTCATGCCTGGAAAAAGTCTCTCAAACTGATCTTTTGACAGAAGACTGGCACTTGATTACATCTAATGAAGGTGACCCTACAAAGCTGTAAACCACACATTAACACCCATAGCATATTTCTCTCTAGGGGGATGGGTTTCTTGGGGGGAAGGGAGGGTTGTGGTTTTGTTTGTTTGTTTGTTTGGGGTTTTGTTTATTTTTTAAAAACTATGAGAACTTTTTCTCCTCCTAGCTCCAAGTAAGACTAGAACTAAAGACATCTTACTTTTGACCACAGGCAGATAGGATTGGAGATCTTCTGAATCATGGTGTCAGTGAAGTCAATGGACCAGAAGTGGGCACTCAAAGCAGAAACATTAATAAAACCTTAATAGCTGATTTGATTAGAAAGCACCTGCTCACTCTGTAGACTGATAGAAGAAAGAAGATCATCTGCTGATAGCACTGGAAGAGGAATGAAGGATCATAACTCCTGATCATAACAACTCATTTGGAAAATTCCACCCTATTTCTGGGCCCAACAAGCCCTTAGTCTCACAGTAAAGAACTTGAAAGGGATTTTATAAACTGGCAGCTGAGTTCCAACAAAGCCAAGAAGATACTACTAGTGCAAGTGTTCAGCAGATGATTTACAAATAAATGAAACCTGAGCAACGTCTCTTTTCAAAGAACACGTTTTTATAGAATACAGATTACAGCAAGTTCTCAGGAGTCCCGATTCCACTCCTAATGCTACAATGGTATACATAATAATTCTGTAGAATTAGTTTCTTCCCATACTCCACTTCATATGAGGTTTCTGGCATAAAACTAAAGGTAGACATGTAGAGGAATACTTTTCAGTGCCAGACTGCAAGAAGATCAAAGACATTCAGAAAAAGTAAGGCTGGACTGAATAAAATTTGAAGTACTCATAAGTATTTCCCCCCCTTTCCTGCTCTGAAAACAAAACACAAATCAAGAACATTTTCAGGGGAAGGAAAAACAAAAAAGGTTTAAAGAAATAAAGTAATCTTTATAATTAAGAAAACAGTAGTATATACATTGAAGTCAATATATCATTGGATCAAAGGAGTAGACTTCAGTGTTACTAATTTTGCCTCCAGTACTGTAAGTATTTGGTATTAGCTTCATGAAGCCACATATGTTATTTCTGGTCAAGTCTTGACAAGTCTAAGTAGACTGTCCAGAATGGATTTCAATATTGTGAAGACTCAATGCTAAAAGTGTTAAGTATGTTACAAGTTTCTCATCCTGATTTGAGACAGCCCTTTCACAAAACACAAACGCTTTTGTGTGGCAGCATAAAAAGATGGATTTTTAATGTAAAAGAAGAAGATACAAAGCTAGTAACAGTGGGGGGAAATATTTTAGTCTCTCTTTGACTATGAAGACTAATAATGAGATAAAGTTTAAAAAACAATAATTAAAATCAAACTTAAAATGTCAGCACTTCAGCCTGCACCAAAACTCAACTTTTCCAATTTAGTGTCATTGAGCCAGACTAATAATATAAGTATACATGCATTTACTGTGTGCTGCTGTATGCTTGGTGAGGACCAAGCACAGTAAAATAAATCCAATATAGCACTGCAAAAGGTTGTGCTATAACTCATAAATATTTATAAACCAGAAAAACAGTAAAGTTTGATTTGGTGTTTGGGGGGGGGGGTGGGGGGTGGGAATACAGATTTATTTTTCATTAATCCAATTCTTTAAGAGCTTCAGTACGAAACATTTTTAATCTTTATATAAATGACCTTGATAAAATGAATAAATTGAGCAAGACTAGCACCTAGTGGTCAAAGGGAGTAATATTTTAGTTTTCACTGTGAGCTCCGCTGGGAAGGTGTTTGGAAGCTTCCTCCTCTCTTTTTTTTTTTTTCCCCTCCACAGAATTCTGTCAAATACTGGATCTTCAAAGAAATATTACATAAGCAGCAAATGAATATATTAAGAAACCCCATTGTGCCAATGTTTTATTACTTGCAATTTATTTTTATCTCTACCAGCTTTTTTGAGAAACATCTCAAATCTTGAAACAGTTCTATTAAATCCTTGATTTCACTTAGTCATTTTTTTTCTGAAGTAAACCTAAATGCCTACCTCAAAAGCCTATTCAGATTTTTTCAAGAGTATGCAGAATAGAAAGCAGAGAAGATATTTCAAGTAGATCAAAACCCTACACTGTAAGAGGAAGCTAAATAGAGTAGTTTCTAAAATGAAAAACCAAAAAAAAAAAGGAGTAGTGAGTGTCAATTCTGCAGTGAAAACAGTTTGGGGGGTTGGATTGGGGGTTATTTTTTTGTGTTATGGGGTGCTTTATGGTGTTTTTTTCTGTTTGGTTTTGGTGGGTGGTTTTTGATTTTGGTTGGCATTTATTTTGGGGTGTGGGTGGGAGAGAGCGGAATATGTGGGTTTGTTTTATTAAAACAAACAGTAACAAAACACTAACCAAACAATAAAACAAAACCCACATCAGTAAAAAAACACACCAAAAAACCACACCAAAACCAAACCAAACCCACATGCTCTTGAAGCTCTGAAATGCTATAGTATCAGTATTCCAATGTCCATAGAAGTTCTTGTCACAGCTCAGTGCACAAGAGGCTGCACCACAAAAGGTGGTGCAAGCCCTAAGGAACTTACTTTCCACACTGATATTACACCATGGTGATTATACTGGAATCTATAGGATTATATATGAAAGGTGGTTGTAGCCAGGAAGGGGTTGGTCTCTTCTCCCAGGCAACCAGCACCAGAACAAGGGGACACAGTCTCAAGCTGCGCCAGGGGAAGTTTAGGCTTGAGGTGAGGCGAAAGTTCTTCACCGAGAGAGTCATTCATCATTGGAATGGGCTGCCCAGGGAGGTGGTGGAGTCCCCATCCCTGGAGGTGCTCAAGAGGAGATTGGACGTGGCACTTGGTGCCATGGTCTAGTCATGAGGTCTGTGGTGACAGGTTGGACTCGATGATCCTCAAGGTCTCTTCCAACCTTAGTGATACTGTGATATTTGTCAAGGGCACAGAGGCTAAAGCTTCTGTGGTTTAACTGGATAATCAGCACACTGTATTTCTGCCAGTCTGGAAGAGGAAATATTATTCCATCTTAGGTGTTTCCTTCTTGCTTTCAGCTGTTTTTCTGTCTCAACCAATTCTCCCCCACCAAAAACCCAAAAGAATGTGTTTGGGGTTTTTTTAAGGAAATATTGGTGCTATTTCTCTTCAAAACATTTTGAAAAGTTATTATAAACAGAACTTACTGTTCTTTAAACAAATTTTTAAGTAGCCTTTTTCTGGAAAGGTAACAAAAAATAGCTCCAAGTTTGAAAAGAAAAAGCAGGTGCTCCCTGCAGTCCTGGAGACTGTCATGAAAAGACAGGGCAGGTTTGTAAAGGTACAGGACCTTGGCAGCACCACTACATTGCTTCTGATTTAGCCTTGCCTTGCACATAGCAGCCCTCTGCAAGCCCAAGGGGGTTGTCTACATCTATCCCAACTGACTGGAGAAGAAAGCCTGGTTTTGAAGGTGCCCTTTCAGAGCACTGGATAAAAGTGTAACTCTTGCATTTGCTTTCATAAAGCAGAATCTTTTATTCTCATTCCAGATTAGGTGGGAAGAGTAAACATACAGCCTGTTTAAGATAAAATACTAGTCCACCACTGCAGAAGGACTAGGCTAAAGCTGAATGACCATTTACTTGGATGAACATATATCTTGGTTATAAAGCATCAATAACATGAACATAACCTGCCTGCATCTCCATCTCCTGGCCTGCATCAGGAACAGTGTGGCCAGCAGGAGCAGGGAAGTCATTCTGCCCCTGTACACTGCACTGGTTAGGCTACACCTCGAGTACTGTGTCCAGTTCTGGGCCACTCAGTTTAGGAAGGAGGTTGACTTGCTGGAGCGTGTCCAGAGAAGGGCAACAAAACTGGTGAGGGGTTTGGAACACAAGCCCTATGAGGAAAGACTGAGGGAGATGGGATTGCTCAGCCTGGAAAAGAGGAGACTCAGGGGTGACCTTATCACTCTCTATAACTACCTGAAGGGAGGTTGTAGACAGGCGGATGATGGTCTCTTCTCCCAGGCAGCCAGTACCAGAACAAGAGGACACAGTCTCAGGCTGTGCCAGGGGAGGTTCAGGTTGGATGTTAGGAAGAAGTTCTATACAGAAAGAGTGATTGCCCATTGGAATGGGCTGCCCAAGGAAGTGGTGGAGTCGCCGTCATTGGAGGTGTTCAGGAGGAGACTTGATGGGGTGCTTGGTGCCATGGGTTAGTTGTTTGGGTGGGTTGGATTGATTGATGGGTTGGACGGGATGATCTTGAAGGTCTCTTCCAACCTGGTTTGGTTTATTCTAAATAAAGGTTTATTCTAAATAACAGGGCTAGAGAAAGCAAGCAAGGAAGAAACTTTTGTTGCTGTTACAATTTGTTATGTTTCGTAACTGTACTCATAGGAATAGGCTTTGCCTCCCACCCACTACTGAAGAAACTGTGCAGGTACATGATATTTCCAAAAAGTCTCATTATCACCTACCAGATAAATTCATCTTAATGACATGACACCTTACAAATCCCAGAAGTGAAAAACAGTAGCCTCTCAATCTGTAACTCTAAGGTAACAAACAACATGTATCTAAATTATGGTTGTTTTTTTATCCTGTGAATATTTACCGATAATTAACAGGAGGTACAAAAACTCCAGAAGAAACTAAATGCTTAGCAGCGAGAAGCTAGTTACAATATAACTCATTAAATTCATAGTTCAGGAACCTTCAAGATGTTCAACTTTACTGTGATGCAAGTAATTGTTTACAATTTCATTCATTACAGATTAAGAAAATAATTGCAGAATCACAGGGAATCACAGAATTTACCAGGGTGTAAGAGACAAGAAGCTTTTTCAGTACCTCCTATGGAATTACGCTTTTTGCCCAATTTAAAGAACCTTAAATAAACTTAAATGTTACTTTTATTGAAAGCCAACTGGAATGTAAAAATGTTTCAAGACATTGCTAAGCACTTAGTGCACCTGGTTTGCTGTCTCTTTTCACAGACACCACAAAAATCTACCCTACCTCACTCTTCCTGACAAAATATGTATTTTTACATCCACTGTAAGGCACCAATTGAATTATCTCAACATAGTTTATGCATCTCTTTTCTTGGGTACCTAGGGGGTACCTAGGAGATACCTAAGCATGTTGCCCCAGAGCTATGTTTGGTGCTTTAATTCCTTCAGCATAGCAGAGCTATAACCCATGGTAAGGGTAAAGCATGCTTTGAGAAGAGAGTGTATCCTTGGAAGCCAACCTGACATGTCAAACACACTACTCATTACAATAAAAAGTCAACAGTTTTAATTCCCTATCCAAACTGGGTTTGCTACACTGCTGGTGTATGCAGTGACACTTCTACAAACTACTTAGATGCAGTTTCCAGTTTCTAGAAGAGAAGAGCATCCAGACTATCATCTTAATGCTTTGCTTGAGCTGAGCTAGAAGAGCAAAGCAGAGTTCACAGAGCACATAAGTGTCATAGTATTCAAAGGCTCCTCTTCCAGGAGGGGTATGAGAGAGAGGCTTTAAGGTGCAAATTCTAGGTCAGGTTATTCCAAGATGGTAAAATCCACAGGTTCAGGAACCCACTGCTATAGCTGCAGCCAGGCCTCATGCCATGGGCAGTGATAAATCTTTTTTGTCCGTCACATCATAGAACACATAGCAAGGAGTGACTTAACATTACATTACTACCAGAAATAAAACAGAGGAAGCTGACTTGTGGAGTGGGGTCTTCTATTTGAAAAACAAAAATCTTTTCCCTTCAATATGACCCACAACATTTTTTCCTCACACACTCATCATCTTATTTGTTTTGACCGCTTCAAACAGGAGTTCAGTATTTCACCTCCAACCAGAAGAATTCAGCTCACTGCATAACTCCTGAGGATATGTAGAAGGTGACAAATCCTGCACACACAATAGCTCATTACAAGTGATGACCTCAACCACAGCTCCACAGCTCATGCATCAAAGTGCAAACCCAATAAGGAACAGCATGTAAGAGATCCTTAGTGAAATATGAACCTTGACACAGAGTGACAGAAGTGAAAGGCGAGCATCAACAGTTTCAAATACTGCTCTCATCTTTCCAACACACTTCTTTCTACACAATGATGATGAGCAATACATGCTCTAACAGGGTCTCAATTGTCTAAAAGCCATTGTCTGTTAGTTGCCAAAAATACCACCAATGTGGAGAATCTGCACATAGAAATATCAGTTTGTATCCAACTGATCAGTACAGCTTGGTCTTCCCCTTACACATTATCATGATACGTGTATTCATGTCTTATTGTTAGAATCTGTGTAAATTAAGGATGGACACACAAGAAAACTCCAGTTCATGTTACTTAACATTTCATATCTCTCCTTCACGTCCTGTATTAGAGCTCATCACCTCTTTTCTTGAGAAGAAAAACCTACAGGGAAGAGAGAGGGATCAGAAACAAACCCTTATTGTTTTCTACTCTGAGGAAAGCATACACCCACCGTTCCCACAGGTATGCATTTGTGGAGCATGACTGGAAAGCAGCTGGGATACAAACATATAAAGTGTTTGTGTGTGAATGGCACAAGATCAAGCAAGAATATTCTCAGAGCTAATTTTACTAGACTTTATGGCAAACCAGCAGCTTGTGTGATGGCTTGTGATGACAGACAATGACTTTCTATTTATAGTTTCAGTTGTTTAATATTTTGAAACATGTCCTAGAAGGGATATCTAATTTTGACTAAAGAGAGAAAGGAATGCAGACATTTCTGTCAGATAATACTGGAGCAACAGGATTGACATCTTGCCCTGGGGAAAATCCAACTGTGAAATACAGTGACACCAGCCACCATCAATGTCTGTAGGCTAACACATATTAGTTAAAAAGGGTATGTCATTTTCCTTTACCCCACCTTAACATCTTAAGTTCAAACCACTCTGCTCATCTCCCTTTTGCTCTTGTACAGACGCACAGTGTGGGAAAAGGGCTGCCATTAATCTATTCTGCTTGAATTCTTTGGGTCAATTAGATTGGGGAACTGCCTTAAAAATCTGCAGGTTTAACCTGCAAAGATGACCTTACAAATAAAGTTGAATTTATTCTATGTCCAGGTGCTTCTTATTCCTGACTATTCTAAATACCTAATTCTCTCTCTTGAAGCATCTTTACAATTAATTTGAAAGCATTGTTACAAAGTATTTGATCTAAAAGATCACTAGAAATATTAATTAGACCTTCTAATCTTCATACAAAATCAAAACAAGGAAACATTGTCTTGTCATAGCTCTACTCAATGGGAAAAGATGACAGAAGGTTTCAAATCTTGGTTTACCACAACTTGAGATTAGATCTGACTTTCAGTGGGCTTGTTGTTTGGTTTAAGATTTAAGTAGTTCTATGGTACATTCCCAAGAGCAGAAGTATTAACACCAAAGAGGCACAAACATTACTGCCATAACTATAGAAAGTTCATAGGTGAGTGACACTATCAAAGAGGATGGCAAAGTCTCAGTGTGAGCAGGAAAGCAATACTAATTCCAAATGTATTATTCATACCTCTACTAGCCACAACCAAACTGGCTCAAGAACCAGTGGCAGCTGATCTGTGGTGGCTGGTAACACAGTGCTGTTTAATTTAGCATCTTCAAAATGTTTGGCAGCTCCTGCTGAGCTTTGTTCCACCAAGAGTACTGCTAATATCTGGTCTGACTCATAGCTAGAGTGTGTATATATGGTGTCATATTTCTGATGGCCTCAGAAGGACCCTAAACCAGGTGTTACTGCTCTGAAAATCTGTCACAAGATACTTGCCACAGTAAGACACTCTGGCTATGAGAAATTAAAGAAAATCACACTGCACCAAATGATTCCTATACCTCTTTTTTTCGCTATTATCATTCTTATTCCGCAGATTTTTTTGGCATCTCAGCCTTGTACAAAACACATATTCAGATACAATACAATGCTTCCTGCAAGTTTTCACAGCTTTCACCAATTTTTTTGCCTTGTTTTTCCAAGCTTACAATTGTTTTCTGTGTACTATTTCTGCTAAATCTTGCTATCTTTGAGAAGAAATCACCCTGACCCAGAGAGGAGTATGCTTGTCCCTACATTCAGTCCATGTTTACTCCCACTGAGTTGTAGAGTAACCATTATTCACAGCAATTCTAATGTTTTTACCATGACTTAAGACACCTCTACATATATAAATTGCAGGTCAAAACTACACTCTGTAGCCAGTTTTCTGCTGATGTTTTCAAGATAAAAGTCCAAGCTCTGCTTATGGGAGCACTGACTACCGCAACTTATTACCAAGGTGCCAAAGTATAAAGAGATACCTTGTCCCACTTTACTTCTACAAATGAGGTGGTTTAACATTGACACAGTGTCCAATTCCCTGAAGACATTATAACTCAGGCCTGTAGTGTTAAATAAGTCAGATATCAGATCAGACAGAATTAGAAAAGACAAATTAATCAGTGGAGGATGCATTGTAAAATATCCAGGTCAACCTAACTATAATTATATTAATGTTGGAATTCAAAGACAAGTTTCAGTCACTAACAACACGTTCACTTTTTCTTCACATGCCAGAAGTTACCTAACAAATGTGCTGACTGATGGAACCAGCAGAATAAGAAAGGAAAATAAAAATTGCTGCACAGTATTAGCTTGTTTGGCTGCTTGGTAGTTTGAGATTCACAAGGCATATTATGGTTTCTTTAATCATAAAATACATTGACACATACTTGCAAATTTGAGCAATTTAAAACCATTGTCTGCATTTCAACTGATTTAAATTGCATGCTAGCTTGTACTAGTACATTTTTAACAGAAATACTTCAACATCTTCCAGGAAAATTTCGCCTCATGAGGTATGCTCATCTTCCATCTCTTCAGACCTCACTACTGCATTGTGGTCAGTAATAATCTTTTTATTCACTGAGATCCTTCACTGTCGGCATTAAGATAATTTTGTAACAATTGGCTTCCAATTCAGATGGACAACAGGATAAGCCATATTTAGCAGGGTTGGGAAAAAAAACACACAAACCCCCACCCCCTCCACCCCCCTCCCAAAAAAAAAAAGAAAACAAACAAAACAACACACAAAACCAAATCCAACAAACAAACAAGCCCAAACAGACCGATAAACAAAAACCTCCCTGAAACAAAGAAACAAACAACAGCCCTCAGAAGAATTGCCTATATACTGAAACATATAGAACCATAAACCAATTGAAGCTGGTGGAGTACCTAGAGTACCATCCCAATATGAGAACAAAAGCAGCTGCAAGAGGCTCCTTAAGGTGAAGTCCTGTTGATTCTGCCATCCTCAAGAATGGAGATGTCACAACCTCTCCAGGCTGCTTTTGTCAGTAGTCAACCACCCTTAAATAAAAAAGGTCTTTCCTACTCTGAAGTGAAGTATCTTGTATTTCAATTTGTGCCCACAGCCTCTTGTCCTGTAACTGGACACCACTGAGAAGCAGTAATTTACTACTGACTGACTGCTTCAAAGACACCTTTAACTTTTGTCACATATGCAACCTGACAGATTATCATACAGAAAGGAAAACCATGACAAGTAATCCAAGCATTCAAGAAGTCACTTTCAGATAAATGCTCCCTGAGATGGGGGATGCACAGAAAAAAAGATCCCTGATACAGTTTGCTTGGGAAAACAGCTGCAGCAAATCAGATACAGAAAAGAGAGTTGCCTCTCCTCTTTCCCCTCTATTCCATCATCTATATCTTCTATATAAACACTTCCATCTGGGCTGTGTATTCTGGGTATTATGAAAGCAAATCCTTTATTTGCATTTTACCTTAATCCGGCTTGAGTAAACAGAAACTTCAAGATAAGTCTCTGAAAAGGGCATCTCTCCCAAAGGCAGAACAAGTCTATAAATCAGAATACTGTGATTCTTCTACCTTCCCAGTACATTCTCCAAAACAGTAAAATCATTTGTCAAAGACTTAGGCTGGTTTGAGAAGGAACACTTCAGGATCAAAAGAAAAATGCCTTTTAGTTACCAGGGATTACTTGTAGAACACTCCCGCTTCCTGCTAGGATACAGAAATGTTTCCTCACCTAATTTTCAGAGTTTTAGAGCAAGTACCACAAGAGGTTTTTTATATTCATAGCAACACGAGTCATTACTGGCTTTACTAGACAGTTTTCATTTCCCATTCACTATTAGAAATATTTCTGCTTTCAATTTATTTGTACAGTGTCTACTGAATTTGGGGTTAAGTGCTAAGTTTTAGAAAATACTGATTGTTTTAACAAAACCAGATTTTAGATACATCTCTGACCATCTAGTAAAGGTACGGAGAACATCATTACTCTCCAAAGTACACAGAGAAAGCAGCTCCTGTGGGGTTTGTTCTGTTAGCTCCCTCCCCAATTCTTAGGGGAAGCACAATTTATCACCTATATTCACAGACAATTAAATGCCTTTCATCTTTCCTATGAGCCTACGTTTCGGTGTGTACAGCGTGGTTTCCATATCACCTTCTGCCTACTGAAGTGGCCCCCCAGCTGTGCAAGTAACTCAGAAATGCTGCCTTACAGGAATAAGGTTAACTGCATTAGAAGTATTTTTTGGGAAAAGGGCACAAACTTCACAGTTTTGGGTTTTTCACCATTAATTTACAAAGCATCAAAGTAATTAACACTGTATGATGCAAAAGCTATAACAGGAATAAAAAAAACGAAGATGACAGTTTATCTGATCACAGGTTAAAGGGCTTTTTATAAAAATATTTAAAAGGAATGATTTTTATTTTTTTCCCCCTTAATGGACATATACAATAGAAACCAAGGTTAGAAAGCTGATCCCTTCTTACTTCTTTTCAAATCTCTAACTGTAATTATTTTCTTCTGCTTTTGGTAGCTCCCCTGGGGCTGAAAGACCACAAAACAAACCAACACGAACGTTTCCACTGGGTCATAAACTTTGACTAGATGACAGTTAACCTCAGTGGCCAACTTTCTGAGGAAGGGTCACAAAGCCATTTATAATTCATGAACTAATGTGTTTGACTGAGTTTCAAACATTGTTTATGCCCTGTGGCAGTTTTACAGCTTTTCACAGTAAAATTTACTTCTTCTGTGGCTATCTACAACTTCACCAAGGATAGCTTTTTATCAAGGTGCCTGCATTCTTCAGGTGTCACCAGACTGAGTTTGCACAAATGACGCAACTAATTTACTGTAGCAAGTCTAGGCTACCATGCTTTTTGCCAATAATGAATCCTATTACTCATATCTCTTAGTATTATACAAGGGTGACTGTCATTTTTGGTCATTGACTAGATTAGTCCTTCAAAAAGACTTCCTCATAAAGGTGATCATGAAACAAACAAAGCCATATCACATTGGTACACAGTACTGGAGAATAAGCACTTGCCCACCTAGTGAATCGCACACCCCCACATGCTGGAGCTTTCAGGGTGACACACACTGAGCACAATCACCACAACATACTTTCTACATGTCAGAAATTAAGTTTCCTAGGAGACTGTTCCTCCTTGCACACTATTTAATCCTAGGCAGTCTGCATATTGGTGCAGCAATGACTAGAGAAGCAAGGACAAATTCAAAATTAGGCATCAGATTTATTGACAGCATCATGTTTTCCCCACCCCTAAGTGTTCCATTTCACCTCTGGCTTTCACTAATCCAGATTGTTTAGAATTATCACAGTCCCAAAGCAAGAAGAAAACAATGAGAAATTACTTAAATGACACAAGCAATGTTACAATGAATTTTTTTCTTCTTCTTCTTAGCTTTAAAATGATATCTTTATAATTATTGTCATGGAGATCTCATTTAACCAGTAATCAAAGAAAAAAAAAAAGAAAAAAAGTTTTTTTAAAAAAAGAGAATCTAAGGACAAAGTTTTGCTGCAAGGCATGAAAGACAGCCAAATACCCAAACAGTATCTGCTGGGCAGTACTGTAACTTCAGTGATACATCAGTGTACCTAGGGCAACCTGAAGTGCTTGCAGGCATAGGAAAGAACAGCAACAATTCAAGTTATGGTGAGACAGTCTCACTGACATCATCTGTGGTCTTAGGTAATAAACATGTCTCCTTCCTGCTCCTGCTAAAACATAACCTGAATATATTTTTCCTACTATCATACTCAAAAATTCTAATTAGACCATCCACATTGTCCTGCAGAACATTAAGGCTCTTACACAAAGACTGCATATCTTGCCTGCACAGAGAAGAAAGATGGTTAAAAAGGAAAACAGAGAAATTTTTCACTCAAATATATCATATGGAGTTCACTTGACATTTTCCTGGGTGGGGTAGAGGTGTGGAGGAAGAACTTCACATAGTCTTTGTGGGAATGGCTCATTTTTGTGCTAGATATCTGTCAGAATGCTCCAATCCTACCTGAAGTCCCATCTAAGACCCACTCTTTCTGGTCACTGTATACATGATGTATGAATATATAACTAGTAATTGGCAGCAGTTTATTCAGACACAGTTTTTATTATATCCTAAGAATTGTTTTTTATGTTTTCCTGGGTGCAGGAGCTGATTTGGTTTATGATTTTTTGCTTAAGTGGTAGAATTTAGCTTCTTTAGGAACAAGTATCATTACATCTGGCTTACCAAATTAGCACTAATCTATTTTAATTCTAGCATAAAGAAAAATAGTGTAGTCTAGTAGGGAAAAGCACTGAAAATTCAGGAATGTATGAAGTCCCCTGTTCTGACAAGTACTACCTTGCTCATTTATTTAGCTCTTGTGAACTCTTTGTGCATGGTTCATTACTGAAACAAAGCTTGCAGCTAACAGTATTTATCTGCCCTCTCTCAAGCGTGCTCTTAAGTAATGTCCCTGCCTCGTGTTGATATTTCTTTGCCACTGGGTGGGAACCTATGAAAGAAAGATAAGAACCCTATTGCCTCTCAACTGTCCCATCTATTCAAGCAAACTATATATATGAAGAGGAAAAATTATTGAAAGTGTCTTTTTTAGAAAACAAACAAACAAAACCACAAACACACAAAAAAAAACAAACCAGCCCAAAATGTAATCAAGTTTGCAGTGTTCACATTTAACAAGCTACTCTTACAAGGACTGATATCAGCATATTGTTTTACTGCCTTAGAGGGATCAAAAGGATTTACCAGTAACTAGTTTATCCATTCAGGATCTGTTTCTGGGACTAATTCCTAAGTAGGTTTTGTTTGTGTGAGTTTGTTGGTTTGTTACCCACCCACTCCACCAAGGGCAGGAAAGCCTGTCCTTAGGAAATCAGGTAGAAGTAAGAATATTTTGATAGTTCTAAATATGTTTCAAGTCCCTGGATCTATAAAGCACCTGAAAGAAATATTCAACTCCTATCCATCCATTCATCCATCCACCCTTCCCTCCCTTCCTTCCATCCATCCATCCACCCACCCACCCACCCAATGAAGTCTTGGGAGAGGCAATCCAAACACAGTGGAGAGTCAATAGGTAGCATTTTCAATAATTAGCCACAGTTTTCACACTGAGATGACCAAGCAAGCATCGAACATGACAACAGGCATGGTACTTTCAACAGTTTTCCTGCTTTCCTTTCCTAATTCTTTGCTGAAAGGAAAAAAAGCTTCAGTCAGAACACCTCATAGGCCTGGTAAATTGTAGGGATTTCTATCTATTTTCTGGAAGCTACAAAATTCACAGACTGCTATCTGCCTGAACTGCAGTCCTGTCTGGGGAGAGTTGCCCTCACCTGCCTTTAGCAAACTACCCCCCTTCAAAACTGCTTGAAGCAGTTCTGCTAACACTGTCTGGAGGCACTCAGTATAGAAGAGTCAGCCTTAGTATTCAGTGTTTTCAAGCAAAATGGTGCCCTTCATGTAGCAGCCTGTCCCCTGGGAATGTTGCTAGGGAAAACCCAGGTAAGGATGTAACTTGGAAACTGACTAGCAAAGCACTTAAAAAATGTAAATTCCTTAACAAATGTTCATATTTGTATGCCACTTCCCTTTGGCTTCATAAAAGTATAAGCTGCATTTTGAAACAGTTTATAGCTACACCAGCTGGAGTGACAAGTATTATTCAAGGAGTAATTCACAGAATAAAATTTGTCTGAGACCAAGTTGTGCTATGTATATGTAACTAACAAAAATAACAGTCACCATTGAGGCCTGAAAGCTTGAACTAGAACAAACCTAAGTAGTCCCAAAATCTGTGCAAGCTTTTGAGCAAAGACCAAAGGCACCTGCTCATCACACTTTCATTTCTCAGCTTCTCTCTGGGTCACGAGAATGACTTCCTCAGTTCCTCTAATTAAAAACTCTCATCTGAGTCCTCAGGCAATCAGACAGAAATCCCCTCTAAGAGGAGGGTCCCAAGAATGAAAGTCAAGAGAATTGCACTCATATAATACACATCAGCTACTTAAGCTGCAGAGCAAAGCAAATATATTGTTACCCAAACTCATCTTGCTCATTTACAATAATTTGCCAGCAAATGAAGCAAACTTCTTATGCAGCTCTCGGTCTCTTTCCAAGAAGTCTCAGGAGCTATCTAATACTCACAGTCAGAACTTTATTTCTGGCTAAGTGACCCAAAGCAGGAATGGATGAAGATATGTTGGGGGTAGAGGATCTTAATCATTCAGGCAAAAGGCTGCATTTGACCACCATAAAGCTGAGCCGGTTCAGGCACTTGAAAACAACATCAAATACTCCAATTCTTCAGCTGCACAGAAGAAGCTCCAGCAGAGTGGTCAGCAAGACAGTACCCCATAAATCAGTCCACGGCCGAAATATGGGAACTGGTGGTTACAAGCACATTAAGGGCATTCAGAGATGAGATAGGAAGAAGACAACTCATTATAATGACAAACAGCACCCAGATGCAGGAACGTCTGCTCACAGCGCTGGACACCTGCCCTTGCAAACAGCTACTGTTCTCAGCCTGAAGGCAGAACAGCCACATGACTGGAGGAGCTCAGCTGCACTGGCATTCTGGTACAGGAGACACCTGATGTCCCAGCTAGTAGAGGCAAAAGCCCAGCTCAGTCTGGTGGCATCTCAGTGCAAGGCACGTTGGCCCTGGGTCATGCAGTGTGGATTAGGGACACAGCTTTCAGGGCTCAGAGTTGAGTTTTAAATTCCTGAATCGAATAAAACTCCATACTTGTAGCAGAACTGTGATTTTTTGAATGAAACAAAGTTGTGCTTCTCCCTCCACCCTGTTTCATAGATACCAGTATAGAATCTCAGTTGGTTTACTCATTTACAACGGAGAACCTTTTGCTACAGAAAAACATCATATAGCTTGGGTTCAAAAGTAGGTCTTCATCTATACAGTTTTGGGATCCAGAAACAAAAATTCTTCATAAGGCTTTTGTTACTACAGGGAAAAAGCTGCAAATGCTGCAAATAAAAGAAATAACCCCACCTCTGAGTACATTCTCCTAAGATTAGCAAAGACAGATGCCCACATAGCATAGAGAGCAGATAAACACAACACCAATCTGTAAACACGATGACTACATTTTTTATATTTAAATGTGAAGCCTAAGCTATAAGGAACTAATGCACTAAATTAATTTTAGCTTGTCAGGTTTAATGGAACTGCTCAGTTTATTTTTAATTGCTCTATTAAAATTGTTTACTCTGAAATGAGTGTCAAGGTGTCATCCTGGCCTGGGCATTTTGTAGATATTTATTTCTCAGTCACCTCAAGGAGCGCTCATTAATATTTCTTTACAAATCACAATGCTTTAAATAAACAAAGGATTAAGTTGATTGTTAATTACTGTAATTTTTTTTCTTTTCTTAAAAATGGTACTTTTCATTTTTTAATAACAATTATTACTTAAAGACAACAAACAAAACAAAACATAACAAACAACCTGATTGCTTTGGAAACAGTTTCAAGTAGAAGTACACACAACAGTGAAACCTTTAGTTTCTGCAGCAAACTCTCAAAAAATAAGTCAAAATGAAAAGACTATTCCCATTCAACCTGTAGTCTTGTTTTTCAGAGTAAATCTACCCATTGGGTTCATGATAAAGACTAAATCTAAAATAATACCACGAATAGCTCCACTGAGCTTGTTGGAAAATGATTAACTTTTATAGGTGCAAGGGGAAAGCAACTTTTATGGTAACACTAAAATGAATGGTGGGAAACACTATTTAGCTTGATGCTGCTTGATAAAGGAGTGCTCCATATTTGGAAATTAAGAAAGGTGTGCAAATGGTAAAGCAACATAAATGGTAACTCCCACTTCCTCTAAATAGATGGACATTTAGATGTGCATTTCTTGAATCTGCTACAGACTACAAACCATGAATAAAATAACCTCCAAAGTCTTTGCTACCTTTGCTCGTATGCTTCCAACATGAGAGGAGGTATAAGATACATGCAGTACCACTTGTACGCTGTGAAGGCCAAAATCCTTTTATAAAATCAAAACCCAACACCCTTTAATTCTCAGGTTGTGACTATTCTTTACATATTCTTGTTGACTACGTAGAGGACAGCTGATTACAGTCCTTTGCAATGGACAATTTTACAGCAGTGCTTTTGAAAAAAATCCTCTTCTTGCAACTGCACACCTTCAAAACCACACTCTACACACAGAGCTCTAGTTCTGCAGGAGTTTACTGGAAGCCTAAGCAAGCTGTGTCCAGTTACACAACTGCCAGTGAAAGGGGAAGAACTTTCTTCCCACTCTTTGGAAGAAACCGGAATCACAAAACCCAACAGAAATTGTCACCTGAATAGCTACAAATGGAACAGAGAGAGGAATCAAAAAAATTAATGAAATATGAATATTTTTTACATCTTTAACTGTAACCAGGTAAATTTAAGAATCATTCTATTAATCCTTAATAACAAAGTAATCCAAAATATTTGTCATTGTAGATGCTGGTTTAATTCTTTGCTCTTATTTTCTCTGTCAGGGTCAGATTACATTAAGGATGTAAGGATTACATTAAGATACAAACACCAGGAGAGTTATGAAGGCAAGTATTTCATGCTTCTTTCTTTTTGGTATTTTTATAATGTCTGCAATTATGCAGACATCTGATCAGCAGAACCACAAGGAAAATCTTTTCCTTTTCTAACAAAGATTTATCATATTGAATTCTGACATTTCAATATATAATAAAAATTCTACTAGACAAAGATCTTAATTTTTCCTATTGTGTGAATTACCAACATCATGCCTTAAGCACATACAATATTATTTAAAAATAAAGTTGATATGGGCTATTAATGCCTACTATAAAAATTTACAACACAAAGAGATGCCCTTTTAATTTTGCACCCTGATTAAGAATAAATGCCTTGCAACTTTAAGAGCTGCTTAGCACTAACAAAAACATTTCTAGTTCCCATTTGCAAAAATGTCACCTTTCAAATACTGGCAGTGATTTCTGCCAGCAATTGTTATGCTTCTGTTGTGGGGAACTTTGTATATGTTTTCCTGAATCACCAGAAGGAAAAATAAACCAAACAGTAAGTCAACCAACTCTCAGACAAAAGTGTATTTCAGACCCCTTCAAAGACTGATCCCATTCATGTTGCATGACCATCCACTTCACAAAAACCAGCACACAGGAAGTACTGTCCATCTGAATCAGCAGATATGGCTTGCTATAAATATTTTTAAAACAGATTTCACATTTTGTGCTTAGTTTATCACTACTCTTCTACCAGCTTTTCTACAGTTCCTTTAATTGTAATGGTAAAACAGTATTGGCAAAGCCATTCAAACAACATTCATCTTGCTTAACAACTAACCAATTTACTGAAATTATATGTGCCTATTTATCACATATCAAAAGTTGAAGGTAACACAAGCTTACGAAATACAGCTGCAGAGCAGCAAACATTAAACCCTGTGGAAAGTAATAAATTACCAAAATGTTCTTTGATGTGACTTATCACAGAGCTACAACTCATTCACTTGAAAAGTGGGAAAATATTCTGGCACTTCAACAAGTATAGTCAAATTCATTGATTTCCAATCTCTACATTACAAGTGACAGAATAAAGGCAGAATACAACATGGGAGTAAGAACAAGCTTGCATTTTTGGAAAGCTCTGCTACAAAATATCTTCTTACCAACAAACATGCACTGGGTTAATGATTGCAGGAGAAGATATTATGAGATAAAAATCAGGTGAGAGGGTGGCCCAAGTTGTAAAGCTCTTGCAATGTTTAAGGCTGCAAAATGGCACAAAGTCAACTGTTCTCAAACTGCAATCCATAGTCAGTGTCACACCAAGTATTTTCTAGTCATTTCAGCATTATCAGGTTCTGCCCCTTCATTACAGCTACTATTACTTTTCTGTTAAGACTGAAAAGTAAACTTCAAGTCAAGAGTGTTTTGTTTGGTTGGGATTTTTTATACAATCTTATCTACCTTCCTTTTCATCAGTTGCATATTAACAGAGAATTTCCATCTATGGCTTTTTGAAGACAGCCCAGGTTAGCAATTGAACTTGAATGTGACTCAAGCAGCTGTCTATAGTACAAACAATTTACTATCTACAACAATCTAAAGTTTCAGAACTCAAAAAGTCACAGTAATAAGGCATGATTATGCAGGTGTTCATCACAGCAGAAACTTGTGGAAGGGAAGTGTTGCATTTGTGTTTTGTGGTTCCTGAGTGCTTGCTAATTATGAGACAGACATTTGTTTCAGCCTTACATTCCAGTGGTTTAGATGCTTTAAGTTGCAGCAGCATAACTTCTAGCTCCTGTGGCCTGGAGAAGTTATTCTACATAACAAAACAAACTAGGAAAAGTAAAGATTAATTCCTCAGCACAATGTCTTTCTGACAACATCACCTCTGTTGGAGGAAAGCTTTCTGCTCCTTTGTGCTCCTATATGCTAACATTTTGTGAAGGCAAATCCAGGTGGAAAAACCTGCTTAGATCAGGACAGCACTAGTGGACACAGCTAAACATATTAATGTAATTCATTGAGGAACAAGTGACCTTTCCACAGAAACAACGTAGAAATGTCAAAATAAACCCAGATATTTCTAAGAGGAGGGAAGAATGGTGTTGTATTTTGTGTACTTAGCGTGACACAATCTCTCTCAAGTGTTAAAAGAAGCGCACACAAGCCAAGACTAAAAGCAATAAAACAAGCAGCCAAGCTGAGCTATTCCCTCAACTTTTCACAAGAGTTCTGATCAAGCATTAAAGGCATTTTGCTGGCAAAAATAAAATCTTATCAAAGCTTGCAATATTAACATGCACTATATGGATGAGAAGCTGGACACCAACTTTTCAAAACTATTTCTATTTTACAAAATAAAGCTTCAGAAAAAAATGGTTTAAAAATTGTATTGTAATGGCCCTTTGTCTGAGGCTCTGTATTCATACCTTAGGTAACACTGCTAACATCCAAAGCAAGAAAATGATACTCAGTCACAGAGACATCTGTTGCCATGGGAAACTTGAAAATATAAACTCAGGAATTGATAGCAGGAGTAAATAAAAATACACTTCTAAATCATGCTAAGAAAATACGAATCAATATACAGGGCTATGCAGCAATTTTGATTTAATCCCAATTCAGGCCAAGTTATGCAATTTTTACCTATGGTAGGTATATCTGAACAGTCCCTCTTTTGTTTTACCTTAATATTCTTCAGAAATGCCTCTGTTCTGCCCATCTACAGAGTGCAATAGACTTGTACATTCACCCCAGTGTACACTGTTCTGTGAAATGCTTTCCCCAATGCAGTCCCCAATGGGCTCAGCAAAACAGACATAAAAATAATGTATCATTCATAATGAATTCAGCCTTGAACAGAATATTATGTTAAAATCCTTTTTACGGTGTAACACATTACCTAGAGTCAGCTCTCAGACACAATTCAAATATGAATTTCTAAGCACTGCAGTTGATAACTCATTGTAAGTGATTCATAACTCACTCCAAAGTATTGTTGTACATGTTAATTTCTGCAGATGTAATTTCAACGAAGTTTTGCTGACAAAGCACTGAAGTTAAATAATTTGTAACTTGCTAATGACAAATGAGATGAAATATGGTGATATCAGTGTAATAGCTTCGTAATTCAC
This sequence comes from Melanerpes formicivorus, assembly GCF_026170545.1. Lineage (NCBI taxonomy): Eukaryota > Metazoa > Chordata > Aves > Piciformes > Picidae > Melanerpes > Melanerpes formicivorus. The sequence goes on along the minus strand of NW_027142354.1, from coordinate 43,558,069 downwards.
TCAATAGCCAGAGGATTACAATCTTGTGATGAATCAATAATCCATCAGCCATGGTATTGTGAACCATATTTGTTATTGATATTTAAATTTCTACTTATTTTTTAGTGGAACAGAAACTTGGCATGTTCTGTTCAGCTTTGAAGAAATTACTGCAGTGATCAATTAAAGAAATGCTTCAGTTTAGTCTGACTTCAGATTCTGAAGTATTGAAAAAACACAATCTGAATAATTAAATGTATTGAGAATGTTACTGGTGAGCACAAGGGCCATTACTCAATGCTGCAATTCAAATTAATAAAATATTCTTACACCATTTCAGATCAATATGTATTTTTCTACCCTTATACAGATCATGCTCCTGTTAGAAATTCTAAGGCTCTCTTAAACTCCTTCCCAAATTAAAATGAAAAACATGAAGACACATGGTGAATTTATTTAAATTTCAATTTTGTGCTGTTTTTCTGTCTTCTTGGCTTATTGCCACTGGCACCTAAATGCAAAGGCTTACTAGCACCATCCTGTCACTGTCTGCTGTTCAGACCAGCAAATGGCTCACAAAACACAATTGAGATTTCATTTACATGCGGTTTTATAGTTTCAAGGGTCCATAGCATTATGTACATAAATAATTTGATGTCTCCTACTGTTAAAGATTGCTTATGAAAGAGCAACTTCAGGTGCTAAATATTCATTTTAGCACTATTAGTAACTGTACAATACTTCAGACTCAATATTTGGCAAGCCTCCTTTTTTTATTCTTGAGCTCAAAGAGAAATGCAACCACTGTGCTGAGATTTCCCCCCACTCAAATACAATGGCCAGAGAATGTATCTGCATATTCCTTATTCCACTACAAGTCCCATACAACACTTACAGCACAGCCCTTCAAATTAGCTGGATGGCAAAAAAAAAGTGCTAAGATTATTTATCATGTTCTCTCTCAAAAAGAATTATACCTGCAAAGACAATTTTTCACAGGGGAAAGAAAAAACATAAAAGAGTAAATAAAAAAATATTTAGCCTAGACTGCTTTAATTTGAACTTGTTTGCAAAAGTCACTAAGTGCTACATTCCTCCCTAAACTTAACCACTCCCTTGGAAGGAGGGAAAGTAGTTGTAGAACAAGCACTGAAGTTGCCTCGTCTTGGAATAAAGAACATGCACTGAGCAGTTGCCCTTAGCAAAGATGACAGCAAGAGTGCAAAAGCTGAAAGCCTTCAAGCATCCCATCTAATGAACACATCTACAGGTTCATCCTGTAATGGCATGCTGGCTGGTAGCACTAAAAAGTTTTTCTTGCAGCTTGCATTTCAAGGCATGCCCAAGTAATCTGCTTGACAGCTAATGAAACTTTGTGCTATTACCTTTAGCTTGAAGCAGAGATCTTAAAATATTTTCATATCGATTTGTGTTGAAATTAATTATGTCTTCCTGCAAGCTGGAACCCATAGCTAAATCCAGAGTCTAATCAAACCAGCTGGGGTTAAAATGGTGCTAGAAGAACCCTTAAAACACAGAACAGAAAAATAAAAATGACTCCTGGTCTTTGACAGAGTGACTTGGCTCCCTGTCGGGGGATAAGGGTTAAATCGCATCACAAACAGCCAGAAGCCCTTGCAGTCCACTAACAAGGGTGGGAGATTACCGGGAGCTCCACATCTGTTATTGACAATGCTGATGAGCCTAATTGGCAACATGCAGCTGATCCCCCTGAAGCAGCAGGGGAGAGAAACAAATAAAGAGCAAAAAGGTGGATAAGGCAGCTTGAGCAAAGCACTTCCCAGAGTAGCTCTCTGGGTAGCCCCCACTTGCATGCTGCAGCTAACTAGCCCCCACTAGCAGAGAAAGAGAGGGGCTGGAGGCTTGCGGGGGTAGTGCAGGCTTTGCACCAGTGGAATCCTGACAAACAGGGCAGAACTAAGCAAACATCACAGGCAACAGCAAGACTTGGCAGAGAAAGTCAACTCTCTCTGTTACAACAAACAGTCCCCTACTTGCACCCACAAAGCAACTTACTGAAGAAACACATCTCTGGCTTATCAGAGCAATCTCAAAGCCTCTGACAGTACTTTTGGAAATGCACATAGTAGTCATTTAGTCAAAAAAGCTATTTGTATTTTACCAGTTTAATTTGGATTATGGGCATGTTCTAACACTCACACTACACTCAGAGGAGGCTGTTCTTGTTTGCTACCAAATTATTAATCCCATTCAGCATGGCTTGAACAGGGCTTGTTCTCTATGCTTCCAGGTGTTAAGTTGTTACAGCACTATAGTAGTGATCTTAAGATATAGGAGAAGAAAAAAGTACATCATAGATTCCCAAGGTGACCTTCAATCTTTTACAAAATACTAGTCAGGATCCAAGGAATTTTGTTAGAAGGAAACACTTGCAAACGCTGACCTGTACAACTATATTCTCTTTCAGGCCTTTCCCCAGCAAGATCCTGGCTGAGAAAACACGATGTCAATGGCCACGACGCACACTTAATTAAAATAGGACTAGAATAGTGATGTCACCACATGCCACAAATATGCCAAAAGGAAAGCCAAAGTATATAATTATTGAGCAATGCAGCTACATGGACTCTTCAGGAAAAAAAGCAAAGCTAGGTGAAAATGGGAGTCCAGCCCAAGTAGAGCTCACTCTTACACTCTACCAGATCTGCCACCACTAACAACCATATTAACCTCAGTTTCCTAACAAGTTGTAATGTGTCTGAAAGTCATTGTAAAGGCTGTCCAGATTTCTTTTTTTCTAAGCTTTTCATTAGCTTGTGAGGTCAATACATTCTCTCTGTACTAACAGGAAAAAAAGGGTCAAGTTGGGACAAATTAAACCATCTTTGCACCTTTCTTGTGTTTTCCCAGATGTTTACTCTGTACTGCAAGAAATTCTGGCATTTAATTTAATTCCCTTTGGAATAAGGGTAGCTATTAGAAATAACAGGTTTGATAGGCTGCCCAGGGAAGTGATTGAGTCACCAACCTTGGACGTGTTTAAAGGTTGTTTGGATATGGTGCTTGGGGATATGGTTTAGGGGTGAACTTTGTAGCCTACGGTTACAGGTTGGACCTGCTGATCCTGAGGGTCTTTTCCAACCTGAATGTTTTGGTAATTCTGTGATTATAGACAGTTTGGCCCAGATATCTACCTCAGTTAAATTCACAAAGCGTGCAGCATTTATCTTTCACCTGCAACCAGGGAAACTTGCAAGCCATGATCATGTTTTCTTTTAACATGAAGTCTCAAAATGACTGCCTATTTAGCAATTAGAAAGGCCTCCACAGTAGGAAGGTGTAATGAATGATGCTTATGGTCAGGATTGTGCCCCAAACATATATTTCTCTGTGTGTTAACCCTCCTTTGTTCCCCCTCCTTTCTGGAGGCAGCAGGCGGGGGATCCTGGCACCATTGAGTCCAGGTAAGCAGCCTACCTGGGCGTGGTCTCACCCCTGTAGTACACCAGAGGCAGGCTATACGTTTGTTTCCCTGGGTATAGCATATACTTAGTCCATATTTGGTAGGTGTCAGTTCATTGGTTAATCTTTGCGTTAGCAACAGATGCTTATTGGACCAGTATTCACTGGGGCAAATGGTAAATTGGGGTCGTCTGGTAAATGAGTCCCCCCACCTTGGTGTTGGAGCCTCTGTGTGTGTGCATGCCAGTGCTTCAAGAGGCCTCGTGGTCCTTTGCCACCGTCACCCAGCTGCGTGCGGTGCTGTGGACAGCACTCTGTGGGATCAACCGCTGCATGATCCATCGCTGTAGGAGAAAACCTGGTAGCCCGTGCGAACCAGTGTTGCTGACCTGCCACAGCCCCCTCCGAGCAGGGAATCTTTGTGTCCTGGGAGAAGCAGACGCCACGCGGTGCGGCCACGTGGCCAGAGCCATTTCCTGTCTCCTTATTACGGCACATCCGTGCCACATTCCCTGGACTATAAACATTATTAAGGAAAGACTTCACGAAGTTCTCAGCTTGTGAGTAAGCCAAGCCCTTCTTTATAAAGCTTCAGTTAGGATAGCGTTTAAATTGCTCCGGGTGGAGGGTTGCCAGTCACTGACCAACCCCTCCCCCGCCACTCTCTGACTCAGTTTTGATTATAAGTTCTATGAATCATTTGATTTAAGTGCCCATACATAACATTCTGTAAAGATAGTTCCACTAACTGAATATTGATACCTGTGAAGGGTGACTGTAAATACCCCATTACAGAGTTTGTATATATATATATATATAAAAATAAATAAACTTATATTTTCATTGATACATCTGCCGCTCATTTCTGAGGGCATATCCAGTACAGAAGGTGTATTAAATATGTCATTCTCCATGGGTTGTCAAGAGCTAACAAGGAAATGATTCAAAAAAGGCTATGACCCATAGAACACTTGTTGAAAATACACTCTGGCAGATCCTTCAGTTCTTTCGGTCTGTGGGGTTTTTATCATTTTTGTTTTGTTTTAAATTATTATACACATAATTCACTCATTCTCAAGTTTATTCACAAATTTTGGGACATCCTAACTAATATCCTTCCAGGTGGCATTTGCCAACACATCCCAGACTGTTGGAGTGTTCAACTACTGTAAGTGCTGCTTCACCCTGTCCCAAACACCTCAAAAATCCCCAGGATCAGACTTAAAACACCTCCTGCATAGTAAATAATTGAATTTTTCTTTACATTACAATGAATTATATATTTAAACAAATGAAAAATTGGTTTTGTTTCATGTTCAGACAGTAACCAGATTTAAAAGGGCATTCAGAAAACCAGTCTTGCTGAAATTCTGCCTGCAAGCACTGCTCCAGCATTCACAAGAGCCCAATGCCCAATGGCATGGGTTTCCCATACCTCACATGGGTTTTTGCACGCTTCTGAAAATCCACAAACCACTTAGGTCCCTCTCCAGGCACAAAAATAAAGTTTCAATGCGGTACATAGCAATTCTGCAATGAAATCTTATGTTCAGACAGACTCCTTTGCCTCCAGAAGGCAGCTCTCCCATTCTGTTTATTCTCACATGCATTTAATTGAATTCCTTGCCATTTCATGTGCATTGTAATAGATTTGTTTTACACCATTAGGAAACAAGTTTTTAAACATGTGCTATGCATTAAATATCACATATATTCAGCAGGGAAAGAAAAACATTTCTGGAGGAGTATAGTAATTTTACAGTCTCTGGTTTCTAATAAATTTTTACAGCAATCTTAAGTTGCATTAGCAAGTTCCAGTTTATTGTTGAGCTTCTGCACAACATCTCTCAATGACATGTCAAATCTTTGCCAAGGCAATTGAACTCCTAAAGCAGCCCTCATTGGCAGGAAACATGTCAGATTAAATTGCCACCTCTTGTCAGATAAAGATATATGATCTGATATCACTTCTCCTGGCTGCTGACATACTGTCCTTCCACTTCAGATGTATTATGAATCTCCAGTGTTTCCTCCTATAAGCAAAGCTCATGGTGAGAAAGAAAACACTGGTTGCTGGTCATTCAACATGGTTTACTACAGATAGAGACAAAGGAATAGAAGACTCCTAAATTATTGTAAATTCTGTTTTGTTTTGTTTCCACATTGTTTCAGGGTATCTGCTTATCTGCCTAGAGAATCAAAGCATAAATGTATTTCCATTGTCTCATCTCTCTTAAGTGCCATTTCCATAATATTGCCCAAACAGATATTTACAACTTCCAGACATTCTCAGAGATTACTATGTGTTACTGCTGCTCTTTACAACAAGACCCTAGTAGCAGAGTTTTGCAAGAAAAAAATTACCTGTGAGAACACATGCATTGTTACATAGCACATGGATGATGGGATGGATTATTGCACAAAAAGCATTTGGCTTTGTGTAACACCTTTTACAATCACAAAATGGTAAACCACTTTATAAAATGCAAGCAATAAAACCAGACAAACCAGTTAGATACTGGTAAGTTGTCCACCTTCGTGACTGATGGCAGGACATACATATGGAAAGTACTACAAGTGCTGTTAGGACGATTTCAAAGCCCAGGAGTAGTCAGTGGAAATTTCAGTGCATGATGAAAGTCCTCCAGGATGATGGTCTGAACTTTCTAGGCAAGAATTTACTGATCTATGAAGGAAGCAACATGAAGTTGGGAATGCAAACATCATCTGATACAGCTACACAACTAGTGAGATCCAAGCAACATTCACTTCCATTGGTTGAAAGTTTCATATGATCTCTTGGTACTTACAGAGATGGCCAGAGGCATAGCACATTTACAGTGCAGAAGTGTCTCTCGTGGCTGAACACATAACTTAAACTTTGTGGGGAGTCAGTTTCCACATCTTAGATCAGACCCAAAACTTCAGGAACAGAACAGAAACACTGAAAGCACTGTAAGATTTGTCTAGTATTTACACTGAAGTGTTAGTTCCGCCAGCATTTTTCAGATAACTATGATTCAAAATCATGTAGTGGGCGTACTTATTCAAAACAATCTTGCAACTCTGACATGCAGGAAGCTATAAGCAGCCTTCATAACTCACAAAATCCCCCAAAAACCAGAGATGAACATCATAGTGCTAACATACCTAAGATATATAAGAAGTTTTCTTAAGTTCCTTTTTGGGTTGAATTTATATATTTAATCTTAAACAAGTTTCATATTTATGCACCCTATCTCCCCCTCCCCAAACAAACCACAAAACCAGAATTCTCTGTACATTAGAAACTCAAAACAAATTTCAGAGAGCTTTTATCTCTCTTTTTGCCCCCACTCCTTCCTTGAAAGAACAAAACAACCACATCTCTGTCTATACAGGAGAGAACTAAATTGCATGTCTATTTACTCTATTTCAGTCTTGAACCAGAAGTTACAGGTAACGCAGCTTAAAGCTTTCTAGACCACAGGAATAGAACCTAAACTTTTGTGCTACTCCAAAGATCAAATTCTGTTGATCTGCACTAGTATACTTCAGAGAGTTGATTCAATTGTTTAAAACAAAAATTCCTAATACTGTGTAGGAAGTTTTCCAAAGCCCTCTGAAGCACTAGTGCTGATTAGGACTTTTTATTTCCTCACCTGTGTGCAGGAACACAGATTGCTTACTCTGTTCTCATCACAAACTGAAATGGCTCCTAGCAGTGCCTGGGAGCATAATTTTAAAAAGAAAAAAAGTGCTCCAGAGAAAGCTGCTGCTAAGCCTGAGCTTGCTCAGAACTGCACTCACAGCTTTTCCAACTGACAGCAATAGGTGGGCTGCACAGCAAGTTCAACAGAGATCGGATTTAAGGGGATGCTGGAAATTTTCTGGGATTTTATTAAGTTTTGTAAGCGTCTCCAAACCAAGTCCAAACTGAAAGAAAAACAAACAAAACCAAATAACTGCTACGAGCAAAGGCAAATCTTCATAGCCTTCCAAAGCTGTCTGAAAACAAGCCTTCTCCCACAGAACCCAACCAACAAACCAAAAAAAAAACCAACCCAGCAAACCCCAAACCAAATAAACAAAACAACACAGGCTAGGTGAGAATTTAAAACTGGTAAAAGCAGACATCAGGGCAGTGTTTTCAGCACTGGGAATGCTGGTGAATCAAATCACTTGAATTCAGTGTAATCACTGAAGTTTGAAGTGAGTACAAAATGCTCAAAAAGGGATGCTTTTTTACCAACTTATGTCTTACCTAAAATGGACTCTTTCCAGTAACCTTTTCTGTGATCCTAGACCCAAAATATAGATGATCCCATTATCATCTTCAAAGAAAATAAATATATTAGAAAAATGAAGCTATAGACTAATGTTACCTTATTAAAATCCTATTTACATAGAATTAACATAAATACAAGTTGGTAAACCATATGCTATCACATCTGTTCCTCTGTGTATTAATAACAAGACTGTCCCCTATAGGGCTCTCAAATTAATATGTATTTGTATATATTACAAAGTATTTGAATTCTCTTGACAATATAATTTGTAGCGAGGTTTTTTGTACACTTCTAGCTTGAAGTTACTGCTGTTGTACTATGCATCAGCTGCTGCTTCTAATGTGATTAAAGTACAACACCTGGCTCTTGTGGTATTAAAAGTTTATGGACCTGTGTCAATTTTCAAATACTCAGCTTGTTACATTTTAAGAGAGAGTGATTGCCCATTGGAATGGGCTGCCTGGGGAGGTGGTGGAGTCACCATCATTGGAGGTGTTCAGAAGGAGACTTGATGGGGTGCTTGGTGCCATGGGTTAGTTGTTCAGGTGGGTTGGATCGGTAGATGGGTTGGATACGATGATCTTGAAGGTCTCTTACAACCTGTGGTTTTTTTTAAATAATAATAATAATAATAATAATAATAATAATAATAATAATAATAATAATAATAATTATTATTATTATTATTATTATTATTATTATTATTATTATTATTATTATTATTATTATTATTATTATTATTAAAATTAAAAGTGTCCGACTATTTCAGTCCACTCCCAAGCACAATGTCATTTAGGAGACTTGTTTTCTACCTTCCAGGACACTTGATATGTGTCAAAGAACAGCGATGTTCAATAATTATGCTGGAGGAAACCCCTAACCAACCACAATAGAAATGAGAGAGTTTTAAACCTGAAATTTAAGAAGACACACCTATTTCATGTTAATAGCCAAACACTCTTCAAACATATGTTTGCATCTTCCAGTGAAACTAACAGATGCCTTCCTGCACTGAGAAGACTACACTCTACTACATGGCACAAATCAACTCTGACTTATGAGCAGCAGTATACGACTACAGTTTTTCTGAGGAATTTCCCACATTTTAAGCTCACAGGTATTAAAACTGACATTGATCAAAGTTAGCTTGAAAGAGATTAAGTTATTTGTTGACTTGTTGCTTTGTGTTTTTGTTTTGTGTTCTGTACCAAGGAATCCTACTCTAGGAGAATAGAATAGAATAGAATAGAATAGAATAGAATAGAATAGAATAGAATAGAATAGAATAGAATAGAATAGAATAGAATAGAATAGAATAGAATAGAACAGAACAGAACAGAACAGAACAGAACAGAACAATAGAACAGAACAGTAGAACAGAACAGAACAAACCAGGTTGGAAGAGACCTTCAAGATCATCGTGTCCAACCTATCATCCAACACCACCCAACCAACTAAACTATGCAATCAAGCACCCTGTCAAGTCTCCTACTGAACACCTCCAGCGATGGCGACTCCACCACCTCCCCGGACAGCCCATTCCAATGGGCAATCACTCTCTCTGTGTAGAATTTCCTCCTGACCTCCAGCCTGAACCTCCCCTGGTGCAGCCTGAGACTGTGTCCTCTTGTTCTGGTGCTGGCTGCCTGGGAGAAGAGACCAACCTCTCCCCGTCTACAACCCCCTTCAGGTAGTTGTAGAGAGCAAGGTCGTCACCCTGAGTCTCCTCTTCTCCAGGCTAAGCAACCCCAGCTCCCTCAGTCTTTCCTCATAGGGCTTGTGTTCCAAGCCCCTCACCAACTTTGTTGCCCTTCTCTGGACTTGTTCCAGCAAGTCAACATCCTTCCTAAACTGAGGGGCCCAGAACTGGACACAGTACTCGAGGTGTGGCCTAACCAGTGCAGTGTACAGGGGCAGAATGACCTCCCTGCTCCTGCTGGCCACACTGTTCCTGATGCAGGCCAGGATGCCATTGGCTTTTGCTGAATGTGTTTTGCCCTTCCATACTGCCAATGGCTTCAAAGCAATCACGCCTGTTTAGAGAAATTTTAGCAGACGACCACCATGAATTTTTCTGCCCTACACCATCTCAAGCAAACATTAACTCAACCTTCAGTAGGCACAGAGGTAGGCAAGGAAAGCATGCCACCCAGCTCCATTTCCAGCGGGATTAACTAGATTCAAGGTGTGGCCACCTCCATGAAAGCAACTATATCATCAGTCATATTGGGGGGGAGATTCCACTAATGACAGGAGTGAACTGCTTTCTCTGAACACCATAACTGGCTTCTTGTGATTATTCTTGCTTCTGTTTGTTGCCTATAGGTAGCCAACAAAAGAGTATCAGACACTTTTGAAGTAATAGTGAAAAGTAAAGGTGAGTTTTTGGGAAAGAAAAAATAATGCATTGCGTAGAAAATATTACTAAAAGACTGTTGTTACTGTATTGTGTGACTTCCACAGTTCTGAGGCTCAAGCCATTATGTTAAGATTTTTAGACTCTGATAGGCAGGTCAGTTTCCAACATATCACACTTTTTGTAAACACAGAAAAAATTGGAAATCTCAATGAAACAATCTTTTTTCTTAGGGCAGGTTTTTCGTTTTTTTCCCTGCAGTTATGTACTGTGCAACAAAGTAGTCACTAGCTAAGAAGCCAAGTGTTCCAAAAGGCCAAGTGAAGCCTTTTCTGTTTCAGCAGTATCACAGGAAGTCTAAAGCTTGTCATAAGTCAAGGAAAGCAGACACAGCATGTGTGATTCTAGGTGTTAGGCACTGATTCTAGTGCCTTTTCTAGTATCAGAGAAGCTTTAAAATGAGAGGAAGAAATCTAAAACTGAATGATCCTCAGCTTGTTCCACACCAGGTCTCCTTCTTCAAGCCTAAATCCATGTAATTTTACTTTCAAATTCATACAGTCTGATGCCTGAAACTCCAGTAAAAGATGCAGTGCTGCACTGCAGGATGAAGGGCCTATGGTGTCATCTCCTGGAATGAGATGCAACCTTAAAAATAAAAGATCACTACAAATTGTTAGTGTCCAGCAATTCCAGAGTAGGAATTGTAATATTCAAAAGCCAACTAATTGAGAAGTATGGGGATAGAAGCCACACAAACAGGATTGTAACTGTTTTTTAATTCTGAACTATTTTGCTTTGTAATGTACATTGTGCAAGGTTCCGTAATGGATCAGATTGCTGCATAAAGTATTACAGAAATATCTGAGCTCTCAGCCTTCCCATGTGTAATTTCTTTGTGCCTGCAAAATTCACTTCATTTTGCATATTCATTAATTGCTTGAGTTTTCATGGTATTAGGTTCTGAAGTGTTTCATTAATTTCCAGCTTAGACACAAATACAATTATCTTTCCAGCCAAAGACAAATAGATGGGATCAAGAGTAATCCTGCTGAGCTCTGAGATTCAAAGTAGTGATCACGAAGGGTCTCTCAGTTATAGACCAGTGACCCTTTTGAACAGTATCCACATTTAATTAATATAAGCATGTCTTAATAAACCATATGCTCGCTCAGCTGTTCTCTGCTGTACTAATAACAAGGCTGTCCCCTAAGGGATTCCAAAATGAATGTATATTAGACATATATATCCTAATAACCAGAAGGTAACACAGTTGTACTTGACTTACTTTAGAGAAGTATTTAATACAGCATTATTTTAATGACTTTAACAAAATGTATGTGCCTGTCAGTCCAAAAATGCAGTTTATGTGATTGAAGATAAACAATATTGGAATTAAAACCCTCAGAAATAGAATAGAATAGACCAGACCAGGTTGTAAGAGACCTTCAAGATCATCGTGTCCAACCCATCAACCAATCCAACCCACCTAAACAACTAAACCATGGCACCAAGCAATCCCATCAAGTCTCTTCCTGAACACCTCCAATGATGGTGACTCCACCACCTCCCTGGGCAGCCCATTCCAATGGGCAATCACTCTCTCTGCATAGAACTTCTTCCTAACATCCAACCTAAACCTCCCCTGGCGCAGCCTGAGACTGTGTCCTCTTGTTCTGGTACTGGATATCCCTTTCCATTATGTATTATTAATAAATGGGATTCATAATAATACATATCTTACATTAAAAAAAAAAAAAAAAAAGAAAAAGAAAATAAAAGTGAAAATGAGGCAAAGTGTAACAAAACAAAACCTCTGAATACATCACATCATTTCAGGTCTCATTTGCTGTTACTCATTACCTTATGACATAGTCTATAACTGTGATTTGCTCTTCACAGTATTAAAGTAGGCAACTCCATTTAAATAAAATAATCACCATCACCTCACACAAAGGTTCAGCTGATTGGAGTGATCTGAAATTTTCATCCACTTTTTTTGTTGTTGTTTTTAGTTGAAAAATATTGATTTATCATAAGCAATTAATTTTAAAACATCCTATCTCACACAGGCTTTTGAATGAAAAAGTGGCAGAATTGAGTTCTGGTAGAAATCCTAGAGTGAGAGGAGATATTTCTGTGTGAACTAACAAATACTAAATGGAAGAAAAATTACTGCCTGTGTCTCTCTCTTTCTCAAGTAAGGCTTAATTTTTTTCACTTCTCTAGGAAGGATCTCACTTTTTTTCACAGAAAGATTTCAAAGATATTAACCTGGACCCAGCGTGATGTTTTAATATCTGCACATATTTTTGTGGGATGGGAAAGAGGCAAAAGTCAGACATTTAAATTATACTGCCCTATAACTTGTCAGTGCTTAAGAATCAGGTAGGCATTTAGCTCAGAACTAAAAGTTCCAATTTAGATGGTGCAATTTTGCCTGTTCCCATGGAAAGTTTCAAAACTTTTCTCCAGTTGGTATGCATTTTCAGCTACAATATAAAAAACAGGAGAAGACAGGAAAACTGTCAACTCACCTAAAGACAGTGGAAGCATGGCCACTGAGAGGGTCAGATTTACTCCCACCCAAACACCTTGACCTATATCCCCAGTACAAAGAATTATCTTTTCTCTTTCTTCCAGTCTCATTTCTAGTGTAGCAGTAGTTCCACATGCTTGAGATTTCAAGTCATCTTCACATGTGACCAGAGTTATTTTTGAGGGGAAGAAAAAAGGGGGAAAAAAGCCCTCAAAAGCTGCTCCATCCCCGCATGACTCCACATGACAGGAAACTGAGGAAAGAGTTCCTCAGTGTTAGGACTTTTTTCTACCTGTTGAAAAGGACAGAAAAAAAAGGTATTTGCCAATTGTAAAATTCTGTCACCATGTGCTATCTGCACACCTAGTACTTCCTTCAACACAGATCTTTCATGAAAAGATCTTGTACCTACTTGTACATAATGCACCTGTGTGGAAATTAATGAATAACTTTTTCTGATACTGTTTTCAATGAATGTCATCTCTCCCCTCCCAGGTGCACACTCACCCTGTACCACTTTTAAGTACAGGCAATAATAATTTTTTTTTTTTTTTGCTTTCCTGATGTATGTCATGACCATCAGTGCCTGAGCACAGAGAAAACATGAGCAGTAGGGACACTCCAAATAATAGCCTCGTGTTGGATGAAACTTGCAATTATTCTACCTGTTATACAGCTTTGCATAATATCTTACAGCTCACAGAAAAGCTCAAAGTTACACCTTCATTTTTTTTGAGCAGATGTGATTCCCACCTTACAAGATCCACTGACAGATAACAACATACCTGTCATCATTTTGAATCAGATTAAGAGCATCTGGTTTTGATTTAGAAAAATGCATACTAAATGCATGCTAAAATGAGAACAGTTCTCCAGAGAAAATGCTTTTTCTTCTCATTAATTTATAACAATAAGTCACAGACTTCAGAAGTAGATGCAAGAGTCATACAATAATGAAGCCTAAACATTGTGATGCAAACGGCTACAGCAGGTTAAATATCTCCACTGGGCTAAATTAGCTGAATTGAAATGTCTGGTCTCAATTGTTTGTTGCCATGTTGTGCTTTCACCAGCTGACACAAGGAAACTTCTTTTCCTGACAAAAGGCAAAACATTTCTGCCAACAGAGGTGACATTGTGTTCATTCAATAATGATACAAGGCCCCGAGGTTCTTTGGCAAGAAAGACAGCAAAGAGAATCCTCATTAACTAAGTGCAGAAGAATGAAGGTCAACCCACAGTGAGAATTTCACGCTTACATGTCAGTTAGAACATTTGTTCTTCATTAATTCTTTAAACCCAAGCTGGGATATCATCTAACAGCATTTTAATGTCCTGAAATAACTCTTAGGATGTTGTCTTCTTTGTACTATGCTTAAGAGGCTGTTTTTATAAGGCACTAATAACATTTTAGGATTGTTATATGACAGGAGTTAACACACATACGGGAGTTAATACACAGGGGTGGAACTAGATGATCCTTACGGTCCGTTCCAACCCTGACTGATACTATGATAACAATAGTTTGGGTATTCCAAGGTGAAATAAATAAGGACTGCAATAATATATTCTAAGAAACTCACTACAGAGACATAGAAAAATCCTACCCCTATTATTTATATTTGTGCATTATTCTGTTATATTTGTATTTTTAGGTGCTTTGAGGTGCATCAAAATGTGGTATTTCTGTTGAGAGCACATTCCCCATACAGTAGTACAATTTTATGCAAGACACTACTTTCAAGTATGCATTAGCAAATATTACAAGCAAAACCAATGCAGAAATATTCATTATCTTGTCTTGTAATACTCACAAAATGTAATTCTGGGTACAGTTTCAAAAAATTTCATGATTTGTTAATTGCCAATTGATTTGACAGTGATTAGAACCTGGCAGTAGTGAATCTTAGGATAACAAAGCAAAAAAAAATAGATATTTTAAACCACTAAACCAGTAAGGCACATGAAACAAAACAGACCTCAAGTCTAACTTAACTCTGCTGTTCTAATCCAAATGAACAGTAAAGGAAAGTGTCTGTTTGTCTCCTGGATCACAAAGCAGGCTGTAGCCTTGAGTGGGCTTATCTAGCTGGCTTTTAAGCTGTTTCCATCCAACCTTGTCCACTACAAAATCCTCGGTTCAATACTCTTGTTTCTGCTGTCAGGCAACACAGTGAACATGACGTTTTTTTCTGCACTCCCCTGCACCTGCAGAGTTCTGATGTCTGCTCCTCAGTCAGGCAGCCCAGCAGATGAATGCTTCTCTCTTTCACATCTCCTTTTTATTAGGAAGGCAGCAAATTATAAACTATTCCCTCTGTTCCAAAACTTGTCCTGATTGGCTTGAAAGGAGACCCCTGAGCCGCTCTGTCACATCTACTGCACAATAAGGCATCTGACAGTCTTACAAAGAACAGCAGCATCCTATGTTTTTTCTTTCCTACACATCAAGGGGTACTACCTCAGTGTTCTCTTTTGCTGCTACCTGGGGTCTTCACTGCACAGGCAGCCTTGCTTCTGACAGCTGCCATTTCAGATTAAATGGCCACAGCACCCTCTCACAGAACATGTCAGAGAAATATTAGCCCTTGCTATTCTATCATACTTTACTACGGTATGCTAAAGAAATCAAGAAACACAAATTGTAGAATAGTTACCACTAGATTTTGGTAGCATGTCCATCTTACCTAGCTTTTTTACATTCCTTTAATCTGTCATGATAACACTGACACACAAAAACCACTCGCATACACCCTGATTTTCAAAAAGAGAACTGTAGCAGTTCATAATTATAGAAAATGACCCGTTTTGTTCCAGCTTTTTTTCTTTATTTTAGTCTAATGTTGATCAATGAAATTACTACAGAGGGGAAGATCCTTACCTAGTAAGTAGATGAAACAGTTGTCTACAGCACAAATAAAGAAGATTCCTTAATTTCTGTTTCCGTGCTTGTACGGTTAGAGTACAAGATTTGATCCCTCCCTTCTCTACTGAACAATTATGAAGTAATGTCTGGTCTCCTTAGCAAATGGTGCAATTTCCCCTCTCACTTTTATTCATTTATTTATTTTATAATGAAGAGAGAGCTCTCAGAGTGAACGAGCAATTATCCAGCACCTTCCTCTGGGATCTCTCTGAAAGTAAGGAACAGAGGCACTCAAACATGATTCCAATCCACCTTTGCTATCATCCAGTAGCACAGTCAATTTGAAAAGCTGCTGACATATCCTAAGGTCTCACAGGCACTCACATGAGTTAAGTATGTTAATGCTTTCCTAATCAAAATGAAAGACACAAAGTTCCTAGTGAACATACCCAGTAATTGCTAACAGATTGTAATTTTGTGTGAGAAGATCATAGTCCTTCCCCTAAAGTTTATAAAAAATTAATGCCTCTAAAAATTACCTGAATATGCTGAAGTTTTTGTAACAAGGTTACTGAACTCAGCTGCAAAAATGCCAAATATCAATGTACCTTGGTCTAGTTTTCCACCAAAGTCATATGAAATAGAAGGGTTTAGATCACTTCATGTGAATTTAATGAAAGGAAGCAAAGTGAGGTTTTTCTTTGCATTTTCATTTTCTGGTGATACTGAAACATTGCATTACAAAAACATGCAAAATACTACTCATTCAGTTAAAGGAAGGTATGTGGATTACCTCTGAACCAATAATTTTCTGAATCCTATCCTGCTATTGTACACCCACTACAAAACACAAATCTTTCAGTAGTGGAAAATTGTTCCTTCTCTTCCCTTAGAAAAATGTTAATGGAAATAACATTCTTTTGCTATTTTGCTATTTCCTTAGATAATAATTGATACCCCATAAGTAAAAGAACATTAAGAATCCAAAACATCTTTTTAAAATACTACAGCATGTAATGTTATATTATTACAGGATAGAAGTATGGACTTCATGAAGGTTACATACTGCATTAAGAAAATTTAGTATTTATTCAATATATTGCACCAAGTTCTCAACTATCTTACACCTTTGGGAGGGTTGGGGGGGAGTGGAACCAAATAAAAACGGGTGCACAGGAGCTTAGAAATCCAGCCATCCAAACTTGCCACACTTTACCACTTCCTGCTACTGGGTATAGAAGATACAAGGCAGCAGAATATCAGTTCTACTTCACATATATCTAAATAGATTGGATGAATATATTTAAAGCCTTAGAAATTCCTAATCACCATGAGACTTTTTAAGACAAGTATTTGTGCTACTGGAAAAAGAGATTTTGTTCTCTTCCATCAAACTAAGTCTACTTATTTAGAAATCACTAGGTTATTAGAACTGCTTTCTTTCCTCTTGCATTTAATTTTCAGTCTGCATTACATTTATATAACTTAGTGACAGAGCAAGGCATGCATGGTTCCGTTTCTGCAGCTTCTAGTTTTGTAAAATTAATCTCAGTGTGAAAAATTAAAATTAATGTGCTTCATAATTATTTTGCTCTGTTAAAGACAATCTGAATAAAAGGGGAAAATAGTTCAAATATGAAAATATCTTTGATATCTTTGGATAAATATAAGCATTGTACATAATTGTAAGCTCATGTAAAAATCATTTTATTTGCTCTCATCATTTTATTTTGCTGGAGTGGCTGGAGAGCTCCCAAACAGAGAGGGATCTGGGGGTGCTGATCGACAGCCACCTGAATATGAGCCAGCAGTGTGCCCAGGTGGCCAAGAGGGCCAATGGCATCCTGGCCTGCATTAGGAATAGTGTGGCCAGCAGGAGCAGGGAGGTCATTGTGCCCCTGTACTCTGCTTTGGTTAGGCCACGCCTTGAGTACTGTGTCCAGTTCTGGGCCCCTCAGTTTAAGAAGGACATCGAAACACTTGAACGTGTCCAGAGAAGGTCAACAAGGCTGGGGAGAGGCCTTAAACACAAGTCCTATGAGGAGAGGCTGAGGGTGCTGGGATTGTTTAGCCTGGAGAAGAGGAGGCTCAGGGGTGACCTCATTGCCCTCTACAGCTACCTGAAAGGTGGTTGTAGCCAGGAAGGGGTTGGCCTCTTCTCCCAGGCAACCAGCACCAGAACAAGGGGACACAGTCTCAAGCTGCGCCAGGGGAGGTTTAGACTCGAGGTGAGGAGGAAATTCTTCACTGAGCAAGTCATTCGTCATTGGAACGGGTTGCCCAGGGAGGTGGTTGAGTCATCGACCCTGGAGACGTTCAAGAGGAGATTGGACGTGGCACTTGGTGCCATGGTCTAGTCATGGGGGCTGTGTTGATAGGTTGGACTCGATGATCCTCGAGGTCCTTTCCAACCTAAGTTATACTGTGATACTGTGATACTAGCTGTGGCAGGAAAAACTCCACCAGAACATGAAATGCAGACTACCTGACTGCCACTCTGGATGTGTGATTTGAAGAATTCCACATACCTGCTGATATTTCAATAGCTAATTTATCTCCTTACTTTAACTGAAGAGTAGAATGGTTTAGCTTGAGAAAGATGCAGAAATTCTGATTCCAAATTGCCCTACCAGATAACCCTTTGTGGTACTATATCTGGTTCCTTTGTAGCTATTTAAGGTGACCACACCTCATGAATTCTGGTTTTGGATGAGATTAGAACCTAAAGATGCCTTGTGGCTGCTACAGGAACAGCTGAAATTTCCCTGCATTGGAGAAGGAATGTCTGAGTGAGGAATGGTGTGACCACCACTCCAGAAATAAGCCCTTCCCAACATCTGTCAGTGTCTTGAAACTGCTGGAGAATGTGACAGGCACAAATTTGGGCTGCTTCTTTCTTCTGAAATAAACCCCATTCTATTGTATGACATAAAAGTGATATTTGATCAGATGTATCCCATATTAAAACTGCTGCAAAACTGGTTGCAATAAAATATTTCATACCATTCTTGTACCATCTCCAGACAAATTTTCTTTAATTAACTGAGTGACTGCTTGAGAAAAGCCCAACGTCACCACACTGACCAAGTACAGCATTAATCCAGTGGAACTGCTTCCATTACAAAGTCAACATAGATCATCCACCGCCTTCTGCTTCACTTTTAACTGTGTTACTGTCTCTGCTGTCATGCTATTCTGGCATGTCAAACGCTACCCCCCAGTAATCAAGTGGGGAATGTGGCTCATTCCAAACATAGATGGTATTTTACTACATTAGGTACAAAATACTGCAGTTCCCTGAAACCTTGCAAAAACTCACTTTCCATCCTAGCAAAAGACTACTGAACCTGTAACATATACTAAGTCTAATTCAGATTTTGTAACTGTGGGCTAAGCACCAGCCCACGAGAACCAAAAATATTTTACTATTTCCAGAATCTGGTGCTAGCAAAGCTTTTATTTTGAATCTGGGTCATGTGAGTTGACATCACCTCAGGTAACCTCTGTAATCAGATGTTTCATTTTGTAATAGAAACGGAATGCGATATAGTAGTTTATAAAGGTAAAAAGGTGCTGTGAGGTCCTGACTTGGAGATGGCCTATTGCTAACCTCATCTTTGGATGCCTCACTTTCATAATCATTAGGTGCCAGTCTTTCACATCAGCAGGGTGACAGCACAAAAGGAATGTTTGTATATAAGTAAGTAGTCACTAACAACAGCAGAGAACTGACTTAAAGCACTCTACTTTGCAGATAAGGAGCCACTTTGTTACCCTAGCCGGACAATCACTGCATAACTTGGTCAAATTGGCTACATTTTTGCAACTAAATTCTTTGCCTGCCCAACATTAGGTTCTTTTTGTTTCCTTTGTATATTTAATTGCCATTTTTTTGTAAGGTGTGGCTCCCTCACTAGGAATACACAAAGATGCTTTTAGAAACTACTGCAATATAAATAAAATAATAACACTGAATACTAAAATAATTCTAATAAAACCTGGGCAGACGCATGAGGAGGCCCCAAACATATATTATCCTGGAAGAAAAGTGCAGCTACCTGCTATACATTAGAAAGCTTTACCTATTAATCATGGCCATTCATTGTGTCTGTATTAGCCTTAGTGCAATACACTGTATACAAAATAATTCACATTTACCTATAACATATATGCAGACATAGATTGTACAAGACCTTAAAAAGAACAAGCACTTGAGCCACGGCTTTGTAATAGCAGAGATAAATTGTTGAAGCCTTTGACCTCATAGTTTATGACTATGACATCTGATAGAAACAGACTCAACAGCTGATGAAGTCCTCAGGATAAAAAAAAAGCAACACATAAATTCAAAGTAATGTCAGTAGTAATGAAAAATGATTAAAGTAAACTAAGACACTATCTAGTCTAACACAGATGTAGAACTATATTCTCATAAAGAGATTTCATTTGAAGTTTTCCAGGAGGCATCAGTGGATCAATAACAAGTAGAAATAATCCCTAAAACACTGGGAAATGTGAAGCTCAGGCTTTCATTTATCTTGCACTCATGGTGTTCACCATGTATATCAGGGATCTGACAGCACTGTGTGATATTGCTGCTGCACCATCTGTGCAGCAAATGCACATATAAACTCCAGGGAAATGCTGAAGGAATGGACTGAATTTTTAACTCTCTATTTCTCCTTAAATATTTTACAGAATCTCACTGCTAACCCAAGATTAAAATATTGCTAAATACTGAACAAGAACAGTAAATATTAGAATAGCCTCTTTGTAAAGAAGATTTGCCTTGTGAATACGTATGATGTAGAATACAGAATTAACCAGGTTGGAAAAGACCTTCTAGATCAACAAGTCCAGCCTATCACCCAACACCATCTAATCAACTAAACCGTGGCACTAAGTGCCTCATCCAGTCTCTTTTTAAACACTTCCAGTGATGGTGACTCCACCACCTCCCTGGGCAGCCCATTCCAATGGCTAATCACTCTTTCTGTGAATAATTTCTTCCCAATATCCAGCTTAAACCTCCCCTGGTGCAGATTGAGACTGCGTCCTCTTGTTCTGTCACAGGTTGCCTGGGAGAAGAGACCAACCCCCACCTGGCTACAACCTCCCTTCAGGTAGTTGTAGAAAGCAATAAGGTCTCCCCTGAGCTGCCTCCTCTCCAGGCTGAACAACCCCAGCTCCCTCAGCCGTTCCTCTTAGGGCTTGTGCTCCAAACCCCTCACCAGCTTTGCTGCCCTTCTACCTTGGAGAAGACAACTAGCACTCACATAACAATACTAAAATATAATCTGTCACATTCTTATATAGATGGTGTGTTGAATTCATTTATTTTCACAGTATTCTGAGCTGGGAGAGAAAACATACTTCAAAGTGGAAAAATACCCTTGTAATACTCTGTAGGACTTTATCTTGTTTGCTTTTCTTTTTTTTTTTTTTTAACAGATGAGGAAGATGCATGAATAACAGAAAAAAGCAAAACATCAAACACAGTATCTGGTAGGGGACACTCCATATAGCATCATTTTGATGGAAAACGTTCAAATATTTGCTTTTTATTTTTAATTATTATTTTTGAGTAACACTCTCTGTTGTGCAAATAAAAAAGGAATTGCTTAATTACCTGGTATCAAAAGATTCCACGGAAGTTGGCATTCCATTTTATTTTCATTGCAATTTTCTGCTGCTATAACTGTTAATTCCTTACAGTAAGTTTTAAGTTTTAAGATTGTGTTTGTTTTTAAATTTTCTATTGGCAACAAATACAAAATTAATTATTCTCTCATTTTTAAATGAAATCAAATTTCTTACATACTTATTTAATAACTAAAACTTACCTATTTCTGACTACCTTTCCAGTACTACAAGGTAGGTCTGTGTCTCATTCACATAGTAAGTGAATAACTATGTCAGAAGATTGCTATTTTATTGTCACACAAAGTGTTCCAATCATTGTGAAGCTCAAGACTAAGAAAAGAGAGGACAAACTTGTTTTTCCTTTGCCCCTATAGTGATCATATAGACATAATGATGGCTAGAACTGCATATGAAGAACAAATAATAGCAATGGCAGGAAGAAATGACTGAGCTTTGCAGCTGGAATTCCTCTCGGTGATACAGAATACAGAATTAACCAGGTTGGAAAAGACCTTCCAGATCATCAAGTCCAACCTATCACCCAATACCACCTAATCAACTAAACCATGGCACCAAGCACCCTATCAAGTCTCCTCCTAAACACCTCCAGTGATGGTGACTCCACCACCTCCCTGAGCAGCACATTCCAATGGGCAATCACTCTCTCTGTGTAGAACTTCTTCCTAACCTCCAGCCTAAACCTCCCCTGGCACAGCTTTAGACTGTGTCCTCTTGTTCTGGTGCTGGCTGCCTGGGAGAAGAGACCAACCTCTGCCCGTCTACAACCTCCCTTCAGGGAATTGTAGAGAGCAAGAAGGTCTCCCCTGAGCCTCCTCTTCTCCAGGCCAGGCAACCCCAGCTCCCTCAGTCATGGCACTTCTGCCAACTTCTCTGTGTGCAATTATCAGCTTTTTGTGATAACAGTACTTAGTTTTAGTAGGGAATTTTAATCAGATTGCAAAGTTGATATACATTTATATATTCAGACTCAATGCTATTAGAAGAAAAAACAGTTCTGCAATGGAAATAAACTGCCTAACCTACACTAAGTTTAAACAACGAATGGATAAACAGATTAAAATAAAATAACATAAAAAACCAACAAAGTGATCCCCTGAGAGGTTACAATCAATAGGGAGCTATAAAATAATAACAATAAAGTTATAACATAATTATTTTTTGTGCATGAATAATAAAAAAAAATAATGCTCTAAGTCCAACAGGAACACACAAGTTTTCTTCTCTTTTTCCCTCAGAACACTGCTTCAAGCAATTTCCACTCTGAGGATTTCCACACTGTTTTATCCATTACCTCTCAGAGTTTACGTTAACTCAATCTACCTCCTACCTCCAAAAAGCTAATTACTGATCTCAGTTAAGCCCATAAACAGTGCTTTTACATTAACCAGGGGTCATTAAATATCAAGAGAAAACTCTTCCTTCTCCAGATGGCTGAAAAGCTATCTCCACACAACACGTTCAGCATTTGTTCACCTGCGAAGACTTCAAATCAACATGCTTTAACTTTAAAAACTTACTAGACTTGAAGCTGTAGGCACTACTGATACATTCACTGCAGTCATTCAGTTACTCTAGGACAATTCAGTCTAACTCCATGAATTGCATCACTTTACATTTCACATGTTTACCCTCTAAGCATTCTCAGAAGGCTCTGGTATGAATTTTCAAAAGTAAATATATACTTAGGGTATCAAATTTAGCTATAAAGAAATGGAGCTGAGTATCCAGCATGAGTCCCTTGAAACCCATCAGTAATTAACAGAAATACTTAGCACAGCATGAGTAGTATTTTTTTAATAAAAAAAAAGAAAAAGGTCTTGTCCTTGTGAGTAGAAATTCTATGAGCTAATTCAAGAGCTATTTCTTAACTTGGAGTTACAAATGAAGGTCACTGACATCTGTTTTTCCCTCTCCAGAAGGATACACAATGGAAATCAATGTTATTATTAAAGAAAAAACATGGGGTTTCTTCCTACTACATAATCAAGCACCTTGATCCAAAATTTTATGATTGATCTAAACAAGTTTCTGAACAGATGGAAAAAAACAACCCCCATGCAACCCTCAAGCATCAGAGTAACCTAAGGTTTCTGGATGGGAAGACAAGAAATTGTCATCTAAATTTTTCTGAGACTAAATACAGAAAAATACAAAGACAACACAGTTCCTTCCACTTGCTGTAGTGTATTACTTCAAGGTGTAACTTTGCAAGACAGTCACTTAACGATTTTCTGGTGTATTTATCACCTGTTTGTCAAAGAATGCCGTCAGGTTCTAAGGGAGAGATGGATTATGAATAAACTAACTCTTGCTTTCATGTGAACCATAAATAAGAGATTGTGTGAGAAAAAGAATGAGTATTTAGTGGAAAATGTGCTTCAAGTGACAGAGAACTCAGAAATCCACACTCTTTGCCAGGGTGGATATTACAGGCATAACTAGTTTGACCCTAATTTGACAGAACCCATATTTGTAACTAATATTTCACAGCATGTAAGTATATTTCAAATTGCCTTCAAGACTGTTCAGATTCACAGAGGAATGAATACTGTATTTCACACCTGAAGTAGTAATTCAGTCACACCAGTAATGCCACTCCTACTTAAATCCGTGTGCCACACACTCACACTTGAAAGACGTGATCAGGTTCTCATGGTTTTCTAAATCATGCTACAATACCTCACCATGAAATACTCTATTCCTCTAGCCACCAGCTGATGCTCTTCTGGTACACACCAACTGGCACTCAGTGATGCTCAGATTAGCAGGGCTGTATTGCCAGGCTCCTTTCATCATCAGTGAGGAGCCTGTCCATCAGACAATCTCATCCTCCAGTGGGCAAGAACTCAAAGACTCTCAGAACAGTCTGTGGGAGATACCTCATTTTAGGTTGATTACATGGAAATCTGGTTTCCTATCTCAAGCTTTTACCTATTTTATTCTGATTCAATTATCAGAATACTCTGAACTGTAACTTTTGAGTATTGCCAGCTATAACTGTCAACACAAGATAATCATGATTCCCAAAACTGCTGGACAAAATCTTTCAGCTAAAACATTTGGTTAAAAAAGTCATACTAAGCCAGTGCAGAATGTTTCAGAAATTCATTAGATTTTGCCAGACTGGGAGAAGGATCTGCTGAATTTTCTTTCAATTATTATTTTTTTTAAATGTAAGATATTACGAAACATAAAACAAGAACAAAACTAAAACACCCCACAACTTTTCAAAAGTTTTCAAATGTTAATGTTAATCTTAAAGCACATATTTGTATTATCACTTAATTATCTGCAACTTGTAAAATACCTTAAAGACAGCCTAAATGAAAATAACCCAATTCCAGTACATTCATTCAGTCTCACTCTTTTGTTAAACCTGAAGCACCTTCCAAAATTATTTTCTGTAAGAGCCAAGCCAAGCAATCTACTATTTACCTACTTGCTATCATGATTTTTTTGCAACCACTAGCAGAGTAGAATCATATATATATGAGAAACACATTAAGAAAAAACAGATTAATTCAGAATATACAGCAAAGTAACAGCTAGTGCAAAGGCAATGACAATGGGATTTGAGGATGTCCGTGAATTCTTGAAGCAAGATTGCTACCAAAAGCATTCTGTATACAATTCACAAATGATTTTGGGGCTGCTGCCCATTTTATGAATGGACTATTCTTCTGTTTTTATTAATATTGTTGACTAGCTACAACAGGTGACACTTTTATCCCCTTAGGCTGTCCATTATCCAAATGAAGGGCCATCTGGAAAGGGATTCTGTTCACTGAAAAATGTGACAGAGCTGATGGCTTTTTAACTGCAAGTCATCCATGATTGCTGGTAAACACTGAAAATTAGCATTGATCCCCCTCAAATGAAAAAAATAACAACAATAAAGTACTTCAGACAGGCTTATGGAAACACCTTCTCGGCAGATGTGCGTGCTAATTAATAATTGTAGATGGCAACCCTTCCTCATTTTTGCAAATTAATGCCAGTTTTCTCTAAAACAAATAAACATGACTACAGATGGGGCAGCTACTTGTATATGCCCAACACAGCATATGTAGATTAGGAGATGGGGTGGGCCTGAAATCTCTGCCATACTACAAACAGGTAGTAGACAAGCACCATTACCATAACCTGCCACACTCAGAAAATCAGATAGTTTGTCCTTTTGCCCACCAGGTTATATTCTGGGAGGGTTTCCAAAACTGGAGGTAGATGCCACATTGCCTCTTGTTTTAAAGGCATTCTGTTCAGAGGCTAGGGCTGGGATGAAGTCAAGAATCAGTCATACATTCAGATGTAGAATAAGACTGCCACCATTTGGGTATCGATAACCCTCAGTATTGTGATTTACACCAGCAGTAGAAGAGGAACTGTAAAAGGCAATTAAAATATGTGTCAGTAATCTATCTTCCAGCAGTATTGTGTTTTCCTTCTAGGGTGAGGAATGTACTTTCCAAAACCACCTGGAAACTACTCTTCGGTTTTGATGGACTTGATCTAACACAATACCAGCAAAAACTCCAATAGGGTCTGACGTATCCGACAAAGCTGTAACCCGCTATGAACAGAAGCAGTTAAGATCATGAGCATCAGAAAATAGCTTAATTAAGTACCTTTATTCTGGCACTGAAAATATCTATTGAAAAAAAACTTCAGCATACTTTGTCACCCCAAAAAGACATTAAGAGTATGATTATTTTGTCTTAGAAACACCACATCCATTAGAACCTGTGATGACAGTGGCACTAACTCTTGATTTCCTTCTGCCTACTTTTTGATATTGGAAACCATCTGTATCCCTCTTTCTGCACCTGGTGCCATCTTGAAGAATGCTTGAAGAGCAAGGTCAAGTAACATAAGATTTCACACTTGATCTATAAGGCTTGCACAAAGTTTATATATCAAACTAATTGCAATAAAAAAGCTAAAAGGGAAAAAAACCCACCAAAAACCAAAAGAAAAAAAGTTTTAGTTATAAAAGTACTGCTCTGCATAACATAGCAAACAGAACAATCAAATTATTATCTACTTGTCTGACACGAAGGCAACATTATCAACAAACATCCTGCAGCTAGGAGATAACATGCCAGAGAATAAGTACTGTAAAATGGATAATGCAACCAACAACAATTAGGTAATTTGGCCATTTCGTATTTAATAAAAAACTATTTACATCAGAAATCATCAGACATGCAACAGTAGGGCTTCTTTATGCTATGTTTGTGTCACCAGCTAATGACTGAATTGTTTCTGTTTTTAAGAAGTACCCTTTTAAAATGAAAGGAACAAGTAAGAGGATTGGTATTACTTTTAAATGAAACCATACAGCTGATAGGAATAAAAAGAAACATCCTAAAGTATTCCATAATATCAGAGATAGCAATGGGCTACCAGAACATTTGACTTGTCTTCCCACAACAGATTTGAAGTGCACCACAACGTACTGAAAATTATTTCTGGTCCTCCCTGATATCACAAATCATAACCTCCATAAAGCCACATGAGCAATCAGAGATCCATTTCAACTGTGGTCCATATATGCATGTGTTCAGAGCTGGCAATGCTCAGTGCTCTATAACTGGGACTGCAAACATTTTTCATTAGTTTCCCACTTTATTAAAGCCATGAAAAGAAGGAAGAGATGAAAGCAAATGTAAAAATAATGAAGGCCAACACGCTTTGTAAATTCCAAGTGTAATCTACGCTGTGTGCATGCCTGTGCAGACATGTAGATGTTCATACTCAATTTCTGAGCATACAATATTTCATAAAGTAATCATGGAAGAAGTCCTCTGTTGCTCTTTCAAGAAAAGGTTTCTAAATCCTCAAATCAAAAAGTTTGCACAGATGATTACTAGGTCTCATATTGAATATAACATGATAAGTAAGATTCTATTCTCCAAATCATCACATTATGCAGGAGAACAGTGTCTACGAAACAGCACATTCTCCTTTTTATTAGGGTGGCATGATTAGTAACATACAAGTACACATGATAGATCTATAAATAATTTCTATATAAATGGCATAACTAGTCCATATACCAAGCTGCAGTTAAGAGACTAGTGCTCAAAGTATTTTTCAAAGATGAGTGGAAGGTATATCTGGAATTCAAATTATTTTAGTGAGCAGCTCTAAAGTCTCTACCCTGCACTGAAGAACAAATTATCCAGACCTCTGAAGAAGACGTGTGAATAATAAAAGTACAGATCAAAAGAAGGAAAGGAAACAGATCTACATTAATATCACTATCTCTACTTGTTCCTTCAGGAAAAAAAAAATAAAATATATATATATATGCAACCCTATAGCCACACACTCCATGAAAAAGCAATGTTTTATAGCAGTGTTCATATAAGCATATGTATAGCAATGTTCCTTTAAGAAGAGGTTCTTTTTCTATGAAAAAAGTGCAATTCATGAAGTCATCTAATACAGGGCAGGAGGGTACCTCAAAATCCTAGGTGGTCATAAAAGTCTATCTCCGTCAACAAGACAGGATAAGCTACACCAAAATGATTTCTGACAGCTGTTTCCTTAATCTGTTCTTCAAAATCTCCTGTGTGCAGAAAGTCTGTAGCCTCCCAGGGTGACATATCCGAGCGCTTAAATATTGTTACAGTTGGGAAAGTGGTTTTGGTTGCTTTTCTTTCAGGAGGTTCAATCTAAAGCTCCCACACTGAAAAAGAATTGCATTACTTACAGTCCTATCCCCTCTCCTGATCTGCAATGGACATGGAGAACAATTTATTACATTCCTATCCGCGATAACCTTTATTCCTTTCAAGACTAGTATCCTTTCTTATGTCACTTGTATTTTCCTGTCTAAACAAGCCCAATTCTGTCAGTCTTTTCTGAGACACCATATTTTCTCTGATCATATCTGTTTCTATCCTCTGGACTGTTTCTGACCACTCTGCACCTTTCCTTGTATGTTTAAAATCAGTTTGCCTCAGCCAAGAGTCTGCCAGTATAATTACTGTTATTAGCAGATCCTGCAAATTTGCAATAAACAGAGAGCAGTGTTTTCAAAACCATTAAGAAGCTAAGACACATTTCTAATCCACAGTGCATGTATATGCAAAGGATGCCATTTTAAAAACATGATAAATGTTGAAGCACATCAAGGAGACTTACAGCTTGCATCTAGGTCAGGGATTTAGTATAATAAGAAGTTAAACAAGACAACAAGTGAAGTGGTTATGACCTTTCCCTGACAATAAACACAGCAGTGACCAAAAGAAGAGTCGAATGCTAAATCTCTGACACCCTCTTGGGTTAGGGCCAACTATGACTGGATTAGTGATGTAACTGCCCCTTCACACTGTAGGAATGAATCTTCCAAGCTAAGTGAAGAGCCTTCAAAGTTGCCAAGTGTCAGTGCTGAGAAAATTGTTTGAGCATCTCTGTACAATGCTGAACCACTTTATGCTGCTCTGAGGGAAATGAAGATCATTAAACAAGTGCATCTCTGTTCTTCAGCATACTTCTGATTAAAACCCAGAAGAAAGCAAGCTTACATGAACATTTGAATGTGCATAAGAAAAAAAATAAAAATCTATTTGTATTAAACAAAAATACATTAAAGAAAATGGGCATTATTCATGCTATTGCTTATACACAGATCTTC
Source organism: Melanerpes formicivorus (assembly GCF_026170545.1). Lineage (NCBI taxonomy): Eukaryota > Metazoa > Chordata > Aves > Piciformes > Picidae > Melanerpes > Melanerpes formicivorus. The sequence continues at coordinate 43,529,311 of NW_027142354.1, read as the reverse complement.
CAGTCTTCCTCACTTAAAAAAACAAATCTACTGAATGCCTTCTCATCCCTCAGACATGAACTTTGTATGTCCACAAGTAGTGTAGAAGACTCTGTTGATTGTTGATGTATGCATTTTAGGATTCCAGTTACAAAAGTGCATGCTTATGTTAATTTTGTGTCTAGAAACACAGAAGTAACCATATGCAAAAGGGCCTATTTAATCATCTTACTGCTTTGTTCAGCCTGATTTTAATTTTGGTAACAGGGAATAGATTCTTTTCTTGGGACGAGATTCCAAAATTGCACAGTTATTAAGATAACACACAGTTAACACACAGTTATTAAGACATTATGATACTAAAATTCCTTTTACTCTATTTCATAGCACTAAATTTAATGTAATTACATATGCTGAGCAAATTACCGACTTGCTCTTTTCAGTAACAGTTGTTCACAGACATGGGAAAACATTTTGTATCAAATAAAAATATTAACATTAGAACTCTGCCTTCAAAAGTTTAGAGAATGCATAGGGAAAATAATAGAGAACAGAAATAGCATTTCCCCCCCCACCACTACTATAATGCATAGACTTTCATTTCCTATGTGAAAACTGCTCTACAGAACAGATCACAAATAGCTCATAAGGCATAGCTAATAAAAGAAGGCAAAATATATCTTCTGGTTCATTTGAAAGGCCTTTATTTTATTTTTCTAAAAAAGATATTAAAATTATTCAGATTACTGTATTTGAGAGGTTTGTTTGGATTTTCATCTTGGGAACAAAAACTCCAGCGCTGATTACTTCAGACTACATGTTGATGGCTGCTTCATCTTTATTGCAGCTGGCATCACAGGAAACCATAGCTTAATTTATCCCACTGTAAGCAGCCTCGCTGAGTCCACCAAAAAGAATGAGAGCATTAAATTACTCTGTCTGAAACTAACTATGAAGGTTAGTGGGGTTTATTATTTCTGTGGTATTAACTACAACATTTATAATGCTTTCAATGAAGTAATCTTGGAAATTTTCCTTCAATAATAATAATCACAACAACAAGTTCTGACATTTTGACTTGCTGTTGAAAACAAATCTTAACGTACCTGGTATTTCAGTGGGAAACAAACAGTGGGATGTTTTGAAACAGCACTGGTTTTACCTTTCTTTCCATAGGAAAAAAGAATTATCTGGCAAAAAATCTCACCACAGAAAAAAGGCTTTGAAGTGTACTGCTGCAAATTATTCTTTTTAAATAGAATTCTGTAAATATGAGACATTTTTTCCACTGAAACTTGTATTTTACTGGAAAATCCATTTATTGTGGGGGAATTCTCTTTCATTAAAATAATTAATGTTAGAAAACTTGCATCTTATATGAATACATTTGTTAATTGAGTCAAAGTTTTTAGCTTAGATGATTACAAAGCAAGCTACAAAACTCAGGATGTTCAGCACCTTGTCCATAAGACCTCTGGAAATGGATGAGCTGAAGTTTCAGATACCTTATCACTACACTCACCCCTTCCCACCCAGCAGTAGGTTTCTCTTTCTTGTGGCACTTCCCCACAGAAACCTACCCAGTGGCTTATTTTAGTGCAATATGCAAGAAGCAAAGACATGTCTGGACGAGGAAAGACTGTTCTGCAATTACAAGACCTGCTGTGCCAGAGCGAAAAAGCAATATGAAAACTGCCCGGCTGTGAGTACCCATCCTAGTGGAAATACATTTGAAAACATGCTCTTATGAATTGATGCACTTCTTACCATCTCCCTGTCTATTGCTTTTACTCTTCCCTTTGCCTGTTTTCTCTAACAGTCTTGTCCACACCTGTACTCCTCTTCACCAACCTACTTAAAATCACTGAGCCACCCATCAAAAGCCACTCATTAAATACATGGCTGAATGTACCTTAGAATACAAATTCGAGGTCATGGCATTTTAACTCAGCAAACATTTATATCCAGATTTAACCCACAGCATTAATGCAAACTAAGGCAGGCATGAAAATCAGTGATATTGCCATAAATGTCTCCTTTTATTACCACTGTTCTCAGGCAGTTTGGATACCTGGGCTCTGAATGGTGAGAATCCTGAGGCACGTACTCTTAATGACATTACACCCAGAGTGCAGAATCCTGCCTAGATTTTTCATGGACAAGGCTTTCCAAATAAACTTATCATATTACTTTCCTCAGAATTCTATACAACTACAGCATTTATTATTCTTGCAGTGCTACTAAAATTAATCTTGCAAATTAATTCTGTACATATCAAATGAGATCCTGCTCATTCAGAAATACTACAGTAAAATATTGTACTGGTGTTCTTACGTCTACACACTCCAAATAGTACTAAATACATGAGAACTACTTAGACATTTATTTGTAGGTAAAAAGGTCTAATGGTTTGTAGGCATTAACAAAGTGAAAACTCACATTTTAGGGGAAGTGTACAATAAGGCTCTAAATTCACAATATGTTGAATTTTTCAAGTGAGCATGCCTCCTACAGGATGCCAAAGTGGTTTTTACTGGAAAAATGAATGACTGGAGGGAGGAAGATTTGGAACACATGTTGCCCTCCAGTCTGCCTGACAGGCTAGAGGGTGTTATTATCTGGCCCTAGATAGCTATAGAATAATTCTCATTATCTCCAACAAAAGACAAATTTTAGGCAAAAAAGTGTGTAACTCCTCTGACATCTAAAAACTTAACTCCATTCTGGTTTGGGATCTATCTGCATCTCTGAACTTTTAGTGGTGGTTGAAGCTAGTACAAGAAAATTTTTTTTTTTTTATTATTTTATTTTTTAATATGTAGCATTCTGTGGTTTTGTACCACAAATCTGAAAAGTGTTCTTTTCCCCTTAGCAGAATGAGTCCCAAGACATCTAGGCAAAGGCCCAGGGCCTCCTGACTCTGTCTTCCACAGGGTCCTCACTTATTCTTTTCACAGATTTAGCTATTAGCTCACTACAACCATGCGAGAAGATGGATGAATAGCTTCCAGTGTATTTGCCATAGATGTCCCACTCCATAGATCACCCAGTAAATTGAGCTGAAGCACCATGTAGCCTGGACTTGCTATATTGTATCAGATGTCACCCCCATTGCCTGGAGCCTGTGAAACCAGACTCCCTCCAGCAGCAAAAGCTGTGTCATACAAATAATCAGGTTGCATTGTTAGTCATGACTGAGGGAGTTAAAACTTATAGTTGTGGTTTACAAAATTCCTAATGACCTCTGTGGTGTCTCATGAAGGAAACAAGCCCCCTGACTTCAAGAATCCCACCAGCATATATTAGACATGTAGCTGACAATAGCTGTGTGGCAGAATAAAGGCTGTTTCTCTGTGTAGTTTTTACAAGTGCACATCAGACCTGTATAAAAATCAAAAGTCAGCCATCCAAACTCTAACTGAAATGACAGATAGATAGAATACCTGAAAGGACACATATATTGTATTCAGGCAAGTCTCCCTAACATCTATTCTGACATGACAAAATAGTTCAAAAGCTGCGAAGTCCTACTCCAGAGGGGTTTAATGATGAGAACCTTGCAGATTTGCTTGTAAATTCAAACCTGACCAACTTTAGCCTCCAAGGGGAAATACTATCTTTCCTTTTTCCTTTTATTGGCTTGTTTATCCCCTTTCCTCAGCACTGTAACTATATAACCCTCCAGAAGGACCAAATAGCTTATTCCGTAACTCTCATGTTTTGGAGAAGTTCAGTGCAAACATTCTGTGATCCTGCTCTATTCTATTCTTCTGATGATTAATATCAGAAGACACTGCTGATAAAAAGGCAGTGAAGTGTTTTGGTTTTTTATAAAGAGTAACCATAAGAAGCTACTTTATTATTTTGTAACCTATACCCAAGACTGATGATTCAAAAGTACATCACATCACATCATATACCTGCAAGTGTCACAGTCCAAAGCTTAATTCCACCATAGGTGGACTGGCTCACTGTGTGACAAGTGTAACTGATCTCAGGAGACCTGCAAGATAATAAATTGGCTCTTTACATTATCAAGTATTAAGATATTCTCAAACCCAAAGAATTGCCAAAACAATAGAGATTTCATAGCCTCTCCAGATCTATCTTGAGAACAACCAATTACAATTCTTTGAATTGCTACAGATGCATGCTTTAAATGAAAACCACAATGAGTTTACAATAAGGGAAATGTTACTTGTATCAGAAATTCAAGGATATTCAAGAATATTCAGATGCAGCTAGAAAGACTGACAATATTACTGAGATCTTCCTTTACAACTGAGAAATAGAACAAGAGGAGAAAGAATTGAACCACGTTGCTACTGAGCCTAGTGAAAAGTTTGTATTAAAGCCCGTCTGAATAAACCTAATTGTTGGGGAATAAAAAGTCTGTTCAGGTCAGACAATTACCCACTAGTTGGATGATGTTACTTATTCTAAGGAGAATCCATTCTCAGTACTTTAAAGATACACAAGTAGCTTTATCAAAGGGATTTAAATGCCTAACTGTCTTTAGTGATGAGTGTCATTAGCACCTAGTATAGCCACATACCAGTATGTTCTTAAGCCCTGAAGTATGACACTCTATTTTTTCAATTAAAAACTCCTTAGAGTTCTTATTGTGTTAAGAAGGAAGATGAAAGGAAAAGGAAGACATGACAGTTTATATATATATATATATATAAAAAGCACCCAGTTCACCCTTTCAAAAAATGCATGATGATGAAAAATTATTCACACTATATTCCTCATTACCCTTGTGCAACAGAAACCCTGCCTCTGCAATGCACATATAAGGCAAGGTCAATACAGGAATTTTGAAAGTTTTTATTGCTTTATATTCTATTTGGGGTGATATATACCTAAGTTTGAAAACTCATCTCCTTATGTCTCCAGTACCTGCCCAGCATGATCTTGTAGAAACTCTTTTATCTGGCAGCATTAACAAAAGCAGTAGTGATCTGGGAGTTTGGTCCTTAGCATGAAGGATGTGTTCAATTGCTGTGGGAGAAAATCCTAGAGGCAGTCTGACACAGCCCAATAAGCTAAAGATGTCATTAACCTTAAAACCATTAATACATGCTCCCTTTAGGATATTTCTAAATTACTGTATGATAATACTGGACTGTTCAAGAATATGTCTTTGAAATGCAAAAAAAACCCCAGATTAAAATATTAAAACTCAACTGAAGTGAAAGCATGCTCTTTAATTACAACCAAATAAATATTGGTGTGTAAGCCATGGAACATTTATTTCAGTATTTGGTTGTTTGGTGGGGCTTGTTTGTTTGTTTTTTAAATCATTTGCAATTCTAGTTTGATAAGATTACAGGAAAGGAAAATTGCATTGCTGCCCTTTCAAAGACATGTCACTGAACAGAATCTTCCTTGTCCTTTAAATTTCTCTGCAAGTGCTATCAAGTCTAAGTTTATGCTCATTCATAACATGCGCAACAGTTCAGTTGCTTGTCAGCCTCACGAACACACACAGCAGTGGGACAGCTGGCAGGATGAATCCTGGAACCAACTTGAAGGATGATGGCAGTCAAAGGAAATGCAAGAGGCTATGGCACTTGGAGGTGTTCGATGCCAAGTGGTATATTCAGAACTAAGCAGCATAGCTATGTGTACATACATGAGGTTGGTATACTTTGTCTGGGGGAACTACATTTTTAACATGAAAACAACAGGAAGAAGTGTAAAAAAAAAAACATTTAACATAGGTTAGAAATAAACCTTAGATGCAAGAAAAATGTTTGGGTTTTGTTTTTGAGGGGTGGGTTGATTTTCTGCTGGGTTGGTTGGTTGGTTTTGGTAAAAATGTTATAGCATACATTGTACAGCTTCCTTGATTTAACTGCATGTTAGCTAGAGAATTTAATTAAGATTTACTTCTTATTTACATGTCCAGCCACATATAAAAACCTGTTTTCCTTTAGAATATGTAAGAGTACTGCCTAAGCAGTCAGCTGGGACTTTTAGAAACTTGGGCTTTGCCAGGCAACCAGTACCAGAACAAAAGCACACAGTCTCAGGCTGCGCCAGGGGAGGTTTAGGCTGGAGGTCAGGAGGAAGTTTTACGCAGAGAAAGTGAGTGCCCATTGGAATGGGCTGCCCAGGGAGGTGGTGGAGTCACCATCGCTGGAGGTGTTCAGGAGGAGACTTGACAGGGTGCTTTGTTGCATGGTTTAGTTGGTTGGGTGGTGTTGGATGATAGGTTGGATGCAATGATCTTGAAGGTCTCTTCCAACCTGGTTTATTCTATTCTATTCTAAAAGCTCAAATTCCTAATGTCCTCCTCAACCACACAGAATCCACGGATAAAGCAGTGAGTGCTCAGAATTACTTCAAAGCAAATGCCAGGTAAATTCAATGTGGGAGCCTTCTGTGGTGCTATTTTCTGGCAAAACGCTGATTATCTGAGATGGTTCTACCTCCAGCATATGTTTTAGGGAGTGTTCTCAGGCCTGTGCAGGTGAGTGCATTGCTCACACTTTCTTGTGGCTGGTTACTGCACTGTACCTGCCCACTGCTGACTGCGGATGAATGAAGTCCTGAACTTTCCAGAGCAGTACAGCAGGACAAATCTTAGAACTCCTAGTATCTCACATGAGTTTAGATTATGGTGCTCAAGAGGAAGTCAGATATGGGGATGAGTTATACCAAAAGCCAGACAAACACAATAAAATTTATGAAATGACAGATCAGTTGCTTTCTTGATACTGGAAAGAGAGATAATAATGAAGTGTCAGCTAAGGAAATCTGAGTCCCAGGAATATGCTTCTACATCAGCACAAAGATTGCAAACACTGCCACGTCAGAGTAGCCCACACTAGTCCCTTCAGTGCCATCTTAGTAAACAGTCTGCTACCTGTTGTCTTGGATGGGGATGATACATCTCCACCAATGCCCTAAGCCAATTATGCTATTGTGTAGATAAGAGGGAAATGCTTTCCTGAGTCCTTTTGTGGTCGGTGAAGGCTCTGAACCAAGAAATTGTATTAGTATTATTGTAGTAAGAACTGCGAGTATCCTGAAATGATCCAGGCTTCTTAAAATTCCAGTTGCAACTTACTCCCTATGGCATGAATCCAACACATTTAAACAAAAGGTACAGAGAAATTTTTCCTCTTAGACTCTTTGTAATTTCCCTGCTATTACTTCTATGGATAACTTGTCCTTGTGCTCTGAAAAAGATGGGATCATCACAAGGGACCCTAAAATTAACAATGAATTTGAACTGAAGTATTACCCAAGAGAAACATGTTCCTAGTTTTGCCATCTGTTTTGTTTCTAAGTGATGCTTGAAGAAAAACTATCTATTAAGCAGAGCATATATTTAATATTTCTTATGACACGAGATATAAAGCTTTACCAAAATGTGTCTTCAAAAAGCTACAACGGGAGAATGTAGTTTGAAGCCTAAAGCAAAGAAAGCATTAATTAACATACATTAAAACCATGGTAATAAAATGACATTATAGAAGAACATGAGAAGAAATTCTGTAGTTCCCATTTTAACATGCTACGTCACAGCTCTCCATCTCAGGAATTGAAGGGCATGGGAGAAGGGGGGAAAACATCATGTCCTACTGTGCTAGAAAACCAAGAAGCTGCCTACAGCAGCTTCTCTGAGCTGGTCTCATATTTAACCTTCAGACGGTTTAACAGCCGTGGCTAATGGTCAGATCAGGAAAGCTGTAACTCTCAGCCAAAGGGGAAACTGCAGAAGGTAATTAGCCAATCCTGCAATTTAGCTGGGGGTTTATAGCAACAAACACTATGACTTACTATAATCTTAATGCTGCAATTTGTTCTTTAACTTTGGGGAACTGTATTCCATTATGTAAATTTGTGTTGTAAGTAACTGCATTTTTTATTGTCAGAGCTTGTCCACTGATAAGCCTGAAAACATTGCAACACCAAGAGGAATATAAAGATTCTCAAAAGAGGCAAATTCATTCATTGTCCAGCACTATGTGTAAAACTCCTTAGTATGCTGAAAGGTGATGTTTCACCTGGACAGGAGTGAACACATCAAATGCACACTAAGAAAAGCTTCTCTAATATATACATATATATCTGTAGATAGATAAAGGAGAGAATTAGCAGCAGATATTTAAGCTTTCTTAGTGCTATATTTGAAATTGACAGTATTTTTGAGGAAGGATAGAAGCTGCTAAGGACAAATGATCCCATACTGAAAGTTAATTTCATTCTGAAGCTGTGATTAGTCTGTCTTCTGTTTTCCTCTGTATGCAGACATTCCAAACCAGCCATGCACTGATAACAAAGATGTACCAAAATACCAGTGGCATGCCATGTAAAATAGATTTTAACACACACCCCCCCCCCGCCCTGCCCTGTTCTCACCAAGCCAGGACTTGGACATCTGCAGGAATAGTCTTAAAGAGGAAGTGAGACTGTGCATGTGGGAGAAAGGCAAACTGCATGTTTGACAGATTTGTGTTCCAAAGGAGACTCCATGTGCCAGATTCTGTGGAGAAATGGAAACACCTTAAATTCCTTGGAATCCCATACCTACAGATCAAGCAAGTGTCATGAATGGTATGGAAACTCAGGCAGAAAAATAAATACAAGTTATTATTATGTTAGCTTTGTTTTTCAGATAACTGAGAGAAAACGAACACTTTTCCTCTGTGTTTTAAGTTCCTTGATTCAATAGTTTTTCCTGATTTCCACTTGTATATTTAGCAACTGTTGCAGTTTGAGCTGGGTGCCCCCTGCTGTGCTTACTTCCTGTGTCCAGAAGTCCAGCCCAGAGGCGTGGACACAGGAAATTAGGTATTTCTTACCATAACTCTTTGCACCACTATAAGATCCAGTGCGGAGTCTAGCACGCTGTCTTTTCTTCCTCCTCCGTCAGCCGGTAACTGGGGGAGATGTCTCCTGGCTTTGGGCCTGGCTAGGCCCAAGGCCACGGGGGGATGGGCAGTCTCAGATCTGGCCAGCTGAGACTAGCCTAGCAGTGGGGGGGGAAGAAGGAGCCCTGGGGGTCCTGGGTGTACCCTCAGGTGGGGATGGGATGTCTCTGGGTCTGTTTTGGGATCTTTCTTCATCACTGCGCTTTTCTGGTTTTCTGTAAACACTCACTGCTTCCTACTTAAACTTTCCATCACTTCTCCAATCCGCTTGTCTGAGTCATTATTTCTGCCCGTGGTGGGGTGGGGGCTGCCTCAACCCAGGGCAGCAACCTTTATGCAGCTAAAGAGCTGCCCACATGCACTCAGCTAAACAGTAAGGATTTCTGATGTGAAGATGCTAGCTAAAAGCTTTGCTTACTTGGAATGCAGAAAGAAAGAACATGCAGCTGGAGAACGTGCGATCCCTGACCACCCAAAGGGGGCTGGCTCACCAGGCAGACGGCGAATCTTTGGGGTGTTATCTGGATGGCTCCAATTTTGGTCGTCTGGATCACACATTTATTCTTCTAAATAAATTCTCTGCCTTAACAGATGGGCTGTAATCTGCTCACTCTTTTAAAAGTCTCATACCTCACTTTGCTAGTGGGGGTAATGGTACACTGCCTGCTCCAACTGCATTTTGGCAGGAGTAAACAGTGAACAAGCAGCCCTGCAAAATAAAGCATTTAGAGACAACGGGCACTTAATCAGCTGGGGTTTTGAAGACACCGGAGCTAATCCCACACTGTGCAGTCTCCAACCCCGGAACAAAGTGCCAGATAAAGCATGTCCATAATTACCTGTTAAGGCCACTACCAAGCCTTGAGATTTCAGGGGAATGGAAGTAACCCTCATGGTTGAACTCCATAATCCAGAAGATTAAGATACTGGATTTCATGGAATTTTAGAGAGTTTAGGGGAAGAGTTTAAATGGGTCAGAAGTTGCTACTAAATGTATTGGATAAATTGGAAAAAAACAAGGTTATTGTCAATCCTAATCTGAGCACAGTGCTAAAGAGCTACACAGAAGATTATCCTTGGAGAAATTTACTTGTTTAATCAGGATATTTGAAAATTAGCCTTCCCAACAAGAAAAGAGCATTCACTTGTGATGAGACACAAGTGATTTTCTCCATTTGCAAAGAATTGTATGGATCACTTAAGCCTGCACCTACGCTTTCACTAAGCATGTCCTAACACAACTGCATCTGCCTGCAAAATAACAAAAGACATAAAACGGTGCAGAGCATCACTGGGAACCATCAGGGCAAAGGTGCCTCTAGGACAGTTTCTGTTTCAAGCAGCAAAGCTGGAAAGTGCTTGATTTCTGTTACCAGGAAGGCCTGAGTGTGGCTGTTTGACTTAAAGTAGCATAAGAGCAACAATCAGTAAAGGCTTGTACCTAAAATTTCTGCAGAATCAACAACCTAGCAAACCAAGCTCTAAGCAGTATACAGGCTGCAGCAAACCTCCCATGGCAAATCACTTTGATAGCACCGGCATTTCCTTTCTCATTGATTTAGCCACCTTGTGTTTCAACACCTCTCTTTGTTACCACAGCTAGAAATTAAAACTAAGGAGAGTAACATTTTTGACGTGGCTTTCCTTCTGGGCAAAAGAATTGGGTAACTACACAAGGGAAACTGCTGTAATTTGTCTTTTTAGAGAGAGACTCCCCAGTGTCAATTCCATGTGTAATTTTTCACACAATGAATAACAGGCAGGACAGACTGATTTTCACAGTTTCTTTGAGGTGGGATAGAATGTTCTCACAACTTAAATTTGAGTCAGTTCATTTGCAAAACTGAACAGTTGACCATCTAGATGGCTAGAAAGAAAAAGAGATATTAAGAGAATAACCTTTGCCACAACAGCACTATGCCTGGGAAGGTCACACAGGACCTTTTCCCCAGTTGACCTCTCTCCTGCCTTGACACCAAGACCAAAAGCAAGAATACAAAACTCAAACATTTTTTCTCTCTCAGATGCACCTAAAGCATTATTAATTAAAGCACCTAAAGCACTTGATTCCCATGTAAAACTAATCTTGTGATAATTTCTACTGAGAGCTCATGCATCATGCTTACTGAAGTGCATACATTAATGCACTATAGCCACAAAGCACACACACCACCTTACTCTCCAATGACCCTCATTATTTGGGACATTCTTCATTTTAGATTCACATTCATCTCTATCCCATACTGAGGTTACCATCTGGTCATTTTTTTCTTTATTGACTCAGCCTGCTACTTTTATAAAAAAATCATTTAAAGCTGAGCACTAATCCATTCTATCAAATAGCTTCCATAAATAAAAACAAATACACTGTATGTGATTACAAAGGGAAGGAAATCAGTAGGCAAGGAAAGATCCTACAGTAGTGTTAGAATGAACCCATGGTTTATACAATCAGTATTTGTTTCCTAACAAATCTTCCCATTAATTTTTGATGTTCATAACAAACAGAGCAAAAATGAGATTCACTAATAAGACACATAAAAAATATAGATAAATCTACACCTACAAACTTTAACCTACATAACATACAGAAGTGTACAAATTATTAGCCAGGAAAATTACAAAGAACAAATTGCCTGAAACTAAACACATCTATCTGCTTGAGACAATACAGAACAGACAATCCAGCATTTAGAACTCAGTGCCACTGTCTACAGCATCATCTAGGGGATTACATACATGGGATGACCACACTAGAGATTTCATTTTGCTATTTCAGATTTTTGTTTGTTTGTTTTGGTGTATGTGTGTCTAGTTTTTTTCCTGAAAAAGTGCATCCACAGCAGCAGAGCTGGGACAGCACTACCAGTTATTTTTCACCTGACTGGAGGAATCCATTTGCTCACATTGCATTTCTGCCCCTTTTGATTCATTTTTAAGCAACTTCCTAGAAATCCGTGTGCAGCCAGGACTGACAAACAAGGGCCATGGAAGAAAGAGATGCAGGTTATTATGAGAGACAGTTGTAAGCAGGAAGACAGAAGACACAGAGCTCAAAAATGGCTTTTCTCTTCCTTAAAACAAGAACTCCCACTCATAAGAGAAACCCCACCAAATGGCACCATGTTCAGCCCTAGGTGTATTTCTGCATCTGACTCCCAGTTTGTAACATCTCTGTATCTTGTGTAAACTGAAAGTTGGGTGAATTGCTAAACCATACAAATATTGTTATGAGGTTTGAGAAAGGACTTAATGAATAAAGTCCTTTTATATAGTTATGATTTCCTATTAAAAAATTCAATGGAATGAAGAGGTTTTTCTTTTCTCTGTGATCACTCAGGACTTTTTTATCAGTTGAATGATTAGACTCAATCCCAACTAAAATGTTTCCAAATCTGCATGTTAATTTACCTTTGCTTTTATTAAAATGTCCATATAATATATTAAAGCTGAAATATTTGAACTACTGTTTTGAAAGTATATTAAAACCTTCTTCTGGGTATGCATTTGTACCAGCTCCTTCAAGGAGAGAGGGTGTTTCTTCCACAGGAGTGAGAGTTCTCTGATACCACCTATGATGATCAGTCCTATCTGAAGTGTGTAAGAGGGGTGCAGGGCTTCAAACTCAACAAACACTTCTGTGTTTCATGACATGAACTTGCATCTGCCAGATCAAAGCCTGAAAATGGAGCAAAAAGGGGAGCAGAGCTGAGAACTGCAGTATTATTAACTCAACAAATTTGAGGTTTTGCTTTTTCTAAACTCAAGAAATTTTTGTGAAAGGTAATTTTTAAAGGACAAATTTCAACCAATTTGAATATTTCTTTAGAAATGGTTTCTTTTCAGTAGCTCTACATTTTATGTCTGGGCTCTGCTATATACTTCATCACTGCCTCCTACAGCATAATTCATCTTTTGTCTCTGAAAAATTATGAATGAGTGTTTTGCTCTCCTTGTTCATGCATCTGCCCTTTCCACTGTCCCCTGCTACAATCCTCCACGCTGTTCAGCACTTGAAGTTCAAACTCATCTTATTGCTCTAAGGAATATTATTAAGAGCTTTGACTGTGATCCCTACTTTAGATTTCTCAGTTCGATTAATAGAAAATAATCACTCTCACACTCTCTCTGGTGATTTGGTTAATTAAATGGTAGAAGCAGCACAAATAATTTCTACACCACTGTACTTATTGTTTTTAAAATTATGTGAAAATTAGTCCCTTACTAAATGATTAGGGTTTTAGATCTGCTAATGAACAACAGTAGTCTGCCATTGACATCTTTTAATTTACTTTTAATCACCAGCTAAGCAACAATGAAGTAGCTTTTAAAAATAATTAAGACTACATATCAGGTCTCTGTAGGATGTCAACAATAAAGGGGTTAATGATGCATTCAGTCATCATGGAAACAATCAAAAAATGTCTTGCTCTAAACAATGCAGAACAACTCTCACTTTCTAAATGCATCTGTGCTAGAAAATCCCCACAGCTTTACAGCATTTTTCATCCTGTAGCGATCACACACACACACGGGCAAATAATGATGGAAATCACCTTCGTAACAAGGCACAGATTAATATTAAAGTATCTGTGTAAAGCAGGCACTTCCTCTGACTAGACAGAGCTCTCACAGCATCGTGGTATAACCTCAACTGCAACAACATGGCACAGTAAAAGATGTCTAACCAAATAAAGCACTTGGAGACATATAATGCATTTTTTTGGTGAAGGTTAACATCTTCCTGTACTAATGTTCTTTAGCTATTTAAAAATGAAAATTGGAAGAACTGAAAATTAGGTTCCCAAATCTTTACTCCAGAGGGATTTTCTAAAAATCTCCATGACACATAAGAACAAACCATACTGGGGTGCAAGACGGCACTAATTTTGCTTTGAATAGCCAGCAGGTTGAGGGAGGTGATTCCCCCCCTCCACTCCTCTCTGGTGTACTGCATCCAGACTGAAAGAGTTGGGATTATTCAGAGTGGAGAAGAGAAGGCTCCAAGAAGACCTTATTGCCTTCCGGTATCCTAAGGAGGCCTACAAGAAAGCTGGTGAGGGACTTTTGAGGGTGTCAGTTTATGATAGGACTAGGGGGAATGGAAAAAAAAAAAAACCAACTAAACAACTAGAGATGGCTAGGTTCAGACTGGATGTTAGGAAGAAGGTTTTCACCATAAGGGTGGTGACACACTGGAATAGGTTGCCCAGGGAGGTGGTGGAAGCCCAATCCCTAGAGGTTTTTTAAGGCCAGGCTGGATGTGGCTCTGGGCAGCCTGATCTAGTGGGAGGTGTCCCTGCCCCTGGCAGGGGGGTTGGAACTAGATGATCCTTGAGGTCCCTTCCAACCCTAACAATTCTATGATTGATTTTTTTCTTTTACGGGTGTTTGTGTGCACATGTGTATATCTCCTTTGACCCAGGCTCTGAAGGATCTAGGCAAAAGGGAGGCAGACACTTTAATGTTTTGCCAACCAAAAAAAACCCAAAAAAACAACCAACAAAAAACATTTAAAAAAGATAAAAATCTCTCCACTTAATTGTCAGTGTTGTAACATTGCGAGAGACTACCAGATATTCAGAGGTTCTGGAAGGAAAAGGCAGGTACTGCACTTCAAACATCTGTAGTATTTACAATAGTATCCCACTGAGCAGTAAACACAGCAGAAAGCTCACTTTAATTCTTGACACAGACAATTGTCCTAAAAAATTCTTTATAATGAATCATTCAAAACACATATTGGCACTACAGAGAGATACTATAATCTAATGCATGTGCTCCCTTTTGAAAACTGCCTTTTCAAGTAGAACGTGTTTTGGCCCATGGGAGTGCAGTATGCAGCCTGTTGGGAGACTGGTAGAAGGCCATCTGCACATGGGTTGAAAAGACTTTGTTGATGTGGCAAAAAAAAAAAATCCCAACATATAATTGCTCTCTTCACAGCTTCTGTTTTTATTTGAAAAATTAGATATGAAAATAATGTAAAAATAAGAGCTGGCCACAGCCAAATAGGCAGCTTCATCCACCATCTACCAGTACAAGAGGGTTCTCAGCCATACACATGGGACAAGAGTGAATGACAAGAGCTACAGAGACCACATGCTCCTGCTAGACCTTGCTCTTTCACACCTTCTGCGATACCAGTCACATCACAGCTTCTCTTTCTGTCCTTCCTTCTTCCCAGAGTTTTGCTCATTTTACACAAAGCATAAAATCTTCATGGTAATAGACTCACCAGTGTCTGTTGGCAGCTTATTCCCTACTGTAATACTCATCTGAATTTTACTTTCACTGTGTGCATTACTGTCTTGCTCTCACCTCATTAACTTGAATTAACACTCTTTTAACCTTTTTCAGTAACCCTCTGCCTTGTTTTGTTTTTTTTTTTCATTCTCTAAAGACTGTTAAACAGTCCATGCACAATACTGGACTTACACTGATTTTAATTTTTAAGCAGCTATTTGTTGAGTATCCAAATGTAATCTGCAGCATGTAAAAGAAAAGAGCTTCACCTATTTGTGACTTCAAGTCTCCAAATAGCCAAACAAACAATAGAGCCATTTCTCAGCCACAGGTCTTTATCAAATCTTTATCCACAGTCACCAGAAGCTTTCAGCCTTTTACAGCTTCTGGTGTTCTGTAGTTCTTGTTTTTCTTCACAGCACTTTACACTTTTACTTTGTTGATCATTATTACCATTTCTGTTCTGTGAAGTCTAGAATGCTCTTACTATTATTACCTTACAACATATCAACCATACAAAATATGTCATAACTTTTTTCTTGTGCCTTAGAACCCTCAAAGCTCTTCTTCCATAACTTCAATATTGAAAGAAGACTCTTTGAAGGAAAAGGCTCAGCAATTCTAGAAAATCAAACTGCCTATCAGCAGTTGTAACAGGCACTAAAGACATTAATGTTATAAATGTAGGAGATTATAACTATTGAAACTATATGTAGTAATGCTTGAAAGTTGAAGCTTTTAATTTATTTTTTTTTAATAAATGCTGTGAAAATATGTGGAAAAACCTATAGAAAAAAACTACTTAATTTATAGGCTGGTTTGCAGGATAGAGATTATTCAAAGACATTTACAATGCACATTTCACATAAAGATAGTTGTTATTAAAACGCCATAAAATACTCAGGGGGTTGTTATTTTTTTTGCTCTCTACATCAAAATGGAAATATAGTTAAATTTGGAAGAGAAAAAAAGATTAAAAGCTTGTATACAATGAAGAGGTTGACTCTTCTCAGCTCTGTACGATACATCTATTTTCTTCACAGACTTCAACAAGTAATATCAACTTTGTAGTTAGATGTATTTTGCTGCCTTGCAACACGAGGTAAAATTCTGAATATCCCATACTGGGATGTCTGAGGAATTTGTTCCTTTTTTAATATTAATGAGTGTCATTATAGTCACGCCCCATGAACTTCACCCACAGGGATACTCCGGAGGCAGACTATGTCTCTGATGAAAGGCAACATAAATTCAGCAGCACATTGACCACCATGTACACAATGGTCCTCTGCTTTTCATTCTCCTGTAACAAAATGGCTCATGTGTATTCAGGAGACTTCAAAAGTGTAGCCAAAGAGACTGAGACTCAGAGTGGTCCTTTTATGCCTTTGATGTACAAAGCAAATCACTCTGAATTCATCAGAGACTACTGATGACAGGGGCTGGGCTAATCTTTGAATGATCAAAGAATTCAAAGTCAGTGACATTTCCAAGGAAATTAATGATTCCCCCATAAAGGTTTTAACCATCCCATAAACAGGATAAATGTAGAAATCCTTAGATGGATGGTACCATTAAGACAGCAAATGTTACTGAAAATAATCACAATGGTGGCTCATTTATTAAGAAACTGTTCCCCACATTCATTTACATTCCACTGAACAGATTGTATGAAAGCAGGGTTTTTTCTGTCTGGTTAACGTACTCTGAAATGAGAAATTACACACTGAAAAGCAGTACTTTGCGTGTGTCATGTCACAGAATTACAAGGGATCATTATCCAATCTTTGAGACACAGAATTATTACAGATTTATCAATTGTTTCTACTGATGTAAAAGGTCTGATAATGGCACACCGTGCCTGACTAACAAGAACCACTATAATGAAGTTAAATGCTTTAACTTGTTTAATGATTCTGGTGGCAGTTATTACTTATCAGGGACCAGTGAAGAAACGGCAAAATATGCTGTTATCCTTGATGTAGTTGGAGGCTAAAGGGTGAAACTGTAAATTCAAGGTTAGCATTTGCTTTTAGAAAAGATTTGTTCATGTTGTTAAATATGCTGAAGTCATAATTATACTGGCAGAAGATAAAGCAACCAATCAAGTTTTTTTCAGGAGAGTGTCTCTCCCTGCCTCTGTACTGTGTTGCTGTATTTAATAGCACCAACATGGTGTATGAATTATTAGGTTCATTAAGTAGTTTTAAGAGCATTTTACCTATTATTTTGTAGCCTCAGGAAATCCTCATATCAGACAAAAATATAGGTCAACAACTGCTCTTACTGTATATAGTGGGTTGAAATTTCCCCCCACCCCCAGCATTAACTTTGCCAGACCAACTCAGTTGGAAGCAAATGGAAACCTGTATTTACAAGCAAAACTCCACTCTACAATGGAATGCAACAAATATGTACAAAATATACAGTATTTACAATATTATACAGATATTTACAATTAGCAAACAACATGAAAACTCCCTTGGTCAGAGACCAGGGAAGCCGTTCCACTGCCTCCCGCTCCCCCTGTCCCAGGAGAGAAAGGAGCAGAGAGAAAGCAGGGGTTAGACTTAACTAAACAACAGAGCCAAGGTCACCCGGAAGCAGATTAATCTCTCCTGCACAAAGCAAGTAGAAAAGAAATCAGAAAAGAGAAGAAATTGTTTTGGTACAACCAATCTTATAGCAGATATTTCTCCAATGAATTTGTTTAGAATAATCTTTAGTTTTCCTGTTTACATCCAAGAGAGATTTATTTATATTTTTCTATGTTTCTGCTCAAAATCTGTAGCTAATTTTAAACACATAGCCTAAAACCACCACACTATACTTAAGCATAACTTTGATATGCAGTCAAAAGAGGAGGAGGAAAATGAATAACTGTAAAACGCTTTTCCCACTTCTAGTAACTACTGATATTGTTTATCTTAGTAGAATGTTTTGCTGTCACATTTGTATGCATGAAACTATGAAGAGCAGAGTAGAAATTTTTTGCTGTATTATAGGATCACCACAAGTATAAATCAGCTGGTAAGTTTTGATACACAGCCCAAGACAAAGCTATAGGCATAGTTAACTGTTCCTGCTAATATGGGAGCAATTTTGCTATGTAGGCAGTTTCCTTAAACTGTTACCCTCATAATACACTACAGTCTTCCCACAAGTTTAAATACACTTGGTAGAACTTCTCCTCCAACAGACCCATGGCCCTTTTGCTGCACATATCTTTTCTTTTGTAATGTCATACTGACTCTGACAGTACATACACATAATATTTGCAAGGCCCAGAACACTGGGAAATCTGACTAATATTTAACAGAACTCTCCAGATCTTTAATCAGCTCCGTCATCTTGGTGCCTCTCTCATTCCTGAACCCAGTTGTTGTAGTACAAGATCAGACAAATAGCATGTTTCAGTTTAAATTGCAGTGAAAAGTATATCTGCCCTGTTTTATTTCCACTCCAAAAAATTTTAATATGGGGGAGGGGAAGGGGAGATTTCCAGTCTTCCCAATGAAAAAAAAAAACGAGAAAAGTCACCACAAAGAACTGAAAACTGGCAACAGAAAGGAAGTGCCTTAGCAATTTTACATGTGAAATATGCTGGAGCTCTAATTGCAGTGATATGGATTTAAGACAACAAAACTCAATACCTGAGAAAACCTGACTGTTTTCAAAGTTGGCACCAACTCAGGAGAGTGAGGATGGCAGTGTCAAATCTGGTCAACTTTATACCTTCCAGTATTACTGCAATGTTGTTTCTGCACCGGAACAGAAACAGCTACTTAAACAATACAAATGCTGTGTACTTTCATTAAGAAAAGGACATACTCTGTTTTTCCAGTTATGTGTTAGGTTGCTGTATGTGCACCAGAACGAGAACCTGGGCATGAACCTGTTTCACACATAGCATTCTCCCCTTGCTTCAGCCCTTGCTTGTTTGTTCTATTTCTACATTTCAGTGACATTTCTTTGTTGAGTTACATTTTATTTAGCTATTCTTTATGCTGCCACAAGCTTTCTGTTATGTATGGAAAGATGCAAAACATGTCAATAATACTCATTCTGTTCAGTGCGACTGATACATTTCAGCCCTGTAATGTACCAAAGAAAATGTCAGTTTTAAATGTACAAAATAAATACATTTGATGTTAAGTTTACAGTATGAATGAGAGATATGAACGTCAAAACACTCCTGAATCTCATCCAGGTGATCGTGGCAGAAAGAAATCTGCATGAACTAAGGAGCAGACACATATACAATTGTAGGGTCTCTGCTCTTTTTGGTTTGTTTTGCAGTTGGAACAAAGAAAATGAAGCTTAAGCTTAATTACCTGCAGTAAACTAACATATGGGAAATTCTTTGTGTGTTTGCTAGGTATGCAAGTTACACTGTTTTAGTTACTTGTGTACATCACTGAATTTGAAAATGAAGGAATATGAAATGTATTTAACCAGGAGAAATTTTCAATTGCAATATTTTCAGGAGTTAACAATAAATTATTTGCTAAAGAAACATTTTAAAACTGAAGTAAATATATTTGAAGATTTTGCATCCATTCACAGCTGGAAGTACACACAGGAACCAAGTGAATGGGAATTCATTTATTTATGGAAATTATTCATTCAGCTGTCGCCTTACTGTTTCCTTCTCTTTAAATCTTAAACACTGTTAGTTTCTTCCTAGAAATGGAATTAACATTATAGCCATTCGTCATAAAAATCTGTGACAAGTGAAAAAAGTTACCAAAGGTCTCTTTTGTTCTCATGTCAAGCTTTGCATAAAGACAAAAACTAATTCTGTTTGTGTGCAGAAGTTATCGTTTGGAGGAATAGGGGGTGGGGGTTACCACTGTTTCATCATAATAAAAGATAAAGGAATTTTAAAAGTTTCCTCTACAGATTTTCTTAACAATGTTTCTTCAAGGAGAAAGTTTGAGACCAATGACTTTTCAAGTGCTGCTCACAGAGGCTCACCAGATAAAAATGTTTTTAACTTCCTGGCTAAGTGGTTGGTAATGCTTGGGGTACAGGAACATTTAAACGAAAACTACTGTTTTGTATAATCTAGTCCATTAAGTACACTCCAGAGATTCCAGGACCCACTAATCTTAATAATTTTAGCACGGCCCTAGGCTTGACCTGAGAAATGCATAATGTACCTATTGCAGTGAATGATGATAGGTGAGCTCTGCTGAGCAATCCCCCTTGCCATGAGGTTAAAATTAAGGCTACAGCAAAGGTTTGTTTTGCTTCCTTTTTATTCAAGTAATTCATATGATAAATGGAAGCAGAATTCTAGATGAACCAGAACTGCATATTAATTTTCATTTAATTTATCATATAAAAAGAATAAATATATTCTGAAACAACACTTGCATGCTTAAATATGTAGTTAGCATTAAACGATGGAAAAGAAACTCAGAATGTTTGCAAACAGAAATATGGTTTACATTGCTACCTGTCCTACGGTCTAGTTCAGCCTCAGAAGTAAAAAATTCTATAAGCACATTTAAGGTGCAAGAGGTTGCTCTTTTTTATGTATTCATACTGACTAATTATTCTATAGCATTCTTCAGCTTTATAACATTAAGCACTTAATCAGTAAAATCCAACTCTTCAGAAATTAGGGGCCTCTCACAATTTAGCTTGATTTCTTCTAAATGTCATTCCTATATGAAACATCCCTATTAACTGAAAAGTCATTGAGACTGCTTATCAGATAGTGGAAATAGACATTTTCAAGCTGGCTGCTCCTTTCACAAGAGAGATTGTCATGTCTTCTATTTATTAAATATTCTTTGAAGTTTATGCTTGGAAGAAATTCTTCTTTGAGGAGGACTTAGTTTTTTCCTGATTTAAAAATCCATTACAGACTATTCTGTATTTTTCATAGATTCTACTTTGCTTAAACTCTCCAGAAAGAAGTCTGGGATGTTACCTTTCTTTTGTCAGCACGGTAGGAAATCTGCTTTAATGTCGAGGGCGAATTGTGACTTGCCCTGTTGCTGAGGATGTCTATTTGCAACTATGATAAAGGATAGCCTTATCAGTGACTTTTCTTAGGTTTGAAGACTTTAAAAAGAAAGGTTTCTGTTAGTTTCCTAGTAAATCAGCTCATGGGTGTATTTTATTTTTTAAGTGTTCTTATCTTAGGCACAGAAGTCAGTGCTGAAGGAAATGAAAGCAAAATTATCAGATATTTAACATGTAAATTAAATTTCCAGGCCTGTACAGAGTTAATTTGTGAGGTATGATGCATCCTGCTGAACATCCTATTAGTCATTTCTCTTTGGTTTTAGAAAATAATATGGCTCTTCATCCCATTTCCAAGGGACTCATAGGAGCCTAAAAATATGTTTGCAGTACTCAGTAGAACTTCAGGTTAAGGAGTTGTAACATAGCAGATATGAACTGGTAAATTCAATAGAACAGAGTGTGGGCTACGTTGACTAACATTTTTGGTTCCAACATTACCTTGCAGAATCAGTTCAGCTGACTGTTCCAGAGGATGATTCACACTTGAGGTTTCTTATATTTAAGTCTATATAACTATTTTCTGAGAATGTCATGCTAGGTTTTCAAAAACATTGAGATAATTCCCAAACGTGTTTAATGTATGACTGACTTGAATGCAAAAGGACTTAGTTCTCCTATAGCCACTTAAATGCCTAAGGAGACATTTAAGAGAGCTTGGGTTCTGAGCTGTTTTGAAAATGTGGTCTCAACTGTCAAGTATTCAGTGATACAAGATATAGTGACCTACAGAATCTTTTTTTATATTTTGATTTTTTGGGTATCTAGCAGAACAGGAACAGGGTCTGAAACACCCAACACCCAGATCAGAGAGGACAGTGAAGTAAAGAGCACGATCTTCCTTTTACATATTTACCAGATCACACATTCAAATTTAGAGGATTTGGACATTTGGGGTATTAATATCAGACACACAAAATCACAGAATTGCCTAGACTGGGAAAGACATTTAAGACTGAGTTCAACCATGTCACGAATGCCAGTTCTATCACTGGCATCCACCAAATAATTCAGTCTGGTTACACATCAGATTCTGTTCTGTAGAATGAAAAAGTATTTCCTCTGAATCATAAAACATTGTGAAGGCAACTCAGTAATGGTTGCAACAGCACACAGGGAAACAGAATAGCAACTACTATGTTACTACTCACTTTTTATCTCTTGTTTTACTCCCTTATCTTAATTTTCCTCAAGTTTCCTGTCATCCACATTGTTCCATTCTTCCCTTTTCTCATCCATTTATACTTTGCCTCCCATGCACTTCCCTGTGTACTCTCACATGGGCATCAGAGTAAGGACAAACAAGCCAAATCTAGATGTAATTTTCCATTATTGACAATAAAGTCACGACATCCCTTCTCATCTCATTCTATCCCTTGTCAGTATTATGCATTTCACACACATTTTGGTACCAAACAATAACAGGTGCTGCACAGGGACTTTAATGCTCGCTCTAAACTCAAACCACTCAGTCATGAGCTGACCCACCAAAAAAAGCTGCTGATGATTTGTTACTAATAGCACTGCTCTGCAATGCTACTCGGAGGATATAAGATTCGAACAGTAATGGAAGAAATATCATCCATGGGTTTTGAAACATTTACAGCGCTCTGTGGCTGCTAGTTAACCTTAGGCGAGGTTCTGGCATCCCTGTAGTGCACAGAGAGAGAGATCCATCTAGTGACTGTTTCATCGCTAAGACTTGTGCAGGATCTTAACATCCAGCAGCACAATCTATGTTTGTAAGCATGCCAGATAGAAGTACCATTGCATTTGTATTCAGATAAAGACTCCTTTTTGCATACCACCTCCTCTTTATTTTGAACGTCCCATTAACCCACTAATTAGGTTGTGATCCTGGTCATCATGACTGTATAATATGGGATGTTTAGTATGTTTTCCTTTGCTGATTGTAACAGTTAGCTAAGAGCTAAATAAGGTCTCTCTCCTAGGAGCATAAAAATAATTTCCAAATTTTCTTTCCAACTTGTAATAACACAAAGTGATGCTCACAATCCCAACACTTGATGCCCAGCACAAAGAGATTTATTTCAAACAAAGGTTGACTATATATGACAATAAAATCCTCTCATCTCTACATTAAAAAAACAAACAAAATGATCAACATGGTAGAAGATCATACATGTGGAATCCAGCAGGCCACTAACAACTGATTTGAAAAATATGGGCTCATATAAATCAGCTCTCCTGAACCCTCCTGGGAATAACTGCAGAGACTCTGTTCTCAGTTACCGGTCCCACCCCACCGATGGAGGTTACATTTTATGCAGGTGCCTATGCTATCACCTTAAGTGTGTAATTTAGAGTACAGACCCTAACCTTCAGTGGACTATGAACCTCAGCATCTGAAGGATAAATACATGCCCCATTTCGCCTTCATGATATGCAGGCAGTGACCTCTGCAAAGATCAGATGGGGCAGTGGCAGGGAAAGCATAACTGCTGCTGTTTCAAGTAAGATTTGGCAGGCAGATGCATTTGCTGCAGTCCAAAGAATCACTCAAATAGAATGACACAGATCATGAGTGACAGGCAGAAAAATCCTGCATAGAAGAAAAGAAAATGACTTCACTCATGTTTTTTACAAAACTGAATTGCAGGAATTCACCTTCACAATGCACACATTTGCTGCAGCATATTCTGAATATTTTTTCCCCTTTGATGTCTTCAGCTTACCTGAAATGTTTTGTAGGTAAATTATTGAGATATGTACCACCAGCTTCTACAGATTTATCTGATCTTTGCTATTTCATTGCAAATATCACAAAAGATCAAAATAAAAGCCAGGTTTTGTGACTTACTTGCTGCTACCTAATTATATGGAAACACAAGTTTTTTTGATAATAATGATATGTTAGCAGCTTGATTTACAAATCAGATCCACTATCTAAGGATACAAAGTGGGGAGGGAATATGTGTGCAAATATGCATGTGTGTATTTGGTCCAAAATTTGCATTTTATCTAAGTTAGCATTCATTAGTGACTAAATTTTCAACAGTAATTGTAGAGAGTAATTTGTCTGAATCATCAAACACAACGTGGCAGCTTTGCAAGTAGAAATCTAGAGTTCTGTCTAAAATCCAAGATAATACCAGTATTATATACTGCATCAAAATCCAACAATATTGTTGGAATGAGCTACTTATTCCCCTGAATAAATAAGTCCAATCAGAGAGCAGAAATAATAAAACTATGCAACTCACTAATCATGTAAACAATACTGAACAATCAAAGTAATTCGCAAAACGCAGACTGTAAACCATTTGTTTAACAAGTTGCTTAGCCAGTCCATCCAAACCCAGAGTCACTGCCAAAAGACTCAGGGTCTGTAACAAATACAATTGACAGCAAATGTTCACACTGCTATGCTCAGAGAAATACGGTATCAATCATTTAATTTCTATATATCAGTTTGACTTCAAATCCATCTTAGTAACAACCAGAATTTGCCATCACAACCAGCAAAGTATGAGCATGCTTGTTAGCAGGCAAATAAATACCACTCTGGCCACCTGATCACTTCACCACTGAAGTCCATGACTGCAAAAGGTCACTATCTGAATTGCACAGTGATACATGTTTGAGTTTGGACACTTCAGGGATGAAAAAGCTTTAAACCACAATTTGTGTTCTAATGCAGTCATGGTGCACTTCATAAACAGATGGAGAACTCAGATCCCAATTTGGACAACACAACTTTCTTCTCAAAGCCAACATAGTGATTCCAGGCAGAACTTGCTGGTTTGTTATAACTTCACCTTGAGGAAAATTCCCTAAGTTTTTTGCTAGACCACTGACATCACGATTTCTTTTACTCTACTGACCTCTTCTGAAATGTGGCTGGATTTGTTCAGTGTGACATCCGCACACTTTGTCCCACTAATTGAAAGACTAAAGGTGATGTATTTCCCCAAAGGCTGTCTGTAGTCAGCAAGCAGGAACAAGGCTGTCTGTAGTCAGCAAGCAGGAACAAATGACAGTCATTTCTGATCGGCTACATTTCAAAATCATGTCCCAGATGTACCTGGTTTGTGTTTTCTATCTGCCACTCATTTCTTTTAAGCTGACGTTTTCATTTAGTTATCTCTGATCAGCTAAGACAGGCCAAGAGATCTCTTTGGTTTCAAGCCAGCTGCACTTGTGCCTGATGTGTTCCTCCCCTGGAGACTGAATGTACAGGTGAAGCCCCTACTTACTCCCAAGTCAAGCTACACAGCAAATAAATTATGGAACTGATGCCATGTAATAAGAATAAGGCCTTGAACACAAGCCCTATGAGGAGAGGCTGAGGGAGCTGGGATTGTTTAGCCTGGAGAAGAGGAGGCTCAGGGGTGACCTTATTGCCCTCTACAACTACCTGAAGGGTGGTTGTAGCCAGGAGGGAGTTGGCCTCTTCTCCCAGGCAACCAGCACCAGAACAAGGGGACACAGTCTCAAGCTGCGCCAGGGGAGGTTCAGACTCGAGGTGAGGAGGAAGTTCTTCACCGAGCGAGTCATTCGGCATTGGAATGGGTTGCCCAGGGAGGTGGTTGAGTCATCGACCCTGGAGGCGTTCAAGGGGAGATTGGACGTGGCACTTGGTGCCATGGTCTAGTCATGGGGTCTGCGGTGTCAGGTTGGACTCGATGATCCTCGAGGTCCTTTCCAACCTAAGTGATACTGTGATACTGTGAAATGTGGAAAAATACTCCTAGGAACAAAAGGTGAACTAATGTGAACTACATAATTTCTATTTCTTCAGAAACTACTCTGAGTTTTAGGCTTGCTACTCACCAGCAGTTGTTTCCGGTTGATTGTTTGAAAAAATTAAGCCACCAAAACCACAGAGGAAATATCATCATTAAGATGAAATTGAGACAAAGAAAAGAATAATGTTTGAGTCAAGACCAGAACTATCTGAGCCTCAAAATTCCCCTGTATAACTTAAGAGAGATAAAATTGCCCTGGAACTGGAGGGAACACACATAATTTGAAAACTGTCCCAGTGATCAAAGATGAGGTTGTCAGAAGCCATTCTAGCAGACGAGCTTTTCTTTTTGACTCTGAAGACTGGCAAAGCTACTGGCAACACTGAGTGACATTTGCATGCCTCTACAGTTATCTGCAGGAAAATGCTGTACAAAAGGGACATGGAATCTATTATGATGTTTTGGAATCAGTATTACACTCATATTTCAGCTGAACAGAAAAATGGAAGCTTATGACAGATGGTAGTAGAGAATTGGCAGGAACAATTAAGAATCTGAAGAAAGCATGGGAAACATATTTTTTGTTAAAACACTTCTCTGTAATTAAGCAATATGTGTCTCTTGACACCATTTCAGTGCATAGATATGTTTTAAGACCTGAGAAGGTAAGACAGGCCAAGAAGTTCTTGGGTTTTAAGTAAGCTGCACTTGAAAAAAGTCCAGGAGATATTTGTCAGCATAGCAGTTTTTGCCTTGTGAATTCCAGGAAACTGAAAATACACATCAACATTTTTAGATGATGAAGATAGAGTAACTTATTCTCCTTTACCCCACTTCTTCATAAATCCTGATATATGTGAAGTTTATAGGAATTTAATACACACTTTTACCAATTAAATGTATTTTGAAAGGCATGTATATTCTCTGCTAGGAATCTTCTGAGTTTATACAACCAGCTAAAGCAAGGCAAAAATGTTCAGTGAGTTACAAGAAGTTCTTCCTTAGTCTTCTGCAATGATTAACCCTAGTAGGTACATTTGATGTTACAATTAATGTTCAACTCTAAGTGATGTGGATTCACACTTTATGTTTTCTCTGAAAATTACCCACTGCTAACAATGGATGAAACTGAATTGGTACTGAACACACACTGCTGCTGGAGTACAGGACAGAAGAAACAGGTTCATTTCAAGGAGAGATTTTAAGCTGAAGTTTCTGTAGATGCTTTCCTGTCCCTGGCTGTACACCCAGTTAAATTTTGCTCAGCAAAATGACCACTGCACTGTTGAGACACATAATTCAGTCTTCAACTATGTCCTAACAAGGGCTATCAGCACGGATGCTAATCGGTGTCAGATGTGATTAGAGTTCTACTCTGCAAGAAGACTACCAATTTGTTTTTCTCTGCTTCTCTAATTCTGAGAATCTAACACCTGGTGACTTATTACCCTCACATGAAGAAGGATTCAGAGGAATAAAAACACTAGGGCTTATCACCAAATGCTCCAGTCCGTCTACCAGAGGGTCTTTTTTAAGATGAGATTACATAGAGTGACAGAAAATGTGGGCATCTTTTCTCTAATTATTAGAAAACTGTAATACAGATCGACAGAATTTTTATTCAAAACAATACAGAACTGTGATGCACTGTTGATTGTACCACAGCAGAACATCCATCTGAATACTTTCCCTTCTGTAAGCCCAGCAAAACAGAAGCACTGTTATTTTGTAGTGACAGCTTTTGTACTGCTTTGCACAACACTATGTACTAGGTACAACAACACGTACATAAGTAAGATAGATCTCTCTTCATGCTTAGTATATGAATGTGGATGCAGAGACTCTGAACTACAAAGCATGGCAGGTGAATATTTCAGCACTCAAGGTAACTTTCTCCTCTCCTGCTTCCCTCACCTTTTCATGATTCATATGACATACAGAAGTCACAAGCCTCTTACAAAATGTGCTCTACAGGATATTCAAAGAACAATGCACATGGCCTTGAGACTGAAAACCCAAAATTCAGCAGAGAACAGCTGGAAACTGCTGTTGACTTGATTTTATTTTCTGAGCAAAAGCAAGATCAGATTTGATTTCCAGATCAAATTTCCAAAAGCAAAATCAGATTTGTTCCAAGAAGTCTAGAGACAAGATTTGTCCCAGAAGACAAATGTGGAGCTCAGGTTGATCTCCAATTCCAGAAAGCAAGGGAGGGTGGAGGGTTTCTTTTGAATGGGAACTAAAAAAGAAACCATGAAATGGAACAGCAGAGAAGTATCTAGATAGTAAAATGGGAAACAAGGTGACAGAAGATGGTTAAGAATGCAAAAAAATTGAGAGTAAAGGAAGCTATGAATAACATAACAGGAGGGGAGATGCAGAAAAGTGAGAAGAGAAAAGACAACTCGGGAGAGCAGGATTATTTTAAAATCAGTTAAGTTGGACCTAATCATCATGTAGCATTCTCTGCTTCACAGCCCATTCCATGAGTTCCCTTTACTTTTTATTCTAGGCAAAACAATGATTTAAACTGACACACATACATAGCATGTGGGGGGGATGCGGGTGCATTAGAAAAGCAATTTGGATCTCTGTCTATTATGCTGTGCTTATAGGACTTCAGATTGTTTAAATAAAACTTTCAAAAATAGCTTTCTGACCCGGAAAATGTAATTTTATAGTGATGAAGACATAACCACAGCTTAAAGAAATAGGCAAGAAGGTTAAATTTAAAGTTTTGCTTCTCTCAAAACTGCTTCTGCATTTGATTGAGAAAAATGGTGGGATGAAGGTAGCAGCGAGTGGAAAGTCAGCACTCTCATAACATCTGACATCCCATTGCCTGTAAAACAATACTGGGATGTCTTTGTGTAGGAAAAAGGTTCAGTGCAAATGTCTTGATGCAAATCCCTCTACATCATATATTTCAGCAACTTTGAATTCAAGGACAAAGTCTAAAGGTTACTGTCTGCATTCACAATGTATGCAACAAAAATGCCTGCTGGCCACTGGGACATGCTTGGGTCACTGAAAAATAGCCAATACAGTAGAAATTGCGAGCCCAATTCTCAAATGGAGCAGAAGGTTTACAAGCCCTTAGGCCTGGTTCCAAAACCCTTAATGTCAGTCAAGACCTGCCTCCAGTAGCTCCTGATGTGTGCTGGCACATCTGCACAGATGCTGAGCAGCGCTGTCAGAGAGGGGCTTCCACCTGCTGCTCTGCCCCTCTATTCCTGCAACGTATCACACAGCATCTTCCGGTACTTCTAGATGACAGTGCTTAAGGGAACTTGCAAGTCTGACAAAAAAAGTTGGTGAAATTGATTGGTATTTAGAGTTTAGTGGTCTCCTATGAGCATTCCTGTGCTTCTCTGACTGATTTTGATGAAGTGCTTTTATTTGTCTTTCCACCGAGAGACTGTGGATGAATTTGCAATAGAGCAGAGTGGCTCCTGTTTAGCTTTGTCAGGCACCACTTAGCCATGTTATAATTTATTTTCCAGAAAAAAAATATTTCTCATGAGAGCTTCAGGCTAACACAGTTATAAAGCACCTGGCTACCATTCAGCTGTGTGTCTGAAAGCAGTTTCATTTTCATGCATAAACAGAAAAATACCAAATTGGAGAGAAGGAAGGACCAGAGTTCCTCCAGGTGAATGTGCTGTAGGCACACAGGTCTTCTTTCCAACAGCATTTAATTAAATCAAACATCACCTTAGTACCAAAGCTAGCAGAGGCAAGGTTAAAATAGGCCTATGTAGAAACACAGCTCTGCTGTCAGTAGAGGTGATGCCACAGCAGGCTCTGGGAAGGGTTATTCACTTAACAAAGCGGCCTGTCTCTGCTCATTGCTAGCTTGGGAACTGACTGTTCTAAATTTTTGAATGGATTTAGACCTGTATTTAACTTTGACATGCTGTGTAATAGAGCAATCTTTACCTTGCCTCAGCTTTATTTGGTGAAAGTCCCTTTTACTCAGAGTGCAATGATTGGGGTGTTTGTTGGGGCAGTTTTGTTCCTATTTTCTGCTGAATTATAGTGATTAGTGAGCAGTTTGAAAGCACCAGCTCAGAGATCCTTTCTGCTTTGATCACCATTGCTGTTATTCAGGAAGAGGCACAAGTATGGTTACAGAATGAATGTAAATATCAATTCAGTTTCACTGCACTTATGGAGGGTCTGTTGTACTGTTTTTTTTTCCCTGTACTTTCTTCCTACTCTTTTCCTCATTAGAATTCAGGGGAAGAAATGTAGTGATGTACATATAATTAAGACAGAAACACTTTCTAGAACATGCCACTAATCACAGAGTGTGATTTCCAGTGTGAATTATAATTTAAAAGAATATTTTTGTTTGCATAGCTTATATCTTGCATTTTAAGAAACAGAGATGAAAATATCTGAATATCCAATGAGAAAATGAAGCCTGTTCATAGGGAATTGCTCTCTTTGCCAGCTTAATCAGCTGTGATGTTTCATTAGCCATGATTTAACCAAACCAGACAATGCTTATCACAGCACCTAGCCCTATAATCATTGCACATTACTACTGTTGGGGGGGGTCGTGTTCATTGAGTACACTGCAATATTGACAAGTAACTGGTAACTGCAGACTCAGGCTCAGCTAACCTGTGGCCTCCAAAATAATAGGACATTGCAGCAAAGAACATAATCTAAATTTTGTAAACTTGGGTACAAAGAAGATGAAGTCCAAACTCAAAAACCAAGTTCAGACAAACCACTTATCATAGAACATGCTGAGCACTCCCATCCATCCACACTGAGTAATCACACTCGTTCTTTCACTTACACCTCCCAGACATTTTCAGTACTAAATCAGCAGATCTAAACCTGAGTGCACAATCACCCTTTTTGAAACTGAGCCCTGGAAAATTATTAGCAAATGTAAAACTGAGATAATATGAAAGATAGAATAGAATAGAATAGAATAGAATAGAATAGAATAGAATAGAATAGACCAGACCAGGTTGGAAGAGACCTTCATCATCATTGCGTTCAACCTATCAACCAATCCAACCTACCTAATCAACTGTCTTCCCAATGCTTTTCCACCAGTATGGTCAGCAATACAGGTCCAGATCTTGCAAAGAATTTTTTGTTTACTCCTGTGAGGAATGTATGGGCTTTTAATGCTGTACTGCTAAAGAAATTATTATGGACTAGTGAATGAGATAACGAGGGGCTGATTGTGCTCAACTGGATGAAGGGAGCTGGACGAAGCACTGGTTGTGCTATAAGGAAGAAGTGCAACAGCACTATGGTGCCTTTGTGTTCCAAGAGCATCACGGGCAGCTGATACTGGGGGTGCTGATGGGAAGAGGGAAGGGCTAAATTTTAAATCCTGTTTCCTAACAAGCTTCTGGTGGAATCTAAAGCAGATCTCTTTTGCTCTGCACAGCTGAATTACTCGTCTGTAAAATTACAATAATAGCACTTCTTTATCTCCAAGAATAAACAGTGGAAAGACAGGAAAGTAGTCAGTTATCATCATCAGGAGGACAGAGTAACACAGCAGCAGAACACAAGGGAACGTTTCTATTTTTTGAAGTAAATTCAAAACAAACTGGAAAAAGCATTTGACATCTCTGGGATTATAATGGAAATGGAAAGAGGATATTTGGACATATTTTCCCCTCAGAAAATACTATTGATATCATTTTACTTTGACTTTATAATTCCCATAGCGTATTATAACATAGCTGTCCTCTTTGATTTGTGTATTGCAACCTACAGTACAACTGCTTATATTCACAGAAATAGCCTTATTATTGTAACAACTCAAGGGAATCTTCTGAATCAAGGGAAAACATTTACATTGGAACGAATTACATCTTGCCAAAAACCTAATTGTTATACTGAGAGCTGTATACTGTTGTAATTGCACTGTCCTAATTACACACATTGCATTATTTAAAAGGAATAGCATTGTTTATTTGGAATATCCTCTGCTTATTTACAGCTGCATATTTGAACAAGGAGCAAGGAGTTATTCTTACAAAGCAGCAGAGAGATAGTTATCCACACAAACCCACAACAAAAATTCAGGAGAGGAAACTACTCTCAGAGAAAGAGAGACATTCCTCCTGAGGCAAGACTTTCTACAATTGTTTCTAAATTTCTGTATAATTAACAAAAACAGTTACCATCTGCAGTGATTGACCTGTCAGATCTGCTCCTCTGAGATAATTTCAGTGACATTTAAAAAAAACACAAAATAGTATGAATATAAAAAAGCCACATTCAACTTGTAGGGAATGGTGTTATTGGTGTTATCCTATTGTAGGGAATGGTGTTATCCTGTAAGTAGAAGTTACAAACACTCAAGATGGAATTAGTTTAGGATGACTACCGTTTAACACCAGCAGCCCTGATAGATGAGTTCAGCTCAGATACTAGTGGGATATCTTTGCTGGCACCTACTACTTCGATTCCTGTTTTTGACCACGCAAATGCCTCTACAGCACAGGAAAAGGCATCTCGGAAATTTCACTTATCTAGACTAATACACCAAGCAATGTTTATGCTTCACATTTCATGGCATTACTGGGACATTTCATTGTACACAAAGACAAGGTTGATTCTCTGTTGCGTTCCACTTCCACTGCACATTTAATTTGACCCAACAAATTAGAGTTCTAAGTTGACCTAATGCTATCAAGGAGCAGTGACCCCAGTTTTACCTCAGTTGTGCAAATACCTGCGTGTGTTTCAAGGCACAGGCACCCCAAGCACCATAATTTGTGGATTAGCTCCCTCTTTATAGCTATTCCTGTTTCTGCTACATTAAGTATTTAGAGATGCTGCAAAAATGTTTCTCAGTTAGGGCCTGTAATGCTTCTTCCTTCAGAAACCTGAATTTATGGCAAATGTTATTTAGAGATATGTAAAATACAATGTTATCCAAACCAATACACACTTTTCTCCCGTCAGGTTTTGTAAGTGATCTTTTTAAAAGCAGTGCAGAAAAAGAGCTGGATGTTGTGTGGCACAAGAGATGAATGCATCTTCAGTTCTAAGGAACAGCTATTGAAGTTTCAGATTGGTAACGATCACAGTCAAAATGATATTTTAATCTTAGTACACAGTAGGGAATAGACAGTTACTGCACAGTTCACTAGAATTCTACCCTCCTTGACACATGAAAGAGCAAGTAGTCTGACTTTTCATCTTATTTCAGAAGAGATCCCCTTCTGGAGGTGGTCTAGTCAAGTCCAGCCAGTGCTCCTAATACAGAAACTTTCCGTTCTAGAGTAAACGTGACTGATCTTTTATCTTTAAGTTCATTGCCACAAAATCAGGAGGAATTTGTTGAAGCGTAAAGTTAAAAAACTGCATGAATGAGAACACCTGCAGTACAAATTGTTCATAAATTTTTGATCAATGACTTTTTACAATAGAAATTGTAAAAGAGCTATGAAACTCCTAAAGTATCTTTCCCAATAAATAGGAAGTCTACATTTTTTTCTTCGTTTAAGAGATATTTTTGTACGTACTTCCCCCCCTCCTCCCCCCTTCAAATCCACATTGCTAGATGCACCTTGCTACCTTCTCTTGATTCAGTGATAAGGAGAAGAGAGAAAATGCTGGGTTCCTGCTTTTTCTATAATCCCAGTTCTTGGAAGATGTGTCATTTGGGTGGGTGGTATATTCATTACAATTGAATAGCAGTGGGTGAAGGGAAAAAAATGAGGGCCTTTTCTCCTTGTCTGCAGGTAATGGATAATGAAAGAAGCAAGGACAAACTCATATGGGCCTTTCAACAAACCAAAAAGTTCTAGCACAGATTTAGGTCTTTAGAAAGGCATAGAAAGAAATCACAGAAGAAAGAAATATTGTGTAGGTAGGCATTCCATGAAGCCTGTCAGGGAAGAGACAGCCGTGAAAACTGTAATTCAGAGATCCTAAAGAAAGCTTCCAAGTTGATTAGGACTTGTACTAACCAGGGAGACATTCTTTGAGAAACAGAAGCTAAACACGCAGTGGAATCAAGAATACAAAGTTCCCTATGTCATCAAAAGGAAAAAAACACAACTGAATCTTTGCCTATCAGGTGAACTAGAGGATCCATAAAAGTTAGGGACTATTTTTACAAGTTATCAATCTTACACTTCTTAACTGTACTATTCCTGTCTAGATATCTTGAAGCAGTTGGACTGAACCAACCGAGGAAACCTCTCTGTTTTACAATAGAATCAACCAGTCATAAATTTCCATACTTCTGAACAAGGACAGTACTTATTAAAAACTTACCTTGGTAAGCACCTCGTGACATGCTACATGTATAGATAAATCTATTTTATAACATTCTATGAGTGCTAATCTTACTGCAGAACACAGTGATTACAGCTTACATTGAATTACTACTTTTTATAATTCATTGTAGTGAGGTATTATTGTGTGACATCTCCAAGCTAGTGAGCACTTTAAAAAGAAAAATTGAAGGAAACCACTTACATTGAGCTGACTGCTGATTTATTTCTTTCTCATACTATTTCAGAAGAATGAGCCATACAATAAAGTAGGAATTCCTAAAATCCATCAGGTTTAGTCACTGACTGTGTATGTGCTTCCTAGCACAAATATAAGAAGTCCTTCAAGTTGCTTATCTCCAGCATCACACTATGTACAGCTCAGAGAATAAACTTCCTCCACATCCATACACAACACTATTTGTACAAGGCACATTTGACTTTTCATACATGCAAATACATCTATATTGCATTTCCTCGAGGTCTCTTCCAACCTTAGCGATACTGTCATACTGTGATTAATATGTTTGCTGAGGCTGAGGGAAGCTGGGGGTGTTTGGCCTGGAGGAGACTCAGAGGGGACCTTGTCACTCTTTACAACTACCTGAAAGGAAGTTGTGGTCAGGTGGGGGTCAGGCTCTTCTCCCAGGCAACTTGTTACAGGACAAGAGGGCATGGTGTGAAGCTGCACCAGGCAGGGTTTGGGTTGGATATTAGGAAGCACTTCATGACAGAAAGGCTGATTAGGCACTGGGATGGACTTCCTAGGGAGGTGGTGGAGTCATCATCACTGAAGGTCTTTAAGAAAAGCTTGGATGTTTGGTGATTCTGTGAAATGACATTCAGCCATACAAATGCAGGCAAGCATTTAAACTGGCTATGAGTTACCCATGTTTTTAAAGTAAAAATGCCAAAACTTGCAGTTTTACCATAAGAGGGACAAAGGTAAAAAGTTTCTTGAACTTGTGCACATTCTCTAAAGGAAAATGGATTATTTTCTAAGGGATTGTACAAAGACTTTTCATTTGTGCTCAGACAGAGAACTATTCTACCTGATGACACACTTTTAATTCTCTATTTAAAAAGCTTTTGGTGTCACCTTGGAGAGTCCCTAAGTGTACGTACTAAAGCACGCTTAAGAAAAAGGTGTGACAGCTGTGGGTTTTGACATGAAAACATCTCTCACTATAGGCAGAATAACATTTTATTTATCCTGTTTTGATGAGTACGAGCTGACATTTAAAAAGACCAAAGAAGAAAAAACGCTAGACCCTATTTTATGGAAGTAAAAGAACGTCTTCCTGCGCTTTGTTGCAGTTTGGCTTTTCTTGACTCTTCTCACTTATCTTAGCTGGTTCAAATGTTAACAGATGATCAACAGACTTGAGTGGAGTTAAAAAAAAAATCACAGATAATTTTGTAATTAAATACTTGTTTAAAAGAATAATGACAAATTAAAAATATTTTTTATTTCCATGCTTACACACAAAAAAATGTTAAACATTTCAATAGTAGTGTTTTATCTTGAGCTTTCTGAAGTTACACATGCCATAGTAACTTGCAGAAGTTCTTTTATAACGTGCAATTAACATGGTACTGGCATTTGCTGCCGAGTAGCTTCTCAAAGATGTATAAGAAATGAGTTTTTTGTTTAGCTGCTAATGAATCAATATTTCATATAACACCACACATGACGTCAACTGACAGTATGGATAGCAGTATCAGTTGCAGTGATTAAGGCCTGCCTGATTGTGGAAAAATACCTACTGGCACCTTGCATCCAACACTCTGAAAGTATATATGAAGAACTTTACTCTCCAACTATTAATATCAGTAACTGCTAGACACAGAATTCTCCACTTAAGTATCCACATGTACTAATTTCTTAAAAGCTTTCATGGAAGTTCATTCTACAAGCACAAAATGAATGAGGAAATCTATGATCTCAGAAAACAACTATGACATTTTATTTTGCTTACTTTCTAAAGTACATGCAAAAGTTCCAGTTACATTCAGCACCAAGCTAATATCAAGTAGCTTAGTGTGGCTTTAAATCTTCAAATTGATAAAAGTTATCATTTGGATAAATGACTTTCATAGCTCACCTCATTATGGAAACATGTATTTCCAGAGTGCATTTGTCTTACTTAAGCTATACACTGGATAGTATCAAAGATAATTAAGAAAATACGCAGAAGGGCTGAACTGAGGACATCTAGCTGCAAACAGCTCCATGGACTGCTTTGTTCAAAGCTTTTCTTGCAAATGTGATGAAAGGGAATGTGGAATCTCACAAACCAAGGACTGGATTTAAGAAGTTAGGCCTAAACATATGCTTAAGTGCATTGCTGTCAGCATATCTGGAAATCAACAGATGTGTGAATATTATATAGCTTTTTTATTTTTTTCTTAAGAGAGAGATACAGTGCTAGGATAGCTAGAAATAAATGGTGAGAGAATGAACCTGTTGTCCTCAGTTGTGCCAAAAAAAAGCAAACCATATCTATGAGATGTGGTTTCACTGCAGAAGCTAAGAGAACTGAAGCCCTGCAAGCAGCAAAGGATGAGAGCAGAGGTATGGTGAGTTCTTTGAAGTACAGCAGGAGACTGGAACTGTCCTGGGGGTAAGTCTGAGATGAAAGAACTCTGCTTAAGCAGATACTGTGCAAGCTGATAAGACATTATCAATTATATTTAATTGTATTTGATGCATGTAATCAAAATTGCCTTTTCAAATATAAGAGCTGGAAGTATTGCTTTAAATTAAACATCAGATCTTGATACAGTCATGTAGTTCTAGAAGCTATGCTAACCACAGTACTGTACATCAGCTGTACTTCAATCAACATTCAGGCCTTCTCTATAAACTTTATAATTTATTTTTTTTGTCTCATACCCAACATTGCAGGACTGTGATCCTGGCAAGGATCAGAGTGCAGAAATTGCTCACTTAGAAGAATGAATGTCCACATCAGCACAACAGGCAGAAGTAGATGGGCCTCTACTATCATAATACACTACAAATACATCAGGAGGATCTGTATAGCATACAGAGAGTGCAACACAGGCTTAGCAATGTACACAGAGTCTCAGTTTTACAGAAATATTCTGTCTGCTTCAGTTAAAACCTATGGAACTGGAGACACGTGTTCCATAAGCAACAAAGACATGAAGTAGCCAAACTACTGAAAATTTAATATTGAGGCTTTCTTGTATTATCTGAATTGATTCCATATATGAATGAAGAAAAGACCCCCCCTCCCCCCCAATTTCTCCAAAAGAAAATCTTCTTCCCTATTCAGAACATATTCTTGTTTGGAAAACAGCTTCACCTACACAGATATGTATTTGCAGCAACCTTTGTCTAATTAGATTGTGACTCTGTCCTTTTCTCATGAACAAAACCATAAGCAGAAGTGGAATGTGTTATCAGGGAACTATTCTAAACTGAATACCAGAATATATCCGAGGAAAATGAGATTCCTCTATTATTGTAACAGATTAATAAGTCTGTGATAGCACTAGAGAAGTTGGAGAAGCACCCTTCTTCACCTACTCGCCTCTTATTCTTCCCTTCACTATGAATTCAGTAAGTAACTTACCTTGGCTTTCTTTTCAATCCTTTAATTTCCTGTCTCATTTGTCTTTATAAATCTTCATATAGTAGAAGCTAAGAGAAGTTCCCAATATAAGCCTATTTTGAAAGGGGATCTTGGTATACTGCCAAGGGGCAAATCTAAAAATGATTGCTCACCCTTCCCTCTGTACAATTCTATATCATATCTCTTTTCTGAAACCCAAGAACAAATCTATTTAATGCTAAATTATCACTGTCCTTTCTCTGAAATCTGCCAACTGATTACTTTCACCATACATCTCTCATTTGATCTGTAATTGAGAATGTGCCTTACTAAAAGTGGTCATCCCTTAAGGTTGATCTCACTGCAATCTCTAGATGCTTGACTATCTACACAATAAAATTAGTGCAAAACTTCTCCCTCCATACTTCTCTTTTGCTCCAGATACATATGGTGGTTTGAAAACAATTAATACATGTATTGACCCTGGAAACTTCTGAACTTTAACATGTCCTTCCTCCACTCCCTTCCCACCAGTCACAAAACACAATTTTGTAGTTGGAGTGTTAAAATACTACCATAAAGAACATAATTACTCTCTATTACTTGGGAATTTACATGTTTATGAAAACAAAAACAGGTGAAGAGATTCCTGGAATGTTTTGTTCCGTTTGTGGGTTTTTTTGAAGCTCACCAACACTTATGATAAAGTAAGATGAGAAAAGTACACTGCAGGCAGAAGGAAGAATAGCTACAACAGGACACCAAATCACTCATCCTGAGTATCTGGGTATAATAAGTAGTGGGTTTTAACCATAATGGAGATAGAATACAAACTTTACCAGCTTTTAGAAGAACAGAGTAGTCATATTTTAAATGGTAATGTGCAAAGGTCTCTCATCTCTTGAGCATGACAGACACTGCAACTTTTATTCTCCAAAACTCCTCTAATATGAAGGAATTTCAATTAACATAATCGAAAGCCAAGCGACTAACAACATGACAAACTGCAGAAGAGCTAACTTCTGTAATAGAAGAGACAAGAGTTATCACAACAGATTTGTTCCAGGAAGCTTTACACTCATGCAAAACCAGCAGACTCACACTCTTGATAGGAAATCATTGAAACAGATCCTTTCCTTTCTTCTCCCAGCTGAGCAAAGCAAAAACGCCAACACCCACTTTCCTATTCCAGACAGTTGCAAGATGCTGTAGAGGTAGAGGGAAGGCAAGGTACCTGCTAAGAGGGAGAGGGTGGAAGAGGTGACAGATAAACATGGTTTGCAATGATAAAGGTTGGGGGTCAAAGGAATCTGTGGGCGTCTGTAGCTGAAAGATTTGCATTTGTTTGTATATATAGTTCGCATGCAAGCCAATTCTGATTTAAAGGACTACAAGAAAGCCAATTCAATCAGTATTTTCTCCTGCTAACTGCAATAACATATAATGAATTTCTGGCTATCCACCTAAAAAAATAATATCTAACTTTACCTTTTCATTTTGAAAAATTAGCACATGACCATTAATAAATCACATAACCTGAAGCATTGTTACAGGGTATTTATGCATTTTGTAGATGGTGTGCACCATCATGTGACATTTTATGCTAGATTTGCTCTAAATGGCTTTTTTTGTTGTTTGTTTTGTTTTTTTTTTCTCCCTTACTTTTCTGAAAGGTCTGTAAAATAGCTTCTGACTCCATGTTGACCTTTTTGCCTCTTCACCATATACTTAACACAGTGAGTAGCCTGTGAAGTTTACTGAAGTAGATACCATCAAACTTGACAGCATGAGAAAAACTCTGTCCTGTATAAGCAAACAATGGTACTAGTATATGGAGAACCTAAAGGACAAAAAAAAATACAACTATTGCAATTCAGTTATTTACAGCTTTGTATTACAGCTTTTATTTCTATTTTCCTTCTGGGAACTAGGTTATCCTCAGGCTCCTTTAGGTATTGCTTTCAGAATATACATCACTCTGCAGCCCCACCATGGCCCCATTACTTCAATAGCTGAGCACCTCACTATCTTTCATTGTCTTTGCTCTCGCAACACCCCAGATGCAGGCAATTTTACTGATATCAATTTATTGAGAATCGAAGTGCACTGAGAATTTTTAGGTATCTGATGGCCAGAGTGAAATTTTCCAGTCTCTCACTCTGCTTTTATTATAGTGCTTGGGATCACCCTTCAGCTCCTCAAAATGAGATTCAGGACAATCTGAATACCAAACAAGGACTCACCCACAGACAGACTTTTATTCTGAAGCTGTCTAAACCATACCATTATGTATTCAGAAAGCATCACTACAGGCCCTGTTTAGAAGAGAGAGACTTATATTCTACAACTGAGATCTGTCTTTCTTTAAGACAGCTAAAGAACAGCCTAGAGGCATACCTCCTCTCATCTTTACAGAGAAGTCACCCATGGTAAGGAAAATGCTGGTGCAGTTCCTTGCTCTGCCTGAAGGGATTCAAAAGTCACATTTCTCTCCTCACAGAAGAGTGCCATAATCATCAAAACACAGCAAGGGCTGTGAAGGCATCATGTATTTCCTCAGCTTTGAAAGAGATGAAGAAATATTTTCAGGTTCAGTGGTCTGAGCATAGTGAATGAATACCATCTATGTCTCAGACAGTGCAAACTGCCTGGTTTCAGCTAGATTTTACTGCTTGTCACATATATGCTAGTCTAAGTTTGGCTTGCATGGGTTTGTTCAGTAGCAGGACTGTCTCAAAACATGCAAGGATGTTGGACTGCAGAGTCCTGAGATAGGAGATCTCTGAAACAAATTAAATATAGGCTTGTACATAGGAATTCCTATCTGAAGAAGAAGGAATTAGAGCCAGAAATAATTCTGTTTCTTCACTCTAGAACAGAAAAGCTAATTTATAGAACAATACCACACAACCCTCCTCTTTCTTTGTGATTAAATGCCAGCATATTTTTTTTTACCCATTGCTGTTACAAACTTTTGCTGGCTTTTATCTATTCTATTATAGCCTACTGAATATTAATAAATTACCATCTGCCAGTTTTTGCAGGAGTAGCTGAAACTCTACTTGCATTACACTTGAAAATAACTCACTCCCTTTTCACAATCTTTGAAAGAACACATATTTGAAAATAATAGCTACTGCTTGTACTATTTCAGTGGTGTTTCCCTTTAGCAAAACAATATTAAGATTTATGTGATACAGTCAGCTCTGGGATTGATAATTAATTGTCACTTAATTACACACTTTAATAATATTTATTCTAGAGTTATAACAACTCTGGCTTAGAAATATGACCCTGAATCACATTAATTTATTAATTCACTTAATTAAAATACTTAATCTTGAAAAGAGCTTTCAGGCTGTTCAAATAAAGGTAAACAAATCTTCAAATTAAATCAACACTTTTTTCCTTTGATATATGTAATTAATTTTCACTCGGCTCAATAAACAAACCTCATGTAAGGTTGTTCATGTGACAACTGAAAATGGCTTGCTGTCAGCTTAATCTTTCTTAACACTGTAAAGCATTTTTAGTTATGCTGACAGGCCTGCTGAAAACCTTTTGCTGGAAAGTAATAAATATTAGCATTTTTCCCACTGGCACTGCAGGCAAAACATTTATTTGTAAATGATGATCATTAATCAGCATTTTTGTAAAAGCAATCACAACACCTCCCAGGCTTAAGCAAACTTGCTGGAAATGAAGCTGCTATTTGCAGCCAGATTTAACCTAAGCACACTTCCTCCTTAAATAGTTGAAATTTGTGTTTTGTTCTCATCCTGGCTGTGGGAAGAGGAGTTCTCCGTGGAAAGGACTGCACTTTCTGTCCCTCGTACATTAGAAGCAAAAGCTCTGTGAAAACTATAGGACTGAATTATGGACCACACAGCACTGCCAAGGTTTTCACATACTTTACTACTGCAATTAGCTCCACTGAAATCAGTGGCAGTCAAATTAACCACATGCGTATCAGTTTCATGATGAATGCTGTCACTCATACAGGTGCATAAATACCTTTAGAAATGCAAGTTTTACCACTAACTTGAACACATTTCTTCATCTACTTAGCACTGCTAATATGTACTTCATTGCAGAAAGGAGACCCTACATTTTGAAAAGGTGGTTTCTATTGAAAGCAATTTTCAGTTGTTCAGCACAATTCATCTGGAGATGATGCACTTGACTCTATGTTCCCTTTACATTTCAAACAGATATGTCTTTATCTTGAAAACTGTGCTACATGAGGATTTCTCCTGCTCCTTGTATCTTACCAAGGACAAGGCAGCCATGTTTTTTCTCAGTTTACCAATTTGCCTCCCTACTGCACATCCATAATTTAAGATGAAGTGAGTTTTGTTTCCATAAGCTGTAAGAAAAGAGTAAGAAAATAATTTCAAAAGTTGGGCTGGGTATTTACCACCTACATCTCACTCTCTCGGTCCAACTCAGCCTTAGAAAGCTTAAGTTAATTAATGACAGATCTAAGAAACTACTGTAATCAAGATGACAATCAGATGAAACTGGTTATGAAAAACAGGGGCTTCACCTGATGGTAGAAAGTAGCTTTCCATCACTCCACAGAGGCTGTTTATAGGCATTTTTATCTGGCTGCCATGATTTTTAATGAAATTGCAATTTATCAACATCTTTCACTAAACTGAAACCAGCAAAAAAATGCCCACATGAGCACACACTGTCATGAGTTTTTCAGCTGCTTTTAGCAGTCTAGAGAGCAGAAACAAAGCAAAGAATTCCAACATTTTGAGGGGGAGAGATATTCAAGAAAGTTTCCACTTTTTAGGTGTTTTAGGTGACAGCACAGCAGCAAGAAATTCCTGTGAAAAAGGACCTCCATTGTTGACAGAGTCTTTTCGGCTGCCAACTGGAGTTCAGTCTGACTTCTCGATAAAGGCTCCAGAGGATTTATTCTTCAGCTCTATCATTATCTCATCTCTAATTCTCATCCTGGACAATTTCATAAAAACACATCTGGTAAGACCTCACTTTGTTTATTTGGTTTTGTATTCATTTTCAGTGTGCAAATGCACTCTTTGTTTAGGAAACAGCTAAATAAAACCATAGATTATTTTCCCATTATAAATAAAAATAGCCAAATTTTGTGTGTATTTTTGGAGAAGCACAGACTGGGCTGATTATCACCCTGGTTACCTTGCAAGGGATTCTGAGCAATGCAAGTTAATTTGTAAGTTTAAAAACTAAGTAGTGTACCTACTGCATAGGAAGACCGGCCAGCAACATCTCTGTTAACTGTAGTAAGAGTCAGCTCATTCAGCTGTTTAATGCAGTGGATTGCAAATTGCAATCAGAAAAATTATCTAGCTATTTAAAACAGCTTTCCTTGCAGTGTAATGCAGAAAACAACATTCAAAAATAGCCTCAAGAGATGTGAGTGTCTATGACAAAATTTGATGCTCAAGTGCCATTACAGGCAGCTGGCCTCCAGCTGCTGTTCCAGAAGGGCACAGGTCTCCTTTTCATGACCAATCTCTGAAGGTCATTCAGATGCCTACAGCTGGCAGAAGAGACATTCACAATCCTATAAACAGTTTTTAGGTTCCTAAACACTCCTCAAAACCCAGTCCTACGAGTCTGAACTCCCCAGAGTGCAATGGCTGAAAACAGTTTTGCAGGATTTATTCTTTCCTGCTCTGATTTAAAAGGGTTCACAACCTCAATCCCAAAGGGTAGAGAAGTGACCTTATTACACTGCTATACTTCAGAGCTAGAAAGAAGTTGCCTTATATCTTGTGCTGAGCTCACAGGAGTGACCAAGCTACTTGCAGGTAGCTTGTTAACTTCAGCAGTAACAGATCAGTTTGTATCAGGAATTTATCCATTTGTATTAAATGCCCAGGTTTTCTGTTGCCTGCTGCTGATCTGGGTGGGCAAAAAAAAATTGTTGCCACGTTAGAAAAATATGCTTAAACATAAAAAAACCAAAGAAACCCAACAAGCTGATCTAAACAAATGTGATGCTGTACTGGGACCAGCGCTCATTTTACCTGTAAACATAACATTGAAATATATAATCTGTATTATATATTTTATGTATATACACTTTAATTATGCACAATATATACTCTACAGAAATATATAAATGATGTAAGATTTACCTGTATGCACTTTAAAGAAATATAAATTCTATATATCTAAATCTTAACAGCATTTTCATTGTGGTGATTGGCTCTTAGGGACTTGCAAAGATTTTAGAAGGCAAAATAAAAGGAAAGAGTTGTAATATTTGCAGGTAGAAATACTGGAGAGTTTTCTATTCAGTCCGTTTATTGTCCAGCATCTCTTTCTGGGAAAACACTGGTTCTTCTTGGCCTCAGCTGCTGTGCAACACCTGCCTGTGTGCAGAATGAGAAGCATGCACATCAGCAGACTGATGGAGGGGCTGTGAAGGGCTCTGGGAGAGCTTTGACAACCTGAAATAACTGAATTTGTGGAAATAAATTTCACAGTTAAATCCAAAGGTTAGAAAAAAAAAAACCTAAAGACTAAGTAGGCTCAAATATTTCTCATCTTCAAGCTTCCAGTTGTATTTTTAACATTCCACATTTTGAATATCAGTGTTTAAGCCCACAAACCTCTTGCCCTTATTGTTATCACAGTATTATGGTGCATATGTTGAGACCAGCAAGGTTGCTTGCTAGAGAACTTACAAAGACAACTGTAATGATTTAATCAGTGTACTGTAACAATTCTGCTGCAGTAATCTTACTGATGACTGTACTGACAACACATGCACTTGACTGCCAGAGGGAGCAACAGCCTTCTTATGCTTAGAACTGGTGTATCACAAGTCTAGAGACCTTTCAGTCCTTGGCTTACCCGGCACATAGCAGTGATGTGAAAATACTCAGACTTTATTGATTTTGGCTGTCAAGTGCTCATACTGCCATGCTAACAACCAGGCTTCTCCTCAGGACTGCAGAGATCTTTGATTCTGAACCATACCACAAACTAGCAAAGAGACCTTCAGCAAGCCGCTTGAGAACCTGCCTCAGATTTCAGTACATGCTGAAAAACCTTCCTGTCTAAGCAAAGGGATGCTGGCATATCTTCAACCTTTGTGAGGCATCCCTACATTAAAAGACAAATTGTATTCATCAGAGCTCTGTCTCCATGAGAGAAAAATAAATCTTCTTCCTGAGACAGTGATCACGATTTGGGTATCTACAATTTAGCTGCCTAA
Source organism: Melanerpes formicivorus (assembly GCF_026170545.1). Lineage (NCBI taxonomy): Eukaryota > Metazoa > Chordata > Aves > Piciformes > Picidae > Melanerpes > Melanerpes formicivorus. The sequence goes on along the minus strand of NW_027142354.1, from coordinate 43,484,383 downwards.
ATGAAGCAAAGTAATTTGATGAGTGCTAAGTTCCTGCAGCACCTTTTCTGGCATGTGACCAGAATCAGGCTGGAAATAAAACCCAGCACGAGCAAATTAAGGAAGCACTCAAAAGGAAGGAACAAAGCAAAAAGAAAAACAGTAGATGATTCTGCCACATACTGAATGTTTCAAAGGAATACAGCACACATTTAATTTAGTTTTGCAATTCATTACTCAAAATGTTGCTCTTGCTATTCCCTAGAACAAAGACAGCAAACCCTGTGTGGGAGACACCTCTGCACACAAACCACAGTCTAATGTCAAACGTGACCTTTCATCTTCTGAGTGAACAGGCAGATTTGAAGTCTAGTCTATGCTCCTATGTTATGCAAGCAAAAGACATAAATTTGTTGAAAATTGGAACACCCCAGGCTTTCCACTGCTTAAATAAATCCACCCGCCTCCACAAGCAAAACAATCTGCCTGCATGCCAGCAACCTAGCCATGTCAGCTAATGGACTGCAAAACTTTGTCAGCAAACCTATGCTTTTTACGTAATCAGAGAACCCTCGGCTGGAGTTCTTGGGAGAAATACAGGATAGCTGTGGATTATCCAGAAATTATTCAGGTAACACATTGTCAATAAAAGTACTTCACTTTGTGTAGCTTTTAACATACCAATGGATTGACAGATCACTGAGGATCGTCTGTTTAGTTCTGGTATCTCAGAAACAAGCAGAGATTTCAGATCTTGAAGACTACTCTAAGTGCTCTGACATCCATATAATTTAGGTCTGCCTCTAATGAAGACAGCTACAGCACAGCAGCATAAAGCTACTATAAGGCAAGGCAGACTTAGCTTTCTAGGTTCCTAGAATTTATCTTGTCTAAGTGGCATTTGGAAGAACAAATCCAGACAATTCCCTCCGCCAGTTCCTAGAAGTCGTGAACCATTTTAAAAATCTTGGTTCAACAAATAGCCTAAATGGGGGATTCTCGTTACCTTACAAGTAGTTTACTCAGATACCTAGGCATTTTGTGGATCAGATTCTGAAGATTGTTATATCCAGATAACCAATACTAGTTCTTCTAAATTCTACTAAATTAGAATAAAACCTTGGCACTGCTTAAAAGCCAGGCTTTAGAACCTTTGTCTTAGACAGTGCTTTTTCATAGACAACAGGGCATCAGAATCTGGATTTTAATGAGCAGTTCACAATGAGGATCTCTATTTCCATTTTCAAATCATGAGATAGTGAATCACTTTCCCCCATTTACTGTATCTGAGTGAGGAATCTGAGCAAGTCAATTCTTATGAGACATGCAGCTATAACCAGAGGCAAAAATTCTGGGAACCTAGTATAAAACGTTTTTCTTGTGCCAGTCCAGGCTTTGCAGACTGTTCTTGTCAATGTAAGTCTTTTGATTTCAATGCAGTCACTCCTGATTTACCCCATGGGCAGAAAGACACAAGCTAGAGACAGAGCAGTACAGCTTTTTTTCTTTGGTAGCTCCTGTGTAACTGCATTGAAGTCAGTTGTCCACTCTGATTTTCAACTTTGTAGGATATCTGCTACTGTGAAGAAATATCTCCCAGATTTTGAATTTTCTTTTCTGAAGTAATTACATTTGAAAATTAAATAACATCGTTGCTATTTGTAAGTAAGTATCAGATAAGTAGCCTGAAAGGGAGGACGTATTCAAAAATTCATGTCCAGTTCCATTGCTTGACTTTTTTCCTTGCTAGAATTTAATGAATTCTTCATTTGCTATTATAAACTAAGCATTTCCTTTGAGTCCAATTAGCATAGCTGAAAGAAAAAGCAAGGCAAGGCACTGTTCAGCACACATGAAGGTAATAGAAAATCAGTTCTTTCATTCTAGCTTTAATAACTGCAGCTTGATTAGAGAGAAAGAAAAAACTGGGGGGGAGGGGGGAGGATGAGAAGGCCTGCCAAATCAGTACTATAAGAATTCTCAACCTGTCTGCTCCCTGGCTTACTATTCAAATGCTAATTGAGCCTTTTTGTAAACAGAATGGCTAATCATGGAAGACAAAAACAGACACGGAAAACAAATGAAATATCACACCTTATCCAAACCGGCAGGAAATTTCACTGATGAGCTTTGGAAGTCTTAAAATTTTGTGTTCTTTGGTCTCTTTAAAGAAGGCTGAAAAGAATGTAATTAATATAATAAAGTAAAATATAACACAATAAAACAATAAAGAACAGTTCCTTTTGAACAATGAAACCAGTCATGTTATAATTAGATAAGAGAATTTATATTCACAGCTATAAATATGAAAGTGGACCATAAGACCGGATAAAGGCAAGGTTCTTATTCTTAAAAATTAATTACATGGCATTATTGTTATCAGTACACAGGATGCATTAATTATACAATTAATAATAAGATGAAAGTGTTGGGGTTTTTTTTTGGCAACTTGAAATCACTTGGGGACATTAGGGTTTATACAAGCATTGTCCTTCAGGCATTTCTATAATCTTGTTACTATGCAAAGTCAAGACCTTAAACCTGTTAGTGAAAGTAGGGGATGGAATGAATCTCTCCTAATTCAGACTTTGTACTTACACGTAATGCAGCACATTTTAGATACCCGCTGTAATTGGGGTCTAAGGTGTAACAGATTTATTACAACTTCTCGTAAAATAGAGACTGATGTTATTGGAAGCAAAGTACATCCAATAACCAATCAGGTAGAAGTGCTGCTTCTACAGAAAGCCTACACAATCTCATGTACAAACCTATCACCTAACATTAATATTGCACTTAAGACTTCCAAGTGAATTTTTCTGTTTCCTTTGAAAGGCAGAGCTGAGCTTTGTGCTCCACAGAGTAGGAATATATTCCCAATAACTGAAGTACCAGACCTGCTCTGTGTTTAATCTCACTGCACACACCACCTAATCCTATAACTGGGCCATTTACTAGTCACAGCCTTGCTCCAACCAGATTCCGAAGAACGAAGCAATATCCTGTACAAGAATACTTGCCACATTACATTGTCCATCTTTCATATACCCATGTAACATTACTAAGATAGCCTCCTGCTGACAAGGCAAGCCTTCCCCAAGAAAGGCCACATTTAACAGTCAACAGCCATTATGACAGATGGGGCCAACATCAGAGAGTTTGTCCACCACCATATGTACTCAGATAGGGCATGGATGGACTCTGAACAGGCAAGTATACTTGCACTCGTATATTGCAACAGAATTGGGCTTTTTGTTCCTGTTTTGTTTTCTGTTAGATCTTAATGAGTTAAGCCCCCTACCATCCGCTTTAAATTATAAATCTTTGGCAAATTTCACTTATCAGAAAAATTCTGCATTCAGGTCTGGAGTTGATAAACTCAATGTTAGCAGTGCCTGACTTCATTCAACTGCCAACAAGGGCTCACACAGGAATTAAAAAAGGGTGTGGAGGTCTTGCTTGATGCAATGAAAACTCTGGCAAAGGTTCATCTTTCAGCTGAAACCTTTGTCAATAAAGCACCTTTAAGATTACAGCCCTGTCTTACTACCACCAAGTAATCATTGCTAAGCGTTATACTGCTCCTCTGTTCCATTTTCGGTCTTACTTCTCACAGAAAACTTTTTACAGATGAGGGCCGTGTGTGAGATACAAACTTTATTTTGATTTCAGGAGTGTTCACTGTAACAGGCCCTCTTCCTCATGAAAGAGCCCATCTTCTTTTAATTTTATCTTCCCCCATATCCTGTCAGAGTTAGCTCTATAGCTAAGGCACACCTATCTGGCATGTACCTATTGTAAGCCTGCTTATTTCTGTTATGCTTTTTAATATAAGCTGTATTTTGAGTTGTTATTGTTTGTATCACCAGTTCCCTGAGAACCCAAGGGCAAGTACCTCAGTCCTGCTACCTACAAACAAAACAACTCTACCAACCACACAATTTTCATTGTAGAAAACAATGTTGCTGGTTTGTTTTTTGGTGGATTTGTTTGTTTATTTGTTTTTATAAAAGAGTATTATTTAACTAGATTTCTTGGAATGTAGGACAGCATTTCTATACAACAGTAGCACTAATTTATAAGTAGAGTGTGGGGGGGAAAGGGTCCTTTTCCATAATCAATAGATGTCACACTTTATTTGGAATAGCTGGCCAAATGTCCAGTATTCAAATAGGAAGTCAAGACAATGAAAGATTTTCATTAAGACCTTTGTCCGGTGTGCCTTGTTAATACAAAAGAGAAACTTTTCATTTTCAAACTCCATTTGAATTCAGCTCTATTATTGTTATAATCAAGTTATAATATTAGAGTAGCACCAAGTAATAATCATCAGTATCAAAAGCTCATTTTAAGTACTGGATAACAGGGGGAGGCAGGGGACTGTTTTCACCTGTAGGAGTTTAGACTACATAGTAAAAGAAATAATTCAGCATGTATGTATTATTAACAATGAGCTAAATTCTAAGAGGTTTGACCTTTCTGGCCACAGACCAGCCAGGTACGTGACCATGGGTATACCTCAAGTCACAGAGCTGAAGCCAACAACTCACATGCCTCCCTGCAGCAGTAAGCACATATGAAAGAAAGTAGGGAAGAAAAGAAAGGTGACAGAAGTGAGATAAATAAAATTGTTACTTTCAAAAAATTGCAATTATAATGCAGCCCAGAGTTGTAGGGATTTTCTCCTTCAAGAAATTGCTTTTGCCTTTTGAGAAAAACTCTTGGGAAATTGGGACTCACATAATATTATTCCTTATATGTGTCTATAGGACCCTCACGGCCACCTACTGCATATCTGTTTTGAGCAGTTTGGTAATACTGCACATTCTCAATCACTTCTGCTGAAAGAAGGCATTGCCTGCAACTCTGCTCAGAACATAGCCTCTATCTTTCCCAGAAACTGAATTTTCAAATACAAAGGGCCTGAAGCTGCTGTGGTTTCTTCTATTTTCCCCTCACCCTCCATCCAATTTGCTTACAGTCACTTGTTTGTGAACACGACAAAAGTCAGCCTTCTGAAAACTAGTGCTATCTGTTATTTCTGGAAGTCTTCAATACCAGAGGAAAATATTTAAAGTATGACATTACAAACAGACCACAGGATTATTTTTTTCCTTAGGCTTTTTCCTGTTTTGACTATAACAAACATGGTGCAAAGCTTAGAGCTTAAAACCGTGGTTCACGAGCTCATATGCGTGTGTGTTTTTGTATGTATACACAGTTTGAAATGTCATAAAAATTTCCTGTGATGTATTTACATATGGAAAAAGAGCTACTAAATATGAAAACTTTCTCCCCCTAAGCACAGGATATGCAATATTTATTCTGTGCCTTTGGATCATGTAGCAATGTATTTTTTTTCTATACAAAACACAATGCAGCACCTTGTAAAACGGAGTCCAAAGAAACAGATTTTTTGTTTTCTATTCCATACTTTTGAAGACCTGTCTGGGTGCTCTGTTTTTAAAACCTGAAATTTATTGTGTGTTACTTTACTTCTTTTTTTCTTTTATTTTCTTTTTTTTTAAATAATAATATTTAAATGCAGCTATTACAATATATTAGTCTTACCTAGTGGTGCTATTTAACATTTTTATCTAGTGTTTCATCTGTACTGCTTTCTGCTGTAAGCTAGATAAGGTCAAAAGGATTTTGACTTTTCCCTATGTATTATGAAAGGTATTGAATTTCTAGGCAAACCACTTAGACGTGTTGTGAATAAATGGGTTTTAAGGTTGCCAATGGTCCACTCACTATTTTCTATATGCATTACCAGTTCAAATATCTGGGTGGGGAAGGAAACACTTTTGCCAGTTAGTAGCTCACTGATGAGAGCACAGAACATATTTCTAGTGCTTACAGATAAAATACCAAATTCAGTTCACAGGGTTTTAGTATGAAGAACTTCCCTAGCTTTACAAAGCTTACATCAGTTGCCTGCCCCTTTCAGAAAGTGTCATGGATTCAAAAGAAACCATCTCAAAACAGAAGACAAGAAGAAGTATCAGCTGGTTTGCTTTAGATGTCGGCATAGCTGCAAGTCTGGACAATCTCATTGGAAGATCACACATAAAGCATGAGGAAAATTTTGTTCTCACTCTCTTGTGGTCTTCAAAATAAAGCTCAGCAATTCTTTACCACAGATGGGTGATGACCATTACCTTCATAGCATTCTTGAATACTGGGGTTCAGAATGGTGTTTTGCCTTGTGCCATAGGTTTACAATCTGATGGAGTGAATAGCACTTGAGACCAAGGCAGATACACCTCAAGATGTATCCAAGCTGAGATATGCCTGTGTTCATATATAGCTTTTAGTATTCTTTATATTCAAGGTTTGTACTTACTCACAGGTGGTTTCCCTATGAATTTATTGAGCAACTAGACACAAATGAAATATTTCTAAACCATAGTAAATCTTTGAATTGGTCTGAGTCCTCAGGAGAAAGCTCTATGAAAAGCTGGCATTTTTCTTTTTTCTGAGTTTAATTGAAAACATTTTGCATGTTATACTAATCACCCCTTTGGGAGAATGAAAGACAAAAACTCTGCCAGCAAAACTCCTTTCTTTTTGAGATCTTGATTTGTCAGACATTTGTATTTGCAAGCTACATCACAGCTCTATGCCAGACCAGAAACACTAACTTGTGAAGTTCATCCAAATCCCGTATTTCATGTAAGAACATGACACTGGTACCATTTACACTAGAATAAACCCAAAATAACTTTGCTGAATTCCATAAGGTTAGAGCAAAATATGAGTGATGGATATGTGACATGAATCAAATTCTAAGCTTTTGCTGCAAAACTGAAATAGTCTCACCTCCTGAAATAATCCATCCAAACTCACAAAACACAATGTTACTACTCTCTGACTATCCTGGAAAGACAGGTACTCAGGACAGGTCATTGCTCCTATGGCCATGTCTCTTGTCATATTACTTTCAAGTTTTGCTCCATCTATTCATCATTCACTATGTGTTGAGCCTCTGTGTGTCTCACAGTGTCCCAAGCCATGGAGATAGCTAATTATGCACTCCATAATGAGCAGTTTGTGAGAGTTGTACGTGACTACAGAAATTGTTATTGCTGAAAGTGAAGGAAGTTTGACTGACTGTGACACAGCACTTGACAGAACGGCAAACGTTCAAAATGAACAAAGATGAATATCAAATATTTGAAGCAAAGCGCTCTACCAGACAATCTTCTCTAGACAGTAAGATATCTGCTCCAATCAGACAGAACTGACAACAGTAACAGAGATTTTTCTAAATATGCATTTAAAGAATATTCCATCCATGCAGGTTTTTCTTTTTGTTAAGGAAGTTAGCAATAGAAGATTCAGATGTCTTAGGTAATCACAAGGTAACTGTGAACAAGGTGGCTGTGACAAGAAATTTGATTTTAAAATTTATTTTCAGTAGGGTTAGAGCAAGGCACTCATGGGACATCATCCAAATTACTGTGCACAGGTCTGATTACCTATTCTCCAGCAGGAAAAATCCAATCTTAGATAAACTTGAGTATTATTGCAATAACAAGGGAACAGAAACTGTACTGTACCATAAAGATGTGGGAGAGAAAGGTGAAAACTCTATGAAAAGATGATTAGAAATACAACAGAGAAGAACAGTGCACACAAGCAACAGGAATCAACACATGCAAGAACAAAAATTGGGCAAATTACCCAAAAGTTCAGCCTTGTAATGAGGAAGTGAATTTAAAACACTGAAGAGTAAGGCTCCAAATCAACCAACTTGGGGTTTTTTTGGACCAGAAGAAAAAAAAAAAAAAAAAGAAAATTGCAGTAAATTTAAGAGGGACTTTCTTCAAGTCAAAATTAAATTAAAATCACTCACCAGCTCTATGTTCCTAACTACACTGAGCAGTCAGAACTCATTTTAATACATCTGAATATTATTTAATACATTTGAGTATTATTTTATTTATTAAGACTGTGTGGCAGGGAGTAACAGAAGAGAGTTCAGAACAGGCACTCTATTTTCTACTATTTCCTTCTGTCTGCTGCAAGAATAATTTCTAAACACTGACTCTGATTCCAGTATTTAACCAGTATGTCATCCACTGGAGGTGAAGGACTGGATTATTTTCACCCTGACTCCTCACTTTTTACCTGTTTTTCTTGTGTTCTCTGCACAGTCTAATTTGGGACTCCCAAGCAATAGAAGACAAATCATTCCATTTTTCTCAGCTACCACTAGTGCACTAAACAAGATTCAGACTTGTCCTCAACCCTATCCATCCCCCTAAGAGAGAAGGTTTTATAGCACAATAGTAGGTTTGGGTAAACACTGAAGTGTGGCCTATCTTCTTGTGCTCTTCATAAATTGGAACCTTGTCAGCCTGCACTGAAACATTTCATTTAAACATTTTCTTGTGTTGATAAATACCTGTGAGGGATTACATAAATCCAGCAAGCCACATCTAGGTTCTGAGTGGATAGAGGAGAGGGAGCTAATACAGTGTTAATGCTGCTAAAATGTTATTCTCATTTAGCATGCAGTAATTTCAGGCTCTCAGAATAGGACAGCTTGCTCAGCCTCTCTTCATGAAACAAGCAAACCTGCAAACCTTTCACATACTTCAGAGACAGCAGACAAGGCCAGCAGAGCGCTGCAGGAAGCCTACTCTTCTTTGTGTACTTTTGTAACAGTGAGTTCAATGTGCCCGCAGTGACTGCAGTGACCTAAAGGAGCTTTTAGCATCAGATTCTTCCCAAAGCTATACATTCATAACAACAGTGAAATAATTCACCTTACCAGTAATTGCTAGCAAAAGAGATATGAACAATGCACAAGCCCTCTCTAAAAGCCTTCACTGTCATGGCTGATGTCAAGGGCTGGCCTTGCACTTACTTTTACAACAAAAGTGTGTTGTCAGAAAACAGGATTTTCCAGCTAATCCCATGGGCAACACAGTCAGTAACAGAATGGCCCCTCCTGCTTATGCAACATGAAGCCTCTAGAAGAGCCTGAAGTGCTAGCCTGAATGGTTGTCAGAGAGGTTGAGGAAGGCTGAGGTCACTCTGGGACCCTACCTGAATCCAAGTGTTGCTACACACTGAGGCTGGGATGTAGGAAGGTCAGTTCCTTTGACAGAAAGTGTACAGCCAGATTTGAGCACAGAAAACTATAAAGGCAGGGAACTGGCACACAAATACGACATCATCAATGCAGTATTAAAGATAGATTATGCCCTGCAGCTGATTCATGTCTTCATAGAAGTCACAATGAGAGCAGTAAGACACCAAATCCTGACACACTGAATAGGAACATAGCTCTTTTTTGGCACAGAATCAACAAGGCTCGTTCTTGGGTCAACAGTTTACCACACAAAGAAATCAAGTCTCGTCTTGATGCAGACTTCGAAGTCTGTGCTCAAATCCAGAGATACTTCCCTTCCAGAGAATAAAGAGGAAATAGAAGGGGTTCATTTTGAAATATATTTAAAAATGAATGCTTCAAAGCTTGGCTATGAAACTTCTTACAAAAATAAATTTATTTAGCTTAAAAAAATGAAGAAAATAAAATGAAAGCTTTATTCAATCAATATATTTAAGCAATTTCAAGCCCACTTTTCAGCAATCTTATTTTGACACAGAAAAAAAAAATCAGACAAATAAAATTAAAAAGCAACTAAAAAGACTTGTACTAATATGTATTTATTTAAAAGTATTTTTTTCGTTCAGACACTGATCTAAAAGTCAGTATTTCACTCAGCTCTAGGACCCAAAGAGAACTGCCTCAAGTATTTGCTCAAAGGACTAAACAAAACCACTTGTTTAATTAATGTGATCTTCTAAGAAGAGCAGACTCAATACTGTTGAGAATAGCAATGCCTCTTAAGACAGGGGTTTCTTCACAAGCTCATCTTAAGAAGACTTCTCTGTACTTCTTTCCTATACATGTGTTCCAAGGAACATTTAATGAGCTTCACAGAGTTACCCAAGGAAAGAAAAAGTAGTCTAACTAGTTCCTTTCTAGTTCTCTATTGAATTTTTTATTAATTAACATATTAATGCTGTTTTCATAAATTTAAAGAAAGCAAAGGAACTTTTCAAATTAAGTCATAAGACAAGAACGTTAACAGTTTTTTTTCACTCTACTAATTCATATACTCATTAAAATTTCTGAGGTTTTTACAAAGAAAGACAGCAATGACAATGTTTCTATTTTTAAACCAAAATCCACTTGACAAACTAAGCTCTTTCTTTGCTGGTTCCTTTGGAATTTTTTTCATCTGACAAATGAAGTCAAAGTTTGGTTTTAACCATACAAGTAACTTAAAGCATATACGCAAAAAAGGACGTCTTTATGGTCTTGTATCCAGCTATGTGTCCTTCATTGGAACACAGGCAGTGATCCTGAAGACAGCTACTGGAGTTCTGCTGTATGAAAGTGCTTTATTTCCTCTCTCCATGCCTCACTCTCCTCTCCCATCCTTCAGATACGAATCTACTTCAGGACATCTGACCAAAATAGCCCATAGACAGTTGTCTTTCTTCATCTGCTGTGGGAGCATCAACACTAGAGCTTTAATTTAGATCTGGACACTTAAATCAGTCTTCCAATTCTCCCCATTGACTGAGATCCAGTTATATCACAGTGCTATCACAGAGCATGAACTGGAACTCAAGGTGAGGTTGGATGGGGCACTGAGCAGCCTGGTCTAGTGGAAGACGTTCCTGCCCATGGCAGAAGAGTTGGAACTAAATTAACTTTCAAGTCCCTTCCAATCCAATGATTCTATGCACTCCAGCTAAAACTGATGTTTCAATGTATGTGACCCGAGTTAAGCTAGTCCCACGTGACAACAAACAGACAAACTCAGAAATATATACACAGACCTGCATACACCTACAGGTGTTACCTGAAAACCTGTTGAAGGTATTACGAAGCAAACAAAGAAAAAAGAGTTCACTGATACACCTATCTGAACACCACTCTATTCTGTGACTTGTTTGTCTTGCCTGCACTGGACTGAGCTTGTTTTTAAAAATCAATATCTCTGTGGATCAGGGCAAACCCTAGAAAAGTAGTTTTGCTTTACATTAGCATGAACTTCTTGTGTTTCTTCCTCTACCTGGGCTTTGTTTTAGCTCTGCAGTGAATTATCCATTGAGCATATAGTTTCTTTTAGATGCAGATAGTGAAGGCAAATCTATGCTCTGATTGCAACATTGGTTTTCAGCAGAAAGACACAACCCACCGCCTCTACCAGCGTTTCTGCTCCTGCTGGCTAGCCCCATCCTGTGCATCATCTTTCCAGTGCCTACACAGGCCTTTTATTTCCTCTTTCCTGTGGGATGTCAGTGATAGGCTTGCCCTTTTCCTTGCTTCCACTTGCCAAGGAAAACTAAGATGTCTTTCCTGGATAAGGCAGCAAAATGAGATTTAGTAGAGGTTCACCTTAGATTTGACATTTTCCTTAAAAAAATTAAAAAATAAAATCAAGAGAGACAGAAAAAAGGAGTTTCAAAAGGTCAAAGTGGAGAAACAAAAAATAATATAAAAAAAAAAATCTTCCCCTTGTGACACAGGAAGCAGAATAAAGCACTGTGATAAGAATAGTGCTTCTACCAGTCAGGAAAAGCATATTGGTGGTCTGCCTTTCTTTGTTTGAACTGAACGAAGTCACAATGACTTCAAGAACTTCATCCCAAGAATATGAAGCATTTTCTAAAAATCAAAAACCAAGTGCACCTCTTGAAATGATTGATCAGTAATGACTACTGAATCAGTGAATCAAAGGCTGATGTATGTCTCACGTTTATCCCTTCTTCCTTTTTGTTTTCCTGGCATAGTTCACAAGCTGAAAAGAGACTTGTTTGCTGCTGTTGTCCTACTATCAGCTAACTCGGGCAGATAATAAAAATTGAACACAGTATTATCAATTTCCCTTTGCCTTTGAGATTAAATTATACATCCCCCAACATCCTCTCAGACTTAGGACAAATAACATCAAACAATACTGTCTTTCAGCACAACAGTGTCCAGATAAAAGAAAACAGAAGCAATAACAGAGAATAAATCAGCTTAGGCTAGAAGGGAAGGCAGGATCCTAGCTATATGAAGCCCAAGCACAAAATCCATTGGGGCAGGAGGACCAATAAAGTACTCAGTATCTCTATTCATATTCATGTGAATAACAACCATACGTGAGGAGTCTCTGCAGTGTCTGGAAAAGAAAATCATTCAGGTCACCATACAAGCTGCTCAATGTAAAGTTAATGTCTGTGAAAAAAAAATGTGTTTACAAGGTACTAAAAATTGATACGTACCTTGAATATGCTACAGTGCCTTGGTGTAGGAAAAAAACAGATGGAGCTTTCTCTAGTCAAACCCTAACTTGAAAGACACACGCCTTGTGGAGCTGAAGCTTAGTTGGTGGTGCACTTCATGTCCTTCATGTAAAATATTCTGTCAGTTTTAATTTTGTATCTTGTTTACCTTCTCTGTTACAAAAGAACTGGGACTTGTTTTTAGCAGCTCTGATTAAGTTTCTATTGATTTTCAAGATAGGAAATGGAACTTTCAGATTTCCCACATGAATCTAAAGCAAGTCAGATATTAACCTCGAGGTAAAACATCTGCCATGACAATGAATGGATAGACAAGTACTATCTTAGTGAAAACAGCATCTGTGCTCAAAGATCAGATGGATTTTGAGAACAATGTGAGCAGCAGAACTGTATTTTTACACGTGTAAAACCACACAAGTATATCCACATTTGTCCAAAGTGACATTCACTCACATAGCCACCAGCCCACATACATGAAAACATTTAGACACATTTTAACTATGACAATGCTAACGGTTAGTAAGCTAGAAATGGTGTCAAAAGGAATTAAGATGACTATGAAAGACAATGCAGAGCTGGAAAGAAACTTGGGCTTTACATCTCTTGTATTGTATCTATGTTTTTTTAGGATCGATGTTCATCTCCTTACCTGTAACAGCTCTCAATATGTACACATACTTTGCAGCTTATTCATTATCAAATATATCACTGCTATAGGTAGTGGCAGACATTATTTGGTAAACCAACATAAAATAAATATGCATAAAAATCTGAAACATGCTATATGCAATACCTACCGAGATGAAAAATATTACCTTCAAATCTTTGGAATGGTTTTACCATTACGGGATTTCTTTGAGCTAGTTCCTTGAAGATGTATGTGACATTGGTGAATATTTCCAGATTTAGGGAGATTTTAAAAACAAAGCCCATTCAAAATGAAAGAAAAATTCATATGACAGTTAAGAGAAGAAAAAAAAATCACTTGTGAGATGGAACTGAAGCATTTTAGTTGTTTTCTATGATGTGCAACACCTGTGACTCTTACGATTTGATTGTATTTCAAATGTACACCTGTCTAACAAAGCTAGAATGTGATAACTATTTTATCCAGCAGACAGAGAGAACATCTTCAGTGATGTTTGTGGACTTTAAAAAGTAAATGATGACTACTATCTTAGCACTGCAAGTGTGGTCCCTTTGAACATTGCATCTAAATGGAGACAAACATAAAAACTTCCTATCAATGTCCTTGGCAATAGGAGTACTCTGCAAATGGCTAAACTCGGGTCAGTATGCTCAGCCCTATTAAAGGGACAGTTGGTCAATGCACACCCTTTGTGTGGAATACATATGAGAGGAATTAATACATACTATGTAAAATGGAATCACTAATTTCCAAGTTATTTCATTTGTGTGGGAGCAGAAACAGCACTCCTAACACCACGTTTGTGGGACTGTACTCCCCGAATAACCTAGCCATGAAATCAGACAGCAGAAATGAAACACTTTTTTCTTTTGGGGGGATGGAATATACAAAAATATTGTGGAAAATTCTGTAATACATTTTTTATTGCTACTGAATTAATTGTAAGAATGGAACATACACTTGGAATCAATTGTTTCCACTTTCATATCAACGTGTGACAATTTTGTTTGGTGATTGCCTCTGTAAATATTGTAAAGTGAATGTTGCAAAACCAGAGACATCCTTATGCCGTGAAAATACTTCAGGAAAGGCAGTTTCCCCCTGAATAGCTGTGTGTTGTTGAGATTTACAGGAAAAAAAGTGTACACATTTCCACTTGTATACCTCATAGAAAACAGTTTCTCAGCAAGGTATTTCAAAACACTGGCAAATCCTCTGCATTTGCCAACAAAGGCAATCAGTACTTCCCCCTCAACAACAGAAGATGATCCCTGGATTAAACCACATACATACTCAGATGTATAGAACATTACTATACCACAAATTCACATTTTGCAGAAGCCACATATTTAACAAATGATATATTAACCCAGTTACAGGTAATCCACAATCTTCTTGTGAAAATAAAACCATCAGCTGTTCTTTCAGCTGTTTTTTTGTTAGCAGTGTCTAGCTCTGCCTATAGGGCTGTCTTACTGCTGCCTTTCTCCAGCTGCCATGAAGTGTTCCTGCTGACTTTATGTATATGCACTAGAAACACAAGGTAGGTATGCTAGTTATTACCAGGATCTGCTGAAACTGAACAAATACAGTCAAAAGCAAGAAAAACAAAGAATGCTGGTTTAAATCTTCAATTGAATTAGACTTAGCCACATTTGAATTTCACATCTGAACAGCCCATTTATAGTCACTTCTTGTGAGCATTCAGTTTACAGACACAGATGTTCAGGGAAAATACATTTTAATCTCAGGATGAGATCATTTAAATATAGCCTTCTGTGAACACTCATACCAGTCAGGGAACAAGAAAAACACCAATCAAATTATATGACTAATCATTTTTAAGTTGTGCACAGCAACATATTTGAATTTCAGATGCCAGTCGGGGGGTGGATGGGGAAGGGGGAAGTGATTTAAGGAACATTCAAGAAAAGGGCTACATTTTCGTGGAAACATTACTAATGGGGGGAAAAGAAAATCCTATTCCCACCTGAGTGGCTCAAAACAGATTATTAAAATAATTGGAAAAAATATTGTTTGAAAATGTCCTTAATGGACTTTTCTTGTGGAAGCTCTTGTGAGAATGCAACACTCTGGTGTTTGATAACGTTTTAGAAAAAGCAGGTTCAAACATGCATGAATGAAAAATCACAAAGAATTTACTTAATTGGAATGAAGATTATGAACTGGATCCACAGGAAATAAATTTTCCACAAATGTATGTCAGGCTGGAGCAATTCAGGTGCTTTGACTTTCTAGGCTAATGAATCTCAGTGAAATCTGGTAGTTGACAACCATCCCTTTTCAAAAAAGGATTTCCTACAGAATTATCCTTTTCAAGGCAGCTCCCCTGTTCTCTTGTTCTCAGCAGGCTGAAGCTACTAGTGTCTGCGGTTAAAATGTGCTGTTTCAGAACTGCTACCACTTCCTATTTCTCCAGTGGAAGTGCAGGCAAACTACTGAGACCAGTCTTCCCCACACTGTCAGACTTGAATCTGTTGTATACACTGGAGTAATTCTAGATAAATGTCAAAAAGAGATAGGAGGTGTAAAAGTAGAAAGGGAACAGCAGTGCTCCTTTGCAGAAAATACTTTTTGAGTAGAGATGACAAATGTTTATTGCGACTCTAAGTAAGTTAGAAAACATTTTTAAAAGATCAGCATAAAGAGTGAAGTGGATTTTGGAAATAAAACCTATAACCATATTACAATAAGAACCAGGGGAAAATAGACAAACCCATTCCTGTCTACCTGGAAGGTAATTTAGATGTTTACTCTGAATACAAAGTGACCCAAGCAATACTCAGTTAATTTGCCTTTTCTTTCATTTCTGTAACAGGCACATGAGGGTATTGTTAAGCCTAAAGTTTGGAAAGGGTTTTCTGATCTTTGAATTATGAGTTCCAGAAATGGCAACCCACTGTCATTTTACCTTGGCTTCACAGAAGATTAAAATGCACTATCACACAGTACAGATCATTATGTTAATTAGATGGAGGCTTGACTGATCAAAGCTAATTTTGAACACAGACTTTCATACAATCTTCCAACATCTTCTGACAACGCGCTTTCAGAGACTACAGTGATATTACTAGGAATATATATATGGAAAATACTTCTGCTGTTAATCAAGTGTATAGGAGAAAGTGCTCAAATATTGGGACAAATTCCACTTGCTCAAATCAGTGTTAAGTACTTGCACTATGCAAATTTTCATTCCAGGTATCACACACTGTTTCTAAAGTACTTCACCAACAGATGACATGGAGAAGTGCTAAGGCCATATATACTTGGGACAAAGTCGATATCAGCAGAGGTATCAGGCAGCAAGTTAATACAAAGTTACTTTCCAATCTCTTTTTCTTGGTTTGCAAAGCTGAAGGGTACTTGATCAATCAATCAAGTGCTATACTCTCCCCCAAAGAAAGAACAAGATGTCTCTACTGAAAAAATGATAAAGTGAAATAAGTACACTACTAGGGCAAGCCAAGAACTTTAGTTTTAATTCCATAAGGAATTATTTAGTCTTATTTTTCTAAATAATAAACCCTAAATTAACAGGACCAAAATACTTGGTGAAACAAGAAACTTTTCTTGCTGCCTCTGGCTTGTTTTTGGCATTCACACTCCAGAGATACATAGAGTAATTGAAGATTCAGAAAAACGTGAGACATTTTGAATGAATATGTATGTATGAATAAGAAAAAAATAGGCTGGATTTTGTTGCTATTTTTTTCCCCCAGAATGCCTTTATTTAAATTCCTGCAGAGGAGACATAAAACACTCTGTTCTTAATTAGTTCTTGATATAGCTTATCTGCTTTTATGAGGGTTTGTCAGCACAGCATGAATCAGAATCATAGGAGACCACTACTTAGCTTGAGTTTATGCATGATTTGTCTTTAAAGACAGATTGGTTTGAATTGTTGGATCACAGGGTAATTGCAGACACTAGTGACTTATCTATATAACAGGTTGAATGTGATTGGGGTGCTCCCTTTTCAAGTGCAGTATTTTATCATTGGGATGACAAGGCTCTGCATGTATTGAAGACCATAAATGGCACTCATTTGCCAGGACTTATTTTAGTGAGTTTGGAAGTCATTTATCCATTGAAAAACAGAAATGGCAATCAAATAAAATTGAGGAAAATACCACCAAATGAACTTGTGCTTCTGTATTATTTTGTACATTATAGATACTCATAGCAGTAACCTCAAACTCCTAAAGTGTTGCTTCTCAAGAGGATGAACTCTCACAACACCCTTAAGTATTATCAAGACATTTTACAGGTGAGGCTGCATCTGCACCAGAAAGCAAACTGGCTTCTCTCAACCAGTGCCAGAGGCTGCTTGATAACGCAAGAGGAGAGCAAGTGGGTGAGCATGCTCACTCAGCATGGCCTTGCTTCTTGTGTTAGTTTCCACACTGCCCACAGACCTTTGCATAGGATGCTCTGCTAAGGTGTACCATCAGCACTCAGTAAACAGAGCATCAAGTAGGAGTTAAGGAGTGTTACAAGATTATCTTTGCCTGTCTTAGCTACATTGTTCTTCGGACACTAACTAGCATCTGGACTGAAAAGTTTAATGACAGAAGCATCTGCTGTTCTTCCTGGAAGGGAGAAGAATGCTTAGTTCTTGATAAGAAAGTACAACCAGGCTGCATGTCAGCCATCCAATTCAGTGTTACATCATTAGCTTAGGCATTCTGCACAGGCTAACAGGATCTTTTCTGCTATCAGAAAATATTTTGCTTATTCATTGTATAGCTAATCTAACCAAAATCATGGAAAAATACTTTGCTATTTACATATCCCTGCAATATTTTGTAAACTGTAACCATAGGCAAGTTTGGGGACTATTGCAGTACCAGGAATTGCATTTCTCTTGTGAAGGTTTTTGTTTCTTCCTAGGGAAATCCTACAGTGCTCCACATTGATGGGCATGATCCTGCAAGTGCTGGCATGAAGAACTCCCTGCAGTTCAAAGTGGGAGTTCTGCTTGAGAGGTTTTGAATCTTTTAATAATATTAGACTGCAGCAGCCCCTGAGGTGTTTGTGAACATGCTAGCCAATATGATGCACAGCAAACCACTACTCTTACAAAATGTGTCACAGAATCTTTTATCCAGAGTAGCCAGACTCTTTGAGGAGCCAAAATACACACATGCACAACCACTGCTATCCACTCAAACCAGCAATTCCACCACTGTACATTACACCACACTGTACAGTATGAGCTCTGCCACACAAGAACCTGAGTCACTACATTCTTTGACTGTCTGTCGC
Organism: Melanerpes formicivorus; assembly: GCF_026170545.1. NCBI lineage: Eukaryota > Metazoa > Chordata > Aves > Piciformes > Picidae > Melanerpes > Melanerpes formicivorus. Next base: position 43,466,145 of record NW_027142354.1, on the reverse strand, counting down.
TTCTTGTATATGGTTGTCTACAACTCCTCCACTGTATTTTAAAATGGTTTGTTCACAGGAGTGATGGTTAAACCATCTGGCTACAGTTGCTTCTTCCAATTCTTTTCTCTATGTTCCAGGTTTCTCCTAAAATTAGACTGCTTCTCGGCTGCTTCACCTGCTTTGATTACGTATCAGTATTTAGTCATACAGTCATGATTCTGCTGTTAACTATGGCCTGAGAACATCAATAAGAGGAAAGGCAATAAAAGTGCACTGTAGGTCAGGTTCCTTATTGGAAGCCTCTTGAGGAAAGTTAACCCTTTTCCCATGCATCATAAAGCTTAACCCTTTGCTGTTCCCATAGCTTGTATGGGTATTTCTGTGCTCTTGCCTGTGATACTCAGTTTGGACATCAAACATAGTGGATTACCTCCTTTTGCAAGCTGAAGAACATGTGAAAGGTCTGGATTCAGCTGTCATTTGATAACATGATTACACAGGACAAACTAACAGTTTTGTGAAGGACTATTTCTGATGAAATATACAAGGAGTACAAAGATAAGAAGGCTTCTCTTGCACGTGAAAAAGTTAATTGAGGAAATCCAGAATATGTGCAGCATCATATGGCCTGATGCTAGTGAAAACTGAACATCAGACTGAAAACCAAATAGCAATACATATTATCAAGTTAGTTAGGATCTTTAAATGATACATTTATTCTAGAGCAAGAGGGTTTCGTTGCTGCAAGCCATCCCGTATTATTACTAAAATGTCCTTGGTTCTATACAAAGAAACACCATCTAAGTATGTCATTAATACTGACACAGCTTAGATCTTCTACATTTTTCTTTCAAAACACTAAGTTTCCATCTAGAACACAGCCCAAAAAAAAAATGAAAGCTTTGTGCAGTGTAATAAACATTTCCATACAAGTCCATATAGCATTTCTGCTTTACATCATGTTTCATTTATCAGTGTGAATTAGCCTTTTGAAAGAGAAGGAAATGTAGCTTTTCAGTTCAGTACCTTTTCTAGTCCTTTCTTGCAATAACAAAATTGCTTAATGTCATTTCAAGTTCATCCTGTTCTATACACACATGTACGCAGAGCTATGGGTAATTCACTTACACAGCACAACATCTCCTTTGTCACAGATGGTAAATGTGCAGATTTTTCCCTCAAGGAAAGAAACTCTTTTATAAAATAATTGTATATTCTGTTCATTTTTTTACTTCACTGATGCTCTTGTATTGTTATTATACCCTGTCAGGCTGGTAATTAGCATTCAGCCTCCATCTGACACAAACACAGCTCTCAACTCTCCTTAAAAATCCCTTAGGACACACATGATAAGTAAAATAAGGTGAGCCACTAAAGGGAAAAAGTATTTTTAAAAATTAAATAAATAAATGAAAAAGAAAAAGAGAGAATGAATAATAACAATAATAAAAAAAAAGAGACAGTGAATAACCACAGACTGCTTTTGTCGTGCAGTCAATGCACAGCTCTTGTTCAGTGAACTGCATGGAGCTAATCCTACTGTGTGCAATAAGCCTTCAGAATGCTACGGCTGTCTACCTGCAGTTCTCCTTTGCTTTTCCTACACAAAGATCTATATCCTCTTCCTAGTCCCACCTTTGTCCCAGACTTCTAAGGCACGAAGCCTACCTGGGTTTCCCTTTCTTACCGACAGTGATTACCCCTCCTCCTTTTTCAGTTCTTTGCAGTGAATAAACATTTCTTCCTTCAGATCAGTCATCATGTCTTGAACACCCTGTCACATGTGATACTTAAAGGTACCATTGTTTTGAACCATTCTAACTAGACTATACTTCTCTTGGTAAGATGACAACATTAACTTAGAGCTTTGTGCACACATAACCATAGCCAGGGGCAATGCTGTCACTGGAAGCAAGGAGCAGGATTTCCTTGCAGGTTCATACATGACCCTGTTTTTCACTAATTTCTCCTTTAAATGACCATCATAGTCACAGATTAGGCCTAGCTCAGAAATTATGTAAGACTAGTACCATCACACAGTTAATTTTTTTGTGAGATCATACATTAACACATACTTCTGTTTTCATATAAGCCAGACAGGGCGTGCTGAAGACAAAGAGGCATAGCACTCACTCTGTGTCACCAACCCATCTTGCCAGAGATGATGAACCATGGTTTTCACATGCACACAACAATGGGACAGAGTAGCAACTCTTACTGAAACTGGTGGCTTAACAATATCTCAACATCCTAATGTTATTATGGAAATTTCAGCAAAAGAGGCTTGCACCTTGATACCAATTTAGTACGAATAATCACTAGGCCAGAGACCTGGGAGGTCTAATGGCTTTCAGCAATCATGTAATGAGACAGAGAGTCAGTGACAAGTCTGTGGCTTCACATAACTACCAGAATTTTTAGTTTTCTGATGTCAAAAAACTGTTGTATCCTAATACCAACACTGGAAACTTCTGCACTGATATCAGGACAGAAATTTAATGGTTCTGAATCCTGACCCCAGATATGTCTATTGGTATATGACCAGCAAGGAAGAGATGTTCTGCCAGTACATTATGGCCAAGACATCAAGTCAGTGACTACAGAAGATGGTCAGAATATGCAGAATGGTTGGTAAGGGTGGAATGCTGTACCATGGAGTTCCAAAACACACTGCTTCAACTCCATCCGCTTTGCTAAAGCTGAGGAGCTACTGAACACACAAAAAGTTCAGTATCAAACACAATCTGAGGATGTCAGCTAAGACATCTTCATACAGAAGCTACCAAGTTAACAGAGATGCATGCATTAAAATAAAAACACCAGATTTATGCTAATACTAATTAGAGATCTGGCCTGACACTATATATGCCTTGATATCAATCTTAGATCCTAGAAAAACTCAGTTCACAGAAAGTATTTGGGAGAGATCTGTTCAGGGTGCTGACACACAGGTGCTGAATAAGAAGTCCATGAAGATCTGTATTTGTACATTAGAACCCCACAGGTGAGGTAACGGGGTGTGGAGCATAGCAAGATTTAGGGTTTATTTCCCTGCATAGACACATTGTTTCACACCTCCAGGTGGGTATTTATCCACAGGTGGGAGATAATCAGTTGGTATAAACCATTGCTAGAAACTAATTTCAAGTAGTAAAATTCAGACTTTGATTTAAGCATTTAAGACATTTTGGGTGAGAAGAAATATCTCATTCCAAATGAATTCCTATGAAAGTGAGATGAGCATGCACACAGCCAATTCTGAGCAGACTCAGTGTAAGCTGCACTATTTTCATGTGTTTAGAGGAGCCCTGTGTATTTTCTCTGATTAACTGACTGGGATGCTATGCGAAATGCTACACCTGCACCATTCAAATATCTAACACAAACACTATTTGAGACTAGCAGCATCATACTGAGAAAAACAATACAGTCAGTTAAAAATGCTTCTTTAATCTTCCGTTTAAAAAAAACCCAAAACAACAAAACCAACCAACCAACCAACACCCCCACAAGAATAATGTTCAACCCCTTTGTGTTTCTGCATGTCACAGAGCTAGACTGTTTTAGGATTCTTTTGACAATTCAGAGCGCTTTCTCTTCTTATTGTAATATCTTCATCTTCTACTAGGTAAACCAAGAAGGAGGATTAGAGATTCTGTTAGTCTGGAATTAATAGTTACAATGGATTTAAACATGTGCGAGACACCTGCGACAGCACCTAAGAAGCAACTATTATATACTCATATCAGGAAAATAAAAAAATAGTAGTGGATTTTCTGCTTTTTACAGTAGAAAAAGCTGTGCTTCCTGTTGACCTCTGACTTTGACCTCTACAGAGTGCTTTTTTACTACCAAGTTAATAAACTGACCTTCAGAACACATTCCTGCAGTACCTGCTCACACATTCATACTTTTCATGTAGCAGAATTCCCTTTTCCTGGGATCTCAAGTCTGGAGATCCAAAAGAGGCACCTGCTGGAAAAACTGAGGGACAAATGTTCAGACTCAACATTGCTACTCAACCCAGAGGCCATATGGCTCTCAGTTGCCTCTGTGTAATTTTAGGTGGCTATATATCACATTGTCAGGCAGTATCTCAATGACATTTCATCTCAGTGCTTCCCCCACAGTTCACATCGTGGACAGAAACCATTTCTCATGGAAGGTGTCCCCTCCAAATGCACAACATTTTATGGAGAAAGCCTTCTGGAATACCTCTCTTCTAGCTCTTGCATGGATTTCTTGAACGAGCAGATGGTTAGGCTCTGAACTAGCAGCAGTCTCAGTATACCAAAATGTCTAGTTCTTCACTATTTTAAATCTTCACTTTCTGAACTTTGAGAGACATTTAAAATTATATCTTTAACACTCACCTATCTTTAAAGTTCTGCAAGATGAACGGGCAGAATTTCCAACTACCAGAAGTAAGAATCGGTATCAGAGACTTCCTGTGTTTGATCATGCTTCCTTTGACATGTATTTGCAAAAGCACATCTCTATAATATCACATTTCCCTTCAGTGCATTAACCTGTGTAAAACCACCAACTTTTCAGATGTCTTGAAGGCAAAAGACATAGGCATTCCAGTTCTCCAAGTAGGAAGAGAGAGCTATCGTCACAGATTTAATAGAGGGAATAAATGCAACTTGGCTATCACAGTATCACAGTATAACTTAGGTTGGAAAGGACCTCCAGGATCATCGAGTCCAACCTATCAACACAGACCCCATGACTATCCCGTCACTTCCATTCATTCCAGCAGCAACATGTTGCTCCTCCATCAAGTAATAAAACAAACATGTCCCATAACAGAGAAAAATGCTGACTACGCTAGAAGAAGTGAGCCAATACATTGTCCAAGCACGTAAATGCATTACGTGACAGCATAACTAATTCTTAGTACATAATCAATGAGGAACAGTAAGGTCTTGTGAAAAATTGAAGACATCAAAATGAGACCAGATTTTCTCTGAGGTAATAGTTGGAGTCACTAGTCAATGAATCTTCCCTCATGAGACTGTAGCAACTACAATGAACCAGCTCAAGGACAGCCAGAGTTGTAAATTGAGAGCTATATAAAAAAAAAAAGTAACGATTGTGCCAGCATGTTTATAATTTATAGGTTGGAGTTACAGGTGAGAAATAGGGGTTAGCAGCCTGTTATAATCTGAACTTGAGTCAGTAAAGCACTGCAGAACCACTAAATCACCACTTCTCTCATTTCACGCAGTTTAAAAACATATAATAAAACTATTGGACAAAGCCACTTTCTTTCAGCGTTTGAAGCTACAGCTGTGGCTACTGATCTGTTCAAAGTTACAGTGCTACTAGGGAGTCCAGCAAAGGGAAGCTCTTAATTTTTGCTGCAGTCTTTTCTTCTTCACATTGGGCACCTACCATGAAAGTGCAAAGAGCACAGGGGTCTTTTTGTCATAATTGAGGCAGGCAAGAAAATAAGAGTTCCATTCCATAATGAATTTTGGCGCTTTCAAATTTAATTCCATTTTGATAATCTAATTCAAGGTACTAAAAAATTTGAGCATGCATTTTAATAGACTGAAACTAGAGCCTTTAATCCTATGCAGTGCTGAGTAACTCTGAGTTTCAAATTCCCTTCTCCCAGTGGGTGTTGAGGTCAACGCTTACTGCAGAGCAAATTGGAGCCTAGCAGGATTCTGTTCTTTGTAAACAGGGGAGGCTGCCTTGTCTTGCTCTGCTGGGACTGAGTAGCTGTTCCAAAACGGTTTATATCAAGGCTTTGGGCTGTTTCTTGGGAATAACTGCCCCTTAGAGAAAAATTAATTAAATGGAGCAACTCTGCATGCATTTGCTAATAACTGGACGGATAACAGTGTACCACTTTTACTTTTTTTTCCAGTCATTCATCTTTGAAAGTTTCCCGTGCTTCCCATGAACAGAGAAGTCATTACTGCCAATCAGTCTCGCTACATCCTTTACCGAGTCTATGAATGTACTGGAGCACAGTACATACAGATGGACCTATACCTGTTCAGACTTTCCCTTTAAAGTACAGCTATAAATACTTTAAAAAACTTCTAAGCGACCTTCAGGATACTGCCTGTTTATCTGACACAATCACCATCTGAGCTGCAACTCATCTTCCCTTACACTGAAATACAAGTATACTTCAGCCTTCGTGATCTGAATTTAACCTGACCTTTAAAACACCAATTGGCATTCAGTGTTCTTTGCCCATGAAAGGATGTGAACCTTTTTCCTGATAGAATTACTTTTCTGCATGCTGTACCTTTCATTTAAACTCCAACAATTTTCAGTGTGAATTTTCCATTGTTAAATATGCCTGTGGACAAGAGCTGCAGTATCTATTGATCACTGAAGTTGCTACTAGAAAAAAAAAAAAAGAAATCTGGAAGCTGAAGTAGATGAGTGTCATGGTTTAACCCCAGCCAGTAATTAAGCACCACACAGCCAATTGCTCACTCCTCCCTCTCCCAGTGGGATGGGGAAGCTGAACATAAGCCAGCAGTGTGCCCAGGTGGCCAAGAAGGCCAATGGCATCCTGGCCTGTATCAGGAACAGTGTGGCCAGCAGGAGCAGGGAGGTTATTCTGCCCCTGTAGTCAGCACTGGACTCGAGGATCTCAAAGGTCTCTTCCAACCTGGTTAATTCTATTCTATTCTAACTGAAAGAAAGTAAAACTCATAGGTTGAGATAAGAACAGTTTAATGACTAAACCAAACTAGAATAAAATATTAACAATAATAAAATATAATAGTAATAGCAATGAAAAGGAATATAACGACAACAACAAAAAAAAAAAAAGCCAGAGACAAACAAATTATGCACAATGCAGTTGCTCACCCTACACTGACCAACACACCAGCAGCAGTCCACCACCCCCAGCCAGTTACCCCCAGTTTTCATACTAAGCATGACATCCTATAGAATGAAATATCTGTTTGGCTAGTTTGGGTCAGTTCTCCAGGACCTGCTGCCTTGACACCTTCTTGTGTACCTCCCTGATGGCAGAGAATGGGAAACTGAGAATCCTTCTCTTAAGCTAAACACTAATTAGTAATAACTAAAACATCAGTGTGCTATCCACATTATCCTCACACTAAATCCTAACCCCAGCGCTGTACCATCTATGAGGAAACAAATTAACTGTCCCAGTTGAAACCAGAGCAACCAGTAATGTAGTGAAACTTGTGGCAAGTGAGAGCACCGCCAGCCCTTTACACTGCATGAGTCCAGTGGAATGGTTTTCTTTTTACATTTAGAGCCCTTCCTTTGAAGCAAGCCCAACAAATAAACTGACAGGTGTGCGTCAGAGAAAAATCTACCAGGCAAGTTCACAAGCTGTATCTTTGTGGGAGCTTGACAGCACTTTGGCTTTCTGTAGTACAGTAAACAAAATAGCAGTCCTCTGTTCTCACATTGTTCAGTAAAAATGTCTCTCTTAGATTCAGCTACCTACCAGTCAGTGGAACCTCAAGAAAACATTACACATTTATTCTGATACATCACAGGTTCGTGGGTATTGTGTGAGAGAGAGATCTGTGAGTGAGGCAGTGACATATCTGCAGACATCCCAGACATCTTTAAAGAAACACCATTTACATGCGGACTTGTCCCTAGTATCAAACAGCTTCTAGCATCTTGGAATACTTGGTATTGGAAGAAATGTATAATTGCTTGATGAATAACTTCACACCTTCTCAAGACTAGGGTTAACTGTCCATAGCTTCAGCCTAGCAAATTGAAGGACGAAAATAAGAGCTATTTGGTAACAGAAAAGCTCATGTCTGCTGAGCAGAAATAATGCTTCCTATAACCCACAGGATATAAACTTGAGTGGAAAAAACAAACCAAAACAAAAAACCCCCACCACAAAACAAAGCCCAAAACCAAACCACAGATGCCCCACTTGCAGACAATGTTTTTAGCATCAGAATCCACTTTTGAGTTCTCAGCAGCCCAGCATTTTAGGAGAACCCTCACATACTGCAGGAGGGAAACAGTGAGCCAGACAGCAAACCACCCAGTCCACTTAGGCACTAGGCTCATCTCACTTGCAGCATGCTGTAATCAAATGAAATTTCTCTGCTGGAAGGTGTGTGATGCATTTCAAAGCTACTTCTGTGGTTTACATTTAGCAGTAAACTGGACTTAAGATGGCCAGAGTAGCACAGAGGTCAGCACACACTGAAAAGCTCACACTGGAAGCACCTGCTGGTTTAAGATTCCTGCCAGCAAGACACTGTAAAGCTTCTGCAATTGCAGTTGCAGAAGTGCAAAAAGCCTTATAAGTACTTCAGGAAGGAAAGTAGAAGCTGACTACAAATCTGTAACAGAGACTTTTTTGAGCTGCCTACTTTTATCTCAAGGGAATTTAGCATTTCTGTAGACCACAGCTATTGTAGGGTCATCTCAAGTAGAAAAGTCCAAGCCCTCTCAACTCTCCCCATCAGGAGCAACACTTCCAACTTTCCTAAGAAACCAAAACACAGTGAGTGCAGAATTGTAAGGCCAAGTGTCACACAAACTCCATGAGACATGTCAGGTAAGAAATTACCTTGTATGTTATCCACAAGCTTCCATTACCTGAATGAATTCACTGTACAGCAGCTGGTGAAGGTAAATTTGGGTTTGACCAACCCATGGAGAAAAGAATAAGCAGATGCACAATTTTAAGCATTCCTCGTACTACAACGGACATACTATTCAGGAGAAAAATTACGACCAATATATAGTTTTGTGAGGTATTTTTGCTTTATGGGGGGAAAAAAGAGTTTGAAATACTTATTTCACTTGACATAGCATTAAGCATACAAAAATGCTTTAATTTCAATCTGCCTTTATTTATTTTAAACTGTCACTGATTCTTTACATGTTCTCATCTTGGGTAACTGCAAATATGTAATACCTTTAAGATACAGTTGACTGAAAAGGTTGACTACACAAGAACTAGATTTAAGGAAGAAATTCTGTGTTTCTCTGAAGTGGGAACTCAAATTCAAACTCAAATTCAATCCCCACAGATGTCTCTCAAGCCCATCTTCTCAGGAGGTTTCAAGCTTCTGATAAGAAAATCTTTGCCTATATGCCAGAGCCAAAGCCACAGGGATGGTTTAGCAGTCACACACACTTGGGTCAAATTCAGTACAATTCACATCATCTAAGGCATCTGGTATATCTTGAGCAGATTGATTTGTTTTCCCAAGGCAGGGGGGGGTTTGGGGGGGAATAATTAGCCTGTATGTATATTTGTAGACAACCTTCCATTTGTCAGTATCTCTTGTATAAATAAAGGAAGTGCCAAATACTTTCTGCAGAAAAACTTCCACCAGGTCAGCCCTAGGAAACTAATAATGGAAATGTATAATGTGGGACAAACAGGAAATACAATTTTGAGCTTGTCTGACTTCAGTTCAATAATCTCAATGGGGTGGATTTTTCCCTAACCTCATTATAGGTTCCTGAAAACAGGAAATTGCCTCCATTCTGAGAGATCGATGTGCTTGCATATAGCGTGATGCTTCTCTGTGGTCGCAGTTGTAGGAATAAGCATGAGATGAGAAAGAACTGTCTTTTGCCAACAGATTTGCACAGAACACGTGGCCTTCAAAGAAAGAGTCATGATGTGAATATACCTTAGGCACTTGGTGTGAGCTAACTAGGATCAAAACATAACTGCTGCTGCAGTGAGTGGGACATAAGGTATATGACAAGTTCCAGCCACAGCAATGTCATTACAGACTGTCTCTAAAGAGTGACAGAGACTTGATGGAGCTCTTCCACATAGCCTCATGTTATCCCTGTACTTGTCCATAGCTCTTTTATAATAAACTAGTGCTGATATCGTCAGGATTAGTTTGCCCTGTTCCCTGTGCACTACTTGAGAACCCCTCAGTGAGACATTCTCCTTTGGAAACCCCAGCAGAAGGGTCAAAGCTGCCTGCAAGGCTTGGCCACCTATGTTCTCCTGATAGGTTAGAAGTTTTGCTCTTACCTGCTGTGGTAACACATTGGTTTGCAGCTCCCAAATTCTGCCCACCGAAAATCCAGTCATTACTCTTGACTACTTGTGAACATTGCAGTCCGTGAGGGCCACATTATGTACTATTGAATAGCTATGGTTTCTCCCTTGCTGCAGAGAAGAGGTTCTAAGCATTTCAAAGAGCATAATTTGGCTTTGTGGACTGAGAAGCTCTTAATAATTAAACTGACATACAGTCCCAGGTCTGAATACTCTACAATGAAGTGGAAGTAGAGGAAGAACATCAGTGACACTATACCTACATACCTACTCACTTCACAGTGTGCTTTCTGCATAGACAATTTGCTTGCAACTCAAAGGGAAGAAATGTCAAACAAACTTTTGACTTTACTTTTGTTGCTTGCACACTTGCAAGAATAAAAAAAACCAAACTGAATAGATAGTGTGATAACTTCTAAGACAGAGTCACTCCTGATGAGGAAGAGTTAATTGATACCACAGAATGCGTCTGAAATATTGATTCCCTATCCACATAGGGAAGCAAGTCCCAACATACTTTCCTCTGTTCTTAAATATAAATGAAAAAAACCCAATATATTTACTATAAGGTCACAGTAGGAACAAAGAGGATCAGCTGAAGCACACACAGCTTCTGATTTATATTCAGAACCCACAGGCAGCACAAGAAGACAGACTGATAGCATCATCTTACAATCAGCTTTTAGATCATGTTGTGCATCTGAGAATGCTGTCAGGGTCTATAGCTGGTTTTCTTTGCATTCTGCAAACAAGTCTTATTCAATAATCAAACATTTGCCTTCTCTATCCACCAGTACATGTAGCCATATAATACTGTTTCATGCAGTCATTAAAAGTTTGCAGGCACATGATTATCACAATCTTGGCTCTCTTTTGAATAGTACTGAGAAAAATGTAAAGCCTATAAGAACAGAAGATGCACGTGGCTATTGAAGTTCTCCAGGATCCAGGCACAGACCTGTAATCACTCTTAAGCACATGGAGAAATAATGGAGAATTTAATCATTTGTCCAAAACCTGAGGAGGGGGAAAGGTGCAAAATTACAACAGTCATTGCCAAGATTGAAGAATACTTTCATATAGTTCAGCGATCAAGCTAATTTGATAGGTAACTCTGGGAGCTCTGTGGGTACTCTGAAGGCTTAGCCAACAAGATTTCAGCAGGGCTGTTAGCTGCCTCTCCATCTGCTTCACAAGGAACTCTTGGCAAGCTTAACTCTATTTCCAGTTGCTAGAGAAACACTTTCAGCCTCAGGATGAAAATAACACTGGTCTTTCCTTTCAATAGATTGCATTGCAACTTAATTCTTAAATAAGTTTCATGGTAGAGGCTATGTTTGGAAGACAAATTCACAAGCTTGTTCACAAAAATACTTATCCCTTTATAAGACATACTGAAATAATAATAATAAAAAAAAAAACCACACAGCACAGAAAAAAGTTCAGAACTAACTGTGAAATATGATTGGTTTATCTTTTTTTGTGTGTGTGTGTGTATTTTTTTTTTGTTGCCCCCCCCCCCCCATTTGTTGTTGTTGTTCAAGAAGACAAAGGCAAATATTTAACAATAAAAAATTTATCTGATATTTTCTTTTTGCTCAAGCTGCCCAAAAAAGTGGTAGAGTCACCATCCCTGGAGGTATAAAAAAGATGCACAGATATGCCACTGAGGGGACATGGTTTTGTGGAGGACTTGGCAGTATTAGCTTAATGGCTGGACTTGATAGACTTAAGGGTCTTTTCCAACCTAAGCAATTCTATGACTCTGTGATTCTGGTATTCTTAAGTAGTTTGTTACACCCTCAGGTATTTTCCATTTTTAAGCAGTTTCCCTAAAAATTATGCCACATCCTGAACTTTATTGGAATGTTCAATACTCCAGAGTAGCATACCAGAATAGAAATGAAGGAGAGCAGTTCTGGTGCCAACATCTTCAAGTCTAAATTTAATATTAAGCTTCTGTGAGTGTATCTTCATAAAACTTTGAAGTGTAGTCCTTTCCTTGCTCTCCCCTGAGGAACTGACTAGCAGAGCAGAACCATGTGAGTGATCATGAAAAGGAGGAGCATAAGAAAGGCAAATTAACTCAATGTAATTCTTTGAACTAAAAAGAGAATCACTTGGCAAGGTCTGGATTTGGAGTATGACACTGCAAGATTTACAGTATGGAAAACCCAGAAATTCAGCTATGCTCAGATGTGCTGAGTAGAATGTCTTCATGCTCATCATCCAACAAGCTGCAGTAAAGATAGTCTTGTCTGCTCTGCCACTGTTCAGATTTGCAATTTATAACGGTAGAAGTAAACCAGACTAACATTATGCCCCTTTCTCATTGGTCCTTCTTCTCCTTACATGCATTAGGTGGAGAATTCTTCAGTCAAGAGTGCTGACCTTCACAGCTCCCCACTTCTCAGTTAAATGGCCTTAGTAGCACAGCCCTGCTGCAGAAATTAAGGAGTAAAAAAAAAAACAAAAACAAACACCCAACCAAACCACAGGTGGTGGCAGACAAACAAAACACAAACTCCTTCCCAGGAAATAGAATGCTGGTCTCAGATGTCTCAGATACTGGCTCTACCTGTTCTTTGTTACATCTACCAGGCATGACTAAGTGTGTTCCAGAATTAGGAGTGCAAATGTTTTCATAGAATCATAGAATCAATAAAGTTGGAAAAGACCTCAAAGATCATCAAGTCCAACCTGTCACCACAGGCCCCATGACAACTAAACCATGGCACCAAGTGCCACGTCTAGTCCCCTCTTGAACACCTCCAGGGACAGTGACTCCACAACCTCCCTGGGCAGCACATTCCAATGGCTAACAACTTAGAATAAACCTTTATTTAGAATAAACCAAACCAGGTTGGAAGAGACCTTCAAGATCATCGCGTCCAACCCATCAACCAATCCAACCCACCCAAACAGCTAACCCATGGCACCAAGTACCCTATTAAGTCTCCTCCTGAACACCTCCAATGACAGCGACTCCACCACCTCTCTGGGCAGCCCTTTTTGGCCCCTCTTCATACGCATTACAACATAGTCTTTCAGTGCAGATCTATTTAGAAAAAAATATGAAACAACCACATCATATATCTATACAGTAGCCCCTGAAGAGCTGGCTTTCCCAGAATGCAAAAACCTGCATTACAAAATAAACCACACTTAATTCAGAGACACCTAAATTTGCCTCAGGTCCACCATATGTGCCATGGCAGCCTTAGATAAAAGGCATACAAGCCACTGGTAATTAAAATCATATTGATTTTTCTTTGTATCACAGTGGTGACATGAGCAATGTTAGCATTCTTAGAATGGAAAATGCTAATTGGCTGTGTGAATGAGATACTTGAATTTTCTGTAAGATATTATCAGAAATGGCAACAAAAACATTTCAAATCAGTCTGGTTGAAATAGATGGGTTTCTTTAGAAACTTCAACAGATATATTTTAAAAGAATTTAACCCAATAAATACACAGAAATAATCCTTTGCCTAACCACTGAAAAAGTGCACTCAAGGCAGAGATATTTGCAAAGAACACTCACCCTTCTTGCAAGCTGTGATTTAAGGGGGAAAAGTATTCATAGTAATTCTTCCCTCCCTCATCATTCCATAAAGTGCAGCCAGTTGTTTCTGCACTGTCCTCTGCACTTAACCAGCCGGTCAAAATAGTTGAAAAAATCCTCCACCACCACTAAAAAATGCCCTAGAATAGTGCTGGAGGAAAGAACTATATCTGGTGGCTCTTTAGCTGCTGCAGCATTCTTCAGATCTGCCAGAGGCAAGACAAATTTGCAAGTCACCATGTTTTAAGATGGATTATCCTTTTAACAAAATGTCTGCAAGGAAGGTTTGGGGGGGGAAAAATAATCAACAAAACTTCTAAAATCTCATTCCTCATTTTAGTGGGTTTTGTTATTCCACATATACATGTATACACAGATATACATGGACATTCCAAAGACAATGCAGATAAACTTATAATATCTCTACATCCACTTTTGGAATGATAACCTGAGGAGAATTTTTCCAAGTTCTGCATCACTGCAAGCCCCACACATTTCATGAAGATAATTAACCACTGAAGAAAGCTCCCAGCAATTTAACAGATACAAGCGAAAATTTAATGCCTTGGAGGCATATCAAATATTGGAGAACAGCTTTACTACTGAATTATCCACTAACCTCCTCTTCCAGCTCTGCCTTGGGGATACTACAAAAGATGTTTCAAGAATGAGATGAAAGGACCTGAAGGGAAACCCATGTAGAAAACTTTTAAGGAGTAGTCTAGAACTTGACCTTATCTAAATTAGCTTGGTCTTGCTTAAGATCCAAAATGGTTGATGTAGGAGAAAAAGTTATGATAATAATCATGTGTCTTGACTTGCAGCTAGGCAATAAATCAGTTTTATTGGACATGCTATGAATGACAGCAGAAAGGCTTAGCACTGAGATGGAGTCACTGCAGACATTGTGGCTTCTGAATCATTTGGGGGAGAAAATAAATCTGGTTTAGGCCTTGTTCTCTTAATTTGCAGAAATGTAAAATAAGCACCTTTCTCAGTTTTCAAATAGAAAAGAAAATACAACCCCAAACCTTCTGGATAGTCAATAAATTGCCTCACCAGTTGAAAATTTTTCACTGGCTATTTCCTTAAGACAACAGCCTGGCTGCCCAGGGCTGACCTTTAGGATTTGGAAAAGAACTCGTATTGACATCTAGTGATTCTCCCTGCAAACCCAGATAAGCTCATGGCCTGTCTGAAGGAGTTAGCTCTAGTGCAGTTGTTCCAGTTGCCCTGTGCATAACAGGGAGGTCTCCCAGCCCTTAGAGCGGGCAGAGCAGCTTTGCAGCCCTGGCCTTGCTTAGCGACTGACTTGGGCAATGAATTACCCTGCAGATGATTGACAGTAAATATGGGCATCCCACTGCAAGGTGCATAGCAGGGAGTTCCAGGGTGACTCTAAGACAGCTCTTGAAGCCAGCCATACAGATACATCACCCCTAGTGACAATCAATAAATGCACCTCGGAACCTTTGTTCTTAAGGTTCTTTTCCCTGGTCTCTTCTTAACAAAGGAAAAGCTTCACTCAAAAAGAAAACCAAAAAACCACACACACACAAAAAAGGGCAATTCATTTCAGTGACCTTGTTTACACAAGCCAATACTTTTAAACACAGATTTTAAGCCTAACCATAAACTTTGTAGAAGTAATTTCCTGCTGCTGCCCTCTCCAGTTTTTCTTGCTCTTCCCGCCACAGGAAAGGAGCCAGCAACCTGAACAAGATCACTGTAGTGCTGCCAACTTTAATAAGCGCCAAACAAACAAACACAAATTTCAAATAAAGCCCAACACTATGCACACAGCTTCAGCAGAGCTGCATATGTGTTCTGAAGATTCTTTACAGTGTGCACTATATGCTTTACAAATGTCAACTGCTTAGTTGTTACACTTCACGGGAGGCAAAGGCCTCAAGGATTCATACACGGATTCACTTGATAGTTCTTTTTTTTTTCGAAAGTGGAGGATAAAGGCTCACAGCTTACACAAATGAGAACAAAGGATTGAAGATGCTCAGTCTACTAAATAGCCTAGAAAGGATCCCACATGGGCATTCAGTATATTTGCGAGCTGCTAAAGAAAAGATGGATTATGACCTCTAAGATGAGAGTATATAGAAATATATGTCTCCTCCTCAGTGGTTTCTGAGAGTGCAAGCAGCGTTTGCTTATACTTATACACTAAAAGGAACTTTTCTACCGGTTTTCTGTCTTAATGCATTTTTCACTCCCCGCCCCCCCCCCCCCTCCCCCCCCCCCGCCGGCTTGTAAATCAAGGGGTCTTGTAAAAAATTCTGTGTCTAAGTCATATAACAGCCCAAAGAGAACTTCTGCCTTACAGACAGCATGTTGAGGTTTTCTCAGGAGCTCAGGCCTTTCTCTCTTCCTCAGTACACTCACTGTGTTTGAACCTTTGCCTCACCTCATTAACTAGTTCAGTCCTCCAGACACACTGAGAACTCCATCCTCTTTCCAGGTAGCCAACCTCCAAAAAATAACAAAGGACAAGTTCAAGCCCTTCTTTCAGGTTCTTCCTTAAAGGTCTGTCAATCTTTTCCTTCTGAGGCAAATCCTGTAGTCTTGAGGGACTTCATACCTGCCCTTTTCTGTCAATGTGCTAAACATCTAATCTATCTTTCAACCATTCCCCTTTCATTTAACTCTCCGTTCCCCTCATACACCTTCCTGTAATATCTCCACATTAAATTACCCAATATATTCTTTACATGACCTCCAGTTTTCCTTCCTGCACTTGGGTTCTCTTGGCCTCCCAACTGCCAGATGATCTAGCCAAAGTCCTCAGCCTAAGATTTCCCAGCCTTATTTCACTATTCAGATCCAACAATCAACTGTCCTCACTTCAAGAACTTACTCCACTCCTCTTTACCCTCTGCAAGAGATTCATATCTCTCTTGTCCCGATGCACTGCACATCTGTCACTGGTTGGAGTCTCAGCTACTGAAGGAACAAGTCTTGTCACCTGCAACTTTCTTGAATGGATAAGGACAATCTTGTCCCAGTTTTCCCATGCACAAACACTGCTGCACATAGTGCAACATGCCAACCTCTCTCCTGACTTCATTATTTGCTATACCTTGCCATCTAAAGTCTTGATATTTCAAAAGTCTTCAATACTCAGTGCACTGAAAACATAAGACAACTATAAGAAATGCTCAGAAGACGATTCAAAGACAACATCCTTTTTCACATTGCCCAGTCTCCAGAAAGCTCTCAGACCTTTGCTCTCAAGTGTTTTTATCAGCAAAGAGGTGGAAGTCTAAATTTGCCTTCTCCCACCTGCAAAATCAGTGGTATTTCTTTCCACCCATCTTGTGACATTGTACTTCACAAGCTGTTCACCACAATTGCACTTTTTTACCCCTTTAACTTTTAAAACATTTTTACCCCTCAGGAAAGAAGAATTGGAAATCAAAAATGAACTGCATAGAGAAGGCATGCCCAACTGTAATTAGTCACATGGCAGCTGAACATTCCAATCAAATCCTGAATATCTGCAGTTCTTAGAACTTTATTTCACAATTATACTCTGCTGCATGCAGATTTTTTTAATGTTTGCACTAGGAAAAAGGAATGTGGGACTTGTAAGAGATTATTGTACAGTCCTATTAATAATCAAAAAGAACTTTGTTGACTCATGGGATATTAAACCTGCCTTATTTGAAACCTTTATATTTATTTCTGAGAGCTCTTTTATCTTTATTGTCTGGTTTAGAATAATTCAAGATAAGATACAAGTTTCCCAGGTAAGAAGCCATTACCAAGTCAAACACCAAACTGACTTTGCTTCTGATATGGCAGAAAGTGAACTTAGCTTGTTGAACTTTCTTTAAACTTCTCATAACCTAGAAAGAATAGCTCTGTCTTTAATGCATGAAAATCTTTTACTGCTGTAAAAATGAGATGTTTTATTTACCATATGTTTCAGGTTTAGGCCACAGAATAGATAGGTACTAGATTTTCTGACTATAAAAATGGGTCAAATGTATGCCTATGTATTCTCTGAAATACATCAACAGCACACAATCTTTTCAGAGATGTGAAAGTTACTTATACTTTTTAGCCACACTGACTGCATATAACATTCATATGAACTGGAAGAGATAGTATGTTGAGATCATTGACTATTTTCAAGGGGGTTGGTAGAGCTTGTTAAAAGTTGAAACAGAGCTTTCACAGGAGCACTTAAACCAGTTTTCACAGAAAACATTTCCTGGATCTAAAATGGAATTGCAGCCATAGACACAACAGGAGTGGATACTCACTCCACAAAGAACAAGCCCAATCTTATAATAACCAAGTCACTCATTGCAAGCCCTGCCTGTCCCCCTGCCCAGGTTAGTCCATCAAGTACCAGGCCCATTTCAAAACAATACTGAAAGGTTGATCAGGCAGGCCTATACCATTTCATGGATTCAGAATGCCATCTAAGGATCAATGTTGGTGGAAATTACAAAACTCTGTCTCTTCGTACCATTTCCATATCCATAATGCTCACGGCTAGAATGGAGAGAGAGGAGATGTAAATGAAGTACTTGTCTGAGATCACTCAGCCAGTAAATTGTACAACCTGCTAATTACCTCCTTTAGCCTTATATTGCATTGTCTTATTTTTGCCATCAAGTAAGCACGTCCTAGACATATCTGCACAAAGTTTTGAAAGCTGTTGGCACCTAAAGTAGTGACCTCCATTTTCTCATGAACCAGGTGAATATGGTAGTTGCAAACACTCAGCACTGCCTCCTAACAAGGCAGTTTGTTTCAGAAAATATACACACAGTAGAGTGAGGTGGGTCAGAAATGGACTGAACAGGGTACACACAGCTTAGCTCAGGACACGCCCTTATTAGTTATCTTCTAAAACTTGTGGAAATGAGAGAAGAGGAAGAGGGGAATCCCCTCAGACTAACCTACCAAGTGCTCTAGTCCAGACCTGCAATTTGATGCAATAAGGTGCAAAGCAGTTTTATAATCCCATCTGGATTACAAAACCTACCAAAAGCAATATAGCCTTATGAGCGCAAACATAGTTCTGTTGGAAAGACAAAACTACCCACAGTGGTGAAGGGGAATTAGATGTCTTCTAGGAAACAGGGTTGCCTGAAATTTTAACAGGTTTTCAATAATTCTCTGAAGCCAAAATCTGTTAAGAATTTGCCCTGAGATACAAAATCACTAAGTTTTTTATTTCTCTGGGTTAGCTACTATAGCTGCACACTCTAGGAAGAAAATGTTTCTAAATTTGCCATGGATAATCCTTTCACATACATTCTCAATATGTACACTTAACATGCAATGTTTTTCAGATGGGATTATTTGAGATACAATTACATACATGCAAAAATGTCTTTAGTCATGTTAAAATCCAGCATACATTCGAAATACAGGAAAAAGATAAACCCTATTTTCTTTCAGGAAACATTCGCATCTTCCTCATAATCATTGTCGTAATTATATACTCAAGCTCTAGGAGAACTACACATGAATAATGAAACATACTACAGTGAAATTAGGAATATGGGGATATTGTTGCCCTGAGAAGGAAAAAATAATGGGAAAAAAAAAAAAAAACCAATTTAAAAGTACTTGACTTTTAGTACCATAATAAACTGGAATTTTTATATGCACGGCTACAAGCGCACATATATTCCAAGTTTAACACAGGTTTATATATCAGAGGACAGGAGAAGTCCTTGAAATTTGTCTGAGTCTTCCACGTTTTGAAGGACTATTTAGAAGCATACAAGAACAAGTGACACACACGTGCTAATTCATTTTTCTGTCCATTTTTATTTGCCCTGATAGTCGAGTTCACAAAATTGTATTGGCTTATATTTTTGCATGAATGGCCACTGGGTGCCACTGTTCTGCTGCATGGAAAAAGAGCTGAAACAACATTTTCGTTGTAGTAATGATTTTTTTATTATTAAAGTATGAGTGCTACTGCTGTATATATCCATCTTTTAGAAATGACACTGCTTTGCTGGTTGTGGCAAGCTTTTTCATAGTAGAACAATAGGAGAAGTGGCACTAAGAGCCTTGAAAACCTGTTCAAACTCAACAGGCATTATAACCTCAGACAAACTTGCTTATAACAGTAAATTTTCTACTTAATAAAAGACATACAGCAGCTGAGTGATCCTCCATGCAGACTCAGGTTTGATATTAATTAGCTGAATGACCTTGTAGAACACACTGGGGACTGTTTCTGCCCAGTGGTGCACAATTGCTTACCCAGTATACAAATAGAGAATTTAATATACCCAAGTGATATTTAGAATATAGTGAATTTGGAAACCATATCCTTAATTTCTCTCATCCTTACCTTCTTTAGTTAGGAAATGGAGTTAACATCAGGTATGTTCTTTATGACAGGAGTAACACTGGAAGGAGAGACCTTTATTCAAGCTAACAACTACCCAGGCAGTAATAAGTAATACAGGCTTTAGCATACATTGAAAAATAACCTCAAGAAGCTGAAGTCCAGCTAGAGTGGAAATTGAAGGTTTAGAAGAACTTTGGCATGGAAAAGGACAAAGGGTGGTATTACATGATTTGAGTTGCCACTTTCCATCCAAGTGATTCTAACTGCAGCACTAAAAGCTGCCAATTGTTTCTAGTTTTAACAGAAATATATTTTAGGACTAAATGAAGCTTTCTGAGGTTAAGGAAGAAGCTCAAAAGCTGCCACACTGAAGTATTAACTAATAAGCAAGAATTAAAAAGAGTGATTGAAAGACTGAGTTCCTTTATATCAATAATACCTTTATATCAAACCAGAAACAAATATCTCTCCAATTATGTAGACAGTTTTCAATGTTTCAAATGAAAACACAAAGAATAAAGGAGAAGTTGTAATGTTTGTTGCAAATCTGTCATATTATCATGGCAATTACATTACCTTATATTTCTAATATATTACACTGCCGAAGTGTGGGCTGATAGTTTTCCCCTGTATTATTGAGATGCATACTTGAAGCTATTTCAGAAATGCTAAATGACTTCAGAAAGAAAGATGTTTTTAACGATGGAATTGGGATAGTCGTCTTAATGCAGTGCACAAGCTCAAACATGATCACATTCCTACAGAAGAGTTT
Source organism: Melanerpes formicivorus (assembly GCF_026170545.1). Lineage (NCBI taxonomy): Eukaryota > Metazoa > Chordata > Aves > Piciformes > Picidae > Melanerpes > Melanerpes formicivorus. The sequence continues at coordinate 43,445,462 of NW_027142354.1, read as the reverse complement.
TCAAGAAGTGAAAAGGACAACATTCATGTTTTATAGTCGTCTATAAAAGAGATTAATCAGAACCTTTTTATTTTAAAAAGGCCTGACCAACCTGGTGGCCTTCTATGAGCAGGTGACAAAATTAATAGATGAGGGGCGAGCAACTGATGTCGTTTACCTGGACCTGAGCAAAGCCTTCGACACTGTCCCGCACCACATCCTGGTCTCCAAACTGGTGACACATGGGTTTGATTGGTGGACCACTAGATGGATAAGGAACTGGCTTGATGGCCGCACCCAAAGAGTGGCTGTCAATGGCTCCATGTCCCAGTGGAGGCCAGTGACAAGTGGAGTCCCTCAGGGATCAGTCCTGGGACCTATCTTATTCAACATCTTTGTGGGGGACATGGACAGTGGCATTGAGTGCACCCTCAGCAAGTTTGCTGATGACACCAAGCTGTGTGGTGCAGCAGACACGCTGGAGGGAAGGGAGGCCATCCAGAGGGACCTTGACAGGCTGGAGAGGTGGGCACAGGCCAACCTCATGAAGTTCAATAAGAGCAAGTGCAGGGTCCTGCATCTGGGTCGAGGCAATCCCAGGCACAAATACAGGCTAGGCAGTGACTGGCTGGAGGATAGCCCTGAGGAGAGAGACTTGGGGGTGCTGGTGGACAAAAAGCTCAACATGAGCTCTCAGTGTGCACTTGCAGCCCGCAAAGCCAATCAGATCCTGGGCTGCATCAGGAGAAGTGTGGCTAGCAGGTCGAGGGAGGTGATCCTCCCCCTCTACTCAGCCCTGGTGAGACCCCACCTGGAGTACTGTGTCCAGTTCTGGAGCCCCTATTACAAGAGGGATGTGGAGGTGCTGGAACGTGTCCAGAGAAGGGCCACGAGGATGATCAGAGGGCTGGAGCACCTCTCCTATGAGGACAGACTGAAGGAGTTGGGGCTGTACAGTCTGCAGAAGAGAAGGCTCCGAGGTGACCTAATTGTCGCCTTCCAGTATCTGAAGGGGGCCTACAGGAAGGCTGGGGAAGGACTTCTCAGGATATCAGGTTGTGATAGGACTAGGGGGAATGGAATGAAGCTGGAGGTGGGGAGATTCAGGCTGGATGTGAGGAGGAGGTTCTTCACCATGAGAGTGGTGAAACCCTGGAATGGGTTGTCCAGGGAGGTGGTCGAGGCCCCGTCCCTGGGGGTGTTTAAGAGCAGGCTGGATGAGGCTCTGTCCAGCCTGATCTAGTGTGGGGTGTCCCTGCCCATGGCAGGGGGGTTGGAACTAGATGATCCTTGTGGTCCCTTCCAACCCTGAATGAAACTATGAAACTATGAAACTATAAACGCAATTCAGAACTCAACAGAAAATAGTGTGCTCAACTGAAGTATCTCACAGGATTTTGAAAAGGTATTAGGAAAAGTAATTTTCATTCAGATAAAAAAAAACATATATATATATATATATGCACACATTTACTAATCACCAATAATATTTCTAGGTCCTCATCTGAGAACAAAATAGTTTGGTGTCACCATTTTAGGGCTGTTAGACCCTGTGCTGCCCCTTGCGCTTAAATTCCTTCATCCATCCTTTACCACGTTCCTAGCCCTGACAAAGTTCCCCAATAAAAAAAGCACAGCAGGGCAATAAAAGTTTCAATGGTGTCCTGAACTCCTCTGTAGGCAGCCAGGTGGGTAGCCAGGTGAGTGAGACACGAAGATGACAAGATTGTCTGTACTTCTTGCTTTTGGTTTTTGTAGTTTAATAGGAGATAAAAATTGGTTTCTGCCTGGTGCTGACTGCCTTCCCTCTCTTGAATTGACCAGCTCAACTACTGTACAGTGCAAACTGTTCCACTTCAAGGAACTGATGGGCAAAGGGTAGATCACAGCAGAGACAGATATGACCTTAGGGCACTTCCAGCTGTCCTTGAGATATTGAATGGTATGGAAACAGCTTCTACTTTGAGGCAACAAAGATCAATTTCATGAAAACTAGTAAGCATTCCTTGGCCTACATAATTTGAGTGCACATGAAAAGTTAAAGGAAACAATCTAGAAATGACAAGAGGTTAAACTACACCCAGCACATGTTCATACTGCACATTGTGTGCTCAGCCAGATAGGTGGTGTAAGCAGGGAAATTTAGGACTTTGGTTTCCAAAGTGTTATTATTGTGATAGGGTCAGGACAAACTTACACTTACTTTTCCTCATTACATTCATAAACAACACAAATGCTTCTTGGGAATAAAGGCCATAAAGCCAGATATCTGTCTAAAACAAGCTATGTAGAGACTAAATGTACTTTCAATTAATATTTAGATTTGCTTCTAGTGCCCTAGTCAAATGATCTTGCAGCACATCCTTTATTCTAAAGCAAGCAGAAGATACAGAGCTACATCAGAGAACATTTCATGCATTGGTGAAAACAGAAGCAAACATATGGTTTTCACTTCCCTAATTTCATTATAGTTCAGCTCTTCTCAACAATAACTGTCTCTCCCATAATACTTCCAAATGCCCTAAAACACTCTAAGTGAATTTGGTAACTAGCAAGCTGCTGTGTTTTCCTGTTCATTAGCATGAACTGTCTTGTTTCACTTGCCTATCACACCAATGCGATATGGCATAAGGCAGCGCTACACGCTGTAACAAGTCAGAAAAAATTTAAAAGGCCACATGTTTGGTTTTATACTTAATTCCAAACAGCCTCACTGTGTATTGTCCATTACACAGCCCAGGTAATTTAACAGCCCAGCTGCTCAAGAAGGAAGAAAAATGACAACTTTTTACAAGTTCAGAAACTTGTGTTGTTGCTGTTTATTTGCAGATTGCTGTTTGGGGATTTGTTTGTCTTCAGTTGAAAGCAATGCTGATAGCTTTTATAAGCTTCTAATAAAATTTCATATAAAATCTTAAATAGTTTGGCAGCATTTAAATATACAAACTCACAACTGTTAAAGCACTTGAGCATTGTGGTAGCTGCATAAGGGATGGAAATGTAACTTGGCTGTGGAAGCAAAAACACTGAAAAACTACAAAATTGATATTTAGCTTTTGAGAATTAAAAAGTCAATAATCTTTCTGATTAACAGCAGCATAAATAGTTATTATTTAACATCATATGACATTTTCTGGACTGTACACATGCAAAATGGACCCAGACACTGGAAGATAACATGGCCCAGGACATATTCCCAAGCCACTCACTGTAAGAAGGAAATTCCAGCAGGGGAGAAACCTCTCACAGAAGTGGGGTTCAGCCTGCCTTCACCCAGCATGCCTCACTGCTGGCCTTACAGGCATCAGGAATGACTTTGAGTTCCTGCATCTATTCTGTTCATTTGCTAAGTAAGCATATACCAAAAGGAAAAACACCTAATAAATTAGCAATACTTTTCTTAAAGTGAAGTCACACAGCCTATTTTACATCACTAATTCTTGCCACTTCCAAAGTAAGCAGCTTTATCAGGAGAGAGCAGGGCTTAGATGCAGAATATTCCTGCAGAAATCATTAAATAGTCCCTTGAAGGAAAAGTTCACTATCTGAAACTACACCTGTATCAGAGAAGATTAACTATTTTATCACTATTTTACATATTCTGCCAGGCATAGCTGAGGTGAGAGCAACTGGTCTCACAGTCCTTCTGAAGAGGTAAAGAATATATTATACTGTAAGTTTAATGTATAAAATATTTCTCACCTTAAAAACTGAATATAGCAGAATTAGGTAACATTAAGACACGTGATGTCTTCATCCCATTTTCCCTTACATAGGACAGTTATTTTATGTTAGAACAGCAAAGCACAGCATTATCTACCACACTATACAAACTTGGGACTTACAGCACACAGCACTGTGGCCAAGGATTCACAAGCAGTGCCAAGCAGAAGAACTTGGAACTCCAAAGTCCTAGCACAATTCTCCATCCACTCTAAGAGTGAAGGGGAATAAAACAGGAAGGCCGAGCCTCACACCGTGCCTCTGCTGGATAGCACAAGGTTTTAATATTAGTTACACTATCAGATTATCTCTTTCAAGCCTGTTTCAGCTTCCCATTTCTATTTGCTGTGCTTGTATGTAATCCTGTAGCAGTCTAAGGGTAGTTAATACATTTCATTTTCTTATCTCAGTTTTCTTCTTGTAGCAATTGTTTTATATTAAATAAAAGTAGTAACATATAAAAGGTCAGACAGGGCTGAACCTAATATGATTGTTTTCATAGCATGGTACTAAATGCAATAAGAAGCATCTAGAGAAATGACCTTTACTCCTGTAAAATTTAAACACTTAAAATAAAGGTAATTTGGTGCCAGCCAAAACCTATTTTAGTTTGCCCTTTACTGAAAGAATGCACCAAATTGCATTGTGTGGCTGCTTGATCAGGTACACATTAGAGGTCATCACAAGCTCTATTAATCACTCTGTTCCTGGATAGGAAAGGACCAAAGATATGAGGGGGGGAAGGGGGGGTGGGGTGTGGAATCAGAGTAATAATACTGTAATGGTGAAAATCTTTGGTCCCAAGTCCTGCACCTGTTTATTCCAACAGCAAACTCTCAGTGAAGATATGCAAGACAAGACCCCACTTGGTGATGGTTGTGAAGTACCCATGCATTATTAATACTTTTAAAACTCCATGGCACATACAGTAGGATCTTTGTGTTAGGCAAGGCACAAGCTGAATCTGTTTCTCTTTAAAAAGACATTTTTCCTTCTGATAATAATGCACTGATAGCTTTGCTAAAGAAATGTTTTTGCTCACACCTTACAGAAGCCTTACTTAAACATCCGACCACTATCAATGCCTGTATGAGCAGTATTTGAGACACTCTAGAATACTATGGGTGCATGGCAGATAGCAATGAATGTTTTATTTTTAATTGAAATATATACCTATTGGTTGTAAAATCCATAAATCACACCAACAGAAGAAAGAACATTACATGGAGAATTTGATACACTTCACACTAAAATAAACGCATCAAGTATTAAAATAAATGTGTGTATTACAGGAAAATTGATCAAAATCAGATAAAAAATTTCAGTCACCAAATCAGACACATCCCTGTTGAATCACTGCTTATTCAATACAGAATGAGACGCATCATCTATCAAAACAGGTATCTCCAATAATAAATCAAGCCCACCATCTGATTCAAATGTGTCTCCTACTGAATCAAAAATATCACACAATACATCAGTTATATGGCACCAGATACATGCCATTTGAAACAGTTACTGAGCAGAATGCCTCTAGATTTAACAAAGATAATATTTAAACTGAAATTTATTTAGACAAAGACATCAGTAGGTGTGGGCTGTCTCTTGGAATAGGGACTGATGTTATATTGATGTTTCCCTAGAGCATCCATAGTTTAAAGCACCATTCTATGACAAGGTGTTTTCTCCACCTTGGCAGAAAAGGATAGCTTCCACTCCACTTTGTTTCCTCCAAGCTGGGAGGGTAACCTTGTGAACTGTCCATACACTCTTGCACTGGCTTGTAACTTTTCCCTCACTAATTATGACAGACAGCTGTCAAAGACATAATGCTATGGTACACTTCTGAACCTGAGACTACCATTTTGATGTTCATCATATCTGATCTCACACTTTCCTTGGGTTTGGGTGTTTGAATCAAAGCTGTGTGCCAGTAACCTCAATCTTTTCTGAAGACCCAATGCCTAACTGAATATGCCTCACATTTTGTAAAACATTGTGTGCAAGAGAGGGAATAGCGCTCTCCTTTCCCAGTAGTGCCCAGTGGCCACAGCACTGCATAAAGAAGGGACATCACTGCCTTGCACCCCATCAACTTGACATGAGGGGAGTCAAGTTTTCCTTATTTTGATGGGAGCTCTCTGAGTGTCCAATTTGAGACTTCTGAGTATGGGTGACCTTCTGCCTCTCCTTTTACAGGCAGTTTAATAAGCAACTAATAAAGGATGAATTATGAAGTAAGAAGGTAAGCTGACAGGACAGAGCCTGATAACACTCCAATTGCTGGGACCATAAAAGCAACAGAGCACGTTTGATTTCCACTCCCTGTTCTCTGGAAGGAAACTCATCTCTTGATTTTCATCAGTACTGAGAAATGAGCATGAACTCATGTTAAAACTGACCATACCTGGTATTACAAGGATCCAGTCATCTGCAGTGACAGAAGGTTTAAAAGACAGTCTGCTTAACCAAGCCAGATTGAATAGTATTTCACAGGAGAAAATTTTTTTTCTTTTTTTCCATTGGCACACTCTCCAATTTTGGGTTTAGCTTATAGGTTAGTCTATAGGACTGGTCATCTTTTATTGCAAGCTTCCACAACGAACACTAAACCATGCTTGTCATTTATCTGCTGCTCCCTATTACCACACTGCTCTGTCAATATAAGCATTAATTATAATTGCAGTTTTACCCAATTTAGACTGATTAAAATGTAAAGCAACAAGAATTGGACAATTAACTAAAAAAAAAAGTGGCTACTCACATGAGACACCAAGCTGACTTGCTCGATATGCTACTAACAAGTAGAAGAAACCTATGGTTCACTTCCACTTGCTAGCAATCCTACCTCAAGAAATACGATTCTATTCTGCATTTTGGTACTCTTAACAGAAGATATACCATAAAAAGAGCAAATTCAGGACAATTCTAATGAAGGGAAGGAGCAATTTACAGACACAATGTCTCTACCAAAAACATCTTGCCACCTAAGTCTGATAGCATTAACCTGAGCAATCTTTGTGCATTTCATTAATTATCTGAACAGTGAAAACATCATCACACTGAAGACGATGTTTATCTTAAATAAGGATGGACACCGCTGGGCTTATACAAACTTCAAGCAGCAAGACAGGTGCAATTTTGTTCCACCTCTGCTGGATATTGCCAGAGCTTGAATTGCAAGTTCCACCTTTGCAAAGAACAGAGCAAGGCTGGATGTAATAGCAAATAACAGCAGGCAAGAGATGCTTTGGCCACCTCCACAGCAGGAGAGCTCTTTGGTGGAAAGACTTTCCAGTGAGGATTCTTTATTTACTGGCACACTACCATCTACTTGAGAAGGTAGAAGAACTGAAATGATGAAGTTTATATGTTTAAACTTCTTTCATAAATTGCTTCATGATATGAGCTGGCAAACACTAGAAATCAGATATAGAATTTAAATGTCAGGGGTAAGCACAACTGCATAAACTAAATACTTTCTTTTGGAACACCAATAGTTTCTGTGTGGTACACTGAGAGCTCCAGAACCAAAATGGTGCACAGGACTATGCATAAAGATTTGTTACCTTCCTTTCTCATAGTTTCATAGTTTCATTCAGGGTTGGAAGGGACCACAAGGATCATCTAGTTCCAACCCCCCTGCCATGGGCAGGGACACCCCACACTAGATCAGGCTGGACAGAGCCTCATCCAGCCTGCTCTTAAACACCCCCAGGGACGGGGCCTCGACCACCTCCCTGGACAACCCATTCCAGGCTTTCACCACTCTCATGGTGAAGAACCTCCTCCTCACATCTAGCCTGAATCTCCCCACCTCCAGCTTCATTCCATTCCCCCTAGTCCTATCACTACCTGAGATCCTGTGTCACTCTCTCTCAAAGAATGTGTCCTCTTGCAGTATACTGCACTCTCTTTCTAGAACTTATCATTTAAAGGAGTTTAAAGCCATTAAACATTGATTTTGGCAAGGGCATTTGCTATAATTGAAGACACAAGGGCAAATATTCAAAAGATAATAAACTGTGCTTTGAACATTATGTTTAATAATCATGTCTGCAATTTCTCAGGTTTTGTTTCCACAGCTTAAATTTTACTGAAACTTCTATTTTTTTTACATGGCATCTTTAAGAATCTCTATGTTACTTAAGACAATTAAAAAAATACAAAAATCCCCCTTTTTAAAAATTATTAGATGGTATTAAGTAAAATTTAATTAACAGGGATAGAGGCTAAGCCTTTTCTTCTTAAAGAGAAAAACATATCATATACAGCAAAGTACCCAGCAATTTACACAAGCCCCATTGTTATTTTCTTTGCTTCCAGGGTATATCCAGGTATTTCTTTTAAAGCCTACCCATAGAAGAGGTAAATCAATTAAACTCAATCAAATCAATTACAAATCCCTGTAACATCATGATTAGCAAAACATTCTTGGTTAGCTTTAATGGGAATCAAACAGCTAAATTCCCCACTCTCCAGTTTGGGAGAAACAACAACAAAAAAAAAAATATCTATTCTGAACATTTCATAGGATCATAGGATTTGCCATACTATTGTTCCAGCTATTCAAGGATATTCTGTCTGCAGGGAAAAGCTGCTTCTGTTACACGTGGCTGGGCTATGCTGTACATACAGGATAGCTCCCCAACCTGAGTCCTCCAGCTGATGCTGATGCAATGAAGCAATGGCTGCCTTAATTCACACAGCCACTGTACCATTTAAATTGTCATTAAAATTATGCTGCATTTCTAGCAAAGATTACGGATGTGTTGCCAGCCTTTATAAATGAAAATATATAGTACATACATTAACATTTAAAACACTTGCAAAACTCACCCCCGACTCAAGATCCTCCTTTCTCATTTCTGAGGTCTCTCTCATATGCAGCTCTGCTCCATCTCTAAGCAGGGATGTCCCAGAGTAACTGGGTGCAGGGCTGCACAGTTGTGACTCTGGCACATTGCACAGAAACTTGTGCAGCAAGGAAATAGGAGTTACCTAAAGATCGCAAATATTACCTTGCAGTATACTGAGAAGTTAATGTATACAGTGAACTCATAAGACTGCACTCCTCTTGACATTCTTCACTAACTTCTACACCAACATATGTTTAGAAGCAGCACCCAAGAATCAAGCATATTCATGTCTCTAAACATGTCTAAGACAAAGCATTTAAGCAAAACAGAGGGTTTTTTTCCACATTCTCTGTCCATAATTGCAACACTGTCCCTTTTGAAATAAAAGATAGTATGGTTCTGAAATTTCTCTGAAGCAGACAGGATCTGGTATAGATGAAAACATACTTCATACATACTACAAAATTAGAACAATGACCAGATAAACATGATTGCTGGAGTTCAACGTGTCTGTGCAGAAACATCCATGCCCTTGGTCAGAAGTGCCTTGTTTCAATCGTCAAAACCCTAAAGACCCTGTGAAAGGTCACTAGCCATATTGTAAGAAGAACACACATTTCACACACCTTTTTAATGAGTGCTTCTGTTAGCAAAATGGTTTTTGCCTGTCCCTTTCACTGACAAACTTTGTGTCAGTGCCTTCTGGAGTAACTTAATCTAAACCATTTTAAAATGTTACTAAACACCACAGATGTATCTGAGGTGGACATGGGTATTGCAGAGTGTGTCATTATCTTTCTCATTTCACACTTTAACAAATGAGACTGTATGCTTATAGGACTGGAATTTAATCTCGAATTTCAATGTTACATGTATTTTGCAACTTTGTACAATGCATCTTGAATATGTAGCCATTTCTTTTTATTCCTGACTGTGTATTTAATGGGGGGGAAGACCATTATTCATATCTTTAATCAAAGCTGAGAATTCTGTAGAGAAGTAGAAAATTGAAATCGGCTCCTGCAACCTAGAGCTGAACAATTATGACTTGATTTACAAGAAGCCACTTTGCTACATATTTAAATGCAGCTCTGCTGCAAAATTTGGGGACTTTTCGGATAATCAAAGTGCTACAGATTTAGCACTTTTAATTTTTGCTCCATCTCCTGCCAGCTTGAACTCTGATTGTAATTACCATTTCATCTTCCTCTGAATGACATTGTTTTATCAGAGGAAGACACTGTGTCTAAAGTCTGAGCATGATGATTAGCAAGAAACCAGCTTTCAATGGGAAACAATAAGTGTGCCCTTAAATGAATCAGGATGGGATGTAATAACATGAAGCTAGAGATAATCTCAAGTCCTTGAGACTTAATGTATAACGCCCATAGTGCCGCAATGTATGTGAGAATATACAGACCTAACTATGCAGAGACACAAAACAAAAGAGAAAGCACAAATCTCCTGTACTGCAGAGGGAAGTTTTTAAGGAATAGAAAGGAAAAAAAGTCTGCTATTTCCTCCACTGGCATTTGTCTACCTTTGTGTCTTGAAAACTTTTCCTACTTCTTTGAACTGATTTAACCCAAATAACTGCAAATGAAAAAGTCATGGAGGATAGCTTATTATTCTTAAGACCTCTCTTTCTATGTTTTCTTCCCAGAAATAAGGTTAGAAAAAAGTACTTCAGCAGTGTTAGTGGACTACCCTTGATACAGCCTAGCTGCTGGGATGGTGATGGAGAAAAGCATGATGGGTGATACAGTTGCTTCTGGCTCCTGAGTCTGCTTCACTTGTTACACACCTAAATAATCAACAAAGCTCCCTGCATGATTAAAATAAAACAAGAAACAAAAAAAACAACACAAAAGAACAAGTACACAGAGAAGTGGTCTAAAGCTCTAAAATAGAAGTAATATATGCTGCTAATAAGAAACAGCAATAGTGTTCCCATATACAGTATCCTTAGATTTCAACTTGCTTAGGCACATAGCTTTGGAAGATTCATAATAAATAAATTCATCTGTTAGAAAACCATTAAGCCTGATATATCTATAACAGAAATGGACTGCTTTGGAGATTTCTTTTTCTTCCTGAGAATTATCTTTATAGGGAACAGAAAATGTACTGATAAGGTGTCAACAAGAGCAATAAATTGACAAAGAAGAGTGTGAGCACCTTTTGTAACAGCTGCAGTAAATTCTGACTGGTACAGGAGTATGAAAACAAATGGTGTTGTCCTAGTGCTCATCCCAGAGACAAAATATAATTCAGGTGGCAAAAAACGTAACCTAAAATAACTAACAAAATGTTGCTTGTCCCTTAGGTTCCTTTTATTTTTTTTTAAAAACCTCTTCCTCAGCCACATTTATGTTGTATAATGGTCTAAAGGTTCTGGTCAAGGAAACCACACAGAAATGGTTGGTCCCAATGATGATATGGTTTCCAAGATGTGATAAGGTAGAACCTCAAAAGAGAGGTATGTTGCATGTCCATAAACTCAGATGAAGTCTCCACTTACAGACACTGCATTTGTGTATGTGTTTTATATGAAAAGGCATTTTCTTTGTAAGAATGTGGGGAAAAAAACACTTCAGTGCTGTGAGAGACTAAATCTTGTCTCTCAATGTGACTCAACAAAGATAAAATCACCTTTGCTGCTTGCCCAGACAACAGCTGATGTGTATTGGGCAGATGCCACTGGATAATGACTCTCTGGAATGTGCATAGACAAGATCATCTCTACCTATCAGCTACCCCAGAAATGGAGGGTGGTGAAAAGGATAAAGATTGCTCACCACACTGCAGCTGCCCTGGAAATAATGGGCAGAGGCCACTGCTATCGATACTCTCTGGAATATGGGTATTCACCACATAGACACATACCTAAAAAACTGTATAAAAGATATGAGCAACTACTGGCTCAGAAGAAGGAAAACACCTGGGCAATGCTGCTCTGAAGAAAAACAAAATAAATACCAGGAGAGAGAAGGACAGAGACATCACCATGTAGACCACCAGAAAGAAGCCTCTCTCTGTGTCCTAAGTTCTGCCTGCTGCAACTCATGGAGCTGAAGAGGCTGCTCAGGGACCCTCCCCTCCTCCAGCGGAGGAAAGCACAGCCAACAAGGATGACATCTCCTCCATGCCAAAGCAGCACCACCCTTCCCTCCACAGACCCAAACTGTCTTGGGGGATGAGAGGTGTGGTAATATAATTCCTTTCCACTTCTCTCTCCCTCTTCTCCCTCTATTTTTTCCCACTCTCTCTCTCTCTCTCTCCTTTCTTCTATTCCATCCACTTTATTCTGTTAATAAATAGCCTCTATTTTCATAACACAGGAATATTCAAAAGAAATTAGTCTCTCTCCCTTTTCTGGGCCAAGACAAGTGCTCAGACAAATTTCTCAGCCAAACAGAACTTCTACTCATCTCATTCAAAATGGTACAGTAAAGCTCTGCCTGGAAAGCAGACTATATCACATATCAGGAAAGACTAAATTGATTAATAGGCACCACTCTGAAAAAGATCCAATGACAGGGAAGGAAAATCTCATAGAGAGTTATAATGAGAACAGTTTGGATTGTGAGTGATTACTCACAGTTTCTCCATGCAAAAGAGCCATGTGATGCCCTGTGAACTTCTCAGGCAAAAACTTTTTTTTAAACAGAGTATTTTTATTTTTTTTTTTCCTCACAAAACCAACAGTTAAGTTATGGAGTTCAGGATCACAGGGTATCACGGGGTAAATATTATCCATGCCCTAGAATGTGTAAGTCCAAGCAGCATTAAGATCCAAAGCTCAATTAAACCTGTGGCTCAGATCTGTTGTTGGTTTTTAGTTTGGGTTATTTTTTTCCCTAAACCAGGGAAGAACAAGACTAATGCTGTGGCTGCTCTGCCACTTCTGCTTGCATGCACTACTGGACTGATAGCAGCACCAGTGTGGGCTACATGATTGGAGTGTGCATGATAGTCTTGGTTTTCTACATTAGCATTTTCACAGTATAACTTAGGTTGGAAAGGACCTCGAGGATCATCGAGTCCAACCTATCAACACAGACCACATGACTAGACCATGGCACCAAGTGCCACGTCCAATCTCCTCTTGAACACCTCCAGGGACGATGACTCAACCACCTCCCTGGGTAGCACATTCCAATGACTCGCTCAGTGAATAACTTCCTCCTCACCTCGAGTCTAAACCTCCCCTGGCGCAGCTTGAGACTCTGTCCCCTTGTTCTGGTGCTGGTTGCCTGGGAGAAGAGACCAACCCCTTCCTGGCTACAACCACCTTTCAGGTAGTTGTAGAGGGCAATTTTTATTTCCTTATCTTCCTATCATTTTTTTAAAAGCAGGCAATAATAAATATTTTTCTCTTTAACACGCATGGATCTGTGTGAATAAGCAGCACTGTCCAAAAAGAATCAGAAGAATAGTACTGTGCATGCATATAAAGATTCTTCCACATGGAAGAAATCATAAGATGAACAGTATCCTGAAAATAAAATGTTGATTAATATCTGACATTGTAAATTCATGTATAAACTTCAGGCTAATTCACCCTCTTCTGTGGTTCTGCTACAGGGAAAAGTTCTCAAAGTTAAAGATCCACAGAGAATGAGCAAATCCTCAAAACACAGGAGTGCTTCTGCAGGTTTGCCTTCTTGTAATACAACAGGGTAAGTCTGCAACACTAGAGAAATTTGTTTTGGTATATTTACTGGCAAAATGGCAATTGGAATGTACTTTATAAATGTATTGTACAAGACTTATGAAAAGACAGAGAGCATTAAGGAAACAATTCAGAAAATAACAAGCATAAATAATTTTGATCTGAATAGCACTTCTAAGGCCAAAGACTGCATTGTACTGATTGTACCAAATTTCTCAGAACTAGGAGACAGACTTTAACTTAAGTCTTGTAAAGATAGGATTATGTATATTCTTGCTAAAACACTAGCCAATATGAGGTTTTTCAGTTTTCTACCGAAGACTCAGTGTTTGAATAATGCATAATTGTGTCTCTCTGTCTCCTTGCTAAAAAGGAAGAAAAAAAACAACTTTGGGTTCTATGTGGCAAGGGGGCCTGAGAGGGATGGATTTTTCAAAAAAGCAGCAGTTCAGCAACTCTAAATACCTCTCACCTTACTGTAGTTTCCCTTGTCTCCAAAAAAAGTACATTTGTTATTTTTCTGTTAAAGAATAAAGCCCACCGAAAGCTGTAAGAAAGGTGCTTGCTCCCATGAACAACAGTTTAATTTCTTTCGCTGTGAATTTCAGAGCAGGCCATTCAGAACAAACCCTTCCCTAAAGCTGAGCTTCACCCATGGTGAAAAACATGACCACCTCAGTCAGTAAGGTAGTTAGTCTCACATGCAGCAAGGGAATAAATTAGCTACAAACCAGTCAGAGTTTCAAGCTTTTGTGCACTTCTAAAATATCAATAAGTGGTGTTCTGGAGTTCTTGAAAAATGATGTGCTTGAAACAATGCCCTCAGGAGGCCCTTCCCCATACATTATGTAAGTCATATTCAGCTGTCTCTTTGGCTAGCCTCAAACACAAGCTTAAAAAACATGTTGCTCTCCTGAAAAATAACATTTAAAAAAACCAAACACCACAACCCAACATACAAAAACATGAATAAAACCCAAAACAAAACCAAAACCAAATCCCAGCACCAAAACTAAACATAATGTTTGTTGCCTTGTTTCGGTTTGTTTGGGTTTTCATTTTGACACGGACCTATTTGGTGATGCAAATCTGAGAAGCTAGCTTAGTAAACCAAATTTTTCCCCATTATGAGGAATAGGCAGGCTTAGAGCTGCTTTGGCACCTGAATAGTGTTCAGGACTCCAGGCAGCAGGCTCACACGGACTCACTGAGTGTGAGCTGCCAGACTTACACTTTCAGACTACGCCTACAGTGTGTGAATCTGCCTCAAAATCCCACAGATTTAGTATGAAGACTGGTTGCCATCCTTTATAACCAAGGCAGGCCTTCATCACTGACCCAGCTGCATCTGTTCAGCTTTCTGTCAAAGTAAATTCAGCTTGGCTGCACATTTGTTTGTGATCCAGATTAAATCTTCAGAAATTCTGCAAAGGGAAATGATGGAGCAAATACCGAAGTAAAGAGGAATAAAGACCACAAGCAGCAAACAAAAGCTGCCCCTATAAAACACTCCTTCCTCAGAGGAGACAAGATCTGCTTTTCTTGCTTTTGAGTGAGAACGGGAAAAACATGTGGATTGCACCTGTCATGGAAGAAACCTAACAGTGAAATGAAGAGTCTGACCATTTGGAGTATTTCAGCAGAATTTTGCTCATGCAAATCTGAATTCATCTTTGCAACTCGAGAAACATCCTGAATTCTTTTAAGAGACATGCTTTACTGGTTAAAAACCTGGTTGTCCTCTCTTACAACATAGGCATAAACAAACTTTTAAATGAAAACCTCACTGCTATGCCATCAGGCAAATTCTACGCGCACCCTATGCATCTGATCCAGATTTCATCAGACTGAAATGTTTTATCCTTAATCTGGGATACATAAATATATCTACTACAAACAAATAGGAAAACTATAAGGAAAAAAAGTTGTTTATAGGGCACGGGAATCCTTGTATTGATCTTGAGAGATCATCCACAGTATTTAAAGCAAAAACACACAGAGGGAAAGGTTGCATCATGGAGAAATCAGCACAGATTTCATTCTGCATTGATATTTGAATTCAGGCTGATTTAGGATACAGGAAAAGATTCTACTTTTTTTTTTGTAAATTGGACTCTGAAGGATGAATGAAATAAGTTGATGAGTTAGATATACTTTCACAGATATATAACTGAAAGACTCAGGTTCTCCCACCACATCGATATTAATGAAAAAGACAACAATAGAATCTGGCAGATGTCACTGAGTGAAGTCTGACGATGAGAGCCCCAGGTATTTCTAAGTAATCACTGTTTCTTTTTTTATCTTAAAAAAAAAATAATAATTCACTAAGTCCTTATTTCTGCAAATACAACTTTCTTTATGAGAGTAATTACGTGGAAATAATGCAAACAATTTACCTGTAGAAGGTAAAGGAGTCATTAAGGACATGTAGGACTCTGCATACAGGGGACACAAGCATCTGTAACATTTGAGGTTAGTTCTACCTGTGCAGGTCATGCTTCATAGCTGTCACCAAGATTCAGAGCAGAATGACCAGGAAAGCAGTTTCTTCTGCATTAAGAGATGAAAGTGGGAAAACTTATTTCCCTTCTAGAACTGGACCCACAACAACCAACTTGCTGGATAGTGGTCTTGATAGCCCAGGACTTCACAATTACAAGAAAGAAGAAATGATGATCATGACATGGGAAACACAACTATTCACACTAACTGAAAGTGCCTGTAAAGACCATGAAAGAACGTAAAGCACTTTTCCCCCCTTTACCTGCTAATTTGTTCCTTCCTCCCAGTCTCCTGTCATCCCCTTTTTCAAGACCTTCTCTTTCCTTGACAGACCAAGGCTCTTCTCTAAAAGGTAGCCCTGGTTTTGTATCTGTGGTATTTCAGTACTGAACACAGAGACAAGTCAACAAGCACTGTAAGAGAAAACATGTATGTGGGAGTAAATCCTGCAAAAAAAGGCATTGATGGCCTGTACTCTACTACAGATTGGAAAAGAAAGAAATGAGTCATAAATCACTCAAGACACAATAACCTCCCTTCAACTCTCTTCTTTTTTTTGTGTGTTGTTTGTTTGTTGTATTTGTTTTTTGTTTCTTGTTTCATTTTCTTTTTTTTAAGGTAAGTTTTGGAATTCTTTGCCTTAACGAAATAGTTAACATTCCATTTACATTGGTATAATATAGCTTGAGAATTCTGAACTCAGAAGCCAATCAGAAAAAAAAACAATTATTGTAACATCCAGAGTAGGTAATTGGCACGTTTAAATACAGTTCCTGAGAAACAAGCCCAGAGTTACTATACCAGTCTTTGCATGACTAACAGTGATGGACAGCCAGTCACTGGGCAAGGATTTGCATGCATTGAGTTATTTAGACAATAACTGTGGTTATTGAAAGCAGGCACTGCAGATCAGAGGTAATGAGGCTGTAGCATAAAGGGAAGGGATGATGTGACGCCAGAAACTATGATATGTTTTTAAATTCTTTGGCGGTGTGTTCCACGACACAATACACCATAAATTCTGCACCCACTTTGCAGTTGTGTACTGCCTTATGAACTGACACGTGTTTTCAGAACTCTGGGTCATCACTCCTCTGGATCATCATTAAAGGACAAATCTTGACAAGCAGAAAACACAGCATTTCTGAAGGTACAGTCCTATCTGATATAATCATTTGAGGCTGGCTGGCTGTGAGTCCTATGTTCACAGCAAATGAAAGTACAGCTGATATAAAACGTATCACTAGTTCTTCTTCATTAGTTCACAGTTGAATGTGGTTGCTGCTATACAGTGAAAATATGCAACTAGTTTTATGTACTGCTTTACAGAATAAGAGGACACAGTCTCAAGCTGTGCCAGGGGAGGTTTAGGCTGGATGTTAGGAAGAAGTTCTACACAGAGAGAGTGATTGCCCATTGGAATGGGCTGCCCGGGGAGGTGGTGGAGTCACCATCACTGGAAGTGTTTATGAAGAGACTGGATGGGGTGCTTAGTGCTATGATTTACTTGATTAGATATTGTTGGATGATAGGTTGGACTCGATCTCAAAGGTCTCTTCCAACCTGGTTAATTCTACTCTATTCTACTACATGACCAACTGAGAGAAACATGGAAAGCGGTTCAGAATCAGAGCAACATTGCTTAGTACTGAGTACAAAACAGTACTT
Organism: Melanerpes formicivorus; assembly: GCF_026170545.1. Taxonomy (NCBI): domain Eukaryota; kingdom Metazoa; phylum Chordata; class Aves; order Piciformes; family Picidae; genus Melanerpes; species Melanerpes formicivorus. Next base: position 43,428,053 of record NW_027142354.1, on the reverse strand, counting down.
AGAATTCTTGCCAAAAATTACAAAAAACTTTGCAAAGCCTCTATAATCTGTCTCAGACCAGAATCAGTTACTGGCCCTCACTAGAATCACAGCACTGACAGCAGCACAGAGCTGACAAATCCTTGATATAAATGCAACTGAACCTTCCTGTGTACTCAAAGGTGCAATGAAATGAAATGGAATCGAAATGAAATAGAATAAACCAGGTTGGAAGAGACCTTCAAGATCATCGTGTCCAACCTATCATCCAACACCACCCAACCAACTAAACTATGCAACCAAGCACCCTGTCAAGTCTCCTCCTGAACACCTCCAGCGATGGTGACTCCACCACCTCCCCAGGCAGCCCATTCCAATGGGCAATCACTCTCTCTGTGTAAAACTTCCTCCTGACCTCCAGCCTGAACCTCCCCCGGTGCAGCCTGAGACTGTGTCCTCTTGTTCTGGTACTGGCTGCCTGGGAGAAGAGACCGACCTCTCCCTGTCTACAACCCCCCTTCAGGCCTACAATTTCAGATAGTTACTGTATGCTGAGCAATTTCAATGAGTAAAAATTGCCTTGTGGGTTTTTTGTTTCATAGAATCATAGAACCAATAAGGTTGGAAAAGACCTCAGAGATCATCAAGTCCAACCTATTACCTAACACCTCATGACTAATTAAACCATGGCATCAAGCGCCACATCCAATCCCCTCTTGAACAGCTCCAGGGATGGTACTCCACCACCTCCCTGGGCAGCACATTCCAATGGCCAATTATTCTTTCTGTGAAGAACTTTCTCCTTACCTCAAGCCTAACCTTCCCCTGGTGCAGCTTGAGACTGTCCCCCCTTGTTCTGGTGCTGGTTGCCTGGGAGAAGAGACCAACCCCTTCCTGGCTACAGCCTCCTTTCAGTTAGTTGTAGAGAACAATAAGGTCTGCCCTGAGCCTCCTCTTCTCCCGGCTAAACAATTCCATCTCTCTCAGTGTCTCCTCATAGCACTTGTGCTTGAGGCCTCTCACCAGCCTTGTTGCCCTTCTCTGGACATGTTCAAGTGTCTCAATATCCTTAAATTGAGGAGCCCAGAACTACTGTACACAGCACTCAAGGTGTGGCCTGACCAATGCAGAGTACAGGGGTACAATGACTTCCCTGCTCCTGCTGGCCACACTATTCCTAATGCAGGCCAGGATGCCATTGGCCTTATTGGCCACCTGGGCACACTACTGGCTCATGTTCAGCTGGCTGTCAACCAGTACCTCCAGGTTCCTTTCTGCCTGGCTGCTCTCCAGCCACTCTGACCCCAGCCTGTAGCTCTGCATAGGGTTACTGTGGCCAAAGTGTAACACCCGGCACTTGGACTTGTTAAATGCCACCCTGTTGGACTCTGCCCATCTGTCCAGCCTGTCAAGCTCCCTCTGCAGAACTCTCCTACCCTCTAACTGGTCAACACCTGACCCTAGCTTGGTGTCATTTGCAAATTCGCTGATGACTGACTCAATCCCCTAATCCAGATCATCAATAAAGATGAGCATGAGGCCCAGCACTGATCCCTGGGGGACACCACTAGTGACTGGCTGCCAGCTGGATGTGGCACCATTCACCACCACTCTCTGGGCTCGGCCCTCCAGCCAGTTCCTAACCCAGCACAGAGTATTGCTGTCCAAGCCACGAGCTGACAGCTTAGCCAGCAGTTTGCTGAGGGGGACGGTGTCAAAGGCCTTGCTGAAGTCCAGGTAGACTACACCCACAACCTTCCCCACAACCACCAGGGGAGGTCACCTGATCATAGAAGGAGATCAGGTTGGAGAGGCATGATCTGCCTCATATTTATTAAAATGCTTTTTATTGTTTTTCACAGAAGTGGCCAGTATAAGTTCTAACTGGGCTTTTTCCTCTCTAATTTTTCTCATACATGATCTAACAACATCCTTAAATGTATCTCGAGTTGCCTCCCCCCTTTCCAAAGGCAATACACCCTCTTTTTTTCCCCTTAACTCCTTCAAGAGCTGCTTGCCCATCCAGGCCGGTATCCTTCCCCACCGGCTCATCTTTCAGCATGTGGGCACAGCCAGTTCCTGTGCCTTCAAGAGTTCCTGTTTGAAGTAGGTCCAACCATCCTGGACCCCTTTGTTCTTAAAGGCTACTGCCCAAGGTACTCTCCAAATTAGTTGCTTAAATAAGGTGAAGTCTCTCCTCCCCAAGTCCAAAGTAAGGGTTCTGGTTTTGCTCCTCCTTATTTCCCTGCATATTGAAAACTCCACTATCTCATGGCTGCTGCACCCCAGACACCCTCCTATCATCACACCTCCCACTAGCCCTTCTCTATTTGAGAACAGTAGGTCCATCAAGGCCTGACCCCTGGTAGGCTCACTTAACAGCTGCATCAGGAAGCTGTCCTCCATACACTCTAAGAACCTTCTGGACTGCCTCCTCTCTGATAAGTTTCCAGCAGATGTCTGGCAGGTTAAAGTCACCCATAAGGACAAGGTCTGATGATCTTGAGACAGCCTCCAGCTGCTTAAAGAATAAATCATCAACCTCTTCATCCTGGGTGGTCTATAACAGACTCCAACCAGGATATCAGTTTTGTTAGCCCTCCCTCTGATTTTAACTCACAGGCACTCAATCCTTTCATCCTTTACCTAAGGTTCTGTGGCAGCAAGAAATTCCCTAATATACAGCGTGGCCACCCCTCCTCCTCTTCTCCCTCACCTGTCTCTCCTAAAGAGCTTGTAACTACCCAGTGCAGTACTTCAATTGTGTGAATCATCCCACCATGTTTCTGTAATGGCAACTACATCATAGTTTTTCCTGGTGAACCAAGACTTCCAGTTCCTCGTTTGTTACCCATACTGCATGCATTGGTATACATGCACTTCAGCTGGGCTGCTGATTTCTCAGCTAACTCTAGTTTATGTCCCTCTCTCTCCTCTCCAGAGACTGGTTTTATCACCCACCCCCTTCAAACCTAGTTTAAATCCCTCCCAATGAGCTCTGCCAACTCCTGTGCTAGAGCCCTCTTGCCCTTTCTAGATAAATTCACCCCATCTAGGTCCAGCAGGTGGTAAAAGTCGCCCATTGATCAAAGAACCCAAAATTCCACTGATGGAACCATCCCTTGAGCCATTTGTGGATGACATGGGTTCTCCTGTTCCTTTCAGTGTACACCCCTGACACTGACAGAACTGAGCAGAACACCACTTGATCTCCTGCCCCACCAATCAATCGTCCAAGGGCCTTGAATTGCTTTTTAATTGTCCTGGTGCCCTTCTTATAAATCTTGTCACTGCCAGCTTGGATCACCAGCAATGGGTAATAGTCAGAAGGCTGAATTAGCTTTGGTAGTTCATTTGGGTTTGATTTGGTTTTTTGGAGGATCATATTTGAAAACACACTTCACAATCCTGTTACCAGAACCATGGAGACTCCTGTGTAGCTATTGCTGAATCTTACTGGGATCCAGTAGCAACATTTTCACTTTACTAAACTACTACGCCCTAGAACAAACAAAAATTACTGAGTTAACAGATTTACAAAGTACAGTTAATTTTAAAGTCTTCTAGTATTCCATTTCCAGCATTTTATGTGTTGGAACCAGAAACAGGCTTTATAATTATGAAAAATAATGACACTGGGGAAGTCATAAACTTTGTTAAGAGAGCCTGAGTCACTTTTTAGACCAGTTTTAAGCCTATTTTTCAGTTGTTGTCCTTCATATTTTGCATCATTTTATACTATTGAGTACAACATTAAGAAGTATGACACAGGAAGAGATCTCCTTCCCAGGGAGCAATGCATAGAGCAAGCAATATTTAGCCTCCCTTTCTGTTATGCTTTTCTTTGATAAATCAAGACTTCATATTATAAATATCAGGGGCTTTCCCATATTTCTTCAGAACATAGCATTTCTTAGCACATGCCTGCCTTTCATAAATTCATATTAAGTTTAGCATAACTATATATATGAGTGTATGTATCAGAGAGCCAAATGGCATGAAAACACTCTGCCTTTTGTTTTTATTTTTTTTGATAGAAATATTTATGGAACAACATAACATCAAATCTTACTCTAAATTGTACATTTGGGGCCTAAAAAAAATATTCTTAGAAGAGCAAATATTAAGTTATTCAGGGCCCTGTGGTATTAAAAAAAATGCTAAAAAGATGACTGCAAACATCACTGCATACAGAACATTTCTTAGCAGTGTTGCATAATCCAGTTTGGTAGAAATCTACAAGACCTTAAAAAAGAAAAAATGAGGCACTCCAAACTTCTCTGCTGATGACTAACACTAATGCAAGGGTAACTGCAACCTTAACTTTAGTTTCATAAAAACCTCCAGAACACTAAAATCAAGGCAGTAGCTGAAATGGAGTTTAGGCCTTTGTCACAGGCCATTTTAAACTGCTTCAGCATTCCCAAAGGAAATTGTATTAACATTTTTGTTATGCCAATAGCACAGATTATAGGCAGCCTGCTAATCCCATGGAGTATAGGCAACATATTTCAGAGTCTCCTATTAATGAAATGATAAAAATAATAAAAACAATTAAACAGAGCCAGTTTAACAGCATAAGTGATCTGGTTGATTAAATCTGTGAAACAGCACTTGATCTAGTGTTACTTTGGGCTATCTATTTTATAGATGTTGTGCTGAAGAGGTCAATAGTAAATCTGATACAAGTAAATCCTGGTGCTCATTAGCATCTTATGATTCTACTATGATGTTACAAGTGTTGAGACTTAGCACTTGGCTCTTCTTAGCTTATGTTCTGAGTAACATTTCCAAATCCGCACTAGCTCTGAAATTTACACAGGGTCAGAAAGCAATTTTACTTCGTAGCAATGTGCAAACTAAGGTCATTTGTGCTGGAAAGTACCTCATTTATCAACTTAGCTCTGTTCTACAGGAAACAAAACGAGAATCATGTAAAATGGTGGCTGCTGCTTTAAGACAATTTTTTCTCCATCGCATGGCAGATGGATGGCTGTAATGCCATCACTTGATAGCATGCCGAATTGTGACTGTGTCATTTTGTTAGAGCCTGCTGATTTTGTATAGAAATTTGCAGTTGGATTAGGGCTTTTGCCAATCCTGGCAGAAGAAAAAGGCTATTTAATGTGTCTTGAACTGCCATATGGTGTGGATAAAATAAGCATTTTCATGTCAGTCATAAAATCTGACGCATATGAGTAAGTCCATGTAGCTTTTCCATATTCCATGTCATATAGTGTACCTGCTGCAGTCAGGTGTTTTACATGGAAAATATGATTGTCAGAGCTCTTGATCATGGCTGTATCTCAGTGTCAGAAAACAGTACCTCCTCCCAATGTTTTCAATCCACATGGAAAAGCCAATCATGTGAATGAGAATGTGAAGTGAGGAAATCCAGTTTATGGCATAGCTGGTTCAAATTATACTTTAACATATCATTCATCTAGCAGTTCACTTAGAATTTCATGTTGTTTTACTAACACACTTACATTTCACCATTTTCTTTCAGATTAGATAAACAGAATGTATTACGGAAAGAACTGATAATAGCGCTGCCTCCAAATTCAAGGAAATCTTGTGAGTCTTAGTCTAGATCTTCCATTGTTTTACTGTGATAAATCTCACCCTGCTTCTCCATCCATTTCTGCCAGCACTGTGAGTCCAGGATATCTGCTAATATAACTCTTATCTACTTTTCTTTCACTTTCCTTTTTTCTCCCCTTACTCCCTGAAAATAAGCCTACAAGAAAGCAAACAGAGGCAAGGACATCTTTAACACCACAGTTTTCTCCTCCACTGAATAACAAGAGATATTCTAGCTCCACTGTAGCTTCAGTATTTTAGCCAGTATTTTTCATGCATGGGGCATTCTCAATGCTGTTTAGCAGTGAACAGATTTGCTTTAGAATTTATGTGAACACCACTGTCATACAGAAATACAACCATGCTAATGCTATAAGCACTAGAAAACTCTACTTATAAAGTCATCATTCTTACCAGTGTTCAGTTCATCAGATGTACTATATCTAACCCTATCACTATGAGCATCTGTTTTTCAGAATGTTTCCTCTGGAAACATCAGCATTGACACCTAGTCACCCCATACAACTTGCAGGTGCTCTGTTGCTAATCAGCCTTGTTGACACAGGATTGCTCAAGGGCCATATGGAGCCAAATCTTGAGCATGTCTGGGGAATTTCAAGGAACGGTTTGTAGAATGAAGTTGCCTTTCAACATCTGGCAATAGCTAAGCCAAAATTTTCAGGACTATAAAGACAGTGACTCTGTCTAAATCCCATTTGGGGATTCTTAGTTCTTTTGGGAATGTTCCTCAGGGTAGCATATAGACTGTGAATAATAATACTTCAGCTGCCACTTTTTTCCCAGACATGCTTGAAGCCTTATATTAATTTGCTAAGAGGCAAAAAGCTCAGGATGTCTGTGGGACCTGGACTATGTCACACATAATGACATCTGTCAGGAGTCTTCTCTCATAAAATCTACATGAAAGTACCATGAGCAATAACTCTTCAGTTCTGTTTGAGGCAGGTTTCCAGGATAGAAAGCACAGGGAAGTACAAAAGTGATGAGAAAGATGGAGACAGAGTATTCTTCTGTCTATTGCACAATAGATTTTGGCACTTCAGCCCAGCTCTAGAGCACAGATATTAGAGCCTCATAGGGCCCTGCATACAAACCAATTAATTCCCAGAGGTGCCGAAAGAGTTGTCCTAGAAGTTACAGCTATGACCATCCTACATCCTCATCACAAAACCCCATCATTTCAGCAGACTAGGTTCAGGAATGTGCCTTAGTTGTGTTCAGAAAGACATACTTAAACTTTAGCTTGCTGTTGACTTAGAGAGGTACAGGAACTTCACACAAACACATCATAGAAAATAATGCTGGGCAGGGCACAGCCACCAGCTGAGACCAATAACAGACATGTAAATCCTAGCATAAGCATGCCTTTCCCTAGGCCTCTTCTATCTGCAACACAGACATACCAGCTAATAGAAACAGTGTATAGATGCTTAGCAATGCTTAACATAATACTGGTTTTCACAGGAAAGTGATGAAAAGTTAATCAAAAGACAACACCTCACATTAGGATTCCATAACCTGCTATCCATGACTTCAGAATATATGAGGACAGTGTCAAGTTAATCATCTTATCCTGGTCAACCCCCCCAAGCTTTATCACAAAACCTGGGTCCACCTGTAAGCCCAGACAGAATTATGCTCTTCTGCAATGCTTATTAAAACATTTGCCACAACGCTGTGAATGTAATAAAACAACAAGGTTGAGCAGTACTTTCTGGATGGCATCCATTTAAAAAAACCCCATCAGATTCTTCAGAGTGTTCAGAGAACCCTGTTGACAATGTCTCTCATGCATGTGTATGGCCTGCTCTGCATACAAGTGTCCTGGTCTTGCAAAACTGAAGTCCAAAGCCTCTAACTTTAAGCATGTGCTGAATGTAAGGATGTTAAGTGATAATACAGACAGCAAGAAAGATCAATTAAGAAGCTAAAAAGAGAGCATAAAGAGACAAACCATACAAACTAGCAAGACATGGTTATGTCTGTGCTTAAGACACTCCTTTAGTTGTTCACCTGGTTCCACCCTGTGAAAAATCTTTTGGTCACTTTTATGCCTTACCATCACTGGAAGGGTCCAAATTATAACACACGGCAGTATCAGTCATGTCTGAAGGTACATCAGCTGCTAGGATTTTCTCATCTACAGCTTTCTTACATCCAACATGTTGGATTTAGCTTAGCAAACAACTTTTCTGGAAATTGCTTTGTGTGCATTGCATGTTTTGCTAAGTGATATTTCCCCAGAGCTGGCAGATCACTCCAGAGTAGCAGATGTGCATGATTTAGAAAATCACTACCATAAGGAATAGCATAATTATATTTACTGCTGTTTGTTACTGCACCACGTACTGAAGGCTAGGGTTGCTGGTACAATTGAGACTTACTAAGAACTACTTTTCTTCCTTGGCATAACATACTTAATTACCTTTTTTCCCCTCTAATTGCAGCTAAAGATTACCTGCTCACTAATAAACTTTTCCTGCAGTATATAGCCAAAACGAAGGCCTGCTGAAGGCAACTGAGGATGTGTCTTAATTATCAGAAGACTTGGGATTATATCCTATTAAGTTTTCCACCTGCCTTAATTTCACTGTAATACTGTTTTCTAAAAAGGTAAAGTCATTGCAACAGAGCATGCACTTCTGACAGACTACCCTGCTATATTCAGTGATATCCATGCATCAGTTATTTGCTGACCAGAACCACTACACAAACTCTGCAAGTACTTGAAGTTTACTACTGAAGATATGGCAAAAGCCTTTTGTGTTATTTCTATGTTCAAAATCAAAGGGAATTAAATGGGCAAGAATATTGTCCAGGGAATGATAACATTACAAAAAAATTTTACTGAAAACATGTTGCCTGAAACACTCCAAAGGTTGTTTATTTCATAAGTGTTCCTATTCCTTTTTGTTTCATTTCTGATTTGAGAATACAAATGCCGATTTCTGCATTCTTTCTCATTTAAATGTCAATTGTTTCTCCATTAGTCCTAGACACATTGTGAATTTGCAGCCTTTTGAAATCTGTCCTATTTTGCAGACATGCATTTGGCCAGAATGTCACTTTTTAGATTAAAGGAAAAGGAAGAAGAAGAAATATTGCAGGAAATAAAAATTATTTCAGTTCTCGAACTGGCAGCACCATCTTCCAGAAGAGCTTCTTCAAAATGTGTAGCATACCTCCAAAACAACAAGGAACACATAGGATGATATAAAAATTCATTCCCTTGGGAATGTATTTGTACTCTGGACTACTCAAATTACAAGATACTATCTCCTGGCTAATCTGTCTTGCAACACACCTGAAGTTTACACTTCAGAAAACATCAGCTGGTGTCTGGAAAGCAGATTCTTTCTTCCGTAGACACAAGAGTTGAAATCCATTATCTCTATTGGTGCTTGCTAGGGTAGCTACTGTAAAATAAAGATGAGCGAGGAATGAAATACTGTATTGCAAGCCTGACACTGAAACTATGCATTAGGTAATTAAAACCTCTATGCACAGAACTAACTGACCCATTGTTTCTCTTTTAAATGGAGGGCAACTATTTGGTTGCATTTGTCTATTATTTAAAAGATACAGTGACTGTTGTTAACCCCTTCAAAAAATCCTTTAGTGTATTAGTGCTTGCAGGAGGTTAATAATTTACCTTCAGAGTGTCCCCTAACAGAATGCTACAGCCATGAATAAATAGAAGCATAAAATACGGTAATGAACCTTGGCTACATAATAAATCTAGCAAATATTATCAAGGGCAGCAGTATTAAGTCTATATGATATAACATTCAGCTTTCTCATACTTACGTTTTTGACAGGTTTAAAATTCCAAACTAGACTCAGTTCTGTTTTAGCATAAAGAAGAATATTGCACTTCTGAACTACCAGTGTGACTAATGAGTCACCTCAGAACTTCTATTATTTTTTTCCTCACAGTATCACCAAGTTTGGAAGAGACCTCAAAGACCATCAAGTCCAACCTGTCACCACAGACCTCAGGACTAGACCATGGCACCAAGTGCCATGTCCAATCCCCTCTTGAACACCTCCAGGGAGGGTGACTCCACCACCTCCCTGGACAGCCCATTCCAATGGCGAACAACTTTCTCTGTGAAGAACTTTCTCCTCACCTCAAGCCTAAACTTCCCCTGGTGCAGCTTGAGACTGTGTCCTCTTGTTCTGGTGCTGGTTCCTTGAGAGAACAGACCTACTGCCTCCTGGCTACAACCACCCTTCATGTAGCTGTAGACAGCAATAAGGTCTCCCCTGAGCCTCCTCTTCTCCAGGCTAAACAATCCCAGCTCCTTCAGCTTCTCCTCATAGGGCTTGTGCTCAAGGCCTCTCACCAGCCTCGTTACCCTTCTCTGGACACATTCAAGTGTCTCAATGTCCTTCTTAAATTGAGGGGCCCAGAACTGAACACAGTACAACAGATATGAAGAGATCAGGTCCTACTATTCATCTAAGGCTGGGACTGGAGATATTTTAAGCATCCATGGAAGCTCATGCCAAGAAGGCAAACTCTTATTACTGAAGTCCTGGACACATCTTATTCACTAAACCATTGTTCTTATTTCCTACAACAAAACATGAAGAATGCTGTCTTAGTTACAAAGAGCAAGCATGTCCTTCCATTCGCATAGAAGGAAGCCAAGCACTGAAAAGAACAACCTCATTTCACAAAAAAACTCCAACCCACAGAATCACAGATTCACCCTTCTTAACTCTTCCCCACTTTCTTTATTCAAACAAAGCAGCATTACTTCAAAAAGCTGAAGACAAGTGTAGCTGGAGAAAAGGGGAAAGCAATTACTTTCAAGCCTTCTTAGACCTAAACAGTAGTGTTCACCTATCTACACACTGAAAAACATCTAGTACCTGAAAGGGTCCTACAAGAAAGCTAGGAAGGGACTTTTTACTAGGGCTTGTAGTGATAGAAGAAGGGATAAGGTTTTTAATCTGGAGAAATTGATATTTAGAATGGATCTTTGGAAGAAATTCTTTACAGTGAGGGTGGCGAGACACTGGAAGAGGTTTCCCATGGAATCTTTTCCTTAAAATGTTCAAGGCCAGGTTGGACAGGACCTTGAGCAACCTGGTCTAGTGGAAGGTGTTCCTGCCCATGGCAAGGGGGTGGAACTAGATGATCTTTAAAGTCTCTTCTAACCCAAAGCATTCTGTGATGCTATGGTTGCATGACCTAGCTTCGTGTTCTTTGCTGACCTAAATTAGAGTTATGTCCTGTTGAAGGGTCTGTAAAAAATCACTGCAGAAACACAGTGATGGTATGGCAGCCAGCTTCACTTTGCTGCTAAATCTTTAAGGATAAAGTGAAAGATAATGATACATGGGATTTACTACATCTGATGAAAAGAACAAAATGTATCTCAAATTCACTGGCAGCATCAGCAATGACAGTGGAAAGGACTTTTGGAAAAGTAACATTCCTCAAAGTTTATTGAAAAATCTTGTCCTCTACTAAATTACAGGTACTGGCTGTGATTTCAGGAGCCATTTTCTCATCCGACACAGCTTACAGCCATGCCAACACAGTGACAAGATGTTTCCTTGGTCCAGAAGGCCAGTCTTGTCACTCAGCTCATATCCATACAGCTTAACTCACTTTCTCACAAAAGCAGTATAGCCCCATCTGAACCACTCATTGGAAACTGTCCTTGTCCCATGTATTTTTGAGCAGCTCTCTGGAAATGAGTGGAGGTATGCCACCAGACCTTGGCCATATTCAAAACCATGCCTGCAACTACAGCAATCTTTGAACTGAATGTTTACTACTGCAGATGATCTTGAAGGTCTCTTCCAACCTGGTTTATTCTATTCTATTCATGTGTAAAGCTGTAGTGTGCTGATCACCACCTACTGAACCTCTCTGCTCCCTCAGACAGAATTGGAGTACTTCTAAAAGAACTATCCCACACTGCAACAACAAAACACTCTTGGCAAAAGCAGTCTTATTTCATCTTGTTCTTTAGCAGTGCCTTCCTACTCCAGCTGGGCCACGCACTTTGCCACACACCAAAGTTTACAGTTATAAAGGTATAGCTCACGAGTGCATGTAAGTGATGATTGCTTTCTAGAAATAAATGGTTTCATAAGCCTACAGATGATTATCAGAGGGGAAAGAAATCAAAGAAAAGGGAGAGATGAAATGTGATGGGCAAAGTAACTTTAAAAGAAACTGTTCTTACTTATGCTATTACTGTTCCGTTGGAAGTGGAATTATTATCCATTTTTATCTTTGTGACATTCCATTTTCTTTGACTAGCAGTAGTATCAGAAGCACAACAGAAGGTGATCCTCTAAAGAATTCGCGTTCATCCAGATAAATAAAACTTGGACAAGAAATGTACAAGAAAATGAAAAAGCTCAATTGATTTAAATGCTAGTCTCTCAGTTATCCAGAGGTTTTCTGTTTAATAACTGTCTTGTCATTCTGACTTGTTTACTTATCTGCATTTTTCAACTAATACTCTCTCTTACAAAAATGTTTCACGTCTCTGAAAATTTTTGCGTTCTTCAGATAAAATGCTAACATACATATGACAATAGGAAGTAAATAAAATGTACCAAACATCTAATTCCTTGCTTTTTTTCTGGCCTAAAACTCTGTTGCAAACTTCCAAAGGCTGAAGACTTCAAAAGAGTCTCGATTTTAATTTTTTTTTATTTTTCTGGGGAGGTGGGGGTGGGGAGTGGGGTTGGTGGGGTTGGTTGGTTTGGGTTTTGTTTGGTTTTGCTGTTGTTTCTTTTTTTAATACATAAATCTCTGAGAATTGCTAGTTAACCTCTTGTTTAGATTCTGACTTCACTGTTATTGTTGAAATACCTCAAAATTAGTGCCAAGAGAATAATTCTGCATGGTGGAAGGGATTTACACTAATCTGAATGTATCTTAACCAAGTACTGAATGCCTTTAAACTTAACGCTGGGCTTTAGGTAAGGCCCATAGATCATAGTATCATAGTATCAGTCAGGGTGGGAAGGGACCACACGGATCACCTAGTTCCAACCCCCCTGCCATGGGCAGAGACAGCCCACACTAGACCAGGCTGGCCAGAGCCTCATCCAGCCTGGTCTTAAACACCTCCAGGGACGGCGCCCCAACCACCTTCCTGGACAACCCATTCCAGGGCTTCACCACGCTCATGGTGAAGAACGTCCTCCTCACATCCATCCTGAATGTCCCCACCTCCAGCTTCATTCCATTAATCCTATGGAAGTATTCTTAGTGTGCCAGAGAATCCTGCATCAGGCCACACAACTCAATGCTACAAAAACGAGGAAGAGAATCAGATTTTGATGTGATTCTCCAAACAGCAACACTAAACTGCAAAAATTCTGCAAATAGCAATGCTGAACTGCAAAAACCAACTACTACAATAACCTGTTCAAAATACTGATTTTCTTGGGAAAAAAAAAAAAAGCCAGAGCAGAGAATGAGACCAGTTTTTTCCTAACCAGCAAACTTGCAAACATGAGTACAGTTTTAGTTGGCCTCAATCATGCTAACGTTAGCAACAAATTAATATCTGCAATAAACATTCAAATTGAGCTAGCAGCCATACTTAAATTAACTTAAATACCCTCCTTATCTTATCCTGCCTTGATAAAGAATGTGCATGGCTGGAGCCTGCAGCAAGATTTATTCCTGCCACCTGCTTCCACTGTGCAGAATACACAGAACTCTTCCCTTTTCCTAATTTTTTTTTTCTATTCTATGTGAACATTTTACTAAAGACAAAGGGCCATTCCCACCTCTTCCAGTAAACTGAATACAAATAAGCAATCTGGTCATTATTTAAAGGACAAAATGAGCCTCTTAATTGAGGAGAAATGGCAAACAACACTTCTGTGGTGTTTGAGCATCTGGGAAGAACCACTACTCAAAGGATCTCAGTCTTCTTCGCACGTTAGTGACAGTGGGACTGGAAACAAATGAAGTTCACTAACAGTATTCTGGAAGCTACAGAATAGTGAGAAAATCACACAGAATCACCTAGATTGGAAGGGACCTCAAAGGTCATCAAGTCCAACTCGTCACCACAGACCTCATGACTACACCATAGCACCAAGTCCCATGTTGCCCCAAAAACCGATTCTGTATTAATTGCTATTTTTGTTGCCCTTTGAATCCAGTTCCATCTCAAGATATTTATTTTACTTTCCACTTTAGCCCATTATGAATTTTCACCTGTATTTTGAAGGCCTGACTTCACCTTCCATACTGTCTAAATGCCCAGGGAGTCTATGCCAAAGGAAGACTAGTTTCAGTATTACAATTCTGAACGTACAAAAAATAAGTCAAACTCAGAAGAAAGAAATTCAGATTTACTTAGAGAAAATGAAATCCCCCACTGAAAATTAAGCAGTATCTCCTGAGTGTGTGCAAAACATAACTTTCTCATAGCTACAACTTCATCCAAGGATGTGTGGATTTCTCAGCACAATAGAGGTGTTTCTCCCTTCTCACAGAATGTCAAATCCTTGCTCTAAAATACAGCAGTACTAAAAATTATTCCAAGGAAATCTTTAATGCTGAAAATCAGTGACTTTCCCTTGTCTCATTCTGAACCTTTTTTTGCAGGGCTAAGTAGATCTGATACAATAATGGAGCAGACCACAAGTACAGAAAATTCCATCCCCAAGCAGCAGACACTGGCAAAATTACAGGCAATTGAAAAAGTAGCACAAGGAGAGAACACTCAAGTCTTTAAACGGGGCAATCTTCAATGCCTCTCATGTGTAAATGACTCTCATATGTGCATAAAGTATAAATTTAATATCCAAATAAAATTTAGAGTCTAAATTAAGTTAGAAAAAACACTGAGTAGTTCATTAAATAAATTGATCAAGTTGACCTTTATAATTTTTTTTCATATTTATATTACATTCTAATGCAGAATAATTTTTAATGCTGCAATTTTCTTGAAAACATTCATTTAAGTTCTTCGCCAGGCCTACTGCTGAGATAAAGTCACATCTAAGTTATTCAGTGTCGCCCAGAACACATTACCTCCTGTGTCCTTGTCCAGAAAAAGAAAAGATGAGGGCAGTCCAAATTCCATAGCCTTCCTTATGCTAAATCTAAAATCAATCACACCTGCAACCAATCAATTCAACGCTTTTAGAAAAGCTTCACATAAAAAGCAAATTTCTTACTTCCACTATGAAATAGCCAGATTTAAATAGGACCTTCTTTCAGAAGACCACATCATTTTTAACATGCTTTAAAAGATGGAAGAAAATCATTTAGCCTCCTTCACTCAGCAGTGTGAGAGGGCATGGGGGAGGTGCAGCAGTGGGTTGCTGACTCTCGAAAATTGAGCCCATTTCAATGACTGCACCTTCAGCAGCTCTGTAAAGCTAGCTGTAGACAAACAACAGGTATAGAAACAATGCTGCTTGACATTCATATAACCCTAAACAGTGCCTGCTGTATAAACTGATACCACTAAAATATCCAAGAACACCCTTTTTTTTGGTATGTTCATCAGCTAAATATATTTGTAACAACCTTGCTTTTTTATAGGCAGGATGATAGAGGAAAATACTTAAAACTGTAGCCAGATTGATATTTGTAAAAAAAAAAACAACAATAAAACAAACAAACCACTAAATGGAAATATTTGTAGAACTTAAAAACAACTTAATAGACCTCCAAAACAACAACAAAACAAACCAACATTAAAAAAAAAAACCAAACCAGAGATGTATTCTTCTGATTGTCTTATTTATCAGAAATGAGTCATATTTAAGAGACTGTAGGACTTTAATTCTTAGTGGAGTCAGGCAAGCTTGGATATCAAGACACAGAAAAAAGATATTCTCAGATATTCTTCCAATTAAGAAAGATGGCAATTGTTCTGAACACAAGTATTTATATACATGTATGTTCTCTTTTTTCCACATTATCATTCCCCTACCTATGGGAGTTCTGGCTGTAAGTAAAATGTGGTAATCTTCTGTCACAAACACATCAGTACTTACAAAAAAAAAAGCAGCTTCCCACAATTCTCTTATTTTCTAAACTATCTATGAAGTATTTTATCGTGCTGTAAAACCCCTATCTCACAGAAGCATTAATTCATGTGATGCCTCAAGAGGCAACCACACTTTAATAGGGTAAAGATAAAACACTCCAGTAACTGGAATGCTATAATTCTATACGAGCAGAGAACAAAACATTCCAAGTAACTTTTTGCATTATCATTTGCATGTTGCAAAATTCTAAACTTGTTTGAAATAAGTTTTATGTTATTCAAGTATGCAGCTTGTCAGAAGTTTAGAAACTATTATGGGCAGGCAAGCTGCCTTTAGCTTTTGGAGTACAGGTGCAGACTCTGAACTTTTAGTAAGACAGTGAAATTTCGTCCATTGATCCAGGAGGGGTTAGAAAATAATTTCTCTTCTGGTTGCCTTATAGCTTTCCAAGTCAGTATCTGTCCAAGAGTGGGGAGTAGTCACATCCTCCTTTTCACTTCAGTGTAGTCTCATGTCTTTCTATTTGCTTTCATTTACTGTTTTTAAGTATTCCCAATTCTTTCTATCCCAAGGTTCTCAAGCTCTCTACTGACTGATTGCAATTTCTAGTGTGGTTTGTCTCTTAATATATCTCCCCTCACTCAGTGTAATACCTAAGTAGCATCATGAGTTCAGCTGCCTGAGGAATTTGATGTGTTAAAGTTATGTAGGTAACACTCAACCTTCCATGTTCACAGGCATGCAAAGCAGCAGGTTTTACTCCCAACCCTGTAGGAGACGGCTAGCCACCTACCTTGTTTAATCCTTATAAATGAATCGTGAAATAACCAGCCATAAACACAATATGAGAAATAGGCAATAAGAACCAAGACCAAAAAGCTACCAGCTTCAAGGGAAATAATTTTCAGAAGAAAATAATGATTTACATTTCTGACCTGAATTACTGATTGTTCCATGAGGAATTAGTTCGGGACCTGCTGAGCCACTTGGACACTCACAAGTCCATGGGACCGGATGGGACCAATCCTAGGGTGCTGAGAGAGCTGGCAGATGAGCTGGCCAAGCCCCTCTCCATCATTTTCCACCAGTCCTGGCTCACCGGTGAGGTCCCAGATGACTGAAAGCTGGCCAATGTGGTCCCCATCCATAAGAAGGGTCAGATGGACGAACCTGGAAACTCCAGGCCAGTCAGCCTGACCTCAGTGCCAGGGAAAGTGATGGAGCAGATTATCCTGGCGGCAATAACTGTGCATCTGAAGGACGGCCAAGGGCTCAGGTCCAGCTAACATGGATTTAGGAAGGGCAGGTCCTGCCTAACCAACCTGATCTCCTTCTATGATCAGGTGACCCGTCTGGTGGACATGGGGAGGCCTGTGGATGTGGTCTACTTGGACTTCAGCAAGGACTTTGACACCGTCCCCCACAGCAAACTGCTGGCTAAGCTGTCAGCTTGTGGCTTAGACAGCAACACTCTGTGCTGGGATAGGAACTGGCTGGAGGGCCGAGCCCAGAGAGTGGTGGTGAATGGTGCCACATCCAGCTGGTGGCCAGTCACCAGTGGTGTTTCCCAGGAATCAGTGCTGGGCCCCATCCTCTTTAATATCTTCATTGATGATCTGGATGAGGGGATTGAGTCAGTCATCAGCAAATTTGCAGATGACACCAAGTTGGGAGTAGATGTTGATCAGTTAGAGGGTAGAAGGGCTCTCCAGAGGAACCTCAACTGAATGGACAGATGGGCAGAGTCCAATATGATGGCTCTCTACAAATCCAAGTGCTGGGTTCTGCACTTTGGCCACAGCAACCCCATGCAGAGCTACAGGCTAGGGTCGGAGTGGCTGGAGAGCTGCCAAACAGAGAGACACCTGGGGGTGCTGGTTGACAGCTGCCTAAACATAAGCCAGCAGTGTGCCCAGGTGGCCAAGAAGGCCAATGGCATCCTGGCCTGCATCAGGAATAGTGTGGCCAGCAGGAGCAGGGAAGTCATTGTGCCCCTGTACTCTGCACTGGTTAGGCCGCATCTTGAGTACTGTGTACAGTTCTGGGCACCTCAGTTTAAGAAGAACATCAAGACACTTGAACGTGTCCAGAGAAGGGCAACAAGGCTGGGGAGAGGCCTTGAGCACAAGCCCTATGAGGAGAGGCTGAGGGAGCTGGGATTGTTTAGCCTGGAGAAGAGGAGGCTCAGGGGAGACCTCATTGCCCTCTACAACTACCTGAAAGTTGGTTGTAGCCAGGAAGGGGTTGGCCTCTTCTCCCAGGCAACCAGCACCAGAACAAGGGGACAGAGTCTCAAGCTGCGCCGGAGGAAGTTTAGGCTCAAGGCAAGGAGAAAGTTCTTCACTGAGAGAATCGTTCATCATTGGAATGTGCTCCCCAGGGAGGTGGTGGAGTCACCATCCCTGGAGGTGTTCAAGAGGGGATTGGACGTGGCACTTGGTGCCATGGTCTAGTCCTGAGGTCTGTGGTGACAGGTTGGACTCAATGATCTTTGAAGTCTCTTCCAACCTTGGTGATACTGTGATTTTGTGAATATAGCATAACTAGACGCTTTCCTTTGACGTCAGCACAAATTGCACTGTGACTTCATGTCACGAAAAACATATTGGGTCTGACAAGTCAAAAGATCCTAAGATCATTCACTACTGCATATAAGGCTTCTATTTCCAAGTAAATGCATCCAATCATGAAAGTGAACTGGATGCAATCCAGGACTTGGGCATTTCCTCTTAAAATGCAAAAACACTTAACCCAGTCTTTCCTAACTTTATTTGATTTCAGATTCAAGCAAACCCTGAAGAGTCAAAAAAGATGGTCTGCACAGACTATGAGGGACCTCAATGCTTTTTACCAATGAAAGTTTGCAAAGATGTTTCCTGAAAGGTAACCTATAAAAAGAGAACTCGTAGCCCTCACATGTTGACATTTTAGGAATTCTGTGGGAAATGGCAATTCAAAGAGAACAGTGAAAGCTGTTGCTGTTGTGAACACAGAGGTTCAGCACTCTGTGCCCACTGGTGCACTTGCTACCTTATCTCCTTCAAAGACATGAAGCAAGCACAGGCACCCCAAATCAAGAAATGATGATGAAGATGCAGTTTATTTATCCCTTGAATTTATAGATAAAAGCTGTGGTCTTTTGATCAATGCTGGACTGTAGGGATTTCATAGTAAGCTTACACCCTCACACCTGTCAACAAATTAATGCTGGCATTTACTGGCAGTTAATTCTGGACAGAAATGCTGCAGTAAACTAGACAAGACAAATGCATGGAGGGAAAATATTTCCAGCCTTGGGAACCAAACAAAAAAACTTGCATTCAGATTTAAATACATGAATTATAACAACAGGGTCAAATGAACTGCTAAATTGCCATCCTTTACTGATGGTGAAGTTTTACTCCCACTACATAACAATGCTA
The DNA here is from genome assembly GCF_026170545.1 of Melanerpes formicivorus. Lineage (NCBI taxonomy): Eukaryota > Metazoa > Chordata > Aves > Piciformes > Picidae > Melanerpes > Melanerpes formicivorus. The sequence goes on along the minus strand of NW_027142354.1, from coordinate 43,409,049 downwards.
TTATTATACCATTACAGTATATTGTTGTGCTTTAATATGAATACCATTTACAGCACATGCCAGTACAGAAAGGAAGAATCCTGCTTTCAAGCAAGAAGCAAATGTCAAGTCTAGTGACATGCTCACGATTGTTCTGTGCCAAAGGACAAGGTAAAGCCAGCATGCCTCCTCACTAAATGGGGCAATATAAGTAATTTTGGGGGCTGTAATCTCCTGTATCTGTGAAACACTGATGTTCAATCTTCAATTACATGCTACTTGCAGAGAGAGATCACTAGTATAGACCACAATGCCTTCCTGCTTTAGCCAACAGAGAAAATAAATGGCTGATCCTTTATTGGATTTGACTCTCTCAGTAATGTCAACTCTCTTAAAATAGATTGCCCTGTCTGGTCATTTTGGCAGTCTCAAGGCTGTGTCCTGTCATATTCATTTCAGAGTGAAATAAAGGAAGGGTGGATACAAGCATAAAGAAACTATATCACAACACAGAGGGTTTCACTCACTGTTATATGGTGTTACATACTCCTCGTTGCTGAACCAAATGAAAAAACAAAATAATAAATTGTTCTGAAGATTGTTTTGGGTTCATGAGGTCCTTGTACTGCACATCCACCATTCTATGATTCCATCCATGGCCCTGCAGAAGGATTTTGAGCAAAGCAGCATGGCTAAGAAACAACTACATAAGCTCAGACCAGAGGTTTTTTTTCCCTAATACTTTTGACAATTCTGGTACCAAACTCTACTCATTTAATTGATACTCTTAATTTTAAGGCAGTTATGGGAGAATTCCCTTGTCTGAATATATATAACCAGTACCAGTTGAGATCCCTTATGGATCCCCCCTACCTCTCCTGAAGGCATGAGTCTGCTTCCAGTCCCATTCTGTGTCTGCCAGCCTGACAGGTTAGATCTGAGGATCAGGTGCCTGATATGGCACCACAACTGTGTTTCAGCACTCAAGTCACTTCTTCAGAAATAAAACAATGCTATGTCAATTCAAATTAGAGTAATTGGGCTGGGGCCATTATTAAATAAACCCAGCTTATATCACCAAAATCCAATCTGAAGATCACATTTCCCAAATAGCCAGTTAGCTCAGTTGGGAGAGCATGAGATACGTGGCACTTGGTGCCATGGTCTAGTAGTCATGAGGTCTTGGGCGACAGGTTGGACTTGATGATCTTTGAGGTCTTTTCCAACGTTGTAGAATCTATGATTCTATGAAATACATACACACAGCTAGTACCTTGTTTATTCTGGAGATGTCACTATGGTATGGTGAGATGGTGGCTAACAGAGGTTCAGTACACATTAGAGACTCTGACAAGTTGCTATACACCTCACAATGAATTAGGTAGGAAAATTGGGAAGGCAAGTAGCTGACATCATTGAGCAAGTTGGATACAACAGTGAATAAGCCACAGAAATAGCTGGCAAGAAAATAAGTTTCTCCATTCTGACTGGGTATAAGGAAAGCTTCAAGATTTATTTTGAATTGTCTCAGTTTTAATGGTTTGCTGCAGTCTCCTTGGGTTGGTTTGTTCGTTGCTGGAGTTTTTTATTATTATTTTTATTGCTCTTTTTGGCATGCAATCTTGATGAGGGATTTTAACTGCAAGGTGATTAATTTGAGGAGAAGTAGAGACTGCAGATTTCATAACCATAGAAGCAACATTAAAGTCTGGCTGGAATGTATTTGAAGAAAATTCCACCCTTTTTCCATCAGGATAAGATTTATAGTGTGAATTTCTGCAGTGTATTTATGGTGATGCTCTTTCATGTATGTACACTTCACCGGTGAAGTTCACAAACTTGAGAAATGCAACATACTTGAGGCCCAGCACACTTGTTCTCACTCTTTCTCCTTAAGTAGTTCATCTTGGCATTTTCATCAGATCTATCAGAATCTTTCCAATACAACTGTGATCATAGGTGCTCCAAATGTGCTGTGCAACTAAACATACAAGGGGCACTCATTCTTAAAACTGAGTACCCTAAAAGGTCTAAGAGCAGCTGTTTTGAAAATTGGGGCAATTTTAACCTCACATACCAGGGTCTTAGGTCTGGAGGAAAAAATGCATATTACTAATGATATAACTACAAAATACAGTTGTGGCCTCAAACCCTGAAGCAGAGCATGCGTATGGCTTTTATTCTGCAAAAACAGAATTACCAAACCACACCAAAAACGGGTGCCAAATAAATGTGTTCGCAAGGTTATAATCCAACTTGTTCCTCCTTCAGTACTTCGGTCTAAAGCTATGCAAGCTCTGCTCCAGGAAAAGCTCACAAACCTATCAAGCCTTACTGAATCCTGCAGAGAATTGTGTTTAGAAGAAACCTACACAGTGAGCATCGTCATTATTACAGTAAGTCATAAAAAGTTGGGTTTATGCCAACCAGCTAACCAGGAATTAAGCTGAGAAAAGCTTCTGGTTTTCTGAGGATTAGCAATCTGTCTCCCCCCAACCTTTCTTCCCTTCTTCCCCCCCTTTCTTTTTTCTTCTTCTAAAAGCTTCCTCATATATTAAAACAAACAAACACACACGAAAAAAGTAGTTCAGGAAACCTTACTCCAGCTAAAACTCAGTCTATTATGGGAACCTTGGGCACTGTCAGGTTTCTGCTAGATACACTTCAATTATAAGTCTTTCTTTGGTGAGCCTATAAGATAATTGACTGTTCAAGAACTACAGATCTCAAAAACTGAGTGGCTCCACCAACAATAAATATATACTACAGTAGAAACGTTGGCCTATGCTCCACTTACCTTGGGGGATATATAAAGAAAGTGGTTTATTTGACATCACGCCAACCACTGAAGAATTAATTTACCACATAGACACATTTTGAATCATCACAAAGAGATGATGAATGATTAGCCATTCAATATTTGGTATAAAATATTTTTGTATCCTCAACACTTGTAACAGTGAGGATATCATGTTCTCATTAATATTCATGTGTGAATTTTGTCTGAATGACTAAAGACTTCACAAAGCTGCACAGCATGAGAACACTATGTTTAAGAACTAGTTATAGAGCCTTTCCTTTCTCGTGTTACTGTTTGCTTCTAATCTTGTAGTTCATTGACTAGCACTGAAAACTCCACAATTCTTAACATCTCCCATCGGTTGTTTTAAGGGCAAGGAAACTCCAGAATCTGCCATATAATTGCACACGTGCACACATCTCCACACACATGAGAATATATGAACCAAGGACATGATCTTTCAAGTAAATTTTTAATAAACTGTTGTTTTCTTCCTTTTATGACATGATGATTGACAGCATCAGTTTTTAAATTAAGAGCCTTAGCTTACTGCTTCAGAGAAATAGAGGTTGGTCTCTTCTCCCAGGCAGCCAGCACCAGAACAAGAGGACACAGTCTCAGGCTGTGCCAGGGGAGGTTCAAGCTGGAGGTCAGGAGAAAGTTTTACACAGAGAGAGTGATTGCCCACTGGAATGGGCTGCCCGGGGAGATGGTGGAGTTGCCATCACTGGAGATGTTCAGGAGGAGACTTGACAGGGTGCTTGGTTGCATGGGTTAGTTGATTAGGTGGTGTTGGATGATAGGTTGGACACAATGATCTTGAAGTTCTCTTCCAACCTGGTCTATTCTATTCTAAATATTTTCCCGGGGTTGAAGCACAGAGTTTTGGTAAACTCCACAAACAAGCTTAAATTTCTGATCCATTTTAGCTTACATTTTAATGGTTTGATTCCTGATAAACTTTTTATACCATATCTTTCTTACAAGGATGAATTATACCATATTTCCTTACTACCTGCTGTACAATATCTTATAATCACTGTATCTTATCACTAAAGTTTTGTTCTTATGGCTTAATTAAGTTATTCTGGAACAGAAAAGTAGTGGGGTTGGAGTCTGTTATAGACCACCCAACCAGGAGGAATATGTTGACAAAGCATTCTATAGGCAGCTTAGGGCTGTCTCAAGATCTCCAGACCTTGTTCTCATGGGTGACTTCAACCTGCCTGACATCTGCTAGGATCTCAACACGGCAGAGAGGAGACAGTCTAGAAGGTTCTTAGAATGCATGGAGGACAGCTTCTTATCCCAGGTGCTGCGAGAGCCTACCAGGGGCAAGGCTATGCTTGACCTCCTCTTCACCAACAGGGAAGGACTGGTGGGCGATGTGGTGGTTGGAGGGTGTTTGGGGTCCAGTGACCACAAGATAATTGAATTCTCGGTTTTTGGTCAAGCCAAGAGGGGCAGCAAGAAGACCTCCACTCTGGACTTCCGGAGGGCAGACTTTGGGTTACTCAAGGAACTAATTCAGAGGGTTCCTTGGGATAAAGCCCTTAAAAACAAAGGGGTCCAGGAGAGCTGGACCTACTTCAATGAAGAATTGTTGAAGGCTCAGGGACAGGCTGTGCCAATGTGCCGGAAGAGGAGCCGCCGGGGCAGACGGCCAGCCTGGATGGTTCATGAACTTTTAATGGAACTGAGGGAAAAAAAGAGGGTGTATCATCTTTGGAAGAGAGGGGAGGCAACCCACAGAATGTTTAAGGATGTTGCTAGGTGTTGTAGGAAGAAAATTAGGGAGGCAAAAGCACACTTGGAGCTTAAACTGGCCTCTACTGGGAAGGACAACAAAAAGTCCTTCTATAAATACATTAATAGTAAGAGGAAGGGAAAGGACAACCTCCACTCCTTGGTGGATATGGAGGGGAACATTGTAACAAAGGATGAGGAAAAGGCAGAGATACTTAACACCTTCTTTGCCTCAATTTTTACTAGAAGGACAGAACGTCTTCCTGACAGCTGGCCTGCAGAGCTGGCAGAAGGAGCCAGGGAGCTGCACAGTTTCCCTATGTTCCATGAGGCAGTGGTTGGAACTCTCCTTAGCAGCTTGGATCCCCGCAAGTCCATGGGACCAGATGGGATTCATCCTAGGGTGCTGAGAGAGCTGGCAGATGAGCTGGCCAAGCCACTCTCCATAATTTTCCAGCAGTCCTGGCTCACTGGCGAGGTCCCAGAGGACTGGAAGCTGGCCAACGTGGTGCCCATCCATAAGAAGGGCCGGTTGGATGAGCCAGGGAATTACAGGCCTGTCAGCCTGACCTCAGTGCCAGGCAAGATTATGGAACAGGTCATCCTGAGTGCAATAACACAACACTTACAGGATGGCCAAGGGATCAGGCCTAGCCAGCATGGATTTAGGAAGGGCAGGTCCTGCCTGACCAACCTGATCTTCTACGAGCAGGTGACCCGCCTGGTGGATGTGGGGAGGCCTGTTGATGTAGTCTACCTGGACCTCAGCAAGACCTTTGACACCGTCCCCCATAGCAAACTGCTGGCCAAGCTGTCAGCCCATGGCTTGGACGGGAGCACACTGCGATGGGTTAGGAACTGGCTGTAGGGCCGAGCCCAGAGAGTGGTGGTGAATGGTGCCACATCCAGCTGGCAGCCAGTCACTAGTGGTGTGCCCCAAGGATCAGTGCTGGGCCCTGTGCTCTTTAACATCTTTATTGATGATCTGGATGAGGGCATTGAGTCCATCATCAGTAAATTTGCTGACGACACCAAGCTGGGGGCAAGAGTTGATCTGCTGGAGGGTAGAGAGGCTCTGCAGAGGGACCTCGACAGGCTGGACAGACGAGCAGAATCCAACGGCATGAGATTGAACACATCCAAGTGCTGGGTTCTGCACATTGGCCACAACAACCCCATGCAGTGCTACAGGCTGGGGTCAGAATGGCTGGAGAGCAGCCAGGCAGAGAGGGACCTGGGGGTACTGGTTGATGGTAGGCAGAACATGAGCCTGCAGTGTGCCCAGGCAGCCAAGAGGGCCAATGGCATCCTGGCCTGCATCAGGAACAGTGTGGCCAGCAGGAGCAGGGAGCTCATTCTGCCCCTGTACACTGCACTGGTTAGGCCACACCTCGAGTCCTGTGTCCAGTTCTGGGCCCCTCAGTTTAGGAAGGATGTTGACTTGCTGGAACGAGTCCAGAGAAGAGCAACAAAGTTGGTGAGGGGTTTGGAACACAAGCCCTATGAGGAGAGGCTGAGGGAGCTGGGGTTGCTCAGCCTGGAGAAGGGGAGACTCAGGGGTGACCTTATCACTCTCTACAACTACCTGAAGGGAGGTTGTAGACAGGCAGATGATGGTCTCTTCTCCCAGGCAGCCACTACCAGAACAAGAGGACACAGTCTCAGGCTGCGCCAGGGGAGGTTCAGGTTGGATGTTAGGAAGAAGTTCTATACAGAAAGAGTGATTGCGCTATGGAATGGGTTGCCCAGGGAGGTGGTGGAGTCGCCGTCATTGAAGGTGTTCAGAAGGAGACTTGATGGGGTGCTTGGTGCCATGGGTTATCTGTTTGGGTGGGTTGGATTGGTTGATGGGTTGGACATGATGATCTTGAAGGTCTCTTCCAACCTGGTTTGGTTTATTCCAACAAAGGTTATTCTAATAAAAAGGAGGACTCTGCCTCTCAAATGACCAGAAATCTGAGAGAGAAAAAAAAAATATGTACTGGTCTTTCAGGATTGACACATGCAAATAACGTAAAAATAGAAAAAATGGTGATAAGAATGGGTATTCCACTAGGAACTTTGGCTTGCTTGACTCCTTCCAAGCCCCTGGATTCTGCAGGGATGAGAACTTGCTAGCATTTAAGTTCAGTGATGCTCAGGAAAACTGCTTTTGAAGATTTACTACTTGCAAAAAAAAAATAGTAAGTTCTAAACAGTTGGTCATACAAAATAACAGATGCTTGTCCCTAAGCTAGGGAAAAATGTATAATGGAAGCCATTTGATTCTGATTTATCTGTGCAAGATTGCATTGTGCAAATACAAAGCCTAGCCTTCCGAGAAGCCTGCACAGAAAATCTAGTGCTTAGAGGGGACACTGGACCTAGCTGCATACTTTCACAGGACCTCTCATGTGTCACAAGCTCAGTATGGTAGTACTAGGATGAGCAAGCCTAGCAAATGTGTTTTCAACTCTCCAATCTGAAATTCAGGGTTCGCAAATACAGTGTACAGACACAACTCAACTACATTTCCACGTGGATGCAAACACTGACAAAATTAACCATCTTGGAAGATCCACAGAAGCTTAAATTACCACCACTTTTGGCTCTATATTTTTGGTTGTTCCCTATTACAGAACAGCAATAACTAGAGTGGTCAATAACTGACTTCCAGACTTCTCCACTGGTCCCAATATAAGCTGTTAGGACAGTACCTGGAAGCTGTACTGCTAGCTCTGCTGTCAATCTGATGCATTCCTTAAGCAATATATTCTCATTTAAAAGATAAATTGTAATCCCATGAGGAGATATTGCTAATTACATTTTAAGAGTATAATTTTATATCTGTTCTTAAATCTAAACATAAATAGTTTTCATAAGATCATCAAATATTTGAGCTACAGCTGGAGTCTGTGTCACCTTCAGAGCTGTTATTATTTATGACTGAATGTCTTCTGCTAATACATCACCAGTGCATCACTTGCATTTTCATCACTGCTCTGAAGCAACTAGTAAATCGTGTACATATTTCTCATACTAGTCTCTGTTCTCAAAACCTGACTTAAATGTGAAGAATGAAAACTGCACTCATACATTCTGAAAAGCCCAGCATGATCATAACTCAAAGGCTTTCTTGGGCTTTTTTTATTAAAACCAAACTGGCAAACTTGTGACTTATCAAAGCAATTTTGTAGTACAGTACTCTCAATTGTTTCCACTGGGAGATTGAGCTATGGGACCACCAGCAGCAGATGAGGATGCAGCCTGTAAATGTATCAGACAGTGGATATTTAATGACATGGAAGAACTTCTCATTGGCATATATGCTTTTCTTTCTAAATCTGAAAGGTTGATTTGTAACCTCTTCAGCCCTTTGCTAGGATGGCTTTCCTCAGTGGGGCTTTCTGGAGCAGGGAAGCCGTGTGTGGCTGCTACAGCAGCTTGGAAAAGGCAAACTGTTGACAGGATGATACCCAGGAGCTGTGTGCCTTGTGCTGCTCACTGTCGTGTGGGGCCTGAGCCTAAGCAATGAGCACAACTCGGCACAACTTGGCCTTTCTCTAGCTAAACAAAGAAGGGAAGTGGGCTGAAAGAAACAAAATGGTCATTTGCCTCTAACTTGTTATCATTAAGCACTGCCTCAGCATGCAGTTGCCCCAAGGAAAACCACAGTGCTAGAGAGTAGAAAGGTGATTAGCCTTTTAAGCAACAGCTGACCTACTATTATTTCTGTGTCTTTGCTTCAAGCAGCAACCTTGAGAATGTCTGAAAAGAAACTGGAAGATAGGCTGAACATTCAGGGTAGATTTTCAGAAGTTTGTACCAATGCATGCCTTGCAAAAACCATGCACATGCTACGCACGCAAAGATGATGTAGAAAAACCATTGCTCACAAGCTAATTCATTATGTCAGATAAGGACAGATACACACGTGCATTTGATGTGTATTTTTACAAGATCAGCTTTTGAAAATAGGTCATCTGCTGAACAAGCTGCTCTTGAGACGAATGAGGATCATCTTCCTACTAATATATCAATTTATCACTCCATTAAAATGCATCACATTGTTCATCTCTAAAGATGACCTGATGATTATCCAAATAGGAATCTGATTTCCTTAATACTATTACAGTCTTTGCTTTTCCTTTCTGGGACCTAGTTGCCCACTTCATTCTACAGAGAAGGCAAAAAAAAAAACCACCAACGAACCACTTTACAGAGCTTTGAAGGTCCATTCAAGGGCTTAGTGAAATAATCCCAGGCTAAGTTTATTAGTGCTCAGAGCAAAAAGTTGAACTAAAACCAACCCTTTTACCTATGTGTCTAAGATAACTATGGATTAAATGAGGCAGTAACTGTATCTTACTTCAATGTCAATCACTTGTAGAAGTGCATTCCCTGGGGTTGGTGAAATCAGTGAAAGGTGCATTCCTCCGGGGGAATTGTTAACACCTGGATTGCTGTCTGGCCTGCCCAAGTCATGGCTTGGAAAGAGCGTTTCTTGGGGCAAAAGGACCCAACAGTGGGGCCAACTGCTTTTTTCATTATCACACAATTATAACAGCTGTTGTCAAAGCAAAACAGAAGTTCGTGGCTCCTCATACAAATGAGAAGGGAATGGGCCGCTCACATCCCTTACCAGGCTGCTGTTAGATCACGGTGGTAATATATTGGACAGGTTACTACACCAGCTGCACTCCAGCCTTTCATTCCTTCAGCTGCTCAGTTTTATCATAGCATATAATAGCCTAATAAAATGAATCTCTGGAGCTAACAGGTGGTTCAAATCTACATCCCAATTCTTTGCTGCAGCAGGGTACCTCACTTCCTTTCTTCTTGCTCCCAAGGCCAGCCAGCATTTCTGCCTCTGTAACTGTATTTGGAGACAAGATCTGTCATCTGAACTAAAGACCTTGAGAAGATCCTCCAAAGCCCCTGAGAATTGCTACCTTTGATTACTGCCATTTCAGGGCAGGTAACAGACGACTTCTCCTTCACAGTTAAGAAATCTCACCCCTGCCCTGAATCTGTACAGGGTACACAACATGCTGAGAAATTTCAGCAGCTAAGATCTCTTAATGCTCTTACGCAAATAGCAGGTTGGCACAAGAGTATGGACTATGGAACAGACTGGATGATTCTCACTAGCTCTTATTCCCATACTTAGCCCTTTTACCTTAGCCCCTACGCTCATCAACTCCTGTTTTTAAACGGAGCAACATTTACAATTTTCTGCATACCACATGAATGCACTTGGAAGAAAAATGTTCCAGCAGGCCTGTTCCATCTCTCCCTATCCCAGGACTCTGATGCAGGAAAGTGGCAGAGCAGAACCACAGGATTTACTGTGTTTCATTCAAATGCCCTTCTATCTAGACAGGCAATTTCTTTCCATATCTTCCCTCATTTGAGAGTTTTAAGTCTCAGAATAGGCCTTATCAAGTGTAAATTAAGTATAAAATTGAGTTTGGGCAGCAGAACATGTGTTCTATACAGATTATTTTTACAGTGTTTGAAGGAAGGTTAAAGAAATATTTGTATACCCTTGTTTTTAACAAGGGGAGGAAGAAATGAACTTGAGTCATAAAAGAGGAATTACAGTACAACTATTGCACCCTAATTAATTCTGTCTGTGAGTAAATCAAAGCTCTAATTATAGACACAAAATCTGCTCAATATTGTGGAATATTTATGCAAAACATTATTCCTAGCACTTATCAGCTAAAATATAATGTCTCACTAGAGCTGAAGCAGCAGTTTTAAAAAGAATGGGGGGTTTTGTTTGGGGTGGGTTTTTTTTTGCTACTTCTTTAGAGCTCTGTATATGGAGAGTGCCTAATGAGAGTACAATTCCATTTTTAAGTACTTTGTAAATCCCCAGTGACAACTGGTTCAATTCTTCCTTTAAGAAACATCTGTCTTGAAAGAAAAAAAAATTGTCAAAATAGCATTTATCTTATGGTGAAATAATGGCCTTTAGCTCCACAGCTGTCAAGACACTGAAAAAAATTGACCAACTTCTCCATGTGCATGAAGTGCATACCATGCACTAGCACAGTGTAGCCTGTCATTCACACTTCCATTACATTGTTAAATAATTGCTCCCTCTAAGCCCTAATCCTGAAAGTTACTCTGGCAAGGAAGACTTGAGTCTACTCCATTCCAGGATCTGTGTTCATCAGCTGGAAAACATGCAAAGAAAAATCAAGTAACTTGCAGTTTTAGACTGGATTTATCTCATTTGTCTGTTTCAGGCAAAATTACAGGGCCAGCCTCTGAAGAGGCAGGAAGTGGAAGTACAATCATCAAGGATCAGTGGGGGAATCGGACTAAGAAGAAACGTGAATTTTGCTAGCTTGTAGTATCACCCTGGACAATATTTGCCAGCCTTTAAAAACTGGCAGGCATTTGCTTTCTTTGATGCAGATCTTTTATGTGAGACAGGAGAAATAAAAAGTACATATACATACACATGCAGAACTCATTGTCCCATGCAGACACAGGACAACTCCAAGCGGATATGTGCAATTCCCTTCACACTTTGGCACATGGAATGTAGCAAAATAACTGAATTACAATGGTGAGAAAAATAGCTTTGTATCCTGTCAGCATTATCAGATGCCAGAGGCTGGAGACACTCTAGAGAAAGGGTGAGAGTAAAACAGTCACTGCTTCAGCCTCTGCAGTGCAATCATACTAGGAGCAACCCAAAATCTATTTTGCACTGCTGTCTCCTGCACACCAAAGAAATCACAAAGTGCTTGTCATAATTTTATACTAACCTCATCAGTGAAAATGTTAGTGGGTATTTAGGGCATTAAAATTACTGGATTCAGTGTACTAACTGCAGATCAGAAGCCTGATTTTCAGGCTAGTCATTTCCTCTTATTGCAATGCAAATAATCCAGTTTAGAAAAGGGAAAGTGAATGGAATCCTTTTAGGAATATTTCAAGGAAATCAGGCTACCTATCTTGGGTATGCAAATTATCAATTCCTTCTTACAACTTCAGGGAGGCTGCTTCAAGCCCAGCTAGAGATACAAGTACCAAGTGATAATTCAACATCTCCATAACTTATGCATTTATTTAGTTATTTATGCACTCAATTCAGCTTTCCTAACAGTTAAATCAAGAACTCTAATGAGTACAGGAAATATCCTCGGTCTCACAATCTGCCTAATATATTTTCAGAGTTCCATTTTCTCCTAGTGTTAAATTTGCTGCTCATAGTGTAAATGTTATTAATTATAACAATAATGAGAAAGCAAATTTTTCCACCTTTAAATACATAAACACTCTTGCAATATATCAAGTGGTGATGAGTGATGTTTATCTTGTGGTACAAGTTTGCTAATGGCATGCACAAGAAAACAACATTAACGTAAGTTTGCAATTCAAACTCTTGCTGTACAGTGCGAGGCTGGAGTTTTCTGACTCTTATTAGGAAAAAAAAGAGAACTCCAAATACTTTTCTTGACCTCATAATTATTTGCTTACAACATCAGTGTTCCCAAAGCAAAGAATGAGGAGATGGATCTGGGAAACAGGCACAGAAACAACAGGTCAAAGGCAAGTGTTTGGAAATGGGTATGAAACATTTTGTCAAAAGTGCCTCCATGTCAAACAGTAAGAAAATAATACAGTTGGCATCTGGGCAGGTTCTGGAACTTCATTTGAGGTAAACAGCACAGCACTGGGATGAAACTCCAGCAGTGCAAGCTCATTTTCTATTCTTATAACAATGCACTTTAATTCCAATTTGATGAGCATTCCTGCCAGCAACATATTTTCATTTTACTAAACCTCTGTCTGGGGACTTCTCAGAGCTGACGGTGCTGTTTCAAGGCCAATTTCTCGCAGTCATTGCTACCTATTCCCATCTATACTGTTTTGCCAAGTTGCGCAGTTCATGCTATGGTGTTGTCCTGACTGAATCTAAATTAATTCTTTCTATTTGAGTTCTGCTGCTACAGCCTCAAATTTTAGTAACTACCTCCCCAAAGACCTTTGTTATGTCATTCATCCTATTAAAGGGGGAAAATCAGCTTTACTTACTCGTAAATGCTGATTAAGGCTCCTGAAGGCTGACAAGTTAGGAAGACTAGGGATTTAAATTGCAAACTTTCCTATTTAGGTGCTAGATTCACTCTAAAAATCACAGTGCTCTTCAAGACAAAAGAAAACAAAAGAAATTTTAAGATTTTTACAAAAGGGGAGCAAACTGCTCAGATGCTTTGTAGAAGTATTTTTTAAATATACACTCTGCTCTTTGTCCCTCCATAGCATAAAATTATATTCTTCAGATCTCTGTTCTCCATATTCTAACTTCCTGCTCATTTTCTCTTGCTATACTTAATATTCTGATACTTCCAGACTAATTGAAAGAGGCTGATCCATGAGACAAGACATGTAATCAGTGAGGCATACCAGTGGTCAAAAAACCAGTACAGTATACCAGAAATTCAGATTAGCTCAAGGCAAAAAGTTGACTTCCCAAATACATGACAACAATTTCCTGACATACTGTTTTATCAAGAATACCTTCAATAATAGCAGCTTCTAGACTTATCATGATGGGTCTGCTGAACTGTGAGTGTGAAAGCAGGCAATAAGTGTGCACTTACCGGGGTTTACCTAACAATCTCCCTCTTACCATGTATTCCATTGGTCACATTTCCTTCAACATTTTTCTTGCACAGTATGATTTTCTGGAGCTCACACTGAGAATGTTATTAACGAGACAGTCTTTTAAAAAAACAAAAGTCAAACATATGAATATATTACAGCTAAAGAACAATGTTCTGAGTTCCTTGATCTGTATTTCCAGAGCACCGATCATGAAATTTCATTTTCCAGAGTTCAGCTTCATGAAATACCATTAAAATGTCTAGCATTTCCCTTCACTAATCCTTTTACCTGACTTCTAATAAGGTTTTAAGTCTTTATTAAGCTTTGATATTTAATACGTTTGATATTCTGATGGATGCTGATTTTTTTCCCCCCCCTCTAATTATTTTACTGGCAACATCTGTTTTCAGTAAATTGGAATTCTCTAAATAGGGTTACAGTGTATTAATAAGCCAACATCTCTTGGTTCTGATGTTTAATTATTTTTTTTCCCTTTTTCTTACTTTTTACATATTTCCAGAAGAAGATTTAATTTGTTCGTATTAAGCACACCAATCACAAGGTCTCACACTCAGGATGCATTTCATTAAGCATAATCCCAAGTAATGAATCTTTTCAAATCTCTCACACAAAATACTCCCCCTTTTCATTCCCCCTCAGATGCTTCCTGAGAAACTTAATCAAATTTATTAGAAAGGAAGCTAAAAAATCCCATTGTGGTATGAGGTATCAATCTTTGTTGTATGTAGATTTCCACTCATCCCATGAGTTGCCATTACTCTTCCAGCAAGATTTTAGGAATAAAGGAGGCTAAAGGAATGCCTCGTCCCTCAGGTTCAATATCTGCCAATTGCTGTGGCATTTGCTAACAGAACTGAGACAGTGCTGTGAAGTTCTCTCGCTCTGAAGGGACCAACTCTACCTTCAGACTATTAATTATCTCTTTATTTCCAACACACCACGCAGCTGCAAAGGAGGTGCAATCTTAAGATAATAAGAAAATGATCTTTTAGGAGAAATATAATTTCTCACTAAGGTACACATATTGGAATAAAGGAGATTAATCATGTTTATTTGCAGCACATGCTTAGCATTTCCATGAGTTTGTGTATCAAGTCTTGATTACAGGATTATCAGAGCCTGCTTTCAGCTAATCTGTTTTTAATGAACGTGAGCTTGCCAGCCTGATGTCCCCATCTCTGTCAATTTTACACCATTTGCAGTATTTTAACTTAACTCCCTGCCAAAACAAAAAAAAAAAAACAAAAAAAAAAAAGAAGGCAGCTTAAAAACCTGAGAAGTAGTAAAAGTATTTTTTAAGTCTTAATAAAAAACTTTAATTAAGGAAAGCGTTTAAGCATATGCCTCATTTTATGCCAAGGCTTAAGAACATGTGAAATTAGTCTTAAACATTATGTTGAATTGGACTCCCTGTATCATTAACAGTTCGAACTGAATTGCAACAAAGTAGTAGTTCTATTACAGAACTTTTTTTTTCTTCACTCAGTCATCAATTTCTAAGCCAGGGACATCACTACAGCTACAACTAAACAGTCAAGGCAAGCAATCATGATAATAAAAAGGACACTTGTGACACTGATAGGGTAACTGTTGTCCTACTGTCTGCAATTAAATTCTATAAGAGCAAGAATTCCTCAGGGAATTCCTGAAGGCCACAGCATAGATAAATCCTGTATAGAGTCTGAAAAGCTTTTGGTGCTACTTCATCAATGCAATAAACCAGAAGAGAAGACAATGCTGTGTAAGCCTTTTGCTTATCTCTTATTCTAGAACCAGAGCTGTGCCATCCCAGCAGCCAGGGAATGACTATGTTAGCATCTGTCACAACACCAAGCTACTAAGTCATGTATGAATATAGACAGATCTCTAGTTCATGCCAAAACCTCTTGTAGAAGCAGTGAGATGAAGTTCCTGGGAGAAGCCTATACAACAGGGAAATTTCCCAGTAGTTATTTAAGCCAATTTAGGGAAATTCTGTAACAGCTGAGTAGAACTTCTCCAGCATCTCAGGAATTGAGTTCCATCTCTTACCTCAGTTGTTCAAACCAGCTTAGCTTTACAGCAGATGGTAAAATGTTTATTTATTAGACCAGAAAAATTCCAAAATCCTGTTATGTTGTCATCTTTGAGCGAGGTCCACATTTCGCACAGCTAATTGAAGTCTAAGAGTTCCCTGAAAAATGTGACTTCCCACTTGAGAAGAGGTTGTTTAAGGTGGAGACATAACTACTTTAAAAGCTGCTGCCTGGCACTGGTATGACCTTTCAATGTTCAGTTTTGAATCAATGTTTTAAATGTTTTCTTATATTACATCTTTGAATAATGTGACTACGAGTTTGAAAGATCCCTTATAACTTGCTTAGAAGCTTCCCATGAGATCCTGTAAAAACTTACTGGTGTCTGGAGGCCTCCTCTAAAACGCTCTGGATCAAGCAGAGTAAAACTCAGAAGCACTCAACATGGTTATTCTGACAGCTGTCCCAGCTTCAGCGGCAGCATAACTTAAACTCTATGCCTAATACTGTTGCATTTCTTCTTCATCATATCTCGAGCTCCAAGATCATCTAGTCAGGACCAGAGCCAACATCAGGACCTGTAACACGTTACCACCCTACTTCTGCCAGGAAGTGATGTCCGTGAGAAAAATTGTATTTTCTATCCTTTACATCTTTTTGCCCTGTTACATCACTGCTTTAATTTTCACTGATACAATAGCAAAGCAAATTGGGAGAAAAATTACTGACACATGAAAGACTACAAGCTAAAGATGCACTTTTATGAAAGCAACCTTCTCCAAATGTCTAACTTTCCCTGAGACTAATTAAACCAAGGTAATCAAATCAGTCATTGTCAAATGTGTAGCAATATTTCAAGATACCAATTAATGTGATTGGATTAAAACATTAACAGACTTTTGCCTTCATACATAAGAATTAGCTAGTATACTTATTAATTCATAAAGGAAGCACTTAGATTTAAGTGGCATATGGCTTGCCAAAATATGGCAGATCTGATGACCTGACCTATGATTAAAATCATGAGCTACAGCCTCAACTGTTTTAATGATAAATCTTTTCATCCACTGGTACAAAGGCAAGAGGTTAGCTCATGTACTCAGAAGCAGAACAGTATTATCTCACCCACAGGATGAAGCACAGATACAAGATAAGGAAATACTTAAAAAAATAAAAAAAAATAGCTGTCAAGTTACATAAGTAAACTACTTACAGCAAACTGTGTCTGCAATTCATACACGTGAGTACTTTCTGCTGTGGAACAATCAAGCCTCCTTGTTCTCCACAGAAGTAAGTCGAAGAAAACAGAATAGCACAGCCTCAGGTTTGGAAGGGTGAAGGAAAGGGCCAAAGGAAAGACATAGACAGGGGACAACCAGCCTAGGAAGAGAACTGAAGTAAAGCAGCATATATATATGAAGAATGTGGGTTTTGTTATGAAGAAAAATTTTCACTGTTGGGTGAAGTAAGGCCAGATGAGGAAATTGCATTCAAAGGCAGTTTTCAATAACCTTTTCTTCTTCTGAAACTTCTATACACTTCAAATCCATTCATATTTAAACATTTTTCAAAATAAAATCATAAATGGCCTTTCTTACCAACACACAGAGTGAAATGCAAAGGATTACCTGCCTATAATGAAATGCATAGGCTTTGTTCTGACAGTTTGTATAGGAATTAAATATCCCTGAAAGAACCTAATATCCCTGCTGACAAGACACAGCAATGGTGGGGGAAGCTTTGCCTTTCTAAGATAACAGAAGCTGCAGTATTGGAAGCCATGCTGGCACCAGGAGCACCCATGCTCTCCTTTGCCAACACTTCTCAGTTCTGGCTTGGAACAGAGCATCCATAATGTGAGATAATCTTTCAACTACCTTATCCCTTTTCCCTGTAGAAAAATCCAATGAAAAGCGTGCATTGATTTTCATTTATGGTGCCTTTTCCTGTCAATATTTGATTACTTCCAATGACTTGACTATAGCCATGTTTTTCAGACTGGTTCTCAACATGAATGCAGAAAACAGTAATTTTTGATGGATAATAAATCCAGACATAAAAACTACCCCAGTTAAAGCCAAACTAAGGTAAGCAAATTCTACAGTCTTTAACTTCCAGTGGATACTGTTCTCCTCAGTGATAAGGAAGGTTCTTGCTGCTTGTCATTTAACGAGTAGCATGCATCTCTTTCAGTAGGCAAAGAATAACATTCCATGCAGTTGTATTAGCCAGTAATTTAAATGCTTTCTGGAATCCATTTTCCATATAATTTTGCTTCCAAATAGCATATCCTCAGATGAGAATGCCAAATTCTGTCACTAATTTAGCATTTAAGTCAAACATGTAAGTATTTGCGATTAAACTGAAGCTTGGCAACAGAAATAAGTTCTGTTACTTAGGCTTTCATTTAATGAAACAATTATAATTGCATTTAAATGCAGTTATAAAGAAAGGTACATAACCTAAAGCAGCTGATTTATGTTTGCTTGTCACTTAGTGCCAATGCTTTAGAGTGTCTCAAGTCTTGGGTTTACCCCATCTACTTCGATTTGCTACATTGTTCAATGTGGGGAAAGAACCAGCTGTGTCCTAAAGGTGAAAGAAACCTCTGATGAATATTTTCCACTCAACAATTTCTAGAATGTATTGTGAGCACAGACATTTCTAGCACCTTCATTGCAATAAATTAAGGATACAACTATGCATATGGATGCAAGGCCAACACAATGACTTAAGGCTGCTTGGAAAATAATGTCTCATTTCATACTAATTTCCATATAAAATCTGTTTAGTTTTCTTTTCCTGAAGCTGCCATACATTTTTCAATCTACTACATTATTTCTACTGCAAAATCTGGGTTCAGTTTCCTGTGGCATACATTGGGCTTTCATTAATGATATTTGAAGCTGTGAATGATAACCAGTGGCCTATAACCATAGTGCTTCAAACACTTAAGCTCCATCTCTAACAGCTGCTAACAGCTAACCTGGAGATAGTGAGATCAATAGGGTTGCATTAGTGCAAGTGAGAGGAGAAAGCAGAATGACCAGGTGCCAGAACTAGGAAGCAATTAGAGACAACTTCTCCTGTAGTCAAGTAATTTCAAAATGGTTCCCCAGTCTTTATTATGTGTTCCCTTGAATTCCTGATTCCTTGTCAGTCATGGTAGCTGCATGTGGCATCCACATGGATATGGTATAGCTGAAGCACTGCTATACTTGGCTCATTTTCCTTTCACCCATAAGCACACCTGCAGTTCTACCATGTCACTACATACTGTCGTGCTGTGACCACAGGTTGGTTCAGGAATATGGTTCTCTTGTTTGCAACACAGTTGAGGCTAGTTTTATTTGTGTAATACTGAGAGTCACCACAAGTTAACGCTAGACATGTTTTAATGATCAAGGAGGAATTGGTAGATAGGTTTTCAATCATGTTAGTTTAGAAGGTAAGTATAGCTGCCCCAAAATGCAGTTCATTTATGGGATCATGAGATTCTCACTCCAGTCTAACCAACCATCCAGTATATAAACCCTTCCAAGATTCACATTGGCATAGACAGACAGTTCATTAACAGGAACTACTGAAGCAGATCTTCACCAATCACATTGCTAAGCCATCCCTCATTAATTTCATAATTACACTGTATATGTCCCACACATGCCATATCATGTTTTTGAGCTATTAAAATATAGCTTTGATTTTTCTGAAAGGCTAACCACATTAAGTAACAGGAGCAAGAAACAACACTCTCTTAAATAATAATTCACATTAGATTTTTAAACCAACTTTTTTTCTGAATGACACCATCCAGCAAGGTGCAGAACTGCTGATCTTCAGAAGCATCTTGCTCTTCAAAGATCAGATTTTAAGTATGAAGAAAATGAGAGTTGTGAAGAATAGGCTGGTAAATCCAGTAACTATCTTCTGGCTTGCATGAGGTATTCTAGGTGCTATTATTCTCACCATCACTCAAGAAAAGCTTGAATTGTTTTTAAAATCCAAGTCACTCAGACTTTGTATGACTCAAAGGTAATTATGATGCAACTCTGTGGGGATCCTGTATATCCTTAATTCCTTCAACAAGAGGCCACAGAGTTTTGCATTGAAGTACTGTTCACCTGAATACAAATACAAATAGTTTTTTCCTAGTGAAAAGACAGCAAAGATAGAGGACTCCTTGGGCAGCACTTCTAATGAAATGTCCTCCACAGGTCCAGCAGACATCTAGAATGAGATGGGTCCAGCTACAGCTCAAAAGCTAATGCTTTTCATGCTTCTGCACATAATCCCATACAAACACACTCCTCCGAGCACCTATTCTAACAGATTCCTTTTCCCAGTCATTCAAAAATATTCCTTTTTGCATCAAAACACTTGATGCTTTTGATTATATTACCCATCCATACTCTTAAGTACAATTTTGACTGCTTGTGTTTTTCCAGTAATTACTACAAACATACAAAGAACAGCAGCAATCATGGAAGCAGTCTGCCTCTTCAAAAGTTGCTGTGCAGGTAAGTCACCATGTCTGCAATTAGACACAGCAACTAAGGATCCTAAGGTTGCCAGTGTATTCCCCTGGTAGGCCACCTAACCACTGAGAGAGAAAGCAAGGGAAAATTGAACCAATGTTTGATGCAGTTGCTTCTGAGTACATCTGAGGCTACTAAATACAAGGTGAGCAATTCTTGTAAATACCACACATTTACAGAGTTTTCCTGACAGGTTACTCTACCTGAGAAATTCATCATCCCAAACATTTAGCTGAACCATGAAACGTGTGCACTAATTAGTTTGAAGTATAGACTGCAATTAAAATGGTACACAACAGTCTATATTTAGAGGATTTACGATTCTTTTAAAACCCCCTACTTCTCAAACATATGTACACTCAATTTTGAATTCATTTCTGTAGTATGTAAACCTCATACACAACAGTATTACTTGTACATCCTCCTGTGTTCTATCACATACTCCTGAAGCTATCTGCAAGTCATTCCCTAACATACTACAGCAGTACTTTGTCTATCCTATCTATTCTCTCAGATGTGAAGCAGAACAATACATCAATTCTTTAGAGTATTTAGGTGAATGGCATAATAAAGACATTTGCAGAGATGCCATCATGATTCTTGCCTGCAAATGTTATCGTGTCCAAAATTTACATCATCATCTGAAAATTACATACTTCCATGGGCTAAATGAAACAAAATCATTACACGTAATTATAGCAACTATTTTCACTTTTAAGAGCACATCAAGATTCTCTAGCCAGCCAAAGATGAGAACTTTAATTGCAAATACCAGGAACATTTTCTCTATCAAAATAAAACATCACCTTTTCTATTCACCTCTCAACAATTACAAATGTATCTTGAAGCTGCAAGTGATTTACATTCAGAATAGTGTATCAGTGAAATATTTCAGTTAGATTTGGTTTCCTTAGCTTCCTGTCTTGGTTAATTCAAACTTGCGCACCCCAGATTCTCCCAAAAAAATTAAAAAAGTCATGTCCTTCTCATTCACTTCACACACTCCACATTAAATCATGCTCCCCTCCCTTTTTTTCTCCTTTAAACCTATACTATGAAAATACTTGGGACTACCCTGCAATATAGAAGTCTTCCCACATAGAAGAACAATGAAAATGAATTATTGAGTCTCTTACTGCTCCACAACTGCAAAATGTCATCAGCAATTCTTATAAGATCACCAGCTGTTGAAAATTACTTGACTTTCTACACTGACCTTTAACATTTGTAGTTTGCTAGAGGAATCCTGCACTCTTACATCTGCTTAAAACAGATCATAATGAAAATGAGACTAACACTAAAAATTACCTTAGAGAAATGTACACATCTGTGCACGCATGTATCAGTGCCAGTAAGTGCTCACCTGACCATAATGCTCATTCAAGGCACCTAGTGAATACTTCAATATCTCTTCTTCAAATATAACTAAATGTTAAAACCAGGAGAAAATCTATTGCATGTAGCCTATATGTGAATATGGCATTTAATGTGACTTGGTTTTTAACCAAATGTCTATCAGCTATAGCATAGTGTAAAGGTTGGTGGTACCTGGTCATAAAGTTGGTATGAAGGACAACAGGAAGGCTATGAATTAAAGATAAAGGAGGATAAAGTGGTTATGTGCAATGACTGTTGCAGCTAACATTTTTCAGTTTTATAGCCCACCTTCAAAGAGCACTGTGTTCCCTCTACAGTCAAAAAGCAGTTGGGTCTCATAACTGGCACAGCTAGGTTGTGCCTCTAGCTGAAGATTTGGTTTCAGTTCAGGGCTGGAAACAATTATTGCCTTGTCTTCACCAATTTGTTTGCTTGCTGAAACTAAGTGGAACTTTTATAACCTTCTTATGGATTCCCAGTAAGAAGGAAACAGATCTTGATGGCCAAACAGGTCCCATGAAAACAAACAATAAAACGGTACTCTAGCATTCTAGCAATGCTTTATCTATCAGTTAAACTCATTCAAAGAACTCACATAGGTAGAGAAAACAAAACCTTCACAAAGTGACTTGAAAAATGTTTGGTTTGTTCAAATGCTTTATCTTCCTATTCAAAAATATAAATATTACATCAGCTACTAGTTACCACACTGTCCATAAGGATACAATATGATGTAAAAATAATTTGAGCTCATTCTTATTGCATCCTCATATCATTTGTAAGTAATCATGGTATTTGCTGCATGTGTGCCTATTTCTGAAACATACTGAGCATAACAATCTTTACTGGCACAGGAAGCTCTGTTCACAGAGTGCTATCTTCCACATTAGAAGACAGGTGACAGAGAACAGAAGAGATTTCGTCAATCCCTATTAACATTTTGTGGCGTCAGTTTGTGAATACCAAATATGGTTCAACAAAAATGAGAACTCACTCTTTACTGGGCTACTTCTGGGCACATCAGTTTAAGAAGGACATTGAGACACTTGAACGTGTCCAGAGACGGGCAACAAGGCTGGTGAGAGGCCTTGAGCACAAGTCTTATGAGGAGAGGCTGAGGGAGCTGGGATTGTTTAGCCTGGAGAAGAGGAGGCTCAGGGGTGACCTCATTGCCCTCTACAACTACCTGAAAGGTGGTTGTAGCCAGGAAGGGGCTCGTCTCTTCTTCCAGGCAACCAGCACCAGAACTAGGGGACACAGTCTCAAGCTGCGCCAGGGGAGGTTTAGACTCGAGGTGAGGAGGAAGTTCTTCACCGAGTGAGTCATTCGTCATTGGAATGGGCTGCCCAGGGAGGTGGTTGAGTCACCATCCCTGGAGGCGTTCAAGAGGAGATTGGACATGGCACTTGGTGCCATGGTCCAGTCATGGGTCTGTGGTGACAGGTTGGACTCGACGATCCTTGAGGTCTCTTCCAACCTTGGTGATACTGTGACTTCAGTACAAAACTTACTAGACCTGACAAAGAGAATGCTGCAGTCCAGAGCTGCCGGAAGCAAACACTAGCTCTCAAAACACCACAACTCCAGGAATAAATTACTTATTGTCAGATAGTCAGTCTCAAGCCCTACCTTATATAACCAAAAAAGATCCTCTTTTTCCGCAGTCTTGCCTAGATATTTCTGAAAGCTTTTAGCACTTTAAGCTTGCAGCACGAAAACATTCTACTTGCAAACCAGACCTGATCTATGGCTGCAAGACAGACATTACACAAGAGACTCTTAAATAATCAAAGGAAGATGTTAGATTAAAATTTTGGTGTTAGTGAGAGTCACTGTTGATTTCCAGGTTAAGAAATAAACAGAACACACTGAACATGAATAGCATTAAACAATTAATTACAGAAATCCTAACTTTCCATTCTGAACAAAGCAAAAATTATATCATTTCATTTAATGATGATTTTACAAATATGTTCTCTTTGATTACTTCATCACCTTCACTAAATAAATTATACCTATTATTGTATCTCTATGATGTAGAGAAAGCACATAATATGTTCCTTAAAAGCCAGCAAAGTTTGTTCTACAGAAATTTAGACCCAACTTTTCTTGAATTAACCTGTGTTGCCAGCCTGGTATGAGCCATTTTTTTGAATATCCTGACCTTTCCACTGAAAATACATCATGATTTAAGAGTTATGAGTATTAACAAAGAGTCAACAAAGAACGGGCTGTGAACATTTAGCGCAGTATGAGAACACAATATATAAAAGTTGTGTTTGGAATACACTGCAAATGAGATGCTTACCTGGGTCTGTAGCAAGCTAGTTTATAGTTCCATAGCTCATCTGGGTCAGCATTTATCACAAAGTTAACTAATATTGCAGTGCCATCAGCATATAACCAATATTTCATTATCACAAACACCTTCATTTACAACACCATGCAATAACAGAATGTGATGAAGCTCTGACTAGAATCTTTTGGCTATGTTATTCTACAAATGAAAGACAATACAGGTCTTGCTTCAGCAAGTGACTGTGATCTCAAGAGAGCCTTCAGGCATCCTTGAACCTGTGAAGGACTTCAGTATTTTGTCCTCCCATGCCTCCCTGAAGTGCCATTTCTATATGAAAGACTGGAAATGGGTGCTATGTAAGTCCACTGCTCCAGCATCTGCATCTTTAGGACTGTCAGAGGGTGTGGAGTGAACACTTAACAACAGCACGCATCATATGTTATAAATCCATATTATTGACAGGATAATGAGAGTCAGTTAGAATATCAGTGAATGCACTTAAGATTCAACACATTCCAGCTCCTTGCTTAGTCAATTGTTTGAATGACAAGATGGCTCCTACCATAAGGTTATACGGAGAGAACTGGGCCATCAATTTTAAGTATGAAGGCACAATCATATTTGGATTGATGATCTAAACACAGGTAGCAATGGGAAACAATGCCACTGCACACAGTTTCCAGAGACTATATGATGTGCATTTTCTGAATGTAAGGTCACACTAGAGCTGGAACGGACAACCCTATCTTTTTTGAGCTCCCGACCACATGACCCTGTCCCTGCTCCCCTTAAATCAGCACAAGGCATGTACAGAGATATAAGGAGCTGGAAAAGCTTCTTTCTACTGGATTAATTTTCAGCAGGAACTATGCTGATCCAAATTCCCATATCAGTACAGTGCTGCTGGTGAAGACACAAAATATGGAGGGAACATACTGGCGTGGAACAATACAGGAGAGGCAAGGTTCACCCACTTCAGACACAGCTCTCACTGAAATCTGCTTAAGCTAATCACGGGGGGTGTGTATGTGTGTGTGTGTAACCAACCAACCACAAAAACAAAACACCAGCAACTTTCTCCAGGTCCTTTCTAATATTAAAAGGATCTTACCAGCTAACCAGGAAATACACCTTATATCCATTTTGAGGTTTTTTTATTGAATATAGTTTTCCAAGACAGTTTCAGAAATGGCTTTGCATTAGCATAAACCTCTGTACCATTCAACTTGTTTCCATCCACTTCATTATATGTTTTTCACTATGAGTGCTGCAGACATGCTCTTCTCACATAGGAAAAAGAACATCCTACCTGTTTCACCACTCTAGAATGCCATCTTGACACGTCTGCAGCCAAAACAGGAGTTTTAACTAGCTTCAACACTTAGACTGTTTTTGATAGCAAGTGGTTTTGAGAAAAGATATATACTGAAGGAGGATCAAGGTGTGTTGAAAATTTGAAGCTACATCAAGCACAGAATTCCTAATCCTGACCCAAGCTCTTTCCATGAAGCACCTTCCTCACAAATCTACAGACATACACCTAGCACTAGTACTTTATTGGACCACTCAAAGCTAGATGTCTAATCTAAGCTTGCAATCTGGCTCTCTTTTGGCACTCTAGTCACTGGAGAAGGAAGGGAACTTCCTGAGTCTATTCATATGATGCATCTTAGACTCCGGCTGCTAAATTGCTATTAGAGGTGCATGCTTCTCTCTTCTAACTGAAGAGGGGAAATTATAGGGACAGTTTAATCACCTGACTAAATGTAAGCAAGATAAGCTTACATCCTCCATGTAATCATTACATACTGAACCATCAAAATACCAGAAACAGTAGTGCAATGCTAAGATGGCTGTAAATAAAATACATTGCATGAGTGAAAAAAAAGATATGAAAGCTGCAAATTTAGCCTCTCTTGATTTTGATGCTTCAGGCGAGCCATATGCACATCTCTTCAAGAAAGTCCTTTGTCTTTATAAAAGAAATTATCACTGTTAGTGAGTGAAGCAGACTTTGCCCTTTCCTGGATTTTTTTTTTGGTATCAATTATGCTTTGAAGGTGCTGAATGATTCCACTCTGCGAAATATATCTCAGTTAATTAAAAGGTTGTATTTTTCTTCAAGAAGGAACATAATTCACAATGAAATGGGAGATTAATGCTTTCTAAATCAGAAATCCACTGGGTGAAAGTAAAATAGGTTTTGGAATAGCTTCAAATTTGAACTAAGGGAGAGCAAAGCTGCATACGAAGGCATGGAGCTTTTATTCTTTTCCTTTGTGTAACTTCCAAACAATAGAAGAGGTAAACACATGGGATTGAACCCCCAGAGAATGAATAACAACTCTCCAAACAGCACATAATGCCAGGCAAAGTGCCTGTAATACCAGCAAGGCTGTAACAAAGAAAGGTGAGCTTTTAGAGTGGTTCACATATTGTAGAAGGATGAGATCAGGAACCTCATATATTTTCTAATACAGACTTTTCAGAGTGACAGTAATATCAAGATCTTCTTAACTTGTATCCTTATGCATAAATAAGCTGCTCATTAGGGTAAGCAAGCAAACAAAGGTATTTTCTGTATAAATGCACTCATCTGAAAAAACCTCCAAACTTTTGCTGTATGGGAAAAAAAATACATTCTCAAGGTGCTCAGTGCAGATCTTAAAGTGATAAGACTTAGTAAGTGTCAGTTCATTATTAGTGGACCAGTACACCACAGCACTTTGAAAAATGCCAGTGACAAATACTGCAGCGCTGGTGGTGGGCGAAGGTGGTGAGCATGAGGAAGGTGCATTTCTTCAGAGGCTGCAACAGTGGGCATTGCTCCTACTGTGACAGAACAAGACAAGGAAGAACAAAAAAATGTTCACCCTCTGATACAAAAGGGGTATTCTTGGCTGGTGCAGGACTCCCAAAAGTGCTCTGAACAGCTCATTCCCTGACTCCAGACACAGAGAGATCCTGGAAGACATTGTGCACTGCACTGTGCTCATTTTGCTCCTGAGAGACCAGAGCAAGCCTAACTCTGTCCATCAAGATGCTCAGGAGACGTATTATAGGAATAACCAAGGGCCAGAAACTTCTCCCGCAAGTGCAGTTACACAGTGAACTGACACTTCCAACAGAATAGCTTGTCTTCTAGGACATAAATTTATTATAATGATACATGGCACAGCCTTCCTTTATCACTACATTCATTCTGGGACCACCTTCTGAGAGAATATGGAAGTCCTGAGATTGTTCAGCCTGAGCTAAGGTACCTTCAAGTTTTCTCAGATTCTCTTCTATCGATTTTCTATGGAAAGAAAGTTGGTCAGAATGGGACTCGAAGCCTTATGATGCTCTGTGTAAACACACCTACTGGTTGTCATCCTGGCCTCCTCATTTAATTCCTACTCTCTTCAACCTCAAATATCATTGATAGAGCAAGCTGACTTACTCCTATCTGCAGAGGAATTCAGTGAGCACTAGCATGCCTACAGACACCATGCAGAGAGCACTAGCATCCCAGCATGTATATTTGCTCTCCAAAAGCCAGATTTTCAACAAGTGTTTCTGGAACTACACTAAATTGTTTCATTTAAGGGATCTACTTCAAGATTTTGTGTAGCAGATCTTTTATTTGAGTTACTCTCACATTTCTCCCAGAAAAGCAGAGTTGCTGCTTTCTCCCTCCAGACCATCAGATTTTAAAAGTCAGGTGGAAAAGTTGTAGCAAAAGTTTTTGGCTTCTTACACTTGCACCATTTCATACAAAGATTAATTTTCTACACAGAGAATCTACATCTTCTCAGAACTAAAATAATCCAAATGAAAAAAAGTTACAAAAGTTCTGACAAGCAATGAGATTTGTCCTCAGTCTTTCAGTAAATCACTACTGGATAAAACCTCAGACCACGTGCACTGTGAGAGCCAGTCCACATTCCACTTTGATTATCAGTAATCTGACAAAGGTACATTACAAACTGAAGAAAATGTCATCAAAAGTTCTATCAGTCCTGTCAGCACTGAAAATCATGTGTATATGAAATAAGAAGTTAGGAACAGCTCTATAGTAAAGGACTGCTAAGAGGCAAAATGGAAAACAAAAGGCTTACAGGTCAGTATCGAGTATTTGAGAAAAACAGTGTTTATGTACTTATTAAAGTAGGTTTAATGTTCTGTGTCACTAGAGCAGTTTGTATTATCCATCCTCTCCTAGTTTTCTTAGTTTTCTCCTCATCCTGTAACAGTGATGAATTTCTACTCTTTTTTGTTAAGCACAGAATTCAGAAACTATGCACAAGATTAGACCCAGTCAGTGAGTAAACATGATCATCTTATGAACTTCATAAAGATGAAACCTCTGCCAATATATTTTCTCAGTTACTCTCTGTCTCCAACTACTAGACAGTGCAAAAGACTGGTTCTAACTCTCTGCCCAAAAGAGTGCTCTGTTAGTGTGTAATCTGCTAACTACCAGAAGTGTGCTATTTACACAATACTGAATTATAACCAAGCCACCTTTTGTTTCACATAGTTGGGCAGGGGCTAAATTTGTAATGTTATCATCATATTACTTTCCTTACTTTGACTGAATTGCATGTCACTGAAACAACCCACTTGACCACAAAAAAAATCCCAAACACACACCCAAACACAAAAACCCAAATAAAAAACCCCAACCCAAACAAACAAAACAAATAACCCACGAGGAAAACAACAACAACAACTAAACTCAAACCCCCACACTTACACCATGTGCAAAATCTCAACACTGTATTTCTGCAAATGGGCTTGGAATGACTACACTCTTAAAACTATTCTGTGAGATCATCTAGGGCCGCCTGGGAATATGTGTTAGAAAAGTTAAACTGACGCACTAAGCCTATGCATCAGAACATAACAGCAAAGACATTAAAATTTCACTATTAATTATTCAGCATCATATAGAAAGAGCAAGGTGAATCCCAAAACACATTCCATTAACATCGTACTTTACTCAAAACTTCACTGCCAAGGTGTACAATTCACTACAACATTTCATGTTTAAGAAAAATTTTAAAATGCATCTTTAAAGTATATTGCAGATGCTCCAGGGATTAAACTTGCTCAGAGGTATCACAGCATAAGGACAAATGCAGTACTTCTAAGTGCTCAACAACAGCCAGTCACAAGTAATATTTGTTAACATATGTTAACCATATAGAAGGTGACGCTTCTGCAGAAATCTCTTACCTGCCTTGGTTGAATCACTCCTGATAGGTTTGTTCTGTGAAAGATGCAAGTAAAAATCACAAGAAAAGGTGCACTTGGCACATCCAGTTTTCAGAAAAGCTGAAGTGTTATAGGTGTAAGTTATAAATTTGCTTCCCAAAGTAGCTCAGACCACATTAATTGGAAACAGAGTCACTGCTTGCAAGGTTGCTGATGCTGCTCCTTCTGCTTTCTGCCTTTACAGAGAGCTAATGTATGAATAAGCCAGAGAGCAAATCCCTTTCTCTCTCTTTCTTTACCTTTCCCTCTTTCTCTTAAATGGTGAGTTAGAGTTCAGTTTATTCTGCAGACGGTGGCAGAGGACAGGCTGACAGGCAAAAGTGTTGTTTCCTCTCCTGCCGAGCCACACTGAATGTGTTGTGAATAAAGACAAAGCCCTCTACCAGTGCACCACATCACTCTGTAGATAAGAGCTGCAAGGATGTGCTGTGCTGTGCTGTTCTTCAGCATGCAGAGAAGCTTAAATGCAGCCAGCCAGCCTTAGCATGCTTTCCTTATTGAAGACCTGCACCAGTAACTTGTGTTGGGGACCGCATGTCCTCTGCAAAGGGCACCCCATCTCTGCAGCTGGCAAGAGCTCTGTTTTGCCCTATGGAAATGGCTATTATAGGGTTCGTTTTTTTCTATACCATATAAGGCAATTTAGTTCTAGTTTCTACTTCTGACTGACGGTTAACTAATTGAAAAGAGTAACAATTTTCCATACAGTTCAGTAACTCCTGTAAAATCCTTACTAATGCTTCAGTGATAGGTTTTAGACTGAAGTTAGGCCTAAAGGATACTTGCTAAAGAGTTCGTACATGAATAACAGAGCTTTCCTCTCTCTTCTACTCTACCCCCACCTTCTCCCCTTATTTTCACTTTAAGTAAAAAAATTCCTAGGTACAATTATTAACCAGTGGAAACTGACATTAATACCACTGGAACAGAAGGAAGCTGGCTGCAAACAGAAAGTAAAACTATCAAATCAGCAAACAGCATCTGTACTGACCAATTTCCAAAGCGCTACTGAACACAGCACACTCCTCCAAGTTCACACACAGTGGACTTGAAGCAATTGGAAGAAGGCAATATTAATTTTCCATGCTTCTGTCTGTGAATACTGACTAGTAGTAGGTGGAAAAGGCATCAAGTAAAGTTAATCAAAAGAAGAACAATTTGCAATACTGTATTTGTTATGTGTGTGTATATATATATACACACACATACCCATGGTTATGTGCAAACCTATGCCTTAGTGACTAATATGAAACTATCAGCCTCCTGATATCAGACAGCAGAAAAATGGGAAAACCCCACAAAATATTGTTTTTTCCTCTTAATATGGTCTGAATTATGGGAAAGAACCTTCCCCCCCTTTTACGCCCAAATAATAAGCAGCTCTTCACTAAATACTGCCTGTGCATTTTTCATTGCAAATGAAAGCAATTCAATTTCCCATTGCATCCAAGCCTGGTCACTTTGAGGTCTAGGTCTGACTAAGAGAGAAATTATTGTGAGATTTGAACACTCTTGTCCAATTTCATATGGTTTGAAAAGATAACAAGAACAAACATGATAGCAAGCACTAAACATTGAAAAATGTAATTTGTCCTAGGCTGATATTTACACCGAAGCTGATCCAGCTGTCAATCACATTGATGTTGTTTTAGTGAGCCCAAGTAACAAGGAAACAAAGAAAAATAACACTTGGCAGCCTGTGCCAGTTTTACAACAGGGACAAGAAACTTCTCACAAGAGTGATGTACTCATTTTCTCAAGGATGCTGCTCCCAAATTTGGTTCTGACAATGGGAAACTTGGTTTTATGAGGAAATTCCTATTCCTAATGGAAGTATTAAGCACTCGACACTCAGTTTTACGTTTAAGAACTTAGGTACTTTGTGGAGTACTCTGCACCTTAGACCCCTGCTAAGTAACTGTAGAATCATATCCAGTGTAGAAACATGACCTGTCATAAAACACCATTAATCCCTTATTCACCTAGTCTGTACCCCCAGGTTTACAGATAAAGCTGTCTGGAAGAATAAACAACAGATTATTAAAACATAACCACCACTCTAGAATTTAGTCGGTCCCTTTGTAACATTATTTAAACGTTCTAGCTTTTTGTGTTTCTATTAGTACCAGTGTTAAAAATACATAAATAAATCAAACTCCTTCTAGAATTTCTGTATAGCATGGTAATAGGAATTAAAAAGTAAGGTGTCCAGCCCTGTGCAACACGAAGTTCCTATTTGTGCATATTCAGAGCCATGAAATTATCTGCTCAAAAATCCATCACCAATATCAGAAGTAATTCACAGTGGAAGTATTTTCACCTGTCCCTGGAAGATGCTCTTCTAATAATTCATCTAATAATTCATTGCATAATAATTAATGAACAATTATTAACCAAAAAGAAGATTCCTTTTATGAGACCTGCCCAACTCCTTACTATGACTGGAACCCAAACTGTCACGATTGTGAAATCTGACTAAATTCTTCATTGCTAATCATAAGCAAGAGGGATAGATGTATCTGAAAAATTTATCTACAGCTTATGCAACCAATTCAGCTAAACTTCTGTGGTGGTGTGAGCCTTAACTGGGATTTAAGAGCTCAGATGAGGGGCAAGGCCAAGATTCCCTCCCCCACTCCCCCCTCCTCTTTCCTGATAGAGAGAAAAAAAAAAAGAAAAAAAAAGGGAAGGAGCAAATCTACTAGGAAATAAATTGGAGTCAGTTTGGAAGTAGAGAGGTAAAAATTTTCTTTAAACAATATATATATAACAATAACAGGAAGGGTTCACAAGGGTAAGGAACAAGGATCGATGGGGAAAATATGTATACAAAACCAGTCCTTTGAAGAAGCATGGATGTAGCAGGGAGGAGGAGGACCAGGCCTAACCATGTGGAACCAGAAAGCCAACAGCAACTCTCTCAGTCCCCGTGAGGCAGAAGTAAAAGAGAGCAAATGGCTGCAGTATCTTCGTTTTTACAGGCTTGCTGGACAGGAAGGGGGAGTGGAACAGACTCAGTTTCCCAGGGGCAAACAAGCCCTTCCCCCCTGCTTTCAGGATGGGCATAACCCACCACAACTCCTAATACAAATCTATTGTTTTAACACATTGAACAGTGACTACCTGCATAACATCACAATGAGAATTAGTTACACTTGAGAGTTTTACAGCTCTAGCTTTTACCCAAGGCCTGCAAGATACAGATTCTTCCACTCGTAAGGCACTGTTTCAATTTTAAATATTTCAGTGGGATCAAAATTACGATTAAGTCACTTGAGCACAAGGAAAAAAAAATGCCTCAAGATATTCTTTGTTGACCTACGTTTTGCAACAGTAGCACTGAAGTTAGTACCTGTGGGGAATTAGCATGCCAAAAGGACTACATAAATTAAATGTTAGTAGTTAAATGTTTTAAAAATATTTTAAATGCAAAGAGGAAGAGAAGTTTTGTTGGGTTTCATTGTTGGAGCATAAGTTCTAATAGAATGGGCCATCTCGCCTCAGAATTCCAACTGCCTTTCAGCTAATGGTGAGGAGAAGAAATTGCCATTGTAGATGGCAAAAGTAACTGAGACAAAGTATCTTAAACTGGCACATATGGTAACCTTAATGGACAGAAGGTGCTAAAATATACCTCTGTCACTGACCTATTTTTTCCCCAGAACAAACAAAATCATACCTTTTACCTTTTGAAGTCTGCCCATGACTGGCAGGCAGTATCACAATAAACAGAACCGCTTCCTAACTCCCATGCTGGATATGTAATTTCTTTCTAATCAAATGTTCTCACATGAAAGAACGATGCTGCATATATTAATTGCATATTCCATTAGATCTTCACCTTCATCTACTGCAGCACTGTGGCCCCTACCATTTCGTTAGTATTCCTGCATTTATAAATGTAGATTATCTTTCTTTACACTTATTTTTTGATTTGTACAGAACCATCACACAGAAGAAACATCAAGAGGGAGTGTGAGTGACTAAGAGTAGAGAACGAGGTAAGGAGCAGACTCCTATTTACTGCTAGTTAGGATACCCCCAGCTGTTTTGCTAGACTCTGATCTGTACTGCCTCCATGTCAATCCAGAAGCTAATTAACTGACTCCATGCGATTTCAGACAAGTAGGAAGTAGTTTACTGATTCATGTCTTGATGCAAAAAAGGCTTGTCAGAACTCTAAAAAATTCAGAGCTGAAGTTACTAAGAATGAAGTCTAACTTGGCGCAGGAGGATAAGAGGCTCCCTTTTAAAGTCTTTTCAGCTTATTAATTGAAACTATTGCCACAGACAATGTCTCCGGGATATCCAATACAAGCCAGCAGTTCTGGACCCCAGCTCCACAAATATTACTTAAGACTCAGGGTTCCTGAAAAACCAAACCAGTTACCCAGAAATGCCTGCAGTTCCAAGGACCATATCTATTCTTTCCCAAAGATTATAAAAAATTAAAATGAAATTCAGAAGTATGCATTCAAGATGCAGAATCTGCCAAGTATTATAGATTTTAAACACCTCACCTGCTGGAGATGCTCTCGCTAAGGACTTAGAATACTTTACACCAGTCACAGCTATTGCTACGTTTAGTCAAAGCGTCTGGGCTGCATCTAACAACATTCAGAAGCAGCTTTAATTTCCTATTTTCCACAATCCTTTTAAAATCTATTCATTCATAGGTCTTTCAGTTGTTGTCATGAGCATAAAGGCCATTCTTCAACATAATAGAAAACAGAAGCAGGGCATTAACTTTTGTCAGATTTTATGCTTGTGAAAGGCACATACAAGACACAGTTGAATAGCAGACTCTTAAATGGTTAGTTTAGAAATGATTGCTTCCCTACACATGAAAAAAAAAGAAAAAAAGAAAAAAGGACTACAGAGTTCTGGCCAAATCCTGCATACTTCTTGTAGCCACAATACTCCAGGTGAAAATGACTGTTAGAGGAAAATAAAAGAAAAAGTGCAAGAAAAGCTCACAATACTCTGTGACTTAAAAAGGTATTTGGATGGATGATGAACAAAGTCCTCTCTTTGGTACATTTACTGATCCATACAACCAGTTGTAGCTGGCCTTTCAAATGCTGCTCCACAACTCAGTATTTTTCACTTTATAACACAGAACTTTCATATAGCAAGGGATATTAAGCTACCAACTCCATGTACTTCAATAGTCAAAAGCATAACAACTGTCTAAATTACACTCAGTATACTTCAAATATTATACCATCCAATTTGAATGATAGCCTGAAAATCACTAGGGATAGAAATTCTGAGGTTTAGTCTAGAGAAAGTTGACAGCAATACACTCCATAGAGAATACCAGGGGGTTTTAGCACTAAAGTAAATACATTAAGCACAAAAAAAATATTTCTTAATAAAACAAAAAGATGACAGGAATCTGCCTTTTTTTGGCTAATTTTTAAAATGATGGTTCCTTTTAATAAAGGAACAATGCATTTGATAGAAAAAAAGAAAATGTGTCTGGGGAGGAACACTATGCAAACAAATTCTTACAATTACATAGGTCGACAGATAACTCTGCAATAGCTTCGTTATTCCTAGAGTGTAAAAGGTAGAAAATCAAGATCAATTCTGCCTCTAAGCTACTGCATCCTTCACATGCATGAAGTGCTAAATGCGCTCATTATACATAATTATTTAATTACTATCTAAATCATCTGTGTATTAGCTCAGATAACTGTGCACCCAGGGGAGTGCTGCAGCTTCTGGAGACTTCTTCATTTCATACTGGAAATGAATAAGTGAAGAAAAGCAAGAGATTTGTTCTCAAATATCTACAGAAATAACAAGAAAATGTGCAAAAGCATTGCATTTAGTCTGAAAACACAAATAAAACATTTTCCCTTGTTAGTAAAGAAACACACAAAGATTAATTGCAAGCTCCAGACTTCAAGTGACTTTGTACATCTAAAATTAAGGATAGCTTGGAATCGGAAGTCTGTACATGGAAAGACTGAGAAAATCAGCCGCAAATCCCATTTACTGGAAGCGTGTGTGAAATCCTGTGGCAACAAGTAACAAAAGGAAAATATTCAGTGTCTTCATAGAACTAGATAACCTGCCTTGGATGCTTGTATAGTTCAAAAGAAAACACTTTAAAAGAATGAGGTGTGACCTTGTCTGACGCAATTTAGCACACATCCTTTACAGCATTTAGAAAGTGAAATTCAAAGGTGACTGGACATAATCTAAGCAGACAATGGGTCTGAAAAGCATCCTTCCCTTGGAGTCCTGCAGTGGCCCAAGATGGCTTAGAGAGGTTTAATTTAAACCTTTGTGCATCTGCATTAGTTAATCTGGGCATTAAACTTCAGAGTTATCCTCTTCTGAATAGCTCTGCTCTTTAGGTGATGTAATAAATCAAAGCATGCCACATTAATGGAAAGCTAATGATAGCAGGTTAACCTAGTTTTTCCATCTAGATTTCACTGCTACTTGTGTCCTATCAGTCTGTCAGCTCTAGCCATTATCCCGGAGATGAATCCAGCCATTTGGACAGTCCATCCCTGGTTTCAGCCTTTGATTAGTTTTTAGTACCTTCAATACAGTTTTGCAGTTTTATCGTCAGTAGAATATACTGAAATCCATCCCTCAATTTAGCAAAGGGTAGTTTCAAAGCAACTAATCTTGGGTGTCTAGCAAACAATTTGTCATGCTCAGGCTAGCTGGCAAACAATTTCTCAAAATTATTCTAGTGTCTTAGGCTATATTTGAGCTTTTCAAACAGAAACAATCAGCTGTTTCTATGCAGAGATTAGTGGACAGTGGAGGGATTGTTTAGCATGCTTGATTCCCTAACTCAGTGTTTTATTTTCCTAGCAAGAACTTTGCCAGAAAAGTGCCAAACAGAAAGTTCAGAGAGTGTGATACTGGGGGGATGTTTCACTGCTGCCCAGGGTCAAAAATTCAGAAACTAAAATAACAATTTTCTCTCCTCTATGTAAAAAAAAAGTCTGATGGACTTCAGACTGCTGGGAAACTGGTTTTGACTGGTATTTGAAGGATCCAGATTTGGTCTCCCAGTTCAATACCAAGAATGCCAGGCTATATTGTCATGACCTTCCTGCACTCTGCAATGGTCTCACTGTTCCATGGGACCTGGGGGGGAGCTCACAGCCTCACATCAAAACGCTATCTGTAACCATACACAGCTTCAGACAGCTTCTGCTTTCAGTAAAAACCTAACATATTGAAGAAACAGAGCTATCCCATAGTTGTCCTCCTAGCAGAAAGAAGACAGGATGAAGTCTGAAGAAAATGTTTGCATTTCATTCCATCTCTATGATTAACTCAAGTAAGTTAAGCTGTTTCTTTTCTTAGGTTGTTACACAGAATCGTGTCCTTACCCTTCTCACCATCTTGTTCTCTTCTCCAGTAGACACTATTGTCTGACACCTTTGTGCTGAATTTTGAACTTGAACTACCAAGCATGATGAGAAGATTGATTTTTCCAAACACCAGTTTCTGACCTTCAACCCATTCAAAAACATCTGAATTGCAGTACTTGATGACTTTGCCAATCTTTGCTTAAGACATTATTGATTTGGGGTATCCAGTCAGGAATTTTCTTCCTGGAAACTATGAGCTTCCAACATTTTGAGCCTTTGACTGTTCTGTTCAGTTTCAAACTGTTACCTTTTAGAAAGCAACAAGCATAATTTAAGTAATTTTATTTTTCGTCCCCTGTTATTCTCAATCATATGACATCTCAATTTAACCTCCTGCTGATGAGGATCAGCAGTATGGTATACAGATGGGTAGACTATGGGTTGGTCCTGACGCTGCACTATCCATTGAGTTGTTTATTCAGTGAGATTCACTGACTTCACACAACGACTTGAACATGCCCTAAAAGTTAATATGAAAAAAGGAGGAATATTTTTCACTCACCCTGAACACCCCCCAGTTCCCTATGTGGAATCCTCTAGAATCCAGGAAGCACAATTAAAAGAACCCTAACCTTACAGCAGGCTTCTGCTTCTTTCTCATTCTGAACAGCAATAACAGTATGAAAATGTTGGTGTGGGGTGGTGGGTTTTTGTTTGTTTTTGTGTTTTTTTTTCTTTTATGGCAAATGAAATCTTTTGGACCAGATTATGGTGGGTGTAATAGAACATAGCAGCAGAAGAACAAAATGCCTTCACTTTTGTCAGCTTTCATGACATGCACTATACAGCAAAAACCATTACCATATTGGATGACTGAAGAGGAAGCCCCCTAAGAACCTGGTGTGTAACACTGCCAATAACTGCACAGGCCTGAGGTGCATAAAGAATGGTGTGGGTGGGGAAAAAACCTGACAACACTTCCCTTGTACAGATGGTTTTGAAAAACCCTTATATGGATTGAAATGAAAAGCTTAGCCAGCACAGCATGGGCAGCATGACATCTTTATGGCTGGTGTTTAATCTTGCTTTCCTTCCTTGCTTTCCTTTGATTTAAGATGGTCTGATGGCATCGGAGAGCAGTTCTTACCATCCTCTCTGATTTTATCTCTGAATGGCAGAGGTAACATGATGCAGGGAGTAAGATGCAAGTCTATTGTCTCTCTCTTCTTTTAGTTCTTTAGACTTTAAGCCACTCTCTCAAAAAAATGTAGCTCTAAACTTTATTCTAGCTGACTCTTCTGAACACTTCCCCATCAGACAAGAGGAAGTGTCAAGCCCCTACTCTGATGCAACAAATACATCAGAAATAACTCCCATCTTTTGCATGGTCCATGAGAAAGCCAACAACTGTATATAAGTAGCATTCTGGCCACAACATCTTATCATACACATAAAAGTACCTACAATCCTAATCATAAAAGTAAGAACTGACAAACTTTTAATTGCTTCATTTTCAATTCATAATATTTCCTAATTTTATCTGTTTGGAATAACATTTACAGAAGCTGCTCCTCAGAGAATTTATCAGAAAAAAAATAGATCTGTAATAGGATGTTCAGACAATGACTGTGGAATTTGCAAAAATCAAGGATTGCAGGAAATCAATCAGATGAGGACCCCTAATGATAGGGTTTGCAAAGTGGAAAGGACAAGGATGCAGAGCTTGTAAAGAAGAGGAGATGCAGAGCAGAATCTGGAGGGTTTGAGCTAAATGTCTAAGGATTTAAAGAAAAAAATGTGCAAGGCAACAAAATTGAGGGCATAGAAACTGACGGATGAAATCAACTTTGGCAAAAGAAGATAGAAGGAGGAAATCCTACGGACTTTGAGGACTGGGGTTGAAAGCAATAGCTCTGGTAAAAGATATTCCACTCCCTCTTAAAAACTACCTGTGAAAACCACCACTGTAATTTATAAGTAGTTTCTTGAAGAGATGACAAAATTGGCTTGTTATGCAAATGCATAACTGCATGTTACAGTCTTCAAAGTTTGCTTGCCTTATTGAATGCACAGGACAAACTTGCATCACAGTTCAGGCAGGAAGGTTGTTGCAAAATAAGAAAAGATTTAATAGGCCAGATTAAAAAGTGTAATCTTGTGTCCTATCTCATCATAGAGAACAGTCTGTAAGCACAAGTAAAGTATAGAAAACATACAGATATTTCTACCAATATGATCTTCCAACTTCCTGAGCTAGAATTTACATCTGCATCATTGCATTTAATAGCCCTTGATATGTCCATGGTTTTTTCTAATTGCTGATCACTATTTTCATAATTTAAATATCCTAAAAATCCCAAGTTACATAAGTGAATTATGCATGGCATGTAAAATAGAGCATTTGGGTTTAAATTTGGTTTATGATAGTTTCAGTGGTTGCCCATTGGCTCTTATGTTACAAGGTGATGAATAATCACCCCTTATTTGCATTCATTTAGAGACCTGTATTGTGCACTTGATTCAGTCGGTGCTTTTCCAAGTTCTAGTCCATTTAACTTTTCCACATGGGGAGTTCATTCCAACCTTCTTGTCATTTCATTATTGTTCTCCATCTATTTTCCAGGTCTGAAATATCATTGCCAAATAGAAAGGGACACCACCTTCTAAAAATGTGCCTGGATTTTTCAGTCACTGTTGCAATGAGGTGGGCACTTCTGCAGAAAAATCTGGCATCAGCCAGCATCTCTCCAAATAATGTTGAGCATTTCTGAAGCTGCACACAGGCACCATTTCATAACTAGTAACACAGAAACTTACCTGCCATTTTTTGCACAGTGACTCATGCCAGTAAGCTCCAGTTCTGCTGTTACTGAGTATTAGTTTTATATTTTTTAATTCTACCACCTTGCAATATTTCTTCCCTGAACATGTAGAACAGAAATGCCTTTAAAGGTTTTTTGTGAAACTCCATCTGAAACTACATCTCCCTAACCTTTCTTTTCTGTTTTTAATGAGATATTACTCAGAGGCAGCAATGTCTCATTCAACTTTATAGCTTGATTTTAAAGCATGTAGGAAGAGATCTTACCACAGGCTTTGAAGAAATCTGCATATGGTACACCTGCAGTCCTTCCTACCCACATATCTTCTTGAAAATAACTAATGCCTTCAGAAGGAACTATTCCCTCCCATGAGTCTATTGGAACCCCTTTTCATTATTAATAATGCTGTCCCTTATTGCAGCGGGTTTTAAGTACAGAAGATACATTTCATGATTACATATAGTTGTTATACATGTTACATTTTTATTTTGTAAAAGCTGGAGTAGGTGGATAAATAAGATTGCAGGCAAAAGAGGGTGGTCTCACGCTCAAAAACCGTGGGCATTACCTTGAGGAACTGAGATCCTTTACCATTTTTGACAGTTTGTATGCAACAAATGATTTGTTTGAACAATTCAGAAACTGCACGACTGACATGAAGATTTCCTGGCCTCCAGGGAAATTGTTCAATACTTCAGTTTTGTGCACATCATCTGGTACTCACAGGTACACCAAAATTTTATCAGAGCTGAATTCTAAATGCACAAATTGATATGTAACGTAAATTTTATGGGCAGAGAGAAGAAAGGTGATAAAGTAGGCCACTTGTAGTCAGATCTGGCCCTCATCACTCTGTATTTCTATTCCCAGCTGAAAAGACAGATAATAATACCCTTCATCTCAAAGCTGTTTCATGAATCTAAGTTCCCTAATGTTTCTGAAGCACTCAGATATGTTGGTGATAAATAGGATAAACACTATTTAAAAGCCCATGAGAAAATTAGTAACTCTGACTTAGGAGCTGGGTTTGAACAGCAAGCAATAAATATGACATGAGGCACATGGTGGAAAAAATACACAGCAAAAATTTCATCTTCTGTTGTGCTCACTAAACACATATGTAAAAGAAGCAACACATTACTACAGGATTTAAAAGTTCAGGAAAAAGAAAAATATGTACAGCACTAGTGCAGACACTTAGGAATTTTTGAGGGCTTGACTAAAAGGCAGCAGTAATGTACCCAGAAAATAATTTTGCATAAACATAATGCACAAAGTGCACACCCTTCCTAATTGCAATTTTCAGTTTACAAGTGCAGATAGATGAATGTAATCTCATGCTAATTATTGCAGAACAAATACTAGAGTCTGATTCATCAATCAGATGAAAGTTTCACTGGATTTAAGTTGGCACTTTTGTCTCAGATTTCCCAAGGACATAGAGGAACAGTTTATGCAGTAGAGAATTTGACATAATATTTATCAATTCAAGCATTATGAACACATAATTCCTTTCTCTGCTCCCTAATTATTATTGAACTTTCAATCATTATATTTTCAACTCTTTTACAGCTGGACACATCCACATTTGGTATAACTGCTACATAACAGATGAGGCAGAACAGAATGCCCACCTGATTTTTGCCTACTGTGCTAAGACTAGGGCTCATTTGTGCTTTTCAAGAAGCTTTTCAAAGAGGACAGGAAGCATTGCACTCATATGAACATACACTATACCTCTACTCCTGTGTCTCAGAAGACGCTTCACATACTACTTTTTGTACCTGACTAGTTTTGCTGTCTGCTGAGCACTTACAGACAGAATCAAGACTCTGTCAATGTCCATATTCCTCTTCAATTGTACCAATGAATAATGTTGCCTTGCTTGAGCTT
Source organism: Melanerpes formicivorus (assembly GCF_026170545.1). Taxonomy (NCBI): domain Eukaryota; kingdom Metazoa; phylum Chordata; class Aves; order Piciformes; family Picidae; genus Melanerpes; species Melanerpes formicivorus. The sequence goes on along the minus strand of NW_027142354.1, from coordinate 43,368,344 downwards.
GAAAATGAAAGGTTTTAAATAACAAACAAAAATAGAATCATAGATGCATAGAATGGTCTGGGTTGGAAGGGACCTCCAAAGGTCCAACCCCCTCTGCAGTAAGCAGGGGCATCCTCAACTACATCAGGCTGCCCAGAACCCTGTCAAACCTAACCTTGAATATCTAATTTTTCGTTTTCTGAAATAAGTATTTCTTTTCTGACAAAAGATGATGCACTGGGGACTGTCTTTCCTCCATAGGCTTCATTGATCTTCTCAGTCATTAAGGTTGTGAATGTCCAAGGAAGTGACAGAACAGTTCTTCCAAGTTTAACCAAATAAATGTAGCCAATAGAGAACAAATAGGATATTTATTTTACACATAAATGTGTTACATATAAAGCCATACACTCTAAAACTGAGAAAACAACTTCAGACATCCTCCTAAAATAACATCTTTCATGCCACACATTTTACACCCAGATTTTCAAGTTTACTATTTGTTATCTTAAGTGTCAGCTCCTCTTATCAATGCAGATCATCAGAATTGGCTGTGCATTTCTTATGGCATCTTCTCTTTCATCCCTTAGTTCAAACTAATAGAATTATTCCCATGGTCCCAATACTGCAGTCATTAGTCAGCTGATTTGCTGAAAAGTGGATAAACTGACTGGCAGCAGTAAGAGTTCTGACTTACTCAGTCCTCTTTTAAGAGCTGGGCACAGCTGCAGCTGTGGAGCTCATGTGAATGCTCTCTTACCATGGAACTGTATTGCTTTCTACAAAAAATATCTAGCTTCTACTGAGTGTCCCAGGGTACCCAAGATTTCTCTCAAAAGAAAAGTTCTCAAATCTGTCAAAAGAGAAAAAGGTGCATTCTAGACACTCCTGTTAGCAGGACATTTCTATTCAAACAACACAGCTCCATATTTCATGTCTTTCATCTGGCCTTGGTCCTCTGACGCTTGCAGGATGGAGGTGCATTATATATCTTTAGGCCTGTCCCCCTTCACTATCTAGTTAGCTTGGCCAAGACACTGAACATAAAGATTTGTTCCTCCAGACAAAATGTATCCTAAGTCGAGACTGAAGTCAATGGTACTATCTGCCTTTTATTGCACCATATGGTATAAGCTTAGCATTAGTTTTTTGTGCCTATTTCAGTGATTGTTTCAATTAGGAAAGTGTGCTGTGGAGCATTGTATTTCTGATGAGCATATTTCTGTTTGAACATCTACCAAGAAACTGCCTTTGTGAGAAGATGAAACAGAAAAGTAATGAACAGATGTGCACAAAGCCAGGAATTTTCAAAATTATTGATTCAGTTTTGCTCCCATTAAATACATATTCATTAAAACCTCTGCAGGTGCTGTCAAAGTTTTACAGAAATTTTGAATACATTTTATTTGACTGATTATGAGGCACACAGATTTGAAAATGCTGTGAAATGTAAGAAGAGAAACATCATGAAGTGGTAAATCTCCTTACGGGTCAACTCAAATGAGGCTGCCAAATTCCACTGAATCTTTTATGCCCTTTCCATGCCCTTTACACAGAGAACACACCTATGGAATAGCCACCAAATTGTCTTTCCAGTCAGGAGGCTATTTTATTTTCATCAGGAGAGTGTCTGTCACACAAATAAGGTCGGTGTTATTTGCCACAATAAAAATATATGGATAGTTTGTTTCTAAAAGATAAGACTGAAGATGCGGAGAGTCACAATCTAAATGTAAATCCTTGACCTATTCTCCCGATCACAGTCCAGCAGGAAGCGCACACTGCCTTCAAATGCCAACAGAAGAGAAAAAAAAGAGGCACCAGCATCACCCTCTCAAACTAAGCAACAGTTAAAAGACATTAAGAAATGTAGATAATAAATATTATACAAGAACTGGAGTGAGAACTTGTACTTTTCCTTTGTCTATGCTACTTTGAATATTCAGATTCCAGCAGAGTCTGTTTCCTAAGAGGACAGACATTACTCTTTCCCAGCACTGCCAAGATTGTAGAAGTCTGAGCACATGGTATAGAAGAGACCAGTTAAACCTCCTCGCATGCAATGTGATTGTCATCTTGTCTGAAGATGGACCAAGCTCCTTGTCACTGCAGCAGTATTACAGCACTTCAGCTATGTGGCTGGCAACACAATCAGGACGTAGCAATTCAGGTAAAACAGGTACTTTTTCTCATTAAATGCCTTACCAAGGGAAAGCTCAGATAGCTTTGTGTATCTCAGAAGCATTCACAATGGCATTTCCATGGGTTTTATAATCACATTTTGAAAGAAAAAATGTCTTAAATTTCACACAGTAAGAACTACACACAGAAATCTGTTAAAATAACCCCCACAAAATCTGTACAGCAAGAAAGGCAGGCTTTCTGCACTTGACTATCTTGTTTAAAAGCACTTTCACTTAACTGGACAAGGTTTCTGGCACAGCCATCGTTCTCTTAAGACATTGTATGTCTGACGAGGTTTCATGTTCAAGTGGAATTCAGAAATCTATGTTGAGTCAAGTGGCAAAATGATACAACAAAACATAGCATAGTTTTGCAAGGATCAGAAAGGCTGAAATGAAAGTGCTGGTGTCTCATATAGTTTGCAAAAAGCCCCTGCCAAAAAAAAAGTTTGTACATTTAAGATACTGGAGTTGGAGGATCAAATTCTGAGCACTGTATGAAGAAAGTTCTGAAATCCTGCTTATCCACAGTTGTTCATTAGCAGTACTTGCAGTTTTTCAGAGGTATTTCTTTAATGAGGGGTTTTAATTGCTGTAATTTAATGTATTATTTAAATGATCTCTTCACCTTTTCTCAGGAAGGACTTAAAGATTTTTTTTTCATACTGAAATATACACATTAAGATTGTGAATTTTTCCTATAAAGTATCTCCTCACAAAAGAGCAGGGCACACATTTTATAACTGCTTCATGCTATGCTGCTCATGCCTGTGTAGAAACATAAGTCTAACGATATCAGTACAAATGAAATCTGATGCTATAAATTGAGCTGTTTCCTCTGCAGGTACAGCCTGATCACATGGATCATCACAGAGATACATTCTATGAGGACTTCCTGTATAGATGATGGAGATCGGAGTCAATACAGCTGACCGATATGATCGAGTATTGTTCCTTTATTATGACAGTATAGTGCGAGTATAGCACAGCAAAGTAAAACAAAGAAGAAGGAGGGAAAGGAAAGGTAGAAGTGTGTATCAGGGGAACTTCTACAACTTATATAAACTCAGAGAGCCTCGTTGGCATAGCTTCATTGGTTCCCTATGAGTGACCACACATGGCACTATTATAGATCATTGGTCCAACTACTAATGACACATGAGGTTTGTTGATGCAGGTGCATGTCCTGTTGTTCCAAGATAACTTTCTGTGTTTACAGCTACCAACATCCTGCTTTAGTTACATGCTGCAGGCACAGCACTGTTTTGCTACACTGCTAGCTGGCTCAGCACTTACGCTGAGCATGGCCTAGCACCATGTCATGCTCTAGGCCTACACTGCCAGATTGCTCACACTGCTCATTACTGGCATTGCCACACTTCCTGTATGTGGAAAGAAGCACAAGAGAACAGAGCAGCAGAATACCCCCACTACTACAAGGCTCCAACAGCTGGACAGTCAGGAGGAGCAAGAACATTTGTGCAGCAAACTTTTGCTTATTCACATCAATCATTAATATATCCTCACTTCCTTCTCTTCTTATGCTCCCTTCCCTATATTATAGCACCCAGTTTTAGAACTAGAGTGCTCTGAGCGCTACTTAAACAGTGAACTGGTGAAAAGCAAGTAGCCTCTATTAAATACTCGTATTTGCTCCAATATTTATTCACCCGCCCTTCACCCCAACTAATCCAGGCTTGACATCAACTCTCTCTGTTTCAAAGTTCAGGAATTTGGGAGGGTGGGAGGGAGGCAATCTGCAAAGAGACAAGTAATTTCTAGATCCCAAACACACATGTATGGAGTTCTTCCCTAAATTCAGATCCAGCACTGAGCAAGTCACTGCAGTTGGCCACATGTAATGCACCAGCCCTGCATTAACTGCTGTAATTAGTCTAACAGAACTTGTCAAGTGCAGGATTTCTGTCAGGAAGAACAAATAGGAAAAGTTTTTCCATACTTTTAAAAGTCTGGAGAAGAAAATTCCCCACACTAGTCAAATATCAGACAAAGATATTCACTCCCCTCTACCCTTTGAAATCTAGCAGACAGAATAATATTCCTTTCTGCAGCCTAAAGTTCCACCTACAGGGGACTTTGTTCACAGCATCATAAATTACGTTTACACTGTGATTCCTGACCAGTGAGGAAGATTAAAATTAAATGCTTCCAAAGCCCAGACTGATCAGCACTGGAGATAACTCTGTGGGTTGTGATTCCGCAAATAGTTTGTACCTCCAAATAAGGTACATGAGGAATATTATGTTTGGGGAAGATACTTTCTCTCTCTGACATTGCAGGTTGATGTGTGCCAACTGTTGTTTTTAGAAACAGAAAGAGGGAGCCTGCTCCTTTTCCGAAAAAATGTTTCAGCTCTAGAATGCTGCTCATAGCTATGAGGCAGTATGGGGAGCAGTAAATAATGTGGACTTGCCCGGGAAGCCTATCCAGAGCTGGCATTGCTCAGAAATCTTTACATGCCATGCAGTAATTATGACCTGGCAAAGCAGCTGTCAGCCCCAAAAGGCTAATTCTCAGGAAGAGACATTTCAAAGAAAACCCCAGGGACAAGCTATGCAGTTTTTCTGTGGACTAAGAGAAGTACTATCATAAACTAGTTCCAGGTCCAGATGAAAATGACTGTTACAGAAAAAGAAAAAAGGTGCAAGAAAAGCTCACCTTTCACTGTACCTCCTGCCCTCACCTGTTACACAATATCCCGCTCACTGGCAGCAGCTATGGAATTTCCTACATACCTGGTATTTCATACAGAGGGAGCTGATGTAGCATCATGTTTTATAAACTCTTTTCATGAAAGAGTGTGCAAAATGGAGGATCACCACTTATCACCTGCTTCAATGCTATTTGCCTTGAAGTTACTGAGCAGATTATCCCTGAAGGAGATCGGGCACATTGCTGAACCAGGGAAGGAACTCAGTAGTGCATACTGCAGAAGGCAAAGTAGAGTCAGCAATTTAATCTTTTAAAATATGAATGCCCTTTCCCTGTGAGTCTAATTACCACAGTTCAGTGGCTTAAATGCAGTGACTCAATAGGTTCAGACCTGGCTTTTAGACACCAACCTTCTAGTGAAAATCTTTCATCTTCTTTATAGCGCAGTTTGTTTCCCATCTCCCTGCAAGGCTTGTAGTTTACAGAACCAATCTGTTTGTTGGTCAGGGGTTTTTGTTTTGTTGTTAGGAGCTCACTATGGGATGGGGCAGGCAGAGATCTAGGCTGCTCTGCACTGTAACATCCTTTCAACACCAAATCAATGCTCTATGCCCAGTCCTATTTCTTTATCACTTGCAAAGCAGCTCACAAATTCTTTGAAGTGAGGTATCACAGTATCACCAAGGTTGGAAGAGACCTCAAAGATCATCGAGTCCAACCTGTCACCACAGACCTCATGACTAGACCATGGCATCAAGTGCCATGCCCAATGCCTCCCTAAGTGACATACAGGAAAGCCAGTGCATCCACACATGCATGCGATAAGTGTACTACACCTAGAATTCAGAAACTGATAAAAATAACATGAAAAAAATCAAGGAAGCCTGGAACACAGCAATTTTATACATTCCTACATTGTTGTCAACTTCAACAGATAGAATAGAATAAACTAGCACCAGAAAAACAGGACAGTCTGAAGCTGAGCCTGGGGAGGTTCAGACTGGATGTTAGGAAGAAATTCTTCACAGAGAGAGTGATTGCCCATTGAATTGGGCTGCCTGGGGAGGTGGTGGAGTCACCATCATTGGAGGTGTTTAGGTGGAGACTTGATAGGGTGCTTGGTTGCATGGTTTAGTTGATTAGGTGGTGTTGGATGATGGGTTGGACTCAATGATCTCGAAGGTCTCTTCCAACCTGGTGTATTCTATTCTAACACATGCAGGAAGCCTGTCAGTATATGTATGCTTGTACATACAAGTCGGAGCTGCCCCCCTCCCCACACCTTGCCCTATCATACACCAAAACATCAGCCAGCATGACAGAATGTGCAGAACATGAACACACTTCCCAAGTGGAGACTCCCCTCCTAATACATGAACAGCTTTATGTTTGCTTTTTGTCCTCAGGAATAGATTCAACATGGTCCATCTACTGATTGCAAGAGTTACTCATGTGATTTTTATGACAACTCTGTGAAACAAACCCCTGGACTTTCTGCCAACTTCATTAGCACAGAATTCCTGAAAGCTTCTGAGTCTCACTAGTTGTTGTATTAGTGTACTAGTAATGATAAAGATCTGGAAAATAACTTCTCAGAAGGGGCAATCTTCACTACACCAGTCTCTCCAAAGAGTTGAGAGAGCTTGGAAGTTTAGTACTGGAGAGATGGAAAGATTCACAAGCATCAGTCAAAAAGGTAGCATCTACTGTCAAAAGAGCAGATCCACTGGACATCATTTGTATTTCTTGAGCAAATTGCTTTTTCTTCCTTGATTTTTCCATCTTTCCAAGTATGTTTACTTAGATTGGAACTCACTGAAATGCACTGTACATGTTCCTCTAAATATGACCAGCACCACTTACTGAATAATCGTGATCCATAATCATTGCATCTAATCCTTTTAAGCTATCATATTCACTATTCTGAAATGCTAAATTGAATTCAAACTGGTCTCTAGAAATCTTCAGTCTTTGGTTGGCAGCTGAATCAGTTTGGGGATGTAGGAAATAAAAAATTGTGAATGGTCAGCAATTTATCAGATTTAGACAGTCTGACTGCTGCTATTTTTCGCTATACTTCAGAAAAGCAACTCGATTGTGAATTTCTTACATGCCTAAAAAAAAGAGCTACAATGCATCAAACAAGTCTGATTCAATTTCCATGAAGATAAAGGACATGTGGATTGGGTCTTTGCTGAAGCTGAAGGATTCTGCTAAATATGTATTTACTTTCTCAACCCTTCACCTCAATCAGAAATCACTCCTCTGTAATGGCTTTAGGGAATAACAACATCAGTCTACAAGACCACTGAATCACGTGACGGATTGATTTCTTTGCATGCCAGCTCCATTAATTGATACAGTACTGGATAATACCAATGCACTAATAACTCTGAATGTGGCTTTAATGGAAATGGAAATGTGGAAAGCATTACACTAATAAAAAAGAAACAGAACAAGATTTATGCAGTAACAATAACTATAAAAGGAAAGCAGAAACAAAGGCTCAGTTATGATCCCAAGCATTCGTTCACTATCCATGACTTAATTTTTTTCATTATGCCAGTTTTAACATGTCATTTGAGATAAAATGCATGTTCCTGTAGACTGTTTACAGGGAGCTTGTAGCTTGAAATGGATGAACCAAATTATGAAATCATGCTTATTTTCCACTTCATTCCACCACCATTATTAGTGTGAGTTCTGAATGCAATGTTCTAAAGTAGTTAGTCTTTTTCACTTGTTCCATTTGAATATGGTCAGAACAATCACCAACCCTTTAACTTTGTTAAGAAACTAATGGCAACACTTCTTCATGTTTCTTTGCCAGGTGACTAAGCAATTTAAAAATTAATTACTCTGTATTGTTCATTCAGCTATCTCAAATGTATTGAAGGCTATTCTAACAGTCTGGAGATCTCTCATTATCTTGATGAGAAATAGTCATCCAACTTCATCAAGTGCACTGAAAAGGGAAACCCAAAGCTTCTTAGCCAGACATTTAACTCTGGATTGAGTGAAACTCACTAGTGTATAAAAATGCAGTTGTAGATGTGTACTACAGAAATTAACACTTACAATTCAAGTGGTGCCTGGGACCTAGGGCTTCCATACCACCAACTTGACTTTATTTTCAACAATAGCTTGTTTCCTCGGGGATCTATTTAAATCAGTGGGAGCACCAGTTAAGCAAAGCTCTGTCCACTTATGGAATCATAGAATGCACTAGGTTGGAAGCTACCTGTAGAGGTCATTTAGTCCAACCCCCTACTTGATCCTCAGTTGCAAGAAGTGCTCGCCTTCACTGTACTAAATTGCTTCAGACATAATCTTGTTCCTAATGCCATCACTGATTTTACCTTTAAGAGATTTAATCCTGTTAAGGGCAAGCAATGAATATAACATAATCAAGAGCTATATTTCTAATCCATGTATGGACTTTTGTACATACAGCCTTACAGTTAGTGTATGCTGCAGATCACAGCACTACTAATAACTATTTCTTATTTCCTACCTTCCTCCAAATTTTACTGAAACACTTGAACAATTCTAGTCTTTATACATGTAAACACATTGGAAAAGTAACATACTGGAAATAACTAACAAAGAAATTAGACAGAAGTGCCCTGATAAAGGTCATATAAAACAAGTCATTAGGAAATCTGAAAAAAAAAACAACAAACCACCAGGCCACATTTGCAGATCCAGTTTTCCAGCTGGCATATGTAAGCATAGCTCTAAGGAAATCTAGCCCCAGCTGAGATGCTGCCTTCTCTAAATTAACAATTTAACCTTATTGTCTGCTGACCAATTGTGCAAGATATGTAAACGAAATTTCTGGCATGCTACAAAGTACTATACCATCGAGTAGACATCATTTGAAGTGTCTCGATTTTTAACATAATGCAGTCTATCAGTACTGAAAATGTGAAAAATCACAGAAAAAACCCACCACCACAACCAAGCAACAATAGAAAAACACAAACTCTAAAAGGTAAACAAAGATGCAGAGCCTAATTTAAAAACTTACTGCACTAGCCATTCTAAGAAAAACACTGTATTCAAGTAACCGTACACTGGAATATTGGAATGTTTGCTGGGTAGAATCCAAACAACAATCCATCTAGTCTTAGATTTTTGTCTACAGATATGATGTTTAGGGTGAAGAGATAAGACACCACCTACATCACAATTACAGGAAAATCTAACAAAACAGAATTTCAATTTAAGTGTTGCTGTCAGTAGCTGGTTAGCTAAGTATAACTAGAATAGTACACCCTTTCACAAATCCTCCATACTTTACACTTCATGATAGATTGTGTCAAAGAATTTCATCATCTAATTTAAAATGCTACAATTTGGTAATCATCTTGTCACAAAAAAAAGCATACAGTAAAGTCAAAATTAATCTAAGTACAGCAATTGCCAAGAATTGCTGTGGAGATGTGAGCTGCTTTCTAAAGGCAAATAAAATTCAGAATATTGTTTTAGCTTCAAAAAAACAATCAATGATTGAAATACAGTGTGAATGGGCTAGACTTGACTGTTATACTGAGCAGAACACAGTTTGCAGATCTACTGAGATATTGAATAAATTGCAAGATTTTTCCAATATGTTATTGCAGAAAATATAATTCAAGTACTGTTTTTACAGGGAAATCAATGATAAACCATTAGTTTGAGAAAAATGTTTTCCATCAAAAGGAAAAATGATTTGAAATAAATTTAAGAAGTTTTTTATTTCTTTCATTGTTCTTCATTCTGATTTTTGTTGGGATTTTTTGTTTTTGTTTTCTCTTCAGTTTAGGGAAGCCAAATTCTAGTTGACAAATGGTGAAATGTCTGTATTTATAAGGAAATTAAAAAAAACTTCTTATCCTTCAAAGTATTTGTGTAATAACATCATATTTCTATCCAGAATGTCAGCATATTACTCGGATTTAACTGCTTGTCTCTGGATGCTTGTTTATACATCAGGTCCAGAAACATTAAAAAACAAAACAAACACACATTATTCCCTATGATGTACTTTAAAGACTTGAAGGAATTGACTGTTCCCCACCTCTGAGCACTCAGAAGACCACATCTGGAGTACTGTGCCCCATTTTGGGTCTCCCAGTACAAGAGTGACATGGAGAAAGTGAGGTCCAAATAAGCTGCTTACACGAGGGACACAGGTTCATTTAACTCAACAGAAGAGAGCCTGCAGGTGCACAGCAAGAAGACAAAGGGCAAGTGTGAAGCTGCATCAAGGAAGGAAAGATTCAACTGGATTTTAAGAAAAACAAAAGCATAATAAGGATGGTTACTTGTACAGATTGCCCAGGATCTCCAACTTTGAACTATCTCAAAACTCAACTAGAAAAGGTTGTGTTGACTCGGAAGCTGACTTTGCTTTGTCCAGTGTCCACTGTCAGAATGTATACATATGGTCACAAAAAGCCACTATGGAACTGTGTGAGTAACCCTGTTTTCAACCCTGATACACAGAATAGACCACTCTGATCCTATAGTACATTGAGTCACATATTAACATTGAAGAGGAATAACATTTCTAATATGTGTTCCATGCTCTTGGTTGATTCTGGTTACTTGGCCCCAAAGCCCAGCTGTAAAATCTGGATGAAACAGACTTCACAATACCTGTGTGAGATACATATAAAATACCATCCAAAATTAACAGGTGGTTAAACTGGAGAATAGAGATTACATTCTGTTAAGCTGATCATAATATAAAGTACAGCTGGATAAGATATTTTACCAGAAGAGATGTAAACCCAGATAATTTTTTACAAAACAAAATTCTGTTTGAACACATCAAATTAGGCAGAACTGCTCAACCTTTCAAAGAACAAAAAAAATCTTTTAAGTTAAAAAAACCAAACAAACAAACACCAAAACCAAACCATCTGATTGTTCTTTCTGACATGGTGTCTTCTTAATAGGAGGTTTGTTTGCTCCAGAGTAAAGGAAAACAAAATAACTTTCTTGGTGAGAAAGCAGAGAAATGTTTATGGATCTAAGATTTAGCAAGAGGATGTTTAGCTTCCTTTGGCAGCATATTAGGTTCAACCAAACAGTTTTACTTCGTACAAAATTCTGCTATGAAGACCATAAAATTGCTTCAGTTGGAAAAGACCTCTAAGGATCATCAAGTCCAACCAGCAATCTGACACCACCATGGCTATTAAAACATTTCCCAAAGTATCAGGATAGCAAGCATCATCTCTTGATATATTAACATCAAATTCAAAATGTTGTGACCTACTTAATCAAAAGTTTCACAGGCCTGAAAAATTACAGTGAGGACAAAATAAGCTATGAAGTTTTTTTGTTTGGGTTTTTGGTTGGTTGGTTGTGGTATTTTTGTGTTGATGTTTTGTTTGGGCTTTTATAACAAAAAAAAACATGCAAGCAATCGAGACAAAAAACAATGCCACCACACACAAATCACACACAGACAAAAAGGACAAACTTTTCTTTTGATTCAGACAGAGATTTTGGAGGATAAAGGTCATAAATATTTTACATATAAAACCCTGTAAGATGCAGGCAGAACGTTCCTTGCCTTTTGAAGCAAGATGTGATCATAGTCTTCCCTGCATCCCTTTCAAGCTTTTTCATTTACAAATACCCCAGGTTCATGCAATTTGATTAATGGTTTATATGTAGATTCGTTTTTCTTTTGACAGTACCTGCCCTTACCCAACTGCTTAGGATTTCTCCTTGCTTGAAACTGAGTTGACAATTTATTCACTTAAAGCAGCACCTTGATTAACATACAAGCTTCTACATCAGCCACCTTTCAACCTTCATTTACATTATGCTCAAGCTGGGTATAGATACACCTCAGCCCTGAACTAACCAAGAGCCTGCTATTGTCTGTCAGTTGTTTAATGACCTCTACTCACACCAGTCACTCTATAAATACAACACGCTTAGGGATGGAAAACATGTCTAGGCAGGTTGCAATAAAATGAAACACTGAACTCCTGCTTATTGTATGCAACTATGAAAATTAGAGGCAGTAAAATCTATATGATGCTCTCAAAAAGATTTCTGCACCAGTGAAAAGGAAGCACTTGCTTGTTTATATATTTGCTAAAAAGAAAGTTCAGGGTTTAATTTTTTACCGGTTATTTGATGTTGGTGACACTTCCTTGAAAGAAATGTTATAGTCTCACCTAGGAAGCTTGATTTTTAAAGATAAATCTTCTGCAATCATTCCTGATAATGCAGGACATAAATCTGAAGAAAATACCACTAGATGGAATTGTAATATAATCTCCAAAAATCATTACAGGACCTGTTTTACCTCTGGAATCAAATGCACACTGTAATGAGACATTTTTAATTCAGAGTTATGATGCAGCAATTTGCTGACTTTTGTATTCCTTATTTTGGTAAGACTGGTTCCTTCGTCCTTCACTTAGGGTTCACATAGAAGCATAACATTATTCTATAGATGCTATGGTTAAAATCATTACACATATTGGAATGATTTTACTCTTAAATTGCAGGTCTTTGTAGTTATTTGATCATCTCTCTTTTGTAATTCTGTGATCAATGTGCAATATCCTAAAGGTCTAATTAAGCAATGACAGCTCAGGGGGATTCCTGGGCATTATTAAGCAAGTGGGAAAAGCTGATGTGCCAAAATATAGCCTAGGGCCATTAACTTCACTTGTTTATCAATCCTTAGGAAATACTCCATTATGAGGTTACTACCTCTATTACAAGGCATTTTAAGCCCCCTGTACTTTTGTTTGCAAGTATCAGATATTCCTAGAGAATTTAGTGATCCATACAACTCTTGAAATTGTGTTTCATGGCAATGTTGTTTGCCATTCAGGATTTTTAATTTGGGGGGGTGAGGGGGTGGAATCCCTAAACTTGCATTATAAAATGTCAAGATGAGAAAGTAATCAAAAATCTTCATAAAGACATGGTGGTGGTGGCATACTTGCTGCTGGAGGCATTCAGGAAGAGACTTGATAGGGTTCTTGGTTGCATGGTTTAGTTGATTAGGTGGTGTTGGATGATAGGTTGGATACGATGATCTTGAAGGTCTCTTCCAACCTGGTTTATTCTATTCTATCTATTCTATTTGGGTAAAAAGGGTTACCAACAACAGAAATACAACCTGCTCCCAGTACTAAAGAGTACAAACCAGGAGAAAGACTTCAAGGAGTCTTCTCACAACCTACACTTTAACAAAGCCTAAGCAAACAATCGTGTCTAACAATACTGCGAGTGCTGCCTTGTACATCAAAATAAATTATTTACACTTTAAGTTTATGTCTGATTTGAAAGGTTTGATCTTTTGTAGAACCTCTCTCTTTGCACAGGAGAAATTGTAAGAACATGGGTAGTTCTAGCACCCCAGCTTGGAAAACAAGGTGTTCTTTCAATTTGTCAAATCCAGACTTGAGAATGCTCACTCCAAAAGAAAGTGCTTTAAAATATATATATATGGCATTAAATGAGAATAACAATCAAAAAAATGTGTGTTTATTCCTTAAATTACTACAGCTAAAAGGAGTATCCAGCTTCCACTGTATAACTGCTAAACACCCTCTTGCCCAAACAGGAAAAAGAATAGCATTATTTTAGACAAGCGAGAATACAAAAGGGAAGATAATCTCCATGTAATCAATATGGTCACAACACTGCTGACAGTTTCTTTTCTTTCTGTTGTTCTTGTGTCAGACACTTTCTGACATGCTAACAATAATCTTGGCTACAACATGGGAAAAAAAAAAAACCAAACACGCTATTCAGAGCTGCATATATTACTGTGTAACATAATCTCAAGGTAGAAATTAAAGATGGAATTTTCACTGAAGATTTATGTAGCTTTGTGACAAAATTCCATTAAGGTGGTTATTCCTTCGCACATCTGTCATCATGCCACCAGCACTGCCTCCCACTGATGTCTTACACATTTGCCAGATTGCATAAAGTGTGTACTCCTTTTTAACTATAGTACTTAAACTGGAGTGTTGTGTAGAGACCTTCAAATGTAGCTGCCAGTCCTGGATTACAGAACAAGCACTGCTCTAGGAGGCTCAGAAGGATCCCAGCTAGTATGTGTTTTGTAGTTTACTACAAATCTGGAAACAAACCAGTGTTTCAAACATAGCAACAGACTTCTTCAAAAATATCTGACTGCACACTTGAATTAGCAAGAAACCTTGCAGAATATTGCTGAGACTATTACCAACAATAAGCAGAATTACTTGGTTCTTAGTCTAGGGAATGCCAGCTGATTTCTTTTACACATCTCAGCACTTGTAAAGTTTCCTAATATGTAGGCATGGCATTAACAAAGAAGATTGGACACTGGAAGTATTCTGTGTAGCTAATAAAACAAAGGAAATTAGCAAGGCATAATTAGCTCCAGCCTTACTGGAGGTAAGAAAAGACAATGAAAAGCTGCTATTTCAAATGTGGAAAAATCGAACAGATGATTTTATAGCACATCAGATGACATCATTACTCTCTCCAGATAAATGTTTAAGTGTTTGCCACATTAATGAGCCACAAGACAAGAATGCTTCTCTGGGATCTCTGGAAAGATCAATGCAAAGAAGAGATGTTATCCAAGCTGTTTCATTTTTAGAGAGCCACTCGATTTCAGAAGAACGAGAGTCACATTTTAGGAAAAAGGTTTCACACGAGCTTCAGAGCCATCACAAACACTGCAAGTACAATATTGGTATTACACATTTAGCAGCAAACTATTCTGGATATGTAATGTCAGAAATTATGAAAAGAGGCAACTGCTTACAAATCTTCCTTTTTAAGCAGTCTCCTGTAGCAACCTAATGTTAAGATTTCACTTTTAAAAAATTGTCATGCTTCACTGTAGTGATGAAAGTGGATACATTAAAGATGCTTCAGAGATGGTAAATCTCTCAGCATTTCTCAGTTATAGTAGCAAAGTCCTTGGAAGAAATAGCTCAAAGGAATTACAGGGAATGTAGATCATCTTATCGCTAGGACTCTTCCGAGAAAGTTCTTCATGGGATTTTATTCAGACTCTCCACATTCAATCAGATGTGTATTTTAAGTCAATATTTACTTCCACTAGTGAAGAAAGCTGAGATCCCACACTAACAAATAACACAATAGATGCAAGAAGAAAACAAACAAACAAACAAGATGTCACAAAAGACACCACTGTTTTTACCTGAACTGAACACAGAACCAATCACTGTAAGAGATGAGCCACTATACTGACAAAGGATATTGGCCTCAATAATTCCCTGTCGTTTCAGTATTCCTAAGGTTGGAAGAGACCTCAAAGATCATCAAGTCCAACCTGTCACCACAGATCTCATAACTAGAGTAGCAAGGACAATACTGCCCACTGCAGGCTTGAACTCATGACCTTCCCATTAAGGGTCTGATGTGCTACCAACTGAGCCACTTCTGGTGGTTTTTTGCTCTACAGCTGTTGGACAACTAAGAAAAGCTGGGCTGCATTCTGTGTTTGTCCTGATCAGTAAAGGTCAAAAAAAGAAAATATTCTGCTTATTTTCTTATCTACCCTTTAAAAACTAGAAAACATTAAATAACAAAAAATCTGGGAACAAAGAGTTCCTCCCTAACTCCTGAAATAGTTAAAATACATACACAGCAAAGCAACACTCAACAAAACTATGGGATCATTCAGCCAGCCAGCCCTCACCTATGTCAAACAGTTTCAGTTTACAACCATGAAGTAACTGCCCCAGGTGAATCTGACAAAATGAATATCCCCTTAGAATCCCTTCAAAAATCTCACTGCTCCTTCCCTGGTCTTATGAGATCACTGAGCAGAACCAAATGAGAGCCTGCTGCTAACCTTTCTGGTATGCTCAAATGAAAGGGCTGCTGCAACACAGCTCGCATCCAGGCGTAGGCTGAATGTTATCAATAACACAGTATAGATGGTTTTTTTTCAGTTCTCTGATAAAAGATAATCTGATACTAAAAGGTAGTTTAAAACCAGACTGAAAACAATTTAATCAGCTGTAAGCACATTCAGAAAACGTGAGGATATTTCCCTGTAATTATTTTTTTGCATTGAAATGGGCAGAGTGAGTCCTGCTTATCTTAAATGATGTTTTGTATCCCTCCTCTGAGGCACTTTAAGCAGAAAATACTTGGCTGTAGAAAAGGTTTATTGTTAAACTGCTGTGGCTGTTCTTCTTATTAATCTATTCTCATTTGCTTTTCCCAAGTGCAATAATACTTTTGATTTCAAGGGTCACATTCAAATGCCACTATCCCAAGGACTTAGTGGAGAAAATTTAAGCGCAGGCCAACATCTCACTGGGATTTGCAGAACCTTCTGTAAAATAAATAAGGCCCTTGTGGCTTATCAGTCGTTGGTGTGTTCAGCTCCCTAAACTAAGAGAACTGAGAGGATTAGTTAGAGGAGATATGAAATGTACCTAATTAATTCCCCAGATCCCTGCAGATTACATGGCATGTTCGGAACAGCAGGAAATTGTGACTGAAATTAAAAATACATACCTACAGCAGTGATGCTTAAAAGTCTGGCCTTTCCCCCTACTATTATACCATCACTGATGTATTAACAAGGCATTTCAGATATTTTTTTTTTTAATAATTTTCTGAATTTTCCCATGTCAAGCTTTTTTTTTTTTTTTTTTTTTAATAAATATGTATTTTATGTGGAGCTGAGAATTCTAAGACTTTGACAAGCAGAAGGGTAATGCTTGGAAATGGATATTATTTATCCTTGTAAATTTGCTAGGTTCTAACTTTGCACTGCTGGCTTCTCCCATGCTGTTCTTCTCTGACTCTTGATCCATTACATAAAATGTTAACAATGTAAGACTTCACATGCTACTCTCGGGGACAGAGAGAGAGACTTGGAAACAACTTAGGGGAGCTGAAAAGACTTTATCTGAGCACAAGTAAGGACAGAAGAAAACCAGAAGCAAACTTGTGATTTCATGGAGAAAAGAAAGTAAATAAAGACTATGTTCTAACAAAAAAAATAAATAAAATAAATAAAATAAGTAAAGGCAGGTTGAATTTGTGAAACTGAAATCAATTTTGTATTTTCATATTCTATCCATGTAGAGGACAGAGACTGGAGTCAATACAGCTGACCAATGTGATCAAGTATCATTCCTTTATTGTTCCAGTATTGCAAGGCCATAGTGTGAGTATAGCACAGTAAAGTAAAACAAAGAAGAAGAAGGGAAAGGAAAGGTAGAAGTGCGTATCAAGGGAATTTCTACAACTTATATAAACTCGGAGAGCCTCGTTGGCATGGCTTCATTGGTTCCCTATGAGTGACCACCCATGGCACTACTATAGATTATTGGTCCAACTACTAATGACACATGAGGTTTGTTGATGCAGGTGCATGTCCTGTTGTTCCAAGATAACTTTCTGTGTTTACAGCTACCAACATCCTGCTTTAGTTACATGCTGCAGGCACAGCACTGTTTTGCTACACTGCTAGCTGGCTCAGCACTTATGCTGAGCATGGCCTACCACCATGTCATGCTCTAGGCATACTCTGCCAGATTGCTCACACTGCTCGTCGCTGGCATTGCCACATATCCATGATTGGAGGAAGTGTCTTGATTGTCTCTAAGAGAAATGGAGGGAGCAGGGGAAGTGGTGTCTCTAGAGCAGGTTACAGAACTCTTCAACAACACTCTTCAGAAGAAAGTTACAGCAAGATTTTTTTTTTAAGTCAGATTACCATATTCAGAGTTCTGCTGTTACATAGCTTTTTCAAACCACACAAACTAGAGCTAAAATAGATGTTTCTGCAGTTCCAGTCATTTTTATAAGAATGCTTGCCAGGTGCTTCTGGTATGTCCTGTTTCACAGTATGGAGAATAACTATATTTTTTAACTTGTTTGCCCATCCTCTTTTGTGGACCTCTCACGTTCATCCACAAAATTGAATATCCACTAAGGATGGAGGGTATTTTCCTGTGGAAGCCCTGTATAATACCACTGCCAGTAAGCAGAAAGATTTCCAAGTAGACTTTTTGAGAAAGGTGTCTGTCACACATGCTACTCAGAATGTTTATATCTTGGCACACAGACCTCAAATTACTCAACTCAAATTAAACAAACTCAACGTATCTCAAAAAGTTCAACTCGGCTATTATGATGAGGACTAGAGACCAGAAAGGAAAAGTTCGCGTGGAACTGTAATGACCTCTTGCCAGTGACAGACAGAACCCAGAAATTTGATCAATTGACAGATGGCATTACCAGTCAAATTCTTTGGTAACGCAATTCTCATCTTCGGTTTGGTCCAGTTTGGGGTAGAGTGGATTCTGTGCTTAGGCTCAGGTCTCAGCAGGTAAATGCCTTTTAGTTCACCTTCAGTTTAGTCATTTTAAGTTAGTAGCATTCATATAATGACACAGACCAGCAATTTCATACACCTCTAGATCTGCCCAACGAACTGTTCGCAGAAACACGTTTAAGCATCTGCTTATCCCTTATAAAGCACCTGAAGACATACCAGGTTGAGACAACCTTCTACTAGAAATCTGCATGATAATTTAACAGTGCAAATATTTCCAAAGTATGGAGTATGACCAAAATACTATGCAATTTTTGTTTTTGCAGTGATTTAGCCCTGCTGTAATATCTTATGCCATAATACAAGCAGTGCACTAAGCCATGTCATTGCTGACAGAAGCAGGCAGGAGCTGGACCAGACATCCTGCAGTCTCAGCCTGAATGTATGGATGCCTTAGGGGCACACTACCTATTAATTCAAAATTCTAAAACTAATTATGTATGTCAGGGTGACCTCTTTCTAATCTACATTCATCACAGAACACAAGCCTTCTGTCTCCATCGTTCCCATAATAAAATAGTTGTTGATAGACTTAAACAATTGACGATATCTTAACTGGACTCATACCATGGTGCTACATTCAAATTGTATGTAATCCTAGCTGAATAAAGATAAGCAAAAATAATCCAACTATCTCAAGTAATTAACTTCTAAGATTTCATAGTAACACTAGAAAAAAAAAAATATTGCCTATGATCTTAAAAACAACAGTGCAGAGTACATAAAAGTCACACTCACTGCCAAGCTTCCAAGAAATTATTTGCAATACCTAAAGATGCACACAGCATAAAACAGATTAATTTCTATTTATTATCCCCCACCCCCCCAGCATCACCTGTTAAAGACATTGATGAAATATACCCCTATACCTAGGGAAGTCTTTGAATGCTCTGACACTGAGATTTTTTAGACTGCCTGAAATAATTAAGTACCTAATTCTTGTTGAATTCCATAGGAAACTGAGAAAGAAATCCCAGTTAACCTTTCAATAACAGAATTCTGTTAGAGGGATCATCTTCCACTAGAGTTCTACCCATATTACAATGAAAAACACATACAAAAAACCCCAAACACACTACACACACACACTTGTTGCTCTCTTCTCAGTCTATCTTGGAGAACTCCTTGGAGTTCATCATATTAAGCGAGGTCAGGCTTAGAACCAGCCCATTTATACGCCAGTTCAGAACATCACGAAGTCCCCAAATACTCAAGTTCTCTTTTCTTTGGCAATGGGATTTTCAGTGATGCTTGCAATCAGCGAATTCTCAATTGCCCACAGTCAAGCTACTCAGTCAGATAGACATAACACTTCACAGGATCATGTTTTTACTCAAGTGAAGAGCATAAAAATGCAGCACTACAAACAAGCAAAAAACCCCAAAAAACCACTCAACAAGTTGACTACATTGCACATTTGAACGGTGTGATGAAATTGAAAGATCATTTTTAAGAAGAGACTAAACTCTGAAATTTCCTAGCCCAAGGAGCACATGCACGCTAAGAAAATCTCAAAGCTGCAACACAGACCAAGGTTCAGAAAGCAAAAAAGCAATCAACAAAACAAACCCCATAAGAATAATATGAGGAGATGCGACAAAAACATCTTATTTTTGACGGATGTTGAATTTGTAGTGTTCAGGACAGATATTTTAGGCAAGAATTCATCTGTGTTTTTCCCTTATAAAGAAATTATAACTACAGCTGCAATACAGAAAATACATTAAAAGATGTGAACAAGATCCAGCTTAAAAGCCAAAAATAAGTTTATACTTGGAAGTTAATACTAAACTTCTGTTGCAAGTAGTCCATCAGATATCTTTTTTTTTTTTTAAATCACCAAAGCAATGTGCTCCGTATACCTGATCTCCTTCTATGATCAGGTGACCCATGTGGTGGATGTGGGGAGGCCTGTGGATGCGGTCTACCTGGACTTCAGCAAGGCCTTTGACACCGTCCTCCACAGCAAACTGCTGGCTAAGCTGTCAGCTCGTGGCTTGGACCACTGCACTCTGTGCTGGGTTAGGAACTGGCTGGAGGGCCAAGCCCAGAGAGTGGTAGTGAACGGTGCCACATCCAGCTGGCAGCCAGTCACTAGTGGTGTCCCCCAGGGATCAGTGCTGGGCCCCGTCCTCATTAACATCTTCACTGATGATCTGGATGAGGGGGTCGAGTCAGTCATCAGCAAGTTTGCAGATGGCACCAAGTTAGGGGCAGATGTTAGTCAGTTAGAGGGTAGAAAGGCTCTGCAGAGGGACCTCGACCGACTGGTCAGATGGGCAGAGTCCAATGGGATGGCATTCAACGAGTCCAAGTGCCGAGTGTTGCACTTTGGCTACGGCAATCCCATGCAGAGCTATAGGCTGGGGTCGGAGTGGCTGGAGAGCTCCCAAACAGAGAGGGACCTGGGGGTACTGATCGACAGCCACCTGAATATGAGCCAGCAGTGTGCCCAGGTGGCCAAGAGGGCCAATGGCATCCTGGCCTGCATCAGGAATAGTGTGGCCAGCAGGAGCAGGGAGGTCATAGTGCCCCTGTACTCTGCTTTGGTTAGGCTGCACCTTGAGTACTGTGTCCAGTTCTGGGCCCCTCAGTTTAAGAAGGACACCGAAACACTTGAACGTGTCCAGAGAAGGGCAACAAGGCTGGGGAGAGGCTTTGAACACAAGCCCTATGAGAAGAGGCTGAGGGAGCTGGGATTGTTTAGCCTGGAGAAGAGGAGGCTCAGGGGTGACCTCATTGCCCTCTACAACTACCCGAGGGGTGGTTGTGGCCAGGAAGGGGTTGGTCTCTTCTCCCAGGCAACCAGCACCAAAACAAGAGGACACAGTCTCAAGCTGCGCCAGGGGTGGTTTAGACTCGAGGTGAGGAGGAAGTTCTTCACCGAGTGAGTCATTCATCATTGGAACGGGTTGCCCAGGGAGGTGGTTGAGTCATCGTCCCTGGAGGCATTCAAGAGGAGACTGGACGTGGCACTTGGTGCCATGGTCTAGTCATGGGGTCTGTGTTGATAGTGGACTCGACGATCCTTGAGGTCCTTTCCAACCTAAGTTATACTGTGATACTGTAATGAGTTGCAATGAGGAGAAGGTAGATGTATTAACCAATCTGTCTGATGCTGTATCATAAATAATTGATTTAATCCCTTAAAAACATTAATTTAACATTTAATCATCAGTTTAAAAGATAAGCATCTTCAATACATAGGTCAGCATGAGCTCCTGTGCTAACTCAGCTGTAGCTGTAAAGCAGCCACATGCTTGAACCAAGCCAAACCAAAGCTTTCCCAGTTCTGTGTGCACTTTGTTCACCAGTTCTACTCTGCAAGAACACTACTCAGTTTCTCTCCTTGTTGCAGCCTGATTTTCCCCAATATTTATGTTAATAATTAAATACCTAGAGTTATCATTCCACTGAAAGAAATTCATTTGAACAGCAGAGCATTTCATTAGAACCCATCTCCTCTAGAAATTATGGGCTTTATAAAGGCTTCATGCTTTTCTAGAGAACACACATAAGAAACATTACATGGCTCAAAAATGTAGCTGTGTGAAGTTCTACAGGATTTCACACAGCAAACACCAGAAAAATCTCATAGTGAGCTCTAGCACGTATCTAGCCTACAGCTATGAAGTAACTTCTATATGTCTAAGGAGCTATGGCCACTACTGAAGAAAAAAAGAAAAAAAAGGTGTTTTTTTAGCTCATGATCTCCACATGTATGTCATTTCCAAAGGAGGCATTTCTCTGAATACATTTTCTACATGAAAGAAGCAGCATGTGTAACCTCCCGCACTGCTGGCAGGATCCAAGCATGACTTTAAGAGAGAGAGTGTAAGGATAGGACAGAAGAGCACAACCTAGCAAACATTTTCCTATAGTCCTTAAAACCTGAGTGACCACTGCTCTATGACTGAGGTTCATTTCCATGTAGTTTAGTGACAATTTGCCCATTTGAAATGTCAACCACTAAGATTCTCAGAAAGCATGAATAGCTGATGCTTACTGAGGAAGCCCATGAGAGCCTCAGTGAATACAATGCTGAGTTCCTGTGGTATATGGGACTAGTGGATCTGGGTTTACAAAATTCCCCATTTAGCTACAGATAACTCATAAAAGCCAACTTACTCTCCCAAAGATTAGTGTTATATGCTCCAAAAGGAGTTTCTCTGTAAAAGCTACTTCTGGTATTTCATGCTTAGCATTCTCTCCAAAGAACAAAACAAAACCAACCAATCAACCAAAAAAAAAAACCACCAAAAAAACCCAACCAACGAACCCAAAGCACATTTCAGAAAATGGTCACAAGAAACAGTTGTACAATAACTGAGCAGGCATTTCCTCAACAGACCACTCATATCTAATTCTTAAGGCTTGAATTTTTTATGTTCTTACTCTGACTCTCACAAAAGCCAGCATTTTCTTTCTGAGATTGCAGTGCTTTATCTTTTATACTTCCTACGAGTAAACTTGCACTATTCTCAAGGCATGGATTTAGAATATAGAATAAACCAGGTTAGAAGAGACCTTCAAGATCATCGTGTCCAACCCATCAACCAAACCAACCCACCTAATCAACTAACCCATGGCACCAAGCACCCCATCAAGTCTCCTCCTGAACACCTCCAATGACCGCGACTCCACCACCTCCCCGAGCAGCCCATTCCAATGGGCAATCACTCTCTCTGTATAGAACTTCTTCCTAACATTCAACCTGAACCTCCCCTGGTGCAGCCTGAGACTGTGTCCTCTTGTTCTGATACTGGCTGCCTGGGAGAAGAGACCATCATCTGCCTGTCTACAACCTCCCTTAAGGTAGTTGTAGAGAGTGATAAGGTCACCCCTGAGTCTCCTCTTCTCCAGGCTAAGCAATCCCAGCTCCCTCAGTCTTTTCTCATAGGGCTTGTGCTCCAAACTCCTCACCAACTTCTTTGCCCTTCTCTGGACTCGTTCCAGCAAGTCAACCTCCTTCCTAAACTGAGGGGCCCAGAACTGGACACAGTACTCGAGGTGCAGCCTAACCAGTGCAGTGTACAGGGGCAGAATGACCTCCCTGCTCCTGCTGGCCACACTGTTCCTGATTGCAGGCCAGGATGCTGTTGGCGTTCTTGGCTGCCTGGGCACACTGCAGGCTCATGTTCAGCCTACCATCAACCAGTACCCCCAGGTCCTTCTCCACCTGGCTGCTCTCCAGCCACTCTGACCCCTTTGTTTCCTTTCTTCTTCATTCCAGTCTTCTGTCTATTCTTCAGTCATCAGCACCCCTACTCTCAGAAATTTTCCAATATACCAGACATGTTCTAGTGCATAAATAACATTACTATAACACTGATTGATTGGCTCACTGGTTGCTAATACTGAAATCATTATTAACACAAGAGGAATGTCATTAGCACACAATAATTTTACTTCACTAACAACCTGTTTCTAAGTTAGCAATGCTGGTGTAATTCAAGCAATGCCCCCATCACAGTGCTGAATCATGCTTTCATTACTACAGCAAAAAAGCAAACAATGTGAAAACTGCTTATTCTGAATCACATTAAGAAAACTTATCACACTGTCTAGGGCTTGATTTTACCCCAGGGAGTGGGCGATCTGTGAAGCAGAAGCTTCCAGTTGTATCACCACCCCAGTGTTCCCTCTGTGGCTTTCACCATCCTTCTGTGAAGAGGCAGATAGCTTTCCAGGAAATCTCTCTACTTTACATGCACAATATTGCATTTAGAAAACCCCAAAGTGCACCTACATCTTCTCATAGGTAAGAGATGACTCTAAGATTTATGAATGACAGACACCTTGAATTTCACTATTCTGAGGTACCAAGTGATTTATTTTTAATTTATTTTTTCTTTTAAACTAAATACATAGAGCCTCTGTGCTTGGTGTTCAGTGAAGGGCATATACTGACAACCCCAAAGTCTCTCCCTTAACAGTAATTAACTTCCAATTCTCATCTTTACACTAAAGCAATGTTATCTCCAGACATTCTGCAGCACAGATCTACCATGACATATGATGGCTCTCTTCTGTAATTCACTTTCAAAAATCCAATCTCTCATTCCTTGCACAGCTATAATCTAATAATAGTTTTGGGGCTGTGTAACATGAACAGACAGAAACAGAAGAATGAACTCTTCACTGACTGTGTCTTCATCACGGTGTTTGTGGATGTTTTCAGCGTTTACAAATGTACACTAGTCTAGAGAAGGGGTATGAATTGGCTATTGGTTTTTAAAAAAAGAAAATTCTTTCATGCACTTGTGAGGGTCTAATAAGTTTGTCTCTCTCTATGTGAGTCAACAAAGATAAAGTGATAGCAGAGCCACTGCAAAGAAGGTGGAAAGAATCCTGTCCACCAATCCTGGATGCAAATCAGCTTGTGATTGCATCGTGATAACACGGGACTACAACAATGGACCCAAGGACCCAGCCATCACACCTTTAGGGCAAGATAATCACCACCTGTTTCCTGAGCTTTGTCTGGATGGAGACAGGGTAGACGGAGATTCCCCCCTCCTCCAGCCAGGGTCTTGCCCAAACACACAGATTTCCTGCCACTGGAATTCCTGAGGGACAATATTTTGACTACATACCTAAGGACTAAAAAACTGTATAAAAGACTTGAGCAACTACTGGTTTGTAGAGAGAAACACAAGAGAGAAACAGAGGAGAGAAACAGAGGAGAAAAACGGGGAGAAAAATGGAGATGAAGAAAAACACAGGAGACGGGCCAGGCCGCTGAGAAGCCGGGACAATGCTGCTCCGGAGAACAGAAGCTGCCCGGAGGACCACAGCTCCAGCCCTCTACAGACCCAGGCTGCCCAGAGGAGCCTCAGCACTGTTCCTGTATCAACCCAACATCTCCCCAGAGGACCACAGCTGTTCTCCAGCAAAAGCCTCACCACGGTGTCTCTACGAACCAAACATCTCCTGCAGCACCTTTCCTCCACAGACTTTAACTGTCCTGGGGGGGATGAGGGGTGTGGTAATATAATTCCTTTCCTCTTCTATCTCTCGTCTCTCTCTCTCTCTCTCTTTTCTCCCTTTCCCTTCTTATGTCCACTTTCTCTATTTTCTCCCTCTCCCTTTCTTATTTATGTAATAAATAGTCTAGCTGTTGATACTTTGGCCTCGTTTGTGCCTTTAATTTCACAACACGGGAATATTTAAAAGAACTGTGTCTCCGGACCGAGACATCTAATGTCTCCGGACCATGACAGCACTAAAACAAACAACAAAACAAAACCAACTAAACAAAAAAATTGGCATCCATTCTGATAAGAATTTTCCTCCCAGAATTATCACCATGGCAAAGCAGGGTGGTAAGTCAGGACTTTATCATCTACAGTGGCATACAAAGGCACAAGGCCTTTCAGGAGCTTTCTGGATGCAAATATTTACTTTTGTCTATGGCAATGACAACTCCCACACACTGCAGACAGAACTAATGAAGACTTTACTATACATAAACAGGGTATCTGGAGCTTCTATTAACTATTCCTCCTTTTTCTTCTCCTGTTCTCATTAGCATAATGCCAGATAACATCCTAAAGAAGATTTATATTGAGTTCCACAGTGGTGAGGAGTGAGAAATAAACATACTGAAGTTATAAAATTCAGGGACCATCAACAGAACGGGTTGTAAACCTTGGAACTGGCTTTCCACAGAGGTGGTGGAGTTGCCATCTCTGGAGATGTTTAAAATACATGTGGATGCAGTGCTTAGGGGCATGGTTTAGGGATACTATTTTAGCAGTAATCACAGGATTGCAAGCTCTAGGTAAGCAGTTTTATGTCATGATCTCAAAGGTCTCTTACAACCTTGACAATTCTATGTTCTGTGATTTGCATTACATAGCATTATAATCACCCTTTTGAAAGGAGAAAGGATTGCCCTTTGCATCAGGAAATCAGGGAAACTTCTGAACAGAATCCCTCTGTACAAGTGACCTGTTGTGATTAGTATTCACTGCTGCATCTGTAAATCTATTCCCTAGAACTTAATCCTTAAGTCAAAAGTTAAACTTCTAGACACAAAGCTTATGAGCATGCAGAAGTGTTTGCAAAGCTGTACCTGTCCTTTAACTAGCTCACTGACAGTAATTCAGCAAGCCACAACTATTCAAAGAACTTCTTCAACTCTCAGGGAATTTTCTATAGCAGCTTTCTACAGAACTTGCACTTTTGTTATGAACTTTTTTCACTAATTGAAGCTCTGAGCTACCTATCTTCCTACTTCTCCATTAGCAAGTGACTGATGATTCCTGAAGTAATTACCCTTTACAAAACTAATGAAATGAGGATTTCGTCTTTTTCTCAGGTAGCACTTTACAACTCCTCACGTGACTTTACAAGCAGGAATTCTTTGCAAGCAAGAATTGTGTAGTGTTCTATAGGTAAAGATTGCCCCCACATTTTTCTTTCAGTGTCAAAGAAAGAGCTTTTGTGCAAGTCCACTTCTTGCAAACAGGCAAGTGGTTGGAAGAGTCACGTGCCACTCATACCAAAATAAAACTACTGGCTTTACACTAAGAAGCTTCAGAAGTACTTGTTTCACAGTCATTACTTCACAATGAATGTACACAAGAAGATGTTTTCCTGTTGTGATTTCATCATTTCTGCTTAACTTGGCAGATCTAACATCACATTATATCTGTACACCTTACAGTGTATGAGACGACACCAATAACATCTGCTTTCAAACCCTGCCTTTTAACAAATCAAAAGAAATGCCAGGACATAGAAAAACAGAGTCAAACATTTCTTAAGACTAATCAGTAAGTTACTGTGAAGATTCAACATGTACTGTAGGCAACCTGTATGCTAATAAATTATACAGCACACTATACTACTTTAAAGTTGCATTTGCTGCAGTATGGGCTGTTGCAAGAAAAGTATTTTCTCAATTTCACCATTCCTCCAAGACTGAGCCATTACAAAAATCATTTCTTGAGCTACATGCTTACTGGCAGTAGGGATTTTTGTTGTTTTGCTTTAAATTGGTATTTTTTAAGATTCTCTGAATAATGTATTTTATCTTGAAATCCACTGTTTGTGATTCTGAGTGGACCACACTACAAATGTCAAAAATCACACTTCTGGTGTATTCTGCTCACATAATAGAAGACAGGTAGGAATGCAGGAAAAGAGGGCACTAGAGCTTATCAATGTACAGCTGTCAAACCTTTTATTCATCTCAAGGTTTGGTGGTTTCTGGACAACTGCACTATGGTTGAAATCCCATTGCAGAAGTAAAGCTTTCAGGGTGAAATAGTATTTAATTTTCATTATCACAAAATAAAAGAAGAAAGCAAGTCTACAGTAGCAGAATGCCACAGCAATACGTTAAGACTGGCAATTTTGTGACATTGTTACGTGTAAATAGAATGGTGTTCATGGCTGGCTTTTCACTTTCTCTTGATCCCCATTTCTTTCCTTTGCTTTCCCTGAACTCTTCCAGCAAACAATTTCTAAACAAGGAGCATCACACCAAAAACATGTGATTTTGAGGCTTTGTTCAGGAAAAACACTGCCTTATCCAGAAATAAAAGATATTTCTTTGTCTCAGCTACTTTACAAAGAAAGGCAGAAAACAGTGAAGTAACTTTATTGTTACATATTAGACAATATTTTTACATATTAAAGAATCAAATTGCAGCAGTTTTCCTGATGCAAATCAACACTCTTCTGGAAGGCTGCCCTCTGTCCTTAATCCTGTACATTTGTCACAACACTTCCAAGTACTGCTTTACCAAACAAAAAGCAGCAGATGAATCTTCACTGTAGCAGTAAAGCAGGGGCTCTAGCTGCCAATACTCTATGCCCTTTACACTTCAGTTAGCAGGGTCCTCTGCTGAACAACTGTCTGGAAGGAGCATTGCCAGACAAGATGCATTTTATGACTGCATCTACCCACCAGGTTTCTCTACTGCAATGAAACAAAGAATAGAGCGTGGGGCAGAAATAATAAGCCAGTCAAAGTACTTTGCAGAACAAACTGGTAATGTGGAAATAATTTTCCCCCTAATTCTTCAATAGAAAATTAGCCTTAAATATTACAGAAAGCTTCCCAGACCTGGTTGACTGAAATCACAAACATGAGGTCCATTACAGATAGAAGAAGCACTTGCTCTGTGCATCTGAACACCAGGCTTCCCAGGTTCCAAACCTGCTTCCACAGGCAAGGACACCTTCCACTACACCAGGCTGCTCAAGGCCTCATTCAGCCAGGCCTCGAACAACTCCAGAGAGGGCATCTGCAACCTCCCTGAACAACTTGTTCCAGTGTCTCACCACCCTGACTACAGAGAATTTCTTCTTAATGTCCAGTCTAAAAGTCTGCCCTTCTCAAGCTTCTCCCTCAGAAAAGGAAAGATGGAGGCACTGCAAACACCAAATACCAGATGGCCCTTTCTGGACAGCTGAGAGCTGCCACCCACCCTGAATGAGGCCATGAAACTCAAGCAGCCCCATGGAAGGCAGGAGAGCAGGGCCAGTGTGGGGTCATCCTAAGGGCTGTGCTGAGGGAAGCTCAGATCTACCAGGAAACCTTGGAGACATGCCTGACTATATGGGGCTGAGGACAGGAAGGAACAAAGATTTAATAGCAGCCCACTTAGGTTTCTTTAGTTAAATTCAGCAGTATCATTTTTCCTTTGTTTAGCAGACCTCAAGTTATCTCTGCACATTCTGGTCACTGAGTGAGTTTGGCATCTCCAGTGTGTGAGCTAAGCAGCAGCAGCAGGGGCGGCATTGCACCAGCCTCGGTGCAGGGCCCTGGCATAGCTAAATTCTGCTCAAAATAGTGCTTAAAAACCTGGGAATATATTAACAGTTTGACATACTTATTGAAAATTCTGCCCCAGTGTGCTAACCACTGTATTTCTTGGCTCTAATCAACATTTGTTCCACCCAAATGTTTTTTTGCTACAGGGGACAATAATCTCTACCATTCCCATCAAACCCTGAAAGCTGTACAATATCACTGCATTATATTACTAATGGATGGAGATTAATTGTTTGATGTCACAACTAAATTGGGGACCGTGTTTCATTGATCTGTGAAAAGCAAAACACTTGAAATGGCAACAAATTGCATCTCCAAAACACAGGAAACAACTTGGCTCTTACGAAAGTTCGTCTCTGACCTCTTGGATACAAGGTAAAGGGTAAGTCTAAAACATCTGCTGCAAGATAGTCTTCAGAAAAGTCTAATTAACACCATGTCCAGGAATGATGAGAGCAGATGTATCCTGGATAAAGTCACTGACAGGAGATCACTTTATTATGCCAACACAATTTTGGCTTGAAAAGTATAAGGTTTGGAAAAGCCTTAATTGAAAAAATCATGTAAGATTTAAATGAGAAATTATGGCAAAGGAGGGAAAGAATCACATCTCACATTTAAAAAAAAAGTAGTAAATTGCATCAAAGAAAAAGAGCTGAAAGGAGGGATCCCATTATTACTCAACACTTGCAAGTATATAGTAAAATATAATAATATATATATAATAAGAAAAGGCTGGAAACTGCCTAGTGAATAGACTGGTACACTGAGTTGATGGAAGTATTTTTGAGCCTGCTGATGGTGTAAGACCAATTAAAGCTCAAATAATGGCCTCTAAAATCTTGAGAGCAGATACTGATGTCTTTTCTGCTTGCATTTAGCAGCAAACAACCTGGACTCTACATGAATTCATTGTTAATGGAAAGATTGCTGCTATCTACAACAAACTGCTCTGACACCTAAAGAAGGATGAATATAGCTTTCATTCATTAAAAAGAAACAAAACCAGAAACAAAGAAGAAAAAGAAACAACAAAAACCCCAAAAAACACTCCCAAATAAACCAAACCAACCCAAACCAAAACCAGAATAAAGCCCAAACACAAAACTCTGCCTGGAATAAAACCAAATTCAGATGCATTTTTAGTAGAAGAGATTCATCTATCAGTGCTACATTTATCACATACCCCTTTAACTTGATTTTCACTTCATTGATTGGCATTGTTGAAATATTTAGTTGCTTCCCAAAGAACTGAACTCACAGAGGGAGATTGAATAATAAAAAGTTCATCAATGTTTAGAACTGTTTCTTGGCATCTGTGCTGCCTCTCTCCCCAACCACCCTTTGATGACAGGCCTTTTAGAGTCAATGACTGAAAAAATGCAATGGCAGCCAGGTTTGCCCTGCTTCATGACGTCTGAAATATTAACGCTTTGATTAAAGAACCTTGACTGAATTTCCTGATCATAAATTGTTCATAAGCACATATACCACTTATTTTTTAATCCTAGATTTGCTTACAATAAGACACTACATGTAGAGGAGAAGAGAGCAGAGGTGCTGAAGTCAGGCAGTGTTCAGTCATGTCATGGTAGGTGGCAGCACAAAACAAGCTGGCAGGCTCAGGCTACATGCTCATTTCAGTGCCAGCTTGGACAACAGTTCTGCTTGATCAGAGTTCACAAGTTCCCATAAAGAAGGAGTGATTTCATTGTACTGTCCACTAAACGTTTTACTTGTGACAGGCCACGTTTCAGGAGTGAAAACAGATTATGACACAGATAACAAGCAACATGATCATTCATTTTGACTTACAATTAGAAAATTGTCATGCCAGGATTAATAAACGGTTCTGAGGAAAGTATCTTCTTTCCTCTTTTTTTTGTGCAAGCAGAGGCATACACTAGAAAAACCTTTTGATCAGATATGTATGGAGTGTCTAGTGGGCAGAGAGGAAACTAGCAATGAGGTTTCCTGAATTTTACTTTTAAGCTCAACCACTGATCTCCACATTGCTTGCGGCAAGTCATTTTTTGTGTTAGAGTTGATCTAAGCGTAAAATACTGTAAATGATGCAGGTGTGGTGAAGTCTATTTAATCTCTGTAAATCACTTCACAGGATTTAAACAAAGCAGATGCCCAAACACCACAGTGATGGGAGAGATAAAATCCCAACTGGAGTAAAAAAGCTAGCACTGTTTATTGAGGTTGCAAGGGTCAGCCTCAAAACAAGCAATTTTCAATTATCATCCACATACTACTTAGATCTTGCTGATTTTTTTCATTAAAATGTTTCCTTCGGTCACTGACAAAATGACAGATTCTGCTAAGTGCTAATAGCAAGGGCAGCTGTTTTTTTTTCCCCCTTCTTTTAGTTTCATGCCTGATTTTCCATCAATTTCAATCCTGAACAGTCAGGTTTTTTGCATTCACTTTGAACAGACATAAATGAGAATGTGGTTTAAGGTAGGGAAGAAGTAAGCTTTTGATGCAGGAATTTGAATAGTTCTGCAACTGTTATTTAGCTTTCATTTTACTATACAGAGATGGAATGGAAAGAGACATCTCATCTTCAGCATCCCATAATTGCTACAAATATGAAGGCAGAAGGCTATTTTCAGTTAGTAATTTCAGTGCTGCTTAGATGCAATAGCGGTAAAAAAAAAGAAATTAAGTTACACATGAGCCCTGGAAGGTTGCTACTTGCTCAAGAGACAGTAACAAGTCTTCACGTTGTTTAATGGCAATGTTGGTATTTCAAAGGGAAGGGTGGGTAGACAAAAGAAGTCAGTATACTGGAGATCTCTAAAATGAGTAAAAGAAATCTGTATTTAGAATCACAAGAAATACAAGCTGACAAGGTATTAAAGGAGGGTGACAAAAATGCAGGAAATAATTAAAACTTGGGGACAACATGACTTGAGTCAAGTAACAGGTTACAAACAGGCAGCAGTTGCAGTTTTAAACAAGAAGCAAATACTGAAAAGGGGGGGATGAAAATCCTGTGTAAAACAAAGTAGAGATGACAAAAAAGGCAAAAAGGAGTAAACCCCAAGACACAAAGCATTGTTCTTTCTGAAACCCTGTCTTTGTTTGAATTTCCTGATCTACCTCTTGTGAAATTTGTTGTCCTCTAATCTGTCATATCCTCACCCTTTCACATTTAGCAACTCTCCTCTGATTCTGTCCCACATTCTCTCAGATGTTTCCTTCACAAACATAATCCACCTACATCTTTTCATTTTCTGCACACCATACCCTCCTGTATATACATGATGCTACGTTCATAGAACTACTCACATAATTCAGAGAGAATTCTTAAACCCTCACCCCTAACACCTTCCCTTATATGTCCCACAAAACAAACAGGGCATCTACAATTTTCTCAGCATTCCTGTCCTATCTTCTCCATGGGGCCCAGGGCATTCTTTATAAATCCAGCCCCTCTAGGATCTCATATCCACACCATGCCAAAGCCTGACAGAACTTTTCTGCATGCCACAGAAAGTACACATGCAACCTTTCCTACTGGCCTCTGAAAACATCCTTTTCCTAACTTAACTGTTTTTCCTATGTGCCCTTTCCTTAGGCACCACTTCCTCCTCTGTTACCTCAAACATGAACTGCTCATCTTCATGTTCAAAGCCCTTAGCCTGTGTCTACCTTACTTGGCTCTCATTCTTAGGAGGTCAGTCCTTCCCCCAGGTTAGCCCATGACCCCAGCATCTTTCATCTGCCTGTTACATTTTAAACAAGCACTTCCTCCCTTGCTGCTTTCGCTGGGAAGAGGCCCCATGAAGAGCCACAAAATTATTTCATTATACATCTTCAAACACCTCTTTAGAGAGCAACACAATGCCCTCAAAAGTTTTAACAAAGCAGAACCCACTAGTTCTGTAAGACTACGGCCAGCAAATACTGTTTCACATGTTCCTCTATGTGTAACTCTGTTGTACCCTGTCAAATACTAAAGCGAGATGCCTGTATAGTCTTTTTGATCTGTGTTCATACTGTGATTGGCATATACACTCAGATTTCCAGGTGCTGCTACACAGGGCAATAGCTCTTATGTGCTTTATTGTTAGAATTACTAAATCATGCAGGCACAAATGAATACCTTGTCAACAAAGCCAAGATTTAAATCGCTGCCTTGAAAATCTGGACATTTACAACAGCTCTATTTTTGTCATAGAGCAAGTGTTAAAAAAAGCTATACCCAAGCTTATGGGGAAGCACTAATGAATCGTAACACAGAATAACAGATACTGATTTATAGGCTGACATGAAGAGAGCTTGTTGGTATTATCCACATGATTAGATGAATAGCCACACTTAGAAGAAATCACTCATTTCTTCCATTTTGTGTCTATTGTATGTTCATAATCCTTCCTCTTCCTAAAACAGGAATTGTGAAGCCACCCAAATTCTAATTTGGAGCACAGTTTGTTTTGAGGAGCTGTGCTGTCTTTAAAATATCAACAACATGTAGTGTAAATAAAGAAAACATTAAAATTTCCAGTGCTGCAGAAGCCTTCAGCAGAAAGGAGATTCACTTATTTACCAGACTTTGACATACACTTGATTCCTCAAAGTCGTATTTTAAAACAAGTGATAAGTCTGAAGAACCTCAGCGTTCTAAATGAAATCATTATTCTGCAGACTGAACCTAATGCTGAGGTAATGTAGAGTCTGACCTTTGCAAATAAATCTCTCTTAATAAATGTTCCTTTCTTGTCTCTGGAACAACAGAAGCCTCTAAGGCAGCAACAAACTAGGAACAAGGGCAAGATACAATAGTGAAGCAAGAGGCAATGTGATTTAAAGGTGAAAGGATTTGGACATGACCCTACTAGGCAAAAAGAAGCAAAGAGGCTACATTTTTCATGAGTGCCTAGGGCATCATGTTTGCAGACTCTGAACCTCTGGTGAACAGCTCACTGCAATTCTTGTCTTCTATTTTTTAATTTTATCAACCTGATTTTTATGTCAGAGAGATAAGAGATACACCAGCTGCTGTACAGCAATTTACATCAGGGAATTACCACTATATATACTAGCCTTTCATAATACCACTAGAGGTGCTATTATCTTTACCAGCATCGGTAAATTTTAATTCCCAGCTGTAAAGAACACTTCTTCTTAAAATTCCATATATATATAAAATTAAATAATCCCACACAGACCCATCTTTGGTAGAAGGATGCTTCGCTCTTCCAGTAACCCAGGGATAAAGCACTGCAAGAAGTGAGACAGAAATGATGCTAATAACCTACATGAAATGAATATATGAGGAAAGGCTCCCTGAAAGAGGATTAAACAAAAGGGCACAGCGGGGGAGCCATCCAGAGTCTACAGGGCAGCACTAAGAACCCACTTAGGACACTTCGGTGGAGTCCTTAAACAAATTGCACCACTTACTGAGTCCAGGGAAAGTTCTTTTCATGTGTCTATTACAGGTAATGGTTCCTCCTTTGTTAGCCTGAGTATTTCAGACAAAGCAACTCAAGTTCGACACTGGTTGTGATTGGACACCTGTAGAGGTAATGGCGTTCAATGACATCATTTGAGTGACAGACCGAACACAAAAGGACTTTGCAGTTGCATCTAGGATGAGGCTAAAGATACGGCCAGAATCACACACAGCGGAAATACTGACAGATAAGCACAGTCGAAAAGCAAATTGATCGCAACCTGAACACCAGAACTATGTAGTTATCCTGAGATTTCTCAGTGATGCACTCTGCTCAAAGCCATGCAGGTGCTTCTTCTAGCAACACTGAGGCCCCAGGGTAACTGTTCAGTTAATTTTTGCTCAAGTTTATTCTATAAGTTAATACTTGGAAATTTTTGGATGGATTTTCTTTTCCTCCCTCAAACAGTTTGTGTACCAGTTGCTTTGGTTTTGGCTGGGGGAGAGCTGATTTTTCTTCTCAGTAGCTAAAATAGTCGTGTGTCTGGAATCACTATGGGAACTGGTATGAGAAGAATGCTGATAATATTTTGATGCTTGCAGCTGTTGCTAGGGGATGAAGGACTTTTCAACATCTCATGTCTTGGTACACAAAAA
This sequence comes from Melanerpes formicivorus, assembly GCF_026170545.1. Classification (NCBI taxonomy): domain Eukaryota; kingdom Metazoa; phylum Chordata; class Aves; order Piciformes; family Picidae; genus Melanerpes; species Melanerpes formicivorus. The sequence continues at coordinate 43,333,299 of NW_027142354.1, read as the reverse complement.
GCTGGGAGGAAGCATAACCACGACAGACCCAAACTGGCCAACAGAATATTCCATATCATACAATGTCATGCTCAACATACAGACAAAGGTTGGTCAGGAAAGCTGGGGCTGTTTAGGAACTTGGTTTCAGGATGTTTGCCCAGGGAAGCGGTTGGGGCCCCATCCCTGTAGATATTTAAGGTGAGGCTTAACAGGGCTCTGGGCAACCTAATCTAGTTGAGGATGCTCCTGCTTACTGTAGAGGAGTTTAGACTAAATGACATTTTGAGGTCACTTCCAATTCAAACTACTCTCTTTTCTCTGAGATTACTAGCTGGGAACAAGCTGAGCGTTGGTCAGCGAGTGGTGAGCAATTTCATCACTTAGGTGTATATCTCATTATTGCTATTATTATAATGATTACATTGTTTTTCCCTAAAGGCACAAATCTGCTTACCTTTACCCCTCCACTTATCTCCCCAATCCCTGCCCTGGATGCATGGTGCCTGGCTGACAGCTAGGTTCAAAGCACAAAACAAGTACACTGCAATGCACTTCAAAAATCCTTCTAAGGAAAATATAGAAACAAAAGTTTCTTCTACCGTCCATATCTTTACTCTTATAAAGGGCACAGAGAGACCTATGCTGAGGTAATACTCCAGTTATGCATTCCTAGGTAATGAGCTTTATCTCACAGGATCAATTTTCCATTAATAGCATTCAGTGCTCCATCCAACTTTCAAATTAATTTGACCTGTGAACCTGGGGGATTCTGAGACTGTATTTTGAACTACTGGAATGTAATGTCAACATAACAGAGAAAAATTACAGCAGCAACACTTTAATGACCAAACTGCTGCTTACTGGAGATTTACAAAGCAGTTTAAATGACAAGTAGGCCATGTAAGTTCAGGAGACACTGAAAACAACAATCACCAACCCAACAAACCCAAACAGAGAAAAAAATCCTAGAACAAGTTTTTACATACAGAGGTTTCTGCTGTTTCCACATAAGTTGTTGAGTCAGGAAGACAAGCCTTTACCAGGACTGAAGAAAGGAATAGTCCTATGCTATTGAATAGAATAAACCAGGTTGGAAGAAACCTTCAAGATCATGGCGTCCAACCCATCAACTAATCCAACCCACCTAATCAACTAAACCATGCAAACAAGCACCCTATCAAGTCTCCTGAACACCTCCAACGATGGTGACTCCACCACCTCCCTGCGCAGCCCGTTCCAATGGGCAATCACTCTCTGTGTAGAACTTCCTCTTAACATCCAGCCTAAACTTCCCTTGGCACAGCCTGAGACTGTGTCCTCTTGTTCTAGTGCTGGCTGCCTGGGAAAAGAGACCAACCTCTGCCTGTCTACTACCTTAAGAGAGGTTGTAGACAGGCAGAGGTTGGTCTCTTGTGCTGGCTTGTGTTCCAAACCCCTCACCAACTTTGTTGCCCTTCTCTGGACACGTTCCAGCAAGTCAACATCCTTCCTAAACTGAGGGGCCCGGAACTGGACACAGTACTCAAGGTGTGGCCTAGCCAGTGCAGCATACAGGGGGAGATCTGAAGGAATTTTATTTCTTTCCAGGAAGTGGTGGAGCTACCATCACTGCAAATGTTTAAAGAGAGACTGGATGAGGCACTTAGTACCATGGTTTAGTTGATTAGATGGTGTGGGGTGATAGGTTGGACACGATGATCTTGAAGTTCTTTTCCAACCTGGTTAATTCTGTATTCTGAATAAGCCACTCTGCAATGGAAAAGGAATCAATCTCTTAACTGAAGGAAAAAAACAACAACCAACAACCAACAGTATCAATAATCAAAATGACAGCTTAGTTTTTGCAGGGCAATGAGGGGGTTATATTGATAGTGCAATAGCATAACTGCCAGGTTTGATTGTGTCTGACATGCCAACTGGTAGGTTATTATTACTGAAAGCAATTCTTGACAGTGAAAGACATCCCCGAAACATTCAGTGGTACAAGCAAATTATTAGGAAACTAACTGCATTCATCTCTTAGTGTTATGCATGGCACAGGTATATTTTATTACATAGTCCAAAGGATTGAGAACATATTCAAGTGAACACAAATGAAACCACCATAGACAGACAGCTTTAAGTACATTTGTAGCCCTGTGTCTGTGGCTGTATACATGAGCTTGCATTCTCATCTGCTCTACTGCACTTTCAGGCTATCTTTTGAAGACAGTTTCTTAGTGAGCATTCCTTTAAGAGAAACAAAAATCTGCTATATCAAAAATAGTTTATTGGAAAAGGATGTTTAAGCTTCTAGAACACTTACTTTTGCCAGAGCTCAATATCTCATTCCAGGAAACAAACATTAACCTGTTCCCCACTTACCTAGACATGCACAGAAAAAAAATGTACAACTTTTGTCTCTTGAATTTCTAATAAGGAAGTAAATATCACCATGCATCTATCACCTTTGTGAATATCAAGCGTTTGGCTGTGATGTGTAATTCACAACTGTTTTGAGAGTAATAACTAAAGATTTTGTTCTTGAAGGTAGTGAAAATGCATCAATTTGTTGGAACAAAAGTTATCTCAAGGAGATATTCTGCGTTAATCACTGGCACAAACAGGGCAGAGTATTACTGAAATAAGAAAGTGCAGACACACTGCTGCAGAAAGTGCTGCACATCATTGGTAGAGAGGCTGTCTGCAAAGCACAAAAATAGGGAGACTACTGTAAAAGTACACAGACTTTTAGAGTAACAATTAAGAAAGCCTGTCTTCTAGGCACTTCATCCATGAACTGAGGCACAGGTAACAGTAAATAAGATTACATACATGATTTCTTGACCTTTTAACTCTGATGCACAGAAATGGTGGGGGTTTGGTGGTGATGGTTTGACTTTAGTTTCTTTCTGGTTGGTTGGGTTTTGAGGATTTTTTGGGTTGCTGATTATTTTGGTTTGGTGTCTTTGGCTTAGGGAAGCATCTGTTCCTTCTTCTCTTGGCCTTTTAGAAGATGATGATGCAACTTCTATTTTAATTTAGGGAATGGTGTGTCTTTATAGCAAAGGAGAAGAAACAACAGGTACTATACAGTTGAGCCTTACGAAACATCATACTTTGGCGCTCTAGTGAGCCACACTGCAGCCAAAGAAAGGCACAGACCCACTAAGATATCCAGGGCTGGAACTAGTAACAACAATGTAATCACCAGAGAATTTGGTTCATACCTTTACAAAGGCTCATGGAATAATTACTTTCTCTAGAATCTCCACACAAAATAAGAGTAGCACCCATCAAGCTAGAAGACTTCCACCTTGGGAAATCTTGTGTGCTCTCTTCCTTCAAGTACAGCAATGCACTATACCAGGAAAAACAGATGCAAGGCCTAGAAAAATTAGATACCACAGGATGCTGCAATACATCTCTGTAGCAGCAAGGACCATCGCATGCACTTTTAAATTGTCCTTTTCAGCTTCCCAAAACACTTTCAATTTATACCAAGTGCTTGCTTTTCTTTCCTCAGTTAAAGGCAGAGTGGTGTAATCACATGACAGTTACCAGTCTGATGACATGGTAGGAAGATGCAATGCCAATGGGATTCTTGTCCCATTACTACAGTGGAGAGCAAGGCAAAGCTCATTTTACAGAATAAATTACTAAATTCAGTTTATAAAGAGGGAAAATATTTTAAAATACAACAACAAAACACACCCTAACAAGCAAAAATACACCACACAACCTGAAAAACTAAAAGCAGCTTTAGTTTTAAATCCATCACGTGCCGAGCAGAACTCCTCCTTTTCCATCAAATCCTGAGGAGCAGCTTGTGTCAAAAAAATGTTCATTTTCTAAACCTATTCTGAGAGTATTTTAGGCCTGTGGCATTAAAGTACTACCCTCATACAGTCATTCCAAAATTTCAGGTAGCCTCTTCTATTACATGCAGAATAGTAGCCCCTTTTCTGAGCTAAACAGCAAAATGAGATCAAGAAGACAAGTCAGCAAAAAATCCAAAGAATGTTACAACTCCTAGAATGCCAAAACTGAATGAAATGTTTGAATACACTGTCAACCATTACCAGCCACTGCAATGTTCCACAATGTTAACTGTACCAAAAAAGTTCAGATTCACACTTCTTTCAAGGCTTGTCTTTGCCTCTTCTCAGGAAAAGCAGCTAAAGAAAATATATAAACACTACCTGTATTTTTACACTGCCTAGTGCAATGAGGCTGCAGCCTCCAAGAAGCTTGCAGTATAAATAATAGGGAGTAAATAACAATGACACATACTTTTTAACTGCAGAAACTCATCAACCATGCTAAAAGGTACATCACATACACTGCTACTGTCTCTCACTGTTCATTTAAAGAGAATGAATCCTGAGGGAGGAATCACTGAATACAGATATGTGTCTCACACACCAAATCATATCCTGAGCCAGCAGTAAAGCTAATAAAACCATATTAAATACATTCCAAAGGTTCCCTTGGCTTAGTCCATGTCACTTGGGCAATTTATAAGTTAAAGGAGAATATGAGATTAGACAAAAGAGGAAAAAGGTGTGATGTAGAATTTGAAGTAACAGTTTAATTATTCTGTCATACTCAGAGGATGTATTGGTTTACAGTACACAACACTGAATTTTGCTTATTGAGAATTCTGAAGTTCTCTGTATTTTACTGTCATAAATTACATGTCCAGTAGTGTTGGACTTCCAAATAACAACAGAAATATACTACTTGTAAAATCACTATAACACCACCCATTACATTTTAAAGATACCTGCATGTCACAGTGATTGAATACCACAGACATGTTGCACCTACCCTAATAATGCTTTATGTGCTGATGTGGCTTTTAAGTAGCAACACCAGAGATGCACACACTGCCCCTGCCTGAGCTTTGAACTCAAAATGGCGTTAAAATTATAGTTTTACTACATCAATCAATAAGGTCACTGTATGCTGGATCAAGAGGCTCTTACTATAAACATTCTGTACAAACGAGGGCATCAAAAAACAGTGTCTGCAAAAGACTGATCTCTACCAAAAGTCCTTACGAGGATTCAAGATGACTGCAATCACATATAATTGTTCTTATTCAAGAGCAACAGAGGTACTGATGTTATCCTGAAGCTATAAGAAATATGCTCCCCTTCTATGCAGAACTTAGAGATATGCTACAGATAGCTACTGCGCTATAGGGTAGCAGGAAAATCTGCATCTTTGCTACGGAGGTTGTACAGAAGGAACTGCTAAAATATAATTTGAGACTGGGCTTACAGTGAGGACATACTCCAAAGGGGGAGGGAATTAAACAAAACCAAACTCACTGACTCTTTCTGTAACAAGGTCCACGTGAGAACAAAGTGGCAGTAGAAGACTTAATTGCGCTGCAAAACAACTGAAACATCACATCTTGGTCTAGCAATGCTGAGTAAGCACTTTGAAGTCCTAGAATTCCCTCAAGTGATGTGGCTCCAGAAAAGCCACCAATGCTAACCAATTTAGTGAGTGTTTTTTAGAGCCAACTCTTGGCTTCTGTGTTATTTAGGGTCTTTTTCTACCTTCATGTGTCCCTGAGGCACAGACAGACATAGAAATTGGAGAAAAATAGTTCCTAATCACTTAATTTTCATAGTTACCTGTATTCCCAGGATCTGTAATATCACCAATACAATCCCACACATTGTTCCGGCTTCTTTACACATCTTTATCAGGACACAGCCAGTCAACTGACACCTAACTGCACCATACCAAGGTAGCATTTCCTCAGAACCACTACTTTTGGGCCCTTTACTACACTTTTTCTCCTTCATTACACTGTGTACTACACACAATGATTCAAGGAATAATAGAAAATGAAAAGTGGTAAAAGAAATTAAGCTTTGCCTTTCTAAAATTTGGGTTTAAGTCTTTTTTCCTCTATTAGCCACATCTGCAGGAAGCTCTACTCATAACCCTGCTGGTGTTCTTTCACCCAGGAGAGAGCAGAACATGAGACTGAGCACAGAGGCATTACTTTCACACCGCTAGTGAAATCTTGATCTCCTCTGGTGTTAAGTGTGATATTTTCTGCTGCTGTATGGGCCCTGCCTGTCAAAAGTCACACAAAAAGTGTGACTTCAGATATGTGAGTTTTTACCTAGTAGATCAATTTCATAGTGCTAATTTCAATGAAAGTTACAGCTCATTAACGCCCCAGAGCAGTACAAGGAATATTAGCTGGCCTCAACTCTCCTCCTTTCTTGCTGTTTAAGACACTGAGCTCAAGTCAAACTCTTAAAGAGCTGAAGGATTCCCAAGAGAACACTAAAGCAAACTAACTATAACAAATAGTTGATTAGTTTAAAAGTGAACAATTACTGAGACAAGGAAGTGAAAGTGTGAGAAAATGAAAACTAGTTTGTTACCCAGTTCTGTCACAGTTCATAGGAGGTGCAGCTGAATGTGTAAGGTCTTCTGAAAGACAACAACAGTAAACTGCATGAGAAATTTAACACAAAACTCAGTGAGATGAGTTTATTTTCTTACAAAATGTTTAGCATCTAAGATCCCTTTCCCAATACCAGTATCTCAAAACACCACAATGTTTTACTAGTAAAGCTGAGTTTCCAGGCTGGGGTTGGTTAAGGGACTTTGTTCAATTCAAGAGTCATTGGGAGGGCAGAAATTCACCCATGAAAATGCACTGCACGTTTACATGCAGGTCATGCATGGCGACTTCTGCACAGCTACTGAAGGCTTGAGCCCTGCCTGCCTGCTGACCCCATTGAGAGACAAGCTGCACTTCCCTTGGAACAGATTTAAGGAATCTCATTCTTGTCAAGCAGTTGCTGACTTTTGGCTGATTACTGGTTCTTTGTGAGGTCTATATAGCAACTGTGAATTTTATGTTGCAAAATATTGATCCTCCAAAACACAATAATCACTTTTTCTTAGGGGTCTAGGCCTCTCTCCCAGATAGTTTTTCAGGGTGCATTTGTTTCTGCAGAGTACATGAACTATTAAAACTAGAGGAATTCTTTTGCCAGATCAGCTAATTGGCAAAGAATCAACTAAATGGCCTATAAGCAATAAACTGTCCCTACTTAACAGAGACTCAGGTCCTCTGGAGGGAGAGCAGTACATGCTGACAGAAAGCTGGCTGACAGCAGAATCCATAAGCTCAATTTTCTCCTTGCCAGTCACCCTGCCTCTTCATGTACCTGCTGATTACCCACTGCTCAATGGATGAGTGACTGCTCCCTTAACACTGCTAATAAGCATTCATGCTTCTATTTTTAAATAAGACAAAGTATATGCTGTTTAACCTGAAACAACCACACCTCACTCCTTAGTCTGCAGTGATTACACAGCCTGTAAGTATTTTGAACTAGAAATCATCTCTTGCTGTCTTTCTACAGCACATCACACAACACAGGACTGATCTCAGTTGGATCCTCCCCCAACTGATGCCACCAACAGGACTGAGATTAAAGGGTAAGAGGAAAGACCATTAGCTAACCTGAATTTTTTTCTGTAAAAACATTTTTACTCTCAAGGACTGCTCCTCCCAGAACAATGTTTAAGTAAAAATAAAACAATAACAATAAAATTTTTAAAAACACAAACAAAAACCCACACACACAACAAACAACCCCCAGTTACCAAACCTAACCCTAACCCAAACAAAGGAATACATGAAGAACTTTATATTTTCTTGCATATTCAGTCTCCAAGGTTAGTATTTAGCTTTCTTTCAGTCTCAACTTGTGAATGAGGCTGTCATCACACACTTTGTTATTGTACAAAACACACAAAATCATTACCATCCCCACAATTTTCTTGTCTGCAGTTTGAGACAGTTGTCTGCTCCTTAAACATTTCTCAATTTTATTTTGCTTTCACTATTCAATTTACTCATTTGTCCCATCCCTCATGCTTGCTAACTGTTTTCTGTTCATCCTCATGTGTTCTTAACAGTGGCTGTTAGGGCTAGCCCTGAATTTTTCAGTAAACACTGACTTATACTTGAGACTTACACACTACTGGAATGAATAACTATTTCTCTCTGTTCCTTAAATACCCTCCATATTTGCAGTCAAAAGATGACTACATTTTAAACATAAAAAAACCTCCAAATGAAACAAAAAAAAACACCTCAGAACACTATGTTTTGATTTGGATTTTTTTTAAAAAAAACCACAACATGTAAATTATAATCACTTGTAAAAGATGGTTCTGAATCTCAGCTATCTGGATGCTACTATCAAATCTGCTTTTGATTATATTTTAGGCTAAGTTTGCAAGAGTAACTTCCCCACTCCAAAAATCTTTTGCACACTACTGAATTGTAAGTAAATCTTCTTTTGCCTTGTTTCCCCCCTTCTGTGCTTTGTATTCCATTAATCCAAGCAAGAGAAATATTCCAACTACTATGAATTAAAATAATGCTGCTCAAAGATTCCCTAATCAAATTCCATGTTATATCTGCCCAGAAGTCACTTGCACAGTGACTCTAAGGATGGTTTGGACTGTATACTAGGAGACTGGGGTTCACTCTGCCCACTGACTCTTGTGACCTCTGTGCTCTGCACACTATTTTATACCACACTTACTGAATATTTAACTTGTTTTCCTTGCATACCGCTCCAGACAACCAGTCCAGTTCTTACTGACTCTATCCTGCCAGCTAATGCCTGCTGGCCAAGCTAAAGATAAGCTCCTGACATACGGTTTGCATGCAAAAGAGGCATGTGCACATTTTGGTGAACATCTGGAGGAAATACCCCAAGCAGAACAATTTTGGCTGGACTATGAGAAGTGCTCATTATTATATCACTTGACACCAGCTTGTTCAACTGGGCATTTTCAAAGCCAGGTTAGTGTGCCCAGAGCAAAGTAAGTACTGCAAAGAGCTGTCACTGGCAAGAAACAGTAAGTGGAGTTCCACAAATGCCCAGCTAAACAACCCTTCTTTACTGGGTATATGCCAGTTCCTCAAATACTGAATCCTCCTTACCACAGAATCTTTTAATAGGAAAAGAAAAGGAAAAAGAGTTAGGCACATCTGCTAAGCAGATACCAGTCACTCTGTGGTCCCAGGAAAGGCAGATGCTGAAGAAAAGGAGAAAAAAAAAATAAAGAAAAGGAAAAAAAAATAAAAATCAAAAAATCAAGAACTGCATCCTGGGAGACTTTTTGCTATTAAAAAAAAAAATAAAATAATCAAGCCTGTAAAACTGAACTATGATTTGTCCTGCAAAGAATTTAGTCTCTTTAGTACTCATCAGCAGAAACTGCTGGAGGAAGGGAGGGAAAGTGCCTAAGTTTCTGTTTTCTCTTCAGTGAGGCTGAGTTACTGTGGAAATAAGTTAAGTGATTGAGCAGACCATCCTTGTCTGGTTCCTCACTCCTTTTCGTTAGTGGCTGGCAGGCTGGTCTCTAGCTATTAATCAAGCAGGCCTTACTTCATTAGCTTCTCAAGTTTCTCCTGGATCTTTCTCCACCCTTGACAGGGGATGCTGTGTCACACAGCAGGGATTTTGGTCAGGCAGGACAAGCTTTACTAACTATGTATTGTCACCAGTGCACCGTATCATCAATACACTCCAGAAAGTCATTTTTGAGTGAAAAATACAGGTGAAGAGTGGGGCAGAAAGAAAATGAAAGAGGGAGAGAGGAAGGAGATACTCCTGCAGAGAGCAAATTTCAGAAGAAACAAACAAATAAGCACACCTTAAAGAGCACTGGCTATCTCTCTATAGCAACATTGAGCACAGAGTAATTGTGAAGAAACTAGCCTCTTAATTTAGGTATCTACTCCAAGAGTACAGCATTTGAAGGAGAATGTGGAAAGGGAAAATGTAAGGACAAGAAAAAAAGATATCACAACCATTATGAGGCCTGATAGGCTTCACTGGTATGGGGCAGTAGGATATATTTTATATTTAAATATTACTTTAGGAAACTTTAGGTTTGTAAGAGTGTACACTTTGATTCAACCAGCTTATGCTACAGAGATTTGAAGAGTAATGTACTCTTGTAGCTATCAAATTTCTGGAAGATCTCAGCTCTGTGAAAGAAATCAAAATAAACTTATGAGTAATAGAAGTTTTGAGAGTTGAATCAGGCATCTAATTATGGAAGGCTTTTAGAATTCCTAATTCAAGAGGTTTGTTTAATGGAAATAAAAGATCTACGTCTGGAGGAAAATAAAGACAGCAAATGCAGATTGAAATGTAGAGGGATGATGCAAAGAGGAATTTCCAAGCTGCCAAATTGCTCAAATGAAGCAAATTTTGCAGGAGAAAGCTAGACATAGTCACCGTGGGTTCCATTGCCAAGTAAATAGTCTGAGAAACACAGAATGCCTGCATAAGCCAAAAGTTTCTAGGAAGAACACTGAAAATGCAAGCAGAATGATTGTACAGACAGAATCAAGAAAGCATTCACAAGGTACAAAGGCAAACCTAAGCCTGTCCTGTTCTGTAGAGCTACAAAGTTTGTGAGAAACCAAATAATTTCACAGATGTTGTAGACAAGACAAAGCACACCAAACACCCTTCACAGCAAAGAGGATCTACAAAAGGGTAACAAAGAACTCTTTCTGAGAGTTTGTTAAAAGACAAAGAGTTTAGGATTGGAACATCGCCTCAAACCTTGTAATCTACGGTTAAGAACTTGGTAGCGCCCCTTCGAATGCAAAATATAGAAGATGCAGGTTGCTCATGATCATGCATAGCGCATCCATTCTGGGTGTGAGTCCCTGGAGAATAACAGGCCAGTTAGTCACAACTGCACATCAGACCCACAAAAGAACAGCTATTGCATTGAGTTGGTGATGACAGGTGTCTAGGAATACCTGCATGATTCTTACACACAAAGGATGTGATATGAGAGGACAAATACTTTGTCTGAGGTCACTGGACAGCCCCATTCACCAAGTACTATACTTCAAGACTACATCCAAGATATGAAAAAGGATAAAAAAAAAATTTCTCCCAGTCTCTGACAAATTTCCATCCTGCTAGAAAATACTGTACAGAGTTACTCAATGGTCTTGACACTGAAGAAATTTTTCTCCACAGAAACTCCCTGGAAACCTACAGAAAGCTTGTAAAGCATTTTTGCATGAGTTTTATTTTTCCTGATCATCGTAGATAAGCTTATGGTTTCCATGCTGCAAATACCATGGATGGTATAGCAAGAACACTGCTCTTTGAAATACCAGACTGCTCTGACACTGAATTCAAACATTTTTTTCTCTCTAGCTATTAACATCTGAAAGCCCTGCCATACTTGGAGAAATGCCCTACTTCACAGAAGTCCTCTGTTTGGTTAATAGAAAAATACACCCTTTTGCCCCCAATCCAGTCTGGTGTGTGAAAACAGATATTTCATCCCAAAAGAGCATCAGAGCACAACACTAAATTTTGTACACTCTTAGCATGATTACTTTGCAATTATGGCACATGTATTATGGTGAATCTCAACTAAATTATGAACTCTGCACATTACAAAGGCACTGTGAAACACTGATTGATTTGGACAGTTTGTAGTTAATTAAGTTCATTTCCAATTCCATCTCCTGACACAATTTCAAAGCATTCTGCATTGAAAGCCTATTTTCAATTAGTAAGGAGGATGAAACAAAAAAGAATTCATTATATAAGTGGCAATCCCTATTTAAATCCTCATAGTACAGCAATTATTTATGTTAAGTGTTAAGAAACTGGAGAGTTGTACTTGTCTAATACTGGGTTTTTTTTCTCCTTGATATATCTCTCATATATATTAAATCTCTACAAAATAGTGATGTAGCATTTTTAAAAGGACTAAATTATTGCTCACAAACTTGTACAGAGCTCCAAAAGGTAGAAAAATGTCTGTACTTGGCTAGAGCCAAATTAAGTGTATTAGCTTGATTCTTCTCACTGCTACTGCACTCTTAACCTAAAGTAATTCCATTGCTTGGACAAAAGCAGATATACTTGTTGAAGAAGTAGTTCAGTAGTTATGTCAGCAGAACACTATACTGGGGAATGACTACCCCGTTTCCAAGAGTTATTCTAGTGTTCAGCGATGTTCAAAAACGGTATAAACTACTACGGCAAGTGACCACAGTGAAGAATAGACAGGAAAGTTTTCAGATTGCCTAAAATCCTTTCCATGGGTACATGATTGTATCTTCACATCTGGTCATCATTTTCAGGTTTAGTAAAGAACCTTACACTGCCTCTTTACAGAATAGTTCCGAACACCCTGTACGAAACTGCTTTTAGGAAGAGATACAAATGACACCTGGTTAGTCTAGAAAACAGGCCCTATTCATTATGAATACTTTTCTTAAGGTATGTCAAATATGTCCAACATCCATAAAAAATAGTTTAATCCTAATTTTTGTTTTGTCCATGCACACTTGGCTTTTCTGCTCTGCTTCTACAGCTGAGGAACAAGTGCCTATCCTACTCACCACAATCATACCTGTGACGGGGCGGGGGGAGGAGGTGGAAGAAGACAAGAAAGGTGCAGACACTGAAAATTCTGTGTCACATGGGAGCTTCTAAGTAGGCTCCCATCTAGATATTAGCCACTGCTCAGATTACAAAAGAATTCAGGACAGGGCAGTGAAGCTTTAGACTTCATGTCATGCTTTTGAGAAAACCACAACTTCTTCTAAACACACACCAACAAGGGATCCACTGCACAATCTCTGCTCTACAGTGGCCCTACATCAGGTCAAGGAAATCCTCTATAATCTTTGTGATCTGCTTTGACTGTGCTTTATAAAACTGAAGCCCAGAGAAGTGGAACCACTGCTGCCACTGAACTCAACAGCCGAGGTCCTGTTAATGTCAGCAGAAAAAAAACCTGGGTCTCCTGTTTCTTAACAATCTCTTCAAAGCAGCACCAACAAGCATGAGATTGGGTTGACAATCATTTACATGCAAGTGTGACCTTTTTACTCAGTCGTGACATTTGTATCCTATTAGCAAAATACTGTATTGTATTTAAGCAATAATTGCATTTTCTATGGAGACAAACGACATATAAATCAATAAATGACAAGGCTGCAGGCCAAGCACATCATTGATTTCCAGTCATGTTCATCTCTGAGCTTAATGCTGAGAAAACACGGTATAGGCTATGATTTTTTCACAAGTTACATCTTTTGGGCTCAATAAAAGTTTTTGAGAATTAATCTCCAGTTGAGAAAGGATATTAAAGAGGAACGAAAATGTAACAGCTGTAATCAAAGTTAACACACAGTGTCTTAAAAGCAAATGTGAATGTGACAATAGATCAATAAAGGCTTCTATGACAGACATCCTTATCTGTTCAAGATATGGGTGTGAAAATACTAAGTGATTCAGAATCCACAACAATAGGCCCCTGGCAAGTGAGAGATACAAAGAAAGGTCTTCCTAAAACATGAACGGTGCCTCCAAATTTGCTGTATTTTTCAGCTGACAACACTAATCAGAAATTCTAATACATAACTAGAAAGAGAAGAGAATAATCTCCCTGTTTGCCTTTTATTGATAAATAAATTCAAGGGTCACTTTGATGGGAATAGGCCATAAGAAAGGCAGGCATCAGAGGAACACAGCCTTTTAAGACCCAGGCTGTCAGCTATTAAGGATAGTGTATTCTGATACTTAAACTGTGGTTTTAATCAAATCAGACTTTAGAAAACACAAACTTAAGTAGTTTGTGATTCCTCAAGTTCTGTACCTGCAGAGGTAAGTATCTAGAATGAATCACCTAACTGATCATGGAAGTGGTCACTACCTAGTCTCTGTAAGTTGAAAGCAAGCGATCTGAATCTCCTATTAGCAGAGTAGTGAGTGAAGAAAACCTTCATAGGCACTCAGCTGCAGCTGTTCTAGGAAGATACAAGCAATCTTTGCTGGCAAAGACGCAAAGTCATCATCTGTGAGTATGAGACAAGACCATAGAACCATTTCAGCTGGAAAAGACCTTTAAGATAATCAGACTCCAACTGTTAACCCAGCACTGCCATGTCCACCATTAAATCACATCCCTGAACACCTGCCCTAGTTTGAGCCAGAACAGAACTAATGCTGTTCAGTGATTTCACTTTTCTGCTAAGTCTCCAAGTAACTGTATTTTCTGAAGTTATTGGTATGTTTCTGTGGTCAGTGTCCACACATCTTTTAAATACCCTCAGATACTGTGAATCCACAACTTCCTTGGGAAATCTATTGAAGAGATTGACAACTATTTCAATGAGCCATTTTCCATAATATCCAATCTTAGCCTCCTTGATGCATCCCTGAGGCCATTTTCTGTCATCCTATCACTTGTGAGTGAGACCAACACCCACTTCATTAACCTCCTTTCAGGTAGCTGTAGAAAATACGTAGCTTCTTCTCCAGGTCACAAGAAACACACTACTGCAGTAAAAGCATTGGGTTTTCTAGATCTCCTACTAGATCGTTAATAAGGTCACTGAGAATATTTTAGGAGATTGTCAGCGTGATCTTTGAACATTCTTCTCATGAATCACAGATGCCAAACAGAAATTTAAGATTTCTCTGCTTTTAAGTTCTTTACTGTGCTTGAGTAAATCATGTGAAAGGAAAGCTCTTAACACTATAGTCATAACACCAAGAAGCAGGGTTCTCTTCTGCATGAGGAATAATCCTGCAATATTCCTTCCTGCTGACCAATCTTTTCTATACAGCGTAAAAGGAGCAGCCAGAGACATTAATTTCCTCCACAATGGCCAATTTCCCTTCCGCTGGAAGTTATTTTGAATATGGATTATACAATCTAAATGCAGTGCTTCAGTGTGTTAGACTCTATAATACCCTACAATCGAACCAACAGGTTAAGACACTTTTCATCTGACTGCACTAAATTATTGATCCGCTGGTCCCTTTTTCAGATTTTAAATCACCGAAACAGAAGGGAAAAAGAATGCATTAAAACTTCTCCAATCTGAGAGAAAAATGTGTCTAGGTACTTCGAGTCCCAAAAGTCAAAATAATCACATAGAGTATCTTTCAGTAACCCATCTGATTTTGAATTAACCACTCCAAAAGCAGTTCATTTTTTAAAATGTATTTTCAGTTTGCTTGGGAGTTGACTATATAAGTCCCATCTATCAATTCCAGCAGTTTGGGTATTACGCTATGAATAATATATGTCTTTGTCATGTGAATAAGATAACAGCCTTCACTCTTCAGTGCTCTACACTTCTTGCTCCAAATGTGTCATAAAATAAAATTTTCCTCGAGTAGCTGAAAAGGAATTTCGAATGAATGAATTATGAATACATCAGTGGAGAGAGACACTTACTTTATGAGAAATAAAATTAAGAATACTGAGCAAGTATCAAGAGTCACTCATTAAATTTAGCACAATTCTCACGAAGGCCTGAAGATTTAGCCACAGAGTGGTGTTTTCTCAAAAACACACTTGAATATCCGCACTTCAAATATTTTTAGGTTACCTTTCAAAAGTTTCTCAAGCCCTTATGAACTGTTTCATTAGCCAACAAGCATACCCCTTGACCACATGCAGGTGAATTGAGATGGATTCAATTACAGTCACCTTGTTTTATTTTCACCTTTTTTTTCCCCCCCCTTTCTCTGTTTTATTTATTATGTAGGCCCTGGCAATCTTCTACAAAGCATTAGAAAATCATATCTGTTAAAAATAGATTCCAAGGCTGGGCAGAACACTGAAACCATCCAATACACAAGCTCCTGAGTTCCTCTCTGGCACTCATGATTTCTATTTCTGAAACAATTCAAATAATACATTTAAGTGTCTGTTTCACTGATCATAATGTAGTACTATGGCTTCGCCTAGACTAACTACAGCACTATAGAGCTTTGTCAGCAAAAAATCAGAAATTGAGTTCTGACAACAACCCCACTCTATTAAGTGATTATTTGGCCCAGAATGTACAGCACTACACTCTATGTATCTTTGACCTGTGGCCTCCCTCCTTCCCTTTTACCTTATGTTCCTAAAAAGAGTAAAATATAGTCTTAGCTTCCCCCCCCGCCCCCTGCAATTCCTGCAGACATATCACTTTCTTCTCAGGCTAAAAAAGAAGCAGAGCTTCATTTTCATAGAAGAGCTGGGAAGAAGCCTGGCACATATTTGTTTTGGAGCAACAATTGATAATTTTTCTGACTTTTTCCAAGTTTTAACATTTGGATTGGGACAATAATTGTTCAAGACAGCTCTATGTTTAATGTATGGCTAAATAGTCACAGAAAGAGCCAAAAGTGGAAGAGTCAAACCATTACAGGCAAAATTGTTTTAATTTGTGGCTTTTTTTTGGGGGGGGGAGGGAGGGAGGAAGGGAGGGTGGGAAACAAGAAGGGGGTGATCATTTTTTTCCCTTCATCTTCAAATAACAAATGCAAGCAGCACTGAAAACATCAGTGTCCCAATTCTCAGACGAATGCCTTTGGATTTGTTTTATGATGTGTATGTAAACTTCATTCTCAAAGGTTTAAGAGTCCAGAGTATTATATTTCCTAGTGACATATCCAGAGAGGTAATGGAGTCTCCTTCCTTTCAAAACCCACATGGACTTATTCCTGTGCAACCTGATCTAGGTGTAGCTGGGCAAGGAGTGTTGGACTAGATGATCCCCAGAGATCCCTTCCAGCCTCTACCATTCTTTGTTTCTCCCAAGGCAGAGAAAAATGCAGTTTAGGGTAACTCATCAAAAGTTTTTTGCTGTCCTCCCCTCTGGTAAAATCAGTAACCTAACAACAGAATTCACACGGATCTAATTGTCATCTCTACAGACCTGTGAACAGTGCTCTCCAAAAACCTTGAAAGAAAGCCTTGGCCTGGTGATCACAACGAGAAAACAGCCCTTCATTTTAACAGCAATGGCCTTTGTCTTTTAATCTCTTCTGGGAAAGAAAATGTCCTTATTTCAGAGAGAGAATTCAGTCTTCAGGCCTTGTCTTGACCTTTAAATCACAAGGACCCCAAAGGAATGGCACAGTTGGATAATTGTTAATGATGTTCACCAAGGAGCAGGGACATCAAACTGAAGAAAGCAGAGCCTCATTCTGGCATTCTCCTGTTGTCCATGTTAGAAATGTAAAGTCAAAATCTCTAAGCAGATAACATTTGTTTTATAGGAAAAGTTAATTGAAATTGGCATGTCACTGCTCACAGCTAGAGAAAGGACCACGAGATCAGCAGAAAGAAAAACAAAAATCGTGAGATTTTCACCTGATAAGCACTGACTACCAGCAACAGGAGGGAGGGCTCCACATCTGACAAACCATTTCTAACTGTCATGGTAGGGCCAAACAGCCCCAGCACAAACCCAGACAGACATTAAGGTGTCTAGACATGGTCCCCTTCTCCTCCTACTTCCTGCAGAAAGCCAGGGTAATGCAGGAAAAGGAAAAAAAAGGGACAGGACCATGCGTGTCTGGTAAACAACCCTGTATCTATGGTAAGGATGTGTGTTCTGACCACAGCCTGGCAGAACTCCTTCCCATTGGGTAACTATGTGCTGGTTTCATGCCCTATTGGCCCAAGCAATCTCGGGCAAGATTTATATATAGGCTGATTTCTAGTTGCCTGTGCCTTGCCTTTGCCTTGCTCAAGCCTTGCGTGCTTGAACCTCGTCTGGCTTAAAACTGCCACAAGCTTAGGAGTGGGAGCCAAAACTGCTTCCCCTTGTGACCAGGATTTTGCCGTGCCTCAACTCACCCAGGACAGAGCAGGCGCCCATCGCAAGAAGCATCGTTAACAGCCTGCTGTCTGCTGAAGCAGGAGCAGCCATCGACAACCACGTGGCATTCCTGCCGGCAACCTGCCGTGTCTGGTACATGAGAGTACCCTAGAAGCCTCTAATAGACAGCAGCAGCACTCCCTACCTGGGTACAACCAGCTGTGAGTAATTAACTGCCTCTTTGGCTCAACTGTTCTTGTTGCTTCTCCCACCCACTGTGGTTGAGCGCCATTTTGCTCCCAGGGTATTCTCTTTCTGTTAGTTCCTCCTGGCTTGCAAAAAATTGTTTAAATTGTTGTAATTGCCCAAATACTGTACATTCCCACTGTAGATATTTTCTAACTGTACAGTGAACCTTTTGATACATTTGGAAATTTTTATATTAATAGAGGTTATTAATATTTTGATTAAAATTGCCATATAGTTTATAATAAAGGAAAAATATATATCCCTTTTCGACACTAACTACATCAAGGTTAACTTGGACTCAAATAAGAAGTCATTTCTAAAGTACAGAAAGCCTATGATGTGCTCTTCTAAGCATATGAGCAGTAGGTGAACAAAATCATCACCTAAGATCTAAATTTTCTTTATTTTTAAAAGACATTGGGACCTGAGAGTCTCAAAAGAAGAAAAAAAGAAATCAAATATTTGCTTCAATGTATGCTATGCACTTAATTCCAAAGTGTTGGCACATTTAAATTACAGCCTTCAGCAGCCCAGAAAGATGAAAAAGCCTTGCACTAGAACACTCAAAGCCAAATCATGAACTTCAGCTTTCCCCTCCCAATGTATACTGGAGCCCCTAGGAAAAACCACACGTAATACCCACTTTTAAGCAGAACACCAAACTAAAACAAATAAACTCCTTGTTAAAAACTGTTTTTACATCAGGGACCAAAGTTTACCTATGGGCAAGCAGTAAGCTAAATCAACCTTTGCATTAGTTACTGCTTAGTAAGGTAGAAGCTTTACAGGGCTAGGGTAACTCTATAGATAATAGCAGTTATGAACATAAGATTCAGGTGTCAGTTACTACAGTGACTGAGAAAACAGAGGGGGGGGTGGTGGTGGTAATCATCTCAGAGAGCTCATTACAATGGCCTGCCAAGCCTGAGTGCTGCCATGCTCACAACCAAGAAGTGTGGCATTCTTCCCAGGGATAAGACTCCAGAGAGAAGACCTCTTGAAAGTGGGGGTTTTTCCAGCTATGCTCCATCTCACAGGTAACTTTCAGGCATAAATAACCACTAAGTCTTAAGCTCCTCATTTCCCCAGGAGCTTGTTTATTCACAAACATCTAGATATTTATCTAAATGTTTAATACACTGCATAACTTACAAATACCTGAATGTTTTGAGGAACTGCACTTCAGAACCCAATCCGTGGAAAATTTCTGGCTTCAGTAGAAAGCCCCATTTCAGACAAAGGTGTGAAACACTATTCAAGGTAACTGCTGTGATCCAGCAACCATTCTGTGATATGTTGAGGAATGCAACAGATGGATTTTTTGCTCTACACCTTGCAGAATAGTTACTGGCCTTTAGGAAATGACCTTCTGGTCAGCAGTTATAGAGGAACAGTCTGTGTGTCCAGTTTTCTAAACAGATTCATTCAGTATCTCCTGCCATCAGAGAAATCAATACAACTACAAATTGAAGATGGTGTCAAAGTCACAGCCCCATGGCAGACACTCTTCGTAAGGTCAGATCCCTTGCTGATGTAGGTGGCCTTGGCAGCTGGACAATCCAATTCCTTTGTGCTGAAGGGTTACCCCCTTCCCCAGACATTGTATTGTTTTACTGCTTCCAGATGCCAGCACAGCAGGAATGAATCTGATCCAAAATTCACATGGTTGAATAGGATGCCTTCACTTATTTTAAACTGGCTACTACTGAGATTTCAGCCTTTTCTCTCCTTTGCCCTTCTTGCTTCACTCCTCTTCACCATTTGAACAGCAATGCAAACTGGTCTCTCTCCCTTCTTGCGCTCTTTTTGCTCTCATTGGGTTTATTCCTGTTTCTAGAATCCATCTTGTTCCAATAGCTACATGGGATTGAACATTCACCCCCCTTGCTGCAAGCAAAAAGCCTTCTTACCAGTGTAATGTCTTAAGCTATTCCAATGACTGCCAGTAACCACTAATTGATACAAAAACAGTCATTATACCAACAACCCTCCCTGAAAAAAAACACATGTGAAACAGGTCACTGTCTACCATGTATGAAAAAATAACCAGCAAATTTATAACATCCAAAATATAGACAATTTCTGAGTATCAATGTATAATTTTTTTTTTCTTCCTTTTCATTACACTCAAGTTGATTCATAGTTGCAGCATCCATTATTTAGAGAAAAGATAGGACATGCTTTGCTGCAGATCTATTCTGACCTGAATAGGCTGTCTTATTTATGAAGTCAATACTCAAGTTTTTTTTCTTTTGCTACTTTTTGATTCAGCAGCAAAATGCTGCTTTTAAGAAGAAAGGAAAGCCATACAGAAAGAAAGAGGGGGAAAAAGAAGATGCATTAGAGCTAGGGAAATTATTTATTCATAACCAAGTGTTCTATAATAGGACATATTTGGAAAGGTAAAACTGATAACCCGTTGGAAGTACATTCAGTGGGGTACTTCCCCAAAGCTTTTAGAATTGGAGCATTAAACTCTATACTTTAAAGACATTAGACACACTGAAAACATCGGACACTCAACGTTATACAGAAAGAAAAAAAAGTGAGGTTCATATTGTATATACCTGCACTGAGCTGCTGTGAAATAGGGAGAAACATTGGTAATAGAAAGGGTGATCATCTTTTGCAACATTAGGCCAGACAACTTACTTTCAAATGCCACTTTTGACTATGTTTTATTTTGATGAATAGGAAATGCGGCTATGGAGAAATTAAATTAGTCGGATAGAAAACCCTAGCCCATCATCTTCAAAGCTGCATTCCTATAAACAGGAACCTAAGCTTTGATACAGGCACATAAAAGGAAATTTATCCCAGAGCAAGAATTAAAAGGCTCCTGATACAGAGTAATTACAACTGTGCTGAAGGGACAGGTGGAAAACTTGAAAATGCATATAAATATACTTAGTTTCCAAACAGATGTAAAGGTAAGGTGGGTTTTTTTTTTGATTAGCCTGTCTTCTAAGATGGTAGAAACTGCATTTCCCACCTGTGATTGCCTGCAATGTATACCTTACTACCAATATTCATTCTCATTATTTACACAGCTCTGAGGGGAAACAAATTACTCTATAGTACAAAAAAACATTTCTACCACACAACACACAACTCTGAGTACCTTGTTGAAGGAAATTATCAGAGCTCTGGTCATCTTGTAGCATCTGAAAAAAAATCCACAAAACACCCCAAACAAAATACCAAACCAAATAAAAACATCACCCAACACCCCCACTACCAAACATTCAAACCAGCAAAACCAGAAAACAAACAATGCAATGAGTATCTTTCCAGAGGTCAGAATAAATATCATGAGGGCATTTCAAAAAGTCTGTTTTCAACTTGTGTTTTGAAATAAGAGGTTAACCAAACGATATTTCCATTTAGTTTCTGGCACTTTCATTATGCCACCAATAATTATACTGCCATCTTCTAATAGGAATTTCATCATGTATTCAAATTGGTGAGCAGAGTCATTTAGCAGCCTCAATGCATTGAGCTCAGCAGGCTTTATTTCAAGAACTACAATGGTGTCAAGTGGTCAGTCCTTCATTTTTAATTTCTGGATATATGAGATGCAAATTGCATGGCCTCTCATTCTAACAGCCAGTCATGGCAGACAGTCACAATTACGTTCTAACAGACTCTTAACTGTGGGTAAGCAACATTCCCAACTGCCCCATTCCTAGCTTGATAAAGATTTGTCCCATTATGTATTTATTAAAATTTGTTTATCTTTATTAACCATAGTCACATCTTCCTAAGCAGGGAAGTAAATACCAGACTTTGTACCTTGACCCAATGTAAGTAAGGCCAATAATTGCATGAATTACACTTTTTTTTTTCCTTTCTACATCTGCATGCTTGAAAAAAAATATTCTTATCTGCTTCATAACAGGGTCTGTATATCTACATCATTGCTTAATGGTGAAACACTGTGTTCTGTATAGCAGAACATTGTGACAGCTGCCAAACAGGTATCTCGCATGCTTTGTACAGCAGAAAGGTGCCAGTGGTCAGTAGAGAACATTGCATGCTAGCTGTCTAATGATAACCAATGAAACTGGGGCCTTGTACAAGTCATGTGGGTATGTCTCCCAATTTGGATCAGCAAAGGTTGAAATCTCACTGACAATTGATGCTGGCCTAATGAAATCAGTGAATGCACTGTCATTCTCCTGTGTCTTTCGGGCTTGGAGAACACAACTGGGTCACTGGCAATTCTGAACAAACTAAGTGAAAACTTAGTTCTTCAGCCAACCGCTTCTTTTCCAAGGGCCTTGTTTACTGATGCCAAACACATTTTTTCCTTTTAAGCTCTTTTAACTATTGACTTTCATTTTTATTTGACAGTACCAAAACAACTTGCTCTGACTTATCAGATCCTCAAAGTTCAATCTTCTGTTTATACACTTTTGCACTGCGACAGTCTAAGGTCCACCCACCAAACCTCCTCTTTACTGCAAGGACCGTGAAGAAGTGCTATGTGATACTGCTAATTCACACATCAACAGGAAACTCAATCCTGATTTTATGCTGGATAAATCACAAGTGATGGAAAGAATTTCAATAGGTTGCCCAGGGGAAGTGGAGTTTTAATTTCAACAATGCTCCAGTTTCTAAATAGCCCTAACTAAGCTAGTTGTCAACACAGCAAGACTACACTGCCAGTTCACTGCTATTTGAGCAGATGGTGAGAACTTGTAAAAGCAGAATACATTGCCACTTTGCTGTTCTAACAAGTTAAAACTGAACTCCTGAAAAGTTAATTCAATCAACAGCAACAACAGAAACGTGCTGTCTAGACCTTTAATAAATATAATACATACAGAATTTTATGGGCATCTAGGACATCTCAGAAATGCAGAGCATGAAAGTTTTTCTACAAAGATGATTTTGGATTTTGTTTTTATACTTAATTTAGATATCCTGTCATAGTTCATTTATCATTTTAATAAGTCATTATAGCTGAAACTGTCTCCAGGTTTTGGCATGGCACTGAAAAGCTCCAGAAAGGACTTCCAACAAAAACATTAAATGGATTGTAAACAGCTAATTAAGTATGATAGCCAGCCCTGCATATAAGAGTTATATTTGGATATGTTACATTATTACAGCTCTCTGCGGAATAATTTTCTTAGGAATAAGAGATTGAACTCCCCGGCCCAAACCCCCAAAACATCAAAAGACAACAATGCTAAGTGACATACTTCAGACCTCATCTCTGAATGTCTTCATATAATGAACAGGTTATCTATGGCCTTCATTCCACAAATTGCTGCTCTATGGCTGGAAGTATCGCAGTATACCCACTGAGTGATGCTAATTAAGGATGATTTCTGACCAATTCATAGGCTATGCTATTTTTCTTACAATTACATAACAACATCTGTACATCCCACAACAACATCTGAACGGTTTGTTGTCCACATGGGTTTAGACTGATACTCCTGCTGAAATAGACAATTATTATCCCCATTTTCCAGATGAGGCAGAAGGATGGTAAGTCTGGGTTTGGGGGCTCCTTTTAAAGGCATTTGGATGAATGCTCCACAATACAACAGTAAATGCATCGTTAAACTCTCCAATTTCACA
This sequence comes from Melanerpes formicivorus, assembly GCF_026170545.1. Classification (NCBI taxonomy): domain Eukaryota; kingdom Metazoa; phylum Chordata; class Aves; order Piciformes; family Picidae; genus Melanerpes; species Melanerpes formicivorus. Next base: position 43,309,820 of record NW_027142354.1, on the reverse strand, counting down.
AGCAAGTGCAAAACACACTGAATCAAGGCAGATGTTCCTTAACTAGGATGCTTTTGGAAAGAGAATTTATGCCTGCGACCGCTAAGCAGATGCATACTTTGAAATACGGGCTATAGGAGTACCAGAAAGTCACCCAGGAAGTTCACAGCAAAACAGGGAGGGGAGCCACAACTCTGCTGGTCTGCACTCAATTGGCAGAGATACCCTCTCTAGTTCTCACTGTCATGAGGCAAGTTGAATCTGCGGCTGATGCTCAATCCCATGCCACACCACCATTATACCAGCTTCACATTCCAAGTGCTGACTAGAGCAGAGTATCCTGGGGCTTGCAGCTCAGGTTGTACCATGAGGGGCCTCCTGCTCCAGTTTCCAGGTTTGTGGGGTTGGTCTTTCCTGCTGAGCTAGCTGCTGCGTGCTTGCGTGGGGGAAACCGTTTAGGTCACTGACTGCTGCTGCTGCTTTTTGCTAAGGTAACTGTGCAGCACAGCATCTCATTAACCTTCTTACCTCACCCCAGAGGTCTTCTATGTTCCTTTCCCTCCTGTCTGGGTGTGGAAGGGTTTACACTTGGAAGGCAGACTGTGAATCCCGAACCCTGTCCCTCCTGACCAGGCTGGGGCAGGGCTTGCTTGTCAGAGCAGACTATTAAACCAGGGAACCCACCCATTACATTCTCCATCCCTTCTTTCACTTTATCTATTCTGCCTTGTCCTCTCCCACTCCAAAAATGCCCACTTTGTGTCTACTGCCCTTGCTAAACCTTTTAAGACATTACATATGAAGAAATCCTCACTTAACTCTTTGTCCTTATCATTACTCTTGCCTCATCATGTGTCCTTCTATAGGCCCAAACCACTACAGAACACACTAAGCATTCTTTGGTGTTCCTACAGCACAAACATCTCACCAATCCACTTTGAGGTCTGTTTTTTATGAAGACAGAGGTAACAGCAAAAAGATTGAGGACGAACAAGTCTAGCATGAAAAAAACACACTCATAAAAATGACATCCCACTGACTAGACTCTTTGACCTAAATGCAATAACTGATTTGGGCTATGTTTCTTCATTAGCTTATTTAATGAGGAAGGAAATAAAAATTTTTCTCCCTGATGCACATGACAACACTATTGAACATCCAAGCTGAAACGGTACTGAGAGAGAACATGGGGATAGGAAAGAAGCTTTAAGAATGCTTATACAGTGAGGGAGGTTTATCAAGATTTAGAGACAAATTGCCTGGAAGTCTGCTGAAGTATGCTATGAAACCATACAAATATCCAATTATCATGCTAAAAACTCTTAATTTTGATTGATGCTACTGTTTAGGCCTAATTTAAAAACCTGCATAGATCTGCCAGTCTTTCTGGGTTGTAAATATGTGTCCTTGCTAGATAGATTAGCCTACTGGCACAAGATTTTCTTCAGCTGCTGTTCCTGTTTTGTTACACATTTCTTCCCTCTATTTCAGTTCTGCAACTTTTCTCTTTCATTTCCTGTCAGAATTAATCCAAAGTAAACAGATGAAGTGGTGTCACTGCAAGACCAAGGATCTTCCTCTGGAATAACACAACTAACCTAACTGCAGGCAGTCAAGCTCCATCTACCAATGGCAGCTTGAATTCAGAGGAGTAGAAACTGCTGAACAGCAACTCATGCTTTACATCTCAGCATATAAGCAAGGCAAAAAATATAGTGGAGCAAGTGGTTCACAGAGGTCTTAGATACACACCAGGACTTTTCTCATACGCAATTACCAGTTCTTAACTTTCGCTGTGACAGTGCAACAGTCATTGAATACATGTTCCTCTGTGCAAAGAGAGCGACCAAGACAACAGCAAGCTAAGAACATATGGAAACCTACTGCTGAAAGCAGCAACAGCACCATGGTGTTTCTACATTACCTTTTAAGCCAGGTGAATGTTACTGCGTACACTCAGCTGTTAGCAAGAATGGGATGTAGTTCACCGCTGTGCAGATATTTAATATTGCAGAGCAATACTACACAACCGTTTAGGAGAAGAACTGATAATGAGCATGAAATTAAACTTTCAGTGTCTTTAACCATAAGACCACAGCTACCTGGTTGAAATTTGTCCAGAACTGAATGATAGCAAAAACGAGGCTGGTGAGAGGCCTTGAGCACAAGCCCTATGAGGAGAGGCTGAGGGAGCTGGGATTGTTTAGCCTGGAGAAGAGGAGGCTCAGGGGTGACCTCATTGCTCTCTACAACTACCTGAAGGGGGGTTGTAGCCAGGAGGGAGTTGGTCTCTTCTCCCAGGCAACCAGCACCAGAAGGAGAGCACACAGTCTCAAGCTGTGCCAGGGCTCGAGGTGAGGAGAAAGTTCTTCACTGAGAGAGTCATTTGCCATTGAAATGTGCTGCCCAAGGAGGTGGTGGAATCACCGTCCCTGGAGGGGTTCAAGAGGGGATTGGATGTGGCACTTGGTGCCATGGTCTAGCCATAAGGTCTGTAGTGACAGGTTGGACTTGATGAGAGTGGTGGTGAATGGTGTCACATCCAGCTGGTGGCCAGTCAGTAGTGGAATCCCCCAGGGATCAGTGCTGGGCCCCATCCTCTTTAACATCTTTATTGATGATCTGGATGAGGGCGTTGAGTCTATCATCAGTAAATTTGCTGATGACACCAAGCTGGGGACAGGAGTTGATCTGCTAGAGGGTAGAGAGGCTTTGCAGAGAGACCTCAACAGGCTGGACAGATGGGCAGAGTCCAATGGCATGAGATTGAACACATCCAAGTGCCGGGTTCTGCACATTGGCCACAACAACCCCATGCAGTGCTACAGGCTGGGGTCAGAGTGGCTGGAGAGCAGCCAGGTAGAGAGGGACCTGGGGGTGCTGGTTGATGGTAGGCTGAACATGAGCCTGCAGTGTGCCCAGGCAGCCAAGAGGGCCAATGGCATCCTGGCCTGCATCAGGAACTGTGTGGCCAGCAGGAGCAGGGAGCTCATTCTGCCCCTGTACACTGCACTGGTTAGGCCACACCTCGAGTCCTGTGTCCAGTTCTGGGCCCCTCAGTTTAGGAAGGATGTTGACTTGCTGGAACGAGTCCAGAGAAGGGCAACGAAGTTGGTGAGGGGTTTGGAACACAAGCCCTATGAGGAGAGACTGAGGGAGCTGGGGCTGCTTAGCCTGGAGAGGAGGAGACTCAGGGGTGACCTTATTGCTCTCTACAACTACCTGAAGGAGGGTTGTAAACAGGCAGAGGTTGGTCTCTTCTCCCAGGCAGCCAGTACCAGAACAAAAGGACACAGTCTCAGGCTGCGCCAGGGGAAGATCAGGCTGGAGGTCAGGAGGAAGTTTTACACAGAGAGAGTGATTGCCCATTGGAATGGACTGCCCGGGGAGGTGGTGGAGTCACCGTCACTGGAGGTGTTCAGGAGGAGACTTGACAGGGTGCTTGGTTACATGGGTTAGTTGATTAGGTGGTGTTGGGTGATAGGTTGGACGCAATGATCTTGAAGGTCTCTTCCAACCTGGTTTATTCTATTTTATCTTTGAGGTCTCTTCCAACCTTGGTGATACTGTGATAATGTCTACAACATTGTCTGAAGAATGAGGATTTTTTCTTCCTCTGAGTCCCTTCAACATAGATGATTATCTTAACACTAACAATCTTCTAAAGACAGAGATGCATGTACATATTTGATGCATTACACCTTATATTTTTATAATACTAATATCAAGTACATCTACCTGTGAACAGTGCTCTGCTGCTTCACTGTCCAAAGAATCACCACCACTTGCACAGACCTCCAGTCTCTCCTACGTGCTTCCTTAGAATCTCTAGGGCTTTGCTATCAACCATGACAAAAGTTTTCCACAGAGATAAGACGTGCTAAAATGAGAGGGTGTAATAGGAATCAGTGTCATTCCAAAATGTACAATCAGCATGCTTCAATCAAAACCAGAGTCATGTGAAAACTGTGGTGTAGGTCTGCCTGTAGAACCAGCTAGACAGCTGCATTTGCTGTAGCTATGGTATAATTTAATCTATTTCACAAACACCCACAAAAATATTTGGCATGTAAATATTTATTAGGTGCAAATTAGTGGTTTCACAGCTCTCTTCCCTTCCCTCCTACAAGCTGCTACAATAAAACGTCACTTCACAGAATCCCAGTTAAACGTGAGGTCTCTCCCTTGATCTATGCTTGTGCATCTCACCTCTCCAGATTATTTAAAATACTGATTATCCACATTTCTGGTGGCTCTGAAGTATGACATGCACATACTTGTGCCAATTTTCAGCTAGAGAAAATAATTGGAAATCCCAAAACATTTTGGAAAAGGTTGAGATTAAATCAGCACCCAGTTGAAAATCTGCAGAGTTAAAAAGTATCACACTTATCAAGCCCTTGCCAAAGAAGCATATCTCAACAGTGTGAGCTTCAGACAACACCCTTGCTTTAAATCATTTCTTTTACACGAGGAGAGGTGCAGCTTGGAAATCTTTGGTATACTCTGTGGGAATAAAATGATAGAACCTCCAGTAAGAAAAAAATAATGAAAAAAATAAATCCCTCTTCCTTTCAAGTGAGGTGCTTGAAAGAAGCATTCATGAAGGTAACAGAATATACAGATCCAGTCCAGTGTTCTGACTCACATGAAGCTTCTCTATTTGACACGCTAAATCGTAGTCCCATGCTTCACCTTTCTTAAACTACACTTGTCCAAAAGACTAGAGCTTGTCAACTCAATATTGACATCAGAAAGCTTACACACAACAGACCACATGGTAAGAGAAATCCATCCTCATCTCAGTACTGAAGATACATCACCTTCAGCTACCACTGACTAGTGCTGAAGCTGTGTGTACAGAGGATTTGAATAGAATAGACCAGGTTGGAAGAGACCTTCAAGATCATCGGATCCAACCTATCAACCCATCCAACCCACCTAATCAACTAAACCACGGCAGCAAGCACCCCATCAAGTCTCCTCCTGAACACCTCCAATGATGGTGACTCCACCACCTCCCCAGGCAGCCCATTCCAATGGGCAATCACTCTCTCTGTATAGAACTTCTTCCTAACATCCAGCCTAAACCTCCCATGGCACAGCCTGAGACTGTGTCCTCTTGTTCTGGTGCTGGCTGCCTGGGAGAAGAGACCATCATCCACCTGTCTACAACCTCCCTTCAGGTAGTTGTAGAAAGCAATAGTACAATAGCAGTACAAACTCATGTGAAGACCACACACACAATAGCCTCATTGGAAAGATTCCCCCCCCTTCCCCTCCCCCCTTAATTTTTGGTAGAAATGCTGCTAAGTTCCAGGAAGAAAAAAAAAAAAAAAGCATTCTTTTCAAACTGGAGAAGATATTCTTTTAGTCCCAGACTCCATAATTAATTGCATTTAAATACTTAATCTGCAGAGCAAAGAAATCATCTCTATGATTTGCTTATATGCGGTAAACACATGATTTACAGTATTTGCAGCATTGTTGCTTTCCTTACAATGAAAAAAAGAATTCTTAGGAAAAATATCTACTTTACAGCTGAGCTTCTTGTGCTCAGGTGTACTGCAGACTCCATGCAGCCATAAGACAACACTTTGTAATATCAAAACTGCAGAGAGGATGCAGGGTGACACTGAAGGAAACTTTCCAGTGACACTACTGCCTCAGACCTCAAAATGTTCTAGGGGGTTATTTTGTTTTGGTTTACATCCACTGGGAGAACAGCAGCAGCCATGGGATATTTATCTGTCTTACCTTTTCCCCCACACACTCCTTTCTTCCTCAGCATTTGTTTCCCCCACCATCCAATATCATTACCAGAGATAAAAGAAGTTAAACATTTACACCAGCTCCAGGCAGACACAGTGAATCCCTTTAACAATTCCCCTGAAAGCTCCATCTGTCTGATTTACTTCTCAATGAACCAGAAGACAAGCATTCTTTCCTACGAATACAGATGACGCTGTAGCTCCATGTTCAAACTGTTTTGCCCCAATTTCAGAGCCAATGTCTGCATAGAAAAATTAAGTTGGATGTTCTGTTTTATTCCACTAGCTTTGCTGATGAAGCTAAGCAGAAATGTCATCGTCTGAGTGATTGCTGGATATTATTTATTTGATATAAAATGAACACTGAACGAATTGGCAAATTAGTCAGCAAATTATATCATTACCTTGAATAGATTTAAGCTACCCTGTGAGAAACTATAGCTTATTGTTATACAGCTGTGATCACTGGCTGAATGTACAAGCCATCAGGAATGATCTCTATAAAAATAAGATTAGTGGATAACAGGAACAAGGTGGATGCTGGAGACATTGCTGACATTTCGTATTAAAGCCAGAAATCATGAAATCGAGCTGAAATGCGCTATAACAGGGAGGAAAAGTTGATCATCAATAAATTTCATTTATTAGAGTACTCTATGACTGACATTTTGCAGAACGAGAAATCATGAGGGCTTTGCATTCCACAAATTTCAATGGAAGTAGGATCATCTAATAGCATATTGAGAGAAGGCAACCAGCTGGATGTGCACAGTGAGCGGAGCATTTTCTCACTGAAGTGTAAAATATTCTATGCAAATTCTTTCTTTTCCTCTTCCAAAAGAGACTTAGGAACTTGTGCTTCAGTGACACAAGCTCCACAATCTTTCAGCCCCATGTGTTAGGGCAATACCAGAGATAGAGGGCATAGAAGGATGAGTGCACCGAATGGTGTGAAGATGTGGGACTTATGGGCCAGGAGAAGATCTGGCAAGAACCAAGTTTTCTCCAGACACCGCAGAGGCAGACTGTCATAGCTGATAATGAAAACTATTATGCTCTATCGCATGCAAAATGATAGTCAAGCTTCTCCACTATATTATTGATTTCTAGACAGGCAGACATACAAAGGACAGTTCATTGCATTTTGACCTGTTAGCCAAAGATTGGCCTGGGTTTTTAATTGTTCATTTATTAAACACACTATGTCTGCTATTATTAGTAAGGCACCCAAGAAAACATTGCTACCTACACAAAACTTCATTAGTCAAACACATACCTGGAGTTTTTCTAGGCTCTACAATTTCCTTATTTGCAGCATCCTGACTCTCAGACATTTCTAGTATAGAAATGCTGCATTTCCCAATACAACCATCGTAACTTCTAAGTAACTCTGACTGGCAGATTTCTGAGGAAAGCACATGATATTTATGACAGCTTTAAAAAGACCTCTTACATTTAACATTCAAACTATTGTTGAACATTCTTGTAAGTCAATACATTCTGTCTCAAAAGTGTACAAATAAGTCAGATGATTTTCTTCTTTTAGACAAGTTGTAATCACTCCCTTAGAGTTTCTGGTTATTTTTTGCAATTAAAGAACTAAGAGGTTGGTTGAAGACAGTGAAAGATATGAAGGGTTTGCTATCCTTATGGTGTACATTCCCTTTTTCCCTTATGAAGATAATCCTGTGGGCCAAATAAAAATATTCACCACAGAACACATTCTTGCTGTCTTTAAATGACAAAACTGATTGGGATTGAGTTTGGAGCTACAATGGCTGACAACCAGGCACATGAAAGCATACCTTTAAGTTTGGGGAAAGATTATTCATCCAGTTATGCAGAACTGGTTTGTGTCCATACATTCTCACCACCAGCTGCTTTAATCCATAGAAAATTCAAGCCCAAAAATAGTGTTTCACTTGAATTGCACTGGTGCTTTGGTGGGCAAAATTAAACCTATACCCTTACAGGTAAAACTGTCTTGGTGACATTTACAGCATCATTACATGTTTTATCTTTACCTCGGTATCCTCATAGGTTACCTGAGTTTTTCTATTTCCCCTTTTCACGTGATGAATAGCTTCACATAACACAATTACCTCTTTCATTCTTCCTGTCCAGAATACACAATCCTATTTACACTCATAAGCTTTGCATAAATGACTATACGGATATATGACTTTTCTCTATGTCACACTCATAAACATGCACACACAGGACAAGAGTACAAATTAGAAATTTTCTGATGACAGTCACTGATGACCACATAGTAAACTGTGGCCCCAAATGGGGTTCCATTAGAATTATTTCTCAAAGGGTCAGTTATAAAAAAAATATTTTCCAAGAGAGGCTAATTCACCAGAATTACTGTAAGGGAAATAAACTCTTCAGCTTAATGTACATTAGCAAATACTTTTGTGGTTGGGAGGAATCCTTTTTCTTTCATGCTAGGCTTGTTTTATAGTTTTTCCTTCCACATTATGACACAGGTAAAAAAAAGGGAACAGAGGCACAACTACGTTTACTGAGCCACTCAATCATGATCCTGCCAGGCTGGCTCTTCCAACCACCATCTACCCAAGAGCAAGAAACAACAGAGCAGTTCTACACCAGTACAGCTACAGGAACTCTGACTTCAGAATGGTTTTGAGCCACTCAATCATGATCCTGCCAGGCTGGCTCTTCCAACCACCATCTACCCAAGAGCAAGAAACAACAGAGCAGTTCTACACCAGTACAGCTACAGGAACTCTGACTTCAGAATGGTTTTGAGCCACTCAATCATGATCCTGCCAGGCTGGCTCTTCCAACCACCATCTACCCAAGAGCAAGAAACAACAGAGCAGTTCTACACTAGTACAGCTACAGGGACTCTGACTTCAGAATGGTTTTGCATCAGGCCATGCTATGATTTGATACATTGCATTTTTTAACCACCTTTTACAATTCTTCAGAAAGCTTCAATCTAATTCTAGGCTTTTCTTGATACTGTCAGAACTTGGCCCTTCTTTCAGGACAAACTTATCACAGAAAAGTTTTCACCCCTAAATTATATGGGAGTCTGCAGTAAATTAGCTGTAAAGGAGGCAGGGGGCTTTTGTGGCTGAATTGAAAGCTTATGAAGAAATAAATTACAGAAGAACCATTTTTAATAGACATGTGTAATGCTTTTACTAGTGAGAATGCTGAAGTGGCTGCCAATTCCGGTTTGCATCCAAATTGTCAAACATAATTACTTGTATATGCAACACAAAAAAAATAAAATATAAAAAAAGTCTTCATTTTAAAAGTCTTAAGAACACTAAATAACATAACACAGGCTTTTACAGCATTAAGAACAAACAATAGACTTATGCCACATTATCCTATTTAGAGAAAGGCAGAAAACCCATTAGATTTCATCAAAGACAGACAAATTGTTAAATGGTTTTTGCTGCTTTGATCTGTGCAAGATAAAAATCATTCCTCTGGAATGATTCAAACTTGCCTCCTTAAAATGTGCTTTTCAAACTGTGCATTAAAATAAAAGCTATATTGAAATGCAAACACTCAACTAATAATTTCTCCATGTTGATAATTGTATTAATCGCATAGCAATCTGTGCATCTGTGATATTGTTGTGACCTCTTCAGCTGAAAGCAACTTCTAATAGGCACTCTGAGAATTCAAGAGTCATTGACATGAGTGCAAAAATGTTGTATTTACAAAGGAATGTGTTCAGCTGGTAAACAGGAAAAAAAGAAGCCAAGATAATCTGAAAGATGCTGCAAACAAACTGGCATCAACTGAGGCATAAGAAAATGGAACAGCAAAAGCAATTTAAATGGCTCTCCTGCTGCCACAAGCAGTCCAATGTGCAAGTTTAACTTCTTAAGTAGAGCTTATTCCTTTCACACGCTTTTATTCTAACTCTTGCGCATCTGGAAACTTAGCAAGGTCATGTTCTATTTTCTAGGGGGAAAAAATCACTCAAACAAAACTTTGAAAAAAGGAAAAAGAAATAATCTGAAAGGTAATGTCAACGTTTATGGAAAATAATGAAAACACATTAGGAAGTGATAAGGTTATAGGGAAAATTCAAGATTATTAAATACAAGCTCTTTCCAGACATCATCCCCTTTTACAAACACAGGAAAAGGGAGCATGAGGGATCTGTTGTAGTAAGACATGGATGACATGCTGTGTCTCTATACTTACCCTATAACCAGAAATTAGCATGAAGAACAGTAAGTAAAAATAAGGGATTTCTCCCCTCTCTCTTTTAAAAATGTATTTTTTTTTTTAAACTGAAAGAAAACTGCAGAAGCTATCAGACAGAAAAAGATATTCATATTTTGTATTTTAAAAATACAGCCTTAGTCAAGTATTTCATTTATGCAGAGTAAGAAATTCAATATTGATTTTCTAGAAAGTTTATGTCAGCATTTACATTTTCAAAGCAGGAAACTGAATAATCCCTTCCACAAGACCAGGTAATGCCCTCATAGCACACGGGTGCTATGACATAATTTTGAAAAGGAGTATTTTATTTGAAAGTAAGCACTACACAACACTCCACTGTCCTTGACAGTCAGCCTTTGTAGAGAGAGAGCATGAGACTCATAACAACTAATGTTTAAGAATGTGACTTGGATTACTGGGGAAGCAAATCCAGGAGAGTTACACCAGACTACCAGCATCAGGTAAGAACTTCCATCTACACTTCCCTGAGCTGTTTTCATTTGCTATGGTAAAAACATAGTAGTTACAAAATTACACACTCAGAGGCAGCAGCCCTTCCTCCTAAGCAAGAGTGAAAATAGAGACAGTGTTGCTACTACTCACTAAACAGGGTCTCCCCCACCCCTCGCTCTGAGGGCTCACTTCTAAATCCTCAACTGGAACCAACTTCTGCATGGAGCAGCAAAATAGAGACCCCAATTTAGGCAGAATTCAAAAATGTATGCACAAATAGTATGAAGGGGGAGTGACTTCTTATTTTTATTAAAAACCATAATTAGAATAAATAAAACATATATAAATACATAAATGAACATATTTATACATAAACATATATAAAAACAAGTAAACATAAATAGAAATGAGGTACAGATGAGAATTGCCTTCTGAACACTACTTAGCTATTACTCAGTGGTTATTTACTTCAGGTTTCACAGTAATAAGTTGAAATACATGAGTTGATAGAGTTTGAAGATCAGCTCCAAGATGCAATTGTTGATGTTCCCCTTTAATTTTCTGTAATCAGCTCTTTAGTCAGAAACTGTTGACATTGCCATAATCTCGCATTCTGAGGACACACCACATAAGACACTATTACTCTAGTGTCAAGACTGCAAACAACACAGGTACAATGTGTTGACAGTGATTAGGCCCAGGGACTCCAAGGCAGAAGAACACACACTCTGTGTCTATTTTGCATTTGGGAAGTGGACTCCCCTCCACATTGTGGTACAGCAAATGCCAGAAGGAGCTGATGCATAGCAGCGTACCTAGAGACAGCCTCTACAGGAGCCTGCACCATTAGCAGGTTACGATTTGCTTGTATGTGTTGCCATTATTCTTAGAAGGAGCTTATTTTCATTCCCCTCTGTGCCAGCTATTATCATCAAATTTTAACAGCCCAGCTCATCTCCTGAGCTGGATTTGATTTCCTACTTCCTTGACCTGTTAATAACTTCCCTCCAAAGTGGGGGCTGGAGGGAAGAAAAGAACAATCAATACATGCACTTTTCAAGCAGGGTTTCACACTATCTCAGTGGTCCCATTGGACAGGGAAGGGCATGCACTGGGAAGATAGGAAGATTCAGAGACAAAGGATCAACTGTACCCTAGCCATGGAATCTCCAGCCAAGGTACCAGACCCTGCACTGCCCAAGTGAGCTCAGTTTGAAAATGGGGCTGGTTTTATTTACATTTGCACATTATTTCATATTTTAAAGACACCCATGAGAAAAAGCTACACCCTTCCCTGATCCCTAATGTCTCAGCATCAAATGAAAGGGCCTGTCAGTGTCACTGCCTGCCACCAAAGGCCCCCCTCTACTGGGACAATTGGCCCTTCACTGCTACTCCAAGTGATGAGACAAACATTCACTTCCCTCAGCCCGTCTCACCCAGGCAGACCTCAAAAGCCTCAAAAGTTTCTCCATGCCAGCCCTTACCAAATGCTACTTTAGCTGGCCTCTCTTATCCCCCAGCAGAGTAAGCTTTCTCCTTCAGTCTCACAGGTTAAATATTTGCACAAAGATATTGTATTCTCTTACCTTTAATAACTTCTATCCTCAACCTGTACTTATTACATTTTCCTCATTAATCAGCTCTGGTGACTTGTGTGTCCTGCTTCTGAATGAAACTTAAAAACTTTTATGAGGAAAAGAATTCTAAAGCTTTAGGGCATACTGAAAGCCATAAAACAAACCAATACATATTTCCCAGGGATGCAAACTTCTTCAAAACTGGGCATCAGAACAAACCTCATCCTCTCAAAAGGCTTCTTTGCCCAAAACGTGACCAAGTTCGAGAAGGTTTTTTCCAGTTAGTTATTTGAATTTCAGCCCTTTGTCCAAATGTTCTTAAAAAAAATAATAAAAAATTCAAGTGCTATATTAGAAGATTTTGCCTTAAAGCCATAGAATGGAGCAGCATAAAAGTTGATCCTACAAACTGATCCTACATATACTGGGATAAGAAAGAAGATCTGTGTAAGTTCCAAGGGGGGAAAAAACAACAAACTTTTTTAGAACTGCTCAGATAAACAATGCAGAAAAGCAATTGCTTCCTTGAGACCCTTGGCTTCAGCATTTAATAAGTTTCTGATGAGAAGGCTTTTTTGGGAAGTCTTTTAAAGACTATGCAAAGTATTTCAAGTCCATCCTTCCTTTGCTCAGCAAAGACGACAGTGCCTTCTGACTGAAGTATGCAATAGCACACAATATCTGGTTGTAAGTGGCATAGTATGTATGTATGCTGAGAAATCTATCCTCCCATGATGTTCACAATAAACAAGTAGTATTACATTGAAAGGAGGATTTTTCACTCTAATGAGAAAGAATATCATGAACTTCATATTTTGTATTAGGGCAACACATCATCATTATAGAATCACAGAATCACCAAGGTTGGAAGAAACATCAAAGATCATCAAGTCCAACCTGTCATCACAGACCTCATGACTAAACCATGGCACCAAGTGCCAGGTCCAATCCCCTCTAGAACACCTGGTTGGACTCGATGATCCTCGAGGTCTCTTCCAACCTTAGCTATACTGTGATACTGTGATACCTCCAGGGATGACGACTCCACCACCTCCCTGGGCAGCCCATTCCAAAGGCAAACAACTATTTAACTAATGGTAGCATGTTTGAAATGAAAGAAACACTTGAAAAGCTGAAAGGATGGCATTTACCCTAAATGACACCCATGCAGTACACAAGGAAACAGGTGGTGTGCAGAGAAGACCTGGGCATATCCAGCCAGCTAAAAGGTTTTAGGTCATTTGAAGAAAGTAAAGAAACAGCCTGGTACTCAGCAGCCAGTCAGACTTGGCAAGTAGAATAGAATAAACCAGGTTGGAAGAGACCTTTGAAATCATCGAGTCCAACCTATCATCCAACACCACCTAATCAACTAAACCATGGCACCAAGTGCCCCATCCAGTCACTTCCTAAACACTTCCAGTGATGGTGACTCCACCACCTCCCTGGACAGCACATTCCAATGGTCAATCACTCTTCCTATGAAGAATTTCTTCCTAACATTCAACCTAAACCTCCCCTGGTGCAGCTTGAGAGTGTGTCCTCTTATTCTGGTGCTGGTTGCCTGGGAGAAGAGACCACCCCCCACCTGGCTACAACCTCCCTTCAGGTAGTTGTACTCTCCCTTATTTTGCTAAATGCTGCTCTAGAGAGCTATGGATAGAAGATATATGAAAATTAAAATAAATAAATAAAAAACCCAAGATTTTCACTGGAACAAAGCAATACAGAAAATTAACTCAGACACTTAGAAAGCAGAACTGAAAAGACAGGAAAATAAAACAGAAGAGGGAAACTCACATCTATCGTGCGGTGCACCTTTGGATAGCTAAGCATTTAAGTGCTATCCTGATGAGCAGAAACTTCATTAATCTTTCCTGACAAGTTACTTGTGAGAAACAAAATTGTGGCAATATTTCTGCTACTAAAGGAAACTTCCTTAAATAGGAATGGCTGCAACTGAACAAATGTGGTAAAACCCAACAAGAACACAATAAAATTGCTTTAAGGAATTGTAATCATAAATATCTCTTCTGGAAAGTTACCCTCTCCCCCAGTGCTATGCTTTATGGGGCATAACATCAAATGGAGCAATGGCATTGACCTCAGGAGAGCTGATGTTAAACTACAGTGTTTGGTCTCAATTTGTGTCTGTTTGTATTCTCCTCCCCCATAATGCAGGTGCTGTGACAAAATTAGAAAAGCAAAGTGCTTTCATTTCTTTTCAGTCAATAAAAAGGGCTTCTTGTATTCTAGAATTCTTCTACCTTTCCATTTAATCTTCCCTTAGGGTAGCATCTCCAAGACAGGGCTGTGAGAGCAGCAGGGGAGGGCAGGAGGAAACCTTGCCACTTGGCAGTTTGAAGAGGACACTGCCTCTCAATCTTCTTCCTCCTCCATAAAACAGATCAGATGCTTTTAAGGGCAAAAACCTTCAGCTTGCTCTTAACACCAGAACTTCTCCGTGAACTTGCCACCGGTGGGAAAAGAAGAATGAATAGCATGGAGAAAAAGACAACATGGCTCAGAAAACAAAGACAAAGCCAGTTTCACATCCTTTTTTCTCTGCCAGGGAAACAATCAGACTGTAAAATACTGAAATAAAAGGTTGGCTCTACAGTTAAGTCATTAAAAGGTGTCCTGCATTTAACTCCAACAGAGGTATACTTCCTCTGGGCAAACCACTGTTTGCTCATGCCATAAATGAAAACCGGAGCTGTTCTCCACCCTATGCAGCAAAGGGACAAAAAATAAAAAGGTTTCCTTCATGGGGGCACAATCAGTGTTCATTTTATCACACTGATACTGGTTTGGGTAAAAGCTTATAATCTGTCTTTCTTCTCTTTCCATTTCAGGAAACTGCTTCCTTGCCTTAGAGCTAACACAGAAGTGCCTGAACACAATATAGGTTTCCTTCCTCAAAAGTATGTTTTTACTTCATATAAAACAAGGTCAATGTTGTCCGCAATGTTTTAGAAGAAAAAGAGTTTAAATTAATTCAATAATAAAAAAAAATGTTCCAAGTAAGAGGCAGAGCAGTTAATTTAATTGACTAAATGTAACAAAGAGAGCTCCATATATCAGAACTTTGTAACAACAGTGTTTACATTCACCTCTCACATTAGCAGCTGGAAGACAAATCCATCACAAATTGAGAAACGCTTGAGCAGGCTGACTCCATGAAACTGAGAGCAGTGGCACAAATACACATTACACGTTCTGCAAGGTTAAACTAATGTGAAGTAAATTCCTAAAGTTATGTAAATATAATTATAGTAATGTTGTCTGACAGCTTGTATTAAATAAGATTAATTCAGCAAGTATAAAATATGCAGGGGACTTATTCCACCCATGTATCCATAAGCATCTTCTGACACACTGGGCAAAACCACCCCCAAAGAAGATTCTGCAAGCCCACAGAAGCAAGTCCAATACCTGTCTGTTGAGCAGCATCAGGGCTCTTTGATAGCTCTGTAAAAGCTCATTTCTGAGGCTAAGCCCATGCGATTCCACACTGGAGGCACAGTGCACGCCTGCAGCTCAATGTGAGGGTGACACACTGAATTCTGCTTAACTACTGGAACCGGCAGAAGCTTGAGCAATGAAACAGACTCCTCTGCCATTCACATGGATGTAAACTGACTATCCAGTATATTTAGAAGCCATCCAATCTGTGGAACAGACAAAGCAAAGAATTTCAAAACTATTCAGAGGAAAAGGAACTGTTTTTGCAAATTCAATATCCTTTTCGCCCACAATATTTTAAAGCCATATTCTCTCACAGTCAAGATCTCAAAACACAGCAAACCACAATTCCATCAGGAAACAGCAACAGTAGAGCACACCTTTATGATTAACACTGATATTTCCATTCTTCTATAACATTGTAAAAACACAAAACAAAATAAACTTCCCTAACCTAAAGAGACTGATACAATTCCATCAAAGTAATGATTCAAGAATTCATCTTTTGTCCTACTCTCCCTTTGCAGTTTAGCTTGGCATCCAGCCTCAGGAAGTTTTATTCTCTGAATCTTTTTATACAACAAAAGTATTTCTGTAGCAAAAAAACAACCAAGCAAACAAAAAACACACCAAAAAACCAAACCAACAACAAAACAAAACAAAACCCCAACCCAAAAGCCACCCACAAAGACACCTATACACATATGCTGCTACAGAAAAAAAGAGCAACACAATGAACTTGAACTTGGACCTTTTGAAACTCAGTCCAAACCCTTTTCACACAAAACCCCAGAACATTAGGGGTTGGAAGGGATCTCAAAAGATCATCTGACAACAGTCATCACCCCTGCTAGAACAGGATCACCTAGAGTGAATACAGGAACACCACCAGACAGGTCTTGAATGAAGAGACCTCACAACCCCCCTGGGCAGCCTGTTCCAGTTTTCCATTGCCCTCGCAGTGAAATCTTTTTTCCTCATGTTTACATGGAGCTTCCTATGCTTCAACTTCCATCACTGTCCCTTGTCCTGTCATTGGGCATCACTGAGAAGATCCTGACTCCATCCTCTTGGCACTTACCCTCTACATATTTATAAACATTAATGGGGTCACCTCTCAGTCTCCTCCTCTCCAAATTAATGAGTCCCAGCTTCCTCAGTCTCTCCTTGTAAGGAAGACATTCCATTTCCTTAATCTTTCTTTGTGGCTCTGCACTGGACTCTTTCAAGCAGTTCCCTGAGGTCCTTCTTGAACTGAGGGGCCTAGAAGTGGACACAATATTCCAGGTGCAGCCTCACCAGGATAGAGCAGAGGAGAAGGAAAACTTCTCTTGACCTGCTAACCACACCCTTTCTAATACATCTCAGAATAGCATTGGCTTTTTTGGCCACAAGAGCACATTGCTAGCTACTCGTCAACCTTCTATCCGCTAGGACCCCCAGGACCTTTTCCCCTTCACTGCTCTCCAAACAGACACAAATAAAAAAGTATTGAAGAATGAATTTTATTCTAGCAATTTGGTATATGATTGTCTTCTTTATAAACCAATTATAGAGGAAGATATTTTCATTAAAGGAAGTATTAAAAAAGGTTTGACAAATCTTGATATAACCCTAGCTATGGATGACACAAAACCTGAAGATGTAAAGGCACTGAAAATAGCACTCTGTCCAAACCCATAAAACATTCATTGCACAATATATTCCCACTTCAGAATAAGACTTACTTTATCCACCTATCTGTTTGCAGGCATGACTCTAGCAAGCAAAATGTTTCTGCTTTCGTTAGGTTTTAATCTTCTTAATCTTCATTTCAACTTTCATTTTAAATTTCCTTCTTTCAAGTATCAAGCCAAATTGATTTGATACTTAATGCTTGACAAATAAATAATGAGCCTCTGAATTAGTCCACGTGTGATAAGGCAATGATCCCATTATTTCTAACATTCTTATAATCAGGCAATGATTAAATTATTTCTGATGTCCTTAGCATGAATGCAAAAATACACTAAAAAGATCCTTAACAAAGCTCCCTGCCATGTTTTTTTTATTAAATGCTCTTAATTTGAGTATTTTATCACATGATTTCTCCCGCTGGGCCGTAAGAGCTTATTTTAATGAGAATGGGAAGAGCTCAAACAGTGGGTGTGCTGCGTATCTCTTTGACATCTTTACAACCATTTGCCATTCTGAGTATGATTAGCCGAATAGCAGCCATTAGGAAGGTTGATTAATACTTTTTAAATATTCCAAATCTTTGGATTAGCACTCAGTTTATTTTCCTCAAGGAGCAGACTGAAACAAAGGCTTCCACTATCTCCACCCAAGCACACCATACAGCAGAATGTGGGCAACAAAACCACCCCACCGCACGTTCAGCACGCTGCCAGCATCACTGACATTTCTATTTACAGAGATCTGGACTCATATATGATATCCAAGGACTTATCTTAATTATATCATGTCCACGTTAGAAGCATGAGCAGAGTTCCATTTGAAAAAAAAAAATAAAAATGGTGTAAGCAGAGAGGTTTCAATGTGTGCCTCCAGGAAAGTGCTATTGATAACAAACACCTATTAGAAGCTGAGAATCAACATGAAATGCCATTTAACATCCTATTTTTTAAAACAGTTGTAAAAAAAATCCTCCACATATTGAGCTGGCAGAACAAAGAAGTGCATTAAAAGCACTGATAAGGGTATTAAAAGGTAATATTTCAGGTATGCCTATCCAGTACATTAATATTGAATTTGGCTGTGATATGAGTTGCACTAGTTAAAATTATATATTTCTTCTTTTCTTTGAATCAGAAGCGACAGTTACAGGGAAAAAAAAATCCATATCTACAGCTTACAAAGCCAAAAAAAAACCTCCTTTCAGCACCAAGATACTA
This sequence comes from Melanerpes formicivorus, assembly GCF_026170545.1. Lineage (NCBI taxonomy): Eukaryota > Metazoa > Chordata > Aves > Piciformes > Picidae > Melanerpes > Melanerpes formicivorus. The sequence goes on along the minus strand of NW_027142354.1, from coordinate 43,291,454 downwards.
TGGTGGTAATAAAGGCCATGAAATAAAGGTCAGAAATAAAGAAAACAGAGATTAGATCTATAGAGATATTTGTACCACGTACTGAAATTAGTAATGCCTTGTTCTTATTAGAGGCTTGCCCTAAGAGCCACCCCTGCTAGCATAATATGTCCTCTCCTTTCCATTAGCCCACAGGTATGCAGTGCAAGCAAGTAGCCTTCTCTGACCTCTGTACTGGGACTTGTGGGAGAGAGAGGGAAAACTGCACTGTCAGTAGTAGAAACCAGCAAGCACAACTTTTGTCAATGTACCCTACTATACAGCCCTGAGGCTAACAATCTTTCACATGAAAATTCCACAGGAATTTTGAGATGCTTCAGATCTCTGCAGACAACAAACTAGTTTGAGTTATTGCAGCCCTTCTCAAGCAGGTGGGGGACAAGATTCTTTGACAAGACAGGAATGGAGGAAGTGATATGAGGCCAGAAAGCAGCATCCTAATGTGCTTTCCCATGGGCCATAACCTTATGCATATTGCCCAATACTCAGATGGCCATCCTGTCAGCTTCTGCCAGCATTAATTTGCTCCTAGAGTACTGAAGGACAGCTAACCGGAATAAGTCTATGTTAAGTCATATTTTCACCACATGCCTAATAATAGGATGTGCACACACATGGTCATGCTGCTGATCAACTGTGTACTTTAGATAAAAATCTAGGAAGTAGTTACAAGGCAAATTTTAGGTGGAAGAAACAACTGTAATTTTCAGACCTAGATAAATGGTGACCCTGCCAAGACAACTCACTGGCTGGTGGATGAAATACATCTCCAAAAACATTATCTGTGATGTTTTATTGAGAGACACAGAGGCATGAAGACAGTATGTGTTTGCCTGCAAATGAAAAACTACAGAGGAAGGCCTTGTGCTCACACAAATGTACTGGATTTCAGATTGTCACTGGTAGACAGGACTAAGCCCTGGCTTCTCGTTTCCCTACACTACTTCTGTCATATTACATGAGAGAAAAATCTTAAATGTGTTTGCCCCAACAAAGAGCAAGAAGAAAAAGCGATGGAAAAAAAATCAAAGAGAAATGGCTTTGCTGATGTTTCTGTCAGAGAGGCATTAGGTGTCCCCTGACCTCAGCATAATCTACCATTGCCCCTCTTGGACAACAGCAACAAAACTCACATGGGGAAGCCAAAAGCAGGAAGGCTGTGGCCAGTTTGAGTTCCCTGCCAAGCTCAACCATGCCTGCAGTTTGCCCAGCTGTTCATCTGGTTTTACAGAGAAATGGACAGAAAGCAAGGCTGGAAGAAGGCCTGGCTGAAAAGAAAGGGAACTGATATGGGAAATGGATCACTGCAAAGGGAAGAATGTTACAATAGTAAGAGATATCAGTAAGCAGAGTGGGTAAACAGGGATAAATGGATAAGTGAAGATAAATCCTACTGAGACCTACCACCAATCTCTTGTATTGCCTGTCTGAAGACTACAGATCAGGAAGGGAAAAGGAATATTCCCATGGAATTTGCCTAGTTTTTCAAGTAGGAGTGAATTGCTTTTCTAAATATATAATGTACTTATCTATTTCTCTCTGTTCTCACTACTGTTAAAAGAGGTTGTATTTATCAAGACAGTATGAGAACTCTGAAGGAATAAAACTTCGTGCTTCAAGGACTGAGGGTCACATAACATACTGATGCAGAGAAAAGGGCTCATTTCAAAACACATGGAAGGTGTAGGAGAATTAACAGGAAGTTACATTTACTTTTGAAAAATCCTAACTATTACAAGTCTGAGCACTTACTGTGTGGGGTTTGGTAAAGCTCTGACAAGAGGAGCAAAAAAGCCCAGCTCATTTTATCGTCCAACATGTAAGAGTTGGAGTCCTACCAACAAGAAAATGCCCTCTTTCATCCATAGTTTTTCTCCTGACACCCTCTTAGAGAGATGATGCTACAAAGACGACAAATATTTAGCAGTGTTTTATCTGAGATGACCTTGTGCTACCACACTCAAGCGTCTGGCACAAAGCACTGCTTTCTTTGGTCGCTGCTGGTACAGCTGCTATTTGTGAAAATGGCAGAACAGCACTGGGACCATTAAATGCTTCTCAAAAGTAAATCGTTCCCTATTAGCATCATACCTCTTTAGTTATTGTGTTACTATCCCAGAAACCTTACCCAGCAAACTGTCCCAGGTAACAGCTCCTGCAATCAGACTGTTTGCCTACAGCAAAGCAGATACTAAACAGAGAACCTTCCCTCACTTTGTGCGGATAGGGAAATCATATTTCTGCAGACCACTTCCCTTCATTTTCCATGAGGGTAACAAAACCACCAGAAATATTTAGTCTGCACAGAAGAGCAGTGAGCACCTTTGTCATCTTGCAGTGAGATGCTGAGCTGGAGGTGAAATGGCTGCCAGGGCTCCAGGCTGCATTGCCGCTGTCCCTTCTCACCCATTTAAAGCCACACAGCACAGTGATCATACTGAGAATTCACAGCCAAGTGCAGACACTGTTTTGTTTATTTTCCAGTAAAGAAGCAAGGCACTCTCCTGAGGGTGAAATTTAAAAATGCACCCTCAAAAGAAGTTCAGTGATATGTAAACACCAACTCTGTTCTCAGTAAGCAGGAACTCATTACATCTTCACTATATCATCTGGAATCCATTACTGGGGATAAGAGGACAGAAGACACTTTAGAAGCGGTCTGGAGCTACTGGCATTGAAGGATTGCTGCCATTAAAACAACGTTTGTCAGGACACTGTCAAAGGGGCTTTTATTTCAACAGTGAATGACTGGCCCTTGGCAAGATTCTGGGTCAGAGAACACACAAAACTCACATTCCTACCCACACAACTCAGGTAGCTATTACGACAAGCAGCAAAGTAGTTGTAACAGTCTTGTCTTGTTCCCTCCAGAATGCAATCCTACCACTGTGCCCATTTGCTGTGCCTTGGGAGCAGCTTCATCTGAACAGCTCTGCAATGAAACTGAAAGGACCAGCAACTTTTACCTGCAGGACAAGATAAATCCAGTATCACTAACCATTTAATGACGACTACAAATCCTACTAAGTGCTTTGTAATTTGGAAGCCCTAGATAAAGGGGCAGGAGAATGTATTGTTCCCCTCCAGGATGCTCCAGACAAAGACAGTCGCTGATTTTGGCCTCATGGCAGTATGTTAATACAAGAGCACATGCAATAAAGCCTTTACAAAGGACACCAGAGAGCGTGTTTCAGTGATTATGCCACAAGACTAGTATGCTTTAACAGTGTGATTCCCCACCATTACAGTCAGGATTCAGTGAGGTATAGTCATTTTCCTGTGATAACACTCTTAACAGTATTGTTCCATTACTTTTACACTGTGTAATGAAAGGTAGTTTCAACTACTTGATTTGGCAGATGCTGGTGTTGCTTGTCACTGGAGCTCAGTTATGCTGCTTTACAAGGCATCTTCACATGTTGTTACTCCTTAGCAGATCTGTCAATGGGATATTTACAAGACAATCCTTATATATATTGAGTGTTTATATATATACAGATAGAGGAAGCAAAACAGACTACAAGAAACTACAAAGTAGTTTTCACACTCTTCCTGCACAATTTCTTGGGTTTTGAGAGCCAGTATTACAGTCCTCAGAAGAATCATGCTCTGCTCAAATGCAAACACCCTCTCCATATTCTTTCACTGAGAAAACAACCTGCACTATCATCTTCATACAGTAGGCATCACCACATTCTCAAACAGCAACACACATCTGGAGAAACAAACTTCTTATCAAGAAAAAATGAATGAACCCAGTTGGCAGTACATACAAGCTTAACTTGATGCATTCTGCAAGTAAAAAAGAATACAAAGATTACTCATTCCCACTCCAGGTTGGCTTTGCTTCCTTATCCTACATGTCCCACACCAACTATTGCCTACAAGGCAGCCTTCAGAAGGAACATGGCCTCAACTACATGATTCCTAACCTACTCAGAGCTTAACATCCCGAATTGAATGCCTAGCTCCACAATGAACCTTTCTAACAACATGCACATGAGAGGTGACATTCAAAATTCATTTCTATTCTCCAGAATAGCACTGAATGAAGAAGAGGTGAAGTCCTGTGTTTGTGTGCCAGCTGTCTTGAGTAAAACAATCATGTGTCACTGTTTCAAAAGGCAAAAAAACACCACCACCTTTGCTCAGAATTAGTTGTAGCTCTGCTTCACCTTTATCAGCTATGAACAACTACCAGCCAAACACATCTCTGTGTGGGAATGAGCACTACAGATTTCCCTGGTTCTGGGCTTCCTTTCTCCTCTGTCTCCCCAGCAGCCATGCGAGCCCTTTCCAGACAATTTGAAGTATGGGAGCAAGAACCCAGAACCCATTGATACCAGTTGTGAATTTCAGAATTAAGCAAAGTTGTCAATTTTACCTGCCAGACAGTGCATTGACAAATAGGAAAATAAGTTAGTCTTCAATTTCCCCATTCCTGGGCTCTGTAGCCTACAATTCTTCAGACTGTGGTAATTCTTCTTGTAGCTATAACCAATCTTTGTTTGCCAGAGTTTTCACTTCCAGTACTCCATTGCAGAGAGAAGCAACTTGCTAGGAGCTTTAACCACACATTAGTTTGCATTATCAGTGCAGACATGTTGAACTAGCAAACCACAGACACTTACCCTCTTAACCTGCTTACAAACACAGTAAGAGCTGATAAGAGGTTTGCTATCCAAACTGACAGACAGTAAATGTTTATTTTTCCTTTTCCAGATGCAACAAGGTAGATTATGATGCATTTTGCCATGTAGTATAGTGTCAGTGCTGTGATGTAGTGCAGTGTCACAGCACAACAGGACATGAAGAGCAGCAGCATAATGGCATTTGAGATGGGCAGCTGGATTTGCTAGCAATGCATATTCCAGTGAGTCCCCAAGGTCCATGTCTGTTTGACATCTCTAGCCTGCCCATCACTCAGTATCACATTGACAAAGCTATATATAAGTATGCAGATCGTTTCTCTTTACGTACGTATGCCTGTCTGAACTACCAGCTATCTGCTTCAGCAATCGATCCTCCTTTAAAGAGTTCCCCATTACAGAGGAACACCTATATCTTTATACTCTGCTTTACCCCATCACGTCTGAAAATCCCTTTATGATGTCTAAATAGGACTTTTAGTAGAACAGTTCATCTGCTGGAAGGAGGGGGACAGAAGAAAGACACCAATTGTGCAAGTGAGAATTATGAGACAGAAAAAGACTTTGCACCTTTTAAAAAGGTTCTTAATGAAAGAAATAAGTCATCCTCAACACTTCACAATCTGAGAAAAAGCTTATTACATGAAAAGTGCTTGACAAACCTGGTATCTCTGGTTTCTCCTTGAATTCCCAAAGAGGACTAAAATTACAAGAGTGCACAAGACAGAGCTGCACAGGAACAGTTCTTCAGACAGGCCTATTCCCAATTACAAACACAGAGAAGAAATGTATTTTCATCCCTCAGGAATATAAAGAGAAAATGTCAAGACAGACTCAACGAAAGCTTGCTACCATCACTGCGTTATCACCTAATCCAAACTATTTAACAGAACTAAGCACATTTTTGCTCGCAACTTAAGGTGGCTATCAGAGACCTTCCACTTTGATGCAACGTTCCTGGTATAATCTCTTACAGCTTTACAGTACCTTCAATCCTTTAGGAAAAAAAATAAAATAATAAAAACTGTTTCTGGTGTGAAGGCACAACCTCAGTTCAGCTTAGCCATGAGGAAAGAACATTGCTCAGCTCCACAGCCAACCTAGAGAGCACCAGCCAGGCTAGCACAAGCTAGTCAATCAAGCTAGGTAGCACCAGCTCCACTTGTCTCATAAACATGGAGGATAACACTCCCGAAATGCCTTACTGGCAAATCCTCACCTGCAACTTCTTCCTTTTTGGTGTTTGTTGGTTTTGTATTTTTGTTTTGTTTTGTTTTTTGTAAAACCAAACAACTGAAATCTCTACAGTTTTTGCAGTCCACTCTCTGGACAGTGCATTAGTTGGGAATGGAGCTGAGACATGGGCTTCTTACAAAGTGTAGTCTACACTTTAAGTAAGATAAAAGCACTGAAGTCTCACTGATACATCCAGTCAAGGCTTCCAAACTTCCCATCCTTAGAAGAAAATGGAAATCTTTTACTTTCTGAAGAGAATGAGTGCCAATATGGCTTATGGTATACTGCAAAGATGTCCCAGTTTCTTGAATTGAACTCTGTAGATTCCCAGCTACAGCAGGGGTAGGAGAGTGACAACATGGGTGCAAGTGCCATTTTTGTGAGAATGAGAAGCACACAACTGAATCTGCTCAAACTGGCACACAGAGGATGAAAAAAAGACAAATTTTAGGGTGAAGTATTCTTCCTGATCAAAGGGTTTCCTGAAATGCCACAGACTTGCTGAAAAAGGCTTACAAAATCACATCTAAAAGTTTTGTCCAGCTTGAAATAAAAAGGCCTGATTGACAGCAAAAATAGGTCTTTGCTAGCAATCAACAATCTTTGTTTTTCAGCCTCTCTGCATTTTATGGACAACAGCCCAGATTTTGGCAGATTATTTCATTAGGGGAAGCTTGCAGTTTAACTAAACATGCCTTTCTCAAGAGGAAATTGGTATCAATCATTTCACATTTTTTAAGCAGACTGAATGATTCATCTCCAGGAAATCTGTATGATAATCTAGAGTTACAGCTGATCAGACAAAATTAAAGGAGCAAATCACTTGATTTTTGCCACTTATACCATCGTGTCTTTACATGCATACATACAAATAAATAAATAAATATCAAAACAAGTCTGTTTTATTGCTTATTTTCCTGCTTCTTTCAACACAAAGCTTAACTCCTAATACATCCACTGCAATACATTTATCTGCACAAAGACAGGAATAGTCCAAGATATAGCCAACTAGCATGACTCAGCTATTCCTTTATGAAATGCACCTCTTTCCAGTCCCAGTAGCTTGCACAAACCTTTTTGTGGCTGTGTTTTAGCTGGATTTCACTCCCAGCACCCTGCTTAGACTCAGTGGGTCTAAACAAAACAGGTTATTTCTACTGGGGGTGGAGTGAGAAGAAGAACCTTCAGTTAAAAAAATAGACTAAAAATAGTTTTATACTCAAACATCAATCCAGGCTTGCCAAAGCAACCACATTTGTTCAGTAGTTGACTGTTGGTATCATCTCAAGCCTCAGTAAACACTTGAGAAAATGATTTTGCTTCTCTAACCTTCATTGAGCTCAATAGGACAGAGAGCACAACTTCTCCCCTGTGACAATCTTAAATGAAGAGGCCTTGGTTCCTTTTTCAGTTTCACTAGAAATATGACCCACATCCAACATCAACAAATTATTTTAGAAATTAACTGGATCTACATTTGGATAATTTTCTACAAGGTATTACCTAGGTAAGGAAATAACCATACCTGAATCCTCCTGCTGTACATCTCCACTCACATCTTTCAAGAAGGTCCTGTGTCTTCTCAAGCTTGGAGCACAACAGCAGCAAACACTTCCTTGGCCCCAAGTGGGGGCCAAAGAAGCAGGCAAATTAGAGCTAATCTCCATCAGCTGCTATTTCATGCCCACACCTGATCACAATGATTAATTTGCCCACAAAGAAAGGCAACACAGTGACTCTATTTGAAAGATGAGGTTTAATTCACTCTCTGAATACAAAAATTTTGTTCCTGCCACAGATGAAGTTTAATTTGCTCTCTGAACGAGGATTTTTGTTCCTACCTAAAAGAAACAAAGGGTTGTCCCCTACCCTGGCATCTGCAATTTTTGTTGCAGTCACTGTTTTACTTAGCCAAGGCATCAGTGGGTCAGACAGTCACTTTAAAACTAGAAGAAACCAGGTGCTTTTTATATAAACATAATTAAGCAATTTAATGAAAATCTGTTGAGTCCATCTCTGAGAATATGCGAGGCTCTGCTTGTTTTTGAATGTGCACTGCACTTCAATGTAACTTTGCTGTCACCAACAGGTTGCCATGAGAATTAACTGGCTTTCATTTGTTTATTTTATATCTCAGGCTAACAATAAGACTGAGACTCACCCAGACTTCCTCTTAGTGAGCATTGTTTTAATTTGCAAGTAGTCCTGTTAACTTTGATGTAATTAACAATGAAGTAGTTAGTAATCTCTGACTCTGGGAAGGCAGATTAAAATTACTGCTGTTCAAAACATCACAGATAAAGAGGGAACGTCATTAAATAATCCTTCTGATTTTCAAATTGTAACAGAGAAATGCATCACACAGCATGTTACCTCTGGTTTCAGAGAAAGCTTTATTGTTCTTTTATTATGAACAGAATCATCCCTATCCACTGCATGAGACAACTGACTGGCTTCAATATAACTGGGTGCTTTGCCAGCCTTCACTATGCTCCTACTTAATATGTCATATAAAATAATGTGCTGAAAACTGGCTAACCTGCCTGTCTGCTTGGTGTTTATATGGAATTTGTCTCCATGACATTTCAGTCTTTTATCTGAAAACGAAACAGGAGCCAAGGAAGCCTTAAAAGTATAGCCTTAACAGATTTGATGACCTAGACACAATCCTAAGAGACTAACAACACACCAGTGCTCTCACTCTGCTTCCTGAGAAGCCCTCAGAACACCAAAATTCTCTTCCTGCTTCCACATTGCTCAAGGCACACATCCCACTCTCACCTCATCCTAAATGTATTGCATACAAGAAGGCCCAGCTGCCAAGAAGCATGCTTATGGGGGAAGAACCAGAGCCTGGCCCACTTTCACCACTTACCTCAGTACTCCACCCTATCCAGCCTGCTTCCTCAAGGGGTCATTAATACTACAGATACAAAAAGGGACAGCTAAGTCTTGAAGTACTCGCAAGAAGCTGTGTGACAGCAGCTGTGCACAAGAGACCAGTGTATTGGGAAACCGCAGAAACAGCTGTATATGGAGGCAGGCGGTAGAGAGCTCCAGACATTCAGATCCAGGGCTTCATTTGCCCCAATAGTTGGGGCCAACCTAAATCACTTTTGGGAATTGAATCATGCGTTTGCAGCTAGGACAGCTCAATTTATCATGAGTTAACCTGGTATGTTGTCTATGGCCTAAGTATCTTTTGCACAGAGTTCTCACTTTATCGTGCATGTAAGGGCTGAAGGACCATAGGACCAAAATGGAAAAAAATGGAAAAAAGACTTGAATTACTGCTTTCTTTACTCTCTCACTTTGCATCTAATTTAAGTTCAAGTAAATGAGAAGATAAATGGATCATTCTGTGGTAATCTTCTTATGGTTTTATTTTAGCAATATATGAGGGCATCAAAAACGAAAGCAGAATTCCCCAAAATTTCCAGCTGCAGTAAGGTCTCCCCAAAGCCTTCTCTCCTCCTTCCTGAACAACCACAACTCTCTCATTCTGTCCTCATGCTCCTGCCCTCCTCTGGACTTGCTCCAACAAGTCTGTATATTACACTGTGGGTGCCAGTACAGCAGGTGGGGTCTCAAAAGAGTAGACTAGAGGGGGAGAATTACTTCCTTCGGTGTGTTGTCAGAAAGCATCATGTGCCTGTGAAGCAATGTCTTTGATAAACAAGTAGAGGTACCCATGGAATGTGCATGATCAAGAAACTTGCCAGGAGGCTGTAGCTCACCGCCCTGTGGTACCTCCCTACACACAAGGCATTTTCCAAAGCAACAGAGCAATCTCTGTTCCACACAGGTGCGATGAAAAGCAGCCCCAGAGCCTGCCAACAGGACTTGCAGCAGGGAGCTCAGTGGGTCTGTCTCTACACACGACCTTTAAATCCTAGGAGTTGATAGGGATTTTGTTATAGTTCTGCAAGAACCTATTTCTGTTGTCCCTTGCTTTTTGCCGCTTTTTACACACTTCCGTTGGCTTTAACGTTTTCCCTTTTTAGACAGCTGTCTCCTCTGCTTGTGTACTCATGCTATTACCATTTTTAACTTAGAATGACATATGGCATAGCAATAACTGCCCCTCTGGAAAGCACCTTATACCATCTGGTTTACTTCTTTTGTCATACCGGAAAGAGTTACGGAACAGAAGTGTGCCTGTACCAGGATAACTACCTCTGCTGCCAGGCCTGAGAGGACAGTAATGGGGAAACTACACCAGTATCATGAAAGTAGTACAAGACAAGGTTATAGAATCCTCCAGCAATTGCTGCTTAAATGGGGATGATGACAAAAAAAGGGAGAAGCCAGCAGTGAATGAGTTCCAGGGAGCTGTCAGGTTGAGATGGCTTCACTCCTGCAGCAGCACAACGGCTGCAAGCTCACACAGTTGAACGTGCTTGGGAAACAGCTCAACACAACACAAAACACAAAAAAAGAGCTTGCTCACCACCAGGTAGGTTTTCCCTAGTGTCCTCAGCTAAAATGTTAACCTGGATGTCTTTCAGGATAAATATCTCAAGAGTTATTTGTACACAATGCTGCAGCGTCTACCTTTTGATTACAGATCTTTACACACTGTCCATTATTATCGAATGCCAGGATGAAAGGTGGCCTAAGGGCCTGAATGCAATGTTCTGTCACAAAGAAAATACAGCAAAAGTGATGGCAGGCTCTGGAAGTAAAAATGCACTAGGCTGGAAAGAAATATGAGCACAGTTTGGGGTTTCTTTTGCAGGGTGTTTGGCTTTTGCTTGTATAAAAAAAGCAAGCATGTTCCAGCAGTCTGGATTTGCATTTTGAAAGGCCAAGGCCTGAAGCTGCTTCTAGGAAGCATTTTGATGTGTCACCTGATACAGACGATTCACATTTTGAACAAGGTCACTTGAGAAGTTTTGACAGTCACAGTATCACAGTATCACCAAGGTTGGAAAGGACCTCGAGGATCATCAAGTCCAACCTATCAACACAGACCCCATGACTAGACCATGGCACCAAGTGCCACGTCCAATCTCCTCTTGAACGCCTCCAGGGTCGATGACTCAACCACCTCCCTGGGCAACCCGTTTCAATGATGAATGACTCGCTGGGTGAAGAACTTCCTCCTCACCTCGAGTCTAAACCTCCCCTGGCACAGCTTGAAGCATCCAGACATCTTTCCATGTATGGGCACACTTTTCTCCACTAGTCAAAGTTTGTCAAGAGTCTTAATGAAAAACCTTTCCACAGCTATTTGTTGGGGCACCCGTACCTTAACTGGTTAAAGCAGTTTTCCTGTACATTTTTAACTCAAGTTTGCATTTTGTCTCTTTTGCAACATCTTAATGCTTGCTGCAATACTTCTAAGAATGCAAACCCCACTTGCTATGTTTAAAAAATTGTACCTGTTGACTCCATCCCAATCACTCCTGCTATATGCCAGGTAGGCTGCGACGATACAAAAACCCACAGCGCCACCTGACTTCACGGAACGGGAAGAAAAGACTTCAAGTACACACAACTGCTTTACATTCAAGGGCAGGAAAGCAGGCAGCAACAATTTTTCATACATTCTTGCATTAGAATTAATTCTTATTAATAAGAAATGAGAGTCATTAACACTATTAAAATCTAATTACATTAGCAATTTTCCATCATGTCATATATGAGTAGTTAAGTATTGGTATTTGTTTTTCCTAATGGGATTCAAAAGTCTAATTAAAAGTCTCTCTTTTCTGGTTAAGTGGAATGAATCTTTATGAAAAACAAGGCACTTTTAATAGCCACAGACAGTTTCTTTCCTTAAATGTCATACTTCACAACTGTCTCCTCTTCAGCATTTTAGCCAAATAAGGATGACAGTGGCAGACAGAAAACCAAATAAACTCAATAGCTGTTACAACAGCATACCTGTGAGTCCCCATCTCCTCATACCTCCCTCCATGCCCAGTTGTTTTACAGGTTATAAGGACTTAATAATAGTAATAAGAACAGGTATAACAAAACATTTTGACCCTTAAAATAACACTAAGAGTATGACTTTGCAACATTTATCAGTCCTATATGCAAGAGCTTTAGTGCCAATAGAATTACAATGGAGTAAATTATTCCTCTTAAGAAACTCATGCAAGAGAGAGCAAAAAAAAACAACAAACATTTTGCCATAGAGCTGCCCCACACAATTTGCCAGCACACTGCATGTTTCATCACAGTTGTTTGAGTAACATTTGGCTAGTTTTGGCTAAGGTATCAATTTTATTTTGTAAGCATAACTGGTAACAGACCGTAAGGTAAAAACTGCCATTGCACTGGAAGCTTCCCCTGCTTTGATTAAGAGGCAACAGGGCAGCTAGTCAGCCCCTTCAGAACCAATTCAGAATTTCTGTCTCAGTGGTTGCTGATGCTGTCTCATGAAACAACTCTTCTCAGTCTTCACAACTTCTTATCCTTGGTAGCATTGAATGCTGAATCAGATGTTTGTGTAACAGAAGCCCCTGATAAGCCACAGAAAGATAGCAGAGGTAAGAAAGAAGAGCAACAGATGTTCAGGACATTTGGGACCCCCCATAACACTAAGAACAAGATACAATAATTTTATGAGTACGGCAATCAGTAAAACCAGATGTCCCTTAACAGTCCAGGACTTTGAATAAACCATTTAGAATAAACCAAACCAGGTTGGAAGAGACCTTCAAGATCATTGTGTCCAACCCATCAACCAATCCAACCCACCCAAACAGCTAACCCATGGCACCAAGCACCACATCAAGTCTCCTCCTGAACACCTCCAATGACAGCGACTCCACCACCGCCTCGGGCAGTCCATTCCAATGGGCAATCACTCTCTCTGTATAGAACTTCTTCCTAATATCCAACCTGAACCTCCCCTGGTGCAGCCTGAGACTGTGTCCTTTTGTTCTGGTACTGGCTGCCTGGGAGAAGAGACCATCATCTGCCTATCTACAACCTCCCTTCAGGTAGTTGTAGAGAGTGATAAGGTCATCCCTGAGTCTCCTCTTCTCCAGGCTAAGCAATCCCAGCTCCCTCAGCCTCTCCTCATAGGGCTTGTGTTCCAAACCCCTCCCCAACTTCGTTGCCCTTCTCTGGACTCGTTCCAGCAAGTCAACCTCCTTCCTAAACTGAGGGGCCCAGAACTGGACACAGGGCTCAAGGTGCGGCCTAACCAGTGCAGTGTACAGGGGCAGAATGACCTCCCTGCTCCTGCTGGCCACACTGTTCTTGATGCAGGCCAGGATGCCATTGGCCCTCTTGGCTGCCTGGGCACACTGCAGGCTCATGTTCAGCCTACAATCGACCAGCACCCCCAGGTCCCTCTCTACCTGGCTGCTCTCCAGCCACTCTGACCCCAGCCTGTAGCTCTGCATGGGGCTATTGTGGCCGATGTGCAGAACCCGGCACTTGGATGTGTTAAATCTCATGCTGCTGGACTCTGCCCATCTGTCCAGCCTGTCGAGGTCTCTCTGCAGAGCCTCTCTACTCTCCAGCAGATCAACTCCTGCCCCCAGCTTGGTGTCGTCAGCAAATTTACTGTGGACTCAGTGCCCTCATCCAGATCATCAATAAAGATGTTAAAGAGCACAGGGCCCAGCACTGATCCTTGGGGCACACCACTAGTGACTGGCCGCCAGCTGGATGTGGCACCATTCACCACCCCTCTCTGGGCTCGGCCCTCCAGCCAGTTCCTAACCCAGTGCAGTGTGCTCCCATCCAAGCCATAGGCTGACAGTTTGGCCACACTTGAGTATTAAAGTAGCAGCCACCCTACCCTGAAAGCAGCCAGTCCTTCAGTTGTGCCACTTTATTTGGCAGTGATAATATGTGGGGATTATTTTGCATATCACTGAGCATCGTTGCTTTATTCAGAGCATTTTACACAAAATGCAAATCTGAAGTGCTCCACAGCGTGCTGGCTTTGCTTTTCCTTAATGTGTACAGATCAATGACAGCTTAATGCTTAGATAACATTTATTAAGAGCAACATGGTTTCAGAAACTTCAGACTAAAGGTGTCAATTAGATGACAGATCCTTCATGAAAGACAGAAGAATCTCTGTGTTGGGCAGATATCCTCATGTTTTACTGTCAATGATTTATAAGTTACAAGGTCCCAAGTGTCCAGGCTTATCAGTAGTGAGATAAGCAAGTATGAACCAAAGGGTACTGTTGATTATTTATTTCACAGAATCTCACTAACCACAGCTGCTATCAAAATCATCCAGAAATTACAGATATACACAGTCCTACAGTGTCTGACACAAAGTAAGGTATCACACACAGCATTAGGTTGAGAGCTAACTTGAGGTTAGCTTGCTAAAAGCTTGTATTAAAGGTAACCAACCTATACTGAAGGTCATACTACAAATCAGACACATCAATGCTGATTACAAATTAAATTCTCTGCTCCCTTTTATGTTTGTTCAGACACTGAGAATGCATGAAGTGTCTGACATCCTGTGTATAATTACTATTAAATCTGAATGGGAGACATTCATACCCATTTGAGCTGGCTTTGTTACGGGACAGCAGCAAGTTGTGGCCTCTTGACTAGGCACATCTTGCACCCAACACATTTTTCACACCTCTCTAGCAAAGGAAACTCAATGAAGCTGTGTGAAAATGGTCTTGCTTTAGCTGTTTGTACCCTAGAGATCAAACCCCACTGCACTGTCATTTTACACAGGTGTGAAGCACTGCACAAACAAGAACCCAGACATGCAAGTTTAATCTTAGGCCATCCTTAGGGTGCAAAATGCAAATAAAAGCATGCTATGAACAAATACATCAGGGGCACAGGAATTTTAGAAGCTCTGCAGTATTAGTTGGACTTGATGATCTCAAAGGTCTTTTTCAACCTGATTAATTCTGTATTCTGTATTACAAAGAAGAACATCTACTGTACAACTGAGCCATGGCTTTGTGTGGGCTGGCAAACAGATCAGCTGCTTTATCTTTCTTTCAGTAAGAGTTACTAAACAGTAGGTAAAAAGCCATCTTCTAAAGAGCTATCATAAAATCTATGCTAGAACATACACACTAGCAAAAATAATTTTTCTCCATCTTCTTTGTATATGGCCTGGACTCATTTCCTTTCATGATAAAAGAAGTTATGTTAATCATCCTAAACCTGCAGGAAGATTTCTGTTACACATACTTATTTTCCAGTATTGACAGCACTGAACCTGACCTCAGTTTAGCAGTAAGTTGAGCCTTAGGAATACCTTTAGGTGCAGAAGAATTTTGTTTTCAATCATCACCTGTCAGCAGAAAAAAATATCACTAAGAATCAAAATAACTCAGAGGACTGCCAGAACTTTGAGAAGGGGTGGTGTGGAATATAACTTTTTGCAAAACAGGAACTGTAAATTCTTTTATAAAAAGGTACTACCAGAAGCTCTTTTGCATCTCAATCAAAAGGCTGCATGCTACAGCCTTGAATTTCAATTGCAGATGGCAAGATGACATACAATTAATATGATTCTATTTGTGTAGTCTAATCAAAGCATGAGAGAACAGGAAAAACAAATGTAACATATTGTGGGTATTCAGCTTCAACCTATGATGCACTGAAAGAGAACATTAACATTTCAGTACCAAATTCACATTAATTTCCCTGCTTCTGCAGGAGTTCCCTTCTTTCTCAATACCATCACACCATCTTGAGCCATCTCTGAGGTGTTTACAGAAACTGACAAGAACATATTTTTTACCCCTTTGGAATGCAATAGATGATGTACCAGGTGTCATATTTTTCTGCCAACATTTCCCCAAAGGTGCATCACAAGATTTTTTTTTGGTTTATGTCACATATCTCCTATTTGACTACCCCTTTTCCCTGCTCCCCCATCCGTCTTTCTGTATAAAAAACACCTACTGGAAGAACAGTGTTTTGCTTCTGATCACACTGTGATGTCTTCACTTTGTCTCTGCATCTCCTACGAGCACAAAACCTTCAGTGCTTTCCTGCTCACCACACATACCTGACTACAGTCTCAGTACACAGTGGTATGATCCTGTTCTTTCCTAAATTTTTGTTTCATTGTAGCAACAATGAGTTTCTGTCCATCTGGATTATATAAAGCTATAGAGAAGAAGGTGAATAATCTGCAGGGAACAATGGTGCTCTTGTGGAAAAACAAAACCACAACCAATGACAAGTAAGTCAGTCTTCTCTACACCCTGGAATGCACAGCATGACTACTTTTCCTAAATAATTCCCATTCCTAAGAAGCCTGAGCTTGACATAATGGGGCTCTGATATTAGCTACCCCATTCTGAACTTCTAGCATATCACCACATCTTGAAATAAAAACCCAACAGCCACATAACACTGACAAGGAGACATGCTTCTGAACATAAAAGGGACACATGTATGTATTCTGATCTTATATATACCTTACAGTGTTTTCAACTGGGAATTTCCTTGAAAAAATACTGAAAACCAAAGCAACAAACAAAACCCAAACAAAAAAACCAAAACCCAACCAAAAAAAAAACCAAAACTCAACCAAACAACAACAAAAAACTCTAACCAAACAAAACAACCAACCAACCAAACAAAAAAAACCTACTAAATAAACCAACAAAACAAAACCAACTAATCCAAATCCACAAACAAAAGCAGATAAGACAGATCTAAAAATTACTGGAAAACTGCTATATAGTAATTTTTTCAGTAGAGCACCATATTCATAGAAAACATTGACTTACTGTTCCCAAACTTGTCTGTGTTTTCCTACTAATTATTTTGTTCTATTGATTGATTTATTTTATTATACCAGGTGAGGTACCATGTGTCCCTACAGTCCTTGACAAGGTGACATACAGATCCACATATTTAAGCCTAGAAGATGAAGCCACTCTGTTGAACCAACTGCCAGTTCCTGGTTTATCTGAAGAACTCCCCATAAATACATCATACCCCAAGCAGAGCTGCTCTTCAGCTCCAAAACCAAGACCAGGATCAAGCACAAAAGTCACTCAATGCTTCATGTAAATTAATTCCATTCATTAGATGCCTCACAGACTGGCATCACAAATATTCATCAGCATTTACCAGAGCTGAGTTACAGCCTCTGTAAGGATCCAGCTATGACCAGCACTGTGCTCAGTATGAGGCTGCTAATATAGAACATTAACAGTGTGTGGGTAATGGTCTGTACTGCTGCACAGGCTGAATTCCATCCTTTCAATTGCATGACAGGTCATTTGGTACTGTTTCTGCTCCCCCTTTCTATAAGAATAATTGTACAAACTCTCAAAACCTGCATGTCTGAACATGCACATCAACAAAACCTTTCTTCTCTGAATCTTCCAAACAATACCCATACAGAACTGTTAGATACTGCAATGAAATACTCTGGCATTAGGTCCTATGGAATTCTTATTATTTTCCCACAGTCAGACTGATCTGTCTGTGTTTGACTTTGCAGTCAGCTCAGAAGTTGGGCCATTCTTACTGAATTAGTCCAAATTAATTTTCATCTTACACATGGAATTAAACCCAGGAAAACCATTGTGCTGAGAGACACAACACCCTTTTCCCTACAGTACAGTTTTTACTGCTACAGAGTACAACATATGTATACTGTGACAAACATGTAGGATGTTAAATGAGACGTGAATGAATAATTCTCCTTCTACACTTCATTAATTAATCAATTTTCAAGCAGATAAGTAAATGTTAATAGCAAAGGTTTAATGCCAGTGCATAATAAATAAACTTAAATATCACCAGCATATATTTTGAAACATCAAAGGAAAGAAAGGAAAAAGGAATTGTGAAAGTGAACAGTTTGAAAGAAAATGAAGTTTAGGTGACCTAATTAAAGGCTTTTCCTCAGCTACAAAAAGACATCAAAGTGCTGCTTCTGAAGTTCTTTTGCCAAACCAACAGCCTCAAATTAAAAGACTGTACTAATTTCAAGGAATGAGTCAGAGAACTACTACTATAAGAGCCTTCAGTCCCTCTGTGTTGCCACAGAAACAGAACATTACATCTAGTTTATAATCCAAGTGCTCCATTTATATAAGGGAATTTATTTTTCATTTTCACCTTTTCATTTACTCATCCAGACATAGAAGAAAACCCCTCAGAAATTCTTCCGTGACTGACAGCTGAAGTTTAGATGTCGAACAATGCTTGGTTTACATTGTTCTTTCTTAATGCCTTCTGATGTGACAGAAAGTGGCAGTCTTCTGTGTATTTGCAACTCAGAATGACTGAACTAGTGAGTCTCTGTCAAAGCTGGGCTCACGTCCCCTGCAGACAGAGCTTGGATCCAGAGGCTAAGCAGAGCTCATGGCAGCAATGTGCTTGAGGATAGGCATAACAGGGTTAATGCAGGAATAAACTTTCTGGCATGCCCAGATGTCACCAGGAATATTTAGGGCACATCCTGGGTTATCACCTAGGCTTGAGGTACAGGAGCTACAGCTCAGAACTGGTCACAAACCCCAGTTCCTGTTCAGTCTGCCAGATTTTAAGAAGTACCACCAGATGGAAGTCTGGACCAGTGTCACGGCCCAGGGAAAGCATGACTCTAGCAGAGGTGCAATGCTGAGTTGAAAAGCTGTGTGTGACCTTCTCTTCCCACCTACACAGGCCAACTGCTGGGTAGTCATCTTCCTCATATAGCTTGATGGGCAAATGCTCTGCAGTGCGGACAGACATACCTACATCTCCTGGGGCTGCCAAGGGAGGCAAGGTGAGACCACTGCACAGAGCATGCAGAGCAGCCACAGGAAGAGGAGGCACCCAAACACCAAATTCTTCTGCCCTCTATGTTACTTCTGCCACTAAGATTACTTTCCTGGGTTTACTGGCTTTGTGTTGAACTTGGCATAATCCAGCTCCTAATATTAGCAGATAAAATTTGGGAGAGATGTGCTGATGCAAACTCCACTTAAAACAGTTCCTTTCAAGGTAAAAATGACATAAGCTTTTGTTTCACCCACCTTGTGTACACTTTGCTACAAAGGGTATAAAGTGTGGATTCTACACAAATTCAATATATACACTACTGGCTCAGAAGAATAGTGAAGAGGTGATTGGGAACAGTCAGCATGGCTTTGCCAAAGGCAAATCCTGCCTGACCAACCTGGTTGCCTTCTATGAGCAGGTGACAAAATTAATAGATGAGGGGCGAGCAACTGATGTCATTTACCTGGACCTGAGCAAAGCCTTCGACACTGTCCCGCACCACATCCTGGTCTCCAAACTGGTGACACATGGGTTTGATGGGTGGACCACTAGATGGATAAGGAACTGGCTTGATGGCCACACCCAAAAAGTGGCTGTCAATGGCTCCATGTCCCAGTGGAGGCCAGTGACAAGCGGAGTCCCTCAGGGATCAGTCCTGGGATCTGTCTTGTTCAACATCTTTGTGGGTGACATGGACAGTGGCATTGAGTGCACCCTCAGCAAGTTTGCTGATGACACCAAGCTGTGTGGTGCAGCAGACACGCTGGACGGAAGGGAGGCCATCCAGAGGGACCTTGACAGGCTGGAGAGGTGGGCACAAGCCAACCTCATGAAGTTCAACAAGAGCAAGTGCAGGGTCCTGCATCTGGGTCGAGGCAATCCCAGGCACAAATCCAGGCTGGGCAGTGACTGGCTGGAAAGCAGCCCTGAGGAGAGAGACTTGGGGGTGCTGGTGGACAAGAAGCTCAACATAAGCTCTCAATGTGCACTTGCAGACTGCAAAGCCAATCAGATCCTGGGCTGCATCAGGAGAAGTGTGGCCAGCAGGTCGAGGGAGGTGATCCTCCCCCTCTACTCATCTCTGGTGAGACTCCACCTGGAGTACTGTGTCCAGTTCTGGAGCCCCTATTACAAGAGGGATGTGGAGGTGCTGGAACGTGTCCAGAGAAGGGCCACAAGGATGATCAGAGGGCTGGAGCACCTCTCCTATGAGGACAGAATGAAGGAGCTAGGGCTGTTCAGTCTGGAGAAGAGAAGGCTCCGAGGTGACCTAATTGTGGCCTTCCAGTATCTGAAGGGGGCCTACAGGAAGGCTGGGGAAGGACATTTCAGGATCTCAGGTAGTGATAGGACTAGGGGGAATGGAATGAAGCTGGAGGTGGGGAGATTCAGGCTGGATGTGAGGAGGAGGTTCTTCACCATGAGAGTGGTGAAGCCCTGGAATGGGTTGTCCAGAGAGGTGGTTGAGGTCCCGTCCCTGGAGGTGTTTAAGGCCAGGCTGGATGAGGCTCTGTCCAGCCTGATGTAGTGTGGGGTGTCCCTGCCCATGGCAGGGGGGTTGGACCTAGATGATCCTTGTGGTCCCTTCCAACCCTGACTGATACTATGATACTATGATACTATGATACTATGCTCAAAATACAAGTTAATCAGGTTGAGTACTACCTTCTTGGAAACAGATAGCAACATGCCTTGTTTCTATGGCTTTTAATGAATATTCTAAACCAAAGAAATGCATAAACATAAGGGTAATTTACATTGCTAAAGTTAATCAGTTTTCTTATACATTTTATGCATCTGCATGATTTTTCATCTGTATTGCATAAATGTACCTTCTCCTTGTTTTTAATATGCATATGTACATCCAAACACTCCACCCCCAGTGCCTTTCTACTTTTACAAACCTCTAGAACCATGCCTGTCTTGAGATTCGAGAATTCTGTGGCTTACAAGAAAAATGAACAGCAAAAGGTTGTAAAATACTTACAGATTCAAGGCGGCATTTAACTTTGATGTGAGCTTGCCCTTTGTAACTCAGTTTTTCTATCAGTAAAATGATAATAGAAGAATCTCCTTCACAAGCTGGCATATCAGCAAATGTCCAATACAAAGGACAACTCCATTAAAGAGAACGGTTTTGTACATACAAATGTTAGGTATGAAATTTGACAAGGGTACTGCAAATCTTCACTGATTAGCATTTGCAAAGGTCCCTGTGATGCAGGGATGAAAGGTCTTTACTATAAAACAAAATGCGTATTTGTTGTTAACATCATTCTATGTTTAAAAGCTTTCTCAGTCCACCCTAACTAGATACTAATGAACCTTCAAACATTTCTCTGGTTTATTCCAGCACAAACCCAAGGTCATTCAAATTTTCCTGTGGCAGGGTCAAGAGAATTAGATACCTAACAAAATAACTTACTTTTTTTTTTCTCAAAAGCATTGACCTTTACCTGATGCTGCTTAAACCACTACATATCCAAGTTAATTCCAGTCAAGTCCCCACCTAGTTTACATGGGTAGAAATGGGAGCAATATTAATTTCACCTTTTAATATGCAACATTTCATTATTTACAAACTAACAGAAGAGGTTTAATAATATAATTTGGGAACTCAAGCACACTGGTTAGTTGAAGGGACTTTCAGATCAGTGAAGCCGCTATTAAAGTGCCATCAAAGCATTTTTGACTCCATAGAATTAATCATGAAATCTGTTCCTGCCAGCTCACTTATCATATCCGAAATATTAATTTTGAGCAAAATTAAATTGGACACCTACCGACAGCAACATTTTGCCCTTCAGAACTCCCCTTCACATTGATTTATTAACAGCTGCCAGAATAGTGTACCAGAGCAATTTATTACTACTTTCTCGATGCTTCTCTGTGCTTACAAATAGTGCTCCAAAGTGAAAGGTGCTACCTGACAGCATTCTGACAAAGGTGCATTTTTCAATTTACATAATGTTCCTCAGATTTATTAGGATGTAAGGAAAGGAATTTCATTTCACTCTCAATGGGAATGGGTGATTCACACAAAGAAAATCGGGGTGGAGGTTCTGTGTCGAGCTGCATTCAAATAAAGCAGACCTAGCATTTTCATTAGTACATGCTGTGATTTCAGACAGGAGAGTTAGCAAATTCTTTTGTTTTATTCATCAGCATCATTTTCCTTGCATGAGAGACAGCCAAAGACATTTGTACAGAGCATTAGGTAGAACTGGTTCTGCAGATGCAGTGCCAGCCCAAAGACAGGGATGGCATACATGCACACGTGTCTTACTGCTTTTCAGAAAATGCCATGTTAGAAAAGCACTTTTCATTGGGTGAAAAACATTGGGTGCCTGGAAGCAGATAGTGCGATTCTAATGCAGGGGCTTTTAATTCCTTTCTGTGGAACTATTCCATCCTTCCTCTTTCTTCAATTTCTGTGGCTGCACAAAGTACAAGCAATCCCACTGTAACAGATAGTGCTTTACTAACTTTCTGCATGACAGAAAGACAATTCATAAATACAATGGCTCCTACCTGTTAATATTCCTGGCTGAAATCCAACTGTTCAATCTATGTGCTTATTTTTAAGCCTGAATAGTCCCATTAACTTCAATTGGGCTGCTTGTGTTCTTAAGTAAAACAGGTGTTTAAGCACTTTGCTGGATCGGAGCCTATGAATGTGCATCAGCAATCTTCTTTGGCTTAGTTAAAGGTCCCTTCCTAATGATTATACATTTATCTAGGAATTTCTCTTGTTTATACTTGCATAGGCATTCAGCCTTTGCAACAGGCTACCTGACATATTTAAAAGCAATTGTGCTTGTAATCAGAGACAAAACCGTCTACACAGCAACATAAATTTGTATATGTATGCTGAAGGAACACAGTAGCTGAAAGTATAATAGGAAAGAAGAACACACAGTTGGACACTAGTAGAAGGGAGGCTTCTGGTAATTCACTGGAAGGCAAAACAAGTGCAACATGTGCAGAACCAATTAAAGACACTCCAGATGTGGCTAGAAAAAAATGTCATCAGTATGTATCAGAAAGGGTGAACATTAAAAGTGAAAAACTGTTAATGCTGTCCAGCAGTTGTCAAGTCTTAGAATTCATTAAATACAAATACTCCTGTCTTTCTAGAACCACCTATGGAGAACCTGCTGCTAGCAGTTATTTGCATCCTTGTATATAGTCACAGCAAACATTTCAAATTCTGTGTGAAGCTCGAACAGATCCTTGTTTACAGAGCATGAAAATTCTCCTGTCCACTGCCATTGCATTCCTATGTATCTATGCAGCACGCTATGCCATTTTCTACTGTGCACTGATAGTTCTCATTAACAGCTAAAGCTCCCTCTTGGGAACTTTTTAATGTTCTTTCGCCAGTCTTCACAGTTTGAGGTTTTATATTTTTACCCCTAAACTTGAGCTGTTTGACACTGTCCGCTACATCTCGAAGAAAGAAGAAAGAACACGTGTACACAAACACCCCTAAAGTTACATTCTGATTTTACTTAAGTTCACAGCAAGCGTTGGTGTGTGAAGGGGCCTGTTGATGACAGGAAAGGGACTAAGGTGAGCAAATCTCTGGGTATTTCCCCATCTGATCACAAACATGGCAGGCAGAAATAACATTTCTAATAGAGGAAAAGGCTAAAGAAACAGCCTCTTTTGAACTGAGATATGTATTTCTTAAAATATGCTCCTGAGCCTAAGGGATTATCTAGGTTTACAATTAAGCTCTCTTTTCCAGTATTCTCATTTGTCTTTTGGAAAGGCATTTCCTATTAAAAATTCCAAGTGCAGCCTTCAGAATACTTTCTTCTGTAATCATATTGCCAGCAACGAGTCCATTTTTGTAGTCTTCACCAAGTTCAATTACCTTTGGCCTTGCACTTCTTTCAGGAAAGGCAAGTGTCATAATAAAAGCAGAATGAAAATTAGTACAATGTGGAAAGGCAAAGTGGAAGTGTGCCTTACAGTGTACTCAGGATTAGGAATGGGAAGGGCACTACTCAGTTTATCCCCCTAACAATGCCTGATTTCTTGCCTCATGGTCTTTCATCCTGTTTCAAACACTGTTTAACCTACTTCCTCCTTTATGTTCCTTCTACCATCTAGCATCATTTACTCATTGCTTCAAATAATATTCTATGATTTGTTTTGTTGTTTAATAGCCCCTTTGTTATTGCTGTTCATATCATGTTTCAGTGATCTCAGTTATTTATTATATACCTATTTTATTGTCATTTTGGCAAATTGTTTCTATTTATTCAGTTTACTCTTTTTTCTTAATCACCTTTCTGACTAATCAGTCTTTTTTTATGACCTTTTCTGACCTACCTTCACTTTTGTGAAGAATTGTTGAAGTAGTAGTTACCATTTAGGACTCAAATGTACTGAGATAAGATTAAAAAACCACAGTACTTTTCAATTACTTGAGTTTCTTTTTACTAGCCATGTGAGGTAATTCTTTTTCTTATTTAAATACCAGAAGCTAAAACCTCATTGAAAATTAAAAATGAGACTCATAATAGCATCAGGAACATTGGGGCTTTCAAGAAACAAGCAGCATTCTAATGATTTTGAATTTGATATGCTAAATCCACAGCAAGTCAAAGCAAATGTAGGAATTTAGTCTCTATCATTATTCCATGCCTAGTTCATTACACAATAGTCTTACAACTATTCCTTGACAATCCCTTCCCCATTATTTGTCATGCAGTTCACAGTGTAAAATCACACTGGCTTCACTATCTCATTTCCTTTGTGTTGAAGTACTGCTCTCTTACTAGCTTCTTTGTTTGCACACTTCCTAGATGACTTTATTTATTATTTTTTGTCCTATTTCTAACTGCAAGATTTTTAAGTTAGCATCTCATCTCACAGGTATTCACAGATCTTCCAAAATGTAACCTGCAAATTGATTTGCCATGCTGCTTAATGTGCCTTTGAGATTATTAAGGTGTTAAATAAAAGCAGATCTAACAATAAATGCAGAGCTATCTCCCTATAACTCAGTGTACCTATTTACCAACTCGTTTGACAGATAATGTTCATATCTAAGGTAATTTGAACTATTTTTTCCAAAGTAAGCTATGGGAACCTAAGGCATTAAAGTCTCCTCGTGGATGTAACTGTACATATATAAAGCACAAAGGCAATGTAGCCTATTAGGGATCATTTTTTATATGGATCTGTAGATTAATCATTGCTATCAATCTTTCTTTCATTACTAGACCTATACATATGTTATAGATACATGTATAGTAACACTAGGAAACATGTTGTTTCCTTAATAGGTCCACAACACTCAATGCTCTCAAACATCTTTATACACTGCTTTGATTGTAATTATCAGGTAAATACTACAGTATGTATGTGCTAAGAAGGTACAAATTAAGAGCAGATGATCCAAAGTGTACCACCATCAAAAGCAGATAAAGACTACAATAACCACGTGGGGACTAAAATAAGGATAAATGATATATTTTCAATGGCTTGAAGACAATTGAAGCATGGGGCAATGGTCCAATTTTGCACAGGAAATGTCCTCATCCTACTGTAGGAAGAAAACAAGTATTCTGCACTGCCTGGTCCCTCTTTCCTTCCTTACTTAAAGTTTTTGGAGCTTTGGTCCCTCATCTATCCATCAAAATTAAAAGGAATCAAGCCCCAGGATCCATCACTGAGACAATCTTCTCCCTCCCTCATTACAATCAAGCAACTGCTTGCATCCATGCCTTAATGGACTCTGCCTCTTTCAACACTGGTGGGAAAAAACCTGACTAACTTGTTTCAATCTTCTTTAAGCTACTGGCTTCAATTTACACACAGAGATGAATCTGACTCAGAATCCCCCTCTCCCAATTCTTATCTAGTTATCTTCCTTCAGAGAGAATTTTTACTAGAAAAAGTCTTTTAGCAGGGGTTGAGCAGTGCAACAGTGACATCCGATGGCTGGCTACATCAGTCTCCAAAGAGCATTCCTGACTTGCCAGAGGCCTCCTCCACCTTGTTAAAGGCCACTGCTGATAAATGAATATTAGGTGCCCTCAGTGTATTTTATTCATTTTGCCTCTACATTACAACTACCTATGCAGTTTGCTCCGTGTTTACAATTCACTAGGAATCATCTTCAAATGCAGTCTTAGACACAGACTGACTTGCTGAGATGTCCTTGCATTGCTTGCTAACAAGGGACTCTCAGGACAGACAGATAAGCAGGTATTCTTTTCACTCCTCATTTGTAGCTGGAAGCAAAGTGCATGTGAGGCATGTTTGTGGTGAACATAGCTCTCAGGAGTCTGATGTATTTCTTCATATATCAGAAGGGTAATTAGATCCTGGCAGAAACACTTCTGGGCGTGTATACAGCGGTATCTTGTATGCCAAGGGAGTGAAAAGGTTATGAGAAATGTTAACTATGGAATTGCTATTTAGTTTAAAAGGATCTAAATTTACATTCCTCAAATCAGTGACCACTCAGCTTCATGGCTAAATGAACAAAATAAATCTTTTTCCATTGGTTGAAATCTGAATTCTAAATTCTTATTAATACCTGAAGTGAAGAGTTGGCTTCTACAGCTTTATGTCAGCAGGTTTTATTATGCAGCTTTTATAGTACGCTTATTTAAGTGCTGTTTCACAACAGTGTGGCAAGGAATGAATAGGTTTTATTGTTCTGTGGACTTTCACTTGGAGTACCGTATTCTGATGTTCCCCAGCTTGGCTATGACCTCCTTTAGCTTGACCATATAGGACTGCTTTTATGCTTTCTCCCTACAGACATAAATTACTTAGTCTTGACTGAGCAGTTTGGTAAGTTAGAAAACTTTCCTCAGCACCAGATGAATCTGACAAGACGGCCAAATAAGAGCAGGCCAAATAAACTACACAATGCATGATCAGAATGAATCCACAGCACCAAACACTTTCAAAGCTGTAAGGCAAAAGAACAGACCATCCTCATCCAGTATTCTGCAATACATTTTTAATGTATGCACCAATCTTAAGACAAAAAGCCAAAAGCCACAAGTACTTTTGTGTCAGGGATAAAGCAGAGCTGCAGCTAAGATCTTTGCTGTTTAAAGATCCATTTGGACATGACATATTTTACGTGTTGCACCTCCATTTCTTTCACAAACAACATTGGTTGCCTAAAGCATTGTTATTAGCTAATGCACTAAGCAGCTGTTATTTTTCAAAGCCTGAAATATCTACAATTGTGTTCTTTTTATAAACTATTTTTATTGTTTGTAGGGAAAAGTCACTATAAGGAACAGACACTCTTCCCACAGATTATTAAGAGGGAATGGGAGCCACATGTGACTACCCATTTTCACTCCAGAGGCTTTCCCTTGAATGGAGAATACTCTCCAAATTACACACACACACACTCCTTTCAAACTCAGGGTAAAAATGAAGTGAAGCCTGTTTACTAGTTTCCTTACTCCCCCTCCTCCCCTCCTTTGTCTTATTTGTCTGCTAATGAATCTTACTTTGCCCAAGTCTTATTGTCATTTTGTTGAAACTACTCAAAAGTGCCTCAAGCTGCTAAACAGCTGGCAAAATACACAAACATTTAAGGCTTTAGTCTGAATATTAAATCACGATTTCCAGAAGAGAACAATGTGGTCCTTTCTGCTTTAATGCCTTCTTTTGAACTGCATGTCATTTCTGCTTCCAAATTAATCTGACTGTGGAATACAGGTTGAGTAGACTTTTATTAGAAGACACTCCAAATATTTAGACAGTTATTTGAATCATGTTTTGGCAAAATGATTATGCTTGTCAGTCTGAAAACATACAATTTCCATATTTCCCTTACATTAACCCTCTTTAACAAAGAATTATTAAAATCTTAAATGCTATTTACTCTTCTTTTCCCCTCCCTCTCTGGCACGCACACTTAAAAGAAGCCCTAATAAAATATTTGGGATACATTAAGAAACATCTGAACTGCAGTTGCAATTGGAGGGTAGTCACAAGCCTGTCATTAAAATGCACAGCACAGTGCTAGTGCAGCTGTATACAGCTTTTATTATTCAGACTGCTAAATGGATAAAACGTATTTTAATTTAATGTAAACTGTGCCGCTAGAAACATGAGCGTATGAGGCTTTTTTTATTTCCTCAGGAGATGCCCAGATCCTTGAGCTCAATGATAACTTTTCTTGGCCAAGGGCCAATCTAGATTTATTGTAAGAGTCCCTGTGCTGCCTCTCCAGACACACATTTTTTGTAATACTTGAGGAAGCTGGATGGGAAAGGCGTGCTCTCAGCCTCTACCGCTGTGTTTTATTAGCATGTGCCTGTTAATATTTTCAGGGTCTAATTCTATAGTCCATAGCTAAGTTACAGGCAGCAGCACTCAGACTGGGAGTCAGCTCAGATACCACTGGAGTGAGCTTACACAGAGACACAGTAGAACCCAGGGCCTCACTGCTGAGTTACAGAACAAACATGTTCCCAACTCTGCCACCTTATCAATATATTGCTCCTTTTACTAATGTCCCGAGGAGTTCACAAGAGCTAAAACTCCTTCCTGCAAAGATTCACTCAATGTCCATAATGACTGAATTCTAGTTTACCAGTTCATAAACAGCTTTTGATATTGATTTAATGTTTCAAGCATTACTCTGTGTTACTAGCTGCTGATCATCAGTTACTTCCAATAACAGACTATGGAATAATTCCTAATTTGTATTTTTTAATTTCACGTACCAGGCCAACAATAAAGCAGAAGAAATGCTTCAAAGCTCACACACAGATCATCTGGAGTAGGTTGCTGGAATAAAATGGAGATCCATAAATGCACACTAAAAGACAATACAGAAGTGTACTCTCAGATGGCAGCACTCAAAGAGTTTGTCACATGCATTCCTCTTTATGGCAGTCCTGCTGCAGACATGCAACAGAAGATAATAATCCAGGCTATACAGGGCAGTCAGTAGAGCCCAGGAGCCAGATGAGCCATCAGTGTGAGTAAGTAAAGGACTTAGCCTTAAAAGGATGTAAGTCCTTTACCAGATTTCAGCCCTCTGTAAGCTAAGCAACAAGGTATTTTGTGGCCCACTGTGAGTCCTTCTATTGAGGTGGCAGTGGAGTCTCATTATCTCCATGGGCTGTAAAAGTCCCTCTAATTAGCTAGTCACCAATGCTCTACCAAAGGGTATTTTGGAGTAGATATATTCTAATTGTCTCTGTTGGGTATCTACAGTGATTCCATAGAAAACAACCTTCACACAGGGTAAGCTCAGCTTGGAGGCATTCCTGTCTGCTCTCTCACTCATTCATAGCATTTTAAGCCTGGATGCCACATAAAGCCAAGATGGACATGCTACGATTAAAGACAGAATAAAAATGAAATGAACCAATAGACCAAGGTTAAAAATTGGAAGTAGCAACAGCTAATTAGTTCCATAGTTGAAAGGAGAGAAGACACAGTGGTTCTGTTCAAGGGGCTACTGCTGCTGTTAGAATATGCTGGTATTCCAATGATGTATTTCTACATGTCTGGGTTTTCTTTTTGTGGTCGGCTTTTTTTTTTTTTCCTTAAGAAAATGCACATTTTTATTAGTGATTTCCATATTTCTCAATCTTTCTATAGCAATCTGTTGCTAGTCACTCTGACATCTATGATGCCAAAGTCATCACCTACTTTTACCACAAAAGAAGGTTCTGTAATGAAAAGTTAAAAAAAATAATATTCATTAGCTAGTGGCAGAAAATTACTAGATCGACAGACTCTGTTCTCTTTTCCTCTTGTTAGAGGAGAAAGCAGGGGATTTCTATCTCTTCTTTGTATATTGGTGATACAGAGGCTCTCTCATACACACTTTATTCCCTGCCTTAGATGCAAAGGACCAAGTTCTCCTGCATCCTACCCTGACAGGGGTAAGGGAAAGCTAACATATCATACTGTAAGGATGGATTTATGAAGGACAAAAAAGTGGTTATTAGAAAAGCCCTTATGCTACCCTATTTTCAGCATGCAAGGATCTTCACCATAGGTTCTTGGGTTCATACAGTAATGTCTTCAGAACTACAAAATTATTTCATATGATTAACACATTTGGGAAAAAACCTTAAGCTAAACATACTGTCATACATATAACACAAAGTCCAAATGGCTCAGATTCAAGGCACTTCCCTTAAAATATGTTATCGTCTGCCTGCTGACAGAATTACAAGTGCATTTGAGAAGAGTTATCAGTCTCTGTTTAAAAAAAAGAAAGGCAGACAGTGCTTCTCTGAGCTCCCTGACACTGAATCTCACTTGCCACCAGGCAGACTCCAGTCTAGACTAGTCTGGGGTATAGCAGTTTTGATCCTACTACAGGCTCCCTTGACACATGATCAGTGGCAGCCAACCAGCCCATAGCCAGGTATCAGCCATTTGGAGCAGTTTTATGCTTCCATTCAGGAGTGGAAATTTTTCTTTCCTAAGCTTGCTTAGTCATTCCTCTGTTGCATCTTGAGTATGATTCCTGGCCACATATGTCTGCTGCATCCAAGCTTACTCCTATTTACAACAAGACAGTTCCAAAAGCTTTCTCATTTTCCATATGCAATTCACATTTTTTTTTCCTCGACTGAGATTTCATTCACTGTCTTATGTTTGAAGGTTACTGGAGTAACCTCACATTTCATAGATTCATGCATGACTTAAAACTTGATAGCAAATGCAAATCACAGCAGCATATTTTTATGAATTTATTGTTTTTAATCAGAAATGAGACTTCAGTGTCTGGAGATTTATCTAGGCATTTCATCATTTAAGTAAGGATGCATCTTAATGAAAAATCACAGGATGCTGAAAACACTGGTTGAAAAGTTACTGTTTTCTATGAACACAATGTTCTTCCAACCCTCCTCCAATTCAGATGTCTGGAGGTCTAGCAATAAGAATATTTTTCCAAAATAGTATCACAAACAATGACCAAATTTCTTTCATCTCTGTGAATCATGTTTTAGCTGACTGAATCAATGAGTCCCTCAGTATCACATAAAGGGTGCAGGTAACAGAGTTTCTCTTCCTTTTTACTCCTTTTAATCTTGCTGATAGGTTATTTACATCCTATTCAATAAATAACATCAAGATTTAGAAAGTTGAGCTGCCTGAGGGCACTCTTTGCTAACAGAGAATTTCAAATGTACAACTTGGTTTTGACTTTTAATAACATCCAGAGAGACACTGTTTTTTATTACCCACGTGGTGTGTGTGCATAATCAGTGGGGCTCCCACGAAATAACTGCATTTTCTCTTCTATGTACTTGCCACCTACATTTTGATTGCTCTCTATGATCTATATGAACATGCCACTCTGACACCATCTAACCAATTTGCTGGATTAGGACCAAGAAAGTGGAATTCACAATGTGAAGACAAAGAGAAACCCTCAGAGTGATTCAGGGTGAGAAACTAGTGCTTAAGAATTACTATGCTGCTATACCTCACTGGTGGCTAACAAGGAATAGCCTCTGGGTGGCCCGCTGGGTGTGTTGCAGGCACTGGATTGTGTAAGGCCCCAAGCTGAGTGGGATTTGCTACCAGACCTACTGTTGTCACTGTTTATTACAGCGATTTTTCCTCAGCCAGTGAACTGAAAATGACAAGAAAATAATCAACAGTTGTCTGAGAATGCAAGCCACCAGCAAGCAGTCCTTCTCAACAGTGTAAAAAAAAAAAGGGGGGGGAAAAAAAGAAAAATAAAAAGGCAGCCATTAAGCTAGTTTAACACAGCTGGAACTGGAACTGGTTCTGTTTCTAAATTGCTACTGAAGGCAATGGAAAGGCCCAACTGAGAAAAAAGTAGCTGTAGTAGCCAAATTGCAAATGGCTTGGAAAGAGGGCTTTTCAGCTGGCACATTCTACTGTGGTTTACAAGAGAGGTCAACAACCTCTGAAGACTGATACGACAAACTGTGTACTTCCTTCCCAAATCAGGGTTTAAGATGGACCTTGTGCAGAAAGCTGCTGATCAGGACTACTGCCCAGTTTCCCACTTTTGCCTGGAGTCTGCTACTTCTCTCAACACTCTATGGCTTCCAACCTGCAGGCCTACAACAATGCTGCCTTCTGCCATGCAAAACTTGTGTGGGTGCTGTCTTTAGCATTTGTATGCCACAGGTTACCATTCTCTCCCACTCTTCAAGCTGTCAGAGTAAGCAGAATGCAGGAAGCACGTCTGAGAGAGGGACACATCCAGAGAAAGTGTTTCAGACTTGTCCTTGTCAGTTGCTCCCTAATAGATCACCACAAGACTTATGTTTCCTTTTAGGGGCCAATACAGCTCCTGACAATACACCTGTCCTCTGTCCAAAGCCAAAAAAGGTTGTACATCAGCATCAAGACACTAAGAAAGAGATCATGAAAATCTTTTGCTCTTCTTCCTTGCTGGAAAATGAGGTTCCTTCCTATCATTAGCCTGTCACATTCTTCTCTTTCCTCCTCCCCCTTCCCCATTAGTGCAGTTACAATGAGAAAGCTCTAAGTATAATAATGCTACACCTAGATAAAGTGGGAAATGGCACAGGATTACTTGTATTATATCTTGAAGTGTTCAAGGCTTAGGGACTGCAATGCTCATAAATAACACTTCAAGCAATTCTGCTAGGGGTCCTTAGCTCAATATGACATAATTGCACTCTTGCAGGTGCACTACTTAGCCTGCAGCCATTTCAGAGAACTGCTAAAAATTAAAATAGAAAAAACAATTCAAAATTCACTAGCTCACACAAAGGTTCTTATTTTTAAAATATAGCACTAAACTCTACTTTCATTCAGGTACCACTGAAGGAAGGAGCCACCAAGATGGCAAGCTATCATTTCCTTACTTAAATGTACACTAAGCAACAGAAATGTAAATTTAAACCACAGAATTATTCTAAAGTAGGACTTATTTTAATAGAAAAACCTTGCTGTGACAAACACTCAAGTGAACCCAGACTGAACACATACCAATCCAATTAGACATGCAAAAACTATTATACAGAATGAGGAACACAGTGATAAATCTTCATTGAGCAGACATGGAACAAAGACAAATATTAGGCAGACAAAAAAGCCAAGATGTGATATTTCTTAATATGTATTTGTGAATTTTTAATTAGATTAAAAACTAATAGTACCAAATAGTTGCACAAATCCCATATTTTGCAAAGATGTCCAACCTACAGTGAGTTCCTTAAGATTTCTTAAGCTCACATATGTATCTGAAATTCTAAAATCTCAGCTTAATTTCTCAACATAGACATAGCCCTGAAATCAAAACACAATGAATTTTGAGGGTTTTCTTTTAATACATCATCGCCGTTCTTCCAACAAAAGTTATGTCTTTAGAGAGATTACAACCTGTGAACATTACATTTAAACCTATAATGTCTACTTAACTGGCTTACCTAAATGATAGCAGTGAACAGCAAGGAAGCTTCTTGAGAAGAAAGAACAAAAGAAACAAGCAGGAAATGAAAGTGATCAGCACAAGACTGTCTGGAAATATATTAATTCACCTGTATTTCTATTTCTGAAACTAGCTGCCAATCACCTGCTGTTAGGACAGCTAAGATCTGCAAGATTTGAAAGAAGCATAATTCATTAGTTCATGACTCCTTGGCAATTACCTTCTAGAACTCTTGCAGTTTTCCTTTCTGACCTTCAATTTCATTGTGCTTCAGGTTTGCTGATCCACTCTTTGTCCGTGGCTTTTAGCGGAAACTACTTGAGCTGGGTAAGGGTCAGGTCTTGCCACCCCCAGCTCTAAGTAGGACTGATCCAACACTCATTTGGGCTTGGTCTTGGATTAGGTTTTTGCTTCTGGAGGATCGCTTCTTTCAGCTATAGACAACAGATCCCTTCAGCACCCAGAGAAGGCATTCCCAAACAACTCCAGAGCTACAGTCCCAACAAGCCTCCCTGATCCCAGTGTGCTTTAAAGGAAAGCAAAATAATTTCTTCTTGGCTTCAAGAAGATTTTTCCTGGTAAGCAAAACTGGGAAATCTACTTCAATTTCTGCTAAATCTGTGCCTGTTCTTCCCTTCTGTCTCTACATTCCAGAGCTGGCCTCTGCCAGTGCTTTCTAGCAGTATCTGGACACCCCCTCTCCAGAAGCTCCTGCCCAGTTTTTCCAGCTCACACAGGACTTGGTCCACCTTGTGCCACAACTGCTTACTTGTCATCCATTTCTTTGATACACAAAGCAAGGTGTTACGTAAATAGCCCCCCACTAGTCATCAACAACATTTCTTATCACTTATCCAGTCAGATGAAAGAATCTGTCATACCTCACACTGCTATTTAAATATTTCCTTCAGATAATGACTGAATAATCCTTGAAATTGTACCCATTGCACTTCCAGCTCCCATTTGCCACCTGCAGCCATCATCTTTGTCCATCTGCACTCATTATGGTTGTTCCTCTTTGTCAAATTTATAGCAAACACTCTCGAACAATGCACCAAGCAGTACTGTAAATATGAGAAACAAAAGGGGTGTGTGTGTGGGGGGTGCCTCTGACAAAAGTCAGGTGTAGAAGTTATTAATTAGCTGCAGAGATAGGGCACAGGTGATTCAAAGTACAATTTAAATAACTGTCACAATGCATTTGCTCAATGCATCTGAGAATTATGTCCCCTTACCTTTTTACTAAAGCACTAAATAACATAGAATTATTAAGGAAAGAGTGTTCATTAAATTCTACCATACCATGAGAAGCAGGCTATAACCAGGGTATTTAGGATAAAATATTCATATTTCAGTCAATGCAGGCAGGAAATTTTGACAGCATCCAATCTCTGGGACTGCCGTATCTGCATTCAAGGCCCAAAAGTAGCAATGGTAATTGTTTCATTTTTAAAGCAGTGCATATAAAAAAAAAGCAAAGCTTTAATTTGATCAAATTAAATTTAATGAAGGTGATTTAGCCTATAAAGTTAATCACCACTTTGGTGTCACTGTTTCAAAGGTTTTGAAGGCTTTCCATTCTGAGGCAGAAATGCAAACTTTACAGACAAGGGCATGTCAATGTTTCTCCCACTATCAGTTCCACAGATAAAGGAGAAGATGCAAGGGCTGATTCACAGACACACTGCTTTTTCCCAATTGCTTTATGATAAATATAATCTTCCTCTTCTTGGACTTATTTGTAGATAAGCCTCTATTCCACATACCTATCTGTGTACTCTCCAGGCTCCCCAATGTGTATTTGTGTGCATTCCAGAGCATCTTAAAGGAAGAAAGGTCTATTAAAGCCCTCATCTACTGGGCTGGACTTGCTCTGCACCCTCAGGGCCTGATCCAAAGTCCACATTAAATCAACAAGAGTGTTTCCAGTAATGTAATATATATTCAGTCAGGTCCCTGATTATTCACCACTGGTCCCAAATTATTTAGCCTACAGAGGATACACACATTATGAAAGCAAAGCACACAATTCCAATAGGGACAAATTATTTTCCTCCACTTTAAATTATCTTCCTGTGATAAATGCAGCCTGAGATTTCTGTAGCCAAAGGGACTGCCCAGAGACTTCCAAGCTGTTTCACTTTTCTTTTCTGGCAACCAAAATAACCAGAGATTAGGAGTGATGAAACTAAAATAAGAGTATCTATGTCTTTTTAAAAGAGTTTTCTGCATATTGTCTGAAAACAATTTCTTCTCATTACATTCATATTGCTAATGATACACTGAAGTTAAGATCCGGTGACAAGGTAGATTATTTTCTGTTCCTTTAGGAGAGAAACTTGGCTCTGTGAATATACTCAGTATCATGCACAAACATATCCACAGTAGCCTCCCCATTCAGCAAAACAGGCTAGCATGCCAGCATGAGGAATTATCAAAACCCAGTATTATGAATAATTAATTAGCAGTGAACAATAACTGCTTAGGATTATGGTACAGTCACTACATGCAGCAGATACAAGGCAATTCCCACAAAGTGACAGAACCCTCACTTTTACATTCAGATAGGAAACTCAGTACCATGTTTAGGCTTTCTCACATTTTTATTCTTTCTCTTCATGGTTTATTTTCTACTTCTTGGCTACTCCATAAAATATGCCAAAACAAAAATACACACAGGCACTTTCATCCACCAGATCCAGTTCAGAGCTGTCTGCTCTCAGTTCACATTTTGGTGTTTTTGCTCACTCCTGCCAGCAAATATTTCAAAGTTGCTTTTTTTTTGTTAATGTATCAGAAGGCTTTAGTTCGTGGAATGCATAACGTTTTGATAAACACCTGTAATGTTAAATGTTTTAAAGCCTCATTTATACTGCTAATGAGATCATACAATAAAGAAATTGTAATTACAAAGAATTTCCTTAAAGACATTTTGCTTGGAAAATAAACTACTTGCGCAGATTTGCCAGTTAAAAAGCAAAATTTTAATACACTAAACGTAAGCCTTTAGTACAAATAGACTTCCTGGCAGATTTATGCTCAGGATAAAAAATGTTACCTGTCAAAACCAGCTATAAAAAATTAAATATCTGCTTAATGTGAGGCATCAAGTAACGTGAATGCAGCATTCATTATCATAAGTACAGTAGTATGATCTAATTATATATTCTGTACTAAGTTTGTCAGATGACACAATTTGAAAATGGCACAACTAAATCAAATGTGTTCTACTTACCTGTTAGTGATAGTGAAATTGCACAGAAAAAGGCTTTACAGTCAATTTTGAGTTGCTGCAACATTGCAATGGGTTTTATCTTAGGATTCAATCATCAGTTTACCAAACTATATTAGAGATTTTTCCAACAGGAAGGTGCCTTCATGCCCAAACACAAACAGAAGAGTGGTTAGTTGAATCATGTGTCTTTTCACAGTTTACCTTTATTTCAATCACACTGCCACAGGGCTCACCTTTTTCCACTATAATTTGATTTGTAATTTAGGAAAAAGAAAAACAAGTCTTTAAAATTAGGTGATTGAAATAGAAAAGTGAGGCAAGAACCTCATGTGATACACATGTACTCCATCCATCCCAGAGGGGGAGAAAAATCCTAGCATGCGAGAACAGCCTATCCCACAAAGGAAAAAGGGTTCTAGGAAGGGAGTTGGCAGGTCTCATTAACAGGGCTTTAAACTAGATTTGAAGGGGGAAGGGGCTGAAACCAGTCTCCCCAGACAGGAGTCTGAGGGTGGTAAGCTGGAGTCAGGGGTGAAACCAGCAGCCCAGCTGAAGTGCATGTACACTAATTCACACAGCATAGGTAATAAACAAGAGGAGCTGGGAGCCTTGTTACAGCAGGAAAGTCATGATGTCGTTGCCATCACAGAAATGTGGTGGGATGACTCACATGACTAGAGCACTATAATTGATAGCTACAGGCTCTTCAGGAGAGACAGGTGAGGTACAAGGGGTGGAGGGGCAGCCCTGTACATCAGGGAGGCTTTAGATGCCATGGAACTAGAGATTAAGGATGATCAAGTTGAGTGCCTGTGGGTGAGAATTAGAGGGAAGGCCAATAGGGCTGACATCCTGGTTGGAGTCTGTTACAGACCACCTGACCAGGATGTAGAAGTTGAATTATTTTATAGGCAGCTAGAGGCTGTCTCAAGATTGCCAGACCTTGTTCTTATGGGTGACTTTAACCTGCCTGATGTCTGCTGGGAACTTAACACAGCAGAGAGAAGGCAGTCTAGAAGGTTCTTAGAGTGTATGGAGGATAGCCTATTATCCTAGCTGCTGAGTGAGCCTACCAGGGGTAAGGACTTGCTTGACCTTCTTTTTACAAACAGAGAAGGGCTGGTGGGAGATGTGGTGGTTGGAGGTTGTGTGGGGTCCAGTGACTGTGAAATAATTGAGTTTTCAATAATCACTCAAGCTAAGAGGGATATCAACAAAACCTCCACTCTGGACTTCTGGAGGGCAGACTTCAGGCTACTTAAGGAACTACCCCAGAAGGTACCTTGGGAAAGAGCCCTTAAAAATAAAGGGGTCCAGGAGGGCTGGACCTACTTCAAGGAAGAAATCTTGAAGGCACAGGAACAGGCTGTGCCAATGTGCTGGAAGATGAGCCATTGGGGTAGACGGCCAGCCTGAATGGGCAATGAATTTCTGAACAGATTAAGGGAAAAAAACGAGGGTCTGTCATCTTTGGAAGAAAGGAGAAGTAACCCATGAAATGCTTAAGGATGTTGCTAGGTCATGCAGGAAAAAAATTAAAGAGGCAAAAGGCCATTTAGAGCCTAGACTGGCCACTTCAGTGAAGGACAATAAAAAACCTTGAGTACTGTGTCCAATTCTGGGCCCCACAGTTTAGGAAAGATGTTGAGTTGCTGGAACATGTCCAGAGAAAGGCAACAAAGCTGGGGAGGGGTTTGGAGCACAAGCCCTATGATGAGAGGCTGAGGGAGCTGGGGTTGCTTAGCCTGGAGAAGAGGAGGCTCAGAGCCCTTATTGCTGTCTACAACTCCCTGAAGGGAGGTTGTAGACAGGTGGGGGTTGGTCTCCTCTCCCAGGCAACCAGCACCAGAACAAGAGGACACAGTCTCAAGCTGCGCCATGGGAGGTTTAGGCTGGATGTTAGGAAGAATTCTTCATAGAAAGAGTGATTGGCCATTGGAATGGGCTGCCCGGGGAGGTGGTTTAGTCACCATCACTGGAGGTGTTTAGGAGGAAACTGGATGGGGTGCTTGGTGCCATGGTTTAGTTGATTAGATGGTGTTGGGTGACAGGTTGGACCTGATGATCTTGAAGGTCTTTTCTATCCTGGTTAATTCTATTCTATTCTATTCTAACCTGAAGTACAGTTTGCTTGGTTTTGACATCAGGATTAAGAGTCAGGGACAGAAGAGCGTGGCTCGTATCATGCATCTTAGACTAAATGAAAAAAATAGCCTGTCCTGTTAAAACTAAAATCAGAGATAAGAAGCTATAAAAAATGTGAGAAATTGTTTTATTATGCACTAAAGAGGTAGAGCTGGGACAAAATTAAAGCAATTAATCTTTTGAATAACCCTTCCTCAAAATCACATGAATTTCACCTCAATCAATCTGGTCTCTAAATGCAGATCCTTGAGGTCTTAACATAGGTCTCACTTTTGGTTTCTGCTCAGACTCCAGGGCCACAGGCCATTTCCCTCAGCAGTAGTGAAAGAGCACAACTTCTGCTGTCTTGCCCTTCAGCTAGCCATCTTCTCTAGAACAATCCCTCCCCTGCTATTCTCTGATACAGGCTTGTCCTCACAGCCTGGCAGAAGACACAATGTTCATCAGGTGCATTTTAATCAGTTCTTCAGGAATCCAGTGCTATGCCTATTTTCTGTGGTGGTCTGAATTTTCTACCCCTTCTCCATTGCTCCCTCCTTGCAAAGTAAGGTTTTGATCATTCCCTTGTTCTCAGGATCCCAGCTTCCTTAATATCAGTATTCTTATAGCATCTGAGCGGAGTGTCTTAACAGGATTTGTGAAACTGTGTTAACAGAAGGAAGCGGTGTAAGGATTATTATTTTTTTTTCCATTCCTGTTACTGGCAGAACTAATTCTAGGGTCGTAGTCTGACACATATACTGAACATCCAGCCAAAAGACCATCCATGCTTCAAAGAGCTTGCTACATGTGGACATTGAAAGGCTGTACAAATGGTTTCGGAAAAATCACTGTATGGTTTTCCTGACTTATGAGGAAGATGTCTCATTCATCAAGACATATGCATTCCCGGTTGTTTCAGTTTGTTTTGATTCTTTTTTTCTGACTTGATGTTCTCCAAATTCTTTAAACTTGTAAAGGAAAGCAAATTTATACCCAGTTAATGAAAAATCAGACAAGAGAGATTCTGTTATACGCATAAAGCAACATAAGGCTGCAAAGATACACAGAAGAAAATGGAGTAAATTGCATAGTACATACACACTTAAAGGTTACTTACACAAAAGCTAATGTTTACTTCCAAATCACAATACTAACTGTGCAAAAGAAGATACATGAAAGCCATGGGGAGGACCATCACATATGACACACATATGGGACGACTTCAGACACAGCATCTGTGGATAATCTTGTATGGCTGAATACCAGAATCTCCCTCACAATCAAGTTGTCCGATCAAATCAGAAGGGTTTGTAACACTGCATGGCACAATGAGTTTTCAACTGGTTAATGTAATTATCACACACCGAGCACAACCCCAAAGGTTATTGAAAGCTCTTGCTGAGTTTGAAGACTGGGCAAATTTGTCCTCAAAGTACAGAATGAGGCACCTCCTTGAACTGAGATCCAGGTTATACCAAAGAAATTTGCTTCCTCAATGGCTCTAGTAACCCTGAATCTTACTGGGAAGGATCTGTCCGCTACACATACCAATCCAAACCCCTGAGCTTCCAAAACCCCATAGAGAATCAGACACAAAGGTCTTAAAAAGGAGAGCAACAAGGTAGAATCTGATACCAGTGTTTCCAAATGATGGTACAGCCAGAGAAACAACAAAACATGGCTCGAGGATCTGAGAATGTTTCTGCTGCCCTTCACAGGCATGCACACAAAACAATGCCATTAATCTGAACTATTTTGGCGTGCATAAAAAATAGCCCACATTATGTTGATTATCCATACTTTGCCCTTTTCAGAATTCACTTACTATAAAAGGAAAAAAAATGCACTTTTAAAGACTTTTGTAAGAGGTTTTACAACTCTCTCTTGGCTTGTCTTCATTTTCTGATCAGAATGTTAACATGGGTGGCACAATTCAAGAAAGTTTAACATTTGTCTGGGATTTAGGGATATCTGGCAAGCTGGTTTGAGCTACTGCTCTGTTGTACATCTGGAAATCCTGAATATTTCTACTGAAGGAAACAGATCAGACGCCAAGCACTTGTAGAGCAAACCTGAATGTTCAAAGAAGCACCAAACATGATGCCTCTTAAAAGCGTTTGGCTTATTCCATAGGGCATCTTGATGCACATCATTCTATCCATAAGAAAAAACTTACTTTCAATGCTATGTTGCAAATGTTCAGCTGTCAAAACGCAAGGAATGAATGATGAGTAAACATCCTGTTTAAATGTTAGTGTTTGAAAGAGATTATTAGGGAATTAATTAAAACATTTTAGTGACTCCTTACAGTATTTGACAATTAATGTTAAGACTACTACAATAACTGAAAAGGGAGCACTAAGCTCTGTGGAGCCCTGCTCATGTGCACCTAAACAGTCTGTTCATGTGCCTATGATGAGGTTGTTTGTCTTGATATGCTCACAATGAAGCAGCTCTTTTAAAATTAAGTCCCTTTACACTTACAATGGTGTTAGTTTGCTATATTAGAATAGAGCAGGTCCCGCCTTCACTTGGTAACTTCTGAGTTGTTCAACTCAACTGATCATTAATTTTAATGTATCCTTCACTAAAAGGTATCAAGGACTCTCTTTTTTTCCCTTTTTTCTGCAGACACCATTCATCTACTTTGAAATATATTAAAGGCTTCAACTGATTAGAATCAGCTATATCTGAACGCTTTTGTATAGACACAAAGGAAGAAACAGAAACAGTTTTATGTTTTCATGCAACTCATTTCTCACAGGCAATCCTTTCTCATTGATGTTTCCACTTCAGTCTTATCATTTTTAACATTTCTTTGACTTCCAGTGTTGCATAATTTGAGCCTTAATATCATGATTTTTACACTTTGTCTCACCTTAATTTATTTCACTTGTTTTCTTCACTATAAGCAAAGTATAAGTGACAAACAATTCTTGCACACCCCAACCACTCCAAGATTATGACAATAATAAAGCAAACCCTGGTATAGCTATAATATCCATGAGTTATCTACTGCCCACAAAAATGCAATAATCCAATTCCTCTTCCATTCAAAGGAAGTGCCGAGACTAAATATGTCGAGAAAATAAGGACTCAAATTTAATCTTAATAATACAAAGCAAGAGATTTTTCTTTTTCCCCCTCAACATTCAGCCTACCATGAGAGTGTTGAAAATGGGTCAAGTATATTGAAAAAAACCAAGAAACTCCATTCACAATGCTGGAGCTGAAGTGTGGTAGAACTGAAGGCATTAAATTCTTGACACTGCATGGTTGGGGATTAGAGGAGAAATATAGGTACATTAAGTTGCAGTTACAATAATACAATTCTTCATTCCTAATGCTTAAAATTTTCCCCATGATTATTATGGTAAGAATACTAACACTACTATGCAATAACAGTAATTAATGTAATTAGTTCATTAAAATGATTATGGCTATTATTGCTACAGGTCATAAATTAAGAAACCAAAATATTGTACAAGACATTCTCCGAACATAAATAGAGATGAAATATGTTTTCCTCTGCACAATGGGCAAGGCAGCAGCTGTTTCCATAGTGAAAAAAATAGGATGATTATCTAAAGATGCAAATGAAGCTTCTTTCACTAGCCACTCTGAAGGTTGGATATCTGTTAC
Organism: Melanerpes formicivorus; assembly: GCF_026170545.1. Lineage (NCBI taxonomy): Eukaryota > Metazoa > Chordata > Aves > Piciformes > Picidae > Melanerpes > Melanerpes formicivorus. Next base: position 43,249,423 of record NW_027142354.1, on the reverse strand, counting down.
AGAAAAATGATTTTTCTTCAGATGGAAAGAAAACAGCCACAGGCCACTGCAGACAGGGGAAAGCTTTTTATTTTTCCAGTTCAAGATCTATGACCTGGGAACAGTTCCCTTGCCCTATTCTTTTTCCCCTGTCCCCTTCCCCATAAGAAACATCCACATGCAATGCTGTATTTGTCACTGAAATTTCAACAGTCTGCTTGCTCGCTTTCTGTAACGCATTTATGGTGTTCCATGTATGAGCTTTGGGGTATACATTTGTATGCATTAACTTGTACCTGTGTGAAAAATCATATATGATAACAAACACTTATCTTGATATGTGGAGGTGAAAACCTTGGGAAAAGTTGCAGAAACATATGATAAATCAATTATTTATGCTCTCTTTATTGCCTCACTGGCCAGATAATTCTGTGTTCCCCGGAGCTTTACTCTAACATTCCAATCCAGTGAGCAAATTACAACATCCATCATTTGCTTGAAATCAACACGCCAAATAAATATTTCTTCCATCTGCCTCTGATGTGAAATGTCACCTCTTTTCTAAAAGCACCAGTGAGATTCACTCTTTAAAGAGCTCCAGGTTTCCCTGCTCTAAAAGCTTTGGAGTCTGACCCCACCCAGAACTAAAATTATGCCTATGGGGCAGGACATTCCTTTCAAGTCACCTATGTTGAATACAAGTAAATTACATGGAAAATATTTTATCAGAAATACATATCACTACCATCCATCCTCTCTTGAGTTTCCTAGGAAAATGCACTAGATGCTGCGCCACTATGTGAAGCCCTCTACAGAGGTCACCTTCATGCTCCTTAAATGTTGCCCAGAAACTGTTGGAAAGTGACATCCTACAAGGAGCAGCAAGACAGAAAGAAAAGCAAAGTGGAAGCTGCAGTGAGATTTTTCCAAATGACAGTTTGCAGAGATCACAAAAAAAAAAAGGAACATCACTGTGCATGGTGTTGCATAGTAATAAGACAAAGAACAATGGATACCAACTTGAACATAGAAGGTTTCAGCTCAGCATGAGGAGAAAATTCTTTACAGGGAGGGTGACAGAGCACTGGAACAGACTGTCCAGGGGGGTTGTGGAGTCTTCTTCTCTGGAGACTTTCAAAACCTGCCTGGATGCATTCCTGTGCAGACTACACCAGGTGATCCTGCTTTGGCAGGGGGGTTGGACTTGATGTTCTCTGGAGGTGTCTTCCAACCTCTAATAGTCTGTGGTTCTGTGAAGTACTGAACAAACTTCTGGTCTCTGAGTTAAGGACCCAGATGCATCTGTTCCCAAAGGTTATTTAACATAGGCATGGTCTGACTGTTTCATAAGCAAACACTCCATACAAAAAAGGTCTTTACTATACCCTGAACTGCATCTTTCACCTATTACTATTGACTAAGCTGTTAAACATAGGGGCAATACTCATAGACAGACAAATGCCATTTGCCCTTCCTGGAAGCAGCTGTTCTGTAGCACTGATATTCCTTAACACAGCAGCCCAAACTTATCCTTTTGTGAGGCTGATACATTAAATTCATTAATTTTGTATTTTCCAACCCTAACAATTTAGGTTAACGCCACTTAATATAGACATGAATGAACCTGAAATACAACCAAAGTGTAGTATCATCTTTAGAAAATAATGTGATAAAAAGATATCATCTAAAAACATGTAAGCAATTACAATGATAAGGTTGCACTTCAGCGGGGAAATGCCACCTGATTTTGCTTTGAAATACAAACCCAGAAAAGTCACAAACCAGGTAACTCTCAAGGTATGCTAATTTTCCAGAATCTGCATATTCTTCACAGGTATGGATTTGCTTTTGTTGAATGTGCAACTTCAGTTGCAGTCTTAATTTTTATTTTATTTTTTTAAAGGTTATTTCCTGTGCATTTTAAAAGGAAACAATGAATAATTCAATTTGAAAGAAGGAAGCATATGAACAATTGATCCAATCTTTCCTTTTCACTGTATTATTTATGCCGGCTCTCTCTCCTTTTTTCCCTTTCTTTTTTTCTTTTATGTTTTTCTTAGGAGGTAAATTCCTTTTTTTTCTATAAAGAACTAATACTTCTAGAATAATTGATTTTAATTACAGAAGCTCAAAACACTGTCTACGCACTGAGTCTCATTTTGTGAAATGAGCTTGATGAAAAAGTGGAAAAAGAGAACAAATGCATAGAATTTGAATAACATTTAATAGTCATTTTTTTTCAGAAGTATTACAGACTATTAGATTTTTTTTTTCCTATGACTTGTGCTATTAACTGTGAGAAAAAACATTAGTCTGGTAAAAGATTTAAAGAAAAAGAGTGGAAAAAAAATCCCCACCTCTTTAAAACAATAGAGCTTTTGTGTTCTACAACATGGCACCATTTTGCTTGGCCTTCCCCTGCTCAGAGCCCGAGTGCTTTTGTAAAGGTAATTTGAGACAGAGGATAATGATTTCTTCAACAATTCAAAATTGTTTCTTACTGCTTTACACCTTTTAAAATAAACCAACTAACATTCATGCTCCCTTCTACAGTATAGCATTACAGGTTCTTTGGGATTTGCTTCTCTTCCTGCTTTCCTTTTGTTTTCCTAAATTCGCCACTGCCAATTTATTGCTCTTTATATTCAGTGTTGTGAAAGAGTCACTGGTCCTGTAAAGGGTTGTGGTACACTCCTGTTGAAAGACAAGGTTCTTCTTTTCAAAGAAACCCAGTAACTTGAAGTGATAACAAAAATTCTCCCCCTCTCTCCAAACTATGAGCAAGCTCTTGTTTCCAAAACAATGCTTGTGCTAGTCATTCTTTTATTTAGTCTCCTTTATTGTTTTTAATGTTTTGTGTGCTGAGGTTCATCTTTTCATCTTCCCTCTTAAATAATGAGAAGCAAAAAATGGCATTTTAAAATGCAAGCTGGCTCCAGCAAAACTGTTTCAGCCTGGCAGTTGGAGCTTTATAAATAATACCCAAAACTGGCAAAGGAAAAAAAAAAAGGGAAAAAAAAAAAGAAAATAAAAGTAATTAGGATAATAATTGAGAGAAAATATTAAAGACAAACTGCCTTAGAGGAAACACATTTTGTCAGAGAAACTCAGGAGCTGAATGCAATCTACCAGCCTACTCCTATTTTCTCACATCCTGTGCTTGTGTCTTCAATGGTTATTCCTAGGATTTGCATGCAGCTAAGCACACAACAAAAATCACACGACATTGATCAAGATCCCATTTTTAAATCTGGCATTTTCTGTCTTCTTCCAGAAAAATACTGTTAGAAGTATACACGTTAGACACTGATGAGGTCTAAAAGTCTTAGTAAGAATACCTATGTTCACCTGGAGACCTCTTAACTCTGCCACTGGATATGCAAATCTTTCATGCTTGAAAACTGCTCCCAGAAAGCTTATGCATAAATATACTTTGCTTATGGCTTGCTTTGTAAAATGCCCTCACCTATCTTATGAAGACAATGGAATATTGAATAAACCAATAGCAAGACCTTCTTAGAACACCTTCAATGCAATGAATTCTTATATAAGGTACACATACCCATCACTGACAGATTTGTATCTATTGCTCATGATGCCAGAAGTCTAGATATTGTGTCCAAGTTGGCATAGCATACCTTTGGTATGTTTACTGTCATGAAATCTACTTCTGGTCTTAGGTTTTCTTTTGTTCATCTTGTTGCTGCAGCAGTTCAGATGTTTTCCTTTTTCCTACTCCAGTCAGAAAAACCATGAAACACTTTCTCATTTCCTTGTGAGCAGAATTGAGTAAGAACAGCTGGTACAAACCACTCACTAAGGATCTGTCTGGCACCAGATGGAAAGGAGAAAATAACTACATTTGCTATACTGCAATGACTGACAGTCACATTTTTGCTGCATCTTTGAACTGAAGCTATCTAGATCACCTGTGTCACTTGAGATCACCTAAAGCTGGCTGGTGTCATTGCAGCTACGTGATGCTGCTACTGGTCAGCTGGACCATCTTCTTTTTCACCCAATACAGGACATAAACCAATAATGACTTCATTCAGGATTTTTATGTTAATAATGAACTTGAACCCCTATGCCAAGAAATTCCAGTAAAGCCTGATATTTAAGATGTAGGCGCTCCGTGCTCAGTCAGCTAGGCCTCTGCAAGGGTACTCAAGATACGTATTTCTGAGTAAAAGGTAGCTCAAATCAGTAGTCAGATCTGAAGATTTTATCCCCTATTTGCAAAACTGGTATGATAAGGAATCTTTGTACACTGCTGGTGGACTTGCAGGGGCCCTTGAGAGGCAATTCTCAATGGCTACAACACAGTAAGCAGCAGCATCTGCTGAGCTCCTGCGTTGGACGAGCTTCTGCTGCAGGAACAGCCCAGTGTGGCCCTCTACACTCACCAACCTGTCAGGCCCACCCAGTACAGACAGGAAAAGCCTTCATTAGGATATTTTCAAGGGGAAAGAGATTTTCCTTTCAAGTCTGTCTGTTCCTAAAATTCACCCTCTGTTCTACAGGTGTCATTCTTTTTTGACTTCCACGGAGCTGAGCACATGCTCAGACTGAGAAAAAGCACCCCTCTGCTAAGATGTCATCTTTTTGCCCAGTAACACTGCAGTATGTGCTTAGACTAAATTCCCACGTTTGATTGTCACAGTTCATTCTGTTAAAGAATACTGAGCAGAAATTGCATAGCTCTGTCATTAATAGATGATAATTTAATAAAGTGAAATTTTTGTATTGGAAAACAGTAAAAAAATGGCATTTTTTCTGGCATAAAACTGAAACACGAGTCATCTCTCCTGCACTAGAAACAAACAATTAGAAAGGAAAACAGCTTTGCTTCTGGGAGAAATGATGACTTTCTCTTAATCAAATTCATGAATTCTAATCATTAAGTGCCTTAATGTGTGAAGGGAAAATGGCAATTTTCAGAGCTCTTCTCCCTGAAAGGATATTACAGTCTATCTTTTCCATTCTGAATGTCCCAGACATATTTTACAAGTGCCTACAGATACTGTAAAGTTGGGATTGAATTCTGTATTTAAATTGCAACCCATCTCCAGTTTCAGGTCATTGAGATACAAAAGGTCATGATATTTGCCTTTCATTTTTCTTCGTTCGGAATACTAAAACTAGAGACTATAAAGAATGCTGTATGAAATATAATTTCTTGCCAATTGCGTGAAGAATATACAGTGATTAAGTAAGTAGTTTGACCTGAGTTGTTTAATCCTATTCACCTAGGATCACCTTGAAAAATTTGGCTTCTCAATGCAAGTATGAATATTTTAAATAATACGGCAAAAGATTCAAGGTGAATAAAGGGCACAAAAGATTAAAATCTGGTTCATCTTTAGGTCAAAAACATTGCCACTGAATAAAAACACTGAAAAAAATGTGCAAGTGACTTTTCTTTTACGTTCAGCACAGAATACATTATTTGCGATGTGGGACCTGGGAACACTAGATCTGATAAACAAAGAGCTAGGCTAGAGATGGACTCTCTCCTCTCAGCCCCAAAAGCTTGCAGACAAGCTGTAGAATAAAGCTTTCAATCCTAGTTACAGACAAATCCTTTTTACTGTCCAACTAATGAAGAAAGGGAAAAAAAAAAAATCAGTAAATCTTGCATCTACTTTAAGGCCACTTAAGACTCCCAGATGGATATGAAGAGGTCACAGTACAAATGACAGTTAGAGCCGGCACTTTCACTGAAATTATTAGATTCACCGATTTTTGGGAGCTGAAATGGACTATTATCATCACCCAGTTTGACCTTCTGCATATTGACATATATAGGTTTTTCACTAATGTATTTCTGAAGTGAACCCATAATGTGTGCACCAGTTATCTTGTATCTTTTGAAACATGACAATTTTGATTTTGACATATTAAGTAATGGATATTCTGTCTCATTTATAAGTAAATTTTCAATTGCTTAGATCAATCTCACTATGAAAACAGAGTGCCTCTGTTCTAGGACAACACTGAGTCCCGTATTTTTCATGTACTCTAAAAAATCCTGTAACAGCTCTGTGCAACACTTTCACCAAGCACGTATTCATGTATAAAGCAAAGGCTGTCTTTTAGCATTCCACAGCAGAAACTCCACAGTTGTGGCTTTTTGTGCCCAGCACTGCCGCAGAGTGAATACCTGGCTGTGCACAGAGGCAGGGATGCCAACACCTTTCCTCTGGCAGCCCAGCCTTGGCACCAGTCCTGCAGGGCAGGTGAGATTCACCACAGCTCACAGCCCACTTCCAGGTACAAACCAGGGCAAATTAACTCAAATGGGAGTGTAACGTTCTCCTCTAGCCTGCCTTATCTGTGGAGACAAATCAATACACCTAGCCCAGAGAGAACAGTCACAAAACAATGCCATAACTTTCCAATTCCATTATCAATCTCCTCATTACCCTATGAGGAGCACATTTGAGACAGTGTTCACCAGAGTGAGGGCTTCCTATTTGCACATCAGTGGATTTCCAAAGATATGTGATGGAAAAAAAAACAACAACAAAATAATCTGTTCCTTTCAGCTGCAACCCTCTTGCTTCCTCACTCTTAAATCTAATAGCTCTTCAAAATGCAGCTTGCCAAATCTGCTTCTCTTCCTCTTCCTCCATTAGTTCCATTTTCATAGTATCATAGTATCATTCAGGGTTGGAAGGGACCACAAGGATCATCTAGTTCCAACCCCCCTGCCATGGACAGGGACACCCCACACTACATCAGCCTGGCCAGAGCCTCATCCAGCCTGGGCTTAAACACCTCCAGGGATGGGGCCTCAACCACCTCCCTGGACAACCCATTCCAAGGTCTCACCACTCTCATGGTGAAGAACCTCCTCCTCACTTCTAGCCTGAATCTCCCCACCGCCAGCTTCATTCCATTCCCCCTAGTCCTATCACTACCTGAGATCCTGAGAAGTCCTTCCCCAGCCTTCCTGTAGGCCCCCTTCAGATACTGGAAGGCCACAATGAGGTCACCTCGGAGCCTTCTCTTCTGCAGACTGAACAGCCCCAACTCCTTTGGTCTGTGCTCATAGGAGAGGTGCTCCAGCCCTCTGATCATCCTCGTGGCCCTTCTCTGGACACATTTCAGCACCTCCACATCCCTCTTTTTTTCCCTTTCAGTGCCTGGGATTTTAGAGTTTCTGCTTACAAGGTTTATGGGCAAGAAACTCTTATGTCTGCTGATCCTGCATCACTGATTTTTTCACCTTAAATCAGTATCTTCCCACTTTTAAATATATGGTGGATCTTTACTAGCTACTTGTTTCGTACAACTTAAATTTGACATCGTGCTGTGACTGCTAATTCCTCCAACTGATGCTAAACCACTTCATTCTTCACTTTATGTAAACATCACCTAAAAATATCCAACTTCCCTGAATAAATTATCTCACTGTATTGTGCATTCATGATCTTACTGTTATGCAGAAGTCACTATTTGTTATCATTAAAAATCTCATTACAGAAGATTATTTTCAATTACTTGTTAATATGTAGCTTCTATGGAGAAAACACGGAAGAACAGACAAAGCCAGAGAATGATAGACTTCTTTTCCAGGATGCTTGTCTGCATTCATGCTAATGGTATTAGAAGGATTTACTTCCTCAAAGAGGAGTTGGAAGAGAGCTAAAGATAAAAGGAAGAAGATTGACACTGAAGGACTGGGAGTCATGTTTTTTAAAGAGCAGCAGAAAAGAGAAAAACATAAAACTAATTTTATACCAAACCTTCCTCCCACTCTTGGCTGCACTGTAGGTTATACATCTATGTTAGATTCCCAAGCAATTTATTATTGCAAAAAAAAAGGCCATTGGTTTGTTTTCTGTTAAAGACACAGAAAACATAAATAACCCTCAGTTCTTTCTCTTTGAAGTGTCAGGTGTCACTTTTCAGTGCAAAGTTTATTAGCCTTAAAAGCCTTTTTCTTCTTTTGCTTTCTGCTACTGCTCTTTTTATCATGTGTCACATTTATGGAAATCTTAACTACATTTTGGAGTGCCCTGTTTATATCACAGATGGTGTAGTTTTAATTTATATATTTATTTTTATTTACTTTTTTTCTCTTTTCTTACTTAGAAGTTTAATGAGCTCTCACACCTTATACCCAGGGGAAGTAAGAAAATGGAGAAGGGCACATAAGAAGTAGTTCATCTTATGGCTGTTAAATTGAAAATATGCTATTTATAACAGTGGAACTGTGGCTCCTATAAAAATTCTTAAAGTCTGATGAACAAATGTCTTGATTTGGGGGGAAGATTCACAAGTCATCCTACTGAACTGGACAGGAACTCCTGTGGAATAAATGATTGCAAAAGAATAACACATGTTAAAGGATAGCAGGAAGAAGAAGGACACATTATCTCCATTTTTCCAGAATGGAAACTCAGAAAGGAAGCAGTCAGTTTGACAGAGCCTGACTTAGCAAAGATCCTTCACTTTAGCTAAGATCTTAATATTCATCACTTGAACATTTTAAAACATAAATTTACCACTGGAGTAAAACACACATTCAGACCAATGAGGTCTAGATGCCTGATGTACAACAAAGCAGGAAGTTTCTGGCAAAACTGGGATTTTATAGTATAGTGTTCTTGAACATCATCGTGCATTCAGAGCATGACTCATCCTCTCTCTAGCTAATACATGTCAGGAAGGGATTAGATGTTGTATTTTTATTTTCTTCTTGTAGGCACCAACACTCACTACATACAAAAATGATCCTGGCCTCTCTGTAACCAGGCACACCTAGAGAAAGCTGATACAAAACAGTAGTACTGAACTATCATCACTGATATCATCCTCTTCCTTCCTCTGCCTGCTGGTTTTATACAGATCTCTATTTCCATATATTCCAATTTCAGAGCCCAAGACTGTGCTCAGGGCAGATAGCACAGGACCAACAGCCACTTCTGAAAATCTTTTAGTATGATATAATGTTCATGATGCTACGTATGTTGAATGTATATTATCTATACACATCTTAGCTATTTTGCCACTGTAGTAACATTGTTTCTGCTTTCAATTGCAGAAATGTTGATAGCAAACTATTATGGTAGGAAAATTGTGAAGCTATAGAGACCCATCAACTCAGGAAGGATATCTTCTGCATTACACAGTTAACTTTGAAGCTACTTCCATTTCCCCCCTATGGCTTCCAAGAAGTCAATAAGCAATTGATAAATCTTCTGTCACCCTAGGCAATTAATGGGAGTTACACAGCATCAGCTGCATCAATTTTTATGCATGTGAAAAGCAAAAAATGGATTTCACAAATTTACTGGTGCTCATTGATTTAGTGCCTGTCCCCAGGCCATTTCCATTTAACGCTTTTGTGTGGTCATTGAAAAACATTTCAAGACTGTCACATAAAACTTGTTTCTTCAGAGCTTTATCTGTTATATTATTTCGCAAGTATTTTTAGCCTCAGCAATATGTTTTCTGGCTGAACTTCGGGATTGTAAGATTATCGTCACCTAGAAAATAAGCACAAACCAACTGATCTGACCAACCATTAAGTGGAGGTGCTTCAAAGGTTCAGTGTCCTTTTAAGAAAGCAAAAATTCCACCTACAAAAATCCATACTAAGATTTCACAGGCTCACGATGAGTTTACAGACAAATCAAAGTGCTTGTGTATCTAACCATCCAGTTTGCATCTGCATGCCTCCGATTGGCAGCTGAACACCAGGAACATCCATAAATATTGTTAGCCCGAGCAGACAGATTTGTTCCCAAAACTGAGGTACTAGCAGAGGATCACAGAGACAAATGCAACAGAAGTAAACTGAATGTACAAAAGAATAGCAGCCTTTTGGGAAATTTGCCCTTGTGCACCTGTAGCTCACAACTCCTCACCCACGTTTGTGAATATAAAATAGGCAGAACAGCAAAAGAAAATTACTTTTCTGGTGGGTTTGTTTGTTTGTTTGTTTTTTGGGTTTGTGTGTTTTTTTTGTTGTTGTTGTTTTTTTAAGATATTATCTCATGTTTTTAGAAGGAAACACTGAATGGGAAATCATTTAATTTTGAACCCTCTTCAGTCTCATCCTGTTTCACACCGTATACCCTTGACCGATGAACGGTACCGTCTCTATCAGGGAAGGTCGTCCTCTTCGACTGAGCGCGCAGCTTCGTGAGGGACGCACATGGAGCCGTGAGGGAGGATGGGGACACCCGCCTAGCCAGCCAGATCAGCCGAATTAACCCTGGCGATCAATGGGGTGACAGATGTCGCAGCCAGATCGCCCTCACATTGGGGTCAGAGTGGCTGGAGAGCTCCCAAACAGAGAGGGACCTGGGTGTGCTGATCGACAGCCATCTGAATATGAGCCAGCAGTGTCCCCAGGTGGCCAGGAGGGCCAATGGCATCCTGGCCTGTATTAGGAATAGTGTGGCCAGCAGGAGTAGGGAGGTCATTGTGCCCCTGTACTCTGCTTTGGTTAGGCCGCACCTTGAGTACTGTGTCCAGTTCTGGGCCCCTCCGTTTAAGAAGGACATCAAGACACTTGAACGTGTCCAGAGAAGGGCAACAAGGCTGGTGAGAGGCCTTGAACACAAGCCCTATGAGGAGAGGCTGAGGGAGCTGGGATTGTTTAGCCTGGAGAAGAGGAGGCTCAGGGGTGACCTGATTGCCCTCTACAACTACCTGAAAGGTGGTTGTAGCCGGGAGGGGGTTGGCCTCTTCTCCCAGGCAACCAGCACCAGAACAAGGGGACACAGTCTCAAGCTGTGCCAGGGGAGGTTTAGACTCGAGGTGAGGAGGAAGTTCTTCACCCAGCGAGTCATTCGTCATTGGAACCAGTTGCCCAGGGAGGTGGTTGAGTCATTGTCCCTGGAGGCGTTCAAGAGGAGATTGGACGTGGCACTTGGTGCCATGGTCTAGTCATGGGGTCTGTGTTGATAGGTTGGACTCAATGGTCCTCAAGGTCCTTTCCAACCTAAGTGATACTGTGATACTGTGATACACCTTTGAGATAACAACAGCACCAGCTTGATCTAGTTTTCAGCATACTGGTACTGTGAGTATCCTTTTGCTCCTTTCTTTCTTACAGATTTTATTTCCTAGAATTTGCTGTCAGGACCAATAGCAAACACTCCTGATGTTCATGAGCTTGCTGCAAGGAGCAGCTAAAATGAGATTTGGAAACTCTACTAGTCCTCCTTTGCAAAGAGATGACTTACACCCTGCTCTTTGAACACTGAAGTAAATCAACTTCTTTTACAAGAACATTTGAATTATAATAAAATACACTTCATTTCTACATGAGGTACTGATGTAAGTTTTGTGCTGAGCTGCGAATGAAGTCTGCATGAGAGGTTATGGGGTTCTTGTCTACTTTGAAAATTCAGTATGCTATCTTTTGGAGTAGTTTTGCACTGGCACTTTAAAACCTCAAGCTGGAAGCCTGAAGTGACAATTTGTTTCTGTGGAGGCATATATGCATTGTCTGATGTACACAAAAGTAAAAGGCAAGAACATGTCTGCAATCATAATTCTTACAGAAAGCTTGATAACCTAAGACTAGCGAAGTTAGTCACTTTATACACAAATGCCAGCCTCTGATATATCTGAAAGTGCTTTAGGGTCTCTGGATGTGTGAAATATTAATTGTATGACCTACCTTCACCCCTAAGCCATCACAACTTTGCTCTTTGCGTAAGATACCAGCTTTTGCTAAGAAGCATTCATAGAATCATAGAATCAATAAGGTTGGAAAAGACCACAATGATCAAGTCCAACCTGTCACCCAACACCTCATGACTACTAAACCATGGCATCAACTGCCACAGCTAATCCCCTCTTCAACACCTCCAGGGATGGTGACTCCACCACCTCCCTGGGCAGCACATTCCAATGGCTAACAACTCTCTCTGTGAAGAACTTTCTCCTCACCTTGAGCCTAAACTTCTCCTGGTTCAGCTTGAGACCGTGTCCTCCCGTTCCCACTCCACTTCACTTGGTCTGAAAGCACACCAGCTCACAGTTTCCAAAAACCCCCATAGCACAGCATCTGTTTGGGGTTTAAATTATCTACACTCAATATCTTCTTCTGGGAAACAAAAACTAACAGCTTTGCAACACAATCTTTTTTTACTGCCAGTATAATGCAATGAGATCCTCTGAAAGAGAAAACAAAACTAGTAGTACTGTTGCTTATAAAGACATCAAAAGTATGAGGTAAATATATTACAGCAAACAAAATCAGAAATAACACAAACACCCAATTTCGAATTGCATAACTGATATCAGAAACACCACATGCATACAGCAAAATATTGTGAGAGAATGACAAAAGTAGCTTTAGTAAGAACTAATAAACTGAAATTTAACAGGATATCTTGTCAGTTTGATATCCTCCAAGTCTATGATCCCATATCTGAGTAAGGACAACTGATTATTTAATGTTGTGGTGGCAGTGTCAATTCCATTTACGGAATAAAAGAGCCCTATGTATTCTCACAATGACTGCCCTTGAAAATTGGGAAAATGTTCTCCAAAGTGTATCTAAGGGAACAATAAATAAATACATTGTGATTATTTTCTTAGTTTGCTTTATACAACAACTTAAAAACTTACTAGAAAACATTGACTTGCTACTAGACAGATCATTTCTCTCACCACAAGAACATAAATGGCCATGACAATATAACAGAAACAGAGATTTTACAATTACAGATAGAAACAAAAGAATAAATGCTGAAAACATAAAACAGAATTGTCATGGTTTCCTAAAGTTTATATAGAGACGCAGAAGTTTTATTCTTTGCTCTTATGTATGTTTACAATTTCTAATTCAATGGAGTTTGTCTGTAGCTGTCCTTGTTCTGTAATTTACTCTTAGACGTCATAAGGGTTATATGACTTTTATTAGTTCAGAAATATGTAATTTTCAGAACATTATAAATAAAAACTCCTCAGAACTTGCAAATGCGTATTTTACTCTATTAAAGAAATACAGTTTGCTTATTTCATGGTCATGTGTGCGAATTGTCTGCAAACCGCAAACCACAGCAACGAGAGGACACAGTCTCAAGCTGTGCCAGGAGAAGTTTAGGCTCAAGGTAAGGAGAAATTTCTTCAATGAGAGAGTCATTTGCCATTGGAATGGGCTGCCCAGGGAAGTGGTGGAGTCACCATCCCTGGAGAGGCTCAAGAGGGGATTGGATGTGGCACTTGGTGCCATGGTCTAGTCATGAGGTCTGTGGTGACAGGTTGGACTTGATGATCTTTGAGGTCTCTTCCAACCTTGGTGATACTGTGATACTATTCTAACTCCTCTTAAGCACATTCACACTGCAAGCACCAGGAGACAGAAAGGAGCACATAAGCTTTTCAAGCATGAAGGTATGTCAGGGATCAAATTAAAATAAAGAGTTATGTAACACAGGTGTAGATATTGGTCTGCACAGAAAGCAGCTACATCTGTATAAAATTCTGCTCTAATCAATGTTCAAGAGCTTTCAGAAGTTTAAAGTTTAAAGGACGAATTCTCACAAAATTAAAAAAAACCAGAACTCTGGCCAGCCTGATCTAGTGTAGGGTGTCCCTGCCCATGGCAGGGGGGTTGGAACTAGATGATCCGTGTGGTCCCTTCCAACCCTGAATGAAAGTATGAAACTATAAGAACACTCAAATGCTTTCAAATCGCATCCCTGTAGTAACGACTGAAACAAAAAAATACTTCAAATTTTCTTACTCTTGCTCTGTATTGACTGAAGTGATTAAGAGATGCAGGAAAGGAAGGAAATAAATGTCACGAGAAGTTGTTCAATATAACTTATGAGTACTTTCCCAGAAGAAAGTGTAAAGCCTTTTTGAAATACACAAAATCTTGACCATTTCTAAAATCAGAACGTAATCTGAATCAAGACCATTAGGTTATGACTTCAACAGACATGACTGGCATCATTGTTTTGAGGGAAAGAAAAGTAACATCCCACTGTATCACCTTGAATTAACAACTGAGAACAGTCATTTGGTGTGTTTAGGGGCCATACATTTCAGAGCTATTTCACACTGAAAAACAGTGTTTTATAGGAGTGGTAGAACTAATTTCAATTCCTGGGCGGTATTTAAAGCCCTTCCTCCTGCTGAAATGAAACTACTTGGTGCCTTTTGCAGAAGTGATTAAAATGTTCAGGAAACAGTAAGATAATTGGAAAATAATTGCATGCTAAAACTTTGCTAAGAACAATGAAAAAGTATGCTACACCTATCATGTATTTCATTCACAGTACAAAAGCAATTACTTTTTAATGGTATTACAAATATTACATTTATTCAGTGTGTATGATTTATTATTAAAACAGTAAAATGAAATATTCTGTTTAATCAAACATATTCAAAGCAACTTCCTTGACTGAAAATGCAAAACCCTATTTTCTTTATAGCTCTCCATAGATTCTCTTACAGACACCCATGCTCTATGGTGAACACTGCACATTTTATGAGAGAGCCACTTCCCCCTTGCCTCATTTGCTGTTCAGTCTGCTGGTTCTGACCACCTTTGTTCAGGTTTGCAATACATCTAATTCAAAATTCACTGAACCAAACAGAAAGGCTTGGACTGATTTCTGCAAGCTTTGGACCATCCCTCTTCAAATAGAAGTGGAAGTACCTGGTAAAATGTCGGTACAGACACCATTGATACTGAAGCTGAACTTTCCCCTGTAGTTCAGCAATTTCAAGACCATACTCAAACTTTTTCTTCTTCTTAATTTCAGAAGCCTGCATTTTCTAATGAAGAGCCATGTACATGCATTAGAAAAATATTTGATAAACCCCTTTGTTTATTCACATAACTCCACTATCAATTTGAAGATTCTCTGAGAATAAATGCAGTTCTCAGATCATTCTTCTCTGGAGTCATTATCCAACAGCACTGATGTCACAACTGAAGGGGGAGATTGCTGATTTGGGGGAAATTGTACAAATGGGTGTTCCAAGTTTATTTTGGAAATGTTCAATTTGTCTCATTTTTCTCCAAACACATGCTATACATATAGACCTAAGCAAGACCCAAAGAGCTGGTTAGGAACCCTAGGAACAATGTAGCCACACCACTGCAGCATCCTCATAAATCACTCCTAATAGAGCACCACAGCTCAGGCAAAACATCATGCCCTTATGAGCTAATAACTTTCAACTAGTTTCTGAAAGGTAATGAAAGCAATTGTGACCATACGAAGAGTTATGCTTAGATGGGATGCTCCTGCCAATGTTAGCATGTTTTAGCAGTCCCTTTGCTGTAACCATCTGCCAGTTTACTTCTGTCACTCACATTTACTTCTGTCACTCACATTTACCCCTCTCTGTATTTTCTTGGACTTTAGCTGAGTCCAGCCCACTTGAGAGGATCACAGGATGTTAGGGGTTGGAATGGACCTCTGGAGATCCTCAGGTCCAACCCCCCTGCCAGAGCAGGACCATATAACATAGTGCAGGTCATACAGGAATGAATCAAGATGGGTCTTGAAAGTTTGAAGAGAAGGAGACTCCACAACCTCTCTGGGGACCTGTTCCAGTGCTCTGTGACCTTTAAAGTGAAGTTCTTCCTCATATCGAGGTGGAACGTCCTGTGCCGTAGTTTGCATCCGTTGCCCCTTATCTTGGTCATTATTGACTTTGTGTTAGTTCATCTATCTATAAATTCTTCTGCAAGGATATATTTATGTAGTAGAACTGGAAGTCTTCTAGATGTGTAAATGGAAAATGAAAAATTTTGAAGTTAGTTTCAGTTCCAGTTGAAACCTTTACCAACATAAGATAGAAAACTCACTCAGTTTCCCACAAGAAAACATTCTAGGGCTCCTCCTTCTCAGTAAAGACTTTTCCAGGGAGTTGGGGTTTAAAGATACTAACTAACGGATACTACAATGGACATACTCGGTCAGCAATTTAAGATTCTGTTGTCTTAGAAACACTGTAACAGAAATGGATTGTCAGAGAGTTAATTTCAAAAACTAAATTAAAAACTGGTATACATTAAATGAAACTGAAGAACTAGAAAATGAAAAAGTAAGTGGATACATTAATGCATAGTTTATTATATTGATTTTTTTTCAAATGAGAGATTCAGAGTATTAATGTTCTATTATTGTGGGAATAACTAGGTGTAAATCAAAAGAATGAGCTACTGCACATCACATCAAGCAAGTTAACTTTCCTCCAAATAAAGTTAGCAATTTCAAGAGCATTGTGAAATCTGTCTGTGTTAACAACGATTCTGTCATCAGGCTTACAGCTTGGCTGTTGTTTAGTCAGTCTCCACAATGATTTCGTATGGTGCCTGCCACAAATGTCTCGTGTGCACGTTTCACCTGTTACAGATCCTCCACACAAGCCTATTACTCCCTGTTACTACACATTCATTTTTATTTTCATTTATTAATTTATTTCATTTATTTTAATTTGTTCTCATGTTCTATTAAATAAATGGAGAAAACATGAATGATCTCTTCTGCTTCTCTGAGTTCCAGCTCCAACTTCATCCTGCCACAGAAATCATCTACCCATACTTCATTTTCTAGCATGCCCTTTAAACTCACTGCACTGCAGCTGTCAGTCCTCCTGCCTGCTGTCTCCTGCTGCAGGAATTATAGAAGCAGTGTCCAAATCTAAATCCAACTAGCTACTGGGTAAACAAAAATTATGCAGGCTGCCACTCAGTGTAAATAAATACTCTGTATACAAACCGTGTTTTATGGACCAAACATTACTTCAGTGGAGATTTGCCCAGGCAAGCAAAATAGACACATTACTATCCTATATCCACACTTGTACTGGTATGAAGATCAGCCCTCAGTAGTACATTAAGCCCCATATTACTAACACAGCAGAACACTCTCCACCACAGCTTCAGAAAGAGCTACTGAGACTGCCTGAGAACTGACAGTCCCTTATCACACCCTTGCTGAATGTTTCTAGGCTCTTCAGGTTCAGTTCAGTCTACCTCATTGAACTTTGATATTCTTTTGCACCAGGACAAAGTAAAAGAGTAAAAGATAGAAAAGCAACCCTGTTAAGCATACTGAAAATTAATTTAAATATTATTTTCTCTCTGTAGAACTAACTGATTACAGTGCCACCAAACTCAGCAAAGAAGCACTCAGAAATGTTGTGTCATCACTGCAAAACCTCTTCTCAGTAAAGTAGGTCATGGAGCACTGATGAAAAGTTGCTGACATTTGGGTTACAAACAAGCAAGTATGCTAATTCAAAATGTGAAGTACACTAAAGCTTGCCTAAATTCTAAATAGGAACTAAAGGCTGAGTGAACAGCCATTCCTGTTACTGTCCACTTCCCTGTGAATAAATCTGTGGTCATTAGTTTCTCATGAAACAACAACCAAGTTTGCTGCACCTCTACATTTCCTTCAAAAGGAGAGTAAACCAAATACTGTGGCTTATTTAACATGTGGCAATTGAACCCCTTGATGAACATCCTCTCCCGTGACCAGTGATGCAAGAAATCATTCTATCACAGTCTTCCTCCTCAGTCATCCCTCAGGATAATGTCTTTCCACTCTGGGAAGAGGTATCCTATTTTCTGGATCATGTGAAAGACACTGCACCTCTGTCCGCCTATGGAAAGGAATGGCTATCTTTTATATACACAAGAAGAGAACCTATATGAGATATAAGGTGATCTTGTCCCAGAAACTAATCTTTTTTCCTCTACTCAATCCTTGCTTTCTCCATCTACAGAGGTAACAATGTTTTTTATTTCCTATTTGTTGTCTCAGCTCCTTTTCTTTCATTGACCTCAGTCCATTTATCCTTTCCATGTGCAAACCAAAACCAAAACCCTTTTCTTGTTCTTTCTCCACTTTCATGTAGTCAATCTCTTCATCAGTTTTGGTTTCGGCAATATGAGAAAGTCTCCCAGGCCTCATTTTAAAATGATCTTTCTTAATGAATTTTGTAGCTTATGGTTTTCATTAAGTGCTCTCCTTTCACTGTTACTACACATGCTTGTCAGCAAGTAGTCTTTGCCACTGTCTTTTACTCTGCAGTTCTCAACAGATTTGGAGAAATCTAGTTCTGCATTTCTTCAGCTAATGGTACATTGCATTCCCTGCTACTCATACAGTCTTAAGCTCTTCAATAAAATAACATGAGCTTAAACAAATTTTTATTGCTTAAGAATTTCAAGATTTATAAAGACAAGATACAGGCTAAATTCTGTTTGAGAAGCTTTGTGGAAACAGGTGTGGTTCTTTTTTTTTTTTTTGCAGATGCTATCAATTCTGAATTTTCTTCAGTTTATACCCTACGATTATAGCTGTCATAGTTCAGGCCTGAAGTCATGAGAGACTTTTCAGCCACTTCTGGAAATAGGTGAATAACATTCCATGGATGGCGTAGCTTGGGGGTTTAGTTAGTGTTTGCAAACTTCCAAGAATAAGGTAAATTTTGCAAGACCAATGAGTATATAACTGTGTATTTTTGTATATTTTATTTAGTTATCTATTAAAATCAGAGAGAAACTCTCAGCACGTTCTGGCTGTATTCTGTTCACAAGCACAGAGCACAGCTGAAGTTACACACAACGAACACTGTGTTCTGTCAGGCATGCACTGCTCCACCAGCCTCCTATGGGAGCTGTGTCTATGAGGACTTATCCAAATTCTATTGTAACTTAATAGCAGGACTTCTAGGGACCTTGACAAGTTCAGTGCCAGTTCCATAATGAAATTAAGCAACACTGCCACCTCCTTTGCTATCTGTATCACAGAACTGGTTATGACTTCACTGTGCCTCCCAGTGACAAATAGGCGCTCAGGACTAGCAAAAAATGGTTTTTACAACTGAGCTACACAGAGAGTACATCATCATGGTAAAGTTTCAGGAAAGTAATATATAAACTAGAAAGGAGATTTGTGACTTTGAGTTTCAAGTTAAGATATAGTAGGGCACTTTCTCCTTATAAGGTTGCTTCTGTGTGTCATTGATTTTGCACTTTATTATTAAAGCGTCTTACAAGAGAAATAGCAACTAGATTTGACACTAGGAGACATATTAATGGCATGGAACCTTAGAAAAATGGGCACTCTCATAGTTATTAATCAGATCGAGCTACTGCATAAGCCTCCACTTGCTCCCCTTTGCCGTGACAAAGAAGCAAATCCTCTGGCATCCTCCAACTTATTTCAACAGTTCCACAACCACAGATTTCCCGTCTGTTCATGAAACAAACAAAAAACTGTCACACTGGTTCCCAAGCAGTACTTACTCCTTTGTGACTCTATGATAGCACAATACATTATGAAGTAATAAAAGCTTGTTCCACAGAAATAAAAGGAAAGAAGAAAGAAAGGAAAGAAAGGAAAGAAAGGAAAGAAAGGAAAGAAAGGAAAGAAAGGAAAGAAAGGAAAGAAAGGAAAGAAAGGAAAGAAAGGAAAGAAAGGAAAGAAAGGAAAGAAAGGAAAGAAAGGAAAGAAAGGAAAGAAAGGAAAGAAAGGAAGGAAGGGAGGGAGGGAGGAAGGAAGGAGGGAAGGAGGGAAGGAGGGAAGGAGGGAAGGAGGGAAGGAGGGAAGGAAGGAAGGAGGGAAGGAGGGAAGGAGGGAAGGAGGGAAGGAAGGAAGGAAGGAAGGAAGGAAGGAAGGAAGGAAGGAAGGAAGGAAGGAAGGAAGGAAGGAAGGAAGGAAGGAAGGAAGGAAGGAAGGAAGGAAGGAAGGAAGGAAGGAAGGAAGGAAGGAAGGAAGGAAGGAAGGAAGGAAGGAAGGAAGGAAGGAAGGAAGGAAGGAAGGAAGAGAAAGCAAGCAAGCAAGCAAGCAAGCTAGCTATGTTCCTATAGTCAGCTGTGATTAGTTCTAACCTAGCTCTCTGGAGGAGGAAGACATGACATTCAAGACATTGAGTTCTTCTGTTTCAAAAGGCGTATTCCTAATGGCATTGAGGAGAAAAATTGACTTTTTTGATCTTGTATTTTAATCTTAAATTTTAATTTGAACCATAAAATTTTAATAACTGACTTCCAGGTTTCAAACAGAACAGCACTAAGTATTTTCTGAGCACCGCATATTACACATGTAAAGTCAGATTCCTTTGTATCTGTAAGAAAAGCGAGGGCTGCTTATTAAATTAGTAATGACCAGCAGTCAATGGCTTTCAACCCCTCTGAGGGTGTGTTGTGTCTTAAGCCAAAAAAACATAAAATCACCATTGTCTGCATAGAGCCTTTATTTACATAAACATCATAGCCCTTAAAAATCATTATGTGTATCAGATTCCTATGGGATTTTGAAAAAAAAGGCAGGATTTCCCTAATGATTTACTTATCAGGTTTCACAAGGCTGAAATGCACAGTAATTGTTTGTGTCCTTACAAAAGCACAAAAGCTGATCATGAATTTTGTACGGTACAAAGAAACATGTACCAGCTGGTGTAATAATTTTGCCATACAGCTAGTAAGCAACACATTTTCTAATATGAGACCAAGAGGAAAGAAATTCCCTTAGTTATTATAACCTGAGTAGTTATCATGGCAGTCTTAGAAATGACCAACAGCTCCATTTCACAGGTCACAAACATATTTTTTATCTGAGCAGATTAGAGGGGAAAAAAAAGATGTATTTAAGTTCTCCTGGAAGAATAACTTCATAAACAGCAAAAAATTCTGAGCTAACTGACTTGGTCTGATGTGTCTGTCTGTCCTACCTGTGAGAAGTGTGCATCTTGCTGTAGCATACACAGTTTATGTCAGCTTATCTACTGAGACAGCATCATTGGCTTTTTACACATGCAGTGGTAGTAAATGTTGTTCCTGCTGATAGTATAATTACACAGACTAGAAGCAACTGCACTGCCTAAAA
The DNA here is from genome assembly GCF_026170545.1 of Melanerpes formicivorus. Classification (NCBI taxonomy): domain Eukaryota; kingdom Metazoa; phylum Chordata; class Aves; order Piciformes; family Picidae; genus Melanerpes; species Melanerpes formicivorus. Next base: position 43,228,604 of record NW_027142354.1, on the reverse strand, counting down.
GTTGAACTCCAATTCATTTTACAGTATGAGCTGTTTGCCTGCAGTTCTTAGTTTGAATGGCCAAGAAGGTTCACAATGTTTGCAAAACTTAGTACTATGGGGAAGTTAAGGTGAAAAAATAAAAAAGATATTTCTGAGGCAATAGAGACTTCTTTCATTTCCAACTCCCTTTAACGTAGTTACTATTTGTGGAAAAATGGCCTTAAAGTTTCCAGGCAACACAAAAGAGGAAGGGAAGGGAGGTGGGGAGGAGGGAGAGAACCACACTTTTTTGGCAAATGGTTCTATCCCACACTACTTTAAAATCACACTTGGAGATGTTGCTAGCAATATGCATTTAAATTAACAGTAACAGATACATTTCCCTGTAATTCTCACACGTTCCTTCCTTCAGTTAAGATTAAGAGGTATATAGGGTTGAAACATTCGCACAGGAAGGACACTGCTGTCAAACACAAGCTACCTTATTCAAAAGTCACTGAGACATAGTAACATACATGGTGAACTACAAACCAGAACAGGCAGGTAGGTTTTAAGGCTTCTCTTTCCTAAAGCCAAGATAACACATGAATGTAGATGTAAGTACTGGAACACTGAAACTGATCAAGGCCTCCAAGTGAGACGACAACTGCTGATACAAGATTAATGGACATAGACAAATTTCTAGCTGCAAAGCAGTAACTGTGACTGAAGGAAGATTTGGTAAAACATTAATGGTTGAATTCTACTATGGCAACCTGTGACATGCAGAGAACTTCTCCTTTGCTTTTCCTCACCCCCTTGCTGGCTCCTGTGCATTCTGACAGACTGGCTGTGCACTGAGAACAGCTGGTTGCAAAGGGGAAGGCATGTATACAAAGCCTGTCACAAACATCAGTTCTTGCCTGCACACATTGGATTTCATTCTGCAAAAATCTTAGGCTGAAGTGTGTTACCTGGTGCAGTCCATCATTTGCATGAAAGCTGTCACTGAACTTCTACTTTCTCTAATTCTGCTTTCAGTTAAACTCTGTTTAAGAACACACAGACAACAAAGACAAAACAATCATGGATGAATTCACTTCACCATTTCCAATTACCAGGAAATAGTTTTTATTGTTAACTGGCCTTGGATAGCAATTATGGACTGCCAGGATAAAATGCAGCTTTTTTTTTTTTTGCCTTTCCACCCCCCCACCCCCCCCAAAGGTATTCACATGGGAAGCATTTTAATTTTCCACACTATATCTATGTTGACCTTCCAGACCTTGCAAAGTAAAGTATTTATGATCCTAGCATTTTTTTTTATATGGTATTGTTTCAGTATTTCTGTAACATTTGTATTTCTTGCTGATGTTTTTGGCATTAAAAATCACTCAAGCTGTGCTGAAATATAATGATATTCACTGAACCATGGTATGGAAGGATAATTCAGTTCAGGGAGGTTATTCTAGCTCATCATGTACACAAAGGCTTAAAAGAAAATGCGGAGGATTCACAGTTCTTGACATGTGCACTATTCAATATTTCTTAAAAAAAACCCCAACATGACACAGAGAAGACTTCACTTACATATCAAAATATGCAGCTTTATGTCTGCAGAGCCAGCCAGGCAAAAAAATGGTATCCAAAATGCACACATGAAAACACCCTTTATGGTCTTTCCAGAAACTCACTGTCTTTTAAATTCAATTGATCATGGAAAACACAAGCCTGCAAGAATTTCCTTTTTCTTTTCTTCCAGTAGCAGAGCCTGCCACTCATTAACCCATTGCATCCCACAATACTGTAAATAAAGCCACAAAATGTTACTGTACTAGTTTTCATATAGGCTATGCTGTGCTTTATACTTATCCCCATCTTCTTTCTCTTAATTTCTGTTACCCTTTCTCTCTCATTATATTGACTTTTTCTTCCTTGGTCTTCTCTGTTGTCTTCAGTGACAGTGGCAGAAACTCACGTGGAGCAACATAACTCTGTACTTATTTCAACCATTTTGGTGCTTGGGTTCAGTCTTCTATTCTGCCATGAGTTTATAATCCTCATCCACCTAGTCAGTCCTGAAGCTGATCACTTTGAAATTCTACAGGGGATCAATGTCATAAAATTAGACACATAGCTAGGTTTCTTCATTCAGTTGCATTAATGTCCTTTAAACTTTAGGCTGAAAACTTTAGTCTCGTCCAACATATTATGGATTACTAGGAAGTAATGGTGCAAGCAGACAGCACCAGACAAATGACTTCTCAGTAGTTAATTTTCTGCAGAGCTATGGTATCAACACCAGCCTTAACTTCAATTTGTCTAGCATGGTGGTCATACCTGGGGGAACTCAAGTGCAAGAATGCAGAAAAGAACTAAACTCACAGATTTAAATCCTGCCTACAGGGCAAGTCAGGTTCTTCAATCAGCACTGCAAGTTGTAAAGCCAGTTCCAGCTTCAACATCCATAGCTTGAGCTGCTCAATTGCATGTTAACGAAAGCTTTCCAGCCTTCCAGTAATTTCTGAAAAAAGACTACATGAAGAATCTGTCCTGTCTTGGCATCAACTGCTATGCAGGCAATTTGCAATTTATTAATGTACTCATTTGAGTCTATCTAGCAGTCAACAGCCTGTCCACATCAGCATTCTCTGCATTTCTGAACAATGCTGGGATATGAAGTGCATGCTGACCAGTCTAAAATATTTAAGAAAACAACAAAGTAATCAGAAAACCCCTAGAACATGGCAGAATGATTTCATATGACATTGCTGCAATGTAAAATAAGAAAGTACTATGAAAAACAGGTAGTGAAACTCAGCTGAACATAAGCCTTAAATTCTGTTCTTGTATTTTATATTGGATGGTTTCAACAGAATTTCTATACTATAGAATTTCTGTGCAAGAGCCAAGATTCAGAAAGGAAATGTTCACTGCTGTGGTGAAGAGGTTATTAAATTTATGAATATGAAATATTAATTATGAAAATATTATTTTTACTAATCATCAAATTATTAATAGCCGATAAATCCCCAACTTATATACATGTTCTACTGCACGTTCGTGAAATAGATTCCACAAGTGGCTTAATGTTATGATTAGAACTTAATTGAACTATCTATAGACCCTTTCTATATTTACATAACGCATGGTGCAGTTCCGCCGCTTGGCCACTAGAAGGCGACTCGGCGGGACGCGGGCGGCTTCTGGCTATACACAGCAATATTACAATCTTTCTATGCGTCAGCGCTTACTCTGCTGGACGCGGATACTTTGAACTGAGTGCTAGTGGATGGAAAACACGTGGAAGATATTCGATTCCCTCCAGACAACAGGGATCGGTCCTGATCGGGGTCGGCCTGTGGGGTCGGCCCTCAAAGTCAGCTCACACGGCAAGGTGGGACGACAGTTGCTGGTAGGTGGGCTCGGACGATGCGGCAGCAGGCAAAGCTATGGGCTTGGCCCAACCACGGCGATTCTCGGGGCTGATGCAACAAGCCTCGGGGAGAGAATGCAGCTGTTAGGCGGCGGATTCTTGTTTACTGAGCTTAAAGGAGCAGCGGGACTCTAGGAGTGGTCCCGGGTTCGGTGCAGTAGAGGCACGAACAACGCCTTAGTCTTCCCTGAGATTCACAGGGCTCAGAGTGACACACGTGGCAGCTCCTCTCCCACTACAGCGGGGCTAGGCATACATGGACTCGGTATCGATCAAGTCCCTTCTCCCCGGCAACTGGGCAGATCTTACCCTTGGGGGTTGGTCCAGTCCTCCGGTGGCACGGTGGGCTCTCCTGGTTGGTACGACTGGTTGTGATGACGCTGAGCTCAGGTGTCGCTAAGGTCCTCCCTCTGTGCTTCTCCCGATGCAGAGGCTTTCAGTATGCATGCATGTATAACGGAAGTTAACAACAATAAGCTCAATGGCAAAGGTTGCAGCTCGAGAGTTGCTCTCTCGAGCAAGCACAGAGACAAAGTGAATGAGGGGGCAACTTGTTTACCAACTGGGGTGATACTTATAGATTCCTCGAGGCTGGGCTTGACCAGTGGGCACTCTCATAAACAACTGGCTTCAGCCTATAGAAAGCGTGAAGCTAGAATTATGCCCATACTTGGTGTCAGCACGAGCACTGCATGCACTGGGTGCGTGCTGGCCTGGCTAATGCCTTGGCTTTTGTCTTCCTCCTGGAGGAAGGGGAACTTGTCCACATGCTGGGACAAGATTCAGTATCTGGGCATAATGTGCCTTCACCACAACTGCCCCCTGAGAAAAGAGTGTTTAAGATAAAAGAGCTCAGAAATAAGAATTAAGATATATTTTAGACTCCCATGTCAGTCTCATTACATGTCATAACCCAGTAGGTGCAAAAACTCAGATACAGCATTTTCAGGAGTAAGCTGTTAAAAATGGACTTAGTCCTAAAATAGACCTATATTTGTATGGTTTTCTGGAAAATTCTCATCACAATTCAAATACTGGAGAAGAGGAGGCTCAGGGGAGACCTTACTGCTCTCTACAACTACCTGAAGGGAGGTTGTAGACAGGTGGGGGTTGGTCTCCTCTCCCAAGCAACCAGCACCAGAACAAGAGGACAGAGTCTCAAGCTGTGCCAGGGGAGGTTTAAACTGGATGTTAGGAAGAAATTCTTCATAGAGAGAGTGATTGTGCCTTGGCATGGGCTGCCCGGGCAGGTGGTGGAGTCACCATCATTGGGGGTGTTTAGGAGGAGACTTGATGGGGTGCTTGGTACTATGGTTTAGTTGATTAGATGGTGTTGGATGATGGGTTGGATGCAATGATCTTGAAGGTCTCTTCCAACCTGGTCTGGTCTATTCTATTCTATTCTAAAAATATTATTCTAACCCTGGACTCCCAAACTCTTTTGATATATTTATGAGTAAGGATCCTTCACAGAGAGCAGAAGAAACACAGTTTGTTTGCATTTTTTTCTTCTTCCTATCCCACTCAAGCATGATTCTCTCATAGACTATAGTTGCACAAATAATAAATATATTAAGTTTCCATTTCACTACATGAATTTTCATAGATAAGATGCAATAATTACCAAATTCTATAAACTGTGCAAAATTAGAATTGCTTTTCAGTTTGAAATAAGCTGCCAAGAGCCTTTAGCTTACTTTGTGACTTGACACAGGAACTTGCTACAGTTAGAGAATTTGTCTTCTTTTGCCTTTTTTTTGTTTTTTCCTTTTACTTTTTTCTAAAGCATGGAGATGCAATAACATTTGTTGAATTTGTGCTGAGAGAATTCAGCTTTTTACTACATACTACATACAGCACACATACTTCTGGTTTATATATATTCATGATATTGGGAAAGCTGTACCATAACTCAAATAACACTACGAGGAAATGCCACTGGTGGGCATCACCATTGCAGATGACCTCATAATGATTGACACTTGTTCTGTTCTAAAAGGTGACCTCAGGAGACAATCACTTGTGCATTTTCTTTCTCACTATCCTTTTGCTTCTATGCAGCAATACTGTTTAGAAATAACAACCTGAAAAAAAGTCATTATGAATTTGCATCCAAATCACATCTTACTTATTTTTAGAGCTCTGTTTAGAGTCTGAGTGTTGTTTTTCTTCCATGCCTTCTGTAGGTCCTTCTGGAGTAAAGATCGATGTGGAAAGGACCATCCTTTTTACAGATTGTGATCTCAATAAACATAATCCTGCTTTTGCTTTTAACTGGCTGCAAATCAGTTGCATCTGTTGTTGTAAACACACAAGAGCAATGAAGCCTTATGACAAAATCTTTTTTTCCTCCTGTGCTCAAAGAAATCACTGGAGGAAGAATGGCTTAAGTGCCAGTTTATATTTCAGTTTTTCAATTGGGATTTGGTCAGCTTATCATTTATTGTAGGACAGTGAAAAATAGTATTTATTATGTGGAGAAGGAAGATTGCTTTCCTTTATAAAGGTGGCTTTGTCACAGTTATCTACCCATTTGTTATGAGCAAGATTGCAAAGAGAATATGAAGTCCAGAAGCAGCAGCAAATCCACATTATTATTTTCAGTCTGAAAACTTGCTTTAGTATATTTTAAGTAATGTCCACTTTTACCATTACAGCAGTAAGAATTAACCAATTGTTGACACTGTCAACAAAGGGAACTCTGGGGACTAACATTTTGTGAAAAAGCCTACAGCTCCTAGTCAAATAATTCTGGTGCTCAGTTTCTGATGACTTCTTGGTGTTCATTTTGACTTTACAAATCTACCTTCTATGTTAAGAAATATGTATGGACCTGCAGCTCTAAGCTGCATTGTCCATTGCTGCATTGTCCATTGCTGCATAAGTCCATTGCAAACCTCTCTTCTTCACCCTATGCGGAAAACTGCAGATTTTTAACTTCACCAGATTTCTACAGTCCTACTATACCTAAAGGGAAGTCTCTGGTTTGAGTTTCCACATCACTTTTGAAAACAAAACTGGGACTTTCACTGACTAGCTTTAACTGTGTGAATTTCATATTCCCTGATACTCTTCCATAGTCAGCAGAGGAAGATGGACCATAACTTCATGTTCTGTGAGCACCTCCATGAAGAAAACTCACTGCTGACTAAAAGGAGAAAACAAGGCAATTATCTTCTCTAAGAAAATGTATAGTTCACACATCATTCTCTCGAGTTCTTCAATCACTCCACTGGTTTGGAGTACTTTTGACATGTGTCCTCTTTTTGTCTCACCAATAGCTGCTTTGAATTTGTACTTAAAGTCAAAATTTGTGCTTACATAGCATCACTTGTTTCCCATCCAGGACCTGCTCACATAACTGGTACAGCCAGCCCATGAATTGCATGTGGGCGGTCTGAAGCCCACCTACATGCTTTAGCAAGCACATTCCCCCCAGGTGGTGACTAGCAGGGTAAAAGTAATTACAACAGCAGCTAAACCTACCACACCATATCTAGATATCAGAGGTAAAACTGGGCCGGGTTTGGAAATGAATGAACTTCCATCATCTGTTATACTAGACCACAATAATACCTTTTCCCTAATTATATATTCAGCTGATTCAAAATGTTCAGATCTATGGAAAAACACAGAGCATTACTTCCAAAGACAGACTTTCTCTGTCTTAAGCCTCATTTTAATAAGGTTTTGCCAAACTCATAGCACAATTGCAGTTTCCATTTAGTTTTTGTGAAACACTGTTTCAAGAGGCCAAGTGAATAAGCAGGCTTACTGGAAGTAAGTACTCTTTTAATTTAGAGTGAAACAGGGACTAACAACCATGCATTTTATTAGTTTTAATATAAATACCTACTCCTTGTATTTCTGTTCAGCACTATACTCACCATCAGGCTGACTGTTCCCTGCAGCTCTACTGACTCAAAATAATGACTTGTAGGGGAGTTCTAATGACAGAACAAGGGGCAGTTACAAACACAGCACGAGCCTTGGAATAACTGTGTGATGTATTTTGTGCAGCTGACTGACCTCATGTTAAAGTCCATTTGGACTCTGCTGCTGTAGATCTGGTCTATGCCTGAAGGTACATGGCTTGTTAATCTCAATATAAGAAGACAGAACAGATTAGATCACGTCAGATTGTTCACACAAAAGCAGAACAGCTCCAATAAATGATAGGAAGAAGCTCTGCAATTGCTCTGAAAGCAAATATTCCTTTGCCTACAGACAGTAAGATCTGAGACTGTAGGAACAGACTATTCAGCCACTTTCAGCACTCATCTCTGTCTATGAAAAAGGAGAACATCACTTTATCCCTTAGGTATTTGAAAAGACTCTTGGGAATTTTGAATAGTCAGGAAAAAAAGCTAAATTTCTAAAGAAAAATGTTTCTGTGAGAATTGGTCTATGGAGCAATAGCAAAAACAATCAGACTATCTCCCTTCATTCTCTTGTTTCTCTGAAAACACAACCCTGCTGTGATACAATTCACTGCTCAAAACAGAAGAGCTCTTGTGATAACTTGTCTTAATCACAGAGCCAGTAACTGCTACTAAGGAAGAGAGAAGAGAAAACTGCAGGTGGTTTCTCTCATCAATATTAGTATTTATCATTAAATGAACTACAGCTATCCAATGCTACTATGAAACAAACAAGGAGACAATGTTTAGTGATAGTGTACACAGGCTTAGAAAACAGTACACAACAGCTATATTGAAGCACTTGCCTCAGAAACAAGGCACTGACTTTGAACTGTTTCAAAATCAGTACTCCCCTGTTTACAAGCAGCCCCACTCACCTGGCTATTTATGAAAACAATTGCTAGCATGGAGATTAATATTCAATATAAGCACAGAAAAAGCTATGGGAGCAATTTTGTTACACATATGTGCATGAGAATGGAGCTACACCTGGGTTATGCAGACACAAAAATGTTTCTAGAACTTCTACCCTACAAGTATCCTCTCTGATACTGTTCTCTGCAGTGAACTTGCACCCAAACATGCAGCAGCAGTAGCTATGTTTTCTACAAAGGTTTATACAAACCTTCAGGGAATGCATACCAACTGCTCCAAGTGATCCTTTAAAGATTAAAGGATCAGTGTTGCAATACAGAATAAGCTATCTGGAAATGAACATTAGCTCCATCAGCCACTGATCAACCTCATTTTGAAACCTGCAATATTAAGTATTTTTATTAGCTGACCTGACATTTTACAAATCTAAAGAACAAGAAACACTATATTACTGCTGGATAAACTAATGAACAATAAAAGCTGTGCTAATTCAAATCAATGACTCAGCTATGAACTGTCAACACTCTCCATTTGAGAACACAACTCAGATCAACATTTTGGCACATCGCATTTACTACAAATAAACTACTTTAAAGCAACCTTGAGATTACACCAAATAAAAATTACTGCAGAAGAGACATAGTAACAAGCTGAAGACTTTCAGCAGTGCATAGCTAACATTCTGCTGTGGAGTCTTACTGCTAAACTTTCATTGATCTATGGGGACTGGCGCAAGTCATAAATCATTATAGAAGTTCTCTTCTCAAGAGGGGCAATAAATGCAAGACTTATCAATTACTAAAGAACATTAACATATATTAAGAACTAACTTTAATTAATTGTCTCTTTTTTTTCTAGTTGCAGGATTAATTTTTTGACTGGTGTGGTATCAATTATGCAGATAAACTGTACGACTGCTGCTGCAGTGCAAGACTAGACTTCTTTTCATCCCTATCAGAGAATGTCAGTGAGCCTACTTCTCTTATTGTAAAGGTCAATACCTGATCACAGAGTTTGAACCAAAATAATTTAATGAGACATATTCTAATGACATTAAATCTCTTCTGTCTCTGCTGGGCTGTTTTCCTCCCTTACCTTATGCACTAGAATGTGTTACTCAAAATGACATTTCTTTCATTTAATGAGAATAAGATCTTGAGATGTCTGACTGATTCAGCAAGAGATCACATCAACACTGCCTGACAATTAACATGAGGCAATGCCATCAAAGCTTTGCTAAACAAAGCCTGACTTGGCTTAATTTTATCTTTTTATTTACAAGACTAACGAGAATTTTTTTATTTGGTAACTCTTCCTTGAAAAGTCAGAGAAAATTAAACCAAAGAGAGCATGAAAGCATCTAGTAAATTTACAATTTATGTAACAGAAAACTCTTCCACATTCTGTTATCTATTGTTCCTCCACATGGCCATATCTCTTCTTGTTTTCAGCTCCTTCCTCAAAATATACAGTAGGCTGCAGTACTGTCTATTCTTTGCTGCACATTTTTTACAGGTAAGAAATAAAAAGTTTCTATTGTTATTTTAATATTTATTTACTACAATTAATGCTTATCAACACCTGTTCTTACATATCAGTGTAGGTGATGGAGAAGAATAAATAGTGCCAAAGCACCGTGAATGCAAGCCACGTTTTGTTAAACTGCTCTGTGGAGCCAATATATTCAAAGAAGTGAAGGCAAAATGAGGGAATTCAAAACCAGATTGGTGAAATGCAGCATCATATGGGCTGCACTGAGAGCTTTGGTGAAGCTGAAGTTTGGGAGAACAGTTTTGTAGTTTTTAAACAAATTCTTCAAATAATTTTTCAAAGGAAAATGCATGGAATGGTGCATTTTACACCAATCCACAACTCCAGCTGCTCTTTAGTTGCTGGATGCTGCAATGAAAGACAGCAATGTCAAACTTGAGGCTGAAAATTAAAACAGGTAGACGTTTTATCTTGCAAGACTTGCACACAGATTACTAAGAGGTAAAGAGAGAACACTTCAAAACATCCCACATTCTTAGTTCAGCATCAGGCACAGCAGCACGAGGTTTCTCTTGCTCTCAAGTGCTAGTGCATTTTCTGGGAAGAAAAGTCAGGGGATGTACACCTAGAAAACACCAGGAACCATCTCCCACTCATGTCTGCTACAACTTCCCATCCCTGCAGAACTGCCACACTGAGGCAGCAACACAGACATGACAGACATGGCAGAAACTAACACTTTGGCATCACTGCTGCTGCAGATACGAGAGTGTCCCTTTCCTTTTTAATATTTAGACAGTCCAAGAGAAAAGCAAAGCACAACTCTATCTTTTGATCCCTACTCCCACTTTGCTTCAACAACCTCAACAACTTGACAATAAAGTTACTTTTGAGGCTGTTTGGAAAAGATTCATTAGCTTGCTGATCATTTTGTGCAAGTAATTAGTCACAATTGCTCCTAGAAAGGAAGAAGGAAAAAGATATAGAAAGCAGATTAAAGAAACAAACCTTAACCAATTCCATAAAGTCCCTGGAATTGACAAAACCTTTTCAATCTTACAATTGCCTATGTAAATACACTAGTTTTATTCCCAGTGGCTTAACAACTTCAATTTAAATAGGAAATAGCTGAATATATGATAATTGCTTGTTCATTTTACACGCAATCCATTAACATAAAACCTATACTTGGCTGGATAGCCAATATTTAACAGTGATTTTATAGCATATGTAGCTGTTGAGAAATTAAGTTGACAAGAACAAACACAAGATATACTCCAAAGTCAATTAGGATTTCAGTTTCTTCTTTTAATTGCAACGGTGATAACTAAAAACAAATTTACTACAAAGATGCAGAAAGCATTATATTTTCAAGTGTTGTTTAAATAAATAAGAATAATCCAAACAGCATTTTCAGGCACATTTAACTTCAGTAGCTAGCTCCTGTAGAAATCAGAAATCTAAAGCAGTTTTCTACAAACAACAAGTCCAGTAAGTTCTTTTCAGTTCCTTAAGCAATGAAATCTTTCACCAAATGATTAGTGGGAAAAAAACCTCAAAATGTTACAACTACAAATGCCGGCACAAGCCAATTTAAATAAGTGGAAGTAAGAACAATACAGATAATCAGTGTGGCCAAGACATACAGATTTAAATGACTGCAGCTTGAAACTGAAAGAGAGGAGCTGAGTAGCAACTGTCCTTTCAGCCTAGCTAAGGTTCTCTGTAGAATAAGGTAACTGAAAACAGATCAAACAAGCAGAACGTGCAGATATTCACACAGTACTTGACCTCTTAGAAGGCTTTCTGTGAAAGGAAGCAATCAGAGAAAAGCAGCAAGGAAGTAAACTAGCCAGACTGAAGCAGGACCCAGAAGATGGCCTTGAATAAAACAGGAGATGGCTAAAAGGGTCCTGAAATGAGAGCTTTCAACCCTGTTATGTAGAGGCTACATCTTTTTGCCTGCCTTTGTGAGCAAAAAAGACTGAAGGAATTCAGTAACTATATCCCCCTAAAAGAAAGCCTTATAGAAACCCAAACTCTGGGTGTCTGCTCTGGTAAAAAAGCAGTAACTTAAGTAAAAGAATTTACAGTATGCATAAACTACACTGCCTTATGAAGTAGAGGCAAGTTATTCATCTACACAGTTTATGACTATAAAGAGGCCTCTCCATTTCAAGATCTTACTCAGAATCTCTGCAAGGCAAATTAATTATTTTCTTCTTCCTTCTCTCAGTTCTTGTACTTCAGACCTTCTCCCTGCAGCTAGGACATTCTCTTTCCTCAGGGAAATGTGACTTGCTCCATGCAACATATCTGCCTACCCTTGTTCCTTTACCTCAAAGCCCTGCATGGTGTCCAGAGAGCTCGGCACATGCTCTAGTTGCTTACCACAGTCTGCATGGAGGAAAGCTATCAGAAAGCAAATGCTGTCACATTAGACACTTCCTTGAGGTGCTGAAGTTAAGAGTCCTGGTTAAGTAACAAGGGGATGCTTAAAGATCCAGCCTTTGGTCAAGTGAGAAGAATCCCACATCTATCCTTTCTCTGTTTAGCCATGCAGCCTTGGTTTTTGCATGGAAGGCAGAGGCCAGTACTTCCATACTTTCTGCCTTGTCTTAAAATTAAACCTCTTGACTCTTTGTTCTATTCATTGTCAGATATCCACATGTTGCAAATTTGTTTATTTCACAGGAGTAGACTAGGCACTTAAACAATTGTAAAAAGGGATTTACACACAAAATGACAATTCAGCCTGGACATGTTGCTATCAAAAAAGCCCAACAAAAAAACCCCAAACAATACAACAAAACCAACCCAAACACAAATCAACCAAACAACAAAACAAAAAACCAACAGACACACAAAAACCCCCCACCCCAAAACAATCCCCAACCACTCCACTTCCCAAACAAATAAAACCCAAACCATTAAAAAATAACAAACCAGAAGACAACACCCCCCCCCACAAATTAGTGCGGTCTTGTAAAGACAAGTCTAAGCTCACATCAAATTGCGTATCTGAAACTTCTTAATAATGCATACAGTAACCCTATTGTTATATTGGTGGAACACGGCAATCAGATTTCAGTTGAGGTGGCAGAAGAAGAGATCTGAGCACAAAGTCTGACAGTCACAACATTTTGAATTTTTTTCACATTATTATTACTTTGCCAGGGATCTGACACATCACTGACACTACTAACCAGAAGATAGGAGGGGTGGGGGGTTTGCAGGAGGTCTTGTCTTTTTCTCCCAGAAAGGAAGTGGCAGAAAGAAGCAGGTTTTCATCAAACTCAGGCTTATTTAAAACAGCAGATTTGTTCAAATGTGGAGTGATGCATGGGTTCAGATCCCCTCAGGGAAATCATCATTACGGAGTTAGGGTATGCACAGACATCTAAAAATAACACAACTTGGGTGGCAGAATGCAGCCCCTCTTTCTGAAATTTGGCCCTGGCCTGGATTCAAGAGAAAACACAGAGGTCCTCAAAGACCTCTCTCCTGAGCTAAAGAAAATCTCCATTATCAATTGGCAGCAAGACATTTGACACCCTGTCTGCATTTTCCTGCTGCTAGAGGGCATGAACATTAGACCTGCAATCAAAACACATATATGCAGAAATCCAGTAACAAAAAGAGCACCAAGGGAAGAAACGATTGTCTTTTTACCAGCTATCCCTTAGCTTATTTTAATATATCAATGAAAAAATGCATTTAAAAATGAAAGGGGGGAAATGCTAATCCCACCTCAATTAAAACATCCCTTTAGTTTCTCTGCAAGGTAGCTAACCTCATTTGTTGTTTCAGGTTTGGATGGATGAGCACTAAAAGGTAGAACATATTACTGGGGCAATGACCTCTCTGATGCTTTATAGATTTATAACAAAGCAGCTTTACTTATATGATTTTAAAGAACTCTCAGAGGCACAAAATGCAGTTTGTGTAGGAATAAATAGCAGACATCCCTTTGTGAACAACAGATGGCACCCAAGGTGACTTATCTCCCAAACAGGTAAGCACTTGCTTTCACTTATTTGTAAATAGCCATCATTTATCCTGCTTTGTTCAGCAGGTCCCAGTGGTGTCACCTGCATCAATGACTAACAGGAACGGATGGCAAAACTAAAATGTAAAAGTGCAAGTTTAACTTCTTTTGCCCCTCAGCAAATCTGAGACCTGAAGTGTAACATAAAGAAACCTGTGAAAATAAAAAGTAATGGTTCTCTTGATAAAAATTATGTGTTCCAGCACGTTCTGAATTCAGCATAGGGGAATACTAATGCCCTTTTTTTCCTGTTGAGATTCTAGTATAAAAAGAACTTACCTCACTAGAACATCTGGGTAAAACCAAGTTTTGTAACTAGCCTGGATACCAAAAAATCAGCATTAACAGCTTAAGTGGAGATGCACAGCTGCAAGTTGCTTATTAAAATGCTTTATCATTCATTAAATCCCACTGGCAGAATCAGAAGAGCTGGAAGACCTTCCAGGCTCTTATTTGAAAGTGTTTCATGATCAGCAACTCAATTATAAAAAATCATGTCTCAGCTACCACAAAAAAATCCCACACAAGATAGACCTCCCTGGCAGATATGTCCCAAGCTGACATTCTTCCATTCATCATGTAGGAATGCAGAATGGTTTGATCTCTAGAAGAAGGTGTTTATATTAACACTGTTCAAATAAACAGTGCAATTTGGAAGCAAACTCTTCAGCTGTCCTACTGAGTACACCTTGGTCTTTTACAGTGTTGTAATGGGGACTCCCCTTCTGAACATGATGAAGATTAACTGCCCATTGACAGCATACCAAGCACACTCAGTTTACTGGAGGGCACTAGCCCATGGAACCAGAAATAAAGGTAAGCTCCACACATCCTCTCTCCTACCAGGTCCTTGGCATTACCTTCTGTCCTACAAATCTGCTCCTACCTGCACCATAATGTGCCTAAGGAGTTTGTTTCCAAAGGCAGAGGCTCAGCTACATCACACTACTGAAGGGCAACAGCATTTTCCACAGAACTCAATGTTCCCTCTGATACAGAGACAACATTGCTCCTCTTCCTTGTCCTAGGTCAGACCCTGCTCCAGTCTAGTTACATGGTTTGTATTTTGCTTCTAGGAAACTTCTACACCAATCTTTCTATGATCCCAAATAAAATTCATCATGTCTCAAATACTCAGTACCTCCCAGAGTTTGGAATCTTTAAAGTGTATAAATCACTACATGTTTGGCAAAAAGTATCATTTCATGTGGGCGCCAAGTATCACTTTTCTTAACACCTAAAGAATAAAGCAGTGATCAGATTACAATACTGTTTTTCTGACACCTTCAGTCCTGTCAATGCAGGACAAAACATTAACTCCCACAAGGTCTTTCTTCCTAAGTAGTGAAAAAGAATCAGAGGGAGAGAGGAAGGAAAAGTATTGTGAGCATTCAACTCAATTTTGCAAACCAAAAGAATTCAATTGGCCTCAATTACAAACAACTTTGAATTACTATTTCCATTTCTACAGTTCAAGCCTTGGTTTAAGTTGCTACAGTGGCATTCACATATCCTTCAATTATCTCAAACCCTCAAGCAAGGCCACTTATGCCTGGTTTTGCATTCAGGTTGCAAGTCTAGAAGGAATGAGCAAGAGAACAGGTTTGATTCCTATTACTGTAATTCTATCCCATGGGCACAGGAAAACCTTGTGGTGAAGGCACCATATTCTCAGAATTATGCCCCAGATACTGAAACTTGTCCCACCATGTGTGGACACATCCCCCTCCTTTCCTGAGGGAAACAAAGGCCAAGATGTTAGCCAGGTGGCACAAACAACTGCATGCACCCATCGCATGGGATGCTTGTGCTAATACCAAGTATGGGCATAATTTTAGCTTCATGCTTTCTATAGGCTAAAGCTGGTTGTTTACAAGAGTGCCCACTGGCCAAATCCAGCCTCGAGTAACTTGTAAGTATCACCCCAACTTGTAAACAAGTTTCCTTCTTTCTCTTTGTCCTTTTTCTCTTTGCTTGAGCTACCAAGCTCTCTGCCTATGTGCCATAGCCTTTGCTATTAAGCCATTGCTAGAAGTCTTCTCACTCCCACATGCACACAAACTAGTGGCCCCTGCATGATGAGGAGGAGTCAGCATGCGGGCAGACCTGTCAAGCCTCAGCCCGGAGAGTATCTCCAGAGGAGGGACCCTCGCTGAAAGCCTGAGAAGCCACAGCGTTGTATTGCCAGCCCCACCAGCTGGAACAGCCCTCCGTGTCTTCAAGACGACTGGACCCCCGAGGGTAAGGCTGCCCAGCAGACAGGGAAGGGACTAGACGAGTCTAGCAGTCCAAACATCTGCTACAGCCTTAAGTAGCAGGCTAACGAGCTGCACAACCCTATGTGTCAGCTCAGAAAGCAGGACTAGTGCCTAGCCACATGCCTGCGTGACCCCACCATACAGGAGAGAAGAGGGGCCGCCAGTTCTGCCGCTCCATGCCCTGTGAACCCCAGGGAAATCCAGAACACCATCTGTGCCTGTGCTCCAAAGCCAGGACCACTCCAAGAGGGTCCTGCCCACTCCTTCAAGCCAAAGGGGAAGCCGCCGCTCCACGCAGCCGCGCCTCTTCCTAGGGCCATCCACGCCGGCCCTGAAGCCCATTGCCACAGGGTCAACCCCGTCTAGGCACCAGCCCTACCAGCACTGCTGGGCCGACCCCACAGGACTGCTTCCTGCCATGCAGAGGGAGTCGCCTGAGTCCTGCTAAGGGAGCCTGCTTATCCAGCTAGCCTACGTTCTGCCCCCTCTCTGCTGCCACGGGACAGACAAGGTTGCCCGCCAGCAGCCTGCCACAGCCTAGCAACTAACCTCGCTACAAACAAAGGACACAGTATACCTTCCATGTGCTTTCCACTCACTAACAGTCAGTTCGAACCACCCGCACCTAGCAGCATAACATCTCCAAGGCTCTGACACATTGTAATGCTCTCTGTATATAGTTAAGTAGCCGCCGGCCTCCGGTCGAGTCTCCCCCTGGTGGACAAGCGGTGGAAATGCACCTTTCCTTCCTTTCATAGAAATAATTGTGTAAATATTCTAATTGGGTCCAAATTGTAAATATTAAACCACTTATGGGATGTTTTTCACAATCGTGCACTAGAATCTGTATATAAAATAGTGATTCATCGGTTATTGATAATTTTAATAATTAATAAAATCAATACTTATATAATTCATATTTCATATTCATAAATTAATAACCTATTCATCACAAACCTACAAAGCAATAATCAAGGAAGAAAAAGCTGAGCAGGTATACTAAGAAGAAAGGATATTCTGTGTTACCTCTTTGGGAGCATTACTGAAACACGCAGCAGCAATAATGAGCCCACAAGCAGATGCTTTCTCACAGTGCTACATTGTTAACATCCCATAGACCTCCCCTCCTCTTGACCGTGCTCACCTCCATGATCACAGCCTATTGTCCTAATAAACTGAAACTTGTTCCTCATGTATTTCTGAGGACCCTTCAAGTATTACCTCCTCAAGATATTTCAGCATGAAATCACCCTTTACAGTGAAGCAAGTTTGCAGATGACACGAAGTTAGGAGCAGGTGTCAATCTGTTGGAGGGTAGGAGGGCCCTGCAGAGCGACCTTGACAGGCTGGATGGGTGGGCAGAGGCCAATGGGATGAGATTTAATAAGGCTAAGTGCAGGGTTCTACACATTGGCCACAAAACCCCCATGCAGTGCTACAGGCTGGGGACAGAGTGGCTGGAGAGCAGCCAGGCAGAAAGGGACCTGGGGGTGCTGGTAGATAATAGACTGAACATGAGCCAGCAGTGTGCTCAGGTGGCCAGGAAAGCCAATGGCTTCCTGGCCTGTATCAGGAATAGTGTGGCCAGCAGGACAAGGGAGATTATTCTTCCCCTCTACTCAGCACTGGTCAGGCCACATCTTGAGTACCATGTCCAATTCTGGGCCCCTCAGTTTAGGAAAGATGTTGACATACTGGATCATATCCAGAGAAGGGCAATGAAGTTGGTGAGGGGTTTGAAACACAAACCCTATGAGGAGAGGCTGAGGGAGCTGGGGTTGCTTACCCTGGAGAAGAGGAGGCTCAGGGGAGACCTTACTGCTCTCTACAGCTACCTGAAGGGAGATTGTAGCCAGGTGGGGACTGGTCTCTTCTCCCAGGCAACCACCAACAGAACAAAAGGACACAGTCTCAAACTGCACCAGGGAAGGTTTAAGCTGGGTGTTAGGAAGAAATTCCTCACAGAAAGTTATTTGCTATTGGAATGGGCTGCCCAGGGAGGTGGTGGAGTCACCATCACTGGAGGTGTTCAGGAGGAGACTGGATGAGGCACTCAGTGCCATGGTTTAGTTGATAAGATGGCGTTGGGTGTTGGTTGGACTCCATGATCTCAAAGGTCTTTTCCAACATGGTCTATTCTATTCTATTCTATTCTATTCTATTCTATTCTATTCTATTCTATTCTATTCTATTCTATTCTATTCTAACCCAAAGTACAGTTTCTACAGAAGTGGTGGAGTCACCGCCCCTGGAGATCTTTGAGACAAGACTGGATGAGACATTTAGTGCCATGGTCTAGTTGATTGCATAGCGCTGGGTGATAGGTTGGACTGGATGATCTTGGAGGCCTCTTCCAACCTGACTGATTCTGATTCTGTGACTGGCAGTGTTGAGAACTTTCTGTGAAGTAGCACAAGACAACTTTCAACAGCTCAGAATAACGGCCAAACCAGCAGAGACTTAAACATCTGAAAGCAATGTCATTCTGACATCAGCAGCGCCACGACGCTGTGAAGTCACACTTCAAATTTAGGCCACTCTTCTCTCTGCTTTTTGTAAAATTTCTGAACAGTGGGGGATTAGAGAAGTGGCTATGAACAAAAGAAGGAATGACAGAAGAGATTTGCTTTTGATTAACAAATTGTTAGAGAGAGATGAAAAATGCTCATAGTTTACTGATATGAGGATGTATTTTGGTGATAAATTTGCATACAACGTCTTCACTCCCACTCCCAAAATGTTATTCATGGAATATTAGCATTCAAATTCATCTGTCAAAATGATTGTTGATGTAGTATAGAAAGGCTCCATTATCATCTGCTCTGCGGTTTGCCTCAGAGCACTCTTGATTCAGATATTTACATAACCAAAGATTATGACATCTTTTCCATCCCTTTTGATGTGTCTGTCAGCAAGATGTCAGTGGAATCAGATTAATTCCAGCAAGATACTTCCCTGATACCCAAGAATAGCTGTGAGGCACAAAGCAGTCGTTTTGCTGAGCAGGAAGTTTGTTTTCCAAAAAAACCACCCTGACAAATCATTTGAAGCAGAAAAAACACATACACAAGAGGCAAATGTGTGTGGTTTACTACCCTTGAGGCCCAAGATGTAGCAGTTTTGAAGGCAAGTATGATCACTGATAGAATCATCTTTAAGAATAGTTTAAAAGTACTAAAATATTTCCCATATTTTATATTCAATGTCTTCTTCTTAGGACTACCCCTTTCATTACAGCAACAGAGGCAAACTGTGAAAAATTGCATATCCTACTTGCAAAGAATGACTCTTTCTGTGTGCCCCTGAGACAGGTTACAGAATTTAAACTTCTGCAAAACACACAACCCCTCCACACCTTGCATCCACTTTGCTTAATACCCTCATTCCTTCACAGTAAGAAGAATGGAACAGAGCTTGTTGACATTGATGAAAATCGTCTTCTGACTTTTCACAACAGGTTCAGATGACAAAATGGACAAAACCACTTGTGCTTTATCAGCATTAAGGTTGCTTTATGCCGTTGCAAAGGAAGCCTAGCTGGGTAGTAACCGAGAAAAGAATTCTTGTAAAGGTCAATATCCAAGGACAGAATGAATTGGTGTAGAATAATTCTATTCTGAGACCTTACAGCATGAAGTATAAAGAATGTAAAGAGAATAATGTTTGTGCATAAATTGATGCTGAAGGAGAGGAAAGGATTATCAAGTAGATAATACAAAAGGGTCAAAAAGGACAGATCAAATGATGGAGAAGAGAAACAGAAGCAAAGTAGTAAAGGAAGGATTAGGATCTTAGACGTTGGCAGGAGAAAATGGAAATGAGCAAAGGCAATGCAGTAGCTGAACTAACAAAGGGCTAGATGCAAATCCCAAATCAGAAGAAACAGAATGAAGCATCAGATAATTTATGAGAATTTGTCCAAGCCTTTCATTCACCTCTTCTTACTAATGGGTGAGATAAATCAGACTTACTACCAAAGGCTGGAAATGGCTGACAAATGGTAGAAAAGGCTTTGGCTTACAAACATTCTCATAGTTGAGCTTTACCATCCCTAAAAATTTACATTTTCCAGATTGTTTTGCAAAACTTCAAATTCTTCCAGAAAACACATGTCCTGTTTATTTAACATCTCCCATGTTAGCAACATGTTACTTAGCAATGACAGATAGTGCTTTAGTATACCTGCTGACCTTATTTGTTTGTCCATTTACCAATATATCATGCTAGAGAGAAAACTCGTAGTCTACAAGTGCCTGAGTTAAACATCATCTCAACCATTCTTGCCCTCAGAATACAGTAACTACTGTCATTACCAATCACTCATTGGATTGACTGCCAGATTTAAATCCCTCTCCATAATTTTAAAGCTTTTTTCTCCAGTGTAGCAGCACCTGACATTATATCATATGCACAGATGAAAGACAATAGTATCTGACTGATATTAAATGTTGTCACCCAGCTAGGGCTGGGAGGATGCCAACTGGTCAGATTCTCCAAAATCTTTGAACAGATGCTGTGGATATTCCAGTTATTACTTCAATTTCACACTCCTCCTATCTGTGCTGACAGCTGTTTTTGACAGTCTGTTCTCTTCTTCTCAGCTCTCATGTCAACCTCAGACACATAATAACTGGGTTAGAGCTTGAACAATGGTGATTAGATCAGGTAGAGGAGGACGTATGGTGGCAATAAAAATTAAGATGCTTCAGTAAACCTTCAAACTCTGGCTACTTGTGCTGAAAGCAACTTGACAGAAATTCATCCAGCAAGAAAAAATTGTTCAGAGGAGAAGAGCAGGCACTTTGTTAGGCCTTGGAGCATTTTGTTAGTTTTGTAGGGTTTTTTAATTACACGCATTTCCATGAAAAATTCTGTATGATCAATTCAGTCTTCAGAGGCTCAGGATTTAGAGGGGTCAAAAGTTACAGTACATCAATTTATCCTTGGCACTTCTCCTTGTGAAAATGTCCTACACCCTCCCAGCCATTTGATGCAATTTAGCCCTCATTAAACTAATGAAGCCCCTTGGCTTCTTAAACCACTTTAACACAGGTAATATCAAATAAATAATTAGAAGAAAGAGTTGTGCCTCAGACCCCACCGCATTTAAGCACGCCAAGCAGTACTGTATGCTGTCAACACTGGAATCTAGCCCTACATAAACACTGCTCTTCTCTGCAGTAGGGATAGCTGTAATAACTAAAATGCATTTTTGCCATCTGTTAAATAATTCACGCAGATGTATTTTTTTTTTTTCCAGAAATGCTAGCTGTAGATTTAAAAAGGTAACCTCTACAATCCTCACAGTCATAATTAGGTTTGTGGGAAGACTGAAGAAAATTCCATTTGCAGAAAAGCTCAACAGATGGCATTGTGTATTAAAGTAGAACCATGTGAAAACTATTTGAACAAATGGCAGATGTGTCTGTCAGCTTTCTCCCTTGCCATTACAATAAAGATTGGCATTTAGGCCATTATTCAGACTACCTGTGAAGCTTATGTCAGCCAAGGACCTTTCCAGGCCCAGAGATAACCAGCCAGGGTGAAAAGAAAATTTAAAGAAATTGAGACAAGAGCCTGGGACTTGCATGGCCTCTATGCTTGTCTCCTCATCCAGCCCCATTTTAGGTTACACTCAAAGACCCCCCTGTGAGTATGCAGAAGAGACTGTTCTTAGCTGGAATTCAGACAATGGCAAGCGTCTGTCCATTATGGCAACCTTTTGTGGATTTCTTCCTGTAAAAGTATTTCACATCCCATCAAGAGTTAACAGTGCTTCAAGAAACACTGTCTTCTATCTAGTCTCTTCCATAACTACATTACTTCAGTGAGACTCATGCAAAGCATGCAGAAGACAAACTGCAGTACAAAAAAGGGAATCTATTACAGGTTCACAGGAGAGAGCTCAGTATTTTTAGGATCTGCATTCTACCACGTGAGCTATGAACAAATGCTACCTATTCATCCTGGTGGGTTTTGAGTCCACAACCTCTCTGGGCAGCCTGCTCCAGTGCTTTGCACCCTGGCAGGAAAGAAGTCCCTCCTTATGTTTAGGTGGAACTCCCTGTGTTCCAATTTATGCCCACTGCCTCCTGCCTTATCAGTGGGCACCATTGAAAGGAAACTGACACCCAGCCTCCCCACACCCATCATTTAAACATCGATAAGCATTCATAAGATCCCCTCTCAGTCTCCTCCAGGCTAAAAAGCTTCAAGTCTCTCAGCCTTTCCTTCTAAGAGTTCACTGTCTCTCTTAAAATTGGGAGCCCCACACTGGGCACAGTACTTCAGATATGACCTCACCAGGGCAGAGTAGAGGGGGAAAAGAACCTCCCTCAACCTGCTGGCCTCACTCTTTTTAATGCACCCAAGGACACCATTGACCTTCTTGGCCTTGAGGACACATTGCTCGCTCACGGTGAACTTCTTGTCCTCCAGCACTCAGGACTGCATCAGTGCAGGGGGTTATTCCTCCCCAGGTGCAAGACTCTACACTCGCCTTCATTGAACTGCATGAGTTTCACCTCTGTCCAACTCTCCAGCCTGTCCAGTTCTTGCTGAATGGCAGCATAGCCTGACAGGGTGTCAGCCGCTCCTCCCAGTTTTGTATCATCAGAAAGCTTTCTGATGGTATACTTTGTCCCTTCATCCAGGTCACTGATGAAGATGTTGTAAAAGGCTGGACCCAGTACTGACCCCTGGGGAAACCACTAGTTTACAGGCCTCCAGCTATACTCTGTGCTGCTGGAGTACATTCCTTTTTTATGGGACCAACAGTGAACTGCTCTGTATTGTAGTTTCTGTAACCTGGTACCACTGCAAAAAAGTCAATGTCTCTAATTACACATGCTTAATAAACATACAGTTTCTCCTAGATGTCTACACTTGATACTACTAAAGTGAGGCAGAAGTTTTTCCATTAGTATAGCAAAGCTGTATGCCTATTCACCAAATCAGTAAGAACAAAAACATTTGCTAAATTACAAGAGAAAATATTGCTTAAGAAACACACAGAGTAAGAACAATCTGTTTTACTTTGAAGAGCTTAGATCATTTTATTTTTAGGAACATCTTTGAAAGAGTCAAATCCTCTCTAAGAAGCAACTGCCCAAAGCAATAAAACACATCAATTTTTTTCATGATAAGTATCCATAGTTCTAAATTTAGCTGTTAACTAAGGCTTATCTTAGTTGTTTGTTTACCCAGAACACAAGCTATCTTCCCCAGGGAGGGGCAGAAAGTCTAGTAGCTAGTTCTGATTCACAAGGAATCAAAGCCTGTCTCACACTCTAACAGTTTAGGAATTGCCTGGTCCCAGCTCTGTCTGATCTGAAGTCCAGGCTTCCATCCTATAGAGTGCCAGAGCCTTCTTTGTTGTGGTAATTCTTATTTAAGAGTCTCTTCCATTTGAATGCATTCTGCTACTAGGAAAAACCTTACATAGATTTTAAAATGAGAAAGCACCCTTAGAGCCAGCATGGGTTAAAAACACTTTCTCATTGTGCATGCTCCTTTTAACAGCAGAGGGAGAGGTTTATTGATCTGAAATCAATGCCAAAATGAAGAACCCATCTGCCTCCTGAAAGCCAGAACACGCTGCCATCACACAGGTAGGTTAATCTTAGGTAATCCCATTACATACATCAGGACAAACAAGAGCACTCTGAGTAAACCTGTTCTCTACCTTTTTTTGCTAGCCCTGAAGTCTGCCAAGGCACAGCCAGTGACAAGCCAGCAGCAGGAGGCACAGGTAGAGGCTGTTCCTGCCACAGCAAAGAGCATGCACAGACAAAGGAGAGGCTGCTCCACTACCAGGGACATGAAATACAGCTCAATGGATTTTAAATGCAAATGAAAGGCAGCTCTTGCCTGCTGTCCATAATGCAGCATCCAGAAAAAAATCCTCAAATGACAACTCTACCCCTTCTCTCTCGGTCCTGGTGTACTTTGGGCTACACAGGTGTACTGATAGCTCTCTGTGCAAGCTTTTGCAAAAGTAAATCCCTTAATCAAAGAAATCTTAAATTAAGAGATTCCCAACTTTATGAGCAAAAGCCCTTCCCATGACAGATCCTATGTCATGCATCTTCTGAACTTTTGGCAGGCAGTTGCTGCAAATTTATCTTCTACATTAGTGCATCTTCCTGCTTTCCTGTATTTGCATTGGAGATGAAAAGCTAATCTTGAATAACTATATTTAACGCAGCTTTTCCTCCTAAGTTTTAGATAGAGTATTTCTTTACTGATATCTATTCCAACTACTTCAAGGACGAGCATAAACCTGTAGGTAAGTGGCCATTTTTCTTAAAGAGTTTCTCTAAATAGTCCAACCTTACCAGCAGGCTGCAAAGAAAAAGGATACACAAAGGTACCCATAAAGATAGATTAAAACATTGACATCACATCCTTTTCTTAAATTGGAGAATATGTATTTTGCATCCGTGCCTGTAATTAACAGACTGTATCATTAAATGAGAGAAAACTTTTTGTTCCTTTTTACATCTTCTTTTAAGTTTGTCACAAAGCCAGTAACAAGTAAATGAACCAATCCAAAGATCACACAGAGTAAAATTATTTTCCATTGACAGTCTTAAGCTGCACCAGGGGAGGTTTAGGTTGGATGTTAGGAAGAAAGTCTTCACAGAAAGAGTAGTTGGCCATTGGAATGGGCTGCCCAGAGAGGTGGTGGAGTCACCATCACTGGAAGTGTTTGAAATAAGACTGGATGAGGAACTTAGTGCCATGGTTTAGTTGATTAGATAGTGTTGGGTGACAGGTTGGATTTCATGATCTCAAAGATCTTTTCCAACCTGGTTAATTCTGTGTACTGTGATTTAATTCTGTGACTTAAAAGTCTTAGGATCGCTTACACTAAAGCAGTTCTGTAACTGAACACACAGGATCAATCTACAGCTCTAAATGAAGATTCACAAGTAACCAGGAACACGACTTGAGAAATACGCTGGAGTGCTTTCAGTTCTGTTGTCAAGGCTTTTGTTTTGGTTTTAAATAGAGCAGACAAAACTCTAAGAAACACACTGACAATATCTTCGAGATCTAGTAGCTCCAGCTGCTTCTTTCTCCAGTATTATCTGCTGTATGCTGAACAGACTAGTATAACAGAGTGGGCAATACTACCTACCATTAGTGAGGCTTTGTAATGAAGAGGTAATTATCCAAATAAGGAAAATAAATATTTTCAAGCAGTATGTTCTCAAAAAAAAACCCAACTAAAAAACCCTGTTTATAATTGACCCTAAACCAATTTGCTTTGCACTGGATGATACCACAGCTTAAAGCTCAGAACAGAGTAAAATAATGCTAGCTAAGTAAGAGCAAGGGAAGTATTTTCACGAAAGCATTTGGTATGGCCAGAAGGAGACATTCAACCTTGCTGTTAATCCCAGTGTACATTTTTTACTTTTGTTAGAAACAATGGCTTAATGTAAACAATGTCTACTATGTATGGCTAGGAAAAACAAGGGCTCATGTTGTTCAGATGCAAAGAATGTTACGTTAGCATTGTGCCTATAACAGCAAAACAAAAGCTCAATCAAAGAGAACAATCAATACATACGTACATACATTTTTGAAGAGCAAGATGTCACACCCATCCCCTCATTTCTTTTTTCTTCCTATAGTGTTTCTACTGTGATAGCACTTGAGGATATTCCCACAGAAGAGGCAATTCCTACCAGCAGACAATGCTGAACCAGGTTCTTTGCCATATCACAATGTCTGGAGAAGCCACATCAGAGCAGAGCAGAAATTTGAATTTAGACATCATCTTCTTTGACCACACTGAACAGCTAGATGTGACCCCTTTCTCACTGAAGATGACCAAGGACTGAGGTACACTAATAATGACAGAATACAGCACAGATAGAGCTGTTCTCATCCAAACAATTGTTCAGGCATCTGAAAACTAAGTAACTTTACATCAATCCAAATCATCAAATCAGTACTGTAACGATGGTCATCACCTGCAGGTTCATGTTATATCACTTGGACAGCCCTAGACAGAGTGTCCAGTTCTGGGCCCCTCAGTTTAAGAAGGACATTGAGACACTTGAGTGTGTCTAGAGAAGGGCAACAAGGCTGGGGAGAGGCCTTGAGCACAAGCCCTACAAGGAGAGGCTGAGGGAGCTGGGATTGTTTACCATGGAGAAGAGGAGGCTCAGGGGTGACCTCATTGCCTTCTACAACTACCTGAAGGGTGGTTGTAGCCAGGAAGGGGTTGGTCTCTTCTCTCTAGCAACCAGCACCAGAACAAGAGGACACAGTCTCAAGCTGTGCCAGGGGAAATTTAGGCTTGAGGTGAGGAGAAAGTTCTTCACTGAGAGAGTAATTTGTCATTGGAATGGGCTGCCCAGGGAGGTGGTGGAGTCACCATCCCTGGAGTTGTTCAAGAGGGGATTGAATGTGGCACTTGGTGCTATGGTTTAGTCATGGGGTCTGTGGTGACGGGTTGGACTTGATGACCTTTGAGGTCTCTTCCAACCTTGGTGATTCTGTGATTCTGTGTGATTCTGTGATACAAGTACCAGCAGAAGAGAGACTGCCAAACAGTGAAGCAGTAACGTGAGATTCAATGAAGCAAATCTGCTCTGGCACTGTTTGGGTGGGCTGGAGGGTTTTTTTAGAAGGAGACTGCATTCTTCATTGCTATCAATCTTGTTCCTTTCATTTGTGTTAAATTCACTTCAACATAAGAAAGAATGAAACAAAGAAAAAAAGTCTTCCTGTCTCCTGCTGATCGAACTCCCATGAAGGTTGTTCATGTGAAATATAACTCTTAAAAATATTTATATTCCCCATTTCTAAAGTCTGTTACACGTTTAGAAACCCACAGTTAACAAAACATACTTCTAAAATGTTTTACAAGAAATCTCATTCACCTGTTTGCAACATTATTTATCTGCTGAAATGGAACTTAAATCATCACCTTTGCACCTGTGCAGCATGCCACCGTGATGTACTGCACACTGACAGTGTTTGGGTTTGATGCTGGTTGTTATACTAAAACCCACATTACACTGGTTATTGATCCAGTGGAAAGCATGACTGATTTCCTACTTGGCTTTGCCATTAAACAGAGAAAGTCCCAGCAAATGGCTCTCTTTGTAAGGTGTCCTAGTACATGAAAATCAGTGCCTACTCCTTAATTGCTGACAGATGGCTAAATTCTAACTACGAGCTATTAGGCAAGTAGGATAAATGCACCAGAGACTTGATATGTATTAGATGCAAGCCTAATACACCTTCTGAAAGAGTTAAAGTTTCTGTCTAACAGAAAATACCAATAAATAAACAGGATCAACTCACCAACTCACAGAACAAAATGTATGAAAATTTCTCTAACCACCCCACTTACTGAATCCTGCCACTGCATTCTCTACTCTTAAGCATCTGGGTTCATGAGATTTCATGGGAATTAAAAGCCACTGCAAATCCTATGCTTTTATAGTGATTGCACCACATATTAATGGCGAGTTGTGAGCCAGACTTGGAATTACCTTTGAACACATGACAGTTTCAGCTACTGAAAAAAATGGCAGTTCTTCCACTGGTTAAATCAGTAATAGAATTTTTTTATTTAATAAATATTTATATATTTATTTAGGCATCCACACCAAGATGATGAATGTTATTGGATGGACTTGCAAGTGAAAAATACTATTGCATGACAAGGAATCTTTCCTACCTTGTCACTTCAAAAGGTTCATGACAGAGACAGAAAGGGAAAGAGACACAAGGCAGAAAGCTTCCCCTCCATAAGGAATCGGGAAGAAAAGAATGGATATAGAGAGTATATTGACAGAACAGTGCATCTGATTCAATTTAGAGTGTCACATCAGAATTTCCTACCCCTCACCTCATCTACTTGCCAACATCAGAGCATCTTAAAGCCACCCCAGAACGGCAAACTTATTTCAAAACACAAAACTAGTCTCACATAGCTAAAAGTAAGAAACATATTATAGAACCTAGAGGTGATAACCTTCACAGAGCCAGATTATTTTGCTCTAGTTTTTCTTAGACGTCAGTATAACGTGCAGTCCTTTCACACAGAGAAGTGATGGTGCTGTATGGGCATCTTTCAAGTAGCATTCACTTATTCTAATAAATCCTTCTCAAGACTTGCAAACCTGCTTACTGTCTCCTTTTCTAAAAGGTATTATTCTGCCAGGTGGTTTATCCAGACTCCCACAAGCTTTAATTATCTCTTCACTTAATGAGTACAGTAGCTGATCTAGGTTTATTGCAGTAGCTAGAAGCTTGTGTGAATAAAATATCAGTTCTGTTTGTGATGTGGCAGTTATCTTTGTTTGCAGACTCTTCTAATTACTTCCAGGTCATTAAGCCCATCTCCAGCAGCTATTTTACTGTCATGAGAAAAAGTGGTATAATGACACAAAAAAAAATAAAATCAATGAGTACAGAAAAAATAAAAAGTCAGCAAAGGTCAAAACAAGGCTCAAAACTGTTAATTCACAGCTGGATTACAGATCACAGAAACCATGCAGGTAGCTTGGCGCACGTCCTACGAGACCTTATAACAATCATTGGATTACACTGGGCATTTGTAAGGGCAGAATTACAGCCACTCAGTCATTTGTTTTCTCTATAGGTTTGTTAAGTTAAAATTCTAAGAATAGTTTACATTGCTCATTAGTCTAAACATTGACTTCAAAATACACAGCATGGTATTTTGAGGAAAGCATGCAGAGCTATATACACACATACGCATGTGAATGAGTGTCAGAGGATGAAAGTAGCAAAAGCTCTCTGCTCTTGACCAAAGGCAGCCTCAAACCACATACAATTTTCTTACATTTCACTAGGGAATATTCTTTTTAGAGGCACAAATCCAAATACACTCATTTGCTATGTCTTCTTCCATCTCTTCCAGAGAAGCTATTTGCTGAGGCAGAAACCCTGGCTGCTCTAATTGCTTGATCCACTTATTCATTGAGAGATTGCCTTCATTACCAAGATTTTCTTCAACCAATCCATTCACCATGAGCCCTTTCTTGAGTCATTTGTTTGTGATACATTTTAAAAAGGTATAGCCACAAGTATTTCAGTAGTAATTAGATACTGCCACTTCAGCTATCCAGTCAATGGCTGTGATTGTAATTCTAAGGGAAGAATTCCAAATGCAATGTCACAGAACACCTGAAAAAGTGCAGGTTAACGTGTGTTAAATTGATCACTTATGCTGACAGGTCTAATTGTTCAGAAGTGGACAAAACTATGTGTTAAAACATCTTTCAGCACTATTCTAAATCAAAGGATAATCTGACTTCACTCATCATGTTTGAACATGCAAACTAATTTAATCTCATTTGTTTCCTTTCAAAATGAGTTGCTCTTCCAATTTAAAAGATTGCCAACATCTTCGCTGAGAAATACTTCAGTCTTTATAAATAAAAAGGCATTATTCAGTACTCACCAAACATGAACCACACAGCTTCAGTTTTTAAGAGGATTCTGAGTCCCCTGGCTAAGTGCACAATGTCGCTTTTCATTCCTTATTAGTTGGGCATGTGTAAGTATAGTTTGCACAGGTGAAAAGAGCAAAGTTAAAACATGTAGCTTTGGACTTAGACTTTAGTAAAGAGAACTGAAATAAGGATTTGAAGCAAAAAAAATCTGTTGACAAATGTGCCTTCACACTATGCCTGACCTCCTAATTACCAGAACTCATCACTCAAAGAGGATACTCGAGTGAAAATGTTTCCTGATATTGTTTGCATTTCAAACTCTAGGTTTTTTTTACCTTCAGCCTATTAAGCAAATGTCACCTTAAGCTCAAAATCATAAGTTTTATAGCTTGGAAAATTTTGATGAAAAGATACATTTGTGCACATTTGCTCTTAGATTCACCTGGATTTGTCAGAAAGTCATAATGGTTATACAAGTCTGAATTTTATTTCAGTTCCCATTCTGTTCATTGAATCATAGAATGGTAGGGGTTGGAAGTGACCTCTGGAAATCAAGTCCAACTCCCTTGCCAAAGAAGAATCACTTCCAGGCAAGTTTCGAAAGTCTCTAGAGAGTGAGACATTCAAGTATGTACTGACAGTGCACATTGGTTCCTTTGGCTCACAGTTTGGGGTTTAGCTCCTTCAATTATGCTGCACTAGCAAGTGAATGATGGCAGTCACCATAATATTAAAAAAAAACCACCAAAAATCAAAACAATTTAATCTTGCACTCCTTAATAGAACCACCAAGTATCAGAGCATGTAATTCAGTGAAGGGTAAAGATGTGGTCAGTGAAGTTCCCTATATCAAAAAATCAGCATGTACACTGTAACTACTGAAACTTCTGAATCAGCAATTCACTCACTCAGGAAGTGATGACTTAAGGATCCCTGATGAAGCTAAGGAAAACGCTGGATGCTATCTGTCCATTGCTAGTCACTGTATCAATGAAAACCAGGGTCTATATGTCAGGTAAGCAGAGGCTAGGGAATGCAGAAGGACGAACTGCATGGTGGGATGACTATGAAAGCAGGTAAGACACTGCTGCACTAAGAGGAAGCAATTTGTATCAGTGGTCCACTGAAACACTATGCATTTTTCACACCATTTTGTTCCCAAAAGCCAAAGATAGATACAGATTTCCTTGGCACTTCCCTTCCCCTCAAAATCAATAGCAGCAGTCAGTGGGCTGTGCCCTTTCTGTCCTTTTAATACTTCAACTCCCTGAGGTCTTGGGCAGCCAGGGCTCCAAAGATCTGACAGTCCCCTGCATAGTTACTGGCATACATTTAGGTCTTTCTCAAGCTCTACCCTATAGCTACAGATTTAATTCCAGCTCCTCAGAGTCTGAACAGATTGTATTCCTGGAAACACTTCCTAAGATGTATTTCTTTTCTCTGCAGTATTCCAAACAGGAACTGCTTAATAACTTTTTTAATTCTTCACTTACTAATATAGGTCAGTAGAAAAGAAATAGTCTTCCTCACTAGACAAATGTTTTACAGTGTTATAGACAATAAAATTATTCATAATGACCCAGAGCTACAACGGTCTTTCCTTAGTTGCAGATATTGAGATGAACTTTCTATATTTAAAAGATAGGAAAGATACTGAAAATGAATCATTCATCTCAGAATGTTTAAATCATCTTAGCTTCTTTTTTTGTCTCCTTTGTATGTTCATTCACTTGCAGACTGCAATGATTATAAATCAAACAGCATCACCTCCAACTGCACTCCAAAGTGATAATTTCAAGGATAAATAACCATATATGTTTAGGAGTGTCTTACTGATGCTACAAGAAGGTAAAATTTCCATGTTCTAATCAGAAATGCCCTAGCAGAGAGTTAGGAAAGTCTCCCTCACCATGGGCTATTAAGAAACCACTGGAACGTGAAGAAACTCTTTTGGAAAATGAATTTAATAATACAATCTTTATAATGCCAGAGAGTTGTCAAATCATTCATAGATTGCATGCATTGTGTTCTTTCTTCCAAGCTAAATATGCATTAGAAAAATGGTCACAAGATGGAGTTATTAAGAAAAAAAGTTACATTGCAAAGAAAATTTATATTTGTAGCATGATAGATACACCAGGTTGGGTAATTTATCTCCTTGGCAAAAAATGGTTTTGTCACTCATTTCTTCTTTTAAATATATAATCTTATACCTCATATTAAACAGTCTGTAAATCTTCAATAGCACAGCTTCCAAAAAGCATTTAATCCAGAAAGAACTCTCATTTTCTAGCAGTAGCTTCAATCTCAAAAGAGATCTGATGCTGCATGATAAACCCCCAGTTATGTTATCTATGTAATTTCTTTTGCCAAAACATCCAAGAAATAAAGTTTTAAAAGGTTAAAGCCATGTTGTTGACCTTGAGCTTTCAGTAATCACTTTACCAACACGACACACACCTGTCATTGAACTGGGCTCTATTACATTTCAGAGTCAAACCACTGGATTTGCAAGAGATGAACTGTGGTCTTGATTTTGATCCAGTTTTCCCAGTTGACTACAGTAGTGGCTTTAACAAACAGAGCTACTTCTGGGACACTAAGATGTCCCAAACTATTATTCTTCTTTTTCCTCCTTGGAAAAACAGTTAGAGATGAAATTTGTGATTGTAACAGTTCTGCAATACTGGTTTCTAGGTGCCACTTCTTGCTTACTAGCATATTAATAGACATGACATATCTATTTACATGTTAGTGTGTACTGTACATTATGATGATCCGCATGGTACCTTGTATGCTGAATGATGCATTTTGGGTATAATCCTAAATAGGGATAAACCAAATCTGAGTATGTATGTAGGGCTAAGATTAAGCTTCTATAGAACCAAGGTTTTACTTGAAGCTTTTATCAAGTAAAAACCTTTTCAGATTTCTGTGTCATGAAGTTTCTCTTTACTACCCAAGCTGAGTTAAAATTACCCAGAAATGCAGAGCCTATTGAGACTTACTGCTTAAATATACAAGAGGTTCAATCAGATAAATTACTGAATCTCGTGGTTATACTGTTCTTGCACAGAGTACATTAGACTACTGCCTTTTACAATATTTAATTAAACCATTCTATCAATTATCCTGAGCAAATATGCAAATACAACCATGGCTGCTTCATGCAGTGTTTTCAGACTTAGCATTCATTAAAAACTCTGCTAGACTGTGTAGCATATTAAATTGATTTTGCAAACATAGCAATTGTCTTACCTAAGAAAACTGTTCCTTGTAATTAAAACATTTTGCTCTTATTTGGCACTTTTCCCTCTCTACGTTGTATTAAGATGCTAGAAAAGGCTCCCCTACAGTACCAATATGCCTGGTATCTGGAGGCAGAAACACACATTCAGGTCTAGATTGTAGTTTATTTCCCCCTGAATGAGAAAGATAAAATTAGGCATCAACAACTCTGTACCTCCAATCTCATCTACACAACAAATAATAGGCTTGTAAAATCCATTGCCACAAAATATTACTAGAACCAAGGCCTCTGTCTTACACAGAGTTAGATTGGGTATCTACAGAGAAAATGAGAGCTCTACATTTACAGTGGCAGAATTACAAAAAGAAAAGATTCACACTCCTGTATCAGCATGATCTTGCCTGCCACTGCTACAGGGCTGCCTCTGCCAAGGTGCATCTAGGATGTTTAGGTTTGATCTTGATATTGTACTCAACCTTTACATCTACATTTCATAGAGACTATTGAATGCATCTATGTAGCATTCTACTTTCTCTGTGCTTAACCTAAGTGTACTTTAGGTATTTCTTTAAATTAAAAAAAATATATTCCCCAGTCTCCCATATACCCTTGTAAAATAGGTGTGAAGCCCTACTACTGCAGCCAGTTAATAGGGAAGATGAATCAACTGTCTTAGAAGTATTCCCAAGATTAAGGAAGCCCAAGCCTAACATCAAAATGGCATCTACAATAAAAAAAAACAAAGAATCCCTTCTGAAGGAAGCTCCCTGCTCTGGTGAAGCCCACAGATTATTATCAGCTATTGATATTCCAGATAAGCAATGATGAAATAGAAAAAAGAAAACTGAGGGTTTATCAAGAGGGACTTCAGAGCCCTGGATCAGCTAGTCAGGGTAATGGGAGTACAGACAGTGCTCTTCTCTATCCCCCTAGTAGCAGGGACCAAACCAGATAGACTGAGAAAGACCTACCAGATGAGCTCTTGGCTTCAAGCCTGGTGCCACCCACAGGTCTTTGGGTTTTTTGATCATGGGTCAATTTAGATGATGCCAGGCCTGCTGTCGGCAGATGGGGTATAGCTCTCCCAAAAGGGGAGAAGGGTAATTTCTCCCATCAAACATACAATTTTAAAGCTAAAACATAGTTAAAGAATTCTAATATTTTCCCTTCCTTTTTCAATGCACAGCTGAAAGCAAATATAAAATTTCAAACTACTAAAACCATGACATTGTACATTAAAACTGCATCCTGAACTTCCTAAAAAGTGTTTGGAGGGCTATATTTGATACACAATACACTGACAAGAGCACTCGCTGCTCTTATCACAATAGCTTTGTAGCTATTTAGGGAATTCAGTCACTAGGACAAGTCTCTGCACATAAAGACTGGGAGCATGAAAGAGAAAGTATTTCTGAGGCTTTTAAAAGAGATAAGAGATTAAACAAAATGTATTTCTCCTTATTATGGGTTCTGTATACTAAAAAATATTGTTACATTTTCCTTTATCAACCACTATTTGTATTTGTCAACAGGAAGATCTAAAATCCTTTAAGGTTTGAGAGCAGTCTGAAATGGTACACTTGTGAAAGCCACAGAGGCAGTAACAAAGCAATAACCCAGAGGTGTCCTATGTATTCCTAGCAGGACATTAGCCCTTTAAGATACAAGGAGATAGAAAAGATTCATCACTGTGGCAATGCCAGTGACGAGCAGTGTGAGCAATCTGGCAGTGCAGGCCTAGAGCATGACATGGTGGTAGGCCATGCTCAGCGTAAGTGCAGAGCCAGCTAGCAGTTTAGCAAAACAGTGCTGTGCCTGCAGCATGTAACTAAAACAGGGCACTGGTGGCTATAAACATAGAAAGTTATCTTGGAACAACAGGACGTGCACCTGCATCAACAACCTCGTTGTGTCATTAGTAGTTGGACCAATAATCTATAATAGTGCAATGTGTGGTCCCTTATAGGGAGCCAACAAGGCCATGCCAACAAGGCACTCCGAGTTTATATAAGTTGTAGAAGTTCCCTTGCTACACACTTCTGCCTTTCCTTTCTCTTCTTCTTCTACGCTTTACTTTACTGTGCTGTACTCGCACCATAGGCCTGCACTACTGGAACAATAAAGGAGCAATACCCGATCATATTGGTCAGCTGCATTGATTCCAATCTCCGTCATCTATACATCACCTCTTTGGGAGCTGGGAAAAACTGGAATTGCAGATCCCAGATCCCAATAGGATCCTTATCCCTCCAACAAAAAGGAATGGTGAAAGAAGAGTTCATTGAAAAGCTAACCCAATAGATGCTACCCTTCATTTCTATGCAGCATTTTTAAATGGCCCAGATTTTAAAGATCACAGTATCACAGTATAACTTAGGTTGGAAAGGACCTCGAGGATCATCGAGTCCAACCTATCAACACAGACCCCATGACTAGACCATGGCACCAAGTGCCACGTCCAATCTCCTCTTGAACGCCTCCAGGGATGGTGACTCCACCACCTCCCTGGGCAACCCGTTCCAATGACGAATGACTCGCTCGGTGAACACCCATAGTGCTCTAGAATCCTGCTCCACTTACTAGCTTTTACAAAACCAAACATTCTAGAGAACTCTGAAGTCTTGGGGCACCTATGTGATTTTTCATTTCTGAAAACACAGACTACTAAAACATTTACACAAGAATTTATCTTACAGCATAGGAAAAACATATCCATTTTCAGGTATACTTATTAACTCCTGGTTTCTGCTATGTTGTACATCCTCTTCTCACACCTGTCTTCAACCACATATAAATCTTCCATTTACTTGCTAGAAAGCCAGGCACACAATGGTTAGGGTTGCTATTGTTTTGGGTTTGGGGTTTGTTCTGGTTTGTTTTTTCCTTTCCTGCTGGAAAGTGAATGGGAAAACAAAAGACGAGAAGCATTTTCTGTTGCACCTGTTAAGCAACTTTATTCAACATTTGTTGAGATTTATGGAAAAAGAAAAGCTTACAGATGCTTTACATGAAGTTTCATGTAAATACTTTTCCCGAATTCAAAGATGCCTTGTACTGCAGATTAATTTTACTTTGAATAAAACCATGAAATACTTGATTAAGCTATCCAATTATCAATGTAGTAGCTTAATTTTTATTTTTGAAAACATAACTTAAAAGGATATTTGAAATCATCAGAAGTGCTGGACGGTATGACACTGTGAAAGCCTCTCTGGGAAGTGAAATATGTTTTATGAGCAAATCCTTCTCATTTTCAATTAATTAAAATAGAAAGTAAAAATTATTTTCTCATCTTTGGGTACTTTGAAGTCCCAAAGACCATCCCAGGGTAATAAATGCAAACACAAACCAGTATCATTGAATTTTGATCCTTATCTTATTTTATAAATGTATAAGCATGTAAAACAGTGCCATTGCTCCTACACCTATCAACGAGACAGCAACAGGTTTTCTTTTTGTTTGTTTTGTTTGGGTTTGTTTTCTTAAACTTCAATTCTTATCCTTGTTTTGTTTTGTTTTGTTTTGTTTTTTGTTTTGTTTTGTTTTTCCTAAACCAAAGTTTTATTTCATTGCAGGCTTTAAAGCTGAGAACTGATGGATTAGCTTTCACACCGCAATGCTTGCGTTGTAAGTAACTTCAGGGTAAGTTGGAAAATTCACAAGATGAAAACCTGCCATTGCCAAGCAACATCTCTTGTCCTTTTCCCCCTTTCTTAACATCAGCTGTCATTGCCTATATTTCTGCTGTTACTGCAGCACAGCACATGTGCTCCTTCTGCTGACTGTGAATTAAACATTTTTTATTATAGCAAAGACCTTTTGGTCAAGATAGAGAAATTACTTGAGTCTCCATCAGATACTAAAGTCACTTGATGTCAATGGAAAGAAACTACTGGCAATACTGGGCTTTGGATCACGCCTTCTAAGAAGCTTTTTTTATATCTCACATTGTACTGATTTTTCCTCGCCTGATACTTTTCACTATGATGCTTTATTTCTATCCAGTCTCTATAGTAATGAGGAAACCATTCAAATATAATTGGGTATCTCCTTGCTAAAATAGTAAAGTTGCCAGATTATTCTCTTGATGAAGGTTAATATTTCATTGCACACAGGAGTAATATTCATACAGGCATGCTGCTTACAGGGGGCATTGCTCCTAAGTGAACTTGCAGTGTTAGCAGATTGTATATGCATGCCCAAGAACTCATTCAATTAGGGCATTAATGATTTTTTTTTAATCATTGCTAGTACAATGGAGTAATGTATTGGTATTTCCATGTGTAAGTAAATTCAACTAATGAATTAATTGATGGAGACATGAAAATTAGTTTAAACAAGTCAATTAAATCATAAACAGTTCAGAAATAAGAAAGTGTGCTTGTAATGCAATTAGTGTTCTAATACACTAGTAACTTTAATAAACAGGATCTTAATTACATGACAGGTCAGAAAGAAGAGAATACTTTAATGGATAAAAAAGAAGCCTTTTCCTGCTACACTACAGAGTCTAGCTGAGTTCAGAGAAAATGATCCATGTTAATGAGATCATAATGCTGTTATCTAGAATAATAAATAAGGATTTTTTTTTTGTTTAATTTCTTAATAAAAATGCATCTCCAAAGTGGTGCAGATGACATCCTATGAAACTGATGGTGCCACAATCTACACGATTGAATTATACATTCATACGACACTCTCCCAAAAGCTCCTGAGAATAGTAAAACAACTGCTGGAATAAAATATTTGGTAATACTTTAATATTAATCATAGTAAATTAATCCGATATTAACACATTGAATAGCACTGCTGCTCAAAATGAAATGAGCTGTAGTGAAGTGATGACTCATAAGAAAGGTCATCTCTCATCACTGTGTAACTGTGTGTTAATTTATGGGGCACTGAGCTCTATAAATGGTACAGTCAAGGTCTCTGAATTCCATTCACCAGACCTTTCTGTCAAGTTGTAGGGCTCATTGGGAAGGATCCTTTCAGGTAGCTGGTCAGAATCACTGAAGAGCTAATATCTTAAATGCAGAGGATGGTATTTTTATTCAAATTTAATGGACAACTAGTGTGTATTACCCTACCAATTTATAACCTATACCTAGGAAAGAGCAGCAATGAAAAATCTCTGGAGCCCCAGAAAGAAACTGCCTATCTGTAGCAGTAACTTTAGTGGCTAGCTTCAAATTTAAATACTAAACTGAGCCACTATAGAGTGCTAAAATGCTGGGACTTACAATAGTATAAGTGTATGAACTAGCTCCCTTAAAACATGAGTTTCACTAAGCTGAAGCCCACAGCAGAGATTTTTGCATACTGCACATTCTCTGCTGAGACACAGTGCAGTGGGGACTTCCCCGTCCCATCCCACTCTATTGGTAGAAGTGTAATAATACCCCAAAATTCTTGTCTTCCCAACAACTTTGAAATGAGAGAGAATGAGAAACCACTCTGGGTTAGGAAACTGCTTTAATAATTGATTTACCGGTTTTCATAGAAATGACATTTCAGTAGCATTTTCACTAAGCTGCTTGTCTGCAACCCAATTTCTATTTTTAAAAAGCCAGTATCTTTGTTTGAAATAAGTAATGGGATGGAAAAAAAACCATTTTATATAGCAGATTATGTTGTTAAAAGATTTTCAGAATTAGCCATTACTTGGCACCGCCAAGTATAACATGGAAGCAGCAGCATGGGTTTTGGTAGCTGAAGCTGCAATACACAGGGCACACAGAAGACCTGAGCTCTGAATTTCTTTTCACTTCTCCTGTGTGACTACTGACAAAGCCTCCAACAGCGGAGACCTGTCTCCTATTTTATTACTGCTTTCTGGGTCAAAGACTTACCAGTGACCAGCAGGACGAATTACCTGGGCCCCAGAATATTTTCAAGACTCCCAATATGTCAGTCAGTGACAAAACAAACTTGTAAGGGCCTTAAATACTTAACCAAAATAGCCCAGAAGGAGCTGTACATTCAGTCTGCCACAGAGGGGTAGTTCACTCCCTCAAATCCATGTTCTTTCTCCTAAACAACTTTTAATTAAGGTGTTATGCCAAAAGGACCAGCTTCACAGAAACCCATCAGTTGTACTACTTTACCACTGCCTGCAAAGCAAGACAATATCCTTCATCTACTAGAGATGAAGTTCCACACTACTCTTAGAGGATAACTCATTTAACAAGCTGAACTCCTACATAATGCAACACAGTCTGTTTTCCTTTTCTACAACCCCTACATGCTTCCCTAAGAAGGAAAATACCTTGTGAAACCCTCACATCTCAAAACAAAAAGAGATCTCTATTTCACTGAGTGAGGTACATTTATTTTTATATTTTTCTGAGAAAAAAAAACAAACAAACCACTAAAAAGACTAATTTGTCTTCCCAGATGTTCTCCCAAAGCTTTGCAGTCAAATCCCAGAGATTTTCACTCTATCATGAAAATTATTTTTTCCTCCCAGATGCGAGTTTCCAGTTCCTCAGCATGAGTCCCATCCTCACTACCCTTCTGGTACTACACTGCATACACATCTGTCCAGCACTCTCCCCTTTTCCAGCTCACAGAACTGAAAGGTTTGAAAAGAAGGTAATGTATATGCACCTATACCTGAGACAGCCTAAAGCATGAATTGAGGGAAGGTTGCAAAATTCAGCTTAGTTCTCCCAAAGCTCAGAACTTCTGTTGTTTTAATTTGGTCTGTTGTGAAGGCAGTTCAGGAGTGCCCAGCTCCAGAGCACAGTCCCTGTATCTATGGATGGCTTTCTTCTGTCACAGACCATGTATTTCATAGTATCATTCAGGGTTGGAAGGGACCACAAGGATCATCTAGTTCCAACCCCCCTGCCATGGGCAGGGACACCCCACACTAGATCAGGCTGGACAGAGCCTCATCCAGCCTGCTCTTAAACACCTCCAGGGACAGGGCCTCGACCACCTCCCTGGACAACCCATTCCAGGGTTTCACCACTCTCATGGTGAAGAACCTCCTCCTCACATCTAGCCTGAATCTCCCCACCTCCAGCTTCATTCCATTTCAAACTCAGAATCTAAAAAACTGGAATATGTACTCATTTTAAAAATATCTAACATATAAGTAAACAGTCTCAGATTCTTGATTCTGTCCAATTAATACAAAATATCAGAAAAATACAAGGCTGAGTAAATATCCCAAGAATCTTCTTTAAGAAATTAAACTGTTTCTGGTGCCAAATTTCATATAAAACACGAGGCTGACATTTAAAACACCTTCTTGTAAAAAGGGCACTGTTCATATTACCCAAAAAAGAATTAATTAACCAGATCTCACACACTTTTATGTATTGCAATGCATGGATTACTGAGATTCATAATTGAATAATATGTAGATGTCACCTAGAGGTACTAAACCAATTCTCCTACTTGTAATTGCCTGACTAAGTAAGAATGACACTAACTTTAGCATTTTCTCCCTGATTAAGGCAACGATAGATTTGTGGTTACCTCCATGTAATATAAATCAATAAAGAATAATTTTCCAGGCAGTAAATCAATTGTCAGTTCACAGACCCTAATACCCCTGTGCAGGATTTATTGAAAAACTGAATGGCAGTCTTGTTAGTGGCTGTAAAGCTGCCTTGCAGGCACAGGCTGGTATAAGGCCCAGTCCATTACTTGCACAGCTACACCGATGCCAAGTTCATTAACACTTTCCTTGCTTCTTAGAACTGTGCTGGAATGGAAGAAAGGTCAACAGACCACTTAACAGGCAGCAAGGCAATTTAGAAATTGTATTTGCTTTATATTCCTCCATGTTAGCTTCTTTGTAAGTTCATAAGACTTCAGTGGAAGCATGCCACTGCACTGAGTGAGTACTGCTAAATTATCAGCCTATCTATAATTTTAGTAGTTCAGCTGTTTGGAAAAGCAACAAGAAGGCACTGAAAAATGTTAACCTGATTAGATCCAAGCATTTTGTATACATATTTTTGCCAGGTTGAGGGGGTGGGGGGAAAGGCTGGCAAGGGGTTGATTTGTTTTTAAAATCAGGTAAGACTTCTATTTCTTTTCTGGACTTTTACACAATACTGCACTGTTACAGGATACAGTTCCAGTTTCAATAGATGTCTTCCTGGATCTACTGCAATATTCATTCATGCATCCACATGGAAGTTAAATACTTTTGGTCACTAAAAACTAGTTTTATTATCTCAGAGCCAACAGCAATGTGCCAAATTATAAAGGGATACCAGTAAAATCATACCTAAACAGTTTGCAAGTCCCAGTCTATAAACACAAAGAACATGCACAGCTAAACAACATTCATGTAGCCCATTTCCCAGGACTAGATTTCCCAGAACTAGACTGAAAGTTTAGCTCCTTCATAAGGGAGCTAAACACATCTTAAAGACACTTAGTAAACACATACATTTGTCATTTTCTATACATTAAGAGCAGGCACATTCTTCTCCAGCATAGGAGGAAGAAAGCAAAAATGACTTACCTCCTTCACAGAAAATTGCCAAGGGCAAGTTTGGCCCCACCTGAAGTGGGAGCTAAAATGAGCAGTAGCAATTTAAAAATTCCCACATCACAGTAAAGTGTCAAGAAACAATTTTAAGAAATAGTTCCAAAAAGTGTTCAATGACAGTCAATCTGCATCACTCTAATTCATTTTGGAATCACTAAGCACTTCCACCAATGTCACCTTTAAAAATTAAAGGTATTTGAACTTTTTTCTATACAAAGAACAATGGTTGCTCTCTTTCGTACAAAGCAGTGGAAAGGAAAAGTAAAATAGAAGCTATACATAGAGAATTTTATGCAGAGAAGGCAAAAATTATGCCTCATGCCAGACTATTATGAAGAAAGAAGTTGTCATAAATTCAAACTAGTCTCATTCACTTACACATAAAATAAAGGCTGAGTGCAACCTTCAAGCAATGGAGACAGAAAATGTGCAGGCATTGTAATATCCACTCTCCCACAGTGCTGAGAAAATAGGACCTTAATTATCCAACATTGTTGTCACCTAAAATAAGAACTAATGCTCCCCTACTGGTTTCTGAAAATCTGTTCCACCCTCAATTCAGTATCAAACCCGCATTACATAGTTTAAGTTCTCATCCTACTTCCAAGGTTTCTATTTTTTGGTATTGTGAATGTCATGTCTTTGCTGGGAAATAAATATAATTGGAGAAAAAGCATTCATCAAAACCCATTTCTCAAACAAAATGGCCTTCAAAATGAATACCCTCCTCCCCCCAACCCTTGCCATTTCTGCTGATGTTTTTCAATACAAAAGTTAGATATTATTTAAAATCAGCTTGTGGATTCCTTTCACCAAGGTAAACATCTAATCTGAGAGAAAAAGTCAGTTTGAGGGTAAAAAAAAAAAAAAAGAAAAGAGCTATAGTCAAACAGTTCATACATATTTGTCTTTTGCCATTTACTTAAAATTATGTTCTTGCAGTCAAGTGTTCTTTGATACTTTTTGTCTTTTCATTTGGTCAACCCTAGAGTTGAAGGTCTGTAGCCCACTACCCTGCTCAAAACTGGTCAATTAGTTCAGGTCGCTTTGGGTCTTACCCAGCTAAGATTTCAGTATCTCCAAGAACAAGAATATGTTTGGACACCTATTCCAATGATTCACCACCCACATGATTAATTTTTTTCCCTATATATCCGATGAGATGAAATTACCATTGAGGACGAGGAGGCTGAGGAGTGACTTTATTGCCTTTTATAACTACCTGAAAGGACAACATAGAGAGATAGATGCTGATCTCTTCTCACAGGTAATTAGTGACAGAACAAGCGGGAATGGCCTCAACCTGCACCAGAGGAGCTTTAGGTTGGACGTTAGGAAAAAGTTTGCAGTGCAAGAGTGGTCATGCATTGGAACAGGTTGCCCAGGGAGGTGGCTGAGTCACCATCCTTGGATCTGTTTAAAGGTTGTTTAGATGTGGTGCTTAGCCATATGGTTTAGTGGTGAACATGGAAGAGGAAGGCTAATGGTTGGACCTGATGATCTCAAGGGTCTTTTCCAACCTGAACAATTCTATGATCCTTACCACCTGTACCTCTTTCCTTTTAAATTCTCTATAAATATACTGGATCCTGTAATTTATTCTCTTCTGTGATATGAAGAATAGCCAAAGATCTCTTTTTCCAAAAGCCCCAGCTGCCCAGTTCTGCAAACTCCCACTCATCTCCTGCTATTCTCCTTGATAATTCACCAGATAAACAAGGTCTTTTCCTAATGGCTTCTTTCCAACAGCTAGCAAATAACACCCACTGAATAACATTGGGAAACAACTTGCTGGACTTGCTGGAAGCTCTTTTCTGCTACATAGTATGACAAATCTCTCTTTTCTAATGAGGTTTAGAAGTAACCAGTAAATGACCAGTAGTTACATATAATTCATAGGTTTGCATTTAAAACAAAAGAAAGAACATTTCTATCTTTTCACTGTAATATCTTGATGGCTAGAAGTGATAGTAACTAAGCTTCCAAGTCATTAAAATGTACAGATGACTAAAAAAAAGGCACCATGCTAAAAAAAAAACCACAAACAAAACCAAAACCAAACAATGCTACTATATAAATTTATAAACATTGCCAAATAAACCCACAAAAATAGCTTTCTAGGACAGGAAGTCTGCTCATAATTAACAGGTACTATTGTGCTGGGTTTGGGGGTTGTTTGCTTTTCAAGATTTCACTTTTTGTGTTATTTTTGTTTGTTTGTTTGTGGTTTCTTTGGTGTGGTTTTTTTTTCACCTTATCTTCTCATCATAAACAGAACAAGAAAGCTACTAGATTCATCAACTGAATGCACATTTTAAAACAAAACAAAACAAAACTCATCACGATGCACAACACTCCATTCCAAGTATTTATTTGATGAGAAAGAGTTTATATTTGATGACAAAGAGCTTAATTCATTGCTTACATGTGAACCTGAGTAACATGCTCAGTTGCTTTCTCCTTCAAAACACAGTGAACAAAAAACTGTTCTAATATTCCTGAAATTCCTCATTTCGTTATTCCCTACACTATTCCAACAATGCTTTAGAAATAGATCTACATATTTTGGTTCATTTAAGTCAACAGTATTTTATAACCTATCTGTGCTGCTGTTGGACTTCAGACAATTCCCATTCACCTCCCTGGCTGATCTACACTGCCCATGAATTACTGCCACTTCAAGACTCCTGCACCTGCAAACCCAAACATTTTCCCTGATAAACTTCAGGTAAGTTTTGAGCAAGAGCAAAGGAATTACCCACTAGCTATACAATAACCATACTTGCACAAGAGAAAACAAGCAAGGTAGCTAAGTCAGCATGTTTATAGCTCCATACACAGCTCAAGCACTGCTTCTGCATACACCGCAGCATAAACTGTATGTGCAGAAAGCACCCATTATTGCCAGTGCTGAGAAACTCAAATTGTATCCCCATCTACCTACCCCACTCGATAAACACAAAGTGTCTATCTTATACATTCGATTGCCACTACCAGTTGCCAGAGATTCCCTAATGAACTGGACTCCAGACAAAGCTTAACACTGGATGCAATTCTCCCAATTTAGGTCCTCTCTTTGCTATAGAAGATTCATCTCATATAAGAGGACTTAATTCCAAGCTAGAGTGGATGAAAGGAAGACTACCAGATGCCCTTCTATGGAAAATGGAGACTTCTATGGAAACTATTCCACTTTTCATCAAACCACTCACTAAAGAGAGAAAGAATAGTAAAGAATATTGCTATTGCCTAGGAGAGCTGGGAGGGCAAAGACTAGTTGTCTAGCTCATGTTTCACTTACAGCTGCTGGATGTCATTCAGTACCTGTTTAACATAAAATGTAAGCACTCAAGGCAGAGACTGTGAAATATGGAGTTGTTAACTGAAAAAGAGATGATTCCCCTGTTCCTGAGGTTATGTTGTAAAAGAGTAATCTTACCTTCACTCTTGAAAGCAAATGTGGAATGATGCAGAGCTGGTGTGAACCCTATTCTGAGCCATCACCTGAGGAGACTAAGGGCTGAAAACTGTGTGGAGAAGGGTAGATGACAAAAAGCTGCATACTGGAAATCCCCATCTTGTGCTTTCTGTGCTTCTTAACTCTTCTGTAGATCTACCCCAGAAACCTTAAAAACCTCATAGGGCAACATGGTTCACAAGGGCTAGCCATGCTTCTGTGCTACAGAAACCTCCTCCACATCAGTAGATATAGGTTAGACTATTTTTGA
Organism: Melanerpes formicivorus; assembly: GCF_026170545.1. NCBI lineage: Eukaryota > Metazoa > Chordata > Aves > Piciformes > Picidae > Melanerpes > Melanerpes formicivorus. The sequence continues at coordinate 43,183,673 of NW_027142354.1, read as the reverse complement.
AGATTTTTAAGGGTGGGAACATTTCCTGAGGCACACAAAAACTGAATTTCCCTTCCACTATCCTTGTGCATTCACAGCCAGGCTCAGCAAAACTAAATTCTTGCTCTTGATAACAACTGATTCCTTTACACAGGGCCTGATCTGTAGCCCAGTAAAGATGTTCCCACTGACACAAAACTCTGAACAGGTGACTAATTTCTATTATTTTAACCATACTTTTATACTGAACACAATATTAAACAGTCTAATAGAACCAGATGGATGGATGACTTGTCTGAGAGGAAGTCTACAGCTCTCATCCTGTAATGGGCTCATGGCTAACTGTAACCTGATATACCATTTTTATCTACATGTGTTATTTTTAATAGTTGATCTCTCAAAACATACTAGAAACTAGAGAGACCTGAAAGGACATCCCATTGAAAAGACATCCCAAGCTGACAAGGGATTTGAACTCATGACCAATGAACATAAGCTTTGGGAAGTTTCATGCAATCATTTCAGAGCTGAATGTAGCTTTATTTTGTTTATTTGTAAGGCTTTCGTGCATATTCCACTCCATAATTTGCACATCACCTTGTTCATTATTGAAATAGCATTTCAGTATATGCCTAATCAAAATAATTACTACAAATTGTTTAGAACTGTGAAACATGTGGGACTAAGCTTTCAGTTCAGCAGTAAGTCTATGTAACCACAGAGAGAGCTGCTCCAGAGACTTTTTATAAAGTAATCAAATTGTGCAACTTAGCAATGCAATTGATTTTCTTGTCAAAAAATCTACATGACTGCCTGCGATGCCAAATGGTTGATGAGAAATTCATTCACCTACAAGCCTGGCTGTAATCAGCCACCTACCAAAACATTTGAGTCACCTAATTATCTGCAATATATTGGTACAACAAAACAAACACTGAGGAATGCACATTTTACTCAAGTTTCTTTCTTTTTCATTTCTCATTGACACTTTTTCCTTTACAAATAAAGCTCCCTTCCTTCAAGCCATGTCAGACAAGACACAAGATAATGTTGTAGCATTCAATGAGGAGCTGCTTCATTAACAACTGAGTTCTGTCACCTCCTTTCATACCTTGCTATATGACTGCAACAACTTGACAAGAAAAACCCTAACACAATACATCAGCCAAAGTGGATAGAGAGATACTGTTTTCAGAAGCCTGCTGTCATGACAGGATTTCTTTATTTTTTGCTCTGTAGGTTCTCCTTGCTGAAGGCTGCACAGGTCCTTCAAATATATCTTGGCAGGCCACACACTGATTCATGCATCCTACTGTTACCCACTAATAAGTAGTCACACAGCATAGAACTGTTTGATGTAAAATTGTGGACAGTACCATAGTACTGCACACCAACTATTCCTTCTCAATACTTAGTTTGGAAATTCCAAATGTAAACAAGAGGCATGCTATTTGCTATTATGTGATGCTTTATAGTGTATGCCTGAGTTTTTTATTCCCTGCATGTTGTTTTGCATAACACTTCACCTTGCCCTGTCTGTATTCTGAATACAAATATGTAATATAATACAGTTTCATTTCTCAGGGCTATTATAGGAATGCACTAAATGTTAAAGGCATTAAGGACTTTTTCAGCAGTGGCTAGGGGACTCAAACATCCAAAGGCAGCAAAAGATTCATACTTCAGAACAAGATACTGGTTTTAACTACTGTCTTTCTAAGTAGAGTTTCAAATTTGCCTCAGGAGACAAAGGTCCACAAGAAGCATTAGAATTAAAAGTACACATGCTTCCAAGACCCATTTAGCACATTTTAAAGGTTCCTCCTATTCCACATATTAGCCATGAGCTTTGCTGATGAGTACAGTCATCATAAAGAATGAATTAAAAGTACACATTTATAAAGCTAGGAAAAGTGTATAGAAAAATACTATTTGGCTGTTACATGCAGAGGGTTCACTGAGTGTTGCAATTATTACTGAACCCACTTACCATGTGCCCTGTGGAAAGTGTAGGCAGTGGCCACATTTCCTTCACAAATCACCGTATCCATTTCTGCACCATATTAGTCTTAAGTGTCTTCTGCTTTCACCTTTCTGGAAAAGTAACTCCTACTTAATGACGTGGAAGAAGCTGACCTAATATGTAGTAGGATAACATGCTTGGCCACTTACAATGCTCAGAAAACCCACTCTCAGTGTGTGTTTCCCCGGACTCCAACAGGTGTACTTTTCTGCTTTTTCAGACAGTTTATGCACCAGGCATCACTTCATAAAGATGAACCTTACTGAGATTTTTGGTGAAGTCCGTTATTTTCAAGAACAGATCAAAAAAGGAAGATTAGTATTTTATGGATAAGAATGAAATCTCAAACAACTAATTGATAAGGACAAGCCAAGGTGAAAAGAAGTATCATCTGGTACACTATAAAGGATTGGCATGGACCTCATAAATTCATCACCTTAGCATGCAATGCTAGCTAAAAGCAGATACAGAACATCTTTATGTTTACTGGTGTTTTTCCTGAGACACCAAAGATTTTAGTCCATTTCACCATCGGGCTTTTGTCACTTTCTCCCTGTTATAGGAGCAATGGATGTAAGCTGCAGCACAGGAGGTTCCACCTCAACAGAAGGGGGAATTTCTTTACTGTAAGAGTCACAGAGCACTGGAACAGGCTCCCTGGAGAGGTTGTGGAGTCTCCTTCTCTGGAGACTTTCAAGGCCCATCTGGATGTGTTCTGCTGTGACCTGAGAGAGATTGTATGGTTGTGCTCTGGCAGGAGGGTTGGACTTGATGATCTCTTTGGGTCCTTTCCAAGCCCTGACATCCTGTGATCATGCTATGGAACCTTGTGTTGAGCAACTGTCCTAGGAATGCTTTCCTGGGTAGCAAGGATGAGCTTTCAATACCTGGAAAAGAAAGGCATTTTACACCGCTCTTACTGTGCATGTGTTGCTCGGAGAAAGGCCATGTGTGTTCCACAGCTTGAACAACACTCAGCTCCAACTTTTCAAACTGAGCTGTTTCCATTACCTCACCAACCACAATGCACCTCACAAATATATGACAGATTTAAATAGTGTAGATGCAGACTATGAAGACAAAACCAGTCCATCTTATCCTACCTCCTGCCTGAGAAAGCTCCCAGTACTTCCCTAGTCAAGCATCCCTTGAACATCACTCCTGAGATGCTGGAGAATGCGACAGCAGCGGCAAGTTATCCCGGAGGTTAATTACCTATACTACTAAAGCAACACACCCTATTTCTAAGTCCAAGTATCTCATTATACATCTATGCAGCAGAACAAAGAAACTTTTGTTTTCTCAGCTCTTATGTACACACTGATTACATTTCTCTCCTGTTCTGTCTTTGATAAAGACAATGGATTGTACTCCTTGAATCTCTGTGTGTAAGATGTGTTTAAGGTTACTCTGTGAACTTCCTTCAAGGCCTCAAAATCCTTCTTGAATTGTCTGTCTTTCAACAGTCACTGCATCCTTACCAGCAGTAGTCTCTATTACTAGTACTGTGTTTCTTACTGAAATACTAATAATTTCCCATGCTTCCAGGGAGGGGCTGATGGGACTAATATTCAGGCAAATACTCCAATTCCTTGTTTGAATCTTTCCCAGCAGTTTTCTGCCCTAGATATAAAACTACTTTTCATTTAAGCATATTAAAACCACAGCACTTTCTCACACTCTGCTTTTCAAGCAGAAAAAAAATAGCTCTCTGATGAGCAGTTTCTGCTGTTATTTACCATTTTACAATTGCTGGGTCCTTTGTAAATACCACCAGTGCTAATACTCTCTTTCGGTGGCCATTTTCCTTAATTTCCTCTCTTCTTTGCAATATTTCACTCTAATCACCTTCTTCCCATTCCTAGAAGAGTGAACAAATTACCCTGAACCACAAAGCTCCTCCTGACACTTCTCATGGAAACATTCCATTCTAAACACCCTAACACAGCCCTGCCTGATCCACCTGATTTTTCTAGCTCTGTATGCTTCTAGACAAATTAGGCCACAACTAGTCTTTATCCCAAGTCTTAGGTCTGCCTTCACTGTCATGTATAACCTACCAAAAGAGTTCAAGTAGACCAGGTGATTCCAATATCCAGATCAAAGGAAAGAATATCTGGGGAAGTAAATTTGAATAGCTTCTTCAAGTGTATAAAGCTATACTAGTTTTTCTCAACTAGAGATATTGCTCTATAGTATTCAATGATTTTCACTGTGAGGCAACTGAAGAAAATATTTTTTTCTCCTTTGTAGTCCTACAGATGTTTTTCTACTCATTCCCACTGTTAGTCTCCAACAGTTGAGCTGCAGCATTGGGGTGGTGGAAAACAGAGAGACTGCACAGTAGCAAGTAACAGACACTAACAATCTTTTCCTTTAGGTCAAAAATCTTCCATAAGCATACTTTTAATTAATCTGGCTACATAAAACACTGAGTACAGCCTGGTTCCACACTCCTTTGTAGCACACAGGCTCAAAGGGGAGGGTATGACTCCTCTGAAGATTACTTGAGCATGGGGGTGGAAAAGGTGCAAGCAGGTGATCCATTCACTCACATCACCACTAAAGTTTGTACCAATATAGAGAAGCATAAATAGATTCCTCTGACTGTTGTAGATCTGTCCTTTTAGTCTCTCAGCTGTTACCATTTATCCTTCAGCAAGCTATCATTTTAACCAGTCTCTATAAAAAGAATTATTAAATTAAAAGAGGCTCATCCCAGACTTGCAAATTCTTGTGCAACCTGAAGACAAGGCGCTCAGGCACTTCCTGTCTTGTTTTTTTTCCTTTTGTTTGTTTGGTTAGTTGGTATTTTTGCCAGTGTTCAGCAAAAAGCAAGCTTTCATGTTTTTTCATAACTACTTTTATTATATCTTTCTCTCTCATTTAAGTAAAAAGCCCCAGAAACCTATGGTTTCATAGATTGCCCACAACCCACAATTTATGGATGCTACTTGCAACCTTCAAAAGCTTTTAAAAATAGTACTGGATCTATTATAGTGAAATACAGTAATTGTAGCCAAGATTTAAAAGGCACTTCGAGAAATTTCAATTTCATGGTATGTTTGTGAACCCAGTTCCTTAACATCTGGGGGGAAATAGAGTTATTTTTTTGTGAAAGAGATTTTCTTCCTATCTTTTGATATAAAGTTTCAATTAAAACTTCAGTATCAAAATTTCTCTTTTCTGGACCTCTAACTCTGACTTCTCAGAAGCAACTAATGAAGATCCTCTTGGTTGCTGTACATTAAAAGGAGGGCTGCAATCCTCCTAGACACAGGAATAAAATACACCCAGAAGTAGGTTGGTATTTTTTGATGGTTTAAGACATATTCCCACTTCACAGTAAATGCAACAAAGTTTATCACATAAAAAGAAACATGTCAAATGTTCAAAGGGTCTAGAGAATAACTTCTATGAGGAACAGCTGAGGGAATTGGTATAGCATAGTCTGGAGAAGAGAAGGCTGAAAGGACACCTCCTTGCTCCCTACAATTATATGACAGGATGTTGTAGTGAGGTGTTGGTCTCTTCTCTCTAGTATGAGGTTATAGAAGTAGAGGAAATGGCCTGAAATTGTGCCAGAGAAGGCTTAGACTGGATATTACAAAAAATTTCTTCATGGAAAGATTGGTTGGGCAATGGAAAAGGCTGCCCAGGGAGGTGGTGGAGTCACCAACCCTGGAGGTGTTCAACAAAAGTGTAGACATGGCATCTGGGGACATGGTTTAACAGCCATGGTGATGTTAGGTCAATGGTTGGACTCAAAATGATTCTATGACAAATCAACAGGCTATGCAAATTCTTGCTACAACAGCATGGTAACAGCACAGTGAAGGGATTCCTTCCCCCCTCTCATCTCTCCTTTTTTTCTCTGAATATCCAGACAACAGAAACAAACTTGCCTCTTTCAGAGGCTGAGCTGGGCTGCCCCTGCCACTCATCCATTCAAAGACTCAAAGGCATGCCAGCCCTCACAATGCCCTTCCTGTACTGCACTCATCTACTTCAGTATTTGCTGGAGCAGGCAGGGGTTGTTGAATAAGCTCTTTCTGATAAAAACACTATGAGCAAAGCACAATTGCGCCATGGTTTTGGGTTTTTGCCTGCTCCCCTAGTGAAAAGATAACTATGTTACCAACATACTGTAATACTAGAAAGCGCTTTGGCTCTGTTTTGTACAGTTCATTCATGCAAATTTTGACAGATTGACAAGCAGGCCTCCTCTGTCCAATGGTATTACATTAATGTCTCTAAATGCTGTGAATTTTATTGTACATTACCATTCAGTGTGCAGAATATTTACAGTTAACAGCTGCTTATTTAATAGGTTTCCTCAGGAAGGGGAACCTGGGGACCACTCCTCTGTCTGATACTAGCTTAAGGTACAGGTCAAATCCAGTTTTATCAACAAATATTTTTTTCCAAGTTATCTGAGAATGAAATGTATAGTCAGAAAGCTGCAACAATACTTCATGAGTGGTAGATGACATATCTGATTCCTTCAGGAATGTTCCCCACCAACACATTTGGTTTTCACTGGCCTTACTCCTTCCTTGTTAACAATATACTGTAGAGCCTGGAGCAACATGCTACAGTTCAGAAGCCAGCCAACTATCACTGCTTTACAAAACAATTCTGTTGCTGAATCAATATTTCATGGCCTCCGGCTACTAGAAATGTCAGTATTTTTAGAGCTGCCAAAACACTGAAATGTCATTTTCAAATCAAGGCCTAGATGATGATTTCCATTATGCTTGTATAATTGGATGTCAGCAGAATCACTCAGTATTTGCAGATCAAACTGCTCAAAATACAGCCTCATCATCTGATTTTTTTGTACCCTGCCTCTTAAGCCATTAACATTAGTACCCCTAATCATGAAGGCAGGAAAGAAGCCAGAGCCCTAACTCCTATCTGGACAGCTGTTAAGCATTCTTGACTCTCCACTGACCGACCTCATTGAAGGCTGTTCAAGTTCTGCTGGAGCAAGAGGCAGAAACAACGTCAAAAGAGTAGATGCCTTAGCTGGTGCACTGACCTGATCCTGTTCCCAGCATACTCAGCACTCCTTTTGAGCTTACTCCCTAGCTTTCATTCTGCCCTTCATTTCCTCCTTTTCCTGTAATATTAGCCAACTTTCTGGCAATTGGTTATTTTCCTGATAGGACTCCCATGACCTTCTGGAAGTTGATAATCAAGAGGATTTTTTTTTTACTTAGAAGTTAATTTTTCACTCTGTAACAGGTTTTTGTTTTTTCCTTTCTTCAGTTCACATCTTCAGTTCACACACAGCAAAGACAGCTCTTAAATGTGACCACTGATTGTGCAGTTAGGTGTACGGAACAGTGACTATGAAGTGTCCAACAGCAATAAAACCAATAATCAGATAAATCTAAAAGGAAGTAGGGGGAGTAGTTTTTTTCCCCCACCTAACTATACCCCATTACTCATCATTCTCTAAAGAGTAGTGGAAGTGAATTGGTATGAGCCCAAAAAAAGACCTCCTTCACAGAATGAAGGCCTGACATAGCTGCATCAAACATGCCTTCCCACAGACTCTAGGTTCAGCAAATAACCAGCAACTGAACAGAGTTAATTAATATTTTTGGTGCACAACCATGCTTTTCAGTTTTAATTGGTGACAAGTGAGCAACCAAAGAACTGTAAGTGCAATTTCATTTATCTGTATATAAGAGATCAATATTCACTCAGCATGCAACTACTCCTTGCATCTCAAAGGGATGAAATAAATTGTCAGTCAGCAGCATCCTTTTGTTGTTGGAATTTTTCTAGTTAAATTATTCACCTTCTCAAAGGGGAATCTGATAAATATTTATTTCTTCATAATTGTGCTAGTTTTGCCTGGAAGAGAGTTAACTTTCTTCATAGTAGCTGGTACAGGCTATGTTTTGGATCAGTGATGATAACACAGGGATGTTTTAGCTGGTGCTGAGCAGTGCTTACACAGAGTCAAGGTCTTTTCTGCTCCTCACACGACCCCACAAAGGAACAGGCTGGAGGTGCATGAGAACTTGGAAGGAGACACAGCTGTGACAGCTGACCCCAACTAGACAAACAGATACTCCATGCCACATGATGTCATGCTCAACAATAAACTGAGGAGAAGGTTGTCATGGGGCAAGTGCTTGGGGACTGCCTGGGCATCGGTCAGCAAGTGAGCAATTGTTTTCATTTGCACCACTTGTCTTTCTTGGGATTTATTTCTCTCTCTTCATTATTTTCCTTTTAATTACAATTATTATTACAACTTAATATATTTTTTTATTTCTGTTATTAAATTGTTCTTATTTCAACCCACAAGTTTTCTCACTTTTACCCTTCCAATTCTTTTCAACCCATCCTGCTGTGGGGGGAAGCAAGCAAGTGGCTGCATGGTGCTTAGTTGCCAGCTGGGGTTAAACCATGACAATAACACATTCTAACAACTGCTGATTTGTGTGACACTTGCAGTGGACAGAATTTAAATTCAGAGCAGGGCTCTAGGAAAATACTTAGAGGTACAAATGAGAGAGGGCTGTGAGATTTTTTTTTTCCCTCCACTTCAGATATTGCAATGGCCTCCCATGGTATAAAGGGCACTAATTGAATTTAAGAGATGTAATAAGCGAGACATTTTCCTGCTCACTTCATATCCCAGTGAAAGCCAACTCAACAGTACTGGCAGCAGCAACAACACCAGAACAGCACATAAGCACAAATTTCACAGCCAAGCAGAAGAGTCTGTGGAGCTGTAAAGTTCACTGATGAGTGTTAGATGAGGGCAGTCCTGTATAGCAGCAGTGAAAGTTTCACAAGCACTCTTTCAAGAGGGTACAGAATCAGACTATCCATTTATCCAGTAATAATGCTTGAGTGGTGTCATTTTCAGCGTCACATAAAATTTAGATTTCACTCATCCCTTTGCAAAAAGTTTATAACTGTGTATTTCAACAGTATACTACAAAATCTGGAATCAGTGTTTGGGAAACAGATACTTACAAATATAATTTCTGCATTAAGGCATTTCATATTCTAAAGTGTTACCATCTCAGGAGTTTAACTTTGTTTTTCCTAAAACATGAGTCTTTTCCAAATTGCTATGAATACAACCATTACTTTTAATTTGACTTCAGGGGAACATAGAGTTCAAACGTGCGGTGTGCTCAGACCAATCACAGTTGTAATTCAACATGCTGGGGGCGGGGGGAAGACAGTTTGAGAAGATTCTTGGGAATACGGCATGATTAAATGAAGTTAAATGTTTTGCACTGTTTCCTTATCTTTGCAAAACAAACACTACAGATAGAAGAACTTCCTTCAAGACACACTGTGTCTTCAGTATGGATTTTGAATGATAAGCTCCACAGAAAGCCTCTGAACAGAGTAATATGGCAGAAACCTACAGTTAACTGGCAGGAAAAAAGAAAGGGATTATGATCATTAGTAACGTAGAAAGAATATGAACAATGCAATAAAAGATGACAGAGAAGCAACTGGGTAATACAAGATGTAAACAGGATAAAGCACAAAATGAGAATCTGATGAGGCATAAAGACAGGGTTCATTTAGAGGGAGGATGTTCAGAGCTGTTGAATTTTCCTATACATTGGAATAGGGTGATACAGCTTTGATTGCAGCTTGCAAGGATGATGCAGTAATCCAGATGGTAAGTTATAAGAGTCTGTTTAAAAGTCCTAATAGTGGAGAATAGAAAAGGGTAAACAAACTTATAATGCCCAATTTTGAATGTGACATGTTTCTCACTGGATTCAATTGCTGCCGAGTTTACCTTGTACCGGATGGAAAATACAAGCATAGGAAGCAGAAATATCTAGTGCAGAGAAACATGGTGAACATGCTTAATTAATTTCTAATAATTATTTTACAAGTCAGGCAGATACATACATATTGTACACCAGCTGTAATTTCTGTTAAATGCAGCTGTAAGGGCCAAGTGATATGCCTATATCCTCAAAAATAGAAAAGGGGAAATATAACAGATGTTGCTGTAATACACTAGGCAACATGAATGACTCCACTTGTTTTCCTAAATGAAAACAAAAATTAACAAAAAATCAAAGAGCACTATGAACCTAAACTCATAAAATATTAAATATTTCAGCTGACTCAATGTGACACCCTTTCTCACTACAAATCTCACAGCTGCTGCTGTGTAAGTGATGGTAAACAAAAGAAGCAAAGGAATGGGCATTAGTGCAAAATGATGGGGTTTGACATGTCATGACAGACATGCAAGACCCTAAACCCTGTAATTTAGAAGCTTTCAGAAAATGCTCAAGGCAGTAGCCTCAAAGAACTTTCTATGTTATATAGGGAGGGGAAGTGAGACAGTTTAAGTTTGGACACATGAGTTCTTGGGGTAGAATATCTGAAGTCTTTTCAGAAAACATTCAGACATTTACTAACTGAAGAACCACATCTGTCCCAAGAGACTTCTCCGTAGGGCTTTTGTAAATAAGATACTAGTTTTATCCCTGTCACCTTGCTGTTGGAATAACTGCAGTGATAGCAAGTGCCTTTGTGGCAAGTCCTGAAGTCCTGCACAATGACATCCTGTCCATTTATCCTCCCAGGACAAAGCTCATCTAGACAGAGCAAGGATTGCAAAGAGCAGGTCTGAAGCCAGTCAGTGAGAAATGGATGAAGAAGAGGAATCAAAGAGAAAAAATAGAAAGGCAGAACATGCACACAGCTAGTGTCTGGGACACACATCAGCAATCTCTAAGCAGATGGACTCTTGTGAAGACATGACACTGGTCAGAGGTTGTTTTTTTTTCCTGGGCTTGAAGAAACCTTTACTTCTTTATTTATTTATATATTTATTTTTAATCTCATACAGTTGCTCTGGTTACTGTTGCTTGCACCTTCATTATCTTGATTTGGCTTTGAGGAGCAAAGGCTCTCTTGCTGCTCCGGTTTACCTCACTACAAACCAACCACTCACTGCAGTGACAGAACACAGAATGATAATACTTCAGAATCAAGGGTCTGCTCTCACCTTTCCAAAGAGCTATGGGGCTGGAGGAAATCAAGAAGTACATTTTCTACTTCAATGCTTCCCCATGGCTCAGACTGCTTTAACAGAAGAATTTGAGGATTAGTTCTCATTTTTATCCCCACATATTATCTCCTCCACACATTCTCTTTTCCCTGAGCTCAAACTACCAAAATAGCTTTGTAATGTTTACATTTGCACCATTCAACAAAATCTAGTAGAGATCCACAGTAATTGCTGAGAAATTTTTCACTCTCCACCCCCAAAAAATGTAATTCCTGTCTGCTGCCTGCACATCCTCCTTCCCCACTAAGCCAGTGCACTGTGATAACCATGCCAGTAACATTCAGATAGAGATCAAATGATGCAGCCAGCTCTATCTCAGCTCTTTCAACTTCACATTTTACTGGGATGAACATTTGTCCTCTAATGAAAACTGCTTTTCAACAACAGCAGAACTATGCCAGACTTAGGGAAGGAAGGAGTCAAATCCATCTAAATGTGGGGAAAAGGTGAAATTCTGCTACCTATTTACAGACACAGGTAATCTCAGAACATGCAAATTAACTATCCAAATTAATTCCAGCTGAAAAAGTATGCTTCATACATTCATATCTATGAGGACACCACTTAAATGAAAGGCATTGCTGAGTTTGATATTGCAGAATCCAGGTCACCTAATTCTGATGCTAGTGAAGACAGCGAGTTTGTCAAGCAGTGTTACCACTCTGTCCAACTTTTTCACAACAAAGTCCTTTTAATCTTCCTTTCAAAGCAAATTTCCAGGCATCAGTCCTACCTGTGAAATTTCCATACAGATACACTTTGTCAAGCTGCATTGCTTCCTTTCTCTGTTATAGATTTATGGGGCTTAAGAAATAGTCCCCACACTGGCATGACAAATGCAGCAAGTGTTCACCTTCCTAACAAAGGCCCAAGAATGGTTACTCAGCTTCCTCCTTCATCTACATATGTCCACCACTATTGTCAGAGCAATTACATTTTCCACTGGCTAATGGCTTTAAGACCTAAACTGAAAGTGTTTCTAGGGGAAAATCTTTACCATTAAAAAACATGTAGAAGAACAGTTAATCAGACAAGTTTGGATTACACAGGTACTCTACTGAAAAACAGACAAAATAACCTACCAAACAAAAATACCCAAACCAACCAACTACCACCAAAAAAAACCCACCAAAACAAAATAAACAAACAAAAAACCCCACCCCAAATTAAACCAACAAAACCCACACCCCACAAACCAAAAAAAAACAACCAAACCCCAAACCTATAAAACCTATCAAGGTCAAGACTTGAAATGCCTACAGAAAGCAGGTATTAAGCAAAATATGACATAATTTCTGAATAACTGCATAAAAGACTAAGCCAGAGTTTTTTGAAGATTCTGCCAACTTAACATTTGTTTTCTGGGTTATGGTGATCTTTTTAGTAGTCTAAATCTAAGAACACTGCTAGACCCATTTATACCTCAATAAAACTTCAACCCAGGCTCTTGAGAAGGGCAGCACAGACAATATATTATTTCTAACAGCCTTTCCAATACTGGATTCAAACTGTTAGAAAAAAACAATCCTATCCCTATATAAACACAGTCAAGAAACTAGGTATCTACAAGACTATTACTGAATATGTCAACTATCCAGAGGCTTCCTGAGCTGCACAGAATTGTTATAATAAAGGTAAAATACACATAACTAGGAATATATGTCCTTGTACTGTGTCCAGTTCTGGGCCCCTCAGTTTAGGAAGGACGCTGACTTGCTGGAACGAGTCCAGAGAAGGGCAACGAAGTTGGTGAGGGGCTTAGAGCACAAGTCCTATGAGGAGAGACTGAGGGAGCTGGGGCTGCTTAGCCTGGAGAGGAGGAGACTCAGGGGTGACCTTATTGCTCTCTACAACTACCTGAAGGGGGGTTGTAAACAGGCAGAGGTTGGTCTCTTCTCCCAGGCAGCCAGCACCAGAACAAGAGGACACAGTCTCAGGCTGCACCAGGGGAAGTTCAGGCTGGAAGTCAGGAGGAAGTTTTACACAGAGAGAGTGATTGCCCATTGGAATGGACTGCCCGGGGAGGTGGTGGAGTCGCCATCACTGGAGGTGTTCAGGAGGAGACTTGACAGGGTGCTTGGTTACATGGGTTAGTTGATTAGGTGGTGTTGGATGATAGGTTGGACGTGATGATCTTGAAGGTCTCTTCCAACCTGGTTTATTCTATTCTATTCTATTCTATTCTATTCTATTCTATTCTATTCTATTCTATTCTATTCTATTCTATTCTATTCTATTCTAAATACAAAAACAAAACCTTGAGTTCCATTTCACTACATTTGGCTCTTTTGTGTTTTAATTTAAGTCTTGCTATATGCTGAAACACCAACAGAAGGGGAAGCATTTGGGTTTGGTTACTAAGAATACCAAACATCATCTTAGCTTTCATGGAGGTTGAGCATGGATACCCATAAACACTGCTCTCATCAGCATGTCTCTACATTTTAATGATGAGGACTTCAGTGATTCTGGAAGAGCTCACTGGCAACAAAGTGTGAGAGCTTAATTAACTTCAGAGGGACTGCCTGTGTAAGAAGTGATTCTACAGCCATGTCTACACTAGTGTTTCTTCTCTTAAGTTGTCACAGAGTTTGAACCTGCCAACAATCACAACCCCACTTACATAACCTTACTACCTTATTGCTATAATCGCCACCTCCATGAGTTATCATGAACAGAATTCCAGGTTTCCTTGTAATCTACAATCAAAGGCCATAAAGTGGTATTCATCCAACTCATGCTGCTTTTATGGTATGAATTGTTATAAATTGCCAGTACACTTAGAGCAAATATACCACTAAATGACGAAGCACATGAGCTTGTGCTTCAAAGCACAGCCTGTGTCCTCTGATTCACTACCTGCTCTCCCTTTGCTATCATATAACAGCAAAAACTTGGCTTCTAAATCAGCTGCTGAAACAACCACAGACTCATGTAGACTGAGGGAACCAGCTCTCCCCATAGAAATCTGGTCAATTAAATTCTGCCCGGAAGGGATCCAACCTAATATCAAACATGCTGCCATAAGGGGAAGTTCCCTGGAGCACAGGGTTAATGATTTAGAGCATGTCAGGCTGGCCTGAAGCAGTGGAAATGAAGCCACACCTAAATAAATAAATAAATAAATAACTACACATCAAAATAACCAAAATACATACCTGCAGTAATTAAAAATAAGAAACAAAAAAAACCATTATCACCACGGAGACATACTGCAGTAATTGGCACCCCATTTACAGGAGATTCATATTTTCCTGAAATCTCACCTTAATGCCTGAATATTTTATCTCCCAAGATCACTGTAAAATTAAGCACCAAAAAGTCTGTTAACAGCCCTGAAAAAAAACTCAGTCATAAGTCAATCATCTCTGAAAGCAACTACAGCTCCTGCTAGGAGCAGGTGAAGAAATTTTTTTACATTTAAAATGGAGAATGAAGGTTAGGTGTCTTCTTTGCAGATTGCAATTCATCCTTATAAATACATTGTCACCATCACTAAAATACAAGAACCCTCATAGTCTCTAAAGCATTTATCTCTGAAATCACAGTGAACCAAAGGTGTCTTGCGATATGAAGATTAACGTTTTCTAAACATAATACTCCAGAAGAAATCCACACAACTAACTGCACTAAAGCCCAAACATGTTATATTTTCTGGGGTTGTTTTAGAATTATTACTCCTGAATTATTTTTGTGGGTTTGCCACTTGCAGTGTCAAATGGGCGGGCATCTATTTTTCACAACTGCAATTAATTCAGTTTGTAAAAACAAACAAAACCTTTTTAATATGAAAGACACTAAAGGTCATTGGTAAAGTACAGTTATTCTGCTTCTGAGGTTACTTTTACAGGGAACCTTTCTGACTGTCTGTCTCTGTCTAGAACAGCTGGAAAATATAAGGAAGCAGTTTACACTTTGAAAATGAAGCTAAGATGTAAACTAACCCTGCACCTTGGGTAGCTGCTTCTGAACCACAGCTGAGTAACATATAGCAAAAGTACTGTTAAGATTCAGAACCACTAAGGGAATCTGTGTTAATACTGCTACAAGTTAGCACACCTTTGGAGAGGAAAGAAAGATACCATTGTGATTTAGGCTCTGGACAAAACCTCACCATTAACATTTCCCAGTTTTCTAGTTCACCTGAAAAAAAAAAAAAAAAAAAAAAAAAGAACTAAAAAGCAGAAAAGATATTTCTGACAGGAATACTGAAATCTACATAGGCAAATGCGGATTTGGGAAGATCAGCTCTCTGGAGCAGAAACACAGAATTGATACTGTATTGAGAAGCAGTAGCTCTCTTTAACCATCAACTTGGTGCTTACAGCACATCCTCGGGATATGGAAGACACATCCTGAACTGTTTGTTTTTCTTAAGAGACATGTTTCTCCCTCTCACTAATGCATCAGGTGCTACTATACTAGGCAATGGACCTTGTAGCCTTCCAGTGGCCATGTTCTGCTGTTAATAAATGAAAGATAATAACAAATGTTCAAAAAAACAACCAGCCAAAAGAAACCCCACAAAACAAACACAACAGCACAAAAACCTTCCTTGATCACCTTGACAATATACATGAGTACATGCCCTGCTGATCAAAAATAAATATTTTTGCTTGCTTTCTCCATTTATTCAGAATGGCACAGTTCTACCTAGAAAGAATGAGGGCTTGTTACCAACAAATATAAAAAACCCAACCACACAGTTTGGACACTCTTGGAAAATACCATGGATCAAATTCTATGCCAGAGAAATTCAAGTCTGCCGCTTTGTCATTTATTCCAACCTCAGCTGCTAAATCAAGAAATTCATTAGATGTGCTCCCCAAAACCAGAACTCTGTCCTCCTTTTCTATATTGTGCACACTACTTAACAAAGTGCTGTGGGAAGGGCAATTTTCCCACTAGATCAAGAGCTATCATGAGCTTTTAAAGCTTTTTTTTAACTGTCATATAATACCCTTTAAAATGTAATACATTGTCATATGTAATCGTAGTAATATGTAATAGATTCCTCAAGCAGAAGGAAGAACTCACCACACCTGTGGTTCATACCCTTTGTTGTAACACTAGCAACAGCCAGAGGAATCCAAAGAGGATGAATGACTCCTCTGGAAGACAAAGAAAAGAGTAAGTGACATTTTAAACTGTCCTGTTCCATGATCATGCACATGCCATGTATCATTTATTTGCATGTATTTTCTCTTTTTTTGGCTAAAGCTTCTCTAATGTAACCTTTAAACACATTTGGCTGTGAAGATTTAGAAAAGCATGTCAGTGTTATAAAGTAGGTAATAGTCATGTCCCTGTTAGACTCATTCTAGTTGAACTACCTTTCCCTGCATCTAAATAAGTTAATTAAGTGAATGGAGTTGGTTTCCAGGATCATGAATAGACTGTATTAAAACCATCAAAATGAACGCTCACTAGAGTTGGGCAGGTTTCTGTTTATAACTGAAAAATATTTGGGCATTCTGACAAATTAGTTCTACCATTCCTACACAAGGATCTTGGATATTTTAGCTTTGTCAAAAAAAGTAATTACATATTTCCAATGAGCTCTGCACAAAAACCTTGCTTCAGGAACTCCCCATGCTATCATTTGTAGTAAGCTAGTTACTTATGCTACTTGTGTAGACTCTATTATCTCAGCATCTTAGCCCTCCAGGTCAGGGGAGTGCTCCTGTACAGACCTTATAGCCAGGGGCGAAGACATAGGAAAGGTTCAAAGGACCATCCTGAGGTGTATTGGAAGGGGTTGTGAGAGGTTCTCCTTTCCCTCTACTCTGTCCTGGTGAGGATGCATCTGGAATACTGTGTTTGGTTCTGGGCCACTCATTCAAGAAGGACCTCAGAGAACTGCTTGAGAGAGTCCAGAGCAGAACCACAAAGATGCTGAAGGGAATGGAACATCTTCCTTATGAGGAAAGGCTGAGGGAGTTTGGTCTCTTTTGCCTGGAGAACAGGAGACTGAAGGGTGACCTTATTCATGTTTATAAAGATGTGAAGTGTGAGTGTCAGGAAGATGGACTGAGGCTCTGCTCAGTGATGTACAATGATAGGATAAGGGGCAATGGCTGCAAGTCAGAGCAGAGGAGGTTCTATATGAACTGTGCGGGTGACAGAGGCCTGGAGCAGGATGCCCAGAGCTGTTGTGGAGTCGTCTTCTCTGGAGACATTCAAAACCCACCTGGATGAGTTCCTGTGTGACATTCTCAAGGCTGTCCTGCTCTGGACTAGATGATCTTTAGAGGTACCTTCAAACCGCTAACATTCTGTGACTCTGTGGCTTCCAATTGTAAGATAAAGACCTTGAAGGCTGAAAAAAGGAAAAAAGGAAAGAAAAAAAAAAAAAAAGAAGACAGTATTTAATAAAATTTATTTGGACAATAAATGTCTAGCAGAGAATTGCTAATTAAAAACAAAACCCTCTTGACAAAGGACAGGGCTGACTCACTCCTCTTTCTCTCTGACCAACAGGCCCAAGGTGGATCTCATTACAAAGAAAGCAAGAGTTGAGTCTTTAGATGCTGCAAAAGAACATCTGCTGCCAGAATAAATCAGTTCTGCACTGTTAAGGTGAACTACATGACAGTGACAGGCAAGGCATAAGAAAACAGAAGTCAGAAAAGCAACAGAACAATCAAGTAGATAGATAGTTGTTACCATGGCAACAAAACAGCATAAACTAGAAAGCGTAAATGCTAGAAAGAGCTCTGAGAAATTACAGAGAGAAAAGAGAGAAACTACAACAAAAGTCGTTGTGAATACACTAGGCTTGAAAAGCAGGATCTCAGGATCTGTTAGTAAGATACTGACATGCAGACCACAGGACTCTTACCTGGTGGTTAGGCTCTTCAGGAGCACCCACAGGAGAAGGAAATCATGCGCAAGTTTGGCAATAAAGCATGGTATGAATGAAGATGGTAAAAGGAAGTTTTAACTGTCAACTAAGACACATAATTCAAAAGTCATTGCTGTATCCCATGTGACAAAAGTCTCTCCCTGGGTCTGTGACAGGTTCTATATATTAGCAAAAACTACTCATACCTATTGGTATATTAGTGCAGCACTAAATCCCAGTTGATGACCCCAGTTAAGTCTTGTAAAATCTGTATTTAGTGTCTAGTACATCTGTGGCCGGTTGACGTTGCCCCCTTAAGAAAGGGAATATGGTGGACGGAAGTTGGTAAACGGAAGGAATAGTCTAAACTAATTTCATTGGATGAGTGGGAGGAAGCACTTCTGAGCTGGGACTATACTGGACATTTCCAGCACTTCTCAGTCAGTCTTGCTTCCGCCTCTTCTTCAGGCAACAGCTTTCTGTCCTGGGCTTTCTGCCAAGGCCCCGGCCTTGAAAACAAGATACCAGGCCTGTATACTAACTCCCTTCCAATTAACACAAACTGCTTCTAACTTTTTTTTCCTCTCTTCTCTTTCTCTTTCTATCCCATTCTGGGGAAAGGGGGGGAAGAGAGGGGAGAGCGGAGGTGGGGGACCCCTCTCTGCCGAGGGGGGCACTCTCATTTCTGTGTTACTCTGTTGTATATCTTTGTATATATTGTAGATATTGTAAATTTGTAAATAATCCCCTGCAAACCCTACATCGCTTTGTAAATATAGCTCCACTGCTTTGCTAATTCAGCTTGCGAGTTTTTTTTTTCCTTTCCCTTCAATTTTTTTTTTTCCTTTTACCTTACAAGGGGGAAGGGAGGAGGCTTCTTGGCCTTACCCTTTCACCCACCACATTTTTTTTATTGGCGTACCCAACGTGCGGCAGATAATTAGTTTAATTTATTACTTGATTGATTTAGTGTTTTCTAGCTGAATTAGCAAACATGAAGGTATTGTGGTTTGTGGAGCGATTGTTCTTTTCAATTTTTGGGGCTCTGGTTTACAGGTATTGTTTGGGTTTGATTTTGGATTACCTGGGTAAATATTTGGTGCGGACAATTTATATGTGGGTTATGTATAAAGTTAAACTATGGTATGGAAAATGTATTAATTTCTTATGGCCAGTGAGATACAGGAATGTTACCTCCACCACTCTCCCAATTGAGATAAAGAGTTTTAAGATTCCGCCTGAGGAGACAGTAACTTTAGGTAATGCCTGGGATCCAAAAGTGATTTATGTGATGTGTATAAATCTGTTGCTGGTGATGGTAATTGCATATTTACTGTTCTCTCTGCGGCAAGAGAGAAAGTTATCCAGGGCATGTTTTGTTATTAAAACTAGATCAAAAAGAAAACGCCGTGGCTCTCGATCAGTCCCAGAGTCATCTAGTGACGAGGACTGTGGAGAACCCGTGTCAGTTAAAAAGAAGGCTAAAAAGTTAATTGGTAAAGCAGCTCTAAATGACTTTGCTGATTCTAGCAAGCAGCCAAGGGCATCGGCTGGTATCAACATGGCACCTACTCCTTCTCCCACTCCTTCTCCTTCTTCTTCTTCTCCGTCGGCCAGTAACGGAGCAACATCACTTCCACCCACTCCCTCGGTGGGACCGGAAGTCACTGCCCCAGCAGCTGATTTATCTCAGGACTTATCAGCTTCTATTAAGGTGGCTGTAAATTCAAACACAGCTCCAGTTAAGGTGGCTCCTTTAAAGACTAGAGCTGGAAAGGGCAAAGATGGAGAAGAAGAAGAGGAGACTGATCCTGGTGAGGGACCCTCTACTGTAAAAGATCCTGCTCAGGAGGAAGAGAAGGTTTGTTTTAAAGATCTAGCTAACCTAGTGAGATCAAAGCAGGATAGAGATGAAGCTAGGAAAGCAGCTGGCAAAGGTGGTTCTCAGCTTAAAGAGATCCTTAGGAGAATGACAGCAGGATTTTATGGGCAAAGAATTCAGGGAGATGAAGATGAAGATGATATTACGGACTGTTCGTCACCACGGGAGGAATTGCGTAATGTCCGTAAAGATTTCACCAGGGCAGATAAGGAGCCAGTTCTAGCTTGGCTTAGTAGGTGTTATGATACAGGTGCTTCAGCTCTAACAGTTGGAGACAAGTCAGCAGCTCAGTTAGGAACTCTCTCAAGGGACAATGGAATAGATAGACATCTAGGCGAAGCTCTCGGTAAGGTTAATCTGTGGATACGCCTTTTAATAGCGGTTGCCCTGAGATACCCTTCCCGAGATGATCTTCCCTGGAATCCTAAACCCTGGACTACCATAGATGAGGGAATTAAGCGCTTGAGAGAATTTGCTGTTAGAGAGCTACTCTATGGTGAACATGAAACTCTGAATCCTGATGACATTCCTGTGGGTATTGGTCTTGCTAAAAAGATCATCAAACTTGCTCCTTCCAATTATGCAAACATTCTGGCAAGCAGAATTGTGTCAAGAAGTTATGGTGGAGCTTCTCCCACGGTTGGCCAATTCAGTGATCAAATGAGACAACTGGAGGATAGCATGACACGTGGTTCTTTGGTTTCAGCCATTGAAACTCTGTCTGGAAAAATTGAGAATTGCATGAAGGATCTGAAAGATTCCATATACCAATTGGCACAAAGGGATAATTTCAATTCTTCCTCCAGGTGGGTACAAGTTTCATCTGTGAGGAATACACGTCCTCCAAGGAGGTCATTCCAAAACAGGTCATTCCAAAACAGGTCGTTCCAAAACAGACCACCAAGGCAATCACGTAGAACTATTTGGATAACTCTGCGTGATCAGTTTGGTGAGAACATGAACCGCTGGGACGGCCAACCAACTTCTAATCTTTTCAGGAGACTGAGGGAATTGCAAAGTGGCAGAACCCAAGGTAGCAATACCAGAAGGGTAGCTGTTACTTCCACAGTTCCCCAGAACGACTCTTATGGCTCCAACAGTGGCTCCAGTTATAACATGCAAAGTTATAACCCTGCACAATATGTGCAATGCACATGTGCGCATGTTCCCCATAACTAGGGGTGCCCTGCCTCCCGCCAGGGGGAGGAGAGGGATAACAGAGATAATAGAATCTATTGGGATGTGTACATCCAGTGGCCTGGCACTTCACAATTTCGGAAGTACAGGGCCTTGGTTGACACAGGAGCTCAGTGCACCATAATACCATCAAATTATCAGGGATCAGAGTCAATAACTATTCTGGGAGTCACTGGTGGATCTCAAGAGTTAAGTAAGGTAGAGGTTAATATAAGTTTAACTGGTAAACAATGGAGGAAGCATACAGTTGTGACCGGACCTGACGCACCTTGTATTTTGGGAATTGATTTTCTGAGAGAAGGGCGTTTCAAAGACCCTAGAGGTTACAAATGGGCTTTTGGAGTAGCTTCAATAGAAATTGATGGACAAAAATTGAAGCTATCTGCCAGACCTGAACTTTCTGATGAATCTGCAGTTGTGGGACAACATAAGATACAGGACATTAAATTGCCGGTTGCTTCTCAGACTGTGCATCACAGACAATACAGAACCAACCGTGACTCTTTGTTGCCCATTCAGAATCTGATTCGTCAGTTGGAGAGTCAGAAAGTCGTCAGCAAAACTCATTCACCTTTCAACAGTCCAGTGTGGCCTGTGCGGAAGCAGAATGGAGACTGGCGTCTGACGGTAGACTACCGAGCCCTAAACGAAGTGACATCACCTATGAGTGCAGCAGTACCAGACATGATGGAGCTACAGTATGAGCTGGAATCCAAAGAGGCCAAATGGTATGCTACCATAGACATTGCTAATGCATTTTTCTCTATTCCTATAGCAGAGGAATGCAGGCCTCAGTTTGCTTTCACCTGGAGAGGAATCCAGTACACTTTCAACAGGCTGCCAATGGGCTGGATCCACAGCTCAAGCATCTGTCATGCAGTGATCCACGATGCTCTGGAGAAAGGCGGTGCTCCAGAACACATCCAGTTCATCGATGATATCATCGTCTGGGGTAAAACTGCTGAGGAAGTCTTCAAGAAAGGTAACAAAATCATTGACATTCTTCTGAATGCAGGTTTTGCCATCAAACGAGACAAGGTGAAAGGTCCTACCACAGAGATTCAGTTTCTGGGAGTGAAGTGGCAGGATGGACGCCGACACATTCCAGTGGATGTGGTAAATAGAGTCTCTACCATGGCAAGTCCCACAAACAAGCAAGAGACCCTACGTTTCTTGGGGATAGTGGGATTTTGGAGACTGCACATTCCTGGATACAGTCAGATTGTGAAACCTCTGTATGATGTAACTCGAAAGAGAAACCATTTCCACTGGGGACCTGAACAACAAGCAGCCTTTGACCAGATAAAGCAAGAGGTAATTCAAGCAATGGGTCTGGGACCTGTCCGAGATGGTCCAGACATTAAGAACATTTTGTACACGGCTGCAAGTGACAATGGTCCAACCTGGTGCTTGTGGCAAAAAGCTCCAGGTGAGACACGTGGACGACCTCTTGGTTTCTGGAGTCGAGGTTACAGAGGTTCAGAGGCTAATTATACTCCAACAGAGAAAGAAATCTTAGCTGCCTATGAAGGAGTGAAAGCATCTTCTGAAGTGATTGGAACTGAATCACAACTTCTTCTAGCTCCCAGATTACCAGTTTTGAATTGGATGTTCAAAGGCAAAGGATCCACACCACATCATGCCACAGACTCAACCTGGTCTAAGTGGATGGCTCTGATAACACAGAGAGCTCGAATGGGAAATCTTGAAAGACCTGGTCTAGTGGAGGTGATCTCAAGTTGGCCTGAAGGTATCAACTGTGCCAAACCTCCAGAGGAGAAAGTAACTCGTGCTGAGGAAGCTCCTCCTTACAATGACCTTTCTGATGATGAAAAGAAATATGCTTTGTTCACAGACGGTTCCTGTCGTCTTGTTGGAAACAAGCGAAGATGGAAGTCTGCTGTGTGGAGTCCAACACGCCGAGTTGCAGAGGCGAAAGATGGAGAAGGAGAATCCAGTCAGTTCGCAGAGGTAAAAGCTGTCCAGCTAGCTCTTGACGTAGCTGAACGTGAGAGATGGCCAAAGCTTTATCTCTACACCGACTCATGGATGGTAGCCAATGCTCTATGGGGTTGGCTAAAGAACTGGAAGAAGAGTGGTTGGCAGAGAAAAGGAAAACCCATTTGGGCAGCCAACCTATGGCAGGACATTGCTGATCGAATCGAGAGAATTCCAGTGAAAGTGAGACACATCGATGCTCACATTCCTAAGAGCAAAGCTACTGAGGAACAGCAACACAACCATCAGGCAGATCTAGCTGCAAGAGTTTCTCAAGTAGACATGGACTCTAATCTTGATCTCGACTGGAAACACCGAGGTGAGATATTCTTAGCTCGGTGGGCTCACGATTCGTCAGGACATCAAGGCAGAGATGCAACATACCAATGGGCTCGTGACAGATCCATAGACATTTCCATGGATGCTATCACGCAAGTCATCCATGACTGTGACATTTGTGCTGCTATTAAGCAGGCAAAACGACTTAAGCCCTTGTGGTATGGTGACAGATGGTCCAAGTACAAATATGGTGAAGCTTGGCAGATTGACTACATCACTCTACCCCGTTCTCGTTCTGGTAAGCAATACGTGCTTACTATGGTAGAGGCAAACACTGGATGGTTGGAAACTTATCCAGTTCCACATGCAACTGCACGCAACACCATTCTCGGTCTGGAGAGACAAATCCTGTGGAGACACGGAACTCCAGAGAGAATTGAGTCAGACAACGGAACTCATTTCAAGAACAACCTTGTAAAGAACTGGGCAAAAGAGCACGGTATTGAGTGGATATTCCACATTCCCTACTATGCACCAGCTTCAGGAAAGATTGAACGCTACAACGGTTTGTTGAAGACCACTCTCAAAGCCATGGGAGGTGGATCTTTGAAAAACTGGGAAAAACATTTAGCACAAGCAACCTGGCTGGTAAATAGTAGAGGTTCAGTGAACCGAGCTGGAGCTGCACATTCAGATTTGCTACGGAAGGTAGAAGGTGATAGAGTTCCTGTTGTTAGAGAAAAGAATCTGTTAGGTAAAACTGTTTGGGTATTTTCACCCTCAGGAGAGGCTAAACCTGTCCGAGGGGTGGTTTCAGCTGAAGGTCCGGGTCACACTTATTGGGTAATGCAAGAGAATGGTGAAATTCAGTGTATTCCACAAAGAAATTTAACTTTAGCTGAAAGAGGTTAATTTCTAACTGTTGTACAGCTACATCGCGTCCAAAGGAAGAATCAACGAGGAATCTACGGTGCACGAACCCTGAGATCCCTGAGAGCCCTGAGTCAACTAAGAGACCCTGAGAATCCCTGTTTCCCTTTTCTTCGCTTCATCGGTGAAGAAATGAACTGTTTTCCATTTTTCTCATTTTCTGATTTTCTTGGACTTTTGAATCATCTACATCTGAGCATAGCCGGAATGGACTATGAACTTTACTCACGAACTGTAAATATCATTTTGGATTGGATGGACAGTATGAACAGCCAATGAAATTGTTTAGAAGGGGTGGATTGTGGCCGGTTGACGTTGCCCCCTTAAGAAAGGGAATATGGTGGACGGAAGTTGGTAAACGGAAGGAATAGTCTAAACTAATTTCATTGGATGAGTGGGAGGAAGCACTTCTGAGCTGGGACTATACTGGACATTTCCAGCACTTCTCAGTCAGTCTTGCTTCCGCCTCTTCTTCAGGCAACAGCTTTCTGTCCTGGGCTTTCTGCCAAGGCCCCGGCCTTGAAAACAAGATACCAGGCCTGTATACTAACTCCCTTCCAATTAACACAAACTGCTTCTAACTTTTTTTTCCTCTCTTCTCTTTCTCTTTCTATCCCATTCTGGGGAAAGGGGGGGAAGAGAGGGGAGAGCGGAGGTGGGGGACCCCTCTCTGCCGAGGGGGGCACTCTCATTTCTGTGTTACTCTGTTGTATATCTTTGTATATATTGTAGATATTGTAAATTTGTAAATAATCCCCTGCAAACCCTACATCGCTTTGTAAATATAGCTCCACTGCTTTGCTAATTCAGCTTGCGAGTTTTTTTTTTCCTTTCCCTTCAATTTTTTTTTTTCCTTTTACCTTACAAGGGGGAAGGGAGGAGGCTTCTTGGCCTTACCCTTTCACCCACCACATACATCGCACATGGCAGACTAAGGTGTAATTATAGAACTCTTACTCTTTTTCTAAGAGGTTGGAGAAGTTCTAGAGACAGCATTTGATGCTTCTTGGAAGTATAAGCAAGAAGAAAGGGAGATGGTGATCTCACTAGGGTATGGCAACCTTCATCACCTCAAGTCACTTGCACACAGCTTATTAGTCATTCCAGATTTTGCACCTGATATCACCCAGATATTTTAGCTATCTGCAGGTAGTCAAACAGGCAGAACTCCTATTATCTCTTTCTTTGAAGAGAGGAGAGAGAGAAGCAGCAGCCAAGGGCCTTTTACTTTCAAGCACTTCTTCTGAGCTGGATATTTTCTGTTGGTACTTATACTGTAAGCTCATTCCTTTAGAAAAATTCCTAGGAGAAGAAGCTATACCAGAAATACTGGCTGAAATAGTAGCTCTTCATTCTTAAGGTCAGTGGAAAAGCTTTCCTGTAAGCTCAGTGAAAATGTATCTGATAGATAGAATCATAGAATCATAGAATCAGTAAGGTTGGAAAAGACCTCAAAGATCATCAAGTCCAACTCCTCATGACTAACTAAACCATGGCTTCAAGTGCCAAATCCAATCCCCTCTTGAACACCTTAACATAACATAACACAGGCTTGGGGATTTTCAGCCCAGTGTTACTCCCACTGCCCCCTGCCCCCACCTGCAATCCACTCACATCTAGAAAGCATGTCCAGAAGGACAAAGCTATGTGAGCATTTCCCTACAAATCCCCAAGCTGTAAAGCATGAAACCTCATCCCTCAGCTCTCTTCCAACAGCAAATGCTCTTGAGCAAGGTCTAAAGGATCCTTCATCCCTCCCAGCAGCCCCCAGTGCTGCACCATCTCTCCCAGCACTGCTCACTGCTGGCTGCCAGCAGGAATGAAAGTAAAAAGAAAGTTGCCCACCGTATAAACATAGAATCATAGAATTAATAAGGTTGGAAAAGACCTCAAAGATCATCAAGTCCAACCTGTCACCCAAGACCTCATGACTACTAAACCATGGCATCAAGTGCCACGTCCAATCCCCTCTTGAACACCTCCAGGGATGGTGACTCCACCACCTCCCTGGGCAGCACATTCCAACAGCTAACAACTCTCTCTGTGAAGAACTTTCTCCTTACCTGGAACCTAAACCTCCCCTTGCACAGTTTGAGACTGTGTCCTCTTGTTCTGGTGCTGATTGCCTGGGAGAAGAGACTAACACCTTCCTGGCTACAACCTCCCTTCAAGTAGTTGTAGACAGGAATAAGGTCTCCCCTGAGCCTCCTCTTCTCCAGGCTAAGCAACCCCAGCTCCCTCAGCCTCTCCTCACAGGACTTGTGCTCGAGGCCCCTCCCCAGCCTCATTGCCCTTCTCTGGACACGTTCAAGAGTCTCAATGTCCTTCTTAAATTGAGGAGCCCAGAACTGGACACAGTACTCAAGGTGTGACCTAACCAGTGCTGAGTACAGGGGCACAATGACTTCCCTGCTCCTGCTGGCCACACTATTCTTGATACAGGCCAGGATGCCATTGGCCTTCTTTGCCACCTGGGCACACTGCTAGCTCATGTTTAGGCAGCTGTCAATCAGTACCTCCAGGCCCCTTTCTGCCTGGCTGCTTTCCAGCCACTCTGACCCCAGCCTGTAGCACTGCATCTCCAAAGTAAATAAAAATCATGAAGGGAAATGACAAAGGGCATCAAGTGAAATCAAGTGAAATACCAGAAAGAAAAAATAGTTCAAGAAGACAGATTCTTCATAAGCAATAAGTCAGAAGCAAGTAAAAAAAATAAAATAAAAATTAGAAACTATGGAAGGTATTAATAGATTAAAAAAAAAAAAAAAGATTAACAGTCTGACACAGCTGTACCTTCTCCCTCTAAGAAACAACACAACAATAAAACAAGACAACTTTAGAGAAACGTATTAGCATTAGAACTTAAAATCTAATAACTCCTCTAAGCATTTTAGATTATGATGCTGTTGACAGGAGGTTAGAGGTGCACCTTTGCAAGTGGGAACGAAGATTAGGATTTCACTTGAGGAATTAAAAACGTGAGAGAAAAGAATCAGAATAAGGAAGTTTAGCACAAGCAATGCCAGAAGAGAGCCATTTGGCCCAGTTCTCTAAAATTGAAATACATTTAACTTTGATTGAATCAGTCAGTGCTTAGCTGAACAGGGTACCTGGACCTGTTGTCAACTGGAAGGAAAACAGCTGATTTAAGAATCATCAGTGCCACAGGAGTTTGCTGTTGTTAAGCAATGTATACAGAAGAAACTTTTGGTTCTGTGAAGATATTGGCAATCCTAAACACACATTGTTAAGGAGATTATTTATAGCAGCATATGTTCTCATGAGCCCTCTGTTATCATTATGGTCTACATTAGTATTTTGTGTGTAAAGTTGTACAGAGAAGAGTACTCCAAAGCAAACATGGCCAGGACACAGGATCAGGACTCAGGACTTGATTTTTAACTCTCTCACAAATTCACTTTCATTTAATCTCTATCTCCTTTTACATATATTTGACCATAGCCATACCTATCACTCTGGACATCCTCTATGTATGTCCCACCCCATGGACGTCCTTGGAGTACTTTCATTCTTCTTCATGGAAATGTCAAGAGCCATGCCATCTGCTAGGAGTTTACTACCGACAATGGGCAGCTCCCCAACGGCAAAAAGATTACTGCCAGCACTGTAGCTCTGTTTCAGTACACATCTTCATGCCTACCTTTGCCCAACACAACCAAAGAGTAAGAGGCAGTATCAGCAGAAGTCACACCGCAGGTTGGTACATGTTAGTGTCCTCAGAGAGCACTAATTTCAGGGGCATTTTTCATGTGTTTTCATGTGTTTCAGTTCTCCTGTCAGGAGGCTGTAGAAGAGAAGGATCAAAATTTCCCTTTTTGTGTCTGTTCTAACCCTTTCCCCCCCTTCTTAAGAAGTCTCAAAAATCTCTTTTTATATTTTATTAATATCTCTTAATCTCTTCCTCTTTTTTCCAAGAACAAGACAGAATCTACTTCAGTATTTATCAGACTGATGACATGACAAGGTTTAAATAAAAACAGCTCTTCTAGTTTCATTTGAAAATATGACAAAGCCTGTTTATCAAATACAACAAACCCATCTATCACCTTCTAATTGGAAGCCTTTTCTGCCAGCATGCCTGGTGCCTCACTAATCTGTACACAACTTAATAGGGAAGTTAATAAATTATACAAGAGAACTAATTACACCTATTTGTCAAAAGATGAGATAGTTAAACTGAGGATTTAAATAACAAGAAATTAGCATTTTATCCTAATTAGTTTGACCTCAACTTTGGGAGACAAGGGAAAAGAAGGAGAATTTTGTTCTGAGTAGTAAGAGCTCCTATAGGCAAGACAAGGCTGACAATGAATGTCTTATTGCAGTCTTACAAAGGATAGACTGGGCTAACTTTGTACATCTTATCATTCTGTTTTCTTACAAAACACACATTTGTATTCCTATTCACTGCTTTTTATTGTAACCAAGATGGAAAAAGCACATTTATATGCTGAAGCTAACTGGTAACTGGTACATGTACTTTTAAAAATGAAGTTAAAAAAGTCTTTGCTTTTTAATGAATCCAGCAATTACTGTTTCTACAGTTTCTGGTTTTGAAGGGGGAGGGAGAGCAGGAGGGAACAAATCATATTTACTGCACAGTAAGCTTCTTGATTCAGTTCTACAGAGAAATTTTTTTCTTTCAGCATAGATCAACCATGGACAATCTGAACCCTAAAAAGTGAGAAGTTTCTGAAACTCCATGGATAGAAAGAGATGGAAAAGGATTAGTATGGAAACAGCTACTGCAGTTGTGACCTCTGTGCTGTCATAGGCCTATTTACATTCATATAAGATTTTTGAGGAAGATGATTTTTCTTGTAAATGGTGGGTTTATCCCTTTTTCCTTTTTTTGTTTTCACTTGAAATCTCATCTGATTTTCTTGCCTTTGTTTTGTGTAGTGAATAGATACAGGGATAATGTTAAAAATTTGAGTTCCCCAAACCAAAATTGATAAAGTGAATTTTCTAGTATGTGCAGACTTGCTAGTTCAGTTTGGTATGGTTTAAGTTTGATCAAGATTAGTCTGCAGTGAAACGCATTAAGTTTACAAATCCTGATCGGGAGCTTCCAGGAATGCCATGCCAAACACTTCCAGTATCAAGATGTCTTTCTTTAACTCAAAATGAAAATAAATTAGACAAATAAAAAAGGGTTGTCTTTTGGAGTGTAATTTTATCCTGTGCTTTAAGACAGACACATGCATGAGTAATTATTGCAACAAAAAATGTCATCAATAACTTACTCCACACAAATTTGATTGCCTCTACTTTGTATTAGAGATTAGAACAGACAAAACGATGGTCACAGATCCATTAGTGGATTTTGGATTGATTGAGCAGATTTCAAGTGGTATCTTTCTCAGCAAATCTAATTTTTGCTTATCTTTCTCAATTATATTTCTCAGTGTAAGAAGAGCCTAAGAAGAGACAAGACATATTTTCCCTCCCCTTGAATTTTGCACATGACAGAATAACCCAGTCTAGATACATTAACATACATTGCCGTGACTATACCTTTGTTCTGCACATTCCTGAGAAAATGACACTGCAATTTCTACCTCACCAGCTAGTAACAGTTTTGATTGGAGAGATGCTTACAGGTTATACTGGGCTATTCTTTCTTATTCTTTTAGGAGTATTGGTATTCAATAACAAAATATACAGAACACCAAAGTCTATCAGCACATTCATCAAGAAGCACACAGTACAAAAGGCAAGATGAAAGAACAAGGGAAAAATTACAGAGGTAGAATCAACACAAAATTACAAAGTACATCTTCCTGCATCAAGTTATACAAGTCAGACCTGTCTGCAATCTAATCTTAAAAGCAAGTTTTAAAGACTTATTACAATGGAGCGTCTGCAACCTTTAGGAGCCCATGGTACAATTTAAGCTCCATACTTGCTCCATCCACCACAAACAGATAACAGATTACTCCCTTTCTTCTTGAAACAGCATTCTATGTATTTTAAGATTTATTACATCCAGCCTTTTTCTATTTTTAGGCTAAAGTACTCTAGCTCCTCTTTATTACTTTCTCCTTTCTCAGCAATGTTTTCTAGGCCTGCTGTTTTCATGTTGAGGTTTTAATTCATTGGGACCACCAGTGGAAGCACTTTTCTAATAGAGGCCTCACTAACTCTGAGCAAGGCAGAAAAATTATTACTTCACAAGTGTTACAGGCATGTTAATATGGCCTTAACTATCACCTTAGCATTGTTTTAATGACTTGTAATTAGTCATGATTCGCTATAAATCCTAAATCCCTTTACACAGATAGATTTAACCAAATCTTTCCATGCTGTATTTATGCAGCTGATCCTGCTGAAGTGCATTACCCTGCTCTCCTCCCTGTTGGGCTCTCTGTCCATACTTCATGGTCTTTCTTACGCTAGTAAGGCTGGCAAGTAATTAATAAAAATATTAATTAATGCAAGACATAGAATACTGACAAGCTCTATTTGATATGTTACTATGTTCTGACATTTGGCCAATTATATATATTTTTTTGGAAAATTTTTTGGACCAATTTGCTGTCTACTGGATGTCTAGTGGATGGCTCTAGACCGCTTTTCCTTATCTGACTTAGGAGAACATTACATAAATACAGCGCAAGAAACTTTAGTCAAGTCCAAGTGTATAACATCTACTGCTTCTTTCCTAACTACCTGACCTGTAACTCTGCCTTACAAGGAAATTAAATGGGTTTGTCATGATTTGCCCTTGAGAAATCTGTTTACTCGGTAACCAATCTTGCTAACTGACAGGGGCTTATGAGATGTCTATCCAATTATTCCTTGCTATATTTAAGCCAAACAGACTGGTCTTTAATTACCTAGCTCATCCTTTTCCTAGCCCCTCCTGAAGCATTTCCCCAGATACCACTTTCTTCCCTATGCAGTCAATTCTTTAAATACCCTAGAATTAAACTCATCAGGTCCAGCTTCCCTGAAACAACTACACTTAGAGCTAGAAATCTTCTGTACCTATTTCTTCATCGATATAAGTCACTTGGTACAGAAGAGTTTTCTCAAACAGCTATAAATGTTTTCAAAATAAATAAATTCTAAAAGAAAAAAACCAAAGTGACAGTATTCAGCTCAAGAAAATGTTCTTCCTATTCAGCAGGCCTTAGGATCAAGAGAAGCAGTGACACCTACCAACAAATATTTACAATTTTTAAGCAATTGAGAGTGTAACTGTGCACCTGGGTTTCAGGATTTTTTTAAGTGCATTTCTATGTCTCCATCCCAACATTTATTTCAACTTTATTGTACCTTTTTTTTTTTTTCTTTTGAGACTAGATCACAATAGTAAAAGTTTCTGCTTTATATCCAGAAAATGAGAAACCTGGCAACACAGAACACAGTGGCCACTAGAGTTAAGTATTTGACTACAGTTTTATTCTTTGCCATCCTGCTGTGGAAGGACCTCAGTACATACCTAATACATTGTGTTCTGTGAAACACAAGGCCAAAGCTGAGATCTAGGAACATGAGATGAGAAGCGACTGAATTAGACATGTGCCAGTCAACAGCTCAGCCCATATTTCATATTGAGTAGAGTCAGCTGATCCTCACAAAGTGGACACGTTCTGAAAAGTCTGCTCACTGCAGTACATGACTTTACTGCTAATACAGATATCAGGACCAAACTAATTCTTTTTATCACAGTCAGGTGTCCTACGAATAAGCACCTGCAGCCTTCCATTGCTGCTGTTGATCAAAAACCAAACCAAACCAAGTGACCAAAAACCACAGCAAATCCTTTAAGTCAACTTCTGCACATGCTCATTCCCTGAATGTAGAACAGTTGTAATTTTCAGATCACCAAGTATTTGCCAGATAATGCCATGGTGTAAAGCAATTAGAGAGGATCTAAGACAATACAATGGATCTTCAAAGAGCTTCTTCAAAATATGACACAGGGTTTGATTTCACTTCTTCAGAACAGACAAACAAACTAACAAGCTGACTGATATTTTTATTCTTTTCAGGAATGCATTCTTACTGTATGCTGTTGTAGAAAGATGCATTTCTTGAGCACCTACAGACAGCTATTTTCTGCCTTGAAAATGCTATTTCTAGGGACTACAGTAATTATGTGACAGTTATGATAAAATTTGCTTTAGTCATAGAACTGTGTCTGGAGATCATAACAAAAACTTCTGCACTCCACTAAGATGTAGTGGGGAAAAAATTCCTTTTTGTGTGATCTTTCCCTAAATATAGAGCCTCTTGGCATAAAAATATCAAGGCAAGAATAAAAAGCAGGTTCTGGACTCACTCTGATGCCAGCAACTCCAAAATTTTTCTTCTCATTGACTACCAACATCAGCATATCTCACTATGGTTGGGCACAATTTTGAACATTACAATGACACCTTGATTAGTATAGAGGGCCTTGTTTCATGTGTAAGGTAGAGTACAAACCAAACTTTTTATCTTTTCCAGTACAAAAACAAATCTGTTCCAGAAGGAACACACCTCACCAGAGCAACAAAGAAAATGTCTGTCAGACTGTCACCTTCCCTAACTACTGGAGTTAGCTACCGTAGGTGCTGCTTACTGGACTACACATGGTCACTATGATAAAGAATTAATTATTTGCAAGTCCCTGCATCTGTCTAGAGATAGAGATGCTTCCTTGAGGGAGCTACACAGTATTTCACCTCTCCTCATATTATTTTATTGTTCATGGCAGTACTATAGATGCTGGAGTAAATGACTCAGCCCTTACATGCTAAGTGTTGATTGATTACAAAATCATTACTCTTTTTTGTTGTTGTTGTTTTTTGCCAAACGTGTTGTGGTTCAAATACCAATTTTCAGCTTGGGTCAGCATAAAGGTGCTTAAACAGTTACACTCAACTGATCCAAATAGAGACAATCCTGGAGAATCTGTATTACAGACATCATGATATCACAGAGTTAACTACAAACCACATAAGATAAATACAGCTATTATAATTAATTACACGAAGTTGCCTGAGCCAACAAGGTAAGTGCCAAAGAACTGAGACCACTATCATTCCACCCAGCAGAATGTCTGCATAATCACAAAACATAGAGACTTGCTTAGAAATCACAAAAGAGCACTGGGATTTTGGGCATACCTGCTATACAGCAACTGCTTTAAGAACGCTTACAACTAAGGATTATACTCATTTAACAGCTAAAACAAACAAAACACCACCAAAAAAAAAAGCCAATGAAAATGATCAATTCTATTTTCAAGGGGGCAGTCTCTCCTCCTCAGCAGACCTAATCTGTCCAACATGAAATACTCCAATTGACCTTCAAGCATCCACCACAAAATATTCAATTTTTGATCTTTTGAAAGAAACGCAAAGGAAACAAACCCTCCCTTTCAACTAACTGCTAAAAGACAGCCTTGTTTTTTTTCCAAAGGTCAGGCATTCCCCCCTTACCAGAGGATCCAACCTACATATCCTCATGTCTACAACTGTTAGAGAAGAGACACTTTGCAATGGGGATTCTTTATATTTGTTGAGGTTACTACAGATTGCATAAATCATGAATAATGATTTTCTAATGTAAAACGTAGAACCAGTTACCTCAGCACTCTGGTTCTCCTCACTTGACACTACTATTCCACAGATGGATGCTCATTGCTTTCAAGCAGAATAGTTCCCAGAGAAACCAGCAATATAGCCCACCTAAAAATTCTGTTAGCTCTCTGTCACAGAGCAGGAATTTGAATAAAGTCTTCTACTCTTGAACTATCTTTTCTTGCTACTGGTGAGACCACTGATAGAGCAGCAAACCTACTCAAGGCTGTTTACACCCAAAAATTCTTCATTGCTACTTAAGTAGCATGCCATAAATCCTTGCCAAAGTGTCTCAACCCACAGTCTACAGGTCTTGTAAGAGGTGAAATGCTGATTTATGTTACGCAACAGACACA
This sequence comes from Melanerpes formicivorus, assembly GCF_026170545.1. Taxonomy (NCBI): domain Eukaryota; kingdom Metazoa; phylum Chordata; class Aves; order Piciformes; family Picidae; genus Melanerpes; species Melanerpes formicivorus. The sequence goes on along the minus strand of NW_027142354.1, from coordinate 43,149,504 downwards.
GGCTAAGTATGGCTGGGAAATACAAATCCTTGTTTACAGTAAAGGGAGCACAGCAAATCAGTAGAGTAATAAATAAGCTTGTCTGCAGTTTGCATGTCTTTCACATCAAAGACATAAAAGGGGGATAAAAATATAGAGATAATTTTGTCCTCAAACTGTAACACCACACTCCACTGGAGCTTGTTTCTCACTGATACACACTCATCTTCCTTCTGCAGACAGGACTAAACAGTAGGTAAAAACTATTGAGCCATTTTATTAAAGTTCTGTTTTTGCAATCTACTTTCTCGGTTAACTTGCTGGTAATTAATCACTTCCTATAAGCTTAATTACAACCAGCTAAAGAAACACTGTGCAAGTCTTTAAACAAAAGTTTGGTCAATTTGAGGTAATGGGTAGTTGAAGCTAAATGAGACTCAACTACATTGAGCAGGCAGCATATTAACACGGTCAATATTACAGTGTGAGACTCCAGAGGAGCCTTGAAAATTAACTGTGGCATTTGTAACCATAATCTATAAATTTGTACTTGTTTAGGCTGACAGAACAAACAATATTCTTACAACAGACTTCTTACAGAAACTTGAAGCAGCTCTGTAATTTCTTCACAATCAGGTTTAAATAAAAGTGAAAAACCTGGGCTCACCTATAGCAAAGTTTCACTCCAGATTGCCAGAAGGTCATACTGATTAAATAAAGTTTATCTAAAGAGAACAAAGTTACATCAAATCTTTTCTTACATAAATATAAGAGGAAGGAAAGTGATGGGCATCTGTTGAGAAACAACTTGGGGTCTGCATTAAGAACTAGCCTCTAAGGAAGCACTTTTCCATTACCTTCTTGCTGTTTGAGATCCAGCTCTTACACTCAAGAGCTCTTTATCCATCTGAAGTCTGAAAGACAAATGCAGGCAGCAAGAGACAAAGAAAATATAAAGGAAGAAACAACACTAAAAGGATAGTTTTCCTGAAATACTCACACAGTACTCAGCATCAGATTGTTCCTTCATTTCTGAAGGTTCCCTGACAGATGTCTCCTCACACAGTTCTTCAACTGTACAATTGATTACATTAATTACCTATTCAAGGTATAATTCAGTGGAGGACACAAGCTTATCATTTCCTATTTAGGGACCAATTGTACTCTCACATTTTAAGGTTATTTTTCAGTTGCTAAGATCTACTGTTTCATGTGTGTCAGACAGACTTCATGAGTCCCTTTGGAACTTTATTTGTCTTTTATCATCAAAAGCACATGCTGGTTTATATATGTATGCATGAAATGTTTCATTTCCCTGTCACCCTCCCCTCCCCACCCCTACCCTCCCCCCGCCAAAAATTTGTGATTGTCAGCACTGCAAATTCAGAAGTGGCTTGCAAAACAGCATTGTAGTCTTTTTCTCAGAACTACAGCAAGGGTTTCACAGACCACTATGCATACAAATAGGTGAGATAAATGCAATAGAGTTACACTGATAAATTAAGGTAATTCAGAACCTGAGCCTTCTGCTCACCTTGCTTGAAAACTTATGCACATGCCTAAACTACCTAAACACACCCTCCTTCATGTACATGCCTTGCTTTGTACTAAAAGTCATTGACAAAGGAGAAGGGAGGGAATATATTTTCTGGTATGTCTATGCATCCAACTTCAATTTAGTGTACAGAAATCCAGATGAGTTCAGTTTAAAGCAAACCAGTTAATGCAGAAAAGCAATCTAGCTATAGCAAGATGCTAATGAAGGATAAATTACCTCATAAAGACTTCTGGAATGCTGCATTACAAAACTATTTCTGATATGCAGTTAACCTCTTGAAAGTTACCTGGGATGCAGTTTACAATACACAATTTTTTCTAGTCTCCCTGTCATAGGTTATTTCTGAAAATCTACAGAGAAAAGTGAGATATACAAAGCAGAGCAGCATCTGTAGTGTATTGTTCCATTATCATAACATCTTTCAACCCAAAGTACCGTTATATTAATTCTCATGTAAAAAAAAGGCCCCAAAAGCAAAACATGTTAATATGTTCCAGCAACTCTATGACACTGAACACTGAAACCAGATTCACAATTTTATAATACAAACATTTCTGCCTCCTTAGCATCATGGCAACATCTACCCTTAGAAGTCTTTGTCATCTTCTGTTATATGGGGGGCAAAAAAGGGAAAACATTCAAAGCCCTGAAAATGTAAAGGAATAGATGAAGCTTTCTTTAAAACAGGCAAACAAAAATACAAAAAGTCAAAACCACATAACAAAACACATACAAAGAGTACAAACCCAAAGCAAATCAAACAACAACAACATAATCCAACAAGACAAAACCATCGACAACTAACACTCCATATTAATTCTCAATCATTTTAGGTAAAGGACATAGAGAGGGGAACAATCTTTTAGACAATATTAGTTGTTCTGTAATATGAGGTCTGTGGTGACAGGTTGGACTTGATGATCTTTGAGGTCTCTTCCAACCTTAGTGATACTGTGATACTGTGATGTTGCAGTTCAGGTATGTTGGAATTTGGTCCTTTATTAGAATTAGAATAAACCAAACCAGGTTGGAAGAGACTTTCAAGATCATCGTGTCCAACCCATCAACCAATCCAACCCACCTAAACAGCTAACCCATGGCACCACGTACCCCATCAAGTCTCCTCCTGAACACCTTCAATGACGGTGACTCCACCACCTCCCCGGGCAGCCCATTCCATAACACAATCACTCCTTCTGTATAGAACTTCTTCCTAACATCCGACCTGAACCTCCCCTGGTGCAGCCTGAGACTGTGTCCTCTTGTTCTGGTACTGGCTGCCTGGGAGAAGAGACCATCATCCACCTGTCTACAACCTCCCTTCAGGTAGTTGTAGAGAGTGATAAGGTCACCCCTGAGTCTCCTCTTCTCCAGGCTGAGCAATCCCAGCTCCCTCAGTCTTTCACAGTATCACAGTATCACAGTATCACTTAGGTTGGAAAGGACCTCGAGGATCATCGAGTCCAACCTATCAACACAGACCCCATGACTAGACCATGGCACCAAGTGCCACGTCCAATCTCCCCTTGAACGCCTCCAGGGTCGATGACTCAACCACCTCCCTGGGCAACTGGTTCCAATGCCGAATGACTCGCTCGGTGAAGAATTTCCTCCTCACCTCGAGTCTGAACCTCCCCTCCTCATAGGGATTGTGTTCCAAGCCCCTCACCAACTTTGCTGCTCTTCTCTGGACTCGTTCCAGCAAGTCAACATCCTTCCTAAACTGAGGGGCCCAGAACTGGACACAGGACTCGAGGTGTGGCCTAACCAGTGCAGTATACAGGGGCAGAATGAGCTCCCTCCTCCTGCTGGCCACACTGTTCCTGATGCAGGCCAGGATGCCATTGGCCCTCTTGGCTGCCTGGGCACACTGCAGGCTCATGTTCAGCCTACCATCGACCAGTACCCCCAGGTCCCTCTCTGCCTGCTTAGAATCACAGGAATTCAGACTCAGCCCCTATCTCCACTAGCCATATTGACACCCAGATACCTTACTTTGCTTCTCTGTCTTTAGAGGTCTTTGTTCAGTAAGACAGTGTCACTTTAGTATTTCAACAGCTTCTTACATTGTTTACAATCCTACTCAGACTGATGTTGAAAATGCTTTTTTCCTCTTCCCAGTGTGAAGCTACAACATGCTGTTACTGTTTACAGCAAATAGGCTAGCATGGCTCTCCAGAGTAAGGAGGAACACACATGAGCTGGTGTATTTGCCATAGTATTTTCACAGAAACTTGAAAATACACAATTTTTAAATTGTTTGGGTGTGAAAATGGGTCTGTGGTTCTTTGACTTTGTAAATGAAAAGGAAAAAGCTCAAAATGAATGCCATGAAAGAAATCGCATGAAAATGTGACCTGCTGTTGCAAACTTCTTAAGAACGGAACTAATTTTAGTAAGGAACATAATAGTACCTAGTCTCTTGGGTGGTAGTGTATTTTTTTTTCCAGGAAAAAAGGAAAAAACCATCCAGCTTAGTGCAACTAGAAAGCCTGAATATGATATTCTGGACAAATTACATCCCATTTTATTTTTACCTATACAAGTCAGTTTGTAGGCTATGCTACAAAGCTGTTGTCCAACCAAGGAACAGTCAAACACACAGAATTCAAAATCCATCACTGAGACTCAGAGCAGGAGGCTCCTCTCTGGTAATGAAATTACATGGGATGCAATGTGGTGTGGTGTGTGTGTCTTAGTGGCAGGGTGGTGCAGAGTGCAGGTGTGTGCAGTGTGGGTTGTATGATGTGATGGGGGGTTGTAGGGGTGGTGTGGTATGGAGTGTGTGGTGGGGAGGGGTGTGGTGTGGTTTTTGAAAACAACTTGAGCACACATAAAACCAGAACAGGATCTACTTGGAGAGGCAGAGAACACTATTTCTGATGTTGGCACATAGAAATTGCCTCAAGACAAAACTCACAGGAAGCACAGAGTGGAGTCAGATACCCCAAATCTCACAAAATCATACCAGATTTAGAGTTACGACAGACATTTTGTCTGACTGTTTGGTGTTTGGAGAAATGTAGAAAACTACACAGAGCTAGAGCCAAACTCTTAGAAGTTAGAAAGGAAGTGTTACTAAAGTTTTCATCAAATTCTTAAAAAATATTTGGATTAGGGTCATTTTTTGCCATCTTCTTCAGCTCCTGCACATATTTGTTTTACAGACCTTTTATAGAATTTACTACTACCTGCTGCATGTTAGCCACACATCAGACACCAGAATTTCAATCTATAGGAAAAATACCCTATGAGGAAAGACTGAGGGAACTGGGATTGCTCAGCCTGGAGAAGAGGAGACTCAGGGGTGACCTTATCACTCTCTACAACTACCTGAAGGGAGGCTGTAGACAGGCAGATGATGGTCTCTTCTCCCAGGCACCCAGTACCAGAACAAGAGGACACAGTTTCAGGCTGCACCAGGGGAGGTTCAGGTTGGATGTTAGGAAGAAGTTCTATACAGAAAGAGTGATTGCCCATTGGAATGGGCTGCCCGAGGAGGTGGTGGAGTCGCCGTCATTGGAGGTGTTCAGGAGGAGACTTGATGGGGTGCTTGGTGCCATGGGTTAGTTGTTTAGGTGGGTTGGATTGGTTGATGGGTTGGATGTGATAATCTTGAAGGTCTCTTCCAACCTGGTTTGGTTTATTCTAAATAAAGGTGTGGGGTTTTTTTATTCTAATTTGCCTTTGGTTAAACTGTGCATCTTGGGAAACAAATCAAAGATGGTGGGGTTGCCTGTAGAGGCATGACCTATACCTCACGCTTCTCAGATCAAGACCCTAGAGCCTAAGAAGACAGATGTGCAATGCAGGAAATACTTCAATAAACAGGGTAACCACCACACATGCCACAGCTCTGTATTTTTATGCAAATAGCTGCAAGTACATTCAATGTCTGTCGCTCTTCCTCTTCAGGAAGAGAACAGTCTCAGAGCACTCACTGAAATGGTTTAGTCCAGTTCAGATTTGAACTGACAGCAGTATTAGAAAACAAAAACCTGTAGTGCTTTCATATCAATGTATTCAGTTTTAAATCCCTATCATAGATATCTCCATCTCCTTTTCTTTCTGAGCAATATCAGAAAACTGTCCGTCAGCCACCATCTATTCTGACTCAGAGCAACATCACTGAGAGATGACTGCTCTGAGTGTCATATTTCAGACAGCACTTGGCAAACCTCGGGGAAGAAACCTGTTTTTTTTTGGTGAGTCTGCAGATCACAAAGCTAGAGTGGCACCAAGTGGTGAGCAGCTGAATTTAGGTCTTATTAAGTGCATTTTTCCAATGATACTAGAAGCTACGCTTGACATATTATGAGTTTAAATTAAATGGCTGAGCAGTTCATTTTTGCTGAGGAATCCAGATTTATCGGGAATACAACTTTGTGCACACATGCGCACATAGAAGGGGTAGAATTTCCCATGGAGGACTCTTAGGTGAGTGAAGTGCAAACTATTACGCCAACAAACAGCATATGAATGCCAATAACGAGCAGGAAGTGAACAAAGGTATCCTAATGGCCAAGGGCTCAGGTCCAGCCAACGTGGATTTAGGAAGGGCAGATCCTGCCTCTCCAACCTGATCTCTTTCTATGATCAGGTGACCCGTCTGGTGGATATGGGGAGGCCTGTGGATGTGGTCTACCTGGACTTCAGCAAGGCCTTTGACACCGTCCCCCACAGCAAACTGCTGGCTAAGCTGTCAGCCCATGGATTGGACCATTACACTCTGTGCTGGGTTAGGAACTAGCTGGAGGGCCGGGCCCAGAGAGTGGTAGTGAACGGTGCCACATCCAGCTGGAGGCCAGTCACCAGTGGTGTCCCCCAGGGATCAGTGCTGGGCCCCATCCTCTTCAACATATTCATCGATGATCTGGATGAAGGGGTAGAGTCAGTCATCAGCAACTTTGCAGATGACACAAAGTTGGGGGCAGATGTTAGTCAGTTAGAGGGTAGAAAGGCTCTGCAGAGGGACCTCGACTGACTGGACAGATGGGCAGAGTCCAATGGGATGGCATTCAACAAGTCCAAGTGCCGAGTGCTGCACTTTGGCTACGGCAATCCCATGCAGAGCTATAGGCTGGGGTTGGAGTGGCTGGAGAGCTCCCAAACAGCGAGGGACCTGGGGGTGCAGATCGACAACTGCCTGAATATGAGCCAGCAGTGTGCCCAAGTGGCCAGGAGGGCCAATAGCATCCTGGCCTGCATTAGGAATAGTGTGGCCAGCAGGAGCAGGGAGGTCATAGTGCCCCTGTACTCTGCTTTGGTTAGGCCACACCTTGAGTACTGTGTCCAGTTCTGGGCCCCACAGTTTACGAAGGACATTGAGACACTTGAACGTGTCCAGAGAAGGGCAACAAGGCTGGGGAGAGGCCTTGAACACAAGCCCTATGAGGAGAGGCTGAGGGAGCTGGGATTGTTTAGCCTGGAGAAGAGGAGGCTCAGGGGCAACCAGCACCAGAACAAGAGGACACAGTCTCAAGCTGCACCAGGGGAGGTTTAGACTCGAGGTGAGGAGGAAGTTCTTCACCGAGTGAGTCATTCGTCATTGGAATGGGCTACCCAGGGAGGTGGTTGAGTCATCGACCCTGGAGGCATTCAAGGGGAGATTGGACGTGGCACTTGGTGCCATGGTCTAGTCGTGGGGTCTGTGTTGATAGGTTGGACTCGATGATCCTCGAGGTCCTTTCCAACCTAAGTGATACTGTGATACTGTGATACTGTAATTTTCAGGACCAGATACAACTGCAATTTATTTTTATCAGGCCATTTGACTTTTAACATTCAAGGTTACCCAGTTCTCCATGCTGGAGCCATTACATCTCTTGAAAGATTCTAAAAGGACACCTTTCTATCTACTTGCCTACTTTACAGCATCCAGTGTCACCCCCATTTTTAAAATATCTTGCACATTGTCTCTTCTCTTAGCAGCTCAGAAACAACAACAACAAAAGAAAACCAAAATCAACTACCCAAACCAAGAACACTATGTAGCTCCACAGATCGTGTCAAGAAATGCTTTTTCCTCTGTGGTTAGTCACAATAACCATACACTTCATCTTACTCCTTCTCACAATAGCTAGGCTTCTAATCAAACCTGGAGGAACAGAAGAATAGATGAGTACTGCTATGAATAACAGTAATAAATAAATGAATAAATAATAAAAGTAAACCACACAGACACCCCCTCACCCCCATTCCTCTGCTGTGATTCTCAATAAAAGAAATAAAAAGCTATTTCAAGTGCACTACTGCATTATTTCTGCAGAAATTGAGAGATTGCTTTCATCGTGCATTTGTACAGCTAACACCTAACAGAAGCTATTATTTACCCAGGCAGCTGACAAAACTGTTCCTTCACATGGAACAAAGTATTTGATGTTAGACATCTGTTGACTGCTTTGGCCCAGTTTTTCAAGTAGTGAAAGGCAATTTCACCTTCTGCCTTGTGTAACTGATACATTGAGGACAGAAAAGGTGTTGTCCTAGGAACAGTAACTAAAACCAAAATGAAATTACTATCCTCATAAATCTGAAATAAAAAAAAACCCTCTGATTTACTACCATGATCAGATCCTTAAAAAGACACAAATAGGAGATGTCTTTGGAGATATATAACCAAAAAGCCGTAAAAAAAGGTCAGTTACAAAGTTACAAATTATGTCAATATTTACAGGGGAAAATAAAACACGTTCTGGAAAAGTGAGTAAAAAATAGAGCTTTATGGAAGCAGATCTTTGTTGTACATCATGGTAGTGATGGGCAGGTTTATAACACACCACAGCCCAAGACTGAAGCTGGGGTCAGAATTCACTTAAGTAATTTTAAGAACAGCAGAAGCTCAGAGGTTCAAGCAGCCACCCAACTCCCTTTCAGTTACACAGGCTGTTAGTAACACAACCATGTCCCAGCATAATCAGGTGGTTTTGGCTTCCAGGTAGCAAAGCTTAGTTTTCGCTTCAAAAGTCAGATGATGCAAAATCTGAGCTATGCATGTTTTTACTACACAAAACCACTAAATGTCTCCTAAGATTCTTTTTTTAATATATTTTATTGTATGTTATTTTAATACAAGGTCAGGTGGTTCCCTTCTGTGTGTGAGTATCCCAGCTGCAAATTAATGCTTTGTCCATAAGCTCTACTTTCTTTCCTTCTTCTAACAGATGGTATCAACACTGATCTCCACATTAAGAGAAACTGATTTCCAATTTGAAAACAAGTACAATGACCTTTGTATCTTTCCCCACTGAGATGTAATTAATGGATATTTGCAAGCTGCTGGGAGACCCTCTAGTAAGGGGAATTTTGTGTGGTTTTGGGGTTTTGCTTTTGTTTGTTTTGGTTTTTAAGTGCTGTGCAATACTTATAGCCTGTGTTTCACAAAGTCACATAGTTTACTTTTTGTGAGATTTCACATACCTCACTTTATTCTCTCATGCTTAAACCCAGCCTTCACTGACTTCTTGTGTCTGAGGCACCATCTTCACTTCCTGCTCCAGATCAAAGAGCCTCCTCTGCTCAAACTCAAAACTTCCTAAAAGCTAGAGAATGAAGATTTGCAGCTATGCTGAGGTCCATTACATTATCACTTCCCTGTCTCTACCATCTCCAGCCATTTGTCAGATTTCACTACTGACAAAAGCTATATGCTTAGATTACAAAACGTTTGGGAGAAAATTACCAACTTCTTCAGTGTTTTAGTAGGAACCATAACAAGGTCCCAGTCTAAGCAGCCACACTTCCTACTAATTGCAAACGTCAACGTTAGCAAAGGTAAGAGGGCTGTGTAGTCTGCAGACACAGATACACTAGTTGATTTCCTCTATGAGGAACAATGAGGGGAAAATCCACAAAAATATCCTGGTGTTCAATGAGGGTGGTATACAGTCCTTCTACAAACTTTTAAGGACAGTTGTGCTTCCTTGGAGAAGTGGAAGCTTACACAATTTTTACAACAGCAGTCATCTCCTCACAGATCTGACCACTGGTAGGCAAGTGTTTGAGAATAAATATATACTACCTACCAATTTATTGTAAATGAGAAGTTGCACATTGTGCTACATTCTGAATTTTCTCATAAATGAGTGTTTTCCTGGGATAAGTGGATATGGATGAATAGCAGACTAAAGCACCAACTTCTTTCTTAAAACAATAATTATCTGAAGTCAGATCTTCTTTGTTGGTTGAAACCTAAATTGCAGAGGGAATTATTAACCATGTAAAGAGAAAATCCACAGATAAGCTACCACAGACAGAACTGTCTTTATCACTTCCTCTTTTACTTGAGCTTCTAATAGAAAGCTTTGTCTAAATATCAAAATACAGTGTCATTAATATCCTCTGGTGCAGATTTCTTGATAATTAGGCTTTAATGATATCAAAGTGCTGGCATTTGGATTGCTTAGCAGATAAAACTGTTTTTTACACAAGAAACCCCAAGTTTGCACTAAGGATGAAAAAAAATGCTGAAAATAGCTCAGGGAGTTTAACTAGCATTTTCAGCCGCATTTTTGCAACTGTACTTTTGCCTACCTGCTGTGTTCCTCAATTCTCATTGTATGGCTCTCTTCAAAGTTCAGACTACACATTCTGATAGCACCACAGAGGAATTGACCACTGTATTCTAAGACGTTGTTTACTACCAAGAACTACACTTTTGTATTGCATGCCCTATATATATCCTCACCTTTTGTATCTCCTTTAGTTATTAATTACTATGCAGAAAACCCCCTGAATTCTTTGCTCATAACAACATGGCATGGAGGTACAGAATGCAGACTACAGAAGAGGAGAGCTGAAGGGATCATTTCAGTCACTGCCGCCATATATGACCAGCTTAGGTTTATTTAGCTTCCTTTCAGAGAGCATTACAACTGGCTGAAATAGCCCAAAGGCCACTAATTATGCTCTTGAAAGAACAGAATTACAAGGAATTTCTCATAACAGTTCTTTTACTTCTCTTAGCAATGTCTAATCACTCGGTACTTGTCTGCAAATGGATTTGGCCTCATACATAGTAATAATGATGACAGATGTTTTTCTGCCAGTCAAACTTAACATTCAAATTTGAGTTTCTTATTATGAGTAAGCTACAATTTCCTCCATAATTAGGGCTGCAACTTTGTTCCCATTAAAAAGTTCAAATTTGACCTCCCACTCACATCTATTAATGGAGAACTTAAATGATATATGAGTATCATGGGCAAAAGGAGAATTTTCCTTCCCATTCTGAGTGAATGAAGGGGGGGAATTCCAATTCATAGCAATGTATTACAGATATTGCCACCTGCCAGCTATCTGTTATTTTATTGGAGGGAGAGAAGGAGGGAGAAGAAAGTAATATAGCTTTCTGGAGTCAAAGTACGTCCTCATGCACAGAAATGAAGTTGAGACAACACAAGTCTGATTTTAATGATGACAGCTCCTTTACTAAGATCTGGACAGAATACGGGATCAGAAGTAAAAGGCAAGAAACAAGCTCTATAGCTATCTTCCCCTGACTATTACCTCATTAAAACAGATTACCTTCCTCTCAGGCACAGAAATCCAAACACCATCAGGAAGATGACCCAGAGAAAACCAGAATTTTTTCCTAACAGAGCAGAATTTATTTGAATGAGCTGAACATAGTCCAATGATAGCTGATTTATGATGTTGCAGTATTAATCACTGGATTTCTAAAATCTTGTACTTGGGTAGTCTTTACCAGAGAGAGAAGGAAGGTGATAAGACACAGCTTAATGGATTTATCTACTGAAAATCTAATGCACAAGGACAATGTTTTGTTACCCAGAGTCCAATTTTAAAAGTTATTAAGATTTTAATAGGCTCACTACATCGGTATGTTGACTCTGACAACCTAATTTAGGCTCACTGGCAGTTTCAGAGATGCTGTATTAACTGTTGGAGCTGGCCAGTTTAAATAAACTCCTTACTTCAGAAGAGCAACAGACTAAAATAACCTTTTCTGAAGAGCTGAGGTTAAATGATTTGAAAACAACTGAGGGATGGGAACAGGCAATATAGCGCCAGGACCCATAATGAATCTCTAAATAGACCTGTGTTTGCTGTGGGAGACAGAAGGCACCAAGAAACAGCCTTTCTGAACTGAAGGAAAAAATAAGTCCAAGTCTTTGTTTTCTTTACTGCATGCAAACACACTGAGTAGTAGCAGGAGAACTGGAAAACAGCTTGAGAAGGCTGTAGACAAAGAGATATATTTTTTCATAAAAAGCTGTTTCATTCCAGAATCTGGAATGTCAGAATCCAGGCAGAAAAATTTTGATTGCTGAAATGACTCCAATGCAACACTTTTTTATCTCACCATTATGAAAACAAAAGAAAAGATATTTTTCCTCTACATCATTTGTTTTCATCTTGTCAGAAACAAAATTAAAAGGAAGAAAGTGAAAGAAAAAATGGTTACTAACATTTCAATGGCCCTGTACTTAATTCCAATACACTTTGTTTAATTATGGATGATAAAAGCTCATAATTACTGACATTTTTCCTTGGCTGCTAAAAAGCATTGAAGAGTTGCATTTATTACAACAGAAACTAAGGATAGTTTATTTCTTCACTAAAGGTATTTCCAAAGTGCTTGAGAGCAGCACAAGAATTTCCAGTGGAAGCTTGGGAAAATAAAAGAAAATGCCGAAACACTTGTCCTCTAACTTTCCTGTACCAGCAACTGTGAGGTTTTCCATTTTGGCAACCCTAGAAAGACAGAAGATGTGCCAATTTACAACCATCAAACTGAACCTACTCTTCGGACTTTATTTTTAGGTGCTTTGTACTTCCCCCCAGGCAGAGCAGTTCACATTCTGTGAACACAGTATAGTAAGCTCTTTAGGAAATGAAGGTACAGTACAGCCCCCTCGACTTAAACAAGAACTAAAAAGAAATAAATAATAAAACCCCCCCACACAATGTCGGCACCAAACACAAGAGACACTGAATCTGTTCAACATAAGATTCATGTTAAGGGCTACTAGATCATTTGAAATAATCCAAGAGCTATCTTTTAACCTTGAACACTTTGGTCTAACCCCGTATGTACTCAAGTATTCTTAGTGTTTATGATATAGCCACTACAAACCCCTGGATTTACATTGTGTTGTCAGTATTTTCCTACTTTCTTTCCTTTCTTTCTTTCTTTCCTGCCACCAGGTTCAAGGTTCCTCTCTTTATTTAAGGGCATGTGCTTCAGAATGCTTGCATGCAATGCACATTCATAGATACAGTGAAGGGATCAATATTCTTGTTTCTTTGGATGTCTTTGTTACTGTCCTGACCTACCATAGGAAAAGAAAGTATGCACACATCTATATGACAGTCTAAAGCCTAACGTGACAACCCATTGGTATGAATGGAAGTTGATATATGCAGTCAAATATGTCAGTTGTCTTATTCTCATGTTCTTGTCTGATCACAAGCCAGCAGCACCAGTGTAAAGAAGAATTCTGCAGTCAAGATACCAAGGTTCTTCCTAAACTCTAATGAAGTTTGACATAATGACACAATTCCTATTCCTTCTAAAATTCCACTTAGCTCTTTCAATACATATTCTAGCTCTAGATGATCTTATCCAGACAGCACTTCTTGGAATCCTGCTAAGCTTTTGGCCTCAGTGAAATCTTGCTGCTCATTGCTTCTGCAGCAATGCTTTTGTTTTCCTCTTCAGTCAGTCAACTGTGCTATACACTGCTTCTCACAAAACATTTAGCTTGTAAGGCAGGATGAAAGCTGTTACTAGATGCCACCAGTACTGGCTGAGGACCTTTGATTTCATGCCATCTTTTCTCAGTATTGATAGGGATTCTTTTGTTTTGAGCTGGGTTTTTTCTGCAAGGGTCGTCTGAATGAAGACACATCACTGTCATTTTCTTCCTTGAGGCAGGAATAGGATGGCAATTCTAACATTTATATTATAGATGGCAGAGTTCAGAGGAATGCCTGCCTTATCTGCTCCTGCTTTCTTGGTTGTTGACACCAAGGTTTCTCCCATCTTTCAAAGCTCATTGTACATGTACTGAATGTGATTTCTCCTTATTTCACCCGCAAGTAAGTTTTATTCACTGCAGCATAAGATAGACACACTTACCGAAGCTCACCTGATTTCCTATCAAAGTTGCTGCTTAACAAGAAGTCTATTATCAGCATGTGTCAGCAGCTGGTGAAGCTATGATACATAAGAACTCCAGAGTCAGCTCCAGCCTGCAACATGCACCTCCTCTAGATAAGACTGACTTTTGGTGGAGTGACCCATCAGTAGGGCTGCTGCATTTATCAGAGTAAGGACAGCTGAAAAGAAAGATTGGTCTTCTAGCAGTGGCAGCACAGAAAAAAGCATTACTCACACTGCAGTATCAAATATAAGCATGTACATTTTCCTTGAGATCCACAATGAAACTATAGAAGATTATTTAAATTAGCAGATGCCAACTTGTTCCACAGCAGAGAGGGCCAACTCCATTTTCTCAGATGTGAGGCACATAAAACCGAAACCACATTGAAAGCCAAGCACCTACTCATGTATTAGCAATTTGATTCTGCCTCAGACAGATTGCATTTGGCACTCCAAAGGCATCCATAGTCTCTCTTAAGTACAACAGTTTGCATCTTCCACTTAATACTCCCCATGCCTCTAAACAGAAATCACCAAAGAGCCCTGTCAAGTCTCTCTGAACAGGGAAGACTTTGTTAACCTAATCAAAATATCTCCCATTACACAAATAATGTTCAACACAACATTTCACTCTCCTCAGCATTGAATCACAGCTATGCTCACCTTTGTTTCTTATCAGTACATCTGAATACACCAAGCACATGCAACAGCACTGCAGTTCTCAACAATTCACTTCACCCTTCTGCAAGTGCTATGTCACATGTAATAAAAAAGAAATCACACATTTGAAATCCTCCAAACAAAACACTGCAGCAGATGAAGAGTATTACCACACTACACTTAAACAGTTCCTAAACAGCTTGGCAAGGTCAGGGCAGTAAGCTACACCTCTAATAATGTTCTCAGGAAAATGACACACAAGACAAGCAAGCGTTCCAAGTACTAATGAAAGTTTTCAAACATCATTTTACTGTTATGAAGCCAATTAATAAAACTGTCATCTTAGGAACCCAACTGACCAAGCTATTTTAACATAGCTTTGAAATTGGCATCACCTGAAACACAAGTTTGAGTTACTGCTTTTTAAGGAAAAATAACTATCTATGTGCGCATGATACATCTTTAAAATCCTCTTAGCAGAAGGCCAGTGAGAAAGGATAGACATGTAAATTATTTTAATATCACCTGTGTGGAGTAGATATCCACCAATAAAGACATGGTGTATATTAAGTGGCTACAGGGAGAGTAAATTTCAGGGCATCACAGCATCCTTATATGGTAACAGCTATGGTAAGGCAGAAATGCTTCAGAAAACTGGCAGGCGGATGATGCTGACAGACACACCACAAGTGGACCATAAGCCTGAATTAATACTAACACTCTAGGATTCACCTTATGGGCTGACACCTGAAAACTTTCCATAAAAGTCAGGTTCAGAGCAAAAGTACTACTACAAAACAAACATTTTAAAGTAACTAGCAATTACTCTGCCAACATCACAATATATCTTACTTCATCAATCTAATTAGCAATCTGTATCATTATGAAGATGGGAAGAATACAAATCATTACATGTATTACCTACACAAACCGCATACACACAGTTCTACTTTCAAAGCCCGTACAAACCACCAGTCGCAATGAAGCCGTTGCTGGTGAGAAGCTGATACAAGCACACACACACACACAGAGGCATCAAGCACTTTTGCACTTTTTATTTTTTTAACCTAAGATAATGGGCACACTGCTGCTGGTGGGCAAATCCTGATCATACACTGTATCACACTTCCCAGCAATTTTGATGAAAACTACAGGTGGAGATAGATTATAATGGGAATATCTAATTGAAATTCATCTCCATTTTGCCTCAGATGGAAGACACGCTGCTTGAGCCCTGAAACAGATTCAATTTCATTCAAATTGTATGCTGATTTTTAGGCAAAACTGAATTTATTTAAAAAAAAAAAAAAAAAAAAAAAAAAAAGTTTCAGAGAGTCCTGGAAGAGTTCAGTACTGTGAGTGCTTTACAACCATATTTTCAGCATCTCTGTACTCTTCTACCCCCATGAAGGCTCCTTGAAAACACAGGCAAGGGGAGAGAAAAATCACAGTGGTATTTTTGATAAGAGTTTGACGTCTTCCACTGAAGTGTTCAGGCACTTTAGGTCCTTGTGGATTCACAGGGGCATTAGCTCTTCAGTGGGGTTCCTTCCAACACATTCCCATAAACACAGACAACTGATCTGTCTTTCACTTTTCAAAATCATCTTGTGAGACAATACTGCAGCCTGGGTGCTGTGGGGTTTTTCTTTAGTTTTGTTATTTTGCCAGTGAGGAGACTGAAAGCTGCCAGTTTTACAGAAGATTTAGGAACAAAATACCCCCAGCACAACAGGATTCCTCCCCGCTCATTTGGATACAGTCCAGTAGAATACTCCATCTTACAACAAAAACTATAAGCAAACTCCACTTTAGTAATTGTCAGGATTTACATAAAGAATAAAATTAGTGAACAATAAAGTTTGAAATAATACTTGCAGCAAATGGTAGCTAACATGACCTTCCTTTCTCTGAAAGTGATTGATGCAACCACATTTAAAGTTATTTCGATAAAGACCCTGTCCCATCATATAGATTCATCAATGCAGTTACGTGACAGAAACTGATACTCAAGTGTTTATCCTCAGTATCAGATTTTAGCTTAAAATTAAATCCAAGTGGAAAGGATAAAACCCCCATAAACTACACAAAAAGAGGATTAAAAAACAAAGATTAAGCACAGAAATAGACGATTAACAGAAGAAACCCAAAATTTAAGACATCAAGCAGTCTCTAAAAATGGATCATTAATTTAAGTTCAGAACTTGAACATGCCTTACTAACAATGCTCAGGCTTTTTTTTCCCTACCATGTATTATTTTGATGTACACAAACAAGCAGAGAAGTATTAAACATGCTACCTTCAAGAGAAAATCACTAAGAGAAGTATTTATCACTATTTGAGAAGACAGGGATAAGCCTCTTGCTACCCTTCTGCTGTTTATTTCTCATAATTAATACAAGAGCACAAAGGGTAAACCCTGGTTTATTCCTCTTCATTTAGGCAACAATCATTAATGAAAGCTAAACCACTCCTACACTTAATTTTCCCATATAATTTCTCATGAGACAAAAATGGTGGGAAGAATGAAAAGTGTAATGAAAATCAGACGTGCATCCAATTCTACCACACCAAAATCAGACTACAGGAAAGCTATACAAAGCAGAGGAGCTGCAAAGAACCAAACTTGTAGAAGTCTTCCACCTAAAAACTGAAGTAGAATGTATTTCAGTTCTGGGGGGTGGAAATAAAGTAAAAATAAGTACCCAGCTCACATCCTAATGTCACTTTTCACAAGTAACAGTCCACCTCTAAGCAGAATTTTAACCCATGCTAGATAAAGTGCTGCAGCAACAGTACTCCAGGCCAGCTGATACAAGTGCTGCAGGCACTGAATTCTGGATCTGAGAAAGGTCTCAAGGAACACATTTCTCAGGAGCCAGCAAGAGATCAGAGCACAATTTCAAAGAATAAAAATTGATTTTCACTGGAACCTCAACTGCAAATTATGCTTTGTCCACAAATATGGCAAAATGTTACACAGTACAATATCCATATGACAAAGTATGCAGGCATGCAGCTCCTCTGGTGTGGAATCTTGAGCAATTTCTAACAGATAAGAATAAGTAGCACTGCAATAAATACACGATCACTATCTGAGGAAAGCAGAAAGCATCATGAAATGCTAGTTCACGATGGCATTGAGACTCTTCAGTCACCTAAAATGAGTACTGGCAAGGCACACCTCAAATATAACAGTAAAAAGTCATTTGATTTACGCACAGATGGGAAATCTGTACAAGAATCAGTGTGGATCTATCCTCTCTTGAAAACATAAGCAGTCAGAGAACACACTAAACTGACCATCTGTTCTTTTCTGATAACATGTAATTAAGTAATTTATTTATTCAGCACATAACTCCCTTCTCTTCATATTAGTCAAGGGTGATTATGCTAAATCCAGATGTAGTTAACATATTGTGCAATCAAGTGAGCAATGTCCTCACAGGCACATGATTTGCCTTCTGGGTATCCACCTTCAGCATCTCAGCCTCTGCCTTGTAGACCCTGTTCCATATCCTCTTCTGTTCACTCAAGCTGGTCAAGTATTAGGGTATTGGGTATGGGGATTAACTGAACAACATGCAGAATTATGAACTGTCCTGTGGGCGACAGTCACCACACACATTCCAGCTGATGCACACATCTGGCTAGAATTTCTTCCTGTTGGTAGAATAAAGAGCAGCCGACGACACAAAGTCAACCTGGAGTACATTACCCAAACCAAGCTTCTTTACAATTTCTAGAAATCACTACTACTTTGGTACCTTTCTGGAGATTTCTCTAGAGTCTCACTGAGATATCAGAAAGTCAATGACTTCTTAAGGCAGTCTTTCCAAGAGAAGCCTATGTCCCTCCCTACTCTTCAGGAAAGTTTGTGCAGTGCTCCGTGGTGGGTTGAAAATTCCCCCCAACATTAAATTGCCAGACCAGCCCAACTGGAAGCAAATGAAGCTGCATTTACAACCAAAACCACAATCTACAATGAAATGCTACAAACATATATAAAATATATAGTATTTACAATTTATAAACATCACAAGAACCCCCCTTGCCAAAAAATAGAGGAGCTAATAGCTTTCCCCTCCCTGCTCCCCTCCTTACCCGCCCTGGACACAAAGGGAGTAGAGAAAGAGCAGAGAATTGTTTTTTTAGTACTTAGCCAAATCAAAGAACACAGCCAAGGTTAGCACAGCCAGCCAGAAACCTCCCAGAGCTAGGAAGCCGAAAGAGAGCAAAAGTATATACAGGCCCACTTTATCGGTAGTGTGTCCAATGGGATGGTTTAGAACATATCATGATTATCCTTTTTACACCCAATAGTGATTTATTTACATTCTACCACTTTCTGTTCAAGATCTGTGGAAAATTTTAAAGGCATAGACTGAAACTACCACATACTGCCAAACTAATGCTCAAGTGACATAACCTAACACATGGAGACCCCATTCTGACAAACTCAAAAGCACATTACATTCAGTATAACCTTCTACTATAATATTTATACTGCAGCCAGTATCTTCTGACTTCCACTCAAAAGAAGCCATAAGAGAAAAAACCAAAAAGGAAGTAGTATTGTACAATCCACTGTTTTCCATACTGTTTTCCCTAGTTCTTCCAGTCCTGCAAATCTGTCAGGAGGTCTGTTTCTAGTTCTCAGCACACAGTTAACTGACTGCCAAATTCAATAAGCTGACACCACTTCTTGTATGTGTTGTTCTTGCTGGGTTTTGGTTCTGGTTGGTTGGTTGGTTTTGTTTTGTTGGGGTTTTCTGTGTGTGTGTGTGTAGCTTTAAAACTTTTATTTACCCATAGCTCTGCAGAGTTTTCAGGGGTGGTGCTTTTCATTTGGTATGGGGGTTTGTCATGGTTTGGGTTTTTGTTGTTGTTCATAGTATCATAGTATCAGTCAGGGTTGGAAGGGACCACAAGGATCATCTAGTTCCAACCCCCCTGCCATGGGCAGGGACACCCCACACTAGATCAGGCTGGACAGAGCCTCATCCAGCCTGCTCTTAAACACCCCCAGGGACGGGGCCTCGACCACCTCCCTGGACAACCCATACCAGGGTTTCACCACTCTCATGGTGAAGAACCTCCTCCTCACATCTAGCCTGAATCTCCCCACCTCCAGCTTCATTCCATTCCCCCTAGTCCTATCACTACCTGAGATAAGTCCTTCCCCAGCCTTCCTGTAGGCCCCCTTCAGATACTGGAAGGCCACAATTAGGTCACCTCGGAGCCTTCTCTTCGGCAGACTGAACAGCCCCAACTCCTTCAGTCTGTCCTCATAGGAGAGGTGCTCCAGCCCTCTGATCATCCTCGTGGCCCTTCTCTGGACACACTCCAGCACCTCCACATCCCTCTTGTAATAGGGGCTCCAGAACTGGACACAGTACTGCAGGTGGGGTTTCTCTTTTTTTGTTTGTTTTGTTATTACTTTGTGTGTTTTGTTGCTTTGTTTTTTCCTTTGGGAGTGTGTGTGTGTGTGCATTTGTTTTAAGATCAAGAAGCTGTATTGGGAAGAGGTGATTAAAATACCAACTCTTTGCAAGTAACTGCAATCCTGAATCACCAAGTAATGCATCTGGAGCCAAGGAAACCTCTCCGAAAAAGTCTTCAGAGATCTTGATGCTGCACACAGACAGTCCTCCTGTGAAACCTTCTCTAAGACGACACATTTTCATCTGTGCCGGCTTTAGGATTAGCCCCTAGGAACTCATTAGAAAATGGGCCCAGGTTTTCAATGGACTAATTTTTTTTGCCCTAAGGTACAAGTGATTGAAGGTATCCTTTTAATAGTGGCTTCCCTGTATTCTTGTGGAAAAAGAATGTCAACTTAAGATATCTTGAGCTAAGATCAAGCTTTGTTTTGTAAGTTTGATTTGTGACATTTCTACAGCCATTACTGGCATTTCTTTGCGGTGCCACAAAGCCCTTGATTCCCATATATATTTAGCCTTTTTTCTATTTGCTTTTGCTACTAAAGCATGAAGGCTGGATTGAACCGTTCATCCCACTTGTAAAACAAGAAGAACAAACTCCCATAAAGCTCAGCAGCTTAGCATCATTTGTCTTGCAGACTCACACATCTTTCCAAGTCAAATTACTGTTCTGAAATGTGAAGGTGTGATTTACACCAGCTCACTAAGGGCACATTCCAAATGACAGTTACTTAGTTAAAAAAAATGCACTTTAAACCCATATTTTGTTATTCTACCTGCAAGTTACCAGCATATATTATTTCCATTTCACAAACACTGGAATGATTTTTTACTGTAAATCCACAATTTAGGTTATATTCACTTAGAACTAAACTATGACTTGTAATAAAACCGAAAATGGTGAGTAACTATCAAGTTTCTCTCCACTTCCAACAGCAGTATTGAATGGACTTGGGCAGGATAGGGGTGAGAAGGGATAGGAAAAAAGAAGAAACAAACAAAAAACCAAACATACACAAATACTTAAGCTCACTGAAGATCTGGTTTCAGAAAATGTGAGGTTTTGAAAATTAGGACTCCCCTACCTGGGCCCTTGACAAAAAAAAACCAAAACAACCCTGATGACACTAACATTTTAACTTTAATACAGATAAAAAAGAGCATAAATTGTTACATTTGTATGTGTATACTGTGAAGGAGTGGCAAAAAACTTTACAAATACAAATTTCAAAGCAATACACAGTACTTCCATAAACAAAGATCCTGCCATAGAGTATAAAAAGCCCTATTAAAATGGTGCTTGTATGGAACATCGAAATAGAAATTGATGGCACGTTCAAAGGAGCAGAAAACATCCATCATAAAAGACATACATTTTATTTTCCATGTGTATGCTTTTATTGGCCACTGATTCGTGGGGGGTTGGTTTGGGCTTCTTCCTAAGCAACCAAAATCAACAAAGAATACTAAAGTCAAATAAAAATACTATTAAGCGAGTTGTACTTTGTTTGCAGGCAGAGTCAAAAACTCTGGGTCTGTAATAAATTCTAGTTTTCCAAAACCTTGCATTTTCCATTTAATTTTGCATTGATTTATGAGTCAGTCTCCTGGGTACTAACTGTATATAAAAGAAACATTAACTCAGTGGAGGCAACAGTTTGTTGGGGTTTTTAATAATAAAAAATGCATACTGTTTATACCATTATTGCTTAGGAAATTAGACACAATTCCTTCTAACACCCTGTGCACAGGACACTGTTGCAAGCCACTTAACACACAATAATAGAGTATTGACGAGGGACAGTGATACACCAGACAGTGCTCCCACCAGATCAGAGCAGTTCTGTGCTGTCACAGCCTTTGCAGGAACACATTTCTTCCACCTTTACAGAAACTTCTGCAGAGAGATTGCTTCCAACGCATAAAAAGATCCAACTTAAATGAAATATTTTGTGGTTATTTCATAATAAACATTGTCCATAATAATTAATGTTTATTTTATAAGCAAAAAAATGACCCTTTTTTCCTTTTGTCAGGAACAGCTCTGTGAATGGGGTATGCACAGCACGAGAAGGGAATACAGTAGTTGCCACAAAGGGTGCCCAGAAATACACTGCTGTCACAGACAGAAAGCACTGCACAAACCCTATGTGCTTAAAGTCTTTTGCACATGCAGTGTGTTTCACCCCACCAGCAAAGTACTACTTCATGGGAAGAAAGCACATCTTTGGATAGACATGCAAAGCAAAGTCCCTTTCAGAGGGAGTTTTTGTTTGCTTAATAAGGCGGGGAGATAATTTGTAATTCAGTCAAACACAGGTTCATCGGGCATTTTTTTCTTTCTTAGTTTGTTTTTTAAAAGAAGATTTAGAGGTGGGTTTATGTATTACATTTGCCCTTGGGTCTTTCCCTCACTTTCAAAATCACAGTTTTCCAGATTTTCTAAACATTTCCACCTTCCATGCCACTACATGACAAACACATTAAAAAGAAAAAACGCAGAGGGGCTTGCTGGAAAAGGGGAAATAGCATCGCTGTCCACGCACTGAATGCTGTCGAGCACAAACAGTGAGAGACAGTAAGACGAAAAATGTTTTCCACATGCAATGACCTTGAAGAAAATATTAAAGAAGTGGACTACTCATAAATGCAGAAGTAGAACTATTGAGTGGTAAAGATAGAGAAAGAGCAGCAGTATACAAAGAAGAAATAATATCCTGGGCAATTTCATCCTTTTTTTTTGTGGGTATGTAACTGGAGAAGAACCAATATATTTATCCCCAATATTAAAATACACAGACTATTTCTCCCACAATGCACAAGGTGTTTAAATATTTTGCAACATGGGAAATGCAGTTAGCAGAAGGGAGACGTGAAACAACCAAATGTCAGCTTTCATGAGACTTCAAAACATTTCTATTTTTGGTAGAAGCATTCAGAGACAGAGGAGCGGAGTTTCTGTTTTTCTGACAAACTATTTTTACTGAAAACTATTTCTGCAGGCCAAATTTAAAATTTCAGTTCATTGACTTTAAGATGAGTTTAAGAGCTCCCCCTTAAAGATTTCACCTTTTCACCAGGAAAAGGGGCTGGTCTCCATAAAGGCAGCACTTACTCCCATGTACAAGTTCTGTTCCCCTCCAAAATCCCACTAAATGGTAAAATATAGATCAATAAAAGTAAGTACTTTCCATCATGAATAAGTGTCTTGGCTTGAGCAGAGAGAGAACTATTTATGAGACACCTAACAAGCAAGAAATCCAGAAGAAAATTTCTCTGGCATTTACAGTTATTTGTGATGTTGGTTCAGAAGACCCGTCTTTCTCCAGTGCTAAACCAACAAGTAATATTTTGTACTGGTGTCTAGAGCTACATCAGAAAGATTAACCTTTTACAAGAGTTCTGTCACATATTAAGACAGACATAAGAACAAGGTAGTCTCAGAGGGGAAACAATCTAGTGGCTGAAGGCCATCTACTCAGGACACAGTGTACTATCTAGCTTCTTTGAATTCTTATCTCTAACTTCACTTTCCTGCATAACTTAAAGCAAAACACTTAACCATTTTCTATCTTAAAGCAAAACACTTAACCATTTTCTATCTCAAAGCAAAACACTTAACCATTTTCTATCTCAGCTTCCCCATCTGTAAAGCAGGAATATAAGTACACTATTTCTATGCTTTGAGGTGTCATACAGCTTATCTCATTAGCATCCCTGAAGTGCTTTTCACTTCCTTACAGTTGAAAAGATTAAAAATCATACGGCCGTATGAAGATATTTTTACTGATATCCTCAGAGAGTGGCAGGTGGGGCCATGAATGAAGAAATACATAAATGTAGAAATAATACAGAAAAAAAAATATAGAAGTAGCATAGATTGAAATACAAACACCTGTCAAGCACACCAACATAGTGTACAATGGCTACTCAGCTACTGCTATTTAAATTCTACCTCTGGAGCACTAGTAGCTTACAGAAAACTTTATGCAGGAGGTAAAAAAAACTCTTACAGCTCAGTCCTATTTTGAAAATGACCAGATTTTTTCAAAAGCTTCTCAGTGAGTTTGCCAGTAGAGAAATGATGCATCCCTCTCGTCTATATGTAAGAAGAGCTCTGATGTGGTAATTCATTTGCTAGCACTGCTGTTGTTCCAAGTAAAGACAAGTGGGACTTTGCGCAAATTGAACTAATCGGCAACACTTGATCAACTCAATTAGTTCAAATCAACCCAAGTGTTTCTCTGTCTACAGTTACAGCTCAGCATGGATGCAGTCAGGCTGTAACAGCAAATTACATGCAAAGAAACACAGATTTGCTCTGCCTGACCTCCAAGCTAGCCAGAAGTTAGCTGGTTTGGAAGTTTCACGGTTTGGAAGTTTCACAACTATATTAGCAAAACACCATGTCCTGCTGATGTGACCTAGATAAATTCTTGCCTCTGTCAACACAAACTGGGAACATTTTCAAGGAAGACATTTCAGTTCATAATCAAACAAAACAAGCAAGAATAATACAATCAACATCATTATTCTAGGAACAATTTCTGCATAAACCCAGAGAGTATGCATACCTTAGGTAGGTTTCAACTATTTTAATGCCACAAGTTAGGACTGATTTGCAGTATAAAAGAACTGCATCTTAGATGACCTTGTTGAATGATTTCTGGGATGCCAAGGTGTCTCCATATGAAGGAAATTAGAGGAAATGAAAGAAAACCTAACAGCTTGCCCACTCAGCTCTCCTTTGATGCCAAGAAATCATGCTGGCCACTGAGACATGGACAGATTACTGCACTGAAAAAGTATTGGTGGTTTTATTGATGAGTCTCTCAAATCATTACTAAAACAAAATAAGTTGTTCACTTCTCAGCTAGAGTCAAATGGACTGATGACTATTATCTCAACCTTGGCTGATGATAAATGAGGCTACCCTACTCATTCAGGTCCTTGACCCAAATTCACAGTTAGGCCAGTGACCTAGCCAAAACCTTTGAGAGAACAATGTCTAATGATGCTTGTCTCTGTTCAAACCACTCATTGGCACCTCTAGTTGCCACACGTCTGCTAAAATGGATATTCAATAATCAACACAGCTGCCAAGGAACTTCATGAAAGTCAACACTTCTTTCTGCTTTCCCTTGTCTATCCTCCCTACTTAATATACAGTTGCACCAAGTGCTTCAAATTTTATTTCTTTCTTTACATGACAGGAAGAAAAATGGTGAAAAAAAAGCCACCAACCACTTTTGGCTGGTTTTGGCTGGGATGGAGTTAATTTTCATCACAGTAGCTTGCATGGTGTGTTTTGTATTCTGTGACAAAAACAGTGTTGACACAGGGATGTTTTGGCTATCGCTAAACAGTGCAGTTAGGCTGGGGATGTATCAGAACTGGGGTGGAGACACAGCTGGGAGAGCTGACCTCAACTGACTAAAAGGATATTCCATGCCATATGGTGGCATACTCATCAATAAAAGCTGGAGGAAAGGAGGAGGAAGGGGGATGAAATTCACAGTTATGGCATTTGTCTTCCCAAGCAACCAGTTATGTGTGATGGAGCCCTGCTTTGCTGGAGATGTCTGAACACCTGTCTGCCAATAAGAAGTAGCAAATAAATTCCTTGTTTTGTTCTGGGATTTGTTCATGCAGCTTTGTTTTACCTATTTTGATCCATAGGTTCTCTCCCTTCTGACTCTATCCTCCATCCTGTTGACTAAAAGTGAACCACTGGCTGTGTGAAATTTAGCTGCCAGCCAGGGTTAACCATAACATATCTCTGACCTCACTGTCCACCTACCCACCATTTCATCTTTCTAATAAAAAAATCAACCAATCAACCAACCAACCAAGCAAAAACACCCATAAAAAAAAACTAAAAACTTTGCCCAGCATTACTTTCAACTATTACAACTCACAGACTTATTGTGATGCAGGATCATAAATGCCTGCAAAATAAGCTGGTATTTTCTAGGAACTGAAAAAAACAGTGAAGAGCCAAATCTAAGGGAGGCTATCGTCATCCCTTATAAATTCTCAAGTGCTTTCAAGTACCCCTCTATATTAAAAAAATATATAGAAATAATAAAATAAAATCCAACAGCCTCTAGAACAGTATGTCCCTATAATAATAACAGTCAGATTCTGCAAGTGCAGCATTTGCATTTTTCTGGCTTATTATGGGAGCAGTGTAAACAATCATCAGCACTAGTGAAAAATTAGACCTATATATCATCCAGAACCTACATTTTCGCATTGCCTTTGACAGTAATCATTCAAGCTAATCAAGAAACAAAGTTAAACAAAAAACAAGTTTGACTAAACAGAAACAAAACAAAGAAAAAAACCCACAAAACCAAAGCACAAGCCAAAAACAAACCACCAGCCACAAATGCAGCATCCTACTTTAGTGTTTATTAATATTCAAGCCACATACTATGATAGTCGGCAAAGTCACCCAAGCAGAAACAAACAGATATACCTTCCAGGGGTGTTATAAGATTAATTAGTTAATAACTATAAGGCAATTTGAAGGTGTAAAGTCATGTTACAGAAATGCTAAGTACTGTAACATTATATATGTAGAAATGAAGGTGAGCTTGCCAGAAATTCTATGAGACTGACTGCATGTGAAGTAATTACAAGAGCAGTTCAAGCTATTTTCTTGCTTAATATAACAATCCGTGTCCCAGCCCATCAAACCATTGTTTCCAAGGAGTGAATATTGAGTGGATCTAACAGCTTACAGTAATGGAACTGTTCTCCAGAGAACAGAATACATATCACTATCTCATAAAAAAAATAATCCTGGAACAAAGAACACAAACTCAAGATGAGCACAGGAACCAGGCTGATGCCATTCTTTTATCCATGCCAGGACTAGAGGAATTCTAAGAGAAGATTAAGAAAGAATATCTCAAAAGAACAGTTTTAATCCTGCCTTTTGTGCCAGTACAGTGCCTATTAACCTCACTTTACCTAGAGAGTGCAGCATTAACAGCAATGCCTCTAAATCTGCCCAGAGTGCTTTAGAAAGATCCATTTATATGCAGATACATACACGTGCACACGCATGTCCATATACTAGAAGACAAGGCCAGATTTGGGTCTCAGCTCCAGCAAATTTAACTCAAGGAATAACAATAATTCTACAGAGTGACACTGCACTTGTCCAGAATGATTGCATCCTCCAAACCACAAGGGTCAAATTCTGAGCAGGTCTTCAGAGCAGTACACATGTCCGTTACAAGACAGTACTATTGCACAACGGCATTAGGTGAATTATAGAGTATAACACAGTTAACTTTGAGAAGTGAAAAGCATAATGATGGCACAAAGTAAAAATGCAAGTGAAAAAACTATATTGTCAGTGCTACTTTGACTCTCCAAATTTCTACATCATTATCCAATCATTACAAAGTTAAAGATTGCTATGAAATTGTCCTCTTGTACACTGCATGACACTACTGTGTAAATGGCAAATGCAATGCTGCTCCCTAAAATCTACATTCCTGATCAGTCTCACTGATCACCATTTCTAAAGGTTCACCTGAAACCAAAGCTGATGTCAGTGACAGTAAAAAATAATCACACACTGTTTTATTTAGCTTTAACTTTACTCAGTGCCTTCTCAATTGCTTATTATTTTCCTTGCCACTCAGTTTATAACACTATCGGGTTTCCTTTAACAATCTTTGCAAAGCCCCCTCATACTAACCAACTTTACCAAGTTCTGCTGCACTAGTTTTTTGTCAACTCCATGACCTGTGTGGGAAATGTTCTCTTGAAGCTAAGGACGGCAGATTCATACCCATGGAAAAGGAACGGGCAGAAGACAGCCTCTCAGAGATTACTTTCCATAAAATTGAATTGGCAACATCTGCTCAATCTACTGTAGATAAACAGTGAACTATTTTCCAACTCATTAATTCAGGGGATAAGATATTAAATAAACCCCAGGAGCCTCATGCTTTGTTATCACATTTAAGGCTTGCCCCAAACTCACCAAATTAGTTCTGTGCAAGACAGAATGTAAGAATGCAAGCTGCGGTTACACAGCAGACACATACCCATTTAAATTCCTGGATAACCTAAAAATACCCAAATCAACAAACCAACACTATACCAAACCAGCTCTTACTTAATCTGACTGTGTTTCTAATTACTAGTCACTTAGCCTAAATTATTAACCACGTCCTCGGCAGTGATGTATGGTACATGTAAATCTCCAAACAGGATTCTAATAGAATTATCTAATTCTATTAAACCACAAACAACTATCCATTAAATATTTATTAGCAAGCTTGCAATCACTTAAAATAGATTGGAGTGTCAGCAAACCCTTTACTAATCCCTTCTTTATTTGAGTCTTCTACGTTTAGGGTTCAAAATGAGCTTATCAGAATTATGCTTATTGATTAAGTACACATTAGTTGGCTAATGAAAATCAATACAAAGATCTGAAAATAATTTATAAAGTAGATTATGGATTTCTCAAAAAAAAATACACTGTTTAAATAAACAAGTTTGTTAAATTCTACATTATTTGATTATGTAAAGCTTTTTAGCATATTCTACCATAGGGCAGGGGTGATAAATGCCAACTAATTAGATTTTCTTCACAGCTTCAATGATCTGCACTTCTTAAAAAGAGAAAACAGTTTTAAAGCACTTGAAAGATTCAATAGCATTTTAAGTTCTCACCTTTTCTCTGCAGTGGCTGTAGATTAGTTATGCAAAACCAGTCTTTGTGCCATTATATTTTGTGGCAGGTGCCACCTTTGATCAGCATGGTTTTATATACATATATACATAGATATATATTTTTACATACACATCTGAGCCACTCCAACATAATCCAGGCTGCTTACAGTTGAAGTGTAGTGTAACCAGCCCACTAGTGACACATGTCCTCTGGAGTCACCCCTTCAGGAAAACACAAATCTACATTGGCTGAAAGAGTAAAATTTAGAAAACCTTCATGCAAGTGCCACGTGTCCCAAAAGAAGACACAATTAGGTGTCCTTGAGCCCAGAAACCACATAAAAATCTTCCTTCCCTTTTACTTGCTCAACATGCTTTCTTCAGTCCCTCCCATCATTTGGAACTCCTCTCTTGGTGATAAATCCTATACCATATCTGATGCAAATATTCTAAGCGCTGCTGCCCACCTGCAGGTAACACTGGACGCTACTTAGGTTCCAAGTGTTGGCCTGAAAGTGTACCTTTGCAAAGGAGGAGAAAGGAGAAATCCTGGGATTGTTTCCATTCTTAGATGAACTCTACGCCAATGCTGAAACACCCAGAGAGGCATGAGGCAAATCAGACAGACCATATACTATAGTTCTCCTAATCTTATTAGGATTTTGAAGTCTTCTACATTTCTCACAATTACATCTATCACAACCAGAATAAAAGTAATTGCTTTCTAAGATACCTAGGTTATTTTAAATTCCCTGTGGCAATATCCCTGAAGGACATGATGATATCCAATGGACCTGGACAGGCTAGAGAGGAGGGCTGAGGAAAAACTCCTAAGTTTCAGTAAGGTGGAGTGTAACATCCTGTACCTAGGTTGGGTATCAATAGAGGTAGGTATCAATAGAGGCTGGGTGATGATGAGATTGAGAGCATTCCTGAAGAAAAGGACTTGGGGGATGCTGGTGGATGAGAAGCTGGACATGAGGCAATAGTGTACGTTTGCAGCCCAGGTGGCCAAAGGCCATGAAGGTATTCAAGGTCAGGCTTGACAAGGCTCTGAGCAACCTGATCTAGCAGAGAATGTCCCTGCTCACTGCAGGGGGTTTGGACTAGAGGTCTTCTGGAGGTCCCATCCAAAGCAAGCTACTCTATGATTCTATTATTATTTTTTTTTTAAATCAGAGTACAATATATTCATTTAGAAATGCTAACATAGTAAGACAGAATTCCTACTAACAGGATACAGGTACATGTGAATTCATAACTATCACAGAAATGCACTGAAATAGATGTAACCCTTGAAAGAAAAACAGTGTCTAGATGGTCAGACTGAGCCAATTTTAAGAGAAAATGCAAGTCTGTAGTCTAACCATGACAAGAGGTCAAAACTCCATTTTCAAGGCCATTTGTTTACAACTTAGCAATTCACCTAATGTACCTTAGATGGGAACAGAAATGTCATTAGCTTACTGTGCTTCACTCTGCTTTGGTTTACAACGCTAAGCAGAGGCAACAAGCCAGCTTTACCTGTAAGATGTTTGCTGTCCAGTACATGAATATTCTTATTTCTTTTCCACCTCTGCCAGTTACAGAGATCAAGAAACTCTCATACTTTTAGTGAGTTGGTTGGGGGGTTTCTGTTGTTTCCCCTTACACATGTATCCAGGCAATTATTGAGCAATGGCCTGCATCCTTTTGCAGGGACTGTAACACAAATAATGTTGGGCTGTTGCATGTTGTCTGAAAAAATCCCACTCTAAACTGTGCAGAAGGAATCTATTTCTGACATTACTTCTTGCCAGTTCATAAGGAATAAAACAAAAACATCCTACACTTAACACTCCATAGACATATGAAAGGTGCTCAGTTACACTCAAGACCTGTAACTGAAGTTTAGCTTCTTGCAGAGCCAGACCGCTCAAGCAGCTCAGTAACAGAGACTATTTACATACTCTCTGAAGCATCCAGTGACAGTTAAGTAACCTGCTGCTGTCTTGTCTTCAGCATTTTGAGAGTCTGAATCTTTTAGATACCCACCCAATGTTCTGTTTTCACACATTTTTCTGTGGGTCATTGTTATCAAGCACAGCTCCTTTGGTGGCAAGAAAATTGGGTCTGATTCTGCACTGCATACCACTTTGTGCCATCTTATAGCTAGGGCATGAGGTGAGAGAGGACTATCAGCTCATAAATAGTTGCAATTTACAATCACTTTGCACAGGTGTAATTGACTGCAGAGAGCACAAGATGAGGAAAGTCAGGCCTGATGAGATTTTATGAGTAAGGCAAGCAGAAATTTGCCTTAATTTTTGTACAATAGGCAGCACTTCAGCTCTCCACTTGGAAACTTCACAGCTGTGAAACATTTACAGAAAGAGAAAGCAATTACAGAGCACTACCACTGGAGGAGCTTAAATAATTTAAGGTTCACTATGTATCTGATTCATTTTGTGTTATTTTTTTCTCAAGCCAAGATGCCTCACATTTTAACACTTTTAATTTCCAGATACTGAGCTGGGGTTCTCTTTTCATCTAAGTGTATAAAGACAACATATGCCTCTGTGAAAATACAGTGATTATTTCCCAATTGGGAGGATATGGGTTCCCATCCATATCTGAATCCTGGAAAGAGCCCCTTTTTTGATCTAGCCATGCTAGTTTATATGGGGATGTTAATGAACTTGCAGAGAACTACATTGTCATTGTAGAAATTAAACTAATGGAAATATATTGTCAGTATAATCAGACTTGTATACATGTGTAAAAATGAACTCACGTCAGACAGAGTGTAAGCGCTCAGCCTTTTGTTTATGCAGTGGTATGCACTTTATGGTCTCTCTCTCTTTTTTTATTATGTTTTTTAATGACCATTTAGAGAGGTAGAATTGGACTGACAATAAAGATTCTATGACAGGCCCTAATCTTTATAGTATATCCATTAGAATCTTGTTCATCTAAACGCTTTGAAAGTTCATGTTATGCAAGACACAGCTTTGCATTAAAAGAAAATTTTAACATTAAAATCCCCCAAAAGTAGCTAATTAAATATGTAAAATACACTCATCAAAATCCAAGGAGGCCAAGGCTGGTATATTACTGGTCAAGTCATCTGCGTTTGCAAACACTAGAGTAGCAAGGTGGTGGATTTTCTGTTCCAAACACCTTTCTTCAATTCTGCTCCACACCTACCCTCTGATGAAGAATGATGTTACTAAATCCAAATTTCTCTGGATATAAAGTCAGCACACACAAGAACACACCAATCTGTCAGCTTTAACAAAGATATACCTGAACGTCTAAGATAAATAGGTGGCCTGGGGTGGGGGAGCTTGGCTGTTGTTGGAATTGGTTTCATTTGGGTTTGTTTTATGCTTTAAATGATTTTTGCTTCTAGACTAAGTCATTACTAGGGAAAGCATTTGCTTGGGTTGCAGGGAAAATGGTTTGGTTTTTCTGGGGTTTCTTTTTTAAACATAAAAATGTTATCTCATTGCTAATTGCAATCAATAATGATGACAACCAATGAGTAGGAACACAGATGCTAGGTTTTTACACACAGATTAGTTAACCAGAACATTGGTAAGCAACATGAAGGTAATCAAAAAGCAGTTCTGTTACTGTTAAGAACAACTGTATTGTGCAAACAACAATATTCACAGTGAGAACATACAGAAAAATTTAAGTAGGCAGCTGTTAGTAAGATGCCCGAGCTCCCATACCCTGCACATTTCTGGCACACTTCTCAGCATTGCTTGCCTGTCTGCGTTCATCAGCTCTTTTAAGGGTGCCCTAATTCAACACTGCAACTGTTTCCTGGGCTCATGTCCTACACAAAAAAATTTGCAGCTTTGACAAGCTGATCAGAGTCTTTGCTCCTTTTGTATGAAATAGCTGGAGGCTTGTCTTTCTGTCTTTCTGCTCAAGGACTGATTTGCTTGAAACAGTCTTCCATTTGTCACAACATTTATGTTTTAGGACCAGTAATATGACTCTCAAGTGCTCATGATTTTACTGTATTCACTTAGTCTGTGATACACTAGCCAACACAGTAAAAATAAAGCTAAAGGGAATAGTTTTAGATATAAAACAGATTAAAAGCTCTCTAAACTGATCACAATAATTCTTTCCGATATGTAACTGTCTATCTCTAGCCAGAATTCATAGCAGAGAGAGAACTGCAGCAAAAAGAACTCCCACAAAGATCAAGTAGAATAATAAAACATAGAAGGGCATTATTTAATTTTAGCATGTCAGAAATAAAAGCAAAAAGCATCAACCACTGACTGTACAAAATTTTGTTCTGAAGTATCAAGTTGGTCAAGGATTTGAGTCTTGGTGAGATGTGTTAAAAATACCTACTGCCAAGTTTAATCACCACTTATCAAATTGTAACTCCTTCATTTGTGAAATATTCTACTTATGACCTTCAAGAGTAGCCCTGCCAACAAAAGCACTGTGTTATAGGTATGTAATAGAAATACTGCTAAAGAAAATGCTGTGCAAAGATCAAACAAACTGCATTGAAAAGGCAACTTGCTCATGAGCACCATTAACACACCATGGGTCTCAGTGTCTCAAGATAATAAGTCCATACTGATTCATAATTTCCAGACTTTAAATTATGCATTTAAAGCTTTGTAATGCAAGAAAACCTGGCAGATGGCTACACAAGACCTAAAAGCAGCACTCTTGATTGCTCAGCCCCATAACCCTCAGGGCCACATTTTCTGAGTACCAATGAAGCACAAAATGTGAGACTAACTCCTATGAATCATTTGGAAGGATTTGCATAAAAGGTACAGTTCTTAATGTCAAAACCTCAACTACTGCCTGTTACACTTACAGAAGAAAGTTTGAAAAGGTATAATGTTCTTTGAATGCTTTCTTTTTAAAGGGAGCAAGAACTCTAGATTTCTGATCAAGTAATAACAGATAATGTCTTGCAGGAAGCTCAGCATGATGAGCAAAAGAGCTCATAATGACTCACTGGTCACTGAATCCAAGTTGCACATTTTTTTAACTTTTTTTTTTACCTCCAGGTTATAAGAAGATTCGGATTATCAGTGGTTATCTTTCATCCAGTTTTAAACAAATAAATGTGAAACATGCCTATCCCAATTTCTTAGGGCATAAAATCACCCAAACATCCTCTGTTACCTAAATTGCCCACTCAAAAAACAACTCAGTTCACTCTGTGACACATATCAGCCATCTCACTATTTGAGAGTGCTCAGAGGAATTCCATCCTAGTTTTCTTACTCTAAGATTTTCTGGCTTCTTTCATAAACACCAAAGCACTTTCAGATTTAGAATATTTAGTTACCATGAAAACTTGGAAATAAGCAGAAGATTCATATCGCTGTAACTGAACTCTAGTTAATAATTTGTGAGTAACTGATATAGCAAGCATCACTAAGTTCCAAACACCTAATATTTAAAAGGCCTCATGAAGCAGTGGTATGTCCTTTTAAGTGGTGGTAAGGAAAAGGGAATAATTCAGTTAATTTTATTAACGAGTTTCACATCAGGCATTTCCAACATCCATAAAACCATCACAGGCTCAGCAAAAGGCAGCCTTGCTCCAACGAGAAGCTAGGAGAGGAGACTCATAGCATTATCTCTTTGAAGTGAAATATAATCAAATTGAAAACAGCAGCTGAGTTGTCTGACTAGAGAAAATGTGCAATATCTTCAATATATGGATGGTCGGGTAGACTAAATGACTGTCACATGAAAGCTTATCTGTAAATACTGCAGAAAGCCTTAGATTTTACCACAATAGATGACTGGTTTCAATCAAATGCTGCTAAAGCAAAGGCATGGCCCACAGGAGCAATTACTAGTCTCTTGACTGAAACAAAGGGCAATTACAACAAGCTGAAGTATGCTCACTATAGTTGAGCACTTGATTCTAGACTGCTGCAGCAATCAGCCAGACAGGGATATTGGGGGTGGGAGGAGGAGTCCCTAGGTGGTCCCTGTTTAATATTACTGAGTAGTGAGGGGTGGACTGCAATTTAAGCAAAGCTTAAATTTTGACTTTTACAACCCAAATATTTCAAGTATAGTTACTGAATTTTGACTACAGAGGAGGAAAAACAACAAATCACTCACAAGGCAGGAGATGAGGAAGGCAGCCTACATGTCCATACTGGAGTGCAGCCTATTGTATTGAATGTTAGCAACCTACAAAACCTTTCACATTTAAGTATATTCCCTGTAAATCCTATGGCAGTCTGAACAGTCTTAATTAATTACATTTTTAATGGTTAAAACAATAACAACAAATCATCATTAAGTTGGGAAAAATAACTTTACAAATACAAGACTTAAAGCATAGTAAAACTGATCTTTACTTTGGTGCCTATCTTTCCTGAGATCACAGTATCACAGTATCACAGTATAACTAAGGTTGGAAGAGACCTCGAGGATCATGGAGTCCAACCTACCAACACAGACCTCATGACTAGACCATGGCACCAAGTGCCACGTCCAATCTCCTCTTGAACACCTCCAGGGATGGTGACTCCACCACCTCCCTGGGCAGCCCATTCCAACAGCTAACAACTCTCTCTGCAAAGAACTTTCTCCTTACCTCGAATCTAAACCTCCCCTGGCGCAGCCTGAAACTGTGTCCCCTTGTTCTGGCGCTGGTTGCCTTGGAGTGACCAACCCCTTCCTGGCTACAACCACCTTTCAGGTAGTTGTAGAGGGCAATGAGGTCACCCCTGAGCCTCCTCTTCTCCAGGCTAAACAATCCCAGCTCCCTCAGCCTCTCCTCATAGGGCTTGTGCTCCAGGCCTCTCCCCAGCCTTGTTGCCCTTCTCTGGACATGTTCAAGTGTCTTGATGTCCTTCTTAAACTGAGGGGCCCAGAACTGGACACAGTACTCAAGGTGTGGCCTAACCAATGCAGAGTACAGGGGCACTATGACTTCCCTGCTCCTGCTGGCCACACTATTCCTAATGCAGGCCAGGATGCCATTGGCCCTCTTGGCCACCTGGGCACACTGCTGGCTCATGTTCAGGCAGCTGTCGATCAGTACCCCCAGGTCCCTCTCTGTTTGGGAGCTCTCCAGCCACTCTGACCCCAGCCTGTAGCTCTGCATGGGATTGCCGTAGCCAAAGTGCAGCACCCGGCACTTGGACTTGTTGAATGCCATTCCATTGGATTCTGCCCATCTGTCCAGTCGGTCGTGGTCCCTCTGCAGAGCCTTTCTACCCTCTAACTGACTAACATCTGCTCCTAACTTGGTGTCATCTGCAAACTCAACCCCCTCATTCAGATCATCAATGAAGATGTTAAAGAGGACAGGGCCCAGCACTGATCCCTGGGGGACGCCGCTGGTGACTGGCCGCCAGCTGGATGTGGCACCATTCACCACCACTCTCTGGGCTCAGCCCTCCAGCCAGTTCCTAACCCAGCACAGAGTGTTGTGGTCCAAGCCACGAGCTGACAGCTTAGACAGCATGACAGCTTAGACAGCAGATCCCCTATGTCCTTGTAAACAGCCATATTCCACATTCTGCAAAGTATCCAATAAACACATTTTAGTGCTCTTATTCTCACATACTGTTAGATTTTCAGTGAGATGAAAAAGTGCAGTGAGAAAAAGTTATTTTTCCATCAGTCATTCAGTGCTAATTTCTACAGTATTAAGCCTTCCTGTACTTCCCCTCACCCAACTCTGACCAATAGGGTTTGACTGTCCTACCACTTTCCTTGCACATAGTTCAGCTGGATTTAGTATAGATAAAAGTTCACAACTATAAAACATTAAAGATACAGAAGAGTCAGCTTCAATTGAAAATAACAGCAAAACATTAAAGTAACAAGTAAAGGAAAAAGAAATAAAATTAAATTCAGATTTGTTTATACTTAGGATTACAAAGGAGCAATTAGATGATGAACAGGTAAAGATGGAATACTGCACAATGCAAGTGGCATTCAAGTTGAAGATATAAATAACATTCTTCATTAAACTGTTTTATTCTCACTGCATGTGCTGCTCAATGTCTTTAGCTCATCATCTTAAAAATCTAACCATGTAATCAATATATGTCAACACATCACAAAACAAAACAAGATAAAAATAAAAGAGACAGTTAGTCACAGGTGGTTTCTCAAGCTGTGGCCTATGTTTGTCTTTTCCTTATTAAAGACATTCATATCACTTCACATCTTTTCAAAAGACACACAAGATGTGTATGCACACACACAGAGTCAAAACCCTGAAATGTCAAGTTCTCAGCTCTTACAAAGCAAACCTTGGCAACCAAAGAGCACCTCAGCTTTTTTGCTTCACAAAATGCAGGTATGCTGAACAAATTCTGTATGTAGCTTCAGACTAGTTATTTCCCTGAGTTCATCATTTCAGTGATGTTCTTGTGTATCAGCATAAACACATTTAAATTTGTGTAAGTATACTGCAAATGGATGCAGCATAGATACCTTCCTACGACAGGAAAGGTTTGCTCATTAATAAACTTGATGGACTTATCCTCCCTGTATACATAGCCAGAAGTCAGTTACCTGGTCATACTGAATCTGTGACCTTTGTACACAAATGCAGAGGTTACTATGCCTAAATTAAGAGAACAGGGCAGTTATCTTGAAGGCAGTAACAGATTTTTTTCAGGAGTTCAGGATCAAGGGAAATAATGTCCTGTAGT
Organism: Melanerpes formicivorus; assembly: GCF_026170545.1. Taxonomy (NCBI): domain Eukaryota; kingdom Metazoa; phylum Chordata; class Aves; order Piciformes; family Picidae; genus Melanerpes; species Melanerpes formicivorus. Next base: position 43,112,363 of record NW_027142354.1, on the reverse strand, counting down.
AGGTTAATACGGGTCATATTTATTATGCAGGTAGGGCTGTCATTTTCCAGGCTGCCTAAGGGATCTGAACATCCAAGTCACATAATGCAAGCAGCAGATACAGCAGTTCCTCCTGAAATTTTCTCAAGACAGGGTAACTGACAGTAATAGACAGAACCAGAAAACAGTAATCCTGAAAATAAACCTGAAAGAATCCTAAATGAACTTATGGAAATAGTTAATAAAGCCAGACCTGCAGCAGCTTCCTCTAATGTACACTGCCAACACTGTGGCTGCAACCCTCGACCCGCAGCTGGCCGGCTCCATTTTGGGTTCTAGAACCATCCCCTGATACTGCCTGCGCTCACTGCGGGCGGAGACACAGAGGGACAGGCAGAGGATCGAGTGGGGGTGACCTACAGCAACTTGACAGCACGAGGCTTTTATGCCCAGTTTTTGCATTGTGTCATGGGTTGAGTTGAATCTAATGATGATATTCAATACTTTGCTGTTATGACTCAGGGCTTCACCCTAGTTTGTACTTGGGTATAGGAAAATAGTGAAGTCTTCATACAGAAATTTTACTCTGCTTGTTCAGTCGTCACAGCTTTCATGCTGGTTCCTTAAAATTATTTACAAAAGAGAAAACGAACAGCTTATATCTTACCCCAGACCACTACCTCCCTATAGGTGGGATGGCAACATAGTTGTATTCTGCTTTATCCAAATTTTGAGAGAAAATGCTAATGTAATCCTAGCACATAGATGTAGCACAGCCCCAAAGATCCCAGAGAAACACTTACAGTTTTAAATAGCATAGTCAGTCATCAGATCAACAACTTATTAAAAAACCCCAACCAACCAACCAAACCCAACACATAAGGACCATAATGATTATATTCACTTGCTGGTCTGACATAGTGGATTACTTGATATGCATTAGTCTGATCTTCCATTCAAATTCCATATGGTAGCTTCCTACGACACTGAACACCAAGAGATATGTTAACATAGCCCACCCAAGAAGATGAAACACAACAGTAAAGGCTGAGTTAATAAACGATTTGTGAACTTAGAGTCTGAACCTTGAGAACTGAAGAATTATGGATCGGTGTGGTTTAGAGGCATAAGCATTTAGGGAGGTAAGATAAAAAAAAGTGTACTAAGAGGCAGGACTGTAACAATCAAGTTGACAGAGTGGAAATACCCATGTAATTATTGTCAGCAAACCAAGAATGACAAAGGTTTAGAGAAGAACACAAAACATATAAACAAAGCATCTTGTATCCACAACTGTCATTTCAACCCTCCTTTTGAAATGGCTTTTCCCACTCCAATCTGCTTCAAAGAAGCAATAGACACTGAAATACTGAATATGTATGATAGACTGTAGATATTTTAAGAGCTTATTTTCTTTTCCAAGAGACAGCTTGGCTGAAAGGACTGTAGTGAGTTGCTAATTATGTCACCTACTACTTTGCCTAGTTCAGTTAACTATGTTTGAATACCTGTGCAGGTGCCACATATTTTAATATACAAATATGAATTAGAACAATTTAATTTTTTACTCATCACACCCCATCAGACGCCATCTTTACTCTCCACATTCTGTTGCTACTGTGGCAGTCTGTTCCAGTTACTTACAAGTCTGTGCTCATAGGTGAGTGAGGAAAAATTCATTTAGCAGTAAAGAATAGAATCTACCCACCTCTGCAACTACGGAAATATGCCTGAACATTGCTATACTCTTTAAGGAGCTGGAGAGAAAGAAAAATTCTCAGTGGATCAAATGGCTGACAGCAAGTTATGTTTGCTGAGATTTCAGCTGCTGAGTCAATGGCTTTGAAGCCAGAGCCTGTTAGGAGAGACAAGGCTTCCTGCAGACTCATTTTTCTGAGTTTAAATTTGGCACCACTAGAAAAAAAAAGACAACTGCAGGCGGCTTTTTGACTTCTGCTAACTTCTAGGCAACTTCATTGTCAGTGGTGTGAAAAGTTTCACTTGTTAAATATGTGTTCTGTGTTCTCCCTTTGCTTTTGTAACAAGTGTTTTGGTTATGTGCTCATAATAGTCCACCGTTAATAACAGGTACTGGTATTCTACACAAGAGCAGGTAAAAAGCCCTGGTCAGTAAGGAGAATCTGAGCCAATTTCAAAGGGAAAAACAGTATTTTAAGAGGGCTCCAAGAAAGCTGGTGAAGGACTTTGTAGGACATCATGTAGTGATAGGACTGGGGGGAGGGGGGGCAGGGGGCAGGGGATGGAGCAAAACTAGAAATGTGTAGATTGAGATTGGATCTTAGGAAGAAGTTCTTCACCATGAGGGTGGTGAGACACTGGAACAGGTTGCCCAGGGAAGTGGTGGAAGCCTCATCCCTGGAAGTTTTTAAGGCCAGGCTGGATGGGGCTCTGAGCAATCAGATCTAGTGGGAGGTGTCCCTGCCCACGACAGGGGTGTTGGAACTGGATGAACCTTGAAGTCCCTTCCAACCCTGACAATTTTGTGATTCTGTGATACTGCTCTGATTCAGCTGGTTCCAAAAATCCAAAGTTTTTCTTACACTGCAAAGGACGTTTCTGCTTGAAGTCAGACTCATCAGTGAAGCTTTCTAACACAAATCTCACTGATTTTGCATATTGCAGCATCATGCTGCATTTTAATTCTGTGGTATGTTTGTATCCATGTCCCATTACTTGATTTTAAAGTATTCTTCCTTGTCACTTTGTTCTCTTTCTGCCCATGTCGCTGATTGCAGCACTCCTCTGCGAGCCAGGCACACTACTAGACAATCACTTACCCACAGAATGCCAGTTTGGATTTCAGACTTCTCAGGAACCTACTTCCTAACAGCTTTTAACAGCTATTTGGCTCCTGTGTATCTTAACCTTAATTCCCTGAAAGTATTAGCAACTAATTCTCACTGAATTAAAAAGAAACTCAACGTATAAAAACCTCTGAAAGCAAGAGGAACTAGGCACTTTGCAGATGGCAGACATTCACAGGAAAAAATTCTTAAGTCTCAATGTCATTCAATAAAAATAAAAGGGGGGATGGGGGAGAGGGAGAAGAACCACTATGCCTTACCTGTAACTACCTAACAATGATAGATCCATATTTTTATGAGAACACTGTCCAGTTGAGTTAATTAACCTGTGCCTTTAGTCTGTCTATTATTCAACATTTGGTTGTTTTCTTGCTCAGACTGAGTGACTAAAATACTTTGCACTGGCAAAGTCCAGGAAATATTCACATTGAATTATAATCTCTTCCCTGACAACTCATATGCCACCAGTTCAGCTCAGTGCAAAACCAGTATTGCAAAGGAAACAAAACCAGATGTTTGCTCCACTGTCATATTGTCATACAGACACCAGGTGTACATAAAGTTCAGACTGTGTGACTTCAGGGATTAATCTGAAGCTCTTGTGTACTGCACATCTCATAGACATTTGGACTCCATTTACCTTAGATATGGGTTTAATTATTTACTTACTTATTTAGTTACAAACCCATGTAAGAGCCTCTACTTTGGCATACAGCTGTAGGGGTAAAGCCTGAGGTTACAGGATCTTTTGTGTAAGACCACCTTTCTCTCAGCATGGGTATCCTAGTGCCAGGAAATCTTGATTCCACGGAATAGAATATTTGACTTAACATCACTTGAAATTATTAATATTATAACACTGAGGAACACAATGGGTTACTTCTACTCAGTCTACTATCTAAAATATTACAAGTCTGAAAGACTAAGAAGGAAGAAAAGAAAAAAAGATTTCTATATGTTTTCCCATGATCCTCAGCTCAAAACTATTCCTATGGGTGAAATTGGTTAAGGTTTTCTTGAACAGAACTGTCTTTGATTAAATCTTTTCTCTGTTCACTCTGCTCCAGCAATGGCATCATTACAGTTCTGATAAGCTGATGTTAGACAGTATCTCACTTTACAATCCCATTTGAACTCGCAGTGATCATGGAAGAAATATTTTTACTGTTACACAAAATTGAACTATTATATAAAAGGCATCAAAGTCCAAAGAATTAAAATCCCCTAGTGTGTTGAGAAAGCTATTTATGCAAGAGAATAAATGTTTGCAGAAACTTCACAGGAGAACTCTGATACAGTGGTATTAATGTTTCTTGCTAACTAAAAGCAATATGCTTTTCCCCCATCCCAACAGAGGAACAGACTACTATCTGTCTTCCAGAAGAACAGAATTGAGATGTTTCCATTCAGGATCATAAAACAGCAAATGTCAGAGGCAACAACCTGACCTCCTATGCCCTTTACTCTTTCCCTTTCCTTAGGCCTGGGTTCGTAGTAAATTATTTTCTACTGAATAATTTAAGTATCTTAAATAAAGGTATTTTTACTTCACCTTTGGGAGACTGCCTAGTAATACTCTAACTGGCAGGATACTATTTTGACAGTCATTTTATTATTATAGCAACTAGAAAATGGTTAAATACAGATACAAACTATCCACCTGAGCAACAACCAGTCTCTCTTTCTTACAGCTTTGCTGGATTTGTGTTTCCTGTTGTTCTCTTCATGTTTGTTTTATTTTTTCTCTCAGGAAATGCCCTGTAGCATGTACTGTGTCTTCCTTTTCGTGTCTGTAGGTGTGGCACTCTGCAGGCTGTCCCATTCTAAGCTCTAGCAGAACTGACAAGCAATAACCTCAACAGAACTCTCCCTTAAGCCTCTTCTGAAACAATAATGTGACCTTTACTTGCTTCTTTCATAGGTTATTTATAAACTAATGATACAGATCTGTTTTTTCTTCTTCCCTACCAGCTAAATTGTAGAGGCAGCCATACTGCCAAGATGAGAGACCTGATGCCACCCACCCATCTGGTAGGGGAGGTGAAGAATGAGCAGGATCAAAGCTGATCATTTGGGCTTACTCCAAAACATTTGTGCTTTAGAAAGAAAAGTCTAAATTCTTGATTTGAAGTTCTGGTATTATCACAACACAAGCAGGTAATAAAAGCCAGCAAACTCTCTCCTATGACACTCTGTCAACCAAATTGTGAAGTGTTTGTGGTTTGTTCAATTGGTTTTATAAATCAATAGCCTCAAGAGCAAAACAATAGACCTATTTAGAAGTCATCAAAAACAAACAAAAAAGATCAAGATCGTCTGGGCTACCAGAGAATGTAAGGTGAGTCAGAAGGGATTGCAAGAGCTGGTTAAACCACAAGAGCACAGATGACAGTTGACAGGGATGAGGGAACTACTGAAGTAGCTTACCAGTGTGCAATCAGCCACATGAGATTTTAGCTGCTAAGACTTTCCTCTCCCTAAAAAAGAATATAAAAAAAAAATTAATAGACAAGTACTAACTTTGCATTTCTTTAAAACATCAAACATTCTCTGCATTTTATCAGGTGATGAGTTTCAAATCTCAGAGGAGAGGAATAAATTGATTTAATCAGACCACATCCCACAGCATTTCAGTTCTCCTTGGGTACTCTCAGTCAAGCATTTGGAATCAGGCTGGATTTGCATGAGGGGCAATTATGCCAGAAGACCCACATTCTTTCCTCAGCTGCCACTCCTTCTGTGTGTTCTCTCCAAATTCACTTAATGAGTTTTTGCAGCATAGTACAAAGAATAGTTAGACATCCTGAGTCAAGGAATAAATAATAGTCCAACCCATTTTTCTTTAAGATAGATATGGAAGAGCACAAAATAATGTCTGTCCTCCTCCTTCCCACTATCCCCAAGAAAGGTGGCTGTTGATAAGCTTTGTGGAACGAAACATCAGCCAGCGGACCTCAAAATGAAACTGGACTACCCTTAACAAAAAGCCCACAAACATGTCAAAAGTAAGTTTTAGCTATTCCTTTATTGTTTGGAGTAGCTTTCCACTCCAAAAGAAGTATATTCTAAGCACGCTGATAGAATAAGATTCTAAGAAGCCTGGAATGTCACTGCTTGCTCCATGGCTAATTAAGCCATCCACTTGTATTGCTGTCAGTCTAGGAACCTCCCACTAGAATCAAAAGGAAAAGAGGAAGAAATTGCCCCCAGTTTTCAGGCATTTCACTAATGCATGTCTTTGGTCATAAATTACGGTTTACCTATCAGCTGGGTTCAGAACACCCACAAGGTGTTCTTTGAAGTTAACCTCTTGTATTTAAAGATTTTTAAACAGCTGTTGAAGGACTGTTTGATCTGAAAATCTGAGTCTTTTGAAGTTGAGAGCTAATGGAAGCTTTTTTTTTCCTCGACACTGATCAAGCAGTTAATGAGATAAAGCGACGGGAAGACAGGCTTAATAGAATATGGGGATGGGATCTATCTTGTATTATTATTTTTGTAAGGATTAACAGGAAACCCAAACATACTCCGGGCCACATGTGTCAAAATCATAATGAAGAAGAAAATTAACTTTAGTCAGACACAGTTCTTCACTGGAATCAAAGCTATTTTGGGACTGTAGTCTAGACCCCCTCACCAATGCATATGAAATAGAAAATTAAGCTATTAGAGATTTGGCCTATGCTGGTTTGGTATGCTAAGATAGCTGGCCCTTGACACATGGCTAATATATCAAGGAGAGGGCATGGTTAAACAAAATGAAGATCTGATACAAATGGGCTATACATACACTCTTAATGTTTTTCAAACCCATCAGGCTTTTGAACTTTACTATTGAAATTAAGTGCTTCCCAACAGTAAAGCTAATATTAAGGCATTAATGCTTTTAGCTACAGAAACACCCTGCTCATCAAACAAAATCCTCTGATGACAGAGTCCCCTAGTAACATGTACCACTGGCATAAGTTAGCTACTCCATTCACATGGGCTACAGCACCAGAAAAATCAAGACACAAGAAGAGTAAGGCAGTTCAAGGACAAATATCCTGTTGTGGACAAGAAGTCTGAGAAGTAAAAAATTAGGTAACAGATTTATTTCCTTATATTAAAATACAAACAGACTAAAATCATGCCTAACAAAATTGAATAAATGCACTGTCGGTTGTATCTGACTTGGCCTTCCTTAGGTTTTGTACAAGTCATTTGCCTAACTCAGAAAAAAGAGGTGTAAATATACAGAAGAGTATTTTTAATATACCTCTTAAAAAAAAGTCATATTCTACAAAGGATGGATAATAACAACACACATTCATACTGGGGGGGGGGGGGGGTTGTTAAAAAGAAAAGGTGCCTTCTCAATCTTACTTCTTTTATAGAAGAGCAGTAAGACTACTTTCAACATTTAAAAAGAAATAAATAAATCAGGTTATGGATACAATCCATATTTATTTGTGTCCGTCTTTAGATTAAGCACAGTGTTCCCCTTGAAGTCAACACCTGAAGATGATGAATCAGGCAAAACAGTTGTTGAGCAAATAAAAAGAAATGTAAAGAAAGCAGCCCCATAAAAGAACTTGCAATCTGGCTTGATAGCTTTGTGCACTCTACTTTAGCCTTCATAAGTCACAGTAAAATTGCAGAGGATTTCAGTCCTGCATCCTCTAAGGCTGCAATATAACAGTGACAGAAATGGCAAATAGAAGCCACAGAGGGAAAAAAATGAAGATAAAAAAAAAAAAAAGATACTTCTGTTTATTTCCTTTAGCACATTCTATTCTAGGGCAAGAGTGCCAAGGACACTTGTAAGAGAACTGTCAGTGACCTGAGCAAACTAGGTAAAATGTAAATACTCAAAGTAAGCAGAGAATAGAAGCCTATCTAACATGTGATTTAGAAATCATGTTACAAAATGTAGATACAAGTGAGGATATTTTTTGCTGTCCTTCCATTATTGCCCACCAATAGCCTAATCATTCCAACAACTACATTTGCATGTGTTCTTACAAACCTTCTCTAATGGGATAGTTAATAATACAAAACCACAGCTCAAGACACATTGCTGCTCTTTCATATGCTTCCACCACCTATGTAGTACATTTGTTGGTAATGTTTCTAGAAGGGTAAAAAAGCCCAACTCAAACTCACAACTATCCAATGCTTATCACCAGCTCATTTCTGATAGCAGCCAATACCACATCTTTCAGGAAATACAAGGAAACCCCAGGGGAAACCCATCACAACACAAACAGAAAGATGCTTCTTTCCTTAAGGTGAATACTAGCTTATATTGTTTGCTTTGAAGTGAAGAACTGAGGATGGAGCAGTTGGACTATCAAATATTATATTCCAAATATTTTATATCAAGGTTGCTGTCTCCAGTGCTTTGGAGTCACCACAGGGAATACTAAATAGAGTGGCTTAGGCACTCAATGTCTTTACTGTAATTAAAGAATTTAAGACAAATATCACTACTATACATCAGACTGACTGCCCATCAGTTTTTGAGTTAGCAAGATCTAGAATACAGAGAAATAAATAAATAAAAACTGGTCTGCCATTTCCCATGCTAAATAGATGCTGAAGGAACAGCAAAAAAAAAGCATTAAAGCCTTGGCCACACAAAGTCTTTAATCTCTGGGAGAATTCAGTGATAGCAACCTGAAAACTAAGCATAAGATATCCACCCTGCCAAAAACTACTTAGCACTGTTTTGTGTAGTGTAAAAAACATAATGTGAGCAATGTAATCCTTCATATCACTGTGCAGAAAATCAGTCTGAGCCCTGTACACTGCTTAAGTCTCACTGAAGTCTACAGTACTGTAGAATTTGGAGCAATAGACCTTGAGAGTAAAGCAAGTTAATAGGTTCTGAATCCCAATTTATTGTCAAACATTTTTTCTTACTATGATCTACCTTGGCTTTCAATTCATCTTAATCAGATCACCGACAGAAGCTTTTTACATAGTTACCTGGAAACTAAATTGTCTGATAAGGAATATTTATTTCTCCTACAGAAGCTAATTTTGAGAAATTCAGCTGGGACTAACCACAGTTATAGAAGCCAATATTACAGAAAGAATTGTTCCCACCTCATGCAAACAACTCTCAGCTTCCTTTGCATGCAAGGAGTATATACAGGTTTCACAGAATCGAAGAGAGAAAAAAGAATCCACAACACAATGAAGTAAGAGATTCCACTCGTGTTCCAATGTCAGAAGGCAGAGCACAACACTTAGGAAATGGCTCACAAACAGAGAAGCATGCCTTGGAGTAAGCTCAGGTGAGGTTTAAATAGAGTAGATTGCTATCCAAAGTCAAGAATGGGACTCTAATCCTAGCTTTTGAGTAAACTCGTGCTCCGACTTCAAGTCAATATGTCCTGCAAATACTAGCCACAAAATCTAATTTCAATACTAAAGAGAAGATAAGAGCTAACTGGAGTGATTATTTTAGCTCAGTGTGGATATGTCAGCATCCAAGACTATATCTTATAGCCAGTTCTTCCTGCAGATTTTTCTTCAATATGCCACAAGTTTAATTTTCATAATTCCTATTTTAAAACAACTCTTTAGCTTTCTCCTAGCATGTGTATCACAGGTCATTCTAGATAATCTAAAACTCAAAGAAACTAAAAATAAAAATGAATAATAAAAATAATAATAATATATATATATATATATATAGGGTAGGTACTATGATGCTGTTAACCAATGACCACAACAAGGGGGCTGGAAGCTAATAAACATAATCTGCTTCATTCCCAGAATAACACTGAAGCAATTCAGTGATTTTGCTTATTTGGCTCAGATTTTGAAGGTATATTTTCTATCTTTTCCAAATTACTTCATTAAGGCCTCCATTATATCCTGAATTCAAACCTGCTTCTTTCAAGTTCAGAGTAAAATCTGATCCAAGTTGGCCCAACTGATATGCTTTAACTGCCTGCAAGATCTGGCATTGCACGGAACTTTGGCAACTCAGTTACTCATGGAAGTTTCCAGTGAGAAGGGAAGTGGTTGGAAGAAACATTCATGAATATACATGCAAACTAGAACTGAATTTTTATTTGGCTGCATTCATAACCCACTTATGTTCATTTATGTGGATGATCAGATGCTAGAGATTTATTCATGAAAATGAACTGAGCATTCAGTCACCAAAAGGGAATTCTGAGCAGCATTTTCAATGGCAAGGTCTGCCAGTGCTGGTGAACTACACAAGTCACCTAATCAGACAAGGGAAATAAGCAAAATAATAATAATAATAAAAAAGTACATGTAAATGGAGCACAAATTACAAATATTCACAGTGCGGTGCTCGCAGACGAGCTGTTAATCAGTACCAATTCATTGAGGAGTGGAAGTCAGTGGTCTGGGTCCTGCCCTGTATCTGTCTGTAGGCAATGTGAAGTGGTAATAACCAGTTCTCTAACACAGCATTTGGAAAGCTACAAGTAAGAAGCATGAGAGAGGAGAGCTAGCTATCAGTAGTAAGCCACAGAACTGTGCAACGGCGTGCTGTGCTTTCATAAATGAAAGGGAGAAGAAAAACCAAAACCAAAACAAAAATCAGAGAGAGAGAATAGCTGATTATTTGTTATGAGAACTTGCACAACTCTACATAACCTAGACAAGGATTCAAATTAAGCTGACAATGATTTCATGTGTACTGAAAATCCTCACAGTGCTAAGGCACAGCCTTCTGCCCTAACCAAAGAGATAATCTTGTCTGTCCTCTCACATAAAGACCTTCTTTGTACACTGGACAGTGCTCTGAAACTATATAGTGCATCAGATTTCAGGAAGGCAAATGGCAACTTGGCTTAATTAGACGCCATCAGGAGAGCTGTGTCAAACCACTTTCCTCTTCAGATTACAAGAAAATCCAAGAACTGTGTTCCAGGAGATTTAAGTTAGAGCAGTGCAGAGCCTCAACTGTAAGACTCTCTTACATTTCGGACTTTCAAATTCTTAAATTTGCCCTTTACTTAAAAAAGTCAATGATTTCACCAAGAAAGTTTGATTAGTTTCTTTTACTTTCTGTAATGAAGTGCCATCCTTTTTACACTTGAAAGGATCTTTGTAATAATGCAACATTGATCTTTTGAATACAGATGAGCTAACCTAGATAATAGGATTTGGTACCCAAAAGAAAGGGCTTCTGAGCATATATATCTAAGGCTCCAGTGCCATCAAGAGGATTTTGAAGACAAGGCACCTATTCAGGAGCAAATGCTGAGATTTGGCATTGTAACAATAGTCTTCCATTGTATTTGTAGGTGATCTTCCAATGCAAAGAAAAATTCCATGACATAACTGAGAATATAATAAACACACATAAGCAAGTAATGATGCAGAACCAGCCATAAAGAGATAGTAGAGTAAGAAGCAGCCAATAGCTGCTCCTATGGAAAATAATTCTGGAGATTTTCTTCTTTTCAGTAGTCCTTACCATGGTGCCTACTCTATTAACTGTAATAACATATTCTGGAAAGAGAGAATGGTTTGAGAGAAATGCTGACAGCATTTTCCTACATAGAAAGGGAAACCAGAATTTTTTATTTCTTTTTAACATATCTGTTTCTGCATTTGAAATGGAGTCTCACAACAGCAACTGCGCTAACAGCAGTGCTCAGTGGAAAACCGACAAGTCACCCGAGCTCCTAACAATCACCATTTACCATTTCCTTAGAGTGTATAAATACAAATCCCTATTTCCAGCAAACACAGCAAGGAGCTGGGCATTAAAATACTTGGACTGTCTTCAAATTTTACTACAGGCTTGTTGCATTTACTTTCTAGCCAGTGTAACAAATCTGCCCCTTTGTTCTTCCATCAAATCCCACCTGTTCATCTACTTTCACAATCACCATGTGACAGCAGCAATTTCTTGTTACGTGCTTAAAACTTGCTTCTATTTCTAGGTCTATCTCATAATCTATAATCATTTAATTTGACTCTGCCCCCTGAAAACTGAGACCCAGTCTGTTCTGAGAAGGAAAGATATGCTGGAAACAGACTTAAAAGCAATTCAAGATGGATTTTGTCATCTACAACCAGTAACAACAAAACCATTTAGCACAAAACCAGGCACATGAAGGGGGAAAAATAATAAAATTCAATGTACCTGTGCCAGAGGGCACTTTGTTTAAATACAACAAATATAAAACCCTTCCCCTCCTCCCCCAAGTGGAAAACATAGCTTCTAACATCTTATCCAAGCTCTTGCCAGGCTGCCAAATCATTGTCGTAATGGAACAGCAAGAGCTGAACTCAAACTGTGCCTCAACACCATTTTCAAACACAACTCTATTCCAAGTGTAGGCAGAGCCTTTGAGGACGATAACATAAAGAATCATTTCAACTGACCTTTTTCAAATCTTTTTTATGATATAGCCCATTAATGGGCTTATTTGGAATGCATTTTGCACCAGAAAGATTTGTATTGGTCTCGATAACTTCAATGGACTTTTCTTATGCGAAGCAATCAGATTTTGCTGGTAACAGCACACACATGTCGTCATTTCAGCTTCAACTCTCCAGGCTTTCCGACTACTGAAACACAATCATTCTATATTCAGAACATCAAGCGCTTCTGTTAGACCATGATAGCAGCAGGGTATCTCCTGATTTTTTTTCTTTGCAAGTGCCTTCAGGCAGCACCTATAGATTGGTAGTTTAAGAAGAAAGACAGACTGAGCCACAGCTTTAACTTGTAAACAGGGTCTTTGAAAGAGCAAAGATGTGAGTTTGTCTCCACTAAAGCAAACTTACTTTGCTGTTTGCTTTAGGCATTTTTCTGATTAATCTACAGAGTAGGAATGGATTTCCTGTCTGTCTCTGCAAACCCACCTTTTACTGAATCAAGCAAAACTGCTAGAATTTTATTTTCAATGCCAATGTGTGTCAGGGTCAAAGACAAAGAGGTCAAAAGTACATTTCAGGATTAGGTGCATTTGTTTTTTTCAGTGCTTTTGCAATTTGCTGTCATAAGTGAAAATTAAACCCTGGGACCTCCCAGGTGTCAAAAGGCAAAATAAGAAATCTCTGGTATCTTGTTCCTGGCTGCTTTACTGATGCATTCTCTCATCATGTGTGAGTAACTGACACTTGCAAATGAAGCAGATGAACATTCCATTTGAAGTAGAGAGATTTCACACATTACTGAAATGGGATGTTTATATTTTCATTAGATAAACACAACTAAATTCTGTATAGTGTTTTCCACCTTGTTTTACAAGAAAAATCCCAAACCAGTTGTGACCATGATTTTCTCGTTACCAGCCGAGAGAAGTACAATGCCACAACTTGCTTGAAATCACACACATTTGCAGACTCTGTGCCATTGTTATCGCTTCTCAGCTATCCTGCACAAAAAGAACAAGCAGGCACATTTCCACACACCTCCCCAAAAATGATCCTATTGCCTCCAGCCATTCTAACCTCCCTGTAGAAAAACACACCTGAAATCTTAATGACAGGCTTGGCAGGTAGCATCCAACAAGCGATGCGTACACACTACTGTTTAAATATCATCTATTCTACAAGTGTTACATCAGAGGGGAAATGAGTGTCTACTCCTACCATTAGCATGTGTCCATCAAATTGACAAATGAAGATAAATCAGCTACTTTGCTGCTTCCATCAATACAAATACATAAAGAAATTATAAACATTATAAATTTTTAACTACCTATCTGCTTCTACCTGAAAACATGAAATTCCCTCACGCTTCAGTAAACGAAAAAATATACTCAATGAAGTCTAACAAATATGCCATCTGTTCTGAGAAAGCTGATAAAGCACAGCAGCACTTGAACGGGGCAATACTGACCTCCCGTGGCAGCTCTGCAGATAAACAACGCCAGAAGCAAATCGATCGTTTCTAAAAATGTGGGAATTTTCCTATACGCTATGCTAATCATTTACCACGGTCGTTGCCGAGAGAGCCCTAGTCACAGGCAGAGACTCTGCGCCCCAGACACACAATTCAAAGTGAAAATGAACATCCCAGCTCCTAAGAACAGACTGAACAAGTGAGCAACACTCAGAGAAAAGGCTGTTGAAAATATTCTTTGCTGTCTTGCTTCAGTTTAAGTCCTGCCCACAGATTTAAACAAGACAACAATCCCTCTAAAAAAAACCCCAAAACAACCAAAAAAACCACAACTAAGCAAAACACCACAAACAAAACAGCCCAGCATAACAGAGACACACACTGCTCCCCCAACAAAAAACCTACACCAAAACAAACCCTCACCTTTCTTACAGTATAATGGTTAAGCATGAGAAGAGATCATTCAACAAGATGGTCCACCTTCCAACTGGCTGGTTTCAAGAACCAGCTTGGTAAACTCTGCCAGGGCAGCTGTGCCTTCTCTTGCACAGGACTAGACCCTAGAGTAAGCTTCTTCCCTGGCCAGCATATGTAGCTTACTTGTCCTGAAAAACACTAGATTTCACATCCTACAGGCTGTTCACATCATTATCACATGTTAAGCGGCACTACTTAATGCATTACTAGAAGCCATGAACATCTCTCCAGAACTGCTTATTCCTTTGGTCAGGAAAAAGGCCATGCTCAAAGAATAGCTATTGTTTCTGCCGGCTAAATGTGGGGTAGTTTTCCCTTGGCTGAAGGAAGAAGTGGACATTTTTATAACTCTCCATTCTGAAAGTTCTTCCCAGCACAGTATTCTTAACACTTGCCCCTTAACCTATAAAAGAAGTGTGACTACAACCTAGCAGCTTAATCTGCGGTGTTCGTGCACATCACCTGTAGCACTAAGCACCTTCCAACTTGGTTACAGGCTGTGCTTGCATACTACCACGATGGTGAGACTGAACTTAAAACATTTTATTCCTTTCATTCATCTGATCTAAATAAAGGAAAATGTAAGGAGCAAGCAGATCATGATGATACACCAATGCAAAATACCTGTGAGCAATGTTAACGTAACTCACTGTCCACAGAAACAGATGGTCCTAATAGTAATCATGATACAGTAGGAACCAAGACACATTTGTGGCCAGAAATCAGAACAACACATGTACATTACCTAGAAGACCTGTAGGAACAATGCTTTTGATGCAGTTGGAGACACAGTTAAGCCTCCACAGGAAGCCTCACTGCCTCAGTAGTCACTGAGGTCTCATCCAGACACCTGCAAGCACGCAGCAGAAACATAAAGCTTCACACCTCAACAGTTAGTTCAGACGAGTCAGAATTACTAAAAGATCATGAAAAAAAGATTCCTCAAGACTGCCAGCCATAAGGCCTGAAATAGGAGAGCCCCTGTGCTGGAAATATCTTGGATAGACACTGAAGACACAACTGAAGACAGGAAAACTCCACTGGAGGGTTCTATGAAGTTTAACAGCCTAGTCAAAGTACTCTAAGGTGAAAATGTTCCTGCTCTTCACTGAGCTGAGGTCTGAAATTTTTCTTGTAGCACAAAAGCAAAATCTTAAGAATGGTTGCTGGACATGGAATTGAAAATTAATGTGGAGGCCTGAAGAGTTGTCCTGGCTCCAGTAGTTTCCATCCTAGAGTTAGTACAGTAGTGGTTACTTAGATGCAACAAAGAGAAACACAGGGCCTCAGGGGGTCACTAAGCAGTCTCTGAAAATCAGAAGGGGAATTGTTGTAATAAAAGTGCTACATGATATTTATGCCTGTTGTCACTACCTGCCGTAATCCAGTCCAGTAGCTATCTTTTCTCAAGCTATGTTTATGGACTCTGAAAATGAGTCATCTTTTGGTTTATGTAGGATTAAGAAAATTTCCCCTCCCTTCCCATAATCCAGATAAATGATATCCCCCCTCTCTGTCTTGCCTACTCAGAGCTGCCAAGCACATTTATCTTGCCTAATCTTCTTTTCCAGGATCCATGCTGACTATCCCTTAAGCAATTACATGTATCTAAATGTTCTGTGTGCATAATTGCTCTTCATGTATTTTCTGCTGCTGAGATCAGATTTACAAGCCTGCAGTGTTCTCAATCCTCTTCTAGTCATTCTGCTTCTATTGGATGCTCGCTGGTACCTAATGCTGTGCTTTGTCCTTTAATAAATTATCAGTAAAATACATACTTTTTGGAGAGAAAGTCAAAATGGCCACCACTAGGACTCAAGAATGAGAACTTTCTAAGCTATGTATCTCTACTCTCACCTAGCCTAGAGGCTTTCCTATCATACATGCCTGACAATTTTGAAAAGCCATGTTCAAAGGGAGAAGCAGAAGGGGCTGCCCATGGAGCAGGCTGAGCTCCTCATCTGTTGGCTACAGCCCCTCTGCTCCTGAGAGGGAGAACAGGTCATGGTGTTACCCAGTCAGTCCTGGAAACAAAGGCTCCCCACAGCCCTTCCCCACAGAGCCTCCTCTCCCAGTGGCAGGATCCTAGAGTATGCTGCTGATCCCAGAATGCAGCCAAACCCAGCTGGGAGCTGCAGAGCCAGTGGTACCATCAGAGCCCTGACATCTATCTGCAGTACACCCAAATGATCTAAATCTCTATCTCTGAGCCTATCACTTCGCTATCAAATACATTCCCTTCTATTTTTCTCATCTGTTCAATATTTGTTCTGTTTCCTATATTGTCCCTAGTAGTTATTGCCTTGCCCTTAGCTTCCCCTGCTGGAAGTGTCTTGAAAATTAAGATAAAAAGAGACCTATCATAACCTGAGCTCTGAAACAAAACTATAAATAAAAGAAATACTGAATACAGAGGGTAATATTTTGCTCATCTTCTGCCTAATTCCATAGGTCTTACCCCAGAAAGAGGAGAAAATGAGCCCTTTGCTCTGTACTGAGAGGCCGACAACTACTGTTTCCAGAGTTCCCCTCATTTTGTCTGAACTTCTTGTTTCTAACTTGCTCTCTTCCCTTCCTCTGCATATTTCACATTGATGTCCAGAAGTGAAGCCTCTAGATCTGTGGGATATGCAGGCACTTAACAGGAGTGACCCCCATGGCCACAGTTTGATGGATCGGGTTTCTGGAAGCTGAAGAAGCTGCATTTTTCTTCTGATAAACTAAACCAATTCTCAACAGGAGGGAGGAAGACATTGTGCAAAGCTCATCAATTAACTGCAATGAGTAGATAACGAAGAGAGGGTAAGTCAAAAGTATCAGTAAATGTTCAAGTAAGTATGGTGCATCCACATCACATTGACTGGATATATAGTTACCTCTTTTGTGCTTTTAGAAGTCAGATTGAAGTGAACAGTACTCCTACCAAGCACACAGGGAGTGTGTGAATTGAGACAAGAACTGCCTGCTGCAGAATGGTTAGACTCGGTGTATATGATAGGTATTTGCATGCTCCCATCAGTGCCTGGCTCCCAAACAGCTTTTAATGCTTTTGTAAAAGAAAATTTTGTAACATCGGATTGGATTGGACTAAGCTGGAGTTTATTCTCCTCAGAGCTTCTGTCTAGTGCTGTTTTGCAGTGATGTAGCTGGGTGTTGATAACACACCAGTGTGTCACACATAGGAATGTGTTTTGCTATCATTTGGACACTTTTCCCAAACTCTTCCTTTCCTGCTATCTTCCTCTGGGAACTGAACTTAGACATAATAAGGCTCACTTGTACAAGAGCATGTTTGTTCATTTGCAGTTCTTCAGACCTACACACCTTTTGGAGCTTCACCATCACAAACCAGGTGCTGCTCAAAATATTTCTCTTCCCACTCCTGCTAGAATACTGAAATATGTAATTCATCTTGACCTTGTGCCTCATCAACTTTTAATACTTTTAATGCCCTCTCTGCTCCAGCATCACCTTTTAACATCTCCAGTACTCCAGTTTACAGAGTTTTACCTTCTTCATCCTCTGTCATGGACAATGGGCTAAATAAATTCACTTTGACTATGGGCAGTGCCCTCATCATTCATCTTTGTTTTTTTTTTCCTTACTGGCTATTTGCTGCTTATAAATATAGAACAGTGCTTTATTTATTTCTACATTTTCCTAATTCTCTTAACCTTTTTCTGTCACAGAATAATTCAGGTTAGAAGGGACTACAGGAAGTCTTTAATCCTCCTCTAAGCAGGGTGAGCCCTGAGGTAAGGACAGGTGGCTTTATTCAGTCTCATTTTGAAAAACCTCCAAGGACAGAGACTGCACAGCCTCTCTGGGCAATCTGTTCCTGTGTCCCACAGTCCTCACTGTGTGAAAAGCTTATGTCTAGTCTGAATCTCTCTTATGTCAATTTATCTTCATTGTCTCTTGTTCAACAGCTCTTCAACAGCTCCCTGCTTTCTTGCAGAGCTGTGTAAGAGACTAAATCTAGTCTCTCTTGATGTGAAGCAACAAAGATAAAATCACCTTTGCTTCCAGACAACAGAAATGTGCAATGGGCAAACTGAATAATGACTCTCTGGAATGTGCACAGACAAGATCATCTCTACCCATCCTCTACCCAATGGATTCACCATCTGGCATGCCCTGGGGACAAGACCTGGACACATACCTAAAAAAACCTGTGACTGAAAACTGTATAAAAGACCTGAGTGATGCCTGCGCAAGAGAAGAACATACAAGGAGAGAAACGGACAGACACAGGAGAAAAGACATCACCATGTAACTTGGAGGCAGCAGATCAGGAGGAACCCTCTCTCTTAAGTTCTGCCTGCTGCAATTCATGGAGCTCTAGAGACCACACGTTGGAGGTTGCTCAGAGAAGGACTTGGATTTTGGGATCTCACCCTCTCCTCCTCCAGGGCGGACAGCACAAGCAAACAAGGATGACATCTCCTCCAAGCCAAAGCAGCAGCACCCTTCCTCCACAGACCCAAACCATCTTGGGAGGTGTGGTATTATAATTCCTTTCCTCTTTCTCTCCCTCTCTATTTTTTCCCTCTCTCTCTCCCTTCTACTGTTCAATCCACTTTATTCTGTTAATAAATAGCCTCACTGTTGGTATTTTGGCCTTGTTTGTGCCTCTAATTTCAAAAAGAACTGAGTCTCTTTCCCTCTCCAGACTGAGACGAGCTGCTCCCCAGCCTGGATCAACTAAAAAGCATTATTTTTAGGCACAGCACATGGCACTTGTCCTTGATGAGTTTCATAAAATCCCAGTTGTCCATTCCTGCAGCCGGTTTGGATCCATCTGAATGGCAGCCTCGCCCTTGAGCATACCTAATTCTCACAATTTAGTGCCATCTGCAGACTTGTTGAGCATGCACTCCATCACTTCCTCCAGGTTGCAGTCATCCCATTTGCTTCTTCCAGCTGTACAGAGAAGGACATAATTTTCTTCACAGTAGAAATGGTGCAGCTGGCACTGTCCATTCAGTGTTTGTCTTGGGGCTGGTGTTTGCCTCAGAGGTGGATTCTTCAGGGTTATTGTTGAACTAGTCAAACTTAAATGGGGTATCTGTGCTACCTCTGAGTCAACAGAACTAAACAGCTAGGACTAGTTTATTTTCTATTGATTATTTCACTTTGACTCCAGGTAAGTCTTTTATCCCCCATACCTTACATGCTCATCCATCATTCAGGACTTTCAAAATTACTGTCCTGATTTTCCTATATCCTAATGACTCAGAATTTGCAAGCCACTGATTTATTAGAAGCTGATCAGTAATTCTGAAAACTAGGCAATTCACTTTTTGAGTTACAAATAAAAATACATTGGTTGACTCAAAAAGCAAGAACAGAAACTGGTATTTGAAACTGTAAAGTACAGGGCTGTTGTGGAAAACTCCTACACAGGTAGCAACAAGAAGCACGACAAGCTGTGCATCAAACATATCAGGCACATTATATATATATATATATATATATATATGTGTGTATATATATATATACACAAGAGGATCAAAACCCTCAAGCAATTAAAATTCCTACTGATGACTAAAAACATTTGTATGCTGGAGAGCTGGTGGAGGGAGCAAATGTTTTTATGTAGAAGCAGGGGTTGAGAGTACGTCAGCCCTGAAGGGCCAGAAGAAGCTTTTCCTGGACACATGGGCCAAATGTGTCCTTTCTATCTTCTAGCAGTGGGGCCAACATGAAACACAAAGAGCCTGTTACCACAAAAGCTGCTCCCTTGGCTCAAATGGTGAAGTGTGTGCTGGTACAAGGGGATATTTTCCTATAAAAAGTTTCTCTGATTTCTCTGCTCTGCTACTAATAACTTTGTGAGCAATTAGCTGTCTCAGGTTCCTTCAAAGTAAAATGTAGAAGCTCTTTAGCCCCTCTTTTGCCTTTTAGCAACAGAACAATTCCATCAAATGCAGTGCAAGCCCCACCTGCACATATGGGGCTAAGGCAGGAGCTTTGGGGTTCTGATCAGGTTCATTCCCCCGTGATTGCACTCATTGCCATCACTACTAGTTCCTAGACTGCAATAAAAAGATTTGGAACTTAACTGCTCCACTCTTTGATACCAATCTGAATTACAGTAATCCCAAGAGGGTACTATCAAAACTTAAAAATACATTTAAGAGGACAATCTCTATCCTTTTTCACTGCTCATCAAGATACTCCCATGCACTGATGCTTCAAACTTTTGTGCCTGTGCTTAAATGTTAAGGAACCCTACTGAAATCAGTGGAACATTAAGCACAGACAGAAACCCCTTTTTTGTAATAGTTTTCCTAATGTAATTCCTAATCCCTGCTGTCTACACACGTTTTCTTTTTCCATAACTGTTAAGGACAATTTTTCATGCTGGCAAATGCCCTATAATACTGCACAGCAGTCATTATTTTGGAAGCTGATGTCATGAAACAGTCAATCCTGCTCAAGAGCCCTTTCTCAGGTTATAAAGAAGCTATTTCAGACAGAAGTTTCATTTCTCTAAGGTTTTAATTAAATACAAATTCAGGCAAATAAGAGTTGTAAAGTAAACAAACAACACTGCGAACTCACAAGTTCCCTGTGCTTAAAGCTACAAGTCAAGATCCCTTAAGACAGTGCTAGGCTTATCATTCAACTTATCTCTAAACCCCAAAATCTCATAAAAAAAAACAGTGTCTATCATAGGATGTTAGATATTTCCATCTTATTATACAGTTCATCTAAGCCCCTGTTACACTGCAATCTCTAGATACTCAAGTGTTTTTATATGAGTGACTGCTTGTAACATCAACACATTAAGCCAACAGCTTAAATAAAAAAGTGCCATTCAAAAAGAAAATACTGATTTAATTATAGAGCACCTGGGAACAGAGTGGTTAAAAACTTGGATAACTTAGGTCATTAGTGAGTTAGTGTAGATCAACCTCCGATCAATTAGGTCAGGAATCACTGATACAATTTGAAATTGAGTTATCTGACAGGCATGCACAGTCTGTCATTGTTCACTAACGTATTTTCTCTTTTCATTTAGGAATTAAGGATTTAAATTTGGATTGTCCATTTTGGCATGCTCCTTGGCAGTAGCTGGCACAGAAGAAAGAAGAGGCACGGTGGGGAACGGCGAGGCAAAATAGAGAAGCTGTGTTGGGCTGAAGAAGCGGGCGCAGGAAAAGCACTGCGGGCAAAGGGACCTCCCTGTCACTGGGGCTGTGGTCACACAAGACCATCTGTAGGGTGCCCTGGCTGGCTTTGTGCTGAGTGACCTCCATGTAAGCAGGGCTGGGTGTTTACTTTTGTAGTCCGGGGGCAGGGGGGTACAGGTCTGACCTGCTCTCCTGCTCTGGGGTAGGGAGAGCTGCACAGCCAGCGGCTGCCTGGAGCTTGCTACCTCTCCTGGGAAGCAGTGTGGTTCGCCTTGTCTGTGTGTGTGCCTCACCTTCTCTCCGTGCCTGACCGTGCCTGTCCTTCTAGGTCCCTTTGCACAGCAGCTTAGTTTAGACTCCTCAGGAGGACAACCGGTACGCTGCGCACTAACAGGGCAGTCTCCTCAGGGGCCTGGGTCAGAGAGGGGGCGCAGCTTGCCCTCCTTCTGTTGGAAGGACGGAGCGCAGCCGCTTAGTGGTAGCGTGGCCAAGGAAACCTGCCTGCAGTCCAGGGCCTGGGGCTGCCTGCGCGGCTGCTGTCCTGCTGGCGCCAGGCCAAGCCAGCGACAGCCCCGCACGCGGGGCCCGTGTGACGAGCTGTGAAGTCCTCTGTCACCTTCTGTCCCCAGAGGCAGCCCAAACTCCCTGTAAGCAGAGGTGGGGAGTTTGCTTTAGGCAGTTAACAGGAACGAGACTTCCCTGGCCCCTGAGACGGCTGAGCAGGGGCTGGAAGGCACAGTGCCGCCTCTGACGGCGATTCGGCAGACGCCAGCGAAGAGCCTCCTCACCCATAGTGGAGTGCTCAGTACTGCCACCGCGTGCTTAGTTATCGGCACTGCAGTTCCGCAGGGGCGTGTGCCGCCCCGACAGTGCTCAGTGCTGCCTCTGCGTGTTTAGTTGTCGGCACTGCAGTTCAGCAGTGGCCCGTGCCGCTCCGTCAGTTTTCGGTGCTGCTGCCTCGTCTCTGAATGCCCTGACTGCTTGAAAAGCCTGAACATTTGTGGGGAAGGTGTGTGGGGGAGAAGGAGGGAGGGCGAGATTAAAAAATTATCTGAACTTGCAGGTATTATCGTGAAGAGTTAAATGGAAAGTGGCTTTTTTTACTAAAAGTTCTAGTACTTTTTTGGTACTAAGAGTTGTGTTCATTTAGAATTCAGAAAGGATTCACAAAGAAAACGCAGGCGCTATAACGCGTAGCAACACTACGGCAAGGGAGCCACACGTTGCTATGGACTCTGCGCATGCGCTGTAGAGCGACGCGTTGTGTTACATACGCGCCATAGAGCCGGAGCCGGTCCGACCCGAGTCGAACTGAGCTACGCCGAAACGAGCCGAGTCGGACCTCCGCGTCCCCCTGATGCCGCACTTGGGTGAGGCTTCCGCTCTCCAGACGGGAAGGAACACGGCTGCGGAATGGCTCTGCATTGGGAGCAGAGGGGTCCCAGAGAGCCCGAGACTCGGCGTCTGGCAGGGTTCTGAGCTGTACTGGGTGCCTGCGAGCCGTGTCCTCTCGTAAGGCGGGGGAAGGAAAAGCTCACACATTCACTGGGAATGGTTCGTTCTGATCGCTCCGAACGGGGACTTCGCCCTGCAAGCATTGGTACGGAAGACGCCCTCAAGCTGCCGAGCCTACCGTTGCTATGGACGCGGCGCATGCGTTACAGAGCAGCGCGTTGCTAGGGACTCGGTGCGTGCAGTCTCACGCCGAGTGGTCTCACTACTGCCGCCCTGTGGCCATGGGGAGGTATTGCTTGCTACCGTATGCCGCTACGGTTCTTGCGGGGTGCTGCCGCCGCGCTCTTCGCTGCCTCCCGGTAAGGAAACACCGCGGCCGTCCCATGTGTGCGGTACCAGCGGATGCCCGCGGAGCAAAGCGCGGAGCTGCAAGCGGGTACGAGGTGGACTCGAACGCCGCGTAGATGGGGTTGAGGAAGGGCAGTCGGGGCGGGGACGGTGGAGCCGAGTGCGGGAGCGGGCGCAGCCGCGGGAGTCTGCGGCCAGAGGGGAGCCGGGAACTGTAGGCAGTCGCCGCACGGCGCGGAGCGCGGCGGTTCCGGGGGAGGCGAGCCGGGGCAGAGCCGGACCGGGGAGTGACCATGAATACAGACTTGACAAAGGCCGGCGGCTCCCTGAGAAAGATCTGCTGGGAGAGCTGCCCAGCCTCCGGATCTCCGGAGACTGTAGGTGGGCACTTCCCTTGTTAGGCTGTTAACATTCTTCAGGGTGAAATCTCGTTTTGCTTGGCTTATGCGGCACATCTTTGAGAACTAATAGGTTCCAGACTTTTGGCAAAAGTTTTTGGTGACTACAGGGCGTCAGGTATCCACAGACTGCTGCCTTGCTTTATGTTCCATGGCGCTTGACAAACTGGGAACCACAGAGGAAGGAAATTTCAGAATGTGATGAGTTAAAGGATGAGGTGTCCTGTAAAGTGACTCTGATTATTTGTTGGTTATTATTGTTGTTGTTAGTGCGTTTGGGGATTTTGTGGGTGTGTGTGTTTTGTGGTTTGTTTTGGGGGTTTTTTTGGGGTGGGGGGGGGTGGGGAGGAGTTGTGGGTTTGTTTGGGTTTTTTGGTGGTGGTGTTTGTTTTACTTCTGGTATGTCTTTAATATATGTTCCTTTCTACTCTCAACCAAAGAACTGGAAAGCTGTTGCTTCTAGGTTTTAGCACACTGTAAAAGGACAAGTAGCTGAATTCCATTGTTACTAGAACGGTCTGTTGTAGCTACATATGAGCATACTCAAACCCTTACAATGTGAGTAATTGAGATTTGTTCTGTTTTCGTTTTACTCTTTAAAGATTTACACTGTCCACTTCATTGACTGAGCAAGCAAGATGTGCAGCAGCAGCAGGACCATGACTGCTGTGGTGACTCCAGCATGGATGCTGTTATGGTGCAGCCTCACAGGGTAATCTCCTTTTGCTTGGCTTATGTGGGATCCAAGTAGTTTTTTTTTTTCTCTGTCTGTCAGAAAGGAAACGTTGAAAAGTAAATTGTTCAGTTAAAGCTTTTACCTAGTTGCTGGAGTTTCTGTCAAATCTAGACTCCAATGGAACAGTTACCTAAGCAGAAAGCCTTTAATGAAAATAATGTAGATGGTAAAAATGTTTCATGTTTTCATTGTGAAATCCTTCTGTTTGTTCCCTGACATTGGAAGATTCTGACAGGTACTGTATTTCTTTGGCACAGGTAGATGGTGAAGCTGTGCTCAACACCTCGGAATGCCACACCTGGGTTACAGAGGATGTGTTCCTCATAGTTTTCTCTCTGTTTCTAGCAGGGCAAAGGTACAGGCTTTTTTGTCTGTACTTTTATAACATTGATACAGCTAGTGCTGAGACTAAATAATCCTTTGCTGCTAAACCCTGGTTTTTCATATATATATTTCACAGGGTTGTTCAGATACTTAGAACACTCTGCTAAAATGCATAGATAATGTCATCTTAAGGGTAAGATCCCCATATCTGCCTAAGATTCCCAGGACTCTTACTGGAACTATTTGACAAACAATTTTTGCCTCTCTTTTTATCCAGTGCTCCAACAAGGACTTGTACTGACAGAGGTTCAGAAAGCTAAAACAATCAAATGGTGTAATTTATTAGAGCAACAGACACAACAGTTTCATGATTGCCAGTGATAAATGCACTGACTGCAAGGTGATCTCAGGGTAATAAATCCCAGAGAGCATCTGACACAGTCGCAGACGCAAGTGTTTGCAACAGCTCTCATATAGAATAGAAATGCAGCAAAAGCTCAGCTGTGTGTTGAAGACAAATTTTACCAAGAAGAATGTCCCTGGCTTGGGTGGAAGAAAAGGATCACAGCCTGTCAGCCATCCCCATCTCTGTCTTTTCTTCCATGATGCCACATGGGGGCGGTGGTGATGCAGGAGAGGAGCAGGTGAGTGAGGGATCGGGCAGCCCTGCAGAAAGAGAGTGCTTGCAGCCCTGGATGGAAGCCTGAATACACTGACATGCCTGAAAATTCTTGGGAGGGGATTGAAAAAAAAGTATTTAGAACTGTAAGTATTAGTATGAGGTGTTCCAATAGAGAAAAATCTCTCGTTTTTATCTAGATATTGAAGAATTGTATTAATTTATATGTAAAAAGAGATTTTTAAATGATCCCCCTGTATCTTCTCAAATATATAAAGGCTTTTAAAAATATATTAAAAAATCCAAAGTAGATCCACATAGAGTTTTAAAATGTAAACATAACTTGTGTATATATAAATTAAAAATAGTGGATTTTCCTTTGTGTGTGTGTTTGTTGTTGTTTTAATTTCAATAGAAAAAGCTCTGAACAGAGCCAGCTGAGCTGCTCCCCCGACACCGGGGAGCGTTCAGGGCTGCCGCCCGGTGTTCAATTGCCGGCACTGCAGTACTGCAGCGGCGTCTGCCGCCGCGTCAGTGCTCAACGCTCTTGCCTCGCCTCTGAATGCCCTGAGTGCTTGAAATACCTAAAAATTCTTGGGGAGGATGTGGGGGAGGAGAGATGGGGAGAAGGTGAAGGAGGAGATTAAAAATATTTAAATTTGCAAGTATTAATGTGAGGAGCCCTGCAGCCGTGTCATTAGTTCGGTTAGAAGTTGAGCAGCTCTGATTTTGAACAAGCTGTATGCATCTTCTTTTTAGCTGTGGTGAGGTGTACCACCTTAGCAAAGGCAAGCAAGCTTCGGAGATGTACAGCAGTTTGGCTGAGAAAAGAGTGGTAGCTGATTCCCCCTATTCACCACACCATGTCTTCTGCAGGGTCTCTAACACAGAACCTACAGTGGGCCAAAGCTCATGGTATAGTACAGCCTCCTTCTAAATGGTCCTACTGGCATGCTGCGAAGGGTAAAAGGACGCACTTCCTTAGTAATCTCTAGTCTATGGATTGTGATATTGAATGGAAATGAAAGAAATCCAGGTTGGTATCAGGATTTTCAGGAGTGTGGTCAGATCGTGGAGATTTTGTGTTGTGCGTTTCCCTCTGCATTGGACTGCAATGAACAAGGTGGCATGTAGAATTCACCACAACCAGTATGTTTAAGGGTGCACAAGTGCTGTAGGGGAGACTTCTATGATAGCTACCTCCTGGGATAATCTCCCAGTGCTCTCTGTGTGTCTAACAGTGACACTTCTAAAACATTAATCTGAAGCTGAAAAGGAGTTTACAGTGTGTACAGCTAAGGAAACTAAAATCAGAATGAGGTCACCTCCAGGCTCTCTAGATATCTTTTAAGAAGAGCAGTGGAATTTAAGATCTTTTTCACCTAAACATTTTTAAGTTTCATTGACAGATTGGGCAGAGAGTCAGGATTGGTGTTTCAAAGACAGGTAGTCATGTAAGCACTCTGCCACAGATGTAGTTTTTATTTGTGGAACCAAGCCTTAAATTCTTCTTTATTAAATGAAATGGAAGGGAAAAAAATCTGACAGTGCAAGGGAATTTCAGCATATGCTGGGTTAAAGGATGAAGCTGTTTTCCCTGTAAGAGTGTGTGAGATGTGGTTTGTTTTGTGTGGTGGGTTTGTTTGTTTGTTTTTTACTTCTGGAATATATTTAATGTACATTCCTTTCTACTTTCAGCTGAAGAACTGTAAAGGTGTTGCTTCTCATTTTTAGCACACTCTTAAAAACAAGTAACTGAATTTCATTGCTGTTGAAAGGGTCTGGTTTAGCTGCAGGAAGGCATGGCCCAGAGAGCCATGTGTGTTGCAAGTTACTTACTGTTAGCAACTCAAAACCACATGGTTTGCTGTCTCTCCTCTCTGCCCCGTTTCTCCCATGCCCATTGGCTGGGTAACACCTCTCAGGATAGCAACTGGTGGATGCTGTGGAATGCTGTGAGCAGAGCTTCCTATCCAGATGTTTTGAATAGCTGTTGAGTGCTTGTTCTTGCTGCCAGCTCTCCAGCAAGGTGAACAGCTTTGCTGTAAGCACTGGATCACAGCATCAATAATGGATTTTTTCAGCTCCTATTGAGATCTTGGCAATCCAATCCCTGGCAGCCTGGAAAAGTTTCAGCAGTGAAGTAGAAGATCTCTTGTCTTGGAAATGTTTATGTTCTGAAGACATACATTTAATTAATGTGACTATTATTTCAGCTGAAAGAAGGCATGTTATGAAATGACACCCAGTCTGCTGCTTTGGTCAGGACCCTTATGAATTCATAGAGACTTTTAAGATTAAATCCAAATGTTAACCCAGCACTGTCAGATCACCACTAAACCATGTCTCTCAGCACCACCTCTACACGGCTTTGAAACCCCCCCAGGGATAGGGAATTCACCGCTTTCATGAGCAGACTGTTCCAGGTCTGAACTCTTTCAGGAAAGAAATTTTTTCCTAATATCCAATCTAAACTCCTCTAAATGACTTAGTTATGCAACTTTCACAGGGGAATAATCTCTCTTTTTTTTTCAATTACAGAGCCAGGATTAGAACCATCCTTAAGAACCAGTGCCATCCTTACAGCCACTGCAATCTTTCTGCCTACCTTCACTCATCTCCCCCAGCTATCCCCCAGCAGCATTATTGTGAAACTCAGGCAAATAACTCTGTTGAAAGAAATGACACACCATGGTGTCTGTTGGGAGAAGTGGTTGTCTCCCTGGCAGTAAATTGCACTGGAGTAAATTAGAGAGACATTTTATGACTTCAAAATTGATCATTTTTAAAAATAAATGTTAATATATTCAAAGGAAATTTTGTCATTAACTGTGCTAGCCAATGCAAGCATTAAGGCAAAGAGTCAATCAAGACATATTTTTGTGATCATATAATTTGGAATGGCTGTGTATTCTTTCTAACTCACTTATTTTTTATTGCTGTGACTCTATTACAGACAGCCATAAAATGCTGTCTATGCTCTATTCATTCTGTTGCCCCTTGTTTAAAATATAGTTCTTCACATTTCCCTTTAAGCTGACAACATGTCAAACTCTACAGGTAATGAGAGATGTAATAGGAAAACCCCCTTTAACTTCTGGCTTTCTCAATGCATTACACATCAGTTGCTAATTGGACTTGGAGAATTTGGTGAAATATCTTTGGAATGTTTGGTCTGATCCACCAAAACATTCCTCTGGATTCACATCAGTCTGATCAGTTGCCTGATATCTGCTCCCTTTCCAATTCCTTTAGCCCAGAATAGTCTATGTGTAGTTTCGATTTGTAGGCAGCAAAATTAAAAGCTGGATAGAAGTTGACATTGGTGTTACAGGTCACAGCATGGCTCAATTTATATTCTTAGCTTGGTTTCTTAAAGGAATGACCCTTATGTTACCAGGCTGCCAATGGACGTGCTAGCATGAGGGTGTGTCCTTTCTTCCTGCAACTGCTGAGCCTACTAGCATATTTTAACCTTATTTCCCAAGAGCAGAGACTTTGAAGTGATGATACAAATTTAGTGGCAGCAGACAGCAGAGAAAATCCTTTTCAGAGCTTTAGACTATGGGAAAGGTTGAAATGTTATCTCAGTTATTTGCTAAGCACCAGTGTCCTGGTTTGAGATAGACCAGACCTAATTCTGGTCAGGGATGTCACTTCTCAGCTCAAACTCTGCTCAGTGAGGCACTTTCTGAAGTTCAGGGCATCTTTGCATAGCCAGTGACTCCTTTTACACATGAGGAAGCTGATGGGGAGAGTTCCTGGCCAGGGCTAGGCTACAGAAAGGCTCTGCCTCAGACTTGCACCTGTGCAGACCAAGGGTACTGCCACAGCTGGCACCCTGCCTTTTGAGGGGCAGGAAATCAGAGGTGGCGCCTGTGAGGAGGAGCAGACAGGACAGGTGACCCTCAGCTGCCTAACAAGGGATTCTATCCCACAGATGGCATCTCCAGGTGAAAGCTGAGGGATCACCGTGGTCAAGCCTCATCTTCACTGGCTGGTCTCCCAGGAGGACTCACGACTCTTCAGCCTTTGATCTTGAATCCATTTCCCACCTGCTGCTGAGTCCAGTCTGGGACTTCTGCAGTGCCTGCCCCCAGCATCAGTGGTGACAATGGTGACATCATTGCCATCAGGGGTTGAGTTGGATATTAATTTGTATCTCTGTCTCTATTTCATAGGATTATTCTCTCCATCCCAGCTGGTTTAGTTTCTTTCCCACCCCATCAGTCTTTCTCCTTTATTCTTTTTCTCGTCCCTTTGGGAAGCAGAGGGGTTCATAGAGAGCTTCTGGCACTCATCTGGTGGCCAGCCCAGCCCTAACCTTTGACAACCAGGAAATCAGCAGAGGAGAGGGATCACCTTGCAAGGATGTTGCGGGTGAGCAGAAAGCTTCTGAGATCTTGGACTTTTGAAGGTGAGCAGGAGCTTCAAGACTCTTGCTTAGCTGCTTATTTTGATGACAAGAAGAAGGGCTGGAGGTTTTTAAGTGAGTCACAAGCCATGTTGGTTTTTTTAAATTGTTCTAGGACATCTTTCACATTTTCTGTTTTATCATTGGATTCTTTGCCTTGGTGTAAATTCAGACCTGAAACACCTGAGAGATCACAGTTGTGCATGTTTTTCATGCTCCTGACCTGGTGTGCAAGGTTGTATTTCTGGCTGCAAGAGCTTTTTGGGTACCTTTTGCTCTATGCAGCATTCTTGCAGGGACTGTGTCAGGCAGTGTCACTCTCCATCCTGTTCATCTGTTGGATTGGTTGTTGCTTCTAACACACTCACGAGGCTGCTGGTTGCTTTAATCCTGCCTTTTTCTGCCTTGCTTGTTTTTATCTTCATCCTGTTGTCTCTAAAGAGGTCTTTACAAAACAGTGCCTATCTGCAATGCACATCTCTGTTTTGTTAATAATTCATTAATTGATTTAGATTAAAGGAAGGGGAAAAAAACAAAAGAAGGCACCAAACCCCAAATCCAGAAGTGATCACAGCTCAGGAAATGCGCTGTGCATATTTTGCACCTCAGGCTGCGTCTTTCCTGAGTGCTCCCTGCAACACTCCTGCCAGGGACATACAGAGGTTTGTCTTTGTAGATCTGCTTTTAAAATGAGAAGCATTCAGGTTTGTTACATAGCAAAATGTTCCCTGGGAAATCGATTGATCCTGGGCAAAAAGCAGCACTGTGTTTTTGGAGCTGGTGTGTGAATTTTTTGCAGGGAAGCAGAGGTTCGTGTGGGCACTTACTGGAGTCTGCTGGGCAAAGCAATTACAGGTTCATCAAGAATTAAAATTCACCAGTGACTGTGCAGTCATTTTGCTGCACCTTCTGGTAATAAAATCAGAATTGGTCTGATGACACATAGGAATTAATGTCTAATTCTGAGCAGGCAGCTTGTTTTTACAGCCAATATAATTTGCCAGTTACTTTTAATACATCTTGGAGAGGGAGATTTTGGCTTTGGCTGTGCAAGCTTGAGGACTTCTGTGGTAAGAATCGGTTTGAAGATGCTCTGCCCCATGCCAGGGCAGGACCTGGACAGAAATCCCTGTGCTGCCCTTTGAGTTCCATAGCTGGTGGTAGGAGGGCACATTGGATAACATCTGGGTGGCAGGTGGAGAAGAGAGTGTGACCACTGCTGTGCTGTTTAGATCTAATTGCTCCCAAATAAGTGCTGTCTTAAGACCTTCTCCCCAGTTTCAGTTGTGCACAAACAACTCCTCCCTGGCATTCACCACTGAATTCTTTCCAAACCAGAACCGAATTCACCCTATATGCTTTATGTTGAGAGTCACCTTTACTTCTGTCGTTCAGACAGAAAATGCAAAGATTTGCTCAGTTTTCTCTAACCTTCAGCAGCCTGGTTGCTAATCCTGCTGTGTTAAGGCAGTTTAACACTCCATTAATTATTTTGGAGGCGGTCTGGGAACCGCACACGGTAATGACTGCACTGCTTAGTCAATGGGAAACACCTTCTCAGCACAATGCCAACCCTGTTAATAGATGCTGTCTGCTCACCAAGGAGAGACTTTCCCTTCTAAGGAAAGTCAAAGCCTGTTCTTAGTTTGCTTCTGACCCAGTTTACCTCCTATATTCCTCCTTTCAGTAGACAAAAAGTAGCTCACTGTGAATTAGAAGAGCTGGAGCAACCCTCCAGAGGTGGATGAATCCTCAGCGAGCGAGGATGTTAAACAAGTTCCCATACTTTATCCAAGCTTCTGCCACTGAGTCACAGGAAGGGATAACATTATGAGTTGGTAATTTATTTCCATATTCTTTAATCATATTTCAGTGGCTGTTTGCTTTATGACCTTTAAAACCACCTTACATTTAGATTGATAAATGGGTGGCAAATAAATTTAGCAAAATAAGCAATTTCAGCCTATGGAAGGTCAGCAGAGGGCTGTGCAATCACAGCTTCCATTAATATGTTATATTTCAGTCAAAAGCTTTTAAAAGCTGAAGTTTTTCAGAGGGAAAACCTATAGCTTTGATGAATGAGTTTCTTCTAATAGCTGAATGGGAAATGAAAATCTAAGGGAATAACCACCTGAACTGGAGATGAAGTTAAGCAGAAGGGTTTCCTCTGGGATTGGGGCAGGACAGTTGTGTGGGCTTGGCAACGAACAAATGACATTTTGGCTCTTAAGGTCATTTGAATAACTTTGTAATTAGTTAACTGACAGATTATTCATAATAACTATTGTTATTATTGGTGGGGGGCTTGAGTAGAGCCACACAGGACAGGTAAGCTAAATAGATGTCTTTATGAGCAGATCTTAAGAGGAAGAGAGAGGAGAGCACAGGGATGTTAACACTCCATTCCAATTGGCAGCTTTTCTAGCAACTGTCAGCCAAGGTTTGAGCTGCCTGGGGGGGGTGGATTAGGTCTCTTTGAAGAGGAAAAATCTGTTAAATTAATTACTTGCTGCATATTGGCTCAGCTATGTTCACAACCACATGCAGGGCTCCTCTTTCTGACAGGGTATAAGATGTCAAATTTATAGAATCTTAGAATAATTTTGGTTGGAAAAGACCTTTGAGACCATAGAGTCCAACTGTTAACCCAGCACTGCCAGGTCACCACTAAACCATGTCCCCCAGCACCACATTTACGTGGCTTTTAAATTCATGGAGAAAGCAATGCAAAAGCTTCTTGTGGAACTGAGATGATCTTTCCTTCTTGTTTAAAGCTATGGAGCTCTTGTGTGAAGTAGGAATTTGGATCTGTTGAAAGTGATGAGGAAGAATCATTACAGGAGAGCTACAGAAAATGCAGGAAAGCAACACATTAAAAGCTGAATTAGAGCTGCTTTCTGATGCTCACAAAAGTGTATTTTCAGCACAGAAGGAATTAAAAAATCAATTGTAAAATCTTGTTTTTAAGAATGAAATAAAGTTAGTTGTTGCTTCGAAGAGTTTTGAATCAGATCATTGGCCTGATAAAAATATCTTGATTGTCTCTTGTATGTCAAGGTTGCCTCAGAGGTGCTGTGGCCTGGGGGGCTGGGGTTTGCATAGGACAGGGATCTGTGCCCTGACCTATTGAGGTTATTGAGGTGGGCTACAGTTTGTTTTTACCGGATGATTGATTGCGGTGGTCTTGGTCTGCTCAGCCCTGAAGCTGATGGGAGAAGGTCTCACCATCCCTGGCCCCAGGGAAGAGCAAGCAGACATGTGCCATTGCCCCATTTCTCTGGGGCAGCCATCTTCCAGCACCTACCAACAGCTGAGGTAGAGATGTAGGGCAAATTGTGGTTGGAGAGAGCAAGGACAGGTGCTGGCTTCTCTCCAACATAGGTGCCACTGCTGCAATATGTAACCTTCCTGTTATGCTGAGTCTCTAAAATGAAAATTCCTGTGACAACTGATGCAAAGACTTGTCTGTGGGATGGATGTGTCTGTGCATGATGTGGGACAGGATGTCAGCTAGTTTCATGGGGAACTGTGAGGTTTAAGCTGGCAGAGGACCTGTTGTCTCTGGAGCAGGGAACTGGTTATTAATGCTTGAATTGCCAGCAGTGTTTGCACCTGATTTAGTATCACTTAAGTAAGTGATGTATGATTTCAATTAGGAAGCAAAGATGCTTACTGCATCTCCATGATATGTTTGGATGGAGAAAAGTGCTTTGCACAGTCTTTCTGTGTCGGGGGAGGTAAATGGAGCACGGGAGGTCTGGGGCTTGCTTGCTGCAAAGTTATTTCAATGTCGTCTGAGAAGGCGAACTGCATCAAGTTCATCCTGTCTGTGCCAACATTGATGTCAATTTGCTGGGGCAGGCTCAAAGGCACTAGGGCCAGGCTGGTGGGTGCTATGGGGGGATGGTTTCTCTTGGGGTCAGTGCTCTCTCTTAGCTGGAAGTAGAATACTTCCACTGTGTGCTGTTGACTCTGCACTACTGACACACAGTAGAGGTATAGGCTTAAGGAAGAGTGACTTGAAAGTTGCCTGAGAGAGAGGGATCTGGGGGTACTGGTTAACAGCTGATGTGCTCAGGTGTCCAAGAAGGCCAACAGCATCCTGGCCTGCATCAGGAGTAGTGTGGCCAGCAGGACCAGGGAAGTGATCATGCCCCTGCACTCAACACTGGTGAGGCTACACCTTGAGCAGTGGGTTCATATTTGGGCCCCTCAATACAAGGACACTGAGGTGCTGGAACAGGTCCAGAGGAGGGCACCAAGGCTGCTGAGGAGTCTTTAACAAAAGTCCTGTGAGGAGTGGCTGAGGGAGCTGGGGGTGTCCAGCCTGGAGAAGAGGAGGCTGAGGGGGGACCTCATTGCTCTCTACAAGTCCCTGAAAGGAGGCAGGAGCAAGGTAGGGGTTGGTCTCTTCTCCCATGAAACAGGTGATAGGATGAGGGGAAATGCGCTTAAGTTTAATGTTTAGGTTGGACATTAGGAAATTTTTTTTCACTGATAAGGTCATTGGGCACTGAAACAGGTTGTCCAGGAAAGTGGCAGAGTCAACATCCCTAGAGGTGTTTACAAGGTATCTGGATGAGGTGCTTAGGGATATGTTCTAATGGTTTGACCTGATAATCTTAAGGTCTTTTCCAAGCAGCCAATTCTATGATTCTTTTAGGGTCATAAGAACCTCTAGTCCCGGAAGAAAATGAAAGTTTCATCTTTGTTGTTAATGTGAAGTTCACCAATGTCTGTACTTCACAGATTGCAGTAGCATGAGGAGCCCTTGGGTTTATTCTACAGCTTTGTCCTGCAATAAGAGGGTAGCATTAGTGCCAAAAACAAAAACTGAGGCTGAGCACAGGAGCAGTCAGCCAAGGAGAGCAACCTCAAAAGACTTTTAAACCAAGATCAGCCCCATGATGCTTGAATCATTAACATCTGAAAGGGATTTGTGTAGTGGGGTACACACACATTTCTGGCTAGATTTAGTGATCACAAAGAGCTGTCACATCCAAGCATTGATGTCTTAAGGAGGCAGTACCTCCTCCTCCCGTTGCACCCTTGCACCCCGCTCCCCCTCCAAGCCCCAAACCAAGATGTCAGTGCTGCCATCACCTCAAAACCACCTCAGGTTCTGAGTCTGTGCTGCTGGTGCGTGCCTTTGTCTCCTGCTGTGTGTTTTAGTAGGAGGCAGCTGGAGATGAGCTGTGGTTTGTGCAGGTCAGTGGCTGTGTAAACAGGAGCAGAGGTTTGACAGCTGGGTATATGTGACCTGTAGGAGATCCCTGGAATCAATTGTATTTATTAATCCACCCTTAATTCTCCTTCCAGGTCTCTCTTCACTTCACCGTTCTCCAAAAAATACAAACATTGCTCTCATTGCTTTCTCAGACCTGCATTCAGCAAGTAGTTGGGTTTCAGCTGTAAAACACCACAAGGTTCAGAGTTTGGATGTGGGTTTGGGTACCAGACCTGTGCTGGAGCTGGTGGGAGAGGGAAGTGAGATGGCTGACACACAGGTCTCATGCTCTCCATGCAAATCCTCGCAAAGCACTGTGTTTCTTTGCAAATTATGAGCTGATATCAGACCTATTATCCTAATAAAATAGATGCCAGTGGGGATTTAAACTGTGAGTTTCAGAACCTGGTTGCTACTGGGTGAGAGCTGTTCCCATGTTTCAGCCATGTGAGTTTCCAAACTGCTGAGCCAAGCAAAAGGGAGATAATTTTCCTGTAGAACAATGTGGTGAAGTGCTTACAAACAAATTAAGTGTTACCTTGTACTGATTAGAGGAGCAGTTGGAAAGCCCCTGTAAAGCAGTAACAGAGATTACTTAATTGCTCAGCGTGATGCATCTCTAATTGTGGCAGTGTTGTGTTTCCTACCAGATCCCACCTGATCTGCAGGCGGGGAAAATTTCCTACATGAAAACCCCACCTTAATGCTTTCCTCTGGTAGCTGGGAGAAGCAGTTTCCCAGTGAGAAGACAGCAGCAATCTTTTATGAGTGCTGGAGTGACTGGAGGTCCTGGACTGGTGCTGCTTTGCTGTCTACTAAAAAGCTGTCCTCTGAAAACCAGGATCCTTTCTCTCTGGCCACCTCCTACCTTGTGTGGGACCATTCCTGCTTTACCTGCACAGGCCATCACTTTTCTGCATCACTCTAGCATGTTCTTTGCACCTTCAGGGGGAATTTTCCTCTTCATGTGATTTATTTACTTTGTGCTGAGCTCCAAGAGAGTGTGAGAGGCCAGTTCTCTCTCAATGGATGGGGGGATCTTGGTGATCTGGGCATCTTGTCCATCCTTAGCCAAGGGATCCTCAGGTCCAGACTCCAACAAGCCACATTTCCAAGTTGAAGGTGAGGCTGACAGCAAGCTCTTCAGATTCATGCACTACTCATGCAGTCCTCTAGGCTTCACTGAAGCCCTTATAAGATAATAAGAAATTAATGAAACGTGGCAGCCTACACCTCCACTACAGTTTTCATCCAAGGATCTCTGCCTTTCACTAGTATTTATTAACTGAGTCTTGAGAGAGTCCAGCAGGGTCTGAGATTCATTTTAGATGTGAGGAACTCGCTCTGTGCAGTGAGTCCACAACAGAATTCACTTACTGATTACAGTGTGAGAACATGGGCACCTCTTTTTGGACTCATCACTGCTATCATCAGGCTTCTACAGGGTTTGCTAACAGAGCTGCTTGCACCTTTGGGGCTCCTCTGCCTTCAGCACTGCAGGAATGAAAGGGAAGTTCAGGATCTGGTGCTTAATGCAGCTGGATGCCACCTACAGGATTGGAGAAGGGGGACTGGAAAGCTGCCTGGGGGTGTTGGTTGGTAGCCAACTAAGAGCCAGTGTGTGCCCAGGTGGCCAGAAAAGCAAACAGTATCTTGTCTTAGATCAGCAAGGGTGGCCAGCAGGAGCAGGGCAGTGATTTTCCCCCTGTACTCAGCACTGGTGAGGCCACACCTCAAATACTGGGTTCAATTTTTGGGCCTCTCACTCCAAGGAGGACATTGACATGCTGGAGTGTGTCCAGAGAAGAGCAACAAAGCTGGTGATGGGTCTGGAGAACAGACGGCCCAGAGCAGTGGTGAAGTCCCCATCCCTGGAGGGTTTCAAAGCTGTGTAGATGTAGTGCTGAGGGACATGGTTTAGTGCTGACCTAGCAGTGCTGGGTTAATGGTTGGACTTGATCTTAAAGATTTCTTCCAACCAAAACAATTCAATGAGTCTGTGACTCTAAGAAAGGTGAAGGTGAGGAAGCTCAGCGACATCAAACACAGTTGTGAGTAGAGATAGGTACAGTGGAGGATAAAATGGGTGCTGGAATGGACAAGGTAAAAAATAAATGGAGTCCCAGTTCTCAGCTCTCCTGGGGCAGATGGAGTGAAATAAAGTATCTTGGGACAGACAAGAAAGGGCAGGACAGCAAGGAGAGATTAGAGGAGGACAGATTCAAATGAGAAGAAAATGGCAAAGGCAGGAGCTGGAAGGTGACAAGAAACAGGGGCACTAAAATGGCATTCAGAGAAGGACAAAAATTGCAGGCTGGGAAAATGAGAGCTACCAGGAAGGATTAGAAAGCATCTGTAAGTGTTCATGTGCCCCTCTGTCAGTGGGTGGCTGTGGCTGAGTCACTCCCTTGCACATTCCCTATTTGTACAGAGCTGTAAGTGGTTTTCCCGCCTCTGCTCTATGTGATGTTTGCTCTCATTTCCACCTGAAGCTGACTGAGATCACCCAGCAGTGGGGGCCATACTGCCCTGCTGCAGCACATGAAGCTCCAGGCAAGGCAACATGTTGACCTCAGTAGTGGCCCTTGCCATGATTGATGTGAGCACATATCTGCCATGGGTTGTATGCAGCAATGGATGCGAAGAAGAAAGTCCATCGTACTCAGGAAGTTGGACAACTGGACTGCAAGATACCTTTTTATTCTCATAGCTTCTTAAGCAATATTTGAAAGTAAGCTCCTTCTGTACTTGTACTGATTTAGTTTAAACCTGCTTCTTTAGATCTGTGGTGTTAAGGAGCTACACGTCTTTCACCCATAGAGAGTTGACGAGAACGGAGACAGGGACGACAGCACTCAATATGAGTGATAGTAATCATCCAACTTTATTGTTCCACACTTCATTATTTATAGTCTTATCTTATGCATAGTTAATTCTATTCTAATTTAACACATACTATTGGTTTCTCTCTAAAAGGTTACATCATTGTTTTCACAACTGTGTGGAATTCTTCTATCCGGTCTAATTGCTCTTTTTCCCAGATCTCGCCTCCTCCTTATCTTGCTTGCCTCCCTTCTCAGGGGCAGCTGGACTTCAGCATACCAAGCAATCAGCACTTTCTCACATCTCCTACTCCACCACTATATTATCAGCAGAGAATTCTTCAAGGCCTGAATTGCACAGGTGTTCCTGGGACCCATGTCCCCTCTTGCTCAAAACAAACCCCAACAGAGAGTGGCAACCAGGCAGATGCAAGGATGTTAAAAATTGGCTGAGTGAACCAACTCCAGCCCTTGCTGAATTTGATACCTCTGTTTCACATGGTGGTGGATACCAGATGCTCTAAAAGCCCCATCACAGGCAGATAGAATCACAGAATCATAGAATTGTTTTGTTTGGAAAAGACCTCTAAGATCATCAGGTCCAATCATCAACCTAAGACCGCAATGGCTGTCAAACCACATCCTAAAGGGCAGTGTCTACACATTTCTTGAACACCTCCAGGGACAGTGAGTCTACCACTGCCCTGGGCGGCCTGTTCCAATGCCTGACCACTGTTGCAGGAAAGAAACACTTCCAATACCCAACCTAAACCTCTCCTGGCACAATTTCAGGCTGTTTCCCCTCCTTCTACTGCCTGATACTATGGAGAAGAGACCAACCCCCACCACACTACAACCTCCTTTCAGGGAGTTGTAGAAAGCAATAAGGTATCCCCTCAGCTTCCTTTTTTCCAGACTAAACAACCCCAGGTCCCTCAGCTGCTCCTCAACACACTTGTTCTCCAGACCCTTCACCAGCTTCCTTGTCCTTCTCTGGACATGCTCCAGCCACTCAGTGTTCTTCCTGTATTGAGAGGGGCCCAAAAGTGAACCCAGTATTTAAGGTGTGGCCCCACCAGTGCCCAAGTATAGGAGGACAATCACTTCCCTACTCCTGCTGTCCACACCAGTGTGAGATAATCTGCCTTTCAATGCCTTAGTCCCCAAAACCCCAAAGGACTGATACTTTCAATGTTTTCTCCTGTTGTTAACTAGAAATCTCAATCTGTTAATGCTGAGTTAAACCTCTGCACCTGCTGCTGCAGCCCTTGACAGAACCCCTCTTACCAGCACTTTAATCTAAAATCGGGAATTTCTTTTCTCCACCTACCAAAATTAGTTTTCCTATAGAGTATTTACAGTTGTTTACTGTCATCCTGCTGTGAGAAGGGCAACAGCTTTGTGGCTTTTTTACAGAAGTCTTGCTACTGTGCTGTGACATCCCCTCTCACAACTGTGTCAGCACAAGGGTGTTCCTCACCAAGTGTGTTGAAACGATTTTCATCTGCAGAGTGTCACTTACCACAGGTTACTTTCATGAAAATCAGTGTTTAAAACAGCTGCTTCACCTAACTTGTGATGGGGGTTTTGCACTGATTCTCTTCTCTTGGTTTCTGCTGGAGGAGGCTGAGCCTCCTAAGACTGAAGAAATTTGCGATCACAAAGAACTATTTCTCTTCCCTAGAGCAAGATGAGTCCCTGTGATCAAAGCAAGCAGTCATGGTGACCGAAGGCCACCTAGCCATACCTCTCGTTTTGCAGCCTCAGGGTGCTGGCAGCAAAACATTTTTTGTTTCTCAAAGATACAGGAGAAAGAAGAATTTCAAAGCACTGAATGAAATCCTGCAATGAGAAGCCTAAGGGAGGACATACAGGGATATACAGGAGGTAAAAGTCTGGAGTTATTGTAAAATTGCTCTTTCAAAGAAGTAGAGCAAGCCAATGAGGAAGATGTTTGGGTTCTGTAAAGTAAATCAGATGTCTGAGCAAACTGCAAACACTCCTGAGGGGTAGGACCAAGCCAAAGCTTTCCATCTTTGGGGTATGTTCAGTGTTCAACTAGGGATATTTGTGGCAGTCAAGTCTCACAGTGGTACATGTCTAAGGTGACCAGATGGTTGCTAGCACAGCAGCAGAGCTGGTGGCCAGGGTGCCTCCCCTTTTCCCTGCTGCAGAATAGAAAGGGGCTCTTCAGGGCACGTGTCCATGTAGATCTTGGACATTAGGAGGAAGTTCTTTACAATTATGGTAGTGAAATACTGGAACAGGTTGCCCAGAGAGGTGGTGGAGGCCTGACCCCTGCAGACATTCAAGGTCAAACTTGATGAGGCCCTGAGCAACCTTCTCTAGCTAAAGATGTCTCTGCTCACTGCAGGGGTGGGGGTGTTTGGAAAAGATGACCTTCAAGGATCCTGTCCAGCCTAATGCACTCTATAATTCTGTGATTATATGATCTGTGTCACCATGTACCATGTGTTAGCTGGGACACAGAGAAGTATTTCTCACCTGGTGAGGTGCTCTGCTTTTGCACCTCCACATGTGAGAAGGGGATAATTTATTTAAATTTATGATGGCTAACAGGCTTATCTAACTACAGTTAAAATAACTTGCTGAATTATTCATGTGATATTTGGAATCAT
Source organism: Melanerpes formicivorus (assembly GCF_026170545.1). NCBI lineage: Eukaryota > Metazoa > Chordata > Aves > Piciformes > Picidae > Melanerpes > Melanerpes formicivorus. The sequence continues at coordinate 43,072,124 of NW_027142354.1, read as the reverse complement.
GATTGTGGGAACAAATTAGCTGACTGAAAAGTGGAGGCTGATGTTGCTCATTAATAATGCATAGAGGGAGGCCGGGTGCTGGGCGAGCAGCTGGGCTGGCTCCAAGCATACAAATGGGATGTTTCCTTGTTAGAGAAGTTCTTCCTGGGCAGTGGCTGTCTGGGAAAGCATTGCCAGCTCTGCTGCTGGCTGACTGGTTGGATGTGATTGCTGAAGCAGGAGTCTGTGTTGCTTCAGTCAGGTATGTTCCAGTTTCCAGGAGACTGAGGAAGAAAGGCTGAGAGAGATGGAGTTTTTAAGCCTGGCTAAGTGCAGCCTAAGAGGGCATCTTCTCAATATTCAGCAAGAGCTAAAGGCTGGAGGGCACGTGGATGGGGCCAGACTCTTTTCAGTGGTACCCAGCAACAAGAAAAGGAGCTATGGGCACAAATTAAAACACAGAAGGTTTCGCTTACATGTGGGGAAAAACTTCTTTGGTGTGAGGGTGCTAGAGTCCTGGAGCAGGTTCTGGAGTCTCTTTCTCTGAAGAGATTCCAAATCCACCTAGACATTGTGATCCTGGGCAAGCTGTTGTGGGTGACCCTGCTTTATCAGGGGGGTTGGACTAGATGATCCTCAGAGGTCCCTTCCAACCTCCACCATGCTGGGATTCTGTGTGTTACTTGATATTTGGGAGAGTGATATTTTTCTTCCTTTAGGTTTTGTTTAAAATGTCAGATAATGTGTTGGATGTGTTGAAGAAAATCTCTCATCACCTAGATATCTAATGGGCATTGCTCTATGTAGAATCTTAGAATCATTTAAGCTGGAAAGGACCTGTGAGATCAAGTCCAGCCATTAACCCAATACTACCAATTTCCACTGCTAAACCATTTCCCTCGGCACCATATGTACACATCTTTTAAACACCTCCTGGGATGATGATTCAACCACTGTCCTGAGCAGCCTGTTCCAGGGCTTGTCAACCCTTCCAGTGAAGAATTTTTTCCTAACATCCATCCAATTGATATAAATAATTTCTGGCAGTGCCAAAGAACTGGAAGATGTTTAAGGACTCAGGATCACATCAGCTGTGAGGATTTGCTGCATGGGTTGGTGTACCACCAGATAAGGATGATATAATACAAACAGGGCACGACTTGGATAATGAGGGGCTATATGTGAAGTGACATGATTGCTTGATTGAGATAATAGTTGAAGCATGTGGAGAAGGAAATTATAATTTATATATTGCTGATTGTGAGATTTATTTTAAGGACATAATTTAAAGATTGTCAAAATCAGAAAGAAAGATCTTGAGTGAAAGCAAGTCACCCAAAGAAAAAAGAGAAATTGCTACTGAACAATAAATGTCTTGAGGCCAAGCAGGAGGTGGGCAGCAAATGGTGGAGGCATTGGAGAAGACAAAGATAAGAGCGCCTGTTCTTAGCTGTGGCAGTTTTAAGCTATGCCTTTAAAACTTAGCCACAGATCATAGAATCAATAAGGTTGGAAAAGACCTCAAAGATCATAAAGATTTTGAGCAGAAAAGTAGAAAAATATAAATAAATCATTATGGGGTGTAAAAAGGAAAACAAAAGATTATTCTAAACAAATTCATTGGACAAAATGTATGGGATAAGAGCAGCTGTATCATAACAACTCTTCACATTTCAGTTCCATTCCCATGCCTTTTCTTTTCTCTTCCTGGCTGTTCTGCTTTGCCTGGGAGATAACAACACTTCTGGCTGACCTTCAGATAAGAACTAACACTCCTTTCTCTCAATTCCTCTTTTCCTCTGGTATAAGGGGAGGGGGGAGGAGGTTTGGGGGAGGGAGCAGTGGAGCGGCTAACCTGGTCTTCTGGACCAGGGCAGGTTTCTGTGTTATTTGCTGATTGTAAATATCTGTATAATATTGTAAATCTTGTATACTTTGTACATATTCATTGCATTCCATTGTGGAGTGTAGTTTTTGCTTGTAAATACAACTTTCAGTTGCTTCTGAGTTAGTCTGAGTTAATGCTGGGGGAAACTTCAACCCACCATATTAGCAAAAACCAGAACCAGGAACCAAACTTCTGCTGGGGTGAAGAAGGACATTTGTTGTAACTGCCTCATCCTTGAAGGGTAGATCCTGCTTGAGTTCAGCTGGGTGCATGGAAGCTCCTGCCACTGGCTGTTCCAGCCCCCCACATCCATGTTGTTTGGGCTGCTGACATACTGGGTCTGAGCTAGAGCAAATCCTGCTGCATGTCTGAAGCTATCTGCATGATGCCACACTTCTTCAGCTGGTGACAAATATCTGGAAAAGTTAATTGCTGAGTGCTGTGGGGGAAATCATGATGTAGGTGTCACTGCCACCACCCTTTAGCATCTGGATGATGCTTTGGTGATGATGAATGGTGATGGTGAAACACTAGTGGGTGGTGGGAGACTGAAGAAGGGGATAGGCAAGGTGTTATCAGAGCTCACAGCCATCTACAGTGGCAGGTAGGCATCCCTGTGTCTCCAGAGGCAGGAGCATGTGCGGACTTTCTCCAGGGCAGCCAGTTTCCTGCCTGCATTGCTGATTTGTTCATCTGCAGTGTCTTTAATGTGATTAATGTGAGGAGTTTTGCAAACTGATCAAGACAGACCTGGTCTGCCTGTAATTTCAGCTAAATTACAGAGATGTTCAATTTCAACCATACCTTTGATAAGGTAATAGAAAAAGCTAATTTAGCATATTGCATAGACTGCCTAGAGTGGAAGCAATGCTGCATATTGATCAAACACATACACAGGTAGCAGTATTTGGGTAGTGATAAATATTTCTGTAGAGACTAAGCAGATTTATATTGTTATCCTTCTGTGAGCTTGTACCTTAACTCCTAATGTGTTTAATTAGAGCTGCTCAGGGCAGGTTTTCAGCTTGCTTCCATTGTGTCCCCATTATGAATCAAAAGTTTATTTGCTTCTCTGGTTGATGCCTGGGAAATAATGATATGGCACATAAGCTCACAACTTGCACCATCAAAATGCCACAGAGAATGAAACTACCCATGTGTTATGACCTTGATGCACAATTTAAATAGATGATTTCTCAAGCCAAATAAAACCTTTCACATTAGGCAGTAGATGAGCCACTGGCACACGTTACAAATGCAGCTCCCCCCTCTCCTAATTAATAAGACAAAATAGTGATGGAATAGATTTATGCTTGTCAGCAGAGCAGTTAACTGTCATGCTGCTGATGAGTCAATGGCTTGTTGTATCATAAGTGCTGATAATACCCAGATCTGGGCTGGGCACTAAGCTGTGAGATGGCAATTTAGTTTTCACACATCATTTAGTAATGCTTTTATTTCAGATTAATCTCTGTTTTTTCTCCTCTTTTTATCTCACTTCTAATGCAATAGTCTCAACAGTGACCCAGGTCACACTGTGAGCACTTGCTGTCATAGGCTGAACTTTAGCTGTGACTGTTTCTGTGGGGTTTAGGGAGGAGAATGCCTGGCAGAACCAAAACAACCAGCTCATGGGCTGGAGACAACTAAGGAGCAAAGTCTACAGTCATGAGGATCCTACAAGTAACAGGGAAACACCACCACAAGGAACTGAGATTGCATTTGCCTTTCCACACCACCACTGAAGTCAAAACTTGAAATGAAATGCAAAAAGAAGAGGTGTCCTGTCCCCAACCAACCACATATTTACTGGAGGAAGGGCAATGTAAGGACTCATAGGCTGCATCACTGAGGGGTTAGTGCTGCTCTTTGTCATTCAAAGTAGGGTAGATTAAGTAGTGCAGGAAGGACCTGGGTCCAAGCTTGATGGAGATGGTGTTATGTCTGATTGGAAAAGGGCTGCAAGTCTCTGCTTCCAGACTGTCTTCAAAACAGGGGCTTGAAGCAGGGGCTTGGTGGTCTGAGGAGCTGAAAGAGAATACAGTTCCAACCCCTCTGCCATGGGCAGGGACACCTTCCACTAGACCAGGTTGCTCAAGGTCCCATCCAAGCTGGCTTTGAACACCCTCAGGGATGATATATCCACAACTTCTTTGGGCAACCTGTTCCAGTGCCTCAACACCTTCATGGTGAAGAATTTCCTTGTAATATTTAATCTAAATTTGCCCTCTTTCAGTTTAAAACCATTTCAAAACCTTTTGTGCAGCAAAAGACTTGCCCTGCAGACATGGAACTGCTCAATATTTTGCAGACCAGAAGTGCCCTAAACCTGTTTTTAGCATTGCTCTGTTGACATTTCAGCAAAGCTGTATTGAATAAATTCACTTGGGAAAGGAAATCTTGTACCCCTGTGTCTACCCTCACACACGAGCTTCCCAGTGTTAGGAGGAAAGTGTCGTTCAGGGGTATGTACCTAAGATAGACAAGTGCCATTTTTTTCAGGAAGTGAAATGACAAGCAGTGAAAAGGAAAATCAGCCCACAGCTGATCACTATTCTAGCTATTAATATCTATTATATAACAGTTACATGTATTTTCTCACAGCTCTCTTGCTGCTAGCTTGAAGCTCTGTCTGGCTGACCCTGAAAAATAAAGATCTCCCATGAATGTGGGACGCAGGTGTCTGCATCAGAATAAAGAGCTCTGTGTCCAACAACTCTTCTCTGTATTTTATCATTTGTGGTGATATTCTACACAATTCACAAGGAGTCTTTATTTCTGCTGCCCCAAATCTAAAAGCTTTTTTAAAAATCCAGTCTGATTGTTCTTTCTGCTTGTGAACTTCCAACACTGAGGAAGGGTTTGAGTCCTTCTGGAGCAGGGTCTGGAAATTCAGTTCTATGAAAAACAAGACCTAGCAAAATTCAAATGTACAAAGACCATTGCTCCAGCTTGGTGATGAGAGATGGGAGGTAGTTAGCTGGCTGCTTTCTCAAAGGCCTTCTTTGAGAGAGATATATCTGACACCCCCTTCTTGATGGGCTTCTCGTGACTTTTCTACCACTTCCTGGTTGGTCACTGGGATATGTTTCTGAGCCAGCCTTTCCACACAGTGGACTTTTAAATTAAGGTGGTTTAACAGTGATAGCACATGGTTATATGCTTAAATGTGTGAAAGAAATTGCAGTTTATATTCTTTAACCCTGTGCTAATTGGCTTTGCTTGAAAACTTTCATTCATAAGTAAGAGACTGGAACCTCTCTTTAATGAGGACAAGTAGAGAGAATAGAATAGAATAGAATAGAATAGAATAGAATAGAATAGAATAGAATAGAATAGAATAGAATAGAATAGAATAGAATAGAATAGAATAGAACTAACCAGGTTGGAAGACACCTTTGAGATCATCAAGTCCAACCTACCATCCAACACCACCTAATCAACTAAACCATGGCACCAAGCACCCCATCCAGTCTCTTCCTAAACACCTCCAGTGATGGTGATTCTACCACCTTTCTGGGCAGTCCATTCCAATTGTCAATCACTCTTTCTGGGAAGAACTTCTTCCTAACATCCAGCCTAAACCTCCCCTGGTGCAGCTTGAGACTGTGTCCTCTTGTTCTGGTGCTGGTTGCCTAGGAGAAGAGACCAACCTCCACCTGGTTACAACCTCCCTTAAGGTAGTTGTAGAAAGAATAAAGTCTTCTCTGAGCCTCCTCTTCTCCAGGCTAAGCAATCTCAGCTCCCTCAGCCTCTCCTCATAGGGCTTGTCCTCCAGACCCCTCCCCAGCTTTGTTGCCCTTCTCTGGACACATTCCAGCAACTCAACATCCTTCCTAAACTGAGGGGCCCAGAACTGGACACAGGGCTCAAGGTGTGGCCTAACCTGTGCTGAGTACAGGGGCAGAATGACTTCCCTGCTCCTGCTGGCCACACTGTTCCTGATGCAGGCCAGGATGCCATTGGCCCTCCTGGCTGCCTGGGCACACTGCAGGCTCATGTTCAGCCTACTATCGACCAGTACCCCCAGGTCCATTTCTGCCTGGCTGCTCTCCAGCCACTCTGACCCCAGCCCGTAGCACTGCATGGGATTGTTGTTGCCAATGTGCAGAACCTGGCACTTAGATGTGTTAAAGCTCATGCCCTTGGACTCTGCCCATCTGTCCAGCTTGACAAGGTCCCTCTGCAGAGCCTCTCTATCCTCCAGCAGATCAACTCCTGCCCCCAGCTTGGTGTCGTCTGCAAGTTTACTGATGATGGACTCAATGCCCTCATCCAGATCATCAATAAAGATGTTAAAGGGCATGGGGCCCAGCACTGATCCCTGGAGAATACCACTAGTGACTGGCTGCCATCTGGATGTGGCACCATTCACCACCACTCTCTGGGCTTAGCCCTCCAGCCAGTTCCTAACCCAGCACAGAGTGCTGCTGTCCAAGCCACGAGCTGACATCTTGGCCAGGATTTTCTGTGGGAGACGGTGTCAAAGGCCTTGCTGAAGTCCAGGTAGACTACATGCACAGCCTTCCCCACATCCACCAGACAGGTCATCTGATCGTAGAAGATCAGGTTGGTGAGGCATGATCTGTCCTTCCTAAATCCTTGCTGGCTGGGCCTGATCCCTTGACCATCCTGTAAGTGCTGTGTGAAAGCTGAGGTTGTTCCGCCTGGAGAAGGCTCCAGGGAGACCTTTTTGTGGCCTTTCAGTACTTCAAGGGGCTGATGAGAAATCTAGGGACAGACTTTTCAGCTGGACCTGTTGTGACAGGACAATGGGTAATGATTTAAACCAAAAGAGGGAGATTTAGACTGGATAGAAGGAAGTAATTTTTTACAGTGAATGTGGGGAGACCCTGGACCAGGTTGCCCAGAGAGCATTTCAGGTCATGTTGTTAGGGGTTCTGAGCAACCTTCTTCAGTTGCAGATGTTCCTGCTGACTTCAGAGGGGTTGGACTAGATGTGACCTTTAAAGGTCCCTTCCAACCCAAGCCATTCTATTGATTCTGAGTTTGGATACTGATTTTGCAGTTGGCTCTTCCTTTCCAACTGGCTGGCTGCTGCTGGCTTCTACCTGAATTCATGTAGCTGTAGAGATGTATCACTGGCAGCAGAGCCTATGCAAGCCTTTGTCTCCAGGGTTAGTAGCCTCTGCAGTCAGTTCAGTGAATATCTCTCCCCACCAACACTGTTTTTTTAAAATATTTTTTGTTAAACACCTCAGTTCTGGGGCCTGGTTCAGTGCAGTGTAAATTAGGCCAATATCCCCTGGTACTGGGAAGTCTAACTCTCTGAAAGTAGGCTTTAACATTACTAGGATGATAGCCTAATGCAAGTTTCTCTGAGGGCATGGCCTCAATTTAGGGATTTTTTTTTCAGAAGGAAACTAAGTAGGTTAAACCAGAAGATCTTGGTAGAAAATGGCAGCAATATTGTCCATGTTTCATGGATGGAGAAGTGAGGTGCTGGAAGAAGCGTGTATGTATCTGAAAGTACCACCAAAGTGGAAAGGCAACCCAAATCCTGCTTAGTTTTAAGCATTAGGTTGTCCTTCCCTTGGGCACTATGCTAAAGTTACATCATATATCCAATACACCTTACACTGAGGCTCTTCTATCTGAGCTCAGGGCAGCTGAGCTTGACTCATCTATGTCCAGTTAGGCCTGGTTCATATTTCCATCACCCTTTATATTCTTTGTTCATATACATAGGATAATAAGGTTGAAAGAGGAAAATGGATATGGTGATGGAGAATATATAAAGAGAGCAGATGATGCTAAGTAATGACCGTTAAACTACATAATAAATCCTTGGTGATGGTACAAAACTATTGCATCTGCTCGCAGGTAGAATTATTTCATCACTTCCAGGCCCTGTATGTAGATATATATTAGTCAGTGCATCAGCATCTTCAGGGACACATCCATAATAAAGATAATACTAATTTTCATCGCAATGTTTTTTCCTGTCAGCCAAAGGTAATTAAGTGGTTAAAGGAGAACTCAGTTTGCTACCTAATGTAAAAAATAACTCATGCATTTTATGTCTCCTAGTCTTCTAACTTTCCCCAGTGTCAGGCCACATTGGTTTTGCATTTACTGTAACAACGTTTCAGTAGATATGAGACAGAGCATGTCAAGTGTGGGGTTTCTAATCACTTTTCTTTCATGTCTGATGTGCCAGCTATCCACGGACCTTAGGCACGAGCAGATCATGGGTCTGAAGTGATCGGATTTAATGTGGAAATAAAGGAATGGATCCAAAATGAGGTGGAACTAACAAATGAAAATAAGAAAGGAATTCAATGACAGTTGAAAAGGTTTCTAGTGTCTTAGATGCAGCACAATAACGCTCCACTATTTATCCAGCCTTCAATCCACTTACTTGCTTTAGAAAAGCTGTGCAGAGGTACATAGGTTTCTGTAGGTTCTCTATTTTCTGTACCTACTCTACTCAGACTAATTGAAAAGTTATCATGGAGAGGAAATTGGGTTGGTGCTGGGAGCTTATGCTTGTGCTCTGATTTTCAGGAGAAAATCTTTGGAAAATTAGTTGTTTAGACTTGAAAGTGCTCCATTAAGCTGAGTTAATGGGCAAATTTGGCATTCCTCAACAGTGATCTCAGGTTACTTCCAGATCTTACTGCACTAATCATTATTTCTGCACCATTCAGCCCTGTATTTTCTGGGTTTGCAATTGCATATATTGCCAAATTACCTCTGCAGTTGAGGAGGCATCATGGCAGAGGCAGGTACATTTTACATTACAGCAAGTTTTGCATTGCCCATGTTAAGAGAAGATCATCCCAGGGGGGCAGTTCACACCCTCCCAGCTTTAGAAGTGTTGTTAAAAATCCTCACCAGAATAAAACCACTTGGTGAAGTTCCATTTTTAATGTTGTTTATTTGTTTGTGTAAAAGGGAAATTTAAAGCTTGTTTTTTTTGGACAGGCCTGCTGTGAAGAAGTATAGAATGGTTTGGAAGGGACCTTAAAGATCTCTGTTAGAGCTCTGTGGCAGGGACACCTTCCACTAGACCAGGTAGCTCAGAGCTCCATCCACCCTGGCCTTGAATGTTTCAATGGCTGAGTCATCTACCACCTCTCTGGGAAACCTGGGTCAGTTTCACCAATCTCATAGTGAAGAATTTCTTCCTGATATCTAATCTAAATCTTCCCTCTTCCAATTTAATGCCATTATACTTTCTCCTATCACTACACACCCTTGTAAAATATCTATCCCTTTGAGGACCACAACCCTCCCACACCACAGGAATGGTCCTTCATCTTCAGGCACTCATTGCCAGAGACATAGCTTGTTGTTTCATATACCTTCCAGCCCACAGTACCTTCCAAGTGCAGGAAACGCTTTCTTTTCATCTCTTTGTTTGCTTGTTATACTTTTCCTTTTACTGGTGTATTAGTGGCAGAGAAACCCATAGAAATAAAAGCTCACCACAAAAAGGTTACAAGAAAATACTTGATACCAGGGAGGAATGAACGAGACCTTGAAATTACAGCCAGCAATATATGACTCGGTCCTGCTCATGGGTTCTAAAGGCATTAATTTCTGAATACTATCTGCTTTAGTAGGTAATTTTTGTGAGATGCCTGGAGAGGCTGGTGCCTTTCACCATATACTATAATGAAGTATGGCAGGTTTTAGAGAGATGAAGGACTTTGCAAAGGTGCAGCAGTCTGACATGAGGATTCATTTTAAGCATGAGCTGGTTCCTATTTTATCTAAGCCTGATTCCGTCATCCTTGGAAAGGAGGGTGCTTTGCTTTTGATGGTGAATCGTGTTATAAGTACTTATTTGGCATGCCAGCACGTAAGAAAAGCTATCATGGTTTGACATGTGAAACGTGAAGTCTCAATTACTTTTATGTTGTTTTTCCTTCTGTAGATGGGGAGTGAGAAATACATTTTAATTAAAAAGTGAAATACGATCTCCAGTTCTCAGCACACCTCGTGGAGAACAATCTGAAGTTTGGAGTGCTCCATAAGTCTTGGGGCAGAGCTTACGCTGCACTTCACAGGCAGGGGCAGCAGCCGTGGCTGCTAATGCTGACTGATTTATTTGGCCATTATCTGACAGTTTCTTTACTTAAGGGAAAAGGAGAATGGATGACATCTTGCATATCCAGATAGCTCTTATTGCATTGTGCAATGTTCCTTTAGGTATTTGATATTTTAATATTTTTTTTGTCCCCCTTGCAGGCCTATTATGCTTTAAGGAAATGAGTGTTATAGACTCATGGAATTGTTTTGGTTGGAAAAGACCTCTAAGATCAATGAGTCCAAAAGTCAACCCAATACCACTCTGGCCACTAAACCACATCCCAAAGTGTCTTGTCCATGTTCCTTGAACACCTCCAGGCATGATGACGCTACCTAGGCAGCCTGTTCCAATACCTGACTACTCTTTCAGGAAGCAAATTTTTCCTAATATCCACACTAAACCTCCTCTGCACAATTTCAGGCCATTTCCTCTCTTTCTATCACCTGATCTTGTAAAGGTGTTCTTCCTGCCTTCCTCCATCACCATCCACCTCCTGCCCACCCACTTTTGAATGCCTTGACTAGCCTCACCTGAATCTGATCATGAGATGAAGCCTCATTCAAGGCATCTCACTGTTAATAAATAGTAACAACTTCCTTCAGTCAGCCTATTTAATATGAAGACCTTGGCTCCTCTTCCATTATGGTAAGTGGACTAAAACTAAAACTTTTTATGGAGCTCCTTCTGATTTCCAGATGTAGCATACCACTTTATTTAACAGAAAATTCTGTTTACCCAACCCTTTGCTAAGCTAAACATGTTGAAAGCTGACCATCTTCAACATCTGTCTCATAGTGATGCTTGCATTTTCCTTTGAATGCTCCAGCTGCTAGGAACTAAGATCACTGTATATTGATGGATACTTTAGCTGGTGCTTCCTCATTAAGCAAGCTTCAATTTGGTCCATGTCTTACTAAAATAACTGTGGAATCATAAAATCCTAAACTACAAGGTTAGCAATTACTATGCTTGTGGCATGTGGTTTAAGCAGTACTTTGTGTACCTCAAATCACCAACAACTTAAAAAGGAATCAAAATTACTTCTGACAAAAAGATAATTATGCAATGTTTTAATAGAATCATTAAACATTCATCATATTATCTGCATGTCTTTCTGTCAAAAAAAAAAAAAAGAAAATGGAAAAAATTTAAAATCCTACCTCTGTTAACTCAGAAACTGCCGCAGAATTTCTTGTGCCGAGGTCTCCCTTCAGCCTCATTGTCTCCAGACTGAAAACCCCAGTTCTCTCAGCTGCTCCTCACAAGATTTGTGCTCTAGCCCCTTTAACAGCTTCACTGTCCTTCTTTGGTCCCCCTATAGCACCTCAATGACCTTCTTGTAGAGAAAGACCCAAATCTGACCTCTGTAATTGAGGTGTGGCCTCACCAGAGACAAACTCTCCAGTTCTGCTGGCCACACTATTGCTGATACAAGTCAGGATGTGTGTATTAGAATTAATATAATCACCCCCAAATAATAATGACCCCAAATCCCAGTGTCTTCAGGACTGGAGCAGGTGGGAAGCTCAGGAGCAAGGAACACGAATGGGACCTCATGGCCAGCCCCTTTGTCGTGCCCTAGCAGAAACTCACACTGGGATATCAACACGCTTCCCATGTAGGGTTTGCTCTTTGCCTGACAGTACTGGAAGTGGTAGAAGGTGTGGTAGGATATTTCTGGTCCTACTTCCTGTCCTCCCAAACTCGGTATGGCTATTGAAGCCCATCCTCTTCTCCAGGTGGTTAGAAGTGGGCAGGACTCATAGCAACCAAGGGTTTATTTTTGGAAGCTGGCTGCTGAGTGCTCCAAGGCAGATTTTTTGTGTGTAGCACATGCTTTTAACTGGGTTAAGGGGTCCATGTGTGAATAAACAGGGTCTTTCTGCATTAGTCCTTTTGGCCCTCAAAGTCAGGCTAGAGCTCATCATAATTGTTTATTTAATATTTAGTTTATGTCACTAATCATCTTTATTTGCAAGGAACTGATTATATATAAACCCTGGGAAGTCAATGAGTATTTTATTACCAGTTTCATTAAGGCCAGCATTTTAATCCTTGCCATCTAAATCTCTGCATTTGAGCAGGGATTTCTCCAGAGCTTTAAATCTGAGAGCAGTGGGTGACCTTTGCCAATCACACCACCTATTATTATATTTAGTGCTGGGTAGCTGCAGTGATAGGAGGACTCTTCAGCTAAGAAGTGTTCAAATCAACAATATGACAGTGATAATGGAACATACACTGTGAAATTATCTAATTACCGGCACTTTGAGGCTGTATCAACAATTTGTTTTGAAATTGGATATAATTAAATTCTTTTGCTCCAAGTGCATCCTGAGGAGCAATAAACTTTCTGACTTCAGCTAACAGAGTGTACAAAAGGTGCCATATGAAGATGATTTTAAACATCTGGAGGATAATATTCTTGCTGAAAATATCATGGCTACTAGTCTTGGACCTGTTTTCTGGCACCTATTAAAAACTCTTGATGGATATGAAATGGTTGGACTTGATGATCTTGAAGGTCATTTCCACCCTAGATGATTCTACAAAAAGGATGTTCCCAAAGGAAAAGGTTAGAATAGGATGCTACAGCACCCCAGAATGCTTTCCCTTTGGCTGTGGGAAACATCTAGAGCCTGATTTGAACAGAAATTGCTTTATTGGGTCAGAGCTTTGAAAAGTAATGTAGCAAAATGAACAGATGCATCTCATCTATTATTTAGAATAAGAATAATCAGAGATGCTTCTAAGCATTGGGAGGTCACTGCTGCAATTTGGTGATGCCAGCTGTGAAGCAGAAATATGAGTCAATGTGTTAAGTAATTATTAGAGTTAACTGGACTCTTGGAAAGGTGTCTACAAACAAACATATTTGATCCAAATCTGTTAGTTTTCCATAAATCCAAGTATGTGAGTATTGCAGGGAGCAGCAGATGTTCCATCTGAATATGAGGAGCAACTTCATTGCCATAAGGGTGCCGCAACCCTGGAGCAGGCTGCCCAGAGAGGTTGTGGAGTCTCCTTCTCTGAAGACATTCCGAACCCATCAGGACAAGCTGCTGTGGGTGACCCTGCTTTAGCAGGGTTGTTGGACTAGATGGTCTCCAGAGGACATTTCCAATCCTCACCATTCTTGGATTCTGTGAAAGAAAAAAATATTTCCTAGGTTACATTGCTTGCAGCATGCTAGAGCTCTTCCCCCTTTCTGTCTCTAGCAAGAAATCTGGGTTGCAAGCATTAAAAAAAAAAAAATTAAAAAAAATTGCTGCAAGAAAACTTGAGAGTCACGTTCTCTTCTGATCATTGTTTTGAATTAATTATAACCTAGATAACCCATCAGTACAAACCTGATGAGAATGTCATCTCTCAAGTATCACAGCCTTTAATAAAAGTCAGAGCAGCCCCGTCCTGACCATCTGATGTTTACGGCTGCTGCTCCGGAAGCCCATTTTGTTTCAGCGTCCACCTTGGCTCCTCTCCATTCTTATTTTAACCTCAATGACTTTGGCACGGTTCTTTCAGCTCTGAACTTCCCCCCATTTTGTCTTCTACAGAACATGAAGTCTGCTGCTTGCTTATCAAATATGAAACTCTGCGCAACTGGGCCGCATAATGCTAATGGAATCGATGCAGCAAAAGAGATCTCACAACCTCTCTGTACTTTTTACAATTTACTTTGTTTGTCACCCATTAATTCTTACATTGATTTTGCTATAAACCACAAACTGCATTCCTATCACAGCCCAGGGGAAAAAAAAAAAAAGGCACATTGATTATATTGGAACAAGGTATGTTGTAAAAATGAAATGCCTAAAACATTTAAATGTAGTAAGCTTTGCTAAAGTACATAAATCACATTGTTTAATGTTGTAAATGAGTGGTGCTGCCTTAAACAAGGGAAAAATATGGTGCCATAAACCAATTTTGACACAAAATAACAGGCTCTGTTTCTCTGTACCTGCCATTTGAGAAACGCTATCAATAATGGTTATGGTTGTGTGCAGGTGGGGGGGGGGGGGGGGAATGTTCTCAACATCCCCTTTAAAAAGTTCCCTCAAAGTCACTTTGGAAAATTGACAACAGTGGTGTCTTTCCTGGCTATAAATAACTCCTGATTATTACTGTGTCCTGTTTACTTTTATCATTCACTCATCAAAACCTTTTTGATGCATCATTACAAATGACCGCTTCAGGAGCCAGACTCGAGCCATGTGCTTGGTTGTTATGGCTCTCTACAACTACCTGAAAGGAGGTTGTAGTGAGGTGGGTGTTGGTCTCTTCTCCCTGATATCAAGTGATAGAATGAGAGAAAATGGCCTTGAGTTTCACCAGGGGAAGTTTAATGTTTATAAATATGTAAAGGGTGGAGGATGGAGCCAGGATCTTCTCAATGATGTCCAATGAAAGGACAAGGGAGAACAGGTGTAAGTTGAGGCATAGGAGTTCCAGGGCGGTTGTGGAGTCTCTCTCTCTGGAGATATTCAAAACCCACTTGTGTGCATTCCTATGTGATCTGGTATAGGTAATCCTGCTCTGGCAGGGGGGTTGGACTAGATGATCTTCTGAGGTCCCTTCCAACCCCTAATATTCTGTGAAGTTTAGGTTGGACGTTAGGAAAAGTTTCTTTCCTACAAGAGTGGTCAGGCATTGGAACAGGCTGCCCAGGGAGGTGGTGGAGTCACCATCACTGGAGGTGTTCAAAGAACATGTAGATGTAGCACCTTGAGACATGGTTTAATGGCCATGGTGGTGTCAGGTCATTAGCTGGACTCAATGAACTTAGAGGTCTTTTACACGTGAAAGAATTATATGATTTTAAGATCATGGACGCCATTGCACGACTTTAAAAGGAAGGTGATTCAAAGACAATTCATCTTTCTGCAGCATTTAGAATTTGACCCTGAGTACAGAAGACTACTTATTAAGTGTAATTCTGTACCACGATAGTGTCAAGGCAGCCACAAGTGAAAAAGGAGAATTTCATGATGGTTATAAAATAGGTGCTTTTTGTCACCAAAGTTATGATTGCAGGAATTTCTAGTTGAGATTCCTGCAGTGCTTCAAAGCCCTAGTTATGATCCAACACTCCATTAAGTCCAGTATAAGTCCAGGAAAGACACTTGGGAAAGCCTGCAGTTAACAGTTCAAGGGGCAACAGCCTGGCAGGGATGGAATTTAGTCTAGCAGGAAAGAAAGGCTGGAAGGGGGTAAGAAGGATTAGGAGTGGTCCCAACAGTTAAAAAACCTAAGCTGTTTCCAAGGTTTTCAGAATCCATGGAGATGTCTTTGATGGAGAGGACAAAAGAGAGGAAAGCAGGAAGTTAAAAAACACGAGGGTGATTAAGATGGGTATTGTGCCTTTGCTTAACATTTAAGCTGATCAGAGTGGGGGCTTTGCCTTCCTGCTTAGTGCTGGGTTTGTGCATGATGCTACAAAATCATCCCTTGTGCCAGATTTTCTTGAATGGGCTTGGGAAGAAGGAGAAAAGGAATTATCTCATCTTGGATTAGAAATCATAAAGCAAGGGTGGGACTGTTTGCTGCCAAACTCTTGAATGGGAGCTTCTGTTATTTCAGTCCTTTCTTCATCTTGTTCAACACATTTACCTTTTTTTTATTTAACATTTCTTGTGTTTTCCTCACCTATAAATCTGAGCAGCTGCTGCAGAATCTGGAATGGCTCTGCCAAACTTTGTTTATCTGTCAGCTAAAGCTTCCCTGCTCCACTTAAAACCCAGCAAACCTCAAGGGACTGTAAGGCGGTTGCTGTAGACTCTATCTAGGGACAGCAGAATTTGGCCTGTTCCTCTGGAAAGAAGCAAGCAATATGTTTTAGGGAATATGGAAGTTCAGTAAAGCTTCTGAGACTCTTCCCACGTGTGGTGTCCCCCAGGACAAGTCTGGTGAAAATGAAGCTGGGTGACAAGTGGTGCTTGGTGTAGGCTGTAGTAGTAAACAACAAGCACTGGGGGAAGCCAGAGAAAACATCTAGAAGATGTGTATGAGTATGAGACATTTTTCTGAGGAAGGGAATATTACCTGATGGGAGGTGGCAGATGCAAGACTGACTTTGCTCAGCTGCAAATTCCAGGTAATTCCTGGGTGTTTTGTTGTTTGACTTCACTAGCACCACTTTTTTTCCCATGCACCTTGCAATCATTCTTTCTTTAAACTTATCATGTAGTCTTCTGATGGGAGATTGGTTTAACACAGTTTTTTCCAGTTCTTAGAGAAATTATACCACTGGCAGAGCATAGCAGGTCTGGGATTCTCCATGGGTTTGCAGGGCAGCAGGACTTCATGCTCTCCACTCTCTTCCTCCTGCAGAAGGCAGCTCCATGAGGACTGTGCTTAAAAGGTCAGTTCCAGGGAGTTTCCAACTTAGTGATTAAATTATCTCAGATCTCACATCAAGGAAGGCTCTGTTTTTCCAGATTGAAACTCTTTTTTTTTTTTTTTTTTTTTATATATATATATAGCAAGGATCAATCCTGTGAAATTCTCAGAAGATTAGTTGGGTCATTTTGTCCTAATGACAGCTCCTTTGGTGTGCTGCAGCAGCACCCAAGAGTCACCCAGGTCCGTGTGGGTGGTGGAGGGCTGGCCCCTGTCACAACAGTTGTGGAATCACAGAAAAGATGAGCAATTGGAGTGGGAAACAAAAAGAGAAAAAAAAAAAAAAGAAGAGCTTGATTTATTTTTCCCTGAGCATAGAGCCTCAATGACTTGAGGGGTGGACTTCTCGCTCCATAAGGAATTGCCTGGATGGTCGCAGCTCAATATCCAAATGGAGGCCAGTGACAAGTGTCATCCCTCAGGGGTCGGTACTGGGACCAGTGTTGTTTAAGATCTGTCAGTGACATGGACAGTGAGATTGAGGCACCCTCAGCAAGTTTGTGACCAAGCTGTGTGGTCTGGTTGGCACACTGGAGGCAATGGATCAATCCAGAGGGATTTGGACAGGTTTGAGAGGTGGGCCCAAGCCAAACTCATGAAGTTCAACAAGGTCCTATACCTGGGTTGGGGCAATCCCAAACACAAACATCTGCTGGGCTAGGAGTGGCTAGAGAGCAGTCTCAAGAAGAAGGTCTTGGTAGTGTCAGTTGATGAAAACTCAACATGAGCTGTCAATGTGTGATTACAGCCCAGAAGGCAGCTGTGTGCTGGGCTTCATTAAAAACAGTGTGGATCAGCAGGATGAAAGAAGTGATCCTGCCCCTCTGCTCTGCTCTTGTGAGACCCCACCTGGAGTACTGTGTCTAGTTCTGGTGTCTCTAGCATAAGAGGGTCATGGAGCTGCTGGAGCAGGTCCAGAGGAGGGCCACTAAGATGATCAGATGGCTGGAGCACCTCCCCTGTAGGGACAGGCAGCAAGAGTTGAGTCTACTCAGCCTGGAGAAAAGAAGGTTCCAGGGAGACCTTGAGTGGCCTTCTGGTACCTGAAGGGGCCTACGAGAAAGTGGGGAAGGGACTTTTCACAAGGGCTTGTAGTGGTAGGACAAGAAGGAATAGATTGAAGCTTCAGAAGGGCAGATTTAGACTGGAAATTAAGAAGAAATTCTGTATAGTGAGGGTAGTGAGACATTGGAACAGGTTCCCCATGGAGGTTGTGACTGCCCCCTCCCAGGAGGGGTTCAAGGCCGCGTTGGATGAGGCCTTCAAGTAGTTCAGTTCAGCCTAAACTATTGTATGACTCTATGAATCCATTGAAACTGTTCTGGAGACAGGGAAGATGGTTTCTTTTGACTGGTGTCTGTGGAGCAGCCTGGTGGTGAACTGATCTGGGGCAGGAGCAGCAAAACTCAGAGCTACAGGATGATGGTCCAGATTTGGGTAAGTTAAAAGAATTTTCCTTGTTTAGCTGAGTTGAGCTCTAAATGTGATGTGTGGAGGGGGATGCTTTATTTGGTTGATTCTTCTGGTGTAGAATTTTTTTGTTGTTTTACTGTTTTCCAAGTTTCTGTAGGTCAGTGCCATGGCCATGATATTAGTGTAAGCAGCTGCTTGCACTTTACAGGTGCTGTGGAGAGGATAAAGCAGCCCAGCTTCTGACAGCTTTAGACAGCTGGTTACCAAACAGACCTTGCTCTTTTTCCAGGCTGTTTCTCTCTGAGGCAAGCCATTGTTAATTATAGTGCTGCTTTGTGATTGCCCAGTCTGTGCTTTTGTGAAGGTGTTTTGTCTCTGTTACTGCTTGCATTGCTATTTTCTGCCTTAGACATAGGTAATTATTGTTGCTGCAAATAGCTTTCTTGGATGATTATCAGTTGACTTGTATTAATATTTACAATAACTTTTTTTTTTGTTAGTAGTAATTTTTTTCTCTGCAACAGGAAATGAAATGCAAATTAACAACTGTAAAGATTAAAACATAATGAAATAGGACATGAACTCTGGAGAACTAATGAATAAAGTGGCTCGAAGGCACAAAAAGATGTCCTTTAAAAACAAACAGAAAGATAAATAATAAGATAAATAATTTTGAGGCATTAAACTGACAAAGAGGAAGAAATGCCGAGTGCGGGATAAATTGTTTCATGCCAAATTTATAATTGCATTCCTTTTTCTTAATAAAAAGATGAAGTTTCTCCTGAAAATTAATCAACTGTGTAATCGCTGTGTGGTAGATTTTTTTTTTCCTAATTTACAAATCAGCACATCAAAGGTCTCTCTGTTTACCTTCACACTCCTCGTGTGGCTGTTTGACAAATATGTTGGTCTAATGGACAGAAACAACACTTTAAAAACATTTTTTAATAGCATTTGTCCCAATACTTTCTGTTTTCTGAAGCGGAAATGCGTATTTAAAACTGCTGGGTATTACGAGGTGTTCAAAGCTTGTCCAAGTTGAACGGCTATCAGTCCCTGCTTCAGCAAAGCTTCCAAGCTATGGCATCTCTTGTCCTTCATGAGAATCACTTTAGCAGTTGGCTTTAAGACAATACATTGATCCTGTTTTTGTCACAGACTTTTGGTAAAACTATCTGTGTGGTGGTGCTCAAGGCTGCTCTTCAGGACAAACCCCTCACTGTGTTTGTTGCATCTACAACTACCTGAGGGGTGATTGTGGCCGGGAGGGGGTTGGTCTCTTCTCCCAGGCAACCAGCACCAGAACAAGGGGACACAGTCTCAAGCTGCGCCAGGGGAGGTTTAGACTCGAGGTGAGGAGGAAGTTCTTCACCGAGCAAGTCATTTGTCATTGGAACGGGTTGCCCAGGGAGGTGGTTGAGTCATCGACCCTGGAGTCGTTCAAGGGGAGATTGGACGTGGCACTTGGTGCCATGGTCTAGTCATGGGGTCTGTGTTGATAGGTTGGACTCAATGATCCTCGAGGTCCTTTCCAACCTAAGTTATACTGTGATACTGTGAGTCTGGAGTGAATTTGTGTTGCTGTAAATTTTGACTTTTGAATTTGTGGCTGCATTTTGACTTTGCCAATTTAAGTTGTCTTTGGTCTTGTGAAATCATGAAATATCTTTGAGTCAGTGCATCTTTAACACTCTTTCATGTCCTAGAGGATATAATACAGCTTCAGCAGGGTGCAAACATCTGCACACTCGTAGGCATGAGTTAAAATACCTCACCTTAACCAAGGGAGATGCTCCCAAGGCACCCCTTACAGTGAGGCTAATACTTTTGACTCTAAATATCGCCAGGCTTTCCCTTCTCATGGTTAAGGCAAGTGCAGTTCTGGCAGTTCTGACAGTTCAGAGGAGATGGAGAGGAGCCTTCAGGGAGTTCCTGCTCAGTGACTTGGCATGATTAGGATAGTACTTGTTGCCCAGGAGGATACAAACATCTTTGTAATCCCAGGTCATTTGGATTACCCAGTTGTAGCCTGAAATATTTTTCTAGGTGTGCCTTCCATCTGCACTGGTTTCATTAGCAAAAAGGATGAAAGTTGGTACTTTAATGACATTCGGCTAGCTGGATTTTCAGGAGTGCTTGAACCTCCCTGAGAATAAATTGCAGTAAACATTACAACTGGTTGAATTCCCAGTCCTTTTTAAAAAATGACTCCTTTTGCAATTTCTAGTCACCAGTTCTTTGAGTTTTTGTGCCACATTGAGAAGACCCAGGTGAGACCTCGCAGTAGTTGCTTGCCAGGTGAAGTTTGTTTGCATGGATGAGCTGAGGCAGTCAGGCTCTCCAGCAGCTCCTACCTGGAGCCCATGATTTGTGAAGATTCAGTTTGGCTTCTACCCAGATTATTTTTTGCTTATATATTTATTTATTTTATGATAAGGAGCCATGTCATAAAAATAAGAGCCTCTTATTTTTTAAGAGAATTCATGCAAACACTAGTTCGATTTATTCTCAGCCTCATGTCAGAAGAATTCTGTGTATGATATTGCATTCATTATCATACATGGACTTGCATTGGTAAGCAGAGGGCTTCACCTGACAAGCAAAGAGGAGGAATGAACTCTCAAAACAAATCAAACTTCAAAAGGTAATTTAAAGAAAGAGCTGGCTGCACAAAATGTTTTCTTTTCTCTTTGTGTCATTTGCACTTCAAATTCCCTTGCATGACCAAACCCTGGCACAGTAACTATAGTAAAAACACCCCCTTCCTGATTGAAATGTTTTCAGCTCTTTATCATGTAGTCTTATTGCCTCTTAAACATATCTTTTAATCTCTAGATCCATTTTTGTATCATCATTCAGTTTTGGGTGGCCTCAAGGCTGCAGGGTAATTGGTAAAGTTAGTGGTTTCCAACTGGGTAGCACCTCATGATGTCTGAGCAATTGGACCAAGCATAAAAATAATATCTTGTACCCTATTATCTTGTACCTTATTACCTGCAGAAGATGATCTATCCTAGTAAATACATCTGGGAAAAAATAAACTAAAAATCCTATCAACATTGATGTACATTCTCCTCCACCTTTCCCTAACCTTGGTGGCAAGTTATACAAATGTTTCACCTGCTGAACACAGACTTGGCTTTAGAAAGTGTGTATTTCAGATCACCATAAATAAAAATAATTAGCCTAATTTTCATTTTTAGGGACCATTTGTATCTCCTTGGACACAGATCCTCAGCTAGTGCTAGCTGTCGCTGTTGCTGGTGGGGTTTGGATGCCTTGTGCCTACCAAGGCTATGCTCCTGGGTGTTTCATGGCCCCAGCAAATTTACACCAGAATGAGGAACAAGCCTAATTAAGTTTTGTAACTGAAATCATTATTAAGGTCTTGCTCATTTTCACTATACAAATACTCCAGCTGAAAGGATTATATTTACAAGTACTATTTATAATTAAGCATCTCACTTGATTCGCCTGCAAACAGAATGTAAATTATAGTTTGTTCTGCTAAAAGACAAGGAAAAGGGGAAAGTGTCTGCAAGTAATTTATATAACATTTTGTGGTTAGGAAAACTAGACCTTTATGCAAATATGGATTTGTTGAAGTCTGTGTATTTTACTTGCAAGGGCTCTTTGTTTCAGTCAGGGTCTCCACTGGGCAGAGGAGAAAGGGGAAAAAGTGGTTGACCTGCTCATCCTCTGAAGTGTAGCTGAGCTGGAGATGTCTGGGCTATGCAACCTATGCTGGGGGGTGAAGGTGCCCCCATGCAGTCTCAGGCTGCACCAGGGGAGGTTCAGGCTGGAGGTCAGGAGGAAGTTTTACACAGAGAGAATGACTGCCCATTGGAATGGGCTGCCCGGGGAGGTGGTGGAGTCGCCATCACTGGAGGTGTTCAGGAGACTTGACAGGGTGCTTGGTTGCATGGTTTAGTTGATTAGGTGGTGTTGGATGATAGGTTGGACACAACGATCTTGAAGGTCTGGTCTATTCTATTCTATTCTATTCTATTCTATTCTATTCTATTCTATTCTATTCTATTCTATTCTATGGCTGTTGTAGCCAGGCTGTACTCACACAAACATCTGAACTGGTCCCAGTAGTTTAATGGGTACTCTAAGCTCTCATGGGATGGGAAAGGCATCGACACATCTGTAAGGATGTTGCTTTATATCCAGGGGATTCCAGTCCAGATATAAGGGATTATTATACCTCTACTTTGGGCTGCCTCAGGGAGGGGAAAAGTGTCCAGAACCAAGGTATTTGGATATGTAGGGAATCCTATTATACAGGGATGAGATGAGGCTTGTCAAAGCACTAAAAGACGAGGACAACCAATGCCTTTGTATCTCAGTTGCAGATCAGGTTTTCTTTCAGTAAATGAGCTGCTAAAGTTGCTTAATTTTTTTTTTTTTTTTTTTTTTTTTTTTTTGGGGGGGTTTATTCCTGAAGATGGGAGGGAATTTAAAGATTTACCCAGGAGATTACTTCTTAGCTATGACAATAGGATTCAGCCCTGCAAAAGTCACTGGTTCCATTGTCTCCCCACTCTCAGGATAAAGAATTTCTTCCTAATCTCTAGTCTAAATCTCCCCTCTTCCAGTTTAAAGCTATCCCCCCTTGTCCTGTCATTACAAGCCAGCTTTCTTGTAGGCTCCCTTCAGGTCCTGGAAGGGAGAGAAATGGGGGAGAGAAAACCCAATCCTCCAAGCCAATAGGTTTCAGAGCTTTAGTTTCATCTTGTGTTTCTCTGAGCTGTCTTGCTTTTCCAGTGCATTGCTCATTTCCAATTCCTTGGATTGTTTTCTGGCCACTTATTTAGTCAGTGCTTCAGCTTCTTCTACACAGGAAGGACTGGTGAAGGAAATCAGTGCATTCTGGGGGAAGATGAAATACTCCTATGCCACCATCTGTCCACAAGTTAGATGGTTTTCCCTTTTTCAAATGCACTTTGTGAAAGTGTTTTGTAAGGAGATTAAGTTGGAAGCAAATGGAGACAGAGTTTGTGACTTGTTCAGCTGTAACCACCATTAAACAGAAAACGTTCATCCTTGGTCTCTGCAGGCATTTCTGCTCTATATCCAGTTAATAAAATGAAGCTTCAATAACTTTAGTGAATCATGAGCACATGCTGGTGCCATATTTCATCATTTTCTGAGTATTTAGTATCTTCTGCCCAGTATGAAGTGGAGGCTACAACGCTGTAGGTGGTTTAAGCTGCTCAAGATGCTGCAGCTGGCAGAGGGGCTATATCTGAGCTCTCCTTGGCAGTAGAGAGTGTTTTGTCTTAGAGCATCACATGCAAAAGTGTTCCTCAAAAACTGGAAAAAAGGAAAATAAAGGAAGTGTTTCCAATTGGATCTGTGAGCCTGAACATTTCCATGGGCTCAATAGAGCTGACACAATGAAGGGAACATGGTTTCATTCAATAATTCAATTTTATACATAAGCTATAAAAGCATATTTTGTTCAGTTTAAAGCACATGCCTTTTTAACCACATTTTTTGCTATTCTTTAGGTGTTTATCCTTTGGTTATCCCAGTTAATTGAGAACTGATGCTTCAATTTGCAACTAGAAAATGAAATATTTCCATTACTGTGGTGATTAGGAGTTCCAGCCAAGGGTTAGGCTCTGGTTGTGTTAGATACTGAACAATCATAGCTCAGAAAGATGATGCCTGCCTCAAACACCTCATAATTCAACAGGAAGACAAAGAAAATAAATGTATCTAATTACAACGGAAGGTTCTGATCAACAGAGACCTGGGAAAGCAATAACAAAGTGATGGCTCACATGGGGCTGTCATTAAACCCTTCCCTCCTGGGGGTATGAGAGTTGTGCTGCCAGTTCTGAGCAGATCTCCAAAATCAGGCAAGTTTAAAAGCTGTCTGCTGGTAGATTAAGTAAATAAAAATATAACATAACTGGATCAGGTGCTCATTGGAGCCTTCTGGGTTATAAACAGCAGGGAAAAGGTCACATTTCTTCAGGCTATCTGAAATTGAGTGGATTTATTGTCTTGGCTTTTCCTAACCCCTGGGTTAAGATGTGATATCAATTGCACTGTTATCTTTTTCTGAGCCATGGAAGACCTCTTTTGCAATGCTGTGTGTGGCACACTGATGTTGGCACTGGCTGAACCCATGCCAAAGGGTTGTGTGTTTATACCTCTCCCAACTGTGTTTGGAAAGAAGCAGGTTTGTAAATGACAGGATGAATCAGTTGGGCTGGAAGCTTCTAGCTCGAGTAAAGAGAGTTCTGTAATCTCCTGCTTCAGAATTTTCTGTTGCAGATACCAGATGTTATGGGAATAGCTGAACCTTCGTGGGTTGGATCTGCCCTGGGATGAGCAGGGTAGGAAGGGAAGGATGGCCAAGCAGAGGTGAAATGTTGGGAGGATGTACCAGGTGGGAGGTTCATCAGACTAAACAGCTACAAGATGAGATACAATATTAATACAATGGTGATTAACATTATTCTGACTTTCAGTTAATTGAGAATCCCTGGAGACTTGTGGTGTGAATGAGGCAGAGATGAGGAAAGCAGTAAAATGTTTTCAAACGGGAGATACCCAATCTGAAATACTTGTATCTTCTTATCATTCGCACCAACAGGATACCTAGATTAAGAAAACACAAGTCAGGGGAAGAGAATGGATGGTTAAGTCACACTTGTTCAGCTTAAAGAATGAATCAGAAGTTCTGAAAGTGAAATAATTGCTCACAAGCTGCTGTTTGTGCTTTAAGACTGAGCAGTTCAGCAGCCAGAAGAGCACGCCAAGGAGGGGCAGGTTGCATCACTGTGTCCACAAAGGTTCAGTCAAAAGAAAATATGACTGTGTGGAAAACAAAGGACAAAAAGGATTTACCCTTAGTTCTTTAATTTCATAGAATCACCAAATGGTGTGGGTTGAAAGGGACCTTTAAAGGTCACCTAGTTCAACTGCCCTGCAGTCAGTAGGGATGTCTTCAGCTAGATCAGGTTGCTTCAGAGCTTTTCTTCAGAAGCATTTATTATTATTTTTAAGTTTGAAATAAGACTTGACATTTTTACCGGCTATTTAATTCTAATTACATGAACTAATTTAATAGTCTGGCATGAAACCACGCTGCTTTTAAACCTTTCAAATTGATTTATCAGAGGTAGATGTTCCTTCAACACAGGCTTCTCTCCCTCTAAGCATTTCTTTTTTGTGTACACTCCTAGGCCCCTCCTCCATCCCACCTGCCCACTGCATGGGTTCCTACACACTAGAAGTGAAACGATTTATTTCCACCCCTACAGGACTCTTTCCGTTACAGCATCACTATTCAATGGCGCTACGTGTATCCACCTGGAATTCTCACTGTTTAATTTATGATATTTTAAAGAGTCTCCAAACTATTAATTTTATGCCAGCTTTCTTTAGACTAAGCCTCTCACAATATGTAGCCATGAAAATGGGTTTTTAGAGGTCCCAGCTGTTAAAGGACATAAAGATGAGGACAAGGGCTGCTGTGTGATGTAATCAGTCAGAAACCAGAGGAGGAGACATCCTCCACAGTACAACATGAAAGGTACCACGCTAAAAATGATAGAATCTGGGTGTGCTTTAAGCAATTAGGAGCTGGATGTTAAATCCTAATAAAGCAAATCTCAGTTGTGTCCCATTCTAAGTCTTGGTTTTGCAGAGGGTGTCTCAGGTCAGGATCCAGGTACAGGGGAGAAGCTACTGAAGAACATGTTTACTGAAGTAGAAATAAAACAATGAATACAGGGTTTGGGGTTAGGGTACACACAAAGGTAATTGGGAGGTAAAAATGAGTGCCCCAGGCCCTGTAATGGAGATATTAAACAACTCATTTCTCTTCAACCTGCTTTTGTTCTTGGCAATGCTTATTCAGCCTGTGCTTCCAGCTGCCCTGCAGCTTGGAGCATTGAAGGGTGTGGGGGCAAAGCTTAGCAGCAATAATAGGCAAGCAGCTGGACTTGACGATCTCAGAGGTCTCTTCCAACCTCAACCATTCTATGATTCTGTGAAAGCTGGTGTTTCTATGCTCATGGTAGGGTTTTTTGGATGCCTGAAGTACACTGCTAGGCCCAGTGCAAATGTGCTCCTGGGCTGGGAGGAAGCTGTGAAAAGGGTTTTCCTGGCACACTGAAACAAATGCATGTGAATTGAAACTGCGTTCAAGAAAACAAAGCCTATGAAGATAAATAGGGCTAAACCCACCACAGTCTGCAAACAAACACTACTGTTCAAACCCAAGACAGATAACACAAACAACCCTGGGAAAGCAGTTTGGAGAGCATCAAACAACACAGCAAAACCAATATATTGCTCTGTGACTTCCAATTAGAGACTTGCTGCTGCATAATTAACTTTCTGACGACACTGTGTTTAAAGTCATGTCAATGCTTTCATTTATAAATGTTGCTCTGCAGGTGCCCAAGCTCCCAGCTGAAATCTGGTCTTCAGAATCTAGTCCTAAAAGTGATCCCCCTCCCCCCTGTTTCAATTTTGACTGGAAAAAATCAAATAAAATCCCAGTAAGCAGTTAGGGTACACAGGAGAGAGAAGGATTAAGTCTTTTCAGTGTGTTTAAGATGTGCTTTAGGTCCCAGATGTGGATATATGTATTTTATTATTGGCATCAGGGTGTGTGTTTGCACATTTCTGTAAATTAGCA
The DNA here is from genome assembly GCF_026170545.1 of Melanerpes formicivorus. NCBI lineage: Eukaryota > Metazoa > Chordata > Aves > Piciformes > Picidae > Melanerpes > Melanerpes formicivorus. The sequence continues at coordinate 43,045,718 of NW_027142354.1, read as the reverse complement.
GTAATCAGACATAGAACTTCTGCTGTGTGGCGTATTCTGTACTTTACAAAAACTTCAAACAACATTTTTTTTTTCCCTCATTTGTTTATAGTCCTTTCTTTATAGGATGCATACATTCAGGACAAAAAAAATCATGGTTGTTCTGCACTATTTGTGGAATCCCAAAATCTTGGTGAGAGAGGGCTGGGGTTGTGTTTCATAGTCACAGAATGCTTTGGGTTGGTAGGAACCTTTAAAGCCCATCAGCTTGGTTATCCTCAAGTGGAGTAGTTTGCTCAGAGCCCCAAACAACCTGACCTGGTATAGGTTTGGGGATGGGGCACCTACCACCTCAGCATAAAAGAGTTAGATCTAGTTTGTATCTTCTCTTTCTGTCCAAATTGTTTGGTGTGCAGGCAGCTCTTCTCCCACTAGTGCAGGCAGACAACATGCCTCTTGGATGCACTTATTTCACAGTCAGGGTCTGATGGGCTGAGATTTGGGGTAGGCACATACCTTACTTTGCAGGGTCAGACAGAGGTGTTATGTGATGTTAAGTCTCCTTTTGTGCCTCAGCATACAAAGAAGTGAGTTGACGGGACTGGAAAGCAGCCCCCACATCAGTTCCTACCCTCATCTTCTAATCTGCCCACAACTGAGATGATCTAATCTGATCTGAAGACCAGGCTCTGGCCTAGGCTTTTACCTGCTGAGCAAACAAAGCTCACAGCGTGGTGAGAGGTAGCACATAACAGTGAACACTCCCCTGCAAATGTTGCATCCTCCACATCCAGCACAATCTCTGCTTTCATCAGGCTCCACAGTGGCTTTGCAGGTGTGGGAGGTGGTGGCATGGAGTAGACAGCTCTGTCCCTCACCTCTTTTTGGGCAGTCACTGCCTGTGGCAGGGAAAACAACCCAATGAGTTGATTTCCCTCTAAATATCTTAGAAAAAACCCAAACCACTCAAGCTGTTGGTCATTACCCTGTATTTAGAGCCAGATGCGGATGCCCGCTGGTCCTTTTGATTGCTGCTGTTTTCCATGCTGATGGAAATGATGTGGAGCCCTGAAGGATGGAGAGGCTGCAGAGTGCCTGGGTGGGAGGAGGGCTGTTGTTGCCTTCATGCCAGAATGATGGGGAATGATGGTGCTCCTCTGTTCCAAGAGGCATTTGCTCCATCAAATTCAACAGACATAAATAATGATACCCAGAGAGCTGTGGAACCGTGTGCCTATATTTTCTGAGGGCCATTTGAGTCGGTCTCGCTTAAAGGTCTGGAATTTCCAAATGGATAACTGAATTCCTGAGTCCATTAAGCAAGGCAATTTACAGCCTTCTCCAGCTTTGCCCATGGAAACACATTAACAAAGCTTCCCATTCAGCTTGTAGAGGAGCCATTATTCTAAACACAAAAAGGGGAAGAAAAAGAATTTGTGCTTTTTCAGAGTCTATTTGTTGTGTTTGTAGCAGCACAGCAGTGTCAAGTGCTGCTGTGCAAAATGGTTTTTGGTATTGGTGGGAAGTGGGGAGGAACAATTTGTTCCTGTGTTACAAATGCTCTCACTAGGCTGGCTCTCTCCAGGTAGCACCTGCTGCTGCCATGGGAAGCTGCATTTTTCTGTGTTAGACATGATCTAGCAGATGAGGAATGGAGGCAGTCCTTGAAGTGGACCAGAAAGACTTATTTTGGCATAGTTGACTGCTCCCGAAATCACCAAAATATACATAAGGAGAGATGATAACTTGTCCCTGATGCCATCTCTGATAATTTAGCACCTCCAAAGAGATCTTTAAGATGATTGATCATTTGTGATGAGGTCAGCTGTGTTTGGGGAGTTTGGCTTTGTTGGGGTTTTTTGGTTGTTTGTTTTGATTGGGGTTTTTTGGGTGTTGTTCATTGGTTGGTTTTGGTGTGTATTTTCTTTTTGTTTGTTGGTTTGGTTTTCTTCATGATATTCTGTCTCCTTTTCTCTTGTCTTCTTACACTGAACAAGTGTATTTCTCCCTTAGGTGTGAGAAGAGGGATGGATTTGAGGAAAATAGTCGATGTAACAGAGGTTTCTTGGCCAGGGTTGGGAGTACTTTGTCTCCCTAACTCTCTGCTTCCCTTCTGCAAGCGAAACAGCTGCTCATGAGATCTAGTTTCTCACTTGTGGCTTTGGCTCTCAGTGGTGTCTGTGGACAAAGCACAGGTACTGGATGGCTCTAGGGATGTCATTTGTTTTCTGCTGGTAGTGGCTACTGACTTTTTAATTCTCATTGTGAAGAGAAGTGGGATTTATCAGTAGGTAATACACTTTGTCTAGAGGAGACAGCCCATGTAACCTCGCTGTTCAATTTAAGGCATTAACACTATTTTCCTTCCTGTCAAGCTGCTGCTGCTGCTGCTGCTGGAGGCAGGGAGAGTTGTGGAAGGAAACACCACAGTGAAGCATTCGTATTACTCACATCAGTACTGGGAATTAGCAGCAAATCTTGTCTATCTGTTAGATGCTAACTGAATAAACACTGTGTATTATCTCAGAGCACCTATGAAAGAGTCACTTGAAGATGACAAAATGAGTAGGAAGACCTACCTGGAGTCAGAGTTGTATAAGAATAGCAAAGTCAAGTAAAGAGTTTCCTCTAGATGCAGTTAGTTCCTGCTGACCTCTGAATTTGCAGTTTTAAATGTTATTTATTAATATGTCCTGATATCAGCAAGTGGGAAATATTGATTTGCATGAGGAGCTGCATTCCCTCATTGACTTGGGAAGATGCTTCCCAGCTCCCTTTGAGGGCAGTTAGAATTGTATAATCATAGAATTGTTTATGTTAGAAAAGACCTCTAAGATCATTGAATCCAACAATCAACCAAAGACCACTATGGCCTCTAAACCATGCCCCAAAGTACCATGTCCACATGCTTCTTGAATGCCTCCAGGCCCAGTGACTCCACCACCTCCTGTCTTGCTGGTAGGAAGTTATTCTGTCTGACAACTTCAGTGGTCAATTTTATTTATTTTCTTCATTTTGTTGCCTTTTCAGTCAGTTTGCAATAACCTGCCTGGTTATTTTTGCTTTGTGTAGCAGCCCCTAGAAAATTGCTCCACATGGCAGGTGAGGTTGAAACCTTATGGGTGCTTGATAAGAGGGTGGTCTCAGAACTTTCAAGAAAAATGCTCTAATAAGTATGTTTGAAATATCAATTTCAGATAAAGAAACTTTCTATTGACTTTCTTGCCCGTGATACAACATCAAGCCCTGGTATTTTGTTTTGCTTTTATTTTGCTTTTCTAGTTGCTACCTGCTGGTTAAAATTTTGGCAGGCAGTGGATTTGAATAAAATGATGTGCACAAGGGCAGGAATGAAATGAGAATACAGGGGGTATTGCTGCAGGAAAAGCTGGGTTTGAAGAGGAAACACTTCAAACCTGTTTAGAGCGACAACAGTTGAAAGGTGATGTATTCATACACCTGTAGGAAGAAAGGGCTGCTAGAATGTAAATGGACAATCTTTATTATTACTTAATCTGTCAAAAGAGGTGAAAGACAAATTTTATTTAAAGAGATTTATGCAGCACACAGCTAAGTGGAGCTTGGTACCAAGACACAAAGTTGTAGGTAAACGATTGAGAACACTTTAGAATAGTTTAGGTAGAAAACACCTGGACAAGCTGGAGAATTGGGGTAGATCAGAACCTCATTTACTTCAACCAGGGCAAGCGCAGAGTCCTGCTCCTGGGGAGGAACCTGTGCCAATACAGGCAAGGAACTGAACTGCTGGAAAGCAGCTCTGGGGAGAAGGACGTGGGAGTGCTGGTGGACAACAAGTTTTTTGTGAACCATCAATGTATCTTCATGGCCAGGAACACCAATAGTGTCATGTGAGGCATAGGAAAGAGTGTGGCAAACAGACTTCATGCTTTTCCAAATCTTATATAAAACTTTTAGAAAGGTGGAAAATGGAGGTCTGTCATGGTCTTTACCTTGCTCTGAGGTGCCCTCTCAGAATGGTCAATACTGTGCATCAGGCTTAATCTGGGTCTTAGCAGAGACCCTAACATGCTAGGATTCTCTATTTTGCCCACTAGTGAAGGGTTAGGAGTGATGTAGCTCTTGCTCCCAAGTTACCTTGGTGTATGGAGCCTATTTTGGAGTCTTTCTTTGGAGCTGCCTGAATTTCCCCCCAGCTTCCTGGTGAGATTTAGGGTGCATGTGCCTCTTGCAAGGCTCACGATTCATCATGGGCTTAATGGTGCTTTCAGGCTTGCAATGCAAGGTGAAGCTTGCAAGATCACTCTCTCCAGAGGTCACAGTTTGAGGGTTTGGCAAGCTTCTCCTTGTATGTTGTTTTAAATACAGCAGAATGTTATTTCCTAGATTATCCTGTGAGACTTGCCACAGAGCTGGGGAGTTTGTCCGTTGCTGAACCACTGCAGCATGCTATAACTAGCGTGATATGAAGGCTCTACAATTCCAGCTGATGATTCAGAGCAGATCATTTGATATTTAGAGCTCTGTTCATTAATAAGTTATGCTCCATTTAGCTTGTTTTCAGTGGAATTTATGAGTCAAAAGTGCAGAGTGCACCAAAAATGATCCATTCATCAAATTCCTCTTCTCCCTGTATAATTGGCTAACCCATCATCACAGCCCCCAGGGACACATTGCACAAAAAGGTGTGTCCTGCATGAGGGAGCAAAGCAGCCTCAGGAGGGAAAGCGAGGATTCCACTTCTGTTTGAGTCGGCAGGTTGTCCCAGTTGGTGTCTTTGAGCTGCGTAGGCAAGAAACTTCCCAAGCCAGTGTTGCATCTGCGAGGGTCAAGAGGCAGAGGGTGGAAAAGACCAATCTGATGATTTAGATTCCTTTGTCAGCATAACCCAGCCTGTGGCACAATAAAAAGTGATTCTGTGGGGTGACAGAAAAGCCCCAAGGTGCCAGAAGTCACAGCACTAAGAAACCATCAGTTATGGGGACACATAATTGGGGAGAAGGACAGGTTAGCTAAAAAGCAAAAGAAATGAGATGACTCCTTGCTCGTAAATAACAGGAAAATGTCTGCAGACCACGGTGTCTCTAGCTGGCATCTAAACATCTAGTGCTGTTTCTTAATGCTCTTTCAATAGTTAGGCACATAAACACTTCTATGTTGGCACAGTTACTGACACAGTGACATAAGCTGGAGGAGCAACTCACTGTTGTGTGCACCCTTTTGATTTTCCACCACTTGATGTGTAAAGCCCTAAACAGAAGACAAATATTAATTAGAGCATAGGTAGGGCTTCGCAGGGTGAGTTATGAAAATGTCCTTTCTGCTATCTGCAGCATAGGGTGAAGATGCTTGCAATAGCTTTAAATGACCTGTATACCTCATAGAATTGGGAACCTCACATAGATTAATTTGTTGGTTTTAGTGCTTGGTCTCTTGTTTAAAGCTGCTTTGTATAACTGGACCATCCTGCAATATAGTTATGCTGCCTGACTCCCTTCTTCTGCTGGGTTATTTGATGAATAATTATCCAGCATTGGAGATACCTGGAATGTGGTCTTGGCTGGCTATGGGAGAATGATGGTTGAGGAAAGTGAGGTTTAGAAATGAAAAAGAAAACTGAATTTCCTATGGAAAGAGCTGAATTCTGTGTTGCTGGGCAGATGGTTTTCATTCTTTTCCAGATCTGATCTTAGTGTGAGCTGGATATAAACTCAGGACAACAGACCAGTGGTTTTGGTTTATGGTAAAAGGAGATACTGGGCTTGCCAGAAGGTTAGGATTCACCAAAAGTAACAGTTCTTGAGGAAAAATACATTCTAATGATACATCACCCAAATCTACTTTGACCTCGACCGACTGGAAAGATGGGCAGAGTCCAATGGGATGGCTTTCAACAAGTCCAAGTGCCGAGTGCTGCACTTTGGCTACGGCAATCCCATGCAGAGCTATAGGCTGGGGTCGGAGTGGCTGGAGAGCTCCCAGACAGAGAGGGACCTGGGGGTACTGATCGACAGCCACCTGAATATGAGCCAGCAGTGTGCTCAGGTGGCCAGGAGGGCCAATAGCATTCTGGCCTGCATTAGGAATAGTGTGGCCAGCAGGAGCAGGGAGGTCATTCTGCCCCTGTACTCTGCTCTGGTTAGGCCGCACCTTGAGTACTGTGTCCAGTTCTGGGCTCCTCAGTTTAAGAAGGACATTGAGACACTTGAACGTGTCCAGAGAAGGGCAACAAGGCTGGTGAGAGGCCTTGAACACAAGCCCTATGAGGAGAGGCTGAGGGAGCTGGGATTGTTTAGCCTGGAGAAGAGGAGGCTCAGGGGTGACCTTATTGCCCTCTACAACTACCTGAAGGGTGGTTGTAGCCAGGAGGGAGTTGGCCTCTTCTCCCAGGCAACCAGCACCAGAACAAGGGGACACAGTCTCAAGCTGCGCCAGGGGAGGTTCAGACTCGAGGTGAGGAGGAAGTTCTTCACCGAGCGAGTCATTCGGCATTGGAATGGGTTGCCCAGGGAGGTGGTTGAGTCATCGACCCTGGAGGTGTTCAAGGGGAGATTGGACGTGGCACTTGGTGCCATGGTCTAGTCATGGGGTCTGTGGTGTCAGGTTGGACTCGATGATCCTCGAGGTCCTTTCCAACCTAAGTGATACTGTGATACTGTGATACTGTGATACTTACTTGTACCACAAGCTGGATCAGTTGGTACTTCACCAGGCAGCATCAGAAAGATGGGAGAAAATCCTGGCAGATCTTGGTCATGTTTCCTGGCTTCCTTTGTTGGACATACCTAGCATTTCATCCAATTAAAAGTTTTTGGCTTTGAAGCTCAGTCAAGATTAGCTGGACATGCTCCTTGGTCTTGCAAAGCCTGTGCATTGTTGCTTTCAGCAGGTACCAGGCATCCAAGAGGCTTTTTATGCTGAGTCATAGAATCATTTCAGTGGGAATAGTCCTTTAAGACCGAGTCTAAATGTTATCTAACTACCAAGTCTGGTGCTAAAAGTCAAGGTGTATTGAATGGTGGCTTAGACTGAAGGTCTTATTGGTGGCCATTGTCTTGGACATGTCATCCCTTCTGCATTTAACATGGCTGAATTTGTGTGGTGTGTATGATACAGAATTGTGTACTGTTTTATAGGTGGTATCAAACCCAGTGTTTGCTGGAGTTCTGCCTCCCCCAGGTTGGGGAGGGAAAATCAGATCTTCCTGGCATGTAGGTAGAAGTATGATTTATGTGCTTCACCTCTGAACTAACTCCACTTGATATCAAGCCAGTTGGTAGTGTGCTTAGCTGCTTCCAGGCAGGGAGGCTACAGGCTAAAATCTGGACTCTCCAGTGCAGCTATGAGACTGCTGGGCTCACATATTCATGAACCTTACTGCACCAGGGCTTGTGTCTGGAGGTGCCAAGTTTGGAATGATTGAAGATTTGCTTTTAAAATAGAGCCCCTGTATGAAACATCTGATGTAAGCCTAAAGGAAATAAAAATAATCTCAATAATTTGTCTCAATTGCTATAGCACCTAAAGAGAATAAGCCGTCTGTGCTTGTGAGTGGAAGCAAGAAGAAAATATCTGGAAGTATTTTGGAGGTCATGAGCATTGGATTGGAGCTTGTAGGAGTGTAATTTCTGTTGGGAGTCAAGTCTAATAGCAATGTAATTTATATGAAATATATAGCTGGGGGCTTTGTCTCGGTTACACTGAAGTTGATGGTAAAACTCCAGTGTCCTCAGTGGGGTAAGATTTGATGCCTGGAGGAACACTCTATGATTAAAAGTTTATTAACACTTTGTATGGAAGGGTTATCTACCCTTGCCATGTTGTCTCATCTGTGAAGGCAGAAGGGCTGAAGAAATGAACTGTAGAACTAGCGCCCAAACCTTCTTCTCCATCTGACTTTCTCAACACAACATCGTATACAAGGGCTGTATTGAAAATATATAGCAATTATATTAAAATAAGGTTCTTTTAGACAAAGAACCCTTGGAGCAGGATATACAGAAGACCTGTCATGGATTTTTATCTCCTCAAATTTTGCAATGTAATTACTCATGCTGAATTGCAACAGGCAACCTACAGAAAGCAGTGAGCAATGTGGCCTGTTAATTTTACAGCTCTTGTAGGATTAGTCCTTCACCCTCATGATGAGTCCTTCCCTTTCCTTGCTTCTGCCTGCCTGGGGTTAGTCTCTGTTGGGGTTTTTTGTTTGGTTGGTTTGGGTTTTTGTTTGTTTGTTTGTTTTTTAATGTACAACATTTGAAGCATCTCTTATATTGTAGAAGGCTGGGGAAGGACTTCTCAGGATCTCAGGTAGTGATAGGACTAGGGGGAATGGAATGAAGCTGGAGGTGGGGAGATTCAGGCTAGATGTGAGGAGGAGGTTCTTCACCATGAGAGTGGTGAAACCCTGGAATGGGTTGTCCAGGGAGGTGGTCGAGGCCCCATCCCTGGAGGTGTTTAAGAGCAGGCTGGATGAGGCTCTGTCCAGCCTGATGTAGTGTGGGGTGTCCCTGCCCATGGCAGGGGGGTTGGAACTGGATGATCCTTGTGGTCCCTTCCAACCCTGAATGATACTATGATACTATGAACTTTTGGGAGATAGAAACATAGTTGATGACCATCTCATTCCAGGAGTGTCACATGTCACTTTCTTCTGGTTCATGTGTGCTTTCATTTCCCTTCTTTTTTTTTTCTTTTTTTTTTTTTTTTTATGACCTTACAGTCCTGTCAAGCCTGTACTGTAGTTATGGGTATTGTTCTGTCACATCACTTTAGGGAATTGTTAATCTTATAATTAATTCCCACTATAATCTCAATTAAATGTGCAGACACCTTAGCTTTGTGCGCTTGTCGATGGAAAATGGATGGTCTCTATTATATTGCCTGCTTATGACTGAAGGTGCATTGCCTGCATATGGAGCTGCTTTTTTAACCTTCAGCAAAGGTGCCCTGCAGTAGAAAGAGAATACTTTGCACAAGCAGAAATGCTCTTTTTTATTTTTCCATGCTATTTTTTTTTCACTTGATTTCGGACCAGTCCTGGTGCCAGATGTGCAGTATTTGCAGGAGGCATGTAGACCCGAGACTAAATTGGAGTTACTCAAAGGATTTCAGCAGCTCTCCCTGGGTGCCTTTCTGCATCTTTAGGCAGCTAAATACATTTATCAACTTGACTGCTTGTCTTTGGGAAGTGGCTGACTGCTTAAACAGACTCACAGAACAAAGGGAGTTGGAGGGAATCTCTGGAGATCTTCTAGTCCAACCTTTCTGCTAAAGCAGGGTCACCTAGGACATGTTTCTGTGTGGTTCACTGTAGGTGATTCTGCTCTAGCAGGGTGTTGGACTAGATGGTCTTCAGAGGTTGTCTCCAGCCCCCACTAACTGTGATTCTGTGAAAGCTAGGATGGGTTAGGGCTACAAGGATGATTGATGGACTGGAACATCTCTCTTATTGTTGAGACACCTGGGGCTGTTTAGTCTGGAGAAGACTGAGATAATATGAGAGTGGGTGTTAAGAAGAAGGGGCCAGGCTCTTTTCTATGGTGTCCTATGATACGATAAGGGGCAATGGATACAAACTGGACCCCAGGAAGTTCCACCTCAACATAAGGAAAAACTTATTTGGTATGAGGGTACTGGAGCCCTGGAGCAGGCCACCCAGAGAGGTTGTGGATTCTCCTCTAGAGACTTTCAAGACCTGTCTGGATGTGTTCCTGTGTGACCTGCCCTAGCTGATCCTGCTTTGGCAGGGGAGTTGGACTTGATCCAACCCCTACCATTCTGTGATTGGGGATGGAGGATGCCTGTGGCCTGAGATGCCTAAAGGTCTGCCCAGACCCTATTGCTTGCAGCACGTTGTTGTAATTGAGCTGCTGACTTGTGGGCTGCTGCTATCAACCAATATCCTGGAGACCAGCAGAACCAAAAAAGAAATCTGAAAACTTGCTGTACAGCTTCTTTATTCCTGTTAGAGGTTGGAGAAAGACAAATTTGTTAGTACTTCACAACATTTTACATGTTAATATTTCATACAAGTGAGTTCTTGAAAGGCTTGAAAGGAGTTCTGAAAAATTACAGACTATTAGTTGTTAGCACTATTGATAGCAGTGGAGAATTCAGACTGCTGAGCACTTGGGTAGGACCTGCCAAGACAAAAAGACTGTGATTATGGGGGTGGATTTTTTTTTTTTTTTTAATCTATCTCTGCAGCTAGCCAAAGGGTTATAAGGCTGTATGACTTGAGAAAAAGCATTTCATGTTATAAGCATTTCCAGAAGAAAAGCTTGTTCCTAATTAGTTTTGAAGCATAAGTCAGAAGTAGGTATTACAAAATCAAATCCAAATTGAGATCTGGGGCCACAGCTGCTGTGCAGTAGGTTCTAACCTCTGACATCTTGAAAAACCAGAATAGGAGTTGGTTTTTCACTGTCAGTTCTGCCTTCCTCCCTTTGGCTGTACTCAGATCCCAATTGACTGCACTATTGTCCTTTAAAACCAGCCAAATTGGAAGACTCTCATTCTGTCTATTACTGGGTTTCTGCCATTGTGTTATCAGTTGTGTTATTCAGCTGTGCTGAAATAATTTTAACTGAAACCCAAATTTGTTAACTTGACCTCTGGTACAATGTGCACAATTAGGGCCAAGGAAGATTTACCTTCTTGGGCTTTGTGGACCACTACAAGCATGAAGCTGAAAAGCAAAAAGGGTGATTCTGGGGAGTGGAGCTGCAGCTCCCAGCCTGAGCATTGCTTATCTCAAAGAAAAATGAGCTGGAGCTGCTAAATCAGCTGCCACCTGAAAGGCACAAGAGTTTAGGAAATGGGATTTGGGGAGAGAATGTTTGAAGCAAGCGAACGAACTTGAGGTCTGCCTCATCCACAGTTAAACGTCTTAGATATTTGCATTTGAAAAAGCAGTCACCCCAGGTAAGGCCTCTAGCCCAAGTCTGTTTTTAATAGCTGTGAAGTCCAATTTGTATTTTCTTTTGCAATTTTTTTTTCTTCCTGAAGGCTCCATTGTGAAGGCCTGGAAGCAAACAAATATTATCCACCATGTTTCATTTGAATTCAAATTAGTCATAAAGCTTGCATGCTTCAATAGCTACAAAGTTGGCGAGTTACTGGCATGTTCATAAAAAGAGGGAAAAATAGTGTCTGAGTACTAATTACCCCCCCATAAACCACAAACAAAAATCACCTCAAAAATCCCCAAAGAAAAATCCCAACAAAATCCACAACCCACCAAAAAACCCAACAACCAAAACCCCTCAAACTCCAAACCCACAAAACAAACCAATCAAAAACCTCAAACCCCAAACCCACAAATCCCTCAACAATCAGAATCCCACCCCAAACCCACAACAACCAAAAATCCTCAAACCCACAAAAACCCTCAATAACAAAAACCACACCACAAAAGAAAGAAAACAAGTAAACCACCCTCCCAGAATTCAAAACCAGACAAAACACAAAGCCCAACAGCAGGAAAAAAAACAAAGCAGCTCTCTCCCAAACTCTGTCTCTCGGAGGTTGATTTGGAGTTCTAGAGGTGGGATGAATAATTTTTTCTCTGATATGGATTTGTCCAGCAGAGATGTGGAATATTGGACAAATGGAACCTCCCAAGTTTCTTTTGTCCCCCAATTTCAGTTTTAAATCAGATCTATACACTTTATAGCTTTACCCAGCATTGGATGAGCTTGGCTGGAACAATAAACTGGCTTACAAGACAACATGAATTAAACTTTTTTTTGATCCTTTTCTTCTGAGGTTACTGCTGAAGAAGAAGTAGCAACACTTGATAGCAAGAGAGAATTGCATATAAATTGTGTGTGGTTTAAAGCAGCACCAGTAGAAAGCTATTTATTAATCAAGCATTAGTTATGGTAGTTGAGCATTCAGGAGTAATAAAATGGAAATGTGCTTTCAGCACAAGTTGTGGTCCTTAAAAGACAAAAATCCTTTAAGAAAAATTGTTGCATTAAGGTTATGGCTAAATATTAATTGCTGAATTTACTTGCTGTACCAGACACCTCTTATACTAAAGAGCGACTTAAGGAATTGCTTCTGTTAACATCTACAAAGTGACTTAAATGGGCTGATCTTCTACAAGGTAAAATGAAGTTTTTCCTGGAAGAGTTCATCTAGTTCATCTCTCCTAAAAGATGGTAGTCAAGTCAATCCTGTTCTACATCTAGAGAATATATGTACACAGAGTATAGCTTGCTGGGGTCTAAAGCTTGTTCTGCTGTGAAATCATAGAATCATAGAACTGTTGAGGTTGGAAGTGACCTTTGAGATCAAGTCCAACCACTTGCCTAGAGCTCACAACCCCACCACTACAGTTAAGCTACTACGAATAAATCATGTCTCTCAGCACCACATCCACACATTTTTTTAACTCCACTATCTCCCTGGGCAGTCTGTTCCAATGCCTGACAACTCTTCAGGTGAATAAATTTTTCCTATTATCCAGACTGAACCACTTTAGGCACATGAATGGGAAATCAGACCACAAATATACCCTTCGGGTTGGAGTTTGATGACTGTCCTGCAGCAGAAATAATGTGTAGTTTTAGCAGGTTTTGTGGGTATAGGAGGCTGTGCTGCCATTCAGTGAGACCTGGACAGGCTGGAGAATTGGGCAGAGAACCTCATGAAGCTCAGCTAGGGCAATTGTAGAGTTATGCACCTGGGGATTCTTCTTCTCTGAAGAGATTAAAACCCCACCTATATGTGATCTTGGACAATCTGCACTGTTTTAACAGTGGGTTTGGACTGGATCATCTCTAGAGGTCCCTTCCAAACCCCATCAAGCTGGGTTTCTGTATTTGCAAAATACTGGTGTAGTTTGTTGTTCCTTGCCTCTGATCTGTCTTTCTTGCATGTGTATTGCCATGTTGGCATGGTAAATGCAGCTAGTTAAAGCAAAAACATAATTGTTTTTGTAGGCAAACTTAAGTAAATAAAATGTAATTAGGAAATATTGTAAACAGAAACATGAGGCATGGGAGACAAGTGTGAAACACTTCCATGAAAAGCAGAAAATGATCATATGTAGTCTGGGTTGGTTAATTAGGAACAGCCATTCAGAAACATGTAGTCCCTTGGCCTGCTGTAGTGGAGTACATGGCAAGAAGCTGCTGTTCCCCTCTGTTTATAAAGAGTTTTGCTAAAGGGTTCATGAGAACTTTGCATCTGTAGCCAAGTGACCTGGAAATTTTGGGGAGAGCTGTGTATCCGTAACCATTGCTGCTCCATATGCACCCCAGAAGGGGTAGGTGAGGTCACCGTGGAGGTGCCAGGATGTGCTGGTGAAATCACAGAATAGGACTGAGGTGCTGAGAATATGTTTGGAAGAGCAGCTGTGCTGGATCTGGCCTCTTTGGGAGCTTATTACAGAAATATGGCCTCAATCAGCAGCTACATCTCTTCTTGTGAAGGACTTCCATGTGAAAAATTGATGTAACAGTGAAAGCAAACATCTATGGTGGAGACACTGAAAGCACAAATTTCCTGCCCAGTTACTGCATCTACTTGCTGCCTGGAGTTGCTCTTCCCATGTATCAGAATATTAAACATTTTATGAGATAATCTATACTTTTGATTTGCTGTAATGATCTTTGCAGTCTGTTATTTATCCGCAGCATTATTACACAGCAAGCTTTGTTCTTCATTAGGTCACTAACACCTTCGCTTTACAGCTTGTTGGTTTTGTGGCTGAGCTAACTTCTTGTGGGTGTTCCTGAATATACGCCTTGCTTCTAGATGACTAGTCTTTTATTGATAAAGGCAAAAAAAATAGTAGTAAAATGAGAAATCTATAGTGGCTCACTAAATGAGGAGGTGGCAGCTATCTGATGCAGCTCTTTCCCTGGGACCCACTGTGGTGGGATCTCATTTGTCCCAATCCTGGGGAAGTTGGAGCTTTATTGACTTGCTCCTGGAGAGGATCAATTCCTTTGCAATGAGTAACAGGACAAGACAAAAGGTATTTCTCAGTTTTACTTCCAATTCGTAGAAAACATTGTGTAAAATCCCATGGGTAACTTGTTTTGTATAAAGTTTTAGAGCTTCTTTATGTTTGTTTGTTCTGGACTTTCACCATAATTCTAAGAATGAGGGAAACACACCTAAGTGTGCAGCTCTGCTTCCCATGGCCAGCCTTCAAGGCAGGTCATCATAGTTTCATAGTTTCATTCAGGGTTGGAAGGGACCACAAGGATCATCTAGTTCCAACCCCCCTGCCATGGGCAGGGACACCCTACACTAGATCAGGCTGGCCAGAGCCTCATCCAGCCTGCTCTTAAACACCCCCAGGGATGGGGCCTTGACCACCTCCCTGGACAACCCATTCCAGGGTCTCACCACTCTCATGGTGAAGAACCTCCTCCTCACATCTAGCCTGAATCTCCCCACCTCTAGCTTCATTCCATTCCCCCTAGTCCTATCACTACCTGAGATCCTGAGAAGTCCTTCCCCAGCCTTCCTGTAGGCCCCCTTCAGATACTGGAAGGCCACAATTAGGTCACCTCGGAGCCTTCTCTTCTGCAGACTGAACAGCCCCAACTCCTTCAGTCTGTGCTCATAGGAGAGGTGCTCCAGCCCTCTGATCATCCTCGTGGCTCTTCTCTGGACACGTTCCAGCACCTCCACATCCCTCTTGTAATAGGGGCTCCAGAACTGGACACAGTACTCCAGGTGGGGTCTCACCAGGGCTGAGTAGAGGGGGAGGATCACCTCCCTCGACCTGCTAGCCACACTTCTCCTGATGCAGCCCAGGATCTGATTGGCTTTGCGGGCTGCAAGTGCACATTGAGAGCTCATGTTGAGCTTTTTGTCCACCAGCACCCCCAAGTCTCTCTCCTCAGGGCTGCTTTCCAGCCAGTCACTGCCCAGCCTGGATTTGTGCCTGGGATTGCCTCGACCCAGATGCAGGACCCTGCACTTGCTCTTATTGAACTTCATGAGGTTGGCTTGTGCCCACCTCTCCAGCCTGTCAAGGTCCCTCTGGATGGCCTCCCTTCCCTCCAGCGTGTCTGCTGCACCACACAGCTTGGTGTCATCAGCAAACTTGCTGAGGGTGCACTCAATGCCACTGTCCATGTCCCCCACAAAGATGTTGAACAAGACAGGTCCCAGGACTGATCCCTGAGGGACTCCGCTTGTCACTGGCCTCCACTGGGACATGGAGCCATTGACAGCTACTCTTTGGGTGCAGCCATCAAGCCAGTTCCTTATCCATCTAGTGGTCCACCCATCAAACCCATGTGTCACCAGTTTGGAGACCAGGATGTGGTGTGGGACAGTGTCGAAGGCTTTGCTCAGGTCCAGGTAAACGACATCAGTTGCTCGCCCCTCATCTATTAATTTTGTCACCTGCTCATAGAAGTCAACCAGGTTGGTCAGGCAGGATTTGCCCTTGGCAAAGCCATGCCGACTGTTCCCAATCACCTCTTCACGATTCTTTTGAGCGAGTAGTGACTCCAGGAGGATCTGCTCCATGAACTTTCCAGGCACAGAGGTGAGACTGACTGGCCTGTAGTTCCCTGGTTCCTCCTTCTTACCCTTTTTGAAGATGGGGGCAATGTTTCCCCTTTTCCAGTCCGTGGGGACTTCACCAGATTGCCATGACTTTTGAAATATAATAGAGAGGGGTTTAGCAACCTCATCTGCCAGTTCTCTCAGTACCCGTGGGTGTAACCCGTCGGGTCCCATGGACTTGAACACTTTCAGGTTCTTCAGATGATCACGAACCTGATCTGCACTTACAATGGGCAGTTCTTCCTCCCCGTCCCTGGCATTGTCTTCCATAACATCAGGAGTGTGGCTAGAGGCCCTTGCAGTGAAGACTGAGGTAAAGAAGTTATTAAGTACCTCAGCCTTTTCCTCATCACTTGTGACCATGTCACCATTTTCCTTTCTGAGGGGGCCCACACCTTCCCTAGTCTTCTTCTTCCCATTAATATACCTGTAGAAGTTCTTAGTGTTCCCTTTAATCTCCCTGGCTAGATTCAATTCAAACTCTGCTTTGGCTTTCCTAACCAGGACACTTGCTGCTCGGGCAGCTTCCTTATATTCCCCCTTTTCTACCTGTCCTTCTCTCCACTTCCTGTAGAGTTTCCTTTTAATAGAATAGAATAGAATAGAATAAACCAGGTTGGAAGAGACCTTCAAGATCATCGCGTCCAACCTATCACCCAACACCGCCTAATCAACTAACCCATGTAACCAAGCACCCTGTCAAGTCTCCTCCTGAACACCTCCAGTGACGGTGACTCCACCACCTCCCCGGGCAGTCCATTCCAATGGGCAATCACTCTCTCTGTGTAAAACTTCCTCCTGACCTCCAGCCTGAACTTCCCCTGGCGCAGCCTGAGACTGTGTCCTCTTGTTCTGGTGCTGGCTGCCTGGGAGAAGAGACCAACCTCTGCCTGTTTACAACCCCCCTTCAGGTAGTTGTAGAGAGCAATAAGGTCACCCCTGAGTCTCCTCCTCTCCAGGCTAAGCAGCCCCATCTCCCTCAGTCTCTCCTCATAGGGCTTGTGTTCCAAGCCCCTCACTAACTTCGTTGCCTTTCTCTCGACTCGTTCCAGCAAGTCAACATCCTTCCTAAACTGAGGGGCCCAGAACTGGACACAGTACTCGAGGTGTGACCTAACCAGTGCAGTGTGCAGGGGCAGAATGACCTCCCTGCTCCTGCTGGCCGCACTGTTCTTAATGCAGGCCAGGATGCCATTGGCCCTCTTGGCTGCCTGGGCACACTGCAGGCTCATGTTCATCCTACCATCAACCAGTACCCCCAGGTCCCTCTCTGCCTGGCTGCTCTCCAGCCACTCTGACCCCAGCCTGTAGCACTGCATGGGGTTGTTGTGGCCAATGTGCTGTAATAGTGTCCAGTAGCTCCTTGCCCATCCAGGCAGGCCTCCTAGCATTCTTACCTGCTTTTCTCTTTGTTGGTACACAGAGCTCCTGGACACAGAGGAGGTGGTCCTTGAATACTGACCAGCTGTCCTGGGTCCCTCTTCCCTCCAGGGCTTTGTCCCATGACACTTTGGCTAGCAGATCCCTGAAGCGATCAAAATCTGCACGCCTAAAGTCTAGGGTCGTAAGCTTGGAATACTTCCTCCTGATTGCCCTGAGGATATTAAATTCAACTGCTTCATGGTCACTGCAGCCAAGGCCGTCTATGAGCCTCACATTGCTTACCAGCCCTTCCCTGTTGGTGAGAACAAGGTCCAGCATAGCACCATTTCTTGTTGGTTCCTCCACCATTTGGAGGAGGAAGTTGTCTTCTATGCAGTCCAGGAACATCCTGGATTGCTGGTGCCTTGCTGTGTTGTCCCTCCAGCAGATGTCCGGGTGGTTGAAATCACCCATGAGGACCAGGGCTTGTGACCTGGAAGCCACTTCTATTTGCCTATGGAGGGCCTCATCTGCTTGGATCTGCTGGTCAGGTGGCCTGTAGGAGACCCCCACAGTAATATCTCCTTCCCCTGTCCTGCCTTTAATTTTAATCCATACGCTCTCAACTAGCTCATCATCCCTCCCCAGTTGGAGCTCCACTGATTCCAACTGGCTATTGACATAGAGGGCAACACCTCCTCCTCTCCTTCCCTGCCTATCCTTCCTAAAGAGTTTATACCCATCTATCCCTACATTCCAGTCATGGGATTCATCCCACCAATATATAACTCTCTGAAATATATATAACTCTCTGAAAGGCTGGAGTGAAGTGGTTGGTGGTCTCTTCTCACTAGTATCAGGTGATAGAAAAAGGGAAATGGCCTGAAACTGTGCCAGGGGTGGTTTAGGCTGGATATTAAGAAAAATTTCTTTCCTGAAAGAGTGGTCAGGCATTGGAACAGGCTGCCCAGGGAGGTGGTGAAGTCACTGTCCGTGGAGGTGCTCAAGAAACATCTGGGCATGGCATTTTGGGACACTGTTTAATGGCCATTGTGGTGCTGGACTGATGATTGGACTCAAGCTTAGAGGTCTTTTCCAATAGAAACAGTTCTGTGGTTCTGTGATCACTCCTCAGATCTTGATGGACTTTAGGGTGAAGATTTGGGATGTGCTCATACTTCTAGCCTGTATCCCAAACTTTGTTTCCATTATTTGAAGCAGAGGCTGCTCTGTGGCTGCCTCCCAAGCATTTTATGCAGTGTATAGAACGGTGCCAGAATAAATGGGACAGCTTTAATTCCTCAGATTTCCAGTCTGTGCCTAGGGGAAGAAAAACTTCGATGGGAACAGAATAGGATCCTGACCTGTGCTCACAGTGTGGCTCTGGTGTCCCAGTGAGTCTGAGTACTGGGGTGTTAAGATCACTTTCTCTTTGGAGCACATAAAGATGGAGCAGCTTGAATCTGAGTCAGGAACTGTCTGTCACTTGAGCTGTGGGTTGCTAGGGTTTAAGATCTTGCTCTGAATCTTAGTGTTTTATAGTCCAGAGAAGAGCTCTGTATGAGACTGGGTGGGGAGGGAGGTGGGGGGTGTGGAAGTGGAGGGAAAGAGCTGCTCTTGCTGGCTTGAAAATTTGTCCTTTCTGATAACATTTTCACTGCAATAAATAAGCTTCAAAGGAACCAAAGAAGCTTTCTCCCTCCAGTGTGTCTCCTTGTAGATATGATGGTAGTTGTGCTTGGCTGGGATACTTTTGACAGCTCTCTGTGTCTTTGAATGTCTGGCAAACAGAGGCAAAGCATTCTTAGCGGATAGCTCTTGGTGGTGCCATCAGCTGCCTGAGAGAGTCAGGTTTCATTGGCCCACAAGTCCTTGGAGGGCTCATCCATTTTGTCAGGATTCTTTCTGAGGATGGAAACAGTGGAAAACATACAATAAAACATACATTTATTTTTTTTTTTTTAGGCAAGAGCCTTTTGGACAAATAATATTTCCCCTTCTCCCCTCCAGCTGTGTACACAATGTGGTCAGTATTGTGTGGCATCTGAAGTGATGCTGTTGCTACCACACAAAGTTCCTAACACAGCTTGCGTAGCTGGTGGGCAATAACTAACGACCTGTTGCCAGCTGAATGTGTGACTGATAGATATTCTGTCGTTGCTGGAGTGGAATGGAAAATAAATTTTGTGCTGCTATTCTAAAGCAAAATGATAACAGCATCCAGGGATTTCATGACATCTCCTTAGAGAATTGTTCTACCTTCTTTGTGCCAGAACTAACAGCTCGCTGGTTCAGTGGGCTGGTACCTGCAGTGGAGGAGGATGCTGGCATCTGTGCTGACACTGCACGCTAACATCATTAAGGAACTGCTCCTTCCTGCTGGGTGTGCTGGGGCTCTTCTCTAGGTAATCCTCTTCCCAGGGGCTCCTGCCCAGAGATATTAATAGAATCATAGAATGGTTTGGGTTGGAAGGGGCCTTAAAGATCATCTAGTTCCAGCCCCTCTGCCATGGGCAGGGTCACCTCCCACTAGACCAGTTTGCTAAAGTCCCTGTCCAACCTGGTTTTGAATGCTTCAAGGGAGGGGGCAAAAAAAGAGAGGGGCCCCCATTCCCCACCAGCAGCAAGAGGCCGTGCATCAGTGCTCACTGATACAGCAGAGACCTGGAGAGAGGCTGACACAGCTTCTCTGCTGGGGATGAAATAATAAGAGGAGATGGCTGACATTTGACTCATGTGCAGAGCCTCAGGAAAGCCAAATGATTTAAGGAATCTTGTGGCAGGAACTTGCCTCAGCCAGTCCTAGGTTTGTTGTTCTGTCAGTAAGCCTCTTGCCTGGGCTTCCTGATTCTTGCTAAAATGGACAAATCTCGAACAGTAGAGCTTTTGTGAGTGCTGAGCAGCTCTGCAGCATGAACAATGGGATGATGAGATCCTTACCTTTCTTCCTCAGGGATGTAGGTGCAGGGAACAAGGAGCAGATGCTTCTGGTTGGCTGCATGGAGGCAGCCTAGGCTCTTGTGCACTGCAGAAAGTTATTCACAGGACTGTTGTGAACAGATGACAAAATGTTATGGAATCATAAAATGAAAACTACAACATGGAGTTCTGCACATTTCTTTGTCTAAGTAACAGGCTACATGTCCTCACCCTTGCTGTGCTGGCTTTAGCAAAAAGGATCCTGGGGTGGTATTGTTGCTGTGGTCTTGAGCTGCTCTGCAAAGAAATTGTTGGACTGCATGCTATCTGTGTTGAGGATCTTACTGCCCTGCAGTAATGAATGATTTGTGGAGCTAGCACAGGAGCTTAACACTGGGCTGTGTCCTGGATGTGCTCCTGCATCCCCATGAAGGGTGACAGAGCTGGAAAAGGGTGAAGCTACAGCCAGCTGTGCAGCACTGCAGGTGTCTGTGCCTTGCTTCTCCTCTGTGAGGAGTGGTAATGATAAACCATCTGTAAAACAGGAGAGATTAGTGAAGTTTACACTTATCAGAGTTTGTAAAGCCCTCTGTGCTGCCTTGGATGGATGCTGATACTGGTACACAGGGTTATTTTACTTCTGCACCACTTGGGAGAGCTGCTGTGATTTGCTGATGTTCCAGCTCCTGGGGAACCTGCAAGGACTGCTAGCTGCTTTGCAGTCCCAAATGATTATTTTTTTCTGCATCCTTAATATATTGAACTTACTGTAATATAAAGAACATCATGATACCCAGCAGGTTTTATATCAGTTTTCATATGAATAGTATTATGGCCAAGCTCAGCTTTTGATAAGGAACAGCAACTCCCTGCTCTTGGCTCTCTCAGTGTTTGGGTTTTATTGTTTTTGTAATGAAGAGCAGTATGTTGATACATATGCTCGCTAAGCAGGATCACCAACAGGAAAAATACTGCTCTGTATCTAAAGTTGTGTTCAAGATCCAGTTTTCTGTTTTAAATACAGGCACATTGAGGCACATTTCAATATCTGAAGGGAATCTACAGGAAGACTGGGGAGGGACCGTTTGGAAGGGCTTGTAGTGATAGGACAAGGGGCAATGCTTTGAAGCTGGAGCAGGACAGATATAAGTTGGACATAAGGAGGAAGTTCTTTCAAGTGAAAGTAGTGAAATACTGGGACAGTTTACCCGGGGATATGGTTGAGGACCCAACCCTGGAGACATTCAAGATCAGACTTGATGTAGCCCTGGAGAGCCTGATCTAGTTGCAGATGTCCCTGCTGACTGCAGGGCATAGGCCAAGATGACCTTTGAGGGTCCCTTCCAACCCAATGCAATCTGTGAATAACATCCAAATAGGAAGGAATAGCAGCCTGAGGTCTGACAGAGTAGATCCAGAACAATATCTGGAGCTGGGCTGGGGAAGTGTTTGCAACTGCAGCAAGCAAAGGATGGTTTTTGCTGTTGTTCATGGCTGCTACCAGGGCTTTGAGTACAGTGAATGCAGTCAGGTCAGGAAACTCATCATCCCTAATGCTGGATCTGCATTCACTGTTTGTTTCTAGAAGATCTCCCTTGTGTTTATCAACAGTGATCACAGAGTTTGTGAAACACTTGCGTGTTTTTTCTCTAGATATAGGGAAATAGCATTAAATGTTGAACAGGATTGTGTTGCATGTAGGAAATGACATTAAAACAAATTATACTGGTTTAGAAAACAGAAAAAAGAAGTCACAAACATACCTGATCCAGTGTCTATCAACTCCAGCTGAAAGAAGGCAACAGGAGAAGAAGTCCTGCTTAGCAGCTAATGACTTACCTAAATTGTTCTGAATTGCCAACATGTGACAGAGCAGAATAAAGCCTAGATGTAATTTGATCGGTTCAGGCCAGAAAGGTTGCAGGATGTTTTCCTCAAGAGGAAGGTTTCATGTCAATTTTTTTGCTTGGTTGGTTTTGGTTTTGTGGTTGTTTGGTTTGGTCTTTTTTTTTTTTTTTTTTTTTTTTTTTGTCCCACAGAAGCTTTGATGTTGGATAGCCAGCCTGAGCTGCTTTGAGCAGAGCCTGCCTGTGCTACTATGCTGGGGCAGGACACCAGGTGGTCCAGAGCCCCCTCCCCACCGAGCTGGCAGAGGGAAGTGTGCTTTATTTATTTATTTGTTTGGGTTTTGCAGAATCTGCATTTTCTATGGAAATGAGCTGAAATCTGCTGAGATAATTTTGTGCTTCGCTATTGATTAAGCTCATCCTGTTCCTCAGCAGGTGTTTGTTGTCCAAATACTCCTTTTCTTTTCTCCTTGCTGATTAGAAAGATGGAAATGTAATCTGTGCCCTTATCAGAAAGGAAAGGGCACTTCTTTATCTAGCCATTGATTTGAGACAGAGCACTCTGGTCCAGCTGTGCCCTTCTTCTAACAGCTGCCGATGGGTGCCTGGGATAGGGACTGTAAGAGGACACAGAACCTGGGGAGCAGCTGAGCCATGGTTTGGATTTATTTGGTGCTAATGAGCACTTTTTTTCAGTTGATTGAATTGGGTGTTAATATTGAAAGAGGTGCTGTGATGCTGATCTATGTGTGCAGACAGGTTGTATAGACCCCTTCTATGCTGTTGCAGAGTGAAGTTAGTCTTGGATGAAATTATGAGTTAATGCCAAAGTGGGGAGTATTGAAATATTTAATATATCATTTATAATATATGTCTCATGATAATAATATACATCTCATATGGACATTTCCAAAATAAAGTGTTTCTCTCTTTGGCTCTGAGAGTGTGATTTGAGAGTAAAGCTAGTCAGGGTATAGATTTTTCTTTTAAATCAGAGGAACTAAAAGGGACATTCTGATTGCAAACTATATTTCTGTTTGTTCTTTGACAGAAGAGAAATCTGGTAGATTATTATGAGGCTGAAAACCAAATATTTTAAATCACATTAGGGTTTCCCTGCCTTAAAGCCTACTTTTGCCACAGCTGCCCGTGGTCCCTGTGGTGAAGAGGTTATTAAATTTATGAATATAAAATATGAATGATGAAAATATTATTTTTATTAATTACCAAACTATTAGTAACCGATGAATCCCCAACTTATATACATGTTCTAGTGCACGTTCGTGAAATACATTCCACAAGTGGCTTAATGTTATGATTAGAACTTAATTGAACTATCTATAGACCCTTTCTATATTTACATAACGAAGGGTGCTGTTCCGCCGCTTGGCCACTAGATGGCGACTTGGCGGGACGCGGGCGGCTTCTGGCTATACACAGCAATATTACAATCTTTCTATGCGTCAGCGCTTACTCTGCTAGATGCGGATACTTTGAACTGAGTGCTAGTGGATGGGAAACACGTGGAAGATATTCGATTCCCTCCAGACAACAGGGATCGGTCCAGGTCAGGGTCGGCCCATGGGGTCGGCCCTCAAAGTCGGCTCACACGGCAGGGCGGGACGACGGTTGCCGGTAGGTGGGCTCGGACGACGCGGCAGCAGGCAAAGCTGCGGGGTCGGCCCAACCACAGCGATTCTTGGGGCTGATGCAACAAGCCTTGGGGAGAGAATGCGGCTGCGTTGGGTGGCGGATTCTCATTTACTAAGCTTAAAGGACCAGCGGGACTCTCGGAGTGGTCCCGGGTTTGGTGCAGTATAGGCACGAACAATGCCTTAGTCTTCCCTGAGATTCACAGGGCTCAGAGCGGCACACGTGGCAGCTCCTCTCCCGCTACGATGGGGCTAAGCATACGTGGACTTGGTATCGATCAAGTCCCTTCTCCCCGGCAACTGGGAGCCGTCGGGGGTTGGTCCAGTCCTCCGGTGGCACGGTGGGCTCTCCCGGTCAGTACGACTGGCTGTAGTGACGCTGGGCTCCTCAGCGTTGCTAAGGTCCTCCCTCTGGGCTTCTTAACGATGCAGACACTTTCAGTATGCGTGCATGTATAACAGAAGCTAACAACAATAAGCTCAATGGCAAAGGTTGCAGCTCGAGAGTTGCTCTCTCGAGCAAGCACAGAGACAAAGTGAATGAGGGGGCAACTTGTTTAACAACTGAGGTGATACTTATAGATTCCTCGAGGCTGGGCTTGACCAATGGGCACTCTCATAAACAGCTGGCTTTGGCCTATAGAAAGTGTGAAGCTAGAATTATGCCCATACTTGGTGTCAGCACGAGCACTGCATGCACTGGGTACGTGCTGGCCTGGCTAATGCCTTGGCTTTTGTCTTCCTCCTGGAGGAGGGGGAACTTGTCCACATGCTGGGACAAGATTCAATATCTGGGCATAATGTGCCTTCACCACAGTCCCAAGGAAAGGGTCCACAGCCAGAGACAGGAAAAAGGGGCTTTTAAAAGTGATTTAGTTCAACCCCCCTGCAGTCACCAGGGACATCTGCATCTAGAGCAGATTGCTCAGAGCCACAAAACAGCCTGACCTCGAATGGTTTCAGGGATGGGGCATCTCCTACCTATCTGGGTAACCTGAGTCAGTGTTTTGCCACCCTTAGTGGTTCATCACCCCTTGTCCTCTCACAACAGGCCCTGCTAAAAAGTCTGCCCCCAGCTTTCTGATCAGCCACTTTAAGTACTGAAAGGTCACCAGGTCTCCCTTGAGTCTTCTCTTCTCCAGGCTGAATAACCCCAACTTTCACATCCTGGCCACACAGCAAAGGCTTTCCAGCCCTGACATCATTGCTGTGCCCTCTTCTGGCCCTGCTCCAACAGGTCCATGTCTCTGCTGTACTGAGGACTCCAGAAATGGCCCCAGCACTGGAGGTGAGGTCTCAACAGGGCAGAGGCACAGAATCCTCTCTGTCCACCTGCTGCCCATACTCTGAGGATGCAGCCCAGAAGACTGTAGGCAAGGATAGAAAAGGAAAGGGCTCCCCTTCTCCTGGGTGTCAGCAGTGGAGCCAAGAGGTGTCAGTGTCTTAACATGGCCACTTAAAAATTCTGTCAAATTAATTTTCTCCCCATTGTTGAAATGACAACCTCTGGCAGTGGGTTTGACTTCAAAGGCAATAAACAAGGAAATTGCATATTCTATTGCCAGTATATTACTTTTGTCGTTTGAAGCATGAACTCATTTTCTGCTGTTGCCCTGGGTGGTGACTCTGTGCACACGTGTGCAGGTCCCAGGAACTTGGGAAGATCAATTCCTCATGCCTGCAGAGAAGGGAAGACAGACAAGTGATTATTGTTGGTATTTTGGCTGGAGACCATTCTTGGCCTCTCAGCAATCCCAGAGGTTTGCAATTTGGTGCAAGATGGTCCTGCACTGGAGAGGACAGGAGGTCTCTGCAGGCAGCCTGCTGCAACTTATTATATAAACCATTTATCCAAAGTTTCTGACCTTAAACTACCACCTGCTCCATGATTTACAGTTTAAATTTTATTGTATGATGTTGGTTGAAAATGTCCTTTTCAGAGGGATAATCATATCCAGGTGCAGGATTGTTTTTGCAGTGCTATCCCACTGAATTATCATTCATGAAAGAGTTTGGAGATGGTTTTCAGGATGAAATTTTAAAGTGCCTGAATTAGAATAGAGATAAAAAAAGTATTTCTTGTAATACATGTTAAGTTTCACTGGAGAATCAATTTCCTTCAGGTTTAATCAAGGACATTAGAACTACAGCACGGCTGAATTTATTCATAATTTCTGTGTCTGGAAGCAGAAATTGCTGCAGTGTTCTTCACATGGATGTGCAGCACATGCCGACTATATGGGCTGACTTACTGCACTGTAATAAATAAGTAACTTTCTGTAGCACCCTGAAAAACTGTGGCTCTGGACTCACAGAATCCCAGAATCCTAGCATGGTGGGGATTGGAAGTGACCCATGGAGATCATCTAGTTCCAGCATTCTGCTAAAGAAGGGTCACATTGTCCAGGCAGATTTAGAATCTCCCGAGAGAGAAGGGCTCCAGTTGGCTCTTGTTGCCTCATGTCCTATTGCTGGGCACCACTAAGCAGTTTGACCCCATCCTCTTGCTCCCCCACTCTTTAGCTCTTGCTGACCATTGATCAGATCTCCTCTCACGCTGCTCTCCTCCAAGCTAAACAACCCCAGGCCTTTCAGCCTTTCCTTCTCACACAGATGCTTCAGGCACCTCAGCATCTTTGTAGCCTCCAGTGGACTATCTCTAGCAGTTTCTTGTCTGTCTTGAACTGAGGAGCCCAGAACTGGACCCAGTACCTGGACTGTACCCTCTGTTACAGGCATGGGGACTGTATTTTGGTGTAAATTAATCTGTTGATAGTTTTCTTTTTCTCTCTTTCTTTTCCCATTTCCTAGACTCACCTCTCTTTTTCCCCATGATTCCTGATTGTGGTTCACTGATGGTCAGATGTTTTTGTGCTGAGCAAGGAATACTGCATAGATGTTGATGGAATGTGTACTTTAGGAATATCTGTTAACAAGATTGTTGGCCATCTGTAAGAGCAAATCTCTACCCAAGTAAATGGGGATATGCTGCTTATTAAAAAATAATGGAGAAATTGTAATTTCACAAGCATCTGGATCAGTCCTACCTGTTTAACTCATAACCTGATTATTGCTGCACTTCCTTGGGAAGGACTTTTTCACTGACTAAACAACTGGGATGCAGTGATGCTGAAATTAAGAGAGTAGAATAAACTGCTTCGTCCTTTGTTCAAGAAGCCAGATGACAATTTCAAGTGCTCCTGACCAACACTCTTCCAAGTTACATTTAGACCTGATGATTAAGTTCCCTTTAACTTTTTAATCTTGAACTGATATTGAGACATCTTTAAAAAGATGTTAGAGTAAAACAATGGGCTTTCTAATTAATCACACAAAATTATAATATATTGGAAACTTATTATTAATAATGGACTATTATTCTTTATGTACAATGTCTTACTTATCTAATCTATCTATATTAGTTACTTTTAAGAGGAATTGGGTGATAAATTACTCCATTAAAACAGAACAAAGAGACTTAAGCTCCTCAATGGGGAAAACTATGAAAAGGATTTTTACAGTGACTTCATGATTTTGCCAAGCACATTATATGCTCCTGGCTTCCTGGATGCTGAGTGCTGTGGAGAATGTGATGCTTTCACCAAGGGATGTGTGTTTACTTAAACTGTTGTGGTGGAGAAGTGAGAGATGTGAAGGCTCCCTCTACCTGGTGCAGTGTGTGAGTGCCATGTAGATTAGTTTGTGGCTTTCAACTTGATCATAGAGTTGTTTAGGCTGAAAAAGTCCTTCAAGTTCACCAAGTCCAACCATTTACTCAGCACTGCCAGGTTAACACTAACACATGTCCTTCAGCAGTGCATTTATAGAACTTTTAAACCCCTCCAGGGATGTTGACTCCACTGCTCCCCTGGACAGCCTGCTCCAGGGTTTTGGCAACCCTTTTGGGGAAGAAATTGCTCCTCACATCCAACATAAACTTCCTCTGCTGCAACTTGAGGCTGTTTCCTCTCATCTTGCCACTTGCTACTTAGAAGAACAGATTGATCCCCACCTGATTCCATCCTCCTTCAGGGAGTTGTAGAGAGCAAGAAGGTCTCCCCTCAGCCTACTTTTCTCCAGAATAATCAATGATGAAATAAATTTTAAAAGTCATGTTTTGGCTTCCATCAGGTCTCTGCATCATTCAGTGCCTCCATACAGATCACGAGTTATGGAAAGTTCTTTGCCTTACCCTGTGCAGAAGATGATAAAAGCAGAAGAAAGCAAGAGCTCTGCTTAAGTACTTCTGAGGCTGCAGAGAAAACGTAGAGGAGAACTTAGGTGCAGAACTGTGTCAGGACATTTACATTCCGGTTTTCCTTTGTAATTTGCCCATCTCTGTCACATTTTCTATCACTTTGGGGCGAGTTTTGTAAAACTGACTGAAACAGTCTGCTCATGTGTGATTTGTTTCGATGGGCACCTTTCCCTAGCAGGTGTGGATTTATTACACCCTTTTCTTAATGCACTTATTTCTTCCCCTCCAGCATGCCAGGCAAATCTCTCCTCATGGTCTTCTGGGTATGTGCCAGGCTTGGGGAGATGAAAGCAGAGAGATGAGCACATATGATTTGCATTGGTAATGGCTAGGAAAAAAGGCTGCAAAATAGCACGTTTATTTTGCTGTGGGATGGCAAAGAGCAGATTTTGTGAGGTCTGGGGAGAATCCCTTTCAGTGCTTTGATCTTTGGGCTTTTGGGGTACTTTCAAACCAAGATGGAAGACTTGGGCTGGGCATCCTTCTGGGTACAAGGGCTGTATGGGGCTGTTTGAGCACTCTAGGCATCCCATGTGTGATAAGGTCAAATACCAGCACTATTACATGCAGGTTTAAGTTCGTCCACCTTCTCTGTTGCTACAGTTTATTGCTATTCGAAGGGCACCTAAAAGATTGTGATCAAGGACCCATCCCTGGAAACATTCAAGGTCAAACTTGATAGGGACCTGATATCTAGTTAAAGATATCCCTGCTTGCTGCAGGTGTGGGTTTGGACAAGATGACCTTCAAGGCTCCCTTCCAACCTGATACATTCTATCTTTCTATGATTGGATTGGCATTGTGTGGCACACTGGGAGCATTGGGACATGCTGCAGAAGAGCTGCCAGGTGAAAATCTGGAAACTCAGATGAGTAGGGGGAGAAAAAGTCAAACCAATGAGCAGTATGAGATTCATCTCTTGGAATGTTTTAGCTGTGCAGTGCACATCTAAGGGGAAAAAATCAATTTCCTGAAATCCTAAATAAATAACTGATAACAGAATGAATTCATCTTGAATTGAAAACAAAAAAGGAAATGGTAAATAAATGCCTGTCTGAATGGGTAAAAGTGTTAATAGCAGCAGCAGAAGATTGGAGGGCTAGAGGCACTAAATTTTCATATGAAACAAAATACAAAAGCGACATAAATTGAGGATAAAGGCCCACTTGTAAGAGTCCTTTGTTTGTTTGCTGATATTTTAAACAGCTCATTTCTCTCTCCTTGTTTTGATTTAAAATAATCAAAAATGGTGGGGAAGGATTTTGAGGGAAGAAGCACAGTGTGCAGCCTAATCTTCCATCCCACAGACTTACCAGCATTATCATAAAAGTGCTGGAGGTTTTCTTAGGTTTTAAACTCTGTTGTTTGGCTTTTTTTTGTGAAAGTCTTGACAAATGAGCCCAAGTGCATGAATAATGGAGCTGGAGTAATTTTCTTGTGTATAGGGATATGGGCAGTCTGTCTGAATTTCATGTTGTCGTTGTCTATGACAGCCTTTGTGATACCCCACTGGCAACAACAAACCCATAGCCTGGGGTTTGCTTTGGCTGGGTTGGGTTTTCCCAGTGCATTGCGTCTTCCCAGTTGCAGCTGGGAGTCCCAGATTGAGACAGAACAGAACTAAATTTGTTCAGCGATGTCACTTCTCAGATCATTGTCTGCTCAGGGAGGTGCTTTCTGCAGTTCAGGGCAAGTTTACACATCCAGGGGCTGCTTCTAGCAGTGAAGATGCTGATGGGGAGAGTTCCTGCCAAGGGCTGGGCTGCAGAAAGGCTTTGCCTTAGACTTGTTCCTATGCAGACCAAGGACACTGTCACAACTTGTGCCGCACCTTATGGGGCAGGAAGTCGGAGGAGGCACTTGCAGGGAGGAGCAGACAGGACAGGTGACCCTTGGAATTCCATTCCATGGATGGCATCTTCAGGAGAAAGCTGAGGGATCATCAGGGTCAAATCTTTTCCTCACTGTCCAGTGTCCCAAGAGGACTCTGTCCCTTCTGCCTTTGATCCTGATTTGTGTTTTTCTGAAACGAGTACCAGAATCCAGCTCCTGAATCCATTTCGCATCTGCTGCTGAGTCTAGTCTGGGACTTTCCCAGTGCCTGCCCTCAGCATCAGTGAGTGACAGTGGTGATATCATTGCCATTAGGGGCTGGGTTGGATATTGGTTTGTATTTCTTTGTCTCTATTTTGTTTCTTCTTTCCATCCCAGCTGGTCTAGTTTCTTCCCCACCTCACTGGTCTCTCTCCCTTCTTCCCTTTGGGAAGCAGAAGGGGTCATGGAGATCCTCTGTCGCTTATCCAGTGGCCAGCCCAATCCTGACCCTTGACAAGAGACAATATGATTTTTAGGTTGAGTTAATTTGAAGGCTATATGGTGCTCACTAAAACCCGCATTCTGTACTCCAGGAAAGCCACATTTCTACCTATTTTGCTAGATAAAGCAGAACCTCTTCCCCTGGTCTTGGCTTTTAAGAATAACCTCATGTTGCAGTGAATTTCACCCTCTAGGACAATAAATATCTTGCAGGACAGGTGGAATTTTAAGACCTTATTTTGCTGTTGCTGCATGTTTGAGACTTCTATTGAAATTAATGACAACTGCACTCTTGTAACCGTGTTAGGAGAGAACCCTGTGACCTTATAAATGCAGGCAATATTGTGAAGGAGCTGGCTGCCTTCAGGTGGTGAAGAGCAAACAAAACTGCACTTTCTATTAAGCATCACTCATTTGTCCTTTCTCTTCTTCTATTGCACTCCAGGTCCTGATCCTATTAGCCACTGTGTCCTTTTGTAATTTACAAAAGTAATGCTGGGTGTTGGAATGCAGGAGGTGATTTCCTGCATTGCCTCCATCAGCATCACTCTTAACACAGCAAATAGACGAGCTGGGGCCAGTTCTGGCAGTTCCAGTGTGTGCCAGAGAGCCTGTTTTATTTGCTGGCTCAGATATAAATCTGGGTTTAGTGGCCTCTCTCTCTTTCTCCAGCCCTACTGAGGGAAAGTGCTGATGTTGGAGGAAGGAGGAAATGCTGGGGGTGGGCAGAGGGCAGGAAACTGGATAAATGGGCATGTAATTTACCTCTGATCTCTTCTCTTACCTGTTGCCCTGGTTTATTGAATTTCTACCTAAATATGACCTCTCCCACTAATTCCTTTGTGTACTATTTTCAGAATCCAAGCATGGTGGAGGTTAGAAGGGACCTCTGGAGATCATCTGGTCCATGGTCCCTGCTATAACAAGGTCACCCACAGCAACCTGCCCAGGATCACAAAGGCCAGGTGGGTTTGGAATCTCTCCAACAAAGGAGATTCCACAACCTCTCTGAGCAGCCTGCTCTAGTGCTCCCTCAGTGCAAAGAAGTTTCTCTTCATGTCTATGTGAAATGCAGCTTAATTCCTGGTAGTCCTCAATGTGCATTCAAGCTCAGATATGATGGCACAATGTTTTGTGAAGGCATCCCATCAGCAGCCATTCCTTTTGGTGTATGGTTTTCAGAAACTCAGCTGTTTCTCGATTTTTGGTAAAGGCTCTGATGGGGACAGACTTACTTGCAGGACCTATTATGTCAGCACGAGAGGTGGTAGTTTAAACTAAAAGAGGGAGATTTAAACTAGATGGAAGTCTGCACTAAGGGTGGTGACACACTGGCCCAGGTTGCCCAGATGGATGGTAGATGTTCTGTCCTTGGAATCATTGCAGGTCAGGTTGCTTGGGGCTCTGAGCAACCTTCTCCAGTTGCAGATGTCCCTGCTGACTGCAGAGAGTTGGACTAGATCTTTAATGGTCCTTGCCAACTCAAATCACTTTGTGATCCTATGATCTTACTGCGGAGGGGGTTGAACTAGATGACCTTTGGGGGTCCCTTTCAACCCAGACTGTTCTATGATTCTGTGATCTGGTTTGATTTTTTTTTTCATATATATTCAAGTGAGTAAATGCTTACTGGAAGACTATGACTCATTCTTTCATGTCTCTTACTTGCTGTTGAAAACATCTCTGTGTTGTTGGGGTTTTTTTCCAAATGCATTTTTGTAGCATGTTCATTTTTCCAAAAGGCATAAAACCTTGGTCTTCTGCATTACTGTCAGCAGTAGAAAATTTTGCCTCACTGTAAATGGATTTGGAGACTATCTTTTCTTCGGCAGATCAAGCCTAGCCTACATTTCCTTCCATTAACTTCTTTAAGATTCATTTGAATATTAGCTACTTCTTGCCCTAAATGCATTTTAATTCAAACATTAAAGCATGCTGTGCACCTCCCCAAAACCACAGAGCTTTCTGGTTGCTTTAAAAAGATTTGAGCACCAAGTGCTAGAGTTCAGCTTTTTGGTTTTTAACACTCTCCTTCATCACTCCCTCACCCTACCCATGGAGAAATCAAAGGATGTATAGGGTGAACTGACCTTCTCCATCTGGCACAGAAAGATGGATTAGATTCCTGCAGAGGGTCCCCAACCCTGCTTTCATCACAGGCAATATTTCCAGAAAATAAAACAGTCAACCTGATTTTGGCTTAGATTCAAAACACTTGAAAAAAGCAAAGCCTAATATCAATTCTGATTTGTTTCCCCTCCACACTGCCCCTTCAATCCCTGGGTGTCAAAGATTGTGTTGATGGAGCAGCTCTTCTCTTCCCAGCTACTGAGAAATGATGTTGAATCTTACTGTAGCACTAATTACTGAAAATGTCTTGATGTCCTTTATCTGAATCTTCAAAGGTTGAAACTATTATTATAGGGAAATATCATATCACATGAAATATCGCAATTGAGTGTGCAGGGCCATGGATCAGGGAGATTGCCTGAATTAACTCTACTCAGTGATGAATGGGAAGGGTAATAACTTCTCCAAAGAGTCACAGGAGGCAGGCAGCAGCTTGATTAGCAGTGATATATCATGGATAGGGATCTAGGGAAACATAGATCCAGAAAAAAAATGTCAAAATTTGACTCGTTCATGAAGCTAGCCTCTGGGGAAGAAGCTGACAGTGAAGGTGAGGGAGATGGAGCTTCTTGGAACCTGCTCTAGTTGCAGATGTCTCTGGGGCTTGAAAAGTCCCTTCCAACCCAAACCATTCTATGATAAGAAGCAGTAATGGAGGACACTGGACGTCATGCACCACATCTGAGAGCACACACAGTACCCAGCCCGGTACTGTGCAGAAGTAGAAGAATAACAGGGAGGCTGAAGATCTGCACTGAAGGGATTAGTCTGTTATAAAATACATTAGTGGCTAATTCCCTGTCAAGGCTCCTTCTAGGAACGGACCTTGAGCAAATATCCACAGTGAACTGTCAATATTGTTTTGTTCTTTCTCCACACAGGCTCTGCTAGTGCAACTTTAATTTAATTTAAATCCCTCAGTATAGAGCCATAGAATTGTTTTGGTTAGAAAAGACCTTTAAGATCATCAAGTCCAACCATTAACCCAGCACTGCCAGGTCAAGTATGTGGGCTGGGTGTGCCAATAGGCATGCCAGAAAAATCTGTTTGTTTCTAATTGCAGTACTGGAAGCTGATAGAGCTATGGCAGTGTGTTCTCATTGCTCCTGGGTATCAGGTCTATATGTTCCAGGACACTAGAAACAACAGAAACTTCCATGGTCATGGTGTGCTGCTTCTGTCAACTGTTGTAGTAAGAATTGCATTGGAAGGTGCCGCTCTGCTTCTATCTCATTTGAGATCTCTAAGCAGCCTATGCAGTTAAAAGACAGGAGATGAAACAGATGTTGGTGGTTCATAACACCAGCCTTTGGAGCTTAAGGAGCTAAAGAAACCTCTATCCAGGGTTTAACTTCCAAAATGAGATGGGCTTTGGGAAGGTTATGCAAGAAGCAGCATGTACCCAGCTGAGTGTGCAAGAATTAGAAAAGAAAGTAATGCTTCAACTATAATTTTAAGGATTTAAGACAGACCTAGCAAAATAATGAATAATGTTAAGGAATGGGTTCCTTTTAACAGAACAACATTTTGTTTTCTACCAAAAGATTTCATATGGTAAAGTCCTGAGCCTTAGCCTTGTCCTGATTAAGTTCTTTTTTCTCCAGTTCTTATAGAATGCTGTGAAGTTAAAAAATTCATCATTTACAGAGATTATAATAATGAGTTTTAGATCCCCTTCCAGTTTATAGATAAAATACCATATTAAATGTATTATGTTTAGTTATGCAATTCTGGATAGCTCTTCCTCAAAGATAAATCAAAGTAGACTAAAGATGAGCATTTTTTTTTTGTAATGTAGATTTATGGCAGCATACAATAAAGTGCTGCTTCTTAGTTGCAGGTATTTTTGGCATTCTAGTTAAAAGTGTCAAAATAAACGATTAAATTTAAATTACTCACTAGCAGCTCTGCTACCCCCCGTACCAATGTAATAAAGCAAAACTAAAACTGTAAGAGACAAATCCAGCAGCAGCAGCAGCCTGCTGTGTCATTAAAGTTTTTTTCCCAGATGCTGAGATATTTGCCAGTCTTGCTCCTTGTCTACAATACAGAGGAGGAAAGACAAGGTGGTGTTAATCTGGGGGCAGCAGCAGCAGGACACATTGTGGGCTGCCAGAAGTGAAGCAATGAAATCACAAGGTAAGGATTTACCTGTGTCTGTTTTGTCACTCCAGTGGGTGTGAGGCAGAACCCCTTGTCCTGAATGTTGCTTGCTGGCTCTTTAACAAAATCCTTGCAAAAAGAGGACCAGAAATGACTTTGTGGGTTAAATTAGGACCTCTGATTTGAATTACATACTTGATGATACTTCTACATATGAGTGGGAGTGAGGCTCTGCCCCCAAAGGCCATTGATTTTGAGCATGTCCCAGTGATGGGCTTCTACCTCTCTGGGCCCCTGTGAGATGGGTATTGCCACCCTATGCCTTTCCTTCATGGGCAGAGCCTGGCCAACTGGAAATATTTTGACCTTTGCTTTTAATTTGATATGTCTCAACCAAGTACACCTGGTTTGATCCAAAGTTTGAGGAGAGAAGCCTGTGGTTTCTTCATATTGACAGTCTTCTGAGGAGAGGAGAATAAGAACCAGGTAACTTGCAGGGCAAGCAGAAGGAAAATAGGTTGGATTTTAAGCCAGTAACACAATTTTGAAGCCCTGACTTGTAAATGACTTGTCTTTGTTTTTCTTTTTCTTGTCTTTATTTTTTTCCCTATTTTAATTTTTCCAGTATTAGCCAAAAATCATTGGCCACACTGGCTACTTAAACCAGCACTGGGATAAACTAATCCCACAGTGAAAGATTGTGACAAAGCTCAATCTTTAATAAGAATTGCTGGATACTTAGGGTGACAAATAAATAGCAAGAGCAGAAGCTCTGACATCTGGTGTCCCCATGCAGTTCTGCTGTGGTATCACATCACCTTCCTGTGAGGCCCTGGTGTGGCAGAGGTGATCTCCACCTTTTAAACTTCACACCAGAGAAAATCATGTCAGTTTGGAGTTTCAGTTACACCTGTGGAATGTAGAAGGTGATGATATTCTATGAAAATTCAATAAACCTTGAGAGCAGCATCAGGGCTGATATCTGTAATTTAAAATAATGGATATCAAGGAATTGTTTCTCATTTATCTTTACTGCTCAAGTTTCAGAGGCACCAAAGAGACTTCATTAGGCTCTTTTTTTTTTTTTTCCTTTCTTTTTTTTATTAATAGCTTCATTTATCTCAATCAATGATGGGCTCTAGAGGTGGCTGACTATTATGTTTAATAATACACAGGATAAAGAAAAAAGATCTCCATCCTTTCACAGTTTTTGACATATGTGAAAAGGATGTGTGAAATCTCTTCTCCATGGGAGACAGAAATGGATTTTCTTTTATTTTAAAAAACTTCATTATGCAAGATAAATGTGTGTGTGTGTGTGGGGGGGGGTGTTTCACAATGTGATCTGCAGGAAGAATATTTAAATCCTTGTTTTACACAGATTCAAGTTTCATTAGAAGAAATTACTTTGGAAACTTGAGTTGAAACAAATATTGCTGCCTAAACGTGACTTGATTTAATCCTGTGAATGATACCCCTGAGAGGATTCCTCAGGAGATCCAGTTTAGCCTGGACCTTTGAATAGAAGTTTTATGGAAACCTAAAGATTGGAAGTTTAAACATCACCCATTCCTCCTGTGGACACCAGGTACTTCAGCCAGGGGTTAAAGAATAGGTTTAGTGTTTAGTGTTATCCTTAAGCTACATAACCAGAGCTTTCACAGAATGGTAGAGGTTTGTAGGGGACCTATGGAGATCACCTACTCCAACTCTGCTACTTTATCAGGGTTGCCCAGGGCAGGTTGCACAGCTTTGGTATTGCTTAGCTCTCTGCCATGCCATCTCCCATTCCCCTCCCCTTGTCCCTGTACTCTGCTCCAGGAAAAGAGTATTTATTTTGCAAACTTAAACTCAGATCCTGTGTTTGGATGTCCTAGGTAGTGGGCAAATCTCTGTTGGTATGCACCTGCTGCTCTGGCTTACAGTGGACTGTTCCAGTCTCTGGTTACATCTTGTCTTGATGGAAGTTGAAACAGGTTTCATATAATGATGGAATTATTTTGGTTGGAAAAGTCCTTTAAGATCATCCAGTCCAACCATTCTCTAACCCTACCAAGTCTGATGCTAGACCATGTCACTCAGCACCACATCTCTGCAGCTTTTAACTATCAAGGATGGGGATTCAACTACCTCTCTGGGGAGCCTGTTGCAGTGTTTGAGAACCCTTTCAGGGAAGAAATTTCTTCTAATCCAACTTAAACCTGCACTGGTGCAACTTGAGGCCATTTCCTCTTGTCCTATCACTAAGGAGTGAAGACCAACACCCAGCTTGCTCTAACTTCCTTTCAGGCAGTTTTGCAGCTTCTGTTTTTACTCTGCTCTCTGATAATTTGGTTACAGGTTTGGCACAGCTTACAACGTGTTCCTGTGGAATCAAACCTGCTTTTGATCTTTAACGTCCTTCAAAAATTTGTGAAACTATTGAGAAGTGACTTTTCACAGCTTACCAAAGGCAGGCTACTTCTCTGACCACAGGAGCACTGTATTTGGGAATGATGTGAAGTGCAAACAAAGAGTTCATCTAATGGAAAGAAATGAAACAAAAATAGGTCCAGGAAAAGAAACCCAATAGATCTTACTGTGGTGGGCTCACAGAAAATGTTGCTATCCAATGTGCAGCTCACTGGGCTCAGAGGAGTTAAAGGAGATGAAGCTGAAATGAAATTAAGTGGATTCTAAGGCGAAGGTAACAAATAGGATGTAAACATGGGTGACATGCTTGTTGCTTGTACCTGTGACTCTGCATAGCGATTCAAAGTGGACAAGAACTCCGATTACATCATGTTTTCTCTTGCTAAGTAAAACTTAGCCTGCTCTTGTGTATGTGCTCAAAATCCTAGAGGCCAGTGTAGAAGCAGACAAAGAACCAAGAGTTTCTAAGAAAAGGGTTTCTAACAGGGACTGTCCTTCATGGATGTTAGGAGGCTTTACCTGGCAGGTTTGAATACTGAAGTCTGCCAAATGAGACATGTTCCTCTGTTCACACTCCATTTGTGGTCTAAACCTATTTTGCTAGGATTTGGCAGGGAAGAAAGGCTTCTCTTGGATCCAGAGTGCCAATGGGGAAGGGCTCAGAGGTGTAGACTCTCTTCAGAACTAATTCAGATGGCACAACAGTGACACATAACTAGTTCCATATACAGGCAACAGATGCAAATTATATCTTCATTTAACTTTGGTAAATTGCAGGTAAAACATAAAGAACTGTGTGTTTGCCAAAAGGGGAAAATATATTTTGGAAGAGAAATTTTGGAATAATTCCTCCTGGGAAGGACTGGGCTGGTAATTCCCATGCTCCAGAATCAGTTTGTTTCCTTTTACTGCAAAATCTGAATGTTTGGGAGCCCACATTTGAACCCCTGGAACATCAGTTTATTAGTTTATTAACTCAATCCCTGTGGGTAATTTTAATGCTTTTTAAATAATGATTATTAATGGTATTATTAATATTATTAATAATAATAATAATTAATGCTTAATTATTTTTGTTGAGTGGTCATGTTTCCAAAGGGTAAAGGACAGAGGGGGGAAAAAAGAATTGAAACTCAGAAATGGAAAGAAGCCATTTAGCTTCCATTGGCACACAAGGGAGATATGGTCTGTTCCTGTATGGCTGCAGTGGTCCCAGGCTTTGTATCACATGTGGGTGAGGTTGGGAGGTATTAACCCACACCTTTAATTCTGGAGGTTGCAGAATTGAGAAAACAGATGGAGTAAATGAGTGACAGTGACTTCGTGGCATGTAACACTGTTGAATCCAGCTAGGATAAATACAAGTGTGGTTATTCAGAGTATAAATACCCAGATCAAAAATAGGTTTTTGCTTTGAGAGATGACCATGTGCCTTGAGGCTTCCTCAGGTATCCAATTCAATGAGGGCGGAGAGGTTTAAGCTAATGTGAAAATAAGATTAAATCGGACAGGAATTGTGTGAAAATGGGGGTCCTTGGAGGTTTTGCTCTTTCATCTGGTGCAAATATTAAGGCTGGTAGTTTATCTTTGCATTAAGGAGCCACTGAATAATTTACATGTTCTGGACAGCTACAGAAGCAGGGAGAAGAGTGGTCAAAGTGACAGCAATTAGTGAGTTAACGGGAATGCAGGATGGAGGGAGATGAGCATTCCTTTGTGAGGTGCCATCGAACATCAACACAGTTAGCATCCAACTATTAAGTTCTCCAGATAACTGCAAAAGATTAGACCCTTCTCATCATTCATACCAACACTTTACCTGAACTGGGGTAATCAGACATCATCTTTCTTTGCCAGGTGCCAAAATCAAACATGAGATCTTTTTCTAGGTTGTTCCATTTTTAACACAAATAAATAATAAATCCTTGAGAATCTGTTTTAAAGGTACCTAAGATACAGTGTTTTCTATCACAGTTTATTTCTTTCAATTCACTCCTAAGAAAAAATCCCATTGCTTTTGGTTATGCATATTTATTTCATTTTCTTATTGCAGCTCAAACACAGATCTGCACTGACAGCTATTTTCAGCAGGCTGTGCAGAGTGTCATGCCCAGCTAGAGGTTTTCCCAGGTTAAACTGTGGAACTATTTTAATTTCCTGTCTGTAAAAGCACAGAATTCCAGTGTGGTGAGGGCTGGAAGGGACCTCTGAAGATCATCCATCCCAACCTCCCTGCTAAAGAAAGGCCACCCACTGCAGGTTGCCCAGCATCACAGTGTCCAAGTGAATTTGGAATCTCTCCAGAGAAGGAGATTTCACCACCTCTCTGGGCAGCCTGCTCCAGCACCCTCATAAGAAAGATGTTTTTCCTCATGCTCAGATGGAACCTTCTGGGTTCCAGTTTGTGCTCACTGCCCCTCATCCTGTCACTTGGCGCTGCTGAGGAGAATCTGCCCCCCTTCTCTTGCCCCCTCACCCTTCAGATATTCATAAGCATCTTGTGTTCTTATGGTTCTTATGGTTCAAGGCAGTCCTGAAGAAACACCAGAAAGTCAGGGGCAAGCTCTATTTCCAGAGACAAACCTTCTACTGATTCATATCTGGGGCAAAAGGATGTCATTACTTTTAAAGGCAATGCATTTCTATATGCACTTGGAAACAGGCTCTACCTTCATGCTGGATTTCTTTGGCTTCTAGTTCTTTGAGATTCTATTTGCTTGCTGTGCTCTGTTGAGAAATGTAGTTTCCAAAGGTTACAGTCACTCCTGGGATCAATAATTCTGGCACAACTATGGACAAGAAGTAAGTAAATCTCAACTTTCTGACATGGAGTGGAGGTTTCTGTGCCTTAACATGATGTAACTGATCTCTAGTTTTGCAGGAGAAGATGGTGTGCTCATATCAAGGTTACTCTGAAGGTACTGCCATGGGTGTTTGGTTAATTATGAGTTGCCAGCAATAATGAGGGAGGTTAAGTTGAACATAATGACAAACTTCTTTACAACAAGAGTGGTAAAATAGTGGCACAGCTTGCCCAGAGATGTGGGCATGCTTGCCCAGGGATGTGGGATGTATCCTGAAGATATTCAAGATCAAACTTGATGAGATCCTGGACAGCTTGATCTAGTTGGAGGTGACCCTGCTGACTGCAGTGAGGTTGGTCAAGATGACATTTGAGGGTCCCTTCCAACCTGATGCAATCCATGAATCTGTGAAATAAGGTCTGAGAGGAAAAAAAAAAGAAGGGTTGCTGAGAGGAAATTTTGCGGCCATAAGGATGGAAGTGGCCCGGTAAAGCAAAGCCTTCCCATGGGCTGCTGTCCCTGGTGGGTCATGTAGGGCTTGAGAGGTGTCCTGCAAGTAGAATTCTCTCAAGGGCAAAATCCTGAAACCTGGCACATGTTTACAGTGGAATTACAACATTTTGAGCAATGCTGTGAGCTACAGACACTCCATTAGCTGCCGTCACATCTAATAAGCTGACCATTAATCATCAATCATTGCTGATGTTCAGAACATGTTCACTGTGTATTTGCACCTATTTCTCAGCTAATGGTTCTTGATACAGTTGTATCGGAGAGCTGAGCTTGTCACTTTAACTCGTAAAGTGGCTTTTATTAAATTCATCTTTTCCTGTTAACATTTTTCAAGGACTGGTGTGGAATTTCCAATGAAAATATTGAGAAAAACATTTAAATGTTTACTTTATTTTTAAGCAAAAGCTGCTAAACCGAATCAGCCACCTGACACTGCACCAGACTCTCTCACCAGGTTCTCATATGGATGTTGTGTTTCAAATGTTCCTCCATCCTTCTTGGTGAGTAAAGGCATCCAAGGTTCCTCAGAGTTCTGCCAAAATTGGAGCAATCTCTTCCTA
This sequence comes from Melanerpes formicivorus, assembly GCF_026170545.1. Classification (NCBI taxonomy): domain Eukaryota; kingdom Metazoa; phylum Chordata; class Aves; order Piciformes; family Picidae; genus Melanerpes; species Melanerpes formicivorus. The sequence continues at coordinate 43,005,341 of NW_027142354.1, read as the reverse complement.
CTAAGTCTGGCCCATTCTGGAGAATTGTCTCCAGAGTGAAATATTCATTTATTTTCTTTTTTGCCCTTGTACACTGCACTGGTTAGGCCACACCTCAATTCCTGTGTCCAGTTCTGGGCCCCTCAGTTTAGGAAGGAGGTTGACTTGCTGGAATGAGTCCAGAGAAGAGCAACAAAGTTGGTGAGGGGTTTGGAACACAAGCCCTATGAGGAAAGACTGAGGGAGCTGGGGTTGCTTAGCCTGGAGAAGAGGAGACTCAGGGGTGACCTTATCACTCTCTACAACTACCTGAAGGGAGGTTGTAGACAGGCGGATGTTGGTCTCTTCTCCCAGGCACCCAGTACCAGAACAAGAGGACACAGTCTCAGGCTGCACCAGGGGAGGTTTAGGTTGGATATTAGGAAGAAGTTCTATACAGAAAGAGTGATTGCCCATTGGAATGGGCTGCCCAGGGAGGTGGTGGAGTCGCCATCATTGGAGGTGTTCAGGAGGAGACTTGATGGGGTGCTTGGTGCCATGGGTTAGCTGTTTGGGTGGGTTGGATTGGTTGATGGGTTGGACGCGATGATCTTGAAGGTCTCTTCCAACCTGGTTTGGTTTATTCCAGAGGTTTATTCTAAAAAATAAAGGTTTTTAATTTGTAACTATTGCTATCTGCATCTACATGCTGAGGGCCACAGCTTTCATCCACGCAGCTAAACAAAACCTTTTTGAGATTGGATGTATTTATTTATTTGTTTGTTTGTTTGTTTGTTTTTAAGCCCATAAAACTTTTAAGGAAAGGTCCAAAATCCAACATTTCATTTGTTTGGAAGACACGGTGTGTTACCAATTTTCTTTTCCCTTATCTTGTGCTTACACTATCATGTATGGGTTTTGAGCAAGATGCTAAATCTAGTTCCTGCCATGCTTGGACTTCCCTAATGAAGCCTTCTGTTTCAACCTCCCTTAAATTTCCATGACTCATTCTACTCAATTCATATGAAAATACTATTTCTTTTGAGTGATATTTATGATTTTGAGAATGGAATTCAGAGGGGAGCACTCCCCAAGCCAGTGCTGTGACTCAGGGTAGTTTTGAGTACAGGAACAGACAGTCTATTACAAGGAAACAGGATGTATTTTAAGACCTGTTGTAAGTCATTTGTGGCTCTGGCAGAACATCCATCTCTGCTGAGCTTCTTTCCTCTATCTGCATTAGCAATGGGAGTTGAGCTAAAATAATAGACTTTGAAAGCTCTCTAATATGAATCCTGTCAGTATAAAATTTCTTCTCTTTCCCCTTAGGATTTTTGCTTGTTGGTTTTCCTTCAGCTTTTTCCAATATACTTGAATTATTTCCTCCTCTTAATTTTATAAGATTTCTTCTGTATGAATAAATTTTAACTCTAAGACCGCAGCCATTCATGCCAACTGTAAATCCTGAGGAAGCTCAAGAGAAAAGGCGTGCCATTCTCTGAAGATAAATTCCACTTCACTTAATTTTCCTGTTATGTTTGTGTCGTGTCCAGTGGGGCTGATTGCAGCTGTCTATGTGGTATTATCACGTAGAAGGGAATTTTAATACTGCAGTTGCTAAGAGATTTTAGTGATACCCACTCCCACAAGGAAGTTACCCTGGAACACAGCTACCAGAGTTTAGACCTTAGAGTCATAGAATTGCCTTGTGGAAAAGATCTGAAGGTCATTGAACTCAGCCATAACTTAACATCTCCCTGCCCATGACTGTTATACCATATCCCTAAAGTCCTCATCCAAATGTCTTTTAAACACCTCTAA